>NW_026442061.1:0-2955000 GCF_026898425.1 Galleria mellonella
AATAGTTTAATAGCTGATTTAATAAATATTTTCCAAAACTGGACAATTAGAACATTGAATCAAATTGATGAAGTTCTATCAAACGACCATATAATTGGATTTTGTATATGAGTAGAATAACGTAAGTACGTAAATTATATTGATGTAAACTTTGTTCAAATGTGATTGCATTTAACGATATACGCATTACCTAAAGGTATATAGACTCGACTAAATACGTATTTTAATAGTTGTTGGGAAAAATATTAAGTATAGACTTTGCCTGTGATCACAGTCAAAAATCTAACTACGTAGTAATAAATGGAACAAGCTCACCGGATTCTCCAGTCTTCTATTGATTAATTTCACACACTTAATCGATAGTGATACACTAAGATCTCAAACCCCTTCATCGAACCAGTCCCTCCTAGATCTATATCCTAGTTATTTTTTTATTTTATTGCGCAGTTCCTTAAAACACCACTCCTGCGCCATTTTTTTTTTCTTTTTCTTTTTTTTTTTTTTTTTATTGCGCAATTCCTAAAAACCGACTCCCGCGCGCCCGCCGATCTGCCGGCTCTCCTCCTTTTTTTTTTTTTTTTCTCACCTAGTAACGTCATAGATTATGTCACCGAAGTGTAGATATTTCAATAATCGGATTTAGCCTATTATTCGAACTGAACTTTTCTTTAAATTCAATTTAATTATATGTTAACGTATTTTGATATTTTCTATTAAATTGATTATCGAATTTATAAAACTTTAAAGGCTCTCATAAACCTTATTAAACTGTGTTATATGCATCCTTTTACACCTGATGAGAAAAAGGTAAACTATAATTTGGTTAATATAAAATATAATATATTTTTGTTTAATTTATTTAATTTTCTTGTGACGTCCACTACACTCTGGAAACACATCAAAGGAGTTTCCCTTCTGTGTCAATATTTCATATATGGTAACGTCTTCTGTATACTATTGTGAACCTTGACTTTAAAGTTTGTTTATATTAAATAGCTCAGCTTTCGCAGCGGTCACCCATAGGAACCCCTGTTTCTTTTCTATGTACTTATGGTATTAAACCTATTGTACTATAGGCGAACCGTCACATCCGCCCCCTAATTATCAAGGAGTTTACCGGATTGATAATTACAACAAGATAAGTTTATTGTTACAATTTTTTTTTTCCAACCCTAAAAATGTACTTCATATATGTGTATATAATTTAACTTTACAGAGCTTAAGATCATCATTTAAATTTTTCATTGATTCATCGATACTAGCCTAACACTCTGACATTCTTAAGACTCAAAAAAATAAAAGTATTAAAAAGATCTTTAAACCCGAAGTTATGTGTTGTTGAATGTTATGTGTATGAATAGCTTTAAAATTTCTACTCAATATATTAATAATTAAGCATAATATTTATTTATGAATAGATTTGTAAATAATTATTTATAATTAATTTGCATACGCTGTAATGATAGAGTGAATCCATTAAATTTTATAATTAAAATTTTTATACTCGTTTATTTATATGTAATAAATTCAATGCATGTAATTACAATGTCATAAACAGCATAAATGAATACAATCCTAAATGTGTGTAAAGGAGTCTATAAAACCTAAATGTATGAAAAGCCTAAGTATGTGAGGAGTCTAAATGTATAAAACCTAAATATGTGAAGAGCTTCAAGTAAAGAACCTAATAGATACGTTATTTGTATCAGTAAATTTAGATAAAGTATCTATTTAAAAGATACGAGTTAAAACATCTAAATGGAAGTTCATAATTAAGAGCTTAAATGTATGAGTATAACATATCAACAAGCGAAAGAGCCTAAGTAAAAAAACCTAAAGCGAAATGAAGTGAAATAATTTAAGCATTAAAATGTAATAAATGCAAAAAGGAATCCTAAAATAATTGTCTAAGTGTAAATAAATGATTAGATAAAATCCCAAATTAATTAAATATTAAAATGAAGATGTTCAAATAAATTTGTTAAAATAAATTTAAACAATACGAATAAAACTTTATCTAAGAAATAAACCTAGTATTCATTGAATAATAATAAAAAATATAACAGTCCCTAAGAAAATTCAAATAAATTTAGTTTTATTTATTAATTTTAATCATAGATGTAAAGTTTATATAAATAATAATTTATCACCACCGACCCCCCTATCTGACAATTCCTGCACGGCCCCCCAATTTTAAGACTCCTATAAATATGTTGCATAAAATAATACAAACGGCCCCATAGTTTAAAACTCTTATCTGTCTGACAAATTTTGCACGGCTCCCCAATTTTAAGACTCCTATAAATATGTTGCATAAAATAATACAAACGGCCCCCATAGTTTAAAACTCTTATTATAAGAAATTCCTTTAATATACTTAAATTACCAATGACTATTTCTTAATACTCTCAGAAATAACATGATCAATAAGTTTTATAATAAAATATTATGTAACCCCATTAGATAGGTAGATAGACACCCCCATCGCCTCCTCCAAAAGATCACAACAGCAAACCCAACATAAATACAACCAACTATATTAGATACATCAATTAATTTATTTTGTACAATAAATTATCATTTAAAAAGATACAAATGTCTTGTGTTATATGCAATTACAAAGAGCAAAATAAACTAAGTGTGCGCAACATCTAAGTATGTAAAATGCTTAGGCATGTAAAGAGTGTATATGTATAAATAACCTACAAAATCTCCCTCTGATATAAGTATAGTTTTTTTTTTTTTTTTTTTTTTATAATAAGTGTCTAAGTCAAAATAAGCGAATAATCAAATAAAATCTGAAATATAATTGTAAAGTGGAATAAAGAAATTATGTATAGAACCATAAATAAAATATTATAATAGCATCCTAATAAATTGTTGGAATTAAATTTAACAACATGAAAACAACTAATTAAATTTTCAAATTTAGGTAATCAAATAAAGTAACTAAAGGCCCTAACTAACCTTAATGATATTTTTTGAAACGTCTAACTTTCAATTTGAAACCCCCTATAAAACATTATATAAGCTATTTAAACATCTTAGGATGATCAAAATCAAATCATAATTATTTAATATTTTTTTTTATATATATAATCAATGTCACTGCATCATAAAAGTTTATGAAATAAAAGTCAATTGGATATTTCCTCAGAAATGAATAATGTCATTAATTCATCTTAAATCATTTCTTTCACAATAAAAAGAATTTAATAAATTTTATGTATAAGTCATTATAGCATAATTATTGTTTATAAAATTTATATAATGTTAAATTAATAGTTCAGTAAGTATTGAGAATTAATGAAGCAAAAGAATAATAAATGTGTCCTATAGCATAAAATTAGATCAATGTGAACTGAATATAACCTAGTAAGCTATCCTCACTACTATTGTTATGTACCTATTAGAGTAATACTTAATGTTATTTACTCAATTGATATAGAGTAAAATAAAATATAAACCAAATCATGTAAATTTGTTGTATAATTGACTCCAATAGGTAACCACTGAATGAATTTGATAAATTAAATCCTAAGAACATGAGATAACAGTAAAATAGGCTATTTACCTATACACATAGAAATCATGAAATTAGGTCCAAATCCTAGATCTATGACGGTATAATTATTTAGTCATAATCATCAAAGTCGATTGAGTTACACTATTAGCAGATATTACTGTTTAACTTTATACTCCTTCATATTTTAATAACCAATCCCTGAAGTCACAAGCTCCAATTGTGACCAAGTGTTCTTAATGATCTGATATGTAAATAGCCATGAACCAATTATATCCTGGTCACGGCACCAATTGTGATGGTCCCCCCCCCCCTGTGTGTGTACCCCTTTATATATTAACTACCCTCTAAACTAAGCTACACATGGAAAACCTACAAAGCCTAAGAAAAGCCTACGAAGGCTTTACCTAATGAAATCTATGAAAATATAATAAAAATCTACCCTAAAGAAAGGCCTAACACCCTCAATATAGCCCATACCTATATTACCTTATACACCCTAAACATCTTATGAATCTTAAAAAACCTTACAATAAACACATAATATTGAACAGATCTTTAGTAGAACACTTGATCATCTGGCCAGATAAATAAATGTGTGATCGTCTAGTAATGTAGGACCCGTTGTGTGTGTAATAACCAAAAGGTTCTTTAATTGGTATATGATAGGAGTTAAATAATGAAGATAATTGATTAAGCTTTAAGGATTAAAAATAATTAATGAATTACACTCATTATTCGTGTAACTAGGAAGTTATGTTAATTTAATAGTAAATTACAGAATAACTGTAATAATAAAAAATGGGGAGCGGTCGGGCCCCTCACACGCCCGGACCAGTGGAAGACTTTCCAACTATCTATAACTCTTCCTCCTAAAAGGTAGGGAAGGGTATTACTATTTATTAATGCACTCTGATGGTAATAAGGGAATGAGTATTCTCAGTTCCAAACCAAACATAAGTACATTTACTTCAACATTACAGTGGCTCCACCAGCCCCACGATGCTTCCAGTATAAATTGGAGTTTGCCAGAGGCAAAAGGATCGGAACTGAAATCCCAGGATCACTCCGACACGAGAGCTTACTCATGGGCGATGACCCTTTCAGTCCTATATGGCGACATAGAGATCACCCACTAACAGTACGAAACTGTTTCCCAGCGTCACCCTGTTACGAGCTTACTCAATGGGGTTTCCTTCAGCTCCACAAGAGATCAGACCAAGAAGCGAGATCACCCAGACACCAGAACCTACTTTGATGGGACATAACCCTTCGGCCCTATAATGTGACATTAGAGATCACCTGGAAGACAGTCCGATAGAGATGAAGATTTGTGTGATAGGGGATACCTTCCACACCCCGGAATTGGCCAAGCCATATAATGTTGATAATTGCTATATCATAACATAGCATTGTCAATTTAATATTATTTACCTAATACCAAGAATACTCAAGGTTCAAGTTAAATCTGTTGATTAGGCCGGAGCCTAAAAACGAGTAGTCCAACCCATAGGTCGAGAGCTACTAAAAGTAATGAGTGCTATTGAATGAACTATAAGTCCAGTCAATTATATATAATATTATTGTTGATTAACCACATTGTGAATTAACCAATTATTTATTCAGAGAGATATATCTAAAGGAACTATAAGTCCTTTAAAAGACACTGATTAATCACAAGTTAACAACGTCTCGTGAAATAACCAGTTGGGTTTTCTATAAGTTTGAGGACACTAAGTCCAACAAGCTATTATTGTGTTGAGAGTAATAGAGATCTTTTGTAATATTTGTAGAGGTTTGATTAATCACATTGTGAAATAATCAGATTAAATAATTATGTAGTTTTATAGAGAGGACTATAAGTCCTAATTGGTTGTTGTCATAAGTACTGATAAATTACACATTAAAGTGCCAGGTCAATTATTATATATAGGTATATAAGAAGGACAATAAGTCCTATTTGTGTATGTTGTAGTAGTAGAGGCAATATATTGCATAATTATAATGTGAAAGATATAGATTAAATATATATTTGTATAGAAAGGACAGTAAGTCCCATACAATTATTGTAGCTGTACTATAGTTATACTATATCTACTTCCTTTTAGTGTCTTAGTAAACCTATTTACTAAGAGGATTTCTCAGATAAACAAGTATTTTAGTGTTTAAATCATCATAATTAAATCCCTAAGAAATTAGGTCTTTAAATAATTATCATATCATTTAAGTGAAATTTCTCATATAAATAATTCCAATATTTCCCCTACAGTTATTATAAAATAACAGAAAATTATATAAATTTTCTATAGACTTAGATATAGAATCATAACGTGTATAATCTCCTTTTGTTTGACATCTGTCACATTAATGACGTATTGATGTATCGAATTGAATTTTCATTATCTATCACATCTGTCAACGTAACAAATACTAGCAAGTTTGTTTATTTGTATTTGTTTAATATAATTAAATATAAAATCATCATATATCAACCGTAATATATAACTAAATTATCAGTGATATAAATAATCAAGGTTTACACCAGTAATAATTAATAGTATCCAGTAATACTGCAGTTTTATATTCATATCAGTAGCCAAGCTTACTTTCAAATTCAAGAATGAACAGAAGATTAGAAGTTTAACATTCTTATTGCAATTGTACTTGCAATAATATATACATACAGTACTAATTATCAAGAACATTCCTCAAATACATGTGTGGTGAAGATTTCCCAATATGCTATCTATTTGATTCCTAACCTCTAATGTAAATTTATTAAAGAAGTGAATAATCAGTGTTAGTGTTTGCTTTATTAATATTTAAAGTAATTGTCCTAACTTGATATTAATAGGTTCATATCTCCTTGGATACAGCCCAACATATACAACTAACTCGATAATGAATTTTATAAAATACTAATATTATATTTTACTACTTGTATATCTCCATTCTATTCCCATAAATATTCAAAATATGTATATTAAATATAAATCCAATAAAGATTTACTAATTTTAACCCTGTCTGAACTTGTCTAGTCAATATAACATGAACAAACAACATACATACAAACCCCATCGCCAGGACAACTTCCTTTCTAAATATGAGCAAAATACGTAGCCTCACAAGTGTCATACAGTACCAATTCCATACTGAACCCCACACCTAGTCAAGAGCAACTATAGTCAGAGAATCTTTCAGTACTTTTATTACCATTAAGAAA
This sequence comes from Galleria mellonella, assembly GCF_026898425.1. Lineage (NCBI taxonomy): Eukaryota > Metazoa > Arthropoda > Insecta > Lepidoptera > Pyralidae > Galleria > Galleria mellonella. The sequence continues at coordinate 6,748 of NW_026442061.1, forward strand.
TAAATCCACACCTATAATATCAGCATAATTAAATATTATTAGTAATCAGTAATACACACAGAATTGTTATTATCAGCTTGCTTACTACAACAAAATCAATATTAAAGTTTATAATAAATCAAGACAAAATATCTATTTAAACAATACAGGCTTGTTTACCATAAATACCCCACAGTCACATGAATTTATCTAGTAACACAATTAATAATGTATTAAAAGTATTACATTCACATAATATCACTTGCAACAGTTAAGCTGTCTCTTTGTACATCTGGTGTAAAACAAATCCCCACATGTAGCCATGGATAATCAAATATAGACTAAGAATCATTAATCTGGTCGACCGAGTAATGGTATAAAACCACTTCACCATGAAGCGTTAAGTATGAACAGATATTCCAAACCAACACTGTAATAGTGTAATAAATACAAATATTTCATCATCATCATCGTCTCAACCATCACCAACCCACGACTGAACACAGGCAATTTCCACCGACTGACACAAGGAACGGCCCCACAATACACATAAAACAGTCACTCCAAACAATGGAGGTAGCCCACACCGCACTTGCATTTACAGGGTCGCCACTCAATAACCCCTCTCTCTCTCATCAATGGCTGTTTCCCCAGCAATGAGACCAGACCATAGTCACTTTAGTCTATTATCCTCAATAAATAAATACTTTATAATAACTAGATATGAAACTAGTTAGTATTATAATAGTTTAATAGCTGATTTAATAAATATTTTCCAAAACTGGACAATTAGAACATTGAATCAAATTGATGAAGTTCTATCAAACGACCATATAATTGGATTTTGTATATGAGTAGAATAACGTAAGTACGTAAATTATATTGATGTAAACTTTGTTCAAATGTGATTGCATTTAACGATATACGCATTACCTAAAGGTATATAGACTCGACTAAATACGTATTTTAATAGTTGTTGGGAAAAATATTAAGTATAGACTTTGCCTGTGATCACAGTCAAAAATCTAACTACGTAGTAATAAATGGAACAAGCTCACCGGATTCTCCAGTCTTCTATTGATTAATTTCACACACTTAATCGATAGTGATACACTAAGATCTCAAACCCCTTCATCGAACCAGTCCCTCCTAGATCTATATCCTAGTTATTTTTTTATTTTATTGCGCAGTTCCTTAAAACACCACTCCTGCGCCATTTTTTTTTTCTTTTTCTTTTTTTTTTTTTTTTTATTGCGCAATTCCTAAAAACCGACTCCCGCGCGCCCGCCGATCTGCCGGCTCTCCTCCTTTTTTTTTTTTTTCTCACCTAGTAACGTCATAGATTATGTCACCGAAGGGTAGATATTTCAATAATCGGATTTAGCCTATTATTCGAACTGAACTTTTCTTTAAATTCAATTTAATTATATGTTAACGTATTTTGATATTTTCTATTAAATTGATTATCGAATTTATAAAACTTTAAAGGCTCTCATAAACCTTATTAAACTGTGTTATATGCATCCTTTTTACACCTGATGAGAAAAAGGTAAACTATAATTTGGTTAATATAAAATATAATATATTTTTGTTTAATTTATTTAATTTTCTTGTGACGTCCACTACACTCTGGAAACACATCAAAGGAGTTTCCCTTCTGTGTCAATATTTCATATATGGTAACGTCTTCTCTGTATACTATTGTGAACCTTGACTTTAAAGTTTGTTTATATTAAATAGCTCAGCTTTCGCAGCGGTCACCCATAGGAACCCCTGTTTCTTTTCTATGTACTTATGGTATTAAACCTATTGTACTATAGGCGAACCGTCACAACCTCCTCCTAAATTATAACCTTTGTCAACCCTTACTTAGCTCGTTAAAGTTCTGACAGGTAAATCCATTCCGTGCGAGCGAAGTGTCGCCTTATTTCGATCCGACCACCATGTTCTTGTGATCTGCATCGCGTCCCTAAAAACGAGTCTCCCAACCGGTAATGGGATGTTTATAGGATTTAAAGAGGTCGAATAAAGGTGGACCAAGGTACCCGCAGTGGCGTGTCACTGGCACTTGAACAAACAGCAGTGTTGTTTGAACAGCACCGAAAGTGGCGATAGCCCAAACATTTCTTGTTTGCCCGCTCGCCCGATTGTTTGATCCGGGCTCTGCCGCCAACACACATGTTGGCTAACATTTTACTAATGTTTGTACGATTTGCATTGTGATAATTAGGAGCTTGTTCTTTGAAGTGAGAACACGATCGTGTACTGTCTAAGTAAATAGATTGCAGCTACAAGTAGAAATCAACGTAACGCGTTTATAGTTTGTGATTAAGGGACTCATTACACTGGTTATATATATATGATAGTGTATTAATTTCTTATATGCAAAATAATATTTTAGAATTAAATTTAATGCAAAAATGTAGTCCTTTCAATGTATCCGAAGAAATGTCTAATACCTGGTCATGAGATTGTGATGTGCAGTCATAAGGAAATGCAAATGATATTACATGAGAGGCGCGAACAGACAGATGCTTTTAAAGGCTTTTAAATTTATTTTTATGCGGCTCGTATCGGTTCTCATGTGGCCATTAAGTGATAAGTTTATCTTGCAAGGAAAAATTGGCTTCACGCCGTTTATTTTATTGTGGTTTTGGGAGTCGGAATTTCTGTCATCGTGATGGCATCCTGTTATGTCTATCTGTTTCTATATGTTTCAGAATGACATCTTTACACGGCTACTTGTAAAAGTACAAAATATCATCTGGTACTTTAAAACATTTTTTTATGCAACTTAGAATAGCAAATAAGCTGACGGCCCAATAATGGAAAGTGGTAACCGTCACCTAAAGAAATGAACTGTGAACATTACAGAATATCAGAATAATACTCGTAATGGTACCTCTCATGTATTGCCATTCCCAAAGACAATGGTGTTATACCACCGTGCCTTGTAATTTCACTGCCATATCTTTACATAGGCGTATTTAAGAGGGGGGAGGGGGCACTTATCTTTTCAGTAAAGACGTACCTGAGAGTACATAGCCACCTTGGAAAATAATCTTAAAACCGGATGTGGTTTTAGTTTTTATGAATAAGGGAGTTACTTTTTAAAAAGTCTATGGTTCAAACGACTCAAAAAAAAAAAAAACAAGTCTCGAGGTATTATATCCTTAAAAATATTAAATATTCTAAGGCAGTTAGTTCGCTATAGTAAACCTTCATGGTAGGTGTATTTAGTGGTTCGTAATTAATGTGTTATTTGATATACGTTTTCGGTTAACCCTTCCACGCTGGCTGGTTTACGAGGCCCCACACGAGGTATTTTTGTTATATTCTTATTTGAATTGTGAATGACTCGTAAACGTCAACTTGACATTCGTTGGAACTCGGATCGCCTCGTATTAACTTTAAAATTACCATTAACATTCTAGGTTCACGACTACACAAGATAGATAGACACGTAGATGCGATAAAAATAAATATTTATTAACAAATCGTAATTATATATTTATTAATAAACTATAAGGATTCTCGACACATGCTGAGGAAGAGCCTTTTTGACGACTAGAACTTATTTTTTTGTTAGCTGTTATAATGTCTATATATATATCATTAAATAAATTATTTTTCTATTTTTTTTCATTCAAACATTCAAATAACGAAAAAAAGTATCATTTAGCACATCACTACTGAGTGGTTATAAAGTACTGTAATACAATGTAGTCTATTCCAGTAGAAGCTTATTAAAAAAATTATGCTGTATCTTATGATGTAATTATCATAGAAACACACTTTAAATTAAATTAATGAAAAATATAAATATTCGATCAATCGATTTTTATTTGTACTACTATTAGACATTACTAAAGTGAGGTCGGATCAACTGTTCGTTTGTTTACATTAAGTTTAATTGAAACAGACTCTAGGTACTAATGCCATGTACAAAGTATATTATGCAGTATATATTTAACATTACACATTAATCAGTCCGATGCAATTATAAGAATTGGATCAAATGCTTTTCACATGAACAGTTAATACTCTCCAAGGTTCTTAGAATTTCTGACTGTACGGACACTGGTGTGTGTGATATTTCTTGGTGAGTTAAATATAGATCCTCTTAGGGAATATAAGAAGAGTACCTCAGTTTGAAGAAACGTGACTGTTAGAGAGATAACAAGAAGTTAAAAATGTAAATGTATTTTAGTGGGTATGTAAGTACAGGTTATCTTTAAAATTGCGGAATAAAATTGTTTATATAAAAAATTTTAAAAAGTAAGAAAATACGATTTACAACATAAATAATAATTATGATTAGAACAATAGAAACAGACAGTTTCTATTATCCTATTTATACATTTAAGTCTGGAACCTTCTAGACGCCTTTACCTTACACGCCTATAATACGGATGTAGTTGGGGACACAACTAGAGAAATAATAAGTAAATTATATTAGAATATATCACAGGAAATTATATCAAAATATAACTAATGTTATATAGGATATTTAGAGTTTGGTCTTAAAGAACGATCAATGGAATATACTTCATGTTGCTAACCCAAGTCATGGAACTCATGATATTAGATGGAGTAACAGTTACAGGCGCAGAGTATATAAAACAGGCTCGTTAAGCCGGTCGTAACAATAAAATCCAACACCCACTGCACTATTTAGGTGAACGCACCCATTTATTGACTTCGAGACGCCATTCTGCTACAGATTCCATTGCGCTTGTGTTTAAATTTTAGATATTACTGAAAAAAAACCTATAGATAAAAGTAGATATATTTTATTGGCGAATAAGAAGAATGAAAACATTTATAGGTAAATAAAATATATAATTCATTGTATGGTAAAATTTGATTAATTTTATTAAACGATCGTAATATACTGATTAAATAAAAAAAAAATAAAAGTTGGAAAGGATTACGACGGTTAGTCAGTTAGTCAATAAACAAATCGTATAAAAACGTTCTATTTTTTTTTTAGCTTTTTGTGATATTACAAAATCTATTTATAGGAAACAAACCGCCTTCGCGTAGCAAATTCTTTTTTAAATACCATATAATATGCTGTTTTTTTCATCGCTATCAATTATTTTAGAAATTTCATAGCTAGAGGTCTCAAATAATAGAATAGCAATATTTTTTTAAAACCAATATCTGTAAGTGTCAAAGAAATATCAAAATTAACTTGAATGATAGAACTGAAGATTAGATTTTTTATAATCTATATTTTTATTCTGTAATCTGAATCTAGATCAACAACTCTACCATATAATATCCTAGTTTAATTTAGAGAGTTCAAACTTGGTAGTTAGTTTTTTACCGTGACTTCTTATATCCCAATAAAAATCACAGAAAAAAGCCCATGCATTGCCATTCCGAGAAGTATCATTCCCTCTTACCCTTTAATTTTACTGTTTGAAGGATGGGTATCCTTCAAAGCGAAACAGAGCTGCTTCGTTACAGAAACACAGCATGACAGAGGCGCCCATGTGGGCGAGTTGTATAAATTTCGGTTTATCTAAACTCACATATATGATATTAGTGATGATTTTGACGTGAGTCGAAAGAAACAAAGTCGAGTGCAGAATGCACCGTCGATGATGCATAGTGTAGGGACGCGGTTTATTTCGGGAGCTCGTAAAATCGATTATCCATCCGATCCGTGCGCGTCCCGCGTCTGCGCGCGCGCATGCCTCATAACAGGATGCACTATTTCTGTTGCACTTGTTGTTGCTGATTGTGATATGTGTATGCTATTAAATCGATGACTTTGATGTATTGCTTGTGTGCTTTGTACTTATGTATGTGTTTCTTTCGTGTGATTTCTATAATATAACATTTTATTGCACAAATAAAATCATTTCAGTCTTAACTAAATTGCTATATATTGGGATCGTATTAGTAAATATTCTATTAAGGTTTACAATTAAAAAAAAAATGTTTAGGAAAATCGCACGATGCAGCGTATAACGTAAAAAATATAGTTAATTTGAGAATCTGTTTTAGGGCTAGATCGCCACAAAAGAATTACTATTTTTTTTAAAGTATTTATGGAAATTTGGTATGTATATATATAATAGTATATATACATATAGTAGATACAATAAGTCCTATACAAAGAAAAGTGTACTTTTTAGTTTATTTTTTTTTTAAATGTTCAAGAGTAACCCAAAGAGAATTTAAACCAGTTGCCACTAACCTTAACAAAAATCTTTGAACTAATTCATAAAGGCAAAGAAGATCACAGCAGGTGTCTAAATATGGATGTGTGCCTAATACTTAAGTTGAATGCACTACCATACTAACCAGCCATCGTACTTAGCTCTACTACCCTCCTAAAACAAACCTTTTACTGGATGGATAATGACGGATCATATTATACTGGATGCTACATACGAACGTTATTCGAATGGTGAAATGGATATTCGATCATCTGTGTTGAGATCGTTTGTGATTGATGTTTTCGACGGAGAATAAATGAGGTGTATAATTTATGTTACCCATCGGTACACAAACATTGTAAATGTGTGATGGTGAACGAGTCGAATTCCTTTAAGACATATTAGACTGTTAAATATATAGGAACATATGTTACCTATTTTAAGGTTAAATATAATATAGAGAAAATTTACCATACTGGGTTATTCCTAAGATTATTTCATGCAACATGGAATAGTGAATGACCTGGCGGTCCATCTGATGAAAAATTATAAGTAATAGCACCGTGAATGACCCAGAAAATACTGTGATACCCTACAAATGACATTGCTATTCATACTGCACAATTTTTCTGAAGGATCATGATTTTATGACTCACTATTTTGTTACTTTAATATCATACACCATACTTCAAACCAAAATAGAGCTATGTTATTACAGATTATTTCTAACCTATGGTAAAATTCGTCAATTATTTATGGTCTAGTTATAATCAGATATATTTAATAGTGTAACACAGCCCTTAGACTTGAATGTAATAAGTGCCTGTTCTCGTATTACTTATGTGTGCGAGTTTATTCCCTTACATTGAAGCCTGTTCTTGAAGGTAACCAATTAGTAAAATTAAGTTGCGTAATTTATTACATCCGGAGCTGTTTTGTTCATTAGAGGTACCTAATGCACTTGTACTTATATGTTTTTTATTTATTTTTTTTAATTGTGATGTATTATGTTAGCGAAGTCACAGAAAGTAAACTTGGAAAGTTTTTAAAAAGGGCTTCGCGCAAGGGTAATCTTACTGAAGTGTGGTAACATCGGCAATATTCTATTTAAACAATAATTGAACATTTTAAAATATTTCTTATTATTATTTTAAAAGTGCCCTAGATAGCGAACTCTACTACAAGAGTTAATTTTATATTTTCTACTATAAGGTCTAAAAATAATTAGCTATATCGAAGCATAAAGATTCACATTTGAAAACTGTAGAATACTGCTGGAAATATTTCTCTCCGAAACCAGTTTTATTTCAAGATAACAGTTTGAACAAAAACTTCCCTTATGCGATATGAACCGGGACTGAATCTTTATACAGTCCTGGTAAAAAGCCAAAGCACCTCTGGTATGTATCGATTACATGTACTACATCCATAATTCACATGTAATTACTCCTTTCCTATCTTATATTTCTCGAAAGTAATAAATATTGATAGATTGTATTGGTCCAGGGTTGCCAGATGAGATTTTAAATTTTTATGAGATGATTTTTTTTATTTATACGACTTTGTTCACTTACCTATAATCACAAACTTCTGTTGGTTTTTAAATAGTATTTGGCATATAAATAATATACCAAATGAAAATATAAATAATAAAATAGTGATTGGTTTGAAAATGAAGTCGCCCTTCTTTGCATTTCGCTTCATATATTCTTTCATTGATATATTCTATAGAATTTATTACGCCAATAATATTGTTATATCAAATTAGTCAAATAATTTAACCAAAGTCCTCCATGCCTATTTCATTTCTCGCAAAAAAAATCTCCAAATACCTAGTATTTCATTTTTTTTATTTTACAAAAAAAAATTAATCACAATTGTGAAAAAAATAATCAATCTGGCAACGCTGTATGGATCGTTCTTACGTAGCTAAGGTAAACCAGTCGTGCTTGTTATGGAACCGACATCTATAATGGCTAGGCGTTCGCTTGATAGGTTATATTTTATGATGACAAATTACAAATACGCCCACCGAACAAGAATTATTTATTGTTAGACGAGACATTGAGCTGACGATGTACAAATTTATAATGTTTATTTAATTTATATATGTATATGATTAACTCAGTTACCATACTTGTTATGGCCTTATAATTACCAATTATACTATAAATATAAAAACAGCGTATAAAGGTTTTCTGTTATTTGCAAATAATTACAGATTACGTACAGATCGTGAGTCCGAGAATTTCAAAAAGTGAAGTGATTATTACTATATAAGAACTTTTAAGGTATTTAATAAAAATTTTAGCTTTTAGGTTTGACTCATCAATAAAACACTGGCTTTAAACATTTCAAAATTAATTAATATACCGGAATAAATGTATCGAATGCAAAAAAAAAAATCAAAATCTCTTCGAAGTTTTATATACTCAAATCACATAGATATAGGCTCAATATAGACGAACTAAGAACTTTTTTTTTAAATAATATCTATTAAATCAAAGACAATTTTTACTTTTTATTTGAAAAGTTTTATAAACATAAACGTTATATTTTAATATTGACTGCCTAAAAAATAAAGGCATTTTACAATTTTACAACGGAAGTTTAAAATTATCTTTTTGTATAACACGTTTTCCATATTGCAATTTGCAAATCCTTATTTAGAAGTAAATTGATGATTCCGTATCTGATCGAGCCGTTGATCATTAATCTTTAGTTTGTTGGCAACTCTTCGGATGGGGATAATTAAATAGGGAGATATATTCATGTTGAAATTAATCATATGTCACTAAATGATAATTAGCCGCTTATAGAAGTGGCTATTAAATATAATATGACGCTAATATAAGCCTGAATATTTTCGTAAAACAAGCACCATAAAAAATATTACCTATAGTATATTATTATAGTAATATTTTTAAATAAAAAATGTTAAATTTTATTGACAAAATTTCTAACTGATAAATACGTACTAGTATATTATTATATTGTTTGTGAGAATGTTATATAAAACTAATAAGGCTTTTTTTTGATGGACGATAATGAAATGGTAACCCTGTTAGCACTAACGGTATAGGCGTGCGGGGCTCCAGTGAGGGATGATAGGTGAGAATTACTCGCTGTTTATTTTGTACTATATTTATGATAATTTTTCTGTTGGTTTCCCGAATAAAATAAAATAAAAAGAAAAATAACGTAAGGTGTTCGCTTTTTAGGATTCCATAGATCCAAAGGAAAAAACGGAACCCTTATAGGATCACTTCGTTGTCCGTCCGTTCGTCTAGACGTCTGTCAAGACTATTTTTCTTAGGAACACGTAAATGTGTCAAATATCATATACTCAGGTCTGTAATCTCTTAAAGCTGTGTAAAAAATAAATATCATGTTTCTAAATCGACGCAATCAAAAGATACGGCTGTTTATGTTCCATTTATATCGCATATTTTGACATTCGCAAAGGGAATCAAAACCTCCCATGGACCTAGAATCATTAAATTTGCCAAGAAGCAATGTCATGTAGCACAAGTAAAGGAAAAAATCCGAAAATCCTAAATTTAAAATTAAACTTGATGACTTTGTACGGAACCCTTGTTGCGCGAATCCGACTCGCACTTGACCGGCTTTTTTATAATGAAGTAACGGTACCGTTATCTAAGTGTACATATTTATAAAACTAAGTGTTACGTGGCTAAAATTTTAAATATATTTTAATTAATCTTGTACCATAATGAGTAAACTGTGCTTGTACTCTAATTGCTCATTACCATGTTAATAACTACATGTTCACTGGACGGTGTACCTCGTTACATGTTTTTGTAGTCACTAGGCCTGTGTCTCGTTGCGAGGTATTTGCATAATGGCATCGAGCTGGGATAACGAAACAAGCTCTATTCCTCTCTTTGTTTAGATACTAGAGTGTTTAACAGTTTTGCAGTAAATAGGTATGTTTACTGCTGCATATGCATGAAAATTACTAGGTAATATTTTGTGTCCGTTATTTTTATTTTGTTTTCTATAGTAATCTTTTACAAATAATGTAAAATATTATTTATTAAATAATTCATTCTTGTTTTTTTTTTATGGAATGGTAATACCATCTGCGCTGTCGGTATACGTTTGCGGGGTACCGATGATGGATGATAGGTGAACATGAAAGTATGTCGGTTAGTCCATTATGATGAATTTAATAAAAATTAACCACGACGGTTTCCAGGGAGAACCACCTGGAGGTCAACCTGACAGGGTATACTGCTAGCAATGACGACATAAGTAAGCCCATTACTAACAATCCCTTTCCTCCTTTCATCTATTCTCGTTGTATGACATTACATTTATCAAGATAAAGTAACAAATATAGTTGATTATTTTTCAAAAAGAAAATTTAAAGTTTCACTGCTTGGGATGAATTTCCCCAAATAAACCTTACCGTTATGGCATACGGGAAAGAAAATTTACATTTTCTCAAGAAAAATAAGGAATTGAATAGACTTATAGGCACTAAATTCAACTTTTCTAACATTGTCATAAATAATCACTTTTACAATTCAAATTGTATAGTTATTAACATAAATATATTTAAAATCTTTCGCTTAACTAATCTCGTTAAGCGTTTCAAAGACACATTAGTTAGAAGCACTTGAAATGTCTTCAAAAACCATCCGTAACTGGACATTTAAGCATTCAAAGTTCCGTCTTGAATGACAGTCGTTTCGTTCGAATAATGACGAAGCGCGTTTATTGTGGATGATCTCTAAGAGCTTTCGAATGCAATGCGCCCGCGCACTGCATTCTATGCGCACGGCATTAAGGCATTGTGTATGAGGTTTTAAATTACAATATAAGCTACGGTTCAAAATAGGTAAAAAGCAGGAATAGAGATGATAAATAGAATAATCATAATATTTTTTTTAACTTAAAGTGACAAATTATATATGCGTATAATTATTGGATTTTTATTTAATGGATGATAATGGAATGGTTACCTCGCCTGCGCGAACGGTGTATGCTGACGAGGCACCAGTGAATGATGATAGGTGTGAATGAAAAGGCAGTTCAGTTAGCCCATCATGGTGATTTTATTTGGAATAGAATACGATGGTTTCCAGGGGAAACCGCGAGGAGGAGGAGGTTACCCTGACAGTGTGTATTGCTAGCTATCATTGACGATCCCTTCTTCCCCCTTTGTCGCAACCTTTAAGAACTTGTATCCGAATTCCGGGACGTGTAACAATTGTGATCATAGGGCTCTGAACAAAGTAAACTTTACTTAATTGTTTTAAAGTCGATATACTAGAAATTTATTGCTGCAATACCAAGAATAGCACGTGCTAGTTGCCAATTCTTTAAAAACATGTTCATGCCTTTTTTTAAGAACTCGAAATAGTAATTAGCAAGTTTTCATGTACTTTTCCAATTCAAGTAGTAGATATTCATAGTATACAGGAGATCTAACGCTTTTTGTAAAAAGAGCTCTTATGTTATGAAATATGAGGTCGAATTTATTATAGTGTGTATAATACGTCAAAGTCTATTAGAATGTAATACGTTACATGAGAAAGGATCTAATATCTTTCAATGTCTGTAGAAGGTAAGCGAATACGTTTAACTGGAAAGGTAGCTCTGACTATAGTCGGATAAGGACTTGGAAGAAGAAAGAAAAAAATCTGTGAAACGGGGGTAATTTTGCTCACTGCGTCCTACCATATTGGGTTCGAAAACGCCCGCCAAAAGATGCAGTACGAAATCGTTTAATGACTCATGCATTATGCTTATTTTGTAATACGTAATTATAAAAGCAATATGGGTAGCTTATTATCAAAAGTTGAATGTATCTCTAATGGACTGCAGCCTTTACAAGATATGGAACAATTAGAAATCAGAAAGGAAAAAAATAAAATATAACTCCATGTGCACAAGGCTTAATGGTCGATTGGTTTTCGAATGGTGATTATCGGTTTGACGGATTGACGCGCCGACGCGGTAATCTTCCAAATTGTTATAATGACTTTGGTAATACCGCGCGCAGCTACAACTATAACAAACATCACTTGAATAGTAACTAGACACGACCAGCGAATGCGAAGTATGTATTATACGAGTATAGAAGACAGTTGAACAAGCTAGCTCTTTAAGTTTGCATTTTTCATATTTTTTTTATCACCTTCAAGAAAAAATAGGGTCTGAATTTGATTGCATTTTTATAAACTTTATTTAATCTTATTTCTATACCTATCTAAATAAATGTTTCTAATGTAATAAATTTAAATAAATAAAGATAAAAAAAAATTCTTAAGATCACTGCCAGCTGGTAGGATACCTATGTCGAAAATATTAGTATATCTTAATTTATTAAGTTTCTGATTGAATTTCTGCTTGATATTTAAAATAAAAATGATATGGATCTTTTTACACATTATCTTAATGATTTCAATAACGTTTCGATTTATTGTTTTTTGAAACAAATTCGTACTTATTTAGTTTAATTTATTCCATAAAGTATATACGAGTAAAATATGACTCAAATAAAAAAAAATATATATTTTGTTGATTACATTTCCAATACTAATTGTATTTCACATAGATATATTAAGAATGGTACCAAATTAAATAGAAAAAAAAATGTTTTCCTAATAATATATACGTAACGTGTTCGAATACGTTCACGTCTGATAATAACTTCTTCGTTAACTTTAGCTAACCCGACATCGGCACCAATAATCATATTTGTACCGGTCGGCGCGGATCCTGTATCGATCGCCGCGCGCCCGTAACGAGACGATCGGGCTCGTTTTCCACAGAAATGCCACTTTTTACTCGTTCTTTCTTATTTTTGTTTCGCGGCACCGGCGCGGGAGCATTGCCTCCACTATAATAAACAAGTGCGCCACGGTACGCATCGTTTCCGTTTCACTTTTGGGATAACTTCTTATAATTTAAATTTAAATTTTTATGTACGTCTCTTATGATGTAGATTAATAAATGTTTCTAATGGAATAAATTTAAATAGTGAAAGATAAAAAAAAATCTTAAGATCACTGCTAGCTGGTAAAGTCGAAAATAGTATATCTTAATTTATTGAGTTTCTGATTGAATTTCTGCTTGATATTTAAAATAAAAATGATATGGATCTTTTTACAGATTGTCATAATGATTCCAATAAAATAATAGGACAATAAATAATAATAATATACTAGGACGATCATGTCGTGTCAGTGTTATTTTATTTACAATAATATATTTATTTATATGCAATCTAATGTAACAATATAATTTTTCAGTTGGAAGGATTATTAGTAATGGAGACTAAAGGCGCCATTACAAGCAATCTACTTAACCAGGTCGATCTCCAAGTAGTCTCCATCGTGCTGAAATCCAGGTGTTTTCATAACGATCATCATACCTCACTGGTGCCCCATCTGCATATACCGTTAGCGGAGACGGAGTTAAAATTCCATTGTCGTCCATTAAAAAATATATAATCTCTTGTCTTTTTACTTATACGTTGAGTTTAAAAAGTAATAAATAATGAATATGATAATAAAAAGAAGCTTTTTCAATGAGTCCCCCAACTACTTAGTGTCCTCATACAATTAGATAATACAATATACGTACAGAACAGAACAGAAAAGCGCCGGAACGAGAGATCGTAAATAAATTTCTATGCTATCTATCGAACCACCTCGTCAAATGCGGAAGTTTATATAAACAAATAAAATCAGTCAAGTGCAAGTTGGACTCGCTTGTCGGAGGTCCCATACATAGTAAATATATAATTGTGAGATAAAATGTCTATAATATTTATCATTGTTAATACTACAATTCGTAATTTCTTGTTTTGTGTCATAATTGTGTTTAAAAACTGGACCGCATAACTAAGTTTATTTTTTGAGGTATATTAATATATTTTTTTTAAAAAACAGTGATAGTTAGAAGCTTTATTTTATTTTTCCTCTAATATTCATATATGCCTATATAAACGAATATGTATATGAACAATATACTGCGTGTTTGTAAGTACTAATTTATCATTTATTTACTACTCGATATAGATCAAACAGATTGTGCTATATCACCGATGGTCTAATTATGCTCAACAGTTAGAAGTATTGCCTTCATTTATATTTATAAATGAATCCTGTAATAAGGTTCAATCACCTTGGCAAGATATTAATAAATGCAAAAAGCTAATCTGCGGAACTGGGATTTTATGAAGCGTTAATTTTCTCGCTCGATTATCCTGAGGACCGTAACAGAATGGTGCCCGTATCGGAATGAGACAGCCTATCTATCGCAGAGAGATGGAGATATTAGTATTATATAGGTGTGAAAGAGACACGCGCGGAGCATACCTCGGGAGCCTTGTGCTGCGCTCCTCAAATTTTTCAGTTCACGAGCATACTTTTTAATTTAAGAGATGACATTCTATTAAAGCGGGCTTTAACAAGCTTGGAATATTTTTGAAGGACCAGTAGCAGTTTTTTCTTGTAGTATTATAATTATTATAGTCTCCTTAAATGGTTGTCATTATTTGATTTAATTAAGACACTGATCTAAATTTCTATATTAATTTATTTCTTATTTTAAATAACTTAACTAAAGAAAATATGGTATAAAAGGCGCAATTAATGTTAGCAGCATCCTCTACTAGTCAACCTTTAGGATGAACAGTGAACCATGAATACGGTACTTTATTATTAGGATAGGTAAAGATAATAGCAGTTAATCATGTATACCTATACATAATACACGATAAATAATATATACATAAATAACATAAAATGATTATATATATATATATAGTAAAAACGTAGTAAAAGAGACATTAGTTCCTCTAATTGACCCTATTATATTGGCATTTGTTACTATAAAAGTAAAAAAAAACTTATATTTGATTACTTATATAAAAAGTATAAAGATAATATATTATAGAACGTTGCACCTAAAACACCCCTGCACCAACTTCATGAAACTTTGAGTACCGCAGTGCCAGCTCGTGCTTTTCCATCGCCTCTCGTTAAGAGCTTTTAACGAGCCGACCTTGCCGTAACGACTAGAAAGAGATAGGTAGATCCACGCTTAATAATAAATAAGGACAGAGAACTACGTACTCAACAATAAGCTTACTAACGAGATAGGTTCATACATACCAAAAGGCCCTAAACGACCTCCGCCTAACGTCCAATTATTCAACTTATTTTTATTTGGTAAAAGCTTAAATTTGAATAAACAAACATTGGTTCTTGTTTGACAGCCGCCAACAGTAATCTTCAGACTAACGAGAATGACTCAGGCGCTGGTGGGTCGTTGTTTTTCTAACATAAACCTTTCAGGCCACTGATAGAGTTTGGATTTGATTGATAATAGCGGCTCCGTAGGGGTTTTCTCATAAATGCCCTTTTGAAATTTATTTAAATTGGTTTTTCGTTGCGGGGCGATACGAAGATCGAATCTATAAAGAATGTTATAAGCACATTTTATGAGATCTTGCCGTGTGATAAGTGTCAGATGCCTATTTTATGTTTGTAATTATAAGACCCGTTTTTTATGTTTAACTTACAAGATAAAAAGGCACTGACATAGAAATATTATAATTTGAAGTATAATTTCAATAGTTAACAATATCTTGACAGAAAATGGTTAAAGATAATTAATTAAAAAGTAAATGCATCAAAACAAATTTAGTCATACAAAAGACATCAACGCTATCGTTGATACGATGACGTATAAACAAAGTGGATTTTTTTTAGCGAACTATCTTAGTTTTGCACAGTATTTTTTAAATATAGAATATTCCAGATTTATGCTGTATGGTCCTGGTATAAAATGGGCCACCCTTTCCTTTCCCGTGAGTGTCGTAAAAGGCGACTCAGAGAACTGAATGTTCGAGGGATGTGCAGCAGCTTCTCTTAAAACATAATCTCAAGTCTAACTGCGTAACGGTTGCCAACCCGCATCCTAAGCATGGCAACTACTGGCAAAATCCCCTCCATGGGGGAGGCTTATGTTAAGTAGTGGAAAATTAAGGACTGAATATGTTCAGCAGTGGAAAGTGAAAAGTGAATAAGATAATGATATTCTAGATTACTCGCTGATAATGTAACTTCATGTGTAAAATATTTTTTTAAATCGAATTTCTTATGAGTTTATACATTACAAACGAAAAACCATCTTTCCTCTTCATAATACTGGCTTAGGTGTGACCAGAAAATCATAATTTGTCATATGTTCTAATAAAAGAAGTCTTCGTTTTGTATACAAACCAGAAGAAAGCATCCCGGCTTCGCCCACGCGCGACCTGTTCCTGTGGGAATATTTAGAAATCCTTTCATTGTAGAAGTCTTGCTTATGTCACATGAGCAATATCATATAAATATTGTATACCAATTGATTCCGAACTAAGTCAGTTTTTTGTGGCATAAAATTTAAAATTATAATAAGACCACCCAAAGCAAACCTATTGGTCACATTTAGTGAAGGTATTTGAAAAAATAAAAGTGGAATTGAAAACTTAGAATTAGGGAATTCTTTGCACATTTATTCATATATATGTTTGTAAACAAATGTATTTGGATAAATATGATTCAAATTTGAATTTGATTTGAACATTGTAGGCAAATACAGTTAAATTAAATATTGCTCATCGCGATAAACGTTGAAGGCGGAATTTAACCTGCGACTTAGCGATCTCGCGAAGCGTCAATCACGTTTTAATATGAACTCTGATTGATGGTCGAGTATATATTTTTTTTTATTTTCGTTTCACACATCAATCTATCGTGTTGCAAAAGTGATAAAATGTTATGATAATTCAGCCACGTCGCGTCGGGAGGGTTTGAACTATGTTTTGCATTAGGAGTGCCGGTCGGCAACATCAAAGACGTAATAGCTCTAATATACATTTGCCGTCACTACCAATACACGAGGCGAACTTTCCGAACTATATTTAAAGTGTTAAAATGCCGCATGTAGTATTATATGAACGAAGTTTTTGATATATCGATGGTTTTTTGTATGCGAACTTGGAATATCAAACGAGATAGTCAACATGATGAAAAAATGTAATATTTGCTTGATAGACCAAGAAGAAAATTATTTTATTTTCGCGAGCATTTGTGAAAAAATTAACGATAATTTTACGTAATTTAGAAATTATGTCAAGTAAAAGCCATGTATTATTCAATACTTTGTCATCTAAACTTTTTATTTTTTTTTTAATTTTATTATATGTATATATATTTTTACAGTCTTTAATAATAGTCATGAATAGCAGTACCATGGAGATAACAAAACACACTGAGGTGCTGAACGCTTTACACCTAGCTCATTTCTTTTTTTTTATTACATTGTTTTTAACACTTGTGATGTAAAATAAAAAAAAAAATCAAATCAAAATTGCTAAATTTTCTAAATTCAAATATCGTTTGTGTAATTAACAATTAGAATTGTTTACTCCCTCTCTTGTTCTAGTTCGCTTACTTGTAAGTACTTATATCATCTGTCCAGCTTACCAAATAGAAAGTCCACTACGCTACAAGCAACATACTAGCGGCTCGTTAATTTTTTTCCGGCTACATACATATTTCATCTATTGAGTAACAAGGCGCGCTGTAATAAGGTTTGACGTGATTGACGTCTGCCTGTCGGCGGCGACGTTTGCTGCCCAATATTTACCGTGTTCTACTACTCGTGTCGGGGTGTTGCCCTCTGGTCTCAAGTGTTTCTAGACCGCCTTTGTTGTAGACGAAAGCGTTTGACGTGAACTTATTGAACGGCGGGTTTACGTGCCCTCCGAAGCTTGAAACATATGACAATCATTTTTAAAATATTCAGACATGAATTTCAAAATTTAGAAGTTTAGGTTGTGATTCACACTTGGGACAAAAAATCGAAGTTAACTGTCTAACCGAGTTATCACCGCTAGCGATAAAACAATGTAATATATAGTTTATTAATAGTTTAATAGGAATTCATAGCATTCAATGTGTTGAATGCACGACTACAAAGACTAATAATTTAAGATTATGATCCACAAAAACGCCGGCTTCAATTATGGCATAACCAAGTTATTTTGATCTAAAAGCTAAATTACTGAAATGTTTCTGAAAAGAATACGACCAGAGTTTCTTGTCAGTTCTTCTCATCTCGAAATCATTCCGAACTGACAATAGATTTGACTTATCATAAGAGTCTGTAATAGACCTACTTGAATAAAGATATTTGAATTTGATAAAATTTCTATGGAACTAATCTACAAGTATATCCTTTCAGATAATGAAAGAATTTTCCAAATCGCTTTACAAATGACGGAGTTATGAGGTAACAAATGTACATACATAAAAATACAATCAAATTGAAAAACCTCCTTTTTTGAAGTTGATTGAAAATCTGTTTCCACACCAGGCTCCTTATGGGATGTTCATGGGTGTATTGAAGAAGACCGTCCCAGGAGGCAAGGGAAGTTTTCAATTATGCACAAAGACTAGTCTAAGCGTATACAATGTGCCTTGTTACACCCCCACCTCCTTCATTCCCTGGAGTACCCCTAATAATATTAAAATGGAATATTCCAAATAACTGTGACGAAAAATCTACCAGATAACAAAGAAATTTAAGGGTATTGACGTAATATTACAATCCAGCTATGCATGTGAGAGTGTGCTCTATCTTAGATTACAACAGATATAAATGTATGAATTAACAAAAAGGTGGATAAAGTTATATAATAAATTTAAGGGGTTTTTACAGCAAAGCAAACATATTTAATATTTCTGTATATACGCATATATTAATAAAATTGTACATTTACGAGAATATATAATGATCTCTGGCCTTCTTGGACGCAATATTTACTAGTATTATTCACGTCCCGTTATCCAGGATTCACTGTAGAAAGGAACATGTACCGGGCGCGTTAAATGCTTAGATAAATAAATGTGATAAACGGATTTAGTCGCTAGGGCCCATATACAACCAACTTAGTGGGGATTTATGGAAATTTATAAACGACATAAAACATAAACTAATCTGTGTTTTAATGTAGTTAGTCTTGCCATGTAGAGTAAACAAACTTAGGATATATACCGTTGTGTCGAAATAACAGTGCGTGCATAAAATAAGGGAGTTACAAGAAGAATTTTTTTCTTAAATGTGTTTTTCAATTGATTATTATTTAGTAGTCTCATTTTATACCATTGAGATGAGAAACAAGTATACGGCCCACCTGATGATAAGTGGTTATCGTAGCCTATGATCGATCGATCGAAAATTATTAAAATATGCTAACAAATTTGTTTTAATTTCTATACCACGGGTTCACTTAGTTATAAACTATAAGTATAAAAGTAAGTATATAAGTAATAAAGAATGTTTAAACAAACTTTAGTTATTACAGTGGTAAAGAAAAGTAAAAGACTTATTTGATCATTCGTTACGGACGTACAATTTTACACATTCTCCTCACTGGCCACTGCTCACTACACTTATAGGCGCCTTTGTATTTACCTACATTTCCGCCTTTATCGATAATTTTATTTGCATAACACGATATTTGTACATGTATATGTCCTATATATAAATATTTATACATATAAATAAATCTGAAACTTTGAATTTGACCGACAAAAACCTAAAAGTTCGAATTATTATAAAATTTTGCTATTTAAAAATGGACAAAAAAGATATTTGGACGTTTGTAACTCAATTACGTGTATACGGCTAGACAAATTTGAATAAAATTTTGTACATATATATACCTACTGACTCATGGGGCAAATTCACGAGAAATAACTAGTATACAATAATCAATTAATACAAAAACTTTTTCAATGTAACTATTTATATTATAATATATATATTATTGATTATCACTAGAATAGTCACTAGTAAAGAGAAGACATTATTCGAGTGCTGTAATGTTGGAGCACCTCGCATTCCGTGTGAGGAAACCTCGAATAAACCCGATCTTGTTATGTCCAAGTTTATAGACTATTTATGGCCTCAACGTTGTTTTCCATACAATTGAACTTCATTTCTTATACGATCAATATAAACTTGTTATCGTCCCTTTTGTTGTATAAAATGGAGTGTATTTTTAATAGGAAAGATCCATAATTCAAGGGTGACAACATAATAAATGTTATATAAATACACGTAAAATTAATTCGCCACTTATAAATCGTGTTACATATATGTAATTCGTAAGGGTTGGAGTGGAAACTATTTATTATAAAACTTTTTATACGTTTATACAAAAAGTTTTATAAAAAGTTTTGTACTTTACAAAAAAAAATAACTAGGTAATAAAATAAAATTGAAAATAAAGTGCAGATATAAAGATACTAGCTGTATCCCGCGACTTCAACCTTCGGAATTAGTTAATAAAGTATCCTATATGATAATTTAGTTATATAATTTATCCGTTTACCAAATTTCATTCAAATCCGTTCAATATTTTTTGCATGAAAGAGTAACAAATTCATCATCCATTCATCCATTCTTCGTTCATCGTTACAAATTTTCGCATTAATTAACAGGATTTGCAAAACAAACTTTTTTTGCGTAAATTTTGTAACGATCTTCAGCATTATAGTATATTTATAACTACTCATGTGGAGTTAGGGTTCCCAACTATACTGTTAAAAACAGTATTGTACTGTTTTTCACTACAATATCCTTTTTATTGTTGAATAAAAATAAAGTATACGAATTACTGTTCATTATCAAAATGTTTAACACTTTAAGTGTTGGACTTAGATGACATCGCTTACCGGAATACAGCATAAGTGCTCTCTGAAGCATAAGGCAAGGAAGGGACAATAATTTAAAAAAATCGAACTGCAACTTAAAGACTAAGACATGATCTTGGAATCTCCGACAACGCAGTCAAAAGTTATTCTACTTCTTTCGAGTGAATAGGTAATGTAAATATATTTGGACTAGAATTTAGCAACTTCTAGAGTACAGTTAGTTGCCTTATTCAGGTCCTTTTTCGTATAAATTAAAGGACACGACAGGGGGTGAGACATGGTCTGCGATTGCGCTCCACAGTTGCAGGCTTCCCGAGATATAACACTCCATTTCAATAGGTTGTACTTGCAGCAATGAACTTGGTTTCGCAGTTTATTAAGAGATTTCCAAATTAGCCACTGCAAGTCGCTACATGGGGCACCTGCTCAGCCGGTCGAATAAAATCTAAGGGAGCAGGATAATTCCACAAGTCAATTCTGCTTTTCGTTGGATTATTATTGGTTATTCCACTAAGTCGTCATCACTCAACGTGAAGTGTGAAATTTAGGAAACTTGTTCATTGAATATGCTTAGGTACAGATAAAAATCTTTTATACAGATTCTATATCAAAATTATACTCTGCAGACATTTTTTTAATTACGCCAATGCAGATTTTCTTAATTTTGAAAAAAAAAAACATATTTCTTTCTCTTCGAAAAGTATTTTCTGTTTATTCTCCATATAATCGTTCATCTTTTTCGCCCTGTGCGAACCTAAATTTGTTATTTTAGCACGTTTTATTTCGAGAAGGAAATAAAAATTTTGCATTATGAAATTTATTTCAACCAGGTAGGGATTATTTTAGACTGCATCAAGTTTAACGAGCGATAATCATCTTGCGCATTACCATGAATAGTTTCTGCATTTAGTAAATTGGTATTTTATTGAATCCCACCTTAATGTAACTGTAAATATTGTGTTTTAAAATCTGTTTCAAGTATAACGACATGTAGTCAACAAACTCCATATAACGATACGAGAATAAAAGACTCGTTAGGAATAAACTCTACTCCTTAATATGGTGAGACTTGGTTATAAAATAATTTGTACAACTCGAACTACCTATCTCTTGTTCTCGGATTAGATTTTTTAATGTGTGAGAGAGATAGAAATAGCAGAAAAAGTACAGATAGCAGGTATCCCACCGGGTTTGTGCATCTGCTTAGAGAGCAACCTGGTTATTTTGGAAGGAACACAGGATCTATAGAGTCTCTATTGTTTTATAAAATTGAGAAAGGATTTTTTTATATGTTGCGTAATATCTTTGCCATTTGTGAACCAATTTTGATAATTCTTTTTGATATTGATAGGATAGAGTATGTTATGTAGTTTGTTACAATTGAAGCTGCTGATTTTTTTTATGCACAAACATTTATTTATTACAAAATGAGTTATTCTAACTACCTAGATTACTTGAATAATATTATTTAGGTAATCTATACATAAAATACCTAAAATATATAGCGTTTTGAAACAGATGAATAAATCATTATTACTCCACCAAGTACTACCAATTTTTGCAGTAGTTTAGTTTCTTTTTAAAAATTTATAGTTATTCGCCATCATGAGTTAATAAAATAATATAAACAGTCAATTCTCCCGCTTTATTATATAAATATTTAA
Organism: Galleria mellonella; assembly: GCF_026898425.1. Lineage (NCBI taxonomy): Eukaryota > Metazoa > Arthropoda > Insecta > Lepidoptera > Pyralidae > Galleria > Galleria mellonella. The sequence continues at coordinate 29,314 of NW_026442061.1, forward strand.
ATTTATTATGTCAGAAAATAGAATGAAAACACATGTAAACACAACTCTGTCCGGTGCGTATCCCAAACATTTTGGTTAGTTCTATATCGTGTTTAAATTACAGACAGGATTTCACCTTACGATCAATAAATCAATAAATATATATGGCTATGTGTGCGCTGTCCGTTCGTCTGTTGGACTTTTTAATGGAAATCGATGTTTGTTTAGGATCGCGCCATCCTTGCGCCAGTGCAGGGCTGTTATTAAACGGAAGCCATTTTGTTGGACTTCCTGTAACATTCTTTAATGTTTTGCTCTATAGTTTGACACACAAATTTATTTAGGAACATTATTAAAATAAGTAAATCACATATTCAAACTACTTTAGTACAATGAACGTGGTTGAAAAAACTTCAAATTTTTTTCGCTAATATCCGCTTTCTTCTATTATATATTTGCAGTGTGAGAGAACTGTTTGGAATGAGATTATTACATGTAAAATGATAGATATATTTTAAATTCACGATATGGATTTAGAGCGACGCAATTATAAGTAAATAGTATTTACCTACTTGAAATACCAGATTTTTTAATTAATCGAAAAATAGAGGTTTAACATTTTAAACAGGTACGATCCCGGTGCAACTTCGGTAAACCCTTACAACGGTGGTTTTAACTTCGAATTCTCAAAAATGTCGATGCCCCCGATATACAGAAGGAAGTATTTTATTAAAAGCATTTTGGACACATCGACATTATTAAAAACTAATTCGAAAAAGAATATCGAAATCACGATTGCTGAAAATTAGGAGACGGTGTATAACAAAGTACAATACGTGGTACTTTCAGACAAGTCTTCGCTTGCATTCTGGGACGGACTTCTCAAATACATACATGAATATCCCATAAAGAGCCTGGCGTGAATACAGATTTTCAGTCAACTTTATCAAAAGAGGTTCTTCAATTCTATCTCATAACTCCGTAATTTTTAAAGCAATCTAGAAAATTCTTTCATTATCTGAAACGATACACATACAGATTGGTCCCATAGAAATTTTATCAGAATCGGTTCAGTAGTTTAAATTTTTAACCAAAATATCTGGTTTCGTCATATTTAAAGTCTTTTTTTTTGTGGGACATAATCTTTAACTATATGTATATTCTTATATATTACAACAGTTTGCATTTTTAATTTGCATTAATAGATAAACCAAAATTTTATAATGGTTTAGTGGCACAAAAACTACCGTTTGAAATAAAAACAGCTAACTGCAATAAATTATGTATTTTTTTTTATTTACTGCACTGCCCGCGGTGCGGCTGGGTCATGGATGCGTCGAGACAAAAAAAAACTTACCTGCTCTCTGCAGCTACACAATGGCTCGCAACTTATACCGCCATTTATTTCGAACGTCCTAACATTTCACGTGTTCGTACGAGAGGGAGAAAAAAGAAATACATTTTGCACACAAAGAATTCTGCGTTTCTCGTTAACAAAAGTCGGTCTTGTATACGTTTAAATACGAAATAAGACTTTTTGTACTACTACGAATGCAACAAATAAGCTGATAGTCCATCTGATGGTAAGCGGTTTCCGTGGCCTTTAAACGCTTGGGGCCCGTCGTTTTTTGAAAACTTCTACAGGGAATTCATTCCATAACTTAAGTATTCGTGCGAGGAAGCACTTTCATACAAAGTCTCCCTTTGTAAAAATACTACACCATAAAAAAAAGATACGCTAGTATTGATTCGTAAAATAATTTGATTATGATATACACAAATTGTTTTATTATCATTGTAATAAAGAAACAAACGGAGTTGTATCACTGTACATACAAGATAAAAGTATTATTTTGAATTTAATTTCTGAGATCAAATTGTGATTAAAACAAGTGCAAGTAATATTTATATAGTGTAAAAATGAGCCGTGAAAGCTTTTAAAAGTTCAAGACAAGAGCGCGAGCACGGACACTCTTGTTTGAGAGAGAAGGCGCTAAACGGCGCGTACGCATTCGCTGTAGAGACACCATGAATTTGGAAAATATTGGTATAAATATTCTCATTATAATATACTTATCTTATTAGTTATATTGCAAAATTTTGAATTGAGAAAAATTGATTTTGTATATGTTTGTTGGTAATGTATTAACTTAAAAACTATTTAAATTATTTAAAAAAGATCTTTTACTCATAGAAAATTACATTACAGCGAATAACATGAGTAGTATTTCGTTTAGAAAAAATCGTGCATATCCAGGAGGAGTTGTTAGTTTTCAAGAAGAGATATATTTAAACTTAATCTTGAGATTTACTTAAAATTTATATGCCTCTTGCACCTTTACTGCATTAACTGTTACTGGCACAATGTTGGATCTGTGATACTAATCTGAGATATATAGGTTATAATATGAGTATACATAATTTATATAGTGTGTCGTATATATAGTTATACTGTCATAAACTCTCATATCAAATTAATAGCTTATATTATTAAAATTATATAAAAATATTATTTTAACAATATATTGATTATTTTTTAACGTAACATAATAATATAATCTCTTAGTTAATGTCATATTAAGACTTAGAAAATATATAATTATTGGTCACCCTACCACCACTCGGTCACTATTGAGCATGTAAAGTTATGTCCATGAAATACGGTGTCAGTTTACAGTGCTACCGAACACAACTATTGTTCAATTCTATGAATTCCAAATATAAATTATGTCAAAATCGTACACAAACACGAGTAAAGAGATGTGTCTACTAATAAATCATGATTTTAGAATATTAAGAACGAAGATATTGGATAATATAATGATAGCTGGTAAAAGATCTATTTTGTTTTAGAATAGTGTACAAAAATTGTTAAATTAAAATTAAATCTTGTTGATATTTATCTATGTAGCATATGAGTGGTATGTTACAGCTTAATTTAATTTTTATAGTCATAACTGACAATAAACAAGGAATAAAAACATATTCATATAATACGTACTGGCTCATTACTAGCGATCGATAACAAGAGCACTATTATAAGAAACTACCTAGAAATTAACGTCAATTTTAAAATTCCCGTCAAGTTACCTCGGGCGGCAGGCGGCCTAAAGATAATCGTCCTTAATTACATGACTATCCATCATCGAAAACCAACAAACGAGGTGGGTTTCGGAAATAACAGGCCACCCACCGGTATGTACGATTATGGCGAAATTGTACGATTCTACCATAGCTGACAAGTATTCGTGCATCTGTACAAACATCGCGATGAAACGTGATCTTTAGCAAAGCATTTTAGCATAGTTGAAAGGGGATACAAAGATATTAAAAAGGTCCTGGTGTATTGCGTTTGGTCATATGGATAGATAGGAAGATAATGGAAGTGTTATGAAAGAGAAAGTACGTCGACCAAATTGGTGATTGAAAAATAGGTAATGAATAAATTGATGAGTATGAAACAAATGAAAGAGATCTGCTTAAATTGAAGCATTTGGTGATAGGGGAAACGTATATACTACATATAATCTATTGTATGTACACTATGTACAAATGTAAATGTATCTATATATATAAATGTTTTACCCAAAAACTGCTGTATCAATTCTAATGCAAACTAGTAGTATAATCATTGACAGCAGAGTCACTAAAATTTACTGTAAAATTTATTAAAACCGAGGCACCAACCGATTGGGCGAATAAATTTTGTAAAATTTGCCAATAAAATATAGCTAAAGGGTGCTATTACATATATTTAAAACGTAATATAACCAACAGTACACTGTCTAGAACAATAATTGTAGAGATGCGATCTTTTATGTAAGCACAGTGTGCTTTAACGTGGTTCAGTCTGGCGTTATCAGAGGCATGCATCACTTGCAAGCCTGACATACCAGATGGGCTGCTGCGTTTTCAGATAAAAAGGCACCCAAAGGCCAATAAATTATAATAGTGCTTTTATTTACTAAACTTTCATTGTTTTACACCACAAAGGTATAATAAAAATTACAAAATAATTACCCTAAGGTTGTCTTGAAAAGATTGCTTTCAGCAATAAGAAACGCCTTACTGTACTTATACAACTGTATCTTGACATTTATTAATTGCCTTGCCTATTTTCTATATTGCACAATGCAAATAAAGTATGTTATACTCATTCATTCATTTAAAAATATTTTTTATTGTCTGGAAATAAATATGTATATGTATAAAAATAAATAAAAGCGAAGATATGGACCGCCTATTGTAAATAATAGTCTTTAATATCAGGAATTGGGGGGAAAAGAAATTGTTAGTAATAGAATCTAATTCGCCCATTTCTAGCAATATACTCTATCAGGTCGAGCTCCACGCGATTACAACTGGAAATTATCGTGGTTGATTCTTGTTGAATTTGTCACGATGGGTCGATTTGCCTGCTTTATCCTCACGTATCATTCCTCATGACCTGTCAATGTATATCGATAGCACAAGCGGGATCATTATTTCATTTTCATCCATTAAAAATCCTAACGCTAGAGATACATCCTGTCAGGTCAGTCGACCTCTACAAGGCACGGTCTGGAAACTGTCGTGATTAATTCTTGATGAATTTGTCATGATGAGCCAACTGAGCTGAAAACATTTTCACGTATCACTGAATTCCTTCTAGCGCAAACCTATAATGCAGGAGTTAATGTTTGATTCTTTTTTGAATTCTCATAATGAAAAAAATGCGAGGAGTCTCATATATGAGTTTGTAGACTTTGAAGCTATCTCTTCAGCTTTTGAACTTGCAATAAATTTAAATAAGTAAGTTCCCATAATATCATTTTGGTACCGTAAATCGAAATATTAAAACTACAAGGTCACGATGCTTCCATAACAATAATCATCTTTATGTTCTCTTAAAATTCCAAGTATACTATTTGTGTCTAACAAAGCATGTTCCAATAATAAGGATTGGTTGATACGATCTCGGGCGGCCTGCGCCCGCGCCGATCTCTCTACGAGATACGCAGAATCCTCGCTTCTCGGCTCCTTTGAGCTCAGGGTAAACACGACATTGTCTTGGACGTACCATAACACTACACATGGGCAGGTACATAATTATATTGTTTTTCTATTTAACATTCTGTAAAGTGTTAGAGAAAGTAGTACATTTAAAGTACGAAAATTCCTAACTACTTAATATTTAAAATTAAAGTTATTGAAATTTACATGAATAAAAAAATAAAAGAGCTATTTTAACATATTATACCTAACAAATAGAGTGGGGGAAATACATAGTAGTTCTTAATGGCAATTAGGTAACCTACTACTAATAATATACGCTGTTAATTCGATCTCCAAAAATGATGATTTACATGAGAAACCGCGTGGTTAATTTCTGATGAATTTTTCACGATAAACCAATTATTATCGTGAAAAATTCATGAATGAAAGCAAGTTAGTTGTAGCTTGCTTCCATTCTCACCTATTTTCCCTCAGAGTCTCTCATCCCTCAGAGTACTAGACTCTACCAGCGTAAACTGATAGCACAGACGGAGATACCGTTTCATTATCATCAATTAAAAAAAAACAATTACCCCCAACATTTACGAGCTTTAAAAGTATTTGAATCTTTTTATTTGTTCTTCAATCAACTTTAAATTCTGTAATGCTAAGAATTCTATGTTTTATGGTAGACGAAAATAGACAATTGGCAGTTTATCGCTTTTATAACATGAAAACAAAACTCGTAATTCAGTTCTGATTCCACGATCTTACTTCGCGAGCGCAAACTACGGTGATTATATATCAGGCGGTCCGAGCCCGAGGGAGCGTCTTTCTCGCTTATTGCCAGATGATTGAAGACTCCGCCGCCTCCAACGCTGTTTCTGAAGTGCGAACGAGAAAGTAAACCTAATATAATGTGTCGGAAAGGGACAGATACAGCTCAGCATCTGATTAGCATCCCAATTACGGCGCGGGCGCAGTAGGATCGAATCTTTGGTTGTAGTGATGTACCAAGGGTTGAGATATCGATGAAATAAAAGTTATTAACTTATTATTGTTTTATTGGAGCTAGTTATGTATAAAATAGCCACTTTATCTATTACGTACATAGGAGATGACTATTCTCTACATAACTAGATCTATTTGTAAAAATAGCAAAACTAAATTTTTTTTTTTTTTTTTTTTTTTTTTTTTTTTTTTTTTTTTTTTTTTTTTTATAGAACTTAGAATGGCAAACAAGCTGACGGCCCACCTGATGGAAAGTGGTAACCGTCGCCTATAGACATGAGCAGTACCATGGACATAACAGAGTATACTGTTTCGCCCATGATACCCCCCATGCGTTGCCATTCCTGAGGACTCAGGTGTTATTCCTCTGTACCCAGTAAATTCACGCCATATCCCACCCTTCAAACCGAAACGCAGCCATGCAAACACAACTGCTTCACGGTTGAAACACGAATGGGACAGAGGTACCCAAGCAATCGACTTTTGTACAAAGTCTCCCTCTGGTAAATATGTTTGAATGGATCAATTACATTGTTTTGCCACTTGAAAATAGAACGTGATAACAGATAAAACATGTTTTTTATCGAGTAGGTATCTTATCTACAATCCATCAAGATCATCGTGAAAAATTACTACTGATAAACATGTATAATAATTTTAAAAATTAAATAGAGAAAAGATAAATACATAAGTGACTTAAAAATTGCTTCAATTTTTTACATAACCTATAGCTATGCATTGTAGAAAGATGCATTTATAAGACATTTAGTAAGTAAGAACTACTTTAAGTGCATACGTAGCCCAAAATTATGACCCTTTCATTTTTAAATATCATAGATATAATATGTACACTCGTTAATTACATATACAATAAATAAGATTAATGTAAGTAGATGTAAATTAATAATTGTCGATATCTGATATGTGGCAACCCTATTAACAAGAATGGCGGTCCAAACAGGCGGGGCGCGCTCGTGTTGAGATTACATCGGCAGCGGCAGGAAAATTTTAAATAAACAAGAAATTATGAACCGTCTTGAGATTATACCTTTCTGACTGGTCGACGTCAAGGGCCTACTAACTACATTTACAGTTATAGATCCATACTATTAGTGCTTATTATTAACTTAACAGAATTACGAATATTAATATATATTAACTGTGTAGATAGCTTAGCAGTATAACAATCAGTAGATGTTTATGGACTGGTCGAAAAAATACTAAAGAAAGGTAATGCGTACCCTAAATTTGATGACGGATGACGATTTATATAATTGTTAAACAAAGTAAACTGAAAATCATAAAGTTCAGTTGCTGTATGTGAAATATCATTATCTTATTTATCATATCCCATTGGTATCCCATCAGCATATAACAATAGCACAGATGGGATTACCATTCCATTTTCGCCCATTAAAAGTATTTTCAATTTCCCTTCACAAATTCATCCGTCTCGAAGGACCACAATAATATCTGTGTAAGTTGAAATAAGAAACGTATAAACGTAATAGATGAACAAGCAAATTATAATATATAAATTAAAATATTAATTTTAATATTACAAATAAACTTACTGGTACTAAAGAAACCCAGGTTGCAGAAACGGGAAAAAAGACATCTATCCATAATTTTCATTGAAAATATTTCAGATTTTTAGTGTATGCAGTGTATAAAAAATAATTTAATTGATATCCTCAACAAATGCTACGATATTGGGATAGAACTGCGGAGTCAAAACCTATAGTTTCTGTCTATGATTGAAACGTACACATATTTTATCATTACCGCATTTATTATATGTACTTCATTTATAAGTATCAAAGTGAAATTACAGTTATTTATGTAGTTATTATGATAGGAAAGACGAATGAATATTTGGTAAGGTACGTTCATATTTCGAAATATATGATAACAGATATCACGACGGAATTCAATCAATAAGCACAAATATCTATGGAATATGTTATTATTCATTATACAAAATCTAGAAGTAGTACTATAGTAGTTAGTAAGAATGTAACAAGATCTATTCTGTAGTCAAACTATTCTATCTCTAAATTTATTGATATTAAAGATAGGGAATAACATTGCAGGGGAAATATTCTGGACAATAATTAGTGATATTTTAGAATTGATTTCATTGTTATATGTTATATACGTATATATATAAATTCGAAATATGACTTAACGTCTTTCACGCTATTAAATTATGATCTAATCCAAACCTGAAATTCAGCTCTATGTGAACAAATCATAACGGAACATCTTGACGTTCCGTCAAACGCAGAGCTCAGTGCATGAATACAAAACCAATTTGACGTTTCTCATTACGGCGCGACCACAATATGCGTTCGGCTAACTAGTTCCGTGCACAGCGATCTGTTATTATGTTAATAGGCTAGTTTAGAGGCAGGAGGCTTCGCGGCGAGTGTAGGTCTCCGCGTTCGTTGTAAACAATTAAACCGGCTCTTTTCATGTGTCAATAAAATGCGATAACTACTTGTAATTGGACCACGCATTGTTATTGAACAACTATCGAGCGTCTCGGTAATTGACCAGTTTTGCGCGTAGGTTACGTTTGGAATGACAATTGGTCCTTCGAGCCGGTCAACTAACAGCAGTAAAGCGGTGAATAAATAGTTCCATTGAATAACAGAAAACTAACCGTCTCCCTTAATTTGGGAGTAGGGACTAAATGTCAATCATTTCTGTAAAATTCTTTTTTATGAGAAGTATTTTTTATAACACTCTAAAGAGCAAACAAGCCGACAGCCCACCTGATGGGAAGTGGTAACCGTCGCGTATGGACATGAATAGTAATGAAATGCTGTGACGCCCTCATATTGAATCCTGAAGATTAATGTGTTATATGGAAACATACATAGAAATATCATTACCATATCTTAAATCAAACCCTTCATACCGAAACACAGTCGTGCAAGCACAGCTGTGCACACACAGCAGATATCTAAGTATTACTTGTTATAAAAAAAAAAATGTTGATGGTTATTTTTTTTTAAATAATAAGAAACTTCACATACAAAACATCCAAAATTTTTAATAGAAACATAGTAGATGTAATCAATGCAGTATTAATATCTGTCTCGGGGTTCTATAATCAAAGAACGCCGACAAACATAAATCCACTTGAAATTATCATAACGAGTCGGTTTTGTAACAAATTCTGGCTTTCCGAGAAATTAATAATGCCAGCCATAAACTGAGATTTACTACTTTCCATATGTTTGTCTTTACGTGTAGCTATCGTGCATTTAAAGTTTGGCTGTCGACCAAATTAATTGGGTGTCATTGGATAACAACGCTGACGTGTATAATTAAGGAAGCCACCTCAAGTGATTAAATCTTTGATCGTCTCCATAAAATATCGCAATTTTATAGAACAATAAATCCGCCTTCTGATTTCGGTATTTTATTTATTTGTTTTTTGCATTTGAAAAACGTCTTTTATAAGTAAAAAGAGCATAATTTAATTGACTTATACCTTAACATTTATTATTTTAAAATGTTAAATCCTTACTAAAATAAAATAAATAAATAAAAAGCACCTACAGATCATAAATCATCACATCATCATCATATCTGCCTTTAACTGTCCACTGCTGAACATAAACTTCCCCTTTAGGGGGTTTTGCCAGTAGTTGCCACACTTGGCAGGCAGATTGGCAACCGCAGTTACTCTGAAGATATTTTAAGTGGAACGCTGCTACCCATCTCTCGCCCACCCTTAGTCGCCTCTTACGACACCCACGGGAAAGGAAGGGGTGGCCTATTCTATGCTGAGTCCACACGGAGAATTTAAAAAATGATAAAATGAATTTGTATATCTCTTAACCTCTTAAAGAAATACTAAAATTAATATACATACACGTACTATATGGGGTGGAGAAGGACATAGGTTACTTTTTATTCTATGCATTATACATATCTCGATTACACGGACAAGATTGTAAATAAAAGTTAGTTTTTTTGAAATTTCAAATAATATTGGTATATTATTTATCAATTCGCTAGTTTAACTCGTATTTTGTTTAGTTATTAAAGTTATTTATAGATATTATAAATAATAAATTGATTACAGTTCAGTTTACAGCTAAATTTATCTATAATTTTTAAATGTATAAGAAGACCTATTTTGGCACTAAACAATGAATGGCTGAAACAAATTATGAATTACTGAGTACTCAATATCAAGGTAAACACACAGATTACAAAGTATTATTATATATATAAAGTATAATACTCCTCAGCATTACTCTATTACCGACAGACTGTCATCAACTATCGATGACACGTGTATTTATTTATTTCTTATCGATAACGATATTCTATAAATACAATGATAACATAAGGTGAGCTGCGGAAAGGGATTATTAGTAATAAAGCTAGCTTTTATTGGCAACAACATATTATATCAAGTCGACCTCCACGCGGTTCTCTCTGGAAACATTTGGGGTTAATTTTTTTATGGAAATCGTCACGATGAGCTAACTGACCTGCTTTTATTCTCACCTGTCATCTCTTATTGGCGCTCCACCAGCGTATACCAATAACGCAGGTAGGATTACTATTCCATTTTCATCTATTTAAAATATAAAAGAGAGCTACTTTTTGCTATACTCTGTTTTGCTACTTCAGTATTGTGAGAAAAATTATAATTTATGGCACAAAATATTTCTAGTAAAAATGTTTTGTTTCCTATGATGATGAGAATTGGGTTAAGTGCCGAAACCGTTTACGTTCCTGCTATATTTATAGAATTACGTCGTGGGATTTCTTTTGATTTTATGTGGACAAGGCAGTTGCTAAATTTAAAACACTAAAATCAATGGCCGATTTTTGAAATACATACAAATTTATAAGCAATGATTACCAACTCACTATAAAAATACTTAGTAAATATATATAAAGTAAATATAAAGAAACTCTAAACAATTTATTTAATGAATTTCCAAAAAAATGTATAGATCATCTGTTGTGGAATAAAGCAATCGCACACTGCCATTTAAGTCTATTATATAAGTTTATTGTAAACACTTTATAATTATTTATAAATTATAATAAAATAGCCATCTACTAAAATTATTACATTCTAGGAATAGGGTTCCTGTAATAAATAAATAAATTAAATATAAAAGAAATTGAGGATTTTTGTGAATATTTACATGAATAGTAAAAGCTAATGGCACTTTCGAAGAACTGAAGTGCATAATAAAAACGAAGGTAGGTACTACCGGTTGTTAACAAAAGGTCAAAGCTTTTATTCGATTCTTTTGTTCCGTTACTATTGACCCAGGACGTCAGTCAGCATTCAATGTTTAATTAAACTTTACACTCTCCAATACGTCAAGCTAATAACTGCAGATAACTAAGTAGATTATATGAATGAGTACCTACTTGTTATTTTTCATTATCACGTTAATTATATACAAACAGAGAGGGTAGTAATTCCTTGCGTGAAATAGCCTAGTGAATGCTTTAATTAAGCACAATCTGCTAAAAGCAGCTAAAATTTAATATCTCCTACTAAGTTTTAGTGATGAAATTGCAGAGAAATAGAGTGTCACATTATTCGACTCAAGTATTAAGTAGGTATGTCATTCTGTAAATTCAGGAAATTATATTAAATCTACATGGTGTTTTCTTGACCATAAATCATCTACAATGAAAAGATAACAGACCAAAAAATTATCGATAATGATAAAATCGCCGGATTAGATATATTGAAGACTAGTCTTATAAATATAACAAGTTCTATAAATCAAAGTACAGAAAGAGGAACCCCGGCAGTCCTTAATCACATAGAAATAATAGGAAAGTTGTCACTTAAAATTGTTAAGATTGCGTTGATAGTGGAAGCATAATCTCATATAAAGGAAAAGTAAGATATTTATCATACAACAGTATCATAATTATATTAATTGTGTAATTAAAACTTTGTTCACAAGGACAATCAGAGACGTAAGAGATCATCTAGATTAGACAAAAGATAAATTGCCCTCAAGCATTTTGGATTTAGATTTTTCTAAAGATACTTTTTAACGACATACTGATGTCGTTCAATAAATTGAATTAAACATTTTAACAAATATTTATGTAGAAATCTGAGGCTATATGTTTTTACTACACGTCCACAATGGCGTCGGTCGGCTACAGATTTTATGATCTTTATTTTATAAATTATCAACTCTACGCCTTTGATTTTAAGTTGAAAGTATCATACAGAAAGAAGCAACATAGCTAGTTTTTGTGTATCCTTGTCAAGAAAATGCATTTTGTTACAACCACATGAAGTTTTACAGCTGCTTCGTATTCACATTTTTTGTGGTTGTAACTCATTTCCTATGCAGTGGAAGCTGTCAATTAAGTAACAAAATTGATGATGTCATTTAATATTTTTCCACATCTTAATTTATATTTAATTTGGATAATTTTTAATAAAACTATAAAGCTACGAAAAGACCATTTCTAATAATTTCCCACAAAAATTGTTCGAATCATATTCTCCATGTGTAGAATATATATAGGCATCTACATTTGTTTGTGTAAACCAATAAAATATAAGATCGATATAATATAATGCACAAAAGACAATCTTTAATAATTTATCTCTATGAAGTTCAAAGCGACAATATTAAGGTGAGTTTATAAAGTGAGATTATTTGTCACTTTCCCTCTCTTAGTGTATTTATTATCATTAAATGTGGCATGTATATAACTACTTACTCAGTATTTGTTTGTATTTAATATTCCGATCAATCAGTATATACCGGTCATGTAAACAGTCGCAGGCACAGCTAGTGTGAATATTTTTAAAAACGCTATGAAGGTAACATTTAATATTCAACATTCTGTTTATTATGATATATCTATTTTGAGAGTGCCATATCTAAGCTTCTAGCATGGTTAGCGTGCGCATCCCGTGCCGTGAGCCATGTTTAGTCTCTCCCAACTACCACACCACCGTCGCCTAGCCGTGATTTATTGGACCTCGTTTATTTTATTTCCCAATTCGTTTTACTTTATGGCTCGACCTTCTTCTAATCTTTTACGCAACACTTCCTCGAAACCAGCCTGATTTATTTTGGTGATATGTGGAAAGAGAACTTAATATCTCTGTTTTAATTTTCAAACTAAGTTTACTTTGTTTTACCAACTTCCTAATTTACTTTTTGCTTTGTATCCATAATTTGCCTGGTAATATATAAGAGATGTCGAATGAAAGATGAAAGAAACATACAATGCGAAATTGCAAGGACGCAAATAGGTACTAGAGAAGGCTTTGATCTATCATAATCAGACAAATCTTGTAGGTAAATATTGTACTATCTGAGGGGCAATGGGTTTATCTGAAAGCAGTACGTATTATTTATAAGTTGCGAAAGTGTATGAAGCAAGACATTAGAATAGTGGTTTTTGTTCTTTATTTTAATTCACTATCCATCCCATAAGGTACATGACTTCAAAAGTATGAATTATAAATTTATATAACATACATACAGCTAGTTTTGAATAACTTTATTAGGCATAGAGAAATACAATACCAGATTAGAAAGGAACCTTTGATTTCCTTACAAAGCATGACTTATTACCAAATGAATGAACAATAACTAAACAAGTATGAAACTAAGCGGACCTAGGTACGCCTTAGTAAATAGATTCGTTATGTATTAGTTTTGTTGGTTTTGACTTTGTAAGTAGATTTGAGTAGATTTGAGAAAAATAGGCACCTGCCTTCGTATTCCGTGCATTCCTTTCATACATTTCTTATTCAAATGATGGTCGACGAGCTGCGGGTAATTTATCTATTTCCAACAGATTTTTGAGTTTGTAAAAGCTTTATACACGATTACAATAGTAGATATTCTTTGAAGCACAAGTGACTAAATATAATTGATTGGTGACAAAGTGAAGGACAGGAATATCAACAATAGACGCAGGTATCGTCTATCGGACAATAAGCAAAACTATTGTGTCGCATCGTTGTGCTTAGTAAAGGTTTTATCTATTCAGAGGTGTCGTTTGTTACACGCTGCAACTTTTTGCATTCTTACAATATCCGTCTTGTTTATTTATCTAACTATATGTTACAATACTCGCATATATTCGGTTTTACTGTTAAACTTTTAAATCATGAACAAAATTAATGCTGTTTTATTTATTAAATATAATCGTATGTATCTAATTGTAAAAAAAATAATAAAATAAACATAGATAAATCTAGGAGGTAAATAACTAAAATATTCACTCACCAAACAGAGGCAGCCAGTCCGAAATAATACAGGAGAAGAAAGACAACAGCACAGTTGGGATTAGCCAGGCCATCGTGTGCTAACAACATTCGTGTTGGCATAATAGAATCTTTAGCACAACCAGCGGCAGTACGGCCCGCCGCAGCGCGAACACCCCATCCAGCGGCTGCGGCACATCTGCACAGGGCTACCAGTACCAACGCACGTTCGCCAGCTCCACCTCGGTCGCCACAAGCCAACTGTGCTCCAACCGCGGCCAAGGTACACGCAAAACTTAATGCAGCCCAAGTCGCGAGCCACACCTCTGCAGCTCGTCGCTCTCCAGCTTCCCACAATACTTCAGCATCACAGAATTGCGCGCACCGACCCGATCCACGCACCCACACCCAGTTTTTAGGTTTTACGAGTCGCTGGCATGCGCCTGGCCTGCCTGTATTTGATGAATCCAGCGATATTGTACCTACAGGCGGTGCGTGATCTCCAGGACCTTCCATACACATGTGTTCGTGGTTATTTTCCGCGGGAAACAATGAACAGTCCAGTTCTGCAGGCCAGGGAAAACCGAATCCACTAAGCACTGGATAACACCTGGCGTATACGCTCTCACACAATCCTCTACATGGTCCGATTGGTAATGCAACTTTATCTGTACACATGGGCACGTATACTGTACACAAAAACAAATCCAACTGGGGTGAGCACCCGTACTGCACGAGTGGTGTAAACGTCTGTAAGGTCACATCAGCGTCAGCTTGCAGCGTATGTCGAGCCAAGTTAGGCATTCCAGTCTGATTGTAACCGATATTCTTGCACATAGCCACTTTGATAGGTTCACATGTCCGTACTGACGCCTCAGAGATGGCCCCAGTCACAAAGGTTACGGTTAAAAGGATCGCGGTGAAGCACTTCATATTGGGAGATTATATCCGGTGAGTTAGATGAAAGATCTCATTGTATTCGTGAATATTTACGCGCGAACGTAGAAAAAGTAACCGAGAAACGTGCATGCGTCTCAGAGCGCGTCACAAGACGTTGTGTTGGTGTGCGACGCCCGCGAGCCGAGAGGGCAGAGGGGAGTACAAACAAAAAAAGGAGCAGGTATGCGCAAGCGCAACAGTGTAGCCGAGAAGCCGAGGGAAAAGGAGAGAAATTGATGAGACCGTGTCCGGAGCCCGAGTCCGTCGTCGGTCGGGCGATGCCTGCCGATATCCGCCGGGCGACTAGGCGCTTGTTAGCCGCGTAACTGTCCTCGCGGTACTCTCGTTATCATGCCTTATCATTAGGGTTGATTCCAAAATACGCACGTGATGCCGATAATAAATTGGCCGACTTATTTCCAATATAGATTTTTAGATAACTGTGATCGTATCTCACCTAATCGATGTCTACTTATCCGTGTAGGTATGTAGAAAAATAAACAAAATATTAACATGCAATTTAAAAAACTGAAGGTATAAGAATATTATATAACTATTGTTTACTCATATACCATATACATAGATATTGAAAGGTACTCGTTTTAACATAATTATTACCGAATTAAAATTTTACTATTTAGTACATAGCAGTCAATGGTTGCCTAATTTGACAGTAATTTCGAATTAAATCAATATACAAAAATAATATTTACTCTGTAATTACTAATTACCTAGCGAATAAATTCACTAGTTTACACGGTTTTCATACCCCAGTTTGTTGTTATTTTATTATTAATTTAGATAGAATTATCCAGAAAAAATAATAAAATTAATCTGTCACATCTGGTTTAAGAAATATTTATTAACTGCAATACATACTTTAGATATGAATATTAAAAAAAATGAAAAATGACAAATTTTGCCTTCTTTTTTTAGTTATTTGAATCAGTTTCTCTTATAATGAACCAACAGTAACCCTCGTAACATGTTTTTATCCTAAAATCATTGATGACGATCTTTAAATTTTGGTGAAAACGTTCACCTTATTCGTCACTCGTACTTCTTAAGTTTTCATGGAAAAAGTTCAGATGCGAGTGTAGAAAATGACTCTTTAACAACATGTTTATTAACATCTTTTGAAAAATTTCCAATATATTAAAAAAAATTTCACAACCATTTTGAATGCCTTCCAAGCAGAATCAAGAAGCTCTGCTTAAGATCTAGAGAATTATAAATCTATTATAAGATCATTTAATTATTATTAATAATCGATTTAAATTCAACATCACTTTCATTGTCGTCTAGTATATTTGCACTCAAATTACGGGAACAAACTGGATATGGTAGATCTTTCGAATGTAATATGGGCTTAGTAATAATTTATTATATCTCAATGTCTTCATAACATAAAAGTAACAATCATATTCATGATTACTAGGTCTCTTCATAGCACTGGTGAACCAAACTGATGGTAAACGTTTTCTCCTGATGACCACTGGAGTTATATGATTCTACAGCTTTCGCATGAGGCACTCTACACATGAGGCACCCACTTTTTATCTTGATTTGCAACAGGAAATCCAAAATAATGAAGATATGCACTTTTTAACGAATCTACAATGGGTCTTCTCTTTTTTGAAAATATTAACTGCTCACAAACATAACAATAAGATTAGAATTTTGTTTACACTTTCTACTCGACATTTTAAATTAATTCAAAAAAAAATAATTATTGTTTAAAGTGGACGAATAAACAATAAACTGTTGTCAACACGTTAGGTAATTAAAAAAAAAAACATTTGACTGCAAAAAGAAATTGTGACGAGATAAAATATTTCTACTAACACTTTTAGATTTAAGGAAGGTAGATTACCATATTTTTATACATTTAATTCGGGGTATAAAAAAAGTTCAATTTTGTAAACTAGTGTTATTTAACATTTAGTTTATTATGTACAAAGTGATATTTAAATCTACATAATGTACCTAATATTAAGACTTGACTTCTAGCGTAAATAAAAAAAAAAAAAAAAATACAATAATACCTACGTGTGTTGTATCTACTTACCTACCTACGTATCTTTTTATGCAAATTAAAGTCTATTACAAAAAACAGTATACTGTGTATACTGTTTCGCCATTCCCTCTTGTTTTTTTTAATGGATGATAATGTTATCGTAACCCCATCTGAGCTATCGGTATACAGTGGCGGGGCACCAGTGATAGACGACTAATGAGGATGAAAGCAGGTCAGTTAGCCCATCCTGACGAATTTAACTAGAATTAGCTACGATGGTTTCCTGGGGGAAACACGTGGAGGTCGACCTGACAGGGTATATTGCTAGTAATGGGGCTATTTGACCCTATTACTAACAATCCCTTTCCCCTGATACCCTCCTGTTAGGTCGCGTACCCTGGAAACCATTGTGCTGAATTCCAAGTGTATTCATTACGATGGGCTAATTGACCTGCCCTTTTATGCTCACCTATTATCCCTCACTGGTGATCCGCTAACGTATACCGTTGGCGCAAGCGCGGTTGCCATTCCATTATCATCCATTAAAAAACCGATGGAGTTATGAAGTAAGAAATATAAAAAAATACATCAGAATTACTTTTTTTAAGTCGGTGGAAAAACTCACTTTCGTGACCGATGAGATTTTTTATTGATAATTCCTATATTATACTACTGTATGAAAATCAGATGGGTCTAGTAAATATATTTGGGTTATTTAATACATCATATATATATATAATTTTTTTATACAATTTAGAATAGCAAACAATCTGGCATGACAAGCCCAGCTGATGGAAAGTGGCAACCGTCGCCTATAAATATGAGCAGTACCATGGACGCAACAAGAGTACACTATTTCGCCCATGATACCCCCCTTGAGTTGTCACTGAAGACCCGATTTATTATTCAGGACCCTTCAAACCGAAACACAGCTATGCAAACACAACTGCTTCACGGTTGAAACACGAATGGGACAGAGATACCCAAGCAATCGACTTTTGTATAAAGTCTTTCTCTGGTACATCAGCCATTTTACTTATTATTTGTCATAAACATAACATTTTTAACATACAACAACATAGACGTGAGTTTTCTAAGCTTGTACAGTCGTTTGACGATCTGTCAGATTAAATTGGGTAACGCGGTATAATTATACCCACCCAAATGTTCTTTAATTTTTTCTTTCACATACGCAGTCATACGATTTGTTATATATATATATATATATATATATATATATATATATATATATATATATATATATATATATATATATATATATATATATTTACATTTTAGCTATTATTTACATAATTATTATTTTTATGGGCCTGTGACGATAACTAGAATAATTTTCACCCTACAATATAAAAAAAAAAAGAATTAATGGAATAAATACAAGGAATTATTAATGAAAAAACATTAAGTTTTGAAATAAATTTATTGTACATAATTTACTACAATAATATTTAAGCAGTACTGTATAAATTTTATGAAACATAAATAGGTAAATATTGGTGAGTTTTAATAGTACAAAATTGGACCAAAATGTAGACCAGTGGGTTACCAAGCGCTGGCTGACAATAGTAAGGACGTGGATAAATCATATTTACACAGCGATGGTAGACTGCTCAAGATATAATCCTTAAATACGACTAAAATAAAAGATAAATACTTTTACAATAATCTTATATAATACAATGTGTGTTCTCACAATTTGTTTGTAAACATCTTTATGGATATAACATTGTCTGTACCTAAAACACAGTACAGTACGGTTCGACCTCCACAATATGCAATCAAAATAAGAATAGGCCCGCCAAAATTATCGACTTATCTGCTGTCACTCGATTGAAAAGTATGGTCTGCAAATAAATGCTTTTTATAATTTAATCTACTAAATTTATAAACATTATTTATATATTTTATAGCAAATTTTATAAAAACACACATGTGGTGAAAATGATTTTTTTTTTTTTCATTTAAATAACATTTCAATATTTCAGATATCAACGTGAATCTATGCTTTACTCTTATAGGGGCAACAACAGTAATAATGACGATAACAATTACTTTTAAAATTATGCAAAAGTTATTGGAATCACAGAGCTAGATTTCGTTCGGTGGTACTTTTCATAAATATATTTTTCTAACATATTTATTATGTTGTTCTTCTTTTAAAAAAAAATAGACTCATCGTAGGAATAACGGTAATTTTCTACTGCCAATGTCAGGATTACAAAAGATTACATGTAATTTATGATATTTTTCGGTAATGCAGATAATTCGTCGAGTTCTCTCGAAGGGAGAACAACACAAGATATGTGTATGTAAAGGGCAACTAAATTTAATATAATGTGTAAAAATATATGAGTGTAAAATAGCAAGAACAATATATGGAAGGACTGGAATGCGAGAAGTGTAAAGAGAAACTTATTTTTTTATATTATTAGTACATATAAATTTGGCCAATAGCTTAAGTCATAAAGGGGAAGCAATATGGAGTATTCAAAAAATTTTCTAAGATTCCTTTAGGTTATTATTATAATTATTAATTAGTTGTTTTGTTCACTCTACCGGTACATTTTGACAGTTTGACAAATAAGAAGTAATGGCGGCAAATCATTCCTATTTTTATTTTGATCACTGTACTCACAAGTACAATCAATTGTACAATCGTAATTCCTCATACATCTCAAGGCTTTCGCTTCTTTCCTTCTTCTCCTGTTCTTAAACAAGACATTTTTACATTCGTTACACTAATTCATTTATACAAACATTCACATATTTTAACAAATATTCTTTGTGATGGTATACCATTCTCATATATATTTTATACAACATACAATAGTAAACAAGTTACACAATAAAGTATAAGGAATGATATTCAAGCAACATTAGCGCCACCCAGTTTGGAACCAAATTTTAAAAAATATAATGTATAAACACTAATATAGTACCTATTTTCATATGATTTCGACATAACACAAATGAGGTTTGTCTAGAATTTAATATTTTAGACGGAGCCGTGTTAAGACGGAACTATTTATAAATGAAACCGATTATTCAATATTATTGTATATGTTTAGTTACAAGTGATTATAATTAAAATGAATGTACTTGATACAAATCTACGAACGAAACTATATTTTAAACACAACCATCTAATAAAAATATTAACAGTGCTTCCCAATTATATCCCTTTCCATTCTTTTTACATTTGACAGTTCGATGTTAGATATATTTTGTAAATTCCGATAGACAACTTTAAAATACGCAATAAAATGAAATGTGTCAACTCACTTATCACATTTATTACCAATCGAGTACAGAATAATACCGTAAATATATTAGATGTAAAAATATAAATTCTTATTAAAAATAGACGTATCAAAAGTAAAATAGAATAATGGAAAGGGTACAATATTCAGACTAATATTATATTATTGACAAAGAAAATAATATTCAATTGAATTTGGTAAAATATTCTATATATCTGATTTGGATATAAAAGTTTTGTATATATAATATTGTCTCTTTCTTAGCGGGAATAATGCAATGTGTAAAAAAGTTGACTGTTGTAACTGTTGACGCCTTATTGAAGTAACACCTCACATTATAATAACATACAATGTTACGATATATTAAAATGTAAATTAAATGACACTGTGACCATACGATGATTCTACTATGTTTAAGTAAATGAAATGACAATAAAATACTGTAAAGAGTCATTGTCGGTTTACAATAGCCTCTTGTTATTGTTAACGAATAATATATGGATGATACAATGCCCCCAGTCGCCCATATCACTATCATATTACCGAAAGGCAAATCTATGTCCACTGCGACCATATTTTTATATTTTTTTTTCAAAATGAGGGCGTAGCCTAATTACTTAATCCGGAATGATTAACTAAAGATCATCAACAAACATATTGGTTGTTCATTTTGTTATATTTCGGTGCAGTGGATGCTTCTCTTGCATTTTTTAAATGCACTGGAGCTACAACAGCATAGCTAAATTGCTATCGAGCATATTGAAATAAAAAAAATATCAGTTTCATCATGAGATTACACAGATCGAGTTACGACGATGGTCGAATGTAAAGTCGGAAAGTACTATTCGGAACGGTCATCGGGTTACCGGTGACCAGCTCGGGGTAGGGCGGGGCGGGGTTGCCGCGGGGTGACTAGAGGGGCGTGGAGCGTGCGTCGAGGCGGTGTCGGAGCGCCTCGCGTTCGCGCTGGACGTCGGCCAGCTCCGCGCACAGAGCGCGGCACACGCGGTGCAGCACCGCGTTCTGTTCCTGCAAGGCCTTCGCATCCGGGTCGGTCTCGCACGACGACTCGCGTGACGGTTTGCGGTACACCTCGAACGCGCCGTGCATCTTCGGCGCGTCCTCGCGGTTGTACCCAAACCCTTCACCCTCGTATTCGCGCGGCACGAACGCATCTGCCGGGAAAGGTTCACCCTCGCTGCGTTGGTTTACGAGGGCGCGGCGGGCCGGCGGTGATGTCGCCGACGGAGACATGCGCGGCGGAGGCTGTGGTGGCGGTGCGGGTGCTCCTTTGAAACGATTCAAGTCGAGGGAACTAGAGCGTGTGTGGTTGCGTAGAGGTCGCGGTGGAGGCGGCGGCGGCGGCTCCTTCTTGGGCGCATACTGTAGTGACTGGGGCCCATCGTCAGCGTGCACGGACGACTCGCGCGCCGGCGGCGGTGGTAATACCCCTGCGCTCTTTAGGGGTTTTTTCGGTTGCGGCCGCTGGATAGACTTGATTTCGGGGTTTCCGTTCGGCGGCGGCTCGGTCGGTGGCTGGGAGTTGAGTCGCTTTGGACTAGCTAACTCGAAAGCGTGCGCGAAGTCGTCCCGCCGCGGCGACGTGCTGGAGCGCATGTCGCCGTCGCCGTGTGGTAACGTGTTCGCGTCGGGCGTCACCCTCAACGCCACAGGGTGGAAAATCTTAGGATCTCTCTCGACAGCTGACTTGTGGAAATCGAAATTGACCGGTTTCGGGCCGGGACTTGATACGCTCGACGTGGGAGAGTCGACGAATTTAGTCCATTCTTTGTTGTTAACTTGCGGTTCAGGTTTGCTCGGAGATAACGAGGGTTGATGGTCTTCTGGCTTCTTAGCAGGTTTGCTTTCATAGGGATCGTTCGAATCAGGTTTTTGAACGAAGCTGAAGTCGGCTGAGGAGCCAGAACTGAACATGTCAGAACCTAAATCGACCAGGTCCGTGGTGACGGCCTGTTGGGAGAAGCGCGAATCAACCTTCGGGACGAGGCATGCGGGCAGAACGTCGGGTACGGGAATGTTGTTCCGCCTCAGTACAATCAGGTGCATCGCTATGCTAAATTCTTCTAGCGTAAGTTTTCCATCTTTGGTAATGTCAGATAGTTGCCAAATCTTCCGTAAATCCGGCACAGACAATCGAGACTTTTCAAAAAACAATCTGAAACAAGGAATTAAACATAATTACAATCAAACTATAATTAGATGCATGTAAAATGTTTGATAGGTATAACACAGAATCACTAATAAATTAGCCAACTTGCCACAATGTTTTACGATAATAGAATGTTGGTCACCTTCAGGCTGCTCGTGGGTAGCTCGTAAAGTACGTTTTT
Organism: Galleria mellonella; assembly: GCF_026898425.1. NCBI lineage: Eukaryota > Metazoa > Arthropoda > Insecta > Lepidoptera > Pyralidae > Galleria > Galleria mellonella. The sequence continues at coordinate 52,114 of NW_026442061.1, forward strand.
AACACAAGAATATTTTTTCCTCAATGCATATTGCTTTTCAAAAAGGTAACGACTTCATTTAATCTTTATTGGACAAAAAATATTATTTTATTAATTTTAAAATAAAATTTATTAATTTTAAGATTTTTATTAACTGTTATAATGAATAACCAGCGGAGAGCAATCGGTTGCTTTAAGTGAGGCTACTTTAGTTGTGAAATGAATATGCGGTCAACACCTACGCGATAAAGCCTATCAATTGTTAAGAGAATAAAAATTTCGATTCAGAGCTGGCAAAGGTGAAAGAGGTGCCGTATAACAAAATACAGGCGAGTTAAGAACTATTTAAAATTAAGTTTATTGCATTTTAGTTCTACTTTTTTAAATTAATATAATAAATTTTATTTTAATTTACATTATATATATATGCGAAATTTTACAAAAAATTATGAATCCAAATTAATACAAAATTTATCATGTGACTACATAATGTAACATGTATATAAGGCTAGCTATATCCCGCTGCTTTGCCCACGTAAATCAGGACATAAAGTATCTGCTAAATTAAGATATAATCTACTCATGTACCAAATTTTATTTAAATCCGTTCAGTAATTTTTGCGTGAGAATAACACATATTTAATAGAATTAAAAAAATATTTTCATATTACGTCACATATTTTTGAGAACATTTTTTTATTTAGAGGCTTTTGTCTATTATAGTCTATTTTGTAACTAGTAAATAATATATTAAATGATTAATAATGATATACATAACAATAAGCAAATAAATATACTCACTTGGCGGTCTGTCCAGAAAGTAGGCCGCACTCTGGTCGCAGCTGAGCGAATTGCGCAGCATAGTGATGCGCCTGCGCATCGCTGATCGCCCAGATGTCTTCTGCCGGTTCTCCATCGCCCTCCTCCTCAGATGAATGCCGGTCCGATGATTCTTCTTCTGTGCCTGAAATAAAAAAAGTTTTATTTTTAACTTACTAGCTTTTACCCGCAACTTTGTCCACGTGACCAGTTCACTGCTCGAGACAAAAAGCAGTCTATATCCTTCACCATTATGTTTATATCAAATTTCATAGTAATACTCTTAAAGCGCTAATAGGTAACAAACAAACTCGAGAGGAAAGGGATTGTTAATAAACTCATTACTAGCAATATACTCTAACAGAACGACCTGCACGCGGTTCTTGCTGGAAACCATTTTGATTTATTTCCTATGAATTCATTACGATGTGCCAATTGACTTACTTCGTCGTGCCTATTATCCTTCGATGGTGCTCCGCTAGCATAAACTGCTAGGGCAGGGGAGTTTACCATCCCATTTTCATTAAAAAAAAAAAACTCATTTTAATCGTAGTAAGGATAGTCACGATTAAAAATAACTGAATTTTCTCGCTGTTTAATAAATTATGAATTTTACCTCAATCAATAAATCGAACCTATAAGCGTGTAAAACGTTGACTTGATTCTTTTCGCTGGATCGATCGATGAGACTCGGAGAAAAGCTAAACGAACGTGTACTAATGTTTAAAAATATCCTGCACGGAATTTACCGCACAAATACGGGTATTCCGCAGGTCTCATTGACATGCAGATAACCGCTGGAATGCAGTAACGCACAACGCAGGTTTGTAAACATTGTCGTTCATGAAAAATATCGATAACAAACCCAATAATATGGTTGACGACTGTAGGCTCATTCCATGACACTTTAGATTTTAATAAGCTTGGTATAATGCAGGCATATCGAACGTTAAGTTCGCCACAAAGGCAATAGTCGACAATGCCTTTGACTACCAATTTAAGGATTATAGGCGTGAGCATATTTATTTTTTTATAACTTTATTGACCACACAATATATTATATGAGACTAGATGTAATAACTTTATAATGAAACTTTTCGGAAGTACAAATACCTTTGAATGAATAAGTAATAAAATTATAGATAAAATAATACAATACAATGTTTTTTTTTTTTTTTACTAATTTCGCGGTCTCAGCGCAGTCTACAGCGATGTCTTATCTATGACGTTTTATAGCAGGTAGTAAATAGTTGCTAATGTTTAGTTAATACATAAGATACGAGCTATTTTCGCTATTATGCGACGTGCACTCCTTTTTTTTTATTTACAATGAAACAGATTTTGTAACACAATGTTTACATTATGATTTTTAAATTTACAAAAATAAATAATAATAATGATAAATAAAAATATTTGAAATAAGAATTAAATTACATTATAAGTTGATTACAATACAATTAGATGTCAATAATGATTATAAATTTTAAAATTGGAAATATCAATTCATTTCATTCCTTTGTTTCCTTATACAAAATCAATGTAATAAAGGAATTAAATTGTAGTCATTAGCTACCAATTTTACAGAAATAAATTAATTAGAAACAAATATTAAATTACATCAAAAACAGTTTTAATAGTGTCAAAAAACAAGGGATGGAATGAATTTTTTTTGTATGTTACTCCGATATCAACCAAATTTATGAGTCGATTTGCATGACAATCATGCAATTTTTTATTTAAAGTGTTTAAAATATAGAAAGTGTCAAAATTTTAACATAATTCAAATGAAACTTATTTAAAGAGGATGGTTCGTTACGTAAAAAGAATGTTTTTTTTTTTTTTTTATTTTAAATTAGTAACATTTGAACCAACGCATGCAAACAGAATGCACTTTGACCTACCTAAATTATATGATATTGGAAGTACAAATGTGTTAAGTAGGAAACGCCATATTAAACTGTAAATATTATGATGTAGGTACCTGCTTTGTTAGTTTCGTTCTAAATATGATGAAGGTTTACGAAATCTTGTTTAGAATTTCATTTCAGAAAAGAATTTTAATACTCAATATCATTAATCAGCTAGATTATTTGAAGTTTTTTTTTTTTTTTTTAATTATTATGAACTAATTGTGACTAAACAGCCCTGTATATATTTTATCCTTATGGATCATTCATCATTACATTTTAGCTTCTAATACGTCTATACTACGCCACTATCCGAGGATTGTGATATATGTAATTCAACTACTCAGAAACTGTGATAACAGAATGAAAACGAGAGAAACTAGAACAAGATTCGTTTGTGTACTAATTAACATTAAAATATGTAAAGTCATTTTTTTTAATATGTGAAAATGGAATAGTAACGTCGCCTCTGATATCGATATTCGCTAGCGGGATACCAATAAGAGATAATAGGTGAGGATGAAAGAAAGAAGTCAGCTCATTGTAATGAATCCCACAAGACTTAACCACAACGGTTTCCAGGGGAAATCGCGTGAAGGTCTACCTGTTAGGATATATTGCTAGTAATGGGGCTGTTAGACCCCATTACTAACAATACTAAAAATATAAACATCTAATATCTTCATTTATTAATTTAGGAAAGCTTGTTTCCTAAATTAGTCCAACTTAAATAACCAAGAAATAAAAAACTAGTTGTGAGTGTTTAGTAGAGGTCATGTACGCGTACATAATTAGCTAGACTAGACTGAATAATTTGCTCAATTATCGTCGTTAAACAGTATGAATAAAAGAACTGATTTCTGCAATAAAACCCCGTTTTTTTTATTTAAATATACTCGAATGTTAATGGTATAAAACAAGTTTTATAAGACTAGTAATTTTATAACATTAGGTATTATTATTATTATTGCTGTAAAAAATAGAAACATAAAAAGAAACACCGACAACTATAATTGAAACTTCAAAAATTTATTCTACAATAAAATTTACATCTTGACAAAATTAAGGGACTAAAAAGAAAGTAAATAATAGCAATTAAAGAGATTTTTTTATGCAATGTAGAATGGCAAACAAGCTGATGGCCCACCTAATAGAAAGCAGTAACTCTCTCCTATAGACATGAACAGTACTATAGACATAACAGAGTATACTGACTCTCCTATGATACCCCTTATGTGTTCCTATTCCTGAGAATTGATATCTCCTATATCCCACCCGTCAAACTGAAACACAATTATTTGTATTTGTTGTATTTGTACAAAAATTCCTTTAGTAAAAGTAGAATAAAAGTACTTTTTATTTTTTATTTCTCCTCACCTAATAGCCGTGTATGTTCCTCGCCGGTGTTGGCTGGCCATACGCCACGCCCTGTCGCACTGTTTTCCCACACAGGATGTACCCTTTCCGCTACACTGTTTGTAGGCGTTGGACTCTCACTAGCTGTGCTCCATGGTGAACCATTCTTTCCTCTTCGCTGGTAAAGAAATATCCAATAGTATGTTAATATTGGTGACTATACTTTTAGCTTGATGGTAATGTGGTAAAATTAATGTGGAATGATAACCCCAACCCCATCTGTGCTAGTGGTATACACTGGCTACCAGTGAATGACAATATGCAAGGATGTAATTAGATCAGTTGGCCCATGATGACAAATTCACTGGGAATTAATCACTATGGTTTCCAAGGCGAACATGTGGTCCATCTTCATAGTTAAAAGTTTTGTTAGTACACATTATATTTTAATCTAATAACTATTGACTTATGTGTAATTTGGTTGAGAATGCTCGATCAGTTTCAAGACCATCCAGGAAATCAGGCTTGCATCGCAGCCGTTCAAGATTAAGGGTCCAGAAAGTTCCAAAACTAGTTTCGCTTTCTCGACTAAATTACACATAAGTTAAATTGGTAGTTATTACATTAAAAGATCTTTATAGTAACAAATTTACAAGTATTTTACAATAATAATAAAACATCCATAATATGAGAAAAAAATTGTTCAAAAAAGGAAAAGAGATTATTGTGTATGTATGTTACTCTTGAAAAAAAAACATATATTTGTATTAAGAACTTCCTTCTTTTTGAAGTTAGTTGAAAATTATTGATCATAGAATCATCACAGTATTATTCATTATTCTATACATAATGATTAAATCACTATAAATAAAATTATAAATGTCAGTTATATTTTGTATATATAAATAATATTTATCTATTTCTGTTACAATTAATACCCAGCTACAAAAACTAAGTATTGCTTAATATTAAACAATACTAATCTACATTGGTTAACTACAATCTGTTATTATCAATTAAAAATATATTAAGTAAGTAATATAGACATCATCTATTTTTATCACATTTACAGTACAAAGAGAAATTATTAAATAAAATTTAAAAAAAAAATAGGAAAACTAATCATAACATTAATATTGTATAAATTACTAAGTATAAAAGACTATGAAGTTGAGATGGACAAGAGGTTAGGTATTATCCTAGTCAACTTTTTAACAAGAACAAGCATTTAGAAATAGAAACTAGAATGACTGGCAAAGTAAGTATTTGTATTTGTAAGTAATAGTCCCATTAAAAATCAATGCAAAAATATAACCACTATACCAAAATCTACATCCAACAACCATAATATGGTTAGTATAAAGCTGGTTCTTAACAGAGCTACTTCAAACTCATTGTAACATAATTCTTAACTTATTAGTCAATAAATAAAAAAATATACACAGTGAGGTTGATTTTGAAGTATCATTATATCATTATCTATTTCAAAAATTAAAATGTTGATTCTATATAATAGTGAAAACTATATACCAAGGATCACTATTAGTTAAAATTATATTTGAGTTTGAACTACACTAAATTTAATTTAAATGGTCAATAACATATAGTTTCAATGAACTACCTTTTTTTTTCTTATTTTCGAGATAGACTAAGAAGCTGGTCCCTCCACATATAAATTCTAACCAACCATCTCTGATTGCACCATATTCTTTCTATATAAATCATCAACAACTACTAGAATTTCAATATTGGACTTACCCCATGTGATCCAGATCTTTGTGACATTGTTTCTGATTCAATCTCGGAATCTGTGCTCAAGGCTTCGGCACCATCATGTGATAAAACTGGGGGTCCATCACTATCAGATAGATTCGACGAAACACGCATAGGTTCATATGCACCAAGGTTTCCACCAAAATTTCTGTCCCTTTTAACAATATGCTGCTCTTTAGGTGAACTCGATAACTGTATTAGGTCGGCGCTTGCTTCAGAATTAAGAGCCCATGTGAATCTTGGTAGTGGAAGGTCGAGAGGTGTAGATAATAATTCTGGCTTTAGAGACATATTTGTTTGATGAGCTGCTATTAACTTTAGGGCCGAGTAAAATTGTTTCCTATTCATATGATTCAATGACGCACAATTGTTAGGTGCTACACTTATATCCATGATCTGCAAACACAAAATTAAAATGTGTATTCATCATTAGCAAATAATTACCTATTTGTTTTGATGTCTGCCGAACAATAATTAATACCTGCTTAAGGATTTCATTAGGTATATTAGATGATCTAAATAATTCCGTTGCTTTTAAAATCGGTATTTTCCCGTTGGACTCTTCATCACAACATAAAAACAAATCACCGAAATATCTCATTTCGGTTTCTGTCAAATTGAGATCCTCCATTATAGAAAACAACCACTATTAAACGAACTTTTACACAGTCTTATTAGTTTGTATTTAAATATGCAACAAAAATAACCATTATCTATTAATGTACACCATTATTCATTGATAAATAGACGGATTTGAAACTTGTACATCACAAAATTTACACGAAGCAAACGAAATGTCACTGACAGCTGCCTGCCTGAGGTGCGTGCAGCCATTAAGTTAATGATACCATATAAAAATTCGCATAAAATACCAAATTCATATTTTTAGCTCATGATTTCCTTACTCGACGCCAATAATAATATGCCGTTGTATTTTTGGGGTATACTTGAAAATTTAAAACCAAGTAACTCAGTGACCATTGCCTTTGGTCTCGCTAAAACTCCCAGAATACGTGATATTTTAACCTACACTCAGTTGTAAATTGCTACCTTCAAAGCTGCATTATGTTTAAAAAGTTCAGATTTTTTTTTTTCATAGATTAAGCACTTCTGTTATTTTTGCCGTAAATATTTATTTTAAGTTGGTGCAACCTTCGTTTTTTGGGGCCTAGGATTGGTTAAAGATAATTGCATTCTGTTCCTATAGGGCCTAGTATAAATTACCTACCCTTGGTAGATAACAATATATACAGCAATTTGACTGAGGTATCAATAGCAGAGCTTACTTAAAAGCATAAACTACATAGCCAAATATTGTCTGCACAAGCAGACAATATTTGTGGTCTAGTACACAATTTTAAGACAAACTCCATCTCTACTAAGTATATAAGCACCAGCTTACTCATATTGGATATTATTACTCAACCAGGTTACTTAAAAACTCACAACGTTTATTAGAGAAAACTGGGCGGAGGTCGACCTGACAAGGTATTTTATTAAGATGAAAATGGAATGGTAACCTCATTTCAAATTGATGGGGTATCAGTTAAAGATAAGTAAGGCTGAAGTCAGGTCAGTTATAGCCTATCATGATGAATTCAACAGCATTACCTTAAATGGTTTTCAGGAAAGACTATATGGAGATCAACTTGATAGGGTATATAGCTAGCAATGCGGCCGCTAGTCTCTGTTGCTAACAATCATTCCCCAAAATGGGCCAACTGTCCTGTTTTTATCCTTAAAGGTGCCTCGCTAGCATATATCGACAGGATAGGTGAAGTTACTACTCTTTTATCACCCATTAAAAAAAGTGCCGTCCCTCGGATTTGTTTAAGATGTTTTCCATCATAGAGTTAATTGGAATTTACGATTTTTTACGTCTACAAGTTAAAGTGAAATCATCACTGACTCAATATTTTATAATATCTATGACTCTTACTATAAATTTTTCTATGATTTCATACCTACCTACATCGTGATTCCTCGATTGTTATCACTCGTAATAGGGAGTTCGAATCTGTTGAGGACTATAATTTTCATTTTAATTTCCGGATAATAATGAACACTGTTAAAAAATTTCGAATGGAAGACATTCTGATGTCGCAAGGTTGGAAACTTGCTTCTAGTTTATCCGATTTTAATGTATAATTTATTAATAACTGTCTAAATTTATAGTGATGGATGTCTGTTATTCTTTCATGCAAAATCTATTAAAGGAATTAGAATGAAATTCGGTACACGGGCAGGTTTTATCTTTAGTAAATTGGATACTTTATGTATTGATTACGCAAACAGAGCGGCAGCATATAACTAGTAATATAACAAGGGTAATAAAACAATTATAAATATTATTAATTTATTTTACACATACACTAAACAAACTTCACTTAATATTATCATTCATTAGGTATACTCTCTTAGAAGCAATTATAAATTACACATGAGAATATGACAATACTAGTCTCAAAGTAGCGTAAAAATTAAGATTACACAATTATATAATACTTAAACATAAAAGTAGATTATTCGAAAAATCATAATATTGATTTCTATAATATAAAATGCAATTTAATCCTTTGTTTGGATAAATTTGATGAGGTCAATGACTCGGCTGGAATAGCCATACTCATTATCATACCAACTGATGAGTTTCACGAAGTTATCATTTAGAGAGATACCAGCAGCAGCATCGAAAATGGATGAGTGGGAATCACCAATGAAATCAGAAGACACCACTTGCTCCTCAGTGTATCCAAGAATGCCTTTAAGGGGACCAGAGGCAGCTTCCTTGACCTTCTGCTTAATTGCTTCATAAGACGCTGGTCTGCCAAGACGGACAGTCAGGTCAACGACTGATACATTTGCAACAGGCACACGGAAGGCCATACCTGTTAGTTTACCATTAAGTGCGGGAATGACTTTGCCAACAGCTTTAGCAGCACCAGTGGAGGCAGGAATAATGTTTTGTTGGGCACCACGACCATCACGCCACAGTTTGCCAGAGGGTCCATCTACAGTCTTTTGAGTAGCAGTTGTGGCATGGACAGTGGTCATCAGACCTTCAACAATTTCAAAGTTATCATGGATAACTTTCGCGAGAGGAGCCAGACAGTTAGTGGTACAGGAAGCATTGGAGATGACCTTGGCGGATGGGTCATAAGCATCAAGGTTGACACCAACAACAAACATGGGGGCATCAGCACTGGGAGCAGAGATAATTACTTTCTTGGCACCACCTTCTAAGTGGGCTGAAGCTTTTTCAGTGGTAGTAAAGACACCAGTGGACTCTACTACATACTCAGCACCGGCCTTGCTCCAAGGGATAGACTTTGGGTCTCTTTCAGAAAATACAGTGATTTTGTTTCCATTAACAATCAGTTGGCCATCCTGGGCATCTACAGTACCCCTGAAACGACCATGTGTAGAATCATACTTGAAGAGGTAGACCATATAGTCCAGACCAATGAAGGGGTCGTTGATGGCAACAACTTGAGCTCCCTTTTCTATCGCAGCACGAAGCACCAAGCGACCAATACGGCCAAATCCGTTGATACCGATTCTCGACATGTTTCCTGTAAATATTTAAAAAAATAATTAAAAATTTTATGAAAACAATGTAAAATTTTTATTATTTTCTTGTAATTCTGTCATATTCATTTATTCTATATATTTTCATGGCTAAATGATTGTTTTACTTTGGTTTATTTTAGTTCTGGTAGTTCCTTTTTAACTACTGAACCAAATAAGGAGCTTGAAAAATTTTTTTTATATATGACCTCAATTGACCTTATAAATTTACAAGATGCACTTTTATTCATATACCTATAAGGCATATTAGTATTACAATATGTATCCCACATCTTATAAAAAAATTTGTTCCTAGTTCAACCTTTTAAATAAATAGTTATTTATTTAGTTAGTAGCAGGAAACAATGAAAATTGTAAAAAAAATCAATCATTTAAAAAGTTGAAACAAAGATAAGTTTTTAGGTATATATGATGAACAAAGCTAAACCCAAAATAGATAAGATTAGGTAAGAACTATATCTAGTTATAACACAAAAAAATTAATTAAAATTTAGCTAGATAGGTAATGATTTTTTTTCTAAATTTAATTATTCCTTATTAGCACTTCTCAATTAAAAATTGAACAAAAAATATTCTGCTATTATAAATAATCCAATTTAAATTAATTGTTCATGTTTCATAAATATATAACAATTTTTATTCTTTTTATGAAAATGTAGATATAAGATAATAAAAAAATTTGTTTACTTTTAGTCTACTTAATTTTATATTATTAATTTGTAAATCTATAACAATAAACATTTAGTTAAATATGAAATATTTAAACAATTCATGTAATTTCTACTCTCATCAACATTTACAAACCACTAGATGTTCTTTAGGTATGTTCAATACAATACACAATTTCATTGTTTACTATAAAGCCACTGGAGGTAAAAATGAAGATCTATTCATAATTGGCTATTTACCTGATAATTACTTAATTTTGTGTGATTTTTTACTGTTCTTCAATAAAATACAAACAAGTAATTAAATTAAAATAAATATATTGGGTATTGAGTAAATGTCGACAGCAAGGAATACTCGAGGGATTCTATTTCATAATCTTCAATATTGTTTTCAACAACTATAATATTTTAATATTAAAATTTTCTTCAGTGTATCCATAGTTTTAATCAGTACATAACATTTCCGACAGAGAAAGTGGAATCGAAATAACCGGCGCGTGGAGGTCATATAGAGGTCACAAGTAATATAAACTAAATACATTATATTTACATAAAAATAATATAATTTTAGAATACGATAACAATTAAAAGTTTCTATAACATTTCTGTAATGTTATACTAAATAAATCATGCGCTGTAGATATAAATTACGAAACATTAGCCGGCCAACATTATGGAGGACAATAATGTCAGACGCGTTGTATAAATATAATTGAAAAATTAGAAATAATAAATTTAAAACAAATATATTAGGATAATTAATTAAGATTGAACTCACCGGATATTATTCAAATATAAATTAATTCACTATTTTATTTCGACAAGTACCCAGGTACTCTCTTTCCGATGTACGGTTTGGAAATGTCAATTTTGTTTGACTTTCTTTCTTATGAAATCTTGTGAAGGACAGTGAAGGACAAACAGACAAGGCGGGGCGGCATAGATTCTGGAAGATGTGAATCATTGTTCAGCATTGCCAGATACAAAATTTGTATAATTTTTTTTTTGTTATTTTGTATTCACAAAAAAGATATATTCACAGTAAATATAATATCTAATAGGCATACGTTATTCACAGCATTAATTAAAACACCTTAAACTTTATAAATAACATTTATTTTACAAGTAAAATAAATATAAGTTGGTATTTTTGAAACGAAGTTATTTATTTTTATTTCTTTACATTTTTTTAAATATTTCAATGCAAATAAAAGTCTAATAATTTATAACCGTTTCGAGCATGTATAATAAGCGGCATTACAAAAAAGAAATAATAAAACAGTAATATCTAGTCCAAACATATATGTAAGTGCTCTAAATTGAATAAAAAAGATTGCAAGCACCTCAATCTTTAGTTTGAATGTACTTAATAAGGTCAATAACTCTGCTAGAATAGCCATATTCATTGTCATACCAGCTGATTAGTTTTACAAACTTATCATTTAAGGAGATACCAGCGGCAGCATCAAAAATAGACGAGTGCGAGTTACCAACAAAATCAGAGGAAACAACTTCATCCTCAGTATATCCAAGAATGCCTTTAAGTGGACCTTCAGCGGCTTGCTTAATTTTTTGCTTGATTGCTTCATATGTAGCTGGCTTACCAAGACGAACAGTAAGGTCGACAACGGACACATTAGGTACTGGTACACGAAAAGCCATACCAGTAAGTTTACCATTAAGTGCTGGAATTACCTTTCCAACAGCTTTTGCGGCTCCGGTGGCTGCAGGAATTATATTTTGTTGAGCACCGCGACCATCGCGCCATAGTTTACCCGAAGGGCCATCTACTGTTTTTTGTGTTGCCGTTGTAGCATGAACAGTAGTCATCAAGCCCTCAACAATTTCAAAGTTGTCGTGGATTACTTTTGCAAGTGGAGCCAGACAGTTGGTTGTGCAAGAAGCATTGGAAATCACTTTATAAGAGGGATTATAAGCATCAAGATTCACACCAACGACAAACATTGGTGCATCAGCGCTAGGTGCAGAAATGATAACTTTTTTTGCTCCTCCTTGCAAATGAGCTGAAGCTTTCTCTATAGTAGTGAAGACTCCTGTTGATTCTACAATATACTCGGCACCAGCCTTTTTCCATGGAATTGCTTTGGGATCTCTTTCAGAAAAGACCGTTATTCTGTTTCCATTAATAACCAGTTGGCCATTCTGCGCAACAACCGTACCGTCAAAGCGACCATGTGTAGAGTCGTATTTAAAAAGATACACCATGTACTCTAGGTCAATAAAAGGATCATTAATTGCAACTACTTGAGCCCCTTTGGCTATCGAAGCACGCAGGACCAATCGGCCAATACGACCGAATCCATTGATTCCAATTTTTGACATGTTACCTGTAAAAATATTTTGAAATTTTAAAGTTTAAATAGACTAAATAACTTACATTTTTATTTAAATCTTCTACAATGTAATAAATGGTATATACTATGCCCAATTTTTAACTAAAACTTTCGTTATTTTAACGAAATTCATCTAATATAACTATTCAAAAAATATTGACGCATAATTTTTATTTGAAATGTAAATATCTGATAAAAAAATTTTAGATTATAGATTTTTGATCATTTTATAAGATCATCTCTTCTTTAGTAAAGGAAACTATATTAAATATTTAGTAAATATCGTCATAGTCGTAGAATAGTGACGGATCTTTATATGTAATCTTCGTCAGATCCGTCAGTATTCTACGACTATGACGATATATTGATCATAATTGATATACATTTTTAAAAATATTATATTTATAAATATAACAAAAAGATATTAACTTATAAATCGGTAAATAAAAAAAAATATGCAAATAAAATATAAAAAAAAAAATACTTACTTGAAGTAATTTACAATCTTTAAAGCTACACTTATCCTCCTCTTTTTATTGACTAACAAAGATAGGAAAAATACTCCGTTGAATGGTAATCTTAAGTGACCTATAGATATCTTCTCAGGCGTTTGTCAATGAATAAATAAAAAAATTAAAGAGTCTTTATATTTACCTTTAGTACTAATTTACCTACAGTACTACGGTAACGAAGAAATTTATTAGTATCTCATACTCCGCACTAGAAAAGCCATCATTATTATCATCATCATACATAAGCTTATTCTGATCCGATCTAGATATAGGGCTCCTTCAATGTTTTCTAACGTAGCGAATGGCAACTATTTGAACATTCTTTAACAAACTAACACATACAGACACAAAAATTATCAATGATACATAAAGTATACTAATATAGTAGCCGTAGTAATAGATTATTGTTTAGCCAAGCACCATTTCTCATAAAGTGATTGTCTATATTATTTTTTAGCAAAATCTTTTTATTTATAGTTAACTAAAAATACGTTGCTGACTTAAAAAAAAAAAAAAAAAAACATAAAACTGTATATCGTATTTAATCAAATCAGTCACATTAAATAAAACTTGTAATGATAAAGATGTATAACGGATTGTGATCTAAAGAACTCTTTAATATAAGACCTACATTTCATCATCGTACCGAATCCATTCTCACATCTTAGTACCAAAATGCTCACCTACGCATTGTGCGGTTTCAAAGGAACTTCTTCCCACGAACAATCTAAGTGATTGTGAGATATTATTTTCCGAGACTTTTCCTAGATACTGCAGCATGGGGTTTTCCCAAAAGGCGTATTAAAATTTTTTAAGGGTTAACACAAATCCCTGGTATTACAGACATTCATAGGCTACCGTAAACCCGTTTACCATCACACAGACAGTATGTTTGCTATGACAGTTGTATAAAAAACCACATTGATAATTAAATTTACTAGGAATTTATAAATATGATTAAGAAATACAAATTCACTATACGTACAAATAGTTTCTTTTATTAAATCATTTAAATGAATAGGCAATATAAATTGTCATTAAAAGAGAGTGAATTCTCAATTACATTCAAATTTAATATTAAAAATCTGGGATTATGTTTTTTTAAAATACCTAGATAATATTTAAAAATCAAGATTGTTATTTATTAATTATTAACTCAAAGAATACTCGTATACTAAGGTAAACTTTAATCTATGACAAGTTTAAGAGATTAAATTAGTTACATAAACTTGTGTTATCTTTGACCTCTGATTGGTCCTAACCTTAAAGCAGATAAACAGGATCAACAATACAAATATTAATTTGTTATGCTCCAGCACATACTTAATAAAAAGACTAGACCTGATATATGCTGAGATATTGGGGAGAAGAGACTGTTAGTAATGCGGATTATCAGTCCCATTGCTAACAATATACCTTAACAGGTCGACCTCAAAATTTCAGGTGTATTCATCATGATGGGCTAACTGATCTGCTTTTTCATTCTCACCTATCATCCCTCACTGGTGTCCCGCCAGCGTATACCATTAACGCCGGCAGGGTTACTATTTCATTATCATCCATTAAAAAAACTCGTTGATCTGACAACAAACTATGTATAGTTTATATAAATACTTACATTAACAATGACCTCAATTGTTGTTAAGGTCTTTTATTATTGTCTACTAACCGCGCTCGTGATTCTATCCAAGTGATATTTGAAACTAAAAATAATTTGTAAAAAAATTTTTAGTTTCAAATAGTTACGTTAGTTACTTAGTTTTTACGAATTTTTTAGATATAATATTTGTCATAAAAATACAAAATGGAAATCTTTTTAGTTATTTTCTCGTGATATTGTAAACATATAGACATAAATTCTAAAATTGTTTTAAGCGTTTTTAGCTAATTTTCACGGACAAATTTCAAAATATCTACAGACAGACATTTTGACCCAATCGACCTCTACATTTGCCTTTACGCGTGTTTGTTTTTGTTCAATTTCCTGTAGTGTGTTGACAGACTAGAAAATGTACTGTTACAAGAACATGGTCTATGGTTTTAATTTGCAAAATGGCGTTACTGTGTCTTCTACACTGACAGCGCGGTATATTCAAAATATCAAGTAATTTAAATTTTAATGAAGTTCAAGCAAATTAGTCATGGCTATAAAAGTAGGTATAAATGGTTTCGGTCGAATCGGTCGAGTGATATTTAGGGTTTGTATACAAGATTCAAATTTAGAGGTTGGTGCAAATATTAATTACTAATTTAATTCATAAAACAGTGAATTACTCGTAACTCGTATACAATCTTCTTAGATTTTTTTCTACAAAGCATTTTGCATGAAATTATCGTATGGAAATATTATACTGAGTAAATAAAAAGTAAATCGATAGGCAACGTGTAGATAAAGTGAAATACTCGTACTATTACTAAATCTATTTCTAAAAAGTAAAATTGTAAATCACATTAAGAATGAAATAATATTATATAAATAGCGCTTCACGCTTAAATAGTATCGAACCCAGTATCTGTAGCATCAGTATTTAATTCGTGCCATCATCTAAATTATATAGATATTACATATGAAATATTTTACTTTAATGATTCCTTAGGTAACTGCAATCAACGACCCCATTGTCGACATTGATTATATTTGCTATTTGATCAAATTCGACTCTACGCATGGAAAATTCAATGGCAGTGTTACATATAAGAACAACGAGATTACACTTGGTAATGGTTAGTGAATTATGATTTTAGGTACTTAATTATTCTGTATTATTCTTACTTACTTTTATGGGGAGGCCTATATCCAGCAGTGGATGGATAATGGCTGAAATGATGATGATGATGATGATGCTTCTTACTAACAAGAGATAATGTAATAATTTAATAAGGAGTTTGCTACTCAGTTTTCTCTGCATACATTATACTGTGTAGTAATAAACAAATTGAACTATATTTTGTTAAGAGAAATAAACAACGATGTATTACGTATGTTAAAATATACATATAGAAATGTGAGTTGTCTTTTGTCTATTTATTTTCATGTTAAATTCTTTATGGTGAAGACAGAAAGAACAGACGTTCTTTATCTTTATGCACATTTCATTTTTTAGGATTTTTTTTATGTTTAAGGCGATTTCGATATGCTTTAAATTGTATTTTACTGTAAATTTTTTTTTATTGTAGACCATATTGTTAAAGTTTTTCACGAGAAACTACCTTCAAACATTCAGTGGCAAGTGGCTGGAGTGCAGTATGTTGTAGAAGCATCTGGAATGTTCACTAATTTGGAAAAGGCATCGGTAGGTTTAACTCATTTTCAGTTCAAGTTATGCATCGTCCATTTCTATCCAATCCCTTTTGCTAGCCCTATTATATTAGCTAGACCACTTGGTATAGTTTTATTTCAAAATTTCTATGAAAAGAAGTGGGGTGACTACTTTTACTCCGTCACCATGGGGGGGGGGGGGGTTGTTAGTAATGTGGATTATTAGTCCCATTACTAACTACTAGCAATATACTCTATCAGGTGTACCTCCACGTGGTCACGCTTGAAAATCATTGTGCTGAATTCCTGGTGTATTCATCATGAAGGGCTAACTGATCTATCTTGCGATCCTCACATATCATCCCTCATATCCCGCCAGCGTATACCGTCAGCGCAGGTGGAGTAACCATCATTATCATCCAGTACAAAAAAAAATACTCTGTCACCACATGGAAAAAGATATGGCTATCCGCTCTGTTTACAGCTGGTTCTAGATAGAGCGGTGCTCGGGAGAAATCCCTTTTCGTTTATATTGATAACATCCTTATAATGTATATGAATTTTGATTTTCTAAAACATAGACAAAAACCAGTTTTATAGTTTTTGCATTGGCAAATTTCCTAATATTACTCATTTAAATTGTCTTTTAATTTTTTATTATATAAGTCGTTTCCTTTTTTTTTTTGATTTAGTGGTACATTCTACATAGACAATAGTTCTAGTGGTTATAAAAAAAACAAGTTACTTTCAAGGGTCATTTAGCGAGTGACGGTGTGAAGCGTGTGGTTGTAACCGCCCCCAGTGTAGACGTACCAATGTTAATACTCGGAGTCAACGATAATAAAATACATTCCGGTAAATAAATAAATTTTGGTGGCATTTGTACTGTAAAATTGTTCGATAACTTACCTTGGCTTTTCTGAGTATTATTTCTATCAAAATTCTTCATATTAGTATATTAGTCTTTTAAATATATAGGTATTTATTCAAGAACCTGAACGCCATAGTGTTCACGAAACTAAATAACTTTCTCCAAAGGGCATAACTCATAAAATTGATTTTATAATTATGTTTTAATCTATTCGAGGTTGTTCATTGGGGAAAATTGTTTCGTTTCACGATTACTATCGAGTTTCAAGTTATTATCCTGTTTCTAAATTAACCTTCATTAAATAAAAATATTTATTACTTTCTATACAATAGTATTAGTTTTTTTTTTATTATAAGAGATGTATGTAAACATTACAGCACAGAAAGTGATATCATGCGCATCAAGTACATTGTACTGCTTAGCTCCGATAATAAAAGTTTTGGTGGATAACTTCGGCGTAAGTGAAGGCTTCATTACAAGCATCCATGCTATGACTCCGTCGCTCAAACCTCTAGATGGGATTTGTTTGCGAGGCAAGGTACGACTTTTTGAGTAGTCAGTCAGCCATAGTCTGTGGTATCCCACTATTCAAAGGCAAAGGTCAAACTGTTTCTACTTTTCACGGTCACTGACCAAGGCCGGTAAATTCGAGTAGTAATTTCTTACACCTACAAGAAATAGGTACAAGTCGTCTAATGGTAAATAGTTTTCATAGTGCATACTTGCCTACAACACTGGGGATGCCACACTTACGTTATTGTCTCAGGAGAATCCTTACGTTTTTAAAAAAATCAGTGATCGAGGAAAAAGTTCAATCAATAATTCTTTTGAAGGAAGCTTCTTACATGATGAATAATAAAAGTATATAAGTTAGTTTGTATTAAAAAAAATATTAAAAATAAATTGTAAGAAATAACCATACTGTTTCCTCTTCTTATTGTACGCACACTGCCCGCTAAAAAATAACGCTCCTTTCCATTCAGGGTTTGCTAGAAGAGAACGCTTACAAAGTTGACTCTTACAGAGTTCGGCTATTATACATCTTTATTAAAAATAAATTATAGTAATGTAATTTTTGTGAACAACAAATATAAATAAATAAAATGGAACATACAAAACTACTCTCTATAATTATCTGTCATAAAATCACATATCTGTTTAATAGAACTTAATGATAAGACAACTAAGGTTTTGTTGTATTTTATGTTTTATAAGATACGAGAACTAACGAGATTATTTAGGTAAACTATGATAATTTACTTGAATAATCTCGACGTTCCGATTCGGTTACTTCGGCCGTGGTAATAATTTAATAATAATAATAAGTTATAATAGAAAGAATTTGTATTTTTTCGTAGTGATAATTTGTTAAAGTTATCAATAAAAGCCCCTCTAGTTAGATTGACTCAAATGCATTGCAGAGAGTTAACGGATGCAGATGGCTCAGAACCGTTCTTTATAACAGCCTATAGGGGAGGTCTATGTTCAGCAGTGAAAGGATAATAGCTGAGATGATGATGATGGGATGAGATGATGATCAAACAAATACTTTAAATGAAATTATTAAAGAAGTGAAACATTCAATCGCTTATTTTGATTACTTTTATTTTGGGTAGTACAAATAAAAAAAAATTATTAACAGAATGATTTGACTGTGTTTTGGGTCGGTCAGTTAAGTGTTTGTATACATTTTCATTAAGTTGTATTTAAAGAGATTATATAATTACTATGTTATAGCACTGGCGCGATCACAGAAGTATTCTTCAGAACATAATACCAGCTAAGACAGGAGCGTGCAAAGCGCTGGGTAAAATCGTGCCTCAGGTTAAAGATAGACTCTGCGGCTTGGCATTCAGGGTGCCAATAGCTAACGTCTCTGTACTTGATCTTACTATACGGTAAATATTATACGTAATCGTACTAATACTAATATTAATAATAATATTATACATGTGAAAGTTTGTAAATATGTTACTTAATTACGCTTAAACAGTCGAATGGATTTGAATGAAATTTGGTACAGCAGTAGTTTCTAACTTAACACATGAGTATATTATATACACGCAAATAAGATTGTAAGAAAGAATAGCTAGTGTCTTATAACTTCCTCGTAATTCTAAACTGTAACCTTTTTAAAGGTTTCGAAACCTTTTTCCTATTTAAAGGAATCTTATATGTGTCTAAGCATATAAAGTGCAGCATAAAAATATGGAACTATATTTAGTACAATTTGGGTATTATTTACTTACAGGTTATCTTCTGACACTACATTATAAGATATTGTTGCGAAGGTTGAAAAAGAGAGTTCTACATCTATGGAAAATATAATAAAACTATCAATCGATGAAGCTGTATCTTCAGATTTTATTGGGGACCGCCATTCCTGTATTTTAGACGTCGAATCAAGTCTGCAGTTGAAACCAAATTTCTATAAACTTGTTTGTTGGTACGAAAACGAATACTCTTATGCTTGTAGAGTAATTGATTCCATAATTTTCTCAGAAACGCAATTGCGAATACCAAATCCCAGATGTAAAATGACATATGTTAGGCAAAAGACTACACAGAAACAGAATATCATACAACAAACAGAAAATACTGGTAAGAAAATATCAATAGTAGAACGTAATAATAATTTAAAAGTTAATTCGAAATTATTAAGTGATGTTTCCCAAAACGTGTGTTTCAAACCTAAGCCACAACCTCATCCTATTGTTCTGAAGAAACCCATATCTGGCAATAATACAGCAGCACTCTTATCATCAAATAATCGTGACACTAAAAAGCGAAATGAAATATTTAAAATATGGAATGATGACAACGACGTGATTAAATCCGTAAATCTTCAAAACAGAAACTCATTTTTTTATAGTTGTGTCGACTCAGTTCCACAGCCGTCAACAATAAAAAGAATTGACAATTTTAAAGCACAAGAGCGTTTGCAAAAAGTTAAGAAAGAATTTTTCAAAATGGTAAACATTACAGAAGATTTGTTAAAAAAATCAAATAGCAATAAAATTCAAATGCATCTTTCGAATCGAATTCTCGAAAAGAAAACTAATATTAGTAGTTCTGAATTGGATAATAAAGAGACTACTAATGTAAAGATAATACCTATAAAAGAATGCAACAAATCTCAAAAGAGAGTCTCTGGAGATTTCGAATCTATTATAACTAATAATAATAGCTTAGACAATAACGATACGAATATCAATGAACACATAAGTTCATTTAGTGTTTTTGAGACGACTAATATAGAAACTACAAAAAGTAATGAAATTCAACCATTAGCACTTAAAAATAATCAAAAACGCAGGCAATTAAATGTAAATGATGACACTAAGAAATTTAAGTTTTTAAATCCAGTGAACTGTGAATTCAAAGAACACGTAGCTAAAACTATAAATACTCTAATAGATGGGCTATCGCAAAATATACAAGTTCAGTCTGTTTTCATTGACAGAAATAGAGACAAACGGCAACATCGCAAATCGACAAATTGGAACAAACTAAATAATAATATTAATGTACATTCTGAACCACGGAGTAATAATGATAGTGGTTTTTTTTCGCCCATTAATAAGGAATTCAGTGAAATCGAAATAAATACAGATAATATATTTTCAAGATTTCAAGGGCCTGAAAACGTTAAAGAAGAAGCAATACAAATAAATGAAACTAAAGAAGAAGCATTACAAATAAATGAAACTATGAATAATCACAACAATATAAATAAAAGTGATGACTCGATACAAGATAGAATAGCTATACCTTTGCATAAAAATGAATATAAAAAGCAAAACAAAGCTGAGACATTTGACATCCAACAGGATAATGTTAAAAATCAGGCATCGAATGATAACCTACTAATGCCGTTAAATAGTCATAAAAACATAACAGAAAGTAAATTTGAAACAATTAATATTGAAAACGAATATCTGTCAAGGAAAACTGACGATAATAATAAAGGCAAAATTCTGCGAAAGAAAATTTTGGACAGTTTGAATAGATTTTCATCTGACCCTGTAGTAGTTATTTCAAATCTTACATTAAAATGTGCTAGTCCTGGTAATACAATTACAACTGTAAACTACAGCGGTGGTGCTAGAAATAAACAAGATATATATGATAAACTGGATAGTACGAGTGCGACTGATTCTGAGAATTCATTCCAAATAAACGAAAGAAAATCTCAAGTTATTCACATAACCGACTTGACAAATTCATTAGAAGATTTAGCACGGTTAGACAAAATATGCAAGATTATAGAAATATCTGATGAGTTATCTGACAAATTATTTTCTGCTTTGGATAATGAAGGCACCAATATAAGAAAAAGGCATTGGTCATTTAAAGACTTGTGCGAGAGAATAAAATTAGACGCCTTTTGCAATAAAATATTTGGTAAATCTAAAATGTGAATCGTGTGAAACACTAAAATTAAACTAAGTGTGTTAAATAAATTTTATTAAAAAATCCAATAAAATTCTTTGTTCGATGTTTTATATTGCACATCTTAAGTACAAAATATAAATGTTATTCATAAGGCACTATACAATAAACTATTTACTGATAAAAAAATATGCAAATATCACAGGGCGATAAAAAGTATTAAAAAATTACAGGTACATTTGTGTTGGAATATTTCCTGAATTATAAACACATTTAAAGCTATAGGTACATAAAGGTAATAAAAGTATCAAAATAAAATTGAGATTTTGATATTAATAGGATAGTAAAAATGGATGTCTTACTGTAATGTCTTAGAGTATTTAAGAATTAAATTACTGACGTGTTGATTAAGTATTTCTTACCCATAATTATGATAAACTAGATCAGTATTCCTTAAAAGTTTTAAATTCAACTCTATAATAGTCCTAGGGAATATAGCATCATCCAAGTCTACAAAGTCTGCTATTACCACGTTGACAGGTGCGAACTGTGTAGGACTCTTCACTAACGGTGGCCCAGGTGATAATTCTGCCAATCTTGGCAATACTACATTTTTCACAGGCACGGCACATTTTTCACGCAAATTTGATATCCATCTGAAATATTTAAATTAGTATCTCAAAACATAGAGATTGAAATGATGTATCTATGTACCTATGAAAATATATTAAGATTATAAATAAGTAATAGGTGATTACTGCCGCGTGTCCTTACATGTCTTCAGGAATCGCTTGTTACGTAACTATACTCGAGCATGGTTTGCACTAGTTTATTTGCTTTCCAAATGTCTGAAGATGACATTTCAAAGTCATGACTTATCAGTATTCAATTGAAATATTATACTGAGAATTACAATATGCTTTCATACAGTGTAATTTTACTATTATATTCAGCACTTGCAACCGAACACAGCCATACAAGCACAACTGCATAATAAAGAGGCATTGTCAAAATCGAGTGGAACCGAGATAGATGAGTTGTCTTTCTTTAATACAATATTTGCTACACTTTGTGTTACTGTGGCACTTACACGAAAGAGTTTGTATTACTTTTTTTTGTTTTTTTCTCTTTTTGTGCATGTTCATATATATTTGTTGTTATTTGTATGCTGTAAGTAGATACAAATAAATTATCTATCAAAATATTGATCATACCTCAGAACAATAAATTGAGGGGTCGGTGTCAATACTGCTTGGTGAACAAATCCGATGCCAGGACGCCTAGTAATGTTGTGCAAGAAGTTGATAAGTCCAGTAGTGCG
This sequence comes from Galleria mellonella, assembly GCF_026898425.1. Taxonomy (NCBI): domain Eukaryota; kingdom Metazoa; phylum Arthropoda; class Insecta; order Lepidoptera; family Pyralidae; genus Galleria; species Galleria mellonella. The sequence continues at coordinate 74,913 of NW_026442061.1, forward strand.
GTCCTGTTGAGGCCAGGGTGATGGCAATAATTGCGATTGCCAAAACTCACTGATAGCGTTCACAGACTGATACCGGTATACCACTACTACCTATAATGAAGTAAACAAAAATTTTAGCATAATTTCAATTTAAATAATTTATAAAATTGTATACTACAGCTCATCAAAGTATGAGAATTCTAAATTATCTCTCAGTTTTCAAAAACAAATTTCAATTATTCAGACTGATTATTAAAAAAAAAAATTATATCAGCCATTATCCATCAATTGTTGGACATAGGTCTTCTCCATAGGCTGCCATAAGGAAAGGTCCTGTGCCAACTGCATCTTAATAACAGTTACTAATAGTTTCAGAATTAGTAAAAATATATCCATTTACCTGTTGCCTCAATCTACTCAAAGAGTTAAGTGTAATGGCCTGTAAATCGATTTGTCGTGGAACAAGTTTAGTTCTAAAAAGATTGAGTAAGTATCTCATTAATTTCTGGTGATCTTCTGCTGTGAAACCATAGAAATGCTGAAGATCCAATATGACTACCTGGAATCATGTAATAAAAGATTTTAACGCATTTAAATGGTTAAAAAAAAGCGTACTCAATTCGATAGTATTTTCTTTTTCGTGTGTATGTAAATTGTTCAGAATTGGTGAAGAAAAAAACTGCATGGTACACTGTGTTTTTTTTTTATAATTCATATTGCAACAAATTTTGGTTTACTCCCCTGTTGATCTCACATACATTTCTACCCGATTGAAGTAGCTTCAACAAATTGATTGGCGGTTGTAACTCCTTGCAATTTTTTACCCAGTCCCGTTTACCCCTATTACTAGCAATATCAGGTTGTGCTCTATGGTGCTTTTCAAGAAACTGTCATGGTTAATAATTAGAGATAAATAAATAAATAAATAAATAATGAGTCAACTTTAGACTATGAAGATAAGTACGTTATACTCAGTCATGGGGTCAACTGACTTGTTTTCTTTATTACCCATTATAATCACTTCACTGGCGATTGGAACTTATAACAACAGAATTACTAAGAAAATGCATCATAACGTTCATATAATACTAATTTTTAATTTTTTCTATTATTCCTTTTGAATGGTCCATTTTCCAACAATTATAGAAATAAATAACTTACTTCTCCAGGATGTGAATCAATAAAATCCTTAATTTGTTGTAATGCTTTAGTTATCTCTTCAGCATAGAGTCCATGTGTAAAGAAAAAGTTGCTTGCATCCTTTTTTGTAGCCAACCGGAGATCAAAATATCTGAAATATTTTTTTTTATTTTTAGTTCCTGTCTATCATACAAGTTTTAAACACTACAAATGGCATTTATTAATAATTATTGATTGTGAATCTTATCTTCAAATAAAACTCTATGCCAAGCCATTTGACCTGCTTGGTAATAGTAAGCTAATATCCTCCTGTAATGGCTAATAACACACCTGTCTCCAACAGTACATTAATTGGTTGTTACGGTATGGTATATGTATGTATGTGTTAATTATTTTGTTAGGAGTTTTAAATTACTTAAAATTAGTAAATAATATATTGATTAAAGACAGAAAGCAAGTTTAGAATAATTATAAAACTATTTTTAATTAAATTTTACAAAAATAGTAGAACACATTTATGTTATTTTTCAGAAAATAATTATTATTATTGGAATATAAAATATATACACATCATATAAAAGTTGCGACCTTGGAGAAATCTGGGATCTATAATTTGATTTCTTAGATTCAAGGTATTCTATTGCAAAGACCAGGCAATGGATAAGTTTCATAATACTACTATCAAGTACTATAACTGAGTAGAATAAAAACATAAATTAAAACTAATAAAGAAAGATACATCAATTCATTTTTGTATCAAAACCTTTTCAATTGTGGGAGTTTGATGTCAATATTTTTTAAATATATAATTGACTAGATGGGGTTTTTATATTTTCCTGAGCAATTTTTCTCATCAGGTTCTTGTAGAACCTATTATAATATTATTTGAAAAAACTCAAGATTGGTTCAGTCATTCTTGAGTTTTATGCTCAGCAACATATTTAATTTATTCTTATTTTTATATAGCTTTTACCCAAGACTTTATACATATGACCTGACCGAGATAAAAAGCAGCCGATATCCTTCTTCATCGCATATAGTACAAGTATATCAAAATTTCATAGTGATTAGTTAAGTTGTCAAATCATTAGGGTGCTACAAAGTAATAAACAAACAAACTTACTTTCATATTTATAATATTAGTGATTGTCCATTATTTTCATACATAACAATAAGGATTGTTTTATATTTGGATATGATTGCAGCAAAAACGCGTTAATTATGTATATTAAGTTTAAAAACAACTATGAAAATTTTAGTTTTGCATTATGAATGGAGCCAAATTATGATGATGTTATTACTAATTAGTTTGATTTAGATGTTACTAATACCTAATGCCAATGAGAAGTTGTTGCTGGGTATCAATAGCTTGTGTTATGGTCCAACGTATGATCGTACCTCGGAACAGAGGGTACAGTCTGTGCAGGATGGGTTCAGCGTCAGGAGCGAGGCCACTGGAACGTGTTATACCATACGTCATTGAGTCATGGCTACCTAGAAATTATTTTTACAATGACTTTAATAAATGGTAAAATGATTATAACTTTTTTAATAATAGAAGAAAAAAATAATATAAATATATATATAAATATTTTTAGTTTTATTAGAGAAGTAAATTTTTTTTATACAACTTAGAATAGCAAACAAGCTGTCAGCCCACCTGATGGAAAGTGGTAACTGTCGCCTATAGACATGAGCAGTACCATGGACATAACAGAGTATACTGTTTCGCCCATGATACTCCCCATGTGTTGCCATTCCTGAGGACTCAGGTGTTATTCCTCTGTACCCTGTAAATTCACACCATATCCCATCCTTCAAACCAAAACACAGCCATGCAAACACAACTGCTTCACGGTAGAAACACGAATGGGACAGAGGTACCCAAGCAATCGATTTTAGTACAAAGTCTCCCTCTGGTAAAATTCAATTAGGTAATTTATAATTTAGATTTCAAACTGAGCCCATTTTCATGCGTATCAATGTGATTAGAAACTGTTAGAAAACCTTACTTTATAGCAATTTTGTATTAAGTAAATAAAAGTAACTTTTATAGGGTTTGATACCAAAATGGTAAACAAAGGAACCCTTATAGTATTACTTTGCCTGTATGTGTATCACAACTTATTTCAAATACAATTGTGATAGATTAGAAATTTACAACAGTTATAGTAAAAGAAATAACAAAAAAATATTTATATGTTCAAAAAGAATACTCAAAATTTTAAAATGATTCTATTTGTTCAAGTGGGGTATCACATTATAAAAATATGTAAATATTAAAAGAAAAATAAAATTATGTTTGTAACTATTACAGTTTTTAAAAATTAACAGAAATTTCAGCAGACAAACTTAATAATGTAGTTTTCTTTTTAACCATATTTATGGCTTTATTACTATTACACTTTCATACAAAAATTGTATATTATTTGTATGATGTAGAAATATGAGTAGAATATGTATTAAATTTTTAGTCATAAGTTTATACAAAAGATTTTGAGCATAATTCCATGGGTATGATTAGAAGGAGATTTCTTTCAGCAAACCTTTTCAAGGGAATTGAATTGTTATTTAAAAATAATAAATTTTGTAAACAGACTAATAATAAAAATATTGTAAACAAAATAATAAATAGGGTAAACATAATTATCATTTTTATATTTTTATATAGTAATAAAATTTCAACTAAACATTAGAGATTAATTCTGAGGCTCTATTTGTCCTATCTCTAAAATGAATATGTTTGGAGAATTGTGCTCCAGAATTGATTCCAATATTTAAGAAAAAATGATATGTGAACCACATAATTAATAAGACCATAATAATATTTTTAGAATTTTGTCTTCAGTTTTTATGCATAATCCAACATTACACATAAACTACACCAAATTAGATGAGGTTTTCACAGTTGTGTTCATAAATGCTGAACTTAGTGAGTGAATACCTTTAGGGATGGGCTTAATATTCAGTATATATTTTATTACCTACTTTCAAAATATCTATCTTTGTCTGCAAAGCTAAAGACAAAAACTAGTAAAAACTATTAGGTATATAGTAAAATATGGGGGATCTAAAGATCCATCACCATTTTTAAACAATCATATCTGCATCAGCTATTTGAGAATAATTATATTTCAAATATAGTCATAATCATGCTATTGTTGGTCTTGTGAACAAAGGTCACTTAGACTGACAGGAAACTATAAGTCAAAAAACAAATATGGAACTTATTTCAAAATTAGCATGTTCCTACTTAATAACTAAAATAATTTAAAGTTATTACCTGGTATAGCTAAATAAATCAAAGGAATATCTTTGAGTTGAGCTGGTAAATCTCTCATCCAGTTCTCCAAATCAAGATTTTGTGCTGTGCTATCTTTCCCCATGACAAAAGCTGAAAAATATTATTTTTATATACTTACAAACAAATCGGCCAAAATATATCGTTTTAAAAATAAACCACAGTACAACTGTTCTTAGAATTAATCCAAAAAAATATAACTGATATCAAGCGCAAAAATACCTTAAAGGACCTGCCGAAAGGGAATTATAGACGAAGTTGAATGTAAGAGCGTGTAAACGATGTAATCACGTCAGCAGTTCATCTAAATTTAACTCCGCTCGCCCTCCAAACATTAGGTTTGGATTGGTCCTTGATATTACTTCCATATATAGTAAATACTTTAAATATATTCATGGTTTTTATATAAAAATATTACACTTCAAAGATAAAGCAAACAGATATTTTTTGATTTGACAAGATTATGTGAATCTATTGGAAACGTCTTTAATCTTTAATCGGGATTCTGTTCCCGATGTCTATTTAAATTGATAGGATAATCTTAAGTAGGCCCTTTTGTTTACTTCTTTTTACTTTTTTTTTTTTAGTACGTTTGTTCCGTTTGGAACAGGCTAAGGTCGGAGACCATGCTGCCTAGTCTTCAAAAAGATAATTTGTCTGGAATCTTCTTTTTACAATATAATGTCACTGTCATTGTCAGTTAGTTGTCATACCATACATTGTATTTTATGCATTGTAGTATCGTGCGAATGAAAGATAACATTTGCACTTTCAATCATTCTAATCAATCAATATTTTTCGTGATTAAAATTTTGTTGAATCTGTTTATAAATAAAGTTTCCGTTTCTAATTTAGGTACTTTTTACCGGTGACAGATCATTCTGTCACTAGTGTTATACTATAAAGTGTACAGTAAATAAACCTTTCGTTTAAAGGAAAAACCCAAAAGTTTAAAAATCTATTTCAAATACAAACTTTGTTCTTTCTTAAAAACCTAGGTTCAATAAAATTCTTAAACCAACGTAGTTAAGTAAAACGAAATTTATAATTTAAAATTAATTTCATTTTGAATTATAAAGATAGTTTAGACACACGATCTATTTCATTACGATAGATCTGTCTAGTTTCCGGATCACACCGGACATATATTCTTTTATTGTGTCTACTTACACATACATAGAGAAAATACTAAATATAAAAACTTATCATACATTCATATCCAGTATTTTTTTAAAACCACTTAAAAACAAAGCAACGCCACTTGCCTTTTGGGAGGAAAAGAAATCCCTTAGTATTAGTTTATACTAATCTTTTGGAAGAATCAATAAAGAGTATCTATCTATCCTGTCTACAGCACACAGCAGTATAGGTTCTACTTACTAAGAATTGTATGGCATGATTAGTCTATTATTTGAACCAGGATTTAGTAGCACAGAAGATAATATATCCGTTGTGCTATTCGTGGTAAAAATTATCATTTTCCGTACGAGAACAGCAGGTTAGATCTAAGGAATAAGATAAGCATTTTTATAATACAACTTATAATGACAAATAAGCTTATGATCAAACAAATGAAAAAATAGCAACTATTGTTTACAAACATATTAGCACTTTAGGCTTCGTTGGGTACACTTTGTTGACCATAGCATCGCATGCGTTGCCATTCTTGCAAAATAAAGTTTTATGCTTTCTTAATAGTTTCATTACTATATTTTATCATGAAGACTAAAAATATAGCGCTATGCAATCGTAGGACGTACCATTGTGGTTAATTCCTGGTGAATTCGTCACGATGGACTTACTGACTTGACTTATCCTCACCTATCTCACTCACTCATTCGCTAGTGCCGCGACAGTGCATACCAATAGTGCAGCGGGGTTACCATTCTATTTCATCCCATTAAAAAAATGAGTGGTATAAATTCACATACAGATGATATTTGTACAAAGTTTCTCTGTATCTAAATTGATACACTATAACCTACAATTATTAATAAATATTTTGTTTATAATTTTAAAATAAGTGTTTTGATTCGGTTAGACAATTTAGTTTTTATGTACCTACGCTAATGGCAGTTTTTGAGGTAATGATTATATTACTCACTAGAAGGAAACCATGTGGATTTGCTCGCGCATATATTACGAAGTACGTTATAATATTCAATTTCCAAGGAAATTCCAAGTTTGTGTATTTTTCCTTATATCAATACAATGTCATCTAGATGAAGATAAATATAACACGATTAATAATATTAATGATTTTATCTTAGATTTTGAACCGATTTCCAATAAAAGAGAAGGTTCACAATTCGGTTTCATTTTTATTATGTTTGTTCCCTCAGAACTCTGTTATTTATAAAACAATTTGGATTTTTTTTTTTTATTTGAATGAATATATTTTAATATTAGTCCTATAGAAATTTTATCGAAATCAGTCAAATAATTTAGCTTTAAAATCAAAATAACTGCTTTTGCCATTTTTGAAGTCGGTGTTCTTATTTTGTGGAACAGTCTATTTGCCTTATCATTCTTATACAACGAATATACTCTCAACTCTTATATATTATTATCTTATGAGAAATATAGTTATTAGTACGATTGTGTACCTTTGTATTAGAGGGAGAATTTGTAAAAAAAAAACTCTTGGGTACCTCTGTCCCACTTATGTCTCTGCCGTGAAGCAGCTTTTCTTGCATAGCTGTGTTTCGATATGAAGGATCATCAATAGTTACGTAGTATTTTATCCTCCTTCCATTTTGTTTATTGTCTAAATACGTCTATGTTTAACTGAAAGAATACAACAAATCTAAAACCAGGGAATCATAAACGTTACCTATACGTTTTTACAAGGAACTTGGAATTGTAAACAAGGCAATGGCCCATCTGATAATGTGTCACCTATAAATATGAATAGCGTTAAGGTGTCATCATAGAATACGCTGTGACGCTTATGGTATTCTTCATGCGTTGTCATTTCTGATGACTAAAGGTTTTTAGGTATTTCTATAACCTGAAATTTCATCACCATATTATAACTTTCTGACCTAAACAGAACATTGTGAGAGAATCAAAAGAGGGATCCAGGTACCTATGCAGATCAATTGTATACAGTTTCCCTTTGTATTTTCTACAATCACATATCACTTAAAGTCGTTTGCTTGGGTACCTCTGTCCCATTCGTGTTTCAACCGCGAAGCCGTTGTGTTTACATGGCTGTGTTTAGGTTTGAAGAGTGGGATATGGCGTGAATTTACAGGGTGCAGAGGAATAACACCTGAGTCCTCAGGAATGGCAACGCATGGGGGGTATCATGAGCGAAACAGTATACTCTGTTATGTCCATGGTATTGTGTCTATAGGCGACGGTTACCACTTTCCATCAGGTGGGCCGTCAGCTTGTTTGTCATTCTAAGTTGTATATAATAATCTATATAAATGATATTGGCTATCCATGATATTGGCATTAAAAGGTTAATTATGCAAATGATAGTTATTGGTCTATTTAAGCTCTTTTTGAAACTCCAAGGGTGAAATACGAAATTAATTCCCTTATAGGATAAGTTGTTGTCCCCTTGTTTTTATGACAGATTCTTAAACAAATACACGGTTATTTTTAAAATATTGGTACAGAATTAGGTAAAATCGTATAAGTTCTTCAAAATGGGTCTATTAAGGTTTCTTCAGAGTCGGCAACCCGCACGTGATATACCTGGTGTTGCAGACGTCTATAAGCAACAGTAACAGATTGTTTGCCATCTTCATGTTATAAAAAAATATATTGAGGTATTTCCAAGAGAATACAGCATGGGGTTCTTAAAAAAATGGTGAAGAACTTTCTTCAGAATCAGCAACGCGCGCGTATTGCACCTGTTATTGAAGACGTTCTGAGGCAACGGTAACCACTTATCCTCAGGTGGGCCGTATGCTTGTTTGCCAACTCAATGGTATAAAAAATATGATTATAGATAGATATTGCCGTATATTACTGTTTTAGCTATGGCAATACATATTATACCGTCATAGGGTATGGACCCATTTAAGTCAGTATTTACAAAAAGAAGGATATGACTCTAATGCGAGTATCAGTAAATGTATACTTCAATTTATAAATTTAATACATGCATTAAGTAAGAAAATGTAATGCATACCTATTATAATTATGCAAGACTCCAACTGCATTGCTTCTGTAAACACTAATTTGTTTTAAAACTTGCATATGGTGAACTGTAGTTATCGAGAAGAGTTTCAAATAGTCGTCACTGGACATAAAATTAAATATAAGACTAGTATAAATGTTACACCTCGCAAACATACGTATGTACGGCCGCTGGGGATATAAACTAATGAACCTTATCATGTAATTGCAGTTGTTAATAATCATGTGGCTAGCGAATAGATGCGAGAAGTGACTACGATACGCTGTGCTTTGTCTTACGTCCTAATCCGGCTATTTCTCTTAACCGTATAAGGTGAAAGGTAGACACGCTTGTGATTTTGTATATCTGTAAATACTTCTGTACTTAACTCCAACACTAACCTTGACTTTTTGCGTTTCCCATAACGTGTTCTAACGTCCGTTTTTCTTTAGTTTTTTGGCACTATTCTGTCGCACCTGATTCGATCCACTTGTGGCAATTAATGAAGCGTTACATCTTATAATAACTACAGAAATTTAAATGGTCAATACGAGCTAGCAACTGAGAATTTTTTTCTATTCGGTTATTTAGAATAATAATAGTTGTGTATTACTCACACTGTTTGCCGTGTGGTCTCGGTATAGAATAGGCCACCCCTTCTTTAACCGAGGGTATCGTAAGAGGCGCCATGGGGAGCGCTTATGTTCAACAGTGGGCAGTTAACAGCTGAAATGATGAATAGTAGGACAATAATTTCACGAAATTGTCAAATTAAAATAATAAGACATAGATGACTACCAGATCAATCAGAGGGAGACTTTGTACACGAGTCATTTACTTGACTACCTTTGTTCCATTTGTGTTTCTGCCGTGAAACAGTTGTGTTTGCATAGCTATGTTTCGGTTAAAAGGGTGAGATATGATATTGAAATTACAGGGTACAGAGACATAATATCTTAGTTCTTAGAAATGACAGTGCATTAGAGCTATCACGGGCGACACAGTATACTCTATTATGTCCATGCTACCATTCATGTCTATAGGCAACGGGTACCACTTTCCATCAGGTGGGCCTGTTTGCTATTCTAAGTAGTATAAAAAAGGTTTAGAAAAATGATGCCTCAGAATCGACTTCTATGTCTAGCATATAAATTAGATTGAATACTTATCTGTAATGCCAAAGGAAACAAATATCTTATGAATTTAATTTGTATTGAATTTCAACTAAAGGGCAAATAAATAATACATAACAGTTACGTGTTAATTTGACCTTAGATACTTATAGGTTACCTAAAACAAAACTTGCGTTTTATCTAATAAATGCGTGATGTAAACTAAGTCAAGTTTATAATAATCTAGTCCAGTATCAATGTAACTGTTAGCGATAAAGGTCAATACTAGTATTGCATTGTATCAGCCGTTAATTGTCCACTGCTGGACATAGGAATTCCCCGTAGTACTAGTAGTTATTTAAATTAAATTACATTTAAATTTGTATTAAACTAGATTCATGAACTATGTTTCCTTTGCCTATCTTTTTGAAAGGGTGCTAAATTAACTAGCTATTTATCTGATGTAAGTGATCATCGCAGCGTATGGACGCAGTATCACTTGTACTAACAATACTAGAGGAGTGTGGGTTGTCGGCCTTCTAAAAAAGTATAAATTTTTTTCTTGAAGGTCCCCAGGTCATATTTCTTCGGAAACGTTGCTGCCAGTAGTTCTTCATAAGAGCATGAACAAGGGTACTACCATAGTATTATATTACCTGTGATAAGGGCAAGAAATAAGTAGTGGCTATAATAAAGTATCCTGGCAGGAAAGGAATTGTAACGTAATAGGGTCTAATTGTCTCATTACTAGCAATATACACTATCAGGTCCAACTCCGTGTAGTTTTACTCCGTGTAGTTAGTGTGTGTCCGTGTACCGTGTAGGTTCTTTGGAAACCATTTAGTTTTTGAAAATAAAATATAGACCACATTAATATAGTTTTTTTTATAGGTGCAAGAATTTTTAAAGTCGGACAAGTATTTTTCATTTTATTTATTATTTTTAATTTTAATTTTTGTCGAGGCTTCAGTACACCTGGATGACTATGTTAGCTTCATAAGGAATATCTGAATGTTTGATTTGTCGTGTCAACTAGTCAGCAACATCTTTACCCACAGATATAGGCGTTTGGCATTGTGACTGCCAAGTTGATGAAAGATTACATATATGTTATCATTATATAGAGGCATATCCCCCAGAATTGGCTATCTCAGGTTGCAATTCCCACCACATTTCACCAGAAAATGTAAAAGATCTTTTATTTATTTTATTTATAGCATCGGTTACAAAAATAATAAATACAGTCCGTTTATTAACGATCACTTTATTTATGAATAAAAAAATAAATCAAATCTAGTTTGCCGTTCTAAGTTACTAAAAAAATTTCTTTAGTTAATAGGTAAGATTTTATAATACCACAGGGATTTGCTCTGAATATTACACTTTTTTCTATCGTACCTATCTAGCTACGAGTATAGCAGCAGTCAGCAATGCATTCACTATCGCGTTTGGAGTTGAAGGACAATTCGGTAGGTCAGACTGGTGCAACAATCACAGTGCACATTCATGATGTAAAAACTGTCTGCTCTTAGGGCTGTTATCAAATATATTTATTTTACATTTAATTTTAATTAGTTTAACATCTATTTAAATTTATGCATACCCTTATTTTTTTTTAAATATCGAATAAATATTTTCATGTTAGTATCGTCATTTTTTGGTGACTACCTATTATCTTAATCCCTCTTTACTTGTGTTATTCTTTGCGTACTGTAATCATAATTATAATGCTGTGGACATGTTTTTAGAGCCTCAGCTCGTCATAATAGCAATTGCCTGTTTTTTGTATGTACTTTGTATGTCTTTATTTTTTGTTGTTTCTGTTTTGTGTTAAAATAAATAATAAACAAATAAATTGCATCCTACCCAAGCTTGTTTCATGTTCATAATTGTATATATTGTTTATAATTACAAATTCTCAATTTTTACTGCTCTTAAATGGGCCCTCAACCGTTTTGTTTTTGTAATTTCTAATAGTAAAATAAATAAATGCTACAAGTTCAGACAAAATCAGTTCAGAAGGGATTGTTAGTAATTAGGTCTAACAGCCCCGTCGCTATCAACAAACCCTATCAAGACTCCATGCTGTTTCACCTGGAAACCATCAATGTTATTTCTTGACGCATTCGTTATGGTGGGTCAACTGACATGTTGGCCGCATCATCCCTCACTGATGCCCCGCTAGTGTATACCTATAGCGCAGGCGGGGTTATTATCCATTTTTACCCATGAAAACATGTCAGAGGCCACAAATAAATCTACGAACGTCTAAGGATACAACCCAGAATACCCATAGCCGACTTTTTTTACGCAATTAGCCAGAAAAGGAGTGTAATGTTTTCCTTGGTAAAGTATATGATTTTTTTTATTTCATCTTAACTTTTAAATATTTGAATAGATTTGGGATATCGTTAGAATCCTTACAATATATTGAGATACGCTGATTTTAGTTTTTTTTAAACAGTCACTTTGCTGTAGTGAAGTCGTGTTTTTTTTTTTTTTATTTACAGAGCAATATATAATTGTTAAGGAATATGCCAGGGGTAGTTTTTCGATCTCCGCTGAGCAGCGTTCGGAAAACTATGCTACATCTTTTCATCCAAAATATATCAGAGTTTGAAGACGAAGGTCTTTAACCAGTGTGTGTTGCCAGTGATGGATGGATGTTCAACAGTGGTTAGTTATGATATGGTATATGATAACGACCTAAATTTCTTGATATTGATAAACATGAAGATATTAACAAATTTAAGATTGTGTTCCACAGAAAAAAACCAAGTTCAATTATGGCAAAACCAGTTATTTTGATTTTAAAAGTAAACAACTGAATTGATTAAAAAAAAATTATGAGACTAATCTGTAAGTATATCCTTTTAGACAAAAAAAAAAAACGTTGCAAATCGGTTTAGGATTAACAATTTTATATTAATTTCAAAAAGCTTACAAAAATGTTAATAAAAATAGAATAAATACGCGATTGTTAGCTTCCACTTACCATTACACCACAAACACCACATACTTATTCAAAGGTTAATACTATTAATTTTCCTATGAAAGAAGCTATTCGTGATTTTTAATTGAATAAGATGATACAACTTTATTAGATATAATTCAAAGTGAGTCTTGTTAGTTTTGACGTCACATTGTAATTTTATAATTAGATAATAATATAGCTTTGTTCTAAACAGTGGCATTTAGTTAATAAAGAGGCGAGTGTTTCACAAATGAAATAATAATTCAGTCTTGCAAACTTAGAATAAGCACAATTAATCATTTTATGTTAAAAGTAAAGGTTGCAAGCTGCAAAGCAAACCTAAAATATAGCTTGGACTTATAAAAATTATACAGAAATATTCCAAAATATTCTATTCGATGGTACTATTTTGGGTAATGTAGGTACAACTTTAAGTTAAGATAATATTATATAGATTTTTGTGTAGTCTTAACATTCAGCCAGTTTGGTAGGTATGCACCATTTTTACATGTATAATTATTCCTAAATATTAATTATAAGTTATATTAATACTAAAGTTACATTGCTAAAATAATGGCATGCATGTGCAAATAAATTTGCATATGTAAGTCATTATTTTTCAGTCAATATAGAATCTTCGATTTGATTTAAATTTTATCAAAACGCATGGCTTTTACCTATTTTCACTTGGCAACACTAGGTTGCGGCTAATTAAAAGCAACGAACCCGGGTGCACTGTATTATATTTTCGATCGTCTTTCTTTTAAACCAAATTTCATTAACAAGTTTTATATCTGCAGAATTCAGCAGCAGAGGATCTTAGGCTATTAGAAATAAGCCACAGAGTATTTGAATGAGGGAGCGAATGAGCCGATATGCAAGGATATCAAATCATGTCCCACGCGCCGACGCACTCGCGCCTGCCGAGTGCACCCGAACAGAAATCGATGTCACACGAAGGCCTGCCGGACTCTGACGGCTTGCTAGCTCCCTACTACAATGTCTGCTTTCGCTACGACGCGTTAATGCCCGTTTGACAACCAACGCAAAGCAGCACAGTTGCCCGATATATTATTTCACTTTTCGAACACAACAGTCTATTTTATCACCCGCACTGAACGTCCGCTCAGTTGCATTGGTTAAAAATATTCTATTTATTTAAAAAATAAAGGTTTTCCTCAAAAGTGAAGCGAAACCTAGTTACAATGAGCAAAATAAGGTCCGGTGTAAAATAAACAATCGTAAATGTGCGCTCTGTGTTTGTTTTGTTACGAAAACTAAATCTGAAGACTATATATACAAACTGTTTATCTTTTGTGCTGCATTTCCTGTGAGATGTTAGAGGAAAGTGTCGACTAGTTAGTTTAATTTTGTCGTCGACTGGGACTTATTGCGAATGTGTATTGAAACGTTCATCGCTATTCACGGGCGCACTGCTATGCGCCACGACTTGGTGCATTTCATAAGACACACCTCCTCTGACCATTACTGCGAAGGAAGAATTTAGTTCTTATCACGGGTAAGGACTGTTACTCCATTAAAATAAATAATATCACGCATATTGTTAAAATAACAACATTTATTGATTAAGAACATTCCAGAATTTTGTCCAGCTACAAAGGATTTTTTATGATAGAATCGTCGACAATTATATGTAACACCATTCAGTGATATTGAAGTCACTCTTTACTCATTATTTTTATAGAAAATACTACTTTTAATACCTTATCACCACCTGTGTTTATATTAGTTAAGTACAAATTCTGTTTATTTAGTCTTTAGGCGAATACATTAAAAACTAAATTTGTATACCTCTCTACAGTAGTTTAGTACTACGATGTACATTTTAGGAATCATTTACTATTGATACACACATTTATACTGTGTAAGTTCTTTGTAATTTTAGTTGTTCGTCGTTTGTTTACAAAATAAAGTAGTAAGACCTTGACCTAAATTCGTGGCTAAAAGGTTACTTAGCTTTCTTTTACTGTTTATGTTATGAGAAAAGAAGAGAAAGTATAGGAAGTTCTACTACACTTTTGTTCAGATTCAAAGTGAAATTTATATTTCTTAGTTGCACCTTACTACGTATAAGGTAATTAAACGCTAGCCGTGTCATGCTATTGCAACAATGAATTATTAAATAGAAGTTGAATTATGGAATACCAACAACACACCTAATGGGAGGAAACTCTCGAATACTGCAAGAAAATATACTATTTAGATTTTTAATTTCAATAATGAGTTTAATCTCTAATGAGCTTTTTGACTTGACACTTTACGGATTCTGATGCAGCCGGCTGGTGAAGACTACTAAATGGGCATCAATCAGCACGAAAGTTATACTCAATCAAAGTAGGAGACTTGTTTATAGGCGTCTAAACTCTAAAGTCTAAAATAAAAACTGAGATGACGGTCAGATAAAAGAGGCAGCTTAGGACTCCTAATGAATGTACTCTAGACAGATCTAGAGATACTGTCTAGATATTTTTCAGTTATCTGTTATGCATGATACAGAGACTGAGGCCTTTAAAGAGACACTATATAAAATGGACTCCATGGGCAACTTTGCCCAATTAGTGTAACAGATCTACTTGCATTGTTGTTTAGGCTTGAAGTTTGAAGGCTAGGATGTAGCAGTAAAATTACTATGTACAAATGCATAACATTTGTCATTACAAATACACGAGAAATAGATAACCATTGCATCAGTGTTATGTGATGTCTATGGTCAGAGACAAATTCATTTTACGGAAACATTTATATAATAGGCATCTGTCTACGGCACTCTACGGTATTTTTCTACCTACAAGCGACAGTTGTTACTTTCTGGTGAGACATGAGTTCGTTTGCCATTGCAAATCTAGCGAAAATCATGGAAATTATAAAATTTTGAAATGGTTTGTTTATAATGAAAATGGTGAAGAGCGTTATAAAAAAATCGTACTAAAATGGAATACTTTTAATTTATATTTTAGGAATTTGTGTTTATTGAACATAATATATTTATTATCTGTGGTATTCTTAAAGGACAGAAATTAAAGTACTACCTGTCTCTTTAATATTTAGGTTACAGTAAGTAATGTAAAACGCGTTTTGAATACTAATCTTAACCCTCGGTTTTGCCTTCGAGAATTCGGATATCAAAATGTGTTGTTCCACAAAATTCGACAAGAGAGTTTGTCTTTTTAAGGGTGATTAAGCAACAAACACCCAAACTTTCACATTTAGGCTAAAACAATATTCTAAATTCCCATTTGAAATATTTTTTTCTCAGTCAGAAGCATTGTTCGATTGTTGCCGTTTTTACTGAGTATATTAGACTCTACCACTCTAAATGAGAGGTTACCGAGGCTTGAATTTTGGGTATAGGTTCACGGTACTGGCAAGATTGTCACCGGATTTTTTTTCAAAAATTTAAATCGAGAAAATTCAAACTGACGGCATTTGTTGTCTATAATTCAGGGTAGTATACCACTACATTTAGGTCACAAACTTTAATACACAAGCTACATTTAGATTTAATATTAAAAGAAAGTAGCATTATATTGTTTTGAGTAATATTAGGCGCCTGAGAATCAGACCAGAGCAATAAAAAAGTTTACATAACACAAATCATAATAAGATTTACTTTAACCTACCCATATAAATGTACTAGTTTGCTAATATTGGGACTCAACGTGAGAGGCCTATTAAACTGGACGGATTATTAGTACAGGGTTAGTTTTTTAACCTCTTAACTCTACGAATTACTAATTTATTGAATAGAAAGAGATTATCCATACCAAAAGCATTTTATATAATTACAATATGGTACAGAATTAAGCGGAAAAAACTGCGTACCTAGTGAAAATTCCGTGTGCGTGTTTACTTCAATATCGGGCATGAACTCTCGTTGGAAACCTGTTCCTTTTTACTGCTTTCACATGTAATTTCTAGTTGTTCATTAATTATATAAATCTACTGGAACCATTTCTTTTTATCTGGATAAAAAGTATCTCAAGTTATAGAAATATATCTTAAGGTGGAACAAACAAAACCTGTAGGTATATTTAAAAAGTCTCATTAGAATTGGTTGAGGGTTTCGAGCCGTTTAGGACATCGTAACAAGGGATTTATATATATTAAGAAGATGAGGTTTATGTTCTAATAATATGCATTTATTTTATTCTATTAGTAATAATAATTTTATTCTATTATAAGTACCCGTAACCGGCGAGCGTGTATGACAAGATTGATGAATGTGGAAGAAGCGAAAGAGGTTTTTTTGAATCGAAGCATTTGGCGTTCCATTGTTTCTGCCTACCCTAATGGGAGACAGGCGTGACAGATATGTATGTATGTATTTATTCTATTATTCCATATTATGAATGTAAATATTGGATGTTTGTTATTTAATCACCTTCATACATCGAATTGATTTGCAAGTGGTCGACAGCGAGCCTGATCAACCAACAATGGTACGACAGTTTTCCAGGATTTTAGTTACCCTAGCTTAGTTGCTCCACCTAGCTATACTCATTGTTCATAGGCAAACCGATTTGATTCTTCTCGTAATATACCCTTGTTATTTAGAAATGCTACAGTTTGGATTTGTTGACATTTTCAATTTTATTTACAACAAAAATTAAAATGTATAATCAAGTAGTTATAAACAATAGCTACATATTATAATTATGTCGCTATCTCCCGGATATGTTATCATGAAGTTCATCAGCAAATTGTAAAACTGGTTCTGGCATACACAGATGATAATCAAAATACATAATTTGTAAATAACAATGTAAGATAAGTGTATGTAGATGCTAGATGTCACAAACTCAAGAAATGAGAGAAATAAATTGATGACTGTTTATTGTTGTCAAATACGAGTAGATATTGCTGTCACTCAAGATTAGAATATATACATACATACATACATATCTGTCACGCCTGCCTCTCATTAGGGTAGGCAGAAACAATGGAACGCCAAATGCTTCGATTCAAACAAACCTCTTTCGCTTCTTCCACATTCATCAATCTTTTCATACACGCTCGCCGGTTACAGGTATTTTTAATTTGGCCCTTCTTCAGCACGTCGCCTATTTGGTATATATGTATACTAAAACTCGAAGAACCCTTATATATTTAAAATTTGACTGGAAATTGATTGTTACGTGTAAAATACTTACAAGCTGCATCATACAGCCAATAAGAAACAGATTTTAGAGAATTGCTATATAGTTTAAAATCGATCCCACAATTCTCAAACTAGTTTTTAAATTCTCTATTTTAATTAAAAAAAATTAAAGATTGACATTTAAAATTCGACCTTATAATAATAATATCTCGAGTTACATCACTGAATAGGTTACTAATTAGATTTATTTAATTTTAACACACATTTTTATGTGACAGACACTTTTGTGTAAAATACAAGTTAATTTAAAGAGAGACGTGCAACACGATCATCTGAAGATCGTCCACTGGCTGAATTTGAACCATTTACCTAAATTGTTTACTCTCATAAAAAAATGGAGGTTTGGACTCTGAACCTGGATTTTTTATTTAATTGCTAACCTGAACACGGACAGATAGATAGGTACATACGTAAAAGTTTTTTTTATTTATCTCTTTATATTTTATTGTACATATACATGATGTACTGATGACCTGCCCCGGCTTCGCACGGTTTTTTTTTAAATAAAACACAAGCTATATTTCTCACTGATAATGTAGTTACTGATGTTTTTTATGGGTAACCAGCAATTTGATGGGGGGGGGGGGGGTTATTAGTATTGCGGATTGCTAGTCCCATTACTAACTATATACCCTGTTAGATCGACTTCCACTGTAAACCATCATGACTAATTTAATGAATTCGTCACAATGGGCTAACTGAACTGCCTTTTCATCCTCACCAAACATCCTTCACTGGTGCCTCGTCAGTGTGTATCGATAACACAGGCGGGATTGTCATTCTATTATCATCCAATAAAAAAAAAAAAACAGCAATTGTATGATAGGTAATAGGTTGTTTGGTTGAATTTGTGTAAACCAACATGAGGTACAGTAATTTTCATACTTTAATTTTTATTACACAAATAAAGACACCAAGAATGTCCATAACGCCCGACTCTGTAATAGGATCTAGCAATGTTTGTATAAATAAAACTTACAATTTATATTACTTTTGTTACTATATTATTAAACACTATAACATAATAACATCTTCACCACAGGTCTCTTACGGAGTAGGCAGATATAATCAACCGTCGAACGTATTTTACCGATCGAGACGTACATTTCTTGTTTCGCACACTTTTATAGATATAATCATTCATTTCACAGGTCTGTTAACTGTCTTGGAAGTTACAGTATAAATTGCTGTGATGGCGATTCTCACGTTTGGACCACAATACCTACTTATCATCAGGTGGGGTGTGGTCACTTTGACTAGCCACTTTTAAAAATTTGACTACGTCTTCCGCGATAAGTATCAATTATGATATTATTATACGCGGATTTCCTTTCCTTCAATTTAAACCGGCAGTATGCATGAATAATCTGTAATCATTATCAAATAAATACGCGACATTGATAAGTTAATTTTGATGAAAGAATTTTTGCTTAAAAAACTAAAGTCTATATTGCAAATTAAATTTTTAACAAAAACGAAGGTTAATGTTGTGTTCAAATAAATACGCAATAGGTTTTGACGAAGTTTTTTAATTTAAATTTTTTGCTCTATAAACTAAAGTCTATGTTATTGTCGCAATAATTAATAACAGAATTGTAGGTCAAATGCTTATACCCTGTACATTTTAAAAGAAGTTTATAAAGGAACTCCATACAGCAGAAATTACTGTCATATTATATATATGGTAACATAATACCCTTAATTTGACAACATTAAAACTCGAAAGAAGCAAAAACAACCTATAATCAAATTAATATACGATCATAGATCAAATATATTTAGATGGAGAGTCGTGTGTCAAAAACGTAATAACGTTAGATAACAATAACATATCACAAAATCCGGCAACTGTTGGCTAATTCGTACTTTTTTTAATTAAGGAAGGGCATGCCATTTTTTGTGATGTAAGTGTGAAAATACTAACTGTAATATTTTGATGTTACCTATGCCTTACTGTTATTTTATTTAGGTTAATTTTTAGATGGTCTGTGTACAGAGTTCTCGGTAGACTACTCAATCTACATCTTATTAATCTATGTATACGATATTGATAAGTTAGTTTTGATGAAGAATTTTTTTTTGTTTCAGGAGCTAAAGTCCATATTTTAATTAATAACAGAAACGTACTCGTTAGGTCAAATGCCTACCTTTGATTAGTACATCCGGCAATAACCAATAATAGGGAAATGTAAACAAACGCGAATATATTTACTGTGCCACTGTTAAACTACATTAAACTTAGTCCACTTACAAATCTGCGATTATTTACAAAAAACAAATCAGACATCTCGAAGATGTTCGATTTTGCTACGACAACATAAGAGATTTTTTTATACAACTTAGAATGGCAATCAAGCTAACGGCCCACCTGATGGAAAGTGGTAACCTATAGACATGAGCAGTACCATGGACATAACTGTTTCGCCCATGATAACCCCCATGCGTTGTCATTCCTGAGCACTCGGGTGTTATTCCTCTGTATCCTGTAAATTCACGCCATATCCTATCCTTTAAACTGAAACACAGCCATGCATACACAACTGCTTTACCGTTGAAACACGAATAGGACAGAGGTGCCCAAGCAAACGACTATTGTACAAAGTCGCCCTCTGGTGAATCTACGAATACTTAGATTCCGTGAAATTACTTAGCAAGTTTTTCTTTTACTTACAAAATTGAAAAAAAAAAAAAATGTTTTTTAAATTACTGATATTGTTTTCAGAAGTCGTTTGATTTATGCATGCATGAATTTTATCAAAATTATCAAAAAATAGGAATTAGTTTAAAAAGTTGTTAAAACTTCAAGTTGCGTCTCAATTATGAATAAAAATAATCGCTACCGGACTTCGCAGATCTATGGGCTTTTTAAATGTTATTTCAAAGCTGTTTTATATTTCGAAGAACACAATACGAGTATCAGGTACTACTTCAATATTGATTACAAAACAAAAAGTTCTTTTCCTTAACCTATAATTAATTACGGAAATAGAAAATTTGTTTTGATTTGGTAAATTGAGTTTGTTGTCGAAATAGATTCTATAGTTATTATTTTAAATTATAACCTACCTATACAGACCACTAAATAAACAATCACGAAATAAAGTTATTTTTATTGTCCATATATCGGTAGGTATATTTTATATTTACAGTATTTTAGTATAATAATGTACCGTTAATCTTGGAAATCTTCCATACCTCCCCACGTTATTATATAATTACTCCGGTTTATTAATTTACCTAAGTTAATAAATTTATTATTATTGTAAAACTATTTAAATTGATTGGTATATCGTAAGTACAATAAATCATTAAATATATAATAATAATTGTTAATATATATCCGTGATATTTACGTAAACAGTGAAACAAGACGATGAAGTATGAATAATAAATAAGTAAATCGCATTAACAACCTACGTTCCATGCATTAAAATATGTTTCTCTGTTGCATTCCTTTACTTTTTATTCGTTCTTTGTTTGATGTAAGTAACACTGCAACACTGTATCTTTATGGAAATGTCAAGGAAAAATTTAATGAATGGATAAACTTATCCATTACTAACTGGTAATGACGTCCTCAAAACACAATAGAAATAAATTAAATATGGCTCGACATTAGTATAAGCAATTTCAAATAATATCTCTGATATTACGCCTAGTTCAGTTAAAATGCAATATTCTTGTGTAACAAGAATAATTCTGAAGATGAACCAGCTTCAAGCTAAGCGTTTTTGGTCGTAGCCATATGTAAGACTTAATGCGAGTATTTTATAAAGATAAATACTTGCAACAGAAAATGTGCCATATATACAAATGATAAAGACATTGGAAATAAATTCCTTGAAATTTGATTTTGATCAATACAACAACAGTTTTAATTATAAATACACACACCGACATACACACACATGTTCACACACGCACGAGCACTCGCACGCACGCACGCACGCACGTACGCACGTACTCATGTACACCCGCACACATATACACACACACGTACGCATGTATACACCCATTCACGCACGAACGCACACACACAAATATGCGCACACATACCATGATAAACAATGAGAAGTTTCGTAGTTACTATATTTAAAATATTTAAATTTAGAACGCAAAATTGGGCGAAACATTTCCAACCATAATTAATATGGAACTAACACAGAAATAAAATAATTTATTGCCAATATAATGGTAAAAATACAGTCAGAATTGGCAACGTAATCGCGTAATATGGTTAAAAAAAATTCAGCCGAATTGAGAACCTCCTTCTTATAGAGTCAATAACAATAGCAATACATGTGTTCTTGGTTAACACATAAGGTTAACGCCTATTCGACATAATAACAGATATCCTTTTTTTTTAATTTCTGTTACTGGCCTATTGATGTAATGTAAATTATATTGTCATTAAAGCACCCCTCTCATGAAGGTGAATTGACATTAACTTTCGATAATCTATTTTAAGCAACCAGTGAGACATCAAGTCTCACTGGTTTATAAATTAGATCATGAATACGCATTTAGTACTATATTTAGCGGCACAATGCATTTGTAGCTGGAACGGTCCATTATTATACAGATTGTGCAGTGGTGGGTGTATTAATCAGCAGGCTAAGTAGGAAGGAGCCTACAACGGCAGATTTTAGGGACGGTAAATTACAGGCATTTTTTTGTAACCATGAAGGTACAATTACATTAAAAAAATATAATTAATATGATTGTGAACTACGGTATTGAATTGTAGAGGTCGGTAAGGATGGATTTTGAATAACTATTGGTGGCAAATGAATTAAAATTTAATTGAATGAAATCCGCCACTGAATTGTTGTGAAAAATGAATTTTAAATAGTGTCCTAATCGGGCACTATTTATTTAAGATTGTTAGATCCTGTCTAAAAACCATTCTGGTTCTTTAGCCAACTAACTCCATCCTCACTTATTCACTGCTACAACATCAGTGTGTACCAAAAGCAAAGATAGTGTTAGCAAATTCTATCTTATACTTAGGGGGAGTTGTTAATAAAAGGGGTCCATTGCTAGCATTATACCCTATCAGATCGCTCTCCACACGTTTTCCCTTCAAAAGTCTCCCCACTATTTTTAGGCAATTATAACTAATTAATTGATGTTCTAACGTAACCTTCTTGTTTCAGGTCGCTATTGATGGCGTTAGTCAGCATCCAGAGCGATTGGTATATATATTTCTGGCTTCTATACTGCAAAATATATTCAGCCATTGTATGGTTATTCGGCAATCATTGTCGCGGAGCTGATAAGGTGCGCTCAGTGATAACCGCTGGAGCCGGCGTCCAGTCTTCAGGAAGTATTCAAAGAGCGCGCACGCGTCGCAGAAAAGCGCAGCAGCACCGTGTCAAACATATCGTCGCATTAACTAGGAGATCGTCTGTTAGAAGAATAGTAATGGCACCAGGAGCTAGCACAGCCCACACCATGATGGAAGACAAGGAGAAAACTCTTCATGGAGCTTTGGGTGCCGGTAAGTTTTCACTTATTTATACATGCATTAAGAATCCTCATCGCCCTCCAATAGTTTTATTTACAAACAACGCTTTCGTACTTGCGTAACATTTACATACTATATAATAAGCATTTTGATAGAAGTTTTCAGTCAATTTAGAGCCTTATGTAAATAAGCCAATGACTTGTTAATTCCTTAACTAAAAACTCAAATACAACCTCACACAATTTTATAATGTTTTACTAAGAGTTTGAGGCAATTGGTTTCTTTTCCAATTGGATTAATAAATGTCTGTCCACTATACCTAATTAATTCCTATAAAAAAATTATCAATACATTTATAATAAAAAATGTAATCGTTTATTTCATCATCATCATTTCAGCCATCATCCATCCATTGCTGGACATAAGCGTTTATCGTTTATTTACTTACGTTTGATGTTTAATTTCGTTGAAACATAAATTCATAAGTAACCATTCTCTTCCGCCCGCGTACTTCCTTGACGGTCTACAATTTTTAAGGTCAATAAATAATTGAATCTATAAATTAATATATTATAAAACTAAGTAACTGACTATATCCAATTTCCATAACTAGTATTTATTAAATTTTGCTAAAATTTACATTTAGCCCTTAATATTCAATTAGGTTACAACAGTAGTGTCATCGGTACAAGTGAAATTATAGGTTAATAACTGACTATCTTTATTTCATTAACCTTTAAGTTTTATCAGAAATAATAAACAAAGTATATGGGTTAATATAATTACTTACGTGATAGGTTCTCTTTTTTATAAGTAATAAAACATTGCTTTATCTGAACTCTTCAAAGACAACTTGTCATGCCAAGTTTATTTGAACATTATTTCTCTCGATCAATTAAAAATTATATTGGACGACAATGAGATGATTTTGACAATGTTGATGATGTTGGCAACCGTATCAGGGTTAACTTGATTAGTCTATGCAAGTGTAGCTAACTCCGGTATAAAATTATTACCTTCATATTTGAATATCCGCCAATGATATTTTTTGTAATCTTACGGTTTCAAGCCGTAGCCAGGCAAAATTATTCGTTTTTATAATCCTGCACATATGTACGTATTCGGTGACACGTAGTCACATTCAATTAATGTTGTCTAAAAATTACAGTGATAAGATATATTTAAAAAAGATGACTATACTACTAATGATACTGTATCTTCTAAAGATATTTTGATGTTGATAAATTTACTTACGTACAATATTTACAATCATAACGCAATTTTTAATCTGTCAAGAGCCTTCTGTCTTGTTTACATTAGGTCTTCCTTATTACCAAATTATCAAATCTGATATCGTATCTAATTCCTAATTTGCCTATTGATAAATTATCCTTCCGGCTATAGGACTTTGAACAAAAGTCGTCTGTTTTGCTACCTCTGTAGTTTCTTCTCATTCGTGTTTCTACCGTAAAGCAGTTGCGTTTGCATGACTGTGTTTCGTTTTGAAAACTGAGATATTGTTATATTATAAAATATTATTATTAATTTTCTATTAGATGGTATTTGAACTTACTATCGACTTCCAAATAAGGGTCCAGATTAGTTTTGGTTTGTTTTAAGCCAATTATAATAATTTTTATTTCTAATAAATTAGATAGCATTTATTCTTTAAAACTTTTAACAATAAATATAAAAAATATAGGTATATTTCATTAAAATTTGTTTAAAACGAGAGACCTTTAAATAACTTTCACAAAAATTTTTTATCTTCAACTACTTATCGTTGTACGTCGCTCTCAAATAAAGTCTTAAATTCTGTGTTATATTTATAGGTCGGATTTATTCGCCCGCTTTTGTAATACTAAAATTAGAATTAACTTTCAATTTACATACAAAATCATCTGTTGCAATAATAAGTACTTTTCCGTAATGGTACTATCATGTACAGGCGTGATGACTGTAGATACGCTAATGTCAGAGATCGTCGGATATCTTATACATATGTACCTACCTATATATCTACTCATAGTATGAGAAACGGAATTATAAGACCCAGACATCTGTAAATATTATATGTTTAATATCTGTAATACTTTATAGAGACAACGATAAATTCAATTTTTTTTATTCTAACTTCGGATTTCATGCATAGAATTAAAAACTAAAAATTTACAGATTTTTTTCCACTTATAAGCACGTGAATTTTTTTTACTAATAGTAGTAATAGTTGGAAATGAACTAGTAACAAACACGTAATTTTATGGTTTAGCTGATAAATTGTGTTGGAACTTGGCATCATTTTATGTTTTTTATTTTTATTTATGTACCTCATTACTGGCAATATAAAAACCTGTCGATTCGAAGAAATAAGTATCTATCTATAATGAAAAAGTAATTTATGCGACAGCATTCCATGCATCTTTTAATGAACAAATACAATGGTATATGTTCTTGATATTTTAAGTACTTTCGTAATGAAAGAAATAGAAAAAAAAATTATGACACGATTAAAACACTTATTTTTTTCACACATAACGAAACGGCTGTGTTCCAAAAGTTTTGTTCTGTTTCAAAATTTCGACATTCTTTGAACAGAATGTGGGAGTCATTGACGTAGGTTTACGACAAACGGTGGGAGATTTTTATTTTTAAAATCATTAGAAATGCCTATATATATGTTTAACTGTATGTTCAGAAATTATGGAATCTAAATTAAATAAAAACGAAAATAAGCATGTTAATGGTTATAAGATTAATGTAGTAATGTTCTAAAAGTCTGTTTCTCTGTAAGTTTTCTATGTCTAAATCACTGTCTACCAATATTATCCACTATAAAATACAATGAAACTACTTCATTTATATAAACCTGACATAACAACCGTACGCAAAAGCTTTGTAACGGGAACTCAGTGTGTTGGAGGCCCGGCTAATTCTTATTTTTTGTTAAGAAATACCAGCATTGTAATGTACGTCCATATTGTGACGTCGAACCACGCCCCCGGCCGCGAGACGATACGCGGACGCCACGCCGCGCCGACCCTGACTAGCTGTATTATGAGTAACATTAAATTAAATGTATATAAAACTCTTTAAGCTTCATATATACTATATGTACAGATTACGGCACAATTTTCTATTCTCTCCTTATCAATCAAAATAATGAATTATCACTTTTGATACAAAGAAATATGTAAATATCTAATAAAAATCAAGATTTTTGATTGATCGTTAGCAAAGGAGATACATTGTATATGTTGTCACTTAATTATCTCTGTACCCCCGTAAATTTATCAGTGGGAGTGTTGCTACGTACATATTATCGTGCCATTGCCAATGTATATTATTTACACAGTTGATAAAGCTGATATAAAACAAAGAAGGGTGATATTATTATGCGTGTGACCTAACGATGTGATAAAAAGTTGTTTTTCTCATAAACTTGTACATAGATATTTCATCGTATTTAATTGAGTTCATTACAAATGGTGACAGACGAAGTGGTTATTTTATTCTTCTAATATAAAGGGAAAATTTGGATTTGAATCTATTTTACTTAATCATTTAATTTTCTGTAATATATTTTCATAAATGGCTTCATGATAAATTAATGTGATAACTTTGTTTGTTCTAAGTAAGCCTTTAATTTTATCAGAAATTATTGTTATCTCACTGAAATGTATACATCAATTATTGCCATACCCTTATTAGATATTGCTCAAGAAATAATTGCTTTTTATAAGCATATATGTCCTCAACATATCAGTTTAAAACGATAGATAATTCTAGTAAATAAAACAACTGAGGCCAGGCTTACGAAGTAGGCATTATTCAACGTTGATAAATTTATTATGACTATGCTAAAATAATAGAAATTAAATTTTACAGATTTCAATTACGATTATATGAATAGATAGTAACTGATATTATTTAATTACTACATAATATTATCTAGCAAAATGCAATAATACGTATTGGTAGTTTCTATTGGGGATTACATTATTATATGTCGAAGTAATGATGATAATTTAAATAAACTAGATTATCTAGTTTATTTTGCTAAATACAATTGTTAAATTTTAAAACAGTAAATACATTTATTTAAAGGCCTTTAATTGTTATTATTAATTTTTATATTTATATTTTTTTTATTTTTTATTTTTTTATTTTATTTTTTTTATTTTTTTATATAAAATTTTAATTACTTTTTCTTGTTATTTGTAAATAAATATTTAGGATAATATTTCAACTAGTAATGTAAAATTTGTTACTGACTAATGTAAATAATTAGTTTTAGCATACATTTTTAATTAATTAAATATAAATATACTTGATTTTTATATCAAACTTATACAGCACGAGCGTGAAAAACATAATTTCATTCTAGTGGTTCCTAAACTTTTCTTTCCACTAATAAAAAGTTATCATTGCAAAAAAGAAAATTCTGCTATACAATCCAATTATACTGCAAATAACTGTAGTAAATCAATATTGCTTATACTTCATCAGTAAACTATTATAGAACTAAATGGACTTATTTCAATAACTCTACTATCTTCTATCATAAACAAATTCATAATACCTTTAAACCCCTGCTATGTCACTTATTAGTTCACACGTCTTATCTTGCGTTACGCGGATAATATAAATCCTGAGAAAATAATCGATAGGGTCAATTCTAATTAAATACGTCATTCGACCTGCTATTAAGAAACTAATAAATGCTTGATTGACGCACGCTCGTACTGTCGTGTGTAACGATATCCATTCACATCTTAATTGTTTAATAACATGCATTGTGTAATATCTCTAGTTTCTATAAGTACTAGAATTGTAGAGTTGAAAGTTAAAATAATAGATACACAGAACATAGCGGAGTAAAACAACAATACAAAGCGATTGTTAGTGACATGGGTATTTTAGTATTCGCTTTTTATTCGTTTATTTAAAATATTTTATCCTATATTATATTTTCTTATACATACATACTTAGCTTCAACTCATTTTTAATCACCCACTTATGGAATAAATGTTCAAAAATTATCTTTTAACAATTACAGTAGAATTTATGAAATAGTACAATTAATAATCATAAATAAATAATTTATAATCAACCTATAATTTATAATTTTGTTAATTGTTGTAGAAATGAATCGAAATTAATTTATAAATTCTTAAATGTCAAATAAAAAAAAAAACTACAGATGCCTTTACTTGTATGTTAATTTTTCATCAACAATACATGAAAGAAGCTATAAAATTATTTACTGATACATGAAATATATTTGCATTTGAAACATTTCATGCAAAAATAAAGAAAGCATTTAATGTTTACTACAGAATAACTATGCAAAACAACATATTTTTTTCTGTTTTATGATAAGGTGACCGAATTACTTTCAATAATATTTACTTTTAATATTATGCATAAAAATACTTGTACTAGTACAGTACCATTTATCTTACAAATAGATATTATTTTATTTATTAACATATCGCAAAAAGCTGTATTTTCATTCATGCCGATCGTTTAGGTATGTTAGGGGTTAGTAAAAATTCATGTGAGTAAGAAAACCAAAAGAGAGGCCGTGCCATATTTTAAACTGATTGCCCTATGAGTCTAGTAAGACCCTTAATATAGATTACAGGCGGTTATCAACATGTCACAACTCATGACTAGTATGTACCCTTCATCTAAAACATGCGACGAGCAACGTGACTAGTTTGGAGCAAGTAATAGCCTATATTATGTGAGTGCGAATACAATTTGATGCATATTCTGTTGTTTATACTATTTGTTTTTGGGATTATAGTATTTTATACTAGTAACACATTTTATATTATATATAATGTTTGCTACTTAACTACGTTTAAATGAACTAAATTCAGTAAACAGGAGAATTGATTAGTTAGTCTGTTATTTTGAAGGTTTGTACCATTGAGATGTATTTTGAAATATCTCTTCCATTCATGTTTCAACTATCGACAACATTTTTAAAATATAAAATATCAAATTGGTAAAAAAATAGTAAATTTACGAACTTACTACCACACGTTTATCTGGGGCATTTATCGTGGTATTACATAAGTTAAAATTATGTTTAATACATACAAATATATATATATATATATATATATATATATATATATATATATATATATATATATATATATATATATATATATATATACATGGTTATACACATAAACAAAATAGTTAATTACACACCGTATTAAATGTAATATCTAACATATTCTTTGAAGACATAGAAAGCGATTATCTTCTCGGTCGACCGTGAGATCACCATTTAAAAATACCCAGTCATGCCGTGCCTCCCAGTTCCAATAATGTAAGTCACATGGACTATCGCTGGTGGACTACGATATATCTTCTTTCAAAATTATCTATAGATAATAAAGTAATCATATCTACTTATTTCATTAATTATTATTTCATAAATCTATGTCTAGTCGATTACTATAGACAGTGTTTATAAAACAATTGAATGGTGCTGTTCGATCGCATTTTTTTAATATTATACAACTTAGAATTTCAAGTAAATAATGTTCACCGTTTACAGATGAAATTAAAAATGTTAGCATCCTTTGAAGGGAGTGTTCTACCAGCGAAACTGAATATTTTCATCAAAGAAACATGAGTTGAAAGGCGACCAAAAATTTTGAGCATCCCATACTATTACGACGCGTTCACCTATTGAGTTAATATGGGAGAATATTTTTTTTAAAGCCCGCTGTCCTAATATTTTTTTTAGCATCAAGGACTAATAAAATGATAGGGTTAACTGAAAGCCCATGGTTTACTATAATAAATAATTTATTAAAAATAAAATACAATTTTTTTCTTGTAAAATAAAAGTCTGTTATAAACTTTAATTCCACTATTTCTTGTAATGTCATTTGAAGAATTCCTTGTACCCATCATGACTGCGTGATGAGTTCATCAGGAATTAACCACGATAGTTTCCAGTGGACCACGTGGTGTTTAACCCGTTATATTACCTGTATTAGAGTCCGGATTACTAACGACACTTTGCTTTTCTATTCGAAATATTATAAATATCAATATCAATAATCAATAATAATTATAGATTAAAAAAAAATGAATTCGTGTATTTAATTAACTTACCAACATACTGTCAATAAAATTTCATTCATTCATTTATCGGCCATGTGTAAATTGGTTCCTATTTACTTATGACATCTATTCAGAAAGTAGATTAATCGTCTCCTTGAGGTACGGTCCAAAGTCCACAACGAATTGTCGCGTTGGCACGCCTCTCTCGTCCCATACACGGCGACTTCTGACGACTATAGTCTATTTATACCACTAAATTAGTGAACAAAAACGTTTGTATAAAACCTAACCGACTTATTTTTACGATTACTCTATTTAAATTCTTAATATATTATATTAATATTAATTTTATACGCATTCGTATAATACCTATGTATCTAATCGTTATTTTGAAACTGTTGGGGCATATACTTTTATGACAAGTGACGAATGAACGATTAAAACGTTAACATTACTGTATATCTGGTTTTATTTTTATGTCTAGAATACACAATGCAGTAATGAGATGCTTTGTTCTTTTATGTGTCTTATTTTCGACTTGTAATAAAATTAACATCTTTTTATTTCGCTAACTATAAATTTAAAAGGTATGGGTAATTTAGAAATATAATTTTAGCTTATTAATAATTATTTATTTGTCTAATTTCTAGGCTATAAGAAAACAATATATAATTATATTATAATTTGTCAAATATCTCCATTGAAATTAAAAGTCACAAATTTTACAAATTGGGACTTAAGTTTAGCATAATTTTAATTCTATCAATCAGATCGAAGAATGTTTGCTTTCTTTATTGATGTTAAAAAATACATCTAAATTTATAGCCTGTAATTGGATATATACTCGGCATGAATATGCGCTAAATACGAGTTTCAAATCTGGACAGTAAACTGTTTTAATCAAATTTTTACCTTTTATCACAGACATTGCTTTTCGGGCCTAATTTTTTTAATTGTTACTATATTTGGTTAAATTTCATTATACCTTAGTGTATATATTAATTATACTTACTAAGAACATAATGTATCATCGTTTCTCATCTTTAGGGTGTTGTAAGAGACGACTAAAACACTACCAGAGTATAAATATTAAAATAAAACTTAATATTGCCGCTTGGCATAAAATTTTTATCTTTTACGAAGGGAACCATGCCTAGAAATGAAACGTTATTAAAGTAGCAAAAGTAAACCATGTCACACAGTAATATTATGTGTTATGTCTAAAACATAAAATGTTAGTGAGGCAAAAAAATACCAGAATCGACTGGTATAAAACGGGCCAACAGACTTTTTATACTGTCAATTAAGATATTTTATATTACTGATAAAGTGCTGATTGTGGCACCAAATAATATAGCTCGCAAAGTAAACGAGTTTCATATTTGAACAGGTTTTAAAACATCAGACGATGTTGAAATGAATGACGTTGTCGAGGCATTCGTAAGAAGGTGTGCCACCGTGCCGCTGTTTCATTGGTTTATAGTTTAATACAAACAATTTTCCTTGTGATAACAGGCATAATGTTTTATGGCATTGTAACTAGTTTGGTTGTTATATAACACGAATTACTATTAAACATATAACCATATGTTTAACTGCGTATGTAGATATTTTCACAGTGTACTTCTATAATATATAGTTATAATATAGCTGTACTGACTAACAAATACTGAAATGACATTACTTGAGGCAACATAGTATAACTTTTTGTTATTTCATACTAAAGCGTATTATTATATAAATAGTGTCGATTGTGGAATGTACTCGTAAACACACGAAATACATAAATGCATTCTTCACATCTAAAGTATAAAAAGTCGTCACATTTTTGCAATAAAACAATACAGTAGTAATAAACAATTTATTATAATTAAAACGTAAATATCATTATAGTTAATAATTAATAAGTAATATATAAAAACAAATAAATCTCATATAAAACATACACTAAAGATTTTATGTACGGCCTTTAGAAACTTAACCATTTAAATATCATAATTTTTTTTTTCTTTTTAATGGATGACAATGCGGGGCACTAATGAGGGATGATAGGTGATGATGAAAGCAGATCAGTTAGCTCATCGTGACGAATTCCATTAGAATTAACCACAATGGTTTCCAGGGGTAACCGCGTGAAGGGCAAGCTGATAGGGTGTATTACTAGCAATGGGTCAGTTAGATACCCCATTACTAACAATTCCTTTCTTCCCAATCGCATCCAATTTGGTGAGGTAGTTTTTGTGTAGTACTGGAACCAACTTACAGATAAAAAAGAATTGTTCTCGTCAAAATCGTATAGATATTGTCCAGTTATCATTTCATTATATTTATATAAATAATTTTTAATTGTTGCAGTTTCAATGCGTACACGCCACATCAGTCCGTTCGCGCCACTTCTGATCGCGCTAGTGGGCTTGCCCGCGCGCGGCAAGAGCCAGCTGGCGCATCGTCTTTCCAGACATCTCAATTGGAATGGGGAGAGTGCTAAAGGTAAATAGATAATAATCATATCTTAATATTTCGTTTTTTTATGTATTTTTATTTTTTAATAGATAAAATAAAATACAATCCTTAATGCTGGATGTTTCAGTTAGTACTGTGAAAATTAGGAAGATCTTTTAATGGTTGAAAATGAAATCATGGAATGATCCCTCCCCCCTGCCTAAGAAGGGAGATATTCTCAATAATACGGACTACGAGTCCCATTGCTAGTAATATACATTGAAACTATCGTACTGAATTCCAGATGTATTCATCGCGATGGGCTAACTGACTTGCCTTTTCATTCTCACCTATCATCTCTTACTGGTGCCCTGCCAGCGTATACCATTAACGCAAACAAAGTTGCCTATCTATTATCATCTATTAAAAAAACCGCCTGTGCTATCAGTATACGATAACATGGCATCAGGTGAGGATGACAATAAATAGGTTAATTTCGGTTTACTTGTTAGAAAATCGCTAACTAAATCTAACTACATATATTGTTTGTTGAGAAATACATCAACAGAGATACTGGTTCTATATAGTGTTACGTAAATACAATAGAATCATTACCATGACCTAGATGTGTACGCAGTTGATCTTGCTACAGTTGTATCCTGTACACACCTACTACAGTTTAGGATGAGACGCGCTCTACTTGTAATATCTAATAGTTTTAACTAGTTAAAACCCGTGGACTGTCTCGTACAAATTGAGAAAAAAGTACATAGACTATATATATAGTTTCAGTTTAAAGCATAAATGTTTAACACGCATCCAAATACTATTCCAAATTTTTATATTTTACTACATATTTTTTATGGAAATTGGAATGGTAAACAAGCTGATAGTTCATCTGATGGAAAGTAGCAACCATCGTTTATAGATATGAATAACATCTTGGTTATTATAGAAAACACTGTGACGCTCATGATGTGACATTGCAAAGCTAAATTTAGCCATTTCTGAGGACTTAAATGTTATGCCTCCGTAGCCTGAAATATTAATAGGTGAAACTCGCAGCTTTATCTTGTAAAGATAGTATTTATTTTATTCTATCTATTAAAATTTGTACATTTTTTTTTTGTAATATTATGACAATGTTATGCTCTTGTCCAGGATTTTATATACGACGGTAATTTTCTTGCGAATCGGGTTAATGAATCACTAGGTCAAAACCATTCTTTGCTATGTAAACATATTTTTTGTGGCAGGACGTATTTTTATAGTTACAAGTCTATTTCAATGGAACTAAATTAAAATAGAACAATTTTGATCCTACAATAAGGTAGAATGCTAATGTTCAATAGCAGTATAAATAAAAAAATATTAAATCTTTCGATTTCTTATTTTCTGTGATAGTTTCAAAAAAGTTGTTTATGTTTTCATTAAATTTCCTTTTTATTTCCTAATGGATGATAATGGAATGGTAAACCCACCCGCACTAACGGTATACGTTGGAGAGGCACCAGTGAGGGATGATAGGTGAGGATGAAGACAGGTCAATCAGCTCATAGTGATGAATACACCTGAAATTCAGCACGATGGTTTTCAGGGATACCACGACGAGGTCGACTTAACAGGGTATATTGTATTGTGGCAATGGAATTGGTAGTTCGCATTACTAACAATCTCTAAATAAGTTCTTTTGAAATCTAATATAATGTTACTTGTGATTGAAAGAGACTATATTAATTGCTATAATGCTTTACAATTAACTTGTAATTCGGTTCATGACGGATAAAAATAACCTATTTATTCTACATGTACTTAATTAAAAACATGACCTTAATATGTATAAATTGTAAAACAAACCTTGGTCTTGTCAGTCGTTCCAGACCAGATAACAGGATCAGATAGCACGATGTGTTGCCAATGCTATTTTATAATAGATTTAGAAGGTTGCCGCGTTGACCAGAACTGTTCATTTAATCACTATAATATTTTTCTGTAATTTTTATTGTCCGTCTTTTTATCATGTCCATATATAACTCCTAAAACTCTTTCCATGAGATAAACTAACAGCTAGTTTGTTATTTAGATGTTACAAAAAAGTAGTTCAATTTGAATCCCATATTGTAACGTTATAAAAATGTTTTTGTTCAATCAATCGGTTATAGGTACTCTGTTTTTATCTCACTTTAATATAAAAAGAAATTGAGACAGCAACAACATTAATAAATAAAGTAAAATCTAACAAATATTTATTGAATTTGTGACGTTATTGCAAAACGCATAACATATACTCACACAAAAAAATAATGATGATATCTCTTTTGAAAATTGACTTTAAACTCTTTAATTACCTGTTTTGCAAATAACTTCAGAAAGAAGGAAGTTCTCAATTAGGTTGTATGTTTATATTACCTCATAACTTCGTCAATTCTAAACCGACTCGGCATATTTTTTATCTGAAATTGAGTTTTTAAATCAAAACAACTAGTTTTGCTACAATTGAAGTAAATTTTTTTGCTGAACACAATCTTAATTACGAACAATATTTTCAATTTCTAACAATTGATTTATTTCCAGTGTTCGACTGTAGCGAGTACCGCCGCCGCCATATGGCCCTGTATGGCAGCCATGATATATTCCGGGCAGACAACCAGCAGGGTTCCGCTATCCGCCGCCAGAGCGCCAGGGAAGCGGTCCAGGATGCTGTGCACTGGCTGAAGGACGGGAACAGTGTTGCTGTAAGTTATTTGTAGTTTTAGTTTATTTATTAGTTAAAAAAATCTTATTATGGTAAACAAACTTACGGCTCTCCTATAGATATGAACACCGTCATAGAATTTACAAAATATACTATAATGTCTATGTAATATACCATGCGTTGTTTTAAGTAAGATAAATTAGAGTTTGTCGTTTCAAACAAGTTCTGTATATATAAATAAACGGAAACATAAAGGTCAAAATATAGTTA
Source organism: Galleria mellonella (assembly GCF_026898425.1). NCBI lineage: Eukaryota > Metazoa > Arthropoda > Insecta > Lepidoptera > Pyralidae > Galleria > Galleria mellonella. Next base: position 110,700 of record NW_026442061.1, read on the forward strand.
AACACATTTTAATTCTATAAACATAACTATACTGGGTGAAACCAAATTAATGAATTATTTTTCCAAAAAAAAAACAGGGATTTTGGTCAATAAAAAAAAAATGAATTTCCTATAGATAGGTACTAACTTAACAAGTTTAAGCTGTTAAAAAGCTTGTCATTTTTCAATTTTTGATACACGATACTTCTGTCCTGCTCGTATATTGTATAGAATAGATTGTTCCTTATAATCTAATAATCTTTAGTTTAACGTTGATAACGGCTTTGATTTCACCCTATGTATGATTCTTTGTGTGACATAGACAAGCATACCTACACTAAAAAGGTTTTATATATTCGAATGAAAAGAGAAGGAAATAGTTTTGACTATATTTGCGGGAAAACGGGTTTTTTCTTCAAAAGAAACAGCGGTGACGATTGCGTATATTCTAATTACAAGTTTAGTATTAAATTATCATTGCCCTAATTAACCTATTCGCAGAAATATTTTATCATAGTTCAAGAATCTTCTTAAAAAAATGTAAGTTACTTATCAAGTTATCAAACATAAATACTGCCTAATTAAATTTATTTAGTTGTTCCCTCACATAAACATGATACAGTTTTGTTTACTTACTTGTTAGCAAAGTCGTTAATGTTTTATAAAAAAAAAAGCCGATTAAGTGCGAGTCAGTCTCACACAACAAGGGTTCTGTACAAAATCACGTTTAATTTTTTTTGTAAAATAACTACAATTTTACAGTTTTCGGATTTTCCCCCTACATGACATTGCTTCTTGCCAAATTTCATGATTCTAGGTTAACGGGAAGTACCCTATAGGTTTTGATTCACTTTTTGAATGACAGTGATTATGAGATATGAATGGAAGATAAACGGCCGTATTTTTGATTGCGTCGATTTAGAAGCTTGATTTTTTCATTGCTTTAAGAGATTGCAGACCTGAATATGTGATATTAATTTCATCTTGATACTTCCATGCGTTCCTAATAAAACGGGTCTTAACAGACAGATGGACGGACGAACAATGTAGTGATCTTATAAGGGTTTTGTTTCTTCCTTTGGCAGTACGGAACCCTGAAAAAGTACGTAACAGTAATAAATAAATTATGTTCAATTATAATAATTATTTATAATTAATTATATTGCGTGTTAAACTATTGATTGGTTTTCAATAATTATAAGAAAAATAGATAGAGATGCCTTGATTATTTTCTCAGTCACGTCTAATAATCACGAAGAATTTCCTTCTCTCCATAACAATCATGCGTGTACAGTATGTACATACGTACACGTGGAAGCAACCACCAGATGCCCTCACGATATCTAGAGCATTAGAAAAGCTTTCGCAGTTATATGCTTACGTCATGTTGCGTTTAATGACTACATCAACAGTATTGATATATAATTATTATATGATAATGATAAGACATTTGACTTCTTTGATTATTTCGATTATTACATCCTAGATCAAAGTAAACATTAATAAAATTATAATAAATGGGTACTAATTATGACTAACTATCTATAGTTAGGAGATTTTTAGAGGATTTGCTCGCAAAATTTTATAAGAAAGCACTATACTATAAGGTCTACTTTTATACTAAATTTCATTAAATATCGTTAAGCCGTTTAATTACAATTGAGTAATAAATAAATTAAATAATAAAAACTGCAGTATAAAATCAAATATTTTACAAGTATTCATGTTTATAATTACCTAATGTCTAATTTAATATTTTTTTTTTAATGGATGATAATGGAATGGTAACCCCGCGTGCGCTAACGGTATACACTGGCGGGGCATCAGTGAGGGATGATAGGTGACAATTAAATGACAAATCAGTTAGCCTATTGTGATGGATTCACTTGGAATAGAACACGATAGTTTCCAGGGGGAACCGCGAGGAGGTCGACCTGACAGGGTGTATTGCTAACAATGGGGCTACTAATCCCCATTTTTAACAATCCATTATCCCCCCTCTAATTTAATGTGTACCCTAATATAACAATAGAAAATATGATTTATCTAATACTATCCCAAGTTTTACATAATTTAGGACTAGATGGCACTGTAAGGCGTGTCCACGACTATATATTTATTTAATGGAAATTAAATAATAATTATATAATAATGAGTCTAGAAATTATATAATGAATGATCTTACATCAAGTAACAATTTATCTGCCGATATTTCATTATCTGACTATGTTGAAGATGAAATCATATTTATTAATAGCGGCACAATGTTTAATGTTTTAAATCGTTAATAATTAAATATTGACAAAGTAGCGTATGGTAGTTCTTTAGTTGTGTTTTATAAAATAATTGTTTATTTAAATCTAGCTGTTACTCGCGCCTTTGCACGCTTGCTGCCAGTTATATCCTGCGCATTATATTTTGTTATATAAACTGTCCTCTTGAATCACTCTGTCTATTGATGATAATCGCATCAGTTGCGTAGTTTAAAAGATCTAAGCGTACAGACGGCGACAAGCGACTATGTTTTATACTATTTAGAGATAATCAGGAAATGCGATTATGATATTTTAAAAGATGACTGTTTAAAATATATATTTTTTTGCTCAAATCCCTTTTACCCTACTGCAAAAAACAGGAAAATAATGTTTCCTGTTCGTATACCTTATAGGTATAACACATTCAAAATGTTGGTGCATATACTATATAAATATCTCGATAGATTTTAATAAGTCAAATGGCATGTCAACAGAATCAATAACTTAAGATTTTGCTCCCAAAAACTAGTACTAATACCAAAAACTAGTAGTAACTTTAATCGTGAAAAGTTAAAATAGACCCAAAAAAGGAGCACCTAAACTCTACTCATTGCAAATAGATTTATCAAGATAAAAGTACAAATGAATTGAGGATCTCTTTCATTTTGCAAAGAGTGCATCGAAAAATTACGTCCGCTTGTTATGTGAAGAAAATCTTTTACAGATATTCGACGGCACGAACATAACTCGGGAGCAACGGCAAGACCTGAACAGCCTTAGCGAAATGGGGTTCAGGATTCTCTTCATTGAATGCGTCTGCGAGGACCAGGATCTACTTGAAAGGAATATTATTGAAATTCTTCATTACTCTGCAGATTATAAAAATATGAGCGAGGATGAAGCGGTGGATGATTTGAGGAAGAAACTTGAACATTACATGAGGCAATACGAACCTATTGACGCTAGTTTGGAGAATATAGGCTTCGTTCGTGTGGAGAACATGGGAGAGACCGTGACGGCGCATAAAGTCTCCGGTCAGAAGGAGTCGACCATCCTTGGCTACTTGTCCGGGATGCGAGCTCTTCCGCAAACTTTGTATTTCACCAGGGTAAGTATTATTAATAATTTTATATATAGTAGTAGAAACTATTAAGTCAAAATAAATTATCAACAAACAATTGAGATTTAAAAAGGCAGATAACGAATAAAATTAATTCGACTAACAGAATTTTCCATCCTCTGGCATATTTAGTTGATTTTTTTGCTCGGATGTCTTAGAAAATATGATTCTTGCCGAGCATATCGACGGGGTTTCGTTAGTAACTTCACAGATTATATATGCATTGTTAGGGAAATAAAATAGATTATATAAAATTTACTCATTAAGTCAAAATAAATTATCAACAAACAATTGAGATTTGAAAAGCCTCTGTCATATTTAGTTATGCTCGAGAAAATATGAGCATATCGAGTAGAATTATATATGCTAAATAAAATAGATTATATAATCGACAATAATCGACAATTACCTCTGACCTGATTATTCTTTGGAATCAACTTCCAACAGCAGTATTTCCGAACCGATACGACAACATAACCTTCAAGAAAAGAGTATATTCCTTTTTACCGTCATGAACGAAATTTTTTTTTTATGTCCATGCTCGTTTGATTGCGTTGTAAAAAAAAAAAAAAAATACCTCTGATTATGGCTACCACATCATGAATTACCGTTATGAACGAATTTTTTTTATGTCCAAGATATGTTATACTGTACTCGAATTTGTAGTGTAGGGTAGATATCTATATTTCTATAAAAATAATAAAAAAAATGAGGGAAGGACGTCTTCAAAAGAGAAAATAGTAATACATGAATGTACATAAAGAAAATGTTAAGAAAGTAGGTCAAAATATAAACAAGTTGCGTTATAACGTTCGAGTAGTTTCTATCTTTTAAAAAGTTTTATATAACAAAAGTAAAATAAAGTAATATTCACATTAATTTTATTAAAGATGACCTTTTTGATAAATAAATATTAGAATATTTATTCGTCATAACATGTTCTCTGATAAATCAATTTATATAAACATGTTCATTCCGTTAAAACATTAATTAGGTGTACACTTAGATCGCATTTAGATTTTTTCTAGAAAGTGACAGACAAAAGCTGCTCGTGATATAAAACTTGTATACATAAAGAAATATTATTGATTTCAGCAATTAGTACTTATCACGTTGTATACAGTAATTAATAATAGACATAAAATTTTAGACTGGAATTACCGAAGTCTTCAATGAAACACGTTCACAGTTTACACTTATATAGTAGATTTTTATTAATAGGTTATAGGTTTAATTGTGTAAATCATTACAGAGGTTCAGTTTAAGCTATTTTAGTACACTTAAATGTACTTCCAGTTTATCTTTTCTTCTTTAGTGTCGTATTAACACGAAGGAAAGAGAAGAATTCATGCGCCACTTTAACTTAAATAAATTTAATGTTGGTCTTATTCAATCTATGTTAGCTGAACTTAAACAAGAAATTTTTGAACATCTCTGTAAATTATTGATGCCCATTATTTCTTCTCTTTCCGCGTCTAGGGAAAGTAGACAAAGTTTTGTTTGAAAAATCAGTTCAGGGTACAATAGGACTGATATACCTGAAGAAGGTAAAAGCCCTATAGAAAAAAAAATAAAAAAAATCTTTTCTTCTTTAAAGTTGATACTAAATTATCTTAGATTGTGTGAGTTGAATATTGCTTAGCAATATTACCAAATTTCTGATATATTTAGACCACCGATATCTATGGCAATTAATGAATACAAAATATTTCCTATAAATAAATTAATAAATAACTGATTTTGAAATATTTACGACAAATTTATAAAAAATTATACTCTAAATATTATCTATATTTTTTAAAACTAAAATTTGTTATTGTTTTGTGAGAGAATCTAATAATATTTTTTTTGCATCACCAGCACGGAGAGAGTGAATACAACGTGCTGGGCCGCATCGGGGGCGATGCTGCACTCTCTGCTAGAGGGCAGATGTATGCCAGGGCATTAGCTGAACACATGAACGGTCTCGCAACGCGCGAACCGTTTTCTATCTGGACGTCTGAACTGCGCCGGACGAAGCAAACTGCGGCCGACATCAGAGCGCCTAAATGCGCAATACGAGCACTTAATGAATTGGACGCTGTGAGTATCACCTTCATTTTATTTCGCGTTGACCTGATGTATAATTGGTTAACAACGTAGTAATCTCCCTTCGCTACTGTTAACCAATTTTATTACAGATCAACGTTCATAAAATTATAATCGTTTATATCGTCGTATATCTTTTATGTAAGTTCAATTTTCCAATTATTTACTACTACTTATGTAAGTGTGACGCCTTTAGTATTGAATATTTCAATAAAATATGACGAGATTGTAATAAAACGAATATATATACAAATTACAAATAACACATATACAAATTACTAACATATATTGTATAAAAAAATGACAAATTTAATAATTATAATTCTAGGTATATTTAATATTCTTCTTATGCATCTAAATATTATAACCACACTTTACCTGTTATTGTGTTATATCAACTGATTAGCGGCACACATAAAACAAGATTTATAAATAGATATAACCAATAATCCTTTAAGCTAGGGGCCTTATCACCACATATCTAAGAAAGGAACTACCTATGACTACATAGTGTGCGAGATCCTTTAAAAAATACATATATATATCATTCATAGACATTATCTTAACATTTATTGACTCATATTTACTTCATATCAATAGATTATGTAAAACACATATATAATATCATTAGTAGTATATGTATTTCATACAGGATTCACCACTTTTATTACTGCAAATCAATTATTATAACTATCAACGTACTTAGTTCTAAGACATTTTATTAAAAAAATCTTAACGCTGACTGGAAGAAAACGTCTTAAACTGTCTCTACAGTCTAAATCTAGTCTAAATTCTAGCTAAACTCCCTCTAGTTTAGAAAATACATTTAGCTTCAAATTTGGCAATGGTGTACCTTATGTTTAATTTAGATAAACAATAAGGGAAAGGATTTTCCGAAACATTCCCCAAAATAGAAAACAATGATAGCGGATAAAGAAAATATTATCTCTTTATCGACATATTCAGATTTTTACTTCCCATTTTTTTATTTTAACTATCGCAATTATGTACTTAAATGATATAATATTGTTTTCTATAATAAACTGCGTACATAAGAACTTAGGTATCTAATATGCGCACATATAATCTTGATATGGCGTATTACTTGTTTTAATTAAAGCTGAATAATGATTATTTAATCAATATTCTTGACAGATAATACAACTTGATTATAATAATAACTATGAGTACTGAACTGATCGGTTCCTCTATTTGATAAGTATAAAAATTGATAGAATTGTTTTAAAGTCAACTTTATAAAATATATAGATAATTTTTTAATCGTTTTAAAATTGTATATAATGATCAGATTTTTTGAAATAATAATCCTTCCTTTTTACTTCGTCATAGTCGTATTTGGTTCAACACAATCTATCTGGTAATTTTTTTCTTAACAAAGAAACAGACTGACTATTTAGCATCTTTGGCTCTACGAAACATATTACAATGTATGAAAATTAACAAAATTTAATAATTTTTTAAATTAAAAATTTTATGACAAAAAAAAACAAAAAAAAATATTAGACGCTGTCAACAATATTATTCTGCTTTTTAGCTGAAATCGGTCACAGATTCCTATGCACATAATAAGTTAATTTACGTTATCTACTCTGTAATCCATTATCCTATATCAGTCATATGGCGTGTTGTTTACCATGATAAGCTAATGGTTAATAATAATATGAAAAACAAATTTCCGCATTTATGAAAGAGAAGAAAATTAACCTACATACCTAACTATACCTAATTACTTTAAACTTTTCACTATTTACATAACCTAATTACTTAAAATATAAATCATAATTTTATATGATAATTTGACATAAAGAATATTGTAATTTGGAAAATGTTTGGACTTTATAATTGTAATATAATGTAGACTAAATACAGTTTAACATTTGCATACCTCTGCGGGGTGCTGCATGTTACGTGTCTGTATATGTAGCTTTTTATTGTACCATGTAGCAAGCGAATAAATATGATTTGATTTGATTTACAAACCCACTAATATAATAAATCTGAAAAATATTTAGGTATTTGTTTCCTCAAATAAATTGTAATTAAATTTACATATTCTGATTTATTTAAAGTCGGTTGCTTTCCCACGGATCTCCGTCAGCCATTATACCTGGCTCACTATTCTTTTACGCATGTCATCTTCCCTTGAATCTATCCATCATATCTTTTCTTTATATATACACATTATAAAATAAACCTAAGTTTACAAATTTCAGTCGCTTCTAGACTTTAGCAGTTTTGTTTTTTTTTTATTTATATTAAGCTGTGTTTTCTGTCGCTATGTTTTATGCGACAACCTTCTAATCTGTATTAATATAACTGTGTATAGAACTGAGGATTTTTTTTTTATATAAATTTGAAAACTAGGTGTATATATGTACAGAAACTTTATGGTCTCCGATTTAAAGCAATTATATAATTATAGATTTGGAATACTTTTTTCCTAAATAAAAACTAATAGGGGGAAAATAAATTTTATCAATTTTATATATAAAGAAGCAAAGATATTATTTATGGTGATACTCTATTGGGTTTTGTAATAGTACATTGTATGCATACAGGTAAGTAAAGTCAGAAATTGTACGTATATATTCATAGATATACATAATAGACTGTATGCGTCATTTCTGGTAATGAATGGTCGTGCGGTCGTGCGATTCACGACTATTTACTGTTACTTGATCGATAGATGTATGTTATACGTATTAATGATGTATTGTTTGACCTACATTATTATGCAATCAAGATATGTCAAACAACAGTAGCCATTATAGTAATAGACTATAGAGTTTTTTTTATGTAACTTAGAATTGCAAACAAGCTAACGGCCCACCTGTTGAAAAATCTTAACCGACGCCTATAGACATGAGCAGTACCATGGACATAACAGAGTATACTATTTCGCCCATGATACCCCCACTGCCTTGCCATTCCTGAGGACTAAGATGTTATTCATTATTATTATATTATATTGTTACTTTGTTGTTAGAGAGTATGCTTCTGAATATATTTGTTATACTTAATTTAGTTTGTGTGGTAACAAAGTAAGAGTTCTTTTTATCTCAAGATAGCGCAATCGTAAGAGGTGTTTACAATACATACTCTATGGGGTCTACTATGAAATGCAATTCCGAGTTTTAGGACCCAATTTCGTGTTTTAGTTCGTAGTGAAATCGGTCCAGTAATAGAGCTTAATATTTCGTACGTCATACATCCTATCATGAAATTCTAATGGAACGTTACTTTATTTTTTAATATTTTTATATATATATATATATATATATATATATATATATATATATATATATATATATATATATATATATATATATATATAGTGATCCTAACATCAAGTTTCAAAAAATTAAAAGAAGTATTGTCTAAACAAAAAAAGTGGTGACGCACGTTGTCTTATTCTTTCTCATGCGAACGTTAAAAGAAACGATTCTATCAATACATTCAGGGGAGAATGCCATAGAAGAAACTCAAATAAGCTAATATCCTCTAATAGATGCATTTAAAATATACCGAGACACACCTGTTTCAATAGAACTTAATTAAATAATAAATTTGAAATAAATAAATTATTATTTATTAATTCATAAAAAGATGGCCAAGTTTTGTTGAAATAATCACAGAAATACTCTCTAAAGAAAATCAGGAAAAATCAAATCACTAGAACATTTCATATATTTTTTGTTTGTATTCTTCCTCTTGGATATTGGCAGACTATCTTATGGTTTATTTCTATAGTATCTGATGACAATATCAGCCGTTACTCCATTGCTAAAAATAAGCCTCCCCTTATTGAGGGGCTTTGCCAATAGTTACTACGCTTGGCGGGCGGTTTGATAACCGCTGTTAGACTTTAGTGATGTTTTAAAAGGGACGCTGCTGCCTATTCCTCGATCATTAAATTCCCATAGAAAGGAAGGAATGGCCAATATACATATGTATACTGCATAAAATTTACATATTATTATATGCATATATAAACTAAAACATGATCCTGTCGCCACATCAACTATATGTTAGGTACTATATTAAACTGAGTTGATGTCAAATGATTGGTCTATCATATAAATTGATCTCCATTCACAGTAAATACTAATATAAAACCGGTGTCACTATGCCATTACGCTATTAGCTCTATTCGTTGCATACAAATTTTAAATTACCTCTATTTTTTTTTTGGCGTTGAAAATGTTATAACTTTTGCTAAAGTCTGCCAAATAAAGTAAAAATAATAAATATTTGCCATCGGTATTTCATATAAAGATAATTAGAGATAATAAAAACATCAATTACTAATTTATTCCAGTTACAACCAATTGGTTACTTATTCATGAAAACCATAAGATGATATGATGCTTTCATAACATAATATCAATTATATAAAATTTACCTATATTCTTTAACTAATAAAAGATCGCGTGATTCGTAACCTCAAGGGCAAAAATAAACCTTATTGTGCAATAAACAGCCTTCAATTTTGTCCACACATTCAACTAATACCTATATCTTACTATGGACTATAACCATGAGCATATATGTTTGTTTTTTAATCTGATGTAATAAAGTCATTGAATATTTGTCCACAGGGCATCTGTGAGGGGCTGACCTACGAGGAGATGCAGGAGCGTTTCCCCCAGGAGTTCGCGTGGCGCGACCAAGACAAGCTGCGGTACCGGTACCCGTGGGGCGAGTCGTACATCGACATCATGACGCGTCTGCGGCCCGTCCTCGCCGCTCTGGAGGACGAGCACAACGTGATCGTGGTGGGACACCAAGCCGTATTGCGGTGCATGCTCGGATACTTCCTTGATGCTAAACTTGGTAAGTTTTACATTTTGCGTCTTTTCCTTTGACATTTTAATATAGTTAATTAATTATTGATATATATTAATTATATACAATTTCCTATTATTTCAAATTGGAGAAGAGCTTGAAGTGGCCTGTATTTTTTTCCGTGTGTTCTGATTTTCGTAATTCTATTTGCAATTACTGTCTTCCTAGTAGTTATTGTTAATTTCAGGCGTCAAGGAAGGTAGTAGCTCAATTGGTAAAAACACCAACCACCAATATAGCGTAGAAGGTGCGGGTTCAAATCCAGCTCAAAATTCTTTAATCGCTCAATAATTATTGGAATATAATGTTCATATTTTAATAATATTTCTTCGATTTGCAATTATAAATTGCAAAATGTGTCTAACCATAAAAAATTTTTATTGCCCTCATGTTTAGATTTCTAAATCGAGTGGCAATTATTTTAATTGCAATTATAGTTTTATTGTATTGTAAAAATTGTATTGTAAAATCTTTATTGTTTATTTATTTTTTTCAAAAGGAAGAACTTAACATTTATATACATATGTGTATGAGTATATGTTACGCGATTTTGATGTCCTTACTAAACCGATTTTAATAGTTTTTTTCAATTGATAGGTAGTTTTTTCAGGTTTATTTCTACGCCGGTCTCTTATTAATCTTATCTTAATATTATGTGTAAATGTCACGCTTTTATTTGTAGAACCAAATATAAAAAAAAATATTTGTAAGAAACATCCACAGATACCTAATACGACGTTCTGTAAATCTACAGAAATATTTAACGTGAACAGTTTTAAATATTAATTTTTTTTTTCCAGATGAACTTCCTTACATGACCGTGCCTCTCCATACCATTGTGAAGCTGACATCCTACGGCTACACATACAAAGTGGAAATGATCAAGATGCCAGTAGACTGTGTAGACACACACCGCAAACAGCCCAAGGTGAGAACAACCAAATTTAAATTTTATCAGGATCCATAATTTATATATTTTATAAACTATGAAGTATTAATCAAACTAACGGTTTTCCTGATGAAAAATATCAAGAGTAGTCTATCATCATCATATCAGCTTTCCACTGTCCATTTCTGAATATAGGCCTTCTCCATAAGGAGAATTTTGCCAGTAGGTGCCACGCTTGGCAGACGGGTTTTTTTTTTTAATGAATGATAATGGAATGGTAACCCCACCCGCGCTATTGGTATACACCGGCGGGGCACCAGTGAAGGATGATAGATGAGGATAAAGTAGGTCAGTTAGCCCATCGTGACGAATTTAACAAGAATTGTTCACGATGGTTTCCAGGGGGAACCACGTGGAGGTCGACCTAATAAGGCATATTTCTAGCAATAGGGCTGTCAAACTCCATTGCTAACAATCCCTTTTCCCCTGGCAGACGAGTTGGCAATCGCAGTTTGGTTTTAGTCATATTTTAAGAAGGGTGCTACTCATTTCTCGACCATTAAGTTTCCTTAGTCGTCTTACGACACTCACGGGAAAGGAAGAGGTCTCATTCTATGCCGAGACTACATGGGAACACAGTAGTGTAGTGGACATTACAGAATACACTGTTTTATTCCTGGGTTAAGTTGCTATATGCTATATCATACCATTCAAACAAAAATACAGCTATGCAAAGTCAATTGCTAGACAGAAAGATTACCCGGACTTTTGTACAAAGTCTTCCTCTGGCATATCTAATTATAGAACTCCTACTGATATTATAAATATAAAAATGTATAAGAATACTTGGATATTTCTTACCCAATAAATTTTAAACAAATGAACGGATTTGAACGAAATTTGTTACAGAGATATATTTTATTCTAATTTAACACATACAAAAATTTTATACTGATGTACCTGAGATAAGCCGTGAAATACAGTTAGTAAGCAATATATTTAGCCAAGCACATTAAATTATCAAAACATTAAATTGATGATTTCCTGCTGTACTAGACCGATAATTTGCAATCTGCGTACTTAATATGTATAAGGTGTATATCTAATATTTCTTAGTCCAGTCCTCTGGACAGTATTCAACTATTTGTGTCAAAGATAGATAAATTTTCCATGCTGCTGTCTAAATTGAATTAAATACATTTGGCAGTCACATCAAATACCTACTTATAATGCAGAAAATTTCCACTACACAAAGTAGGTATTTATTACAAATGAAATGAGGAAAGTACGTTTATCCCTATGCTATTAGCGACGAGAGAATATCGTATTGGATAGAACATAATCATATCTAGCGAAATATCTACCGATAGCTTTGTTCCTTACGATTGTCAGTAATTACGTTTAATATTTAAAATATACAAAAGTAATATACTTTTCTTTTTCACAAATATCTAAATAAGTATTACAAATAGGAAACCTTTTTTTCTTTGCAATGTATAAAGTCTTAAAATATTTAACTGATCCTAAAAATTCTTTTGCATAAATAAGACTACATTATCAGTGTAAAATCGCAATCCATTGTCGACACTTCGTCGCTCCCCTCTCGCAGGCTTGGAGCGCCATCTGCACTCGCCCCTGCACGCGCCCTATAAAACTGTAAAAGCCAACTACTGTCTAGAGCAGTACAGCCCGAAATAAAAAAATAAAAACAGTGTAAAATATAGGCTGTACTACCCAGGGCTAGTTTATGCAGGGCTTCGCTATTCGATATATAAACGTAAAAATATTGCTAGTAAAATAAATTAAGCTATCGGTACATTAACATAAAACAGTCTAAAATCTCACTGTTGTACACAGGTTAATTTCCATAAAAACAGGATAAGATTAAGTATTTACAATTCTAATATTACGTAGTAAACTTAGATCTAGATGATTAACATATTTGAGATTATTTTCCATGGGGGAAACTTGACCTACCTAAATAAAGGGGCATACATACTCTAAGACATGTTTTAATGAAACTTAATCTGCATCCTTGGATAGGCACTAGACAATTCTAGGGTGAGCACAGCCCACCCAGTCCTTCTAAATACATCTGTAATCTAGATCTACTACATCACTGTAACTTTTAGACTGAAACTAAGAACTAACACAGTATGTGTTAATATGTTGTTATATATTGTTGTTACATACAACTTTTCATTTGTTACAGAACTGTTCCATAACCAGAACCACAGCTGATGCGCTGGTGACTGTGCCGTCCCATTACGACACCCTACCATCGAACCTGTGGCAGAACACCACCGAAGCGCAACTTTAGGCCGCGCGGCCTGGCCCTAGCGGCAGGCTAATACCACGTCAGCATTACTAGGGCACCCGCCCTCGGAACGCTTGAACCTTAACCAGTGTTCACGGTTGTGAAAAACCTTGGACAAGAGACGCCACGCCGGGTCTCACGAGTCCGTAGCGACCTAGAATTGACTCCGGTCTGATAGTTTCATTACTACTTATATGCATTGGATTTTAGCCTTGTATTTTTATGTCGAATTTCGACGCAACACTTGATCTCCTGTCATACGAATAGCTCAATTGATTTTGTACAAAACATTGTTGACGTGACGAGACGCGTGGGAAATTACACATAGATCCAACAATTATTGATAAGACTGAAATGAATCCTTACTTTACCCATGATAATTCTATCGAATCACCTTCATATACCTATTATAAATTTGTGTTCTTATTTTTATGTAAGTAGTTTAAAAGTCTCGCTTTTAATTACGTACAAATAACGGTACGTTTATTTTTTAAATGTAACTTTTACATTAAGTTTATCAGTAATTAGATAGAAGTTAACGATGTATACGCATTTGAACTTTTGTTTTTGCTTGAGTACTTGTAAACTTCTTGGGTTTTCTAAATTGATAAGTTAGTTTTTTTTTAGGTCATGAACATTAGTTTTAAGTTGGCACTAAGTTTAGATCTGTTAAAATAGTGTCCTGTAATACATTTAAGTGCATAACAAATATTATGTACGTTTCATTTTATTATATTTACAATACATATAAAAAAAATTGCAATGTTTGAATTACGGTGTTTAATTAATTATTAATGCTATTTGTATTTTTTTATTACTCTAATCGAAATTTTTTGATGGAATGTTATCTCACTTATTTTATTTAGGTATATGTACTTAGAATTATGTAGTCTCTAAATAGTACTAGTGGTTACTGTAGTACTGCCATGGAAAAATTATGGATTATACCTATTTGGAGTTATTAAGTATAGTGGTAGTTTACAGTGAGCAAGCGCTGTTTGATGTACGAGAAGTAGCTGTAATGATTGTTGAAAGGAAGAACAATCTCTTTTTTTATAATAAATATGAATTAAATAATAGTGTAAATTACTGTGTTTTATTTATATATAATATATCCCATATTCACAAAAAAATCTTCTGAATATGCAGGCACCTAGATTAGGTACGTAACCTATCAAAAGTTTATGGAGTGCACTTCTGCAAACCAAAAATTAATTTAAAAAAAGGACTTAGGTAATTTTAAATAACTTACTAGTATAATTATTTTTTATTTTTATTATTTTCTTTATTATTGTGACGTATCCCTGTTAAGTTATTACGAAATGAGTATAGAAAGAAGCACTACCCTTAATGTATGGAAATTCAGATTTATTACTTTATTCTACACTGTGCAATTAAATAAGTTTTAAAACATACAAAATAATATTCAAAGGATTAACGAAACTTTGTGATTTAATCATTTGATAGAATGTCTCGCCATTGCATTCTGATTTTATTCGCGTAAGTGTTCATGTAGTACTATATATTATGCGATAATTTAATACTTTATAATTTATTCGGAAAAAATCGGCTATGTTTAACCTGATAAAATATGGTCGTCTCATATAATTTTGGCACGGTTAAAATTACTATCGAGAAATGCTTCTAACTACACCATGCCCACGTGACCAGAATCATATATTCATTCATTTATGATTCTGATATATAATCATACCTTCCCATTATCATTCGTTAAAAAAATACTATACGTAGGAGGGGTAGGGATTCGCGTTGGATACTTGGTAGTCGTACAAACGGGAACCCGGGATCCAACATAAGCGCCTCGAGGTATGTCGTGTGGTTTTTAGTGGGTACGAATCCCACACACCCCAGCTGCCCTCCCTCCGGCAGATGGGACGGTCTTTCCGAAGATTTTCCACACGGAAAAAAAGGGATTGTTAGTCCCCTGTCAGGTCGACCTCCACGCGGACCCCTTAAAACCATCGTGGATAATTTCTGATGAATTCATCACGATAGGGCAATTGACTTGCTGTATATCGATAGCCATTCCATTATCATTCATTGAAAAAAAAATATTTACGATACGTATATATTACCAGAGGGAGACTGTACAAAAGTCGATTGCTTGGGTACCTCTGTTCCATTCGTATTTCAACCGTGAAGCAGCTGTGTTTGCATGTCTGTTTTTCGGTTTGAAGAGTGGAATATGGCGTGAATTTACTGGGTACAGAGGAATAACACCTGAGTCCTCAGGAATGGCAACGCATGGGGGGTATCATGGGCGAAACAGTATACTCTGTTATGTCCATGGTACCGCTCATGTCTATAGGCGACTGTTACTACTTTCCATCAGGTGGGCCGTCAGCTTGTTTGCCATTCTAAGTTGTATAAAAAAAATACAAAATATCATGATGATTGGTTTTTTTTTTGGTGAATGAAAATGGAATGGTAACCCGCCTGCGCTAACGGGATACGCTGGCGGAGCACCAGTGAAGGGTGATCGATGAGAATGAAAACAGGCCAGTTGGCCCATCATGATGAATTAATCAGGAATTAACCATGATAGTTTCCAGGGGGAACCGCGAGGAGGTCGACCTAGTTGGGTATATTGCTAGCAATGGGACTTTTAGTCTCCATTACTAACAATCCCTTTCCCCCCCATGATGATTGGTTGAACCTGTAAGAGTCACGAGGTAACATTCTAGTACAGGACAAGACACAAGAGGCAAACACACTTTATTCAGCGCTCAGCATATACGAGCTTTTAGAAAGTTTTTATCCGAGACAAGACCGTCAGACGTCTAGTTCATTACTATAGATTAATATCGATCAAATCGATCACCACGAAGGTTGCACTGTGTGTTCGTGATCTCTATTGAGCAATACAAACTAATCAAACAGGTAGGTATGTCTTATTTCGAAATTTTTGAATTTGGATACCAAAAAATTTAGTACCTAGGTATATCGGCATTACATAGCAATAGAATTATTGACGTTAGTTTGGTATCGTAGCATCTTTAAGAAAATTGTATTTTATTAAATAAGGGAGACTTTGTACAAAAGTCGTTTGCTTTGGCACCTGTGTCCCATTCGTGTTTCTACCGTGAAGCAATTGTGTTTGTATGGCTGTGTTTCAGTTGGAAGTGTGGGATATGACAGTGAATTCACAGGGTACAGAGGAAGAACATCCGAGTCCTCAAGAATGGCAACGCATAGGGGTATCATGGGCGAAATAGTATACTCCGTTATGTCCATGGTCGAAAGATAGTTTATAGGCGATTTTTTTACTTTCCATCTTGAATTGGGTTGTAAAGTTTTTAAAGATCCAATTTTTGTAAAAAATATAGATACATCTTATTCAGAGTTATTTATTTGTCAAATGATGAAAAAGTTTTTTAAGTTCTATAGATGGATGTTTGTTTATCTTTAACACAAAAACTACACACGTATTTGAATAAAATCCTAAATTAATACATAGGATATTTCAAATACTAATGCACGTGGACAAAATCGCGGGATACAGCTAGTCTATGATAATAATCTATAGTCACACACAGTTGCTAATAAATGGACAGATATATTCAACTACAACACTGATTGCAATATACCTAATTGATTGTAATAAAATTAAATAATATATTATGCGATTGCTCTTTAAGAAGGTAGGTATTATGCAAATATTTAGCAGTTGAACTTTGTATATGCACGAACAAAGTTTACGTTGAATATAGAACCATACTCGTATTTGCTTATACGTCAAATACAGTGTAGCAAAACGTGGGCGTAACACACTCCTTTATATCGTAACAGCTATACGTCGTAGCCATAAAATTGTTAAGCCCCTTGTTTATGAGAGGTAGTAAGATATATGAAAGCCTTAAACTAAATTACATTGGAATTATTTTGAGTACAGGGATGATCGTATGAGATTATTCATACTTACTTATAAGTCTGAGATTATACAGGGATATTATAGTTGTAGGGAAATTTTAATAATTATAATTATTAAATTTTGCACATTTGTATACTAAAATGTATGTTAATTTTGGTTTGCTACTAGACATTTTTATAATTCACGGCACCACAGTACGACACTACACGATTTTATACAAATACAAAGCCATGATAATAATAAATACTTTTGTCACTATATTGGGTTGGCTCGAAGATATTTCTTTCAGAGTTCACCTTTGCTCAGAGTAATTATAATTGCCTTACTTTTTAATTTTTTTTTTTTATACAACTTAGAATGGCAAACAAGCTGACGGCCCACCTGATAGAAAGTGGTAACCGTCGCCTATAGATATAACAGAACATGGGCATAACAGAGTATACTGTTTCGCCCATGATACTCCCCATGCGTTGCCATTTCTGAGGACTCAAATGTTATTCCTCTGTACACTGTAAAATCACGCCATATTCCACCCTTCAAACCGAAACACAGCCATGCAAGCACAGCTGCTTTACGGTTGAAACACGAATGGGACAGAGGTACCTAAGCAATCGACTTTTGTACAAAGTCTCGTTTTTTAGTTTTACTAGTTTAACAAGTGCAATAAAAAATAGGTATATAACAGTTCTCTCAAAGAGATATGGATCGAAAACCGAAATAAAATTATTAGACTATCAACTTAACACGACGCTTCCAGCTATTATAAGCTCTAAACTTTTTGTCATTTTTCGACATATGTTTCTTGTGAGAAAAATATTAATTTTTACTGGTAGATTACTCCCTTAAAAGGATACGCTAATGATTTTTATTTTACCTGTATATGTACATATAACGAATATGTCTACTTACATAACATAATAATGGCGAACACCTGTTGACCATTCATGTACACAAGTTAATTGATATTTCATATTAGGTATATCACAAACAGTACTAGCATATTCGTGTTCAACTAGTTCAATGATCGTAATATTGCATCAACAGATCAATACACTAGGCTCAATTCTGATGCGGCATTTCTCTAAATTTATCTCTTAACCTAATATTTTAATTTGATAGACTCGCGTAATGTATGGATCGATATAAACTTAATTTATAATAAGTTACTGGCAAAATTCCCCTTATGGTGGAAGGCCTATGTTCAATTCAGCAGCGGACAGTTAATGACTGATGTAATATAATAATAATAATTTGAATTCAACATGACAGGTGGAGAAACTACTGTCGTCTGTTTTTGGTTGTTTTGTTGTGTTGTTTGTTTTTGATTAATTATCTCTTACCTAAAATATTATCTAACTGTATTAAATGTTATTTTTTATATTTTTGCATATTCTAATAAGATTTTGCAGTTGTAAAAAATCCTGTAATTATTGATGATAGTTTAATAAAATCAATACCTGACTTCCTGACTGTTGCAATTTGGAAATCTTTTCTTTCTGCAAAATTTAATTAGCTTTATTAACGATGTTTTCAATTACTGACAATACAATGTTTTTGGTCTCAATCAGTTTGAATCAGTTGTTAAAAAACGTTGTGTCTAGTTCTATATGTAAACTGAAACATTATCTCCTTTTACTTTATTATATTTTTCTGTACTTTAATTTTTTTTTAATTTTTTTATTGGCGGTAGAATTTTAAAAATCGAAATGGCTTCTTATTTTTCTGCCTAATTGGCTAGTCGATACATTGGTGGCAATTTAGTTGCAATTTATAGTCTTTCCCCTTTGCATAGTGCACTCGGAAACAAGTGAGAGGTTTTTATGACCATGACTTACTTCATTGACGGATGGTGCCCCTGCCCGTGATACATACACGTCGTCGACGCATTGTCATACAAAACTCTGAGACGCTCGCACATACTCCTATCGCGATTCGCGTGTAAACGAACTTGATTACGACTTTTCTAGTGTTACAAATCGAATCGTACAATCGATTATGTACCGTTTGTGATATTGTGATTCGATAATATTTTTTTAAGGTAAGCCATTTTATAATTACCTTTTAATATTTCCTATAAATTTATAAATTTAACTGGAATACGGTGAACGTAGACTGAAATAGATACAATGTGGGGACGTCATGTGGTTTTGTTATGACAGTTATGATATGTCGATTATATTTGGTTTATAAAGATTTAGATCTGATGGTATACATGTTGGGTCATATCTTAAAATAGTTGTCTACTATTACATATTAATAAGTATATAATATGTAATTCTGAAAGAATAATAAGGTAACAACAAAAACATTTAATCAACATTTAGTTTCCTATCTATTAATTAAATATAAATTATTTATTAAAAAAAAATTTTTTCAGTAAATTGATATACATATATAATCATATAATAGTAGGTATATATAATATATTAATTACTGGTTTAATATCCTCTTCCGACTACTAGCTAATACTTAGACATTTATTTGCATAAACGTCTCAAAAACTAATAAACTAGTCCAACAACTTTTTGCGCATGTGAAGATATTATTATGTACTATTATGTATTGTATTAAGACCTATTATGTAGGTACATACACCATATACATACACAACACATAAAATACGTTTAATAAAATATTTTTATATATTTACAATAGTTATACCACAACAACCCTATTGTATCAATCCTATATAAATAAATAAATTAAATTATATAAAAATAAATTACCTAGGTTTAGGTATTATTAACTGATGAAGAACGAGAATGTTGGTATTGGGGATGCCAGTCCCCATGCCTAGTAATATAATAGTAGTAATAATAATATACATCCTATAGATACTTTCTCTTTTCGGACGAAGTTTTTGATATATAACCTGACCTGCCTTTTCATCTCACCTGCCCCGCCCGCGTATACCGTTAGTGCAGGCGGGGTTACCATTTCATTATAATCATCATCTTCCTACCCTTATCCCAATTATTATTTTGGATCTATAGGTGTATGTTTTGTTTTTGATACGTCATCTAAAAGGGTCGATTTCAATGGATTTCCTACTTATAAAATTTGCGCGTGCAAAGTAACAGACAAAAAGCTCGTTATTAACACAGGATGATTCGAAGTCATTATCTATATAGAACACAATAAAGATTCAAAAACTTTAATAAAAATTGATATTACCATACTTACATAACGGTTAAACGAGTCGTGTTGATGAGTATCCAGGAGGATTATGAAAATCAAAATTTTTTGTGTGTTTTCGATCCATGTCTGTTTTTTTTTTTTAAATTATTCTTATTTATTGATTATACCTACTACACAGTACTCTTACTAAAAATCTTAATTAAACAGTTATATACACAACAATAATACTTAATTTATGTTATGTTATTTACCCAAAGAAATTAAAATTTAATATGAATTTATGAATATTATATTATTTAGATTGTCGTAAATGTCATTGCGTACGTGTATGACCTTTGTATTTAATTTATCCTCTCACGTTTTTTTTTTTTTCTATTTTACAGTATTTTTATTTTTTGTTAAAAATGCGGAAATTTGAGCAAAGAAAAATAAATTATAGGAAAACCCCGTAACATTAAAACCGCTCATTTTGTATTTTTAGATACAAACACGGGAATTTCCAAAATTTCTATCCTGTTTATTTATGTTATATAAATTTTAAGTCATGAGACTTAACCTTTGGGAAATTTTTAGTTAAATTTTCTTGGAAAACAAAACTTCCTATGCATTCTGAAATCTCAATGCCCTAGTTACAAACTTTACTATTTCAAGAAAAAAAACCCTCAATTTTGGCGTCTATATCTTTAGCCGCTTCGCAATGAACAAGTCATCTCAAAGGTCGTACATAGGCTAAAATAAATAAAAAGATATTTTTTTATATCTTTATTATAGTATCGGTATATGACTTTATAATATATTTTGTATAATAATTATATAGGTATGACTAGAGAGTTTATATCAAAACTTTATAATATATATATATATTTATATCAAATAAATTTCATATACCAAACCATGTATCATATATGTGTATGTAAAGTTGTTTAATGTCACCAAAGCGGAAACCCAGTGTACTCATGATACTGAACAATTGTCCTGAAAATAGAAACACATGTAATCAATCACATTCCATGTCTCTTGGAGACAATAGTCTAGTATCAACTTTCAAGAACAATGTAACTGGATATCAAAGGGGGAAAGGATTTTTTGTAATGGGAATTGCTAGCAATATATTACTAGCGAGTCACGATTCCCTAGAAAACATCTTGTTTATTTGCTAGTGGATTTGTCACCGTGGGCCAACTGTCAGATCAGTTGGCCCACTCATCTTCACCTATCATCACTCATTAGTGCACCGCCAGTGTATACCGATAGCATTGGACAAAAACTGGAAGTAATTTTTTTATTATAAGTAAAAATTGTCTAGGGATTTATTTTTGGCTTTAATTATCTTAACTGTTAGATTAATTGTAATTTCACGCTTAAATGTTTATTTCTTCAATAGGTAATTCGTAATCAAACACTGCTACTTACGCACGTTTTATTAAATATTTGTCAACATGGTGTAAGAAGTGATTTAAAAGTACTTTTTGTGTTAAAAAGTACATTAATCTCTTTTAAGGTTTTTAAGTCCTCAGTCTTAATGATTTCTAAGGACCTTTTTTTTCTTTAAAACAAACATCTATAAAAATATAATTAATCCACTCATTTAAAAATCCACTATTTCAGAAGATCCAGTGACCTTGCCTGTTCATAATACGAAAAACTAGTTTCAAATTAACCTGTTTGTAACCTGTTTCCAGGTTTAGAACCCAGCAACTAAAGAATCTAGTCATCCATTACTATTCCAAGTATAAATCTATACACGTTAGATACTTGTAAACACCAGCACTAAATCACAAATCAAATAGATTGCTATGTAATATCAGTTTGTTTAAAAGTCCAGTACTTGTATTCATGTTTGCATAAATTTTGGCACAGTGTGTTGTAATCAGATGATGTATGTTTTAAGGAAACAACTTTACAACGCCTACTGGTAAATGGTATCTAGAATTGCCGGTTTGCAATGAGCAAATAAACCTACAACCCACCTCACAGAAAGTGGTAACCGTCGTCTATAGACAGAACAATACCATGAACATCACGGAATTGCCCTATATTAAAAGGCCCAATGTTCTACCTTAAAATGAAAGGCCGCAAAAGAATTAGACAGATTCTCTTTTTCAAAGTCAATTAATTATGGCGTCTGCCCTACCAGAAAGTTCTTTTGCCCTACCTTAAACTTAAGTCTAGCTACGGCCCTGCTCGAAGGAAATGATTTCGTTTTAGCAAGGGCTACGACAACTTACTAGGCATATGAATGAGGTTGCAAGTAAACGTAATATATTTGTTTTCCAAAGACTAAAAACATAATTAACAAAATGAAAAACCATAAGCGTAGAGAGCAAGATAGCACATAAGAATAAACAGATTGATAAACATAGAGCACCGATCTCTAAAAAAAAAAATAAAGCGATTGTGAAAGACTACCATAGTCTTAACATGTCAATCACTACTAGCAAGTAATTACTGTAATCACATGGGCGTACATATTTATGATTGTCACTTTATGGTGTACATGAAGAAAATATAATTATTATATACCGTATTCTTGTTCAACTACGCAAACCCAACGTATTGACGACTACAATTTTGCACCACATATGGTGTGTTGGCGAATAATTAATCTCGACTAAAGATGTTTGCCTTGGCCGCGAATCGAGTCCCAATAAATTTTAATAGGTTTCGCACCAGAATGTTCATATAACAAATGGTGTTGTTAACAAGTAATATGTCAGCATATTTTTAAAATGGGAAAACATGGCATTGACATATTAAAGATCATTTTTTAGGGAAGGCCTTGCCCTTTAAAAAAGGCGCAAATGTATTCTCAATTATTTAATTCGTATAAAAATGTGTCTGTTTTGCCTTTTCTAGGATGGGCACCAGTCAATTCTCGAATGGGCACGGCCCATCCGCCTTCCACTCTCTAAATACACCGATGAAACCTACATGTCGATATTTTAGGGTTATAAAGAGTTAAGTAGGTATATGGGAATGTAGGTATATGAAAAATAACCTGAAATTTATTCATTTCCTAATACCTATTAAATTAATAAAAAAGTTTATAGAGTTTTGTTCAAATAGCGTCGATGGTGGTGGTTTTTAACATCCTGATATATTTTTTATGCCATTAAGGTGATTGATAACTAAAAATAACCTACTACTGTGTATAGTATGGTCATGAATATATGCAGTGAATGATAACGGAATGATAACCCCGCTGACGCTATCGGTATACGATAGTGGGACACCAGTAACGAATGATAAGTAAAAATGAAAGTAGGATAGCTGGCCTATCGTAATGATTTCATCAAGATTAACTACAATAGTTTCCAGGGGGAACTGCGTGGAGGTGGGCATGGCAGGGTATATTGCTAGCAATGGGGCTACTAGTCCCCATTACTAATAATTCCTTCTCCCACACACCATGGTGAACAGTTTAGATAGCTCATAGGTAGATCTAAATGGAAGTCTGCAAAATAAAGAATGCCAATTTTATATTGCTAGCAATGGATCTCTAGTTCATGACTTGTAAGGTAATTGTCTTTAAAAATTTCAATAACCTCAACTCAAGAACATAACGCTACAAAGTTTGTTTTAATAAAAGATAATAGTAGCCCAATCTACGCTATCGCTATTCGTATACGCTAGCGAGACCCCAATAAGGAATAATAGATGAGAATAAAAGCAGAACAGTTGGCCCTTTGTATCATAACGATTTTATCAAGAATAAACTACAATAGTCTCCAGAGGGAATTACAAAGAAATCAACCTAACTACTAATCCTTGTTATAGGGGGGAAAAGGATTGTTAGCAATGGAGTTTGACAGCCCCATTGCTAGCAATATACTTTATCAGGTCGACCTCCACATGGTTCCCCCTGGAAACCATCGTGAACAATCCTTGTTGAATTCGTCACGATGGGCTAACTGACCTGCTTCATCCTCACCTATCATCCCTCACTGGTGCCCCGCCGGTGTATACCGATAGCGCGGGTGGGGTTACCATTCCATTATCATCCATTAAAAAAATCCTTGTTATAGGGGGGAACGTATTGTTAGTCACACTATCAGCTCGACCACCACGTGGTCCTCCCTGAAAACCATGAATTCCATATGTATTCATCACTTTGAGCTAACTGACCTGCCTTTTCATTCTCACCTATCATCCCACACTGGTGCCCCGCCAGCGTATACCGATAGCGCAAACGGGGTATCATTCCATTAGTGTTAATATTAAATTTAAAAAAAAGTTACAGTCTGTATTATTTATTTTTATTTTTTCAGTATGAACGAGCAAGATTTAATGGTGGCCCGTGCTCTGGCAGCCGAATCCAGAGAAAACTCCCCCGTAGGTTCACCTGGACCATTACGCAAGACTCCTGTTACAAAAGTGCTAAATACTTTTAGGTATGTGTAAATACATGTAATTATTATTAATAGTTTCTCACTATCCTTCGTCTATGACTCACATTTTTACAAAACAGCAACACTGTAATATGACAGCTCGGAGAGTAGTTGTCGCCGAAATCTTTGTTGTCAAACTTTTGACACTGACAACTTGACATATTTTGAAGAATTATTTTGAAACATAACACATAACCTAAGATTAATAACCGAATTTAAATTGCATTTATTTTTTTATTAGATAATATGAATAATTAATATGACACGTTAAATAGTGTTAATAAACTATTATGCCAAAATTGTGACGGGCTATTTAAAAATATGTTATGAAAATGGATAACAAACTGAAGACCAAACCTCCCACTACTAGCAAAGAAACTGCTGAGGAAGAAGAAAGGTATGATTCTTATCTGCATATATTTACACTCAGTTCACATACAAAACCTGGTCATTGACTAAAGAATTTGGCTAAGTCAAAAATTAAATTTAAATATTATGACTGTAATCACTGACAATTTTTTTGTTTACTATTTGTATTTTAGCAGTTTTGGATAACGTAGCATTCATTTTGCCTACTTTTCAACTACAACATCGCAAGGACATATCAACCACCATATCTACTATTAAATTTATAATAATCTATTTATTTCCAGTCTACCATATAAGAAGATTTTAAATTTTCTAATGGATTCATATTTGTGCATACCCAGAACACTATTTCTTAACATACCTTTATTCATAAATATCGCCAATAAACATAGAATTTTGAATTTTAAGATCTTAACAATTGAGTTTAGTCCCTTATGCTTTCATGAAAATTATAAAAATAAAGTAGTAAGCAATTTAGAAATAGGTATTTCCCTGTTTGTTATTGCTATATAAGATTATTATAGTTTGTGATTGTTGGGCACTAAATATATTTCATAAAATTTAATGAATGAGAGATTTATTTTGAAACAACTATTATACTATGGAGACTTTCATAAGTATGCAATTGAAGTGAAAAATTTGCCTACACTAATAAAATTAAATTAAATGTGGTGTATAGTTGTGTAAAACCTATATCTATTTATAATGACTAGAAATTTTAAATTTAAAATGTTTTAATTGTAGCACAAGTATTTATTTTAATCTAATAATTCTTATTAAATTGAGCGAACATTGACATACACTTAGACATGTCTTTGCCCATAGTTGAAAACTATACTCCTCAATGTAGGCTGGGCACCAGACAATTCTAGGGTGCACACTGCTAACCCGGCCTTCTCTCAAATACACCTATGACAACAAAGAACCTAGACTTATTATTAAAATAAGTTAATACTTATATATGAAATTATTAAAAAAATAAATATGCAAATCTATGTAAGATTTGTATTTTTATTATTTATTTATTCAAATTTGTATTTTGGTATAAATAATTTGAATAAAAAACAATTATTTTGGATTAGATTTGGATATGTTTTTAACTAATAGCAATGATTGTATTGTTAGTAATTAAAGCTCTGGCGATTGTTATAAGTTTGGAAACAACTTTAGAAAGAGATATTTGAATATATAATAAAGAGTACATAAATACTCATTATTTTACCAGTTAAAGGATAATATTAAAATATATATAATACATTAATATAGTAGAAAGAGGGTCTTATCACTAATGAAGGTTAATAATATTATGAATAAAATCATTGATTCCTCTACCAAAGAATAAAAACATTTGGCATGATTGATGATTATTTCTAGTTTAAAATGTAATATGATTATAATAATTTTTATTATTTTTATTTATATAAAAAAATAATAATATTTTATCCAAAGATATTTTAAATTAAATTTTTATTTAAAAAAAATCCTTAAATAGGTATTAGAGTTCTAATAATATCTTAAGTAAATTTAAACTTTTTTTATGTAATAAATTGTGTTATCTTTATTAAATACAAAATAAAATAAAAATATCAAAATAATTAGATGCCTTGTTTATGCTTGATATTTTTCAAGTATTTATAATAATTTTAAGCAATACCTACCCAACCATATTTATATAAAAATATTATACTATTTGGGTAACAATGATATTATTTATATTTTCAATTACAATTAAATATTATTATAAACAAAATTAAGGATTTGAGAAAGTGATGTATGTATCTTAACATTAAGTTACTACACCTTATCTTTTTTCCTTTCTTACACATAAGGCTGAATTATATAATAGCACAATTTAATTAAATAAACTCTTTATATCTCTTGATGATACTTCTTTGAAGTATCTTAAAAAAATACTATACATATAAATTCAAAATCTATTAGATTGTATTAGTCTAAAAAATTTTATCTTTTACAAGTATTTATTTATTATAATAATATGCTGTTGATATTTTTATATTTATAGGAATATCCACAATAATCTAAAACAAATAGGTAATAGAAAAATTATACTTAGTAATTTATAATTTATTTAGTAAATTATATCACTTGGATAATGTTGAAATAGAATAGAAAGCAAAAAACTTCCAGCAACAGTATTTCCAAACCGATACAACATCATAACCTTCAAGAAAAGCACCAGTAGCACACCTGCAATGCCTTTGGTGTTGTGGGTGATCATGGGCGGAGGTAGTCACTTACCATCAGGTGATACTACGACATACTCGTTTGCCCTCTGTGTTTAAAAAAATCTGCAGGTAATGAGAAAAATATTATATAGATATTAGGTACTAAGCAATAATAATTATGTGATGTGAAAAAATTTACTCATGTTTAATGAAATTGCAAACAGTGACACATAATTTAAAAATTATAATTTATGTTAAAGCTGTTCTGGGGCAATTAATTTGTAATTTGCATTATTAACAGGTCATTGCATTTAACAACAACCTAATTTTAAATTTAAAGCCTTGTTTACTTACGTTAAAAAGGTCGATATCGGTATACTTGTATGAACTTCAATTATTTGGATATGTTAGGTATTACGAGCCGGAGCGCAAAAGTATATGTAGGGGAGCAGTTGAAAACAATTCAAATGACATGAAATCATTTAGTAATTCTATGTCCACCATCTAACACCTATTTCCAGAATAATTAGGTGATAATGTCGATAATTTTCAGTATATAAATCAGCTGATTTCTTGATTTTATAATTTATATATTTTATAAATTTTTGAATGTGTTCTACCTTATTAATATTAAGTACTACTCAGTTAATTTTTGTAGGTTAAAATGTAGCAATTGTTCCAATTCGGCCATGAATGTTGCGTGGCAACAAGCCCATGCGTTTGCTCCTGTGACACAGTTTGGGCAGACCTACCACACCGCACAATAAAAATAAGGCTAGCAGTAGTCCAAGAGTTATATATATTTGGTGACTAAATTGGGTTGATCTATCGAAACATGAGTGAGAGTATCTACTAAGTTACGAATCCTTACTATATCGAGACATGAGTTATGGAAGTATGCATCAATATATTTCTATGTATAACTAAAAGTAATCTGATTGTAGCATTTCCATATCTATAATTAAATTAATTAACAAGTTGACGTGACTACGATTGTGCGTGCGTGAAGATTTTTTTTTTAATCTCGTCATGCACTCTATAGTAGTTCAACAATTAAAATGAATATAAGGGAACTCTATTCATATGGTTCAACATAAAATGGTCCAACCCTTCCTTTCCCGTAAGACGATTAAGAAAATTTAATGGTCGAGGGATGAGCAACAGCGTCCCTCTTGAAAAAAATCACCAAAAGCCTAACTGCGGTTACCAACTGCCAAGCATGACAACTACTAACAAAACCTCCGCCTATGGTGGAGGCTTATGTTCAACAATGGGTAATTAATACCTGTTGGATGCTATGTCTGTGGGTTTCTTTATTCCACCATAACTTTTAAATGTCTGAACAGATGTGGACGTATTTGGTATCGTTAGAATCCTTACATCATCCTGAGTTACAATGACTATAATTTTTTTTTTTATTTAATTAATTTTTCACAGAGAAGTCGTGCTTGAATTTATCCGTCCGTCTGTCACAGTATATAATGTATAAAGATTTATTAAGATTGATTTAGAATTGGAACCGAATCGCGTAACGTAACCACAAAAAAATACTGACAAATTAAAAAAAACTCCTTTTATAAGTCGCTTAAAATGAACCCTATTATTTTTAAAATGGTTTGATATATACTGCTATAGTATTTGCTGTGTCAAAATATGTCTAGTTTGCCTGACTCATGTAATGACTCCTCAGGAATGCGCCACTTTCAGGACGCTGACTCTTGGCCTACACTTATGCGGAAATACCAATAGCTTATAATCATTCCACGTATAAAATAGATTGTATGGGAATCCATTTTTATTTACATTAATAATTAATTTAAATTAGTAAACTGATTGTTCACTTGCTAGAAATTGGTAACTACAAATGTAGCGAGGAAAGTAATTGTTAGTAATGGGGTTTAATAGCCCCGTTGCTAGCAATGTATCTTGTCCGGTCCACGCCGTTCACTCTGGAAACCATCGTGATTAATTCTTATTGAATTCGTCACAAGATGCTAACAGACACCTGCATTCATCCTCATCTATCATATCTCACTAATTCCTCGCCAGTGTGTACCAATACCGCAACTGGGGTTACCATTCTATTTTTTTTACAACACAGGGGGCAAACGAGCATGTGTATGTGTCTCACCTGATGGTAAGTGACTACCGCCGCCCGTGATCACCCACAACACTAAAGATATTGCAAGTGTGCTGCCACCCTTTTTATTTTCACACATTAAAAAATAACACAGTTATAGGTGGAAATCGACAACGCAAATAACTCTATTACATAATAATTTAAGATAGTATTCCACAAGAAAAAATCTACTTAAATCGTAGTAAAACCTGTTATTTTAATTTCGAACCTAAACTACTAAACCGATTTTCGTTTACCTTTTAGGTAAAAAAAAAATCCAAAAAAAGTTCATTAGTTTATCACTGACAGAGTTATGAGGTAACAAACAAAAAAAAAAAATACCACCGAATTGAGAATATCCTTTTTCGAATTTGGTTGATAAATAACCGTCACCACTAAACGATATGCCTTAACGTTACAATACATATTTGCGAATATTGTTTGGACCAAGATGCCGTCGATACCGTCTGTCATACCATGTCATTTTTAATACTCAACTATGATTTTAATTTCTTATAACATCGAAATGCTGTCGACGTTTAATTAGACATACTGAACCATTTGTTATAAATATAAAAGTTTGTAAAGATGTTTGTAGATCATTCTTTACTATCCAATTCTTTTTTTAAACGCCTGAACGAATTTTAATAAAATTAAATTATTGCGGAGCGTCTTTTTGTTCTAATTCACGCAGGCAAATGTGTGTATTTAACATAGGCATATTTTTTTAATGAATGAATGATAACTTTATTTGCTTGAATACAGATTATTGCATTAGAAGTCTATAATTCTATACCAGCTAAAAATAGGTAGAGAGGACTGTCATTCGCACACATTTTTGGTCTTGCACCCATATTTTATTGTATTCTATAAATCTAAATTTGAAATTTCTAAGAAAATAGAAATGTAATGTTTATATATGCAATGTTATAATAATATAATTATAAAAATATATAAACAAAGCAAAAAAAGAGAAAAAAACAAAAATATCACAATTACTTCATGATATATATAAAGATTTTTTTTTTTAATTAAAAAAGAAACCACAAAGGTGCGTTGTGCACAATGTTTTGTGATATATCTAAATTTGAAATTTCTAAGAAAATAGAAATGTAATGTTTATATATGCAATGTTATAATAATATAATTATAAAAATATATAAACAAAGCAAAAAAAGAGAAAAAAACAAAAATATCACAATTACTTCATGATATATATAAAGATTTTTTTTTTTTTATATTTAGACTATATATACACGTTATATTTATACTATCTATTGTAAGAGAACAGAATCTGTACCCGCTAGAATACATTGTAATATATTTCAACATGAGTGGAGCTGCTGAGTATACCAACTTTCTCTTTTATTCTTACTTCCAGATTTTCTGAGAGTGCTATTCGTGTGTGTGCTTGTTTAATTATCCAAACACTTTCGTTCGTAAATTACTGTCTACCGCAGGGTTGTCACAATTGAATACGATAAATTTCTGTGTAGCATAGAAAGTACTGTAAATAAAAGTACATTTTATATATGCTACATTATCAAATAATATACAACATATGTATATAGTATACAAACACAACAACAAACAAGAGATGGAAATTTCCAAATTTTAATCAATTTAATTGATTTAATAAATAATTAATAAATAATAAAATTATAAATAATTTACGAGTACGTAAAGGCAACTATCGACAAATACATCCGACTACCCCATTAGTACTGTAGTTATAAGAAATAAAAATTTGTTTAACTCTGGTATTTATATTATAGCATCCAATATAAGAATTTGAAACTCGTTCGGGTCCCCACTGCGTTTGATGTATTGTTAAGATCAACCTACTATTACTATACTGGCTAGACTTTTAACGTATTTATTTTCCAGGAGAGACCTGACCCCTTAAAAAAGGCACATTAAGTACTCCCAGATGTGTCTTTGTGCTTAGTAAATACTCCGCTTGTATCTTGGGGTGGGCACGGCTAGTACAAATCCTGTATAGGCACTCGGAGAGGGCTTCGAGTTGAATGGAGGTCATGTTCCAACGGTGAACATTGTAAAGGCTGTTACCATTACATATGCACTATAATTATGTTGTTAATATACAGCTCATTTGCTATGCAAATTATTCATAATTCATTCCTTCGCGAGCCTTTCCGTGCTCAATTTTCTCCACTTAGCACACAATTTATATGAAATTGACAACCCTGATCGTATTGCGCTAATATATTTTCCTGCAATCGACTACATTATTGGCTATTCTTAGACCACTTCATATATTTTATGCGTTTTTCGTTTTATGCGGTTATGTAAATTTTCTAAGTTTAAATACAATAGTGTATATAAATAGATTAATAAAAATTGAATTTCCCTATGTCTCTTCATAGAAAGTCACCACCATCACCAGTAGAATTAACAACACTAGAATTGTTGTAATCTTGGTTACCATGGGTTTCCACTTTTGAGGAATTGTAATTTTTATAAAATGTAATGTAATGTAATAATACTGCGTTGTCTTTCTTATTTTTCATAATACGGTCTACATTGATTCGGATCTGAAATAGACACAATTTTTGTAATAATTTCTAATAAAACTCAGTAAGTATTTAGATAGATATATAGATACTCTTTATTGTTTCCTCCAAAAGATTACAATAGTAAATTTTTTATAGATACAAACAAATATAAGAGTAGGTATTGTAGGAGAGGTATTTACATACCGTTTGTTCGACAGAACCTAGAAATTACATTTATTTATATAAACGAACTGTATTTATATTAGATAAATATAAAAATATTTTAAACGGATTTAAAATGCAGGTCACTATTTTTTATTGTATGACAATGATATGGTAGAGCTTGTGTCTGGGTGCGGGGACAACTTTGGCGGATCATCAGTAACACTGCTTTTCCACCAAACAAACATGTACTTTATACAATTGTTCTTATAATGTTTACACAAAGTTTTCTACATACCTATGTGTGTTTTATATTTCCCATCACTAATAATCATAGAACATATTAAATATATACATAAAGATGTAAACAATCTTTATTTAAAAACACGCGAGGCGCGACCGCGGTCGTCCGATCATCCATCAAATTGATAACCTCGCCTACGACTACGATATATGTGATAAGAGACGAATAAAATAAAATTCAAGAATATTCCTTCAAATAAAATAATTATTTGTTCAATACAACTCTACACTACAACAATATCGATAGAATTATATCCCTTTTTATCAATTACAAGAAAAAGCTTTTTCTGGTGTTCGTAATTTTTATGCCACATCCATATTTGCATGACCCACGAATTCGTGTCATACAATGATTCAGGTCAAGAGTTGTTGCTTTGACTAATCGCAACGATAACGGCGTCCAGACAGCTTTTGTTTGCGATTTTGAGCACTCGATGTTGCCGTGTCCGATGGCTATCGGCTGTGTAGTCGCCGGCTGTTGGTAGAGTCGTGGAGCAGTGCAGTCGATCGGTCGCACCACGCGAGCTCTCACGTACGTTCGCAGCCGGCCAGCACATGGCTCGCGCCGCTCACGTTTCCGTGTAACTCAATAATTCACAAATTGCACCTCCCGCATAGCCTTGCGATCAAACATCCAGTCGAGCAGGCTTCATGTGTCAGAAATTTTGCAATGCGATTTCATACGCCGCCTCGCCAGCAGAAGGTTGCCGTGCCCAAAACATAACCGATTGTGAAATTTTACTTAACTTTTGAATTTGAACGTTCTAAAATTCGAATACTGTATCTGCTCACCACTATTTTATTACTGCTGCAATAGTGATGTGTGACAAGACATTCTAAATTTGAAAACGTTAAAAGTATCTTCTTTACTTGTTCTGTGATGTTTTAAAACTGAAACTTTAAAAATGTTGTCTATGGATTCGTTGTGGTGCGGTTCAGAGAGTGAGTTGTCGACTTTGAGGCTTTGCAAGAGCGCTATCGAAAGAACGGAATACAGACTTTCCAGGCGAAAGACAACCAAAAGTCTGATTCCCCAGGGCTTGCTCCATGCTCCCGAGCCACAACCCACCAAGAGTCACAGGCAGAGGAGATCTGGAACATGGCCGTAAGTTTTTGGTGTAATTATTCAATAATTAATCATAATCGTCAATAATAAAGTAATGAATTTTTTTTATGTCTTTTACAATGTCTAAAGATTTAAAACCTTCAAATTTATTTAAATAAAAATTTATACTGGCAAGCGAGCCAATGTGTAACTGCATAAACCGCTAATAAAGAAAAAAAATATGTAACTCTACGAAGCATTGTACTATGTTTTTAATTTTACACAGGACTGTTGGTTACAACCAGTATATAAGTTCAGTTCTTACCCTTAAACAGTTATTCTAAGTATTATATTTCTCATATTAGATTGACATTCAGATATACAAGGTAAAGGCTATGAAAGATGTTACGATATAGTAATTCTTAATATAAACACTGATATCTATCATATTTGTAAATATGAGTACTCCGCAATTCCTCTCCTTTCATGTTTACGATGTGCTTATAAACGTAACATACAGTATGTTGGGACTGAGTTCAAACAATTTCAATGGTAAAATTCTATTGCACTTAAGACGCCCTTAATTATAATGATATTAAAAAGAGACATCTTATTTACGTTTATTATAAAAAATGAATGATATCTTATTAAGAAATTTCTTGCAGAGTCGCAATCTTTTGTTCAGGAAATTATATGAACTTTTAGATAGATAGGTATGAGGCCATTGACATTCAGTTATATTCTCTCTTCCTATCTGGTATTCAGAATATTAAATATTAATTAGAAACTAATTAGTCAGCCCAAATGTTACACAACAGTGACAAAAGCATTGTCATATCGCGCAAAATTGGTACAACGATAAGAGTTAAATAATATTTATTAATGATTATTATTATCATCGAAACAACGACCTTGTACGGGTACAATCAAATATCTATCTACCTATATAATAATATAGATATATACAATCAAGAGAATACTTCAAATGTTTTTAATATGAATTTTTAACATAAACAGCAGCAGACACAAATGCAAAGTGAAAAAAGATAATAAAAAGATACATGTACAAAAAATAAAAAATAAAAACAAAATCAAAATCAGAATGCATAAAATTAGTAACAATTTTTTTGTCTTTATGCATGTGCCACAGTAATACAAAATGGCCACAACTCAGATTTTTGCTTTGCCCTGAAAAGAGCAAAACACTGATATTCTGTTGTGGCCAAAAGTGAGCCGCGAAATACTACTGATAAAATAATAAAAAAAAAGAAAGATGTATTATACACGTCATCTTCTGCGTATACGTCAGTACCAGAGACTCGACTCCTTCTTCAATAAAGACTTTATAAAATTGTTATAATACATAACAATTTTACATATATACATACATATCTGTCACGCCTATCTCCCATTATGATAGTCAAAAACAATGGAATGCCAAATACTTCGATTCAAACAAACCTCTTTCATAACAATGTTATGATAATTATCTACACTCAATTAATATTCTATTATTTAACTAGTGA
The DNA here is from genome assembly GCF_026898425.1 of Galleria mellonella. Lineage (NCBI taxonomy): Eukaryota > Metazoa > Arthropoda > Insecta > Lepidoptera > Pyralidae > Galleria > Galleria mellonella. The sequence continues at coordinate 145,858 of NW_026442061.1, forward strand.
TGACCACAAATGCGTTGCGTGTAGACAGTGGATGAAGGTGGTGCAGGACCGTTTCTTATAACAGTGTTTGTGGGAAACCTACATTCAGCAATGGACAATTAACTTTAGACTGATCATCAGTCACTGATGATTAGTAAACAACATGTAATGCTGTAATTATTAAACCTACTTCCTCTTTTGAGGAATCGTTCGCTTAATCTAGTAACTCTTTTTGATTTTACTTGATAAATTATTGTTTTTATTTAGTTATTAGTGACACATTCGATTCATTTGTAATTATAGTAGTAGTATATTAAATGATCCGGCAAACGTTGCTTTGTTATCAATTATAGCTCATTTATCAGGATAAAAAATATCTTCATATTAAAAATGTATACATGTATGTATATTTATATAATCGTAATGTGCAGTAGTTCTCCAATGTATGCGTTGTGATTTTTAAGTAAATATCGATACGTACGTGTAATTGTTAATTTGCAACAATTTTCAATTTTTTCACCGTCATAATTACATTTTTACTAAAGGTTGACTGGGAGAGAACGCTATATAGTATTAAATCCGACTTTTGTACCAGACATTTTTTTGTTATGTGATCAATAAAGAATAAATAAATAAAAAATATCCTATCTCTGTAGTTAGAGTAAATAATATACATTTACAAAATTTTATTACCAAGGTTAAGATTTTTATATATTAATATAGTGTCTTATAGGATGGAGATTCATTCTAGCATTATAATTCATTATTTATCAATCAAATATAAAACTGATATTATTTTAACAATGAAACAGAACAGTTATTTTTGCATCGGAATATAATATCTGTCGCGTTCTGATTAAGTTGAATGAATAATTTAATTGAATCATCTTTGATAAATATTAAATAAAACTTATTACAAAATATGTCATCGAATCTTAATTAGTGAATCATGTCAGACGGTCTCCTATTAAAATTCAAACTAATTAAATCCATCGAACTACTCTAGCATTTGATTTCTTTCTCCAATAATTACGTAATTTGTAAATATCAAATCGATTACTGCTCGTCATTATAAGTAACTAGTGCCGTTATTATTCTAGTCATGCTAACTAGTTTGATTCGAGACCCGTTTCGCGTTGTCGCATTTTGCTTAAGACCTACCTACCTTGCTAATAATGGATGTTGTGACCTGATCTCTGATCAAATTATCATAATCATCCAACGGTAGTCTACTGCCGGCCCTCCCCAATCTCACTGGACACGATCTTCGACTCTTGACTTCTAGCTATTACCGGCCATCCTGCATCTGTTGTCGCTGCACCTAGCTGTAAGTTACTGCACAATACATTCGATTCGCGGTCTCCACTCTGGAACACTTCTATTTCAACTGTTATTGGTTGTATATCAAATATTACCAATTGACTATCTTATTAGCTTGCAATTATGTTGCGCTATGTCGGTTATTTGTCCAACTGCTGAATTACTTCAATTCAAATACAATCCCTCAGAGAAACTCCAGGCATAGTTCTTACTATAGCTAGCTGCTTTAATTTGATGGAATGGTCTTATCAATAGTGTTCACATCCAGCACTATCTTGATAAGCTGGATGAATTTCAATAAATGGTTTAATATTGGATTCAAAAAAATTGTGGCAATGTTATGTTAAACAGTTATTAAAATATAAAATTCAAAATATATTATTGTATTGTCTTAGTCATTTTCGTCATGACTATCAATAAACAACTTCAGAAATTTTTAATTCAGAAATGACTATCTTAAGAAGATTTTGACAAAAATTGCCTGCATTTGTATTTACACAATTGTTGCGCTTATGTTTCTGCCACCAGTTTGCTTGCATAGTTGTTTTTCAGTTTGAAAAGCAATAAATAAGAAGTTACAATAGCTTGGTCTTCTGATAGAGTAATTTGGAAATGAGGAGTATCGTGAACAGGGTAGCGTCGGGTACAATACAAGTTTTGTTCATGTTTAACGCTGTCGGTTACCACTTTCCATCAGATCCGTCGTCAGCTTGTTTGCCTTCCATATTGCAAAAAAATTTAAAGTCGGGTTTTTTTGCAATTGTTTCATGTCAGGCATGTCCACTTGTTTATTTATGTATACCTCGTTCCACTGTACACACGTCGGCCTCTTTTGTTTAAGCAATTGCACATATGACCTGTCCACCATTAAAATTTGACCTGTCTGATATTATCAACGGGATATATAACCGAGGCCTTTCTCTTTTAGTAGGTTAACCTACGATCGCCGTGCTTTACAGATATCAAGTTACCATACACCGACTTATTCTGCTTGTACGGTTTCACATGGGTCGGCTACCCTATTTCTATCAACCGACCCAGATATCTCACGATGCGCAAACGACTACAGCCTTCGTGTAATGTCGGCCATTGTGATTCAGTCTTGTTTTTAATTCGTAATATTAAATGTGAGTAGGTAGATAGTCTAGAAAACTAGGTACTTGTCTAGATCTATATTGATAAATAAATAAGCAACATAGATCTAGATAAAAATGTTACAATTTTGAAGCGTTTATCTATCTGATAATGTGAAGTATATGGACTGATTTTAAGACAGCTTTATATCAAAAATGGTTATATCGAGATGAAACTTAATTGTTTGGTAACAATAAGAATATCCACAGTAGCTACACTGAAAAGTCATCTTTAACCCTCCGCCAACCGTGTGTGTTTTTTTTTTCACACCGACAACCGTCACGGACGATATCGTCCCAGACAATAATTTAATCTACTTGAAGGTATTTAAATAAAAAATTTCTTAAATTTTAGAAAAAAATAAATACGGATATTTACTCGTATATAGCAGCGCTTTATGTATTAAACATTGTCCAAATATGTACATCTGTATTTACGATATAAATTTTTCTGTTTCCATAGTTTTTGCCTTGAATACTTTACCCGCTGGTGAAATAAAATTTTGTAATCTCTACAAAAACCGTAATTTCTAAGATTTCATTAAAAAATCGATACCTTGAAGAAATGTTTTGAAGATTTATTCTTCATATAAGCTAAACATAGGGGGGAACAGGGATTGTTAGTAACGAGATCCAACGGACCTATTACTAGCAATATACCTCCGACCTCCACGCGGTTCTCCCATGAAACCATCGTGATTAATTTTTGATGAATTCATCTCGATGGGCCAACTGACCTGCTTCATCCTCACCTATCATCCCTGACGGGTGTCCCGCCAGCGTATCCCGATAACGCAGGCGGGATTACCATTCCATTATCACCCATTAAAAAAGAAAAACTGTTAAACATAAGCCTCCCACATAAGTGGTGCTTTGCCAGTGATTGTCATGTTTGGCAGGCGGGTTGGCAACCGCAATTAAGCTTTAGTGCTGATTTAAGAGATTGCTCTCCATCCCTTGACTATTAAATTCTTTTAGCCGCCTTTTCGACAAACACGGGAAAGGAACAAGTACCACACCACAATCTTTTACAATTATTTTGTGTGTGCTCTCCTATTTAGTTGTTTTTTTTTTTTTTTTTTTTATTTTGCCTTAAGACAGAGGTTCTCAAAATAAGAACGCATTTTTTTTCACGGAAGCGCCGAATTCTACAAAAGAAACCAAGAAATGTATACTCAGGTTTATGAACCATATTAAAATTGTAAATTGAGTACTGTACTGCAGACGCGAATAATTTTTTTTTAATACAAACATTTATACGCTTACATATACTAGTATATATTATATACTATAGTATATATATACTAATATATGTATACTAGTATGTATAGTCATACATACTAGTATGTCAACTCCAAATGATACAGAAATAAGGAAATGATAATGAAGAAAAAGTTTTTGTACCCTGGGGTGACTCACATAACTCGGGGGGAAGGTATTGTTAGTAATGCGGACTATCAGTTCCATTGCTAGCAATATACCCTATCAGGTCGACCTCCACGTGGTCCCCTTTGGTCTCACCGGTGCCCCGCCAGTGTATACCGATAGCGTAGGCAGGGTTACTATTCCATTATAATCCATAAAAAAGGACTTATATAAATTTAAGTCTCTGTCCTACGGTGTACAAGCATCGCACATTAAATATATTGTATATAGACTATTTTTTTTTTCTAATCTGTCATTTTGTATAAATAGCCGCATGAATTATTATTTTTTATTTATTTTCTCCATGTAGGTATACATATTCGTACCTACGTTGTATTGAAAATTAATTTGCATAAGTATTTGTATTGTAAAATTTTGTTTGTTCGGTATTTCCCATTTGCTTTAAAATACCAACAGACAGTTGACCCTGTTTCGTTAATGCCGTTCCTCGGTGATTAGCCGTTAATTAATTGATTTGTCAAAATAAATACCGCAAATATTAATATCATTAATAAAAATGCAATCCTTTTTGTTTTAATACGTTGATTTTTTTAATACCACTGAGATCTCAAACAAGAACGGAAGAAAAAAGGCCGGCAGCTCATCTGCGTTTTGCTATTGCGGATGCTTATAGGCGGCAATAGTCTTTTACCATCAGTTGAGCCGCATGCTCGTTTACCCCCCGTATAATCAAATAAAAAATCAAACTAGAAGTCTCATTTACGCAAAGCAACCATACATAGAAGTTATTTCCGGTATGGGACGATCTATTAATTGCAAAAATATTCCTCAAAACCGATGCATTTTTCCCATTATTTGGAATCGTTTATCTCATCATATACCTTTATTTATAGTGATTGCGTATCTCTTATAGGTGATCATGATACTATAGTCGTCAGTGTTTATATTAAAAATATAATTATGCTATTAATTATATGAATATTACTTTAAAGATAATAATATTCCTGATAATAATAATATTGTGGAGTAGGTATTGAAACTCATCGATTCGTGCCTGTTTTGATAAACCAGTTGCCAAAATATAAAAATCAACAGACTGTAGAACTTTTTTATTAAATATAAAATAACAAAAATTTGTATGCCCAAAAGTAAGAGTAAGTCTCAAAGAAAATTATCAAAATCGGTTCAGTACTTTAATTTTTAAAGCAAAATAACTGGTAATGTCACAATTGAAGTCAACATATTTTTTTTGGAAGACAATCTTTAATTATATTTTTATTACTCAACATTCCGTATGAGAGTATTTTGATAACATTATTATCAGAATACTCTTCCTTTAACTTTTTGTTATTGTTGACTAAATAGATAAATAGATGCATAATTTATTTGTATTACTTACAGCACACAAATAACAACAGACATATGTAGAAATAAAAAACACATCCTCTATTTTCATTGCCGAACAAAACTACTTTTTTATTAATTCTTTAGTACAAGATATGTGTACAAGGCGACTAATTCCCAGTCAACCTTAGAAAAGTGTTAGGAAGCTTCGAATGCGGCACTAGCTAGTATTAATTGATGTACATACAGGCTAAAATTTACATAGGTACACAAATAAATATATGTTCATTTATTACACCTTTTATTCGCACTTATTACAAAAATCCGGTACCTATAAAGAAAACAAATTATATTCCGGATCTTACATAGTATCTAATTGTGCTAATACATATATATTATATTTATTTGAATATCCTTCTATTAATAGTGTGTTTTTCCATCATGTCACGAATCGTGACCGCGACAATAACGTCTACTTACTCTATTCATCTCATCGCATCCTGTAGATGGTACGATGTCCATAAATATCCTAGACTAGCGACCCGTCCTGGCTTCGCATGGGTAAATAAGTATTTTTTTTTCTGAATAAAATATCCCATGTGACTCGCTAATAATGTAGCTTTCTATAAGTGAAAGATTTAAAAAAATAAATTATTTTTATCTATTAAAAATTATATATACATGTCATAACGTGAGATGTATGTATGTATGACAGATATGTATGAATGTATGTAAAATATGAAATTAAATTCTTCCCCTTTATACTCGTAATATTAGTTCAGACTACGTTGTATGGTAAATAACAGATCATTGATAATAATAGGGAGCTAGGTATTTTTTTATAACTGTCGTGACTCTTAACGCCTGCCTCCTCAAGGCGTTAGCGGTCCAGTAGAATTACTAAAAATAATAATAATTAAATAATTTTGATCGATCGTATATGCCAGTATAACGGATAAACCGCAAAATCATACATCACACACATCATTGAGCGAACTTTACTGGGTTTATTAGGTCTCTTTGATAAAAACTATATAATGTATGACATTTTGTGGTAACGATAAATTAATCAGTGTGTGAAACTCAAAATCGCACTTTTTTGTCATCGAATTTTGTTATTCATTAATTATTTATATATTTTTATTTATAATTAATCATTCATAATCCTTTTTCAACCTCTATTATTTTAATCCTGATTTTTACTACCACTTGTGAATATGAAAAGGAATTAGTTTTTTCGTCTTAGATGCTTAACCAATCATAGTTGGTATATAGACACGGGAATAGTTTGTGATCTTCCGGAAGGTGGTAGTTAAAACTTTGTCATAAAGCAATGCAATCTCATTGAATTTTGTCTCTCTCGGTATGTCGTATAATTAAGTGACATATTTGACAATAACTGAAGTTCAGCTCACCAGAGGTAAACTTTGTACAAATGTCGTTTGCTTGAGTACCTCTGACTCATTCATGTTTTAACCGTGAAGCAGTTGTGTTTGTTTGGCTGTGTTTCGCTTTGAAGGGTGGGATATGGCACTGAATTTACAGGATACAGCGGCATAACATCTTAGTCCTCAGAATGGCAACGCATGGGGGGGGGGGCATATCATGGGCGAAACAGTATACTCTCTTACGTCCACGGTTCTGCTTATGTCTATAGGCGACGGTTACCACTTTCGATCAGGTGGGCTATCAGCTTGTTTGCCTTTCTAAAAGTTGCATAAAAAAAAGTTCGTCACAGAATGTAAATTTTTTTTATCTATTTATATTTATAATTTTACTCGCGACTTCTTATGACCTATATAAAAAGAAACTTATAGTAGTGGAGTAGTTCAGGTGACAAGAGATAATAAACAAACAAACTCACTTTCACATTTATAATAACAGTCACATTACAACAAATTACACGTACGCTATATTAATTTACGCTGCCTGCCCTAATCCGATTACATGGCTGGTATGTATGTATATACAACGCACGCACATTGAGCAATTCTTTTATGCTGCTCGAATCAGAATATGTACGAGTACAGAAGTACAGACGTTACGCCAGTAGTAACAACAACCAAACAGCAAATAGGTGTGCATTATGTAAAAATTATTGAAATGTTGTTATAAGACGCGTCACTTGTCAAGTTGCAGTTAGTCAAATGAGGCGTCTCGTAACTACACTCTCTTAAATATTCTTAAACATAATTTGAAGATCCTAAGATCAACTACTAGCCCATACAACTGCAAAAATATCTAAATGTTAATCACATTTATTAATATTACTAGAATTATATATTCAATATTATTATACCAGCCGTTAATTCTCCACTGTTGAATACAGGTCTTCCCAATAAAGGGACTTATGCCAGTAGGTGCCACGCTTGGCAGACGGTTTGGCAAAAGCAGTTAAGTTTTGGTATGTTTTAAGAGGGACACTGTTACCCGTCCCTTGACTATTAAGTTCCCTTAGTCGCCTCTCACGCTACCTACGAGAAAAGAAGGAGTGGCCCATTCTATGCCGGTACCGGGACAAGGATTACATATATGTATATACTAACTGACCCGGCAAACGTTGTTTTATCATATGCATTATTTGAAGAAAATATTTTTTTAGTTCAATTAAAAAAATAGCTAACACTATAAGTGTGTGGAGATGTAATTATAATTGAAAGAGGTATGAAGCGTTGTACACAATTAAAGTAGCTAGCTGACCCGGTGTATATATTTTTCCATCTGTTAGCTTTTTTCTATAAAATTAGCGCATATTAGAGATCATCATATGAACGGTGGGTATCAACAATGAACTGAAGATTATTATTTTTTCTCGAATCACGATTTGTCGCGTAGCTGCATGATCGCCAACTATGATTCTAGCAACATCGTCAACAATATATTAATGTCAATAGATATACTTTTTGGATCAATAAATAAGTTATACAATGATACATATCGGCGGCATCGAATGAACGTTGTATTATGTCATGAAATAAAATGTTCATTGTGTCTACCATTGTTTAACACCGCACCAATCAATAGAACTGTGGACGCTTCATATATTATTCATTCAGTACAAATAAGCCTATACTATTTTATACATCCATCGATACCTACAATTGTACCTAGGTTATATAGCAGTTACTATTAGTATATGGAACTACAAAAAAGGAAACGGTATCACAGAGGATGAATAAAATATTGAAACTCGTGGAGATAATACAAAGGAGTTTTAATATCTAGATATTGGAGCTGTTTTGTATTAATATTCATATAATGTAGAACAATATTGAGATTCTAATATTGCTTACTGAAACTTATCCACAACAAGTTGCAGGACCGCAGACCACCATACCAAAGATGCCATTCCTAGTCTTAAACATTTTTGTCAAGGATTTTCAAGATTATGTAACACAAATTATGGTCTCTCATCCAAGTTATGATCATCTGTTATTATTTATTATCTACTTCGCTGTATTCTCGCAAAAATGTCTCGACTATGTCTCATTATAGCCAAGCATTAGCTATTGGGATTATCGTATTATTATACTTTTCGAAGTATAAAAACAGTGCAATAGCATAGTATAGCCAGTGCAAGCTAACACAAGTACATCTGGAATGGCTATATATCATATAAAAGTATATAAGTGGCATAGAACATCTTCAGATCAGCGTCCCTTTTATAACATCTCCGAAACCTAACTGCGGTTGCCAACTCGCCAGTTAAGCGTGAGAACTGTTAGCAAAACTTCCCTTACGGGGGAGGCCTATGTCCAGCAGTAGACAATAAATAGCTGATATAATAAAAATAAAAGATCTCCGATTGCTCTGAGTAGCATAAAAAACACCTGGATTCATATACAAATATAGTAATAATAAAATAGGCACTTGGATTCAAAATTATAGATAATATACTGTGACCCCGGACAGAGTATTTTATTATTCTCATCCTGTTTATTATACTAAAAATGTACGTGCCATGACATAAGTGGTATGTAGCCATGTTTTATGTTGGAGCGTATTTTCCAACACAACACTATACATACTCCTTGTAATTATGGAAAACTGAAAACAAGACAACTGAGTACATTGAATTTGTACAACTGGTAACATTTTGTGTTTCTCTGTGTTAAGCCATCTTGTTTTTATTTTCATTATTTACCTTTTACGTGTATGTTTGTGCTTCCGATAATTTTTATCTCCAATTCATGCAAGGTCATGGGTAAATCTTCTAAAATTTGCTTACTTATAGTAATATTTATTATAAGCTATACTCTCTCGTGTGAACCAGGTGGTAAGTTCACACTGTTTTTACCATCGAATCTTTCTTTTCTTATACTTTGTCGTGTGTTCATCATCATTATCTCAGTCATTACCTGTCCACTGTTAGACTTGGGCCTCTCCCATAGACCACCATAAAGAATGGTTTTAAGCCACATGTATCCATTGACTCTCTGTCTTGTGTTATTTTTATTCAATTATCTTCAGTATCGTAATACACAAGAATACCCAAATCAAAACCAATTTAAAAAAGGTCGTTTCCTAAATGGGTCCAACCAGGAATCGAACACGGGACTTTATCGGCGCAAAGCAACATGCTCTCCACTGCACTGCATGCAAGTATATTCCTAGCATGATGATTCGTCTTCATTTCTCTCAAAGCAATCCTTTCCATCTACACTTTTAATGCATTCATTCTGTCCGAGTGGTCATGCTTCACTGTCACATTATAATCCAGTTACAATTTTATCAATTTAGAAATGTAAACCCATCTACGAAACTACCTTTTGTACTTCAGAAAATACAAAAGATAGTTTCATTTTGTGATACAGATATCACAATAGAACGTGGAAAATTTATTGATGTAACAGTAATTTCGATTACATCAGAGAACAATGAGACTTAAGTAAAAAGTTTGATATTGTTCAAACTTTGTATTTTTTATTTTTCTTTTTCTTTTTCTACCTATTTCTACGTTTGACGTCTAGGCACAGAGATTCATGTGTATTTGTAACAGGTAAATAACTTATAAATCTACACGTATTCTATAACAATTGTATGGTAATTTGAATCTAGTTTTTTTTTTTTTTTTAACATACATTCATATATATTTCAACGATTTCTATACACAATGGAAAAAGTTGTCAAACAAACGACACATTCATCAATCTTGTCATACACGCTTCATAACTTTTAATTTGGCCCTTCTTATATATATATATATATATATATATATATATATATATATATATATATATATATATATATATATATATATATATATATAGTTTTATTTATTTATGGGATAGCTATTTTATTTATAAGGTCACAAACATTTGCGCCTCCCATACTAAAACGACATGTCCAACTCGCTCCCATAGTTACTAACTTAACAGAAGTTAATATGGAAGATAATTTATTTAGCCATGTCTTTTTGGGAAAAATATAGTTACGCAGGTAGAACACTCTATAAAAAGAAGCTAATGATTTTGATTTCACCTTATATATATATATATATGTATATTCGATAATATATTATGTGTATTTAGCAACCAAACTCCTCTCGATCCTACTACATCCTCACTGAGACTCATAATTCATATGATTAGTAACATATCCTCGCAATATTCTTTGTCAATGATTTGTCCACCATCTATACACTGGACAATTGTCAATGTTTCAGACTATGAAAAAAAAAAAAACACGATTTCGCGTGTAATGAATAAACATGCAAAATAACTGGAAATTAATGTAGCTGCCTAATTAGCGATCTAGAAAATCTTACATTACAATATCAAATAACTAACAAGTCAAACCGCAATGCTTTTTACGGATAATTTCCGTTTTAGTTTCGAACGACTTTCTTCAGATTGAATAGCTTTGATCTACGGAAAAATACAGCGTTCAGGTTTTAAATGTAGTTGTAGATACAATTAAAACATGTCTATTTAAAGTGTAATATAAAACTTGACTTGCCACTAAATCATTATAGCAGCAGTTCTCCTGTAATGCCATAAAATTCTACAAAATCAATTTTGAATTTTAAAATTCAATTTACAAATTACGACAAATTTCTATTTTTGTGTTAACAAAGTCGCAAAAATATCATACGAATTAAGAATCTCTTTCTTTCGAAAGTCACTTTAATTTAATTTAAGACTTATTTTTAGTTATATATTCAAAGTTAGGTAGATAACGTGTTTAATCATAACATGTTAAATATATTCATCACTAAAATTATACTTATCTATGACAACAACAGTTAATATTATTTCTGTTTACAGTTGGAGTTTTATATTTCAAGTTTTAAAATAATAACTCAAATGAGTAATAATGTAATTACCATTTAAATCTGTTTTTTTGTTTTTGTATTTTTGCACATAAATCTATAATGGAGAGCCTAGTTAGCGTAGTAGTGTAACGAATTTTTTTTTATTTATGGATAATATAGCCAGAAAAGGAGTGATTACTGAAATTGTTACGAATAAATGAATGAAATAAAAAAAAAAATAACATTACGCCGGATTCCAAAATGATATGGAATAAGGGCAAATACTATTATATATTAAGTCGAAAAACGCTGTTTTCAATAACTGATGATTACGAAACGTGTTGTATACTATGATCAAAAGATAGAAAATTAAAAGATACTCCGTACAGTTGCATAATTATAAATAAATAAACTTTTGCTCTACTATTAAAAATCGTGCCCTGTCGTGATTCACCACGACAGCAATATAAATGTTTATCTTAAAATCCGTTTTATCTGTTAATGTAAGGATAGAGTTAAGTTTTTCTACTTTGGAATTATTTATACTCAATGTAGCTTCAGAATCAAACGTTATTTTTGTTATACAGTTTACTCCTTTTTAAAAAAGTAAATAAACTTACCGAATCTTTTGGATGTTTTAAAAAGGAACCAAACTTAAAAACTATCGAATTTTAAAAAGTATTAAACGAAACTTATAAATGTATACATAACATCTGTACTCCTTCTAAATCATTTAATTAATTTTTTTCTTATCTGTTATTATGAATTCAATTAATTTGTATATGTAAAACAGGTTTTGTTTACGTTATAATATGGCGCTTATTTTTTCCGTCATACAGTTATAATTATATGCTTTTAGGTGATCAAGTCCACGTGGATGTAATTAATAAACATATCTAACTATATGTTTTTCTTGTATACAGTATTGTTGCCATGGTGATATCAAATTACGAGTACATTAGTCATAACTCCGCAGTAGCCGTTATACTTCATTATGTTATAGCCTCAATGGTCGCGTATTGCGCGGTTTCAGAGATGTTTCCTCCCACGAACACTCAGGTTGTGGAATGAACTCCCTGCCGAGGTTTTCCCGAGAGACTACAGCATGGGGTTCTTCAAAAGGGGGATAAAGAAGTTTCTTCAGGGTCGGCAACGCACGCGTAATACCTTTGGTATTGCAGGTGTTCATAGGCTACGATGACCACTTACCATCAGGTGGGCCGTATGCTTGTTTGCCACCTCAGTGGTATAAAAAAAAAAACAAAGAACATATGAATATTCGATTGTATACATATATATTGCGATTCGTTAAATCTATCTGGAAAGGATATAATTTATTATACAGTTTTATTTAATTATTAAACTCACGCCTTAATATCGAGACTACTATATTACCTTTATGGGTTTAGTATATAAGGACCATTATACTATCTTCCGATACAAAACACTTGGCATACTTTTTTCATATTCATGGAAGGTTGAATCTTTCCAATTTGAATTTTAAATATATTTTAATTACTTTTTCAATATTTAGATTTGGTTGGTGACCATAAATATTTATAAAACAAATATATTTTATTTTATTTTAATATAAATAACAAAAACAGGTAACAAGTATAAGTAACATTTCATTCCTTGTTATGTAAAAATAATGAACTGCGAACGAAAAATAAAACCTCAATTCTAATTATGAAATACAAAGTATATTATAAAAACACCCATTACTTCGTTCGCGTGACTGGGGTTTGTTTACTAACCAGGATAAACAGTAGCCTATATCTTTGTTCATCCCTTATATTACGGGATATTTATTTTTACAATTTTTACAATTTTTGTTTAATCACCGCCATTTACTCTATTTAACGTAACGGTTGACTGGTAGAGAATGGCATCAGACATTAGGCCGTCCTATAGACATATTTCAATGTGTGTAAAAGTATAAATACAAAAATAAATTACATGTATACCAAATTTCATAGTGATTGGCTAAGCCATTACGGCACTATAAGCTAACAAACAAATTCACTTTCACATTTATAATATTAGTAAGGATTTTATTATAATAATAAAATAAAAAGATAAAATTCGTTGATACTCTGTTTTCACCGGGTCTGTAAGAGATCCGGCATAAAGATATTCGCAATATACAATAGTATAGATAATATGATTTGATTACATTCGTTGACATATTTCACACTTGATAATTGGAAGATATCTCTTTTCTACAAGACTCATCTGAATATGTAGTGAAAGTTAGTATATTGTATGTCAAAAGCATTATTTTTATCTCCAAATATAGTAAGCATGGGTAATATGGATACCGATCCAATATCTATATATCGGGTTCTTCTGGACATTAAGGCGGGAAAAAGGTTATCACGCCCTACGATATCGCCCATATCGATGGGTTATCTATTATGTTAAGTCTGTTATCTAATATTATTTTTTGGATAACAGATATTGATCGATATTGTACCAGTATATAGATATTGTAACTAAAATATATAGATATTACTATATATTAACCGTCCCTAACTATATGTTTTTAAGTAGCTAATAAATAAATAAATACACATTATATATATGCTGCAATATTGTTGATCAATATTTTGAAGGTTCGAATATACATTGATTTTGTTTTGTGGAACTTGGAATAACAAACAAGCTCACGGCTCTCCTGGTAGAAAGTGGCCATAGCCATAAATGGCACCTTGGCTTACACTGACATACACACAGAATACACTGTAATACCCATAGCCTATATGTCTAATTATCTACGTTCCTTGTAATTTCATTGTTATATCCCAATTTTACACATGTAAGAACAGCTGCTTGATGACGGAAAACAAAGGCATGGAAGCAAACCTCTTTTGCATGAAATCTACCTCTGCAAAGATGATAACAATTTTGTAATTCTATCTCATATTATAAGTAAACACTGCGTTTACGCCAACATTTCTCGTTCCTGTATGTTAAAAAACTCTTTTCAAATTATAGGTCTCTCGTCTTTTGACTATTTATCATTATATATTTAGAATATTCGGATTGATAAATATTTGAAACATTGTTATAACTTATAAATAATGCCAGCCTCGTGTATCTAATTATTGTAAAGTTATCATAACAGATAAAAGCTCAGTGACATATAGACCTTTTGTATTTAATACCTATTTTCAACCGGTTTCAAAAAAGGAGGTGCTTTTCAATTCGGTTGTATTTTTTCATGTTTGTTACCTCATAACTCCATCATTTATAAACCGAATTAGATTTTTTTTTATCTAAAAGTATGTACTTTTCCATCGTTCCCATGTAAATTTTATCAAAATCGGTTCATTAGTTTAGTTTTTAAATCAAAGTAACTGGTTTTTCCACAATTGAAGTCGATGTTTTTTTATTTGTCATAATCTGTAATTGGGCTTAGGACATCAGCATGTATTACACATTCGAGGTGGTAGATTGAGGATCGTTCTAATAGTTTATAGGGAAGGCTTAAAATTCCAACAGTAATTGCAGTAGTTAATAGATAAATAAGAATCATACAGAAAATTCATAATGTTAAATTTGAAATTTAGTTAGAAAATTATTAGCAAATACTTCTGTATGTGCAAGATAAAGTGACGACCTCAAAAGTGTTGCAGGGAGTTGATGGATGTAAGTGATGCAGGATCATACTTTATGGTGAAATTAGTTGTTTCGATTTAAAAAACATACTACTAAATTTGATAAAATTTCTATAGGACTAATCTGAAAGAATATCCTTTAAGATAAAAAGAAATCCATATTGACTTACAAATAACAAGAATTTTGAAGGTAACAAACAAAACCAAAAAAAAAATACAACCAAATTAAGAACCATCTCTTTTTTTGAAGTCGGTTGAAAATAAAACCTTTTAGAAGTCATTTAAAAATGACCTTTCAACACATTAATCCTCTTTAACGTAGGAAGTAATTTTAATTGACATTTAGAACCTATATCGTCATTACTCTATTTGTCAATTGCATCATTATCATAATTACATTATACAGTATGTAGACAGCTGCGTGATTTATTTCTGCTGCATGCATGACGTCTATCCACGTGTTATTTCATGTATCTCAGTAAAACTTTTAAATAATTCACTATGTTATAAAACGAATATTTAATTCAAATAATTTAAACATTAAAAATTAAAATACGATTTTATAGTACCTATATACTGTATGAACACCTATATTCGGCGCAAAAAGTTAAACTTATAAAGAAAAAAAAGTAGTTTAGAGCTTCGAAGATTCATGGCTAATGAAAGAATGAATGGTTTATTTTCTCTTCACAAAAAGTAGTAAAAAGTAACAAATGGATAACTACAATAAAATATGTGATACCAATTTTGTGAGAGACTGGTGCCTGCAGTAGGTTTCAGAAGACCTATGTTTATAACACAGGTCTTTTGAAACCTACTCACTATTGCTAATGTATATTCTGAGCAAATTTAATAAGTAATAGTATTTAGATGGGGGGGGGGGAGATATTGTTAGTAATGCGAACTATCAGTCCCATTACTAGCAATATACTCTGTCAGATCGACCTCCACGTGGTCCCCCTTGGAAACCATTGTGCTGAATTCCAGGTGTATTCGTCACGATGGGCTAATTAACCTGCCTTTCCATTCTCATCTATCATCTGTCACTGGGGCTCCGCCAGCGTATACCGTTAGCGCAGAAGATACCATTCCATTATCATGTATTAAAAAAATAGTATTTAGGTTTTTTTTTTTACTATTGAACGATCCCGCTGTTGTTGACCACGATCTCACCTGATCGATGATGTGATCTAACATAGTAGAGCACGTGGAACTACGAATAATCTATTCACATTTTTTTTTAATTGAGGGCAACTTTGATAGTTATATTTTTGTAACTTTGTCACGTTTACATTTGTTTGTTGCGATTGATATTTGGTTAACACTAAACCAGCCGCAGTGGCGTGTTATTAAATAATGGAAGCAAATGAATTTAATATGTGCCTCCATACGTCGTGCTCGGATATTCGGTCAAGGCTTCCCTTTCCGTGGATATATGATTGTTAGAATAATTGTCTAATTATCGGTCTTGAGTTGTTGAACCTGTTAATTGGTGGGGAAAAATATCGAATATGTTAATAATACTCTAGACAGACTTCTTAGTTTATGAATAATACTGAAGTACCTCATTTGTAGTTTAAAGTTTTAATTATATGGAATATTACTTCTATAGCATGAAATACATATTGCATAATATCTACATCTACACTAATATTATAAAGAGGAAAGATTTGTATTTTTGTGTGTATGTATGTTTGTAATGAACAAACTCAAAAACTACTTTACCGATTTTAAAAATTCTTTCACCATTAGAAAGCTACATTCACCCTGAGTAACATAAGCTATATTTATTGCTATAAAAGATTAGGGATTACTAAAACTAGTAACGTAACTCAAGATGTAAAAAAAGTCTATAAAGTATCTTTCGTCGCGTGCGCTGCGAAAACTATTGGTGATAAAATAAAAGTATGTACTATAATATTGAAGAAAATATCAATAACTACAAAAAACTTTGCGATACTATATGTCCAACTATTATCGTTATGTCACAATAACCACTTTTTTCCATTTTAAAAGTTGATAGAAATACCTAAATATAAAAATTACACCATGTTATTCATACTTTTGTTAAAATCCTTATCCAAAGAAATCATATTGTTTTCAAAACTGTTTCAATTTATGTAGATTACTTTTTGAATTGTTAATAATTTAAAATTTTTATCCGACTTCAAAAAGAAGGTTCTCGATTTGGTTGTATTTTTTTAGGTTTGTTACCTCATAACTCCGATAACTGTAAACCAATTTGAATTTTTTTTTTATCTAAAAGGATACACTAACAGATTGGTCTATAGTAGATATATAGATAGAATATATAGGTAAATAATTTTATCAAAATCAGCTTAGTAGTTTAGTGTTTAAATAAAAATAAGTGATTTTGCCACAATAAAGTCGATTGTTTTGTGGAACACAATCTTAATTATGTTAAAAAAAAAAAAACACCTACTTCAATAGTGGCAAAACTAGTTATTTTAATGTAAAAACTTTTGATAAATTAAAAATGCAACCAATCTGAAAGTATATTCTTTCAGATAGGAAAGAAATTTTGTATATGACGTAGTTACAACGTAACAAACATAAACAAAATACAACAGAATTGAGAATCTCCTCCTTTTTTGAAGTCGGTGGAAAATATTAAATTTCACTCGTATAATAGATGCTAATTATTTCGTTTGCAGTGTGCTACGTAAATATTAAGAAGTCAAACAATATTTTCACACATTTTGCGGAAACAACATAATATGAAGGTTCAAATACTCGAAGGTTGATATCACCTCGGTGCCATTATGAAATCCGTGCGATGCGCTATGTCGGTCAATGCTGTCGTGTTGACGAGACGGACACTTCTTAACCTATGGTCTACGGATAATGCAACCTTGTCCAAACTGTTCAATGAATAGGAAAATCTAAAGACCAATTCAAATTTACATTCGGACAATTTAAATATTTGTGGCACATAGTCTAGATTTGAATAAGGGAAGGGATTGTTAACAAAGGGGATTAGCGGCCCCAGTATCTTTTTTTTATGAATGAAAGTGGT
Source organism: Galleria mellonella (assembly GCF_026898425.1). Taxonomy (NCBI): domain Eukaryota; kingdom Metazoa; phylum Arthropoda; class Insecta; order Lepidoptera; family Pyralidae; genus Galleria; species Galleria mellonella. Next base: position 163,930 of record NW_026442061.1, read on the forward strand.
ATGGTAACCCCGTCTGCGCTAACGGGACACGCTGGCGGTGCACCAGTGAAGGGTGATAGGTAAGAATGAAAACAGGCCAATTAGCCCATCATGATGAATTCATCAAGAATTAACCATGATAGTTTCCAGGGAGAACCGCGAGGAGGTCGACCTGGTTGGGTATATTGCTAGCAATGGGATTCTCAGTCTCCATTACTAACAATCTCTTTCCCTCCCGGCCCCATTACTAGCAGTGTACCGTATCAGATCAATATCCACACTTTCCATAAGAAACAATCATGGTTACCTGATGAATTTCTCAAGACGGGTCAACTGACCTAACTTCACCATCACTTATCGTTCCTCAGCATCCCGCCAGCGTATACTGACAGCGCGTACTGCAGTACAGCGTATACTGACTTACCATTCCTTTATTTTCCTTTAAAAAAAGTGTCTATGGATTGTCTTTTTTTTTTTTGCTTTTATGGTGCCGCTTTCATATTAATTATATTCATATTATTATTTCCCTCATATATTCATAGATTTTCCGAAAGAGGGTTGACGTCAGGCAGGCCGCCGGTCGTAAAATTATAAGCCAAATCCTTTAGTAATATGGATAAAACCATATTACGTCGACCCCAAATTGGGATAAGGGTAGGAAATGATGATATTCTTAGATCTTAAACCTTACAGTTCTCGACATTCGACTACTTTTTCTTTAGTTGCATATTATTATTATTATTATTTTTATTTTTGTAATAATATTAATCTGCAGTAACCAGAGAGAGACTTTGTACAAAAGTCGATTGCTTAGGTATATCTGTCCCATTCGTGTTTCAACCGTAAAACAGTTGTGTCTGCATGGATGTGTTTCGGTTTGAAGGGTGGGATATATCCCGCAGTGAATTAACAGGGTACAGAGGAATAACACCTGAGTCCTCAGGAATAACAAAGCATGGGGAGTGTCATGTGCGAAACAGTATACTCTGTTATGTCCATGGTACTGCTCATGTCTATAGGCGACGATTACCACTTTTCATCAGGTCGGCCGTCAGTTTATTTGCTACGTTATATTAAAAAAAAAATATAATTTATTACTTTAATTTACTGTGGCTTTACTAAATAGGTAAAAAACTGTAAAATAATGCTATAATCTGCAGATTTGTGTAACTATCCACAAAATCACGACTATCTAGCTAGAAACAACCAATTTCGTGCGCTATAGCAAATCCATCATTACTTAGCTAATTCTCAATGATGAATAAGTAATCTAATCTAGAAATTATCATGCTTCGTGTACAACATTGTACAATACGTTTACTCATAGTAAAAACAAACCTGAACTGTAATATATTTTATGTACTCAGCAAAAAAAAAAGACTGATCGTGTCAATACTATGTATTGTGGGTCCAAAACGGTACTCTCGTATTGAGACTCATTCAATTAAAATTAAAATTGTGAAGTATTGAAAAAGATTTCGCGTATACCGAATATAAAAAAAAAATAGTCGAATTGAGAATCACCTTATTTCAATAGTCAATTGTAATATAATAAATGATAAGGATACGCTGAATAAATAAGTCATCAGGTCCAACATTTAATAAAAAAAAAATAAGCGGAAAACCCATTACTGTGTCGTATCACATTAATAGAATTACATGAATGTATTATATGTAGTTTTGAGCAACAAAAAAAAAACTGCTAATAACAAAGCAAAATCTACGTGTAGACACAAGATTCCGCGTTCGAAATTCAAATAAATATTTTGTGTTTATGAAATATCCCGTCATTCAATAGTGTTTTGTTAGGATTAGATAAATACGCTGTTTATTTTTTCGCAGCGAAATATCTTACATCAAAATGGCTCATAATATAATGAAAGAACTACATTTTGTTGGTTACTTATTACAGCTAGAGAACCCTAAATTGGAAACGTGGGCGATAGCTGCACGTGGCTATTTTTTTTTTAATTTAGATAACGACTTAATTGTACAATATTAAAAAGTTAATAATGCACTACACAACTAATAATACTGCTTCACCAGGAGACTGAGTGCTTAAATCCTAGTAGTTTTACGCATTCAATGGAATTGCCACTATTGAAAAATGGCACTAAAAGCATAGATAAACCGGTCCAATTTGTTATTATGTATGTACATACCTTCATAAATATTAAAAAGGCAAAAAAATATAGCAATGAGGTGAAGAAGTCCGCATAGGGAACGTCGTTTCTTTCCATGGTCGCATGGTAAAACGTAGTAAAAACCGACACAAATTTGTAATTGGGTAAAAGTGGAGGAAATCATATCAATTTGGGATTTTTTTAGTTAACAACCTTGGATTTTAATAAAATTTAGTAGATACTCACACCTTCCCAAATCACTTCACAGAGATACTTTTTTTCTTAATCCAGTCGAGCAAAACCGCGGGTGTTGGCTAGTCGGCAACAGACATATTGTGCAGCTGTATCAACAACGGTCCAGGTTCATGACCCCTCTACTAATAGATAAACCTCAGTTTTTCCGCATCCCATTGTGATAATCGAAACACAAAATGTTTCACCCGCGAACTCGATAACCGCGCTGTATGAGCACATACACGTCAAGGTCAGAACTGTCACTCAGGTAGTACATGGTGTAGTGGCTTCTTCCAGCGCGTGCACAACGCCAGTCGCTCGGTGGCGGCGCGCGCGCATCTCCGCACAAGTACCCCCACCATTCACGGATTTATCACACGAATTTTATAATGCAGTGAAATAGTTCCGGCATAGTGAAACCTTTGTTTGTGTATACCATGTTTACAACAAAGTGGTCGTGTCCTTGTTAAGCATGTAATAGTCGTATTAATATTTTCAAAATGTTACGAAGACAGTTCTCCCACGATACCGGTAAAAAGGAGCTTGCCAGGGCTCTGGAGGAATTTGACCGCAGGTATTTATCTCAAAGTGACAAAGAAATATATGATTTTGTTATTTTTTTACAAACTACACGTTCCCCTTTATAAAGATTATTTTATTCAATAACAATGTCAAATATACATAGCAATTTAAGATTGTCTGTCAAAAAACTGACTTCAGTTGTAGTAAAACCGGTTATTTTGATTTTAAAACTAAACTTTTGTACCGATTTTGATGAAATTTCCATAGGACCAATCTGTAAGGGCGAAACAATAACCTGAGTTGTGACCATTTTGTGTCACTATGGCACGCGCATGAAGGAAAAAAAGGAAATTATTGTTTTATATATTTTGCTTTGTTTTTTTTTTTTTTTATTTTCATTCTTTTATCTCTTTTAATGTGTATGTTTGTATTGTAATTTGTGTGCTGTAAGTAATGTAAATAAATTATCTATCTATCTATCTATCTAAGTATATCCTTTTAGATAAAAAATAAAAAAAAGTTCCAAATCGGTTCATAACTGACGAAGTTTCAGATAAAAAAATCTAAATTGGATTATAAATGACGGAGTTATGAGGTAACGAACATAAAAAAAAGAAACTACAACCGAATCGAGAATCTCCTTCTTTTTTTTAGTCAATCGAATAATAATTTACTTCAGCAAATAGAACTATATAGTGCTTATTATTATTTTATAAATAATTTATTGAATCGCGTTCATTATAATTTCAACCGTGAAGCAGTTGTGTTTGCATGGCTGTGTTTCGGTTTAAAGGGTGGGATATGGCGTGATTTTACTGGATACAGAGGAATAACACCTGAGTCCTCAGGAATGGCAACGCATGGGGGGTATCATGGGCGAAATAGTATACTCTGTTATGTCCATGATACTGCTCATGTCTATAGGCGAAGGTTACCACTTTCCATTAGGTGGGCCGTCAGCTTGTTTGCCATTCTAAGTTATATAAAAAATATTAAAACTTAAAACCAACTAAGTTATTTTTTTACCTTAATATAAAAAATCGTTTGTTGCAATCTCAGTTTACGCTAATCCCCAAAACTTCTTAATTGATTTTAATTAAAATGTTATTAGATATTATTCTGTTATTATCTCGATATGAAGAATTGAACCCAGTACGTGGTGATGAAAGACAAATCTACGGTTACTGGATCAGCTGGGAATCCTTACTTATATAATAAATGTCAAAGTGAATTTGTTTGCACCTTGATGATGAATTTTTTGTACACAAGAATAGACATAAATGGTATGGATATAATATATATATATATATATATATATATATATATATATATATATATATATATATATATATATATATATATATACACACACATACACATATATATGTGTGTGTGTGTGCGTGCGTGCGTGTGTGTGTGTGTGTGTGTGTTTGTATACATTAATATCTGTATATCAATATCTTCTACCCAAAGGTTGTCTGGAAGAGTGGAAGAGATTGCTTAGCGTTAAGGCCGCCTTTTGTTTTACTTTTTATTAATATTTACTGTATTTATAATTTTTTTTTGGTGCAATAAAGAGTAAAATACAATATATATATCTATATCAATATATAAGATATCGCTATATTATTACCTATTCTTAATACTCATTCCTTCATTCATCTTCTGAAAGAACGACGTCTGTCAGTCTACATAGCATTAATTAAATGTAATTACATTGCAATAAAATTGTAGAAACACAGCGGTCAGTGAAACCTTCGAACTTTTTTATCGACCTTGTCCGTGCTCTTGTACCTCTCAGTATGATGTGCAAGGTTACAGGAAAATAACCTCAAGGACCCTCAACTGATGTTAGCTATTAGATCATTTAATGACTTTGCTTTTAAATATTAAGTATGCAAAATAGGTACAAAAATATTGTGAGTGGTTCCTTCAGGGGTCTGGAAATATGAGCGCGTCACTCGACCTGTCCTTCGGATAAGTGGAAAATAAAGTCGATAGTTACGTTTTCGCTGCATGGAATCATTTATTTATTGATTAAAGTGCGAGATAGCAACGTCTAGCGTTTTGTACTTTCTCATGCCCTCGAAAAACCTATCAACCAATATTGTCTAGAGAACCTGATGTTACAGACAACCAGGCGTCCATATTTTAACGACTTTATCATCTAAGGGTCTTATAATACAAACTATCCTGGCAAAGATTGTTTTGTTCTCTACCGCCATCTGCTGGATCAATTTTCACTTACCGTTTTAAAAAAGCTATTCTGTATTCCAAGTTGAAGTAAACAATAAACAAAATTTCAATAAAATTGTTTGAGCTGTTTTACGGGATTTTCATAACAACAAACACATTTTCCCCCGGAAAAACTAACTTTAATAGCAAAAATTGTAACAAAATAATACAACGACAACAAAATATTTCGTAAACACAATTTTTTTTAAATATATATATATATATATATATATATATATATATATATCTTTCTATTCCGTATATCCATCAATGTCTGTTGATATGTGTGATTTATCTAATGAAAATTAATGATGATTGCGTTCAAATATCTTTTTTTTTTTCTGATTTAGACATTCCTATTATATAGTCAATAACATGTAACAATTCTTACTTAAACTGGTACTAATAGTTTTTTTTTTTCTATCCTATTTTTATTGTATTTTATAGTAAACTTCTGAACAGCTTTACATACGATGAATTTGTGATATATAAATAAGAAATAGCCTTTATGCTATGGTATCGACCTGTAGAATGAAGGATAAAAATAAATAAGTAGTTAATATACTTGTGAACATTATACACACAATACGTTGGTTTGGTCATTTGGAGAGGATGTATGAAAGAAGAATTACGAAAAAGATTTATCGAGCAAGAATGAATGGAGATGTCGGTAAAGGCCGCCCTAGACGGACGTATGTTGATCAAATCGGCGACGTGCTGAAGAAGGGCCAAATTAAAAGTACCCGTAACCGGCGAGCGTGTATGAAAAGAATGTGGAAGAATTCATCTGGAATTAATCATGATAGTTTCCAAGGGGAACCGCGAGGAGGTCGACCTGGTTGGGTATATTGCTAGCAATGGGATTCTCAGTTTCCATTACTAACAATACCTTTCCCCCCAAAGAGGCGGCTTATTCTATGCCGGGACCTACAAGGCTAATCCACTCTTATTACTGTTTTCTTATACTCGTAGCTTGAGATCCCGCCGCTGAACTCTGCATGTATAAAAGTTTTTAAGATCAGTACCTATATATACTGACAAACACAGATATATTAAGGGAAAGGTAATGGGTCTAATTGCCCCATTACTAGCAATATAGAGTATATTCATGTCTATATATATAGTCAGGTCGACTTCCTCACCGTTCCCCCATTCCGAACCATTCGAAACCATCTTGGTTAATTCTTTATGAATTCATTACTGTAAGCCAACTGAGCTGCTTCCATCCTCGCCCATCATCCCTCATGGGGGCCCTGTCAGCGTTTACCGATAGCGAAGACATGGTTCCATTATCACCCATCAAAAAAAAACTGGGGTGTATTTTATTATTTTTTTTTTCGTATCTTTCATTAAAAGCAAGTTTCATTAAAAAGTTTAATAACTGCAGAATATTAGCGGCAGAATATTAGCCTATTACTTATTTTACCATGAAACTGCAATATTTATAAAGCAGTAATAATACCAATAAACGGATAGCTTCAATATCAGTGGCAATATGAATGATATTAGATTGTTATCTGCTGATATTGTCACGTCCATTAACTATTTGATATATGTACTCAATGATTGGTGTTATGAGACTGCTGATCGTACTTTGTATTGATAGTTGTAACTCCTATTAACATCTACAATGAAACAAAAAGTTAACAACCAACAACAAAAAAAAGTAAATTAGCAGTAAACCAACAGGATGTATGTCTACAACAGTTTAAACAACTTAATAAAGATGTAACCAAGTTTTGTTGAAATTATCACCGAAACACATTCTAAATGAAAAGTAACATTATTTTTTATTATCAATAGTAAAAAAAATACTAATAATACTATAATATTACAAAAAAATCGAAACGTTCAATTAATGTATCGATTTTTAATTTGATTACATCAATGACAAAAATGTATAGTCAAATAGAGATTAAAGAAGAATATGAAACTGACATTATATTATAGATGCTGCTTCTCGGGACGGGACTGCTTATGTCTGCTTGTTTATTTCAGATTGAATAATACATACTACAATATTCATATTACAATATGAAATAAACAACTCAATGCTAATTATATCCACAGATACATATAAATGTAAATTGTCTTGTACATAAACGAAAAAAAGAGTAACTATTGATTTACTTGTGGATTCTTCTCAACACATTTCTAAAATAGCGGTAGATTTTTAAAACGATGGCGATTTAAATTTTTTGAAAAAAAAATATTATTTTTATTTTATTCTATTACTATTGAACTTAAGCAACCTGTCTTGTGGTTGGGTCAATTAATCCTTTGTTTACATTTTCAATAAATATTCTAAATGGGCGAAACATAAAATTTCATATCACTTAACTATTCTTATGACTACCCAAAAAAACAGAAATGGAACCGGGTACGTTTCGACAAAAAGACCACGATACAAAATTTAATTATGCAGTCGAGCAACGAAAAGATATTTTTAGAATGCTTTTAACAGACTTGAACAAAACAAAAATTGAAAAAATAAAGTAGATCTCGTATTACGAATCATCAAATTGGTCGTTTCAGAACCCCCGGTGCAGGAACCAGTCCTCCATCCTTATTAATGTGGAATTCCATTATAAGAATAAAACTAGCCAAATAACAACTTTAATGACCATGTTAGACATAGTATATTTAAATAAATATATGTGTACTTATATATGCATATATTAACAGAGATTTCAAAGAGTAACTTGAGTTTTTTGCGAGATCTTCTCAGCAGATAACAACTTTCTCAACCCTGCAGTAGATTTAAAAAATTTATTTAATTGTATTCGTAAATAAGTATTTGAATTTATTCGTAAAACAGTGTATCTGCTCTTTTAAGAAAGTTATGTAAAAACATTAGTTCTTAATGGGCGCAACTTTGACATTTCAAAATCTTGAGCTATTTGCAAATGGCTGTATTGGAATCATTATGAATGCGTTAATTTAACAATTAATATTAATTTAACCATTAATATTAATTTAACAATCAATTAATGATTGATCAATAAGTGATTAAAATTTTTGTTATGCAACTTTGAGTGGCAAACAAGCTGACAGTCCACCTGATGGACCACTCTTAGATATATATATATATATATATTTTTATTATTTCAGCCATTAACTGTCCACTACTGAACATAAATAAGCCTTCCCCATAGGGGAGTTTTGCCAATAATTGTCACGCTTGGCAGGCGGGTTGGCAACCGCAATTTAGCTTTTAGAGATGTTTTAAGAAAAACGCTGCTGCCCACCCCTCGTCCTCCTTTAGTCATCTTTTTCGCCACCCACAGGAAAGAAAATGGTGGCCTATTTTATGACGAGATACACACGGCGATATATATGCCATAATAACTAGTGACCCTTCGAATATTAACAATTATAGACCCATATCATTAGGTACAATTATTGGTAAGATACTCGAAAGATTAATTCAGCCAGAACTGCAGCGTAGTATGAAAATAGATGATGCGCAGTTTGGCTTCAGGCCTGGACTCTCGACAGATTCAGCTATATTTTGTTTTAAATCGGCCGTTCACTATTATGTCGAAAGAAGTACGTCAGTTTACGCGTGTTTTTTAGACTTAAGTCGAGCTTTCGACCTGGTAAATTATGATTTATTGTGGGAGAAACTAAATTTATCAGCTGTACCAAACAGAATTATTAATCTGTTGAGGGTCTGGTACTGTAGACAGACGAATTTTGTAAAATGGGGCAGCACCACCTCTAGTGAGTATAGACTAGAGTGCGGAGTTCGTCAAGGAGGGCTGACCTCACCGGACCTCTTTAATTTATATGTAAATGACCTGATAGGGGAACTAAGGAGCGCCAAAGTAGGCTGTCATATTGGAACTACTTGTTTAAATAGTATAAGCTACGCTGACGATATGGTTCTTCTTAGTCCCTCTATCAGTGGACTAAGAAAATTGTTAGCAATTTGTGAACGTTATGCATCGAGTCATGGACTGAAATACAATGTAAAAAAAACACAAATGATGGTATTTCGGTCTGGGAGAGGACCGGAGAGAATCCCGCCAGTTTTTATAGACGGCGCTGCAGTGGAAAGAGTGGGTCGGTTCAGATACTTGGGACATATCGTGACAGAGGATCTTCGCGATGACGGAGATGTGGAACGAGAACGAAGGGCCCTGGCCGTCCGTTGCAACATGCTCGCGCGAAGGTTCGCCCGTTGCAGTCCAGATGTGAAGTTGACATTGTTTCGAGCATTTTGTCAATGTTTCTATACATGTCAGCTTTGGACAAATTGCACCAAAAGTGCGCGGAACAGCATTAGAGTGCAGTATAATAATGCATACCGCATTTTGATGAGGCTTCCGAAATACTGTAGTGCGTCGGGCATGTTTGCGGAGTCCAGGGTGAATGATTACTTCGCTATAATAAGAAATCGTGTAGCAAATTTCTGGGCTCACATTCGGAGTTCAAAGAATGAAATCCTCAGCACAGTATCCCAGTGTCTGAACAGTCCCATTCAAAAGTATTGGTTGTCCGTGCACCAAGACAGGAACGTTAAATAATGTTCTCTTGCTTCTTGCTATATTATTATTTAATTTACTTTATTTTTTATAAATTATAAATTTTCTACATATATTTTAATTTTTATGTTTTTCTTTTTGTATGTTTTGATTGTTATATTTTTATATGTTATCCGTGCACGTTGTAATACAATTGTACCTCTATGGGCTAAGTACCTGATAATAAAGAATTATTATTATTATTATTAAAGTAGTTGGTTGTCTTGAGTAAGTCATGCTCATTAAAATGTCCAGACAGGTGGTGGCGTGATAGGCTGGATTTTTACCAGCTACCAATAGATATACGCTAATGGAGCACCAGTAAATGATGATAGGTAAGGATGAAATCAGGGGAGTTAACCCATCCGGTATCGTGGCGAATTTACTAGTAAATAACTATGATAGTTGTCAGAGGGGGACCGCGTGGAGATCGACCTGACAGGATATATTGTTAGCAATGTAGACTAACCTCACCACTACTAACGACACCTCCTTCCCAACAATGGGCCGGGTTATGGAGTTCTCCAAAATATGGTTGAGCATAATAGCAGGCTCATCGGTCAGCCCGTGAACAGGTCCTGTCCTAGGATCTGGTCTGCTCTATGCACTGTAACTGATTTAATTTATAAATTTATTCTAGTGCAATTTATATGTTAATACTTATATAATAATTTATGCGATCTGGTACTGCTTAGTATTTCATATTCACACAAATTCCATAATTTATAAAATCCAAGTTTTTGAAAAAAGAAACAGCTTTCTTGTTGATTCTTCTTACCTGATATTGCATTCCGAATGAGCGGTAGAATCGTAAAAAATGACTGTTCAACAATGCTTAAATTAAAGTTTACGTGAATAAAAATAATTCTTTCTTCTTCAATGAACATTATTACACCAATTTTTAATCGCAAAAACAGAGTTTAGTAAAACATTATTTAAAAAGGTAGTCTAAAACGATATTTTTTTAGTAAGACGGACAGTGTTTTGCTCGCATCTAAGGTTGACGGGGTCACTGTGGTAGATACCTATTGTATTTAATGTGTATTGTTTTATATTTCTATATACAGTGTGCTTCTGTTATGTTAAAAATAGTTTAGCTATGCTTTTGTGGTGTCTAGTAATTTGTTTGTTTACAACTAGAGATGGGCAATCCACCTGGGTGGGTTTAAAGTCTGGTGGGTAAAAACCGGGTGTTTTGGGTTTATTCAAGTTTAAACCCCATAAACACCCAAATTTTTGGGTGTTTATGATTTTGTACTTCATCATCGTCATCTCAGCCGCAAGACGTCCACTATACTGGACATAGACAATATTATTATGCAGCCTACAGAATAAAAACTTTTAATTTGATTTTGAGTTTATTAAGAAAGAGATGAAAGTAAAATGTAAAACTACAGTCAATCACTGTCAGATTCAGAGTTATTACAAGCGATGAATTGTATAGGTTCGATAGGCTCTATTTCGTCTAAACTGTTATGTTCATTTACTTGCTCAATGAAAGCTTCTAAGGTATTTTCTTCATTAAACTGAATGTCCTCGCATTCAGCTTTATGTTTAAGATTCCAGTTATAACAAATGAATGAAATTTTTTCAGTTCTTTCAGTTGTAAGTCGATTTCTTTTGTTATTATGTATGTAGCCTTGGATACTAAAGGAACGCTCAGTGGCTGCCGAAGTACAGGGAGCTGATAGAATACGAATCGCTACTTTGCTTAACTCAGTGGAACCACAAATACCTTTCCACCATATTAGGGGCTCAATGCTATCTAATGAGCTCCATACAAATCCTCTGGCCCAAAAGTTTTCTTTAGCTTTATAACACGCCAAATCTGCCATTACATTTGACAAACTTAAGTGTTGGCTTAAATTGTAGATAAACTCCATACCCTTAAGTTCTTCCTCTTGAGTAAGTTCGACTCCTAGAGTCCTGGGGTCTAGAATATATGCTGCAAAATGTATTGGCCTCATTGCCATATTGCATCTTGAAGATACTGATGTTAGAATCTGCTGTTTGCTTTCTTCGCTCAATGTCGAAATCTCATTTAATGCAAAACGTATCTTAGCTTGTACATCTCTAAATGTAATGTACGAGGTTTGTCCGGAAAGTACGTATAAAAGTTTTTTAAAAATTTTATTTTACAATTATTCAGGTAAATCAATTTTATCCCCTTCAAAGTACTCCCCCTGTGACATAATGCACTTGTGCCAACGCCGTTTCCACTGTGAGAAGGCTCCTTGAAAGTCCTCTGGTTGTAGGTTTCTCAGCTGCCCCGTCGTAGCTTTTTTTATCTCATTTATGTCCCCCAAATGCCGCCCCCGAAGTACCAATTTATTTTTGGGAACAAGAAGAAGTCACACGGGGCCAAATCCGGCGAATAGGGGGGGGGGGGGGGTGTTCGGTCACCGTAATGGAATTTTTACTCAAAAACTCACGGACAACAAGAGAGGTGTGGGCAGGGGCATTGTCGTGGTGAAGAATCCAACGCCCCTCTCGCACCAATTCTGGACGAACTCGTGCCACACGAGCTTTGAGGCGTCTGAGCACATCGACGTAGAATTTTCCATCAACTGTCTGGCCTGGAGGGACGAATTCTTGATGGACAATCCCCCGAACATCGAACTCTTTCTCGGCCCTCTCTGAATCTTTTTAGCCACTTGTGGACGGTTGGTTCCTTCACAGCATCATCCCCATAAACTGTTCTGAGATCGGCAAAAATTTCACGGCCATTCTTGCCGAGTTTCGAGAGAAACTTGATTACGACGCGCTGCTCTTCAACGGAAGCGGGCTCCATGCCGACGGGGTTTCGTTAAGAGGTAACTTCACAGATGGCGTGACAAGTCGACACCGCACGGCGGTCAGACCAGAACTGAAGCATTGTTAGGGACATAAGGAAGGGGTCCTGCGCTTACCTGGCCTCCCCACTCCTCTTTCTCGCATTCCAGAACACTTTTATACGAACTTTCCGGACAGACCTCGTATGTGCGATGCAAACGATTCTGGTCGCTCTCTAAGTAAAATATGCTTTCAGTGACTGGTTCCAAAATACTTATACATTCCCCTGTCTTCGTCCAGAAATCATCACTTAGAATTAAATCTTTAATATCTCTTGAAATTACCACATCTTCTCTAACTGTTAATATTTGCAAAGCTATCTTATTTGCTTTCAAACTTTTTAACGAAGTAACATGACTTCCCCATCTTGTAGCACAAGGCAATTTTAGTGTTTGTGTAGAATCTTCACCCTGCCTTGATTTTATCAACAAGGAACTTAATCGTTGACTCCTTTTAACAGTTTTTATTATATTTATGGCTTGCATAATAAACACAGTTCCTTCTTGTATCTTTACAATATCTTGGCACAACAAGTTAAGGATATGTGCACAGCAACCGAGAGGAACAACATGTGGATATTTGAGTTTTGTTAATTCGAATGCCTTTTGTATATTTCTAGCGTTATCGCCAATAAGTACAAGAAACTTATTTGCTCCATACACTTTCATTACTTTTTCAACTTCTTGGCTAAGGTATTCACTAGTGTGAGGATTACTTTCTGTATTCAAACTTTTAACGTATGCAGGTTGAGGTTTTGATATAAGAAAGTTTATTATTCCTTCATTTCTTAAATTAGACCAGCCATCGCACTGAAGGTGTAAGTAACTACAAGCATTTAGTTCCTCATTTAACTCAAAACGCATTTCTCTATATATTTTATCTAAGTATTTTGTCGCTAAAGCTTTACGTGAAGGTATTTTAAATTTTGGTTGCAATTTTTCGAAAAATTGTATCCATAAAGGATGTTGCACCATCGATAATGGCGTCCCTGTTACAAATATAGCTCTCGCTAATTCTGTTTTTATATGATCATCGGTGTCTTGAAACTCAGCATTTATTGTAGTGTTAGCAGACGACGAGGGGCTTATAAAAGAATCATTTGTCTCTATCTCTGACAGTCCAGACATTTTGGTTTTGGACGAGCTATCTTTTATAAGTTTCATAGAGTCTTTTAATGTTTCTGGAGATTTTGGACAAGTGATAAGATGTTGAAGCATTTTGGCAGCATTACTGAATTTGTAGACCTTATTACAAAGCTTGCAAGAAACAGACTTGTTTGGTAAAGTACGGTAGTGCTCCCATATGCGTAAATCTTTAGGTCTCCCCATTGAACCTAAAAAAATGAACGATGATTAGTTGGTCTGACGAAAATTCAACAATAGAGTGCCTATTTTTTTACAATGATTATTTCTTGTTATTTACAATAAATTTATTAAAAAAATAATAAAATAAATACAAAAAACCTTTGTAAAATTACATCTCCTCGGAGGATTAAACGCAGACGCTAGTTTATTATCGTATTGTTCTGTATTTTTCTCAGCAACTTCTTTAATTCGATTAGGTACTTACGCATATTATGTTAAAAATAAATATCTAGTACACATCTTAGGCTATCCACCATTATTATCCAATGACGACTCTCAGCTAACTATGCACTATCATCCAAAATAAACGTGTATGGAAAATTTTATCCCAGTCGGTTGAGGATTGAGGATAATTGCATCAACATACGAACATACCTACATACTTTTATTTACATAACGCAAGCTAAATAAAAGCTTGTAATAATACATCTAATTTTAAGTTAAAATTGTTAAGTGATCATGATATAATTGTATCATTCAAAAATCCACTTACCTTTAATTATTTCTTGTTAAGTATAAATATTATTTCAAATCTGCTCCATTAATATGCACTTTTTTACTGCTTTTCCTACCTAACACGTTACCAGGAAGTCACGTTACCAGAGTCAGAGTAATAGTGAACACGTTTGACAGTGATTGTCGTCGCCTCATATTCAGCGTCGACGAATAGGGGAATCCCCAGTCATAATGTATTGCATGCGTGGCGGTCTTACTTCAAATCCATAAACAAAGAGATAATTACAGAACTCGATACTAGATGGCGCTGTTTTTGTTTGAAGAAAGTTTGCGGGCTAAAATACATAGAATTTCATCAATGACTTCCACAAAGAACAACATTTCTGTTTTTTCTAAGTCCGTATCTCTTCCGTATATTTCATAAGATATAAGCTTGGGCTACATTGTTATGCAACGTGATTTTGTCGCTGTCTTGCTAGCAGGGTTGACAGATATACGATTTAAATCGTACTCATACTATTATTTGTCTATTTTTTAATGTACGATCGTAAAGATTATGATCGTAATTCGCACAAAAACATACGACTTTTTGGTTACCTGGCAACATTTTTATTATGAAACGAACATGCTCACATCATCAGTCACATGCAACAATTTATTGGGGATTTCCCCTTCACATCTGGCAGTCCTGCTTGCTAGAATATAGGTAAGTCAGCCACAGTTACTGACGATCGATATTTAAAGGGTATTGTTTTTGTGCTAAATATTTCATAAAAACGTTATTTAATACTTTGTGGATTATTAATTTAGTTGATAATCACTGGAAGTAAAATGGATGCTAATTTGAGAGATCAAGATCTTCGTATAAAACAGTTAATAAAAGAAAATCTACGTAAGTACTCTTTTTATACCTAGGTAGGTAAGGTATAATAAACACAAAAGGTACTTAGATCGCGTGTGTTCGAAGCATTTATTCTAATAAATTTAATTTAAAATTGTAGAAAGAAAAAAATGTCTGCCAAGCCGTAGCCGAAGCCGATCTCCAAATATATTTGGCGATAGTGAGACCCAGTGTCCAGATGATTTACCCAGCGTCGTCGCAACAAAGAAAAAAACGAGGATAAAGTAAAAGAAAATTTACTGAAAGAAGAAACAAACTGTTCTAAATGCTTAATTTATGGAGAAGAGGATAAAAGAAATGAGTATTTCGGACTGTTAGTGGCTCAAGAATTTAAATATATACGGCCATGTGTGCGAACGAGGTGTTATGAAGAAATTTTAAAGTATCTACGGGAAGCAAAGGCCAACATGTTGATCAACTGCAACATGAAAACACTGAAAATTAATTACTTTCATTTTATTATATATAGATTTTTAAAATTTCCTGAAATATTATTAGTTAACGTTTTATTTAATATTGTAGAATTGATCAATACAATTTATAAAAATAATTTATTGGTATTACTTACATATTTTCAAAAAAATACGTAAAAACCTATTTTTTTGGGTGATTATGGGAGTTTATGGGTGTTTATTGGGTTTTTACCAAAGCACCGGGTTTAAACCCGGTGCTTTGCCCATCTGTATTTACAACACTTTTGTAAGGTCTCTATTTGTATTATTCAAGTAACGTAACGTAAATTAGAGTTAAAATATACATTTAACGTGAACATTTTAAGAAAATCAAAATGAATTTCTTTCTAAAAACAGATTATTTGTTTAGAATTATTTTGTTCAAGTCCGCTATCCTCAGTATATGTATGACAGCCAACACTCGAAGATTGACCACCACTACTACTACCAGATGTTCCACAACATAAATAACATAAAACTGCTCATGTCTATAGGCGACGGTTACCACTTTCCATCAGGTAGGCCGTCAGCTTGTTTGCCATTCTAAGTTGTATTAAAAAAAAAATTTTTTTTGTCGTTTTCATAATCATGTGAAAATAAGTACAGTTAAAGGATTTTTATTTATTTATTTTATTATTATTTTACCTACTACAATTTTATACATCATGTAGATAGGTATCTTTTTTACACACGTAAATTATTGTATAATGCATGAATTTACTTAATTGTGGACGGACGCACCATTTACATAGTCAGTTGGTCGTACGCCGCGGTCAAGCTCGTGTCTGTTAACTTGTGTTGATCGTATTCTGTCATGGCTCTCTTTAACAGTTCAGGTGATTTTTATTTTTCAACCGACTTTTAAAAAAAGAAGGTTCTAAATTCGGTTGTTTTTTTTTTGTGTGTTACCTCATAACTCAGTCAGTTGTAAACCGATATGAAAAATCTTTTTTTATTTTGAAATCTACTTACAGATTAGTTCTATAGAAATTTTATCAAAATCGGTTTAGTAGTAAAACCAGGTATTTTAAAATAACTGGTTTTGCCACGATTGAAGTTATTTTTCTTTTTTGTGAAACACAATTAAAATGTAAAAAAAATGTATAAATATATTTATCATCAAAGTATGTAGAAACATATAACTTTACATTGATTTAATTATTTATGATACTTAAAATGGCAAACATCTACTGAAAAATAGAAACAATCGCTTATAGACATGAGCAGCACCATAAACAGTTCAAAATACTATTTGATATCCATGGTACCGGTCACGCATTGCCATTACTGAGGACTATGGCGTTATACCTCCATATCCTTACTTGTTATTTCCGACAAAAAATTATATTAGAAATAAGAAACGTCCAGAGTTATCTGTATTTTAAAGTACTCATCATCATCATCATATCATCCGTTAACTGACCACTGATAGACCACCATAGACCTCCTCCATAAGGGGGGTTTTCCAGTATTTGCTACTGTGGGTTGACAAACGCATTTAGGCTTTTGTGATGTTTTAAGAGGGACGCAGCTGTCCATCACTCGACCGTTAAGTTTCCTTAGACGCCTCTTACGACACCTACTTGGAAGAAAAGGGTAGCTCATTCGATGCCGGGACTACACGACAATGTATACATATTGTGTGATTTTCATACTATGCATATTTTATTTTAAACTTGTATGAACTGAAAATGCAAAATTAACAGATTGACAGTAGTCTTATTTATAAACACGTGCACACGTCTTACACACTTGTTAATAAATAATATTTTATTTCGTGTTTTACAACTAGTTTAGTATTACAACTAGAATTAATATGTCTGAAATATTGAATAGCGGTTAGATAAGTAAATAAGTGTATTTTCCTATTTGAAGTCTACAACACGTTATAGCCTTAAGAACAATTCAGTCATCCCACCTCAAGCATCCATCTTTACTTTTGCACAGTTCTTCCTTTTTACAACTACTTTGTTCTACTATTGTGTTAGTAAAATATTCAATTTACTAAAATAGATTTCTGTTTTGTTACCAGGAGAACAAGATCCCTGAACGCCCCGTCTCCTATTCAACAGTTTGGACCATGTGGAAGAATAATGAAGAATTCGGCGATGGTAATGTAAGTATTTATAACGTACTATAATATTTGCTCGGAACTTGTTTTATTTCATTTCGACGTGAACTAAGTTTAAAATGTTTGCGATGCCCTAAGATTAGTGATGAATTACCTACTTGATCTTCAGCCTTTTCGAAGTCCTTAGAATTCGGAATGCCACCTACAATTGTTTTATATACGGTGAGGCTATGAAGGACATATGTGGCCATTAAAATACTTGGTGGTAAAGTTATATACAAGATCAGATCTAAGTGGTCTCAGCGCAAAGCGCTAAAATTAATCCACTGGAATGAACGTAGTCATTCATAATAGTGCGACAAATATTCGTAACTGCATACGTCCTTCCTTAAACAACATTGATTTCAAACATATCCTTCGATAGATATGTTTTCGTTAGCGCTCGTGTGAAAAAGAATGAAACGCCTGACGTTCTATTCTATTCACGCACTAGCTATTATGTATCTATTAATAGATAATTTTGCCACTTGTCTAACAATGTATTGTCCTATGTAGATAGTATTTTCATGTGTATAAACATTATAATTTTATTATCCGTGACGACATCTAAATTGGCCATATATTTACATTCACCACATGAGTAGCGGTGTTTGTGCAGTTTGATTACCCCACTTTGGGTTTCAGTCGAGATCGTGTTAATTTATTGTTATAGGTATTTTATTAAATTAATTACAAAGTACAGTTTTTGGAAGACGTAAGATTATTTTAAAATAAAGATGTAAACAACCTAACAATACGAGTATCTATACAATTGAATATTATACATAACGTGACGTAACTTTAGGATATTTTATATAAATGTTACTTTTCATTTATTTATTATTTTGAATAACAAAATTATGACTAGACTGAATTGTATATAATCATTGCTTTGCTTTTCTCATTTATTTGGAATCAGCGTAGTATGTCTTCTTCTACAAGTCTCTGTCAACTGTTATTTCTGACCTCACTCTTCTTTTATACATATGATCTTTCACACAGTCCATCCACCTGTTCTTCGGTCGTCCCGTTTCTTTACATCCATCCACTTTCATACCTAAAACTTTCTTTAAATTATGGCTTTAATCTCCGCGCATGACATGACCATACCACGAAAGTCTATTACTTCGCAACTTCCCCGTACATATTCATTTTTTATTCTGTCATTCCTTGTCACCTTACACATCCATCTCAACATTCGCATCTCCGCCACGTGTATTCGCCTTTCATTCTTCGTATATCATTAAATGTATATTTACAAAACAATGTTATTTTTCACACTTATAAGCATACACAATAGTCATGAAATTTGCTATATATGTATTATATATGATGAAGAAAGACCTGTTTCGCGGTCGAAGTTACGGGTAAATGCCAATACATAAAATTCTTCTGTACCTATGTGTGCCATTAAACTTCTCCGAAACCACTTTCCACAAAAAATTCCATCAAAACCAGATAAATTTTTAAGTCTATTGGAGTGAGTCCCTGGATGTTTTAAATTCACAATTGAACCCAGTAAGTGCGCTCTGATAGGGTTACTGAAAACGTCTCTCGGATCCATTAGTTCACATTATAACAAATACCTTTACTAATATTATAAAGTGTAAAAGTTAATTTGTTTGTTTGTTGCTCTCTTGGAGACATGCACGTACTATTGTATTTACAAATCGATTAACAAATCCTGGTCACACAAAGTCATGGAAAAAGCTAAAGTAAATGCAGAAATAATAGACCGTAAAATTTTGATAGAAATTATGTCATCGTTTGAATATATTTTTCTGCATGCCATATTTTAGGTAACTATTGTAGCGGAATTTTCTTTTCGGAAATTACGTGATTGTTGACTTTTTAACTCACTTCAAAACGAAGGATGTTCTTAATTCGGATTTTTTTTATGTTTGTTACCTCAAAACTCCGTTAGTTGTCGACCGATTTGGAATTTTTTTTATCTGAAAGTATATACTTACAGAGTGGTTCCTTAAGAATTTTATCAAAATCAGTTTTTTTTTTATACAACTTAGAATGGCAAACAAGCTGACGGCCCACCTGATGGAAAGTGGTAACCGTCGCCTATAGACATGAGCAGTAGCATGGACATAACAGAGTATAGTGTTTCGCCCATGATACCCCCCATGCGTTGCCATTCCTGAGGACTCAGGTGTTATTCCTCTGTACCCTGTAAATTCACGCCATATCCCACCCTTCAAACCGAAACACAGCCATGCAAACACAACTGCTTCACGGTTGAAACACGAATGGGACAGAGGTACCCAAGCAATCGACTTTTGTACAAAGTCTCCCTCTGGTAAAGCTGTTTATGACCAAAGTAACTAATTTTGCTACAATTGAAGTAGTTTTTTTGTTGGACACAATCTTTATTGTCGTGCCATCTGTAATTATCCACCAAACGTGTTTACGGTATGTTAATACATTGGCACAATGTGCAAAATTGACAAGTCATAAAACGTGTTTATAATCACGTATCAATTTGTTGCATCTTTGTGATTATAGTTGGAGAACTAACCAACATCATGTACTGTCTATTTTGTTTTAGACACGTGATCACAAATTCGCATGTGTTCGCTACAAATATCCAAAACAATATTACGTCAAAGAAATTACTATGTATATTGTTATTTGAAGAAAACATACACTGATATCTTAGATAAAACCCAAAGGAATCTTATTTTTTGTTCTAGTGCCAAAAATTTTTTTATTATTTTAATACCCAAATATAAAAATACTTGATTTTGTTTCTAAAATATTAAATCTATATTTAATTTTAAGTATTTTTTTATTTAAAACTATTTATTTCTTTATTTTAATATAAAAACAATATAATTACATGTCATTATGCGGACCTGAAAGAATTCACCACTAGTTAATCATACGACAGAGATTTCCTCTTTTTTTTTATTTTTTTAACAATCTCAATAGCTTTATAACACATCAATGAAATACAAAATATTTTTACACACGTTAGATTGAAAATGTTTGAATTTAGAACGGGGAATTGCATGTCTATAACTTGATTTTGCTTGGTAACAAATAAGGTTTAGCTAGGGGAGCGGAAGAGGCAGCCCGCCGCAGGCCTCTGGTTCTAGGGAGTCTCCAAACGCCTCCGTTTTCCTTATTTATATCCATGTTCTATATATGTTAATTTAAGTCTAATTTAAATGTTAAATAAATAAACATAAACACTTATACATACAAATATAAACTAAATAAAAACCTTATAAAATTACATTAACTTCTTAAACTGAAGACCTTATTCAGCTTTACTTCCCTTGATCTCTGATGGGCTTAGTCCGCCATTGGGTTTAGCCGTACTAAGAGAAATGGTCGCCACAAAATGAATATGGGACCAAAATCTGAATAAACCCTATTGATTGCAAAAATAATTATCATAGTCGATTCAGAAATGGTTACATAATCGCTTAACATAACCATAAAAATAAATTTCGAACGAATTGAGAACTACCTCTTTTGGAAATCGCTTATATAAGTACAGGTATTTTTTGTTTGTTTAATAGACGAGTAAATGACTATAATGACAAGACACATAATCGTAGTATCTTAGTGACGTCATCACGTCACTCATCTACTAACCAGTTTTACCTTTAAGTTATTAGAATCAGCCATTACTTTTTGTGTAAATACTTCCGTAATAAGCAATTATTCTAAAAAAAATCTATAATCAACCTACTTTAAAAAGGGGGCGTTTATCAAGTCGACTGTGTGTATTTATGTGTGTAGCTCACGCAATACCTGATCAACTAATTTTAATGGTCCTTTTTTAATCTAAAAGATTTGCTCCTGAGCTTGTCCCGTACTAATAATATTATAATCTGACTATGATAAACTGTGTGTGCACGCACGTGTGCGTGTGTGCGTTAGCGTGTGAAGGAGAAAAGTAGTAATAATACTGTGAACACCACAGACTATACTGTGCCACTGGGTGGGTAGTTGCTATTCATAGTAAAATATGTTGTGCAAATTGCCGCACCTGCTATGTTATTGCTCTTCTGGTTAAAACAACAACCCACGCAAAATGACATACGTAAAATCGATACTTTTCTATACTGTTAATAAACTACTACATATATGTATACATATAAAAACGGAAACGTATAATATACTACTTTTGTATGTGTATTACATAATTATCACACAATGAAATTAATTCAATTACACACACAATTAAACGGATTTGAAACTGACTTGATACACAAAATATATTCTATAAAATTATCACGTAAATTATATTTGTCGCATTCCAGGCAAATCCAGGACCCAGCGTCGCAGCGGCTGACCTGGTACAAGCCGCCGCTGACGGTCTTGGTCATCAAGAAAGTCCACGACGCCACAATCCTCACACCCTTCGTGCAATTAGTACATTGGCTGGTTCATGTGAGTAATATATTTATTAAAAAATATCATCGGACATACCATACAGCGTCATCTGTTTTCATTTTATTAAAATCGGTTTAATAGTTTAGTTTTAAATCAAAATAATTGATTTGGCCACAATTGTTTCTTTCTTTTTTTTTATGTGAAACACAATCTTATTTTAAATTAAAAGTGTTTATCCCTTGTTTATCAGTATCGGATTTTTTGTCAAAATCGATTCAGAGTTTTTTTTTGTTTATGTAACAGACTTCGAACAACATCTTCTAAACTTCCAAACTCAAAGTTTGGGGGAGAAAAGATTACTATATACACTATCAAGTCGACCTCCACGGGGTCCGTCTTGTAAACCATCGTGGTTAATTCGTGATGAATTCGTCACTATAGGGTTATGGACCTATTTGATAGCGCAAGCGGGGTTACCGTTCCATTATCGTCCATCAAAGAAAAAATTCAACTTGTAAACTCGTGTCATAATATTTCTCTTTATCTAAATATAAGTCGTTGTTGACGTCAAAATAACATTACCATAAGTAATCGGTCGATCGATACAATAACCTCATGTAATGTTAATGAGCGTGGAACAATCGAGAATCAGCACTGTTGTGTTTACCGTGTTTACCTACTGTTCAGGAAGGTGGAACTGTTTGTCGTCTATTAGCTTATTAGACATGGTCCGTTGTGGAAAGTTCTCGGAAATTAATGTCTATTTATAGTTTGTTGTGACCACCTAACTATTTTCAAGTCCCTTTTTGTGATACTTAAAATGGCAAACAAGCTAACGGCCCAACTGATGGAATATGGTAACAGTTATCTATAAACATGACATGAACATCATAAACTAATCCCAATGATACTCTCATTTGTTACACGTTGCCAATCTTGAAGACTATGGTTTTGATGACCATTTTATTCTATAATTACATAATAAGCCACGACTTATAAGTTTATTATATTAATATGTATCGCTTATATACCAGAGGGAGACTTTGTACAAAAGTCGATTGCTTGAGTACCTCTGTCTCTGTTCGTGTTTCAACCGTGGAGCAGTTGTGTTTGCATGGCTGTGTTTCGGTTTGAAGGGTGGGATATGGCGTGAATTTACTGGATACAGAGGAATAACACCTGAGTGGAAACACCAACGCATGGGGGGTATCATGAGCAAACATATCAAACAGTATAGTCTGTTATATCCATGGTACTGCTTATGTCAATAGGCGACGGTTACCACTTTCCATCAGGTGGGCCGTCAGCTTGTTTGCCATTCTAAGTGGTATATAAAAAAATGATAGTTATTTATATCTGTATTGTATTTTATGTGATTTATCAAAATATTTGTTGAATTTATAAATTAATTCAGTCCAATGCACCGCTATTTACTCTCTCTGTTTAGCGTAACAGTTGACTAGTAGAGAATGCCATCAGGTATTAAGTGTATATATATTTTAATATATTTTAATTCAAAAAATATGCTCGACAAAATGCGAGTATGTCGCCTTTTCATTCTCATCTATCATCCCTCACTGGTGCCCCGCTAGCCTGGAATTAGCCCGACAAAATGCGTGTATGTAATGTTAAATACGACAGCAGCATTCGACAAATGGCTCTGATTCTATTAGGCACGATAGTCGTGATTTGTTTATATTATTTTTAATCTGTTCACATTTGGATTCCAGGATAAAAGCATGGTAGTGTTTGTGGAGGCGGCGGTATTAGATGACACCCTTCTGGCGGAATATGGCGACTTTACCTCGGTCCGGGAGCGACTCATGACGTTCAGGGCTGGCACCGATGATCTCACAGACAAGATTGACTTCATTATATGCCTCGGAGGAGACGGCACGCTGTTACATGCCAGTTCACTATTTCAGGTGAGTTGAAAACCCTATCGAATAAAACTAAGCCGTAAGTAGCTAACTTTTAGATCGTTTTGAACCGAAGGCATAAAAATAAATATCTTGGTATAAACGACATTACCAGGACCCTATCAAGTCGGTCTCCAAGCCTAAAGTTGATTCTTCTTGAATTCATTACGATGGACCAACCAACCTGCTTTCATTTTCACCAATCATGACAACATATAGCTGTAAAGCAGTCGGAACTACCATTACATTTCTACCCAATAAAAAACACATTACCAGGTATTCATTAATATACCTATAGGTATATATACTCTTTATTACTCTCTCTAAAATATTGCAGTAGTGAACTTATCATAAAGATAAAAATTACAAGAAAAGAGCACACTGAGAAAATTGTTGATCGGCATGTGTACTATATTATATACTTCGTTAGAACTCAGTCAGTCAATGAGAACTTCAGGGTATATATAGTACCGCGGGACGGGTGGATCGTATTCACTCCAGGATGCGATAGAAGCTTCACAAACATCATGTCTAAGAGTACTTTTTTTAGTAAGTAAACGCCTTTTTATGTGCCCATTCCCCTCCCCCTCCTACTGGTAAATGTTTCTAAATACACCAATGTTAATACCTCTAATATTGTAAGTGTTAATAAGTTACGTTAACCATTAAAAAAATGTCCATAGCTAATAACAGTATTTCTTTATTTTCAGCAATCAGTCCCTCCTGTGATGGCGTTCCACTTAGGTTCCTTGGGTTTCCTCACACCCTTCGAGTTTAATAATTTCCAAGAACAAGTTATGAATGTTTTAGAAGGTGAGATATATCACAAAAAAAAAAAACAACCAAAATCATTTTAGAATTGACAAAGATGTCACATAATAAAAAAAAAATGACGAATTAGATATTTAAGAATAATTGATATGAAGGGTCTTATTAGGAACTATAGAATCCGAAACAATAATTTTTAGACATTTTGTCTGACAATATTTCTTTCGGCATTACGCAAATCTACTTGAAAGCAATTTTCATAGTTATATTCCTGAAAATCTAACTTAAAATCTGGTGTATGTTTTATTATACGATATAGAAATAGAGTATCATTGATGTGTGTATTTCTTTTTTAAGAAAAAATCTACTTTTGTCATCTATTGGTTTCCAGGACACGCGGCGCTGACCCTCCGCTCGCGGCTGCAGTGCGTGGTGCTTCGCAAGAGTAACGACCTCACCAAAGACAAAAAGAAACCCACCACGATACTGGTGCTCAACGAGGTGGTGGTGGACCGCGGGCCCTCGCCGTACCTCTCCAATATAGACCTGTTTCTAGACGGGAAACACATCACCTCCGTCCAGGGGGATGGTAAGGATATATTTTATACTCTTTTTGAATTTTTTTATACTAATACAGCATCATGTTCAAAAGAACAAGGCATATAGCCGAGTGACACCATTTTAGTGCTTTTCTTTTCATTTTTGTTTATTATTAAATATCTTTATAACTGTAATTAAGCAGACAGACAAACACAGATTTATTGAGAGAAAGGTTATAGGTTTAAGTGCTCCATTACTAATTATTACATTACTAGCAATATAGGATATATATATATATATATATATAGTAAGGTCGACCTCCTCGTGGTTCCCCCTGGAAAACATCTTGATTAATCGGATGCTAATTCGCCTGTCGCCTGTTAAGCGTGGCAACTAAAGGCAAAACCCTCCAAGGGTTAGTCGGCCCATCGTGACGAATTCGTCTATAATTAACTATGATGAACCACGTGGTGGTCCACTTGACAGGGAATATTGACTAGCAGTATAGCTACTAGTCCTTAATATTAACAATCCCTTCCTCCAGTCCATGCAGTTTACTAATTACGTGTGTATGTATAACCAGGTCTAATAGTGTCGACCCCGACCGGCAGCACGGCGTACGCGGTGGCAGCTGGCGCCAGTATGATCCACCCGTCAGTTCCAGCCATCATGGTCACCCCGATCTGTCCCCATTCGCTCTCATTCAGGCCTATCGTCGTACCTGCGGGCGTCGAACTCAAGGTGGGTACATAGAAGAGAATAGATTATATTTATTATCTACAAGAGAAATACCATAAATTGATTGAGAAACTTGAAGAAAATGTAAAAATTTTAAATGCGACTTCATATTTGACAGTGTTCCCTCTCTGAAAAGATGTTCCAATTATCAAGTAATTTTATGTATGACTTTGTTATTTACAAAACTGGCAAATAAGGATATGTCTGTTGGTGGACGTTTGCTAAAAAAAATATATAAATCTATTCAGAATTGGCACAACATAGACCTATAAAATTTTTTAAAATTGAGCAGGACTAGATTTTTAAATGGCTAAAAAATATCTTATAGCGAACTGCAATTACTAATTATGTTAATAATGAAATGCCAAATTCTAAACTTTACGAGTACAAGTAACTAAATAGTAATCTGATTTCATATTTCTAGATAAAATTTTCAAGTCATTTCAATCTCTGCTTTCTTTAATTTTTGAAGAATCTTATTATCATGTAGTAGTATTTAGTAAATACGTAGCACCTCGCAGTTAGTGTTGCTATCTTTAGTCAAATAACAAGTACATCAAAAATACATAAATTTAAAATTCTATTACACCCTGCATTTCCAGATAAATTTGCACGAATCACGTTTTAATATTATATTTACATAAAGAATGTAATTGATTTAGATAGTTCAATTCTAAAATGTCAAGCTCTAAAATTGTATCTGAAAATAATTAAATTTAGAAAACAAAATCTGTCCTACCCTTCTATATTCCGAAATATTGTCCTTAATCTCAAGATTAGTAAATTTTATTTTATTGATTGATGAATATCTTTGATACTGTTTTCCACTTTCG
Source organism: Galleria mellonella (assembly GCF_026898425.1). Lineage (NCBI taxonomy): Eukaryota > Metazoa > Arthropoda > Insecta > Lepidoptera > Pyralidae > Galleria > Galleria mellonella. The sequence continues at coordinate 190,818 of NW_026442061.1, forward strand.
GTTTGCTGGAAGAGAACTGTTTCTAAAACAATCCCCTTCCAGCAAATCAAAAGTGTTAGTGTTAGTTAGTTTGTGGTAGTGTTAAGCTCGCCTTTGTAGATTTCATTACCTTTGTCATATCTTTATATATAATTAGTGTGCAATAAAGTATTAAATAAGTAAATTATTACATTTTAAAAATTGATTTAGAGATTGACATTGACAGAATTAATCTTAATCCCTCGTTTTGTCAATTAGTATTTAAATATTTTTTTTATTTACAGAATTACCACTTTAAGTTACAGGAAATTTATTAAACCGTTCGTTGACAACTGTCATTATTTTTGGTCACAGTACTTTACTAATTTGACAGTCATGTCTGGATATTAAAATTTCTTCACTTAGAAAAAGTATAAAGTGTACATGGTATTCTAGATTGCTCTGTCGCCGGAGGCACGAAACGCGATGTGGGTATCATTCGACGGCAGAAATCGACAGGCATTGCAGCACGGAGATAGGTACAGCAAAGAGAAACAGTAGAATTCAATGCGACAATCCGCCATGCACGCTTTGTTGCGCTTCTGTAGTCTGCTTGTCTTATTTAGTGTTTAGTTTTCATGTAGAATAGATTGTATATAAGTGGTTTAACCATCCTATCACCGTTACACACTTCACCGGTATATTCACCTTGCGTCCAGTATAATATTTCCCATGGTATACCTTCTTACCCTACCTCATTCCCATGGGATATGTAACATATACTATTCTGGCATAGTATAATTTTCATTAGTAAAATATTTTTAATAGAATCAATTCAATTATCGGTCTTATTGCCTAAAAGCAATTTTCCCAAAATAATTTATCCAGCCCTGTCCTTATGTATACCTTATAATCCTTGTAAAAAAGTATTTTTTTTTTTCACTTGTTCTTTCACTTTGTTTTTATGTCATATTGTAATTGTCTCCTTGTTGTAACCGTTTGTCATTGAATAAAAGTAAATCATTATTATCATTTAGTTGAGATATGAGGCATTGTTTCAGATAACACCTAGTCTAGAAGCTCGTACCCCGGCCAGTGTCTCATTCGACGGCCGTTCGCAGTTGACGCTCAGTCCTGGCGATAGGTAATAAAAAAAATAACACGCCAACAACTGACGGAAGCCGGTACAAAACTCGGCACGTATGACGCCTTGTATCTCTTTATATCACATGCATTTTAACAGAGACAGCATTAATATTCAGTTACGCTGTTGCGATATTGAAACCACCAAAACATTGCCTTCTCTTTTTAAATGTGGGCCGTCTTACCCATTTCATTTACTGCTGATTTTCTGCAAGTATCGGAATTATTACAAAATTATACCCTATTTTCTTTGGTATAGGTTTCAAGGTCGGTTATTCATAAAAAATGATGGTGTAAATAACGATATCGACTTGGTGAATCATAAATTTAGTCAAAAGAACATGGATTATTTATGTCTAATAAACACTAATACGTAAATTCATTCATTCATATATTTATTTATTCGTAACAAAAATACATTGTTTTGAATATCATATGCGCAATAATACCGTTCGCCGCCCAATTTGTCTTCGAATCAGAACTCTAAAGTTCTGAATGCACGCGGCATCTAATCAATAAATCGATTCATATACTAAGCAGTGTTTTAACTATACAAATGTAAAAAGTACTTCAATATTTATTTTTATGAATTATAGAAATCTATTGTACATGGATCGAACCAGTAACAATCGGAAGGTTGAACTATCGATACGATATCGATTCCCTAATATCGATTAAAAAGTTTTTCAATTATACCGGGATTAAAGACTTATAATTTAAAATTCGAATCTCAAACGTCAATATGCTCGTATTATTAAAAGGATATTTCATTTCTTTATAACGTCTAATAATCCATGTTTTTTTTTTTTTTCTCTAAAGAGTATGCATGTAATTTATGCTAGATGTTTGTATGCTGCTATTCGCTTCTATTGCACGTTTCTTTCAGCTTATATTATTATTCATTACTTATTAATAATACTACTATGTATTGGAGGAGACATCAGTAAATAGATAAGGTGGTGGTGCTTTTATAATTTCTTATAGTAAGAAACAAAATGTTATATCTAATCAGTTGTCAATCGTCCACTGCTGAACATAAGTCTTTCCCAGAAGGTAAGTTTTGCCAGTAGTTGCCACGCTTGGCAGGTGGGTTGGCAACCGCAGTTAAGCTTTTAGTGATGTTTTAAGAGGGACGCTGCTGCCCATCCCTCGCCCTCCCTTAATCGCCTCTTACGACATCCACGGGAAAGGAAGGGGTGGCCCATTTTATGACAGGAACACACGGCGCGGACCACACACACATAATAAGGATATACTATCAATAAATTGATAGTGTACATACCTCAAATCATTTAGTTATTTCATTAAATTCCCTTAGTCACCTCTTACATCATCCACTGTGTGGGTGCCATATTCTATGCCGGGACCTAGACAGCGAAAAACGTTACTATATAATAGAAAAGCAACATATATGCAATTGTATGTAGATAGTTCTTAATACAATTGAATACGCTTTATTTTCCTATTTATTTATTTTTCCATTATATCGCGACGATAAAGTCGTACCGTACCGTGCTATTTCAGTTCATGTATTTTTAAGAAATCTATTTACACAAGAGAAAAGAAATAAAGCTGACATATGCTCAGCAGTGAAACGATGAGTTGCGGGTAGACATGCGTAATACCGCTCTAAAATTTATATATATATATATTTTTAATGGGTGAAAATGGAATGGTAACCTATATATTACATATAATAAATAAATGGTACATATTTCCAATTAGTGATTTTCAGTCTAGTTCGCGATATTAACATATAAACGATTGCTTTAACAGTTTATACGTGACGACGTCCGTATACCCGGTGCCGTCGATATGCGCACAAGACCAAATATCTGATTGGTTTGACTCACTCGCCGAGTGCCTACACTGGAACGTCAGGAAGAAACAGAAGCAGATGGACGAGATGAGCGACATGACACACTCCTCAAGCGACACTCTGGAAGAGTTAGAGAGTAACCATCATGACGAGAGACCGACGGATACATGACCTGAATGGATGAAATATAATAAATTTACCTTCTTGTTCATAAAAATTTCATACATTTAATAAACCTATATTTTAACTATTGGCAGTGTTCCGTCCCTTTCTCTCTAGCTGAACACATAATTAGAATGAAAGTGATAACACATTAATAGTTTTATCAGGTTTAAGTAGTTGGAAATTTTATATGAATAATTCTAGCAAGACTCATTTGTTTTCTTGGCCCCTTGATATATTTCATAAGGAGTAATGTATTTATAAATGCACAAATAACGTTTTTGTGTCTGAATATGTATGGTGTAAGTATGTGTTAATGATTCTGATATAGCAAAAAATATGATATGTGATTATTTTGTTTTATATAGGTGACATTCCCTTGGACAATAAAATTAAATTTTGTTATGTCTTTCCGGGGATATGTTTCGTTTCTTTTTGTTTGTTTGTTGTTCTATGATGCTATTTCAGTGGCCTGATGTTTACATTTCGAATGCTCAAAATAATACGACAAAAAAGTCGTTTTTAGATTGTAATCAAAGGTGGCAACACTGATCTTTTTTAACTAAATATTATTTAACTTAGGTGCCTACTTGTCTATTCTTAATTAATTGAATAAATAAATTGATACTGAATAAATATTTTAACCGACATGTGTAATAATTAGTAACTTTTTTATAATATTTAAATATTTGCCACCAATTTTGAAAGCGCCTATATATTATAACTATAATCGTAAGTGATTTGCACCATCAAATTGTTAAAATATTATTTACTGTAGTAAAATAATCTTAATAAAAATAAATTTAACTATGTTTTCAAACTTTCATAAAAAGAAAAAGGTGCTACTTCTTAAAACATTGCAGTGCCAACAAAATTATGAATAAGCCTAGGTTTATTATTGGTATCCAATTAGAGCACAAAAATTAATACCAAGTCTATGTGTTTTGATCAGATATTCATATAAAGACAGTCGGACACGATACCCGTAGTTATTCTGGCCAGTCTCTTTCTTTTCTTTGTTTGGATGACTCCGTAGTTTCCTAACGAATCTCTAGTAGTTATGGTTGTTTTGTATTTTTTTTTTTTTTAATTTATTATTGTACTATTAAACTAACGTGCTCTACAGACTAGTCATAAAATTATCATTGTAAAATATCACTGTAATCGTTGTTGTCTTCAAGTTCAGTAGACCTCACAAAAGTCAGTAGCTGGCTCACTGTACTTGTTATTGAACTGGCTTCGTATCCGACTGCCGTTTGTTTTATACAGGGGTTGGCTATATAGGTGTTAAGAAAATGTTTTATTTGTCTAGCAAAATACAACAAAATTATGAAAAGAATGTATTTTTCAAAATATTATGTGTTATTTAAATTAAAATTTGGTATAAGAATTAAATTTATTCATTTCATTATAAATTATACAAATCTGACTAGCCGTTTGGTTATTTTTATTATTTCCCTAACGACTACACCAATTTATCTCCAAAGACGGAAAGTGCAAGATCAAACAGTATATATATTAATTATATAGTATATAATTTGATTAGTTAGGGAAAGGCTTATTTCTAGAAATGTCTCGTTTCACAATAGTTTACACACTCTTAAGAATTATCGTGGGTAATTCCTGATAAATTTACAAGGATAGGCCACCAACCCTTATTTTATGATAATATGGTTTTTTTTTATTCAACTTAGTATGGCAAACAAGCTGACGGCTCACCTGATAGAAAGTGATAACCGTTGCCTATAGATATGAACAGTACCATGAACATAACAGAGTATACTGTTTCACCCATGATACCCCCATGCGTTGTCATTCCTGAGGACTCAGGTGTTATTCCTCCGTACCCAGTAAATTCACGTGATATCCCGCCTTTCAAACCGAAACACAGCCATGCAAACACAACTGCTTTACGGTTGAAACACGAATGGGACAGAGGTACCCAAGCAATCGACTTCTGTACAAAGTCTCCCTCTGGTATTATTATTATCTGTTATTTTCACTATTCCACCTAAATTTTTTAAATTATGTAAGTACATGAAACTATATTGCTTTCATATATATCAATATTATCAATCTTACGATTTAAATAAAAGTTATAGATATACGTACAAATCAATTTTCCGTCAAAGCTCAGATTGAATATAAATTTTAAAATAGAACCTAAGAACAAGAATAAAACTACCTTAGAGAACTATATAACTGGAGGCAGAAAAAAAGTATGAAGATAAAATATTTTCGCAGCACTAACATAGATAAAGAATAACAAAAATAATCTGTGATGTATTTGATGTATGACTCTATGCCTTGACATTAAGATTATTAACTATTGTCAAATATGTCAATTTCAATTTGAAATTTTCAATACTACAAAGATAAATATTAAGTAACCTTAAAATTATTTGGATTAATGAATTAACTGGAATTAATAAACGAGTACAATGTCCAAGATAACAACATTAATAAATTTTCTTTCTAAAAGATCGATTTCGGTAACCACACCTAGAGAAGGTAAGAGAAATTTTCGAAAATTCGTGATTCCAAATAAAAGGGGCTCGCGACTCCACAAACAGAGGCAGACTACACCGCAGGCGGAATTTGAAATAGATAACCGTGGAGTCCGCAGTACAGGATATTATATGGGCGAGCAATTTATTAAAGTTCCCGAAATGATACCAGAGCTTATTGTGCCAGATCTAAAAGATTGTAATTTAAAACCCTATGTTACATATAAAGCAGATAATGTCATACAAAGTGAGTTTACAGCACAACAATTGTTTGACGCCGTATACAGTAAAAAAGTTGTCACAGATTTTAAACAAGGCAAATTAGATGCAGATGGAATGCCACTTGAGCCATCCGAGGAAGAGAAACTCCAACCAGAAGAAGCTGTTGCAAGAGCAAAGAAAACTGGATCAGACATATTTTAGTGTCTTATACACATTTTAAGTTTAAGTAGTTAAGAACATTGCATAGTTACATTAAATATTTATTATAGTTATTGTAACTTTCATTTTATAAAAAAATATATATTCCTACCTACAATAACATATCTTGGTATAATCTTATCTGAAAATAGAGCTATATTTTTGAAGCCTCTGAAAATTACAAAAAACATCATGTTATCTTTTGAATAAGAATAAATAGGTATTTCACAGATTATATATATTTGATAATAATAATAACAACTAACATATTAATACCATGTCTATGGCACTCATAGGAACCAAAATATATTGTTTGTATTAATGACATTCAACTGAAGCTGTATAGCTTATAGAACCTCTATGTATAATGCCTTCCTGTTTTTTTAACACCAGCCACTGCAATTTTCGTATATCAAATATAAAGATGGCATCTTATTCCACAGTGAAACAATGGTCTATTTCACGTTCATTGTGATGTGACTATATTAATCTACAGCCACAGGAGAGTAGCTATGATTTCTTTCAATAATAAGTTTATATTCAGACATAGATTGCAGACATGACAAATACATATAACGATGGATAGGGATATAAGAGTGACAGATATTTTATGTGACAGATATCTTATTAGCAAAGCACAAAACAGATGTCAATCTTATAAAACAAATATGATAGTGGACATTATTCATTAAAAAATGGACCATCACAAAAAATCATATCATATGTCATTGGTCCAGGTTTTTGTAATGGATGATAATGAAGTGGTAACCCCACCTGTGCAATATATGCTGGCGAGGCACCAGTTAGGAATGATAGGTTGATAGGTAAAAATAAAAAGCAGGTCAGTTAGCCCATTGTGATGAATACACCTGGAATTCAGCACATGGTTTCCAGGGGGAATCACATGGAGGTCGACCTGACAGGGCATATTACTAAATGGCTCAGGTAGATTGTAAAAAATTTACCTAATTGTGTATGGCAGGAGAGGAAAGATTAACAATCTTTCCTCCCTTGTAATGGGGTTTACAATCTCCATTGCAAGCAGTATACCTTATTAGGTTGACCTCCGCAAGGTTTCCCTGGAAATCATTATGGATAATTCTTGTTAAATTCATCATGATTGACATATTCGACAAGAATTATTCATAATGAGTATCAACACTAACTGGTACCCCACCAGCATATACCGATAGTGCAGGCGGGGTTACTATTTCATTATTATTTATTTTTTGTAATCCATTGTCACCGGGGGTAAAAGGATTGTTAATAATGATATTTAATACGCACAATGGCCCAAGTGAGAGGCTAAGCGCAGAAAATGGAGTCTTTTTCACTTTCACAATGATATTTAACAGCGCCATTGCTAGTAATATATCCTATAAGGTCAACCTTCATCACGCCATTTTCTATGGAAACCATCGGAATTGATTTATTGTTGAATTCGTCACGATATGCAATCTGACCTACTTCATCATTGCCTGTCATCCCTCACTGGTGCCCTGCCAGTGTGTATCAATACCAATCATACAGTACAATGGTTACCGATCCATTATTATCAATAAAAAATATGTATGATAAATGTATACATTTCTTTGTGTTTACACCTTTATAAAAATACCTACATATTTTTTTATCATTCACGAATCATTCTATATTCATTTCACTCCAGATGTATAAGTCACGTTTTGTAACTACACGCTATCTGTTGCAGTGATGCCCGAAATCACCCTAAGGTCATAATCATACTTAACATATTTTACTACATCGCAAAGCATTATTAATTGATAATAATTAGATATCTTTAAGTAACTGTTTGTGAGGAAATTATAGGTACAAAAACTATATATTATAATCTTAGATTATATAGATAGAGCATTAATATGGAGACATACATACAAATGCTTCGAGAAAAGCGGGTCAACTTTCTTACAATTTCATAAAATTTTGTGTGATAAATAGTTATGAGTGTTTCCTTTATAACTTCTATATTTATTTTGTTTTATAATTTTTACATCTTATTAATGCCTAAAAAGTCATTTATTAAATATAGATACATCAAGATACATTATGTGCGTAAGTATATAGAACACTTATAATAAAACGAGTCCGCTAATTTGACAATTAGCTGATAAAAAGTTGACCTGTTTTAGAGGCTCGAGGCTCTACATAATCTAAGATTATATGTACACATATGAGAGCCTTGAAGTGGGAATATCCAATAGACCAGCAGTAACCTATACGCTACGTACGCTAAATATGATGTTGATTTTATAGATTTCATAAGGACCAAAATTTACGATTAGAAGCTGCAGAGAATGACTCGAAAAATTTTATAATATAAGAGGGTAACTTTTAAAATACGGAACATTTGTCCGCGTTAATAAACAGTCAGTAGTGACAATTTGATACAAAGAAAAACCGCAACTTCAATCAAAACAAAATTTTATTAATATGGGGCCACCACAGGAGTAAATCTAAATGTCGAATAATCGACTAATATGATCATAATATTTAGACAAATTAAGAACTTCAGATTTTTGAAGTCACTTAAAATAGTTATTTATTTAATACGTTATATTTATCTTATATTTTTGTTTCTTTTTCATATTTAAAAAAAAAGCTATGATATTATTATTTACTTCATTTCTTTATGAAGAATTATTTACTAAAGTTCATTTTTAAACATAGTTTTTGAACATCGGTATCCAGCCGGTTGCCGGATATCCGTTTCATCACACAAAGTTGCTACTAATGTAATAACGTAAAAAATATAGAAAATTTATCTACCTACCTACGCCACTTTTATTAAAAGGATTCAGTAAAATATTTAGTCTCATTACTTATACTGTGGAGAAATCATTGTTTACTTAACAAGATCACTATTACTTTCCAGCCAGTATTTATAAATTCATAGTAGTGATATACGTGAAAAACGCTTATAATACGTAACTATTGCCATTTTGTTAATTTCATTTAAACAAGAGATAGATATCATTTCGCGCGGTTGTGTGGCGCGTGCGCAGTTCGATTTCTTACCGCAACACCACATATCTATAGATATAAAATAATGGGTGGTAAGTATTCTGCTATGGATCCGATGGAAGTTCCCGTTCCGGACATAGAGAAATTATTACAACGTGATAGTTATTTGAAGCCCTATGAACGTGAAATTCGTCGCAGGTGAGTCATAATTATGTCTTTTTAATTTTAACAATACTATCTACTTTAAATTCATAGTTAAAAAATATCTTTGTTTTCATTTTAGCTATAGGTTAGTTTTGTACCCCACACAACGTAGTGTTTACTAATCAACACAAAAATATAGCTATAAAGCGCTAGATTTACGAATGGCGATAAAATAAGTAGGCAACTACATTTTTACTTTTATCAACATTTCGAAATAAAATTATAATACAACCTCTACTAATATCATGTTAATAAAAGGAAGTGTGGTCTTTACATCTATTAAAATAACAAAAATAAAAGTTTCATTGCTACAAATATGTAGTTGTATTTTGTTATAGAAGTTATGATTTATTCAGCGCTGGAAGCGCTGCGATTCTTGTTTTTGCAATGTCAAATGGAAGGTCATAGTACTTCATAATATTCAATGTTGCCAACTCGTATTCAGATTTTCGGGCTAATTAGGATTTTTCAAAACAAATAGAAGCTATATTATTCAAAAAAATCCTTATAAATCGTCATAGTCGTAGAATACTGACGGATCTATTAAAACTGACGTAAATATTAAATATATATATCCGTCAGTATTCTACGACTATGACGAAATGACAAGTATTATAATATAAGTGAGCTTGGTACTTAGACGGCTCAAGCGATCGTCGTTAAATTTGATAACATGTACTCGTGAAGTATAGAAGTACATGGGCAACTATTAATAGCACTTTGTGAACGTTTCAAATTGGATTTTTGCATGTATTTTACTCAAAGACATTTAAAGTGTCTTCAAAATTTCGATACAGAGAAAGACATAAACCTAGATTAAGACAGAGAAATAAGATCTTTTTTATTCTAACACACCTGGCCTAATTAAAACCGCAAACATATACCGGTATATGCTTTCGGTATATACTGTCGAGGCACTAGTGAATAATAGATAGACTCCCTTGATAATATACTCTTTGTGATAGGTGAAAATAAAGAGTAGCTCTTTTTTAATGATTGATAATGTATATTAACCCCACCTAGGTGAGAATGAAAACAGGTAAGTTGGTCTATCACGATAAATTCCACAAGACGTAACCACGATGGTTTCCAGGGAGGACCATGTGGACTTCAATTTAACAGAGTATATTGTTAGCAATGGAGGACATTCTCTTTACCAACAATTCTTTCGCCCACTATATATATAGTTATTATACCTGCTCAGTATATTATATAAACTTATAGATATGGATGCTTTAAAGACCTTTGGAATCAAATTGAATCGTGGGAAGGCGGACTGGAGGACTTCACAAAAGGTTACAATTACTTCGGACCACAATACAACAATGATGGGTCCGTAACATGGCGCGAATGGGCTCCAGGGGCTCATTCTATACACCTTCAAGGAGAATTTAGTACGTATTTACTATGAAGTTATTGTTGAAATTAACCTCGCCTGCATTATTAGCTTACGCTAATGCGTAAGGGATGATAGATGAGGATCAATAGAGAACCCGACAAGATATGTTGCTTACAGGAGTCTTAATCCCTATAAAAATTCGAATCTCTCCTCTGTGGTATTCTTTATTAACAAAGCACCACAATGCCAGTATTATCTAATTTTAGACAAAGGCAGTACTTTCTGACATAATGTTTTGAACTGTAATAGAACAATAATATGAATCTTTTGCAGCCCAATACTTACTCGTAGTATTTACTGGAAGAAAAATCGAATTTGAGAGTTCATTATCGCAAAGTAACTTACCAACCACTAGGCACGCGAATTATCAAATATTTCTTAAAATATTTTCCCACTAATATTACAAATGCGAACGTTTGTAAAAGTATTTCAATATTTGTTACTAAATTAGGCTTAAATGGCTAAATAGATTGTAATGAAATTTTGTACACAGATAGACCAGATCACATCCTCCGTCTAATTCGCATTGCCAAAGCGAATTATAGCTAAACATTTATATAGCTATTGTCGTATTTAAGATTATTTTTCAGGGGAGGCTTGGTCCCTTAAAAGAGGCATATATGTACATAAGGCTCCGCTCGGATCTTGGGGTGGACACAAGACAATTCTAGAGTGGGAAACAGCCTACACAGTCCCCTTTATATAAGCTTATGTATATATTATAATATCTCGTGTAGTCCCGGCATAGAATAGGCTACTCCTTCCTTTCCCATGGGTATCGTAAGAAGTGAATCAGGGAACTTATGGTCGAGGTATGGGCAGTAGCGTCCCTATTAAAACATCACTAGAAACCTAATTGCGGTTGCCAACCCTGACGTGGCAACTTCTAGCCAAACACCCAAATGGGAGGCCCATGTTTAACGGAGACAGTTACGGCTGATATGATAATGATATATTGTAGCTGGCGATAAGCATCGTCTTCCTCTGCTACAAATACATATTATCCATTCATTTCAGATGGATGGAATCCCAAGAGTCATCCGTTTAAAAGATTAGAATACGGGAAATGGGAGCTCCACATCACCGCAAATCCTGACGGTTCGTGCCCTTTAAAACACGACACGCGAGTTCAGCTTATCGTCAATGATAATTTGTACAGAGTGTCGCCATGGGCCAGCTATGTAAAGCCGTTCGAAGGTTTCACCTATCAGCAGTTTATTTATAAACCAGACAGAGTAAGTTTGATTATGACACGTTATCTTTACAAATTGATAATTTAACTATGTTTTTATTGTGCTAACCCGAAAACATTCTCAAACTAAACTTGTTTTTGTAATACTTACTTGAAATAATATAGTATTCATATAATTAAATTTTATTTTAATCGCAAAAACAAATATTGGCATATTTATAGAGTTAATTGCTTATTAAAAAATAAATATATAACGTATTTGGAAATATAGCCCACGACTTGGGCCTAATTATGTTGTTTGCTTAGATTATATAGAGTGTCTTCATACAAGTGTTTCGAGAAAAGCGGATCAAACTTTATACAATTTTGCGTGATAAATAATTATGAGTGTTTCCTTTATAATTTCTGTATTTATTTTGTTTTATAATTTTTGCATCTTATTAATGCGTAAAAATTTAACTCATTTTATTTATTAAATAATTAAATATAGATACGTCAAGATACATTATGTGCGTAAATATATAGAACACTGATAAAAAAAAACGAGTCAGCTAATTAGCTGACAAAAAGTTGATCCGTTTTTAAGACTCATTGCTGTATTTATATAATTTAAAACTGGTGTTTCTAATTACCCACGCAAAATACAACATCCATACGACTTTCTCCAACTAACTTCAAAAGAGAAGGACATTCTCAATTCAGTTATATTTATTTACATGTTTGTTACCTCATAACTCTATCATTTATAATCCAATTTGAAAAATTATCTTTTTTATCAAAAAGGTATATAATTTCAGATTGGTTCTATCAAATTTATTAAAATTGTTTCAGTAGGTTTGTTTTTATTTTCGGCAACGCGCGCGTAATATCCCTGGTATTGCAGGCGTTCATAGGCTGCGATAACCGCTTACCATCAGGTGGGCCGTATGCTCGTTTGCCACGTCAGTAGTATAAAAAAAATTAAATAATTGGTTTTGCCCTGATTTTTTTTGTTTGAAAACTTAAATTATTATTATGGTGAACATTTAATGATGATGATTATGACATGTTCATCAAATATATGTACCTATATTACTATCTACTTATTAAATTTATACATTACACTAAAATTCTCGTGTCCTTATGTTTTCAGCCATATCAATTTAAAAATCCCAAAGTTCCTAGGCCGAAATCACTTCGTATTTATGAATCACACGTTGGCATCGCCACACCTGAAGGCAGAGTTGGTACATACAACGAATTCAGGGATAATGTACTGCCTAGAATAAAGAATCAAGGTCAGTAATATTAATGACTCATTATTATTATTATTCATTTAATTTAAACTTTATTTACTTTCATTGTTTTTCATGACAACATTTTCTTACTTTACTGAGTATTTTTAGTTTCTTTTTTTTTATAATCTATTATGCATTATATAGGTCTGTTATCTGCAGACAAAATACTTTCCTTTGCGCCTAAGAAGTCTTATTAAGTCAAGTTATTTAGGATCTGCGTAAACGTAGATTTGTACGCAGACCACGAAATTCCCCGTTGTATCCGCTGAGAATTTATAAAATATTATATTTATTATATGTTTAAAAATTATTATATTTTAAGTTCTTTTTTAGCAAATGTACCCTAGTATTTTAATGGATGATAATGGAATGGTAACCCCGTCTGCGCTATCGGTATACACTAGCGGGGCACCAGTGAGATGACACTTGAGAATGAAAAAACAAGTCAATTAGCCCGTCGTGATGAATTCACTTGGAATTCAACACGATGGTTTCCAGGGAGGACCACGTGGAGGTCGACCTTTTTGGGCATATTGCTGACAATGAGACTGGTAGTCCGCATTATTAACAATCCCCCCCCCCCCCTATATACCCTAGCATATAGGTTATATTTAAAATGAAATAATTTATGTATTAAACAATTTTATTGTTATCAGGATATAATGCTATACAGCTCATGGCGATTATGGAACACGCATATTACGCCTCTTTTGGCTATCAGGTTACCAGTTTCTTCGCAGCAAGCAGGTATATATATTTACCTAGTAGTCCTGACTTATATTAAATGTATATACTGTATTTTAAAACGGAGAAAAACATAAGTTTATGTTATATTTTAGCACCGGATAAGGCAAGCACGGCTAGTATTATAATTTAATATATATGTTTTATTTGCTCTTCTAATACAGTTAATTACTTGTTATAGTAATATTTTATGTATTTATTTATTTAACATATTATTTGTATGTTTATATTAGTCTAATTATCTAATACATAAAATTCTCGTGTCACGGTGTTTGTTACCAAACTCCTCCGAAACGGCTTTACCGATTTTCATGAAATTTTGTGTGCATATTCGGTAGGTCTGAGAATCGGCCAACATCTATTTTTTATACCCTTCAATGTTAAGGGTGACCCACTCCTAAATTTTTTTTTTTATTTTTTTGACAATTTTTTTTATTTTTATTTAAATATGATTTAGCATTAAAAAATACATACAACTTTAAATTTTCATCGTTTTACGATCAACCCCTGTATTTTAATCGCGATTTTTTATATTTCACAATAAGTGGTAAAACAACGTTTACGGGGTCAGCTAGTATGTTTATAATATATTACTTTATATTAAATTGAAATACTTTACCGTCCAGTGTTAACTCCGCAAAACGTACATAGAATTTCACAGTGCATTAAAGTTTAAATAAATAAAAAAAAAGTATCGTATGTATTAAGTTAGGATATAACCTACTCGTGTAGGTACTAAATTTTACTTAAAATATTTCAAGCGACATTGAGTTAACAAACTAACATCTTTACGAACTTTTACATTTATAATATTAGTAAATTATATTGTAGCCCTTCGTATAGGTATATATAACATGGAACTTTAACATGAGAGAGCGCCCTCTATACGAGTGGTAGTTATGGATTAATGTTCGTTTTCAGTCGCTATGGTACACCGTGTGAACTCAAGCAGCTGATCGACCGCGCCCACGAGTTGGGCCTGTATGTACTACTGGATGTTGTACACTCTCACGCCTCTAAGAACACGCTGGACGGGCTGAACGAGTTCGACGGCACCAACTCGTGCTACTTCCACGATGGACCAAGGGGCACGCACTCACTGTGGGACAGCAGACTTTTCAACTATTCTGAGTAATTTTTTTTTCAGTTTTACTTGTCTTTTTTCTCATTAAACAGCTATAACAGCCAGTCAGTATTTATTAAGATTTATTTCATTAAAAAATTCATATTTCAACATCCAAAGATACGGTATATTTTGTAACGGGATTTTTTTTTTCTGATCTTATTTTTTACTCTTAAATTATAAAGTATACGTAATTACGTTATATTAAGTCTATTATTTAACCAATTTAATCATCACATGTTATCCGATGCTGAACAATTTAACTCTAATACATTGTACCTAAGTACCTAAAATTATACCTTTACCACTTACACCATAGTGCAACCTAATTTTTTGGTTTGATAACAGTTTTCTAACAATTTCAATATTTCCGGTCTCAATTTCAGAACTGAGGTTTTAAGATTCCTGCTATCTAATTTAAGATGGTATCAAGAAGAATACCAGTTCGATGGCTTTAGGTAAGTAATATAATAATGTGTATTTATTGTATATAAATACAATTAAAAAATCGTATGTCGTCTTGTAAAGAACTGAAGTACCCTAAAGTATTTATATTACCTAAACGTAATGAAAGCTAATAAACCACAGGGGTATTTAAAGGAGGGTGGGGGAATCCGATGGGTCGTACCTTGGATGGTACCTTGCCAGCGTATACTGATAACGCGGTCGGGGTTACCATTCTATTATCATCTTTAAAAAATATATATATCTAATTTCTTCATAGGTTTGATGGCGTGACCTCGATGCTGTACCACAGTCGTGGCATCGGTGAAGGTTTCTCTGGCCAGTACGACGAATATTACGGCCTCAATGTGGATACTGAGGCACTTGTGTACCTCATGCTAGCCAACGAAATTACACACAAGATTGATAGCAGGGCCATCACTATTGCAGAGGTGGGTTGGCGTTCATATACATTCATTCGTATTGTGCAGCTTCATACGTGAGTAAAAAAATCAAGAACTTAGCGGATTGAACCCAGTCCTTAGCCTACCTGGTACTCCTAGGCAAATCTTTAACGAAATCCCACAACGATGAAAAAAGTCACACGAAATCCGTTGAACAAAATACCAACATATTGACATTACA
Source organism: Galleria mellonella (assembly GCF_026898425.1). Lineage (NCBI taxonomy): Eukaryota > Metazoa > Arthropoda > Insecta > Lepidoptera > Pyralidae > Galleria > Galleria mellonella. The sequence continues at coordinate 206,837 of NW_026442061.1, forward strand.
GGGCGTTGCCCGACTGCACCTTTTCCCCTGAAGCCAGTACTTATTACACTTAGTATTAAAAATACCAAATCACTTTTACGAGAAATTGCTCAACCACTCCATTTCGTGTCATATCTATCTCTATGGATTTGAAAAATGAATATTTTTCTCTCTGTCTGTACTAATATTTATATGTTTTTTTTTTTTTATAATCGATAAATTCGAAATCTACTCGAATCTATTTTAAAAATTATTTCATCTATAGAAAGGTTAAATTTCAGCATGTAACATAGACTTACAATAATATGAGTATATATTTTCAAAAGTATCAAAATTTTGCTTATTAAAGGTAACATAAGATTTTAATTTATATTTATACTCTATATATAAAAAAAGTAAATCCCAAAGAGGGTTGACGTCAGGCAGGTGGCCGGTCGTAAAACTAAAAACCAAATCTTTTTGTAATATGGATAAAATCATATTACGCCGACCCCAAATGATTGGGATAAGGGTAGGAAGATGATGATATAAAAAAAGTAAATAATTTGTATGCTATTAAATATAACGAAACATAGTCAACATTGTAAAACAAACTGTAACATCAAATTATGTAACTATGTTTCTAGCCAAATAAATTATTATTGTTACTAAAATAGTCCATTCACTTTGTCTAGGACGTGTCAGGTATGCCAGCAATTTGCCGGCCAGTCGATGAAGGTGGTAGCGGATTTGACTACCGTCTAGGCATGGCGATTCCGGATATGTGGATAAAGTTGCTAAAGGAGGAACGCGACGAAAACTGGCAGATGGGCCATATCGTGCACACTCTCACCAATCGCCGCTGGATGGAAGGCACCGTCGCGTACGCTGAGAGCCATGATCAGGTTATTTTATTTCTATTTCCCCTATTCGGGTATAAAGCAGGTTAACTTTTTTATATAATTTTGCCTGATAAATATTTATGAGTGTTTCCTTTATAACTTCTATATTTATTTTGATTTTATAATTTTTTGTATCTTTTTGATGCGTAAAAACTCATTTTATTTATTAAATAATTAAATATAGATACGTCAAGATACATTGTATGTGTAAGTATATAGAACACTGATAAAAAAACAAGTCGGCTAATTTGAGAATTAGCTGACAAAAAGTTGACTCGTTTTTAAGACTTAATGCTCTATCTATATAATCTAAGATGAATACTTTTAACTAGTTATTTAAATGCACAAAGAAATAGATACTTTGAAATATATAAAATAACATATTAATAATTCACAGGCCTTGGTAGGTGATAAAACGATCGCATTCTGGCTTATGGACGCTGCTATGTACACCCACATGAGCACGCTGAGCGAGTCCAGCGCCATCGTCGAGCGCGGACTGGCGCTGCACTGCATGATCAGACTTATTACTCACGCCCTTGGAGGCGAAGCGTATCTCAATTTCATAGGTAATACTGCCATACAAATTTATAACAAAAATATAATAATTAATACAATTTCTCAAAGAAATTTTTTATCTTTAAATATATATATTTTTAAATTTTTTAATGTTATATTGAATTAAGTAATATTTTGTTATTATTTCTTCTTGTAAATAAATTTATATATATAATTACATACACACATACATTAAATATATATATATATATATTGTATATATATATATATATATATATGTATGTATTTATGTATGTATGTATATATATATATATATATATATATATTTACAATTTGTGTGTGTTTATTTTCAATCAACATCAAAAAGAAGGAGAATCTCAATTTGATTCTATTTTTTTTTGATGAGTGAAAATGGTATGATAACCCCGCCTGTGCTAACGGGATACGCTGGCGAAGCACCAGTGAAGGGTGAAAGATGAGAATGAAAATAGGCCAGTTAGCCCATCATGATGAATTCATCAGGAATTAACCATGATAGTTTCCAGAGGGAACCGCGAGGAGGTCGACCAGATTGGGTATATTGCTAGCAATAGGATTCTCAGTCTCCATTACAAACAATCCCTTTCCCTCCAATTTGGTTGTATTTTTTTTATGTTTGTTACTACATAACTCCGTCAGTTATAAATCGATTTGGAAAAATCTATTTTTTTTTTATGCAGCTTAGAATGGCAAACAAGCTGACGGCCCACCTGTTGGAAAGTGGTAACCGTCGCCTATAGACATGAGCAGCACCATGGACATAACAGAGTATACTGTTATATGAGAGGACACAAATTGGTCCCATAGAAATTTTGTCAAAATCAGTTCCATAGTTTAGTTTTGAACACAATCTGAATTATATTGGTATTCTAACTACTTTGTATTTACGTCTAGTTTTCATTTTAATTTTATTTTTTTGCTTTGTAATTGCAGGCAATGAATTCGGCCATCCAGAGTGGCTAGACTTCCCGCGCGCAGGTAACAATTCATCTTATCACTACGCGCGCAGACAGTGGCACCTCGTGGATGATCAGCTTCTCAAATATAAGTACCTGAATGAGTTCGATAAGGACATGAACAATCTTGAAGAGAGATACGGCTGGCTTAGCTCAGATCCGGTAAGTCTTTTTTTTTTTATACAACTTAGAATGGCAAACATGCTGACGGCCCACCTGATGGAAAGTGGTAACCGTCGCCTATAGACATGAGCAGTACCATGGACATAGCAGAGTATACTGTTTCGCCCATGATACCCCCCATGCGTTGCCATTTCTGAGGACTTGGGTGTTATTCCTCTGTACCCAATAAATTCACACCATATCCCACCCTTCAAAACTAAACACAGTCATGCAAACACAACTGCTTCACGGTTGAAACACGAATGGGACAGAGGTACCCAAGCAATCGACTTTTGTACAAAGTCTCCCTCTTGTGTCAAAGTCAAACAAACAACATTTCTAAGATTAAACAGTAACCACATTATAAATAAGAAAGATTTGATTTTTTTACTTTCATTTATTATAAATAAGTTAACGTAATAAAAATGAATATATGTATATAAAAACTGCTTTAAAAAAATCTTTCATCTATAGAAAGCTATATTTTCTCAACGACTAACATAGGCTATATATTATCTTCAAAAAAAAAAAATTTGAAATTCCTACGCAAAATACAATAATGTAATTGAAAATATAAAATTTTGCTTATTAAAGCTAATCATCATCATCATCATCATTTCAGCCATTAACTGTCCACTGCTGAACATAGGCCATCCCCATAAGGAGAGTTTTTCCAGTAGTTGTCATGCTTGGCAGGCAGATTGGCAACCGCAGTTAGCCTTTGGTTTTTTTAGAGGGACGCTGCTGCCAATCTCCGATTATTAAGTTCCCCTAGTCGCCTCTTAGGACACCCATGGGAAAGGAAGAAATGGCCCATTGTATGTCGGCATCATTCGACAATTAAAGCTAATATAAAATATTAATTTATTTTTCTATTTATCTACCCATACAAAGCCGCAGCGGATCGCTAGCTCTCCGTAATACAGTTTACATCCATGTATTAGTTATCACTTACCATGAGACAGGGTCTTATAGGTACTTCTTAAATAAAATTTAAGTTTAAGAAATACCTAAGTATATTCTTTAGTAAAATATTATGTTTATTTCTACATCCACAGGCATACGTGTCATGTAAACATGAGGGCGACAAAGTGATAGCGTTCGAACGCGCCGGCGTACTATTCATGTTTAACTTTCACCCAGACCAGAGTTTCACTGACTACAGGGTGGGCGTTAACGAGCCAGGAAACTACCGAGTGAGTAACATGTACTATCTACATTAAATATACCTAAGTGTTCAGGGTTAAAGCTTTATTTATATTATAATTTTACAAAATTAAGAATTAACTAGTCAGATTTCTTTTTTTAATAATAATACATATCAATATAAAGTGGAGTCACATAATGATCCCATTTGTCTAGGTCTCAAGCTGGAATATCTTGCATTACGAGAATACCAACAAATGAATTTGAGAGCACAGCTCAGAGTATCTAGATCTGGGAAAATTTATAAAATTCTTCTTTTGGTCTAACCGAGAATCAAACAAGAGACCTCATGAACACAAGATGCTTTGTATACTACTCGGAATCGTCCATAATTTCTAATCTATATTTAAGGCCAAAAACGTGCATATTTGGGTACTAGAGTAATACTCACTTTTAGACATTATATGAACTTAAATATGCTTGTAGAATGAGTCTACAGTAAAGTTCAGAAAAATACTTTACTGTAGACTCTTAAAAAATTGAATCGGGGTATTTTCATTATAAAAAAATGTATAATAAAGTGAGGGGTCAGCTGTTATGAATTCACTTGAATTAGTATGATAGTATCCAGGGGACTGCGAGGAGGTCGAACTAATAATGTACCCTATGTTGCTACCAATCCCCATTACTAACAATCTTTCACCCCCTTTCCCCTTTATTCCGAGTCTTAACTATTTTTGTAAATTTACTCCAACTTCTAAAATAAACTTAAGTCTACAATAGGTAGTTTACATTAGGTATATCGATTCTTACTTTTCAAGGTTGTGCTGTGTTCAGACAGCACGAAATATGGTGGTTTTGGACGCGTGGAACCGAACGGTGGAAACCATATGACACAGGGTATACCATGGAATAATAGAAATGATTCAATCCAGGTATGGGTATTTTTTTTATAACATTTTTTAAATCACTGTGGTGGCAAACATGCATACGGCCCACCTGATAATAAGCGGTTACCGTAATCTATGAACGTTTGTTGCCGACTCTAAAAAAACCTCTTACCCCTTTTTTTGAAAAACCCCATACTGTAGCCTCTTAGGAAAACTTTGACAGGGAGCTCATTCTATAACCTCATAGTTCGTAAGAGACAGCATTTCTGAGACTACGCTGTACGCAACCATCCTAATAAAATTTTAAATCAGTTCTTTTCCATGTTGGAAAGTAGAATTTTTTATTTATACATCTACTGGGTATTTACATCTACTGGGTAAGCTTTACAGTCTTCCAATACGCTCACCCAGGAAATCATCAGTACAATAACATATATAAAAAAAGATATAATACACGAAGATATTAAATATTTGCAAATAACTAATCGAAAATGGTAAACACTATTAAATATGTTGATTTGTTAATCTGCAAACGAGAAGCCATGACCTGAACTTATTTTCACTGAAATATGTTTATCGAATGTAATTTTTTTATTAAATTACAGCTAACGGTATTTAAATTATTGTTGTGTTTCAGGTATACATTCCTTGCCGCACCGCAATAATATATGCACGACCATAGTTTATTATATTTACATTTATTAAAGCTTGTTACTTTTATTAGATATATAATGTAAACCCATTTAATAGACTGTTAAATATAAATATTGTAATAATGGCTGTTAAAATATACAAAGACTATCGGGTGTAAAATAAATCTATGTGTTTAATTAGATTCATACTTAGACAATCATTCTTTCGGGGAAATTGTTTGATTTTGGATATTTATAACTATTTTTGTTACATCTCGTATTTAAATCTTAAACTTTAGGAGCTCATATACCTTAGGAGATTACAAGTAAAAAATTCCTATTTTACATACTTCAGTGATTATCTGACGTTTCCAAGGATTAGTTTTTTATTTTACATCAAGTGTTGTTATAAGAAGGTTGGTAAATCAAAGACTTAATTTTGTACAAAATATATTTTCAGAATTTTGTTATATACTTAAATAAAAAAAATTATAATCTAATTTAATAGTTTTATTGCTAGGATGGGACCCCTATGAGTAAATTATTTTTAGGTGTGCACGAAAGAGGTTTTAATCTTGAGAGTGTGACTGTATAGCCAAACTCTTCAGCTAATCTGCCTCTGTCCGAATCTATAATGGCCATACATCTAGCACCTCTAATGGTTAATGGATGTTCCTTATGAGTTTGATCGGCCGCATGACCAATACATAAATACTGGTCAATGGTGACATTACTAAACTTACAACTCCTAGGATAAACTAGTCTATCTGTAGCATGCAGGGATCCATAACAACATGGACACAAAACAAACTTAGCATTGACTTTCAAACACTTGTCCAAAACTAGGTCGCTTGCTATACCACAGGCATGTAAAGCAATGCCTATATCAAATTTACCAATAAAAAAATCAAGGTTACACTGAAAGAAAAGTACATTTTTTAGACCCATATCATGCACCCTTTGTCTTGCCCTCAAAAGTGATTGTTCTTTGTTTTCTAATAATATTACTGTACATTTAGGTAATAGGTAAGCAATTAGAATCCCCAAATGACCACTGCCACTGCAGAAGTCCACAATAACATCCCCTTCTTTTGCTATATTTAAAACGGCTAATGCTAGATTTTCAAGCTGCTGAGATTTCCTGGTAACTCTCTCATCAGGCAAATGACCCGCTGTAGGATTAGCACCATCGGGTATGTCACTCCAATTTATACATGAATCGAAAGGAATATTCTTTACATTTAATTCCATGCCCTCTACCAGTGTACTCAAAGCATTTTCTATGTCATCTGGTTTGGTAAATAATCTTTTCTTTGGATTTTGCCTTTTTGGATCACATTTGTACAAACTGACATCATCTGTTGTAGGTACAGATAAGTTTTCAAGCAATATTGAATGTTTCCTGATCCCATCCAGTACAGATTTTATTGTTTGTATCTCAGGTATGTTCATAACATTTGTAAACCACTTAGATGTCAATGGTAAAACTGATTCAAAAGTAGTACCAAATGACTGTGCTATAATATAGTAAGAAGGAAGTAAAATTAGATCAGCTAAAGTGAAAAAGGGACCCTCGGCAAATTGGTGACTGATGTTTAAGTCCTCTATTTTGATAGAGCAATCTACTTCTAGTTGTTTTTTAATATTAGATTTCCATTTCCTGGTCTTAGACGTTCTAGTATTTTCTGATATTGATGTAACTTCCTTCGCTATCTTTCTATCATCATCAATTTTTTTTAATGTCTCTTTCTTTATATCTCTTGCTACTTTATAAACATTGTGTACTCTTACCGGCTTCCTAAGATGGTTCTCAAATCTGACCATGTTTTTTGGTAGTACACACATTTTTTCAGTACTTAGACATTCTTTTATGGTTCTCAATAAATCTACTTCGCAGAATTTTGTCCATATTGAAACCTCATTGGGTGCCTGCAAGCAACCTTTTCTAAATCCAAGCAAACCTTCTTCATGTTCAAATGAACTTTGGTTTTGTGTGCGGTACTTACATATGTGTCTAGCCACTGCACACAAACCAGTGATGATAGTGTCTCCATATAAAGTTACAGGAAATGCACAAGATTTTACTTGCCAAGGAACATCTTTCAGATTAGTAAAATGAAGATTAACTTTTTCCTCACAGAAATCAAGTGTTATTTCATTCTCTGAAGATGGTATAGAGACAAAACACAAGTCTACCTCATCTGGAGCACAGTATTTATAAATGCAATAAATTATATATGACTGCAATGGCAAGGATATTTGATATGATTGTTTATAATTATCAGAAGTAGAATTGGTTTCCAAAAAAACAATATTTTCCATATCTGATAATGTATATTTGGATAATTTGATCAAATAAAATACCTGTTATCTCTATTTTCAATTATCATTACAAAATTACCATAAACCATATTCAGTTTGAGTTGTAAAGCACGTGGCTATCAATTTCCATTAATTGTAACCAAGTTTGATTGTTGAGGTGATTTTAGAGGTTATTTTAATTTTTTTAAAATAAAAGTAAACAATACCATAATATATGAGTAGATAAGTAGGTAAATGTGGATAATTTAATTACTAGGCTTTTTGGGACTTTCAGAACTTAAGTGCTGTCAGTCAATCTTTCCTGTCACTGTCACGCACGCACATTATTTGAGCAGGATTGACACTCTTTCTGCTAACGAAACTAACAATTTATCTATGCGACCAATTAGATGAATATTCGTAGTATTTCACAGTAATTATTTTTTTTAATGGGTGATAATGGTATGGTAACCCCGTCTGCGCTATCGGTATATAATGGCGGGGCACCCGTGATAGATGACTTATGAGGATGAAAGCAGGTCAGTTAACCCATCCTGACGAATTCAACTAGAATTAGCCACGATGATTTCTAAGGGAAACCACGTGGAGGTCGACCTGACAGCGTATATTGCTAGTAATGGGGCTATTTGATCCTATTACTAACAATCGCTTTCCCTCCAGCAATTATTTTTATATCTCTATCCAAAATATTATAAAAAAATCTATCAAGTAGAATTAGAACATTAGTATTAATAGAATTTGAAAATTGTAAACAATTTAGAAAGTTCTACTTTATTGTCAAAAATTTTCAAACTTAATAAACTGCTAGCATATTAGCAATGGAGTTTGACAGCGCCATTGCTAGCAATATTAAGTCGACTAAGTGGAGGTCGACCTCCACGTGGTCTCTGGAAACCATTGTAAACAATTCTTGTTGAATTCATCACGATGGTCTAACTGACCTGCTTCAACCTCACCTATCATCCTTCACTGGTGCCTCGCCGGTGTATACCGATAGCGCGGATGGGGTTACCATTCCATTATCACCCATTAATAAAAATTGGTAGCATAGACAACGTACAAACATTTTTTGATTGAATTGATGCGGACCTAGTTAATTTGAAATTCTGAATGACGTATTAACTGTTTGATTGATAATTAATAATAGGTTCAGTTCTTGATTGACGTATATAAAACCAAAAATTTACGAAAATTCTTGAAATGTAAATAAATAAATATTATAAAATAAATTGGTATATAGTACAATAAGTATATAATCAGGTACTTTTGAATTTTTTTATTGTGCAATAAATAATAAATAATAGTGCATAGTAAATAAAAATATAAAAGTAATCATATTAAAATTTTTGTTCTGTAATTTATTATAATATGGTAGTATTTTTTGTAGTAAATGGCATTAATCATTAAAATGAATACTAAAATTTAATTGTATCTAAAATACTGTATATATAAGCAAATGTGAATGTATAATTGATAAGATTTTCCATTTTTTTTAGCTTTCCTAATTTTAGAGTGGACAGAAACTTGCAGAAGTGTGCAATTTCATGATGTTGGAAGTTATAAATGGTTTCCTTTTGATATATTTTGTTATCTTATGCACTATTAGTACTCTGGTACCGCATCTAGTAAAGCCAGTAAGTATTTATACATGTATTTTATAAGTAGTGTGTTGGTAGTCACATATATACTAATGGTAGAGGAATTAAACAAAATTAATCAAATAAGCCAGTAAATGTTGAAATTAATGCTATATTCTCTTGTTATAATGTCATCTATACTAACGCTATAAAGAGGTAAAGTTTGTGAGTTTGTTGAACTGATTATGAAAATTCTTTCATTGTTAGAAAAGTTTTCAATAATTAATATCAATAAACATAATTAAAATTTGGCAAAGTCTATAATATGGTGGGCGCCGTCTGAACAATTTGAAATAAAGGAATAAAATTTATAGCAGCTGAATAGTGCCAGAGCACTGAGGGTAAGATATTCTCAAACATCTTACAATATTCAAATTGCAATACAATAATAAATATAATACAAGAGTACAATATAATAACATGTTCTGTGTGTTATTGGAACTGCCTTGTTCATCAGTAAAAAGGGAATGTTTGCAAAAATGCATGTGGATTGTTTCTACACCATTATTTGTAAATGATGATGCTACTGCTCTTCAGAGTGCAGGCCAGTCTCAACTGCATTCTGGCCATGTTAGCAAGTAGGCTGAATTCTTTCTATATGTTCTTTTACTTTACAAAAAAGCCTGCAAACATCATATATCTAAGTTTAATATTTCAGCCAGAAAACAAAACGGTTTTTGTGTTGTGTTAAAAATAAAAAAAAATTAACATATGGCAAAATACAAGCCTTACTAAAATGTGTTGAACATTTTAAAAGTTACATACACAAACAAATATTACAACAGTGCAAAGTTGAATGTAGTTGACAAATAAATAATGACTATTTTTCATCCATATTATTTCATCATATTTTTATAATACCTACATTTGTTTCAGATCGTAACTTGCTTTATTAGACCATCAAATGAGGAACGCACAATGTGGGCTGAAATCCAAAAACTTAAATCTGCTCAGAAGACTATATCAATGAAAGAAGAGTTTGCAGCATACTCCAAAATTCAACGCAAAATCAATAAAATTGAATCTGAATTGAAAGACAATTCACAATCTCGAATGAGCAAAAGTTTAGCTATTAAAAGCTCTGTGCAGATTGTATTTCAAGTTGTTGTTGCATTAATTATGATTCTGTCTGTAATTTGGTTTCGACAGGAACCCATAGTAGCTTTGAAGGGTGACCTGTTTCCACTGACCACTATGCTTAGATATCCAAGCAGTATGCCCAATGCTATTTCTACACATATGTGGGTAATAATTTCGAACTTTTCTATACGGACTTTATTGAAGCCTGTACTATCTTAGTTTTTGTTAATAAAAAGGAAGATGAAATAAAACAAATACATAATTTTGACCATTTATTGATTAAACAAAATTAATAGTATTTTATACTCAGTCTACATTTGACCTTAAAAATATTTTAACAATTTATAAATCTGTAGAGTTATATTTATTATGCACAATTTGTAATCAATTTTCTACTTGATTCTACAACATTAACAATTTCAATTACATCATTTGTTGCATTTTGTTTTTGACTTAAAAAAAAAATATCGACTGAATATAAAAAACGAGAGAAATAATACTTTCCCCTATTGTGTGTAATGACATTAAGAGCTATAAATGTGTGCACGTGTTTTAATATTATCATCACCAAACTAATATTTACAAGTACTATATCACAGCTTACAACATTCTATGTGCGCTAAAGGACTGGAATAATAAGTATAACACGATATTGAACAACGAGTAAACTGAGCAACAGTTTATAGTATGTTGAACAAATAATTATGGCCACAAAAGCTCACACAATTTAAAAGTCTGTGAGAAAACAAAAAATATTTTTTTTAAACATGTACCAACTTTACTACAAATACCAAAATTATATCTTGAGAAATCAAATGTTTAAATAAAGCTTTTTTTTTAAACATTTAGTTTCTGAAGTTACTTGATAAATTAATTTTTGTAGGTCTGACTGGAAGTTACATTATTTTATTCTAACATTGTAATATTAATTAATGTGACTTTTAAAACAATAAAATAGTATTTTAATAAACCAATAATTAAAATGACAATTGTTTATAATATATTGAATGTGAGACTAGAACTATGACTACAATGGTTTTTCGGGTGTCACTATTTGGAGCATTATTAGGAAAAACAGCCTTCTATTTTTAATTAAAAGAAAGGCATTGTAGTTTGTTGTTAGAATTACTTTACAGTCTCAATTGCAAATTATAAATATTTATAAACATATTTCAATACTAAATACAGATTATATTCGTGCAAACAAAAGAGAAGAAATATTTTAATTACATATGCAGTTCTTCGTGGTTTCTATTAATCATGATGCCAATGATAAGATAGCGCTATCTAGGCCCTGTACACTGTTGTCCATTTTGACAAACGGAATAAAGTGAAAGATGCAATCAATGTCGCGATCATATTGGTTTGCGAGTATTTACGCATTAAGTTAATGTACCAAACGAAAAGCCACATCTGTAATGCTACCACTAGCGAGCCAGAATATATTTTTGTATTGAAACATGTTTATCAATTGAAAAAAGAAAAATATCTATGATTAAATTACGTACATTTATTAAGTACTGCTTCCATCTTAACACACTATGAAGTTCTATTAACCATTAGATATTTCGAGATGTCTATGCTACCTCGAGACCGTAAAATTATAACAAACACTAATCTTAAATCAGTCACATGACGTGGCACAACGTTTACTAGTAAAGCGAAAAACTCTATAATGTTCGAGGATAATTATAAAATAAATCGAGCCGATACTACTTCTTTTCACATGCATCATCAAAGAGTTGGCTCTCGATTTTCAGTTGCAAACTTCTAGACTACGGGGTTCAGGCATTACGTCGCACTGGGACCTACGCGGCTTCAGTCGATTGCTAGGTGTTCTCGTAGAAGGAACTGTTGAAATGCGTCGTTAGCAGATACACCACCGCTTCGTATGTTGACATCATGATCGCTGTGTTCGGTATTTGACGAACCAATTGAGTGCCTAAGCCCCTGTAATTAGATGATTTGTTTGCATCAATTTTTACTTTATAATTACTTAGTTTTGTAACAGTTGCTGTGCCCCACAATATTTGACTAAAATCAGTATATTTTATTTAATTTGGTTTTTTAAATACTACTGACTATGACAAAAAAATTTATTCTATGCTGTTTCTTTATTAGTTTATAGGAGGTAGTTGTTTATTGAGGCAAACATACAATTTCACTGTTGGATGAATTTGACAAAGGCAATGCAAGCATGAAAATAATTATTGAATAAATAACTGGGGCAGTTAAAAAATATGATAATAGGTGTCATTCTCAATAACAATACTGAAGTGAATTTGTATTTAGTCTCTTGTAAATAAGTAATAAAGAATAGTATTGAAATATAGGATTACAAAGAGATTTAAATAAAATATACAAGTAGACAAATAACTAGATGTTATTTCAATAATCAATATAAATAAATAAAAATTCTGTTAAATATGGATTTGTATGTAAAATGATTGAGCCTGACTTCTTGTTTACCGTTATTTTAATTATATAAATAGGTATACTCGTAAATAGTTCATACCTATATACTCCACGGTACCCTTCCTCCTTCCAAACTGTGTGCAATGTCTCCCAGAATTTTCGATATTTGTCACCTTCTTCTCTCAACCGTGTCCTTGCTACCTCTGTAATAGCAGAGTAAATTAATTCAGGTCGTTTAGTAGATCTTATTGTCTATTTACCAGAGGGATACTGTACGAAAGTCATTTGCTTGAGCATTTCTGTCCCATTCGTGTTTCTACTGTGAAGCAGTTGTGTTTGCATGGCTGTGTTTCGGTTTGAAGGGTGGGATATGGCAGTGAATTTACAGAGTACAGAGGAATAACATCTTGAGTCCTCAGGAATGGCAACGCATGGGGGATATCATGGGTGAAACAGTATACTCTGTTATGTCCATGGTACTGCTCATGTCTATAGGCGACGGTTACCACTTCCCATCAGGTGAGCCGTCAGTTTGTTTACCATTATAAGTTGCATAAAAAAAATTAACTCTGTACTCAGAGTTATCAGAGCAACTCCTTTTAGAATTTAGTAGGTAAAAGTTTTTATAGATAGATCCTGAGTTTAATTTAAAATAGTACAATTTTGTTATTTGAGAAATTTTATATTGTGTTATGTTTTATCTTAGATTATGAAGTATGTTATACTAAGTCCATGCTTATTAAGTCAGTATCAATATGATCTTTTTCCAATAAATTTGTGAAAAAGTATAACGGGAAATACTAATTTATAGGGTAATGTGACGAAGGTCAACTGTCAACCAAATGTTTTATAGCTGTATTACAAAGTATCTTTAAAGATTGAAATTGACATACAAAAGAAATTTCTGTCGTCAAGTGTCGCTTAAGCTATATTAGATTCATACAATATTGCCCTCTCTTGTGACACAATAAAATTTAGAATGACATATGAGGTTAAAAATAGGTCTCGTGATGATAGAAACAATAATAAAGATTGCAAAAAACAGACTTCAACTGTGGTGAAAACCAGTTATTTTGATTTAAAAACAATTACTGAACCAATTATGGTAACACTTCTACGGGAACAATCTGAAAGTATATCCTTTCAGATAAAAAAGAAATTTCTAATATGGTTCACAACTGACAGTTATGAGAAAACAAACAAAAAAAAAAAACAACAGAATCGAGAACGCCCTTCTTTTTGAAGTCGTTTGAAAATGAAGACAACGAAATCGTTTTAGTGAGAAATAATATTTGGTAGGAGTAACTCATTAACATATCATGGACCTCTCTTTATAAGAGCAGACTATTACTTATTATCTATTTGGTACATGTTATTTCGTTTCTTTTTCTTTCTTTTACAGTAGGATATATAGTCCTTTATTCACTTAGTCATCTCTTTCTATCATCATCATCATTTTGCTGCCCTAATCTCAAAATTATTTGGGGTTGGCATAGCCATTACCATTTTATTATCATCCATTGAAAAAAAAGCAATTAAATAATGGGGTAAATTTGGTAATACGTTAAAGGTCTTACCATGTGGATATGCAATACAGGATGCGACCGTCTTCGAGAAGGCACCGGCTCCCATGAACTCGATGAAGTCCCTTGGTGAGCGCTGGTCGTTCGGCACACCGTCTACACTCCTGGCCGCTATTAGTCTTGCCTTCACACCCTCGTAGAGTACGAAGTGTACTACAGTCTCACTTATGCCCATATACGACGCAGTGATACCCTTATAGAAGCCTCTTATGCCCTGAAAAAGGATTGACATATTTAAAATTATCTCATATTTTTATTATTATTTTGTATTATAAAAAATAGCAAAAAACTTGGCGTATTAAGAAATTGAAAACTACAGTCGGCTACTATAAACAAAATAAGACGGCACAGAATATACTATAACGCCCAAGACTTTTTATCATCATCATATCAGCCGTTTACTGTCCACTAATGATCATAGGCCTCCTCCAAAAGAGGGGGTATTGCCAGTAGTTGCCAAACTTGGCAGGCGGATTGGCAACCGCGGTTAGACATTATTGGTTTTAAAAGCGAAAACTACTGCCTATCCTTCGACCATTCTTCTTTAGTCGCCTCTTACATCTACGGGAAAGGGAGGGATAGCCTATTGTTTGCCAGAATCACACGGCAACGGATTTTTTTATATCAACGTTTATTCGTATGTTTTATACTTTCAGGTATCCTTAAATTTAAAAGATAAATCCTTAAATTTAATTTAAAAGAGCAACACGCAAGTTTCTTGCTCGTTCTTCTTGTGATGAGACAGCTTTCCGAACGAGCGGTAGATTAAAAAAAATGTAATGACTTTTCAAAAGTGCTTCAATGTAAGTTTATTTGAATAAATGATTTCTATTCTATTCTATTCTATTCTTATATAGAGATCGCAATAAGAAATTATTATAATAATAAATGTTATGTATTATTCATATATAAAATCGTGAATTAACACGAAACTTGATTATTTTGCGATGGCCCTTAAAATCTGTAATTGAAAAAATTTCGAAATAAATGGGGTTTGACTTTGTACCCCTCACCATGCGTGTCGATGCTGGTGTACACACTAGTTGGACTATCGTTTCAAACAAACATCCACTGAGAAATTTGGCGCCACTGCGGGAACGCATTGCGTCATCTATAACAATTTGCAATTAATAAATTGCCAAGTTCATAAATAAAATGTTCTATGATCGTATTCAGATAGTCATGAAATCGTCAGAATGAATCGTCATAACTTGCGACAGATATCTATTCGGTTTTTTGTCTTTTTATAGTTTGTGGATTGATTTGAGAATTTACAGGTTTACACTATTTTAGGATATAAGAAATATGAAATTTTACACACAGCTACCTTACATAATGTTAGTGAACCAAAGATATGCCGAATTGTTTCAGAAACGACATCACAGGTTTCATGCGGTTGGATATTACATTGCGGAATTGACAGATTAGGTATTTTTTCGCAATATTGGGTAAAAAATTTTCCATTTGAGAAATTTTGTAAAAATGGCATTCTTCTTGAAACTTTTGGAGAAAAGTAAAATGGAATTGAAGAAACTTGGATAATTTTTTTGGACAGTTTTGATACAGGTAATCAGTATAGAGGCATATATAAAGTAAAATGTGAATGTAGGTAGTAAAACAGAATAAGAGAAGGGAGGATAAGTTTAGCTAAAAGTAGACGCAGAAGAAATGGCTTTAATTCATCGTTCACATGTGGCACATGGCAAAACGCAGTGAAAAACAATATAACTTTGTAATTGGATAAAAAGTCTTAAAAATAATATCGATTTTGAGAAAAAATATTTTGGGTAAAAATCAAAATTAGCCTCTAGCAACATTATTACATAAACCAACGTCAATGTTATATAATTGTTATATTAAAATGATTCTGTTGTCACGTGTTCAGTCTATCCGATTCGTTATTAATAACCAATGTGTATGTGAACGGTATTTTATTTTTTATTTAGAAACCAGCGTTGTACCCCGGCTTTGCATGGTTAAATAGATAAAATAGTATTTTATTATTTAGCATAATACATTATATAGCATTATAGGGTAGATCCCTATGTAATTTAGTATAATGGTTATGGAAAAAAGATAGCCTATGTTACTCGCTAACAACGTATCTTTCTATATGTGAAATAATTTAAAAAATCGGTCGAGTAATTTTTGATGTTACTCAATACAATAAAAGAAAATATAAATCAAGTCTTTCCTCTTTGTAATATTAATATCAATCGTAGATGAGTGAGAAATGAAACCAAATCATACCGTTTTGTGATATATCCTCTTAATACATTGCAAAGCTGACATATTCTGCCCGTCCAATTGTAGCCGAGTCTTCACAAACCATATTGGATTAGTCATTGTGCACGATACGAACCCTGAAATATCATATTTGTGTTACAATATGCTCATAAAATAATTATATTACATCAATGAACAATAATCTGTGTTGATATTTAAAAAAAAAGAAAACAATGATAAAATTATTCACAAACGTAAAACGTTAATCGAATATACGACCATATTTTATAAGCAGCACGAAATAAGATATCTACTATAATAATTATTGCATAATCAATGTATTCGATATAGATATAAAGGTCATTGATCATAGTAGACAAACGCAGTGTTGGGCGACCCCCCACTAGGTGAACCGACAACCTATACTGTGTTGCAGGAAGCTGATAGATATAAGTGCTTCAGAACCGTTCCTTATGGTAGCCTGTGAGTGAAAAGCCTATGATCAGTAGTGAAAAATAGAGAGGGGGAAGGGAGTTGCTAGTATTGGGGTCGCAAGGTCCCATTACAGTAATATATCCCTAACACGTTGAGTTCGACAAGGTACCCTCTGGAAACTACAGTGGTTAATTTCTAGTGACTTTGTCAAGATCACTGACCTGACTTCATCTTTACCTATCATCTTTCACTTTTATCCTGTCATATCCTACGATAACACATGCGAGTTATCACTTACCAATGAACAATAAATAGTTAAAATGATGATGGCCATGGGGAGACTTTGTACAAAAGTCGATTGCTTGGATACCTCTGTCCCATTTGTGTTTCTACCGTAAAGCAGTTGTGTTTGCATGACTGTGTTGCGGTTTGAATATGGCGTGAATTTACAGGGTACAGAGGAATAACACCTGAGTCCTCAGGACTGGCAACGCATGGGGGGCATCATGGGCGAAACAGTATACTCTATTATGTCCATGGTACCGCTCATGTCTATAGGCGACGGTTACCATTTTCCATCAGGTGGGGCGTCAGCTTGTTTGCCATTCTAAGTTGTATAAAAAATAATAATAATAAAAGATGTCCAATTACCTGCAGCACTGGCTGCGGAGAGATGTACAATGGGCGTATCAGGTGCTATATGTTGATTTAATATGGCCTTTGCTTGCGAGTATGTGCAAAAATATATAGCTCTGGACGGTGCGACGCCCACTATATTTGGTCCTAAGCCCTTGAATAGCGCCTTAGTGCCCTCAGTTTGGACGATATGCCTAGAAAGTTAAGAGCAAGGTTACATTTAATGATATTTACGTTTTGGTTTTAACCTCGAACTGTACTGACGTAAGTTGTATCATTTCAAGATAAACGCGTACAAATATCAAAATGGAACTAAAAATAAATTATATAAAATTGGATTGTGTCTGGGAAAATGGATGTATTTCGGGCGGATAAGACGATTTTACACAGGGAACAGGAGTGATAGCGTATTCTGATCTAACGCATAGTGACGGTAAACTGATAAGCGATCGGCCAATATTTGTGCGAGTTATTAATCTTAAAATATTTGTCCAGGCGCCAGGTCTTTACAGAATAGGATACACGCACTCATCTCATGAAGATCAGCGAGCATATTTAATTTCTTATCTATTAGCGTACATGTGATAATTAAATTATTTTAAAGCAGTCTTATTATTTGTTCACGGACAATTGTTCTTTGTAAAAATCTAATATAATTACACATTATATAATATGTAAGTTTATGATACTGCAAAAGTTTTGTATTTTTTTTTCCGGTTTAGTTCAGTAGGTACATATTTTTGATAACTTCATCGCTACATCGATTTGATAAAACTAGAGAGATATCAGTAGACAAGTGTATTGGACTATACATAATGATTTTATGCACGCAATGGCTAAAAGCCAAAATGTCAGTACTCCGAGAACTAATAAACACAACAGAGTGCATTTGAAGCTATAATAAATTAGTAGGTGGGCATTATAAGAGTAAATGTTGTTATGTTACGATTTGAATATTAACAGAGCGCGTCGCGGCCTGTTTTCATCCCGACCCATAATACCTCGAAGGTCACGAGTTCAAATCTGGCATATACCAAAATCTCTATTTAAATTTTCGTCTGATTCTCCTCCAAACTAACTAAATGCGAGATAACGGTTGGCACGTCCGCTGCCACATTAGATTTTAATGTTCTACGAAATGTGAACAAGTTGAGGTGAACACAATGACAAAAGTCTTCCTTCTATGATTGATTGTAATCCAAAGTAATATTTATTTTTATTTCGAACATAGAACGTTACCCGATGAGCATCTATATTACAATTATTTAAGCCTTGACCCACTGAGCGTCCAAGACAATTGGGTGAACAAAAATACTTGCAGTGAGAAAGTCGATAGTAGATTATCATTAGCGTTTCTATCGTTAAGTAGCCACGTTTCTTTTTAAAAATATTTCATGATATGACAATGATACGGAAGAAAGTAAAGAATGGAACGAAAGCAGGACACTGTCCTTCCTTCTTTAGTAACCAGGTAATGTATCACTCATAAACACCGGTCTTCAGTAGTAGGATAGGACAGTTAGAAGTATAGTAATGTCCTATTTAATGTCCATTGAAATGTTTATGTTTGTAATTACTGTTTCCAATGTGGGGTGTACTGTCTGTTTGCTTGCTGTTCTAAATATTACAGTAAAATTAAAATCAAAGAAAAAGAAGATGTAACCTTTTAAGGGAGAGTTCTTTCAATTAAAATTACCATTATTTCCAAAAAACTATGGATTGAGAAATGACAAAAAAAGTCTAGTTTCTCACACTAATTTGACAATCATCATGTCTTGTTAGTATGAGAAACTCTTCATTGTTCCTCTTTGCATATATTTTTAGGACAAATATTCCATTTGGCTGGTAGAACACTCTCTTAAAAGGTTTTCACCGAGTTTCGAATTCACCGTATATAAAAATAGTGTCTGAAAGTTTTAAAGACTGACAATGCACATTACACTTTATGCTTCTAAATTAAATTAATAAAAAAAAGATAAGCTGCAAGTGTTTGTGCCTTTACTTTTCAGATGAACCACAGAACAGAATAAGGAGCTGTTCTTCTGTTCTAAGAGGTGGACTCTTATTAGCTCGTTTGCGTCTTAATAATAAAAAAAAGTTAATTTAAGATTGTTTCACAAAAAAACCGACTTCAATCGCAGTAAAACCAATTATTTTAATTTAAAAACTAAATTGCTGAACAGTTTTAAAATAAAAATTATGGGACTAATCGGTAAGTACATCCTTTCAGATATAGAAGAATTTTACAAATCGGTTTATAAATGACAGAGTTATGAGGTGAAAAAATAGAAGCGAATTGAGAAGTCTATTGACAAGTTACTGCTCACCTTATGCACTGTATGAGGCTCATCCTGTTGATGGTCCTGGCGTGGCCAGCCCTCGCGTACTGCTGAACCTGACAATTGTACGACATCAGCATACGATCTGCTTGCTTGCTGTACGCGAACATTGCGCCCATTGTACGTCTGTAGCCCCATTTGGCCTCCTGTGTTGTATGGCCAATGTTATGGATGTTAATAATAAAAAGATATTCGGGAAATTTTGACAAGTTAAGAGACAGGGGGAGACATGCATAGGGTAGCAATTACGTGTTGGGTTATGTACTTGTATATAGGATCATTATGTAAATGAATCAAGTACTATTTAAGTAGAAATACTCTAGTAAATAGTAAGTTTTAAGATTATGAAATATACATTAGTTTAGGATCTTACTATTACTACATTACTACATAAATGTAATATAACCCCCATGGAATATTGATGTTAATGAAAAATGAAAACAAAATTAATTCCTAGCAGTTTACTACATAAATGGGTGATAAATTTTAATGAATATTATTTAGGTTAGCAATAATTATTTAGAGAAAACGACATAGTAAATTATTTTTATTACATTGATACATTCCATGTACCATTTAATTAGATTTTTACTTCTAATATTATTAATAGATTTTAGAAATACGCCATTTTCTTCTTTTATACAAGCAGATACATTATTTGCCCTTTAGCTTTAACTAATTTATACATCTCTTTATACAATATGGAAGATAGTGTAAATATTGGTAGATACGGCCAACATATAAATTCGACGAACATAACATAAAAGTTTTCAAAATCCCTATACCTGATCTGTAGAATACATGTCATTCATTACATACATATTTAATCAATTTTGACCTTCTATAATGTTAATTCAATTTTAGCGCTATATTAAGCTACTTATCTGTGTGGCCACATGTGTTATTTATAATTTTTACATTATTATTTACCAAATTTGAAATTGCCACATTCTATTATTGCTCCCTTTTGGCTTCCCTACACGGCCCTAGTCTCCTAAATTCCTTTTTATAATATACATATATTTCCAATTTCCATTCCTGATTTTCTTTGTCGTGCACTAAATAAGCAATGGTTTGTTTAATTTTTAAAAATTTGTACGTATTAATTGAATTTTGATACTGACAATGCCTACTTATACAAAATTACATTAAAATTAATAATATAGAGACACCAAGATAAAATAAACGATTAATATTCTGTTTTAGATGCTATTTTAGTTTGTAACCTTTTTTTAAGCTACTTAGAAACAAACAAGCTGACGGCCTACCTGATGGAAAGTGGTAACCGTCGCCTATAGACATGACCAATACCATAGACATAACAGAGTATACTGTTTCGCCCATGATACTCCCCATGCGTTGCCATTCCTGAGGACTCAGGTGTTATTCCTGTGTAGCCTGTACTTCACTGCCATATCCCATTCTTCAAACCGAAACACAGTCATGCAAACAACTGCTTCACGGTAGAATTTTTAATGCATCAACAATAATAAAGTGTATTGCGTGGACATGTACCTAAACTCATTCGCACTAAATGATAGCAAATTACTGAAGCCGTACTACATATATCCACGCGATGTAATAATAGACTTGTAAACATCAAGATTCTCTGTTTCATCGAGTCCTAGGCGTAAATATGAATAAACACTGATACAGTACATGTTTAGGATACTTTATAACACATTATATTTATTTTTAGATATTTATCTCATGAAAACACCAAGGAGAGTAAGTTTAGATTTGTAATCTATTTTTAGTATAATTAGTAAGTACAGACACAGATAAAATAGCTATAATAATTGCTTTTTCAATGGTAGTAAGTAATAAAATAAATACTTTTTCCGTCATGTTACGAATTAATTATAATTATTTTATTTTTATTAAACTAAATTGCGACGCACATAAATATTTTATATAAGTACTTGTGTCTAATTGTTTTCCAATTATGTATATATATATATATATATATATATATATATATATATATATATATATATATATATATATATATATATATATATATATATTGTTGTAAAAAAAAAACATACAATAGTTCAATAGTTATGTGAATAAGATATTGTTATTATTCTGGGTCGACAGACTTAATTCATAAGATCACGAACGGCGAAAGATTACAGTTCTGTTAGGCAATAATTATTAGTTTACTATGTTAATATTGTAAATACTTATTTATTCGCTTCTTATCTTGTTAATATTCTTTTACTAATATAACACCTTGCATTGTACTATGTTTAAGTAAATAAAGATGATTATTATTATTATATCTTGCCGCCTTAATGAATTAAGCATCCGTCATAAAATTTGGTATACATGTAAAATTTGATTGAGAAGGATACGTTTAATCTCGGTCAGGCAGACGAAATTGCGTATAAGAACAAGTAAAGGATCTAATTAGCAATTAATCTGGCAATAGATTGTCTATGATTCTAATTGTATGTAACCCACGTGGGGTAAATTAGATTATGATTACAACGTAATTACTAACAGGAAATGAAAAAACTAGTAGTAGTACCTATGACTCAAGCTATGACAACTTATAAGAAAAAAAAAACAAGTGCTGGCTGGCATATTGACTATTCTGTATCAAAAACATACATAAAACATAATACTGAAAATGTCTATTGTAGAGTGGTTTTCGATCAGACTGGATTTGAACCTCTCAGTTACCCGGGTTCAATATACAAGGTTACGCATTTTATAATATTTTAAAAAACATCGTTATTTTTGAAAAATTAAAAAAAATGTAAAATAAAAAAAATATAGCAAAATTAAAATAAAAAAAAGTATTCTCAAACTTCTTCACGATTGGTTAAGTTTTTTGTAAAGCATAACTGCGAGTCTGTAAGTAGATGATAGAGGTGTCAATTTTGACATGTTTTTCTCCAAAAGATAACAAAAACAAAAACAGAAAACATAGATTCTTGTGTAGACTATAAACAAGAGGTAGTAAACAGATAAGAAGATAGCAACACTGAGTCACGGTAGAAAAAAATACCCATTACAACGCAGGTAATGTTTCTCAATTTCCATAGTTTTGTAACATCATAATTCATATTATACAATGTAATGCATTGTCTCACACAAGCCTATGTATGTAAAGTCGTATATTGATCAACGTACTGTTAGACATTTCAAGTTGCCACTGCGCATATCGGTCTAAATTTATAGTGACCTTGCAACTTTGTTAGGTTTTAACCTACTACTATGAATGACAGTGTGTAAGGTCATCGATTACCATCATATTTGTCTTGGATTACTTGGTATAACCGGAATAATTTAATGGAAGGAAGCAGCACAATATTTACAATCACTAATAAATTTGTCAACTATGCCCGCACTGCTTGCTTAATTGTGACAAATAATTTATTTTGCGCATTACAGTACGATGTGAGTAACTGTTGAGATTTTGTCACATTTTACTTTTAAATTTCTGTATTGAATTAGACTTTTGAGTAGAAGTTATTTATTTATTAATCAGTTTTGATACGTCCTCACAATCAATTGATGAATCCGTAAGTTATGTTTTTTTTTTTATGACTTTAATGATTTATAACCATTTTACAACGCGTAAAAAAAAGTATTTCTATTTTTTTTTATCAAGTCATCATCATCATTTCAGTATCAAAAACTCTACTGAATATACGTCTCCACAGACTGCCTTAAGGAAAAGCCCTGAGCAACCTGTATCCACTGACTCTATGCAACACTTGTATTTGTTGCTCCATCTAATAAGTGGCAAGATGTGATCGAGTCGCTCCATCTAATTCTAGTATCAAGATTTGATCGTGAAATGAAAAGATATAAAGCAAGATGTAAAAGCTTATTATTTCACGGTCGTAATATCAAAAGAAATTACAATTATACAATAGAGTATAGAAGACGGTACTCATTAACTCTCTTACAGATATATTTCCAAATCTTAAATCAGTGTAGGATGGGAGAGTTATTAAGTTTTTTGAGTTGAGAAGGATAGGAGGGGGGGCTATTCCAACTCCAGATTTGGTGATTCGGTGGTGGAAAATATTTTGAAATACACCAATTTTAGATATATTTTACACCATTGTTAGATGATGTTATTAAAATGAGACTTGTTGAAAAATCAATAGAGTTAGGTTGCGTATTGATTTCACAAACTGTAAACATTTGGGATCGTCGTCGTAGGCAACCTAGAATGAGATTCCGATATTCATTTGGACTTAAGCCAATGTCGGGTCACTAGCTCAACAACTCTGCTAAAATAGAATATAAATAAGGAAAGTAATTTTTAAAACTTCTAATTTGAAGGACCACGTGAAGACGTCAAGCGGCAAATACATTGCTTGTCCAAATAAACTAAGTACTAATGTTATAAACACACGATAAAAAGCAGACAAACTGTAAGAAGAGATATGGCCACTTTTAGCATTCTGTACTCTATGCTTATGCTCTAAAATTATAGATTATTACATTTAGTAGATTTATTTACTGTATTATATGGTTCTTCGATGGATTACGGAACTCCAAAAAGAGGGTGAGATGTACAAATATCCTGTAATTTTCCACGTACAATGTTTTACGTCATTTACCCTATTAGCTTCCTTAGTTTTGATGTCTCTCAGCTCAATTTCCATCCATTAGTATGCTAATATTGTTGGCACTCGGTGGAAATTTGAATTTGTCTTGAAATTATGCACAAAATTTTTCCTTTTTAACATATCTATTAATTTAACCGTGTAATATCACATGTTCTGTTCTGTAAATTTAGGACAAAAGTGTCTAGACTGAAGATTGCCTTCGCTTTGAGCAAGCTCGTTCTACAGGCATGCAGAATATTGTAGAATACTCCTCGATGTCCCTCGGATCATTAACCCAACAGATAACCTGTTTCTCGTTCCTGAACCATGGACATGCTATGGTCTAACGTAATAGGGATATTTATACTGCATTGGTGCCTGTACTATTAATTTATTCTCTCCATGTTAGATGTTTTAGCTGTCCGTTTATATTCAAATTCAAATCATATTTATTCAA
Organism: Galleria mellonella; assembly: GCF_026898425.1. NCBI lineage: Eukaryota > Metazoa > Arthropoda > Insecta > Lepidoptera > Pyralidae > Galleria > Galleria mellonella. Next base: position 231,745 of record NW_026442061.1, read on the forward strand.
ATAGGCTTATTTACAAGTACTTTTAAATCGTCTTTTTTTATGAATATACGAGTAAAAATGGATTGTCCGGTGATCAGTAGTCTCGTTGTTTGAGTTTCTTTATGCAACTTAGAATGGCAAACAAGCTGACGGCCGACCTGATGGAAAGTGGTAACCGTCGCCTATAGACATGAGCAGTACCATGGACATAATAGAGTATACTGTTTCGTCCATGATACCCCTCATAGTCGAGTTTCTTGCGGGTTCTTCTCAACATAACATTACGAACCCAATAATAGAATCATAGTATTTTTGTATGATGATAAATGCTTGTGATAAAGTTTGAATAAAGATTATTTCCATTCCGTTACGAAACACGAGTAAATTGTAACAGTCGCCGAGTTTATTACCCGTGGGCTATTTTTAGATTCTTGATTATTGGAAAAAATAACACGCCACTGATTAATAAGGCATTCACTATCCGTTTATATGTCATCTTACAGTATGATTGAAAATTATATTTCCAACTGACTTCAAAAGGAAAAAGGTTCCCAATTTTTTATATTTGTTACCCCACAACCCCGTCACTTGTAAACCGATTTGGAAAATACTTTTTTTATCTGGAAGGATAAACCTACAAATTGGTTCTATAAAAATCTAAATCGGTACAGTACTGTAGTTTTTATATCAAAATAACTGGCTACAATAAAATTTTTTTTTGGAATATAGTTTAAATTATATAACATAAATCAACGGTGAGGTCGAGTACCTAAGAAAAATCATGTTTTTCACAGTCACGACTTGGAATCTCTACACCTCCTACTACAAAACTAGCAATGATCAATATATAGTTTAGTATCTAAGATGATAATGAGAGGTCGCTATGTATACTTTTAAATAAAGCTTCTAAAATTTATAAGTGTACTAGAGCAATTGTCTTAAAACGAATTTTTACCCTTTTTTATGCAACTTACAATGGCAAACAAGCTGACAGCCCACCTGATGGAAAGTGATAACTGTTGCCTATAGACATGAGTAGTACCATAAACTTAACAGAGTATACTGTTTCGCCCATGATACCCCCATGCGTTGCCTTTCCTAAGGACTCAGGTGACATTCCTCTGTACCCTGTAAATTCACTGCCATATCCCTCCCTTCAAACCGAAACACAGTCATGCAAACACAACTGCTTCACGGTAAAACACGAATAAGTCTCCCTCCAGTATATTACAACAAAGAGCTGTCATTTAATCGAGACTTCTATAGCGGCGACCAATACTTGTATTTTCCATTGTACCAACCAGGAAACTTCTCATTTGTGTGCCCTATACTGACGGACAAAAGTATGCAGAGGATTGTCTCTTGTCAAACTTTGGCCAATAGTTTAACAAATTAACTTCGGACTTTGCCAAAATTGACCTTCGATCGGACATAGTGATACGCTGTAATGAATATGTAATACGTCTATAGTGTTTCAGTTATCACTATTTCAATAATGTGTAATCAGTCAGCTGTCTAAGTTTCCATGGAGCACAGAATGTATAGTTCGTCAAAATCTTATCAGATTTTACAAACGTACGTTGTTTGTCATTAATTAATCATTTGGTGTGGATTCGCTAGGGGGGTTTCAAAGGATTTCGTTGATGATTCGTAAAAGTAGTTTAAATGATTACAATATGTAATACTAATTTGCATTTCTTGACTGTATTAAAAATCGTTCGTTTAGTATTTACCTAAACCTCCTGTATAAACCTATATCCCTCGTTTAAAATTAATAAGAATAATTAATAATTTCAATAATAATGGAATTACTGCTCCTTTCCCTTCTAAGTTTGCTGGAACTATTACAGAGTTAAGCTCGTTTGTTGTACGTCTTTTTTCCAAATAATTTACAATAATGTAAGCTTTGTGTGCCATAAAATATAAATAAATAAATAATATTTCTGTTACTTATTATTGTTTTTACCGGCTTTTAAGTAGGCAAGTGTTATCAATGTCAATTTAAAGATTATTACCTCGACTACTCTTTTATTGACATGAAAATGAAAATCTTATAATACCTATTTAAATTTTATCTTGCGTATCATATTTAGTGTGTATTTATTAGTGTATATATTTATTGAACAATAATATTTTATATTATTAAAACACATTATACGACTAAGTGCCCCGGTTGGTCCCGAAACTAGTCGAACTTTTTCAACTAAAATACACTAAGTTAATCCAGTTGTTCTTTTATTAAAATATTCTTTTTTTAAGCAATATACTTGACATTTCTAATATGTTACATATACACATGTAACATATTAGAAGTGTCAAGTATATTGTACAAATAATATACATATGTACATGTTACTTGGAATGACAAAAAAGTTGACAACCCTAGGTGGATTGTCAACTTTTTTGTCATGGAAAGTGGCAATCGTCATCGTCGATACACATGAATAACGCTACTACAGAATAGACTGGCGCCCATGGTATTCCTCATTTATCGACGTTTTTAAGGATTATGGATTTTATGTTTCCATAACATATAATTTCACCGCTATATCACATACTATTCAAACGAGGGCCATACAAGCACAGCAAATATTGCTACAGAGACATTAGTGGGACAGAAGTACCCATGAAGACAATTTTTACACAAAGTTTATCAAAAATGGTAATTATAAAAAGAGTTAAAAAGAGCCATTGTACCTACAGTGAATGGTAATAGGTATTTGCAATAACGATATTTAGCTACTGACGTATTTCGGCGAACGATCAACAAACTCCAGTGATAGTCTTATTCTACATACGCAATAACGGTCTAAATTAGTTGTTATATTTATACTACCCGCGACTTTGTTCACTTATTCTAAAATACTCTGTGAAATGCGGGTATGCCGAGAGTCATTGTCGACAAATGTTTCTAATTACGTTAGAGATTATAGCCACGGGGAAAAGAGATTGTTAGTAATGCGATCAAACAGCTCTATTACTAGCAATCGGGTCGAGCTCCACGCGGTTACTTTTTACGGAACGTGTAGACGGGGTAACCGTTTCCATTTTCTTTTTTTGAAAAGAATAAATAGTCATATATAAATGAACAAAATTAAATTAAATAAATATGTAATATTTGTTCATTTTGTTCATTCAGAATTAGTATAAGTAATAAGACCTTTTTTTTACAATAACATTTATATGTATTACTATATCAATATCAAAAATTTTTTAAACAGTAAAATCTGCACAAAATTATTTGTGTGTAATATTAATTAAATATAAAGTGTTAGGCTCTTTGCCTATATTGCCATACCCTTACGAAGCGTCACAAAATAACTGGAAGATCCTATACACTCTTTATGTATGTGCACTATTTTTGTCGTACTGATTACAATACGACTAAGCATTGACTTGAACATTATAAATTACAAGGAATGAGGGGTACCAATGGCATTACAAGCTATTCTGTAATATCCATGACGTTGTTCATGTCTATAGGTAACCATTAACACTTTCTGAGGCGGGCCAACAGCATATTTGCGATTTTAAGTTGCATAAAAAATAAAACACTCTTAGTCACTCATGACTAAGGATCACGAATTGATTTCGAAACTAGTCGAGCTTTTTCGATTTAATTACACGTATTTTAAACCGGTAATTATTAAATCAAAACATTAAAAAAAATACAAATCAGGCATCTAACACATAATTAATATGAAAAACTATTTGTTTATTTTATGCACTAATATTTAGATAAATAGACATGTCAAGATTGTTTATTCAATAAGCTAAGTATATACAGAACAGATTATAAGCATTTTCTATTAAGTGCATGTGCATAGATACATGTTGATAACACTAATGTACATAGGAATAATGTTGATTACGATAGGAGTACCAAAACATAATGAATAAGTGTTTTGACAAAAACACAAAAAAGCAATCAGGATCACAATTAACCTTTCAAGATAACATATGTCTAGCCATTTTATAATATTGTGTATCCTAGTAACTGATATCTTATCAGAGCCCGGCTGGAAAGTGCAATCAATCAAATGGCGCATTTCAGCTTTATCACAATTACCTATTATGCATTATGATATCTAACTAAAAGACTTATTTACTAGGCAAATATTGTTTACCCCTTTGAAAAAATAAGTCTTATCAAAATTATTGGGGGCATTTGCAATCTGATAACAGATAAACTAAAAAATATATCAAAACTGATAAGGAATTGTTTATTTACAATTTAGACTTAGATATAATATTTTTAAAAAGTTTAAAAAAAGAGGGTTGCCAATTTCCCAGAGCAGAGCATCAGAGCAAATTATAATATAATTACATCATAAGTGGATACTAATAACATTATTTATTCATTATGATATAAATTATGATTATGATTAATGTAAAGTGAATGTTTTAGCCTACCAAAAATATCAACTACAATAAAATTACCTGGTGTTTTGGAATTTTAGAACAGACTTTTCTAGCATGTGTAGCACTATCGGAGGGTGGCGGCTGTGATGGTGGTACCCCGACACCCTTCGATGACTGTAGTCTAGTCTTCACAACCTCTAATGGACATGTTACAACAGCTCCCGCTGTTCCTGCCACCCTGGGAAATTTGAAAATGAAAAAATATTTACTTTGTCACAATTTGATATTAATAATTTATAGTACTGGACATTTACATACATATTAAGTTTCAAATTAAACAGAGTTAATATATTGAATTCTAGACAAATGTTAAATATTTATTTCTAAATATATATTATAAATAGAAATATGCAGGACAACAAACAATACAAACAAACAAATGTTTGTATTGTGCAGGGATTAAACATATGACCATTTGAAAGAGAGGCAGTTTGATAAATTGCTATACTATCTAGGTCATAATTACCTCTGAATTTATTGAATAGAGCAACCCTGAATTTAATATGGGGAAAAGGAAAGGAGTTGTTGAATTAGATTCTTACTCATTATCATATATACTTAAGGAGATATTGCATTCAGATGGAGATAAACTATTTAAATGTAGGTAAAATTCAATTAAGTTTAAAATGAAATACTTAAGTATGTTTGTTTACAAAATTTTTAATAATAAAAAAGACAACCCATGATTGGAAAACCCAAGATTCATATTTCAATACAAGAGTTACACTAAAAACTTCCCAAGTAACCTTTTGACCATTTGGCTTTAAAGTAATTTTTGTGCCCCTAGCACTTGATTCCAGTTAGAAATTTTATATTGTCTTAGTCTTTTTTTTTTTATATTTCTGACTATTATCATTTATCTTATTAGATTATATTTTTTTTATACAAAATCCTGTTTATATTTTGTGACTGTGTTAATATAGTGGGTAGTTAAACAAATGGAGAAAACAATTTCACAATAACTCAGCCCCTCTGCTACATAACTCTGAGAAGGGACATATAAATATAAAAATATTTGTAAAAATATTAGATAAATCTAACTAGGGTATTTAAAAGGTTAAAAAAGTAGGTATCTTAGGATAAGGTAAAAATTACTCCCACACTTCTTATCAGTTTTGTAAAACTTGTTATATTTTACGAAACTGATAAGAATATTTTGGCAAATTCCAATGAGAAACTGCATTGGCTAGTTGCAATATTCAAATATAATACTAGATAGTGAGATCTCTAATAAGCCATGTCTTGAGTTTTTTTTTAGCAAGAGACAGGCAAATTGAGAATCTTCTACTTTTTAAAATCAGTTATGCTGTTACTCTACAATTTACATTAGATTCATTTATTTGCCAATTTACTTTGAATTAATCTCTTTTAGTATTTTATTGAATTTGATTTAAGTTGTTACAATGTTGCAGCATAGGTAATGTCAGATTTGGCATCATTTTTTTAATAAGTAGGCATAGGCATATGATGCAACTTATCACAAACAAATGTAATTTGGCTAATTAATAAAAATTACATGTTTCTTATATTTTAATAGATATGTTTTAGATATATTTTGTTTTTGCCTAAGGTAATTTTTATCACTGTTTTTAAAATAATGTTTTCTAAGATGTATTATATAGTAGTTTTTATAAACATATAATTACTGAAACCTACAAATAAATAAATACAGATTAATTTCAGACCGAGAAAACATTCATCGAATTTTTCAAATCAATACCTACCTCTCATGAAAAAATACGATTTAAGAACATCCACTGACTATTAAGTTGGTAAACAATGATAATCGTTTTCAGATTTACCTTTGCACAATATAGAAATTATAGAAAAATTAACTAATTTCTATCAATATTACGTAGTACCTTTTGTTACCCTATTAAAGTTAGTTTATTTAATTCTATCATCATTCCATGGATCGAAACTATAAATATTATTGAATTACGTATTTGTCGCCATATTAGGTATGCGGCAAAATATTTTTTTACTGGCGTAGAATTAACGTAAACAACATTTAGCCACATGTGCCAATACATAAGTTCATACATAGTGATAAAGTTGAAGGTAATGATAACGGAAGACGATTCATTTTTTTAACAAAGTTACGGCTCACACTTACCCGCCGGCAACTAGATGTATCGCTGTATCCTTCTGAGACATTTTACGGCCAAAGGAACAGAATAATTACATGACTGCAAATTGCGACTGTCTATAAATAAACAAATGCACCACCACTTTTTATAGCACTGATCAAAACATTAAAGTTAATTTCCAGATACAATTATGTTATCACGAAGTATTCAAATAATAATTAATAAGATTAAGTAGTGTATTATTAATAATAACTATAAATTAAAATCGCATTGAAAATTAATATCGGTGAGCAGTCACAACACAACTCAAACGGTCGAAGTCTCGTAACAATTTACACACACAGTTATAATCATTTGCGTACTATATTGTCTACTTAAGGCACACAATAAAACCTGCCTACGTGACGTGCCGACAGTAAACAACAGATGCGGTACACCAAAGTAAAATATAAAATTCTCTGTAGAAATGTGAAGTTAGAGCAAACTAGTAAATAGCGACGATAATAGAAGGTATCTAATCATTGTTATTCGTTTTTTTCTTATCAATTCCAATCTTTATACAAGTAATATAGCTGATAAAAAGAAATGTTAGCCACGTAGTTTGTGTTGTGTATAATTTTAGACTTGGAAAAAGCGGGTATCTACTCTTTTTAACCTATGGTTAAAAAGAGTAGGTGAGTAAGTCTTAGACTCAGAACAAGGTTTGGTTTGGACAATTAGGTATGCAAACAAAACGCAAACGTCAGAATAAACATCAATTTTGACATGTTGAGTTTGACATTTGATTGGTTGGTTGCGTAATTTTTACGGCCGATTGATTTATTATAAATTTAATTTTATTTTATTACGCATTTAGCCGGTTGATCTTCCGGTGTATTAATTGTTTCTATTAGTGTTATTTTTCAATTCAACCACAATGTTCACGTCTCGTAACATTGGTTCCGTAATGTAAGTTATATTTTTTTAATTTCAATCATGTTAATTAGTCTGTTTCATAAAGTATAATTTGATTGAATACTTTTATTTTATTTTTATAGTGATAGATTTTTTTTTACTATTATAAAGCTTTGATATTATCCCCAGCCGTGTAGTCAATGCTTCGCGACAAAAGCACACTCTTCCTCAATTGCCATACGAGTATAATGCTCTGGAGCCAGTGATCAGCCGTGAAATTATGAGCCTGCATCACAGCAAGCACCACGCCACATACGTCAATAATCTAAACGCTGCAGAGGAGAAACTTGCACAAGCCCAAGCTAAAGGTAAATTATTATTTCAAAATAATAAAATAATCCAAGCTTGTTTCTGACCAAATATTATACAGTTAACACTAATGAAGAACAGTAATCTTTTATCCATAATAATAAAAAAATTTAGAGATATCATAATTATGATTTAAGATATGTGAAGGGGCTATTGCAGTTTTCTGTCATAAAATATAATTTTACATATGACATTACTTTTAAGTAATGTTGTATTCAGTCAAATGCTGTAAAATTTTGCAGGTAATCATGACATTGTGATTTTTACTAAGCAAAACTCCTTATAAAGACATATCTTTGGTTTACATTATTATAAATAAAAATTCAGATGATATGGTAATGACAAGTTTAAGTTCAAAATATATGTTATGCAGACTATTATTCAAAATTTCTTAAGGAATATTGCCAATTATCATGTTATATAACAGTTATATAAAATCTGTTAAGTGGGTATAGTTAAAAATCAATAATTATTATGGATAGATATTTTCTATTTCCCAAAAATACAAAATGTAGTATAAGATTATAGTATACTTATAGAAAAGATTGCCACTTTCCATCAGGGTTGTCATCAGCTTGTGTACTGTACTATTCTGTCATAAAAAATTATATTTTTATGATTTTTTAAATTTAAAATAGCCTATGTTATGATTATATTAGTCAACAATTCTATTTGTAGTGATTTCCATACACATATATATTTACTATTTCATGTATATTTTAATAAAAACAGTACTTAATATGTTAGTATGTTGACAGCAGCAGACACTAACACCTTAGTTAGTCTGATGAGCACCATAAAGTTTAATGGTGGTGGCCATATTAACCATGCAATATTTTGGTTAAACTTAACACCTTACCAAACTCAACCTTCCTGTTTATTACTGCAATCTGTGAAACAGTAATTCTATTTTTTGTTTTTTGTAGACCTATTAGTCTTTAGACCCTTTATTATAGTAGTAATGTACATGAACAGTCAATTTGTATGTATTCTAGTTTCTGGTATTTTTAATTGTAAATACAGATATCTTGAAAAATCATTGTCTGGTCTCAGCATATAATAAGCCACCCCTTTCTTTCCTGTGGCAAGAGGTGACTAAGGAACTAACTGTGTTTACCAATCCGTCTGCCAAGTGTGGCAAATCCCCTTAAGGGGAGGCTTATGTTCAGCATTGGACAGCTAAAGGTTGATATTATGATGATATCCTTAAAAAGACAGTATTTTCACTAGTATATGCAATGAGTATATAAAATCATGTATCAAACTTTATCACTACTATCTAATAATAGAATTTATGACTAAACTGGCATAAAATTTAATTAATCGTGCTATAAAAATGTATTCTAGATAACTATAGATTAACTATTATTTGCTTAAAAAAATAGAAAAGAAAATAATTTAAAAATTATTGAAAGTTATAAAAGTTGAAATGTTTAGTTAGTCAATTGAGTTTCTTTCTGTCACCTTGTTTGCCATTTTCAGTTGCAAAAAAAAAATATGTTTCTAATTATATTTCCTAGGTGTAATTAACGTAAAAGAAGTTTTGAGATATGGGTCAGCCTTAGTAATGTTAGAAGTTTAATATTTTTTTATTTGTATATTTTAAACTAATATCTTCAATTATACTTTCTTATATTACTCATGTCAATTGGTATTTATACTGAAATTCTATTTTTAACACATACACATATTTTATATATATGTAAATAAATTGTGCAGGTGACATCCAAACAGTGATCAGTTTAGCCCCAGCCCTGAAATTCAACGGGGGTGGGCACATCAACCACACAATTTTCTGGCAGAATCTCTCCGCTAATGGTGGACAGCCTTCTGGTGCTCTCCTCAAAGCTATTGAACAGTAATATTATTTATATCCTGCATGCATCCAAATCTTAGGCGAATTAAAATGGGCTTTTTACCTGTCTCCTAACAAGTTTTATCTGTAAATGCATGTTTAATCATTTAACCTTGATACTGCAAACTGACATTATTTTGATAAAAATGTTATTGTTTTTAGTGTGTTTACATTCTTAGCTATACTTCTGATTGCTTTTATTATATCATTCGCCACTTGTTATTGCTTTAAATAATTGTATTATTTTGTTTTTCACTTTCTATTTTTTTATCTTTATTTATGTTGACATGTAGCTTGTTTTTTAAGATTAAGAATGAGATCCTATATTTATTACTATATTGTTTACAATGTAAGCTTCTTGTGCTCTGTCCTCTTGACAAGGTACAAACTATGAAATGAATCTATTGATAGAATCGTTTTGGTCAAGTTTTACATGAGAAAGCACAAGACAGTGCACGACGCCATCTCATTCTATCTCATTGACTCGCTAATGATAACGATTCTAATAATAGATTCGATCGTACTTTGTCTAGAGGTGTTAGCTCATGTCGTTTGCATAAGTGTAGATAAACTTGTATGATTACTTATATGTAGGTATATATTTAAGACCTATAATTTTTTTAATAAGTATATTATTTTAACTACATTTTGGGATATATTTATATATTAAATAAATCTAATACATTATTGAGATAACTTAAATGAACTTTGTAATTTATTACTTAATAAAAATGCTATATTAAATATTCATTAATATTTAATAAGAAAAAGCATTTATTAATAACAATCAAAATATGGCTCTCAGTACCTTGTTGTGTCTATGGTATTAATTATGTCTATAGGCGACGCTTACCGCTTTCCATCAGGTGGGCCATCAGCTTATTTGCCATTCTAACTGCATGAAAAAAAAAAACCATGTAAATCTCGTGCTTAGTCTTGTGCAACTTTAACCTTGTCTAAAATTTTTTCCAAAAGAATACAGCATGGAGTTCTTCAAAAAAGAAGTTTCTTCAAGGTCGGCAACACGCGCAAAATGCTTCTGGTATTGCAGGCATTCATAGGCTATGGTAACCGCTAACCATCAGGTTGGCCATATGCTTGTTTATCACCTCAGTGACATAAAAAAAGTTGAACTCTGACATTTTGAATATTTTGTGGGAGCCATTTTGTACAATAGACATAATTACATAAAGTAATGAACAATCAAGTAGTTCCAACACAATATTCCAGGATGTTTTTATGATATTTTAATATATAATATAATTAAACTCTCTTTGATAAGTAATTGGTGAATAAAGTTCCTATACTAATTAGAAAGTATATCTTATTACTACTTATTATAGGGATTTTGGATCATTGGAGAATATGAAGAATCAGCTGGCTGCTTCTTCCGTGGCTGTACAAGGCTCCGGCTGGGGTTGGCTGGGTTATAATAAGCAACTGAAGAAACTCCAAATAGCCACTTGTCAGAACCAGGATCCTTTGCAGGCAACAACAGGTAAAGTTGCGAGTGTTTCGACACATTTATTAATTTGTTAATGACTTAAGTGTCATTACACATCCATTGAATAGGGCTTGTAGCTTAATAACTAATACTATACCCTTTTAAATCACCTTCAATGTGGTCCACTCAGGAAACCATTTTATGTACCAACTGATCTGACTTCTCACTTATTAACCCTCACTGATACTCCTCAGTTGAAAGTTATAGTGTAGGGTTTACTATTACATAATCATCCATTAAAAACGCTTCATCCAAACTTCGCACACATTTTTCATGACTCTAAAATTATACCATCATTAAGGTGGTTGTGGTTTTATGTACAACATGAGTAGGTTTTTTTTATTTTGAACACACCACAGTGTAATCTACCTCCAAACTAAACTAAGAAGCAGAGTTTGTACTATGGGTATTAGACAACTATGGGTATTAGACAACTAAACGTAAACGACTAACATCATAGACTTTAAAAATATATATCAATTCTAAAAATAATATTTATGACAAAATCATTATTCTGTTATTGAACTTTACGATTTTTTTATATTAATTACATTTAATTTTATTTACAAATACTTAATTAATAAAAAATTTTTTCCAGGTCTAATTCCTCTGTTTGGTATCGATGTTTGGGAGCACGCTTATTACTTGCAATACAAGAATGTACGAGCTGATTACGTAAAAGCCATCTTTGATGTCGCCAACTGGCAAGATATTTCCTCCAGATACGAAAATGCATTGAAGTGAAAATAATTTGCATTTATAGATATAAAAGTTTTAAGATTCTGCTAATAATCACATAGTGAACACGCGCTTTAGAATATTTTTTATGTGATGTTAAAGTAAGATTTAAAAATTTTATTTACCAAATTTGTGTTTTATTACATAACATTGAATAAAATAATAATAATGATGCAATGTTATTAGATACAGTTAATATCCCTATTACTCCAACAAACCTTAGATTATATTGCCCAGAAGATCCTTAGTAGATCTGTGGGATTACTCTTGAAATAAATTCCAATAGATCAATACTAAAATTTAACCGTTTTGCATTCTCGCATTGCAATAATAGCAACATAATGGTTCCATATTATTCTAATAGATGGATATTCGTGTAAATTGTCAATGCAAATCCATTTCACTTTTCATCTAATCCCTAATTTTTGTTTTATAAGTGCAGTATAAAATTGACATTGGCAATATTTTGGATTGATATTAATATTGGATTTAAGAGTAGACTTGCTAGTCTCTTAAAATAACGTACATTTCAATTTTGATTACGTATATATTTTCATGTTGTAAATGTTTAATAAAAAATGTTAAATAACAACGTTTAGTTCTAGAGATACTACGACTATGTATATAAATATACAACTATTTATATTTAAAAGTTAATAATTGGCTATAAATGTATAATTTGGCTACTAATAATATGGCTAATAATGGTTCACAGAACTAGATTATGAATTACCAGGTTTTTTCGCGTTTCTTCGTACATGGGGATTTCAGATGTAGAAAAATAAAATAAAATTGACCACTTCTACAATGGAACATAATTGTAAAAACCGCATTCAATTTGTGTAGTACTCTTTCAAGTGAAGTTTTCTTGAAAGACAAAATTTCCAAAAATTTTTGTTGTCATCTACACGTATTGGTCTCATTAAGATTCCAGATATATTTTTTTGTAAAATGTCTTCAATGTACAATATTATCTTGTTACAGTTTTATTATGTATATTAGTAAGAAGTTACATATTATACGTAAGTACATTAGACTATACCTATGTATAAAATATATATGGGAATATTAAGAATACAGGCGGGAATGAATGAAACAGAAATGAACACTATAAATATCATAATTTTAAAAAGACTAAAATACCTCTATAGTGACGAGAACTCATATTATTTGAGATAATTATGCTCATGATTATAATCTCTAATGAGGCAGTCCATCATTTATTTATTACAGTTTGATAAATAAAGATCGTCGCATATTAAAATGTGATAGGATAGATACTGCGCCTACCTGCTGTCTGTTGGTTATTTAATTAAAAAAATATAGCAATTATGATTAATTTGGTTTGTTATCAGTACAGTAAGATACAAATAGAAAATACTATTAATTGAGAACAGTTTCTCTTTTGAAATATATTGAAAATGAAGGAAACTAAACGGATACATGAAGAAGCTGAAAAGAAATGTAAATACTTGGTGCGTAATGGAACGTGTACTCGTAATGACAGGTGTCAAGTTAATGTTTTGACGTTTTGCCTGTTTCAGAAAAATCTTCGTAAATTGTACTCACAGTACGGTTTTGTTGTGTGTCGCAAACTTAAATAAATATAAATTTTTTGCAAACTCGCCCACCACAAGATATTAATTGTCGTTGTCTACTAGACCTGTCTTTTACACCTAGAAAGGGGTAAGTTCGTCTTAAGTTCATAATAACTGTCTTTTGTTGTAATGAATTAGCTCTCGGGCAGTGTTATTGATTTTTCAGCGAGTGAAGTTGCTAGTAATTTTGCGTTTCTAATTTCATTTGAGTGGTAGAACTTTACACGATTAATCTTCGGCTAGAACGTAAGTAATTATTATCCTTGATCTCTAATTATTAGATACTGTAGAGCCGTTGCAAAATTTATATACGAAGGTCGATATTTCAGTGTTTTGAAATCGACCTACAGTTCTGTTCACTGCATATCTAGGTTTTAGTTTATTAGTAGCTTTACAGTTACGATTAAAGTCGTATATTTATATTGTTTTAATGTTAGCCAATTAAATTACGAACAGGAAACCAGTGATTGGTATAATTTCTATATTCTTTAAATAAGTGGAGATGCATATGTAAAAAAAAAGAAGTGAAAATGTATTTATTATCAAAGTATGTATGTAAGCACAAAGTTTAACATGTAGTCTAAAAAATAATTATTATATAGTTTTACATACATATATGCATATTTCTTACACCTGCCTTCCATGGGGATATTTTTATATATTTATATAAGTCTATTATTTTGTAAGTATAATAGTTAACTACTTTTAACTATTGTATTTATTTACTTAATTTATTAAAATATAAACTGTTACTATAGTTTTTTCCATTTTAATCAGTATATAAAGTATTCTATATTTTAAGTTAGGACATAACTTAACCACATACTAAATATCATTCAAAGTTATTCAGCTGATCTAGTGTGATTGAGTGACAAACACCCAATCGTTTTTACAAACTTTCACATTTATAATATTAGTAGGATTTTATTAAATAAAAAATACTGGGAAATGTAATGTATCACTTATTATATTTGTGAGTATTATAATCCATCTAATGTACTTCTTTCAACTATCTTCAAAAATGAAGATTTTCTAATTTGCTTATATTTTTTTGTTTGGTACCTCATAATTTCGTCAGTTTTAAACCAATTTGGAAAATTCTCTTTTTTTTTATCTAAAAAGATATACATATAGATCAGTACCACAAAAATTTTATCAAAATTAACCCAAAATAACTGAATTTGTTACAATTTAAGTCAGTTTTTTGTGGTTTAGTTTTTCACAATGTTTAATTACATATTATATATATAATATACAAAATGATTTTGTTTATGGTTGTGGAGAACAGAGAAGGATGATAAATGAGGCTTTTTGGTACTACTACTAACAATCAAAATGTGGTATGTTGAGTATATTACATACTTTGCACTGTATTGTACTTTTGAAGAATGAATTGATAAATATTTAAATTAATTTTAATGAAAAAATAAAAATGTTTATATATAGTTGACACAAAAAAAAATTTACTATTGATTACAAGCGATCCACCCTAGCTTCACACGGGGTGAAAGTTAAAAAGTTAAATTTGAATTAGTTACCAAAAATCTACCTATTGAGGTAAATTTTTGATACTTTGTGTTAATTTATGGTAATCTTATTAGAGATCTTTATTTTTTTTTTAACTATATAAAGCCTATGTATGTGAAAGTATGTATGTAAAAATGTAGGTGAAAGAATTTTTAAATCAATTGAGTAGTTCTAGAGTTAATTCATTACAAATTAACAAAATAAAAAATAAATAAACATACACTCAAAAAAATCTAATATTTCCTTTGTTTTGTTAGTATTTGTAGTTGTTTTATTAGTATAGATAAGCTAACTGTTTCACACTTTTATTTGTATCATGTCAAATCTGTGTTCTGTCTGTGCACCAAATTTCATTCAAATCTATTTAAGCAATACTAAGTAAATTTTTTTTTTAAAACTTGCACAATATATATTAACATTCACAGCATAATTTATGATAATAATAATCCAAAACCTAATATTTACTGAATGCCTATATTATATGTGCAATTAATTTTTAAAATTTGGCTTTCTAGAAGTTATGGCTTGTGTTGTGTTGGTGCAATACACAAATACTTTACAGCTATATTATATTTTATTGAAAAATGTTAGCCACTATATGTGATAACACAGATAATGTAATACTACACTATTGGTGATAGTATTTCAATGCAGACCTAACACAATATACAATGCAGAATGTCTAATTCTAATTATAGAAGAGTGTAGTATCACTGCGAGATATGTTATTAAATGGCTGTATTAGAGTTAGATAGGTCATGTTTGTTGTAGGGTAACCATTTTATTACATTTTAAATGATAAATTTTTTATTAGTTAACTTTCATATTAGTTTCATGTTCATCATTATCATCATCACAGGTATTCAAAATCCCATTTGTATTTGATGTATATGGCATTTCAGTTGTTTCTATCTAACATATTCAGTTGTTTCAATCTATATATATTTATGCATGTACAAAATATGTAATGAATAATTGTGCTGTCTAAAATCTTACTGATATAATAATTTTGTAACTAGATGATGTACAAGATGATACAAGGAAAATATTGGAGAAAATTTAATATGAGACTTCTTGATAGGTACCATAGATGCCAAAATAATATTTTTTAGAAGTTGTATCTGTCTGTTGTCCATCTATATGTTTATGACGGTAAATATTCTTCTCTATTGTTTTCTCCAAAAGATTATAATTGTAAACTTATTATAGATACAAACAACTACAAGAAATGATCGCAGTGAAAAAACAATGGGCGACCTTATTGTTAAAAGCGATCTTTTCCAGGCAACATTATTCTCGATTTACGCAATAACTACTGCTTTAAATTGGACGCGGGTTTTAACAGTTGTATTCCTGAATTTCTAACTTTAAAATTGGTGGTGTTTCATACTGATACACCATTTAAAACTTTTTTTTAATGGGTAATAATGGAATGGTATCTCCGCCCGCACTATCGGTACACCACTACACTACACAGGGCACCAGTGCGGGTTGATGATAGATGACGATGAAAGCAGGTCAGTTAGCCTATCATGACGAATTCCACTAGAATTAACCACGATGACATCCAGGGGGAATCGCGTGGAGGTCGGCCTGATAGGAAGTATCGCTAGCAGTGGGTCAGTTAGACCCCATTACTAACAATCCCTTTCCCCCCATTTAAAACTGGTCTATTTGTTTGGTTTTCCTACTACTAAAATAAATGTGTAAGAACTAGCGGACAAAAAGCTAGTAAAAATAAAATGTTAAGGGTACATATGGGTGCCTTAATTACCACTACAAGTTATATAGAACAAAATTGCCTCTACACTGTACAATCTGATCGCGGAACAAATTGCTTTGTTTATGGCCTTTATTATACAGCCTAAATAACTGTATAATTAAGAATGCGTTACCAGAAATCTACCAGAAATTAGAACTAGTATCTAGAGGTATCGTTTGAAATTCTTAGTCCTGCTATTGTCTCTAACTGCATACAAAGTGGGGTTACCATTGCGACGATGGTTTATCGTGTTCGGCGCCACACGCTATTTCGCCGACGGTGAATGCACTCACTGGGGGTGAGGGGGGTCTATCCATAATTTAGGTCCTGAGGTTATAGTGTCTTTTCCATTGAAAATTTGTGGTAGCACTATGGATAAATGTGCTGTGTTAGGGTAGGTTCGTGGTTTTTGTGGGGAAATTACTGCATGCATGTTTAGTATGCAATTTAATTCATAAAAGTGACTATAGGAACTAATGTATGTATGATATATATGTCTTTAGCTCGCGGATCTGTCTTATCTGTCTATTTAGCGTGAGGATACTGTACATTTGTGCACTCATATCATATTTTGATTGGTACTAATTGATTGTCAGTGAAATTCTTTTTGGTGATTGAGATCCTTACAAGATGCATGAAATTGATTTCTAGAAGGAAACCTTCTATTACGACATGTCTGACCGTCAGCTTGTTTGTCATTTTAAGTAATATTAAAAATATAAGGATTATTAAATATTCATTGGTATATATGATGATACCTTACAATCTAATGTTTTAAAAATTATAAAATTGGCTATATTTGCCAGTATCATACAATATCGGATACATCTAAATCTTTCAGGCATTTAGAAGTAATGGTAGAATAAAGAAACTCACGTACATACACATAAGAACCATGAAAACATAATCCTTTTTTGGAACAGTCCTGTTAAAATAATTTTATTTATACAACTTTTGTCCCATCTGATGTAAAATGGTAACCGTCGTCGCAGGATGTAATGTGGATCGATATCTACACCATGTTCTGTGACGTCGATCTATGTCTTCTTGCGTCCATTTTTAAAAACTAAGGTGTTATATCTCCGTACCTAGTAATTTCACTGCCATATCCCACGCAAACTGAAACACGTGTCAAATACAGGTGCTCGGTGACAGAAGCACGAGTGGAACAGAAGTGCCCAGCAGAGGACTTTTGCACAGTTGTCCTCTGGTAATATAAAGTTTCGCACTAGTAACCACAACTGGTCTCTTGAGAATATTTCAAACTGTCCTTTTTTGTAGCATATTCGTAAAAAAAGCTTTTCTACATACAATTATGTGTTATTACTTATGAAAGTTACAGGTATAAATGTGCCTTTCTTTTTCATAGCTTAGTAATGTTTGAAGTTTCTACATAATGCGTACGTTGACCTATCTCGTTAGCTACGTCATTCAGGGGCCATATTCACGATATGCCACAAAATTGTTGATTAGTATCTCTTCCGTTCTTATTATGTTTTGGGAATTTTTTTATAAGATCGTCATATAATACATACACACATATATACAATAATGACGTAAAAGGAAAGAAAGATGCTTGAGGGATTCGAAATGCGGCTATGAAGGAGGATGGAATGGCTAAACTGGCCAGAAAATCTAAAAAAAAAGGTAGTCTTGGAAAGGATGGATGCGAAAAGAATATTAATTAAAACAATAATAAAAGAGGCAAAATGCTGGGCAACCTTACACAACATGACGATTTTATAAAGAGCATACTAAAGGGAAAAATAGAGGGCAAAAGAGGAAAGGGCAAACCGTGAAACAACTACATGGAACTGATAAAGGAAAGAAAGACTAGATATCATGTAGAAGACATGTTCTGTAATAAAGCTCGTTGGAAGAGCGTACATGGTTTAGTATTAGTCCAACAAGGTGAAATTCTTAAAAATAAAATTATGTGAAATTAGATTATATTAGTAACTAACTCTGCCCGTTACTTCCTACGCGTGAATTTCAAAAGAAGTAGGATAATTAATGAAATAGATAATTTTTAGATGGCATATGATTTTAAAATGTACAACAGGATATATACGCCTATATACGGACCTACACCAGTATATATAAAACATACATACTAATATTGTAAAAAAATATACTTTTTCTTAAATATATTCCATGACATCGTCTAGTTACAATTTTATATTATTAGTAGATTACTGTGAGGTTGTCACCGTTACGTATTATAATTATTTATAGCTGGAAAACCTAAACATTAAAGTAGGTCTACAAACTTTTATGGTGACATGTCATTCATTCATAATGGACTCTTCAACGCCTACGTTTGCGTCGAATTTTTCACTTAATAATAAGTATATACTTTATTGTTTACTGTGAGCGACTCTGCCGAGAGTTCTTTAGTGAAACATAATTCAGTTTACCCTCATATTCTATTATGCGGTACGCACACGTTCTCGTATCGCGTAACAATAGACTGTAATATAATTTACGTAGCACCTACTATGAGTGCACAATTAAAAATCAAAATCATTTTAAAAATATGCCATTTTCAATATTTCATCATAGAAAGTTATTAGATTTAATTATATGTTTCTATAGATTTTTCTTGCAAGATATATATATATATATATATATATATATATATATATATATATATATATATATATATATATATATATATATATATATATATATGCTAGTAGGCGTAGCTTCCAAATATTTAACGCCTACTAAGCCACTAGGATTTGTGAGCGTTAAATATAGGGATTAGGTATCAATAATAAATTAATCCTTTGGTAGTCTTTGCGCCTGGCGTTAACTAGCCCATAGTCCGTATCAAAAATACGTCAATCGTTTTAAATTTCATGCTTTACTTACGTTATATAAACATTGTAAAACTTTTTACAATTGCTGGCTATTGTTTTATGCTTAAGTATACTTTCTTTAAAAAAAAGAAACGATGAGAAGAGATCTCTCTTTGTTTTGGCCACAGGTTTATGCAGGTATTTAGTTTAATCTGTTCCAAAAATATGTTTTTGTTTTTCTTATTGGAGTGTCACGGACGTAATAATATTTAGACAAATATCTGTACATAAAGAACAGTACTAAGTAGGCGTTAATGTAAATCTCAAATACATATTTTAAATCGAGTTTGAGTCGCGGTCTAACAGTAGCAAAATAGGGTTGAGTCTGGTTGGTGATATGTAGTTGACAGTATTTCGTGTAGCCTCCATTGTTCTTGAATAGAATAGGCTTTCCACAGAACTCGCTCTTTGTATCATGTTGTGCTAGACTTGTACGGTCAGATTATTTAGTAGATATTATTATTTCAGCCATAAGGAGAGTTTTGCTAGTAGTTGCCACGCTTGGCAGGCGGGTTGACAACCGCAGTTAGGTTTTTACAAATGTTTTAAGCGGGAAACTGCTGCCCATCCCTCAACCATAAGCTCCCTTAGTCGCCTCTTACCACACCTACGTGAAAGTAATGGGTGGTTCATTCCATGCCGGGACCTACACGGCGAATTTAGTAGATAAACAATTGTTATTTAACTTGATGTTAAAAATTCTATTACGAAGAAATTTTACATGTTTTCCGATCTTTATAATGTAATCCCACTTTTATTATCTTTTTACTTACAAATGTATCGTAGCTAATTTGTAAACAACCAATTACGAGTATTAATTAGTATTATTATTTATTCTGTGTACGCAATTAGTGTTTTAGTTATATCTATGGAACATATTCCTGAATATATCCCAAATACATTTATCATTCATTGCGTTTCAGCTTCTAGTTAGTCTTTCATTCGTGCTATTTGTATTCGTTGCTTGTTTTTGTATTTTTCTGCAAATATGGATCTAAAATATTTATATGTATATTTATTAAGTTAATGCAGGTGGCTCAGGATCTTCCTTATGGCAGTCTATGTGAGAAGCCTGTCTTTAGCAGTGGACAGATAATGACTGAGATGACGATGATGATAATTACATTAATGATCTAATAATAACAGATATTGTACTGGTAAATCTTATTTTTAATATGTTTTTTTAATATTTTAAAAATAAAAAATTTAGTTCAAGATATTACTGGGCGAATATATTTGATTAGTACAAACTGAAGTTAAAAATATAAAGTTACATAGAAACTATTATTTTTAAAGTATAAATAAAATTTCTTTAAAATGAAGTTTGACGCAAACAAAACAAAATTAGTTGCACCGCCAGCAACGTAACTTTACGAGGTGAATTTCTAACAGTAAATAAAAGAAAATATGGCGTTATAACTTTTATTGTTTCTGCCGACGCTACTCGTGGCACGGGTGCACGTCGTAAAGTGGAATCGAAAGAGTGCATGCGGTGTTTAAAACAGTCTAGCGCCTGTAGTCAGTCTTTGGCTTGAATTATTTCAGAGATCTGCTTACTTATCTATAGGGAATAGGTATGCAGTTACATTTTTACGTCGTCCAGGAATGTAGGAGTATGTTTCTTTATTTATTTTTTTCTAATTTTAACCTGTAACTTCGTCGTTTGACCGGGATATAATCAATCATCCATCATCCACATAAGGGGAGTTTTACCAGTAGTTGCCACGCTTGGTAGGCGAGTTCGTAACAGCAGTTAGACTTTTAGAGATGTTTTTAGAGGGAAGCTGTTGCCCATATTTCTACCATTAAGTTCCCTTAATCGCCTCTTACGACACCCACCAGAAAGGAAGGCTTATTGTATTCCGGGACCACACGGCCAATGATCATTGAATGAGATAAAAATAGCTTATGCTTTTTTCTATCCTTTCTCTATCTATAGTACAGCTACACCAAATTTTAAAGTGATTGATAGAATCATTAAGGCGCTAAGAGTTGGCAAACGCACATTTAAATTTATAATATTAGTAAAGAGTAAGGATGGTCTGCCTAGTTGTCAAGGGTTTCGTTTATGCAAATATAATTTCAGACCGACGCTGTTAATTAAGTGTGTACACTGTGTACTTGCAATACTACCTTTGCTGCTTACCTCTTAATGCAAATGGTTGAATGTTTACAACAATTAGCAGTGGCACAAAAGTTATTTCATAAGGAATTTGATAATTTTATAAGAATATATGATGTTTGTGAATTAACTATAAGGTTATTTTTATAGTTGGTTATGTAGATAGTTTTGAGAATAAGATTCTTGTATTTCTGAACATTGTACATACCATATACTTAATTATTAACGTAATTTACATAAATGAAGAAAAAAAAAATCATAACGATTTCTTTATACCTTCTTGGTATAAAATGATAAGAGATAAAATTTGACCCTTTATTTCTTTATCTAACATATATGTTAGAATATACAATCATCATCATCATTGCAGCCATTATCCGTCCACTACTAGACATAGGCCTTCCCCATAAACTGCCATAAGAAGAAACGTTCCTGAGCCACCTGTATCCATTGACTCACTGCAATGTATTTGAGGTCATAACTCAAGAACCTTTCTTCCCTATCGGTCGTCATTTTTTCAAGCTATGAGAATATACGATAAAAAAATTGTAATTCGGTTTCGGTAACGTGTTTTACCCGCGGTAATAACATAGATTAAGAATATTTTTTTTCTACGTTAGATAGGTACTATTAACACAGACAATTAATTACTATACTAGGAAATAGCTAAGTAGATAAAGTGACAAGTACTAGATTTATTATTGTTTTTCTTTTAGGTCAAATTGTATTTAGGCTTTGAAAGTATAATCTGGGTGACTTGGTTGGTTGGCTTACGTCCAAAATATAAAAACTTTTACGTCTGCACTGCATTGCTTTATGTTGTTCTACATAATAAGACGTGCCTTAAGACAAAAACCAAAATTAGAAATATTACATGAAATATTGTCTCATTTTTAATTAAATATAATAGTTAATGAAGGCTTCGTAATGCCTCATAACAGGATTCTGCGTAATCCTTAACTTCCCAACATTATTTTTTTGCTGTCGAAAAAATTGTTTTTATAAGCTCTGGATTAAAGGTTTCTTTTTTTTTTTTTTTAAAAAAAGAAATATATTTTACTTTTATTAAAATATGTATATATTTAGCGACCTAGTTAAATAAATATATAATTACTGTAGATAAATAGACAGATACTTTTTATGGTTTCCTTCAAAAAATTACACTAGTAAACTTATTCTAAATACAAACAATTACAAGAAATGATCACATTCAGAAAACAATGGGCGGTCTTACCGCTGAAAGCGATCTCTTCTAGGCAACCTTAAAATATGGAGGAGATACATACTTTCTATGGAAGCCTAAGTTTATAGATATGTAACATATTGTTATTCTATGTGCGGATCTAAAACTAACACGAGTAACTACTATATTAATTACAATTCAACTTGCATATCTCCTAATTCTGACCCATATGAAGCAGAGACACATATATCTATTTACAAAATGATATAATGATTGATGATATATATATATATATATATATATATATATATATATATATATATATATATATATATATATATAGGTCCTCTAGATAACATAATTGAAATTATTATTTTAATCCCATTATTCATAAGATGTCAAACTGTAAACCTATTTTAGCTATTAAACTATTTTGTCTCTTTCTCTTGTGCTAAATTCCCAATTTGAAAGAAAGTGACAAAACAGTGTAATAGAAAGTAGGTTTTAGTTTTTATAAATAAGTATGTAAGTGTAAATGTTCAGGTCTAAAATTAACACTAGTAACATAAAAATATAAAAAAGTAACGTATCAAGTGTATTTATTAAAATTCCAACCACTAATCATAAATTAAGCCACCATTTACCACGGGAGACTGTACAAAAGTCGTTTGCTTGAACCGGTTCATTTGTCTTACTCGTTTTCTGTCCTGAAGCACCTGCGCTTGGTAGTGCAATTAAAGTGTATGAACGTCTAATACCTCTCACGAGGAAGGGAGGAATTGTTAGTAATGCAGAATACTAGCGATATACCTAGTCAGGTCGACCTCCACGTGGTCCCCCTGGAAACTATTGTGTTGACCTCCAAGCGTATTCATCAAAATAGGCTAACTGACCTGCCTTTTCATTCTCAGCTATCCCTCACTGGCGCCATGCCAATATTTACTGTTAGCGCAGGCGGGGTTAGAATTCCATTATCATCCATTAAAAAAATACCCCTCCTGGACGACATAGAGTATTCTGTGATGTCTATGGTGCTGTTCATGGCTATAGATGACAGTTACCATTTCCCATCACTTGGGTCGTTAGCTTGTTTGCAATTCTAAGTTGCATAAAAAACTACAAAATTCTTTCTGAACACTTACAGAAGAGTTAGGGTATATGTTAATCGAATTAAATACGCATTTGTATTCACATCGTATGACCCGTAGTATCATGGTAGTGTAATTTCTCGTCTGACACGCATTATCAAATTTCCATTACATGAAGCTCGCCTAATATACGACGTTCGTCCTCTTAAAAACTTTACCGGACGTGAGGTTCTGTTTTTGTATTTATTACTAAAACAGTTCGATGCACAGCATAACGGACTGTATTACGTTGGGATAGCGTCGTATCTGGCGACTGAGGTGTTACTCGAAAGTCTGAGGTGTCGTTTAGGGAGCTTACTCGGGTCGCGTTATTAGAGTCTTGTCCTTCTTTATTGGAATATACGAGGGGCTCGATGCCTCCCCCTCACCCAGATGGTGAGAGGCTGTGGTAGGTAAGGGTACGTTTTGAGCGAGAGCGGATGTATAAGCGTTTTATTGATTGACTAATATCCAAATAACAAGTTGTTGTAATTTTTTCACCATATAGTACATTTTTCTTTGGTTTAGTTACAGATTAATTTACAATAGCAAATAAGACCAGCGATAGTTTAATAAACAATTATTTAAAGTGAAATTTATTTATTCGATTATATGTACAATACATTAATAAATAAAAGTTAATATACAACTAAACAAGTTTATTGTTTCTAAATTAAATTTTAATTAATTGCTCGTAAATTTATTTAAAAAATAAAAAAAAATTCCAAAAAAAAGTCTATATATATGTATGTATAAAGGGATTTTTATGAACTTAAATTTGTTTTATATTCGTTTTTTGAAACGACAGAACTATATAAATTTAATTGTAATCTATACAATTAAATTAAGATTTTTTAACGATATCTAATTAAAATTAGATATCGTTAAAAAATTAACAACAGTAGGTAATACAGTTATTGAGAATAAATAATACATTGATTTATCAATGTTAACATTATATTTGAATAATTCTTTAAATTACACGATTATTTATTTTTTAAATTGACATTCAAAAGCCAAATCCGTCTATATTTTTTGTAACTACGCTACGCCATTATGTCTTTAATACTCGTACTGAATAGAATTTAGTATCCTTTGTTTTTACAGTTACTGGTTAGTTTTAGTTACGTATTGGTTCCACATTAATTTTTGAAGCTTTAAAAACATTGAAGCTGTCGAGTCCATTGTGGGGCAAAATTGTTTGTTACGAAGCAAAATATGTAGACACGCGTTTTCGTGTTCTAAATCCAAATATTTCATTTACGTCTCCGATATACCTTGTCGTTTATCGGTGTATTTAATCACAATTTAAAATCGCTGTTGCGAAGCAAAATGTCATCTTTTTTTTAAATCCGCTGATATTCGAACCTTACATACCTTGCCGATTCCTGACATGACGTCTAGATCGACAATGTCAGACTATTTCGATTTCCATAGCTTTTTATCTAGGTGAATTATAGATGGCGTTGTACTGTTATTCCAAAACATTATGTAGTTTATCATACATCATTAATCGTACAACTTCAGTTTTAAAAGAAAATTAAAAAAACAATTAAAACTAAATATCAAAATGAAACAAATCGGATTGGAAATTTAATTTAAAAAGATTTAAAAACTATTAAAAAAATAGGAGTTGAGTTAATGATACAAAGTTAGAAAAAACTGTCTTTAATTAAAGGGCCTAAAAATTTTTAAATTGTTAATTTTCTAATAAATTCGGGGCGTCTAATTCAGATGTACTACAGGCTTATGCAAGAACAAGTATGTTATTATATAACTATTTATGGTACCATTAGGCGACTCGTAAACGTGTTTGTCACCTGTGATATGTAGGAAAAATGTTCTTGTACTAATATTCGTCGGTTGTCATCCAATGTATTTTTTATTATATATGAAATTGTATTTTTCATAGTAATACGTTTCATAATATTGTTTGCTACGTAACCTAGCTACGGACACGCTACGGCGTTTGCTACGCATCGTCTACATTGTAGCTAGAATGTAGAGGCTAGTTTATTGTTCTACTTACTAGTAATACGAGAAGGTAGTAGTGGTAACCACCTTCCACTATCGTCCTTCTGATCGTAGATTTATTAGACGATTGAAAGGTTTAGAATTTCAATTTGACTATATTTCTTTTTTCAAGGATACAGATACGTAATATATACGTTTTTAATAAAAGGAGTTTCTTTTTACTATTTTCTTATACTTTCAGAATAATTCGACGTATATAAACTTGGTTAAAATTGTAGTTTGTCATCTAGGTAATCGTTTGTAATAAATAGGCTTTATATTATGTCTCTTAATTACAGTTTTAAAGTTATTTAAAACTAGATCCACAATATTCTTCGGTTATAAAATACTGTGCTATAATCCTTTTTAGATCACAGTAGTCATTAAATTGACTTGCAGTATGTTTCTACAGCAGCGTAGCCACAACTTTTCAATATATCTTTCTAGTTACGTGCGACACTAAACTAAATGCAGTTGTAGACATTTAGCTGACTTTATAGCGAATAGGTGTAAAACAATACAGCCATAAGTTTATATGCGTACACCATTACTAGATTTCTTCTTTTTTTTATAACAAAGGGGGTAATGTGTATGCGACTCACCTGATGGTAAGTGAGTACCACCGCCGTATGATAGGATAAGCACTCATACTCATAATATCAGAGGAATAACAGGTGTATTGTTGGCTAGTTTATCTATTTCCTTCGATCCTCGTTTTGACCTATTATATTGTATTTAATGAAATATTGTATGAAAATATTTAGTACACATATTATATTGTAAATATTTAAATTTAGAATGCAGAACTGTTGGTTTACAATAAGTATTTTTTTTTGCTACGCAAAAAAAAGGCAGCTTTAACAGACACAGAGTTAATAAGAAACTGTTACGGAAGCAAATTCCATACTCATAGATTATACAAAGAATTTTTTTTTATACAAATTAGAATGGCAAACAAGTTGACGGCCCACCTGATGGAAAGTGGTAACCGTCACCTATAAACATGAGCAGTAACATGGACATAACAGTTTACTATTTCGCCCATGATACCCCCATGCGTTGCCATTCCTGAGGACTCAGGTGTAAATACGGTTCAGAATTGGCGATATAATCGCGTAATATAGGATTTCTTCATATAGCATATATATACGAGTATTTCTAACATTAACTGGATTTTTTTATATTCTTAAACAGTTAAATATAAATTGTTTGTTTTTGTTACAGATGCCATCAGTATAGTTCCGTTTGAAACTCAAATCTAAGGTAAGAAAAGCTTATATATAAGCTTGAACTTTGTACTAATGTGAAGTGTATAATTATTTTATTTAATATTCTTTTATATTTATTTAATCAAATTTAAATGACGATTAATTAATTTAATCAATATTATTTTATATGTATAGTAATTATAAAATGATGTTTCATAGGAGTCCGTATAGATATATATGAATAAAGTTTGTTTTGATTGATTGATTATTTAAATTGTTAATTTTCTTACAAAACAGTTTATGGTGCTTAAAGATTTTTTTTGTCTAATAAATAAGATTCCTTTTTGCTATATGAGAAAATATTTACATTATAACGCCGGTAAAGCAAAACTCAATATAAATTAAAATTATAATTATTATTAATGCTAGTTAACAATAAGTATAAAATTTGTATACGAGTAAATTGGTCGATATTTCAATAATTCAACGCAGCAGTCATAATTGCACGGATAGATTAGTGCTACAAAAAGATATAAATTATTTCTGTGACAGATTAATTAAATTTTCCCGCCAAAATACCGTTCTCTCAGGTGTACACACTAATTGAGGTCGTGTTACGCCGCAAGATGGAGCCACGGACACCTGCGCCAATACTAGGTGTGCCAGAAATTCCATCTTTGTATTTACTTAGTAATTGTATCGATATATAAATACTTCAACGTGTTTCCAGTTTTATTGTTACATGTTATATGATTGTGTTGATGCTTTCTTAATAACTCTTTGCGTCATTTCTGTTGTTACGTAATCATAATAGTTGGTTTGTCGATTCTCTCCTCAAGATTAAAAAAAAATTAAAGTAAGATTCTTTTACTACTCTTTATTGCACAATAAAATTTCTAAAAATGGCGAGCTTAATGTCGTATGGCTTCACCGGCTTTACCATTAAGTAAAAACAGAAAGCGTTTGCATACTGACTTTTTTTGTCGTTTTTGAATTTTTGATTCTCCAATTTTCTGCCCTGATGTTCTATAGCATTGATAGATTCTTAGTTTTACGTATCGTAAACAATTTCTATTTCACCCTATATAAATATTATAATATATTTACATACGATGTCATTCTACTATATTGTACCTACGTGTTCAATACACTGGATCGTTCTTCTTACTTTGACGACGTAGCCCGAGGCACGTACACGCAGTACCCGACGATGCTGTTACGATAGCGAACTTTCCTTCTCGAGTTATATTTATAAATAATTCGAAATTATGGTGTTCCAAAATTTATTGCAAATGCTTTTAAAGGTTGATATCGAAAGAATAATAATGTTTATTTATTTATTTAAACTTTAATGCACAGTGAAACTATTTACATAAACATCAGACGGTGTTCTCTATCAGCCATTGCGCAAACCGAGAAATATATAGGCGGTGCATTATTGAATTGAAGGAATATAGAAATTAATACTTAATACAGTCATTTAGACTAATATAAATGTAACTATAATATGTTAAATAAATAAATATATTATCATACATAAATAGGTACATACATAGATAAGTACATAAATATTACTAAACAAACAATTTAACTATATTAGAACAACAAATGAAACAATCTATGACTCAAACTGAGTAACCAGTAAGATTAAGTTTAAAAGCAAAGTTAATATCTAAATTTTTAATATACGTGTTGATGCCGAAATATTTTTTTTTTTTGGACAATTTGTTAGTATTTTCGTAAGGGTTTAGTGTAGGAGAGGTTTAGTTTAAGGTACTCGCATCGTCAGTGTCTATGTAATCTATGCCCGTGCTTGAAGGTGCAATCATAGGTACTTACCGTATTAAAAAAGTTATGGTTCACAAGATGGAAAACAGATGTAACTGTAAAAGGCCATAGTTTAATTAAAAAAAAATGGTTTAATAGCTATCTTTGAGTACACAGCTATAATGATCCTTACTAATATTATAAATTTATTTTTATTTTTAAATGTTTATAATTTAGAATGGAAAATCTAAATGTTTTTCTTTTGTAAGATCTAAATAAGAGGTAATTTGACTGTAAATCAAGTAGGAATTTTGAAGGTTCTCTTTTTACCGGTAAAGATTTTTTTCTGACTCGATATTATAGTCACTAATTTTGACAAAATAGATCTCTTTATTTTATAGATTAAATTATAATAACATATCTTTTAGTTTTAGGAAAGTGGTCTCTTAAGGTGCGCAAAATAAGAGCTAGAATGGAGGTTTCAATTAAAAGAAAAACTACAGAGAATTTCTCACAAAAGTACTGTAAAAAAATACAAGTAAAGAAAGAACGGCCCTTCGTTGGCTTGGTCTAAATCCACTTTTAGAATCCGAAAGTAAATTAATGGTGAGTGAGATACACCCCGGTCCGAAGCTGGCCAGCTGGACTACTCATAAAGTAGGCTATCGAGCACGGGTGAACCAATTAATACAGTGAGCTATTGGAAATTATCCTCTGTGTAGTCGTAATGATGTCTTTAGTGCTAAAATGGAGCGCTCTGTTATTATTTGAAGATCTATTTCTAATAGAAAATGTTGTAAATATTATTTATTAGTAACTAGATTTTTGTCCGCAACTTCGTACGCGTGGATTTCAAAAATAGGAAAATCACAGAAGTAGGTCAATTCTAGATAGCGTATCGAAATAAAACATACACCACATTTTTATTATATATTATATATTCTTTATTGCACTAAAACATACAGTAACAACAATAAGTTAATAACAATGTTTTTAATGTCAATTTTTAGTTAGATCTTTAGGAACACAATTATGAAAATTACATGTAATTTGGTGTTATAGTTTTTGTTTGATGCCGTTACAAACATATGGACAAATAGATACAAAAAAATATTTGAAATTTCTCACATAAATTTTTATTAAGTATCTTCTATGTACAGACATCGTTCAGTTATAATTTTATTATATTGGTGACATTATAAATAATGGCTCTTATAATGGTCTTATCGAAATACAATATATGGACACACAGACACAAAAGTGGAACATTCGGAAATTATACCAATGTTTATCGTATGTTTACGTTATGTTTGTTGATATATATATATACATCATTGTAGCCCGCGGTTTCACTCACATTGATTATATAGTACTAGCGACCCGTCCGGGCTTCGCACGGGTGGACATTTTTACAACATTTTAAAAAGTGGTTATTGTAACATAACGATAATAGTTGGACAAATAGTATCATGAAGTTTTTTGTGGTTATTGATATTTTCTTCAATATTGTAGAACATACTTTTGTTCTATCACCAATAGTTTCCACAGCGCACGCAATGAAAGATATAGCATTTTTTTACACCTTGAGTTACGTTGCTAACGTTTTAGTAAGGATCCCTAATCTTATCTAGCAATAAACATAGCCTATGTTACTCAGGGTAGCTTTCTAATGGTGAAAAAATTTTTGAAATCGGCAAAGTAGTTTTTGTGTTTATTCATTACAAACATACATACACACAAAAATACAAATCTTTCCTCTTTATAATATTAGTATTAGTATAGTATATAATAGAAAACTATTCTAGGTGGTTATCTAGAACATGGTTCATTTGTATATTAAATGTTATGTAAATCAGGTAGAGGGATAGATACTCTTACAATTTTGGAAGTAGTTCATTATTTCCATTGCAGAATGTTCAATGGGATTTGTTTATTAATTTTGATTCATCAAATCTAACTTATAATTCGATAGAATAAATAAATAGCTCAAAATATGCATTTAATGGTTACAAAACTATCGTTAAAAAGTCCCAATTGCCAGAAGGCATCCAGTATCTTTTCAGAAATTAAAATGTATCTTCTAATATACGTGCATAAATAAAAATGAATATCCGAATGTAAGCGTAAAAATAAAATGGCTAGTCCGAATTAGCGATTTTTTTATGTATTTTTTGGGGTGTGCGACAAAAAGAAGAGAAAAATTGTAATAATTGTCCGGAAAATAAATATTGAAATACACCTGCGTAAATGAAGCTGCGTTTTATTCCTTTGTAGCTTGGTTGGGATCAGTGACGCAAAGAGCTGTGACGACAGCGGAGCTTTTTATTACATTGCTCGTTATTTATTTTTGACTATGGGAAATAGATGTTAGACATATATGTTTAGCATTTATAACAAATTTATAACTCTATATATATGTTATAGCTATAAATTTGTTATAATATGATGTAATTGAATGAACAATATCTTCCACATTTACGTTTATGTCGCTAGTGATGCGATGTATATACGTGGAATAGCTCCGTGGGTGGTCCCTTTATTACGCCATCTTGAAAATACGTTATTTTCATTAAAACTGCGCAGCAGATGATAAATTCATTGTATATGCGTTTATAGGTGATCGGTTTTTCGTAACTGTCTTCATTCTTCAGCATCCAAATTTGATGAAATCAAATGTTCCTAGATTTTTTGTTTGTACGCTATATGTATATTTATTTATTTACCTCTTTATTGCACCATTAACAAAAATACACTATGACAATGGAACAATTTAAGTGAAATGCAGTAACATAAATACAGATTGAAAGATACACATAAAGGTGCAAAAGGCGGTCTTATTGCTAGAGCAATGTATATATACGAGTATTTATAATATATTTATTTATATACTTTTGTATATTTACATTTATATGTTATGTAGAACTCATTTGAGCAGTTTACTCAATTCTTTGTTTGACTATGGTTGATTGGTAGATAGTATGATTACGATAGTGTAACACTTTGATCGATTTCCACCAAACATACATGATGTATATTTGGAGTTATATTATTATATACATCATGTAATATTCGATATATTACTTGAGAGATTTCGTAGACATGCATGGACATTTATAAGCGTTTCCTTTTAATTTCACATATCTATAGTTTGCTTTCCTGTCATTATTGAATGATCTGCTTCAACTAGGTACAGCATGGGGTTCTTTAAAAATGGGATAAAGAGGTTTTAAGGTCGACAACGCGCGCGTAATACTCCGTCAAGTGAGTTGTACGAGGTTTGTCGGAAAGTACGTATAAAAGTTTTTTAAAAATTTTATTTTACAATTATTCAGGTAAATCAATTTTATCCCTTCAAAGTACTCCCCCTGTGACATAATGCACTTGTGCCAACGCCGTTTCCACTGTTTACCTTGAAAGTCCTCTGGTTGTAGGTTTCTCAGCTGCCCCGTCGTAGCTTTTTTTATCTCATTTATGTCCCCTTGAAGTACCAATTTGGTTTTCCACATCAGGGGGGTGTTCGGTCACCGTAATGGAATTTTTACTCAAAAACTCACGGACAACAAGAGAAGGGGCTGGTAATCCAAAATTCTGGACGAAGTAATCACATCGACGTAGAATTTTTTGTTGAAATTGATGGACAACAGAAATCGAACTCTTTCTCTCTCTGAATCTTTTTAGCCAATTAATTTCACAGCATCATCCCCATAAACTGTTCTGAAAAATTTAATGCATTCTTGCCGAGTTTCGAGAGAAACTTGATTACGACGCGCTGCTCTTCAACGGAATATCCATATCACAGATGGCGTGATGTCGCACCGCACGGCGGTCAGACCAGAACTGAAGCATTGTTAGGGACAGGAAGGGGTCCTGCGCTTACCTGGCCTCCCCACTCCTCTTTCTCGCATTCCAGAACACTTTTATACGAACTTTCCGGACAGACCTCGTATGCTTGTTTGCCACATCAGTAGAATAAAAAAATAGAACTTAATAAAAAAAGTAATCAAGTTTTCTTGAAATTATCACAGAAACACTTAAATTTAGAATGAAATCGAAAAATTTAATTCAATTTTTTAATATATTATTGACGTTTACTACTATTGGACATCAGCTTACTTTATTTTATGATCGGGACAGTTATTCGTTTATTTATATTTTCATTATATTTTATTGAAACTGGCCAAACGCATAGTCTACACAATTATTTGTTTAATCTGTGGTCAATAGGTAGAGTATGATTTTGATATTGTAAGACAGCATTTTCTATATCTATACATATTTTAATACTTGAGATATTATATGTACTCGATTGTGTGAACGTGCACGAATATTATGTTCTGCTATCGTATCGATAAAATCGTAAGTGTTGTGTTACAGTAAAATGTAAGGGATCTATGGGATTGTTATGTTTATGAAACAAGAGACCCTTAAAAATAAACAAGATTAAAACGTCACAATCGCAATATGCGCCAACGGGTCGGGATCGCACGTACAACGTTGTTTCTATTCTAAGTAGTTTGCGTTGCGTGCTTCTAAACTCGGGGGTGGAAGTCGATACTCCACGTTGATTGCCCGCCACGCGCGACTTCGTGGCGCCGTACTGTTATTGACTATAACTGCGGATTAGTCTTGCTAGACCAGAGACTCTATTTTCAGCTAGACTAAATCTAGCCCTAAAGTCTAGATATATAATTTATAATGTACATATATAAGTATAGTCTAAGGCCTAGACTGTTGACGCAATCCGATTGAGATTAAATTGAAATTACATCATTGTTTCTGTCATCTCCCTGATAATATTCATGTCTATAGGTGACGGTTACTACTTATCATCAGGTGGGCTATCTGCTTGTTTGACATTCTCAAATATCGTAAAGAAACTATGGAGTAGACTTTAATTTCACGTCATATTTACGTATTTTGCTGTTAATTCGGTGAAATTTCGATTTTACCTTGATTTGATTACGTCAAAGGTTACCTCGTTTAAGGTTTATAGAAAATTTTCTATCGCTTACTTTAGTTCACGTATAGCATGGTGACGTATGCCACTCTAAAATGACGTATTTGTAACTACTTCTCACTATATTTATTATAAAATTAGCTACCTATTTGCTCTTTAGTTCGTATACGTTGATTTCAGAAGTAGGAAAACTAATGAAATATACCTACTAGATAAAAATATATTTAATATTAGCTTTCTCCTGCGACTTCGTCTCTATGGTCGGGACATATTTACTGACCGTAGTAAAAAGTAGCCTCCATCCCATATAGTATGGACTGTGGTCACCCATCCTAGTTGGAACTATGGCCGGAGTTGCTTAACTTGTATTAGCGCTACGACCTCTAAGCGATCACTCCTCATTGTATTATATACTTAAATAATAATTACGTACCTAATACCTTCATAGAGTTTCAACTAATTCAACTAATCGGTTATTTTATAGCATTGTGTATATGTGATTCTTTAGTTTGATATAACTTTTTTATTTATGAAACGATTGATATAAAACAATCACTAAATGTTAAGTAGAGCAAACCGCAACGTTTTAGTGAACATCGTATTCAAATCGGTTAAGCTATTTCTGAGATTAGCTCGAACAAACATACAGTCAAACAGACAAAAATTCTAAAAATTATTGTTTCGGGTTCTGCTGCGCTTATAAAGCCCCCTCTATAATAGTTTTTCTTATATATCTTCCATGTACAGATAGCGACCGGTTACGATTTTATTATATGTATTGATATGTAAAATATATTCCAGATTTTAAGGTAGAAGTGGGGATATTGCGGTCTCTTTGACCGGTTTTCTCGATGGCCGCTAAGACATCCGATAGGCAAAAACTACTTTTAACAAAAACGATTACGACTAACACTGACTAAGAAGACAAACATCCTATTCAGACACGAAATTTGCTTTTTATTTCAATACTTGAGACGTTTCAATACCCATCTTCTGACCTTTTAAGCGTCCCTCGACCTAATAAACAAACATATAGACAGACAGACCAAATTGTAAAAATTTAAATATTATTTTGACTTCTATTTTTTTTTAATTAAGATCCATCATAACAATTGTTTTTTAACATCATCTATGTCTAACAATGATCGATAACGGTTGAAATGATGATGATCATGATGCTTTTCTATGTACAGACGTCTAGTTATTAGTATTATATTAGTAAGATGAATAAAAAGTATTAATGAATGACTATTTAATTCATAGACGCTATTAGATACAGAATCCATAGGTATTTAGATATTAAAATACCTATGGGTCTTGTATCTAGAATCAAGTCGCCGACAACGGGAGTAAACTCTACCATTTGCCAAAAGATTTGTCAGAATAAGAGAAGATATTGGTTAACATACAGCCAAGAAGTGAAGGCAAATAAAGAACTTTTTGTTTTTGAAAATCGCTTGTGTTACAGGCTTTCATAGTCTAGAGTGATCGTTTACTATCAGACAGATTGTATGCTTGTCACTTCAGTAGTATGAAAAAAAGTAATAAAAACACACTGCACAGACTTTAATCAATTCCCAAAAGGAATTTGCGCTGTTGTCACACTTGCCTGATTTACCCCAATATTTCATTTCGTACAAGAAGTATATAGGAATATAGAAAGGGTTGGAATATAAACAAAGGTAAGATATTGTCGCGTCGGTACGTGCTTTCAGTATTTTGTCGTACGCGTGATCGGAATGTAAGGGTAAATTATGAACGCAACACACCACTCTGCCATTTCTTCATTTTCCTGTCAAGGAATATGGGTTAATTTAGTCTTTGATTGTATTCAAAGATGATAATTAATCGTTCCCTGATATCACGTAGTTTTTCATTCTTTTTTTTTTCAATTTACGATTTATAATTTGCAAGTAATTGCCACGCTTGGCAGGCAGGTTGGGTTACAGCAGTCTAGCTTTGGAGATGTTTTAAGAGGGATGCTGCTGCCCATCCTTCACCCTCCCTTAGTTGGCTCTTATCACACTCGCGAGAAAGGAAGGAGGGGCCTATTCTATGTCAAGATCATACGGCACGTTTTTCAATAATAATAATAGGGTTCTATCCTTTTGCAATCCATAGTGTAAGTACTACTTACATATAGTAATACCTGCTCCGTAGTTTTACCTACTTCGAACGTAACCACATAGTACACTCATTGATGAACGGTAAAATGTCTCGTAAACATATTGGATTGAAAATGTTACAGAATGTGGAATCGCATGTTTACAATACGAGTAGATTTTGTTTCGCGAAGGTAAACGGTATCCACAATAGTCACAAAATTGTTATGGAACCTACGTGGCAGTAAACATTGTCGATTGAAAAAAGTGAGTTTTCGATATTGAATAATCAACGCGACTAGCGTAAAATATATACAAAATATCTCTGACGATTTGAGACTTTTTTTTTATCGATTTTTGGTGCACTGCATAAAAACATGTTTTTTTTTTATAATAGTTTACATAATATTTTTGTTTTCAAATAACTGAAATGATATGTGAAAAATGTAGGCATTCGACTGTTATGTTTATCATAATGGTTTTTCTTGTAGTACATATGTCCATTAAAGCCTCTGAGTTCGCCATTAGAGATTATAAGCGAGAGCATATTAATTTACTTTCAAGAGACTACTAAAAATGGCATAGAAGTATACAAAACTGCTCATGTGTTAAAACAGAATATAAACGTCTCGCCATTGTTCGAACGCGTCACATAAAATATTTATACATACAATATCCTTTCAGGTATAACACGGCAAACAACATTATTTCCATTGTTGATTGCATCGAGACCTCACAGCTTGTTTACAACGTTACCAAGGGAATGATGCTGGTGTTTCATAATACGTAAAGATCTCACCTGAAGAAATTACTTCATAATATGGAATGCATTTGAAATCATTAGCGTTATTTTAAGATTCTTAAGTGAAACTGAATAATTTTTCCAAAGAAACATGGCACCTATAACAAGCTGATAAGAAATTAGTTCATTTATGGTATGAATTTGAAATCAGTAGAATCCTTATAATATAGTATATAAGTGAAACTAGTTTTTGTAAAGAAAAATGACGCATCTAGCTGATAAGAAATTACTTCTTAATACGGAATGAATTTAAAATCATTACCATCCTTTTAAGACTCTATAACTGAAACTGAATAGTTTTTCCAAACAAATATGGCACATTTAGCTCATAAGAAATTGATTCATTTGCGGGATGGATTTGAAATCATTAGCATCCTTATTATAACAGTTTATGACACTAGTTTTTCCAAAGATACATGGCACATCTAGCTTACTTCTAGACTTATATTAATTTGGATAACTGCTTAGTTAGGCTACTTTTTTAACAGGCAATCAATATTTTATTTCACGAAATCGCAGGCTTACCTATTTCTTACTTTTTACTAATACTATAAATATGAAAGTGTGTTTGTTACTTCTTGGTAATATAATGGCTGAATCAATCGTCACGAAATTTAGTGTACACGTAGTACTCGCTATAGAGAAGAAAAATGGGCTAGGATATTATAATGTATGGTCCACATGTGGTCCTAGCATAGAATAAGCCTCCTCTTCCTTTCCCGTGGGTGTTGTAAGAGGTGACCAAAGGAGGGCGAGGGATGGGCAGTAGTGCCCCTCTTAAAACATTTCCAAAGCCTAACTACGGCTGTCAATCCGCCTGCCAAGTGTGGCAATTACTGGCAACCCCATCCCCTACAGGGAGGCTTATGTTCAGCAGTGCACAACTGAAAAGCTGATATGATAATGATATACAGGTCACGCAGACAAAGTCACGCGCATAGGTAATGTAGAAAAAAAAATGTATACAAATAAATAAATGAAATTATGACAATTTATGACATTACTTAACGCCTTAAATTTATATAATTCCACTTTGTATTGTGACGTTTAAAGGCTAATATAACATACAAATAGCTAAGTAAAAACATTGCAAGGCAATATCAAAAGGTGTGTGCGTGTGTCGAATAATGCGCCTGGGGAGGCCTTATAAGCGATTTATAGTCGGCCCTGTTGAATTTGTACGCCAACTCGAACTGATCTCCAGCGGCTTGTATCGCTACTCTCATTCGAACATAATTCAAATAACCCTAACGAGATATAAATATTTTTATAATTAATTTTGTCTTTTTACTGCATTTGTAACAGTCAGTATTTACTAGTAACATGACTGTTTTTATATTAAAATAAAACTCATTAATAATAAATGGGTAATTTTTGAGTGTCTTCCTGTAGAAGATTTTCAATTATTTTTTTACGTGTTACGCGATTATGTTGTCAATTTTGAATCGAGCTTTACAATTCTTTTCACAATCTATATCGTTTATTATGTTTGAGTCCTTAGTTCTATTAATGTTTTAGCGATTAAAGCTTTCATTTTTTTGCGGATCAAAAAATTGCTTATTGCAAAGCTAAATCTACGTGTAGACACACGATTCCGCATTAGACATATAAACGTACATTGAAAATATTTGAATTTATAACTGGTTGTTAATTTATTTCTTTTATGTGCATTTATATGTATGTTTTCATGATGGAAGTTGCTTTTTTGCAACAAAATATGCATGCTATTGTTAAACAATTTACAGACACAATGCGGTTTTATTATTTCATACACACCTAGTGTTAAATAAATTCAGCTCGTAGGAATTTCATTAAAGTTAAATTCTGCCTTAGGTGTCCCTCAGCCGTGGGCAGATGGTTCGGTAACTTCGATATTTATTCGGTACAGACTTGAGTTATGTAGGTCGGCCTGTAATAAATTCCTTCCTAACGTCGACTAAATATCTGTTTTATATCATATAAATTCTTGAAGTTTCTATATTTTCACATTGGCTTTTTTCTGTAATTGCGTTTTCGATGTGCATAAAATGTATTAACACAATTGTTTTTTTCATCTGTATAAAGCAATTTATTATTGGAATTAGTATTAAACGTACTTTTACAGCATCGTTAGTTTACGAATAGTTATTGTTATGTAAAAGGCCGAAGATATTATATTTGTTCATATATCAATTTGCAAAGTAACTGAGGGATACAATACCACTCATCTTTACGCATATAAATTAATTTACAACTGTGTATATTATAATGGGACAAATTGGACAGAATACCATAATAGAATAGATAGCTGATAATATTTTATGTTCACTTCTGGAGTGTAATTTGTATATACTTAACCCGTGAGTGCAAATTGCACAACGCAAGTTGCCTGCATAGTTACTACAATTCCGACACATCAGCAACATCGATCTACGTTAGTTTTCTTCATTATTTTAAATGTCCTCTAAAGTTTCAAGAATAATCAATTATTTAATATTTATTTTGTATAAATTTGAAGCTCTTTAAGTATGTCGTCCACTTCTCTACTTTTTACAATTTTCTATAACGTCTATGTTAACTTTTAATACGTTGAGCGTTTCTGTTTTGTTCAAATTTTGTCATAGACCAGTAGATTTTATTTCAGAATTAAAGAACCAATCGATAATGTTTTCTCGTACATTGCATTCACGTACAATATCTACAGATGTAAATATGTAAAATGTTTAACTGTGACCTTCCACTAGTTGTATTATGTATGAGTACGTGCTTAAATAACTGCAGTTTCTCCGAACCATCTATGCCGGAACTGAATATGTTATTAAAAAAAGTATAAAACTTCGTAGAAAAATGTTGTTTCATGCTATTCGTATTTGTTTTCATTTGATGAAGTGCACAGTTCAATTATACGGTAAGCAATATCTGCTTTAATAAAGTTATTGACAGGGTTCCTTACATCTGATTCTTACGAATTTTAGAAGTTTATTTAAAAAAAACTTACAGATAAATTAGTTTATTATTATTACCAATGTGTGTTCGTTGAAGATTTTCACGAACTTACTCTTTTTTACTTGGGGAAACTACAGAATATCATTTGCTTTATCTACACTAGTTTATACATATCATTTGTACAGTCCCTTCGTGCAAACTCATCGCTTTTGGTTAATTATGAAATTAAGTTTCATCTTTTTAGCTATTTATGTATTTAATTATAATTTAATTATGTATTTAAGAAAATTTTAACAACTTGTGAAATTAATTTAATAATAGGTCTAATACTATTATGTAATTACGTAGATGTGTTTTTTATTCATACAATTCAGTTTCTCTTACATTAGTCTGATATTCACAAGCAAGAGCGTCGGATACGATGGGATTTAATCACAAAATGGCAATATGTTACAGTGGGCCATTATCCCTAAAACCATTTCCATTGAGAGTGATAATTAAAATTCCGAGGATATAACCTTAATCGAGGTTCCTTCTGATGCGGGTTTTAATTTACATTCAATTGCCATTGATTTATCCTTGGCTGTTTTTTTGAGATGTTTAATTTTGAATATGATACTATAAACTATGTAACAAAACTTTTTTGAATTTATGTTTCTGGGTATCTAAGTTTTAAAATGACTGATGGTCTAGTTCTTAAAGCAGAATACTTCCTGTTATCAAACACAATACACTGAAATGACTGAAAGGCGTAATCCAGGGTCTAATATTGGAATAAATAGAAAATATAGTTTCTAAAAAGCGTTTACGTGAATATTCTGGATGAAAGATTACGCCTGCAGAGATACAATGTGGGCGTTGTCGACCTGAAAATTTTTCCTAATTATCCGAAAAAATACATTATAAATTTGAGTTATTTGATTGTGGTATTCTGTAAGGCGGAGATGGAAGAGCCCTCGTCAGTCAAACGAGTTTAGGGGGTATTTTTAAGCGTGAAATATCGCTATGCCTCCCTTAAGAATTTAAAATTGGAGATGTAATTTTACAAGGTTTATGTTGAGAAATAAAACATCCTGGCGCCTTGTCAATATTTCTTGGATGTCTGTCAGGCACAAATGGTAAATGTGTTCTCAGAGTATACCGCACTTTATTGCTTGCGCTCAGCCGGTCCGTCTGACGCACCGTCTGCGTCTTTTAAACCTTGGCCTTGAGTTGTACATTCAATCAATGTGTTTGTTGTCTCCTTTATTACGATTTGTACATTATAATCATTGTATATAAATATTTTCTTTTCTGGACATTATAAAAATATTTTATTGCTACAATTAATTGTACCAATAAAATATTTGTAATTTGTATTTAGGGGTTAGGATGAAATTAGATAATGTCATGTCGATAAAAAAAATCTGAAATTATGCTGGCTGGTGACCAAACCGCAGTAGCATTGTACAATTAGTGTTGCTGTTTGCAGCCTAGGCGAGCAACACACTGCTACGCATAACGGAGCGTGATATGGATTTGTGCTTTAGAGCGATGCTTTTAAGAAGTTCGATTAAAAAAATACGCTTATGACGTATCTTGGCACAGAGTATGTCGCTTTGTCAGACCTAGTTAGAGATGCCTTGCAGTGTCTGTGTCGTATTTTGTATGTATGACGCTTCATGTCCATGCGCCATACATATAAAAGGCAAAAGCGGTGCCACTTGCGCACCTTTTCTCTTGTATTTCGTACGACGCACTACAGCCTTCTCCATGACGCAGTAGTACGTTGCTTTTCATCATGGTTGAGAAACTTCCTGTGGTTTGGGTGGACCCCTTTTGTTTGCTTTAACAAAAGAATTGATATATGTATTTAACCCAAAACGTATGAAACTGTCATAAATGTTAGACAATGAACGCTTTTTAGACCCTTCTTGAGTACATAGGGTAGTATTTTTTCTCGTCAATAAAGCTGTCCGTAGATAGTTGCTCTAATCGCACTAGTTGACTTTTACTGCATTTATGATGGATTATTTTGAAAAGAGAACATAATATTTATTTTGATTACCTTTCAATTTAAATCTAGGTACTACCAAAGCATAAAGAGAACCAGTGATCCAACAGTTTAGATTTTCCCCGAACGATTACATGACAATTTGGGACGCATTGCACTGTCTAAACGTGTTCATTGGTTTACTGATATACAAAAGTTCTTTAGGTTAATACTATACGAGTTATCAGATACAAAATTAATACGTTACATATCGAATTAAATTTTCTCTGCCATCCGTCGAATTCGTTGCCGGATCCGTCGACCAATCGCATTGAGGCTCCTTTCGTGACGCATGCGCGTCCGTGGGCGTCGGGTCGATACGCCACGTGACGTCACAAGCGTTGACCAATGATACTGAGCGCGCACTTCAATCGATGTGAACGATTTTCTCTGCTTTTATTATTTTCGTATTGTTCTCAAACGGCCGCCATAGCAGTCTTATTAATGTCTTTAAATTGCTTTCTAAACATGGTCGAGGGCTAGGGATTTTAATTGTCCTTAATGTTAAAAATATTAATTAAACATAATACCAATAAATGTAAATAGTAAAATTTTATTATGTATTTAATAAATAAATTACTATTTTTTTTTAAATTAACTTAATAATAAGTTATAATAATATTGTTTTTAAAAAACAACATTAACTAACATGTATATTCTGGAGACATTCTGAAGGCAGAATTGGAATTGCAAGGCATCTGGCCTTGTATTGATGAATATCTGTGATAAATTCCTTGCCAGTAGCAGCGTATATAATGCGCATTATTTTTCTGCTCATGTTGAATGGTTTAAATTGAGATCGTGGTTGAATAGATGAATGAGACCTATTAATTGAAATTAGCAAATAGATTCAAATTTAAAATCAGATGTTGCAAAAATGCGTGGAGCGTAGGCCTTATTATTTTTACAATAAATTGTAGTTTTCCTTGATTAAATATTTCAGTGAATGGTCAGAATGT
This sequence comes from Galleria mellonella, assembly GCF_026898425.1. Classification (NCBI taxonomy): domain Eukaryota; kingdom Metazoa; phylum Arthropoda; class Insecta; order Lepidoptera; family Pyralidae; genus Galleria; species Galleria mellonella. The sequence continues at coordinate 274,541 of NW_026442061.1, forward strand.
ATTTTATTTTATGTTTAGTAGATTTGTTCGCTTTTTCAAAGGATGAGTGATAAGATTCCCAATAGAAATTAATTTTTACACATTGATTCGAATTTGGGTATTTACTATTGGTTCTTATAACATTACAATTATGTCTTTCAGATGTGTGATAGTAATATAAGGACCAGCAGCAGCAGTATTATGTAATACAATTGGATATATTAATTCTTATTTTGATAGTTTTACTATCATTTGATTGAACCGAGTCAGTCATGCAGTTTGTAACAAAATTTATCGAATAATACATCCATAATTTCAAAACTATCAATTTCAATATACTTCAAATAAAAACTGCCAGCATCTGAGTTCTAAAATCTAGGCCAATTTAAATTAAAAAACAAAATAAACTTTATTTAAGTAGCATACAAAAGCTCTTTTAAATCGTATTTTTTTCATGATTCTACTGTAATTTCGGTAAGTTATCTATTGAGAAGTATATAAAACAATTGTCTTTTTTAAATCTGTGTTAACATTATGCGTATTTGTGTGTATAATTTTTAAAATAACGATTGTATAACATTTAATTTATTGTATGGAACTTATTATTATTCTAATCCATAACTCCTTGTCTACTAGTGATGTCTGCCAAATCTTGTTGTATTTCATAGAACAAAAAGAAGGTCATAATAAATGCTATGTATAAATAGACATAAATCCTAATGTGTTGTATATAAATATACCTACCCTTTCTTTGTACCTTTGAGAGCTTGCAGCCCCTAGATTACATTGACCTTTTTTTTGTAGGAAACATTATACGAAATCCAAAGGAAGAATGATAACGAAATTTCTAAATACAATACATTCCGAGTAAAAGTATATGTTATTTTTTTCATTCCTTTGAATTTTATGCTACTCAGAATGGAAAACTAGCTTATCAGGTTATACCAACTAACTTAAATAAACATCTATTGCATAAACTAGCTAAATAAATATACATAGATCTTTTGTATTGTTTTGTATTGTAAAATCTTTATTGTACATAACTCAGATTAAACACTGGTAAATGATTTGATATACTTGTTTATGGCAAGGATCGTTGTGATAAAGAATATTATTGTAATACTTAAACTAGTATAATGTTGATTCCTGAATGCATTCTGACCTTTGATGAGTAAAATATTGCATTCTGTATAATAGATGTTTGCTTTGCATTTTAGTTCTTTATCCTAATAGAAAATGATCTTGGCTTCCAACACAAAATGTAGTCTGTTTACAAGTTTAAAACCTTTGTTTGTAAATTAATGAATAGATGAGCCAATTACAATACAGTTTTCATATAACCTAGTTAGAATTTATAGCCATTTGAAAAGCATCATCGAATATTTTTCTTGGTATAGAGATTACAGGTATGCAATTTTTATTTTATATGTTCTAATCGCTCGATGTACTTAAATAGTGCACATTATGCATCTCCAGACTCCAGAGGCAAGTCTGCTCTATTAATTTTATAGACATTGTTACTTGACCTATTACTTTGTATGTGGGCAACATTTTATACGCTAATACTTTCTATTTTAAATACACTATCGAAACTTAACGAGATGAAAACATTTGCAGGTAAATAATACTTACGTACTTGCTTTTTTTATTGCCATAGTTTCGACGTAGAATATGTGTAAACAATGATGAAAGTTCAAAATTAACTAATGCGTTGTACTTAAGAACTTATTGCGTCATTATGGTTTAGCTGAGCGGCATTTCCACCATTAGTAGAAGTAATAGTCTAATTCAGTACGAATGCTGAAATGCTATCTCATAAAACGATCATTAATTATCAGGACTGGTCCTGCATGCTTATGTTGCTCAATTAATTTCGTTTGTGCGAAATCTTTTCAACGACTCAACCAATCGTCCAAAAATTTTGTATAGCGAAATAGTATTTGGGATGAAGAAAGACATAGGCTTATTTTTTTTTCTCAATCAATTGACATATCTTGGTTACGCGGCTGAAGTCGCGATTAATAGCTATTCTTAAATATTTGATTGATAAATTTAATCTTAAAAATATTTAACCAAGATTGGAATCTGCATCTTTTGGCTATCTGAGCTGCGTTTCCAATTAGTCAATTTATATTTTTACACTATATAGGTCTTTATAGTTCAATATACATACTTTGTATATGTGAATGCACACGTTTACTCCTTTATATTCGTACAACAACGGGATATCTTTTAAAAGCTTCCACATAACGCCCGATGCTCGCGAAACTGGGGCGACCCGGGCCCGGTGTTATTTATCTAAATTCTGAGACTGTAACGTTGTTGTAGGAAAAATACACATTCTAAGTAAGCATTATTGTTTTTACCTTGTATTACTTTGAGCCGAGGTGTTGTTTTTATGTTTTTTACGATATGGAATTCGTACTTATAAATGTGAAAGTGAGTTTGTTATGTTTAGTACCTTTTGGAACCTTTGCAGCTAGACATTGCCATGAAATTTGAGATGGAGAAGGACATAAACTATTTATTATTGTGGTCAATTAATATAATCCAGTCAAGTGGGCAAAGTCGCCGGTAAAAACTAGTGGCAACTATGTGGAAAATCTATCTAATAGAAAATGGTGGCCATTGCTTACACGGACTACGGAAGTCAGTATTACACTTTGACCATGGTAACATATATGTTGCTCTTAGATTATGTAGACAGGACATAGTGTAAAAAATGGGTCAACATTTAGTCAGCTAAACTGACAGCTGACTCATTATGACTTTTTTAATACAAAACAAAAATAACATTTTTCGGAAAATTCGGGATTTCATTTCATAGTAGACCCCTAGGTCATAATACTTCGAGGTGTCGGTACACCGTTCTCCTTCCATTCGACTCTTCATTTTCCAGAAGATAAATAGTGTTTTGTTTTCTTATCTATTCGAGGCCATATCTCGTTTGAAGTTCGTATTGAAGTAAGAGCTCTGTGATAGGAAATATTTTTTCTTCTATTTTGCATTTATTTTTTAATATTTTTTACTGTCATGTCATCATTTAATAAGAAGGCATACTATAAATGTTACGTGTTGCCAGATTGCTTCATTGTGTTTAATCGCGTCTTTTCATTATAATGCGGATAATGAACCCGTGTTATATTTTAACGACTTCAGTGAGCAGGTATAAGGTTTAAATTTGGGACTGTCATTAATTTAACGAGTTCTGTTGTTCGTTACAAATTGTCGACCAGGTACAGTTCATTTCATTATTTACATGTTTTTGTTACGTATATGAACAGTGATCGTCGTATACAGGGTGAAAATGGAATCTTTTTAAATACGTGTTCAATTAGTGAAATTAAACATTTTTTTCCAAAGGAAAAAAAAACTTGATAACTGGACGTGCTTCTTAGAATTGCTTTTGGTTCCCACGTTTCCTTATAAAATATTCAGTTTCATTGGTAGAGCACTTTTCTAAAAGAATGCGAAAAATTTCAATTTTTATTTTTTCATTACCATGTAAATTTTGTTTTATTTCATGTTCTTTTGTTTGTAATTTAAATATTAAATTACAGACAAAAGGTCATGAAACAAATATAAACAAATATAAACGGTAAATATACCATTAAGTTTATAATAATAATTATAATAAATTTTAATTAATATTATTCCACCTATAAAATTTTAAATAATCACTAAGTAACGTGGGTAATATTTCATTTTAAGAAAAGCGTGCAAGGTTCCTTAAAAAGGTGTGGAAAATAAACTTAAGTACCATCCATCCATTTACATTGAATTACATGTATGCATGTGTGTTTCTTTATTTGAAAAGCATATTGTGTGCATACGGGTGTTTTATTCTTTTGTAACAGATGGAAGCACGTCGATTTAAAAATGAATTATTTAATGTCATTTTTATATACATTGATTGACGTATGCAGTCATATACATTTCCATACACAAATATACGCACATGTATAAATACTGATATATCACTATTAATGTAGCAATTTGTTTTTAATTTGATTTATTTATTTTTCTATATGAAGGAAAAATGCGATGAGCCAGACGAACAAATATAGGAAATAGCTAGCAATAATTTTTTTTTAACGAGTAAATGAATTTGATGTTAAAATTATTTTTTTTTAATACTTCACTTTATACATAGCGAAGCACGTACCGGGCCGCTAGTGAATAATAAAATCGAAAGGCTTCTGTGTGGTATTTTACATTTCACCCTGTATACGTTGAGAACAAATGAACAAACTAATCCACTAGCATTATTCCTGGATTAAACTGCTGATGTATAGTCGAGTTGATAAATGAATTCTTGTCAGCTGTCAGCGCTCTATGCGCTCTCCACAAGGCATCAGTATAAACATTTTATAAATATTTCGATGTTGGTGTTATATACATTAATAACATAAATATGATGATGATCATTATTGTTTTTGTTTATTGGGGGATGTGATAGCACTCACAATGTACATCAATGTACATCAGGCATTATATCAATGTACATCATATATTAAAATCGCATATTTTGGGGACTTCAATCCTGAACCCACATTCCAATGAACGACGGGATGTTTAATAGACTTTAAACTTAGATTATATAGATACTTAGCCTAAAACAGGTCTAACTTTTCATCTTCATGCACATGCGTGAAGAGGGTTACCATAATGTATATTATTACTCAGTATACGGGAGAAATTATGTTGTAAGGTTAAATTGGAAAATAAAAATGATATAAAATTCTTATGAATATATTTAAACCTTTGAAATGGGAAACAGGGTCAACAGTGTGTAATGTTTCGTAAAGATGCTTATTTTTACTAACTGGTCAGTTTAATTTATATCTAAGTATAGATAAAATTTGTTTTCGTTTTTAAATAATTGAAAATGACCGCCATTTTAATTAATACGTGTATTTTTATTAGTGAGTAATACGTACATATTATATCGGAAAAAATTGTTCCCAATTCAGATTTAAAAAATATCGGGAAATTCTTTTTATCTGATTACTTGCAACACTGAAAACAAAACATTTTGTTTAAAAAAAAACTGTGTCAAAATTTAGTTAGCCTAACGTCAAATAAGCTGACAAAGATTTTATTAACCTGTTTTTTACACTCCATCTATATAATCTAAGAGGCTACATTATTACAATGTAAATATTTGAATTTAAAACGCAATACCTACTTGTATTTTGCTCTGCAATAAGCAGTTTTTTTCTCCACAAAGAATAATGATAACAAAATTAATATAAGACCAACACAGTAGTATATCTTATCGAGTGCAAAATAAAAAAAAATGGTAAAATGTGTTCAGAATTGGCGATGTAAATGCATAACATAGTTACAAAAAAAAAGCTTGACATTTTAATATAATGTACACTTTTGTTTACAGGTACGCATCTTTATTTGCTATCTGTAGCAAGTAATTCGCGAGTCAACACAGGTAACATAAGGAATAATGTTTTATTTGTAAGGAGGAATCTTACATATTTTATGACTAAAAGTTTGTACGAATGTAAAAACAAAGGACTGTTACCTCGTTGGCGACGGTAACTTTCAGAAGATCGTGTAACTTATTGATTTGATTTGGAATAGACATTGATAAATTCCAAATTCTGAGAACAACAACAGTGGAAATTGAATTTATTAAGAGCTTTTACACTGAAGTAGAGTAACGTCTAACTTTTCTGACAGTTCTGTTTCGAAAACAATTTTCTGCATTTTTTTTGTTTTATATTATTTAAGTAGAGCTCCGTTAACGAACTAAAAGTTTAGTTATACATAAATGTACCACAATTTTTTTTTTCTAGTTTAATATTTTGCTTTCAAATTTTTTAAATTTTACTAACAAATTCTAAAATTTCAGTAATGCTTAAATATGTTTGGATGTTTTTTAATCTGTCATACTTAAATGTTTTAATGGTTTTGAATGAAATATTGTACATAGATGATTTAAATACTTAGAAAATTTTATCTATTAGTCATTAATATATTTTTACTTTACGTGTTGAATGATACCATTCAGTCTTTTAAATAATATTTGGGAGAATGTTATTATGTAGAAAATTTTATAAATTTCTACTACTACTCGTATATGAAATACTAGCGACTAGCCTCGGCCTAATATTTTTTTAAAACAAAATATCTTAGTCACTGATAATGAAGCTTTTTATATAAATAAAAGTAATTAAATAATTGTTAAAATCTGATAAGTATTTGTTGACTTTATCCATTACAAACTAAAAATAAAATAATTAATTTTATCAGAAGCATTTCCGTTGGTTATTTCTATTGTAGTGACTGGAATATTTTACTTGCGTATACGTCAAAAATATGACAATTTAGATTTAAATTTTTTACGTGATATTTAGTCTTTTGTTACTTGGGGGAACATTTTTTTGGGTCGTTACACCCTTTCGGCCAGACAATATGCTTACATTGATATTTTATTGTGTTCCAATTTGGGATAATGTGGCGACCGCATTATACTTAATCTTTATTGACTTGGCCTATTTTTTCGTTTTTCGACTTACTTAGATTTTTCGTAACTTTATTATTATAAGTATTGTTTATAGAAAATGGCTATATGAAAGAGTCGTTAATATATAATTGATCATAGAAAATTAGTTTATATTAAAGTTTGGTATAAGGATTTTACTGTAATATGAAATTTTAATTTTAGAATAGGTTTAGAGAATTGGTGACTTAGAATCGGTTCCATTATTTATCTTCAAGAAGAGAAGATCCAATGTTAAAGGCCTTTTCATATCTCTTCCCTTATTTAATTTCATAACTCATCTCTTGGCCCGAATATCTATTTAGATTTATTCACAGGTGAATGCACGTAACGTTATAAACCTAAAGGATATAATTATAGGTCGTCGTGCCTTTTATGGGATTATATCCGAAATGATCAAAACAAGCCTCAGAAAATGGGTAGGTACTTGGTGTGCAATATACATGTATTTATAGGGACCGGGAATATTAGTATTATATGTAATAGTAAATGCCCATTTTGTTAAAAATCTTTTATATTATTTTTTAATTTCAAATCGAAGCCAGAGCCATTTACCTATTATTACGCCACAAATGGCCTCAAATGTTTGTGATGTGATGAGGATTTAAAAATTCGGTCGGTTCACAGGTCGGTACTGAGACACCATTTCTCTAACCCTACGTCTGAATTTAAAATTTTAAGTTGATATCACAGAGAAATCTTTAATCTAAGGACCAATATAAACTAAATTTTTAATAGATACGTTTAAGTAAAAAATATAAATTTAATCTATGACTATAGAACAGTAATTTTGCGAAATTAGCAAATTAAATTGTAGGTAGTTTGTGTGAATTCGCCGCGATGTGCCAACTGGTCTGCCTTCATCCTTAATTCAAATAGTGTATATGTGTAGGTCATATCTTAATTTAGCACATAAGATACGCATAGACACGCGGGATATATATACGAAATAATTAATATTCAGATAGTAATATATATATAAATTAAAAACATTCCGTAACCCTTTGTCGTAAACATTAAAGAAAACTGGGCCGGCAATGTTCGACATAGTATATAACATCTTAGGTCTAGTAATAGGACTTTGAACTCTACTACAAAGCAGGGCTGACAGCTCTTATCTAGCTCTATTGAACCTTATCTTACGTCGCAGCTTTCCGCTGTTTGAAACCTTTGAACTCTTTAGTTTTGCATTTCAGTCCTTATTAATATTATAGCTAAATGTGAAATTGAGTTTTTGTGTTTGTTACCTCTTAGCTCCTTAAACGGAGCTGCCAGTTTTCTTTAAGGTGAAAAAAAAAAAAAAAACTATTGTGAACATCTATTCATAAACACACAGGTTTTCGTTTTAAATCAACTTTCTATCTAATGTGTCTACAAAATATCTAGTAATTTCTCAATGTGTTTTATTCATTTAAAAATAAGAACGGTAAGATTATTAGTAATTTAAATAGTAATAAATATAGACTAATAATTGAAATAGAAGATAAATAATAATTATGTTCTACAAAAATAAAACCGAATTCAATTGTGACATAACCAGTTATTTTCATTTAAAAACTATAACATCTGAACTGATTTTTATAAAATTTCTATGTGACTAATCTGTATGCATATCCTTTCAGATAAAAAAATATTTTTCCAAATCGGTTTACAACTGATGGAGTTATAAGGTAATAAACATTAAAAAAAAATAACCGAATTGAGACCTTCCTTCTTTTTGAAGTCGGTTGAATATACACCGGGAGAAGAACATTTGTTATTATGAATATAAAAATGTAAATATAGTAAAAAGAAAAATTATGTAGAAAATTTGAAAATTTTAATTCAAGTCTAAATATAGAATGGTTAAGTTGATCAAATAAATACGTTTTTAATTTATTTAACGTTAATGAATTGCCGTCGCAGATGTCTGAGGAACATCGTTATTAAACACAATTTATATTCAGTCTTCTTGATATTCTGAGAAAAGGTCTGTGTGGGTGTAGTAATAATATAGAAATCGGTCATACTAATGGTATCTGATCAAAAGGCATGAGAATCCTTTCTTGCTAATATTATAAGATTGTGATCCACAAAAGAAAGCCTATTTCAATTTCGGCAAAACCGGTTATTAACCAGTTATTTTGATTTCAAAACTGAACTATTGAATCGATTTTGATAAAATTTCTATGAAACTAGTCAGTAAGTTTAACCTTTCAAATAAAAAAAAAATCCAAATCGGCTATTAACTGACGGAGTTATAAGGTAACAAACAACAAAATAAAACTGAATTGAGAATCTCCTTTTTTTTTGAAGTCGGTTAATAAATGTGAAAGTATGTTTGTTGTTGATATAGTGTCTTAACAACTCAACCACTCGTTATGATGAGATATGCACGTAATCCCTTATTCATCAAAATATCTATTGAATAGTTTTGTCCCTCTTTTGTATGTTCAATTCTCAATTTGAATGAAAGTGACAAAACAGTGTAATAGTTAAAATAGATTTATAGGAGGATTTTAGGTTTTATAAATAAGAGAAGTATTATTTAATGGATAAGGGCATAGGTTATTTTTTTATCTCGATTAATTAATATGTTATGGACAATCAAGTCGATACTAAAAACTGATTTTAATGACTCGTATTCAATGAATAATGCTATAAGACACTGGATGCATATATATACCGATAATATACAGGTAAAATAGATGACATTAGCATAATTTTGACATACCCAAACAGGGTTCATGTACTCTTCATATGAATAAGAACATTGTACCAACTCAACTTTATATTGTGTACATGAACGCATTAAATAAATAAATAAATTTTAGAGAGAGTACAAGTAATACTGAATATTTTTCTCAAGACTTGAAAAACAGTAATTATTACTAAAATTATGGTAATGACATTTATTTCACCATGCATCTATATATATGCATCCAGTGTCATTATAGCATTATTCATTGAATCGAGTCATTAAAATTGGTACATTCTTTGTTATCGACTTGACTGTCCGTAACATATTAATAATTCAAAATAAAAATACTAGTTTAATAACTAAATGGTTTATGTTACCATGATAAGAATTGATATCTTTCACCAACATCTATTGGTATTCCAAGATTGAATCTCAGCCTAAAGCCCTAAATTTTTGAAATTCATACTCGGAATTATTTTAAACGCTTTGTCGTTCAAATGGTATATAAAACTATTGTTCTATAAGCTACGTAGCGGCGGCTTAGTTTTAGAACTATATACCATATACTAAGTTATTATGACAATGTTTGTATATACTAACGTATACTTTTAGCCGAGAGATATGATAGCTATTGTTGCAGTATTGATTTCTGATAAAAAGTCACGATATTCGCATTCAAACATGTAGTTTCGGTTGAAATTGCAAGTCTGTAGTATGAATTTAAATTTTACAATATTTCGTCAGTATAATAAAGCGGGCAACCGTTCGCTTGTTCAGTTGCTCTTATGCAAAGGCTTTAAGTTACTCAGCGAGTTATGAAGAGGGCTATGCTAGAAGTTTCTTTGCGTGATAGAATCCGAAATGAGCATGTCCGCAGAAGAATCAAAGTGCAGTGCGACACAGCCCGAAGGATAAGCAAGCTTAAATGACAATAGGCTACTTACTGGGTAGTTATAGCTTTAGTTTTTCGACATAGTTCTAGTTTTAAATTTTTAAGTCTTTTTATTTGTAAGATTACATATGTCTGTCTGTTTCCAAATAATAAATTCAAATTCAAATCATTTTTATTCAAATAGCCTTGTTTACAAGTTCTTGTAAATAATTTTTTTTTTAATTTACTGCAAGGTTCGGAAAAAATTTTTTTCTGTTGCGAAGAGCCCGCAATAAACTCAACAGTGACTCTTTTAGATCTCTGTTAACATTATGTCTAAAGTTATATGGTCGTTAAAATACTAAGGCTGTTTTGTTTTTTAAAACAAATTGTTATTAGACTGACTTAGTATTTAATAAAGACAAAGGTAATAAAAAAATGTAAAATTATCTTCTTTTCAATATTTGTCTTGTTACTTCTAAATATACACATACTTTGTCGTGAATAAAATAGATTGTTTTAGATAAAATATAACTTCTTAGATAATTTAATTATATTTTTATGTCGTTTTTCCATTACGATTTATATCAAGTCTACGAGTTTGTTTTCATAGCCTTAATGTTTGAACAGGAAATGTGTTTTTCGTTTATGCCTTTGATACGTTTATTACCTTGCCATATGGTGGTATCTCATATATGGAGAATATATTATGTAAATGATTTCATTTCCTTATAACGTCGTTTGGGTCGTATAGTTATTGCCGCCTTCCAAATATAAAGAAACGGTTATATTTTGCTCAATAAAAAAGTGGCAACTTCAATGATAAACTATAATAAATATTGAATAGGAATCACACGACTTTTATATTAAAACTAACTTTTTCCTGCGTACATTTGATTTGTACTTGCGGGTTTTGGAAGTAGGAAAACCAATGAAATAGATCACTTTTTATTAGTGTATCATAATAAAATATATACCAGATTTTAATTTAGACTTTCAAGTACACAACGCACTCGTTAAGCCAAGGATAAAGATTACTTCCTATCGAACCCATATTAATTTTATTACTATAGACATTTTGGTTTCTTCTAACACTATCTCACTCTTTGATTACAAATCTATATTTTGAAACTACTACTCATTATATACTATTACATTTTTAAATTTTTCGGTCACGTAGCAGGGTCTACGAATTGCGTAGGTTTGCTACGAACACATACCATACGTTTTTATTTTCATTTTATTATAATATAATAATCAATACAATAATAATAATAAAAAAATCACAAATACTATATGTAATAATCTAAGACCTAGATTAAACAAAATTTTTGAAAGATCTGTTATCGCTATGACATGCCCAAATTGAGCGAGACAACGATGTTTCTTTCGTTCTTTTTTTGTCTAAAAGCAGGAGTGTCACGTGGGCGTTGCGTTGAGAAATTAATAGGATTAAAGAAAATCACATTGTTGTGAATGTGTCTTGACCGATTTATATTTTGTCAAGGCGGTTCTTTGTCCTTTGTGTAGTCTAGACGCTTGTTATTTTCCATTCAGTTTACTGTACAAGTTGAATATGATTATTTCCTTTTGTTTAGGTTTTTTTTTTTGTCAGCTTATAACCTTGTTTCTATATATACTACAAAGTACACTGTGATGCCAACGGTACACCTAGTGCATTGTTATACTTGAAACATATCATATCTCTGTCTGTCTATCAATCTGTAATTTTATTTAGCGATTAGCCCATACTCTTTCGAACTATAATAAAGCGACTCTAATCTCCATTACCAACAAATAAGGTTTTTTTAGTGAGTGATAATGGAATGGTAACCCCGCCCGCGCTATCAGTATACATTGGCGGGGCACCAGTGAAGGATAATAGGTGAGGATAAAGGTTAGTTAGCCCATCGTGACGAATTTAACAAGAATTGTTTACGATGGTTTCCAGGGGGAACCACGTGGAGGTCGACCTAATAGGGCATATTGCTAGCAATGGAGCTGTCAAAATCCATTGCTAACAATCCCTTTTCCCCCTAACAAATAAGATTTTAATTAGCAACGATTGATTCACATAAATCGACGATTGGTCAGGACTCTCGAAAACAGTATGTAGACGTGATTCAGAAGTAATAATAGTCTATAGTTCTTCAATAGAGTATTGTCACCCTTTTTGAATATGTATCTATATCGGCTAACTTATATAATATATCCTGGCATAAAATGGGTCACCCCTTTCTTTCCCGTAGGTGTTATAAGAGGTGACTAAAGGAACTTAATGGTCGAAGGATGAGCAACAGCGTCCCTCATAAAACATCACCAAAGCCTAACTGTATTTGCCAACCCGCCTGCCAAGTATGGCAAGTACTGGCAAAATCTCATAATAGAGGGAGGCCTATGTGCTGTGGACGGCTAATGGCAGACATGGCATGGTATATATCGGCTAAAGCTGTAAAATACCTATAAAAGTATTCACAGACCGCTAACTGTTGGTAATTTGAAAATTTTCAAGCGATTCAGGCATTCTATTGGGACGCGACCGGGATGTTTATCGATTGCTATGAACTATGACCTTCGGAAACCCTCATGTTTAATGCTCAAAATATTGTATTACAAACTCAATTAACGCTATGTGAATGTGAAATTTTGTGTTACATTTAAACCTTATATAGAACAGATCAATGTTCTATATTTATTTATTATATATATACTTTATTGCACAATAAAACCTTGTACAAATGGCCAGCTTAATGCCGTATGGCAGTCTCTACCAGCTAACCATTAGGTAAAAACAGAAAGCGTATGAAGGGTAGATATATCTATATTACAGAGTAATAATATTATTTTCTATTTTGATGTAAAGCTCTGCATAGCAACAGTTTTCCACAAATTGTTATTATAGTTCGAACCTTTTCCGTTATATTTCCATACATTTTCTGGCTCACCGATTCGTAAGAAGAAAAGATGTCAGTGCTCCATTGGTATAAATTATAAAATGCTAGCTGACCCGGCAAATGTTCTTTTGCTCTCCACTACCACCCACCAGGTCCATTGGATTAAAACTATCCTATCTTTCAAGTGGAATCTAACAATGCAAATTTAAATGCAAAATTTAATTCAAATCGGTAGAGCGTTTTCAGAGATTAACGTGAATCCTGACATGGGATTTTTATATATTAACATAAGATAGATGACGCTCGCTTTTGTCTCTAAATCCGCTATAAAGGTCAGAAGGTCATATGGAATAATGATATTGGATAATAATGTATATGAGATGTAATTTAATTGAGATATAAAGGGCACCAGCGCCCAGTAGCGACGTATCGCCCCCGTTGAGAGCTCTATTGTTTAAAGTCCTGTCTAAATGACGAACATTTTGTACTCTGACGACAAAGTTATTATTTTTTTTTTTATATAATAAGAAGATTATAATTCGCGTGCATTTGTTCATATGTAATGGACAATATATACGCTGAGGATTGTACATTGTTTGTGCAGGTTTTTAAATGTATTCGTGACGGGTATTGATACAAATACATAAATATATGTATATGAAGAGTAAATATTTGGAAAGGAATAAAAATTTGTGTTGGCAAGCCGCTAACTTTCAGTATCAAATAATTTTCTCAGAATCATATTTCTTTATTCGATTTCTTTCTACGTATTTTTCATACAAAATGTTTCATTTTTTCTTAATCTTCTTTGTATAAATAATAATATGGCAAAATTTTGTATTTACAAACACCTTCGTTTACTTCTATGTGAATTCATTCATAAAAAATGTTTAAACATTCAGTTTCTTATAAACTGTATTATACTTAAATGTGAAATATGAAAATTTACCAAAGTGTACCACTTTAATTTTATACATTAATGTCTTTTTGTTTTATATATGTGGGTGGAATGTGAGCATGTCGAGCGTTACGTTCATCACAAGGAAATTTATTAGCAACTGTTTTTATTTACCCCATTAGATATATAATCCTGAACATATTTATTTATTTCATCATTAGTCGTTATCTGTCCACTGCTGAATATAGGCCTTCCCCATAGACTGCTATAAGAAAAGGTCTTGAGCCACATACATTTATTTATTTACTATCGACCATTTAAAGACATAAAGAAAGAATAATTACCTTTTTTAATTAAATAAAAAAAAATGTTTCATATAACGGAACAATTCAATGACAAATATACGCACGTGAAAGAAGATTGCCATCATTTGCGTCGTCAAAGCTTTAGTACACTTCCGTGCCACTGTTCTGTGGGTCGATGACTTAGGCCATTATCTGAGTAATCATTCGTTTTACAACTATTATTTCGTAAATGTTTCGCGAATGTTTTGTAATTGTCTAACACTAATTAAATAATTAATTTACATTTAGTAAATTAATCATTTAATTTTTATCGTGTTCATTTGAACACGATAAAGATTGAAAGAAATTGTTTAAGGATACAACTACCTTTTGTACCTTCCTTACCTATACCATCTGTAAGCTATTCGAATTATATGATGTAAGTGTTACAAATAAAAATAAATAATGACCGTTACCTTGTTAAGTATCACGGTCGTTAACTATGTAAATAAAATCTGAATTAAATATAATTATAGAGTTTTTTTTCTAAGTATTAGGCAATCTATTACGGTTATAAATGAATTAACTGTATCCAGCGGATTTCACCCGTTATGTTGAATAGCCAATAACCTTCCTTAAAAAATTAACTATCAAATGTAAAAAGAGTTTTTCAAATCCGACTGTTAATTTCCGAGATTAATGCGTTCAAACAAATAAACAAACTCTTCCGCTATAAATAATATTATTTGTAAATGAATATAAAAATGTTTGTATGTTTTTTTTCTTATATATATTCTACTCTTTGCAACCTTTCACTCTAGACGTAGTAAACATGAAGACAAAATAAAAACATTTACAATATCAGTAGAGATTATTGCTGAAGGGTAATAAAAATGTTACAGAGTTCCAGATACAGATCTGTCAAACCTGTCAAGCAGAGGGCTTTATAAAATTTTAGGTAACTCTGCGATCGAGAACACAGCTCCTACATAAAATTGCTTAGCCAGCCACTCCATAAATATCCCTTGATGCATGAATCTGAGCGAAGGACAAACAGGCCTGTCCGAGATCCTTTGACGCGACAGTCACTCTCTCATGTTAAATATTCAAATATTCATGAGCGCGACTGAAGAAGACAAGTCGGCGGGGTTGCCAGATACTATTTTTTATTTTTATCTGAATGTCAAATTTTTTTTCCTAATAGATACAGTTTTTTAAATCACAAACTTGACTTAATTTTCATTACGTTTTGCCATGTAATTATAACGTGCACGATTAAAAAATACCGCTCTTTCCTACGCCTGACTTCATTTACTCGCAATTTTACTAATATCATCGGTATATTTTATTGTATTTATATTCCATTAACATCATCATCATTATATCAGCCTTTAACTGTCCACTGCTGAACATAAGCCTTCCCCTTGGGGGGTTTTGCCAGTAGTTGCCACATTTGCCAGGCGGATTGGCAACTGTAGTTAGGCTTTGGAGATGTTTTAAGAGGAACGCTGCTGCCCATCCTTCGCCCTCTCTTAGTCGCCTCTTACGACACCCACGACACGGAGAAGGAAGGCGAATATACCACTCGGTAATTTATAAAAATTTCTCCAAGCCGATTTTTTTCCAAACATTCTTCTAGAATTTCTTTTTTTCAAATTTCGGGTAACAAAATTTTTACAAAAGTCGTAAACAGTAGTCAATCTGGAAAGGTTGGAGTCGAAGCTGTCTCTAAGAAATAATGAATTTTTAATGCGAATGAAACAGTACTGTGGATATAATATATTCTACTATTGCTGTTGTAGCATATATTACATACTAACTTAATTTGTCACAAGTACATTTTACTCTGCAAAACACAGCGAGTCCAACTTGCATACTAAAACAGTATTGTGGATGTAAGTATAGGTGAACTCTACAATTGCTGTTCGCAACTTGTATAGTCGAGAGGTACTTAATTTGTTACAAGTATATTTTCCTCTGCAAAAAACTGCGAGTCAAACTCGCACGCTACAGTTATAGGTTATAAAAAAATGCCTTTTTTTATGAGGTAACTACAAATTTATAATTTTCGAATTTTACCCTTTACTCGTGTTATACAACATCGCTTCTTGCCAAATTTCACAATTGTAGGTCAACGGGAAGTGTCTGGTTTTGATTCCCTTGCAAATGTCAATAAACGTTATAAACGGCCGTATCTTTCGGTTGCGTTGACTTTGAAATTAGATTTTTTCACAGCTTTAAGTAGATTTGAGTATATGACAATAATATTGCGCTTTTCTAAAAAGAGTCTTGACAGATGGACAACAGAGTAATTTTATAAGGGTTCCGTTTTTCCTTTTGAAATACGGAGCTTAAAATAAAAGGAACTTTATAACAAACATAACACATCAATTAACGATTAAATATTTTTAAACACATGTACCAGAGATATTGTACAAATACAATATAAGCTTGTAGTAATTCATATAAACGTCTTTAATAAAAAATCTTCGAATTTTGTATGAGGAACATTATGTAAATTTTGCTTCGCATCAAGCAATTTTTTAATGCACAAAGAAAATTGGGAGCTTTTCTAGTCACAAAATTAATATACCCACAGATACAAATCCCCAAATATACAATTTGAAATCCAAAATGATTGATAAGTAACCGTATTTCTGCAACTTTTCTTGCAAGAACACCCCACTCGCGAATACAGCGAGAAAAACTATAAATAACTTAGAAGTGCTCGCGGGAAAATTTTCTTAAAACCCATTCTGTAGAGGCAGGCGAAGAATTTCTTCGTGAAAGGTTCAAAGTATCACTTTGAGAATTGTTAACTTTCAAAGTCAAACTGTCTGCATAAGATTTGTAGTTATATGCCTGCCACTAACTTTTCTATCCGTTTATAATTCTTCTTTAACCGACTTCAAAAAGAAGGTTCTCACTTTGGTTGTATTTTTTATGTTTGTCACTTCATAACTCCGTCAGTTAAAAACCGATTTGGAATATTATTTTTTATCTGAAAGGATATATTAACAGATTGATCCCATAAAAATTTTATCTAAATCATTTGAGTAGTTTAATTTTGAAATAAAAAGAACTGGTTTCGCCATAATTTAAGTCGGTTTTTTTCTGTAACACAAGCTTCGTCAATGGGTGGTTCTATAGTACATCTAAATATATCATCACAATCATATTAGGCTTTAACTGTTCAAATTTATATTTAAATATATGCTTATGTTAAATGCTATAAATGGACTTTAATTATTTATGTATTACAATTTCTCGTGTTTCCATACTAGGTATACATAGTTACCGAAAGTATTTCGGCCTGTTTGTTTCCATACATACATACATACATATCCGTTTGTTTCCGTAACTAGAAATTTTAAATCGGGTGTCCGATTAAAGAGTTTCACACATTTTTTAAACCTATCATCTTTATGAGTTAATATTCATTGTTTAATAGTAAACTAGCTTTTACTCGTGGCTTCTTTCGCGTGACCAATATAAAAAATAGCTTATCTCCTTCTCCATCCCATATAGGACGTGTTTACCATATTTCATAACGGTTTGTGAAGCCCTTAAGGCAAGAGGTAAGAAACAAACTTATTTTTATATTTATAATATTAGCAAGAATTATTGAACTTTTAATATTAAATAGATTATGTGGTCGCACGTGTACTCTGTTATAGAATTGACATTTCGACGAAATTACTGGAGAAAGTTATTTAGTTCCATGAATATTACCAGTGGGGTTTCATTAAATTTCCCATTAAGACTATGTATAGTAAATTTTATTGCTTTATTGCAACTTATCAACTCTTATAAATTTGTTTCTCGACGGTGATACCACAGTGATATATTTTGACAATGCTCCCTTTTATCGATATGAGATACCGTTGCAACTTCTGAGTTCGTTACCACTTCAATTGACGCAAAGATAAAAAAAAAAAAAAGTAAATGAAGGTAATCAATTTTTGTTGCAGCATATGATTTTTAAATGAAAAACAATCTTTACAACATTGATATACATATTTTGACGGAATTATTAGACGAAAAAAGTAAAGGCAGGGATAAAAAGTAGCCTGTCTTTCTGCACCCCAAATATACCGTGTATATCAAATTTATAATAATTGACTGTGTTTAGACCCCAAGACCCACAGACAAACATCTTCATTATCATATTAGTACTGACTCTAAACTGTGTTTGCAATTTCTTTTGATTTCTATTTCTAAATATTTCTTCATCATCATCATCATATCAGCTGTTAATTGTCCATTGTTAAATATAGGCCTTTCTCTATTAAAGGGTTTTGCCAGTAGTTGCCATGCTTGACAAAGGGGTTGGCAACCGCAGTTAAGCTTTGGTGATGTTTAAGGCTGTTGCTTATCCCGCGACAATTAATTTTCTTTAGTCGTTTCTTGCCACACCCATGGGAACGGAAGGGGTGGCCTATTCTATGCTGGATCAAATACTAAAATATAATGACTTTATTTCAATTTTTCCAAGATTAATATAACTATAGCATACAATTTAATGGCATTAGACAGTAAACGTGCAATAAAGATAACAATTTCAACTACATTCCTTGACTAAAAGCATGCAAATGTCTTTAATGTTTGCCTCTATAAAAGTAATCTGGTATTTGCCTGATCACATTCCCACGGGATCCTACGACCCAAAATGTCTCTAATTAGGACAACAGTCGCGTTTGTTGCTAATTAAGGTTTTTATTTGCAAATTAAGCAAATACATTCTTGTTGTTTATAAAATTGTTGTTGCATTGTTTGTCTTGAGCGGTAATATTTCTCACATTAAAAAGTTTATAAGTGAAATAAAGGTTTTACGAAAACTGGCCAGTCACGGTTCACTTATTTAAATTTAAAATATATAGTAAAGTACTTTAGTTCTCATTTTAAGCGATTTTTTGTACATAACCCAGGTAGATTATATTGTAACTTAAAGAATATTTTATATACTGATTCATGCAGAAAAAGTTGCGGAATATAGCTACCACAGAATAAAATAAACTTTAAGGAGCATAATTTTAGGAGTATATATCATTTGTAATACGAGTATCATCTCCATAATATCAGCCTTTAACTGTCCACTGCCGAACGTAAGCCTCCCCCTTGGGGAGTTTTGCCAGTAGTTGCTACACTTGGCAGACGGATTGGCAACTGCAGTTAGGCTTTGGAGATGTATTAAGAGGGACGCTGCCGCCCATCCCTCGCCTTCACTTAGTCGCCTCTTACGACACCTACGGAAACGGAAGTGGTGGCCTATTCTATGCTGAGGCCACACGGCTAATACGAGTGTATAAGATGTTTACTCCTGATCCTAGAACTCACGTTCTAGATTCAGACTCATAAACGTCTTTGTAAGCTTCTATAGTATAAATATAATTATGATCTGATGATTATGTTTTATTTTCAGACACAAAAATGAATAAAAATGTCTAAAGCATAAAGTTTCGTCGGCTTTGGGAATTACTTGCTTGGAATTCCAAATGTCCCAAAATAACAAAGCAAATAAAACTTTCTGCTTTGGAATGGCACAGAAATAGTTGCAGATCCCTAGGCAAAAAACTTTGCAACTGGCGGTCTCAATTTTCTAATTGGATCTAACGTTTGCTCACCTAAAATACCTAGTGGAATCTTGAGGGAGTAAGCAGTTTAATTTTGTTCGTGCTCAAGAAAATTAATGTCTAATGAGTGTTTTTTATAATGCTTAGAATGGTAAATAAGTTGACAGGCCACCTGATGGTAATTGCCGCTTGTATACATAGAACATCACAGAATAGACTGCGATGCATATGGTGTTTTTATGCGTTGTCATTACTGACGAATATTCTCTCTGTACCGTGTAATTACATTGGCATATCTTATATTACAAACTAAAACACAGTTATGCAGGCATTACATATTCCTGCATGGTTATTTGGTTGCCTAACTACAAAAACATGGGTATGATAGGGTTCCCCGTGTAGACGACTTGTACAAAGGTATCTCTGGTCTCCATGTGGCATTTAGTAATGAATTTAGAAAGTTAGCATCTGCACTATTAGTTAATTTTTGGTATATTTCACGGTCACCTACTTTAGTATTAATGGTACCCACTCCTGACAGCCTTTATTAATTAATAAATGTTTAATTTGTTTTGATCAGCTATTTTTGCTGTCGATCGATTAATATATTGTTTGATCGTTTGAACTGGTTGGTTGAGACTTATGAACTTAACAGACTAACAAAACAATTGGATTCATTTTTACGCTTATTAATTAGTTAATTAACTAGTAAGGGTTAACACATTATAATGAAATCTTTTTATAAATTACTGTTTACTGCGGCTTTATACGTGGATGCTTCGTGATGTTAATAACGTATAAACCTTCGTCGTGAAATGAGCTATTAGATACAAAAGGAATTATATAAATCCCACTGGCATTTCCAGAGATTATCGCGTTCAAACAAACAAATTCTTCAGCTTTATTATATTATTGTATAGATTCCTACAAAGTTTAAATATTTCATTTTATTTGTATGTTCAATAAACATACAAGATATAACGGCTATAAATTTAAGTATGAGTCATTATGACTACTGGGATAGGAAGTATTGGGACACATAGGTATGATTCACTGCATTGATGCAGTTGATTCATAACCCCATTATAACTTTGTAACTAACCAGCCGTAGTGTATGTTAATGATAGTGGACTTTTTAGTGTCTCCCCGTGTCTCTTTTTATCCTGAGCCTGAAAATTCATTTATTTAGAAAAGTTCTATTTGGAATATTTTGTGCAGCATTTAAATTTATATGCAATAATTATAAATGTATACGTATGCACTATGAGATGTAGAATAATAATTATTATAATACAGTAATAGTAATGGTAGACTACTGTATCATGAAAGTTCTCCCATGCAATATTTTATATCTTAAAAGCGGAAATACATATTTTTTAAATATGTGTACAAATAACAGCTACTATGTCAAGAGTCAAGACGACATTGTTTGTATGAGTATAAACGTGAAGATAGATATTTGGTCCGTTGCTGTATTTAGAGTTTTGCACACAATACGTACATTTACTTACAAAAAAAAATACATTATAATAAATACGTTTCTGTACAAAAGTGCACCTAAAATTTTCCTGCATTAAAGTTTATTTATTTAACTTTCATGTACATAACGAAAGTACACATTATGAACATAAATAACACCTAAAAGTATTCTCTACTTACCAACTATGTAAGGCAAGCACAGAAGTTTTTTGGTGGTATAATGGAAAATGTAAAAAAAGGAACAAAAATATTATATAATACTATAAAAACACATGAACGAATATAGTTAATAGGTTTTGATAGCTTTTGCTTTTGTTTAAAAGCGAATTTACTTGTGGCGGTTTTAATGTTAATGGGCAGTGCATTTCAAAGCCTAATAGCCGTAACGGTGAAAGAATCAGTGATAAAGCCAGAATGATGGGTTGGAAAATTAAGCAGGAAATTCCTAGTAGGACGAAAGTAACGATGGTTGTTATCTCCATGAAAATGAAATTTGTTTTTGAAATATTTAGGAGAATTTGGATCGTTGAAAATAGCATAGGACGTGTACACAGGACACGTAATTGCCTACGTTGTCGGAGAGGAAGCCATTTAAGTTGAAATCGACAAGAAGAAATATGATCAAACTTATGTAAGTTGTAATTGAAATGAATACCGTTGTTGAGATGGCGATCAAATTTATTTAACGATTCTTCATTAATATTTGAGTAGCAAAATTAAAAGAAATATGTAAATACCGTAGAACAGTATACAAAAAAATATATTTGTAAAGATTAATTATCATAAACTAGCATTTACTCACGATTTGTCCACATGACCGGGATAAAATGTAGCCTATGTAGTATATGTATGTATGTATTCTCCATCCAGTTTCATAGTGATTGATTAAACCATAAAGGTAACCATAAGAAGTATCAAACAAATAAATTGACTATCACATTTATAACATTAAATAAGGATGTAAGGATATCTATGCGTCACATTTTTTCAAAATTTATTACAACATTTCGGATCATTAGCTTATATTTACAAACGTTATTAGATAGTTAGAAATTTGTGTGAAATTTGGTTTTTCTCGCTTTTGGTTGATTTAATTCGCATTCCGTTTTCCATGCTTTTTTCTTGTCTTGTTTTTTTTTTGTATATAAATGATAGAAAAATTAAAAGATTTATGTATATTAAAATATAAATAAAAAAATTACATCTACTACAGTGCAAGTAGAATTCAATGCCTGTTTGTGCTGCTTTTTTATGAATTCAAATATTATAATCTTTTTCAAATTACAGGCAATAGTCAATGAATTAGGATAAAGAAATATATTTAAAATTGTTTTTTTATTAGTATAAGTATATTATATATTAATTTACTATAAATTAATAGTGATAGAAATAAATGACCATGAGTTTGTATTTCAATTAACACACCTGAAATTGTGACTATTTGAAACACGAACAAACTATTTGTTTATGTAAATGTTTTAAATAGGTAATATTATTACTTAATTCAATATCATAAAGGGTTTAGTTTCGGGGCGCGGTCGATAGGGTTTAAACGTCGTAAAACTGAACCGCTGCGTGTTCAATATCTTGCAATATGGCGGCCTTTCAGGGCTGCCACCTTTATTCTGTTTCTAATTCTACTCTATGAAAATGTTCGTATAATCGTGTTTTGCGTTTTTCAAAATGCTCTTCTGATAAGATATTCAATAATATAAATAAGAGTTGTACTTCACGCACAAATTATGACTTCTCTAAGTCTTAAGACAGTTTTCCAACACGTTAGGTATAATACTGTTTCCAGTTATTAAAATCGTTGGTTAAATATTAAACAAGATTTTTGCAAATAAAAAAATATAATAAATAATTTTATTTTAATTATACATTACTTTTTACTTACAATAGATTAGGTATATATTATAAAAGATTATGAAGTGTTATATTCAAAAACCTATATTTTTCGTTTACCTGAATATTTAGAAAACTAATTGGATGTCTAGTGGGCAATGTTTCAAGTTGGGCATTTTTTTTCATTAGAGAAAAGGTTATCCGCTTTAACACTAATATTTTTCGAAACAAATTGCATTAGTTTAGCTACCAATCCTGAAACATTTGTTTACGTTTCACATACCCTTTTAAACAACATTACAAATTATATCAAGTATTATCTTTACATTTATAATATTAATTATAAATGTAAAATTATGTTTGTTTGTTACTTCATAGCGTCTTAACGGCTTAGGGGAAGCATAAAGGCTGTATTATTTTGCTTAGTAAACATATCCCGTTCACGCGAACGAAGTCTCGAGTAAAAACTAGTGTGAGTATAAACCAGCTTTGAATTCTGTACGTTTGTCAGCCCTGCGACCGATACGTGCTGTGGTCGCGTTCGGGTTTGTTTATATTACTGTTTTTGGGTTAATTTCATGAAGATCACGACATGATTAAGTGTTATTTATATTTATATAGGCTATGCAAGATAATAATAATATAAGATGGTTAGTTGATTGCTGTTTGTACGTTTGATTGCCGTATTAGCGATAATATTGGGTCGAGGGAAGAGGATTTGTTTATAATTTGAAAACAGAGACCTCATTGTGTCTTTATTTTGTTTGAAAATGGAATGGTAATTGGTAACCACATCGGCGCTATTGTTAGGTGGATAGCGACGTATCAGTGAGGGGATGACATCAAGTTGTTGACCCATTGTGAGGTATTCACTAGAAATTAACCTTGGTCGTCATGATTTTCCAACTGGTCACATTTTTATCTGATCTCACAACCCAACAATGTTTTGGTAATTACTGCCTAAAACCATATTATGTACCATACCATACCATGTCAGTCATTAACTGTCCACTGCTGAACACAATTCTTCTCCATGAGGGAGTTTTGCCAGTAGTTTCCACGCTTGGCAGGCGAGTTGGCAACCGCAGTTAGGTTTTGATGATATTTTAACCGGGACGCTGCTGCCCATCCCTCGATTATTAAATTGCCTTAGTCTCCTCTTACGACAACCAACGGGAAAGGAAGGGGTGGCCCATTCTATGCCGGAACCACACGCCACATTATATACGACCATATATTTTTTTTAAATTCACGATCGGGACTTAACGCGACACGATTACAAGTAAATACGAGTAGTGTCTACATAGCTGTTTTTTTATTGACTATATATATTTTTTGTAGATATTATTTACGTGTATTCACTTCTCATTAAATCCCGATCGTAAATTTAAGTATGACTAAACTAAAATATGTCATGTTTAAAGTTTTAAATTAAACATTTGTATTTTTTTTTTTAATATATAATGAAAAAATGGAAACCCTTTCTTTCTCCAAACTCTTAAACTGAAGGAAAGAGACAAAACGCAATAATTGCTGTTAAAGTGAAATTATTGTCGAGTTACGTAATGGTTATAACAATGTGAACAATAGCAAGATTTATATTTTTTAAATTTCTATAGGCAGTACAGTAAATGGATTATACATACTAGTATGTACCTAATATAAGACTATTTTTATGGTACGTAATATTTTTTTTTTTTCGTTCAATAAGCTCAGACAGGCTCGCGTGATCATTTTTAGCAGCTGTCACAACAAGATTGAAGACTTGCCCTAACATCATCTTTTCATAATGTTTCATTGCCTTCCCTACCGCTTTTAGGCTTTTGGTATCTATATATAAATATGTGGAGCGAAAATTATGTACCCCTTTTTACGAAAAATGCGCGGACGAAGGAGTATGAAATTTCCCACATTTATAGTTTATATAGAGGAGTGCAGAATGCTAATATTTTTTTTAAATTATGCATGAAATTTACACACACTATCATGTATTTAACACACACATGCATATATACTCTTTTGATTATTGTTAAAGTTTGTGGTTAATTTGAGAATAGATTAATATTGTTTGTCTATAGTCTTACAGAATGTCAAACATAAACATAACAAATTCATTTATCACAATATATGTTATGGTCGAATTTATTTTTACCTAAATATTCAAGAATAATGAAAATTATAATAAAGTAATAGAACGTAGTGTCATAGGACGAATTTGGTACAACCAAAAATAGCATTAAACCTTCCTAATGAACTGGCAACAAACCCTCATTTTTCCCATACTGCGGGTAGTCATGGGCGGTGGTTTATTTGCCATAAGTGAGCTGGCGCGTTTACCATCCCTTGGTTTATTATATTCTTTGCGTTTACCCTTTAGCTATAAAAAGGGAATCGATTAATAATTAGGATTTATTCATAAAATTTAAATTTACCCAAGTTTTATAGGTTTGTAAGACTTCGCAAGCTCCATTGTAAATAAAGCTATCATTATTATATTAAAAAGATTGTTGCGTTTAAAAGGTTTCTTTACAAACTTAGCTGTTTACAAACTTTTAGATTATCGGACCATTGTTATACTATATATAATGAGATTATTACAAAACTACTTAAAGTTTAAAACTTTCATTAGTTTTATAATACTCTCATTTTAACAATAAAAAATAACATAATTATCTTGCAGAAAAAATAAGGACACGAAATATATTGAAAGCTGACGATGCACATTTTTCTAAAATGCAAAGTTCGCTTATACGTCTGTGTTCAAATTATCATAATAGTAGCTTTTACCCGCGACTTCTTTCGCATGACCGGAATAAAAATTACCATTATGTCCTTTTCCATCCCGTATAGTACGTGTTTACCAAATTCCATAATGATTGATTAAGCCGTTAAGGCGCTATAAGGTAACAAAGAAACGAACAAAATCGCTTTTACCTTTATAATATTAATATGGATTTTTGAAGTACTCAAAACTCTCTTTTTAATCTCTAAAATGGGAATATCTACTACTATATTCTAAAAAAAAATATTGTACAAAACAGAAATACACCCTTTTAAATTTATTTTTACGCACGCGGTTTTTTCCTCTAGTTTATAATATCTTATACATACATACATATTTGAAGCGAGCATACTGTAGTACATGCTATTTGTGTTTTTAAATATATAGACTTAGTCAACGATGGAAGCTAGCTCTTACATTTCATTAGCGACAAATTGTTATTTACTGCAAAATATCATTAAAGAGATGATTGCATTTGTTGGGAGTGATACAAGCATTCTATAGTCCGGTTCTTTGATGCTACGAGGGTCGTAGGCTAGAATCTAATCAAGTAAAGCGAAAGTGGGTTGGTTCGTCCTTGAAATTCCACAGTGTAATATAATAGGAACCGAATGACGCAGGCAAACAAACAGTTTACACATGAACCTACGAATAATACATATGCTACCTACTGTAACTTGGGTAAATGACAATTTTCAATATATACAATATGAATTTTATTATTTATCTTATCAAAAAAGTATTCAGAATTCTTCAAAAGAAGCGTTTTCAAGATTAAATATCGTTAATATAAAAAATTAATTTTGTAGCTCCATAAAAAATATTTTTAATATATCATATAAAATATACATATCATATACATAAAAAATATATAATTAATAATCTATATTTAATTCTAATAATGAGATTCTAGTATGTATGAGTACCCAAAAATGATTAAATAACATAAATTTGTTTTTTATAGCTTCAGTGGTTCAGTGTTAAGTGGAAAGGACGAGTGGAGTCAACTCAGTTGGGCAATGCTTGATTTCGGGCCAGAGATCTTAGATCTTAATTTTAACTTTTAAGTTTCTAATTCATTATTTTTTTACATCGGGTTCATTTTAAGCTAATGTCACTTGCTTCGTGTTTCCGAGGGCTCGTATAGCCTTAGTGGATGATAATGAGATGGTAAACCCACTTGCGCTATCGGTATATGCTGGCAGAGCATCAGTGAGTGGTGATAGGTGAGTATGAAACCAGGTCAGTTAGTTCATTGTGACGGATCCAACAGGTATGATGGTTTCTAGGGGGAACTGCGTGAATGCCAACCTGATAGGGTATATTGTTACTAATAGGGATTATCCTCTATCTCCCTCCACCCCAGGGCTCGTAAATTCGTTGTTTGGTAAATTAAAGACTAGATGGCGCCACTCTCACACGTCGTGGTTTAGCGATAATGATGTAGTTAATTAGGATTTCTCTTTTTATCATATCGGTTTGTAAACATTACATTAATTATTAATAAATAATATCATGAAAAAACCATTTCCAATAAGTATAATGACGGTGACCCCAAGCTCGTTGCCTGTGGGGGTTTTCATAAACATTCTTTTATTGGCACGTTATGTTGTAACGCGCACCCAAACGGCACTTTGCCTAATACAGAGGCAGTAACACGGTTCAATGTGACTGCTCCAGTAGTCGATATGGTATCGTTTTTATTAACATTGTCTTCATTTCTAATTTCTTTATCCTCAACCCGAATGTTACGCATGAATTTCTTGCTAACGGGATATTTGTACAAATCATAATGCGATTAATTTCGTATAACCCACTAATGAAACTGTACTAGTCTGTTTATATTATGCTCTCAGCGTGAGATGCTTATTAAAGTCGGCGGCTTATACGAAATCGTATTAGGAATTAGGATTCGTGTAATACGGCTTTTAAACTGCCTGGACATAGTGTAATCAATTTGTTACCTAATCGAATGTTACCTATTATGAAATTCGTTATAATTGTTTTTTTTTTTTATTTATAAACAATCGGTCATAAATTTAAATGTTCTCTTTTACCTATTTTCTCTTATTTCAATAGTTGTATATTAATATTTTTATATCTAATATTTGTATCATTTCGGATCGAGGTTGGAGTTATGGATTGGGTGTCTTGTTATCTCATTTATCATGGTAATCAGGAATATCTTAGAAATAATCCCAGAAATAGTATAAATTGACTTTTGTATCACATTAACAATTTATATCCAACAAGAAATGCCAACTGATAGAAAATGATGGAAAAGGGAATATGTTATGGCTTTCTTGAATAATGAGTTAACTACAGTTAAAATTGCAACTAATAAAAATATTGCCCGCAACCCGTAACTCATTCCCCGTGGACTATGGAAAGGATTATTAAACGCTAATTTGATGTTTAAGATTTATTTGATAGCTTACGTCAAATTGTATCTCTTTTTATATATATTTTTTATGTATAATTAAATTATATAGTTGTGAATAAACGCTTTTTTTTTATTTTACAAAATGTAGATAACAAGAAATTTATTTTTAAAAAGTTTTTTTTTTATATTTTACTATATCACAAATAAATTATTCAGTGCGTAACGAGAGACTAAAGTATAGTACTGATTTACTGAAGATTTTGAATAACGATTATGGATTGTAACGACAACGCATTTCAACCCACACACATCTATTATATCGTAGGTTCTGCATCATCAAGGATGAGCAAACATGTTGTTGATATAATATATATTTTACTATATCATATTTTGTATCAGGCATTTGAGTTTTAGTTATTTATAATTGTGAAAAGTTTTTGGATGATGTCAAAATCTTAAACATACGGACATCAGTTGAGCATTTTCGACAAAAAATACATGTATTTGTACTTAAATTCTCTTATTTGAAATAGGTCATATTGAAGAAAAAAAAAATATCGAACTCGTATTATTCGGAGTTTTATTTTCTGTTTATTGTTTTTATTCCGGGTATTTCTTTTATTTAGGTAGGCAGAAAATAAGCTTACTTTGAAACAGTGTTGATTCAAATTGAAGCTCTCTTTGAATAAATTTTCTTTATATTCATTACTCAATTCGTTCAAAATCGCAGTTTGTCTTAAGTAGTTGTAATTTTAGCTTAATCCTTTTTATGTACATTGTCTATTTGACCAACATATGCCTATCTAGTTGTGGGAGCATGCCAACTAACTCCTACTACAGAACTTCCCGTAAGATAGAGGCCTGTGTTCAGCAGTGGACAATTAACGGCCGATATGATGATGATGATGTCCGTTTAGGGCCTAATGTGCATCCTATTGACCAGATTGTTATTCTCTCATCATCATCATCATCATCATCATCATTTCAGCCATTATCTGTCCATTGCTAGACATAGGCCTACCCCATAGACCGCTATAAGAAACGGTTCTGAGTTACCTGCAACCACTGACTCCCTGCAACACATTTGCTATAGAGTGACGACCTCACTATAGAATTCTGAAAGAATATTTTTCTAAAAGACTAGACAGCTAGTTTCTTCTTTCAGAATTCTGTAATTATTCGTTCTTTGGAAATAAACAGCATCGATTTTAAATATCCGATTGGGACTACGCGACGCGATTACAGGTAAAAGCATTAGCATCTTATTTTTAATCAGTGTTACTTTAATTAACTTTAAACGGACAAAGCTTGACTGTGATTCGTGGATCAAGATCGATTGCCAGCCTAATTCTTTAAATTTTAAAATTAATTAATTAATTTTTTTAATTAAACATGGTTATCATTTGTTTTGCGCGCAAAAAGCGGGCGTTGCCCAGTAAGCTACGTCAAAGGTTTTTGTGTACGAATATAAAGAAAACAGCCTAGATAGTCTTGACGCCAGAGGGCGACATCCTCATACGAGTAGTCAGTATAATTTATTATCTTTTAATTCACACTTCTTATTTTTATACAATAATAGAGCAAAAAAATCGTATCCTCAAATCTAACATTAATGGATATTTATCAGATTTGGAATCAATCTTCTGTGATGGACCGTTAGAAGGCGGCGCCCAATCAATAGGCACTTACTGCGTCACATTTAGGGCTCAGTCAAACTGAGTAAGTGCGTAGTTTCTTAGTTCCTTGACCCACGGCAAACGGTTGTATGTAACGCTATTCAATGAAATCTTTTAGATGGCAAAGAAGTAGGACATACTGGGGTCAGTTTGATTCTTGATCGCGCTAAATAGGAGAAAGAAAAAGAGTATTTTGGTTTGACTGGGACTCTTAATCTTTAAAACTCATAACATCTAGCAGACGCTAGTCATCAGCAGAGAGTGTTGTCATTTGCAGCAGTTACCTAGTTACCCATAACCTTTCATAAGCTATGGTTACCTCTTTTTGATTTTTCTATCAGATTTGCAATCAGTTTATCGTTGCAAGAAGTTAAAAAAAAACAAAAGATTTTTATCCGCTTCTGTGTGTTTGCTTTTCTGTACGAGTAATTTTATGAAAAATTTGAAACGCGAACAAATTTCTTTTTATAATATAGTCTTTTCGGAAAAATATTACTTATTTTAAATAATGCAAATACATTATTCTGGGATGCGATTAATGCAAAAGTATTGTTTTTATTATTTGTTATAAAATAAAGCGTGTGTTTTTATTATTAAGGCATTTTATCGGTAAAGCCAATTTTAATTGCATGTCTAAAATTTGGGGTAGGTTACCGATCCAGTTGATCAGGACTACTGAAATCAGAGCGCACGTGCCCTGAATACCCTCAGCAATCTCATTCGAGAATTCGTCTCGTTTGCATTTTGAAGTAGGTAGGTGTAAGTACTCTCTCGTCCCAGCTATGTACCATATAAACATAACAATCAATGTTTATAGACTCGTACATATTTCATCATGTATTAGGAACTTTTAACATATAAGCTTATACGTGGGAGCGGGAGGCGTGACTGCGGTGAAGGCAAGCGATAAAATTACGCCGTATTCGAGGACAGCTCTCAGCCACCCATCATATCCCATCTATCATGAATAGGGGTAAGTGACGCCATTATAAAAATTATACTTAAAATTCGTTAATTCAACTCGATCCTAATTGTACTTAGGGCAATAGTGAAGCAATTCAAACAGTCGGGTTTGTGTAGACTGTTATTTGCGGCGTTGGATGTATGCGCGTCACCCACGTTGCGCATCGCGACGCTAGATCGAAGGCTCGGGAGCGCGCTGGACGCATGCGCCGCCGCGGCGCCTTCGCTGACTCCGCTGCCGGCCCGCAGTCGCACCGCGCACCCGACCGCGACGCGCCATGTCGCCAGCTGCCACTTGACGGAGCACTCGGCTCTTACCAGTTGGAAAACAAAAGTGAAAACTCGAGTCAGTTCCACTACTGCTCCCAACGACAGACTCGGGTAAGTCTATAGCAAGTCTCCGTTCCGCATAGGGCTGCGGCAGAGTGCAGTGTCCAAGGTTAAACTCCGAGTGCTTTCCCGATACTGATCTGGAATATATGAGCGGGGGTTGGTAGAGGGCGCTAGCGGGCGCCGTGAGTCATCTCTGCGACACGTTTTCATGGCCGCCTCTTCGATCTCGCGGAATTTCACAGGTATTTCTCGGATGGTATTGCAGTGTCTGTTACGTAAGTGATTTAGAAGTGCAGCAGCTGGTGTGTCTACACTTTCAACTATACTCCGTGCGCACTCGAGCGCAACCAATTACAGTACGCGAGGATTGCTTTCAGGAAAACATTCACCATTTTGTACGCGGACCTTGCGTTGGCGACTGTGAGTTCAGTTAATACAGTCAGTGCTCTATAATGATATCGTATATTACTGTGTGGTTCAATAAACAATTATACGATTTGTGTGATATATTTGTTGGATTGTGAAAGTGTTTGATTTAGTGGGTTTCATAAATTATTCGAGTGCTTCAATACACGATTATATAATATCGGGCCTTTGTGACGTATGTACTAAATTTTTTTTAATGCGATGCCAGTACACAAATATTTGCACTGCACATAATTATCTCTTTGAAAATTAACCGCTTTTTAAGGAGTCACATTGAAATTTATTACTGTAGTAGTAATTTTAATTTCCATTTATGAAATATTAGTGTCAGTGAAATCGCGTAAACGCATTCAACAATACATTGTTGTTTTAAAGTCTGTTCTCTATTATATAATATTAAAAATTTCAAAGACAGAATAGATTTATGTGTCTAATTTATCAAGGAAAAGTGACTGTTTTTATTAACTGTTTAAATTGATAAATGATTGATTGTGCTTGTAGAAGAATTGTTTTGTGTAATAAATTCAATCTGCTATTTAGTTTCACTTAATTACACAATACAAACGGTAAAGAATTTATCAGCTGATGCGCACACGTCTACCGTGTTGCCTAGATATAAATAGAAATAGACAACGCAGCTACTTCAATTTGAAAAATCTTAATATGAAAACTTACAATATTTTTCTTTTTATTATAATGTTACGAAATCAATTTATTGACAGCTAATCCTTTTTCACATTTGTACCCTATTAAAAGTTACATTTGTATTTTAAGCTGTTTCTGTAAATCCTTTAAACGTTTAAGGGGTATTCGATTCGTCTGATTTTTTTTGAGGTTATGATACGCGTTTATGTCGTCGTATCTGAATTGATTTTGATAATTCTTTTAGCAATTGATAGGGCTACTCCCGTGTTAAATTCATTAATTTTGTAATAATTAAAGCTACTGTTATTCCTTGCAAAGTAAAAACCCGTGTGTTCTGAAATAATGTCAACAATGTAGACAAGGTTTTCCATTCTGAATTCAAATACTAATTTCAATTCAATATGTCTATGAAGTATATTTATCGTCGTTTATTCATACGCTACATAATTCCATTGTAATAAAACTGTTTTCTGCAGAACAAAATGTACTAATTCGATATAAATGTCATATAGAAATTCGAATAGAAGGCTGGAAACAAATAAGTTTTAAGCTTACTTCAGAGTTAATGGAGTTGCGGCATCTATTTATATTTATGTTTGTGGTACAGTACATTTGACGGTAGTGAGCGCGCAGCCGTATCTGCAACGGTAGTTTGGCCAGCCGTTGTTGATCTCGATTTTTTTACTTAATGATCTCACGTCTCGTAAACTTTTGTTATATTTTTTTATAATACTCATTCGCGTATGCTTTTACAGTTTCACCTTTACGAATTCTTTAATATTGTCGTTCTATTTTTCGTTATGAATCTGTATCAATTCGATATAAAATACGATCTCATAGATTTTGTTTAATGGGTAAAATGGAATGATAACTCCGTCGGCGCCGTATACGTTGGTATAATTCTTTTTAAATTCGTCAGTGCTTCACTGACGAATTTAAAAAGAATTAAACACGATGGTTTCCAGGGGAACCGCATTGAGGTCGATCTGATTATATTGCTTACGGTGGAACAAGTTAAACTCCATTACTAACAGTCCGTTTTCCCCATACAATCTCAGATAAAACGTTAAAGTCGATACTAATTTTAATTCATAACTTTAAAAGTATTGATAAAGAATGATATTTCAAAGTGTTCTGGAATATAGACACATTTTGAGGTCTATTATTATTTTTTTTTTATTATATAGATTTTCGACAATAACGTTTTAGAATCGTCGCTTTTGTCATAGTTAACTACACTGTATGCGCCTGCTTCTAATTGTGAGCTCTAAATTAAAAACGACAAGTTTATTATTATCTTTGATGATCAAAGACAATAGAAAAAAGAAAAATTACAATAGTTAAAATAATGTAAAGCGGTACTTTTTATTAGTCAAGGTTTAGTCCGGGTTATAATGAGTTTATTGTAATAAGACTGAGAGTGTTCTTTTCGCTTATATCTTTTGTGGTTATGTTACGCGACTAAGTAACCAATTTTAAACAGATTCTGTTATATAATTCTATTTGTAATCGATAGTGTTGTGTTTACTCCTGTATTGATTCTATATTAATTTTGTGGCAATTAAAACTGCCATTACCTTTCTTCTACTTGTTGTTACGAAGCAAAATCTACTTGTAAATTCATGATACCGCGTTCTAAATTCAAATATATTCATTCTAATGTGTCCACGAAACATCTCTTTGTTCATCTATGTGTTTTGGCAACATAGATTTCGCCACTTTTCTTCGTGGAACTAAGTGTAATTGTCATTCTCCTTGTTATAGGTAGTTTATAGAATGGAAAAATGTATTAATTAATCTCTCTCTTTTCCTATATACGCTGTCAGTGACGTAACCGAGAAATTCGGTAATTCACGAAGACTTGGGTAACCGTTATAGCTTGTGGAATTGTCTCGAAAAGTCTAGCGTTTGCCTTTGAAACGTCTTTTTCGTCCCACGCCTACCCTCATTAGTTCCCGTTTCCAGTTACGATTGTAAATATTCCCTTTTATTGGCTTGGTATTTGCTTGAACCTAACATTTACCATAGACATTTATTACAAATTTTTTAGTGTCTTTGTATTCTTATTATTTTACTTTTATATAGGTGTTTGTATTATATCAACTAAAAGAAACAAAGAGTGTACTAATAGAATTACGTAATTATTTATATATCTTGTCACCCATCGGTGTGTTTTATTTGTGTATATAGGAGTAATAAAATTTATAGTTTAATTTAGTCGCAATTGAAGTCACTTCTTTTTGTAAAACAAAATTTATTTTTCTACTTTAGGATTGTATATAGCGATGTATATACAATATCCTAGAACGTTATAAAATCATTTAATCAACATAATTAGTTACTTGAGTCATTACCTAGTAAAGGTATTTTTTTCTGTTCTATCGTAGTTGTTAGTTGTCATACGGACTGGCAGGTGCAAGACTTCCTTTTATACCATATCGGGTAGTATGTTTCCTCATACGAATACATTCAGTCAGGAATTTACCTTTTTATAAAAAAAAAGGTATATTTTAATTAAGAGACGATATAGTTTTTTTTTCTACAAAGACCTAGACAAGTTTTTATTATTAATATTATATATATTTACCATTAGATGTGAATTGTTGTTTGTTGTAATTTACCTATGTTATAAAAGTATAAACATAAAATCATCTAGTAATTGCTAATATCTATGCGTCTATTAATTTTCATTGAAAACTGCGGGTCTAGAATGAAATGGAATTCCATATTTTTGGGCTCAATTTCGTGTTTTTGTTCGTACCGAAATCGGCTCAGTAAATGGAGCTTAACATTTCGTTCGTCATAAATCCTACCGTAGTAGTCCGGAGTAACTATATTTTAACATTTTAAATATTTTAAACGGTATGTATTATGTAATTATAACATCAAATTTGTTTTCGGTTCGGCTCCGAAATTTCGAAAAATATTTCATGATATGGTCCCTGATCAGCCGTTTTTTAATGATGACGTAATAAACAGACAAAAAATAATTTGCTTTTGTCTGTATAGTTTTTAATGTGCAATACGGAATTGTAATTAAGCTGGCCATCCGTCACAGTAATGGACAGTGGTAACCGTCACCTAGAGAGTGATGAACAGTAACATGGACGGGTTTACCGTAACCCTCAAACATTGCCACTCCTGAGCTAATTTTCTTGAAAAATCAATACTGATATTTCGACCTTTATTATTTCTATTTCGATTTATCATCTTCCTATCCTTATCCCAATTATTATTTGGGGTCGGCGCAATATGTTTTTCTCTTCCATTCTTCTCTATTCGCAGTCATTTACGCATTCACTCCCATTCTGGCCATGTCATCTTTCACACAGTTCATCCATGTCTTACTATTTCTATTTCGATTATTTATTACATTTATATACAGAATATAAATTTATTTAGTCTTCAAGTATTATTTTAGAAGTTAATCCATCCATAACCATTAAACGTTCTTGATACATGCACTTAAACATAAAAAAGGTATTCGTGACCTCGAATGAATGCACATGCAACAATTAATCTCGTTAACCGTTGAAGCGTTTATAAACAATTTTATATATTCGTTCAACAGGCAAATAGCCCTTAAATGTACAATAATATAGGTACATTCTATTAATATTATAAATGTGAGTTTTTTTTTTTATTTGCGAAATGTTAGATGTTTGGATTTTTTTAATCTATGATGAATGATGAAGGGTAATGATATGATATCAGGTATCTGACGGTATACGCTGGCGGAGCACCAATGAGGATCAATAGGTGAGAATGAAAAAGCAGGTCAGTTAGCTTATCGTGATGAATACACGTAGAATCAAGCACAATGGTTTCCAGGGGGGACTGCCTGGAGGACCTAACAGAGTATATTGCTAGCAATGAGCCTGGTAGTTGGCATTACTAACAATCCATTCCCCCTGGATGGATGTTTGTTACTCTCACGCAAAAACTATTGAACGGATTTGAATGAAATTTGGTATAGTATCTTATATTTTAGCACATAGAGTACACTTTATATTGAATCACGCGGGCGAAGCTGCCATGTACAGCCAGTATGAAAATAATTTAAAATAACTTGAACTGGAATGGCAGTTAGCGAACAGTGAAGCGAAGGAGTGATTACTGCCTTTAGCCAAAAGTCCCCCTTGAACGTGCTCTGATTTTGTGATGATTCAGACTTTATAGAAGGCAAATGTTTATTTATTTATATTAAAGTCATTGGCTATTTATTGTGTATAGTGAAGAAGATATGTTTATTAGGATACCTTGAATTCCGATTTGTAATGAAAATACTTATTTCTTACTTTCTCTTTTTAATGCCTCGATTTTTACCGTCAGTTTGGTTTAATATTGTAATTACTAACCAGGATTGTAGGTCCCAAATTTTAGTGAATCAAATTATTTCAACACTAGCCGTGTTCATGACTTTATTTACGTGATATAAGGCTAAAAATATCCCGTTTTAAAAGTATTCTGAATAATGGCCTTTTATTATTATAGATTTTTAATATGATTTCAAAGTTCTATTATCATGTTGCGTGTTCAGGCAGATTGATACAATTCGATAATACAGTCCATTAATGTAGTTGATTGAAACTCTATTTGTTGAGTTTAAAAAGTTTACTTCATCGTTCGGTATCCGTCACAATGAATAAACAACAATTGACGCCTGAGGTGTACTCCAAACGTTTTTTATATCTTTCAGTAATTCGATCAATGGTCACGATGAATAAAATTGGTTGAAGCTATATATCTGATATAGAATCTCCACAAAATTGGTGTAGTATTTCATTAAAATAACCGTTATTAAATTGCCGCTTTCATTGCAAATCGATTATTATCGCCGGATTGAATCGGTTTCAACTCGTTATATCTAACTGTTCCGTTGCGTGTAAAAAAAAGTTACTCATAAGTGCAAAATATGATTGTATAGATTAGTATTTGGTTTATTAGTACATGTCTGAGTTATCAAGGAGATCCTTAAAATTATAATTAACTAGCGACCCGGCCCGGCTTCGTACGGGTAGATAGAATTTTCGAAAATACTATACAGCCTGTGTTACTCGTTGATAATATAAGTTTCTATAGGCGAAAGAATTTTTGAAATCGGTTGAATATTTTTTGATTTTATCCATTACAAACAAACAAACAATCAAATCTTTCCTCTTCATAATATTAGTATAGATGTATTTTAAATGTGTGTTTTGTTTTGTTCCAGGCATAACAGAGTGCTAGTACCGATGCTCTAGATTTTTAACGCAGCGAGCAGAAGCCACAGCCGCCATGTCGTCGGTGAAGGTGGCGGTAAGGGTCCGCCCCTTCAACTCGCGAGAGATCGCCAGGGAATGCAAATGCATCATAGAGATGTCCGGCAACACCACAAGTAAGTGATCAAGCTTATTAATGTTATATCTGATAGATTTTAGGGCATTTACTTTGCCGAAGACATTTTTCTTTCTGTATGCAGCGGACTGGATGTTACAATACTTGTGCATAGAAAATTTAATGTTTTTCAACATCTCAATAAGTTTGTATTACATAATAGTTTTTTTATTATGTTGTTGTATAAGTTATTATACGATTGAATCCCGTCATTATTTGTCACACGATTTATAAAGAATGTTTTATAAAAATGTCGAATTGAAAAGTAACAACTAAGTTCTTGGTTCCATTTTTGAATGTTTTATAGATGCGTCACAGTCTTCTAAATGAAATCAGTACAATAATTTTGCGTTTATGTTATATTCCATTTATAAATTTAATTAAAAGCAGTTCCTTTTATTATAAAGCTGAAAGTAAAAATGTACTCGGTAAAAGTGTGCCTAAAATAAATCAGTAAAAATAAATACCGAACCCCTATTTGACTTAGTGAGCTGTTTTATAGCTAATAAATGTTATTTTAGCCTCTTAAAAGGGTTTTGTTTCTTGTAAAGTCACCTTTGCCGTTTTCGCATTAGCTCCCGAAACTTGATGAAGAGTGACTTTAACAGCGCACTAAACCACTTTCGCCCTTTTTGTAGACGATAAACTGTGAATAATAATGTTCTGGACAGTTAATGAGAACTGTGCTGGTTCCTTGAGGTTCTCTGCGGTTGACAGTTCAATTTTATGAGCACCAAGTATAAGGGTATTAGAACGTGAGATAATTTGCTACTTAGATTATTTCACCCAACCTACTTGGTATCCATAAGTATTTACCCGACAGCTAGGTAAAAGGAGGGTTATTAGAACTTCGGATTCGTGACAACGGAGTAAATTTTAAGATTGTAGTCTAAGTATCTTTTTTTAACATTTTGTTGGAGAATGATATTTATATTAAGATTTAGAATATCTGTAGCTGTGCTGTTCCCCCCCTGTGCCCCTTTGTACCCCTTCATATAAAATACCTACCCTCTAAACTAAACCTACACATGGAAAACCTACAAAGCCTAAGAAAAGCCTACGAAGGCTTAACCTAATGAAATCTATGAAAATCTAATAAAAACTTACCCTAAAGAATGGCCTAACACCCTCAATATAGCCCATACCTATATTACCTTATACACCCTAAACATCTTATGAATCTTAAAAAACCTTACAATAAACACATAATATTAAACAGATCTTATAGTAGAACACTTGATCATTTGGCCAGATAAATAAATGTGTGATCGTCTAGTAATGTAGGACCCATTGTGTGTGTAATAACCAAAAGGTTCTTTAATTGGTATATGATAGGAGTTAAATAATGAAGATAATTGATAAAGCTTTAAGGATTAAAAATAATTAATGAATTACACTCATTATTCGTGTAAATAGGAAGTTATGTTAATTTAATAGTAAATTACAGAATAACTGTAATAATAAAAAAATGGGGGAGCGGTCGGGCCCCTCACACGCCCGGACCAGTGGAAGACTTTCCAACTATCTATAACTCTTCCTCCAAAAGGTAGGGAAGGGTATTACTATTTATTAATGCACTCTGATGGTAATAAGGGAATGAGTATTCTCAGTTCCAAACCAAACATAAGTACATTTACTTCAACATTACAGTGGCTCCACCAGCCCCACGATGCTTCCAGTATAAATTAGTTTGCCAGAGGCAAACGGATCGGAACTGAAATCCCAGGATCACTCCGACACGAGAGCTTACTCATGGGCGATGACCCTTTCAGTCCTATATGGCGACATAGAGATCACCCACTAACAGTACGAAACTGTTTCCCAGCGTCACCCTGTTACGAGCTTACTCAATGGGGGTTTCCCTTCGGCTCCACAAGAGATCAGACCAAGAAGCGAGATCACCCAGACACCAGAACTTACTTTGTTGGGACATAACCCTTCGGCCCTATAATGTGACATTAGAGATCACCTGTGAAGACAGTCCGATAGAGATGAAGATTTGTGTGATAGGGGATACCTTCCACACCCTGGAATTGGCCAAGCCATATAATGTTGATAATTGCTATATCATAACATAGCATTGTCAATTTAATATTATTTACTTAATACCAAGAATACTCAAGGTTCAAGTTAAATCTGTTGATTAGGCCGGAGCCTAAGAACGAGTAGTCCAACCCATAGGTCGAGAGCTACTAAAAGTAATGAGTGCTATTGAATGAACTATAAGTCCAGTCAATTATATATAATATTATTGTTGATTAACCACATTGCGAATTAACCAATTATTTATTCAGAGAGATATATCTAAAGGAACTATAAGTCCTTTAAAAGACACTGATTAATCACAAGTTAACAACGTCTCGTGAAATAACCAGTTGGGTTTTCTATAAGTTTGAGGACACTAAGTCCAACAAGCTATTATTGTGTTGAGAGTAATAGAGATCTTTTGTAATATTTGTAGAGGTTTGATTAATCACATTGTGAAATAATCAGATTAAATAATTATGTAGCTTTATAGAGAGGACTATAAGTCCTAATTGGTTGTTGTCATAAGTACTGATAAATTACACATTAAAGTGCCAGGTCAATTATTATATATATAGGTATATAGGAAGGACAATAAGTCCTATTTGTGTATGTTGTAGTAGTAGATGTATATTGAATAATTATAATAGGAAAGATATATATTAAATATATATTTGTATAGAAGGAACAGTAAGTCCCATACAATTATTGTAGCTGTACTATAGTTACACTATATCTACTTCCTTTTAGTGTCTTAGTAAAACCTATTTACTAAGAGGATTCTCAGATAAACAAGTTTTTTAGTGTTTAAATCATCATGATTAAATCCCTAAGAAATTAGGTCTTTAAATAATTATCATATCATTTAAGTGAAATTTCTCATATAAATAATTCCAATATTTCCCCTACAGTTATTATAAAATAATAGAAAATTATATAAATTTTCTATAGACTTAGATATAGAATCATAACGTGTATAATCTCCTTTTGTTTGACATCTGTCACATTAATGACGTATTGAATGACGTATTGATGTATTGAATTGAATTTTGATTATCTATCACAACTGTCAACGTAACAAATACTAGCAAGTTTGTTTATTTGTATTTGTTTAATATAATTAAATATAAAATCATCATATATCAACCGTAATATACAACTAAATTATCAGTGACATAAATAATCATGGTTTACACCAGAAATAATTAATAGTATCCAGTAATGCTGCAGTTTTATATTCATATCAGTAGCCAAGCTTATTTTCAAATTCAAGAATGAACAGAAGATTAGAAGTTTAACATTCTTATTGCAATTGTACTTGCAATAATATATACATACAGTACTAATTATCAAGAACATTTCTCAAATACATGTGTGGTGAAGATTTTCCCAATATGCTATCTATTTGATTTCTAGCCTCTAATGTAAATTTATTAAAGAAGTGAATAATCAGTGTTAGTGTTTGCTTTATTAATATTTAAAGTAATTGTCCTAACTTGATATTAATAAGATCATATTCCCTTGAATACAGCCCAACATATACAACTAACTCAATAATTAAATGCATAAAATATATTTTACTACTTGTATATCTCCATTCTATTCCCATAAAATATTCAAAATATGTATATTAAATATAAATCCAATAAAGATTCACTAATATTAACCCTGTCTGAACTTGTCTAGTCAATATAGCATGAACAAACAACACACATACAACTTTATCGCCATGACAACTTTCTTCCTAAATATAAGTAAAATATATAACTCATACTTGTCATTTAGTACTAATTTTATACTGTACATGAGGTACAGTTACCTAGTTAATAGTAATTATAGTCAGAGAATCCTTTGATAATTTTATTACCACTAGGAATTAAATCCACACCTATAATATCAGCATAATTAAAAATTATTAGAAACCAGTAATACACACAGAATTGTTATTATCAGCTTGTTTACTACAATAAAATCAATATTAGAGTTTATAATAGATCAAGACAAAATATCTATTTAAACAATACAGTCTTGTTTACCATAAACACCCCACAGTCACATGAATTTATCTAGTAACACAATTAATAATGTATTAAAAGTATTACATTCACATAATATCACTTGCAACAGTTAAGCTGTCTCTTTGTACATCTGGTGTAAAACAAATCCCCACATGTAGTCATGGATAATCAAATATAGACTAAGAATCATTAATCTGGTCGACCGAGTAATGGTATAAAAACACTTCACCATGAAGCGTTAAGTATGAACAGATATTCCAAACCAACACTGTAATAGTGTAATAAATACAAATATTTCATCATCATCATCGTCCCAACCATCACCAACCCACGACTGAACACAGGCAATTTCCACCGACTGACACAAGGAACGGCCCCACAATACACATAAAACAGTCACTCCAATCAATGGAGGTAGCCCACACCGCACTTGCATTCACAGGGTCGCCACTCAATAACCCCTCTCTCTCATCAATGGCTGTTTCCCTAGCAATGAGACCAGACCATAGTCACTTTAGTCTATTATCCTCAATAAATAAATACTTTATAATAACTAGATATGAAACTAGTTAGTATTATAATAGTTTAATAGCTGATTTAATAAGTATTTTCCAAAACTGGACAATTAGAACATTGAATCAAATTGATGAAGTTCTATCAAACGACCATATAATTGGATTTTGTATATGAGTAGAATAACGCAAGTACGTAAATTATATTGATGTAAACTTTGTTCAAATGTGATTGCATTTAACGATATACGCATTACCTAAAGGTATATGGACTCGACTAAATACGTATTTTAATAGTTGTTGGGAAAAATATTAAGTATAGACTTTGCCTGTGATCACAGTCAAAAATCTAACTACGTAGTAATAAATGGAACAAGCTCACCGGATTCTCCAGTCTTCTATTGATTAATTTCACACACTTAATCCATAGTGATACACTAAGATCTCAAACCCCTTCATCGAACCAGTCCCTCCTAGATCTATATCCTAGTTATTTTTTTATTTTATTGCGCAGTTCCTTAAAACACGACTCCTGCGCCATTTTCTTCTTTCTTTTTTTTTTTTATTTCTTATTGCGCAATTCCTAAAAAAAAACTCCCGCGCGCCCGCCGATCTCCCGTCCTCTTTTTTCTTTTTTTTTTCTATTCTTTCTCTAATAACGTCATAGATTATGTCACCGAAGGGTAGATATTTCAATAATCAGATTTAGCCTATTATTCGAACTGAACTTTTCTTTAAATTCAATTTAATTATATGTTAACGTATTTTGGTATTTTATATTAAATTGATTATTGAATTTATAAAACTTTAAAGGCTCTCATAAACCTTATTAAACTGTGTTGTATGTATCTTTTTTACACCTGATGATAAAAAGGTAAACTATAATTTGGTTAATATAAAATATAATATATTTTTGTTTAATTTATTTAATTTTCTTGTGACGTCCACTACACTTTGGAAACACATCAAAGGAGTTTCCCTTCTGTGTCAATATTTCATATATGGTAACGTTTTCTCTGTATACTATTGTGAACCTTGACTTTAAAGTTTGTTTATATTAAATAGCTCAGCTTTCGTAGCGGTCACCCATAGGAACCCCTGTTTCTTTTATGTACTTATGGTATTAAACCTATTGTACTATAGGCGAACCGTCACATCCGGCCCCCTAATTATCAAGGAGTTTACCGGATTGATAATTACAAATATTCTGTTGCGCTCCCCCTCCTCTCTTGAATTTATTTCCCTATAGGCGAACCGTCACAAGCCTAAATAGAAAACCTAAAGCGAAATGAAGTGGAAAAATCTAAGCATTAAAATGTAATAAATGCAAAAAAAAGAATCCTAAAATAATTGTCTGAGTGTAAATAAATGATTAAATAAAATCCCAAGTACATATATTCAATTGCAAGCTTATATAAAAATAATTTATCACCACCGGCCCCCCTGTCTGACAAATTTTGCACGGCCCCCCAATTTTAAGACTCCTATAATTATGTTGCATAAAATAATACAAATGGCCCATAGTTTAAAACTCTTATTATAAGAAATTCCTTTAATATACTTAAATTACCAATGACTATTTCTTAATACTCTCAGAAATAACATGATCAATAAGTTTTATAATAAAATATTATGTAACCCCATTAGATAGGTAGATAGACACCCCCCATCGCCTCCTCCAAAAGATCACAACAGCAAACCCAACATAAATACAACCAACTATATTAGATACATCAATTAATTTATTTTGTACAATAAATTATCATTTAAAAAAGAAACAAATGTCTTGTGTTATGTGCAATAACAAAGAGCAAAATAAACTAAGTGTGCGCAACATCTAAGTATGTAAAATGCTTAGGCATGTAAAGAGTGTATATGTATAAATAACCTACAAAATCTCCCTCTGATATAAGTATAAAGTTTTTTTTTTTTTTTTTTTATAATAAGTGTCTAAGTCAAAATAAGTGAATAATCAAATAAAATCTGAAATATAATTGTAAAGTGGAATAAAGAAATTATGTATAGAACCATAAATAAAATATTATAATAGCATCCTAATAAATTGTTGGAATTAAATTTAACAACATGAAAACACCTAATTAAATTTTCAAATTTAGGTAATCAAATAAAGTAACTAAAGGCCCTAACTAACCTTAATGATATTTTATGAAACGTCTAACTTTCAATTTGAAACCCCCTATAAAACATTATA
This sequence comes from Galleria mellonella, assembly GCF_026898425.1. Lineage (NCBI taxonomy): Eukaryota > Metazoa > Arthropoda > Insecta > Lepidoptera > Pyralidae > Galleria > Galleria mellonella. Next base: position 318,915 of record NW_026442061.1, read on the forward strand.
TAAGCTATTTAAACATCTTAGGATGATCAAAATCAAATCATAATTATTTAATATTTTTTTTTTTTATATATATATAAACAATGTCACTGCATCATAAAAGTTTATGAAATAAAAGTCAATTGGATATTTCCTCAGAAATAAATAATGTCATTAATTCATCTTAAATTATTTCTTTAATAATAAAATGAGATTAATAAATTTTATGTATAAGTCATTATAGCATAATTATTGTTTATACTTTTAATATAATGTTAAATTAATAGTTCAGTAAGTATTGAGAATTAATGAAGCAAAAGAATAATAAATGTGTCCTATAGCATAAAATTAGATCGATGTGAACTGAATATAACCTAGCAAGCTATCTTCACTACTATTGTTATGTACCTATTAGTGTAATACTTAATATTATTTACTCAATTGATATAGAGTAAAATAAAGTATAAATCAAATCATGTAAATTTGTTGTATAATTGACTCCAATAGGTAACCACTGAATGAATTTGAAAAATTAAATCCTAAGAACATGAGATAACAGTAAAATAAGCTATTTACCTATAGTCATAGAAATCATGAAATTAAGTCCAAATCCTAGATCTATGATGGTATAATTATTTAGTCATAATCATCAAGTTGGTTTTGAGTTACACTATTAGCAGATATTACTGTTTAACTTTATAACTCCTTCATATTTTAATAACCAATCCCTAAAGTCACAAGCTCCAATTGTGACCAAGTGTCCTTATTGATCTGATATGTAAATAGCCATGCACCAATCATATCCTGGTCACGGCACCAATTGTGCTGTTCCCCCCCTGTGCCCCTTTGTACCCCTTCATATAAAATACCTACCCTCTAAACTAAACCTACACATGGAAAACCTACAAAGCCTAAGAAAAGCCTACGAAGGCTTAACCTAATGAAATCTATGAAAATCTAATAAAAACTTACCCTAAAGAATGGCCTAACACCCTCAATATAGCCCATACCTATATTACCTTATACACCCTAAACATCTTATGAATCTTAAAAAACCTTACAATAAACACATAATATTAAACAGATCTTATAGTAGAACACTTGATCATTTGGCCAGATAAATAAATGTGTGATCGTCTAGTAATGTAGGACCCATTGTGTGTGTAATAACCAAAAGGTTCTTTAATTGGTATATGATAGGAGTTAAATAATGAAGATAATTGATAAAGCTTTAAGGATTAAAAATAATTAATGAATTACACTCATTATTCGTGTAAATAGGAAGTTATGTTAATTTAATAGTAAATTACAGAATAACTGTAATAATAAAAAAATGGGGGAGCGGTCGGGCCCCTCACACGCCCGGACCAGTGGAAGACTTTCAAACTATCTATAACTCTTCCTCCAAAAAGGTAGGGAAGGGTATTACTATTTATTAATGCACTCTGATGGTAATAAGGGAATGAGTATTCTCAGTTCCAAACCAAACATAAGTACATTTACTTCAACATTACAGTGGCTCCACCAGCCCCACGATGCTTCCAGTATAAATTAGTTTGCCAGAGGCAAACGGATCGGAACTGAAATCCCAGGATCACTCCGACACGAGAGCTTACTCATGGGCGATGACCCTTTCAGTCCTATATGGCGACATAGAGATCACCCACTAACAGTACGAAACTGTTTCCCAGCGTCACCCTGTTACGAGCTTACTCAATGGGGGTTTCCCTTCGGCTCCACAAGAGATCAGACCAAGAAGCGAGATCACCCAGACACCAGAACTTACTTTGTTGGGACATAACCCTTCGGCCCTATAATGTGACATTAGAGATCACCTGTGAAGACAGTCCGATAGAGATGAAGATTTGTGTGATAGGGGATACCTTCCACACCCTGGAATTGGCCAAGCCATATAATGTTGATAATTGCTATATCATAACATAGCATTGTCAATTTAATATTATTTACTTAATACCAAGAATACTCAAGGTTCAAGTTAAATCTGTTGATTAGGCCGGAGCCTAAGAACGAGTAGTCCAACCCATAGGTCGAGAGCTACTAAAAGTAATGAGTGCTATTGAATGAACTATAAGTCCAGTCAATTATATATAATATTATTGTTGATTAACCACATTGCGAATTAACCAATTATTTATTCAGAGAGATATATCTAAAGGAACTATAAGTCCTTTAAAAGACACTGATTAATCACAAGTTAACAACGTCTCGTGAAATAACCAGTTGGGTTTTCTATAAGTTTGAGGACACTAAGTCCAACAAGCTATTATTGTGTTGAGAGTAATAGAGATCTTTTGTAATATTTGTAGAGGTTTGATTAATCACATTGTGAAATAATCAGATTAAATAATTATGTAGCTTTATAGAGAGGACTATAAGTCCTAATTGGTTGTTGTCATAAGTACTGATAAATTACACATTAAAGTGCCAGGTCAATTATTATATATATAGGTATATAGGAAGGACAATAAGTCCTATTTGTGTATGTTGTAGTAGTAGATGTATATTGAATAATTATAATAGGAAAGATATATATTAAATATATATTTGTATAGAAGGAACAGTAAGTCCCATACAATTATTGTAGCTGTACTATAGTTACACTATATCTACTTCCTTTTAGTGTCTTAGTAAAACCTATTTACTAAGAGGATTCTCAGATAAACAAGTTTTTTAGTGTTTAAATCATCATGATTAAATCCCTAAGAAATTAGGTCTTTAAATAATTATCATATCATTTAAGTGAAATTTCTCATATAAATAATTCCAATATTTCCCCTACAGTTATTATAAAATAATAGAAAATTATATAAATTTTCTATAGACTTAGATATAGAATCATAACGTGTATAATCTCCTTTTGTTTGACATCTGTCACATTAATGACGTATTGAATGACGTATTGATGTATTGAATTGAATTTTGATTATCTATCACAACTGTCAACGTAACAAATACTAGCAAGTTTGTTTATTTGTATTTGTTTAATATAATTAAATATAAAATCATCATATATCAACCGTAATATACAACTAAATTATCAGTGACATAAATAATCATGGTTTACACCAGAAATAATTAATAGTATCCAGTAATGCTGCAGTTTTATATTCATATCAGTAGCCAAGCTTATTTTCAAATTCAAGAATGAACAGAAGATTAGAAGTTTAACATTCTTATTGCAATTGTACTTGCAATAATATATACATACAGTACTAATTATCAAGAACATTTCTCAAATACATGTGTGGTGAAGATTTTCCCAATATGCTATCTATTTGATTTCTAGCCTCTAATGTAAATTTATTAAAGAAGTGAATAATCAGTGTTAGTGTTTGCTTTATTAATATTTAAAGTAATTGTCCTAACTTGATATTAATAAGATCATATTCCCTTGAATACAGCCCAACATATACAACTAACTCAATAATTAAATGCATAAAATATATTTTACTACTTGTATATCTCCATTCTATTCCCATAAAATATTCAAAATATGTATATTAAATATAAATCCAATAAAGATTCACTAATATTAACCCTGTCTGAACTTGTCTAGTCAATATAGCATGAACAAACAACACACATACAACTTTATCGCCATGACAACTTTCTTCCTAAATATAAGTAAAATATATAACTCATACTTGTCATTTAGTACTAATTTTATACTGTACATGAGGTACAGTTACCTAGTTAATAGTAATTATAGTCAGAGAATCCTTTGATAATTTTATTACCACTAGGAATTAAATCCACACCTATAATATCAGCATAATTAAAAATTATTAGAAACCAGTAATACACACAGAATTGTTATTATCAGCTTGTTTACTACAATAAAATCAATATTAGAGTTTATAATAGATCAAGACAAAATATCTATTTAAACAATACAGTCTTGTTTACCATAAACACCCCACAGTCACATGAATTTATCTAGTAACACAATTAATAATGTATTAAAAGTATTACATTCACATAATATCACTTGCAACAGTTAAGCTGTCTCTTTGTACATCTGGTGTAAAACAAATCCCCACATGTAGTCATGGATAATCAAATATAGACTAAGAATCATTAATCTGGTCGACCGAGTAATGGTATAAAAACACTTCACCATGAAGCGTTAAGTATGAACAGATATTCCAAACCAACACTGTAATAGTGTAATAAATACAAATATTTCATCATCATCATCGTCCCAACCATCACCAACCCACGACTGAACACAGGCAATTTCCACCGACTGACACAAGGAACGGCCCCACAATACACATAAAACAGTCACTCCAATCAATGGAGGTAGCCCACACCGCACTTGCATTCACAGGGTCGCCACTCAATAACCCCTCTCTCTCATCAATGGCTGTTTCCCTAGCAATGAGACCAGACCATAGTCACTTTAGTCTATTATCCTCAATAAATAAATACTTTATAATAACTAGATATGAAACTAGTTAGTATTATAATAGTTTAATAGCTGATTTAATAAGTATTTTCCAAAACTGGACAATTAGAACATTGAATCAAATTGATGAAGTTCTATCAAACGACCATATAATTGGATTTTGTATATGAGTAGAATAACGCAAGTACGTAAATTATATTGATGTAAACTTTGTTCAAATGTGATTGCATTTAACGATATACGCATTACCTAAAGGTATATGGACTCGACTAAATACGTATTTTAATAGTTGTTGGGAAAAATATTAAGTATAGACTTTGCCTGTGATCACAGTCAAAAATCTAACTACGTAGTAATAAATGGAACAAGCTCACCGGATTCTCCAGTCTTCTATTGATTAATTTCACACACTTAATCCATAGTGATACACTAAGATCTCAAACCCCTTCATCGAACCAGTCCCTCCTAGATCTATATCCTAGTTATTTTTTTATTTTATTGCGCAGTTCCTTAAAACACGACTCCTGCGCCATTTTCTTCTTTCTTTTTTTTTTTATTTCTTATTGCGCAATTCCTAAAAAAAAACTCCCGCGCGCCCGCCGATCTCCCGTCCTCTTTTTTCTTTTTTTTTCTATTCTTTCTCTAATAACGTCATAGATTATGTCACCGAAGGGTAGATATTTCAATAATCAGATTTAGCCTATTATTCGAACTGAACTTTTCTTTAAATTCAATTTAATTATATGTTAACGTATTTTGGTATTTTATATTAAATTGATTATTGAATTTATAAAACTTTAAAGGCTCTCATAAACCTTATTAAACTGTGTTGTATGTATCTTTTTTACACCTGATGATAAAAAGGTAAACTATAATTTGGTTAATATAAAATATAATATATTTTTGTTTAATTTATTTAATTTTCTTGTGACGTCCACTACACTTTGGAAACACATCAAAGGAGTTTCCCTTCTGTGTCAATATTTCATATATGGTAACGTTTTCTCTGTATACTATTGTGAACCTTGACTTTAAAGTTTGTTTATATTAAATAGCTCAGCTTTCGTAGCGGTCACCCATAGGAACCCCTGTTTCTTTTATGTACTTATGGTATTAAACCTATTGTACTATAGGCGAACCGTCACATAGCCTTGACATCCGAATAGTATATGGAATTACATATATAACAACAAAGAATCTTTTAGATTAAAATAAAAGAACTAATTATGCTCGCGTCTATATTTGCGCGTGTCCTTTTCTTTACTACGCGTTGATATACGCGATGCAAGTTGTTAAGGTGCCAAGAGTTAACAAACAAATTTACTTTCAAATCAGGAATGACTAACATGGTCCTCACAAGGCAGAAAAACTTACTTGTTGACTACCCGCAAGGGATTTACTTGCAAATGGATCGATCTGATCAGCAGCTGGAATTTGCCAGTAATTTTAATATTTCAGTAGCGAAAACGCACCGGACGGTGTCGATTTCACTGAGCGAAGGCCGCGAGTGAAACCTTACTGAGCAGTGTCAGCAGGAATCGGCTAACTATATACATAATGTTAACTACATATTCCTCACTGCTGTTAGGTACTGAACTCAGTGCTGCTATACTACTATTAGTATCATAGATGTAAAAAAAAAAGAATAAAACATTTATGTTTTAAAAGAAGAAGAATACAAATAGCCTCAAAGATAACATATACTTCTTCTCTTGTGCAATACATCTGCACAAGAGAAGAAGTATTCGAGTTAAGTCCTTTACTAAGCTGTTATAATAATAATCGCACAGACTTTAATGAAATAACATTAAAATACAATGGTTATAATCATCTAACCACAATCAAATGATCGCCGGTAAAGATTTTGCATTAGATAGATAGATAGATACTCTTTATTGTTTCCTCCAAAAGATTACAATAGTAAACTTATTATAAATATAAATAATTACAAGAAATAATCACAATGAGAAAACAATGGGCGACCTTATCCGCTAAGAGCGATCTCTTCCAGGCATACTCACACATATACAATTATATACATATATATAGACATTGCATTGATATTTCAGTTACTTAGTAGATAGGTTTCTTCTACTATATATCAGTTTATATGCAGAATGATATAATGTAGGACAGAGTATAGTGGTGAAAATTATATAGAGTAATTTGTCTAATAAGAGCGATATTTGAAATTATAAAGATAGAACCGAGAACATACATTGTAAATGCAAAAAGATTGTCTATTTCTTTGAACTGTATGACCGTTGCACTATCGCACTGCTCACCGTTGGCAGAGAATTCGTCCTCACACTTTAGAACCAGAAAGGTCACGCACAGTGCGGTTTCAAAAGAGCTTCCTCCCGCGAACACTTAGGTTGTGGAATGATCTTCCTTCCGAGGCTTTCTCTAAAGACTACAGCATGGGGTTCTTCAAAAGGACGTGTTAAGATTTTTTAAGTGTCGACAATACGTGCGTGCGACCATAAGTTACGGTAACTCCGTTTACCATCAGGCGGGCCGTGTGCTTTTTTGTCACTATAAGAGTATAAAATAAGCGTTACAAAGAAGTAGATAAGGTAGGTATGAACAATCACCGTATTAAATGTAATTAACCTAAGTTTGCTCAAAGTAATTAATGGTGACACGCTAAGTAGGAATTAGTGTATAATACGACCATTAAGGGCTTTATTACATTATGTTTTTAAGCTTTTGAAATACTATGTGGTTTTTAACTAATTTTGGTAATTTTTCGAACATGATAGAGTGTTTGTTTTTTATTCAAGTTTATGGTTTATAAGAAATGGGAATATATTATAATTTATAAGAAATTGCTAACAAAAGAAAATAAGACATCGCTTGCATTATAGTCACGAGAATTATATCCATCTCAGACGTCATAAAGTGAATAATGCTTCAATCCATTGATTCTCAATGTGAGCCATACTATGTGCTATAATCAAAATATGGTATTGTAAAAGTAACAATATGAATGTATGAAAACTCTTGTTCCTTTCAAAGAATGATACAGAATCTAAAGATATATCTATATGACAATATGTACACAAACAAACAACAATAAATTATGAATAATATATCAAAAAAAATAGGGTCCATAAATATGACCTATTACTATATTATTATTGGATAAATGAATTTTAGTTAAAGTTATTTTGAATCGAAGCATTTGGCGTTCCATTGTTTCTGCCTATCCTAATGGGAGACAGGCGTGACAGATATGTATGTATGTTATTTTGCTAAAGTTATTTTACTAATATAGGTTAAGTCAATTTATAACTAGAAAAATGGGCCTTATGTAGTCTAATTAAATAAATATTATTATTATTAAAGTCTATCTTAATAATAATATAGAATAGGTGATAATCAAATTCAGTATTAAGATTGTGTTCCACAAGAAAGAAACGGACTTTAGTTTGTGGCAAAACGATTTTTATAAGATTTCTATGGATTATATATATATCCTTTCAGATAAAAAAGAATTTTCAAAATGTTCAAAGAACTTATGACGTAACAAACATAAAAAGTTGCAACCGAATTGAGAACCTCGTTTAAAAAGTTGGTTGAAAACTGAATGAATATCATCATCTGACATGGGTTTTCATATTATATTATCAAATACACAAGTTGCCAAGATTGAAATGCTACGGTTTAAGCTAGCAATTAAGGTGTAGAAGTCAGCCAGCTAGTACAAACTGAAGAGTTTGTACCGTCACAGTCGACTGCTCAGAGTTAACGAACTCTGCCTCGTTAGCTCTCGTTAGAACCTGTGCACATACAGATCTCGAATTGTCGATACGTTTAATTACTTAATGTAGGTATATTCAAGCGAATAAGAGTACTTACTCTAGTTCTGTTCCTTATTATAAATGGGAAAGTAGTAAGAATGGATGGATGGACGTTTGTTTCTCTTTCACGCAAAAATTACTGTATGGATTTGAATGAATTTTGGTTAATAGGTAAGTTATAGCTTAACTTAGCACATAGAACCTAATACTTTATGTACTGATTCACGCGGATAAAGCCTCAGCATATAGATAGTGTAATATACGAAAATAAAAGGTGGCATAGTATGGTTAATTTTCTTTTTTATACTTGGCATCTTTAGTACCTAAATAACCTTAGTTTTGTTTTTTTTTTAATTGATCGTTTAAGTGGACGTTCCCTTGAATGCGCTCTATATAGAGTTATCGCTTATTTTATAAAATAACTGATCAAATTAGATAAAATTTAGTAGGCAATATAAACGAGTGGTATTTACATCAGATAAATATTATATACTCGTAATATAAAAAAAATGCCACCCTTAATAAAATCCCGGAATATGGTCACATTTAGAATTTTGACGTGACTTAGGTCAAGAAGTGTAGAGAAATCAAATCGTAAAACTAAATATTTAATCTCTTTATAAAAAAAAAAAAAAAAAACCATTAAACATGTAGCAGGCTCTGCGTAATTATTAGTTCAACCTGACCTCTGAATTCTGAAATTGTGATTAATTGCACAAAGATTAAGTGGACTGAATGGTGTTATCATTAATGAATTTGTTATTAATACACAGTTACTATCTTATTTTCAAGTTCATTGCTGTGTCCCCTATGCGGGGGTGTCGCACCCAGCGGCAAGCGATGACGTCACCTCGTGCGTCATTATCGACGATCCAAGTAGACCCCATTAATATGCATTAAAGACTGGGGTGAATCTATATCAGTCACTGACTGAATGGAATATTTAAATCAGAAGCAATATCTTATGAAATGTTAAGATAAATATATTTTCTCCGTATGGCGACGAAGTGAGAATCTCTCATATTTACTTCATTCTCGTACGTATCACTTTTGAATTGTAATGGTAATTTCTCTTGATGAAGAATGATAAACGAGAATGAAATCTAATCTGTTGGCTCATGGTTGATATGACTTTAGCAGTTTTCACTAAATGTTGTTATTTTTTATTGGACAGTAATTCTATAATCTAATCTTACTAATATAATAAAATCGTAACTAGATGTGTACATGGGAGATATTTAAGAAAATTAATATGAAGAGCCCTAATATGACCAATATGGCTTATAACAATAATTTTTAGAAATTTTGTCCGTCTAACTGTATATTTGTTCCGGCATCACGCAAAAGTTACTGTACTAAATTGACTGCGCATGATTTTTGCAAATGAGTTCTTAAAGGTCTGACTTAAATCTATATTTCATTTTAATAGGTTATCTAGAAGTGGCCTAGTTTATTGATTCTCCTATTACTAAAATCTACACGTACGACGTAGCGGACTAACAGCTAGTGATTTAATATAAACATGGAATTTGTTAAACGAGCATCGTGACTGTTAAATCCTGCCGTGGTTTTGCTATCATCCTGACTAATATTATAAAAGTAAAAGTGAGTTTGTTACCTCTTAGTTTCTTAACAGCTTAATTAATCACTATGAAATTTGGTATGCATGTATTATGTGAGATGAAAAAGGACATAGGTTACTTTTATCCTAGCTAGTCATTCAACATATGCGGATGAAGTCGTAGGTAAAATGTGGTAAATAATAAAAGCAGACAACAGTGGAATATTTTAGGCGACTTAAAAGTATACCAAAATCGAAATAAGTATATCTAATACTTTTGCTAATTTAAATATTGAATTTTGCAAATTAACATAATTTTAGAATTTTTGGACTATTACATAAACGTAATTAAAAAAATGACAGGAATAGTTCGAAAATGTTTATGGGTTAGACCCCATAAATATGAAATCTAATTGGTGATATTGTATTCACTCATACTGTTTGTTTTACACAATGAGTTGGTACTGAGAGCCGCCGCAATGCGCTCCAATGGCCCATAAACACCATTATGCCCCTTAAACCTTGTTCATGGGGTGCCTGGCGCTTTCCGTATAGCCTACGATGCCTCCATTCAGTCGGTACACACGGTCGCTTATCGGTACAATTTTCATAATTTTACATAGTTGTCTTAAATTTAATTGAAATCTTAACTCCATGATATATGCTTTTAATTATTTTATTACTTGCCTAATTTTTTCTGTTCCGTGGTAAAAACTAGGGAATATTTTTTTTAGGATTTGGTTTTAAAATTAAATATATTTATTAATTTATGTTATCTAATAATAATAAAAAAAATTATCCGATTGTTTTGATTAAAGTAGCTATTTTTACGGAGAAATTTGTACATGTATGCGCAGCAAACTTAATTGTGTTACCATGGTTTATTAATTTACAATATGTAGACTATACTTATATATACCTATACAAGAAAATATATAGCATGGAAGAATTGTTAATCGCAAGAAATGAAGCGTAGGTGTATACATCCGTCGGCGAGAATAGTTCTGAAACAGGAAACCGTAAACAGTAGGCAGCTAGGGTGGGCATGGAGGTATTGTTAACATAAGGCAATGAACAAAGCTATTCCTAGAGGAATATTCAATTATGTGGGTAGAGTTATTTTTGCCATTTCTCACGTTTTGTCTCTATAAATGTATATTTTTTTGATATAACGACGATTTTCTTGTTATACCAGTTTAACTTACTGCCTCCATCATTCGATCCCGACGAAATGCAAACATTGGTATTTATAAGCCTGTCTGTATGAAATTTGATCATTTTCATTGAAGTGTAATAAAAAAATAATAATAGGGATAAATATAAATTGTAGTCTATGTCATCCGGAATATAATAACGAATCTCTTGATGCTACATTGTCAAAGGGGACGGTCCCTTTTGATTTTGCCATAGTCGGGTAAATATCTCCCTGTGGTAAATAATTTTTGCAATGAAAAGTCATTTCAGGAATGAATGGGCATCCTACACAATGACAGTTTAACAAAGAGGGCGAAAAATTGTGCATCGACGGACCGGAACATGCAACGGATATTTGACAAAACGTTTGTGACACAGTTTCAAATCGATTTACAGTCCATTGCATAATTGTGCAAAATTATTTTGTTTAGCAACAGAAGTTATTATTCATATATATTTATTCGTTTATATATGTAATTTTAGTATGTATGTATATCAATAATTAGTAGTATCGCATTCGAGTATTCTGGCACTTCGCTATGGTTGACTGGGAGAGAATGCTTTTAGCATTAAGTCCGCCATGTACACATATTTGTACTAATGAATAAATAAATAAATAAATAAAAAGTTACTTGGTGCCAATAAATTTGGGAGAATAGTATTTCAATTAAAGAAAAGAATATAATTATGAATAGAAAAACACAGATAAAATATTATAAATTTAAAATACTGAAATTACACAAATCTATTGCCAAAAGATAAATTTAATATTTATTATAGTTGAAGGTTCTTTTGGTTTGTATATAGGTACGAGTATATAAATATGCAATAAGGAAATCTTTACTGAAAAATTTTACATTAGTGAGTTGACACTGATGAAATCATACTAATATATATATATATATATATATATATATATATATATATATATATATAAAATGAAACTTCAGTATATTGAATTTGAATTATTTATATTTTAATAAAAATAACAAAAATGTCTGACTTATAATCTTTATAAAATCTAAATTAATATTATTATATAAAGAGGAAAGATATGATTTTTTGTATGTTTGGTTGCTTGTGTACTGTATTTTGGTCGAGTTTGTACATGAAGAAGCGTATGATGAACAGTAGATTGAAGACGCAATATGTACAGTTACATGTGCAAAAGAGAGATATTAAAAAAAGTACTTTTCAGGCCGTTGAATCTGTTGTTAAGTTTTATAGTTGCTACTCTGTAATGGAGCACGCGATGCCGACTTTATTGATCGAAGCTTTTCTCCTTCTCATTACATTGTTGACTTCACCCAAGGAAACATGACATTTTATCGCGTTAAAATGTATCGTTAACAACTGAATAGTTAGCACCAATTATATAAAGCCATTTTTATAAGCTATCTGTAAAATTCGTTAACTTTAACTGAAAGATAAAAACCTTCCGAAAATTTTGGCAAATATAGACAGAATATTTTAACCATTAGAATACAATAAGTAACACTTGTATATGACTAGTTATGCAAAGGATACTGCGGACGATATATGCTATTCACAGACAAATAAACATTTTGCTGATATAATGAATAGTAAAATTAATTATTATTAATTAATCCTAGAGACGGTGGTAAGATCTTTCCATTCGTATTGGATTGAAATATGTTTAGAAAAATGTGGGCAAGTCTAATGTTACGTTGACACAGCAAAAGCCTTTAATACTTCTAACTACCCTCATCCCATCTAGAATTACAAATCTGAACGATTCGACAGATTCATGGAAAATAGAGAGAAATGCGAAAATAATATTTTATCTGACATTCCCATGGGGAATATGGTCGTCGTCTGCACTTTAAAATTGCATTGCACTCAGTTGATTGCTCAGCCGTAAAGTAAACTGCAGGTCCTGGAAAATCTCTTTAATACCAGTACAGCAATGAAAATAGTAAATAACGCCGGATGAAATGGAACATAAGGGAGGCAGAAATTTAATACGAAATACGAATAACATTTTGATTCTTTAAAATATGGCATTGTGTTGTTATGGAAATATAATTGTTTAGATGCTTGAATATTGTGTAAACAGTTAACACGAATCAGCAATCACAATCTTTGTTCCAAAAAAATTCTTTCCTTTTAAAATATTAGTTGTAATAGAACTAATACTTATACATTGGCGATCCAAAATCAATATAAATTCAAATAATTTTTATTCAAATAGACTTCTATACAACCACTTTTAAATCTTTTTTTTTTTAATGCAGTATTCGAAAAATTATTATCTGTTGAGAAGAGCCCACAAGAAACTTAACAGTTACTCTTTCAAATCATGATATGACGTGGAAATAATATTGGATGTTTGGAATGTTATTTGTAAATAAAAGTTTGAAAGATTATTCGAATTATTTGAAAAAAGAAGATCTTGGTCAAAGTAATTCAGTTCACTTCTTTCGGTATCTCTTTAGAATCAATACTCGTATTTCAATAAGTTGGTTATAATTATCAAGTACTCTTAGTTTTATCTCTATTAGGAATTGTGTTGTTATCATTCGTGTTATCACAATATATTTTTGGTTTCCATTTTGATTTTATTTTCTTCACTTGTTATTACTTCCTTGTAAAATTATATAGTGCCGGTAACCTATACGTGTATTTATATTATGTTATGATATCAGTATCGCACGCACTAATTTCACATGTTCGTGCTACTAATGATCATCATGTGTATTGGTTAGCATATATTTTTTGTTTTTTGTTATTTGGCAAGAAAATTATTTGCTAATGACTAGAAGAACATCATTATCATCTTCCTGCCCTTGTCTCAATCGTTTGGGATGGGATAATATATTTTCCTCTTCCATTTATCTCTCTTTACAATCATTCCCCCATTTACTCCGATTTTAGCCATATCGTACTCAAACAGTCCATCCATGTACTTTTAGGTCTTCTTCTACCATTATAGCTATTATACTTAATACTTTTCCATAACAAGATAAGTTATTTCTTATCTTTTCTATCTTAAACTTAAAAACAAAGTATAAAATTGATCACGAAAGTACACTCGGATGACTAGAAATGCTCATATTTCTTAGATCAATTACTTACACCTAGTTAATTTTGCAGGGAAAATGTAGTAGTGATTTTTTATTTTGCATAATATTTCTATCATTTTTGGCCTGATTTTATCAGAGTAGAGCTGCAAGGCTAATGTAGTGGCGCGCCGCGGCGGCGCGGCGTCGACTACGGTCGATACGTCGCGACAGATTGAGCTCTTGCAGCGCAAATGTATTATAAAAACAAGACGTTATTTTTTATGATGATTTTATGACACTATACATTTTTATCGTAATTTCATACTTTAGTTATCAGTTAAAGGAGTAGACTACCCCTGCTGTGGGCGTAAGTCCACAATTATAACTGTTTATCGAGTCAATGAAATAACAGTACGTTTGATGCAAACAAATTGGAGTCAAATAATCAACCTTAAATAGACGTCAAATGCACATTACTGCTACTATACAATTTGTGGTAGTCTATCCGATAGAGTATCAATTTAATAGAATATGTTGAAAGTTAGTTTTCAGTTTTATAAGTTACCCTAGCACTTGAACAATTGTCCTGGCCGATTGCATTTTGTACACCAAATCTAAATCAGTCAACTCAAATGTGACTATCGATATTTTAAGAAGTAATAATTACTTGTTATAGTTTTGGGGGGAAAGGATTGTTAGTGATGCGGATTATCAGTCCCATTGCTAGCAATATACCCTATCAGGTCGACCTCCACGCGGTCCCCCTGGAAACTATCGTGCTGAATTCATCACGGTGGGCTAACTGACCTACCCTTTCATCCTCATCTGTTATCCCTCACTGGTGCCCCGCCAGCGTATACCGTTAGCGCAGGCGGGGTTACCATTTCATTATCATCCATTGAAAAAAATACTTGTTATAGTTGAGATTTGGGAATGAGGATCTATTGTGATAAATTGTTTATAAGCGAAAACTGATATTGACACTATCCTCTATCGTGTTGTCTGTAACTAATATGCTAATATTTTTGTTGTATAAGTAAATATATAATGCGCTGTGGTCATGTTCTTTGAATTAACAATTAATATTTTAATGTTTTTGTTTCAGTTATACAAAATCCAAAAGCACCACCCGGCACCAAGGACAGCGCTAAGAGCTTCAACTTTGATTTTTCATATTGGTCACACAACGTAAGTAATACTTATTTATTTATTTTGAGAACATACCATAATCCGTTTTTATACAAATTATAAAATATTTTTGCATGAGGGATTTTATCATGGGCGACACAGTATACTTATCCATGTTACTATTCACGTCTATAGACGACGGTTACCATTTTCCATTAGGTGGGCCGTCAGTTTGTTTCCCATTCTAATTTCCATAAATAACCTTGTGACGCTTTAATGTCTCAACCACTCCTAATGAAATGTACTTCAAAATCAACCATATTCTTTGTTTTGTTTCGCCTGTCTAATAAATTTTTGTCTTGGGAAAATTTAGAGAAATTAAATTCTTGGAGAAAAATGAAATGGGTGTGCAAAAATTTGGTTAATTTATTTGGGAGTTTTGGAAATTGTTAACTGTGTAAAGAGACTAGAAAGGGAACTTAATAGTCGAGAGGCGTCAGCGCCCCTCTTAAAGCATCACCAAAAGCCAATTGCCAACCCACCTGCCAAACGTGGCAACTACTGGCAAAACCCCTCTTATGGGGAGGCCTCTGTTTAGTAGTGGACAGTTTACGGCTGATATGTTGATGATGAAACTATGTATAGAGTCACACAGTATACAGAATAGTAGCTAGGATGGTAAAAGGCCTGCGTATTGGAGAGATTCTTTTTTGTGGCTCGTAACAGTCGTTTTTATATGTAGTGAAAACGGGCAAAAGTTTGGGATTGAGTATAATTTAAAATTATGTTCCACAAAAAAAAAAAAAACACCAACTTCAGTCGAGACAAGACCAGTTACTTTGATTTAATTGAGCCAATATTGATAAAATTTGTATGAAACCAATCCCATAGTATATTCTTTCAGACAACAAAAGACATTTTCTAAATTGGTTTATAATTGAAGAAGTTGTAAGATAATAAACATAAAAAATAAAAATTAAGAACCTCATTCTTTTTTAAAGTTGGTTGAAAAGTGAAGGAAATTACATCAGTTTAGAGATAAAAAATTGGGTAGAAGTGAAAAATCCTTTGACAGCGCTGATTTGTAAACTACAAAAACATAAAAGTTGCTTAGCTATATTCCACTCGTTGCAACACCGAGACCGAGAGAGTATTGTGTATAATTTTATTTCAAATGCTTCATTTTATAGTAAATATTTTTTCTATGATTCTAATAACTCGTCACTCGCGACTGTTATAATACAAAGAATATAAATAAATTATTTGATATTGTAGTTATGTTAGTAACTATTTCGATTATATTCCGATAGATAAATACAATATATCCGCCATTACAGTAAATGATAGCACAAATCGGGCAATAATATCGACAGCGCTTGATAATAAGATTTCCCGCCAATCGCCCAGCTGGCCCCGCCATTGCTTGTTTTGGACGACCGCCATATTGGTATTAGCCGCAACGCGATTATTGGATTATCAGTTTGCGGGGTCTATGGTTTCTGTGTTGTCCTGTTTACACTTGTTTACTAGTATGAATTTGTATATAGAGGTAGATCAAAATACTTGTTATTATCAAAGATTTGTTTAGATTATAGACGGGTTATGACGAGTATAGTAGGAACGAAGTACACACACGTTTTGTCACTAAGATCTCATATACCTATACATACAGCTCTATACAATAAATATCCGTAATAGTTTGCGATAAATTTATTACAATATATGTAAACTGCATTACACATTTGTCTGGTACCGGTAATTGCACAAAACGGTTTCAGGCTCTAATCGCGACAAACCACAAGCATGGCATATACCGCAGATTTTCAATTTCTCTGTTGATTAATTTTAAATTTTCGTCACAAACAAACAAAAGCAGGTTATTAGTGTATAATATTTTTGATGTCGGTTAAAAATGAATTATCGATATTGGAACATGCATGATCCTTTCAGAAATTCTTTTATTATTGACTGAAAGTAATTCTATTTTCAAAATTAGTAAATGTATATATATATATATATATATATATATATATATATATATATATATATATATATATATATATATATATATATATATACGTTTGGTATTTCGAAATCAGAGTTTGGTCATTTGTATCATGAAAATACATATAAAAAAATCAACAAGTGATATATATTAATTAATTTCAAGACCAAAAAGCTTTTACCTAATTTGCAATTACAACGAGAGAATTTCGAGAATTGTAGCAATTTATTCAAATTTATTCGGCGGCTTGCGTCGGCACGATGTGGGTAGACGAGATTTTAAGATATAATAACATAAATTTTGTGAACAATTATTATGTTTTGTAACAATTTATGTACATTGTAATGTATTTTGTGCGACTGGATCGATGGAAAGTTGTGACGCAGTATCTCCAATATGTAAGGGAATTTAATAGGATCAAATCAGGGGTTTCTGATACTTCGTTAATATAATGCTGGGGTTTTAAATATCTCATTACTAAAACATGAAATAATAATAATCAATATAAATCTCTGTCTGCTTCTATTAAGTGTGCCTTTACGGTGCCAATAGGTAGTAAATAGACTTTATTTTACATTATAATATTATTAAGTAAGGATTTACACAAATTCAATACAATAATTACAAATTTTCTTTCCAGCCAAATGATCCGGAATTCTCCTCCCAAATTATGGTCTACAAGGACATCGGAGAGGAGATGTTACAACATGCTTTCGATGGTGAGTAAATTTTATTTGCACTTAAATTTAAAAATAATAAGTTAAATAATTGATGACATTCGAAATCATTATTTCTTAAATCATTGCAAGAAACATATAAAGTTTCTAATAATTAATAATAATAAAGATAATGCAAATTTTTTCTCTTTCAATATAAATCATAATAATTGAAAATTGTACTTTATGCAACTGTATTTCATTTGAATTATCTAATTATCATTGTACATTTTTGTTTGTGGTACAATAAGGAATTAATGCTTCTACAAGTTACCTTAGTTGCACTAGTACTTGTATCCCGCCAAACGGCTATCTTCGCTGTAAAAGTGAACTTATTGATTGTGAACGCATAGGATGGTAGCGTAGGAGGAGTACCATGGGCGTGATATTTTATCTATTATACATATAAGCCCGTGATTCTATTTATTCTTATCTGTAGACTTGGCCACTTTCTACAAGATGGGCTGTCAGATTGTTTACCTTTCCTGTTTAAAAAAAAAAAAAAAAACTATGTGCAGTATTAAAACTGCCAATTGGTCTCGGCATAGAATGGGCCACCTCCTTCTTTTCCGTGGGTACCAATAAGGGGAAGCCTGTGTCCAGCAGTGGACAATTAACGGCTGATATGATGATGACGATGAGTGTTAGTGTTTGTTATTATATCCAAGGGTGAATTTTTATTGTTGCCTTTTTTTTTTTTATTTTAAACTTTCACAACAATATCTGATTCACGTAACAGCACAGACATTAACATGTAAGCAAAATAATGCGTTTATTACAGAGATTTTGTGATAGTAATGTGTTGGATTGCTTAAGTTACCAAGTTGTTAAGTAATAATGTTGTGGTTGACATGTTATGAGATATTTTACCGTAAGATTGCAAACGTCTGCATTGCCTGTTCACTTTCAAACTTAATATATGTGATTACATCTATGAGATTATTTTCTTCTTCCGCGTAGTAACTGAGTATGAATAGGTCTTAGATTATAAACATAGAGTCTCGAGCCTCAAAACGGGTCAATTTTTTGTCAGCTAATTGCCAAATTAGCTAACTCGTTTTTTTTTTATTAGTCTTCTATATACTTATGCATGACATGTATCTTGACGTATTATTTAATAAATAAAATGAGTTTTAACGCATTAAAAAGATGCAGAAATTATAAGACAAAATAAATATAGAAGTTATAAACGAAACACTTGTAATTATTTATCACGCTAAATTGTATAAAAAGGTTGACCCGTTTTTCTTGAAGCATTTTTATGGAGACACTCTATCTAAGGAATAGGTACAATGTGTCACTAATTCTGAGAGAGAAAATATCTCCAGTGTGTTCACTTGGCACTAATCCTGAGAGATAAATATCCTAAAATGTTCATAGAATCTCTTCTATTTATACTAGGAGATTAAAGCACAATACACACGCATGTGTACGAAGACTATTAATTACGAAAATAATTATCAAAATCGGATAGTACAACCAATCAAAAAATAAGTCTGATCAAAATTATAGGGAAAACCACCTTTTTGAAATAGTTTACAATTTCAATACCACTTGTATATATTGTACAATAATAATATTTATAATATAAAGTGAAATCCAAATAAAGAAATTACAATTGTTAAGATAATACACAGAATTTCTATTGCAACTGTACAGAATTACATTAATATTAACACGAGCCCGAATTTGTTACACGTCACTCTGGGTAACGGACTTTTCTCTGTTTGTTTAGGACACAAGGAAACTATTGTTTACGTCGTGTGAATATCGTATATTGTGTTGACAATGCAAATTTATTTAGAAAGGATAAAGAACGGTAGAAATAAGTACTTATCTAATATATAAAATTCTCGAGTCACGGTGTTTGTTACCAAACTCCTCTGAAACAGCTTTACCGATTTTCATGAAATTTTGTGTGCATATTCGGTAGGTCTGAGAATCGGCCAACATCTATTTTTCATACCCGTCAATGATAAGGGTGACCCACCCTAAAAAATTTTTTTTTATTGTTTTGACAATTTTTTTTTATTTTTATTTAAATATGATTTAGCATTGAAAAATATATACAACTTTAAATTTTTATCGTTTTACGATCAACCCCTGTATTTTAATCGCGATTTTTATATTTCGCAATAAGTGGTAAAACAACGTTTACGGGGTCAGCTAGTAGTATATAATATTCAAGTATTGATTTTCTATTTACAAATCTATTGTCTTTTACATAAAATGTTTATTTCCATATACGAAATAATTCTTTCTAATGTGTTTGAATTATTTTAACATTCAAATGAACCTTTATTTCTGTTCAGGGTACAATATTTGCATATTCGCATACGGCCAGACGGGTGCCGGCAAATCGTATACAATGATGGGTCGTGGCGAAGACGGGCAAGAAGGTATCATCCCACAAATATGCAAGGACCTGTTCCGCCGTATCCGACAGACTACCGCCGATGATCTCAAATACTCGGTAATATATCTTGCACTCATCGCTTTTAAGAATATGCACAGGTGAAGGATTCTTATCTTTTTATTTCACGAAAATGAATGCACCAGAATTTCTAGTGAGAGTTTAAGATCGATTTACTTACGTTAGTTACTACAGAAATGATCAAAATGAAATTAGTAACAAATTTGAAACATTCAATTAATTTTTATACTATTATTGGACTTCAGCAGACAGAGCAGTATGTCTTACGCTCAGGACAACTCTTAGATTGTTTACATTTTTAGTAGTTCTAAGAATTGAAACAAACCATAATATTGTACTTACAACGTAGCTGCGCCTTTAGTGGTTGGTTTTGAAAACTCAGATTTTTATACTAACATAAACTAGTCGTAACGTTAATTATTTTCAATCCACATGTCTAAACAGATATTTTAAAGAGGAAAAATTTTATAATTTTTATATTAAAAAGTACTTAACTGTTTTAAAAACTCTTTTACCTATATATAGAAAGCTACGTTATAAGCAAATAAGATGGACTGGTAAACTTAATGATCGAGGGATGGGCAGCAGCGTCTCACTTTAAACATCATCAAAGACTAACTATGGTTGTCAACTAGCCTGCAACTACTGGCAAAGACTCCTAATAGGGCTTATGTTCAGCAGTGGACAGTTAACGGCCGATATTTTGATGATGACGAAGATTGACTGAATTTTATATTAAAAAATAATTTACTTTCTATTCGTGCAAAGGGGTCGATTGCTAATTGTTAATTTTATATTTATTTTCTTAATATTACCTTGTTAATATTTATGTCCGCCAGGTGGAAGTGTCCTATATGGAGATATATTGCGAGCGTGTGCGTGACTTGCTCAATCCAAAGAACAAAGGTAACCTACGTGTCCGCGAACACCCCGCCCTCGGACCCTACGTGGAGGATCTGAGTAAACTCGCGGTCACTTCCTACCAGGATATATACGACCTTATTGATGAAGGCAATAAGGCTAGGTATGTAATTTACATATATTCAGTTAATTTATAATTAACACCGGGAAATATTATTTTGTACTTGGAATATCAAACACTGTCTTGTTGTTATATATCGCTTTTTCTATCCTCTCCACTACTAACAGCTCTAGTAATGTAGAGTTCTATGCAGTCACTATATAGACATTCATTAGCGTATTTAGAATTATCTTCTAGGAGGATCCTGGCCCCTAATCTGGATTAATCCTGGATACTTGCAAGGATACCAGTCAATTTTGGAATAGGTTTAAAATAAAATAAAGACATCTTATACCTCATAAAGATCGTATGCTTGATACTGGCCGCCATAAATAAAATTTCCAATTTAATTATTTTATTTCCTAGTTCTATAACAGATTGAATTGAAAAATGTTCAGCTACATGTGAGGATATTGATATCAGAGATATATTGCTATTATGTTACATTCATCATAAGGGCAACATATTTCTGGTTACTACATTAGGGATTACAGTCGTGAGCATATTTATTTATGTATATTTTGTACTTCTGATTGATATATTTAATGTTCTCGTATAATTTCTTATAGTTGTTAACACAAGACTTTATATTCGTATTTAAAAATGTTGTTTGTTTGTACCAGGACGGTAGCAGCTACCAACATGAACGAGACCTCGTCCCGTTCTCACGCCGTGTTCACCATATTCTTCACACAGCAGCGACACGACAAAACCACGGATCTCATGTCTGAAAAGGTACTTATTTGGTACTTCATCATCAGCCTCGTCATGAGCATCATTGTAACAATCACGTAATGGCCTACTACTTGGAATGATGATTGTTTGATCCTACAAAATTAAGATAGCTGGCCTTAATCTTAATTTTAAGAAGATATTACTCGTAGTTTACTATAGTTTAGTTTACGATGGATATGTGATTTGGTGTAAAATTTCTTTTAAAATTTTTCGTAATTATATTCATGTTTATTATTATAGGATTAAAGTTTTAAAAATTATGTATTTATATACCTATCTACTATAATAGTCTTTATTCACTTAAATTACACACACGTATTGTTTTAGTACCATAAATACTGTGTAAAAATAATAATATTAAAATTATCAGGGTCATACAGGGTCAACACATAGGGAATAAATGAAGGGTGAAATAATAAATGGTAATGAAAATGAAAATTAGATAATAGAAATAAAAAAATGTTTTTGTTATGTAAAAATTTTCCATAATATTTTAACAATATTCTATTTTCTGTCGCTTCATTTTAATTTATTGTTGACAGGTGTCAAAAATATCTCTGGTGGACTTGGCTGGCTCTGAGCGAGCCGACTCCACTGGTGCTAAGGGCACACGGCTAAAAGAGGGAGCCAACATCAACAAGTCCCTCACAACGCTCGGGAAGGTCATTTCAGCTTTAGCTGAAATCGTAAGTACTATTATTATAATTTGTAATTTTGGATGGTAAATTTGTTTGCACCTTTTACTTGACATCAAGGATCTAAATATATAGCCAAATAATGATAATAAAAACAAAAAATTATGGATTTTTTTATAACTCAGTTATTGACAATTCTTATTTCCAAAAGAGTTATTGCTTTCAACAGACTTTAATAAAAAGGAAGTTCTTATTTCGTTTTTTTTTTTTTTTTGGTTTGTTACCTTATAACTTCATTAATTATAAACCAATTTAGAAAATATTTTTTTGTATCTAAATCTATATCCTATATGTACTTACAGAATGTTCCCATAGAAATTATATCAAAATCGGTTCAGTGGTTTAGCTTTGTAATTAAAATAACTGGTTTTGTCACACAATAGAAGTTTTGTTTTGGTGAAACACGATTCAATTATTAAACATTTTGGGTTCATGCATAATAAGGCTTTTCGTGATGCAAAATCTTATTTTATTCTTCAATTTTAAGATCTTATTTACATAAACAAAATTATTTCTAATAAGGAAATTATCAAATTCTGCTAGTATGACTCGATTTGTTTGTGGAACACGATCAATTATGAATGTAACATTTCACAAATATAGTTATAAGTGACATTATGCGGTTTGTATTTAAAACCGATCAGATGGCAGTACTTATTATTTTTATTTATTACTCATTAGAAGACAAGGGAGTAGTTTTGTAAATGTTGTTAATTGTAATTCCTTAAATTTTATTATTGGTGAGTTAAGAACTTATGAGTATGCTTCAAGCTATAATAAGAACTTATAAGTATACTTCAAGTTATTATTATTAGCTAGATGTTGTATATCCTATTCATAAATTTACAAAAAATATTTGTAATAAATGTATTGTTTTAAATTACATACTAAGACAAAAAAATACATGTGGATACTATTTATTAATTCTTGATAATACATTTGCACAGTAAATAGCTTGGCTAATGAATAATATAGAAGTATTATTACAAGTAGATAAATATATTTTATGTATTATTTTCACTGCGTGCCTTTCTTTTGGAAATGTTTAGTCGGTAAGTTTTGTGTGTGTTCCTCAGTTTTTACGTTACAAAAACATACTATAATAGGTTACGGATTAGTGTAACAATTTGTAATCGGTTTTACAAAAAAAAAAAAATCGTAAAACGTTGTGTAAAAGATCAAAACTAATAGTTGTGGACTTGGATCGATAATATCTAGATGGAGTGTCTCTCCTTACGCTTTACCATAAGTCGCTGAACTTTTTTTTTTATTTTACTGTAAATACATTTGTATCATAGACCACACGTAAAGTTATGCGATCCGATAATATGTTTGAATAGGAGAAACAAAATGTTACAGTTACTACTTGCAGTACCGAAAAATGACGCGATTAGTTTAAAATAAAGTACCCCTCAGCTAAAGGTTGGCCGTTTTTTGTGAAGTTCTTTGACAGTCATTGCTTCCTGCTTAAAATAAGTATTAATGTACTTGCATTAAACAGTAAATATTAAAATATTAAACCACAGGCTTCGAAGAATAAAAAGTCCAAGAAAGCCGACTTCATTCCGTACCGTGACTCGGTGCTGACATGGCTGCTGCGCGAGAATTTGGGCGGGAACTCGAAGACCGCCATGATTGCGGCCATCTCGCCGGCAGACATCAATTTCGACGAGACGCTCAGCACGCTCAGGTATTAATAACTAATAATGTTACTCCATATCCGAGAATTGGTAATGTAAAAATTGCCCTTTGATAACGGTGTTTCATAAATACTTAACACAGATAAAATAATACCAAAGATGTATTTACAAAAATACAAAAGCATAATCTGTGAACTTGGCACTTTTATAATATTTTTTTAATTATTTATCGTATACGTAATAACTTCTTACAATTATTATTAAAAATATCTTAAGTAAATTATTTTCTAACTTTGAAAACTTAGTTTTCTCGTCTTATCATGAAGATATACAGGGTCAAAATGAGACCTTATTAGAGATTTTATTAGTCATAAGATTAACTAATTTTCCCTAAAAACTTATTCAAAACTAGCTGTTTTTCGCGTTTCCGTCGTTTTTCGTAAAATAAGTAGCCTATGTCCTTCCTCATGATTCAGTGGTTTTGATGTAACAGATAAATTTCCCTTCACTGCTCTGCTCCTATTGATCGTAGCGTGATGAAAAGTATACTATAACCTGCCCAGGAGTATGAAGAATAACTGTACCAAGTTTCGTTAAAATCCGTCGAGTAGTTTTTGTTTCTATAACGAACATACAGACAGACAGACAAAAATTTTACTGATTGCATTTTTGGTATCAGTATGTATCACTAATCACCCCCTGATAGTTATTTTGGAAATATATTTCATGTACAAAATTGACCTCGCTATAGATTTATTATAAGTATAGATAAGTTTTCAACTTTTCATACAAATCGCGCAATCATATGATCACTTTAATTATTAATGATTAAAAAGTTATAATTATTAAATATTTATATTATTCTTGTAGATATGCAGACCGCGCCAAACAGATCGTATGCAAAGCGGTCGTCAATGAAGACGCCAACGCTAAACTCATCCGCGAACTCAAAGAAGAGATACTCAAACTGCGCGAACTACTCAAGGCGGAAGGAATCGAAGTCGAAGAAGGTATGTTCTGTCGCCCTATACCTTTCTTGTGGCCTAGTACAATGTGTTACCCACGGTCGACATGTAAATTGACCACATTGGAGTTGTCGACGGAAATAATCGGTCTTTTAATTATCGGTTTTTGTAGAAAATTACGATTTTTATAATAGGATGCCGATAAATATTAATATAGGAACGATGGGGAAATAAAGGTAGATAAATAAATAAGAAAAGACAAAATTGATGAAAAGTTGGTCATGGGAAGTCCTTATAAACTGTAAATGCTTCCACTAAATTTATTTGACAAATCTTTTCAACACTGGTACAGAAATATCATGACTATGAACGGCGTTAAAAAAAAAATAAGAAAATAATTAAAAAATTGTAGGCATCTATTAAGGGGGATTACGTTGACACGGACTAGTTTAACGCCATATGTTTTTGTAATCTTATTAATATTATTACTATAAGTATATCTTATAGATATAGTATATAAGACAGTAAGTATTGTTTGTAGAAGTGTTGTGTAAATAGAAAATTAAATAGTTGTGTACATTAATAATATAATGTCAATTTACACGGTCGACCTCGGCGTAGTGTATACGTTGTGCAGTTTGTTATAGGATGTTTAGACGTCATGTGATCAGATAGAGCGTCTTGTAACTGTGTTAGTGGTCAACTTGCTAATCGAAACGCCACAATTGTATACTACTATAGTATTCTAATTGATACTAAATATGAACTTTTGTTTCAAAAACCCACACGAACTAGGACCAGACGGTAGAGTCGTTTATGAAAAGAAAGAACCGCCTATCAGTAAGTAAAGTTATGAAGAGGCTTACGCATTTTGCATCTGTACACCCCACCTGTACGCTTGGCCTCCATCTTGATTTAGGGTTGCCAGACACAAAAAAAAATTAAAACAATTTATGTCTGAACATTTGGAACTTTCTCTGGCAACCCGTCATATAAACGAAAAAAAAAGCAATTTATTTTGCACCCTTGTCCAGCTTGTGGCGTTCGTAGGCATATAGATATATATTATTTATATATATCGTAATCACTTCACTATAAAGTACATATAAAAATATGTAAAACGGAGTGTACTTTTATTTGTATATGCGCTTGTTTTATTGGTGTTGGTACACTGTATACTATAAAAGAATATTACTATATTCACAAACTGCATACATAATAATATTTATCGCTCTGTGTAATACAACTAAATTTAAACTTTACCAAGAGTGCCAAAGTGCAATTTGTAAATATCTATTACGTAAGATTATATAATATTGTGTAAAATTGTGATGTTTGGATCTTTTTATTATGTTTGACGCTCATGGTAAATATTCTGAGCATCTCAGTATTTTTTTTTATACTACATCAATATATAGAGTATTTTACTAGTGAAATAGCGAGTATTTTTCCCAAAGAAACATGGGTTGATAAATAAATTTTAAAAAAAATCAGCCCGTTCGTTCAGCTTTTAAATTATGAACGTTATGTACGGTCAACTGGTTTTTTTTTTTTTTCATTTTTCGAAACATGTATATCTTTTTCAAAACATATTTCTTTGTGGAAAATATTCAATTTCGCTGATAGAAAGGTCTCTTAAAGAGATGCTAATAATTTCTGTTTATTCCTATATACATATACATTACAAGTTTTAATTAGTATTATTAAAAAAAATATTAATAACTATTTTGATATGCTCAGTTGTGTTATGCGGGTATGACATTTGCCGTTCGCGTCCATTATTTGATGGGGTTATTGGCAAAAGAAAAAATAAGACTTGAAAATATTGAATTGGAGAAGAAAAAATTTCGAATAAATAGTGAAACAAAAGGAAAGTTTAATATTAACTCAGCTAAGGTCGCGGACGGATAGCTTTGTTTTTTATGCAGTAAGAAACAAAGGCTGCCTAGCTTCAACAGTCATGCATGTTTTTCTTATATCTGTGTCGAATTTATTTTTAATGTCAGTATGAATTAGCTTCTTGTATATTTGTCATAATATATTATATATACATTAGAAAGGGTTTGGTGGTGATTGGGTATATTTTATGATATCTTTGCAAATTATAGCATTATAGTACTGCACTATGGTAATCATTATTATAATTACCGCAATAACAGTGGTGTGGGTAATAAATAATAGGAAATAGAGTATTTTATCATTGTCAGGTATACGTGGTGTCTCTACACTCTTGTCTTGTGGTGAATGTGTCATATGTCATTTAATAATGAATGTCACACAATGATATATCTATGCATATAATACAAGTGCACTTTGTTCCGTAAAAAAGTTACTTTATTAGTGAATACACCACACATGTATACACACACACATAACAATGACCAATGAGATGTTGTATTATATTCATATTAAAAATATTTGAATTTAGAACTCGGAATAATCTTGAAATATTGAGTTTGCAATACTAATAGATATTGAGTTTAACAATATTTTTTTTTGCTTCGAAAACAGAAATAGCAGTTTTAGACATATTTGGAAGATTTTATGTGGTCCGTGTAGAAAATTAAATGTCGAAAAACATTGTCTGGTACGGAATTCAACGTTTTAAATGTAATCGCTGCTAATACTATTAGTATTAATGTATAGACAAAATAGACCTCACTATAGTATAGAACGTAACTAGGTTTTACCCGTGACTTCATCCGCGTGACCGGGATTCGTTGATTGGTCGAGATTAAAAGTAAATATGTCCATTCAGTATACTCCATTCTAAAAACAATTGTAATAAATACTACTTCTTGACGGTTGATTGAGTGCAAACGAACTTGCATGTTTATATTTAAAAGGATGCAAAGCAGAGAATAACTGTACAAATATAATAACTGGTATGAAGTTACAGAAAACAACACTAAACATATATTACATTAGGATGTATGATATGAAGTATATATATATAAATTCAATTATTACATAAACAACAAATAACACTATACTCACATTAAGATATCTACGATTGGTCAAATCTGTATTATAGCTTGACTGTGTCTAATAAAACAATTAACTGTTTGGTACAGCAGAGGCGTCGTCGCCGGTACGCAAGAAGAGCGAGGCTGAAGTACTCTCGCCGAAGCTGTCGCGGGCGGCCACCACCATAGCCGAGGAGGCGGTCGACCAGCTGCAGGCCTCTGAGAAACTTATTGCTGGTACTTGATGGGTTCTATACTGGTGGTAGCTATATAAAAACAATCTATTTACAATGTAGTTTTTCATGCTAAATACTGTGTATGTGGTAAATTGCTTGAAGATTGTTTTTAATCGGCTTCACAGAAATATTAGGTTCTCAATTTGTTTTATTTATATGATTGCTACCGCATAACTCAGTCAATTAGAAACCGATTTAAAAAAATCCTTTTTTACCTTTTAGATTGGTCTCACATAGAAGTTTTATCAAAATCGGTTCAGTACTTAAAACAACTGTTTACGATTGAACTGGTATTTTTTATGAAAATTATTTATGTTAAGGAGTTAAAGCGGTAAAAGGTAACAAATAATAACTAGCGTTACGCAATCATGTCATGTGAGTTGAATACAGGGCAATGAACATATTGGGTATACAAAAACCTAGACCCGGGTTAATTTACAAAGCTTCGTTTTCTAAATTGACCTTACTGAGAGAACGCGGATCCAAGACTTATTCCAGTAAATCATATCTGCCACTGCACTCTGGCAATTTCTTAGAACTTGGATAAATAATACACGCATATAAAGAATTAATGAGTAAAAAGTATAGGAAGAATTATGCGAGGAGAGGAGAGAATGACGATCAACATAAATATGAAAACATAAAATATTAAGTTTAGTATGAAATAAATAAATAAATTAAATGTAAATACGTCATTGCTCTATCGCGTCCTACATTTCATCATAGTCGTAGAATACTGACGGATCTTTATGTGTAATCTTTGTCAGATCCGTCAGTATTCTACGACTATGACGATTTGTCTGCATTCTTAATAATATAAAAAAATTGTAATTAGACGATGTTTGTAGATGAAAGATTTAAAAGAAATATAAGGGATTTTACTAAGACAATACGTGCCAAATAATAATTTTTGAAATATTATCTGTCTGTCTACTGAATGTTTATACTGGATATACTGAATATTAAATTGGATACTTTTTTTTTAATATAGTGTGTTCTTAAACGCCTAATGTAAAATCTAGTGTATGTTTTATCTACAAGTGGTTTATTTCACTGTTTTTTTTTTTTTATTTTGTAAATACATGCGTAAAAAGTAGCAGGCAAAGGTTAGTTTACAATATTAGCAGTTTGTATCAGTAAGGATTAATCTTTCGATCAGAACTGAACGAGACATGGGAGGAAAAGTTAAAGCGTACAGAGCAAATCCGCGTGCAACGCGAAGCCGTCTTCGCTGAGATGGGAGTCGCCGTGAAAGAAGGTATCACCGTGGGAGTCTACTCCCCAAAGAAGACGCCTCATCTCGTCAACCTGAACGAAGATCCTAATCTATCCGAATGTCTCATCTACTACATCAAGGATGGTAAGTTTGTTAAAAAGTAGCCTACGGGTAACTCAAAATGTGTTATGCAACTCGAAGCGGCAAAGAAGTTGACCTTATACCTGATGGAAAGGCATGCATGGCCTATAGACATGAACTGAATGCCCAAATGATTTATAATTAAAACAATATCATATGCAACAAGTTTCATTAAAACCTGATTGGTCATTTTAGCGCTGTAAAAAGTATTCATACTGGTTACTAATTAAAAGTTTGTGTGGTTTGTTCATTATGTGATAAGAACGCACAACGCGCGCGTAATACCTCTGGTATTGCAGGTGTTCATAGGCTACGGTAACCGCCTACCATCAGGTGGGCCGTATGCTTGTTTGCCACCTCAGTGGTATAAAAAAAAAGAAAAAAAGATCACTGGATCTATTATGACGTAAACGCTGTAAATTTAAATAAAAAAAAAATAAACAAAAAAAAATCGAATCTAAAAATTTTGAATTTTATTCAATCACACAATCATTATGCACTATTATTATTATTATCATGCATTATTTTTTGTAATTTTTTATACTTTTAATAGTCGATTTCGAATTGTTATATCGACGACGATATAATTACAGAATAATTGCAACTCAGGAACTGTGTGATTTATAATATGCCTATAACTTAATAGGTGTAACTCGACTGGGCACCTCCGAGGCGAACGTGCCACAAGACATCCAGCTGTCCGGTTCACACATCCTCAGTGAGCATTGTATCTTCGAGAACACTGACGGCGTTATCTGCCTCATCCCGCACCGTGGCGCCCTCGTCTATGTCAACGGACGAGAGGTAAAGTGATTTTTTTATACATCTCGTCTTTTAAATATTTGTGTATGTATTCGAAATAAGAACTAAACATTATAATTAGAGTTTATGCTACTACTATTTGAAATGATAAATAAAGTGACGGCCACTCTGATGGAAAGTGATAACAGTCGTCGCTTAGTGTTCATGTATTAAGGAAAATAATCCTTTTAATAATATATAGGGCCAAATTAAAAATACCCGTAACCGGCGAGCGTGTATGACAAGATTGATGAATGTGGAAGAAGCGAAAGAGGTCTGTTTGAATCGAAGCATTTGGCGTTCCATTGTTTCTGCCTACCCTAATGGGAGACAGGTGTGACAGATATGTATGTATGTATGTATGTATGTATTTATTATTGAAAAGTCGTTATTAGTAAGAAATATATTGAGTACAGAAGTCGTAATTGGAAGGCATTTATTTCGGGAATTATAACATATAGGTATATTAATATAAGTGTATTAGATATTTAGCTTATTAGCTTATTTAATAACATATACAGCGTCAGAGGAGTTCTTCTCTAGAAATCTGTCGGATTCTAGAATAAGGGCATACGGGTATGCGACCCCGGCCTCCCGAGCCGCTGAAGTGTCCCTCCCTTTCCTTTCCCACATAAATCCTTTATTCCTTTTAATTAAAAAAATTCCTTTACGCATTTCCAACGTTCCTTTTTTCTTCAATTCTTTCCTTCATACCGTAGGTAGCGGAAACCACCAACAAATGCATTCCCAAAGAGGGTTGACGTCAGGTCGTAAAACTATAGTCCAAATATTTTTGTGATAAAACCATATTACACCGACCCCAAATAATAATTCGGATAAGGGTAGGAAGATGATGATGATTTAATAACATATTCATCAAGAGTATATGTATAGATTCAACGTGAATGAGAATAAAGTTGATACTAGACTAGGCAGTAAAAATTTTCCTGTACATCATCATGCGAAATTGCAATTGTATAATATAACCCGTCGATGTAAACAGGCTATTCTGTTAACATAACACCCTCAACTCAAGAGGTATATTAAACTGCAGGTTATGCAAAGCAAATTCTACTGTGATTCGTGTTAGGCAGGACTTTTAACCTCTAGGTTGTATTTAATCAATATTTATATTTGTAGGTCGCCGAGCCAATAATTCTGAAGACCGGCTCCCGTGTGATCCTGGGCAAAAACCACGTGTTCCGTTTCACCCACCCTGGTCAACGCCATGAGGAGGCCGTGTCCAACAAGGAACTCACTGACACTCCGGGCACTGGCGAGATCGAAGGTATGACGCGATGTTTATATTAAATTCATCTTCCATAATTGTCCGTTTTCTAGATTATTTCTCTGTGTAACTACGAATAAAGTAAAAGTAAAGGTTTAAAAGGTTGTAAGGTAGTAAAGGTTTTACGCCTTATTAGTGATGACAAATGATAGTACCTATTTTGTTTGTCAATATACATATATGGTATATATGTATTTAAATATACTGCAAAAAGTTGTTTAGTTCTTTTATTTACTGAAAAGTTTTAGGCTCTTTATAAAGTGGTACTATTATTTATTTTGGTGCTCATGGTATCCTCAAACATGACTGCTCCTAATGGATTAAGACGTTATATTATTTAAATCAGAGAATGTTTTAAAAAATAAGATTTTCCAAAGCAATCTTTCATTCCAAACTGGAAAACATATATTGCTACTTCATGGTACTAATATACCCAAGCAAGATTCACAAAATTCCCCTACCAGTAATATCAGAATTAACATCAATAAATTTTCTTTATTTAGCAAGCAACACCGAAAATGTGGACTGGGACTTCGCTCAATGCGAACTGCTAGAAAAACAGGGTATTGATCTGAAAGCTGAAATGCAGAAGCGGCTCCTTGCCCTCGAGGAACAGTTCCGCAGAGAGAAGGAACACGCTGATCAGCAGTTTGAGGAGCAGCGAAAGGTAAAAAAAAATATTCAATATCTTAGTGGAAAGATAAAGCCATAGGTAGACTTATAAGTTTAAGTGAAACGACATTAAATCGCATATTTTTTCACATTAAACATCCTACTTTTATTACAATAAATCTTGTTTTTTTTTCACATTCATATTTTGTTCTATATTACACTTCATACTTTTATGACATTGAATCCTGCTCTATTTTCTGCATTCACATTTTGTTCCACATTAAACCTCATACTTTTATTACATTGAATCCTGTTTTCGTATCCATGTTTTGTTTTACGTTAAATATATATTTTTTACCATTAAATTTTAAATCTCAATTTTTATCTTTTTTTTTTTAATTACATGTGATGATTTTTTCTACTTTAAATCTCATACTTTTAAATTTTTACATATATTTTTTATTTTTATATATCATTTGGTTCAAAGACATTTGGATGTTTGTAGAACTATGAGGCCCGTATCGACGCCCTACAACGTCAAGTAGAGGAGCAGAGTGTCACCATGTCAATGTACAGCTCCTACACACCAGAAGACTTCCATAACGACGAGGACATATTCGGTAAGATACGTTTACTATTACTTTGAATCTTCTTCACATAATAATAAATCTCAAAATATTTTTATTCAAAATATGAACGCTTATGACCATGAATGGCCATGAAGATATGGTTTAAGGTGTTATATTCGAACTGAAACAATGCCTGTTAAAAAACCACGTTAAAGATGTTTTAGCTACGACCTCGTATAAAACTACCGGAATTTTAATTACTCCCTACAGTTACTTGATACCAAATCTCTTTTAGAGATAAGCTCGCCCTTGTGAATTGTTAATTATTATTCTGATGCAATACCTTTTTGTGTATAATAAAGAACAAAGAAAAAAAGATTAATTTAGAGTTCTTTACTGTTGTTTTATTTTTAATGGTTTAATAGCCCCACCTGCGCTATTGGCTTACGCTGGTAGATTGCCAGTGAGGGATGATAGGCGAGGATACAGTCAAATCAGTAGGCCCACCGTGATGAATTTACCAGGAATTAATCACAACAGATTTCAGGGGAAAGATTTGATTGCTATTTGAGTCGTTTCGCAGGTCATATAAAGCCTTCATCCAAATACCACGTCAGTGTCCTTCGTATATAAATAGTAATGATGCTCCAAAAACTTAAACATGAAAGGAGGATATCTTGACATGCATCACACCAAATTGTTTATAATTATTCCTCTCCATCCAAATGCCTGCAAGAGATCGCTCTTAGCGATAAGGTTACCCATTGTTTTCTCATTGTGATTATTTCTTGTAATTATTTATATTTATAATAAATTTACTATTGTAAACCTTTGGAGGAAACAATAAAGAGTATCTATCTTGACATGAGTAACAGTATGAGAAAGGAGGAGAGAGGGGATTCGTAAATATCGAATGGACCGAACAAGGCATAAATGCTAGTTATGGGCAAATAACAAATACTCATTACTGCCCCTATTTTCCCTAGTTGTTCCTGATAATTTCACATGGTGACTATACGTTTCCGGTTTGCTTTAGTGAATCCTCTGTTTGAGACAGAGTGTTGGTCGGCGCGCGAAGTGGGACTGGCCGCGTGGGCGTTCCGCAAGTGGAAGTATCACCAGTTCACATCGCTCCGGGACGACCTCTGGGGGAACGCTATATTCCTTAAGGTTAGTTCGTGCTCAATCACTTTTTTTTTTGTTACTTCTTTATTGCTTTTAAATTAGATATAACTTTTTATTTAAAACTACAAACTTAATGTTAAAACTTTTCTTTTATTGATCTTTCTACCCGTGTCCACTTTAATTACTGTATTATATACCTCGTTGTACCTTACTACTGGACACAATACTCTTTCTATATAAGAAGGATATTACCTTACTATTACTTCGCTGGCGTATTGATATATGTATGATCTATATGATATATGTATGACAAGATATATGAATAGTTACTGTATTCACATATAAAATGGCCGAAAAAAAACTGCGCGTGACGCTACATGTCCTGCAATGATGTCTCAGTGTTATAATTAATTATTTCTCTTCCTCCCGCACACAGGAAGCCAACGCGATCTCCGTAGAGCTGCGCAAGAAGGTGCAATTCCAGTTCACCCTGCTGACCGACACGCCGTACTCGCCGCTGCCGGCGGAGCTGGCGCCTCGCGACGACGCCGACGATGAGTACCGACCCTGCCCGCCTACCGTCGTCGCCGTCGAGGTCACCGACACCAAAAATGGCGCTACGCATTACTGGACACTCGAGAAGCTACGGTGAGTACTTGCACTGTATGTTCATTGAGCACATATTGGTATAACGTATTAAAATTATGTTTAGTGTCCTCCATATGCGTGGTGACACGTTGAATTGCGTGTATGAGGCAAGGATTTATTCTAATTAGCTAGGATTTGGGTGTTCTGATCTGTGATCCCAGATTTTCGTTACCTATTTTCTTCGAACAGCAGATTATTACCGTAAAGGGTGAAAATGTTTGTAATAAACAAAGAAATTAAAAAAATAGAATATACTTGTATATTTTTTAATGAAATCAGTTTTAATTTTTTAAATATAGAGAGAAAAAAGAACAATAGAAAGAGATAGAAGACCGACTATTTGGTATTCATTATTAAGGATTCATATACTAATAGACAATTATTTTAAATAGCGTGTATTTCCTTTTGTATTTTATTTAGTTACGTTAAAATATGAGAATAATATGACGTCACTCTCATAATTTTTATTACTTTTCCTTTGGTTGCGTTTTGTTCTGTTTTATGATTATTATATATTTATTTATTATTGATGTCAATCGTTTATCCCATTATGTTAATTTTTTAATCTAAACCTATTTAGCTGGTGCCATGTTGGCTATATTACCTCATATTCGTAATTGCAGATATATATGTATTTAGATATAATACTAAATATATTATTTATACTTGTAAATATATGTATAAATATGTACATTACATAATTTTAGGTAAGTAGAATTTCCTGTTAGATTAAATGTATGATTAGAGATGTGAAACCTCCCAATAACGCTTGTTTATGTTGCCGCTTCTAACTTTAATTTTGTCATTATTAAATGCCTTTTAAATTAAAATATATATATAATATTTATAACAGTTTCTAGTTATAGTAGACGAATGCCAGTGACTACATTCGTGTGAATTTATTTTATTATTACCTACCTAAGTTAATTTAGATTTAAAGTTAGTCTGTGACTACGTTCTAAAAGTATTAGTTCGCGAACGTCAACCAATTGTGATTCCTGTTTTGTGGTACGTTGTATGGAGTCTTAAAATGTTATTGGATTTATGTTTTTTTTTTCTTAATACAAATTGATAACAACAAAAAATCTACAAACTCGTGATCCTTGGTTTAAACGTGGATTATAATGATATTTAAACTCATCAATTCTCTCAAATATTCTCATTCATGTGCTCGAAATCATAATTCGTATGAGAGGACATGTGTTGCCATCTATAACAGGAAATAAATTTAAAAAACAACTACGCTGTTTTTAAAAATTAAATAGAAGAATAAAAATAGGTTGAAGTTGAAAAAAAAAAACTAGCATAAAACAGTATGAAAGTCGCAAGAATAAGGGCTTTTATTGAGTTCGAAATTAGTTAGGATTCTTCGTATTTAATAGGTGTGAGTAAAGCCGATACAAATAATTACAAAAGTCGGAAGGGTTATATGATCGAGGCGCAGTGTAAGGTATGGGTAGCATGTCCTCTCAGCAAAGCGGAGTGCCGAGGCGCAGGGCAGCAGGGGCTGGGCTACATGGCGATGTATTGTCCGTAGCCACCGGCTGGAGCTAATGCGTCAGATTTACAACATGAACGAGAGCGCGTACGCGGAGGAAGAGGAGCAGCCACCGCTGGTGCTGGCGCCGCCGCCCGCTGTCGCCTCCGCCTCCGCCTCCGCGACCTCCGCCGCCGCCGCGGCTCAGTCGCCCGACATACTGCAGTGTATTTCCGCGTGCGCGCAGCAGACGCGCTTGTCGCTAGCCAACCTGCTGCCGTCGAGGTTTGTTGTCGCCTCGCCTCGTCTCGCCTCGTTTCGCCTCGTCTCGCCTCGCCTCGCCTCGCTTCGCGCAAGGAGAAACAAAGCAGCGGCTGTTTTAACATTTTAAAATTGGAATACCATTCTTTTTTAAATCGTCGAGTATTTTTTTTAACATAGGCATTAATTCTAAATTTAAATTGATTTGGTTATAAAAAAATCTATATAATGTTTTTTGACCAGTTACTGAACTTAGTAACTGTTTTGTTTCACCTTCGATACATCTACACCACGTAAATGTCAGGCTTAATTGAAGAATCCGTTATCGTTCATCGTATGAACTTTCCACATGTAGGATCAGCGAGATTGCTAACTCATTTCTACACCGATATATGGATGTTTTTATAGATCGTATAGCCTGTATTGCACATATTATGTTGGTTGGTTGTGTGAGCATAACACAAGATTTGCTAGCTTTGCAATCGTACTGTAAAAATATGCTGCATAATTAATTTCAATACACGAAACAGACATAGCCTATGTATGCTCATATAGTATTTGATTGATATATCTTTATTTTTTCCTTCCTTTTAATTTATATTTTACGGCATTCGTGAATCCTATATCACGACATATTCGATACGTCTCAGACAAAAAAGAACAAATAGAGTTAGAACTACGTGTTTGTCCCCCTACTCGAATTGTAACTAGTTTAACATAGCACTTGACTGATAATTTACACAATTTGTATTTTTTTATTTGCTCCGTACTGTAGACCTTTGCACATTTTAATTTTAATTTAATTCTATATTACACATCAAATGGGTCATATTGACCTTACACTGTGTAATATTAATTAATTTAGTAAATGTACGATATCCAGCAATAAACAGACCCTTAGATAAATAGTATTTAGATTTTGTTAGTGTTTCCTAAAATTTTTAAATATAAATACCCAATAACTTGTTTGACGTAGTTTGTTACGTAGTTGAATGGGAATCTCAGTAATCAAGTGTATAATTTTTATGAGTTCTAAATTTCAATAGACTGTGGATAAATTCTAATGTTTAGAAAGTATTAGAATTTTTAAAATTTAAACGTGGCAATGGTACATGATACCTAATGATTTAGTAAACGTAGACTAGAGCAAATTAAGGATATATCTGCAAATATATATTTCATGTTTATATTTTGTTAATAATTTATGCTTGCAGTGTGCTGAAGCTTTATATGGGATAAAATACAATGTATATTACAAGGTTATAATAATACATAATTCAATATTAATAATAGTCATGAAGATTAAACGTTACTGAAGGAATATATTTTTATATTTTTTTAGTCTCTCATGTAAATTGATTACGTAGATAATCACGATTTATATGATACTTATAATTTTCATATATCTACCTAATGTTTTACGTAGAACGTTGTTCGGATTTGTGAATACTATCGCTGGATTTCATATTGTTATACCTTATCACTTATACATTGTATTCACAATATGTTGATGTGCATTTAAATTATAATAACTAAATGGCTAAACGTGTATTTGTATATTATATAATAATTATGAACAAATTTTTCACGTTGTTAATCCATTATGTAATTTATGTCGATTATTTATCAGAAAATTTTAATATCGTAAGATTTGATGCCGTTGGCCCAAAGTCGCACTTTGTTCATTGATATCACACACATTTCTCCTACGTGTATACAGTATATGATCGGTGCAGCTCAGTCTGATGATTGTATCATTATTGATGATTGACTCATCAAGTAACTCCTATACTGTAGAACTGTTCACCTGAGCTGTGACTGACACTATTTTTACATTGTAGGAGAATTGTGACTTATTATTTTACAACGTAGAACTGTATCAGTGTAGAAAAAGTGTATCTTTTGTTCTCCACACTTGTGTAAATGAATATAAATCTTCGAAAGCTAATCAATACTGTGAAGTCATTTATTAAGCTTTCGAACGTTTTGAAATTGCACACCGTTGTCATGGTGACAATCTGTATATTATTAACCAGCGGGAGACTTTGTACAAAAGTCGATTGCTTGACTACCTCTGTCCCATTCGTGTTTCAACCGTGAAGCAGTTGTGTTTGCATGGTTGTGTATCGGTTTGAAGGGTGGGATATGGCGTGAATTTACTGGGTACAGAGGAATAACACCTGAGTTTTCAGGAATGGCAACGCATGGGGGGTATCATGGGCGAAACAGTATACTCTGTTATGTCCATGGTACTGCTCATGTCTATAGGTGACGGTTACCACTTTCCATCAGATGGGCCGTCAGCTTGTTTGCCATTCCTTATCATATATTTTTTTATACAACTTATTGTATAAAAAAATATTATTAATGTTTTATTTATATTTATTGTATAGTTAATACATGTATTATGTTTTTATCTATTGTTAGACGGATCAATTGAGAATGTCGATGCCTTTCTACCTTCCTTATGTAGTTCCATTTACCCTCGCACACTTTTAAGTTATTCAAACATTTATACAGAATATGTATAATATAATTGTACGTAATATATATATATTGATATCTGAATTATTTCTCTTTGTGGCAGGCAACGTCTGGAGCTGATGCGCGAGATGTATCACAACGAGGCCGAGCTGTCGCCGACATCCCCCGACCACAACATCGAGTCGGTGACCGGCGGTGACCCCTTCTATGATAGATTCCCATGGTTCCGTATGGTTGGACGGTGAGTTGAGCACACATTAATATGTATATACTATATTCTATGATGCCGTGGGCACCCGGCATAGAATGGGCCACCCCTTCGTTTTCCGTGGGTGTCGTAGGAGACGGCTAAGGAAACTTAATAGTCGAGGGATGGGCAGCAGCGTCCAAACATCACCAAAGGCTGCGGTTGTCAAATCATCTGCCAAACGTGGAAATTACTGACAAATCTCCCTTTTTGGGGGTGGCCTATGTTTAGCAGTATACGACTTGTATGATGATAATAATATTCAATGATGATCATAGTGCTGTTACAAGTACATAGGCGATGATTGGCATTTTCCATCATGTGGACTGTCAGTTTCTTTGCCATTTTAAAAAGACGAAGATGCTCATTCTGTTTTTTGGCGATTATAGTAATGTAGCGGTTTAATACACCGCCTTACCTTCTGGTGGTCGCGCGTTCAATCCCCGTACAATGTAAACATTTGTATTCATCAGTATATATGATGGTCTGAGTGTTTTTTTTTTTTTAAATCTACCAGTTGCTTAAATTGAATATTTAAATATTTTTTTTTGGTACTATAATAACTCAAGCTTTCCTTAGTTTGAGACTAGAGCTACGTTATTACATAGTATTAATCCTGTAAATACCTGAAGTTTCAAATTTGATACCGAGGCTTGCATTGTTTCATTGTTAAATAAATTTAAATATTTTGATTACCGTAATGCCTAAATTATCAAAAATGTTACCAAATGTTTTTTCAAAATAAATATATAAAAATATTGTTTTGATTTTTTTACTATTTTTCCCCATTAGCAAACACAGTAAAGGATACACTTATATATTTTTTAAATTGATTTAAATAATCAGGCTTTTAAGGGTTAAGTTCAATAGTTATTTATCCATATAATTTACATTCTCGTTCAGGAGCTTCGTGTACCTGTCGAACCTGCTGTACCCGGTTCCACTCATTCACAAGGTGGCTATAGTGAACGAGAAAGGAGACGTGAAAGGCTACCTCCGCGTGGCCGTGCAGGCGGTCATCGACGCTGA
Organism: Galleria mellonella; assembly: GCF_026898425.1. NCBI lineage: Eukaryota > Metazoa > Arthropoda > Insecta > Lepidoptera > Pyralidae > Galleria > Galleria mellonella. The sequence continues at coordinate 359,340 of NW_026442061.1, forward strand.
GAAAAGTAAGTCATTCTATTCTATAGTGACTATGCGAAAAGAGTTGTGAAAGAAAAACTTATGGACGGCTTTGAAAACAAGAAATAAATAAACCAAGAAATAAATAATTGTTTTTTTTATTAAGACATTTATTGACCGGGATAAAAAGCCTAGTGTGCTCTATCGCTCTATTGCTCTATACCGCTCTAATGAGCTCTATCTATCTATATATATATATATATATATATATATATATATATATATATATATATATATATATATATATATATATATATATATAATGTTTTTGGAGTTAGATGTCTAAAGCGTCTATAATAAAGTTCATATTGGTTGGTTAAGCCGTATAGGCGCTATGGGAACAAATAAAATCACTTTCACATTTATAATATTAGAAAGGAGTAAAGATGCTAAAGTGTGTTTGTTATGTATTGTTATAATTACCATAAATTTTGGTAAACATATACTGAATGGAGTGGACTTTGAGCTGGTCATAATGAAATGGTAACCCCGCCTGCGCTATCGGTATACGCTAGCGGGGCACCAGTGAGGGATGATAAGTGAAGATGAAAGCAGGTCAATTAGCCCATCATGATAAATTCCACTAGAATTAACCACGATGGTTTCCAGGGGGAACCGCGTGGAGGTCGACTTGATAGAGTGTATTGCTAGCAATGGGTTCATTAGACCCCATTACTAACAATCCCTTTCCCCCGAATGGAGTGGACTAGGGTTGACTACTTTTTATCCCGATCAGTTAATATTCATGTCACTCGGACGAAGTCGCGGGTAAATGCTAGTAACATATAGTCTAAAACAGTACAATAGTCCCTATTATTAACAATCGCATGGGGGGTATCATGGGCTAAACAGTATACTCTGTTATGTCCATGGTACTGCTCATACTCATGTACAACTTGTTTGCCATTCTAAGTAGTATAAAAAAAAAAAACTCTTTCCTTCTCTAATGGAATGAGAGATAAATATTGGTTACGTGACTTTACCTGATTTTGTTTCCCGTACAGATAATGCAGAATTCGCTGCCGGCGTGAAGCAGTCGGCGAAGATTTCCTTCGACGACGACGTGGCGCCGACTCGCTCGCGGCTCAAGGCACTCACCAATGTCGAGAAGAACAACGCGATCAACCTGGAGGATCGTATCGCCGATCAACAGGACTCCAACATCAAAATCGAAGGTTCTAATAAATTCTCTCTATATATGTTATATCTTTAGGCTGCCTAGAGTTTGAAATTAATTTTATATATATAGTAGTCCAAATGCCCATAATGACATAACAACGTCTAAACTAATATTGATTTTTTGTTTGCAATGTTAATAAAAAAGTCTTTTAAAAATAGAACTTTGTACAAAAATTTTTGTTTGTAATGTTTACCGTGAAGCAGTTGTGTTTGCATCTCGGTTTGAAAATGGTGTGAATTTACTGGGTACAGAGGAATAACACCTGAGTTTTGGCAACTATAAAAGGCTATGTCCAATATCATGGGCGACAGTTAACAGGTGGACTGTCAGCTTGTTTGCCATTAAAGTTGTATAAAAAAAAAAAAAAACTATAAAAGCCAATTTCAGCGAGTAACGTGGGCTATATTTATTCTTAAAGAATTCGTACAAAGCCGGGCCTATCAGTTAATACATTATAAAGGGCGGTGAAATAACATATAGATTTCTACTTTGAAACATATTTAATTAAATCAAATAATATTTTATTAGTAGGAATTTTACAATAGAACGTATGTAATAATGTTTGGTTTTTAACAATATTTTCTATATTTTTTAAAAGTTACGGCTCTGGCACCTTATTATACTACGGATTGTTTGTAGTTTTGTAAATGTCGTGATACTATATCGTTGCGTTGGTTCGGTGGCGACAGAGCTGGCGGTGGGCGAGTGCGACGCAGACAGTGGGCGCGGTGACAGCTCATTGGCATCTGAGCTGAAGGAAGAGGAACTGCCTGAGCACCTGGCGCCGGGCCGCGAGTTCACCTTCCGCGTCACCGTGCTGCAGGCGCACAGCATCTCCACCGACTACGCGGACGTCTTCTGCCAGTTCAAGTTAGTATAACGCACACGTTCTGAAGTGAAACATTTGTGGGTGGCTTATATAAAATATTTTAATTTATAGTAAAAGCAACAATATTCCATTTTATATGTTATATTGGTAATAATATATGTTAAAATAGTCAATTAAATATACCATATACAGAATGAAATCGAAATCCTTAGTGGCACGCAGAAATAGGAATTTAATTAATAAATTTAATTTTTGTTGTTTTATTCACATTATATTAGAATAGAAATTCTGCGAATCTAAAATTTTAATACGACAAAAAAAAATTTAAATCTCTCATACTAAGTCGACAGCTGAGGATCTTAGTATGGGAGCCAAAAAATTTTGTGTCATTTCTCGACTCATGTTTCTTTGCTTCAAATTTCCAGTTTCACTGTGATATGACTTCCTTTAATAGAATCTAAGAGACAGAAGAAGATAAGAAAGATTTCGATTTCACCCTGTATATTTAACTGGAGATTTGTACATATATAAATTTAAATATATATTTATTACAGTTTCCTGCATCGCAACGAAGATGCTTTCTCGACAGAGCCTGTCAAAAACACCGGAAAGAATTCACCTCTCGGATTCTATCACGTACAAAATGTAAATATTATTTTGTATTCTGTGATATAAGTGTATGTTGTCAAATGTTACCTGTTTGTCTGTACGTTTGTTCCGGCATCACACAAAAACTACTTCACCAAATTGGATGCGATTTTCACAGTTATGTTCATGATTTTTTTTTCTTTTTGTATTAAATTATTTAATATATAATTTTTTTGTATGTTTATATATGTTTTATTTTTATAAAACATTTTTTTGTATTAAAAGTCAATGTATATTGGTATAGTTCATTGGGTTTTCTATATTTATAATCTACACGTACGAAGTAGCAGACAAAGAGCAAATTACCTAATAAAAGTGATATAAATACATATTAAATAGGTTGCCTGGAAGATCGCTCTTAGCGATTAGGCTGCTCATTGTTTTCTTAGTGTAATATTTTCTTGTAATTGTTTGTATTTATAATAAATTTACTATTGTAATCTTATTTAGGAAACAATAGAGTATCTATCTATCTACCTATTACAATATTATACTTGTTTCAGATCACGGTACCTGTAACGAAATCATTTGTCGAGTACATTAAAACGCAACCGATCGTTTTCGAAGTATTTGGACATTACCAGCAGCATCCACTACACAAGGTAAGTGTAAGTATTGTTACTAGTTATATTTTGTCTATGCTATTGTTTATTGTGCTTATAATAACTTTACATAATTAATTATTAGCTACTTTTCGAGCCTTGTTTATGTAAATTAATATTATAAAACACATTATGAATTAATCTACCATATGGTTCATCTTTTTTTTTTATACAACTTAGAATGGCAAACAAGCTGACGGCCCACCTGATGGAAAATGGTAACCGTCACCTATAGACATGAGCAGTACCATGGACATAACAGAGTATACTGTTTTGCCCATGATACCCCCCATGCGTTGCCATTCCTGAGAACTCAGGTGTTATTCCTCTGTACCCAGTAAATTCACGCCATATCCCATCCTTCAAACCGAAACACAGCCATGCAAACACAACTGCTTTACGTTTGACACACGAATGGGACATAGGTACCCAAGCAATCGACTTTTGTACAGTCTCCCTTTGGTAAATCATCTATGTATCCAAGTACTACATTTTATTTAAATCCATTCAACCGTTTATGTGTGATTGTGTAACAGAAATTTACATGTTATATTTGTAATATTTGTAGAGTAGTAATGTAAAGTATCCATATTAATAAGCTGAAGTATATGGCCAATTTTGAGACATCATTTCTCTACATTTATTTCTTAACTTGATATTTTAAATTGATTATTTTGTGAAATTACTGTTTTTGGGACCATTCTAACTGAATTTATAATAATTTTGACATAAATTTATTAGAAAATTAGTTCATATTGGTTTGTAAAGATTTTGCTTGAAATTGTAATTATAATTTTAAAGATGGGTTTAGAGAAATGGCGTCTCAGAATTAATTTCAATGTCTGACAAAAATTAACGTAATTCATCAAATTTGACATTAAAGCCCAAGTAGCAAGGTGACGTCTGCGACTCGAACAAGACGTCAGTTTTAAATCATTTTAAAGTTCGTAAAAATCGTCGTCAATATGACGAATAATTGGTACTGGGAATCATGACGTTGCGTTTTTAAGTAGTCTCAACATGTCACCCTTTATGGCAGAGAAAATGTATGTCGCATTATTGCGATAGAAACTATATTTTCGGTATTTTGCATTCAATAATATGATAATGGCCATTTTGTTGTCGCTGCTGTTGTTGTTGTTGTTGTTGTTGTTGTTGTTGTTGTCGTGGTTGTTGTTGTTGTTGACGTTGGCGGCAGGACGCGAAGCAGGACGGGCCGGTGGGCGGGCGCACGCCGCCGCGGCGCATGCTGCCGCCGTCGATCCCGATCTCGGCGCCGGTGCGCAGCCCCAAGTGGGGCGCCGCCAGCGTGGCGCCGCCCTGCTGCTCCTCGCACCTGCACTCCAAGCACGACCTGCTCGTCTGGTTCGAGATCTGCGAGCTCGCGCCCAGCGGCGACTACGTGCCGGCGGTACGTTCACATCCATCACTGCGCGTTGCACATATTTTTATATGGGTGCAACGTAATAGTTGTCGAAACTTATTTAAATGGGTGGAAACTGGTAAATGTAGTGTAAGTTAGACGGGTGGAGTACAGTTGTAATATAATCTAGAGTGTGGGTTATTTAATGGACGATAAAGGAATAAATACCCCGTCTGCGTTAACGGTATACGCTGGCGGAGTACCAGTGATGGATGATAGATGAAAAGGCAGACCAGTTAAGCCATCGCGATGAATACAACTGAAATTCAGCACAATGTTTTCCATGTGGAGGTCGACCTGACAATAGAGCTAGCAATAGGGCTGATAGTTCGCGTTACTATCTATCCCTTACCTGTTTTTTTTTATGGGTGAAAATGGTATGGTAACCCCGCCTGCGCTAACGGGATGCACTTGGAGCACCAATAAAGTGTGATAGATGAGAGTGAACGCAGGCCAGTTGGCCCATCATGATGAATTCATCAGAAATTAACCATGATAGTTTCCAGGGGGAACCGCGAGGAGGCGCGACCTGGTTGGGTATATTGCTAGCAATGGGATTCTCAGTCTCCATTACTAACAATCCCTTTCCCCCATCCCTTACCTGTTAGGTGGGTGGAGCGTAGTATTAGTAAAATAATCTCTAGTGTAAGTCAGATGGATGGAGCAATAGTAGTAAAATAATCTGTAGTGTGGGTCAGGTGAGTGGAATATAGAAGTAATGCAAATTCTAGTATGGGTGGAACATATAAAATGGTGTCGTACGATAGGTGGTGGAACACAGCGATGAGCTGCCATGCCGGGGGCTGTTCCTGTTACACCAAGGCATCCAGCGCCGCATCCGCATCACCATCTTGCACGAGCCCTCCTCTGACCTTCAGTGGAGCGATGTGCGGGAACTAGTCGTTGGTGCGTTGTTTTTGTTTTTTTTAAACAATTTAAATATATAATTATTTGAAATTTCGAATACTTTTATTTCGATCTTAAGTTTATTTTTCTTCTGGTCTAGATTCATACGAATTGAAGCAAAAATTTATAAAGAGCTTTACTATGATATAAGTTCTATGAAGTATACAGATTGTTTTATGTTTTTTTTTTTTTATATACAATTCAGTAAATTATTTTGTCACAACTTTTATCACAACTTTTATCACAATGCCATTTTTTATAACCATTTTTTTTTTATTTATTTTTCTCTTAGTAGTCAATAAATTGTATTTTTTTTATACAACTTAGAATGGCAAACAAGCTGACGGCCCACCTAATGGAAAGTGGTAACCGTCGCTTATAGACATGAGCAGTACCATGGACATAACAGAGTATACTGTTTCGCCCATGATACCCCCCATGCGTTGCCATTCCTGAGGACTCGGGTGTTATTCCTCTGTACCCAGTAAATTCACGCCATATCCCACCCTTCAAACCGAAACACAGCCATGCAAGAAACACGAATGGGACAGAGGTACCCAAGCAATCGAATTTTGTACAATGTCTCCCTCTGGTATTGTAAATAATATACGAAAGTATAGTGTAGTGTTACTGATTATATACGTGTATGTGTAGGCCGTATCCGTAACACGCCGGAGGCCAACGAGGACACATCCGACGGCGACGAGGACGGCGCACTCTCGCTCGGCCTATTCCCAGGCGAACGGCCCACGCTCGACGACAGAGCCGTCTTCAGGTATATATTACTATTAATTTTCTCTTATTTTTAATGCAAAGTAGAGGATTAAAGAGGATATAAAGTTTTATGATTTTTTTATTTATTCCATACCTTTATTTATGATTATAATATATTTTAAAGTTGTTTTTTATTGTCTTCAATTGATTATTGCAGATATTACAATTGTATCGACAAGCTATATAATAAATTTTAAAATAAAATTGTCGAATAAGTCATTTATTCAACAGTTCAAAAAAAAAAATTAAAAAAAAGTTGGATAACATAGATAGATAGATATAGATAGATACTCTTTATTGTTTCCTCCAAAAGATTACATATTTGATATTATAATAGATACAATTATTCATTAGACAAAGTTGGTTCTCTCAGTTAACTAATAAAAATAAGAATTAATTACTACAACGATTAATACGACATTGCTTCTGTAAATGTAATTAGAACAATGGTTTTTGTGTTAGGTTTGAAGCCGCTTGGGACAGTAGCTTACACGGTTCACCGCTACTCAATAGGGTGAGCGCAAACGGAGAGGTCGTCTATATCACGCTCAGTGCGTACTTGGAGGTACGTTGAAATATTTGTTTTAAGGTTTATATAGAATCGATATAATTATATAGAATCGAAATTACGATACGTGATTATTACATTTTGTGAGATTTCGTTTTTTTTTATTTAATTAAGTACATTCATGGATTGTAGAAAAAAAATATTTTATTAATAAAATTTTAAATGACAAAAGGCTGCTACCCATATGAATGTGATCTATTTCCACTAAGATATCCAATAATTAGGTTTATTATAATATTTACTAAATCTAATGTTATTATATAATTAAAAATTTGATAATTGACTAGAGAATTGAGATGTACCCATACTGATTGTAATAATTTAATCGCTTTTAAATATTTGTATATTGGAACAAGTAGAATAGGATAGTATAATTTGGTTGTAACATGTTTGCACAAACAAATGAATGATTACTATGAGTGTTCCAAATGGAAAGGTCGTAGTTTGTTTTGTGTGTGTAAACGAGCGCGGTGCGCGTGCGCAGGTGGAGAACTGCGGGCGGCCGGCGATCGTGACGAAGGACCTGTCGGCCGTGGTGGTGGGCCGCGAGGCGCGCACGGGCCGCTCGCTGCGCCGCGCGCTGTTCGGCGGCCGCGCCGCGCGCGCCGACCGCCTCACCGGCGTCTACGAGCTCAGCCTGCACCGCGCGCTCGAGCCCGGTACTGCTGCCACTACCACTACCACTACCACTACCACTCCACCACGCATTACTGCAGCGGCCAACAACTTGATGGACGAACGTGCATGTGTGCCCCGAGGCGTAGCCGAGGCACACACATACACGTTCGTCCATCAATGCCTAGTTGTGGCCAACGCTTGTATAGTACTTTTCTCAAACAATGCGCGGAAATCAAAAACACAATTTTACTTTTTAACTCTTAACCCTTTGCACTCGAGGCCTTTTTCGCTTGCGCGCACCAGCAATTCGGGACAATTTTGGCCTTCCGAGAAAACTATCTTATCGCATGTTGTAAATAAGGAGATCCAGTTACAAAAGACCATAGCGTCATAGCAGCGTAGTTCGATTTAAAGTTTCAAAACACTCGGGCGCCGCAGCAGCGCCGCTCGAGTTGCTACTTCGAATCAGCCAGGCGCCGTATTGGCGCCGCTCGAGTACAAAGGGTTAAAAGCCTGATTTTTTAAATCAAATTAAAAAATATATGTGTACCCTTTACTGTGTTTGCTAATGGGAAAAAATAGTAAAAAAAAATCAAAACGATATTTTTATATATTTATTTTGAAAAAAAAAACATTTGGTAACATGTAAACAGCCAAATATTAAAATAAAATCGATTATAGGCGCCCAATGCGATTTATAACCTCGGTATCAAATTTGAAACTTCAGGTATTTAAGGGTTAAAATATCTCTAAAGCCTCCCTGCGCTTGCCAATCCACCTGCCAAACGTGCCACCTACCCCCAAGGGGGAGACTTATGTGCAGCAGTGATATAATGACGGACTGATATAATGATGATGGTGTATGGAAACAAAACAGTCGCCGTAACTGAAAACGGTCAGGATTCATCATCGTCATATACTAATACCACGACACGCCTCTTCAAACAATCAAAAATATGTTAGTACAGGTAGGAGAAATATAATAATCTAACCGAACGACTAAAGACGTTTCTTCACAAACAAGTGGTCTATACATGGTCATACGCATTTAATTAAACAGTTGGAGAGATATGCCATATTAACGTAAACAACCTATGCATCTACAAACTGTGTACCGCAGTGAAAAAAGGATCGTTAGTAATGGAGAGTAACAGTCCCGTTGCTATAACATTAAAAAAAAACTGTTTTAATCTGTATTCCTTTAAAATATAACCTACCCGTGTAATTACTACAGTAACATCCGTCCAGGCATTTAATATTTTTAATTTTATTGGGATGTTCGATAATCATTATATGCAGTGCCCGCGAATTCGTCCGCGTGACCGTAATAAGAAAAATCGATAGGTTATATCGAATATTGCGAATTTTAATTTTTTGGACGATTTGTCGAATCAAACTAACAAACTAAATTTCACAACTATTTATTTTTACTAATAAAAGACAACTTTTCTAATATAATTTCACCGTAATAATAATAAGTTTTCTATGTGTAGGTGTACAGCGACGGCAGCGCCGCGTACTGGACACGAGTGGCACGTACGTCCGCGGCGAGGAGAACTTGCACGGCTGGCGGCCGCGCGGCGACTCGCTCATATTCGACCACCAGGTGAGTATTATACTAAAACATACCGCATCACAGTACAGACACGGCTCTCATTGATGTGTAGAGGGTCATAGGATAGTGGCCACACAAGTAAAAGAAATAATTTAAAGAGAGATAAAATACAATATAAAAAAATATCTATACATGTGGCCAGAATTAAATTTACATGTTGATCACAAAGAAGTTTCAATACAATGCTCGTTAAGAACGTGAAATAAATTCAAATTTATAAGTTGTCACGTGGCTTTGCCCGCGTGAATCTGTTTATAAAGTATCGTATACTTTAAATTAGGATACAACTTATCCATGTACTGCATTTCGTTCCTATTCAACGAATTTTTGCGTGAAAGAGCAACAAATCTCCATCCATTCTTCAAACATTCGCATTTGTAATATAAATAGAACAATTTTATTATAATAAATATAATAATGTTAAACGAGTGTGTGTATGTATGCCACAGTGGGAACTGGAGAAGATGACCCGCCTGGAACAGGTGGGCCGCACGCGACACTTCCTCGCGCTGCGCGAACGGCTGCGGCACGGACACGAGAACACCGTTACACCCAACGACTTCACCAAGACGGAGAAGGTGAACTACATTCACACGCATAATATGCATTATTACGCTGCGTATGAATGCGTCCAATCATATAACTTACAAGTATTAATTTTTATTATAAAGTACATGAAACGAACTGACTACATAGACATTTTTGTCCAAATTTGATTTTTTCTTCCCTTAAAAACTTTAATCGGATTACTATAACCATTAAAAAACCGTATTTTTTTTTACAAATTATTCTGAGTCTATGTACATACGGAGTTTAGTAACCGTATACTGAATTGGGAATAATATTTTTAATAGCATTCACTAACTATCAAAGAACATACAGTGTTATTTATAAGTTTTATAAATTGAAAAGTTATTTATAACTGTATGTTTTATTTGACGTACAGGAAGTATGCAATATGGCTGCGAAAGCGGCAGCGGAGGGGGCGCGCGAAGAGGCCGAGCGTGAGCTTGCACCAGGCGAGAAGGAGCTAGCAATCAAATACATCAAACTTATGCAAGGTACGTCCCGAGGTACTTGATACATTGAAAGATGTTTTGAACCTGACGGTCTACCATGAAATATTTTCTGAAATTTTAAGTCCGAACGAAACACAAATTTGCTGTTAAAATTACATAATACATACGGTTTAAAAATGTTAAAATGTCGTTGGTTTGTACTATTATGGTAAAGTTTATGACGTACGAAATGTTAAGTACCATTTACAGGGCTGATATCGGTATGAACAAAAACATGAAATTGAGCTCGAAAAGTCGTTTATATTATGGTCCTAGTAAATGTACACTATACATAAAAAAAGAGAAACTAAAACGAATTCAAATTGAATAATTTCTTTCTATTACTAATGTTGTTTCGTCTGTTAGAACAAACTGAATTTATAATTTATAGACTTTCGAGTTATACAGAAAAATCTCATGTATTTGACAGCTACATAATTAATCAATAAATAAAATTAAAATACAAATAATAACAGATTAAAGTGACACTGATATTCCATCTAGTTAGACTTTAAGTCTAACGATAAATAATGTGACGACCCATCTAATGAAAACTGAAGTTTTTAAACAATATTAGGGAGTTCACAGAATATATTTTAATCTAGTTCTTCTAACTGTATTCATTGTGTTATAATTTATTCATATTTCTAGATGTGTTCTTTAATGATTCGATAGTGTAATACATATCTAATTGTAAGTGCATTTCATAGGTCGGATAGGGTCATCTGGTAAAGAGGTGGAGACAGCAGTATCGCCGGCGACGCCCGTGGACGAAGGTGTATCAGCAGACATCTCCACACCTAGCCTTCTTTCTTCCATACACAGCGCCAGCAGCTTCGAGTGAGTAAATTTCTACATACCTATAATGTTGTTATAATATTCGAATTGTGAATATTCGACAATTAATATAAATAATATATAGGTACTAGTAAATGTATTACACAACGCCATCTAGTTTCGAATTAAGCAGAATTTTTAAAATTATAAATTATATTAAATTACAATTGTATTAAAGCTTCATGTTCGTAGTTTCTCTGTTAGATATTATAGGAGAATAGAACGAAGAGTCAAAATATATTTTCTATTTTAAAATAACGATCCCTAGCAACTCGTGTAGTGCCTAATTCAAATGGTAAAGCTGCCAGTTACAATTATTTATATTCAACACTCCCCATAAACTTGAATATAAGTTATAGGTGATTGCCACATTGGGCCAATTTACAGTCGTATATTTATCACAACGGAACGTCAATAAGTCATTCATTACGTCGCCGTAACGCGGCGGAATACTCGCACCCGACGTCAGTTCCGTCGTCGTATCGATCTTCAGTCGACGAAAGATCGGTAACGCCGTGTTGTACATTTTCTTATGGGACGCGCCACACTTGGCGAATGGTCCGCGTTGTGTATTCACGTATTCATATTCATTTGTATATATTTATGTGACCGAAGATACGCTGAATGGCTCTAGTCTTCAAATATAGGTAAATTGTAACGCACCTATTATCGTAAGCAATTTTTCGATTCCGTCAACTCGAGTATTGTACATGTAAGCAGTACGAGTGAGTTTTCGACGTAGATACCGTGGTCTCTATGTGATGTTGACGTGCAGGCTGTGCTCGCCGGAGCGCGCGCTGCTGGAGAAGTCGATGGCGGCGTGGGGCGGCGGCGGCGGCGGCGGCGGCGGCGGCGCCGGCGCGCTGTACGTGCCCGAGTGCGAGGAGGTGCGCGTGTCGGCCGCCGTGGCGCGCCGCGGCTACCTCAACGTGCTGCAGCACGGCACGCACGGCTGGAAGAAGCGCTGGCTGGTCAGTAATATATTCATCTAGCCTCTACTATGCTGTGCTCTGGGACGACACATCTGTTTTGATATGACAGCAACAAGTATTAATAGGTTGAAGGAATATTTTGATCCTTCTCGATTTGATAGGAATCGATCGATGCCCTCAGATGTTCGTTGTCTGTTTCCTCATAATTAGGCATGGGTAATATCAATACCACTCCAATGTCTACATATTGAATATTCCTCTGGATATTAACGGCGGAAAAAGGGTCATCATCCGTTTCGACATAGTCCATATTAATCGGATATCTATGTTTATTTCAACCAGGGATGCCTCATTTCGATATTGTCTTATTATTATTAAGTGATTCGTTATTGGACCAATATATAACAATACCAATATATATTGTAACCACAATATATAGATATTTCTGTATATTACTCACCCCTACTCATAACACACAATATTCTAGTTTAAGGTTCAGGCAATTGGTGATTGTGTAGCACTCACTATTATTATCTAGCAATTTGTAAATGTAGATGGCTATAAAGGCAGAGTAAGACGTAAAAAGACATGAGTTTAACATAAAAAATATGATACGGTCAGAATGGAAGTAAAAGTGGAAATGACTGCGAATGGAGAAGAAAGAAAATCTACTACCTACCTATCAAATAACGAATTAGGATAAAGGTAGAAATGTTCGTGTATCTAGAGGAAATACGTGACGGGATTTATCAAATAACTATCCAATTTTCATTTAGCTCCATTGTTCATTCAAATCCGTTCTAAACGTCGCCTCATGACCCGCAGGTGGTCCGACGGCCGTACGTGTTCATCTACCGCGACGAGCGCGACCCCATCGAGCGCGCGGTCATCAACCTCGCCAACGCGCACGTCGAGTACTCCGAGGATCAGGAGCAGATGGTCCGCATGCCCAACACCTTCAGGTGAGACTCTTTTGACTTCATCCACATCTATCATCCGATCCAAAGTGGATGGACGGGAAAAACGGAAGATGGCACATGGTGAAAGGTATAGGAAAAGGCCTATAGTGGTTAAATACAGGCTGAAATGACGGTAATGAATAATCATTCTTCATTAGTACCCGACCAGCATATACCGAGAGTACAAGCGGGTTTACCACTCTATTTTTATTCCACTAAAAATAGGTAAAATAGCAATCTGTTATGAACCTGCCAGGTGGCTGTTTTCTGCATAAAAAGCTCTAATTATAATGATGTATGTACTAGGAAATGTATACACATGTACATTTTACTAAAGTTATTTTTTTATTCGATGTAGTAAAATAGCAGATCGAAATGTCATTTTAAAAATCAATGTTGCCACATTTATTCTTATTGTCATTTATGATGTTTACGTCAATCGTGATAGAATTTAAAGGACTTGTTCAAAAAATTTTTTAATTGTCTAATCGGTATATTTAATTCCATTAATTCAATTTTTAGATAATTTTTTAGGAGTTTCAAAAACATAATTGAAAAAAAAAATCTTATTTCTAATACTAGTTATTTAATTCATTAGTCTTTTAGCTAATAACTTTATAAAACCTACTGTACTTATTTAAAAGCTAGAATCATTTGATGGAACTGGATTTTATGTTTTTTTTTTTTTTATTGTACTTCGAACACTTGCAACACTGTAAATGTTCTTTTACCACATCAGTCACTGTGTTTCCACTGAACTTACAAGTTTGTGGCCTTTAATTAATAACATTGCTGAATGTGATTGCAGTGTGGTGAGCAAGGAGCGCGGTTACTTACTGCAGACCCTCGGCGACAAGGAGGTCCACGACTGGTTGTACGCCATCAACCCACTACTTGCCGGACAGATTAGGTGAGAGCATTCTCTGTCTGTCATTTTTTCAATACGAGAGAATTAGCAACTGTCAATTGAAAAAAATTCCCACGTAAATTTTAGCTAATATAATGTATAATATGAAAGAGTATTGCTACTAGCAGTATGGGTGTTGCCTGTTTGATCGAAAACAATGTTAGGGGAAATAATTTTTATTGTTATAAATTTGTTAACTATTTCATATTTTGTTTTTAAAGATTCAGTTATCTTCTTAATACCAAGTTCTAATATTTTAGTAGTTTAAAAAGTGTTTTTTTTTTTTTGTCAATTAATGTTTTAGTTCGCTGCTGACCATCCTATTAATATCATAAATGCGAAAGTTTGTAAAAATGGATGGATATTTATTATGTTGTTATTCTTGCATGCAAAAAGTACTGAACGGATTTGAATAAAATTTGGTATATGGGTAGGTTATATAGATAGATAGATAATTTATTTGCATCACTTACAGCACACAAACAGCAAAAGATACAAAAGCAAAGTGAAAAAAGATAAAAAAAGATACATGTACAAAAGATAAAAAAAAAAAATCAAAAACAAAATCAGAATGCATAAAATTAGTAAATTTTTTTTTCTTCATGCGTGTGCCACAGTAATACAAAATGGCCACAACTCAGCTTTTTGCTTTGCCCTAAAAAGAGCAAAACACTGATATTCTGTTGTGGCCAAAAGTGAGCCGCGAAATACCACCAAAAAAAATAATAAAAAAGAAAGAAATATAGATCAAATACATATATATCCTAACTTAACACATACAATATGTACTGATTCACGCGGCCGATGTCGCGGAATACAGCTAGTATGGAAATAAAAGTATTTCATTTTTATATCTGTTAGAATTTACACACTTAATCCGAATGTTGACAATTTATAGTGCAATTGCTATATAAAGGTAGTTTAATTAAATAGGTAATCATATTTTATCTATTCCTTTCCTATTCTATTCCTCCTCATTAATAGTAAATGATTAAGTATATTGTCGTTAACACTACCCATAAGTCATGTGAGGAACAACGAACTCTTCGAACTAATATTTTTAATATAAACACATTTGAAATTGGAACATGTTATAGGAAAATATCTAATATGCTTTTTGCTTGTCTCACATTTGTTAAGATACATGATGTATTGCAGTATCATCGACAATTTGGGATTCACTGTTGACTACTTTATCCACTATAGCATAAAATAGGCCATCCCTTCCTTTCCCGTAAGAAAAGAGACGACTAAGGGAATTTAATGGTCGAGAGATAGGCAGCAGTGTCTTTCTTCAAACATCTCCAAGGCCTATCTGCAGTTACCAACTGCTGCCAAGCGTGGCAAGTACTGGCAAAATCCCCCAATAGAGGGAGGCCTATGTTCAGCAGTGAAAAGTTAACGGCTGATATAATATGGTATTAATAAGTGGATTCCCACGAGCCAAGTCAATATACACGCGTAAAGTTGTCGGCACACAGGTCACGGTCGGCGCGGCGCGGCGACAAGCAGCAGCCGGCGGCCGCGCAGTTGCAGGCAGCATGAGACAACCTCACAATGGAGTCTATCCTTGTTTTTTAAGTGCGTCACCGACGGCCACATACACCATAAGGCGATAGCCGCCGCGCGTCCCCCGCACAGCCATTGAAACGCCTGTAATATTCACTTATTCGCTTTAGGTCACACAGTTTAAGGTACAAAACAAAATTCTATTATATAAAACATATTTGTGTCACTTATTTTCTTATAAATGTGTATATTTGAATTATTAACATTATTGTTTTCAAACATGGATTCCGTATTTAAAGATATAATAATACAATTTTAACAAAGTAATGTAATTATGAAATTATTATTTTATATTTTCAAGGAAGTTATTAATTGAGTAATGAAATTCATTCAACATTCAATTAGTGATTTCTTGATGGCTAAAAATATTGGGCTGTATTGTTAAAAATTTATAATACCTAATTCACAATTAGTACGTGTCAAATCTCATATTAAAACTCAATACAATTGCCAACAATTATTAGTATGAAAATCACTAGTTGAACCATTTTGATAACTGCCTTGAAAATTTTAGTCCTTTATGTTTGGAGTCCGATCCTTGTGGGGCCTAAAGTGAATATTGAATATAGAGACATAAAGTTGGGAACTGTCTGTGCCTGGTTTGGTAGAGTGTTATAATAATACGTCTTTCTATAGTCCTAACTTTGCGTGCTCAATGCAGCGCGAAACACTGTTTCAACTATTTTATATTAATCATTTTTCTTTTATCTTTAGAAGATATTCTATTTCTCACAATTTGGGACCACAAAGTGACAGGAATTATTAAAAAAAAAAATATCAACAAACAATTAAATTAATTTGGCTTATCTTTAATTTATTAGCAGTATTAAAAGTGCATTCAATGCAAAATACGATTTATACGTAAACAACAATGTAAATTTATATATTTACATATATATTGTTATACTGTTATTACATGACGGTTTAATATATTTGGTGGTCCACTGTTGGGACCAAACCGGTGCACCGAATTAACGGGATTGGGGGTAATATTTACAGTGGAGTTATACTATGAATTAGTGTGTAGGTCGTTTCCATTTCTGATGCGGAGGATGCACGTCGTGTTTAAGGTATTATTTATTACATATTATATTTTAACACTATGGTCTTTGGACCACGATTTTCTTATCTAGATAGAAAACGTAATCAATGAATCTATTTAGATCTATTTTGGATTGCTATATCTATTCATATTTTGTCTTTTACCGTTGATGGGAATGACGTTATTCGAATGATTGTAACCGGAACCAATAATGAATTTGTTTTAGAGTTGTTGATGTTGTCAAAGTGGCAGTACGCGCCGCCTTGACGGTCTTCCCAAATGTTAATTGTCATCAGAGCTGCATAATTGTTAATATTTTTGTCAAATTTCAAGCATCGTGGTGCAATGACTAGAAGCGTGTTTAGTGTTTAGTGCTCTAACGGCATAATGTCCTAATTGTACAATACTTTTGTGCAATAATGTCTTATATGTGTTATACGCACAAAGTGTAAAATGCAATGCCCGCACGAGGCAATATCTGATAGACTCCATTTGTAAGACATGAAGATGATGTGAAATGACAAATTACTGAAAATACCTATATAGATTTTCCTCTAATGTTGAATACAATATTAATGTAATTTACCTTGTATATACGTATGACCGATTGGTAGATTAAATATATTTTGTGGCTCAAAGGCCAGAAGATGGCGGTAGTCCGTACTCGTATGACGTCATACGTAACTGATTCATTTGACATTTTAGTATTGATTGTAAATACATAATGATAATTAATGACAATGTAGTTAAATATAGACTACGCATATTACAAAAAAAAAAAAATTATAACAATATTTTGTATGCTACCGGTTTGTAGTGCAGAACAATTTATTCAAATAAATTACATTTAATTTATGATTGATTTCCCAAAATGCTAAATAATAAAGTATTTATTACTTGTTTCATTGGATTGTATAAAGTAGGTTAATGTGGATGTTAATGACGTAGTAGGTATTTATTTCTCGTTTCGTGTTTCTTTGTATGTCGGCTCTTAAGAGTCGCCATGCTCACTGGCAACCATTCCGTTCAGGCTCTAGTCATGTACACTCAACGTAGGTACATTGTATGTGATAGAAGTAGACCCGGTAGTTACATCGACGCCGTGCCGCGAACGGTCACCCAGTAGGAACTAGTACATGTCTCTCTATTTTATGTTGTATCCTAATCGACAGTGCTCACGACGTCACAACGCTGTTTATTTATTTCATAGATATTAATATTTATACAGAGATTACATTTTGCTGTAGTTAGGTAATATATGTGAGGGTAGTTTTATATGGATGATATTCGTTTCCCTATCTCAACGATCTGTTGTAAGTCCAAGCAATTCTTAAATCTCGTTACTGCTTTTATAAATGTTGAAATAAATAAAGATAATTGTCACTATACTATCGCTTTTAGGTGACTATTTTCTATTCATAATAAATCGAGCGTATACATAGATATATTTATATCAACATCGTAAGCTTAAGTGATTTTCAAATTTGTAAATAACTTGATTTCGTACTTAATTGTTTACAGCAGTAATAAAAAAAAGATGTAATGCTTATTTTCTGTTACGAGTCCGACACTGGCTTACACACTCGATCGTAGACGTAATGTACTCTCGGCTAAACACTAGAAAATATCCTGATAATAATTTAGCATAGAATAAACTATATAGATGTAAGATCAAAAAGTATTATCCAAAATTAGACATGCTGTGTGTTATAATGTTTCAATTGAAATACCTACAATATTATTGATTATTGTCGTCGGGGTCACGGTGCAACTGCAGTTTGCATTTCGCAAACTGTGCTTATATTAATTTTCAACAATTCAAACTGTATTTTTGCGATGTTTTGCTCGTAGAATATACGAAAGTGCAATATGAATGTGTAATAAAGTAATGTTCAAATTTGAAATTATTTTAATGCAGTTTGCTTGTTTATCTTATACCCTCTAAATTGTTATTATCTGTGAACAAATAAATAAATCACATGTTATTAAATAATGATATATTTTGTTTCTAGTCATTTTTATAACATTCCAAAGTTATAAATTTCTTTTTGTCGGAATAATTAGGATAAAATATTTTGCATAGCAAAATGATGTTTAAGTAGTTAAATAGTGGAGCAGAAATCACGGGTGTGGTCGTGCGGTGGTTGTAACAAGATGACTTCTTGTAACATTTCGTTTGGAAATTGATTTGCATAGTTTGTTTAGTTGTTATATTTTTGTAATTACTAAAAGAACATTTTAACTAGAGATATTGGCCGGCCGAGGCTGTAATTATATATATTTTTATAGAATACTGTTTAAGCTATGCTGGTATTTTTATATGACTAGCTGTTATTTTCTGACGTTATGTTCTCTATTATTTATAATTTATTTTTAATGGATCGTTGTTTGGAGAAGTTTTGCCGATGGTACCGGAGCTTGTATCTATTTCGTTTAGTGCTTTTATTATTGTATACTGAACGGTACGTGTGGGGGAGGCGCGCCGGGCGGCTCGCTGACATGTTCGCCAACATGCTCGACAGCGGGGCGGCACCAGCGACTCGCCCGGTCCTTGTGATGTCGATAGTGATTGTTGATTGTTGGGCGAGAATGATTTATAAGAAAATTATATATTCTATATATAATTTATCGAATTTCATTCAATTTATGAAAATAAGAACATTGTAATGATTGGTAATATTACTCATTGCTCTAAATGTACTATCAAAATATATTATACACAGTGTTAAAGGTCATAAATAAAATGCTTTGAAAATTTCCAAATCATTGTTTCATTGCTTCTATTGATTTTTAAGACCATTAAGGTGATAAACAAATAAATAATAAAATAAATGTACTCACGACTCTAATCGCTAATGGCGTAGTCAAACATATATGTAGTCTGTTGTTGTAGTGGATATAATACTCAATCTGTCCACAATTATACAATGACAATCCAAATGGTCGACTTCCATGCAGTCTTCCCTGGAAACTACCGTAACTAACCCTCAGTGAATTAGTCATCAACATGCCGTTTAAAATTATTAAAAATATTAAAATATCGTTCCTCTGGACTATTAGGATAGGATTTATGATGAATGAAACGTTGAGCTCCATTTACTTGGTCAATTTAGGTACCAACTAAAACACGAAATTGAACCCGAAAATTCGAAATTTCATTTCATGGTAGGCCCCCTGTTTTTGAATATAAGTCTGTTATATAATATTAGACACCACGCTGGCATACACAGACCATCAGTGTATGCCGGCTGAAGAACCCAGCGACCCGGAGGTCGTCGCCTCCGGAGTTGAAGCCGGGGTAGAGGGGTATACCCCGAGGCCCCTACCTCGCCCGCCCACGCAACATCGGGCGGCTAGAGAAGACCATGTTGATTGATAATATTATTTTTGGAAAACTATTAACATATTCGTTATTGCACCAGTATATAGATATTGTAACAATATTGATATTTCCCACCATACCATAGACATCATTATTCACTCCTACTAACAACAACATATGACGTTTAGACCGATTTGGGTACTTTTTTCTAATGTTCAATACTAGGTACGAATAAGGAAAGTAAAGAAGAATTGGAACAATTGGACGAATTAGTTTATAATAAAAACAATTTGTAGTATGTACGTATTTTTATTATATAATTTATTATCTGTTGCAGTACAAAATATATTAAGGAATATATTGAATCCACGCTTAAAATAAATATATTGGTTACATTAATTTGATTACATGGAATGACTGTAATTATTTTAAACCTATTGAGGCTCTGATATAATATTTATTCATTTGAAAAGGCTTGCGTAAACAAGACACATTCCCCCTACGTAGCCATTCCTCGCGCATTTTTATGAAAAAAAATCTAATGTCATAATAAAATTGGTTTGAATTAGAATATTATATAAAATAAGTTTATGAAATACACAGCCAGACTTTGCTTAGAATTGTAGTGCAGTTAGAGTCTAAGTTAAAATAATATTACTACTTCGTTTTGATTTAAATTATAAGTATATAGGCTTAAGCGGACTTTTAGATACAATTGTTATAATATTTAAATACATGGTAGATAATTTATTATATTTATAACTAGTTTCAATATTTACAATACAATAGACTTGCAGAATATTCTCTTGTGTAATGGATATATTTTTATAATTAACTTGATTGTTCTTACACGCGAAATGATTCCAAACAATGGAACAGTGCGAGATCCTTAATAAACATTACCTATTTTAAATTTAATTTCACGAAAACGGATTCAAATTTTTATCATAGTCGTTGTCTTCCGAGAAAGGATTGGTGGGATCATTGATGACTTCATCCTCGTCGTTTGCGAATGGATTCTTCGATTCGTCATATTCCTCTTCGAATGGGTTTTTCCCCGTATTGTTTATCGCTGCAGATATCTTTGGCGAGGTTCCGGCGCTGATGGCTTCTTCCACTTTATTTGAAGATTTAGGGGACTCGAAGGGCGAGCTGCGAGGCACGTGCACCTTTGGCTCAAATTTGTTCATGTGGGCTTCAAGACTGGAGCTATAGCGCTGCTGCTCGAGTAAGCGCATTCTGCCTTCCGGGATGGGAACCACAGTGGTGCCCTTTGCTGGAACTTGTTTCGCCGTGTTGGCCACAAACACTGGAAAATGCATGCATATATTGTAATTTAATGTAATTCGTAATTAATGTTATGCACATGATATTTAATAGATGTTAGGATGTTCGTTACCCAATTTGATCGATTTCCAATTAAAGGATAGACTACACCCGAGAATATTTTTTTTATTTTATTTATATTTTATTATTTTATTCCGGTAAGCTATAACAATTGTAAGTTCGTACAAACGAAACAAATGTTATTATAAAATAACGAGCATAATTTAAGATTGTGTACCACAAAATAAAATCGACTTCAATAATAAACAAAGTTATTTTGATCTAAAAATTAAACAACTCTTCTACCGACTTTGAAGAAATTTTGTGATAAATAAGGATTTTCCAAATTGGTATAGAACTGACGGAGTTATAAGGTTATAAACATAAAAAAAATTGGGAATCTCCTTTTCTATGAAGTTCGTTGAAAAATTACCTAAATCCCCGCGTTTCTTTGTGTTACTTATTTGTAGCATAAAAAAAATATTTTTATTGTAAAAATAATAACAAACAAAATCTAACGTAATCACTAATAATAATTAAGCATGGATTATTCGAAGAAATTAATTAGTTCAATATTTCAATTCATTTCTTTTACAAAACTTGTGTTAGTAAAAAACATTATAGTTGTTTTTCATATACAAATAATAATAAATAGTATATTTTATTACAATCTAGGTATATATTAGGTACCTTGTTTACTCTGTCCCTCTTGCAGTCGTAACTTAGCTTCTGCACCGGGGCCGTATGTGGGCGCGGCCGCAGCAGCAGGCGGTAGCAGGCAGGGTGCAGGAGCGTGCGCGGACGCGGACGCGGACGCGGCAGCGGCGGCGGGCGCGGGCGCCGCCGGCTGGCTCGGCGACTCCTGCAACGCTCCAGTCACCAACGTCAGCTTGTTGAACAGCCCTCGTCCGTAGTATTCCGACACAACAGCGTAACTGTGGATAAATTATAGATTTTGAGTTAGTTTCCGAGTTTAGTACTTAATGTATAATTTTTAACCAATTTCCGGAGGGGGGAAAGGGATTGTTAGTAATGGAGACTGAGAATCTCATTGCTAGCAATATACCCAACCAGGTCAACCTCCTCGCGATTCTCCCTGGAAACTATCATGGTTAATTCCTGATGTATTCATCATGATGGGCTAACTGGCCTGTTTTCATTCTCATCTATCATCCTTCACTGGTGCTCCGCCAGCGTATTCCGTTAGCGCAAGCGGAGTTACCATACCATTTTCACCCATCAAAAAAAAAAAAACAATATCCGGAAGACTGCTTCTTTCAGAAATCAATACTTTATATATTTAACTTTAATTTTTCTGTAATTTTTTTGTCTATTGTATACCGATAGCGCGAGCGGGATTACCATTCCATTTACACCCATTAAAAAAATTACTGTTATTGTTGGTAAAGCTGTCTTCCAAATAAATAAATAAAATAAATAAATATTATAATGTATATATATATATATATATATATATATATATATATATATATATATATATATATATATATATATATATATATATATATATATATATATATATATATATATATATCTTTATTAATGTAAATATGTGTTTGTCATTGAGAAGGACCCAAGTCCTAATTATTATTAATCCAGACAAATTCCGGTAAATCAATATGTTACGGTTACACGAACGGGCACAACAATAGAACAAAACGCACCATATGTATTACTCTACATTTTATATTATTTAATGAACTCGCCTGAACATAATTAAAAACAAATCTATCAATAATGCTATCACAGTCTGATAAATATAACAAATATTATCTGATAAACAAATGTATCCAGCGACCGTACCTGTCGTCGACTGTGGACGAGAAACACCAAGAAAATGGTGGCATCATCACTGATTTTAATATGGACAAAGTCATCACATTAAAAACACTACATCAGTTGCAAGCTATAACCGAGTCAACGTGTATATACTTTATCTATAATACACTAATTTATAAATGGATATAATTGATTTATGATGGCAGATAAGAATTTTAATGTGATGTAATCGGCGCGCGCGCAACTCGCCCGTCAAACAATAACTGTGATGTCGATGTTTTGAGTACGCCGAGTCGATGAAGTACTCACAACTGTGTAAATTTAAGTCTTTCTAGAAATATTACTAAAATATGCAAATCATATAATACCACAAATAACATCTTTCTTTTCATATCTTTTTGGGGTTTCATGACTGAAATATGATAATAAATACGTATGTCGCCGTGCATAGAATGAGCCATCCCTTCCTTTCCCGTGAGTATCGTAAGAAGCTATATTATACTGCATATAAATCTACCAATAAACACATTTAGCTTCTGATTTTTTTAAAATTCAAGTATGTTATTACTATTAAAAACTACAATAACTTCTCATTTATATTTACTGTATTTGTTATTTCTCTTTATACATACATACATACATATCTGTCACGCCTGTCTCCCATTAGGGTAGGCAGAAACAATGGAACGCCAAATGCTTCGATTCAAACAAACCTCTTTCGCTTCTTCCACATTCATCAATCTTTTCATACACGCTCGCCGGTTACGGGTACTTTTATACTTCTCTTTATACTTTGGTGCAATAAAGTGTAAATAAATACATTATCAGTGACAGTTTAATAAGCATATTATTGTATGATTAACGTTTTAGTTCTCTAGTAAACTTCTTAAAAAATCAATCAGAAATATTGAAATGTGATAATTTTTTTTTTAAATTGACATATAATTGCGACGTTGCCGTACTTCGTAATGGACGCTCTTAAAGCCGTATAAAATGTTTATATCGTTATGAATATGTACTCGCAAGTACAGAACATGAACACAAGTGGTCATTATTGCTTGCGTTCACCTGAGACAACACAATACGCGCTCGATTGTTTATTTCTATTGTTATTGAACTGGTTTTTATGCATACGTAAGGTAATTTAATTTGAATTTATATATTAAGTGCATTAGGTATTTAAAATTTATATAGCATGTGATATAATTTTGTTTTTTTTTTTTCTAAAATACAAGCGAGGTAATTTTCAAAGTTTTTTTTTTTTACAACACAAGGGGCAAACGAGCACGCGGCTCACCTGATGGTAAGTGACTACCGCCGCCCATGATCACCCACAACACCAGCGGCATTGCAGGTGTGCTGCCGGCCTTTTAAAAAGGAATATACTCTTTTCTTGAAGGTTATGTTGTCGTATCGGTTCGGAAATACTGCTGCTGGAAGTTGATTCCAAAGAATGGTTGTGCGTGGAAGAAAGTGCCTTGAAAAACGCACGGTGGAAGACCGTTACTCGTCCAGATGATTGGGATGAAACTTTAGTTTGTGGCGGGTTGTACGGTGGTAATCAAAGTATTATTTATTCAGGAATCAAATTTTTATAGATATTACAGCTTAGTCACACCGCTTGATTGCTGTCCGAGGATTACAAGTTCGAATCTTAGTCTACATCTGAATGTTTAAACACATATTTGAATAATTTTAAAAATGATTACCACTTATTTTACACATCGATGCAGGCGTGGGTAATATGGATACCGATGCCATATCTATATATTGGGTTCTTCTGTACATTGATGGCGAATAAAAGATCATCCATTTCGACTCCACCCATATCGGTCGATTCCAGGTACATAAAAAAAAAAAATGTAACGTGCAGATGACTCACGGGTCGCGTTCCCGCGCCAGCCGCTGGTGCAGCGCGTCGGCGGGCGGCGGCGGCGGCGGCGGCGCCTGCCGGCGGCGCGCCGCCTCGCACATCGTGCACTCGCGCTCCGACTCCGAGTAGCCCTGGAAGCAGCTGCGCCGCGCCCATACAACACGCTCATATAACAAATTGCAAACAATTCACCACTCTCGGTCACACAGCGTGCTAGATCGATAGATTGACCAAAACAAAATATTGAACAAAAAAAAAATTTTTTTTTACCCGTCAACCTTTGGTAAATCGAGAACGCAGTACTTCATTTATAGAATAGATAAAATTAAGTGCTTTATATTATTCTCAATTTCATGTATAATATAGTATATGTCATATATGTGTAAGTATATTTGTTATTTATATATATCTATCTACTCGTTTATATATGTAATTTTAGTATGTATGTATATCAATAATTAGTAGTACCGCATTCGAGTATTCTGACACTTCCCTATGGTTGACTGGAAGAGAATAGTTTTAGCATTATGTCCGCCATGTACACATATACTAATGAATAAATAAATAATAACAACACTTAATAAATGTAACACAAAAAATGTAATACCATAAATGATAAATACGATGATGATTATTTATTCATTAATTTATCATCAGTTATTATAATTTTTGTCATTGGAAATGCAATCATGAATACAGAACAAGAACAGTTACACTAGTGTGCGTGTGATGTAAATGTGTGCATTAATATGCACACTTTTACACATCCATGCATGAGTCTGAGTTCATATAAAATTGAAATATTATTGCTATTTTTGCAATAACCGTTGTTGCCATATTTCGGTGCTTGTTTCGTATCTCTTTTGGTGATCTGTAAACTATTGTATAATAGCAGAATGGCATCATCATCTTCCTACACTTATCCCAGTTATTTGGGGTTGGCGTAATATATTTTTCTCCTAAGAGTATTTATTGGTTTTACGGAAAATTCGTTCTTAACGAATTTTGTATAGTCCTCAGGAATGGTAACGCATGGGGGGTATCATGGGTGAAACAGTATACTCTGTTATATCCATGGTACTGCTCCTGTCTATAGGCGACGGTTACCACTTTCGATTAGGTTGGCCGTCAGCTTGTTTGTCATTCTAAGTTGTATAAAAAAAAAAGATAGCAGCCAAGTGGATTTCATCTATCGTCCGTAAATGGTACCTTATTTTATTATTTAAAAAAAATACTCACTCTTGGTGGAAGGAATGTTGGCAGAAGAAATGAACGGTGGGCAATTCTAATGACTTGCTGCATATTGCGCACCGCGAGCTTTGAAAGGTTATGGGCTCGTTTTGCAAATTTTGTATTTGTGCCTTCATATTCTCGCTCTCGGCTTTATATTTGGCGGCCAGTTCTTGTTCGCGGGTGATCACGTCATTTTCAGATTTAAGTACGTTCATTAAATATCTGAAAATTAGAAATCTGTCTCAGGAGTTGCTTTTATTATATAGTAGCAGAGGGAGACTTTGTACAAAAGTCGTTTGCTTTGGACACCTCTGTTCCATTCGTGTTTTTACCGTGAAGCAGTTGTGTTTGCATGGCTGTGTTTCGGTTTGAAGGGTGCGATATGGCAGTGAATTTACTGGGTACAGAGGCATAACACCTGAGTCATCAGGAATGGCAACGCATGGGGAGTATCATGAGCGAAACAGTATACTCTGTTATGTTTATGGTACTGCTTATGTCTATAGACGACGGTTACCACTTTTCATTAGGTGGGCCGTCAGCTTATTTGCCAACTGATTAAGCCAAATAGCTGACGTTAAAAGAATATGGCAACTATTGTTGCCAATTTTCAATCGACCTTAAAAAGAATGAAGCTCTCAATTCGGTTGTATTTTATGCGTCACCTCATAACTACATCAACTGTAAACCAATTTAGAAAATTAGTTGGTATCTGAAAGAATATAGTTACAAATTGTTTCCATAGTAATTTTATCAAAATCGGTTTAGTAATTTGATATTGAAATTAAAATACTGGTTTTTTGCCACAAATGAAATCGGTTTTTTCTTGTATTACCTACACAATTTTAAATTATTATTTAATTTTATAACGACATTTGTTTTATTTGTGTGCAACCTTACAAAGTTACAAGTTTTTTTTATTAACATAACTGGTTTTGTCACAATTGAAGTCAGGTTTTAATAAAGACAATTTTTAATTTACTCACGAATGGATTACTACAAAAATAATAATAATTAAAATAAATCAGTATTTATTTTTCATAATTATTATTTTTCTCACCAGTATCAGTATACTGGTGATGTCTATACAGGGTGAAACCAAAATCGGTAGCTATACATCAAACTTATCCCCTTATTCATAAAAACGAGAAACGTCTTTAGCTACTGAAATGTTTCGACTTATTCTTTCATGATAAAGTTCCATTTTGAAAGGAATTCAAAAAACACTGTTAAACTTATTTCGCTGTGTGGCCCCGGCATTGAATGGACCATCCCTTCCTTTCCCGTGGGTGTCGTAAGAGCCGATTAAGGAGACATAATGGCCGAGGGATGGGCAGCAGCGTCCCTCTTAAATCATCACCAAAGCCTAACTGCGGTTGCCAATCTGCCTGCTAAGCGTGGCAACTATTAGCAAAATTTTCCTTATGGAGAAAACTTATGTCCAGCAGTGGACAATCAACGACTGATATGATGATATAATATAATAATAAAAAAAAAACTTATTTTAATCATTAGTGGTTCATTAGAGGTTTGTAAGATGTGTTAGTTTTTATGAATGAATGGAAGGGGTAAGAATCTGCACATGTTATAAGAACATATATTTTTTCATAGGTGAAAATGGAATGGTAACCCCGCCTATTATTTACTATATATACTGTATACACTGTTGGGGCACCAGTAAGGAATAATAGGTAATGATGAAAACTGTTAGCCAATCGCTAC
The DNA here is from genome assembly GCF_026898425.1 of Galleria mellonella. NCBI lineage: Eukaryota > Metazoa > Arthropoda > Insecta > Lepidoptera > Pyralidae > Galleria > Galleria mellonella. The sequence goes on from NW_026442061.1 coordinate 387,101, forward strand.
GAATTCAACAAATTATCTACGCTGGTTTCCAGTGGACACCGCGTAAAGGTTGACCTGACCTATATTACTAACAATGGGGCAGTTAGACCATAAGGAAATAATTCCTTTCCTGTTTATAGAACAGATTAGGACAGAAAACTTGTGAATAAAAAATTTTGAAGCTACCATACTAACTGAGTAACTGAACGCGGTGTATGGGAAAGCTAAAAATTTATTATGCGTCTTTTGACCCACGTTTCTTTGGTGAAAATTTTCAGTTTCACTGAAAGAAACATTCCCTTCAAAAGATGCTTACGATTTCGATTTCACTCCGCCATGTATATAACATTATTTAGACACGTATAGTGCATGCTTACTTCCGCACGTCGCCTAATGTGTACGAGGGTGTGCTGGCAAGACAGTCGATCACGAGGATCGGCGACAATAGTTTCTCGTTGTCTGTAAAATAATAAATATCATAATATTAGAAATAAATTAAAACGTTTTAGTATTGTCTTCAAAAAGATACAATTGTATAAAATATATAAACAAATAAAAAATTAGCTAAAAGACAACACTCGGTGGCCGTATAGCTAAAGCGATCTCTTCTAGCTATGTATATAAACATGTGTATAAATAAGCATGTATATAGATTAAAGTTCAGTATTTGAAACTGGTGGGTAAAGCATAAATTACGTTATGGTATAGTAAATGACAGGAAAGACAGTTGAATAATTTATAAGGGGCGATATTTTTTATAATTGTGTTTTCTCTATGCGTGCGTGTATGTAAGAATGCGCGCATGAGTGTGTGTGTGTGTGTTTGCGCGCGTCCGTATCTGTGCGTACGTGTCCGTGTCCGTGCGTGACGTGCGTTGCGTGCGCGTCCGTATTTGTGCGTACGTGTCCGTGTCCGTGCGTGTGTGCGTGCGTGCGTGGCATGTATGCGTGCGTGCGTGGCGTGTGGCGTGTGTGCGTGCGTGCGTGCGTGCGTGGCGTGTGCCGCGCACGCGTGTACCGGCCGTGGCCGCACCGATGACGGCGAGGAGCTCGGGCAGCGCGGGGCGCGGCGGCGGCCACCACAGCACGTCGAGCCACAGGCGCGGGCAGGCGGCGCCGCGCCGCCGGCACACGCCCAGCGCCTCCTCCGCCTGCGCCGCGCGCATGTGCAGCGCCACCTGCGCGCGCCACCTGCACACGCGCAGCCAACTATTCATCCGCGGTCCGATAACCCGCCACCACCGACTGTGGCGCGTTACATAAGAAACAATATCGGCCGCATTGTCTCATATTCCATCGAGGGAATCGATATACGACTGAGCAAAAGCCTAGCGCCAGCGTTTCTCGGGTTTACGTCAACATACTGACCATTTCTTAGTGCAGTGTCATCAAGAGTGGTAATTATTTATTTATCAAATACAAGATACGCATACCGCTCTTATCAACATTTTTTTTTTATTTATTTATAAATACAAAATAATAATAAACTTGTAAGCAATTAGAGACATTGATGTCCCGTCACCGAAATACGGGATAGAAGTTCGACCTAATGTTATGCTAGTCTAATATTATTATGTTTGTTTGTAAGACTGTCCAGGGTTTATATATGCGACAAAGACTTAGTGCGCAATGTGCTTACTGGTACAGAGACGGCGGTTGTAACTAACATATATACTACGTTTATATGCTCCCATCTCTGTCACACCTCACCTATCCCACTAAGATAGAGATATATCAACTCTCAGCAAAGTCCCAATAATAATAAGTCTGAAACCAAAAAAGGAAATAGCCAATCATTGCGTACTATAGGAGTGTAATCTAAATAGCGAATTGCCATAAGGAATGGTCCCGAGCCTTATGGCAGTCTATAGAGGAGTTTGTGTTCAGCAGTGAACAGATAACGGCTGATGTGATGATGATGATGATGATGAGAGAGTCGTTTCATAAATACATCTGGCTAGCTTCTCGAAAGTATTATTCCATAATCATTAAAACAAATTTATTAAATTATGGAATAAACATAGAAAATTGTATCATACATGTGAATGTGTTTCCAATACTGTTTTTTTTTAATGGTCAAACTCTCTTTGGAAATTATGTTTCGAGTCAAAGATATTACAATAAATTATGTAATTTGCCTCTGTCCTTATTCATGTTTCTACCGTTAAGCTGTTGTGTTTGCATGACTTTGTTTCGGTTTGAAGGGTATGGCAGTGAATTTACAGGGTACAGAGGAATAACACCTGAGTCCTCAGGAATGACAACGAATGGGGGGTATCATGGGCGAGACAGTATACTCTGTTATTTTCATGGTACTGATCATGTCTATAGGCGACAGTTACCACTTTCCAACAGGTGGGCCGCCATCTTGTTTGCCATTCTAAGTTGCATAAAAAAAATTGCAGAGAAGCCAGACTATCCACCTCAGAAGCATTGGATTGCTATGGATTGTTACGAGTCCAGTGTAGCTGGAGGTTTTTTACTAACATAGTTTTCTAAATCTTGTACTAACATGAAATGGATTGTGATCCAAATAAAGAAATTAATGTTATTATGGGACATATTCTTCAAACTACTAGATCAGGTAAGTCGTTTACATAAAATGATTTATATAAAATGATCATTTACATGAAATTGCATATTCATATTATTTTCTTGAAAATATTTAAGTTACATTTCAAACATTTCATTCATAAGAGAATAATAACTTACAGTTTATTTTCTTCATACAGGTATAAGATTCCCGCTTTAAATCCAAGCATCTGACAGATAATGAGGGTCTGATCTTTGTCATAATTCGCATCGGAATCCTTTAAAATCTTTAATACTTTCTCTTCATACATAGTCTTATCGTTTCCTGACACTTTGGCCCTGTGAAATAAAAGTAAATTGGTATAACGTTTATTGAAAATATAAACTTAAGTAGTAAAAGTACCAGGAAATTAGAATCAGGGACAATTATAACAATCCATTGTTAAAAAAAAAAAGAGAAATAGCTGTTTGATAAAAACTTTCAGGCTTTTTAGTACACCAATGAGTGTTCTAAATAGCAAAACCTTGCCTATGGTTGTTTTGGTCACACAAATTATACTACCACTAAATCAGCCAACCTTCCTTTTTTCTAGAATGAAAGTTCCAAATTTAAAATATGGTTAAGGGAAATTTTGATGACACTCACCATACATGAATATAATGTTCTATAAGCGCATTGTAAACGAGTTTGGAACATTTTGAATCGACCGTCGTCATGTGCTCTAGGAACTCGATGAGCCGCTCCGAGTTGCTCAGGAACATGTGTATGAAATCGTCTGGAATAGCCCTGTCTGGATCCCTGATGCCTCCTGTGAGGGTCGTCTCGTCCACTAGCGGTTTACTGCGGGGTTTGTAGTCCGTACACAATGCTGAGGAAAAAGTGATTATTAATAATGTGATCTTGTCAAATAATGCGATACGTAACTTTTTTTTTTAAATAAAAAGCTCTCAAGAAACAAGAGAATCAAATCTCCCAATTGGCAACCCTTTTCGTTTGTTTTACAGGGAGTCCCTTGATTGTCCGTTATTGTGACTTTTAAGTTAAAATAGTCACTTGGGTGTTACGTAACGCTTAAGGAGAGGGAAAGGGGGTACAGAAAAATGTTATGGCACGTTACATGAGAGGGAGGGAATATTAAAAAAAATTAAAAATTGCGTTACGTTATTATACTTTAACGACCCCATAGTACAAAGAAGCAAATACTTAAAACTTACATTTCAAGAACTTGGTGCTCTCTTCCGGCTCGTGCTGTATGAGCGTGTGCCCGTACTTCTTCATGTAAAACTCTGCATCCTCGAACTCCAGGTCGAGCATGTACTGAAGCGCGGATCTGTAATCCTTCTTGTCTTCTAGCATTATTTTGAGGTACCAATCGTGTCGTTTGTTGTTCGCCGCCAACGACAGTGCGTCGTCCACACTTACTTGACGGACCACCTGAGAATTTATTATGATTCTTCAATTGTGTCGGTATTTAGTATAGTATCATATTATCTATGGTTCTACTAATCAGTCCTATTACACAGCATATTTTAGAGAAAAACAATAACAACTTCATAGGCCTCAGAAACGCATTAGGAAAATGCTGTTCATATTTATAGACTAATTCTCATGTAGTGAATTGTAAGCTTATTAGTCATTTCAAATATCAGAAACAAAAACATAGGCTTGGGCATCTTTGTTGCAATTATTAATGCGACCCACAAACAACATTCTTTAATATTGTTACATTTTGAAAAGTGACAATGACCTGGAAATTACTAAAAATTGTAACTCAAAATAGTTATGTCCCAAAAGTCACAAGTGACCATGGCTATAGTACCTGATTACCCTCAGACACCATAAGTCTTGTTTTATATAAAAAAAAGAACCAATAAAAGAGAAGCAGCCGGTAATAACTAGTCTAGTAATAAATAAACTCATTTCCTTTGAATAATCATTTGAAGATGGCACTATCATTAAAATCGTTTAAAGTACGTATCGTAAAAGTTTATTCTGAAACTCCTGTTTCATTGTGCCAATTGTGAATACATGTATCTATGCATATGTTGTTTATATACAAGTGGGTTGGCAACCGCAATTAGGTTTTGGAGATGTTTTAAGAGAGACACTGCTGCCCATTCCTCGACTATTTAGTGTCCTTAGTCGCCTATTCTATGCTGGGACTATACGGTTTTTATGTATTGTGTTTTTATTATTTATGTATTTTTATTCAAATATACAGGTATATAGCATTACTTAATATTGTAATTTTAACTAGATATTGTTAAGTTTTATCTTTAGGTGTACAGTTTTTACACTCGAACATTCTATAGTTTTCTTTCAGCTTCTCAAAGGTTGACTGTAAGAGATCCCTCTATGGGACAAGTTCGCTATTGTATATTAATTTTTTTTATGTCCAATGTAAATTAGTACAATAAAGATTTTACTACAACAACACAACACACCTTAATCGCAACATCTACATCAAAGTCGATGGTTCTGTCCTTGGAATTAATGAAGTCTTTCAATTTTCCTTGGTGATCATGCTGATCTATCTTCACGTAGCAAGTCAAAAGCAGTGTGGTGTGGTCCTCGGTGGCACAGCCCTTCTTGTGCAGCTCCTCCAAGTACAGCACCAGAGGTTCCAAGTCTCTCGCTTCTAGATACTTCCGGATCACATATGAAGTATCTAGCCAACCGATTGTTTTAATGTATTGGTCTATAGCGCCTTTCAAATCCCCCTGTTGGTATACGTGTAAAATTTTTAGTGTATTAATCTAATACACAGCGTCTCACAGTGATGGTTGACTCCAACTATCTCTTAATACGGTTAAAATGTTATAGGAGACCCAGAAAGCATAAAGCATTGTTTTTATATAAATCTTTTCTATTTATTTACTAATATTATAAAGAGGTAAATTTGTGAGTTTGGATGTTAGGGGTAATCTTCGGTACTATCAATCCGATTTGAAAAATTTTTCACTGTTAGAAAGGTAGATTATCCCTGAGTGTTACAAGATACTTTTTATTTTGGTAAATATATATTTTCAATAATTTATTACAATAAATGTAATTGAAGTCAGCAACAATTCTACAATATTGGCGTGCGTATAATGTGCTTGAACAGTTTGAATAAAGGAATAAAATCTATAGCAACAATATTCATTACTGTTAGCTTTATTAAAGAGTCCGCAACGCTATATATCTTAGTTTAATATCTCAGACAAAAAAATTGTGTTTATGTTAAAAGTAAAATAAATTTAACTAGATTAAGTTTGTATACAGGTTTGAAGTATACAAATTCTTATAAAAAGTAACAGCTAAATCAAAATAGAAACATCGAAAAATATAATGTTAAGGATCTATAATTATTGTAATATAAAGTATAATGAGAGCGGGCCGCCATACCTTGCTGTATAGGTGATCTCCATATTGCTTATTAATTTCTGTGAACCCTTCAACATCGTAATGTTGACTGCTCGCTATCCTGATTGCGACGTCGTACAAATTCTTTTTGAACAGTAACGACAACTTCGACTGCAGATCTTTCTCCTCCAAATAGATAATTTCCTTTTTCTTTGTCAGTATATAAAAGGAACCCCATTCTGTGATCACTGCATCTATGAGATCGAACGTTTTGGAGAACACTATAAATTTATTCTGAATATCCAGAATAGTTACGTGATGAGATTTGGGCTCGGTGCTCGTGGACGCGACGGATTTTGATTGCGTCTCATTACTGGTGATGACTAGATATGAACGGAACCAGTTAAGCCCTACTTTGTCGCCTTCTAGCGCGTAGCAGGGTCCTCGACCTTCTGGGGTGTAGCAGTATATTGCCTGTAGATAATATTTGAAATTGTTTTATTGACAATATGGTATTGATATGCACATTTAATCCAAGTTTTTAATAGATATATTAGATAATTGGATTGAATTTAATTCAAATGAAGCAAACATCAGCAGACTATCTTATGGTCAAATAAATTATTATGTTCATTTACATTTTCATTAGCGAGCACAAGGTTGGGTTTATGGGGGTATGAGAAGACGGGTTAAGGTTTGTTTCAGTGTCATAAATATGGTAGCTATCAGAGGGTAAAATGGAATGCTGGGTTATCTCTCATAACTTATAGTACAATCCGTAAAATTGGTTAACTAATCTATACTTTTAAATGTCCGTGTCTTGGTAATCTTATATGGACTCCCACGATACAGGTACGCCTAGTGCAGGGTCTAATGTACTCACATTGGAAATTAATTGTATTTTTTAATAATAAATAAATAACATGTGCAAATTAAAAAAATCGGCAAATGCAATATCTCTATATTATATGATGAGAGAGTGAGATGGTACGAGTGTGTCTGAGAGGTACAGGCTGGACAGCTAGACGGTATGAGAGAGCGAGTGGTACGCACGTTGCCGACGGCGACGGTGAGGCCGTGGGAGTCCGAGAGGGCGCTGCAGGCGGGCGGCGCGCCGTGGCGCTCGAGCTGCAGGCAGCGCTCGGCCGCCGGCCACCACAGCGCCACGCTCGCGCGCGACACCACGTACAGCTTGTCCGCGCCCCTGTGCACATGTGATCAGACCATGGATATACATACATAAGTCGTTGTTGCAGTAACATTTCGGCGCATTAAATTATAAGGTTAGCTTTTGTTTACATTTGTATATAATATTTAAATTAAAGTATGCCCTGTATATGTAGTGTTATTAAGAGTCTTGTTTTAAATGAATTAATTAGCATCTGAGCAAGTCTATTGTGGTGATGAATAATTTCATGTTTATAAGCATTTATTAATATATTTACTTCCTTAATAAATGAGGCCTAAGGGACATCGTTTTTGAATATTTTTATTCTATATACATCTTTTATCAACTTAAAAATGGAAGATGATCTTATATTTTTTTATGAAATATCTTTAATCAAACAATCCTATAGCAAATGGAAAAAACTGGTGAAGCTTGATATTTAATATAATAATACTTCTCGATACTGAGTTATGAACTAATAAATACTTGAAATATACTAGTTAGAGACTGTTATTATTTTGCAATTAACATACTTGAATGCTAGTCCTGTAATCGGACTATTTCCCGAATTTGGGAGAGTTTTCATTTCACTGTTGCGTTGTCGCGTCAGGTTACCGCGGAATAATGATACGGAACCATCTTGAAAACCAACTGCCAGGAGATTCTGCAATTTAAAAATAATATAATTGATAATCAGAATAATCATATGGTAGTAGTATTTTGGAATATGGATTCATTACAAGTAAAGATTATTAAGGCTTTTTCTAGGCTATTTTTTTTGTTTGCTCCCCCTATAAGAAGCCTGCATTTGCCCGGATATTAAGTTCCAGGTTTTTATCTAGACTAATTTGCTATTATTAGGATTATTTAACATGAAAATACATAAGTGCATGCACATGGGGATTTTTTTAATGGGTGATAATGGTATGGTAAACCCACCTGCACTATTGGTATATACTGGCGGTGCAATAGTGACAGATGAGGATGAAAGCAGGTCAGTTAGCCTATCCTGACGAATTTAACTAGAATTAACCACGATAGTTTCCACAGGGAACCATGTGGAAGTCCACCTGACAGGGTATATTGTTAGTAATGGGGCTATTTGACCCCATTACTAACAGTCTTTTTCCTTCCTGCATATGGGGATTAGTACACATTATAAATGTATGACCTTATTTTCATGGACAGCTAACGCGGTGGCCGGTGTTGGTCGCATGTGAGAGGGCACGGCGCGGCACACTCGCACGCATTTGGGATTTCCATGTCGGTCAGTACGCGACCAGTCCCACACTTTGATTAGTGGATTTACACCTGCCTCGTCATCCTGTAACACAAATTTGTCATATTATATTGTATATTATAAAACAACAAATTATTTATATCAATGTATCTCGTACTTCTCGAGTTCAGTTATATCACAGAAATCAGTATATATAGGTAGCTCTGGAACATTTTTGTGGCATTATATGAAGTGAGGTGTATGTATGTTAAATTAATGAAGTTTTGTTGTTTCCCTCATTTTCATAACTCGACAAATGGCTATCCCTCGTGGATAGTCATTTTGTCGAGTTATGAAAAAGCATCTAAACATATTGAAATTAATATTATACTTTGTTAATGTCTGTATATTCCATAAGTCACATCATTTTCAGTCTTATAATACCACTGCAAATCCTTAATCTTGGTGACATGGGTTAAATCGCAGGTAAAAGCTAGTCATTACAAATAATCTAAAGGCTTGTGCAGGCTCGTTACATCTCTTATGATCTCTTAGTGATAAGGCTGCCTATTGTTTTCTTAGTGTATTTTTTTTTTAATTGTTTATATTTATAATACATTTACTAATGTAATTTTTTGAGAAAACAATAAGAGTATGTACCTATGTACTTGGATAAAATTTATCTTTATGTAAGTTTACACAACATAATAATATAGGTATAGTAGCATGTAATTTTAGGAATGATGACTAAATTTTAGTGTACCCTAAGGATTATTTTTAATTAGACTTAAAAGTCTGTAAAGGAGAAACAAATATAAAAATGAATTCTTTTAATATCCTGTCAACATTCCTTAGCTGTGTAGGTCTTACAATTGATGACAAATGTTAATCAATATATCAGCTTATAACTATTTAATTAAATGACATAACAAGAAAAACAATTTCAACTTACCCCTACTGTAACTAGAAATGGATCATGTGGGAGCTGCTGTGCAAGTGATATAGTTAACTCATATGCCTTGAACGAAGTAATCTCCCAGCAACGAGTGATGATGTGGGCCCATCCTGTTACATCACCGAGGATCACATGTCCATTACCACTTGTAGATACTGTTACATGAGTATCCTGTCGATAAATTTGTTTTACAATAAGAATTAGCAAAGTTATTTCTGGTAAATAAGGTCACAGTTTAATAAAGCAAATTCAATTCACCATGTGATCCTGACATAGAATGGACCACCTCTTTCTTTCCCATGGGTAGAGGCAACTAAGAAAAGTTAATATTTCAGAACTGGGCAACAGCATTCCTCTTTAAATATCACCAAGACTAACTGCAGTTGCCAACTTGCCTGCCATTACTGGCAAAATCCCCCAATAGGGGGAGGTTATGTTCAGTAATGAACAGTTAAGAGGTGATATAATTAGCAAAAATTTATCATCTGTATAATATTAATAAAGATTAATTAATTTATGTAACTACAAATAAATATGAATTCTAAAGTTTATAAATTATTTGACAAATAATCTTCTTCACTTATCATCACAAATATTAACATCTGAAATAATAAATTGTAGAAATATTGAGCTTCATAAATTGTAATTCGAACATAATATATACAAAGAAAAACAATAGTGTTTTAATGGGTAACAATAGAATGGTTACCCTGTCTGTGCTGTTGGCACATCATGACAAATCCATAGTAATCATCGCCTATACTAATGAACAATATCATAGACATAACATATATACTCCATTGCCCACAATACCCTTGATGAGGAGTAAGGCGTTATGTGTCTGTACAGTTTAGTTTTATTGCAATATACCAACCTTAAAACACAGCCATGCAAACATGAACAAAACATGTAGGGAATAAACCCATGGGCATTCTGTGGTATTTTAGATATCACAGAATGTACGAACATACCGCCCATGGAGGCATAGGGCTGTTCATTTCTATTTGTGACAATTATCACTTCCCATCATGAGAGCTTCAGCTTGTTTGGCACTCTAAATTTCATAAAAAAGATGAGATTTTCCAGAGTCTAATAATTAGAATCCTATGTAATAATACAATTTATTTTAATAATACCTTTCATCTCGTTGTATGGTTTAAGATTGTAATATTTACCTGTAGACACTCTGCTATTTTTCCATTGTCCACTTTTTCATGAATATCGAAAAAAGTAAATTTTCGCCACTGGAATAAACCAAGAATACTATTAGTGGGTTGCTGCATTGTCTTATTCTACGTCTAGTAAAATAAAAAGAGATATGTTTGGGAAAATTTTTATATTAATTAAATTTAATTCAGCCATATATAATAGTTTTTCCGGACATAATATGTAATCAAACAAAAGATAGGTGTTGTCGTTGTAAATTGCCATAGTAAACTGTATTATGCACCTCCAAAAATGCCATATCGATAATTTTTATCTAAACGTTGTTCATTTTATAACAAAACACTTATCACTTAATTAATATTTTCCTTGATAATAGAAAATAAAATATTGAAATAGGTATAGTGTAAAGCAAAATATTAGTAATAATATAATGTCATTCTTTACGTGCTGTCATTGTGAGTGTCAATGTCAAGTCAAATTCGATAAACTGGACTATTAAATTGACATTAGTATTTTTTAAAATAAAGGCAAAAGCATTATATATATAGCCTTAAAATGAGAAACCCGAATTTTTTGAGGTACTTCTAGTAATTTTGATTTTTAAAAGTTTGATAGGCTTCCTGAATTCTTAAATATAGCTGAAATTATAATATTTTAGATGATACTGTAATATACGGACAGATGACCAAATTAATAAAGATGGTTAAATTAGGTCTTGAATGAGGATAAATTGGATAACAAAACCAGTAGCAAATATTAATAACGTTCAGCAAAATAATCACAGCGAAAAATATTAAAAATATTCTAACTTTGACAGATTGTTTTTTATCCGCGATTTAGCTCGCGATACCACTATATGATTCTAAAAAGTAAATTTATCATTTCAGGTTTTTCTTTAGTTCTTAACCAGTTACAATCGCCATTTAGTAAATTAAAAACATTTTCTGACAGTATAAAGATGTCATTTTGATTTTAGTTCGTATAATATTTTTTGCTAAATTCCCATTGTAAGATGCCGAAATACTATAGATTTAGAGCGACTACGCCCACCCGGAAACCCAAACGATGTAGGGATAAGGAAAAAGAAAGAGAAATACAGAAGAAGTAAGTATATTGGTCCATCAGTTTGAGGGATATTCACTCTGAACTTTTCATATTAGCAGGTAATTTTAAGTAAACGGCATAAATATTCGAATATAGAAACATAAATTACTAATAAAAATATAACTTACAATACACATAGACATAGAAAACATCAATAAAGGTACTCTGTGTACCTTAGATTATAAAGTATATAGATAGGTATTGTAAAAGAGAAAAAAAAAAAAACTTAAAAACATTTATTGGTAAGATAGAAAAGTTTTTTTCATGCAATTTAGAATGGCAAATAAACGGCCCATCTGATGGAAAGTGGTAACCGTCGCCTATAGGGGGGAAAGGGATTGTTAGCAATGGAGTTTGACAGCCCCATTGCTAGCAATATTCCTTATTAGGTCGAAACCATCGTGAACAATTCTTGTTGAATTAGTCACGATGGGCTAACTGACCTGCTTTATTCTCACCTATCATCCTTCACTGGTGCTCCGCCAGTGTATATCGATAGCGCGGGTGGGGTTACCACTCCATTATCACCCATTAAAAAAAAAACCGTCGCCTATAGACATGAGCAGTATCGTGGACATAACACAGTATACTGTTTCGCTCATGATACCCCCCATGCGTTGCCATTCCTGAGGACTAAGGTGTTATTCCTCTGTACCCTGTAAATTTACTGCCATATCCTACCTTTCAAACCAAAACACAGCAATGCAAACACAACTGCTTCACGGTAAAAACACGAATGGGACAGGAGTAGGAGAATGTAGAAGTAGGAGTATGAACGAAATAAATTCTTATTATGTTTAAATTTTGAAGTGTATTAAGTTTTATAGGAATGTAGTTGGTTAGAGTTAAGTGTTCTGATCCTGATTGTAACAAAAATTAGAAAAAAAAAAAACCAGAAAATTCAGATATTCAAATACCACTTCACCTGCCATACTAGTCAGTTTGAACATCGATTATAATCTATCTGACAGCATACTTATATTTAAGATACAAAGTACTTTCTATGTGTCATAATTATAATATCTTTTATCACTATCTTCGTGTGGATAAAGAATATAGTCTTTTTTTCATCCTCAGGATAACTTAAAAGGAGATTTGAGGAACAAAGTACTAAATATGTAAAATTCGAAATTGAATCATAATCAGCCATTTGATTGGATAGGTAAATCAGGATTGCGTAATATCCTTGAAAAATGTTTAAAAGATGATAATGCAATGGTAACACAGCCTGACCTATCGGTATATACTGGCGGAGCACCAGTAAGCGATGATAGATGAGGTTGGAAACAGCTCAGTTAGCTTATTGTGATGAATTCATTAAGAATTAAGTTTCTAGGAAGAACCGCTTGGAGGTCGACCTCAGTACTAACAATTCCTTCCCCACTGGATAGAGTTGTTAGATTTGTCATTTATTTTTTAGTCGTAATCTTTTGTAGGACTTAAAAAATTCTTTTAGTGGGTAGGAGAAATAGATTTTTGAATTAAAAGCTTTGTGATGCGTATATATACGATAAGTACTGTTTTTCTATGTAAATATAAACGCAAATTATATTGTATTGTCATATTTTTTACGATCTCCGTGGTATATGGTGGGCACATCGATATACGTAAGTGAAGTCCCGGGTTCGATTCCTGGTCGGGATAATTTATGAAACAAACTTCACTGAATTGGCTCAGGGTCTGGGTGTTCTGATTCCCCAAGATGTTCGTTGCCTGGTTTCTCATAACACAAACCTCATAAAACACAATGTGATTGTATGGCACTTAATTATTTATTATTTATTTATAATAGGATCAGATTCGACACTGAAAGGAACTGGCTAGATGTAACACTAGCTTGCACACCAGCGCCATCTTGGTATCTCAGGCGTACATCATGGCGCGAGAGTCCACCATTAATGGGACTTCCTCGTGAATGGGCTTCGGGTCTCCGAGCATCAATACAACTGACCAATCACCCTATCTTAGCCTTCAAGATTCCGTCAAGTACTCTTGCTCAAGATATGAATCTGTACTGAGAACTCAAATAATTCTTTATTCAAAATTACAAGTTTCTTCAGGGATATTCCATTGAAGTGATGTTTTTGTAGTCATGTAAAGAGTTCTATTGTTCTCTTTGTTTATAGCCGTACAATTGTACCAAATAATTATGCTGTGTGGGTTAATACATAATTAAAATGGCAGCATTGGTGTTGTTGATTTTCCCGAACCAACCATAAGGGGGAAGGGATTGTTAGTAACGGGGTCTAACAATCTCATTGCTAGCAATATACCCTATCAGGTCGACCTCTACGTGGTTCCCTTTGGAAACCATCATGATTAATTCTTGTGGAATTCGTCACGATGGGCTAACTGACCTGCCTTCATCCTCACCTATCATCTAGCACTGGTGCTCCGCCAGCGATAACGCAGGTGGAGTTACCATTCCATTATCATCCATATAAAAACCAACAGTCAACCATACTATTTCTATAATATTGTCCAAGTCATTATATAAGTTAAAATGATCAGAAAGTGTTCTAAAACGTTAATCATAAAAAAAAGGTCAATTATCATCGAATATTTACATTTTTAGTAATTAGGTACCGTTCTAATACTTTAACTGTTGCAATTTTTTGGTGGTAGATTTACCTATGTGCTACTACTAGTATTATTAATAACATTTAGTTCTTGATTAATACTTTCTGAGTAATATTTAAATCACCATCATAATCATCATAGCTTCAAGCATCAAGCTTGTCCTGTCCACTACTAAAGATAGGTCTCCTTCATAGACTGCTGTAAGGAAAATATTAATGATGAAAAGGCCAATGATAAATATTGGAAATATAAATAATCATTCAGAAGTACTGAATTTTTTTTTTTTTTTGGTTTTAATATATTATCAAATAATACAAACGTGACAGACTTTATAATTAAAGCTCTTCAACCGGAACGATCTTAGTTCCATTTCTATACTTAGACGTGGTTTCACTTTATCACTTTATTGATAAATGGAATCCTTCGTAATTATCGTTCGTCAATATTGACTATGATGTGTGTGTACAGGTGACGGTGTACTATATCCACCAATTCATACTCAAGAGTAGAGAGACCTTGCTTTTTAAATATTAGATTTGTTGTCTGCAACAAGCTCATCCTGTAAAAAATATAGTGCCTACATAAGTGTACATTCTTTATATTATAAATGTAAAAGTTACTGATTGGATGGTGTAATAAGATAAAGCATAGGTATACTAGATCTTCAGTATAGGCGTATTAAAGAGGGGGGAGGGGGGAGCAGAAGTAAGATTATCATGGAACGAAAACTTTATCAACAGTGTAACATTTAAAGGAATGCTATTGTCTCATACTTATTATTACCTTTTTGGATTGGGCTTCGATTTCTCGTGGTCTAACATAGTGTAGCGTGCTATGGACATATTGTATCTCTCGATGTGGTAGTTCAAATATCTCAATCTGTGAACATTATCAAAGATCAGTGTTGCCAGATTATTTTTTTACGCAAATTTGAGTAAAAAATTTCGTGTTGGCGAAATTCTCGGTAATCTGCCAGCGTATCGCCAGCGCAGGCGGAGCATTGCTGTCTTTACAAATAATTCTCTCACAAGTACGCAGATTACAATGCTGAACATTTACGAGTTCGATTCAGTGTGGTATTTTATTGGAAAAGCGTTGCTTAGGTACGTATGAACAGAGAAAATGATGATTGATGATGATATAATAGGTAGTTACTATTAACCTTGCAGACATGTCGTCGTCTTCTCCTCCCCAGCCCCAGTATTCATTCGAGAAACCATTAACCTTGGTGAACTGCTCCTTTGTCATAGCTGACACTCCACCGAAGATTTCTTTATATGGCAATCTGGAATATTCCTATTATAATATTAGTAACGACTCGGATAAAGAACTAAATTAGAATATTAATAGTCGTAATTGCTTTTTTTTTTATAAAATAAATTATTTCATTTGATTGTACAATTTTTACAATAAATACTTGACGGAATTCGACGTCTAAGTTATTTTGAAAACATTTATTTACATTCGTTTTATCTATGTTATCAATCGAAGAGTGAGTGTAAAAAGTGGTATTCATAGTCATTATGGAATATCTTTAGCAGGTCTTAAACGAATCTTAAACGAAACGGCAGGTCGTAACTAATTATTATATATTTTAAAATTTATTAAAATATCAACTATTAAGCATACGAACTCGCGGGCATAGCTAATTTACTACAAGACCATTTACTTGAAATCAAATTTGTCTACTGCAGCAGACATGTGTCGAGGCTGGCTTGGGCAAGAGTATATGTTTCTCTGATCTAATGGTAGTAAGTCGACATCGTGGAAGATGAAACATTGCCAACCACCTACTTTTTGTTTTTCACTTTCCAAAAAGCCCACATTAAACAGTTTGGCACGATTGAAGTTTGCATTACCTGGAATTATAAAAAAAAAAAACTTTTTATATTTTTTTAAATGAATATTTCTTTAAGCATGTTTAGTCTTAGTTACATCCCAAAATGTACCCAACATTTTGGGATGTGAAAAAAGCATTGAAATTCCATGTCCATCTCGCTCAGATACGTACGCACGCACGCACGCATGCACTCATTTTGTCATGTAAAACAGCGCAATAAATAAACATTTTATCACTACCTCTATTAATATATTGATAAAAAAAATTAATTTAAAATACTTCCTAAAAACCTTTTTCTAACCACCCAAAAATAACAACAACAACCCTTTACAACTTTTCACTACTGACGTGTAGTCCTACAACTGATTCTGTTTTTTTTTTTTTTGTAATTCTAAATATTTTTTTTTGTAAAATTGTACAAAATAAAATGAAAATTTGAAATGGATGGTAATCCCGCCTACGGTTTCGGCATACGTTAACGGGGCACCAGTGAGAGATGATGGGTGAGAATGAAAGCAGTTCAGTTGGTCCAACGTGACGAATTCAACAATAATTAACCGTGATAATTTCTAGGAAAATCCGCGTGTAGGTCGACCTAATAGAATATATTACTAGCAATGAGGCTGTTAGATCCTGTTATTAACATTAACCCTTAATCCTTTCTAACCCAATTGTTGTGGGGAGAAGGGATTGTTAGCAATGGAGTTTGATAGCCCCATTGCTAGCAATATGCTCTATCAGGTCAACCTCCGCGTGGTTCCCCCTGGAAACTATCGTGAACAATTCTCGTTGAATTCGTCATGATGGGCTAACTGATCTGTTTCATCCTCGTCTATCATCCGTCACTGGTGCCCCGCCAGTGTATACCAATAGCGCGGGTGGGGTTACTATTTCATTATACCTATAAAAAAAACCCAATTGTTGTGCTATTTTAAGTGGCTGTGCTTGCATGTTTGATTCGGTTATTTCGGTTTGAAGAATTGGATATGGTAATGAAATTACAGGGTTAGTCCTCAGAAATGTTAAACCATGATACCATGGTTATCACAGTATATTCTATAACACCTATGGTGCTGTTCATGTCAATAGAAAACAGTTATGTTCCGGGTATAATTAGATAACTATCTAGTTATACAGTACACAACAAAATAATTAAAAGGCTCACCTAATTGTTCAACGATAAATATTCCATAGTCGATTTCTTGCTTCATTAGAAATGGATGCATATGATTTAGGAATATAGCCAAATGTTGTTTACGATCTCTGTAAATTTTTATATAACATCATAAACGTATATCTTATACGAAGGACATTTTGTCTGTGGACAATATTTCGCTATTATCTACCTTTTGTGTAAGTGGCTCCACGTGTGTACTGTAGCTGATGATGAGACAGTTAGCTGAGATCCGATAGTGGTGCATATTTATTTATTTAATATAAAAATCCACAGCTCTTTAAAATACAACTTACCTACATGCTAAGTCTCTTATAAATACAGCTAATAACGGATTTTACTTATACAAACAAAAATTATAATTCTAAAGCAAAGTGGGCAAGTTAGAGTGGGAGTATGCAAGTAATATAAGTGTATGTATGAAAGAAATTATATATTAAACTCGGTTAATTGATTGAATAGTGTTCCTGTAATAATTTCGGCCAGTTCCACTTGTTCCTACCAACTTCCACCTTGGGGGATAAGAGGGGGACTTCTTTCCACCTGTCCCTACCATTGTGTGTTCAGTAGGGATAAATGTAATGTATTATATATGCAATTTTTTCTACCTATATTTTTTTGATAATTCAACAAAACTTGATTACCTCTTCTTCTTCTGAATTCAAATAGCCAGGGGTTATCAATTCAGTCGTTTTTTTCTGTTTGTTCCTCATAGCTACGTCAGTTATAAGTCGATTTGTAAAATTATATTTTTTTATCTGAAAATATATACTTACAGATCCCTATAAATATATATACCCCTATAAATTTTATCAACATCGGTTTAGTACTTTAGTTTTTGAATTCAAATTACAATAATTTAGGCCACAATTGAATATAAATAACTAAGTTGTATTAAACAATAAATAAAAAATTGTATCCTATAGAACAGAATATTTTTTGTACAACTTAGAATGGCAAAAAAGCTGACGACTCACCTAATGGAAAGTGATAACCGTCGCCTATAGACACGAGCAGTACCATGGACATAACAGAGTATAATGTTTCGCCCATGATACCCCCCATGTGTTGCCATTCTTGAGGATTCAGGTGTTATTCCTATATACTCTGTAAATTCACTGCCATATCCCACCCTTCAACCGAAACACAGCCATGCAAACACAAGTGCTTCAAGGTATGGTAATCCCGCCTGTGCTAACGGGATACGCTGATTGCTTCAAGGTTTAAACATGAATGGGACAAAGGTACCCAAGCAAATGACTTTTGCACTAAGTCTCCTCTGGTATTCTTTCTGGTATTCTAGTCAATCTTTTTATTAACTTATATCGCTATCAATGGAGACTGATATCTTTATTACTAACTATCCCTTCCCCTTACCTATACCGTTCCAAGAACTTTTGACAGATGGCTAAAAAGCATAGTTTAAAAATAAAGAAAGTGCAGAAAATTGCTAATATGTGCAGAAATACCTGAATGGTACAATTATAGCTACTTTATGCCTAGCAGTACAGTAAGGAGGCGAGTACTTTCCTCCGCACGCTACCTCCGGGTACTGAGTGTCCACTCGTTCCAATTCTAATTCCGTCTTATTCACTGGAACGGGGCCTGGAATATAAAAACAGAAAATATGCAAATTGTGACATTGTGTCTAAATTAATTATATATATATATATATATATATATATATATATATTAAACCAGCAGTATCAGAGTTCGTAGGAAATACAGCCTAACCCTTCTTTGCATAATGGTGGAAATTTCCATCATAACATTGAATGCCCAAAAATAATATAAAAGAACAAGTTCACTTTCAGTTTTTTTCTTTCCTTTTATACAACTTAGAATAGCAAACAAGCCGATGGCCCACCTGATGGAAAGTGGTAACCGTCGCTTATAGACATGAGCAGTACCATGGACATAACAGAGTATACTGTTTCGCCCACGATACCCCCATGCGTTGCTATTCCTGAGGACTCAGGTGTTATTCCTCTGTACCCAGTAAATTCACGCCACCCTTCAAACCAAAACGCAGCTATGCAAACACAACTGCTTTACGGTTAAAATACGAATGGGACAGAGATACCCAAGCAATCGACTTTTGTACAAAGTCTCCCTCTGTGTGGATACCTTTTTAATGGACATTGCAAAAAACAAATCATAGTTGTCAAATTTATTTTTTAAGCATTTTTCCCTTAAATATTGAACATGAATTGTAACACCATGATTTATTTTACCAATAAAAAAAAAATCATGCAAAAAATAATCTTCCTAACCTTCTAAATTATCATTTGCTTATGGGCCGTCTCTTTCTTTCCCGTGGATAAGAAGAGGCGTCTAAGTTAATGGTTGAAAGACGGGCAGCAGTGTAGGGACGCTTAAGCGGCCTTAAAAACGTCACCAAAATCTAACTGCGGTTGTAAACCCACCTGCTGATCGTGGCAACTACTGGCAAAACACCTTAATGACAAATGCAGTCTATGGGGGAGGCCTATGTTCAGTAATGGACAGTTAACGATTAGTATGATATGAAGATAATTTGCTTTATATGTATGAGGGCATGTAAAGTCGTCGTTATGTAAGTTATAGGTTTTATATATAGTGCAATGAAGGCGTCCGTAAACTTCTGACATCAAATAGTGTTTCACGCGAGCATCAGCAGTAGTAATAAATTTAAAGTAGTAAACGTATCGATTGTTGTCGAGAACGGCGCAAGTACTAATTCGCGGAGAAAAAAAATTTTAATATACGTATAAAGACATTATGACAAGGTTGACTGTAAGAGATCCCTTTATGGGATAAGTCCGCCATTGTATACTAAATCATTTACTAGTATTTAATCTGACTTATGTACAATAAAGATTTTTACAATTACAATTACAATTATGTCACCAAAATATTTGTAAAAAGGAAAAAGCACTAAAGCACGAAAATACACATACGCACGCACGCACAAACACGCGCCCATGTACACGCGCACGCGCATACGTTAATACACACTTACACATACACCTACAAACATACACACACACGCGCACACGCATTCACGCATACGCACACGCGCTCACGCATATGCACACGCACACGCATACACACACATACATACACACAAAGCATTGAACTCAAATTATCATCACGCTCAATAAATAAATAATATCCTTACGTACACACAAACACACATATACATATATACTTTTACATGTAAAACAGCACAATAAATGTAAATTTTATAACTGTATTATTACGTTTCGATAAAGATAATTTCTAATATAAATTTCTAATTAAAAAAATATTTCTTAATAATTCAATAATAATGTTTACAATTTTATGAAGCTAAGAAATTTTTACTTCTGACATGCAGGGCACCGATTGATTGTTTTTTTATTTATAAAGAAAAGTACCTAAATCCTGCGGCATATTATCACACAGAGGCAAACTTTCATTTTTCACAATATTGGTAGCATTGCAGCTGTCTGTATATTCAGTTTCAGTATTATACTTCAATATGCTTTCTTTATATTTTCTTTGTTCTAAAACTGATTCCAGTAGTTCAAGTCTTTGTTCCACAGTATCGGTCCTGTAAAAATATTTAAATAATAAGCACAATATATTTAAATATTTAAGCCTATTGTAATTTACAATATAATGACTAGGTTATAAGAAACAAATTCTACCGCGTGAACATGTTAGAACGAGACAGACATCCGTTGTTTCATTTCTTTTTATGCTTGTGCTAACGAAAATGTGTCTATTGATATACTCGTTACTATAGTCTACTTAGAGGACTAATTCTCGTTACTAATTTCTTTATACTACATTCCATAACATGATGTGGATATAAACCATAAACAAGTAGATTTTGTTTCATAAAGAAAAAAAAAACATCAACTTCAATCGTGGTAAAAACAATTATTTCGATATAAAACCAAGCTACTGAACTGATTATATTATAAAATTTCTATAAGATCAGTCTTAAAGTATATCCATTCAGATAAAAATTAGTTTGACAAAGTTCTGAGCTTAGATTGAGTACCAGCGGGCAGATGTCGTTCAATTGTCACGTGACCGCTGACTGGCTGGTTTGTAGCGTTCATAATATCAATTAGCAAGGCAGTTCAATTTACGCCGTAATCTGCCTGGAAATAAGAGTTTATAATACGGCCCCAGGTATCAAAAATGTATCAAAATTTAGTCAGCTAATTTGATATTTTGTTGACTTTTTTTTAATCAAAACGGCTTATTTAAGATTCAAGAATTTCAAGCAACAAAATATTTAGTACTCTTTACTAATATAACGATCAATATGATATTTTGTTCGTGGAAATATATTCGTTTTGTTTTTTAATTTACCCTTATAATATAAATTTCTTCCACATAATAAGTAAAGGATGTATATATTTATATATATATTCTTTATTACACTTAAACAATACATACGACGATTAGTTTAACAACTTGTTAGCAAGGGAGGGCTTATCTCTGAAAGAGATCTCTTCCAGCCAACCCAGTGTAGTTAGAGAGAAAATAATTTGGGTAATTCAGTGCAGGAAAGGTACTGGTAAAAATAATGTAAATACAACAAATACAAGTTGTAAATAAATAAATAAATACATACGTAAATAAGTAAATAAATAAATATATATACATATGTATAAGTGCATAGAATTATCATATAGTATTGGTTAAAAGGTGTGATTTCAGTCTTCTCTTGAAGGAAGTACACATGAATAAAAAGTTAATCTGTTTTTGGTGAAGAATTTGTATGGAGAAATAAAATCGAATAGAGAATCCTCTCTTTTTTTAAGTCGACTGATAAAAATACTAATACCATCGTATGTACAACAAGCATTCTCAATATTTAACCATTGAAAAAAAATCTGATTGCATTTGTTACCGTTCAATCGGACGCACATTGTTGTATTCGTAATATGGTATGTTTGAGAAGAACGAAATAACGCCGACAACAGCCATCATCAGCAGTAGTAGGGGATGGACTTTACGTGGTACATGCCAGGTCTTCAGAGCTTCCAATCTCATAATTTCTAGTGCAAAATAAAACGATTTATTAAATACCATACTTGTCAAGCGTGGCAACTATTGGCAAAACCCCCCTCAAAGTAGGGGGGTTTATGTCCAGTAGGGGATAAACAGCTGATACAATATAATAAAAAAAAATTTTTTATTACGGGTGCTTGATTATTGAAACACTCGTTTTTTTTATATAACTATGGTGGCAAACAAGCATACGGACCATATGATGGTAAACGAGGTTACTATGGATGCATGACACAACGGATGAAACGCGCGTTTTGTCAATTTAAAAAAAATTCCCTTATTACAGTCTTAAGGAGTGGCAACGCTGCGTACCAAAAACTTTACATTGCATTTTCTTTGATGTCAATAGACATGAACTATAGGTGACGGTTGCCGGTTTGTAATAGGTGAACCATTAGATTGTAAACAAAAAATAAACGTTGTTGAATGAAATTTGAGTTAGGTAATAGCTTTTTTGTAGGCCAAGAAGTTATCCTTTAACTATATTACAATTCTCCCTTTAAAATCTAAATTTACGCCAGAAGTTTTCTATTATATAATAAAAATGTAATATTACTTAATTTATAATCGAACTATATATAGATAAATACTCACATACTTACAAGTCTTATCTACTTTCCGCGGACTTTGTAGTGAAACAACTCTAGTCACTTGCATACACACTACACCTGCCTCAAATTTTTGCGAGTTGGTTAAATTCAGGTACTGTTTGTATCTATATGTACACTTAGCAAAGTTTACGTTTAAAGTAATTCGTACGTATTATTAACTCACAATATAAATACATATAATGATATATATATATATATAGATAAGTACATTGATAAACAAAAAATATAATGTGCAAATCCTTATCTGTTTTTACTAATAATGATTAAGTTTATCTGATGGCTAGTAATAATAATTAGACCACTAACTACGATTTGGTATCGTACAAGCAAAATTATTGTCTACTAGTATTAAAAAGTAGTTTTTTTTTTACATATATCACAACAAAACAATTGATTACTTTATTAATACAGGCTAATTAATTTATTATTTTATCAATAATTCAAATGATTTTATAATAATTAATATATAATAACCTTAAATGTTTATTAAAGTTCATAATATTGTTTCGTATAATTTGTTGACTAAAATATACTACTATCCACCACAAAACAGGCTTTGGCTAGTATGGGGTCATACCTATATTGTACCATAGGCTAATTTTGTATAAGGAAATAAAGTTATTATTATTATTATCTATCTAGTTCATTATTATTAAATTTAGCTAAGTACATATATAATTGTATGTATAAATAATAGAGATTATAGGCTTATTGTTATAGGCATTATCAGGTGTACCATTACGCGGTACTCTCTGAAAATCATTATCGAATCGAATTCCATTATTCCATTAGTCCATCGGAAGTACCATTTCATATTTATCTACAAAAAAGCATATATTTATGTATCCTGTAATCAAACGCGGATTCAGCTCTCAAAAAAGGTGTGGTCACAGTCATACGAAAATCGGCCAAGTGCGTGTCGGAATATGAACTATGAATATTTATATGTTACAGTTACAGTATCTATATATTGACTTAATAATGGATGTATTAAATATCATTTAGCTAATAAATAGTATTGAAATGAAGAACCTTATCTAAATAAATACAGATATCAGACTGATAAGGGGGAAGTCGAAATGGGTGATAACTTTTTTCTGTCATCCATGATCAGAGGAACCTATTATATAGATTTTTAAGCGATACCGATATAACCCTGCTCGCTCATGATCGATATAATGCTTTCGTAGAAAGAGAAGATATTTATAAAATATATAACGCTCTAAGATTGGGGGGAAAGGGATTATTAATAATGGAGACTAAGAATTCCATTGCTATCAATATACCCAACCAGGTCGACTTCCTCGCGGTTCCCCCTGGAAACTATCATGAATAATTCCTCATGAATTCATCATATTGGGCTAACTGACCTGTTTTCATTCTCATCGATCACCTTTCATTGGTGCTCCGCCAGCGTATACCGTTAGCGCAGGCGGGGTTACCATTCCATTTTCACCTCCCAAAAAAAAACGCTCTAAGATTTTGTACAGAATGTAGTGTCCATGTGAGCAAAGCCGTTGGACGTACACTAGTAAATTAATAGTCATGTAAAATTTTATTTTATTCGCCGACGAAAATTACAAAAGTGTTAAAAATATAAAGGCATTGGCTATAATCAGTCTACAGACCTGAAGAGACCGTAAAAGTATGATGTCACAAGTCTATTAGAGTTGTTGGCATGCGCATCGTGCCCACAACGGTAGATTTGTACATACCTGTAATATCGAAGATCACGTTTGTAGATGACCGTTACCTCTTTTCATCCGTCACTTTGTTTGGTAAGGGACAATGGTAAAAAAAAGATATTGTTATATGAAAAACAAAATATATTCAGAAAAACAAATTTTGACATAAAAATAACCGTATCATCAAATAGTTATCACTTTTTTTTTAAGTAACTCAATGGTATCTAAATCCTATTCTCGATCCTACGTTAGGTATATTTATTACAAGGATTTGGATTTATAAGCTGAGTTAAAACTAGTATGAAATAAGTTAACATTTCATTCTCATATTGTATAAAATACTAAGATTCTGTAATAAACAAGATTCGATTAGATTCTAAGTAAATTGGTTAAGCTAATTTTTGGCCTTACACATAGGTAGGTAGTATGATTGTGAATGAAAAATATAACATTAAATAGTTGACAACTGCGACGACGTATGCGTGAATGGATTTGAGATAAAAATAGTTAATAATAATAAAAAAAAAAAGTAATAAAAAAGACAAATCAACTTGCACGAATCACTTAATACCTATATGTACTTGTATAACTAATGTCGGGCTAATAAAAAATAAATAATATTGGTATAAAATGCCTATTTTATGTTAATCTAGTTACCACTATTTTCATTATCATGCAATATCTATTTAAATATGGTACAATTTTCGTATAGTTCATGAGACGTGTATTATGTTTTAACATTGCAGTGATGATGTATGATGGTCTCATGAGAACCAAATAAAAATAAAATTGATATATTAATTACAGATCGTAAAATACCAACAAGTTAACAGCGTCATAATGTACGGTCACAGTCTGTAACTGATCATATCGTTTAAATTTTGTTCATTAATATTGTCTCTATTGGAGCTACTAGACTATTAAATACACACACTTTGCTATTCTCTTCAAAACCCAAGTCAAGCAAATGGATGGAAAACAGAAAATTACAGTAGTATACTTAGCGGATATAAATGTCCGACATGACATGTTGTAATAATATATAAGATGAAATCGAATGTATTTGCATATTTCAAAGGAAGTGTTCTCAGATTGAAACTGAACATTGTTCCCAAAAAAGACGTGAGTTGAAAAAAGACAATATAAATTTTAAACTTTTCATACCAACACGGCGTATTATTTTTTTAATATGGTAAAAATGGAATAGTAAACCCGTCCGCACTATCGGTATATACTAGTGAGTGACGATAAATGAAGGTAAACTCAGGTCAGTTTGTCCATGATGATGGACCAACTGACCTATTTCCATCCTCACTTATCATCCTTCATTGGTATCCCGCCAGCGTATTCTAATAGAGCACACGACGTTAGTATTCCATTATCATTTATGGAAAAAAAAAACACTCTTTAAGACGTATCATGTAATTTACTGTCATCCAATGATTTATAACATTATTGCTGTCACCAATTGATTGATTATTCGAAGATTTTGAATTTAAATAGCATTGCAAAAAATATTAGTCTGTCTCTTTTTAATTTAAACGATATAACAGTACAAAGTGTATATATGTTGTTGAAACGCTTATTATAGATACAAATAAATTAGGATTTTATTACACCTATGTATTATTTTGCAAGTTAACAGATAAAACTTAATAAAAGTGTAAAAAATATATCCAGATCAAGAAAATATATGTACATTTTATTGAAAATATGCAAAAATGATTAAGCAATAAAACTGAGAATAAGTTATCAGTCCTAAATATAGGCCAACCTAAAGATAAGCCATTGCTCATAGTGGCAACCAGTTACACAGTGTAGTAACTTTAGAATAATTTACTAAGCAATATTCGATGATATATTTATAGAAATATATAATAGTTCCTTTTATAATATACTGGGTACCATTTCGAATTAATAATAAATAATTGAAAATACCTATTTATAATTTAAA
The DNA here is from genome assembly GCF_026898425.1 of Galleria mellonella. Classification (NCBI taxonomy): domain Eukaryota; kingdom Metazoa; phylum Arthropoda; class Insecta; order Lepidoptera; family Pyralidae; genus Galleria; species Galleria mellonella. The sequence goes on from NW_026442061.1 coordinate 413,466, forward strand.
AAGATAAAATGGGGGAATATCTAATAAGTATAATTTACTTTCTATGGATTCATTATACAACATTTACGGGATAGTTATTTATAATGTTGGACTTTGCTCCAGAAAAAAAAAAAAAATTAGGAGGGTGGCGAGTGTAACCTTTTTAAAGTACGTATTATTTAAGCCATTTAGGTATATTACAGAGTACTTAGTATCTTCTTGTTCAAGTACCTATGATTTTTTTTTAAATATGAGCAATGGTTTAATCTTTTACAATTATCAATATTATTGGTATCACATTGTATCCCTTATAACTAGGTTATTATGGAAATTAGATTTTTATTTACAAAACTGAATATTTAGAGATATTGTTTCTTGAAATAAAAGATAAAAGAATCTTAAATTTAATTATTTATTGGAACAAGCTTTTGGAATGGTTATTCGAATAGCCATCTTTATAGGTTGACTATTAGATAAACAGCGATAGGTAATGCATATTATTAGAATAGGTACATATTACAATTATTTCATTATCTTAATGTACTCATGTTTTTTTTTTTCTATACATAAAATAATTCAGATTTTAAAATGTAAATTAAAAAAAAAGCATAAAAATATTTGACTAGTCCTTATTACTAACTCAATATTGTTATTTAGCACGTTCATGTTGTCTGTACTTTTTTTTTTACAATTCTAAGCGATTTTTATAATGTAAACTTATTTTTATATGTAATATCTACAACAAGCTATATACATGGATTTTCCAACTATTATTAAGTACATATTTATTATTATTATTATTCAAATTTGTTAATAGTTTAATTATGGAAACATGGAGATATTATGTGCATAAAAACTAGTGCAATTATTATCTCTGAGATAATTAGGGATACCTAATATGTACAAACAAATATATGGCGAACACCATTACAGAAGAATATTATGTAAGAATTATTACGGTTTATTTAAAGCCTTAAAGTGATGTTAGGTATAACGTATAACCATAGATAAAAATGTATTAAAACGTACAACGAAGAAAAGCCCGCGAGGTTCTATAATATGCGATTAGGCCGTGAATACCTAAGTACATCATTATTGATTATTCCAAGTAGGTAATATATTGTTGACAATTTCAAATATATGGTACACCCCTTATTCATAAAAACCTCAAACGTTTCATAATAAATTATTAATGTATTTTGTCTTTTTCTTTCGTGTTAAATTCCCCATTTGAAAGAAAGCGATAAAATATTTTAAAATAGGTGTGTAGGAGGTTTTAGTTATTATGAATAGGGAAATAATGTTTACAACAGCACAAGAACATAATGGTTCTTTATTTAAGTCCGATTCTGTCAATTCTGATTAAAATCAACAGACATTTATGACAGTCTAAAGGTATAAAATGTTAATAGATACCAGCTAATAACTTGAGTACTAACATGTAATTCGCGCAGTAATAATTTTATGTAGAAAACATATCTATCAAATACCTACTACGCAAGCATTGTCTATGGTCTTGTTCAAGTTATTTTCCGCGAATTGTACAAGGTGTATATTGAAAATGGAATTTGTCGTCACCAATGAAAAAATCTATGTAGTTTGTCTATGGATAGATTTTGACATGTCTCAGACTAAGAAGTCAACGCAACGTCGCAGCTAGATTATTTTGAAGGCTTATTTTTTAGTTACATTGATGTTCGTATGTTTGTATTTTCAAATCTAGATAATATACATATAGTTGGAGCGTCGAGTTTCAAAAAATAAAAAATAAAATCTGGCTAACGCGTCGTTTTTTTTTCAAACTAAGTGTTTTAATGGAAAGTTTAAAAGCACATTTATAATATGGTAATTATAAGTAAATAAAATGACAGTTTGTGTTATCAATCAAATACAAGATTATTGCAAAAGAAAAAAAAAAACCAATAAAACAAGTTGGGTTTTTTTTTTATCAAAGTATTTGCAGGGAGACACTCAAGAGATTTTTGACCTGAATTGTATTACATAATCATGTATAAATTAATGACTGTGTATAAAATACAATAGCACTGTAACGTTACATTATTGTAATGTACGTCATATTGTCATAATCTGTCCTTAATATAATTTTAGATGGCCAAGTTAGTTTAATAATGTGAACATAATAATGTCTTTTTATTCGATATCACAAATTTGGAAAAAATTAGACATGTGTCTAAAGAAATTAGTGGAATTTCAAATATAGTAAATATACAATCGATTGTTATCTACGCCAAATTATAATTTAAACTAATATATTTTAATGTAATAACTACCATTAGGTGGTTAACTTATTTGTAATTTGTTCGAGAAAGCTCGACTAGTTTCGGGACCATTCTAGACCCCTAGTCTTGAGCGGCTTTTATGAGAGCGAGAATCTGACACACACTCGTCACTGCCGTTAAAGACGAAGGATCCCAAATGAAACAAATTCCAGACAAGTTAAACCGACAGTTATTACATTAAAATATAATGTGTACTTAGCAAACTTTTACCAATAAAATTAATCAGGTGTTAAAATATACAATCATGGGTGTGAAACATAAATTATTGATTAATATCATATTAACTTGTACTTAATATTGTATGTATTGGCATAATGTTATAAAAATGTATCAAAAACGGTATAGTATTTGATGTACACACTTATATTTATATGATGTCAAGCAGAAAATATGTACTAACATTCTAGTAATAGGCGACACGATTTAGTACATTATCGTTGGGTCCAACCCCGTTTCTATAAAACAGATTTCCCGAACCAATTTGTTGACGTTCTAGTTCTTATCTATGCTCTATCCGTTGTAGCATTATGTGAAAGACAGCTCACATTTTGGCTATCTTTATTATTAGAGTCAAAGTCAATGTAAATTCTTTTGCATAATCAAATGTTTTATTGGATCTGTAAGTCAGTTGTGTCTATGGTTCTTGGGACCCATAACATGTTAGCAGATAGAGTATAAAGGTAACTTTGACAATGGTGTACCAAATTGTGTCGTTTACAAATGCTTTTCAAGTCACTATGTGAACAGGCTTACTTACATTATTTATTGTATTATGTACTTATTTAACTTTGTTCCGATCTTATAGCTACTTTGTTAATAAAGAGAAAAAAAAGGGTATAAAAATAAAAATTAAAAAAATAACATTCCTTTACGCTCCGTAATGACTATCAATGCATACGAATAGCGTAGTGGAATAAAAAACACAAAATTTACATAAAAACAAATTTCATGCCCACATCATAGAAAATATAATAAGATAACTAATTTTAATAATTAATTTGATTTAAATTGTTCCAGAATTTTCCAGTCGCTATATTTTGATTAATTGATTTTTTATTAAAGTAAATATTGAGAAAGAGGGACATGATTAATTCACTATAACAATTATAAAAAATATATAATAATAAAAAAAAAAAAAATCATAATGCCCAGTTCAAATAATTCCAGAATATTCTAGTCGATTATAAAAGAAAGTTCTAATATGAAAAGGTAACTTTTCTAGACAATATACAAAGGAATCTATTATTGATAAAAATTGATACAATCATTTGTACCTTGCCTAGAGAGTAGAGTAGGTATCCAGTATACAATATCTAGGTACTCCATAGACGTAGTATCCATAACGTACGTACTTATGAAAGATAGACAGTGACATTTTAGTGTTATACTAAACTTATTTGGGCGATTTTCTGCTTTCTGCGTGCCATTTCTATCTAATTTCGTCAAACTTTTTTTTAATATCCAGTCTTCAGAAAGTATTTTGTACAACGATTCCTTCTATATTTTGGGGTATCGGGGTATTTGGGGTAAAGTCGAAAGCATCATTGAAAGGTCCACAGAAGTTGGACACTTGCTGAAAATCACCCATTTTCTTAGTATTTATAATATGTAGAACCTTTCTTGTATATCTATGTATATTTATTATTGTACTGAATTTAGCGACTGAAATGATATGAACCAGGCAGAGAGATCATAGACAAGTAGGTATAACATTGTTTTTTTTTTATACAATGCACTTTTCATTAACAATGGGTCGTACTCAAGTGTAAACCAGTCATAGGACTTATTTATTTCAGTTCTACTAGATATAGACTTAAATAGATGTCGCAAGTTATTTAAAAATTTATTAAGATCAACTATGCCATGATGTTCTATCTATAAATGTTTAGATGGCTATATATGTCTAGATGGAGCGTCCAGTTTCGAAATCATCTCTAGAAGGCGGAGAAGGGACGTAAATACGTAGCAATTCACTTACTTTCACTGCTATATACCTTCTTCTTTTAAATATATGTCGCATCTGTTCTTGCTCTTTGGATGTCCCATCACCCGTATCGAATCGTGAGGACGGGTAATCCAGTTATTACACGAAACGAATCAAAGTTGTGTATTGAGGTTGAACGTGACAATGTGGAGATAGTAGATGATATTTATAAAAACGAAGTTGCGACATCTATTTAAATGTATATCAGTGATTCTGTACAATCTTCAAATGAGAGATCTAAACGAATGTATAGTATAATTAATTAATAAGATTATCACATACGAGTCCACACTGTCGTTACCGTTCGTCGCCAAACAACAGTTTGGCGAAATATGTCCATCAGCTACGCTCGTCTATATTGGCTAAGATGTGTGTGTACAAATGGTTTTGGACTATTTCAACTAATTCGTATTCGAGGGTCGATAGTCCATCGTTCTGGAATATCTTGCTAGTTTGCGACAGTAACTGGTACCTGGAAACAAGGAAGGGAATTTTATATAGGAAATATAAACTTTACCAGAGGGAGACTTTGTACAAAAGTTGATTGCCTTGGATACATTGGGTACATTGGGTACCTCTGTCCTATTTGTTTCTACCGTGAAGCAGTTGTGTTTGCATGGCTGTGTTTCAGTTTGAAGGGTGGGATATGGCGAGAACTTACAGGGTACAGAGGAATAACATTTGAGTCCTCAGGAAGGGCAACGCATGGGGGGTATCATGGGCGAAACAGTATACTCTGTTATATCCATGGTACTGCTCATGTCTATAGGCGACGGTTACCACTTTCCATCAGGTGGGCCGTCAGCTTGTTTGCCATTCTAAGTTGTATAAAAAAATAGCAATTAGCTTTTGCCCTTTTGATATAGAACCAGTTCTAGATGTATAATAAATAAGCCGACTACTTTTTGCGCATACTTTCTCGCCTATTGCATAATTAGCTTTGTAATTAAAAGCTTCTTGATTTATGTCTAAATAAAATAACAATGTAATGTATAAATAACATAATTGTTAATACCTTTTGGGGTTGGGTGCTGATTTTTTGTGATCTAACATAGCATATCGTGCTATAGACATCTTATATCTTGCTATATGATAATTCATCTTTTTTAACCTGCAAAGAAATATATAAATTTTAATATTTTATTTTTTTATGAATAAGGCCTTATAGGATTATACTTATTCATTTTTAATACCACTATCGCCACTACTGTATGTATTTTTGAATCTAATCTTTATTAATTTTACATTTGTGACGACTTAAGTTTATTTTGGAGTCTTACTGACTTCATAAAATTGGCATATATATTTGATATAAAAGAAGAAATAGTCTATTTTTTATAACACTCATTCAATATGCCCGTAGCTAGACTCGTTTCCCTATGTTGTATGTATAGTTATTCGTTTCAGGGTTTCCAGATGCAAATTTTGATTTTATACCAAGCGTCAAATATTTTTTCTACATATCGTTACGATTTTCAGGATTTTTACCCAATCACAAAGTTGTATTGTTTTTAATTATTTCATTACGTTTTGCCATGTGCGTGAAATGAATGGCGATAAAATAATTATTTCTTATCTTTTAACTTTTCTCTCTCTTTCTCTTATTATATATTTTATTATGTACCTTACATATCTGTACAGTGTTTACAAATACTAAAATTATTTAGTCGACCCAAAATTTCCAAACAAATTACCTACCCAAATTTCTTTAAAAAAATTACCTAAATTTAATTTTTTCAAAATTTCGCAAATAGAAATGTTTTACCCAAAATTGCGAACTAAATACCCATTTTTTTTATTTTATTTTGGTAACCAAACAATCTGGCAACACTTAAAGTATGAACCCTCATTTGTATCCATGGTCATGAATAAATAAAAAAAAATTAACCCTTATTTGGTTAATTTGAATACACGGCCTAATTACGATATTAAATTGCTGGTCTACATACCTATAGAACATATCATCATCTTCACCTCCCCAGCCCCAGTATTTATTGGAAAAGCCGTTGACTTTAACAAATTGTTCTAGAGTCATTGCTGACACACCGCCGAAAATATCTTCGTATGGTAATCTGAAAAACATAAACCAATAATTAGGAAAAAAAAATGTAGTTGGTAATATTGTACAGCCCTTATCAATTACAGAGTAGAGAGATGTTAAATAAACTAGAATGGAATGAGACAGGATAGGGAAGAATAGAAAAAAACAAATAGATATGTTCATGACTGTAATTTATAACAGTATTTGGCAAAATACTTTTATATCGATGATTAATTCTAAGAATTAGATTAGGCATGCAATGCATATAATCTCGAATGTGACTTTATTCAGAAGTGCGATTTAGCCATGGTGATACATTAAGTGCTAACATATAGCAAACTATGTAATTATACTAAGTATAAATATTAATTATTTGTGTGAATATATAAATATAGATTTTATATAAACATATATGTATAATTAATTAAATAACTAAGGGACTAAGAAAATATAAAGATCGAGGGATGGGCAGCAGCATTCCTCTTAAAACACCATCAAAAGCCTAACTATGGTTACCAATCCGGCTGCAAAGTATGATAAATACTGGATAAACTCCCGCCCCTTTATTGGGGAGGCCTATGTTCAGTGGACAGCTAATGGCTAATATAATATGAAGATAGCCGCACATAAATGTTCGTGCAAATTAGAAAGGAACTTACTTAAAATTGAGCTTATCTATAGAGGCCGACATGTGCCGCGGCTGTCTGGGGCAGGAGTACATGTTCCTTAAATCCAACGGCAGTAGGTCGATGTCGTGGAATATGAAGCACTCCCAGCCGCCAGCCTTCTGTTTCTGGCTCTCCATGAAGCCCACGTTCATTAACTTGGCGCGGTTAAATTCACTGTTGCCTGGAAATAAAAAAAAAAATTAAGGAGCAATTATAAATATGGTTATGTACAGTTATCGGTTCGCTGTGTAGGTCCTGACATATAATAGGTTACCCCTTTTTTCCACGGGTGTCGTAAGAGACGACTAAGGGAGCTTATGTTTAAGGGATGGGCAGTAGCGTCCCTCTTAAAACTTCACTAAAAGCCAAACTGTGGTTGCCAACTTGCCTGCCAAGTGTAGCAATTAGTAAACCCCTCTTATGGGAGAGGTCTATATTCAGCAGTGGACAGTTAGCGGCTGATATGATAATGATAATTATTATAAATATTAAAGTGACGTTGTTTATTTGTTTGTTACCTCTTTTTGTCTTAACTTCTTCATCGATCGTCAAAAAATAAAAAAAAGACATAATTTATGTCTGAGATGGAGAATAACAAAAAGTGTATTTAATCATGAATAAAACTGAATTACAAACTAGTATTTTACCAAGTTAACTCAAAAAAAAAATACCTTCTTGTTCAACGATGAATATTCCATACTCTATCTGTTGCTTCATCAGGAATGGATGCATATGATTCAGGAATATCGCTAAATGCTGCTGACGGTCTCTGGAATAACAAATACAATGGACATTTTAATTTTACCAGATATAATGATGTAGGACGAGCCTAATGTGACATTTATACGGCATGATGTCGATTTGACCCAAATTAGATTGCATTAAATTTAGTTTCGATTTAAATCATCCACAAAATATGCAATTTGAACAACTTTAAAAATATGCATATTATGTATTATTTTCGTCATTTTTAAACAGTTTTTAACAGGATTTCAAAAGGAGGTTAGATTTTGTAACCTAGTCACAAAAAAGAAAAAAAATCCGCGATTACATCATCAATTTTAAAAAATAAGAGCATTTTCTCAATCCAGAGAGTTTACTTCTGTATTGCTTACATTTTAATTCCGTAACGATGGAAGCTGCCATATTTTTTATTTTGTAAAGCCATATTTTTCTGTTTGTTACGAAGCAAAATCTACTATACCTTTATTTATAAGTAAACACGCAATTTTTACAATATAGGTATCTATAAAATGACACGTCTTTTTCAGTGCGTTCGCGTAGTAGTTTGTTTTTTACGGAGCAGTACATACTTTATTTATATAAATAACTTATAACTTTATTGACCAAAATAAAATATGGCACAAAAGGCAGACTTAATGCTAGTAGCATTCTCTACCAGTCATATTTGTGGATGTGCTTTTTGTAAATTATTAATACGTTCAAAAAATATTTTCCGAGGACTAGGATTTTCAAATACAGCATCGAAAATTAGAAATGAGTAATATATTTTATAACAAAACATACTGTAATTACAATATCTATGTAATAGACTCAGTAATGGACATATTAAATATCAGATATCCAATATATAATATTTAAATGAAAAACCAGATCGAAGTTAATATAAATATCCGACTGGTAAGGACGATGTAGGAATGGGTGATAATATCTAGGAACCCAATATATAGATAACGAAGTGGTATCGATATTACCCATACCTATTAAAAATATTTTAAAATTATTTTTGTATCTTACTTTCGTACTGTCTGTTAAATATATATCTATTGATTGATCATTAGTCATAGTATATAAGTGCTTTGTAATTAAAAAGATTAAATGTTGTAATTACCTGAATGGCACAATTATGGCCACTTTGTACCTGGCTGTACAATTGGGAGGCGAATACCGACCGCCCCAATGCACTTCCGGGTATTTCTTTTCCACCCACTCCAGTTCCACTTCGGTTTTGTTTACTGGTATTGGACCTGACAATTGTTAAATAAAAAATTTAGGAGGAAATTTAATGTATTTGTCTTAAATCATATACTTATATATTTAAATACTTATTATGTTCACGGCAATCGATTACTATCAGGTTTAAATTTGTGTTGTTTTTTACAATCAATTCTAAATAAACTTCGTATTCTCCCCCATCACCACATGAAGGTGTGGTTTATGAGCAAAGTGTATTTTTTGTACAAAAACCGCACCAATTACCTAATCCTTAAAATAGAATATTCTGTGTTATAAGGAACCAAACAACGACAGTATGTATATAAGGGCACATAGAAATCCCAAATCTGAGCCAATTCAAAAAGTTAGTTTCCTAAATTGGTTCGACCAGGAGTCAAAACCGGAGCCTCATTTACGCAAATCAACGTACCCACCGCTGCATTAGGGAGGTGGTAAAATTTGTTTGTAAGAGTTAAAAAAGGTTTCAATTTAACAGTACTTTTTAAGGGTATAATCTTAGTTCAGTACGCGAGTCGTAATCGATTGCAAAGAAGAACCATCATTAGCTAGATAAATAAACTCTTTCTTCTAGTTTTCTCTTTCTCTTTAATCTAAACTCCCATGTCGGTTCCATAGTAATTCTGCCAAGACTGAAGACACTATTTTTTGTAGAACAAATTAAAGCCGGTGGGATCGATTTTGAGGTGTCATATCTTGAAACTTATTTCTTTACGTTATACTTTAATTTCGTAAAATTACTGTAACCATCTTAAACTTAATTTACAATAATTTTGACTTAAATCTATTAAAAAATAAGTTCATATTGATCCTTCGAATAAAGGTTTCGCTGTGATATCAAATTGAGGTTTAGGCTATTTTCGCTATAATTAGCTTTAATTATACTTACCCAAATCAGGTGGCAATTTATCACAAAGCGGCAAAGCAGGTTCAGTTTTTTTCACATCCACTTCCTCAGTTGTAACTAGATTCTTGATATTATCCATTAGTTTCGAGATCAGCACTGACGTACTGGTATCTTCGGTGGAATCTTGACGAGTCATATTTGTAGCAGTTATGTTTGTGGCGTTATATTTTACAGTATTAGGAGAAACAGTTACGTTTTTTGCGTACGTAGAGTTTTTAGGCCGCTGTACCGAAGTCTTATCGCTACATCTGAAACAAAGTTGATTATTCAATGTAATGTTTTTTATATTATACAATTAGAGCCAGATACGGTTAGCTAGTTATGTAAAAAACAGTCACATTACTTAGGCTGACTGCTAGTTAGTTTCAATTTAGAAGTTCTCTGATAAATCGGAAGCCGATACATTCGAAAAGTAGAAACCCTTTTATTTATAAAAAACGTCGAACTTCGAATAAACCTATTTAGCTACTGAACTGATTTCTTTCTTTTGAGCTGAATTCTCAATTTGAATGAAAGTGACGAAACACGGTAATAGTTAAAGTGGGTTTTAGTTTAAATGCATAATGGGATAAATAAGGTTAAATAAGACTATAAAAGTCATCTGTATAAGCACCTTTGTACCACGTGTTTCTGCCACAAAACACCTGTTTGTTTGTCTATGTTTCGGTATATAGGGTGGAATTTGACAGTAAAATTACAAGGTATGGAGACATAACTCCTTCGCCCATAGGCATGCAACGTATGAGTGTTGGCGCATCACAGTGATATCCAGGAACCTAAAGTACCATTTATATCTATAGGCGATGGTTACCACGTTCTATTTAGTCCTAATTTGTCAATCCAAGTTTTATAAAAAAGACCACAAATTTTTAAGGTCTTAAATTATTTTATAGATTTAATATAAACCATAAAAGAGTCATAAAAATATAAACTCACCGTATTGTGGGTTGGGTGGCGTTATAAAGCGGGGTGTACAAATAAGTTCTGAGCGGAGACGCGTCGAGTATAGACCCCGAGAGGTACTCAACGGCGGCGAGCGCCAGCACGAACAACAGTAGGAAGCGGAGCGCGCGCGCCGCCCGCCCGCCGCCCCCGTTGCCGCTCCCGCCCATCAACGCATACGGTGTGTTCGGGTATACGCCGACCCCTGTGGAACAGAACATCAGGAAATTCAGTGTTGCCAAATGCGATTTCCCATTTTTCGCCAAGTTATTAGTGTTTTTTTCTCTAGTTACGCACTACACGCTGACTTCTTAATGTCATATTTCCTTTAATGTTATAATATACGAATATGGTTCTATTCGGTTTAACCAAAATTACCCAAAACATACAATTTTTCTCTCCAAAAATGTCTTCACCACAAATATTTTTACTTAAAAATCCGGGAAAAAATACTCAACCTGGCAATGTCGAATAAATTATAAATGATTTTTATATAGAGTCAGTACAGATGGAAAATTCAATAAATAAAATTATGTAGTTTCGAGATAATAACTTTTGGCATTATTTTTAAAAGAATGTTTTATCAGATTTTACTAGTGAAACTGAAGAATATGTACGTATGTATATATATATACAGTCGAAAAACGACCATAAATTCCGATACCCCAATAAAACGGCACGTTCAGCTGTCAAGTTAGTATAGAGTTGTCGTTTTTTATGTTCTTTTGCACAATCGGAAAATCGTCCATAGGGCGGACATAATAACCAATACGTTATGGTACTCTCGACCAGTCAACTGTTGCTTTGAACATCTATTTATAATAAGTGGAGATATTGTCGTTATATCTCCAGTAAGATGTAATATTAGACCAATAATCTTAGGAATTCTTACTAATATTGCAAATGTGAAAGTGAATTTGTTTGTAACCAGTTAACGACTTGACCAATCGTCGTGAAATTCGGTGTACACGTATTCTATGGGATGAAAAAAGACAAACGTTACTATTTATCTGACCAAGTCTCAGGTGATAATGGATTAATAATTTAGTATTGAGCAGAGAGAATTATAAACAATATATTGGAGTCATTCATCTGCTTGCCTTTATTTCAATTTTATATATTTTGTAGTCGCCGTAATGTGTTAGACAATATATTATATTTGAATATTTCTCGAAAGTTACCTTTACATATATTATTATTTGCGACCTCCGCGGTGTTTACGTAAATAAGATCAGGGGTTCAATCCCTTGCCATGTCAATTTAAGAAGTGAATTGGCAATTTAGGGAACAATTTGTTTAGAATTGGCTCAAGTCTCAGTATCCTGGGTTGTGCCTCTAGACATTTCCTTCTTGTTTGTTTACAACACAGTGTATCTTAGATTAAGGACCAGATGATCCTCAATCTTCAGAAGGTGTGATTATTTATTAAAAAATAATAACATTTAAAATTGTTATTCTAAAAGCAATACTAACAACTGAGATCAAACGGCCGATAAACTAGTAAGGTTACACTTTTAGTGTCGATCTCGACGCATTAGACTAGTTACAGGAATGTAACATCACAGTCCAATGAACCGTGAAAGACGTTCGTAATTGGGTCCAGGAAAGGTCTCGAGAGCACACATGTGTAATAACAAAATTATTAAGGTTGCTCACCGACGCGGCTGTAAATATAGGGATATTTCTATTTTATTCAAGACTTGCCTCTTTATTTAAAAGGGTGCTAAGAAATGAGATATGAAGGCAGAGGTAACCAATGTGACATTGTACTGGCCAATTTCCGGGGTTTAATAAGGGTTAAGGCAATAAATGTCTTTGTTTGACATAAGATTACTGCAAAGAATACGGAAAATATTTTTCAACTATACAAAAGAAAATAGTATAGTTTAAATAATAATACATAAGTACTATTATTTTTTTTTTTACTGAAATTAAGATTTTGTTTCGCAAAAACAGTAACTTTCATCCATCGCAACATACACAAAAAATGTAAGTTTTTTTTTTTTAACTGTTAAACGATCTCACGTTTGATCAGGATTTCACCAGATAGAAGTGACGATATGGTTTAAGATGGTGCTCACGAGCCCATAACGAATAACTAATTTCATTCACCTTAAATCGGTATAGATTATGTGTGACTGGAAAAACATAAGCGTTCCATTCTTTGGCCGTATGCATGATAGAGAGAGGCGCAAAGTGTTTCGTGCGTATAAACGATATGTTCATGATATAAGGATAATAACTCTATCTCTGTCTGGTCGTTAGATGCCGAGAAGTTAATGGAGAGGTACCAAGCCATACAATTCCTTACCATACTCTCTAAGTTCCTGAGCAAACTCCCTAAAATGTATCCGAACACAGCGGGTCGAGCATTTGAATTGAAAACTTCTTTTTGGAAGTATCTATTTATTAGATATTTCCCTATATTCATATCAAGATCTAGTATAAATGCCCATTTAAAGAACATTTAAGTTTGTAAATTTTACGGTCCCTTTACCAAAGAGATAAGCGATCCGTTAGTGCAATTTAAATACGTTTTAATTACTTTGAATTATCCTACACGTAGCAATGAAGATGGTAAATCTAGATAGTTCTCTAATTTAAATAATTTGAGGTTTTTCATTGTTGAATTAAAGAGGTACAGGTAATTTTGTACAAACTAGTGGCATTTGGCGTTTTTTGTTTCACAAGTGGCCACCGATAACCTTATTCGTAGTACTTCCTAATTATACACCGAGTATGTTGTATTATACGATTACTGCATAGTAGGAACAAAATTAATAATTTCTAACAATCCCTTGTATTTTACCAATAATAGTAGAATTGGTGCGAAATTAAAAATGTATGTGAATTTTGTAATAACTATTATAAAAGACTTTTCAACTTTAACGCAGTCTAAATCATTGGGATTAGAAATTTTAAATATACGTTTCTTTTATAATAATAAATACATTTTTGAACGTCAACGGATAAAAAATTCCCAGGAAATGGAAGATAACAAGTGCGTGCGGATGAAGGGATATACGTAGTTGAAAAATACATGGAATATCAATCTATAACATGTGAAACAATATATCACGTCTTTATTTTCAATTTTTTTTAATTGTACGATTATAGGTGGCACTATTATCATACATTTATGCTATTAATATAAAAATAAATATTTAGGTAAAACTGACTCTCATGGATTCCATGAACATAATTACGTTAGCGCGCTGACAGCTGACGAACTATTATGAGCTAAATCAATCAGGGTTTGCAAACAACAGACACTGCTACTAGAGCGTATGTCTTGTTTATATGCACGTATGTTACCTGGAGTCGCGTCACATCGTAAAATTTTGTGGCAACCCTTATAACCTTTGCGAGATTTAATGGGAAGAGACATGACTTTATGTTCTACCGGTCTATTTATTTTTTCTAGGTGCTATCTTATGAGCGTACTTGACAAAATTCACAAAATAGGTAGGCGATTTTTCACCACGATCCGGATTTAACTGGATAAATCCGATACAACTAAAACCCGGGAAACTCGCGGATCGTTTCAAATTCATGAGAATGGAAACGGAACCGTATGCAAATTATATGCATTTCATTACGAGTGTGACTCGCCCGCTGAGCACTTGTTTCATACTCATTCCACATAAGTAGAGATTATCCTGCATAACTTGGAGTGTTGATCCTCAATATACAGGAGTTTTAATAAGAGATTGAAATTGGTTTTGTTCGCTGTAAAGAAAAACAAAACTTAAGAAATTTATACATTAATCTCAAGTATTTAAGTTTCTTTTGAGCTTAACACATAAACAAAGGAACATAAAACATTTAATTTTAAATTCATATTCCCGGTTGCAATTAAATACATATTTATGCAAGATGCCTTCAATTGATTTTATTTTAAATGCCTTTTAGCTGGTGAAGGTGCTTTCGTTTCAAAAATAGCTGAGAACTAGTTTGATTACACTATCTTTAAAATAAAAAAACACACATAGAAGTTATACCCGGGTGAATAGATTGAATTTTACGTAAAGACAGATATTTACATAGACATTTTGAGCTTATACTTCAACATTAAAATATTACCTTTTAATTTATTACAAACCCTTTTGATTACAAAGAATTTTATTTTTTAAGTTTCATATAAAAGTATTGCAGTGTAGTTTCGGCATAGAATAGGCCATACCTTCCTTTCCTGCGGATGTCGTAAGAGGCGACTTACTTACTTAGTAATCGAGAGATAGGCAGCAGCGTCTCTCTTAAAACATAACTACAATATTATCACACTGAGGTTGCCAACCCTAGATGGGTTTCCCAAGCGTGGGAACTACTGACAAAACCCTCTTCACGGGGGAGGGCTATGTCCAGCAGTGGACAGTTAACGGCTGGTATGAAGATGATAATATAAAATTATAACTGTACATAGATATCATAAACACAATATTTAATATATAATTATTGGTGAAGATTATTAACTAGCATAGGATTATTATAAGATGTCGAGCAATATGTAATATAAAATCGTTATTCTTGCTAGAAGTAAATAAATAAATAGGTTTTTGTAATGGATGATAGCGGAATGGTAACTTCGCCTGCGCTATTAGTATACGCTGATTCGATGATTCACGATGACTTTGATCACGATGATTTTCAATAAGAGGTACTTGGAGATCAATCAGATAGGGTACATAGCCAGCAATGGAACTTTCAGAGTCCATTACTAACCCCCCTCCACCCCTTCAACAAATAGAATCGCTAGTTATATTGCAAATAATGATGTGCATAGGAAGATTTTAATGATTGATTTTTTTTGCTACTCGTAATAGAAACAATAATGAAAATAAATACAAGTGGCAAACCAATTAATTTCATATTTACCTTAAACAGAGATGTGTATAAAGAAGGAGGTCTATGGAAGTGTCCCATTCTCTCACCGATGGCGTCTACACCGAATGTCGACAATGGCGTTCATATTTCTGCAACAAAGGAAATAATTATTTTTATTACAAGTATGTAGGTATTAATATTGCTCTGTTCATTATTATTTCATTGTTTGTAAGGATTTTCAATAAGTAAGAATAAAATATATATGCATTAATATAATTATAAATGCGAAAGTTTGTAAAGATGGATGGAGGGATGTTTGTTACTCTTTCACGCAAAAACTATTGAACGGAGTTGAACAAAATTTGATACATCAATAGGTTATATACTAATTTAGCACATAGGATATTTCATATATTAATTCACGTAGATGAAGCCGCGTGATACAGCTAGTAATTAATATGAGGTTTTTGTATATGTTGTTTAATTAAAACAATCCACAAATGCTATGTATAAGTAAGCGAGAAATAAACTATATTATATTTGTAACGTGCTGATTTGTGTTTCTAAAAAATAAAAGAATATTGTTTTGGCATCTATTAGTTTTATTAAGAGTCCTTATATATATTTTTTAAATATCTCCCATGGACAGACATCAACTAGTTACAATTTTATTATATTTGTAAGATTTTTTTTTTTTTAATGATTACATTCATTATAAGATCTAAACAACAGTTTTAGTTTTAGTTTTTCTTAGGTACTCTGATAGGTCTGTCCATCTGTAATTAATACTATTGTTTTGAAATTGGCTTTGTTTAAAATATTGTTGAACCAAATATACTACATTGTACTTCGATCAATCAATATATCTCAGACACACGGATTAAGGTGATGGCAAAAACAAGGATATACATACATAAAGAAAAGGTAGCATGGCTTGAAAACTAATCTATAGATAACGTATCACGAAGCCAACGTTATCCGCAGGAGATTTTAGAAGCTTTTCGGCATAGTCGAGGGAGGAATCTAAAACTGCCTGCTCCATCACTCGAAGTAGTTATCATATTAAGTGTTATGTATCAGGGGTAACTATCAAACGTGTATATTTACAAAATATTAATATTATTTTGTTCTGTGACTTCGTTTAATTGTCATAGGAATATTTTAAAATCATGTCAATGATAATTAAAAAAAAATATTTAGAACTTTTATCATCATCATCATCATCATATCAGCTCTTAATTGCCGAACGCAGGCCTCCTCCATAAAGAGGTTTTGCCAGTAGTTGCGCTGCTTGGTATTGGCAGCTGTAGTTAGGCTGTAGTGATGGTTTAAGAGGAACGTTGTTGCCCATCTCTCGACTATGAATTTCCCTTAGTTGCCTCTTACGGCACCCACGGAATATGAAGGAGTGGCTCATTTTATGTCGGTATAATAAAGTTTATATTAATACAAAATATTTCTAATGTTATTCTTAAAAAAGTGCCATGAAGTAACAAACTTACTTTCAAATAATATGAACACACCTAATACTGATATATTGGATGGAAAAGGGATTGTTAGTAATGGAGACGAAGAATCCCATTGCTAGCAATATACCCAACCAGGTCGACCTCCTCGCCGTTCCCCCCGGAAACTATCATGATTAATTCCTGATGAATTCATCATGATGGGCTAACTCGCCTGTTTTCATCCTCAACGATCACCCTTCACTGGTGCCCCGCCAGCGTATCCCATTAGCGCAGGCGGGGTTACCACTCCATTTTCATCGAATTAAAAAAAAACACTGAGATATTTATATGGATTAATGATCACTAACATGTATGTTTGTATTAAACTCGGCGTCTTTTAAATATATCCATGATATCGTTGCGGAAAATTAAGTACCTTTATAAAGTACCATATATTTTGCTTTCCTTTAATATCATGATGATAAAATTGTACGAGATCGTGTCATGTTATGTAAAGATTGACAAATAGGTTATTGCATAAAAAAATACTGACTTCAATAGTAGCAAAACCAGTCATTTTGATTTATAATTAAACCATTGAACTAAATTGATTTTGATGAAACTTATATGGGACCAATCTAAAAGTAGATCTTTTGAGATAAAATTATTGCACATCGGTTTACAAATGACGGAGTTATGAAGTTTAAACATAACAGACATAAAACTCTTTCTTTTGATGTCGTTTGAAAGCACCCAATGTATTACATTTACTTCGTCATCAGAATTTATTACGACCAATGTTTCATCACAAACTCCGAAAATAGGGCAGGGCAGGACCAAAAATTCCTTTATAATTGTCGACACTCTTTCTTCCTTCCGTTTGCTTCGGTATTGTTGAAAAAACGGTTGAATGGTTTTATTCATAAATGGTTTATTGCCCGTTGAAAATTCAATGGTGCATAAGATCACAATTTGTGTCGTACCCTCTTGAGAATATGAGTATTTGAGATGCGTATGTTTCGAATTTCAATTTGTTCGGTTATTCTTTGAAGATATGATTTCATGTAAAACCTATAACGAAACTATTTTTAAGGTACGACAGAGAAAATAATTTAAGATTGTGTTCCACAAAAAACCGACTTCAGTTGTAGCAAAACCATTTTGATTTACAAATTAAACTGCTGAACCGATTTTAATAAAATTAAATTGAACCAATCTTTATATGCTTTCAGATAAAAAAGTTTTTGAAATTGGTGTTTAACTAATGGAGTTAGCAGGTAACAAACAAACAAAATACAACAGAATTAATAACCTCCTTTTTCTAGAAGTCGTTTGATAAAAAGACAAAACATTGTAATCACCAAAATTATAAGACGTTTGTTATATAAACATTTTTATGTAAACAATAGTAAGGACACGAAACAATGAACGTAGATAATTGACATTAAATCAAAAACAATTTTTGGCCGAATAAACAATACAGAGTTTATTATCTTTCGCAGTATTTTGTTTGAAACGGCTTTTGTATCACAAATAAGCGGAACAAATATGTTCTTTCAGCTTGAACGCTACATTTGCAATGGGAAAATAAATAAACGATTTTATAACGAAATGTTAAGAACAAAAGACGCGTCAATCAATAAAAAATATCATATATAAGAGTATGGAATGGTTTAGAAAAATCACGTCAAAGAAAGGGTTTGGCCGTTTCTCCTAGCGATCGTAAGAGCGTATTCCTTTTTATATGTTAGGGAGCGGGTACATTTGTCAATGGACAGATAATATACGGTTTTGCCAATTCCAATTCAAATAGGGGCTATTTATTTTGAGGACAAATGGGATCGGTGTCGCAGAAGGTCCCAGAAAATATTGCATCTCTGGTTCGAAATGGAAGAGGTTGGTAGCTAATATACACAATGGTCATTAGAATATTGTATGTATTAGCTTTTTTTTTTATGCAGCTTAGAATGGCAAGCAAGCTGACGGCTCACTTGATGGAAAGTGGTAACCGTCGCCTATAAACAAGAGCAGTACCATGAACATAACAGGGTATACTGTTTCGCCATGATACCATAGCTACTTAAAACGTTGATTAATAAAATTGATTGGAATTGGATTCGAGTTCGTATAGTATACGAGAGAAGTGGAAACAATTGGAGGCCTATGTAGACAGACAACCTGACCAACACAGTAGTTGCTAGTAAGCTAGCTAGTAATAAGCTTATATTATTTTATGTTATTATTTTATAAATAAATGTAGATACTTTGTTTTATAACTATAGTATGTAAGTTTAAAATTGTAATCAGCGAATAAAGGCTTTATTATTACTATAGTATACAAGATTAGAGTATGTACCTAAGATAGATACGCTGCATAGGGAAAAGTGCAATCTACAGACAAAATAACGCCGTTATCAGCATCATTATTATCATCATATCAGCCGTTATCTGTCCGCTGCTCAATACAGGCCTTCCCCATAAGGAGGGATTAGCCAGTAGTTGCTATGCTTGGCAGGCACGTTGGTAACCGCAGTTAGGCTTTGGTGATGTCTTAAGTCGATGTTGTTGCTTATCCCTAGACCATTAAGTTCTCTTAGTCGCCTTTTACGACACCCACGAGATAGAAAGGGGACATCTATTCTATGCCGGGACAACACGGCATGGACAAGATAGGACTTCATATATTACAAGTATACTCTACCGTCTACAACTTCTTACATTCGTTGTAGCATAATGTTGGGATAAAGAGTAACACTGTCGCTGTAATCAGGACAAAAGCTTTATGCTTTTTTTGATTGAGTTTATACTGACAAGCGGTATAAAACTTGTCACTTACTTCTAAAGTACTGTTCACACTAAAACAATACATGCATACTTGACTGCAGAAATAGGTCAAGACGGCCTATCCAGGCGAGACTAAAATATGTTGCTGGTAATAGAGATGGCACATGAAAATTTATGAGTATTAACTTCCGAGCGCGATTTGTGACAGTTCCGTGAATTATAGGTTCGGATAACAGAGATGCATGTTGTTCCATGCATAAACTATCTATGGAAAACGACTCCATAAAATATGACACCATTATTATTTTTATACTGTACTTGTGAGTAATTTACTATCAGTTTTACACAAACAGTTTTATTTTTAACAAGAATTGTTTACCTGTAGCTTTACTCAGATGTTATGTTTCTTAACGTAACTTCAGCACGATATTTTACCTTCTGAATGTGATTTTCCGAACTTTTCCCAGCGATCTATTATCCCATCTGTTTCTGTCTTGAAACTCTTTGCTTCCATGTAATTTATGGATTTTTCATATATGTTTATCGAGTTTGGATAAACAAATTCGACATCATAAAACGTCAATAACGCCAGCATCGTCAATTACCTTTGGTTAATGTACTGAACGGGATAACAGGATTGTAAACTTATACATTAAATGCATTTATATTATTACAGAGCGAAATTGAAATATTTAATGGTTTGAAATAAAATAAATAAAAATAAATATATAATATAGTTTTATAATTATAACTAAGTATAAGCATTTTTGAATAGTCATTGTTTTTTTAGGGAGGAAAGGGATTGTTAGTAATGGAGACTGAGAATCCCATTGCTAGCAATATACCCAACCAGGTCGACTTCCTCGCGGTTCTCCCTGGACACTATCATGGTTCATTTCTGATGAATTCATCACGATGGGCTAACTGGTCTGTTTTCATTCTCATCTATCACCCTTCACTGGTGCTCCGCAAGCGTATACCGTTAACGCAGGCGGGGTTACCATACCATTTTCACCCATAAAAAAAAATAGTCATTTTTTATGAATCTACCGCCCAGTTCGGGATACAATTTCAGCTGAGAAGAATGGGCAAGGAACTAATTGTTAGAATAAATAGATCGATTTGACTCGACTCAAACCCTCATCTCTCAGCTATCCTAGTCGATTGCGTATCCAGTTACATCACTACGGAATGAATAATGTTAGATGGCAAATTTCTCAACAATTCGACCGCGTGACCATTGACTGACTCAGATAAATAGTATTTTATGTCCTTTTCCGTCCCAAATTGTAAGTAGGTATATATATATATATATATATATATATATATATATATATATATATATATATATATATATATATATATATATATATATATATATATCGATTCGTGACGATTAGTTGATCCGTTAAGGTCCACATTCATAAGTAGAGATTTATACTAGTAATCCGTTATTGCTCTTTGTATTTCCTCTCAACATAACTGCTGACGTATAATGAGAACTTGGAAAACGGAGATAAGTGAGTAATCTCTGTAGGTGGCAAGTTTGAAGCTGCTTTAATCGTTAACAGAGTGCACAGAGTGGTTAGTCGGTCGGTTTACAAACTGAATATTAATTTCTAAAGTGCATCCGTTGCCATCAGTCTGAAATATCACTGGATCGGATCACTAGATAGTATTGCATTGCTTTTAATTTTCATTTATTCTTGATAGTAAAAATCAAACGGGCATTTATAAAAATTCAATACGGGATAAAAATATTTATAACATTCAATACAATAATCTACTTCTTATATATAATAATATTTAACAACATCACTTCTTTGGTATATATATATATATAAATTCATTATATTTATATGTATGTAAATTTATAGTAAAGTATAAATTATTTTATTATTTAGACATCCATCAAGTATCTCCTAAACTCTGCACCTAAAGGTCCTAAAGTCCTAAACCTAAACATCCTAAAGGTTGACTGGTAAAAATTGTCTACAGCATTAAGTCCGCTTTTTGTACCATATTTAATTGGTCAAAAAGTTGAAATAAACATTTTATTTATTTAGCGTTTTTTGATAATAAAAAATTTAATTTTCAATTATATTCAATGGAATAGTAACGGAATGTTTGGCAAAATGTATATTATAAAGAACTTATAGCGTAATATTAAATAACAGCAATAATACATATACTCGTATTTCCTGATATATATTTATTGTCGCATACGTAAATAATTTTTTCCACACATATGTGAGAAAATATTTATTTACCAGATAGGAATATATAAGAGTGACACTGTTATGTACCTAATATTTTTTTTATGGATGATAATAAAATAGTAGCTCTGCCTGCGCTAACAGTATACGCTGTCGGGGCACCAGTGAGGGATGATAGGTGAGAATGAAAAGGTAAGTCAGTTCGCCCACCGTGATGAATAGACCTAGAATTCAGCACGATGGCTTCTAGAGGAGACCACGTGGAGGTCAACTTGACAGAGTATATTCCTAACAATGAGACTGGTAGTTCACATTACTAACAATCCCTTCCCACCCTGTACTTAAATTGTAGAAAAAGGCTCGTACTAACGTTAAATTTAAACATATTAACTTATCATACATAAGTAAATTAACTAAAATATATATTAGATATAAAAATATTATAGTTAATTTAAAATACATATATTCAATTTTATTCCACAGGCAGCGAGAGGCGTATTTTGGTAACGAGTCGCCAACGCTTAGCTTCTTTTTACTGCCCTAAGGGTATATTTTTTATGTTGGCTACCTAAGACTCCGCCAAGTAATAATTTCGGAGAATAGCTGAAATAAGGTGGTAAGGTCGCTACGGTTGGTGACAAATGTACGTAGAGCTTTACAAAAGGTGAACGTTGTGAAATAAACAAAGACCTCACCTGTTACTGTGGGTATATAGTCGAATATAGTCGTATATACGGCGAATAGTGATTTTATACTAGAGTTCCTGTTTTATTGACGACCTGAATACGTTACTATACGACTAATGGATTTCAAAATACCAATAAAGGGCCGATAACACAGAAATAGGATATGTTGATGAAAGACGTTTCTTCAGGGTCGGCAAAGCGTTTATAGCCTACGGTATCCGCTTAGCATAAGGTGGGCCGTAAACTTGTTTGCCTCCTTAGTGTTATAAAAAATGCTTTTTGAGAGACTACAAATTAAAGATTTACTCCATACAGCAGTATTTCCGAACCGATACGACAACATAACCTTCAAGAAAAGAGTATATTCCTTTTTAAAAGGCCGGCAGCACACCTGCAATGCCGCTGGTGTTGTGGGTGATCATGGGCGGCGGTAGTCACTTACCATCAGGTGAGTCGCATGCTCGTTTGCCCCCTGTGTTGTAAAAAAAAAAAAAAAACACACCTGTGATCGAATAAGGTGGATATAAGTACATAGGGAGAGACTTTTTACCAGAGGGAGACTTTGTACAAAAGTCGGTTGCTTGGGTACCTCCGTCCGTCCGTCAGTTGTGTTTGCATGGCTGTGTTTCGGTTTGAAGATATGGCAGTGAATTTACAGGGTACAGAGAAATAACACCTGAGTCCTTACGAATGGCAACGCATGAGAGGTATTATGGGCGAAACAGTATGTTATGTCCATGGTACTGTTCATGTCTATAGGTGATTGTTACCACTTTCCATCAAGTGGGCTGTCAACTTGTTTGCCATTCTAAGTTGCATAAAAAAAAATCTATTTCAAATACAATAAGAAATATTAAGTCAAAACCGACTTTGGTCGTAAAACAATCAATAGGATTTACTCTAGTATTGCTCTCACATTATTATTATTGCTATTAGTTGGTGTTGGTAGTATTTAAACAAAATATATAAGAACATCTTTGCAATGCACTTTTTGTTTACTTATAATTAAAGATTTTGGCCCCAAAAAAATTTACTTCAATTATGATAAAACCAGTTATTTTGGTTTAAAAATTATTTAGAAGTTATGTACCTTATATGTAATAGCAAATGTAAAAAAAAACAAGCGAATTGAGAACTTCAATAACGGTTGAAAAGTAAATATGATCTATCCATGTATTAAATTTCATTTAAATTCATTCAGCTGTTTAAGCCGATTCACTTTAACATTTATACATATTTGATGGATTTCAAACATAACCATTCGTAAATATTATTTTGCACTGAGAGCAATTTTATCGCAAAGGAAAAAAATATGGACCTTTATATAAAAAACGTGGATTAAGACTGAAAAGCTGGATTATGTAACAAGAGACTGCTCTAAGCTGATTAATTATGAATTTGAAAATCCTTTGAGCTGCTGATACTCAGTCCTGAACATTTTTAATGTCACGCTTATCTCAAATTTAATCTTTGACAATACATAGGTATAATCTTTACTATGCGTAATTAAATTGTGTTTTACAAAAGAATCAACTTCAACTGTAATGAAACTTTAACATAATATATTAATATATTATGCGTTATTTAAAAAAAAAATCGTGTAATAAGTAAGCGCCACCATTGTCACAATTCTAATTTACCAGTGCCCCATGGTTAAGCTTTCATATTTATAACTTTAGTAAGCATAAGAAATGGGATATTAGTTCAATTCAGTAATAGAATATGGAAGAAAATGAATTGTACTGAAATAAAAGATATCTAAGAATAATATATAAGAATAAAAGAGGCAAAATGCTGGGCCACCTTATATGACATGACGATTTTTTAAGAGCATAGTAGAAGGAAAGACAGACGGCAAAAGATGAAGAGGAAGACCGAGGAATACCTACATGGGACAGATAAAGGAAACACTAGGCGTCATGTCGTATAGGGAGATAAAGGATATGGCCTGGGATAGAGCTGGCTGGAGGAAGATGCATGAATTAGTTTCACCGACAAGAGGAAAGTCTTAAATGAAAGAGAGAGAAAAGATATCTAGCCTCAAATTAACAAATGAAGATATTCCTTTCCACCACCGTAGATTTTACGTAGATTATATACAATCACGTTTAACTCAGATTTTTAATACGAAGAAGGTTTATGAGCTATAAAGTGAATATCAGTTTTGTCAACGCAACCTTTCTCGTGATAAGTCGGTATTTCATTTATCATGAACGAAATTTCTTATTTAATAACTACGGTAAAGGTTTATAAATTTATATAAAAGACATGTTTCATGGTGCTTTTCATGACAGTTTTTTGACATGATCGATTTAATTTCATATATCAGTTATGACGTCATTTTGAGCGCAGTGTGAGTCAATGCGGTTTATAACGACTCGCCTTGTTAAATTTTTTTAGCACAATATTATATGTATACTTAATATGACCATCTTAAAAGTATTATCTATGTATATACATTATGGTCGTATGGTCCCGGCATAGAATAAGCCACCCTTTTCTTTCCTGTAAGTATCGTAAGAGGCGACTAAAGGAACTTAATGGTAGAGGGATGGTCAGCAACGTCTTTTTTAAAACGTCTCTAAAAGCCTAATCGCGGTTGCCAACCCCCTGCCAAGCGTGGCAACTATTGGCAAAAGGTTATATTCAGCAGTGGACAGTTAACGGCTGATATGGTAATGATAACATAATGTGAACACACCTGTGATCGAATAAGGTGGATATAAGTACATAGGGAGAGACTTTTTACCAGAGGGAGACTTTGTACAAAAGTCGATTGCTTGGGTACCTCTGTCCTATTCGTGTTTCTACTGTGAAGCAATTGTGTTTGCATGGCCGTGTTTCGGTTTGAAGGGTGGGATATGGCGTGAATTTACAGGTTACAGAGGAATAACACCTGAGTCCTCAGGAATGGCAACGCATGGGGGGTATCATGGGCGAAACAGTATACTCTGTTATATCCATGGTACTGCTCATGTCTATAGGCGACGGTTACCACTTTCCATGAGGTGGGCTGTCAGCTTGTTTGCTATTCTAAGTTGTATAAAAAAAAATCTAATACATGTACTATATATAGGTATTTGATTCATAAATTGATGACTTTAAATTGGCTTGAGTCTGGGTGTTCTGGTTATACTCCAAGATGTTTATTTCTTGGATGCTCTTAACATAGGGCTAGCCTAGCTTGAGGACTAGACGATTAATGTTTAATTTAATTAATGTATAATAATTTTTTTTTATTAATACATATATATGATTTGTAATAGCAAATAAGTTGTTAGAAAATGCATATATGTATGATAATATAATAAATAAAACGTTTATGACGTCCTTTCTCAAATATTTTGCGTTAACATAAATGGCCTTTTTTCTTTTTTTTTTTCAATAAATACGGTGAGGTATTTCGTATATTTTTCATATTACACGGTCATAAAACAAATGTGAACATTACTTATTAAGATTTGTTTTCCTTTTAAAAGAACAAGGAATGGCTTCTTGTTTAGAAGTTTGGACAATAAGCCAATATATTTCCTTTATTGCGTAATATGAAGTTCGGTAAAAGGTGTTGTTTTTGGAAAAGTTTACTAGCTATGTTATATATGCACGAAAGCGATGTAGGCATTTTTTTAAATAGATGATAATGGAATGGTAACCTCGCCTGCGCTAACAGTATATGCAAGTGGGGCTCCAGTGAGGGACGATAAGTGAGTCATCACGATGGGATAACTAGTCCATCGTGATGAATACACCTGTGATGAATACATCGTAATGGATTCAGGACGATGGTTTCCAGGGGAGCCACGTCGAAGTTAACCTATCAGGGCATATTGCTAGCAATGGCACTACTAGCCCGCTATATAGTTATTTGTAGCAAGCAACGGGTTAATATTATTTATATTGGTAGATAGCCATAGTAAAATAATCATACGATATAATCAGTACATTTTATTCAGGGTATAAAGGAGTAATTAATTACTCGCAAAAAAGTTAAACCCCCTTTATAATTTACAATTAATATTTTTTTCGTGTGATCGGAATATAATATTGAGTGACAATGTTTGAAAAAAGATAAGGAAAAACCCCTTACAATGATCTGACTGGTCCAGGGATGGGCAACAGCGTCCCTCTTAAAAGATTATCAAAATCTAACTGGCGCGTAGCCAGACAGGTTGGCAACCGCAGTTGCGTGTGTGAATGTAGTAGACCGCGTTACAACTACTGGTAACACCTCTCTTAATGTAAGAGGCCTATATATGTTCAACAGTGGACAATAAACGGCTGATGAAACATCCAGTATTTATACGTATATTTCACATTACAATATTATTAATTTGGGAAATGTTTTACCGCTTATCGGAATAAAAACTATCTTCTATCTTTTATGTTGTGAAGCAAGCTTTACACACTTACAAACTTTTACTGAAATAATTTGAGCGGTTTCGTAGATTCGTATAAATGAATATCGTAACATGATATATTTATATATTAAGATTATTAGCAAGGAATAAGATTCGTTGCTCAGCGGCCCAAATGTTACTAAATATTCGGAGAGTCGACGGACCGGAAAGGGTAACATATTGTGTTGATAAAACATGTTATTGTTGGATTGCCCTGAGAGGGCTGAGGGGGGAGGGGTCACTTGCTAATAATTCCCGTTTGAAACAGATTGAAACTCACGGTTCTGGATGTATTGATATTATTTAAATAATTGTACCCTTTCATAAAATGCAACCATATTTAAGTTCACAATCGGGATTTAACGCGACGCGACTACAGGTAAATATTACTTACTATTTATATAACTATTTATATTTTTATTGCCAACTAGTCAATAAAAAATATAAACTGGAGAGAACGAATTAGTAATGAGGAGGTCCTGCTTAGGGTTAAGGCAAAGATACAAATTATAAGAACTATTGAGGACAGGGGAAAAATTTTGGGACACGATACGATACGATGAACTTATGAACATTATAATAGAAGGTAAGATAGAAGGAAGGAGGGGAAGAGGGAGACCAAGGCACGACCATAGTTACATCAGGCAGGTCAAGGAAGGAGTTGGTGACGTGTCGGATCAATAGGTGAAGAGACTCGCTGAAAATAGTAATGAGTGGCAAGAGCTCCACCGACAAGAGCGCAGCTCTTAAATAAAATAGATAGCATTATGGAATTAAGTACCCACTTATAGATGGCATAACAAGGTGAAACATACACCAAATTTTAAGTTAAATATTCTAGAATGCAACTATGGAAACTTAGTGGTTGGTTTGTCTGTTGGTTTATTTAGACCCTTCATATGACAGACATTGTCTACTTACTATTTTATTATATTAGGAACAGCGAATAATCGATTACATAAGAATTTCAACAATTGGAACGTTAACTTAAGATCAATCTTTTATTACCAACAACAATAAAAAACTTTACTGGTCATAAATATATTTTGATTCGCAAAAAACAGACCAGAATCGTGACAAACATCAACAAATGAGATATTTCATATATATCATCATACTGAACACAGGCATCCTCTATAAGGAGGGTAACCCTGTAGTTGCCACGCTTGGCAGGCAAGTCGCAACCGCAGTTAGTTTAGTGATGTTTAAAGAAGGACGCTGCTAGCCATCTCTTGACCATTAAGTTTGCTTATTCGCCTCTAACGACACTTACGGGGAAAAAAAATCATAGATATACACATATGTATTAGATTTCCAATATTTGAATATCGAACGCAAAATCGTTTATTATTTATTTTGATAGATGTTGTCTATGCAGTATTTGCCCCATAAAGAAAAAACGGTAGCTTCAAGTAATAAAAATATAAAAGAATTCCTTACTATAAGGATAGAGGAAGATCTAAAATGGCATGGATGGACTGTGTGAAAGATGATATGGCGATAATGGGAGTGAATGCGTAAATGACTGCGAATAGAGAAGAACGGAAGAGAAAAACATAATACGCCGACCCCAAATAATCATTGGGATAAGGGTAGGAAGATGATGATATTGGAAGTCGTTTAAACATAATATTTACGAATATCTAGGCCACGTTGTGTTCTGATTGCACTACAAATGTTATTGCTTTTATTAATAGATTAACTTTAAATCAGTACACGGTTATATTTCTAATTGAAATGTTCCGGTAATTTGCAAATACGTCAATAACTAAATTGATGGTTCAAATTCAAAGACGTATAAAACACTGGAAAAGTATAATAATAAAACGATATTGCTTATTAATGATGCAAAAAACCTCCATTAATAGTTTACTATTAAACTCTTATAGATTAATCAATTTCAATCGACTGTAAAATGTTAAAAACACGTAAAGAATAATATTTTAAAGTGGAAAATAAACTGATGGCTCACTTAATGGAAAGTGGTAGCCATGGTCTATGGGCATTAAGAGCACTATCACAGAATGCATATGACATTCATTGTACTCGTATCATGAGTTGAATTCCAAACTAATCTATCAAAAATAAAATTCAATATTGTATGTTGACGTACTGGCACTTTTATTTTGTATTTTAATATGTTTTTTGATTCATATCAATTACTACATTTTAGATTATTCTTATATGGCTTTATATTTTGTTTTTGTTTTTTTGATAAAATGTCGAAAAGAACGCAATATAAAAAGGTCGGTTGACCACGAAAGTGGCAAACAAGTATAGAACTTGTCTGATAGTAAACGGTCACTGCAGCCTACGTACGCTTGTAATATTAGGGGTGTCACGTGCACGTTACCGACTCTGAAGAAGCCCTCTAGGAAGAGCCTTAGCAGAGGGCTCATTCCACAGCCTGCGTGTTCGCGGGAGAAAATTCCTATAAAACCGCACTGTCCGTGACCATTTTAGTTTAAGCTTGTGAGGATAAATAACCTGCCTATGAAGAGCGGTGCGATCATAAAATGTGGATGTGGGCATCATTTCGAACAATATTTTAAAACAAAATTTTTCATGCCACGAAAATGGCAAATAAGCAGAAAGCCCATCTGATAGTAAACGCTCACTGTAGCCTATGGACGCCTGTAACACTAGGGATGTCACGTGTGTGTTACTGAGCTTGAAGAAATCTTAACATAACCTTTTTGAAGAAGCTACCAGATCAAGAAATCTCTCTCTCTCTCTTCAGTCGTACACTCTTGACAGAGTGGTCGTGGTTTTTATAATGATAGTGGATCGTCGATGTGGCGTTCCTTCGTGATTGAGGTCGTCGCAATGTGTCTCCATCTACTTCTGTTCACAGCCGAGCGCGGATCAAGAAAATATTATTCAAATATCTTCAATTTCACTCCATATAAACACCAACAATGCAAACAATCGCATCATCGCAAGCTTTTATGCAGAACAAAGAGCAAATCTGGGTCTTTCTAGTGGTTCAGAACAAAGCACAAATACCTATCCACTATTTGCTTCTGTGTTCATTTGCACACAGTTCGCAGATAAAGTTCTCGCTCGCTCGCCGTTTGTGGCTTTGCATACAACGAGCGGTCGTTTTCCGTAATCCGAATGATATCTACAAAAATGTCATCTTTACATAACGTTTAAAATGAGAAAAATAAAATTTTATTGTACACTGGTTGTTTACAGCTTTGATAACGTGAATCAATATAGAAGGAGGAGGAAGGAGATCGGTATTGTTAGTAATGGACACTAGTGGCCTCATTGGTAGCAATACATTATGCCAGGTCGACCTTCACGCAGTCCCCTCTGGAAACCTGATTAATTCTTTACGATGGGTTAACTGACCTGCTTACATGTTCACCTATCATCCCTGAGTCAGCCCAGCCCGAGTTATGATCTCATGAAAAATAATATATATGAAGTATCACAGTATAACCTATAGTATTGTTAAATTATTTAAAAATTGTCAAATTCGTTCAACCATTTAAGTGTGACTGAGTAACAAACATATAAACAACCTTACAAACTTTCATATTTTTAATATTTATATATGCTGTATTTTACAAATACATAGATTACATTGTTATAATTTATTCTGAACAAAAATGTAGAACAGGCGAGCTTAACTCTGTTAGAGTTCTCATCCAGCAAACCTAGAGTGGAAAAGAGCATTAATTACCATCATCACAACAGCCGTCACCTGTCTATTACTGAACATAGGCCTGTCCCTTGTGGGGGTTTTGCTAGTAATTGCCACGCTTAGCAAGCGGGTTGGCAAACGCAGTTAAGCTTTGTCCATAGCTTAAGAGGGACGCTGCTCCTTCGTCCATTAAATTGTCTTAGTCGCTTTTTACGACACCAACGGAAAAAAATCATTACCATATTAATATAATTATTAGTTGGATTTGATTGTATCATGTTATTATTACTAATCATGCGAGGGTGTTCTTTGTCAAGAGTATCTAGACTACCTTCTTCATATATGAAGGCCTTTGACATGTTTTATCAGAATTGAAAATAATTTTATGTGATCCAAATATGAATTTGAACAGTCAGAGGGATTTAAATTTCGAATTTGGAATTCGCTAATCAATCATTATCTAACTGAACTGTATCGCTCATTATTTTACTAACGACGCCGATTCCAATCATATGCTCTCACATTTTTTTTTGCATTTATGTTACGCGATATCTTCGTCGATTCTGCACCAATTTTGATGATTATTTTTGATATCTACAGGATTTCGTGCCTTGTTAATTCCATTGTACTGTTGGTTCGATTAAACTCAGGTTTTTATGAAATAAAATCTTATTTACTTTATTGTGATGTAAAAAACATCCGATACTGAACATAGCCTCCCCCATAAAGGTAGTTTGCCAGTAGTTGCCACACTTGGCAAATGGATTAGCAACCGCAGTTTGGCTTTTGATAAGGTTTTAAGAGGAGCGATGCTGTCCACCTCCCGACCATAAGCTCTCTTAGTCGCTTCTTACGACACCGGTAAAGGAAGGGAGTGGCCTAGTCTATGCCGGAACCTAAACGGCTATATGTTAATTAAGCAGTTTTTAAATTAATACAAGTAAAATATTTGTACTAGTACCGAGTATATTATAAACACATCTGTTGAACTGAACATTACATTCGTAATTAGAATTTTATACATTACATTTAAATACTATTATATTAAAACAGGTTTCGAATTTTCTAAGGTACTTGCGAGTTACATGATTAATTTAAATCTGGAATTCATTTTAAATAGTATTTTAAAATACGTCTACGTAAAAGATATTTATGTATTTATTTACAGAAAGATACAGTTGCTTTAAATACATAGATATTATTATATATTTAGATATTATTGCAATTTAAGATCTTTACTTTTCTATAGTTCACAATTATAAGTATGTATCAGTAAGCGCAATAATTCATTAAGCTAAAAAAATACAATACAGTAATTAATATGGGTATCAGAGAATACACTGTAACGTGATTCCTTTCTAATTTTATATATTTTAATTTTATATTTAATATTGGCGTGAATTTACTGGGTACAAAGGAATAACACCTGAGTTCTCAGGAATGGCAACGCATGGGGGGTATCATGGGCGAAACAGTATACTCTGTTATGTCCATGGTACTGCTCATGTCTATAGGCGACGGTTACCACTTTCCATCAGGTGGACCGTCAGCTTGTTTGACATTCTAAGTTGCATAAAAATAATAATAATATAATGGTATATTTGGTATTGTTGTTTCGCCGTGTGGTCCCGGCATAGAATGGGCCATCCCTTCCTTCCCCGTAGGTGTTGTAAGAGGTGATTAAAGGAATTTAATGATCGACGGACGGACAGCAGTGTAAGTCATAAAACACCAGTAAAAGCTAATTGCGGTTGTCAACCCGCCTGCCAAGCGTAGCAACTACTGGCAGGAAAGCCTATGTTCAGTAGTGGACAGTTAACGGCTTATATTTTTTTTAATTTTTCAAATAGTTAAAATCAAAATTATGGTTAAAATAATAAAAAAGAAATTCATGGTTTGAAATATAGTCAATATTACACAGTCGCATGCATTGCAAACACAATAACAATTGAAAAGAAAGAAAAAAATAAAGAAAGTGAGTTTCCGTCATCAAAAAGTTTGCTTAAGATTTTATCTAAGAAAGGGCACAAACAATAAAGATTTGAAGAACTTAACGCTACGAAGTTGGACAAAGCTGGTTTTATCTAAACAATAAAATTTATTAAAGGACGAAAATGTTCTCAACGGACGAAAGACTTGCGTCCTGCAATTTTTGCTATTCTTCTATACAGAATAACACTCAATAATGTATTGTAACGCTCGTGTAGTCACAATGATTTCCCAATAGATCGGATTTGATATCGGCAAAATATAATTGTGGCAACTTTATGACAATTTTAATAATGAATATCCTTACAAATTCTATTTCTTATTAGTTTTTCTCTTATTGATAGTCTATCTCGCTGCAGGTAAGGTAAGGTAGCTAGTGCTAATCTACTTATGACATGTGAGTAGGTACGGCGGGTCGTGAATTCGAATATAAGCTAATACTCGAAGATTGACCACCACTATTACTACCAGAAGTTCCACAAGTTTTCATGTTAGCCATCAATTTTTTACTGCTATATTGTTCGCGCACATTTTGCTACACATGTTTCTTTCAACGAGGTGTCTTTAAGCAAATTATTACATCACTGCTCAGAGCCTAGTGTTAACCGTTCGGCGTCCAAACTGCGATAATTTTACAATCGAACGAACAAAAGAAATATAAATTTAATAAATTAAACGATGTCTGTAGATAAGAGATAGTTATAAAAAAATAATATAAGAGGTCTAAATAAGATGAATCTCTATTCATGTCTAAATATATCAAATATATATATATATGTCTAAAAATTAATGTTTTGGCCTCTGCCAAAACATTAATTTTTAGACATTTTTTAGGTCTGCTTTTCGGTGTCACGAAAAAAACTATTGCGACAAATTGGATACGATTTTCAAAATTGTTTTCCTGAAGGTCTGATTTAAAATCTAATATTCATCCTTTTAAAATCTACGTGTACGATGTAGCGGGAAAAAATTAATATATAGTATATATTTATATAAACTTACCTGAAAAAAAACAACGTCATATTCGTAATTTAACCGATTTTAGGTGAATTGTTGGATACGTAATGTAAATATTGAACACTGATTTTTACCCTCGACTTCATCTGCGATTTGTTTACAGATCGGAATAAAAAAATAGCCTATATCCTTATCCATTCCATGTAGTATGTGTGTATCAAATTGTATAGTGATCGGTTAAACCGTTAAGGCGTAATAAGGTAAAAAAAAAAACATATTTATTTTCATATTATCGTTTACGGCTTATATACCTATATATTCATATTGAGAGTGGATAATATTAGTTTTCTTTTTTATTCCGATTTGACCCTGACATCTTAGGGGGACCCATAAAAATGTTACGCCCACTCGTTATGCCGCGTACCTTCCCCAAACACTTACGTAATAAATATTTCTATTCTTGCCAACATCAGAAAATACTTAACATTTGCGGTGGAGAAAATTCTTTTTTCGATAATTAAACCATCAGGCTCGATATACTTACATACAATTATGTATTTTAACTAGCTGTACCCACAGCTTTGTTCGCGGATGCACTACATTTGTAAAATATTAAATGTACTTGACCACGTTATCATTATTTATTTAGTTTGTTTAATTAGTATCATTATTTATAATAATACCTACAGAAGATTTTACTGTTTGTTTGTAATGGATAAAATAAAAAATTACTCAACATATATTAAAAATCCTTTCACCTATGGCTACCGACAAGCGATGGGGAAGAAAAGTACTCCAATGGGGACCCCGTACGGGCAAACGCAGTGTAGTACGACCCCTCACTAGATGGAGTGACAACCTGAAATACATTGCAGAGAGTCAGTGGATACAGGTGACTCAGGGCCGTTCTTTATGGCATTCTATGGGGAAGACTTATGTCCAGCAGTGATCGGATAACGGCTGAAATGATGATGATGATGATGATATGGCTACATTATCAGTGCGTAACATAGACTATATTATTTTTGAAAATTCTATCTACCTGACCGGACTGGCTACTCAACTGACCCGGATTGCTAATATTATGTAAATACAATATTATGTCAAGATACATAATATTATGTATTGTTTAATATAATATTATAGGGGGGAAAGGGATTGTTAGCAATGGAGTTTGACAATCCCATTGCTAGCAATATGCCCTATTAGGTCGACCTCCACGTGGTTCCCCCTGGAAACCATCGTGAACAATTCTTGTTGAATTTGTCACGATGGGCTAACTGGCCTACTTCATCCTCATTTATCATCCTTCACTGGTGCCCCGCCGGTGGATACCGATAGCGCGGGTAGGATACCATTCCATTATCACACATAAAAAAAAAATATTATTGCTTAAATTTATATGTATATAATGTTTACATATTTAATTAAATTATAATATTTGATATAATGGAACGAGTACGTGTATAACAACAAATATAGCAACAAAAAAAATTACAAACGAGTTAAGAACCTTCTTGGTAGTTGTTAAAAAAGAAAGAATATTAATTTAAATTTCTTTTTCTTCCCAGTATCTAAAATTAAATAAAAGCTACCTGATGCGAATTCCTTGTAAATTACTACAGCAAAGTTTGTTTCAATTAATTTATTTTGCTAATGAAGAGAATGAAATTAAATAAATAAACAAGAC
Source organism: Galleria mellonella (assembly GCF_026898425.1). NCBI lineage: Eukaryota > Metazoa > Arthropoda > Insecta > Lepidoptera > Pyralidae > Galleria > Galleria mellonella. Next base: position 448,904 of record NW_026442061.1, read on the forward strand.
TGAAGATTTTGTAATTTATTAAAGTATTTTGCTGTACTAATTATGAAATATGATTGTTTAATCTAATCTTATAATTATGGCACAACTAATAAATATTGAGAATGCCTGGAAGTTTACTAATCTAACCCAAGAAGGAATATATGAATGAATGAATGTTCTCCAATCAAATCAAAATATAAACTTAAATTCACATGTGCATTTTTCTTATTTCAACCTACGTATGGCGTGCAAAATTGATTATTGAATAACCCTCAGATGATGGAGGGAAAGGGTTTGTTAGCAATGCGGAATACCAGTCCCACTGCTAGCGGGGGGAAGAGATTGTTAGTAACGCGGAGTATCAGCTCCATTGCTAGCAATATGCCCCAAAAGGTCGACCTCCACGTGGTCCCCCCTGGAAACCATTATGCTGACTTCCTGGTGTATTCATCACGAGGGGCTACCTGACTTGCCTTTTCATTCTCACCTATCACCCATCACTGGTGCCCCGCCAGTATATATGCAGGTGGGGTGACCATTTCACTATCATCAATTAAAAAAGTCCCATTGCTAGCAATATATTCTGTTAAGTTGACCTTCCTGTGGTCCCTCTGAAAATCATCGTGCTAAATTTCAGGTGTATTCATCACCTGCCTTTTCTTTTCAACTATCATCCCTCACTGGTACCGCGCCAGCGTACACCATTAGCACAAGTGTGGTTACCTTTCCATTATCATCCATTAAAATAAAAGACACTCAGATAATGTCATTTTTTATTTACAAACTCAAAAATATTTAATCCATTTGATAAACTCTTTTGCTTATAGAAAGAAACATTATCAGCGAATAACATAGGTTGTGTTTTATTAAAAAAAAGTAAAAGATCTTCTACCTATCTACATAGGTAGGATAGTACTTCTACCTATGCAATAACGGAGCGGGTCGCTCATATCCCGTAAGAAGGTTAAGGGATAAATTTTCAAAAATCATCAACATCACACCAGCTGTTATCTGTCCATACTTAGTACTAAACCTGTTATAAATTGGCTAAGTTAATATTATATATCAATTTGTATTTCTTTTTAAACTTGCATTGTTTGCAAAAGTACAGATAAAATTTCTTACCGAACTCGTAAACTTTAATTAACATAGATAAGATAGATAACAAGTCGTAAGTCCGTTAGCGTGTCTAAAAGTAGAATAATAAATAACCCAGAATATTTTAAGATTGAAAGAAAAGTTAGCGTTTTGAACATTGACGGAGTGGATTTAGACCTGTCAATTAGTCTGTTTTTTTTTTATACAACTTAGAATGGCATTATCCTTACATTTATCAACTCGAGCTGGTAAGTCCTATGAATTACTGGTAAAACCTAAGATTTACCAATACGATTTTACTTGCATAAATCATTTCTAATATAATAATACCAAAAGTTCGGTTGAAACTTCGTAATAACATACATACAGAGAGGAGACTTAGAGATAAGTTTAATATTACTTATAAATCCCTTAAGACCAAACCAAGAGAGTAAATTTTAACAATATGGATATCTGAAATATAAAGCGTATTATTTCTTATCTTTATAAGTTAACAACTTTCCTTATTTATAATCACATACACACACGCACACACGCATACACGCACGCACGCACGCACGCACGCACGCACACACACACACAAAAACATATACATATGCAGTTGGGTATATCTCTTCTTTGATTTACTTTTTATATTCACCTTTTTTTCTATGATGAAACTGAAACTTACAGCTCTAATATATTATAAATACAATTGTATGCGTAATTTTTACAAATATAAATTAAACTTTTGTTATTACATATGATAAATTAAATTGAAAAATAAGAATTCTGGTTCTGATTTATAATCCGTTTTTAATACTTAGATATAAAATAGAATACTAAAGATTTTCTTTTACAAAAAATCAGCTAAAATCGTCAAAAAATTATACAAAATAAACCCATATTGACTATAAAAAAACAAACATTAAATTTCATCAAAATATACAAAGATATTGTGTAACGTACCCAAAAAAAATCAGACAATTATCTTCTTCTGAAGCTTACAGACTCGAAAAGAACGAAATAAGACAGAATATAGGCGATCGTTAAAACAACATAAGACAGTAATAAAATATATAATGACCTTAAGACTGTTCCTATTTTCCTCAAATATAAAATACGCACCCACGCACGCCTCGCAAATTATTGTCTAAAAATCAGGGCCAATCTAATTAGAATCGGCCCGCCCTTTAACTTTATCGCATGTCTGCAACCGTTACGGACTTTTTATTGTCCTGATGGGTCAAAATTTATTGGGATCGATAATAGGCGTTAATGTTTTGAGAGCCAAATAGAGTTGCTTATTGATAAATATTATTACAGCAGCATCATATTTCATTACTGAAATGACTATTGGATAGATATTTGTTTTTAAAATTTTACTACATATATTGATGTTTATTAGTGTACATTTTAGTGCTTATAGTTATTAGACACCTTATTTACGTATTTTGAACTATTTTCCTTACACGAGATAATATGTTATATATTTATTATAATCAAGTTTTTTTTAATGGGTGAAAATGGTATGGTAACGGCCTGCGCTAACGGGATACGCTGGCGGAGCACCAGTGAAGGGTGATAGATGAGAATGAAAACAGGCCAGTTAGCCCATCAGGAATTAACCATGATAGTTTCCAGGGAGAACCGCGAGGAGGTCGACCTGGTTGGGTATATTGCTAGCAATGGGATTCTCAGTCTCCATTACTAACAATCCCTTTCCTCCCAATTATAATCAGGTTGGTACCTACAACATTTGTATTTTATTAATGGATGACGATGGAATAGTAACCCCGCCTGCGCTAATGGTATACACTGGCGGGGCACCAGTGAGGGATGATAGATGAGGATGAAAGCAGGTTTGTTGGCCCATAGTGATGAATTCATAAAAAAACAATCAAGATGGTTTCCAGAAGGAATCGCGTACAGGTCGACCTGATAAGATATGTTGTTAGCAATGAGGCCTCTAGTCCCATTATTAACAATCTTGTTCAATTTAACCCTAAGAAGACACAAGTCTGCGCGTTCATCGCAAAAAAGACACCGTTTGTCGTATCTCCTCACTTTCAGGGCACTTCCCTTGATAATAAGTCGAGTCTGGGGATTCTTGGCGTCGATATATCTAGCGACGTCTAGTTTTGCAGTCATCTGGAGGAAAAAGCTAAGATAGCTTCCAAAAAGTTGGGGGTGCTGAATAGGGGGAGACGGTATTTCACGCCAGAAAACCGCCTGAAACTGTATAAAGCTCAAGTGAGGCCACACATGGAATACTGTTCTCACCTGTGGGCAGGAGCGCCACAGTACCAACTCCTTTCGTTAAACCGCATTCAAAGTCGGGCAGCTCGAATTGTTGACGATCGGCGTCTTACTGTCCGGCTCGACTCACTAAAACTGCGTAGAGATGTTGCATCTCTGTGCATCTTCTACCGAATTTATCATGGGGAGTGCTCTGAAGAATTGTTCGGATTGATACCTGCTGCAGATTTTCACCATCGTACAACCCTCCATAAACTAAAATTTCATCCCAACCATCTGGACGAGTGGCGGTCCTCCACTGTGCGTTTTTCAAGGCACTTTCTCCCACACACAACCACTCTTTGGAATCAACTTCTAGCAGCAGTATTTCCGAACCGATTCGACAACATAACCTTCAAGAAAAGAGCATACTCCTTTTTAAAAGGCCGGCAGCACACCTGCAATGCCGTAGGTGTTGTGGGTGACCATGGGCGGCGGTAGTCACTTACCATCAAGTGAGCCGTTTGCCCCCTGTGTTGTAAAAAAAAATACCTTTCCCCCCACAATATTTGTATTAGGTGATGCCTAAAATTAAAATAAAATCCGTCTGCTTTATTGGTATATGCCGGTGTAGAATCAGTGTAAGATGATAGTTGAAGAAGTCAGGTTAGCTAGTTCATAGTTAATATTTTTTTTTTAGTAAAACGTAATAAAAGTGTAAAAAAAATGAATAATTGATCCGACTATAAGACAATCTGTTGATCTCAAATAATACTGTAATTTAAAAATCAATTTATTAAATGTTTCGATTTGTTAATAATTTCATTTGTAACTGTGATAATTTCAACAAAACTTAGTTATATAATTTTTAAAACTTATGTATATTATTTACGTCCTATGTATAATGAGATTTTTATATTTTACGAGACGCCATGACGCAAAGCGATGTACTCTCTCTAAAGAAGGCTTATATATATATATATATATGAAACAGACCCTAGCCATCAATCTCCGACTGCTATTTAGTTCACGCACGTTTTGCAAAAAATGGCAGTTAGAGATTGATGGCTAATATGGCAGGCCTGTAGTAATAGTGGTGGTCAACCTTCGAGCGTCGACAGTCACACACATACTAATAGCGGTAGCGAAATTAAACAAAATAATTCTTATCAAATAACCAGTGAAAACTTAACTTAACTTCCGCAAAATAACACCTAATTTAAAATTTTTCCTTTTCTCTGTTTTAACAATTATTTTTATTGATTATATTTGTAACAACGTTTGCTTCTGAAAGTTATTTACAACACCGACTTGGTAGCATCAATTAGAGTAATTAAGACGACGCGAAACGAGACTTTCGAAAAACAATTCGTAAACTCCGGAAGATACGTTTAAAATCCAGTCGAAGTATCTTAAACTCACAAAACGGGACAAGTCTTTATGGTGTTTCGTAGATATCTATATTTATGTTTTAAGTGACTTCCGAAAGAAAGAGGTCCTCGATTCCTCTAATTTTTTTATTCAATTTCAAAATATACCTTTCAATTTGGTTGTATTTATTATTTATGTTTGTTACTTCAGAATGCGACAGAGTTAAATAAATGACAATTTATAAACTGTATTCGAATTTTTTTATTTATATTTTTACGAATAAACTTTCAGATTGGTCCCAAAAGAATTTCGTCATGACTGAAGTCGATGTTCTTTTGTAGAACAAAATCTTAAATTATATTATATAAATCATATTGTGATTATATTTCGCGATTACGTCGCCGATTCTGAAGCTTTCGTTTTTCTTTGTTTGTTGCGAAAAATAGCTTATTTCGAAGAAAAACCTATGTAAACGCGCAATATTTACAATGTACAATATCTATGAAACAAGTAATATTGTTGTGGGTATTTGCGTAACATCTCCTTGCTTATCTGATACGATTACGATTGAAGTCCTTTTTTTTTGAGGAGCAACTTAATAGACTTAGTATAATATACTTATATACATATAAATACACAGAGAATGCGGGTACTCTCCTTAATCTATGCTGGTACATCACGTAACATTTACATTTGAAAATGGAACGATTTTCTAGAAATGGCGGGACTTTTTTGCTGGCATCTGTGAGGGTTTTATACGATCCTGGAAAAGGTCAATCAAGGTTGTCAAGCCAAAGGATTTGTATTAATCCGACCTGTCTACAGCGGAAATTTGTCCAAGATTAAAACGTAACAGACAAAAACGTACCGCGACGGAAGTTATTGCGATGGAATTGCCAGTTAATTATGGGTATTAAGCATTTCAGATTAATGTCAAGGCTACCTTTTATAAGTAACAAAACCCTCGTTTATTTTCGTGAAATGAAAGTAATGAAACAGCTTTGCGTGAGTGCTTTAGGTACACCCATTTCAAATATAAGTAGTTTTTTAACTGCGCAGTATTTGGTTAGAGGAAATGATTTGCTTCATTCAAATGGTTTGTTTAAATTACATACATCACATAAAATGCAGTTTCTTTTTTTAATGTATGATACCTTTAATACCTTTATACCTTATAATAAAGATTGTGTTCAACAAAAAATCTACTTCAACTGTGGCAAAAAACAAAGAACTTGTCCTTTTTGAAGTTGTTTAAAAATACATCGTTTCAGCTTTAGATATACTCACTATGATATGATTCCGAAGTCCACTTGTAGGTATAGTTTTTATAAAGTAACACTTAATCTAACGAGAATTCAGTAATTCTCATCCACATTATTTAGCAAATTTGTTTAAATTTCTTACATAAAGAAGGTCGTAGTGTGCTGTGCAGTCTCAAGGAACGATAAGTGAATATTTGTTATTTTCAAATACTGCTTTATTTAAGAATCAGCCAAATTACATCATCTCTGTAACTTGACTTCTAGATAATTATAGTTTAATTTATACCCCAAAGATGACAAACAAACATACATACCGTCTAATGGTAAACGGTCACTGTAGCTTGGATGCCTGCGCTAATAGACGTACGCGTTGTCGACCCTAAAAAAGCTTTATTATATCCTTTTTGAAGAACTAGTTTCTAGATAAAAACTCAGTAGGGAGCTAATTTTACAGCCTGAGTGTTCGCGTGAGAAAATTCCTTTGAAACAGCACTGTACGTGACCATTTAGGTTCAAACGTGTGAGGATGAATTCCCTGTCAATAACGAGCAGTACGATGATAAAAGGTGGCTGTGGGCAAATATCAAAACAGGGGGAAGCACATCCAGTTTAGCAAAGTTAAAACGTATCAACGTTCAAACCATTCATATCATTATTGACATTTCCAAAAATTAATCATCGGATTTGACTCTCCACTCAATATTCATTTAACACGCAGCTTGATCGAGCATGCGAGATTATCGGAAATTCACACTCACACCCATTACGCGTGTTTGCCGATTTTCCGAGATCTTTGTTTATTTGGGTTCTGATTTACGATACTTCGAGCCCAAACCTAGTTGCTTGTATACCTTTAATAAAGGAAGATATTGCTTGCGACGACCTTTCCTTTTGTTACCTCGTTGTTGTATTAATGAAAGTGTATCGGTTTTAATATTTTTTTTAATTGATTTATGTGTTTCTATGTTTTTGTTTTACATTGCGTGTTCATCTATAACTGAAATGCAAGCTTACTAATATTATAAATGAGAAAGTGAATTTGTTTATTATCATTTAGCGCCGTAAATTAGTGAACGCTTTGATTGGTTAAACCGTTAATGCCTAGAGGTAAGAAATAGAACAAAAAACCGTGAAAATCGCATCGAATCTGGTATAAGTAGTTGTTGCGCGATGTCGTAACAAAAATAGACAGACAAAGTGTCTAAAAGTTATTGTTATGCCTTCTACTGCTCTTAGTAAGACCCTTCATATAAATTTTTCCTAAATATCTCCCATATCTCAGATATCGTCTAGTTGCTATATATTTTTTCCTAGGTCATCTGTTCCCTTAAACGTTGGGAACTAATTACACTTCGATAGAAGGATACCAAACGTAATGGTAAATTTGCAGTTTATTTAATTGGCTTGGTCTTAAGTTTTTCTGTTTCCATGTATGTTATAAATATTACAATTATATGATATTAAATTTATTTCATTACCAATATGTATTTGGATAGAGAAGGATATAAGTTTTTATTGCGGTCAATCAATATATCACCACGGTCAGGCGGACGAAGTCGCAGTAAAGACAATGTAAAATAAGCAGAGATAATTTAAAAAGACTGTTGCAGATATAGCGTTTTTAGTATCTCGCATATTCTATATTAATTGTATTCACAGATTTACAGACATAAATAAAAGTAGATGACGCGACGCAAGTATTTTTGTACAAACACACGTTTAGATTTCACGTCGTAAAAAAATTTTGTTACAAAGTATTGCAAATTGTATTATTAATGCATTAATTAAATATTAATGCACAAATTAATGAATAATGTTACAATATGTATATATCTAAATGTATTTTATATATTTATTATATACTTATTTATATATACTATTGTAAGTACTCAGATATATGTAAGGTTTGCATATGTTTTATTACCATTAACGTTTCCGTTTATTAGATACGCTTCTTGCGCCAAATAGGTACTGTTTTTTTCTCTTCCACTCAAAGGTTGTCTGGAAAAGATTGCTTTAGCGATAAGACAGCCTTTTGTACTTCATATGTGTAATATGAATTTTTTGTATTATTCTTTAAGCGGTGCAATAAATAGTAAATAAATAATACAATAAATAATAGCTATTAACGGGTAAATAACAGTAAATATGTTTTAATATGATGAGAGGTAGGGATAACGTGGGTGTCGTGAACAAATAATGTCGATAAGCGGAGGAATAATGCAAACGGGTTAGGTTCGTTACAATACGTGGGTGGTCGTCCTACAGAATTCTGTATTAGTTACGTGTTATACTTACATGTATTTATATATTAAGTATCTACTCTGTAAATGTACGAATATGAAGCAAAGACATAAATTATAATAGATGTCGTAACTAACAAATCAATTGTTTCATTCTGAAAAAAATTGGATTCGGAGTAGTAAACAGTGGTTACCACTTATCGACAATTTGTTTACAATTTTAAGTCGTATAAAAAGTTCCTATACTAAATTTATATTGAAAAACCAAACTTTATTTCACACAGATTAGAATATATATATATTATAAAAAACTTTAATAACTTTTAATATCTAAAAAGAAGAAATCTTATATATAAAATTTTCGTGTCAAGGTGTTTGTTACCAAACACCTCCGAAACGGCTTTACCGATTTTTATAAAAATTGTTGTGCATATTGGGTAGGTCTGAGAATCGGCCAACATCTATTTTTCATACCCCTCAATGATAAGGGTGACTCTCCCCAATTTTTTTTAATGGACTAAAAATATATTCTTCAAATAATGTATATGGCAAAACAACGTTTGCCGGGTCAGCTAGTATATTATAAAAATAAACAAAATTTTATAATTGGTTTCAGCTCTGACTTTCAATTGAGTAGTACTCGCAGTACATTATCATTTAAGATAATTATTATTTTATAAAATTGAAATTTAAAAACGATTGAGAAATTGATGTAGATATTTGCGTTGTCTATGTCCTTCGATGTCTGTGGTACAAAGTCACATGTATTTACAATATTCATTGTGACTATACGTCATGATATGTTATCGAGGCATCGCTCTCATCTTAATATCTGGGGTCGATATAGTATATTCTCTTCTATTCATCCATATTATCTTACGTTACTTTATTCAGATTCTTAATTTCATATTCGTAAAGTTATTTTTTAATTAGTATATATCGATTAGATATTCATTTCAGTTTATATTTTTTGTAGTATTTTATGTTTATCTTTGATGTTAGATATAACTCTCATAAATATGTATGATATGTGCGTTTACGTAATAAATTAATGATGTAACAAATGGTTTATTCGCGTAATCGTAACATGATAGAGTGCAACATTTATGGGTAGAAAACATGTAGACGTTTTGAAAAGAAATAAAATTTGCCTTCATTCAATAATTAATCTTATATTTTCAGGTATATACCCATAGTTTACAGTTATTATGATTAAAATTTTCTTTTAATTAATTAATTACAATTTTTACATTATCAATTATACAAACTATTATTATTATTTTTAATACACACATTAATTACAAAATACTAATTTAAATCATTTCATTATAAAATCTTTTGTCGTCAGGTATGCAGTGAGGAATACAGTCTTTACAATATGATTACTTATTGTCATTAATCTTTCATGAAATTTTGCCTTACATTTACGTAAAATAGCAAAAAAAAAAAAAAAAACATTAACCCTCTTCTCTGCAAACATGGCAGATGCACTACACCGCCATGGCAAGTTGAGCATCGCTCGGAATGCGTTATTGTATTGCACACGCAGTGTATAAGTTCTCTTCGTATAACTATACCATAATTGGCTGCTGTAAAAAGCCTGACAATAGGACTTAAACAATGTCAATTTGACTAGCTTCGAACAGTGGTACACGATATTTGTGTAAACTATTATTTAAAATGGCATTGTATGTTAGTTTGTTTTGGTTTAATCTCACTTATTGGCATACGATTGATTGATTAAATTGTAATTTTGCATACACCTTTAGTTTTGATGATAATATAATATGAAATACACAACATTGTAATATTTTCAAAATGGCAGCCATCACAAGATGGCGGAATATGTATTTTTTTAACCCCCTTCATATGGGTATCAAATGAAAGGTTGTGAATAGTAAAAAACGACAAAATTTGTGACATTATACTAAATTCAATATGGAGTTCGTTACAAGATGACGGATTACATTATAAAAACATTATTAAACAGACTTCTCTGTAAAGTTATGACGAGGTTAACTCGGGCAAAGAATTACCGATGCGTGTCTGGTGGTCTGATTTCCCATGATAATGGTTCATGCGGCGTAATAAATAAGCCCCACGTTGGGCGCCAATAACTAATTCGTTTTAAAAAGAAAATAGTTATTGGTAAAAATTGTTTTAAAAATGGGGGTTACATGAAACTGCTACGTGAGATAAAGTGAAATTACACATAAAATGAGTAATTTTTATTTTTTTTTGTCCTTTAGTATATTGCTGTTTATAATAACAGTGTAATAGAAAGATAAAGATATCAAATATGTCATCACTCAGTATTTGATGTTTTATGTATCATCTAGTATAATATAAAACTTGTTTCACTAAAGATTTAAATTCGGGATTTTTTGATGAAAGTAATAATTTACATTTACATTTAATTGTTGCCATATATAACAATAAGAATAATTTAACAACAGTAGATATTTTTCTTTTATTTTTTTAAGAATTTCCATTTATCGGTGCAGCCAATTTATTATTTTTTTCCAGCCAATTTTATTACATTCATGTCTTTGACCTCCCTATACGACATGACACCTAGTGTTTCCTTTATCTGGAAATGTTATCCCATGTTATTCTTAGATCTTTCCCTTCCTCTTTTGCCTTTTATAAGGTTTGCTTTTTATAAGGTGGCCCAGCATTTTGCCTCTTCTATCCTCTATTGTTTTCTGTCCAGCTTACCCTAATAATAGACATCATTTATAAAAGTTATATGTCCAGTTTATGATATTATTAGATATAAAGATTACACCAGTTTTTACCTGGGGATTCGCTCGCGTTAATATTGATTTTGTTAAAAATTCTGATTGTTGGTATAGGTAGAGATAAAACAGTTACAAAGAGAAATCTACTCCCTTTTAAGGAGTACTTCAAAACAAAAAAATATATATATTTTAATTATGATTTTTAAATAATAATTCTGCAAAGTTTGAAGCAAATCGTACGACGCAATTCAAAGTTTTATACAAAATTTGCCCCTCCCTCACCCCATCTCCTGTAAGTTTTTCGCAGGAAAAAGTAGCCTCCAATCGTCTTCAGGGTCACATCTATCTATACACCAATATTCATCGCAACAAACTCACTTTTGCATTTTCAATCTTAGTCAGGATGATTAGATTTGGTACTCTACAAATTACGCCCGCCGATCCCGCGCTTTCATCTGTGGAAGTATTGTGATATTGATTAGCTTATAACATTCTTCAACAAATTTGCTATCAAATTAAAAAATCATTCAAATTCGACTGGTAGTTCCAGAGATTAGCGTGTTCAAATAAACAAACTCCGCTATACATATTAGTATAGATTTATGAAGATAAAATTCGTATACTTATTAACTAGTGACTTATCCCGGTTTCACATGACATATTACATAGTTTTATAACTTAAATCATGGTTTCATTCATTTTCATTTAAGAGTTTCCTCTTGTCGGTGCAACTAATTTATGCATCTTCCTCCAGCCAGCTCTATCCCAGGCCATATCCTTTATCTCCCTATACGACATGACGCCTAGTGTTTCCTTTATCTGTCCCATGTAGTTAATCCTCGGTCTTCCTCTTCCTCTTGTGCCCTCTATCTTTCCTTCTATTATGCTCTTAAAAAAATCGTCATGTCGTATAAGGTGGCCCAGCATTTTGCCTCTTCTATTCTTTATTATTTTAATCAATGTTCTCTTCTCGTTTACTTTTTTTCATGGTTAAAAAATAAAAATCGAATTTTTGGTGACATTATTACAAAACTTTAGTTGGTAATGTAGAATGGATTTACACACACACATCTTCAATAAAAATATGAAAACAACTGTAAAACACGGGTTTTATAGTTATGGATTTTGATACGGATCAAAATCCGTTCATGTGTTTAGAAGAAATACGAGAAAGCAAAGAAACAAACACACATGGTGGACAGTAACTTCGTATTATACTATTTAGAGGAATAATAGTTTCACAATTTGCACTACTATTAAATTTAGAACGTGCAGATGTTTAATCCATTAAAACTGAAAACAAAATAAACCTTTTAACATTCAGCCCACCGTCCGTGTCTAATGTAAATACCTTATTTAAATTGAGTTATCGCGAACAAAAAGTTTAATTGTTAGGGGTGAAATGGTGAGATTTACAGGACGGTGTGGGCCAGAAAAAAACTAACTTTTACGATTAAATGGCGTTCTATCTGACTTTGCCTTCGAATTGTAGATACGAAAGCTTGTAAGCACTATTGTGGGCAAATTTATTAGACAGATCCTTTAAAGATAGAAAGATTGTGAAAGGAGATTTCTATAATGGACAAACATCTTGATAGGTAGAACTACTTGGAATTAAAAATGTCTGGGCTTTTAAAAGTATATAAGGAGCATAAAAAGAATGGTTGTAAAAGGTAACATTTTAAATATAATAATGTAGCCTGTACTATATTTATATACTGTAAGTCGCTTGTTGTAATTTATTATATTCCCCTATCTTATCGAGTCTGAAATTAGTTGGGCAATCCGGAAGATAAATACGCGAGTAAAGCCGTTATAAATAATAGTAATATTGTATTATGGTCGTAACTTCGTGTTTTGGAGAACACTTAGAGCGGTCATAGTGAAGCTTACTTAAGTGTGGCAACATCGGAATTATATGTCAATTTTCAAAAATATTTCAACGTTTATGACTTCAAAAGTGCTCCGTTAGCGAACTAAAAAACATTCTGTGCCGAGGCACACGCACAAACTAAGCAATATTCAACAATTATTTTAATAGAATTAATAATCAAATTAAGGATAAGAGCTATTTCCAGTGATCTTGGAAAATATAATAATGAGATAGGTTATAAAATAAGAAATTTTGCATCCATGTCCACTCTATAAGGCACTAGAAGGCGACTTCGTACAAACGTCGTCTACATGGAAAACTGTTATGCTCATGTTTCTGCCATAAATATTGCATAGTTAGCCATTATAAAACCTATATGATGGGTGGAAACGGTGGTCAATTTGACTAGTAGAACCACAGTATAAAGAACTGTTACACTGTTATAGTACTATAGACTTTACAAAATACACTGTAATGTTCAAGGTACTTATTCATGCCTATAGGCGACCGTTCTCACTAGCAATCAAGTGGACAGGAAATATAGGCAAAGTAATTATAGTTATCACAATAGACAGTAATTATGTGAATAAAAAATATCATTATTCCAGCATTAAAACTCTTAACAGTTATTAAATAGGAGGAATTAAACATAGATTTCCTTGTAGCGTTTTACTCGGGCGTAACGACTTCATAGTTTATAGGTCAATTCATTTCAATTAGCCGAGATTTGTTCGCGTTTACCAACTGTTACAAGTTATAATTGTAGTCGTGGATTAAATTAAACGCATTTTTTAAGAGCTAAGGGACTTACAGAATGACTGAATTTAGAGTAATTTAGATAATAATATATTAGAATACGCTGGACTTACGTCTAGTCCATTTATTTTAAAGGGATTTCAAACAGGAGGAGGTTCAATTATATCTTTGCAAATTTTAAATTGATTTTGATAATTCTTTGTAATCGATAGCCTTGAGCTCTTTTTAGTGCATATTAATTTTATTATAATTATTTTTTTTACGAAGTTGAAACTTAAATTATTTTGTATTTTTATCTATTTTTTTGGAAAAAAAAATTATTCAACATCTCTCTTATATCGTTGGCATAAAATGAGCCATGGGATGGGTAGCAGCGTCCCTCTTAAAACGTCATCAAAGCCTAACCGCGGTTGCCAACTTGCGGCCAAGCGTGACAACTACTGGCAAAAGCCCCTAACAGAGAGGCCTATGTTCAGCAGTGGACAGTTAACGGCTGGTATGATGATGATGATGATCTCTCGTATTTTGGAAACTGTATATATAATTTAAAATAGACACAGCTATAGACACAGAATAGATTTATTAGACGGAAACATCTTAATCTTGTCGTAACATTATAAATATGATAAATTTGGTATACGTTTACTATTGGGGATAAGAGATGGAGAAAGATATACGCTAATTTCTACCTTCGCCAACCAACATAATATCCCGATTATGATGAAAAGATGAGTTAAAATTTGTCGTTAATGTTTTTTTTAATAGGTAAGTAAGAAATAATAATCCCGCCTGGGCCATCGGTATACGCCAACGGGACACCAGTGAGAGATGATAGGTGAGGATGAAAGAAGGTCAGTTAGCACATCATGATGAATACCACAAGAATTATCCACGATGGTTTGTAGGGAAAATCGCGTGGAGATCGACTTGATAGAGTATATTGCTAGCAATAGAGTTGTTAGACACTATTGCTAACAATCCCCCCTCCCTCTTTAATGATTTTACATATGTAAATGCGAGTTTGTTTAGCTCTTAGCGTTGTAACAGCTAGTCGAATCGGTATGAAATACGAGTAACAATAAACTTAGTATTTGACCTGGAGAAGGACATAGGTTAATTTTATCACACACGCGGAAGAATTCGCGGGTCAAAACTAGTTAACAATAATTCCCTAAAACACACTCTCTGTCAGATTTTCGAATGTTCAAACATGACATTTCCATCAGTCGTACAAACGCGACACCTACCAATAAGACCCGGTAACCCCACTCGAATTAAATTGTGATTCCCGTCCGTGTCATGTAAGCGATCCTTCACGGCACTATTCGAGTTAAATTAATAATGCGGGGGCGGAAACAAAGTGATAATTAAGTTTCTGAACGGTACATGTACCTGCAGGTGAGATTACATCGCCCGCTGTCTAATACATACATACATGCTATTATGGAAACATATATGTTTAACAAGTAGATGTGACCATGTTAAAAAAATATTAACTGTTACTACTGTGCAATTAAATTAAAAAGCAAGAAAGATTACTAAATTAAATTGAAAATTAAATAAGTTTAAATCTTCATAAATCCTAAATAGCCGTCCCAAATGAAAACTGATAAGAGAAAAAAAAATTCAAATACCTATACAATGATATACTTAACATAGTTGGACGAGTTTCATTTGTTTCATGTCATTTCATTTCATTTGAGTTTTCACAATACGAGTATGGTGTCTGGTTGTAGCGCCACAGTGCGCTTGATCGCACAGAGATTTCACTTGAGAACTTTATACTATACATTATCCTTACCAATATTATAAATGTGAAAGTGGGTTTGTTTGTTTCTTATCTATTAGCATCTTAAAAACGGCTAAATCAATTATTATGAAATTTGGTATACACACATTATATCGCGGCCAGTGATCCTGTGTCAGTGTGTCCTGGTCACGCGGACGAAGTCACGTACAAAAGTAACGTATATATATATATATATATAATCTTGTAACGGCAGCTTTAGGAATTGTAATTCTCGATGATTGTCGCCGTATCCGTGATTGTAATCAAACACATAGGGTATAAACGTATTTCCATCCGCGATATTTGAACGTTCAAAGAGCTGTCATTTCACCCCGCTACAAAGCCAGAAACTTGTACCCGAATTAATGGCGTTCATTACAATATACTTTGATAGATAAATATATATTATCTGTTAGTACTTAGGTAAATCCACACAAAGCTGTGTTCCAGACAATTGCGCATACTGTTGATAACTTTCCCCGCGGCGTCGCTCGTGTTGCTAATCTAATTAAGCCACGTCGCTTCAAACTCCTGTGGGATTGCGTGTAATGCCACATATATATGTTATATGCGTACAATATTATATATATGTATATATGTAAACGAGATATGGAAGCAAACGAATGTTACATTGAGGTATTATATTGAGAATTGTTACTCATTTGTTTGTTTATTTAGGAAAGGGAATTTTAGATGTGTGTTTGAACGATGTTGATTGTATGATATAATGTTTCCTTGTTCAACGCTTAATGGGGTTCGTCGACGGAGTCTTCATATGTTTTGAACTGATAACACGACAAAGAAGTTGAAAGCCTTATAGGAAAATTTCTAATGAAGAATTTTTGCTATTACCGCGTTTTTATCCACGTCTTAGTCGAAATTAAAAATGTCATTTGATTGTTTAATACAGATTGCAGAAATTTCTTGGCTATCTAATTAATAAGAAAGATTTACGCGATGTCGTGTTAGGGAGGGGTTATTAAGTTGTATTGTATTGTTTGCTCGATCGATTCTAATAAAATACAACTGCTATTGTTCTCACTTGATTATAAAATTAGCGTATAGCGCGGTTTCAGAGATGTTTCCTTCTATGAACACTCAAGTTATGAAATGAGCTCCATGTCGAAGTTTTTCCAAGAGACTACAGCATGGGGTTCTTTAAAAAAAATGGGAAAGAGGTTTCTTCAGGGTCGACAACCCCTGGTATTGCAGGCGTTCAGGCTATGGTAACCGCGTATTAGTGGCTTAGGTGGGCCGTATGCTTGTTTGCCACATCAGTGGTATAAAACTAATTTTTCATACGACTGCTGTCTACATACGATTTGTAATGTCAGAAAATGTATTGACAGACAGACAGACAAAACACACTAACGCACGTTTAAATTAGCAACAGGTTTAATGTTATAGACAAAATCATTAAACTAACGATAAAAAAATCTACCACTAAATGCTATGTGATTTTATTTTATTATGTATTTGAAACGAGAACTTAGATAACTTTTACTTAATCTTGATTGTAATTGTACATCATATATATTTACTTTTATATGCCTCTGGTATTACGGGTGATCAAGAGCGGTGCTAATCACTTACTGAGCCGCATGCTTGTTGGCCTATTATAAAAAAAACAAAAAAAAAAACTAGTAAACAGTGTTTTCAACTAAACAAGATTTAGCTGGAAAAGAATGTTTTGTTTTCTGAAACTAAACAATGTTTTATTTTACGTTGCTGTACTAAAGAGGTATTATGTATGTATTTATGTAGATAAAGAATAGGTATTTACGTAATACCATAAGAATAAGATTTATTCTTATATATTTATTCTAAAACGACAATGTAAAGACAGAATACAATAGTAACTATTCTTTATGTTAACGTCAATACGATAACAAACTCTAAAAAACAAATTAACATAGAAAGAAACATAAATATATATAAAAGAGTAGAATCAAGAATCTCTTTTTTGGAGTTGGTTAAAAATTTAAAATGTATATACGTACGGTTTGCACTCGGTTTTCACTGCTTTCCCGGAAAAGGACCTGTCGAGGTAAGAAATATATAATGTAAAGAACCACAACTAAGCAAAAGGTCTTTGGGTCCATACGGCCACAGTGTTCGTAGTTTCGTGAAAGAATCGAATTGTGATAAAATCGGAACTACATCGAATAATTGCTCGTTTACAAAACATCTATATATAGAATTGTGAAATGTGCTGCTAAGACCAAAATTCGAGGAGGGCTGCAACAAATCGGGCTAAAGCCACCATTTTCAATTTATATTTCCTAGACCAACTATTTCTACATAGTGGCCATTTGTAGTCAGACAACCACAATTCAATTTCATTCAGCAGAACGACATCTGCCGGCTCAACCAGTATATGATAATAATAAGAGCCACACAATCACACCAATTGCCTGGTTCCCAACCAAAACACCTAATGGGAAGTAGCTAATGTGCTTATGAATATTAGCAACGCGAGCGAATCTGATTTAAGGTTTACTCGATGTGATTTCGATTTAATCACCGATTTTGAAATCCCTTGATTCGATTGCGTCCAAAGTTACTCTTTACTTTAGTCCTCTAGTGCGGCAACGTTGCCAGTATAATTTAATCAACATTGGGGATCTTGGGTCTACCATTTTGTACCAAATAGCTTTTTCACAGCTTGGATTTCGGGAGTAAAAAACTAATGAAATAGACTACTTCTAGATGGCGTATCAAGTTAAAATATATATTTGGTTTTAAGTTAGGCCTTTATGAATACAATTGCATCAAATTTGATGCAGTAGGTTTTATGTAATACCGGAACAAACTACACGACTTCAAGATAGACAAAATATCTAAAAAATATTGTTTTGGTATCTATTGGTCTTATTAAAACCTTTTTTATTGATTTTTCTTAAATATCCATGTAGAGACGTTTATTTTATTTATTTACGCTCAGGCTTTTTTTTTGATGGGTGAAAATGGTATGGTAACCCCGCCTGTGCTAACGGGATATGCTGGCGGAGCACCAGTGAAGGGTGATAGATGAGAATGAAAACAGACCAGTGAGCCCATCATGATGAATTCATCAGAAATTAACCATGATAGTTTCTAGGGAGAACCGCGAGGAGGTCGACCTGATTGGATATATTGCTAGCAATGGGATTCTCAGTCTCTATTACAAACAATCCCTTTCCCCCCTTTACGCTCGGGCTGTGGAATGAGTTCCCGATGTTTTCCATAGAGACTATATAGTATGGGGTTTTTCTAAAAGGGTATATTAAGGATTCTTTAGGGTCAGCATTGCGTACGTGACACCCCTAGTGTTGCAGGCGTTCATAAGCTACAGTGACCGTTTATCATTAGACGGGTTGTACGATTGTTTGCTATCTTTGTGGTATAATAAAAGGCAAACATATAAAAAAAAGAACAATTACATATCGACATCGTCTATTTATTATATTGCTAAAAAGGTAAGATATTTTTTTTTTATACAACTTAGAATGGCAAACAAGCTGACGGCCCACCAGATG
Source organism: Galleria mellonella (assembly GCF_026898425.1). Classification (NCBI taxonomy): domain Eukaryota; kingdom Metazoa; phylum Arthropoda; class Insecta; order Lepidoptera; family Pyralidae; genus Galleria; species Galleria mellonella. The sequence goes on from NW_026442061.1 coordinate 467,751, forward strand.
GAAAGTGGTAACCGTCGCCTATAGACATGAGCAGTAGCATGGACATAACAGAGTATACTGTTTCGCCCATGATACCCCCCATGCGTTGCCATTTCTGAAGACTCAGGTGTTATTCCCCTGTACCCTGTAAATTTACGCCATATCCCACCCTTCAAACCGAAACACAGCCATGCAAACAGAACTGCTTCACGGTTGAAACATGAATGGGACAGAGGTACCCAAGCAAACGACTTTTGTACAGTCTGCCTCTAGTAAGTTTTTGTACATAGACTACTTATCTTTTAGTTACTTCTAAACAACGGTTGTTATTGACTGTCATTTATTTAAACAAAATGTACAAACTTGTTCATGAATCAACAATTGAAGTAAGGGCAAACGAAATTACAATAAACTTTGATTGTTGACGTATAAACAAGTCTCTGTCTATGTTACGTTTAATATTCAAGTCAAATGTGTATTTAACCTCGTCTCGCATAACCTTTCATCTTGTGTATACCGTCATATTTGATGAATGTATAACGTACTAAGTATAACAAAATTGTAAGGAGTGAATATTCTGTACTTTGAGATTTTTTTATAAAAATATCTCGAGAGACTGGAAATTAAAACTTTATTAAAAATATTGCATTTAAATCGTAACAATTTTTATAGGACACAGAAGTAAATAATTTCTTTTATGGACGAAGATGCACTGTTATGCTATCGATGTATACAAGCGGAATACTAAGTGTTAAATTTGTCAAGAATTAACCACGATGGTCTCCAAAGGAGGTGATAGGGTGCTTTACTAGAAATGGGACTATTACACTGCATTATTAACAAGCACCTTCCTTAGAGGATATTTCTAGGAGATTGTTTAACATAATATATTAATAGTAAAAAGTCTAAGTGTTTTATTCACAATAAGGATACATTTTATTATTACAACGTCAAACAATATCGGTTGCAAAATGAATTAAATTAAAATCGGTTCAGAACATAGGATAGATAGAGAACACCGTATGACATACCTAAATATGATAAGAGTGATCCTCAAAAAACTTTCAAAATATGGCCTACTTTTTCCTAAAAATGGCGCATTTATTGGATATAGGGCATACAGGGTATTAATCTTATTATTGGTAATATGTAACACAAAACGTCATCTTATTTATTCGTACTTATAATATAATCATTAATACAATATGTACTGTTGTATAGAAACGATACAGCGACACTTGGACTGTAGTGCGACCATGAAAAAGAGTTTTGGATCAATTAATTTCTTTTTACCACTATGGTGGCAAACAAAGATACGGCCTATCTGATAGTAAACGGGATTACAGTTGAAACAATGTCAAAAACTACAAATATTGCCTTGCCATTAAATTCTTGTTAATCAAATACAGGATAATATTACCATTATGCATAGTCTACGCGTATAAAATTCCGGGCAAAAACTAGTCAAATATATAATAGACTCATTTTTTCCGGACTTTTTTAAAATTTAATACTTCTTTTAGATGTAGGTAGGTAGTCGATTACAATTTAGTCAAGCAATTAGTTTTGGTTATACCGTAAACAATTCAAACACGAGTGTTGACATTCAAGTGTCATTTATACTAAGCAGTTAATGGCTACATACATACATTCAGAGATTATTGCAGGTACTAGCACTGTACTATAGTAATAATTAATTGCCTTGCTAATTACTGTCTTGACTGTGAAATTTGGTATAAATAATTAAACGTAAAACGATATTTAATTGCAGTGTTATCTACATTGTATAATACTAAATGAATCATATAATTCTGGATCTAACGAGTCAGATTCACTGTTAGGTCTTCTCAGATTATATGTTAGGATTGGATATAATTAGAAATTCCAAATTATGCGCAAAAAAACTCAGTTATCTCAATCGTAGCAAAAAGTAATTAAATTCCATGAATTGTAAAAAAAATAGAAAATCGATTTACAATTGGCATAAAAAAATAAAAAACAATTACTATTTTGAACTCTTTGTAAAATATTTATTATCTATACGTAATTTCGTAAATATAGTTACAAAAAGTTGAATACAGTAAATGTCGAGTTTTTAGAGGTATCAGATATTCCAAACTCAACCTTTAGAATGTAAAAAAAAATGTTTAAATAACGATTTTTTAAATCAATAGAAATAGAGTACTTTACAAGTAAAAGAAAAAAGAGTTTCAGTTTCAGTAAAATATATAATATAAATTTATAAATATACCTATAACTATTGTAACTGATTAAAAATAATGGCATGTGTGCGCGACAAAGGAAACCAGGAATGGAAATTGGAAATATATGTATAATAGTCAAAGGAAGTTAGAAGACTAGGGCCGTGAAGGAAAGTCAAAAGGAAACAATAGATATGCGTGTCAATTTCGAATTTGGTAAATAATATACAGCTATAAATAATATATGTGGCCTGTACTTCACATATTGCATGCATGTGTAAACTTACAATAATAATTTTAATATAAATGTAACTTTACCAGAGGGAGACTTTGTACAAAAGTTGATTGCTTATGTACCTCTGTCCCATTCGTGTTTCTATCGTGAAGCAGTTGTGTTTGCATGGCTGTGTTTCGGTTTGAAGGGTGGGATATGGCGTGAATTTACTGGGTACAGAGGAATAACATCTGAGTCCTCAGGAATGGCAACGCATGGGGGTATCATGGGCGAAACAGTATACTCTGTTATGTCCATGGTACTGCTCATGTCTATAGGTGACGGTTACCACTTTCCATTAGGTGGACCGTCAGCTTGTTTGCCATTCTAAGTTGTATAAAAAAAATTTATAATTAATATTTAGCAATAATAATAATAATACATGTAAAAATGTTACATGCCAAACTGGCTGAATGTTATGGCTACACAAAAATATATAATATTATCTCAACTTACCACATTCATTGCAATAATATTCATTTCATTCCATTTGCAAATTGACAAATAAAACGCGGCAATTATTTTGTTTGTAAAATTATATTCGCAAACGTAGAATTGGTAATTGTATATTTACCATGGCGTGTGCAGAGAGAGATAAAAAATCGTTCTCAAATTGGGATGGAATTTAGAGCTTTAAATATTCATTTACATAAATTGTTCATTTTTTACTCTATTAGGTATTATTATTATATCAACCGTTTACTGTCCACTGCTGAACATAGACCTCCCTCATAAGGAGGGTTTTGCCAGTAGTTGCCAAGCTTGGCAGGCGGGTTGGCAACTGCAGTTAGACTTTGGTAATGTTTTAAGAAAAATGCTGCTGCCCATCTCTCGACCAATAAGCATGTAAAATGATTCAACCATAGATATTGATTTCTGTTAGATATAGCACCTGTTTGTGTATTTTTTTTTTTCGTTTCTAATAATTGTTTATATTTAAAAAATTTAAGGATATAATATACACTCTTTTAAATAGATGTTGCAGCATCTTGTACATGCTCATTTGACGATAAATTTTTCAATTCTGTGTTCTTACATAAAAAGTTCACAGGATGTCTAAGAATAGCATAATAGGATTGTATCTTGGAAAGAGTTTGGTGCGAAAGACGGAGTTTGCTATCAATAAAATAGCTTAACATAATGGCAAGTAATTTAGCAAGTGGCACGCTTAGTTTCATATAAATGGGGATACTTGCGTCGTCTATTTCATCTATATCTGTGGATCCAATAAAAGTCCTATCGTCGAAAGATAATTTCGTCAGTATTCACACTTAATTTAATCTTTGTAAATGGTTTATTTCGATTTGTTAGCTGGTTCTTGGCGTATCAATAATTTATTGAATAAACTCAGAATCTGTGTAGAAAATTGTATTTAATAAACTTCTCGAGTCATTATAGTACCTACTTGTTCACGATTGATTTTTGTTGGAAGCATTAAAATTTAGTAATTACACGCCAAGTATTACTTACTTTCATAAGGTTCGATGCTATATGAAATAAACTATTTTTTTTTTGATGGGTGAAAATGGAATGGTAACCTCGCCTGCGCTAACGGGATACGCTTGCGGAGCATAAATGAAGGGTGATAGATGAGGATGAAAACAGGCCAGTTAGCCCATCATGATGAATTAATCAGGAATCAACCATGATAGTTTCCAGGGGGAACCGTGAGGAGGTCGACCTGGTTGGGTATATTGCTAGCAATGGGATTCTCAGTCTTCATCACTAACAATCCCTTTCCCCCAGAAATAAACTATTAAATATTTGAAAAAAAAAAGTTAGTTTCATGAGATAATGAGATATAAGGTTAAGGCAGAAATAATGATCTTGACGACGAGAATGTAATGAACATATCATATTTGTCGTTTCCGACAATTGTTTCGACTTTATCTAGAAGTCTTCTTCAAGGTGAATACAGTGAAATAACAATAATGTACGTGAACATAAATTTTTGGAACAATATTGTTGATCTTGAAGTCAGGTTTGTTGGTCCATCATAACAAATTCATTTATAGATATTTACCACGATACCTATACCACGATATATATTATAATACAGGGGGCAAACGTGCATGCGGCTCATCTAATGGTAAGTTATTACCGTCGCTCATGAGCAGGTGTACTGTCGGCCTTTTAAAAAGGAATTCTTTTCTTGTTATGTTAAGTTCGATGTAGATTACGATGCAGTGACCATGACCGATGTGATCAGGTCAAAACTTCGAGATAAATCAGGTAAATTATTACAGTTTACCATAACCAAAACCATAAACCATGCAACGCAAACATTTTTCATATTTTACATGATGCATATAGGCATATTGAGTAAATCTGTTTTGTTCATAATTATTCTATTACGCTCATACTGTTTTGTAGTGTTATGACTTGAACAGGCCATTCAGTATACGCACTATATCTACGTGTAGAATAGACTTGGCGATACTCCAGCGTCCCAGGTGTGTCCGGGATTGTATGCAATCTGGAGCCACGTGGATAATAACTGTGCATGCCTAATACGAGTACATTGAACAATTACTGGAATGTTTCTGATAAATGAATAGGTAGGTCAAGTTAAATCCACAGATGTACTCGTGTCATCACATAGTATAAAACAAAGTCACTGTCGCTGTCTGTCCGTGCCTATGTATGCTAAATCTTTAAAACTACGCAACGGATTATGAAGCGATTTTTTAGTAGATAGAGTGATTTATTTATATGTATAATACATGCATAATATTGTAGAGAAACACTGATAAATTATTATTATAGTATTATTGTATACAGATATATATGTATTTTAATTATATGAGTTACTTTGTATATATGTCAACATATTTATTATTTCTTAATAGAAACAACTATACTGTTTCCTTCTATTATTGTACGCGCACTGCCCGCTGGTAATTAAAGCTCCTTTCCACTCAGGGTTTGCTGGAAGAAAACTCTTAAAGAGTTAAGCTCGCCTGTTGTACATCTTTATTTAATATATATTATATGTTTGTAATTTTTTCTGTACAATAAAGAATAAATAAATAAATGAATTTAGAGATTTTTAATGTGATGTCGTAAATAAACACATTTTTTTGTGCTTACATTGCAAACGCAAAACAGAAAAAATGGCTTGTTTACGAAGTGATTTTAAGCCATACAGCATTTTTGTCCAATTAAGTACCTTAAATACATTGTCCACTTAATATAGAGCAATATAGTTCTTTACAGCATGTAATTTAAATGAATATTTCCGATGATATTACAGATTTAAAATGCAGGGACATAGCGGTGCGGCGGTACTGTATTGCACCCGTGCGAAGCCGGAGTGGGTCGCTAGTATTTTTATAATCATTACATCAGCTGTTAAATGTCCACTGCTGAACACAGACCTCCCCCGTAACGGGGATTTTGTCAGTAGTTGTCAATCTTGGCAGGCGAGTTAGCAGCCGCAGTTAGTTTTATTAGAGACGATGCTGTTTTTCCGTCCACCATTAAAGTTCCCTTAGTCACCTCTTACGCCACCGACGGGAAAGGATTTAAAAAAAACTTCGTATTAAATAAATAAAAGCTGCAGCTGCTATTATTCAAGAGCCGCCATCTAGTGTCAAGAATGCTTTTTTAATACACCGAGGTGGTGAACAAGCATACGGCGCACCCGATGGTAAGCAGTTACTATAGCCTATGAACGCCTGCTATACAAGGAGCATTACGCATGCATTACCAACAATGAAGAAACCTCTTTATCCCTTTTTTGAAGAATCCCATCCTGTAACGTAAAATGGACTGTATTTTCCACCTCATTTGGGCCATTGTGCGTATGAAACTCCATTCTGTAAACTCTTGCAAAAACTTCGACAGGAAACCCACTCCTATATCACCTACGTTATGCACAAATAACTCAGATGTGGCTTACAGGATACCAACTTTATGTACCCTTTAAATATTTAAAATGGCAAACAAGCTGACAACCCATCTGACCGAAAGTGGTAACCGTCACCTATAGACATGAATGTAAATAAATAAATAGCAACAGGGATATTACAGAAAATACTTAAAAAGCTTATACTTTGTAATTTCATTGTCACCCTTTAAACCAAAATGTGGCCATGCAAGCACAGCTGTTTAGTGGCAGAAACACGGCTGGAAGCAATTGGGAGAGTGATGTTCAAGTTTACTATAACGACGCAGCGCAGGTTTTCAACGAGTGGTATAAATTATATAAAGTTATTTGTCTTTAATATAATATTTGAAATAAGATGTACAATTGTAAGTACTACAGTTGTACAAACATGTTAATTAGAAACAACTGGATATTCGTAATTAACTCATACATTATGTATGAGGAAAATGTACTTGTATGTTTCAATGCCTAAACAATAATATAAGTACTCTAGCTGTACTGAAATTTACATTAAAAGATAAGTCTATTGAATTTGAGCGTACAAAAGGATCCACTTACGCAATACATAGAAATAATTGTTAAAAGGAATTTTAGTTCTGTGACACAATTGAAGAATAAAATACTTGTATTTGATTTACATACTAAACTCATGAGCCCATTTTGATTAAATTTCTATGAGACTATTCTTTCATCTGTGATCTAGAAGTATATTATTATAAATAAAAAAAAAAAAAAATTTCAAATTGGTTTATAAATAACAGAGTTATGAGGCAACAAACAATACAACAAAAAAAAACTGTTAAAAAATGGGTAATTTTTTGTATCATAGGTAAATTACGTGTATATATAAATATATAAAATAACTTGGAAATATCCCACAGTGCCATCTAGTGCCAAACTAATGTAAAGTATAAAGTACTATAAGATATTACTATGGGACAGATTATGTAATATGTACTCGTACTAGGCCTGGGATTGAACTGGCTGGAGAAAGATGCATGAATTACGTAGTTGCACCAACAAGAGGAAACTCTTAAATGAAAAGAAGACTGGACAACTGACAGACATAGATATCTAAATACATATTTCTTTATTGATAAAAGTTTCGTGAGCATATTTTATATTTCAATTTAATAACTACTGGTTTAACTTACGTGTGATTAGATCGGAAAAACTCCAGTTACAGAATTAATTCTTAATCCTTGGTCATGAGCGACTGTGACGCGAGCACGAAACCGACTGATCTAATTACAAGTAAATTTAAACCGGTAGTTATTACATATTTATTTGCAAATACATACATATATATGAAAAATCTAGACGAATACAGACAAAAATAGATACTCTGAAATACAAAAGTTTCTATTATATGTGAACTGAACTTGCTTTTATTGTTAAATAATTAGACCACCACAAAATGGTAAAAAAGTAAATAATAAAAATAATAAACACAGTTCTTAATTAAAGGGTAATTTTTTTACTCTTACTCTTTGTTTTATTACACTAAATTAATTAAATATACAATAACAAACCTATCAAAGCGACAGCAGAAATAATTAACCGCACCTTAATTAAAAACTGCGATAGCCGAAGGGAGGATAAAAATACAGTAGACGAAAAAAATATTTATCTTTAAAATACGGTACCTAATCGAGAACGAATCTATGAAAATCCCCCGAAACCAATTACAAGGTCTTCCCGTCCCACTCTAGCGAAGTGGAGAGCAAATATTTTGCACTTCTCTATGCAAAGGTGTTGATCCGTTTAACGTCAAAAGAAACCCGTTATTGGATCCGAAGAGTTTACTTTGAAACGGAATTACTAACATTTTCTTTAGATTAATATGAAAACATCTTAGCGATAACCAATTAAGTTGCGGTGCTGACGCCACAAAGTATTTTCTGGACTGTAGTGTTATTCTACAAAGACAAATATGAATCTCACTAGTGGTTCCAGGAGTGATTTATAGTTGGTATTTTGCAAACAAATAAAATTTATGACTGCATTATTTTATTAAGGTAAATAGATAGATAAATACTCTTTATTGTTACCTTCATATGATTACAATAGTAAACTTATTATAAATACAAATAATTACAAGATAATATTACATTTAGAAAACAATGGTAGGCCACCCATTGCTAAGAACGATCTTTTCCAGACAACCTTTGGATGGAGAAGAATAATAATAAGGTTGCGGGATAGTGGAATAGTGGAGTAAGTATGCTATCATTTTTGTAGTATGTATTAAAGTTTAATAAATAAAAACAACTAAACTTTACTTTGGAATTTTTCAAATACTTTTTTTGCCATCAAAATCCAAATATTTAACGACAACTTAATAAGTATATTATTGTATGATTAACGTTTTAATTTAGAAACATTGAAAATTTTGTAATTGTTTTTAAAACATTACAGATAATTAAGACGTTGGCATACTTCATTATGAACGCTCTTAAATTTATATCAAGTGTAAATTAAGGTGAAGTAAAAATTTGGGTGAAATGAAAATTACATAAATTGAGACAAAAGTGAGAATCTTTACAGAATACCATAGCTGTTTGGTATGTAGTTAAATGTGTGCGTGTTATTCAGAGGAAGAAAATAATAAAGATTGATTATCCGAAGGATTCCTTCTATTTTGAGACCGATACGTATCAATAAAAAGGCGCAATAGGCGGTACATTCTCCCACTGATGTAAGTTGGTGCGCGCAGAAAATAGATAATAGCTTATTGAGTTGCATTTAGAGATATTCTCTATTATTTACTGGGATTTATAGAAAAGCATTTCTTTTTTATCCCACACAGACTAAAGGATAACAATTAATTCTTTTTGAGCACAATTACGATTGTTATGTAACAATATGTAATAAAAACTGTTTTACTGTTGTGCGTATATTTCATAAATAACTGATTTCAAAATCTTCCAACATTGTTGACAGGACCGAAGGTATAACAATGTTGAATTATTCAAAAGCGAGTTCCTATTCATGGGATCATAAATGATACAAGATATATGCAAGTATATGATGCTGTTGAAACGTTAATTTTAAACTAAGATGTTTGTATTTAATTTGTAAATGTCGTTTTGTCGTTATACCACTTTTTAAATAATGGCCAGATAATTGCGATACTTGGGTAAGCAAAAGATATTAAGGCAATAAATAATTATAGTTTCAAGACTGAGAGTGACAGTTACAATGGAAATATTCTATAATGCACAACTCCTGCATTCGAAAATCCTAAATAATAGCCAACTTTCCGACAGCTCGATCCGATGGGATTCGAACTGACATTTCTCTGGTATCCGGACTGATTGTGTTACCATTTACATCAAATTATAATTTGGCAAACCATTCGACCACTATTTCAAACGTCATTCCGCCTCACGTAGGCGCCATCTACGCCTGATGAATCAATAATGTCTAACAACAAATTTTCATTATTTTTAACCATCTTTAAAACTTTCTCAAATCGGTTGTATTTTTTTATATTTGTTATGTTATAGTTCCGTTAGTTATAAAGCGATTTGGAAATTTTTTCCCTGAAAGGCTATGTCTATAGATTGGACTCACAGAAAGTTTATCAAATCTAAATCTAGTTTTACGATAATTGAAGTCGTTTTATTTTAAATGGAACAAAATTTAAAAATATTTACATACAAATAATAATTTTTAATAAAGAAATTATCAAACAACATACTAGCTGACACGGCAAAGGTTGTTTTATCCATCCATAGATCACTTATCGCAATAAAAACTATCCTATCTCTAAAGTTGAAGCAAACAATATTAACTTATGAATTATCCATTCGTGTTACGTTATATATAATTAGAAATACGAGTATTACTTTGAAAGTGAATATCATTTGTTTGTATTTTCATATAGATTATTAAACAAAGGATAAGAAAGGTACTAAGAAAGATAAACCAGTCCTGGGAGATTGAGTGACTTACGGGGAGATATGACGTCTCATCTCGGCCCATCAAGGAAAATTGAACTAAAAGCCCCGCACGGCGTACCGCTATATTTTGTTAATGATTTTTGCAATAATCTGAAAATTGTATTAGTCTTACATTCATGTCGTCTTTATGTCATCTGGACATTGGATGGATGTAAGTAATCAATAGCTTCATTGCATTTTCACTCTGACTACCCCATTACAGTGTATTTATTTATTTTCGTTTCTTTTTCTCGAATTTTTGCAAAATACAATATAGGTACAAATAAATGGCAAACAAGCTAATGACCCACGGTAACGGTCACTTATAGACATGAATAATACCATGGACTTCACCCCCTCATGCGTTGCGTTCCTAGTTAATAAGGAATACAGCTGGACCACCCTTAACGGCTAGATGGATTTGAATTTATTACCAGATACCTACCAGATTAAAGGTGTAATACTTTTCATCCAACTTCAAAAAGAAGGGATTCTCAATTCGGTTGTATTTTGTTTATGTTTGTTACCTCATAACTCCATCAGTTGTAAACCGATTTCAGAAACTCTTGATTATCTGAAAGGATATATTTACAAAAAAATATTTACATATAAAAATTATCAAAATCAGCCCTATAGTTTACTTTTTAAATTAAAATAACTGGTTTTGCCATGAATGAAGATTTTTTGTGGATCACAGTTTAATTACTATCTCTGTTCACACAGCCAAAGCCAGGTGGTACAGCAGGTACAAAATTAAAACTTCATATGCTTAAAAAACCCTCGGTTCAGGAATGGCCGGCAATTGACGGAGGTAAATTGAGTGATTGATAACGTAGTTTAAGGCCCCTGTTTACGGGCCGGGTCACGATCGGACGTTCCGTTGTAAGATAAATACGAGAAAATTGTGAAACTAAATAGCTACATTTTTTCTTCATAGAACGCTAGCCGTATCTCGTGGCTTCACTCGTATGAATTAGTAATACCATATAAAGTATACTATGTTAGTTTAAAGTATATATATATATATATATATATATATATATATATATATATATATATATATATATTTATTTTTGATGGATGAAAATGGAATGGCAGCTTTACCTGCGCTACCGGTATATGCTAGTGGAGCACCAGTGAAGGGTGATCGATGAAAATGAAAACAGGCTAGTGAGCCCATCATGATGAATTCATCAGGAATTAATCATGATAGTTTTTAAGGGGAACCGCGAGGAGGTCGACCTGGTTGGGTATATTGCTAGTAATGGGATTCTCAGTCTCCATTACTAACAATCCCATTCCCCCCTTTAAAGTATATTATTTATAGTTGGGATATTTTTTTATGCAACTTAGAATGGCAAACAACATATGCAACATATATACCAAATTTCATGGTAATTGGTTAAGTTATTAAGGTGCTATAAGATAACATAGTTTTAAGAAAAGGACGTAATAAGGTTTTTTAAGGGTCGACATTGCGTGTTTGATATCTCTGGTGTTACAGGCGTCCATAGGCTACGTTTACCATCAGACGGTTCGTATGCTTGTTTGCTACAATAGTATTATAACAAAAAAAAAACTCACTTTCACATTTATAATATTAGCTAGGATAGTATAATTATTAGGTAGTTATTATATATCTATATTATCTATGACAAAGTCATGATACAGTTATAACTATCATGACTTTGTCCGTATGAGAGGACGGATAAAAATTGGTTTTATCTTTCTAAATAAAGAATTGCAAGTATGTTAATTTTTACGATTATTAGTCGAGCTATTAAGCGCCAAAAGATAACACGCAAATAAATTACTTTCAGATTATTATTAGTGCGGTAAAGATTAGAAGTGATGAAACAGGATAGTAAGATAAATTCCATAAATAAATGACAGTTTTGTTACTAATCATTAGTTTAGCATAATTTAAGATATAAATAAAAAAAGTCTTCTATAATAACTAAATTACAATTAGATTATAAGAGAAGTAAAATGAAAATCAACACAATTGGCACAGACATAAAAAAAAACATACTTATTCATAATTTTTTTTCTATGGATGATAATGGAAGAGTAACCCCGCCAGCGCTAGCGGTATACGCTGGCGGGGCACCAGTGAGGAATGATAGGTGAGAATGAAAAAGACAGGTCAGTTAGTCCATTACGATGAATATACTTGGAATTTGCATGTTCATTACATTGACCTTTTGAAAAAAAATCTTAATAATGACTGTGAAAGGGCAACACTTTTTAGAATCAGCAAATTTAGATTAGATGTATTTCAATACCTCCCAGCAAAATACTAATTGAAGCAACAAATTTGTATTTATATCTTAAACTAGAAACAGCCTTGAACTCGCACCGAATTTCAGGCTTAATGATGCTATTAATTAATTCTAAAATACAATTACCTAATTTGATTTTCAATAAGCAATGTTATTTTATTCTTAAACAATAGGAATAGGCGTAAAGGTTTTATATTTAAAAGAAAAATCAAACGGCCTTGAAATAACAAGAATAGACAATAAAATAAGCGCAACAATAAATTTATTATCTTAACATGGATAGATAATGAAATTATTTCATTATTTCTTGTTATTTCAAACCCTTTGTAATTCACGTTATGTATTTCTCTTCAAACAACGTTAATTATGATCTAGATTAATTTCAGCCTATATGTTAATTTGGGATATAATCTATCTGTATACAAAATATCATTTAAATCTGATCAGCCATTTCAGCATGACTGAATAAAAAGGTTTCTATTATCAGCATGTGAACATTTTAACAAACTGTCGCATGTAAATTTTATAGTGTGTGCTGGCAAATTCTTATTGATATTCTTTTCCCCAACAATGTAAACCTCTTTAAGCGACTTATTATTCTGCTGATCTCAGATTTTCTATGCCATTTATGGCTTTTGATTCCACCATTGATATAAAAAAAAAACCTTGTTTCACAATTCCATACCGTGTCTATTCATTGTCGTCACATTTTGCTCGTTCGTTTCGTTGGTTGATTAAATTGCATAACTCTGATATTATTTTATTTTTTCACTCTTTGTACGATCTCAACAGGGTACGAATACAGTGAATGGGGAACAAAATAAATGAAAACTTAAAAGTGTGTGGTTGCCGAACCTTTTAAAACATTTCCTTATTTTCGTTTGTATCTTTGTGAAAAAGGTTCAGAGAACAAGCTTAGCTGTCAGTTTTAATTAATGTAATTGATATCACCGTGTAATATACATTTTCTAATAAAATAAAAAGTATAAAAGCTACACTTGTTTAGGTATCTAATTGTTATGTATCTTTGCTAAATATTACAAATGTGGAAGTGAGTTTGTTATTTTGTTACCTCTTGACACCTTAATGGCTTAACCTAATAGAAACAGAGGTAAATATTTACCCCGGTTTACGCGGACTAAAAATAAAGGACAAATCATAAGTGGAATACTTATTGTATATAACAAAATACATGTTTATTTTATATTTAGTTTAATTTATATATTTTATTAAACCAACTTCCGAATATTTGACTAAAAACATCATCGGATAATTACAAAAAAGTTCAAAATTTTGTTAAATACGTTGCTTATTTACATATGTATAATTTTTAATGCTTTTATTATATATATAATTGGCGTCTATTTTACCTGTTTTTTTTTGTTATATATTCGAACTAAAATCTAAAATATTTATACATGGTAAATATTAGTTGAAATAAATTTAAAATTATCTGCAGAAGTACAGAGTACTCTTGTACTCTGAATTGCATGCCTGAATAAATGTGAGATTATTTAGAGCCTATTTGTAAGAGAAAAATAGAATTAATTTTAAGAGAGAAAGTTGTGTAAAAGGGATTCGATAAACGCATATATACGTATGAAGTAGTAGAAATATTTCTATTGATATTTCTTATGTTTTTCCGCGCTACATTCAACACTGTCGTGTATCGTAAATCTTCGGAGAGACAAGATCTTTGCTGTTACAAATAACTTGTTCATTGTACAGGATTGAGTGAAATATTACAATTTCCTCGCAGTGTTTACTGGCTAATGATAAATTGTAATGTGCGAGACGGGACTTTGTATAAATAAAAACCGTCTGCATCAGTACAACTGTACCACTCGTATTATTGCCATCTACCAGCAGGTGCTATTCTAGAAAGGCACAGTCTTAGCCTCATGGACTAAATTTTAGTGACTAAAATCATCGTTCAATCGTAAAGAGTTAATACTCGAGGCCCGCATCTGCATCCTGTAAGAGGTTAGCAGATTACCTGGTGTGTTTTACTGCTGCTTAACAGCGGCGCTTGCATGGCGGTGGTGTTTCAGCTTGAAGGGAAGAATATGACAGTGAAATTACAAGAGTATGGAAGCATAACATCTGGTAATAAAATGTGCGATACCATGAGCACATCATTGTTATCATAATGCATGCGATATCCGTTATGATCAGATAATCAGCTTGTTTGGGGGGGAAAGGGATTATTAGTACTGGGATTTAACAGCCCTCCTGCTAGCAATGTACTCTATCGGGTTAACCTTCACGCAATTCTCCCTGGAAACCATCGTGGTTAATTCTTGTTGGATTAGTCACGTTAGACCAACTGACCTTTATCATCCTCACTGTATCCTATATCCCTCGCCGGTGCCCATTCTATATTCAATTATTAAAAAAAAAAAAAACTTTTTTCATAGTATGTTTATAATTAACACAATGTAACGTGCTAAACTTTTAATAACTCGGTTTACTTAATAGAGAGATAACATGTCATAACAATTTAACTGATACGTTGTTTATATTATACTTGCGTTGAAATTACAGTTATCATGGGAGCATTATTAAAGTTAGGGCTGGTTTATCTCGAAATTACATTCTATTATCTCCTTTATCTCATCGGTTTACAGGTGTTTTTCCCTTATATCAATTTCGCAGTCGGAAACAATGACGAGTTGACGATAGTACAAACCATAAATGGCAGCCATATAAACTAAACAACGCCGTAAAACGAACATCGGTTTTTAGATACATCCGAGCTTTGAGGGTGAGTTTGGATGTAATCTCGTAAAGAAAATCTGTCTGCTGTGATGATATAAGTGAGGGAAATATCTTTCTAATTATATCTTTAGAATAGAATAGAAATAAAAGATTATTTCCAAATAGACATGTTTACAAGTTCTTTTTATGGTACGGTTCTGGCATAGGATAGGCCACCTCGTCCTTTCCCATGGGTGTCGTAAGAGGCGACTAAGGGAACTTAATAGTTGAGGGATGGACAGCAGCCTTGATATCTTCACTAGCATAAAAAGGGAGTCTACCTTCTTCTCCATTTCATATACGAGTATAACGCGTATACAAAATTTCATAGTAATTAGTTAAGTATTTAAGGCACTAAAAGATAATAAACAAGTTCACATTCACATTCTTTATTCTTTATTGTACACAAAAGGTTATTAAAATGTAAAAACAAACATAATAGTGCACAAAGGCGAGCTTATCTCCAATAGAGATTTCTTCCAGCAAACCCAATATGAGAAAACTGACAGTTCATTAGTAGTTACAGTCACACATGTGTACCAATCGACTTAAATGTTATAGTAAAAATAAATAAATAAAATGTCTTTACAATTGAAAAGACCAATAGGTATAAATAAAAAAATAAAAATATATACATATAAATAGATAGATATATATTATATATAATACACAAATATAATAAGTACGTACATCAGCATTGTAAGAGGTAATAATTCTTCAGACGTGATTTGAAAATCCCAATGCTTGGGCTATTTCTAATTTCATGAGGAAGTGTGTTCCATAGTCTAATTGCAGCCACAACATTCTATTAATCCTGTTTATATTATGAATGCAAAAGTTTGTAAGAATGGGTGAATGATTATTATGCTTTCACGCAAAAACTACTGAACGGGTTTGAATGAAACATAGTTCAAGGGTAGGTTATATTCACATAGGATAAGTACTTTATGTACTAACTAGTTCCATCTCGCGGCTCTGCCCGCGTAAATCAGTACACAAATCCTGTATGTGCTAAGTTACGCTATAATCTACTCGTGTATATCCAATAGTTTTTACGTGAAAGAGTAACAAACATCGTTTCATAAATCGTTGTAATCTTACGCTTTTATTATAAGATTTACGCAGACAAACCTACGGGATACAGCTAGTTTATAATATTAGTAAGGTATCTGGCTATTACGGTAATAATGTAATAACATTTGTCTATTATGAGGATGAATAGATGATAATGGAATGGCAACCCCGCTTGCGCTAACGGTATACGCTGGCGGAGCACCAGTGAGGGACGATAGGTGTGAATGAAAAGGCAGGTCAGTTAGCCCATCGTGATAAATGCACCTGGAATTCAGCACGTTAGCTTCCAGGGAGGACCGCGGAAAGATTGACTTGGCAGGGTTTATACTAACAATGGAACTGGCAGTTCGCATTACTAATAATCCCCCCCCCCCTGTTCATTATGAGAAGTGATTGCAGCTCAATAGAAAAATGACAATGGATTGATAAAGTGAGGTATATATATATACTGTTACAAATACGAGTTAACAGCAAGAGCGATGTTTCCTATATTTTTTATGTAACTTAGAATGGCAAACAAGCTGATGGGAAAGGAAAATTGTCGTCCTAGACATGAGCAGTATCATGGACATAACAGTGTACTGTTTCGCCCATAAAACCCCCTATGCGTTGTCACTCCTGAAGACTAAGAGGTTATACCTCTGTATCCTGTAAATTCACTGTATAATGACAATTTGATTTATTTGATTTCAGACAAAGCGGGACAGTGGTTCCATTTTGTAATAGAACAAAAAAAAATGCAATGAAATGGTAAAGCATCACGGGAGCATTTTATGAACTTTTGTTCCGCTAAAAAAGGGCACATGGCGGTCGGGTTGAAAAGATTTATTAAGTGAAACGAGATCGCTGTCACGGTTTCTGAGTAATTGCTGCGGATGTGGCAAATCCGTAGATAAAGCCCTATACCGCGCATAATATACCTACCAACGATGGGGTGGCGATGGCGAAGCGATGGCTCAAATGCTGAGCTGTCAGTTGTGGGGCTCTGTATAACTAGATAGTATCGGTTACTTCGTGTTGGAAAAATATCTTGATAACGTCACGTTTTGAGAGCATTGACTTCTAGTTATTTAACATACCGCTTTACCTATCAATGATCGCAGGTTCGATTCCCGCATAGTACAAACATTTGTACTGTGCACTTGGGTGTTTTCTACATATATAATATTTATATACATATATACGAAAACAAATGGATTAGATTTTTTAATAATTCAACATTCTATAAGATACCTATCTAAATAAATGTTTCTAATGGAATAAATTTAAATAGTAAAAAAACAAAGTAAACAATTTAAAACAAATGTATTTCTATCAGTTGTCTAGTACCCATAGTACACTCTGCTTAGTTTGGAACTAGATGGCGCTGTGTTTGAGGGTTTATTTATTTATATACTAGCTGTATCCCGCGGATTCGTCCGCGTGATTCAGAACATAAAGTATTTTATGTGCTAAGTTAAATTTCATTCAAATCTATCCAGTACTTGGGCATAAAAGAGTAAAATGCATCCATCCAGGGGAAAAGAGATGGTTAATAATGGGATCCCTTTACTACAATCCCTTTCCTCCTGGATTGCTAGTAATATACCCTATCAGGTCAATCTACACGTAGTTCCCCCTTGAAACCATCATGGTTAATTCTTGTGGAATACGTCATAATGGGCTAACTGACCTGCTTTCATTCTTATCTATATCATCTTTCACATTTCACCTCACCAGAGTATATCGATAGCGTAAGCGGAGTTACCATTCCATTCTCACCTATTAAAAATACGAGTACATCTAACAATCCATCTGATACAAAATTGCGCATTTATTTTTTGATTATTTATACTTAATATGTGTATGTATGTTACTTAATATATATGATTTATTTTATGGCTTTAATGCATACCATGTCCTAAAGGAATATATATCCCCCATTGATAATCTTTCTCCTACATTGCCCTCGCCATTGTTGAGTGTTTACCGAATTTATGAACGGTTGTATGTTCGGTGTATGAATTGTGTTGGATGATTCTGGTGTGTTTGTTGAATGTTGTGCGTTCTTTACTGTGTAGTGGATGACTGCTGCGTGTCTTGAATGTGATGATTTTGTATTTTTTTTTAATGGGTGATAATGGAATGGTCACCCCGCCTGCGCTATCGGTATACGCTGGCGGAGCACCAGTAAGGGATGATAGGTGATGATGAAAGCAGGTCAGTTAGCCTCTCGTGAGCAATTCTGCTGGAATTAACCACGATGGTTTCCAGGTGGAACCGTGTGGAGGTGAACCTGATATGGGTGTATTGCTGACAATGGGCCAGTTAGACACCATTACTAACAATCCTTTTCCCCCAGATTTTGTGTATTGTGTCTCCTAATATTTTGCTGAATATGGTCAATGTGTGTATGGCTGCTTGTTTTTGTAAGATGGTAGTGTCAATGTTTATATTTAACTTAATTATGTATTTTTTAATATTTTTAGCTACTATTCCTGTTGCGCCTATTACTATCGGGATGGTAATCGCTTGTGTATTCCACAAACGACTGACTTCAGTTTCAAAAGGTGGTATTTGCTTAACTTCTATATTATAACATCCTGAAAACACTAAGTTCTAATAACTAATACCTTTGTATGTAATTTTAAACCGATTAACTATTCGCCGATAAAAAAAAAAAACACATATAAGAAACGATATTAATCCAAGTGAAGGCGGTGGGGGTCGGGTAGGTTCACAGCCTGTTACGTTATTATATATTAATCGTTAAAATGATGACGATGATATGCCTATTTAAAATGACAATGACATGAGTTTTTTGCGAGTCGATATATAGCCGATTATACAGCCATTTAAGCATGATTGAATCACAAATGTCTAAATATTAAAACAAAATAAACATCTTTACAAACTTTCACATTTTTAATGATTTTTATGCAACTCAGAATGGCCAACAAGCTGACAGCTTTTATTTTATTTTAGTTTCCTCTTGTCGGTGCAACTAATTCACAGCACATATATAAAGCACAGTATTCATTCAATCATTCTCAATTATTCAGCTTACATCATGGAAAATAGTAACCGTCGCCTATAAACATGAACAGTACCATTGACAACAGAGTAACTGTGTCGCCAATGATATCCTTTATGCATTGCGATTACTATGGACTAAGCTATTATGCCCCTTTACCCTGTAATTTCATTGCACTATCCCTTCAATCTCAAACACAGCCATGCAAACACAACTGCTTCACGGCAAAAACACGAATAGGACAGTGGTACCCAAGTAGACAAATCTTGTACAAAGTCTCTATCTGGTAATATCAATACGATAATACAAAATTTACGCTCACACCGGGGTATATGCGATATAATCTTATAATTTCAGCTTTGAGTCTTATTATCATGTGGGCTCCATATAACTTTAATCTCTTTAAACCCGTCACTGATCAAAAATATTAACCATACTAATCTCTAACGAACGAATGTGGACTTTATCAACACAATGATAAAGCGCCAAATGCAATTACGAAGCCGCAGAGTAATTTAAAACACAGCATAAAGTAAACGGATGGCTTCAGTTATTACGGTTTCCATATTTTCTCCTGACGACTAATTAGGAGTTCTATTTGTATATTTATAACTAGCTTTTTGCCTGTTACTTTGCCCACACTGTATTTGAAAGTAGGAAAAGATACCTAGATGTCGTATCAATAAAAAACATACATCAGTCTTTAAATTATACCTTTAGGATCATAATACTGAAAATCGCATTCAAATTGGTGCAGTCGTTTTTGCGTGATGCTAAGAATAAAGATACAGACATAGAGACAGACGCAAGCAAAATTATCAAAAATTATTGTTTTAACTTCTATTGCTCTTATTAAAACTCAAAATATCTTTCATGTACAGACATCGTCCAGTTACAATTTTATTGTATTAGTAAAGTCGAGTCGATATTTTATTTATTTAGAAATCCCATAGAATAAATGCGATATTGAACAAATTGTTTCATTTCTATCAAAAAGAATAAAAAGGTTATTGTTTGCATATTGATATTATTACAAGATTGACTGGAAAAATCCCTTTTATGGGATAAATCCACCATGGTATCTTCTCACTGTTTTCTTAAGAACTCTGTATCCTCTAATAAGATTTTACTGTACAATAGAGTATTATATATAAACAAACATTTGTACTTATATACAATTTACGCAAATTGTAAAAAAAAAACAAATGTTAATCAAAAAATTGTTCAGAGATTCTAAAACGGCGTAATAAATTTAGTACAATATATATATACAATTATATCTACTTTGTTTCATAGAAGATGGAATTTAATAATATCATCAAGTTACTTTAGCTCGCAGTTGAAAAGAGTTATAGAATCTTTTTTTTTTATACAACTTAAAATGGCAAACAAGCTGACGGTCCACCTGATGGAAAGTGGTAACCGTCGCCTATAGACATGAGCAGTACCATGAATATAACAGAGTATACTGTCTCGCCCATGATACCCCCCATGCGTTGCCATTCCTGAGGACTCAGGTGTTATTCCTCTGTACCCAGTAAATTAACGCCATATCCCACCCTTCAAACCGAAACACAGCCATGCAAACACAACTGCTTCACGGTTGAAACACAAATGGGATAGAGGTACCCAAGCAATCGACTTTTGTACGAAGTCTCCCTCTGGTAAATAATCTTTTTGATGCGATTTTATAATCCTTCCATGAAATCCTGCTACACAAAACGTACTAGACTCTGCCTAGAGGTCATTGTTCGATTTTATTCAGCACTACGGCACATTGTTTACTGCGACTGAATGATACCTCGAATAATAGTCAGTTTCAAAAGTTATTATATGTGTATTAATCTTAGATTGTATAGATAGAGCATCGAGCCTCGAAAACAGGTCAACTTTTTGTTAGCTAATTGTCAAATTAGCTGACTCGTTTTTTTTTTTTTATTAGTGTTCTATTTACTTACGCACAAAATATACCTTGGTGTATCTATATTAAATTATTTAATAAATAGAATGAGTTTTTGCGTATTTGGAAGGTGCAAAATATATAAGACAAAATATATATAGAAGTTATAAAGGACTCATAACTATTTATTACGCAAAATTGTATGAAAAGGTTAACCTGCTTTTCTCGAAGCATTTGTATGGAGACACTTTACCTATATCTAAGGTATATAATATTACTACTATTATAATTCGACTATTATACTAATATGAAAGTTTATGAGAATATTTGAATGGTCGATGTTTGTTTTTATTTCATGCATTGAACTAATTTGAATGTATTTTGGTACATGGATAGGTTATATCCTCACTCAGCACATAAGATACATTCAGTACTGGTTCACACAGACTACAGCATGAAGTTCTTCAAAAGGGGGGTAAAGAGGTTTCTTAAGGGTCGGCAACGTACGCGTAATACTTCTGGTATTGCAGGTGTTCATAGGCTACGGTAACCACATACCATCAGGTGGGCCGTATGCTTGTTTGCCACTTCAGTGATATAAAAAAAGGCTAATCCACGGAATACAAGCAGTATAAAAATATTTTCACTTCAATATAAAAATACGTGAGTTTCCATTATATGAAAAATTAAACATCTACCCTTTCTAAAATACTTTATAAAACATTTTGTTTGACTATCGGTTTTAAAATCACCAATATTTATATACTCGTAAAGCTTGTCGTGGACAGTGTGCGTTAATTTATCGGGTGGTGTTGCCATAAATCTTTCCATTTTCCCGCTTTAATTACCGTTTGTGTCGCGCTCCGAACAACGGATCTTGCCTGCAACAATTAATTGTGTAATTACAGTTCCAATTTTAAATCCTTACATGACCAGACAGCATAAAGGTGAAGGAAAATGGGTACGCATAAATACATGGCGCGTTTATTGTTAAATGTTGCCATTATAAGGAGACGCGTATAACAATTGGGAGGAAGATTTTAGTATTAGGCTAAAAATATATACCATTTACGAGAAGCTTTACAGTTAGATACATTTAACAATTGAAAGAAAAATAACATTATCAGTTAAAAATATTGTCTTTTATGTTTGTCTGTCTATAATAAAGACATATTTTGAGTAAAGTAATAAAGAAATCATAATATTTACGACGTCTATATTTATGTATAGAAGAAAACCTAAAATTTCACAAGTAACTAAAATTTAATAATACAATTATAGAGTTAGGCATAAATTACACTTAATATGTTTACATTAACCGTCCAAATTAAATAGTTACGTCATTATTATACGACGTGAATAATGAGGTGCATTTTTCATTTGTCCCTTTTGCACAATGATATCTTTCTATTGCTATTTCATAATGCGTACGCTCATAACAGTTTAAAAGCAACCTCTTTCTACGACGCATATACTCCTATAAAATATACAGAGTGCTTCAAAGAGATTTCATTAGTTAATCCCAAAGCCAAAAAAGTTAAACGGCCTGAAACCCAAATCGATTCGGTACGTACCTTAAAAAGGTCGTTTTAAATTTTGGACAGGACGTTTGTCAAGTCAGTGAGTAGTTAATAGATTTATTTTACGTTAATAAATAACAGCGACGACTCGTACAGGCAAATGCAGTGTAGGACGACCACTACTACAGTGGATGTAGATGGTTCAAAACCGTTCCTTATGACAGTCTATGGGAGAGGTCTATATTAAGCAGTGGACAGTTAACGATTAATATGATAGATAGATAGATAGATAATTTATTTGCATTACTTACAGCACACAAATTACTACATATATAGGTATATGATTATGATGATGAAATAATAACACCCATATCAATATAAATATACGCTAATGAATATATTATATTGTGCGGGAATTGAACCTAGGACTAGTAGAACTAAAACTAGCGGAAACGCTAATGTGTTAAACTGTAACATTACCAAAGGGCTCATAAATTTTTCGGGTTGACATCCGAAAAAAAATGGTCGGTCGGTGTTTTCCGTCATGGTTAATCATACTCCATTTAGGTACACCTACCATGGATTATGCAGGTAGCCACATATATATCTATGCTTACTATGTCGGCACAAAGCCACTTACGAAATTGCGTTTAGCTGTGTACGAGTTTGCAAAGAGGATTAAGTTCTACACCTACTATTTGTTGCAATCGATCAAAGTTACAAAGATTTTAAATACAGCCCCACATGTGATGGTTGATATAAACCTTTCTGCTACATAAGGAAAATTTGTTATACAATACTTGGAACATCATCATCATCGTCATCCTATCAGCCGTTAGCTGTCCACTGCTGAATATGGAATATATTTCCCCAATTGAAGGGGTTTGTCAATAATTTCCACGTTTTGTAGATGGGTTTATTTTTTTATGGGTGAAAATGGTATGGTAACTCCGCCTGCGCTAACAGGATACGCTGGCGGAGCACCAGTGAAGGGTGATCGATGAGAACGAAAACAGGCCAGTTAACCCATCATGATGAATTCATCAGGAATTAACCATGATAGTTTCCAAGGAGAACCGCAAGGAGGTCGACCTGGTTGGGTATATTGCTAGCAATGGGATTCTCACTCTCCATTACTAACAATCCCTTTCCCCCCTGGTAGGTGGGTTGGCAACTGCAATTAGACTTTGAGGATGTTTTTAAGAGGGACGCTGCTGACCATCCCTCGACCATTAAGTTCTTTTAGTTGCCTCTTATGACACCCACGGGAAAGAAAGAGGAGGCTTATACTATGCGGGGCCACACGGAAATCCTTGAATAGGAATTAGGATCAATCAATATTTTTATAAATGATAATGGACTCTCGGCCTGTGTTAGCGGTTTATGCTGTCGGGGTTCCAGTGAGGAGTTCCTTATCTATCATAGATAAGGAAATAAAATCAGGCCGGTAGCCCATTGTGATAAATTAATCAGGAATTAACTACGTTGACTTCTAAATGGTACCGCGTGGAGGACGACCTGATATAGGATCATTGGTTTCCATTACTAATAATCCTTTCCCCCTCTTTCAACTTAGAGTTAGGTAAACCTGGTCCATCGTTTGCCACTGGTATATCGTTATACAAGCTACTTTTTAGATTTTATGAGAGATGGGAATTAATGCGATCAACTGATCGCAAATTATCATAGTTTACCTAAATAGGTAAACTATGATACCAGAGGGAGACTTTGTACAAAAGTCGATTGTTTGGGTACCTCTGTCCCATTCGTGTTTCTACCGTGAAGCAGTTGTGTTTGCATGACTGTGTTATGGTTTGAAGGGTGGGATATGGCGTGAATTTACTGGGTACAGAGGAATAACACCTGAGTCCTCAGGAATGGCAACGCATGGGTTGTATCATTGGCGAAACAGTATACTCTGTTATCTCCATGGTACTGCTCATGTCTATAGGCGACGGGTACCACTTTCCATCAAGTGGGCCCTCAGCGTGTTTGCCATTTTAAGTAGTATAAAAAAATAGGTAAACTATGATAATTTGCTTGAATTATCTAGCAATTATTATTAAGCTTTTTTTTTTTAATACCTACTCATTATAAAATTAAAATATTATTTATTTAATGAATTTAGTAATTTATATCAATTATAATTTATACAAATTATAAAAATACTAAGTAAATCAGTAAAATAACAAAAATGTCAATAATTTATAAAATAAATAATGTCAGTAACTGTATATGAAATTAGTATAATAGTTATTAGTGGAAGAAACGAAAGGGATTTGTTTGAATCGAAGCATTTGGCGTTCCATTGTTTCTGCTTACCCTAATGGAGACAGGCGTGACAGATATGTATGTATGTATAAGTATGTATAAAGCTACTTTTTCACGTGTCTCTTGAAGATCTCAAAGTAATACAAACTTGTTAGTACCAACTACTCAAAACGATTGTAGTAACACGTTTTTTGTTCTATAATTGATATATTATCGATCTAAATGCTCTATTTAAAGTGATCCAATTTCTTTAAGTGACGTAGGTATACAAACGTTATAAATTATGTATGTAAGACAAAATAAATTATTCACATTCGTATACAAGTACTTTATGTGAGTAAATGTTTTCAAAATGGTTATTATACATTTATTGTAAATACTGTTTATTACACGATTGTCCAAAGAAGCGTAATGTTTACCCAATTCGTTAATATATGTTTGTCTATTTATTTATTCTCTATCATCAATAAGTCTGGATCGATTTTAATAATCGAGGTATCATTGGATCGCTTGTGACAATACAAATATCGTAAAATAGATACTATATAAGCAACCAGCAGCCGTAAAATGCAACCTCATCGATATTTTGTCTTTGTTACGTTTACATAGTCTTATTATGTACCCAGTTTTATGTATTGCCTTAAAAAATAATAATACACTGTCAGTCACAACCGGGCTTTTGGTACACAATTGGCGGTAACCAGTAAGACATGATAGGTAAGGATGAAATCAGATTAGTTCCTGATATTATATCCTCGGGCATGGGGTCACTGGAGTTTCTAGGAACCCTATACCTATAGAAACGTTAGTCCACGTTATTAACACTATAATTTAGCATGGGTTGACCTCATGAATATGGATATACGTGCAAACAGATGGAATTACATACACAGTACAAAGCGACTTCCAGACAGATGGAGTAATGACGGAAATCAATGAATGCTTAGGATTATTCATGTCAAGGGAACTGTGAATGGCTGATATTATGAATGATAAAGTACCTACATTTATTTTAAGTAACACATCAAAATGTTCCACGTTTAACGAAGTTTATAAACAAATTCATACCATTTATTAAACAATACATATCTGCCAGAATAAAGCAATTTACTGATCGTCGAACCTCAGGCTCGTCCAATAAATTATCACAGGAAAGTTCGAGCGACAGATGTTTATGAATGGTTAATGGAATTTTCCAATATTGTAACTAGACACAGAGTTCACTGGTTACAGAGATTTGTGTAATTTTCTTCGGCAATTATACCTTTTGCGTATTTTCTCCGTATAGCAGATATATGTAATACGTGTGTTTGGTTTCTATGTAAAGAGAAAGATAGCAATCCAATCTGATACAAATTGCAGAGCACTTTAGATCGCAGAAGTGGTAACGCATGGTTGGCACTGTATATGCCGTGAAATATATAAGTTCTATATCCAGAATCTATCGTTTGCGGTTACTATTTTTATGAGCTGTGTCGTTAATTAATTTCTATTTCCTGTAGTAAAACGATGAAAGAAGCAATAAGATGAGAAGGGTACAGGTATCAAGAGAGGCCTAGACTAACCTACCTACAATTATCATATAAATATACAATTATTTTCCATTACTGATCTGGCGGTATATAGGACCGGAGTTAAGTAAACAGCCCTTAACTTCACAGGCTTTTTATCCTTTGTAAATATTTAACAGCACTATATAGTTTTAGCTTTACTCGATAAAATATAAGAGTCAAATGAAAATGTTCCAAATTCAATATAGATTGTCGAAGCCAGATTATAGGTTGAACAGTTTCTGTAAACTATGAGTCATAATTTAATATTATTACATTAACGCAGACTTATGTAGCGCTAATAAAAATGTTTACGACTGTACTCTTAGGCAGGAAAGGAATTATCAACTGCTATAGGCTTATTTACACTATTAAATCAATTTATTTTGTAGCACACTTTCATCATTGCCATACCATGCTATGACATGGGTTCCATTATGAATTCTACGCAGTATGTTTTCTGCTTCTACGATCCCTATCAACCACTATATGCGAGCTCACTTTTATATATGTAAGATAATAATAATAATAATGTTTAAGTTAAGATAGCTCATCTATTCTTAGTTTGTCCCTTTAGTTTCGTTCTCCACTCCTCTTATGTTGTCATTTTTTTCTTTAAAATATGGCTTTTGTTAGATAGATATTTCAACCGAAAAGCAAATATGCTTGTATAGCCGTGTTTCAGTTTGAACTAGCATAATATGGCAGTGAAATCACGAAGTTCAGAGGCTTAAAATATTAATCTTAAAAATGACAAGGCATAAGGGCCATCAGGGGTCTTCCAGTATATTCTATGATGCTGTTCATATCTATAGATAATGGTTACCATTCTCAATAAAGAATTTGTATCAGTTTGCAATTGTTTGCATTGACTAGATACACTAATATCCGTCTGTGAGAATAATATGAAACCATTATATCACTAGTATTACAATTTGAATGCGCGAAACGTCTCTATTTCAATATCAATCTATATGAATTCATTTCAAGAATAACCTCACTCAATAACATTTTGCCCTTTATTTCCATCTACCTCCATAAAAACTATCCTATCTCTAAAGTTGTAGCAAACAAACACATTTACAAAATTTCATCAAAATCGATTGAACGATTTCTGAGATTAGCATAAATAAACATAGTGACGTTGGATTTTTATATATTTAGGCTACCTATGCCGGAAAATGTTAGCACTCAATCAATCATAATAACGAAAAACGTGATAGGATTTTTATATATTAAATAGATGTATAATTTCTAGAACTTGTCAATTACAAAGATATAAAGGCAGTTATAAATGTAGGTAATTGCATCAAAGATTGTCATACAAATAGTCCCTTGTGAATAATGTCCAATAGATATTTATGTATATCTAAATATCTGCAGTTGGAACAACGTGGATCCCAAGTAGCCGTATACTGGCGAAGTGCCAGACTACAATCAATACTAAAAGGTCCTGCAGACGTTCAGAAAACCAAACTAGGTTAGCGTTTTACTACGTACGTGCTAGTTACGTAATCATACTAAAAATACGCAATGGACTATTTTACTAATCATAATTTATTGAGATAAAAGTGGAATACACCAATGGATTGAATGATTTTAACACATAAGTAAAAACTCTACTGTAAAATGGCTTCTTGGCAAAACTGACAAAAATGGCCGGAATATGTACTTTATTTGTAAAATTTGTCAACTGATTGAGGTTACATGTTACGCAAATTAAACAAGATTCAAAAGCTATTTATTTACATAATAAATTAAGGATAATATCTACTGTTAACTTACTTTATTCGACGGTCGAGTTGTTTATTCGATGATGGAGAAATAATCAAGTTTTAAATAAGCATTCTCATATTTGTAAAGACTGTGGACATGGAAAAGCTTTCTATACTCAAAATATGGTAAGTAAAAAAATCCAAATTGACATTTATGGAAACTACTTGAAAGTACATGTTTGCGCGCAACAGTACCGCCACAGTAGCGTAACTTGTTGCGCCATTTGTAATAAACCAGTAGTGCAATTCGTAGCACAAGAATAGACAAACTTCTTAGGCAACAGTGGCGCCACTAATTGCGTGATGAGTAATAGGAGTATGTATTGTACTGTATAGGATAGTTTCTTAGGTAATAGTAGCGTGATTTGAGGTGAAAATAAACCACAGTAGCGCACATTGTTACGCTACATGTTGCGCGATTTGTAGCGCAACAGTAGCGCAAGTTTTGCCTTACAATAGCGTAAAATTCAAATTCCTTGGTATATACATAATTGTGTCTACGGATTCTTTTGTAGGATGTTCCCTTATAATAATAAATAATCGATTGTTATTTTCTAATACAACTCTAATAAGTTGAATCCACAATAAATGGTATTTATTACAACGTCACAAGGCAGAAGTGACGTTGACATGATATGTGTCTCCGGTAATTTAAGTGGAACAATTCGCTCGTCCATCGTATGCCTATCACTATTTTTGACATACTCGTATACCACATTCATAATTTATTTGGTTCGACAAAGTGACAAAATATAAAAACAGTGATAAGCCGTTTCGATGTGACGACGTAAGTTAGGGACGGTAGCCTTTGGAAATCTGCCCACGCAAAAAGTCTCTTCCACTTGGTACCATGCTTTTATTAAATTTATTATCTTCTCTTTTGTTACGTAACAATAATAATAAAATATCGTTAAGTATTTAATAATAATAATTACTTAAAATGACAAACGTGCTCAGCATTGACTGATCTTGCACGTGCTTTTCAATAATTCTACGGGTTTTAATTTTATTAAAAAAAAAAAGGTAACAACTGAATTCCTGCCAGTATTTATCGGCTGTAATTGATTGCTGAACAAGATGGTAGGTAAATTTACGTGAAAAAATAGCAAATAAATTGTCTCATCTATATAATATTGATTTTTTATTTTACCATCTATAAGACTGTGGTACATGGTATGTAGTCTTTTTATTATATATATTATCTAGTTTTTCTTGTCTTTCAAAAAAAAAAAAAGAAAAGAAATAAAGTTACAAGTTCAAAATAAAAGAAAACTTTAAATTTAAATTATTTATTTAACTAAATAATTTTACAACTAAATCAAAGCTATCTATCAGATAAAACAAGTAACAAATATTTTCAATATAATTTTTTTTTAATAGGAGTAAAAGTGATAGTTACAAGTAGATCTAACCAATTTCCATGTCTACAAGTTATATTAAAATGCGCAGCTGTGGGCCATTGCAACTTTGCGCTAACCACGAACACATGTGCGTGCCATTTGTATCCTAGACAAACTTAATAATATTTTTAGATCATTTTCGATCTAATAGACGGGTTTTCAAAGTGGAGGTGTATATGATTTTTGTTGCGATATATTTTTACTGAGATTATGAATTAGTAGTCAACTAATGTACTTTGAAAACCTTTTCTTTATTGTTAGGAAGGTAAACGAGCATACGGTTCAACTGATGGAAAGCGGCTACCGTCATCCTTGTCTTGCACCACGATAGGAGATGCTGTCCTAGAATTTTCTGAAGTTATGTCATAACATACAAACTAGTAGTTGGGAAAGAGTACGGGTTAATCAAAACACCCGTATTGATTATAAATTCGGACTAGGCTGCGTAATCCCCAGTAACCAAATGCGACATTGTATCTGGCTTGTTGAGACTGAATTTGGGTCCTGTGTTGTCTATTATGTATTCTGTGAATTTGAGTATTCGACAAAGTTAGTCATGCTGTAACAGCTGAGTTGAACAGTGCTTGACTGAGGTTCGGACATTCTAAGATCGAATCTCAACCTAAAGCTTTAAATTTTTCAAATTAATATTTGGAACATTTAAAAATCATTGTCACTTGCTACTAGGATTGCCAGATACATTTTTAATTTTTACCCAAATGACAAATATTTTTTCTCCAAATCGATAGTATTTCCTTTACTCTTATTCAATCACTAACTTCTTTTTTTAACTTCCTTATCTTATCCCATCTTCTGTTTTGCTACCTTCATTTATATATTTTACATATTTAGTTTATAAGTAACAAAACTGTCCAAAAATCATCCAAATTTTTTCTAGCCCATTTCACTTTTCTCGAAAATATCTTAAAGAATTTCATTTCTCCAAAATTTCGTTAATAGAAAGTTTATTATCTAAAAGGTACGTAAAGCTGTCGTCCAGTGAGCCACGTCAGAGGCCTTCATGTATAATGAAAGTGGCCTAGATAATAATAACTTGACACCAGACGGCGCTACTCACAAGAGTAATAGTGCATAATGTAATAGTAACATACATTAGTATCATAGAGGGAGAAGATTGTTAGAAATGGGGTCTAACAGCCACATTGCTAGCAATATAATCTATCAGATCAACGTCTACGTGGAAAACATCTTGGTTAATTCTTGTAGAATTCGTTAACGATATCTATCATCTCTCACTGGTGCCTTGCCAAAGTATACCGTTAACGCAGTTGGGGTTACCATTACATTATGACCCACAAAAAAAGTACAAATGTAATCGATTCTCACTTTTTTTGCGAAACAATATATACATGTAAATTATGAGAAGTTTCTGAATACAAATTCGGAGTTATTTGTGTAAAGGTGAATTTCATTAATGATTATATGAAACATTCAATTCAGCATTACTAGTACATATTTATTAAATGAAGCACAAATTAACGAGTCATTGTGAAGTCATAGCATCCAAATGAAATCGATTTAATTACAGCGCAAGCCATGCTTTGAATTTGACGAACAAGTATTTCCTCTCGTGTTAAGTTATAATTAATTTTCACCCACATGTAACTAACAAAGGCTCACTTGTCTCGTATACTATCAGACAATTATAGATAAGAAACTAGTTAATGTTGGGTATTTCACTTTAATGAATAGTGGTTTAATAAATTTAATGATTCTTTATAGAATTTATTTTCTGAATAGAGATAAATTAATGTCTATATGTCTGTACAAGGAGAGCAGGCGAGAAGCTGTAACGCAAAGCACCATACGCTCCCTTAAGAAGACTCCCGGATGAAGTCGAAACAAATGTCGGAAAGGACAAACACAGTTCGTAAAATTCATGTTACGCATGTATATATAGACTTCTTTAAAAATGAACATAAGCTTATAAATATAAGTATATATATTTATATGGTTTAGTTTGTGTGGTTTTCAGATATTTTAGACTATCCTTACATTTCTGTTCCTTAGATAAATAGGTCCAATTTAACTATAATACATATTTTTATCACTCAAAATAAAAAAAAAAAAAACATATATTGTATATCAACAATATCTTTTTAAATTAACTCTATTTTGTTATTTACTCCACTAAATATTTACCAAATCATATTCGGCGTATGAAATAATTTAGGAAGAAATAATAGGGTTGAGTTAAACCCTATTGTGTTTTTACCTTTAAAATTTTCTTTACTCGATAATTTTTCATACCTGAAACAAAAAAAATAACATTATTATAAACACATTTCAATAGAAACATTTCTTCTCTATTTTGTTTATCGGATATATGGGAAACTTATAATAGGATCATAAAAGTTATGGGACCATAAAAGTAGAAAGACAAGAGGAATGCTATAAAAACTTGTCTGCATGATTATATCTGTCTAGTCCATTAATTCTGCTATTATTACTAATAACGTGTAAACGATAGGTTTTACAACTGTTTTTTCTTTTCTTCTTCTTCTTTCTTACATCGCACATTTGGTGGTGCCTTTTTTTACGTACCTGGTCCTCGAGATTTTATTTGAAGGATTATAATGGAATGATGGTCCTACCTGCGCAAACGGTATATGCTGGCGGGGCACCAGTGAGGGTTGATAGGTGAGGTTGAAAAGGCAAGTCAATTAGCTCATCGTGATAAATACACCTGGAATTTAGCACGATGATTTTCAGGGAGGACCACATGGAGGTGTACCTGACAAGATGTATTGTTACCAATTAGACTGACAGTCTGCATTACTAACAATCCCTTCCCCCTGGTCCTCGAGCTAGGATACCTTGTGTTATGAGGAATAAAGTAATAAGCATCTGGGAACATACCCTAGAATACCTAGATCCGAAGTAATTTAGAAAAGTTTGTCTTTCAAATAGGCATGACTAGGTATCAAACCCGGGACCACATTTACGCAAAGTAACGTGCACACTACTATTCCACGAAGGTCGTCGTTAGTACATCATGTAAAATACTTGCATTCAAGTACAGAAACACTTTAGTGAATGTAAACTAAGCCTTATTAAAAATTGATAAATTCAAAAATAGAATTTTCAATATAAGTAAGTACACACATAATTTTTTTTTCTCTTTTACTTTTATTATATTCAATTTCCTTATCTCTTACATACTGATTCATTTGAATGTGCTTTAGATCTTTCTTTTGATACCAAATACGACAATGATTTCGTCTTCCTTTTTTCACTATAATAAATTTAGAGACGACATAATATACACTTTGATTGGATATCCTTTTCGTGACATTTAAGGGAAAGCCGAGTAGGCTATGCCCCTTGATGTGTCTAGTACCTACCTCAGGATGCGAACAAAGCAAAAAGACGCGTCTGAGAATATATGCGCCTTTTATAAGGCCAGATCGCTCCGTGAAAAATCTTATTAATATTATAAATATGAAGTAAGTATGGATGGATGAATGTTTATTACTCTGTTACACAAAAACTATTTAACGGACTTAAATGGATTCATTCGAGATCATTCATACCTTATTTGGTTTCCCTACCATCACCTACTGTATCCTTTTTTCGTCAGTATAAAAAATAGTCCATCTTTCACGTTTACCTTTAAGTAAATAAATAATGTTTCATTAAAATTGGTTAAACGATTTCGGAGGTGCACGAACATCGTAACACGAGATTTTTATATAAGATTTATTTAGTAAATCTTGGTTTTTGGGTTTTTTCTATTATAATTCGTAGTGATCAGACGAAATTTAACAAATCAATAGACGCGTAGCATTATGGCGACCTGGCGACTGGCGACAAGCCACGGTATGCACAAATGCATTCACTGCATCTCTGCAGTGCTCTAAGTGCGGCATGCTTTAAACTAAAAACTTTATATTTAACTGCCATGAACTTTAATACAAGCAATTTTATGTTTCTGACTGTTTCGATCAGAAACATAGATTCCTTTACATTTATGTAAAAAAAAACAATATTTAAAACATTTCAATGAAAATAAAAAGAAATAAAGTGCCTCCGTAAGGAAATAAAAGGGTAATGCGTGGTTTTATTTTATATAAATTCCTATCATCATACTATAAATATCCATCTATAACTGAGATGATTTAATTTTCTTCTTAGACAATCCACCGACCAATAAACTAGATAAATCGGTTGATGAAGTCAAACAGCTCAATTTGGCAGCTTTACTGCGACCCAAAAATCTCAAAAC
Source organism: Galleria mellonella (assembly GCF_026898425.1). Lineage (NCBI taxonomy): Eukaryota > Metazoa > Arthropoda > Insecta > Lepidoptera > Pyralidae > Galleria > Galleria mellonella. The sequence goes on from NW_026442061.1 coordinate 501,826, forward strand.
TGAATCCGAGTGTAAACCTCTGAATTATAAAATTCAATTAAAAAATATTCTCACACACTTCGTGATTTGGGCAATAAAGCCATCGTTCGGCTGATGGAAAACCATCGGAATCATCGCCAGCGTATACCGATAGCAAAGGCGGGGTTACCATTCTATTATCACCCATTAAATAGAAAAAAAAAACCATGAAAATCAGACTTTCTCAATGCATAAAAAAAGCATTTAGTAAGATGTAACATCAATCCTTTTTATCGCTAGAATGTCGTATCAGGCAATAAAGTGCCATACACAAATGCAAGAAAAAGGAAAACTTGGACTTTTTTTTTGATGGGTGAAAATAATATGGTAACTCCGCCTGCGTTAACGGGATACGCTGGCGAAGCACCAGTGAAGGGTGTGATCGATAAAAATGAAAACAGGCCAGTTAGCTCATCATGATAAATTCATCAGGAATTAACCATGATAGTTTCTAGGGAGAACCGCGAGGAGGTCGACCTGGTTGGGTGTATTGCTAGCAATGGGATTCTCAGTCTCCATTACTAACAATCACTTTCCCCCCGGAAAACTTGGACTTAAAAATGTATTCCAAGTCACGCGGTTTACTATGTAGCAGTCGTAGCTTCAGTTCAAGTCGGCCAGATTTGTAACGGTGGGGTCAAGTCAGAGCCACGATTTCTATGAAACTATTTCTAAAATTGATTTTTTATTTTATAATCACATTTTTTTTTCTAAAGACCAAAATATGAACTATTTTTCTAATAGATTTAAGTCAAAATTATTATAAATGTAGTATATGATGGTCCATAAAATAGTAATTTCACAAAATTATCAAATTAAAACATTGTTAAAAGATAGGTAATAATCTTTTTTTCATAGGAAGATCAGGATGTTTAAATAGGTAACAAGGAAAGAAGGGAATTAGACCTTGACTCTTCAAGAATTATAGTCTGGACCTACATGTAAGTCCAGGAATATATTTTTCACTTCAAAGACAAGTTTTGAAAAATTCTTACTAATATATTACTATATTATTAATACCGTATGTGAAAATGGGTTTGTTTGTTAACTCTTAGCGCCTTAATAAATGAACCGATCACTATGAATGAAGAAGGACAAAGGTTGCTTTTATCTCAGGTAATGAACATATCCCAGTCATGCGGACGAAGTCGCGAGTGAAAGTTAATATACAATGCAATTTCGGAAAAAGTTTATTTTTTTATATTCATGTATAGAAGATGCCATAAATAAACGTATATTGCCATTTTTATGCGGCCATTTGCGTTAATCACGTCGCTATCTGGGCGCAGTGCCCTACAATGACTCATTTTACAATGTAAATATGTTTGAAGTTATCACTCCCTGCACTATTGTTGATAAACGGAATGCAAATTCAATAAAGAAATATTGTTATATTATAAGTTAGATTAAACACTTGACTTGTTTTGCTCTCAAATGAGATAAATATCAGCATCATCATATCAGCTTTTAACTGTCCATTGTTGAACACACTAGCCTCTCCTTGGGGGAGTTTTGCTAGTAGTTGCCATGCTTGGCAGACGGACTTTGAAGATGTTTTAAGAGGAACGCTACTGTCCATCCTTCGCCCTCCCTTAGTCGCCTCTTAAGATACCCACGGAAAAGGAAAAGGTGGTTTATTCTATGCCGGGACCACACGACATAATAGGACACGTAGATAAATAGGATAGATAGGCTACGGTAACCGCTTACCATCAGGTGGGCCGTATGCTTGTTTGCCACCACAGTGGTATAAAAAAAAAAAAAAAAAAAGGATAAAATTTTAATAACAAACCATAATAATCTGGCTTTTTCTACAGATGTAACACAGTTTTTAATTATAAAAGACTGAGTTTCTTGATAGGTATAAACGAAAAAATAACGTGCCCTAAACGTATTTATATGCCCCTCAAATAACAAGTACGAGTACTGAAGCATTAATCTTATATGGGCTTACAAGAATAAACATATGTTTGAATATTTATTTCTTGTTTTCTGGTTTACCTTTGAAGTCTTCTTTGGTAGTTTTATATATTCTAGCTAACTTATAATCTTCATTTGATATTTCTTATATATATTAAAACTGTATCTATAAGAAGATTACTAATATGTATTTGCAGATAAAACTTGTTTGTTTTTAAAGCATAGGCTTGGTAAGATGAAGCAAACAGAAAAAGACATATTTTCTGAGAAAAAAATCGTGTGTAGAGTAGAAGTACATAATAACTACTTCTCGATTATCTGTCATGCACAGTGTGACAACTCAGTAGATAATGTTTGAGTGCGTTTCGGGTATCCTAAGATCGAAACCCAGGAATTTTTCCTCTGGATTTTTCAAATTCAAACTTATAATCATTTTGAAATGAGTGTTATTCATTTTCTATTTCAGAGGGTAGGCGAAGACGTCGTCTGGTAAGCCACATCAGAGGCAATTTGACATTAGAGAAGCATACCATCACACGAGTAGTAAATCGAGATGATTTAATTTGAAACTTCAATAGATTCTTTGATCTGACGCACAAACATACTGTATAAATTTAACTACGTTAGTTGCTTCAACATACGAGTACAAACATTGAAAGCCCTTTGATAGTCTGATGACTACCGTTCCATAAACACGCACACAAAATGTTCAATCGGGGACGTGTCTCGTCGCAAATCGCCGATTCGAATTCTACTTTTAAAAGTGCTGATTCAAGAACTTGGGGATTGGCGAAGATAATCTAAGATCTCGCTGCTGATATCTGTAGATATCAGGCCCCTCAGGGAAACTTTAGTTTTAAATACAAGGTTAATTATGATAAAATGCAGCTATATTGTCCAGTCACGAATGATCGCCGTTGCCTTAATTTATCTTATAATTAATTGGTAATGAAACTGAATGTAAATCGTAATGAAAAATTGGCAAAAAAAAAAAAACAATAATCGCCGGCTCTCAGTTAGCTGCAATCCCGGGTTGCTAGGTATAATATGATTTTAATAATCTAACCGTAATTTTTGATAAAATTCACACTAATAATAGTGTAACTTGTAAATGCCGCAAGTGACGGTTGCAGTTATGCGAATTTTTTTTAACGTTACTTCTTAAATTACTTCGTGTTCAATAAAACCTTTATAGATTTGTGTTGGTACTGCACAATCATAGACTTTTATTTGCAGAATTTGACAGCGGGATCTCAGGTTAAGAGATTCAACACGTTGTCATAGATAGACATGTATGAGCAGCAAGTATACGAGGATTGGTAACGTTAACAAAATTTATTTTCATACATTAGGATTTGACAATCCGAAATCAATTTGCAATCGGTAAATAAGAGCGCTGCGCGTGCCTTATTGTAACATAAACATAATACTCGGAATGGCCGTATATTTAAATCTAACGTGGGAGGAGGCGAGCCAGATGCGGTCACTCTGATTAATTTAGACTGTTAACAATGTTTTAGATAATCTCAGAATTTATCAGAAAATTAAATTAACACACAAGATCATAATACAAAACCAGGGGTAAAAGGTACCATTTGGTCACAACACTCGTTAAGAGGTAAATTTTGCTCCACAAAAAATCTAGAATTCAATCTGGAAGGCGAAACTAAATTAAGCATAATCATAACCATGAAGCAATTATTTTGATTTTAAAACCAAATTACTGAAGCAATTTTCGTGACACTTCTATGGGACTAATTTAAAATGAAAGCTTTTTTTAGAAAATTACAAAAAAAAATAACAGAGTATAATCGAATTAAGAAGCTCCTCCTTATTTTAGAATCGGGTAAAAATAGTACGAAATTAATCTGTATAAAGGAATGTAGGTATGTTAAAAGTATATTATGAAGCATAAAACCGTCATTTTATGAATCCGTCGCCATTTTTAATACTGAAAAATGCAAAACGCTGAGTAGTTTAATTGCATCGTATTCAACTTTATTAATCCTTCAAATAGCGTAGTAGGTATTTTGTAGGTAAACGCTTTGGTCTGTTGGGAAATTAAATTTGTATTCGGTCTATCTATTACACTTTAAATTCCTTCGAAATGTCTGTGTTTATGCTCTTGAGACTATGTAGGAATTACATGCGCAGAACGAATAGAAGAAAATTCAATTATATTGGGATATTTTTTTATTTAGATTTAACTTACCTACTCATAGACGTTTTGCATGAAAAATATAGTATAAAAATGACATGAGATAAGCGTTATATTTCAAACAATTAAATTTTGATGACGAATTTTGTTTGAAATAATTAAATTAAATAAGAGCGTAATAAAACTGGTCTCTTCTCCCACTTTAAATGAAAATTGGTGAGACTTTCCTAGATCTCCCCATTTTAAGCTCGCGTAATGGCCGTCCCCTTAAATGAGCGTTAAATCAGAATAAATTTATCATACAAATATTAATAGTAAATGTGAAAGTTTATAGAGATATTTGACTGTTTATAATTCAATCACGTTTAAACTAAGGGTGGGTAATATCTATATAATTAAGTTACAATACCTATATACTGATTCAATAAGGAATATGTTAAAAATCTGTTATCCAAAAAATACTACACTAATGGAAAAAATTAAGGGATCAAAAAAAATTAAAATTTTTAGATGATTTGCCTCTAAGTGTTTAGTTTTTGCTACAGCTACAATTTGCTTTTTTTTTTAAATGTCTCTACGATGGTTTTTCTCCAACTTACAGCCTATTGAAAATCACCTAAAAATTTTAATTTTTTTTTTGATCCTTTAATTTTTTTCATTAGTGTATTAGATAACAGACTTTTAATATATACTAAAATAGATATTCGACCGGTATGAGCGATATCGAAATAGGTGATGACCCTGTTCCTCCTCTGCACATTGATGATTAGAGGAACCCAATATATAGGTCGGTATCTATATAAGCCATGTCTAGTTTAAATGGTTGAACGAATTTAAATGAAATTTGTTGAACAGGTAGGTTAAATTCTAATTTAACACTGAGTACTTTATATAATTGTTTCACAGGAACAAAGCTGTATAAAAATTAATTAAATAAAAAGCTTGTATCGCTTTTAGCTACAGTCCAAGAGTTATGAACTATATTTTTTACAGACTATCTAGCACTCATCTTCCGCACAATGAATGCCAGAAGCAAATAGGTACTTGCAGCGTCCAACAACAAAAGGGGAAATAAAAAATCTTTTCCTGTTGTTTTAAACGTGTCCCGGAATATTGTGAAGTTTCCTCCGCTTTATTTACATTACTTTGATTTATGGAGCACGAGTCGCGAGGGTCAGGTGTTTTAAAGAGAATAAGGATTGTAAGATTATGATTTTTTTAAGCTACTTGTATTATAGAGGAGACTTGGTAAATACATAACAAGAGCAGACAATAGTCGATAAAAATCACATTTTACTTGTGCAAATAGTTTTTCAAGTGACAGTAAAAAGAGGTTCCAAAGGAATGGAACTCTTTTATGAGTAACGTTGCACGATGGCTAAATTCGGAATAGATTTTCAGTAATTAGATCCTTATATATATGTATGCCTTTCCTGTTAGGAAATTTTGTCAATAGTTGCCACTTTTGGCAACTGCAACTAGGCTTTGGCGATGCTTTAAGAGGGACACTGCTATCCATTCTTCAAATAGTAAGTAATCACCTCTTACGACACACGCAAAAAAGGAAGGGGTTCACACGGCCTTCTTAATCAGTACTATATCAAATATGACAATTGGTTAAGACGTTAAAGCGCTAAGGAGTAACAAACAAACAAATTCACTTTCACATTTACAATTAATAAGGATTCCATAGCTTTATGGAAAGACAATAAATATAAGCCGCAACAATGTCAATATTTGTAACAAATTATTCCTACCTCGTATTTACCAACTTATTTAATTCCATCCATTGTGAGAAATTTCTAGAACGATTTGTCTTTAGAAAGTCAATCAATCAAGAAATTGCCCTATATTTACCATGTTACATTTTAAACATTCGTGACAAATATTCAGAATATCACAGTAGAAGTAAGTTTCATTAAAAAACTAGTAGTATCCCGCGGCGTTACCAGCGGGTGACTTAGGATGAAGAGTTTACTACATGTCAGTCTACATATATCTTTAAATATCATAGTCGAAAACAAAAAATAATTTTCGTATCCTACCCTACGCCTTTCATATTGAATCGATTTTTGAAATCGAAAGTTCCTAAAATGTTGAAAAGCATAATATTTATTTCTAATTTTTCAGATGTCTAAAACTAAAGTTTTAGTCCAGACTTTTAGCTTCAATTATAATAAAATGTCCATATTATCTTTCATTTCTTATTTCATCCCTTTAAGGGTGAATTCTTCAAAAACCAATAAACACATTAATTTTTGTTCTGCGCCAAGAATCTTAATTTAAAATTTCAAGTGTCTAACTTTTAAACTGATGGAATTCCATACAAACTTTCAACCACCGTTTTACCCCTTTAGAGTTTAATTTTTTAATTTTTTTTCTTATTGTTTACCTAACATATGTATAAAATTTCAAGATTCTAGATTCAGCTCTCAGATTATATAGATAAGAGTGTCCCAATAGAAATACTTCAAGAAAACCGAGTCAACTTTTTCATACATTTTTGCGTGATAAATAGTTGAGTGATGCCTTTATAACTTCTATATTTTATAAATTCTGCATCTTTTTTAATGCTTAAACACTCATTTATTAAATAATACGTCAGGATACATTTTATGCGTAAATATATAGAATACTGATTAAAAAACGAGTCAGTTAATTTGACGATTAGCTGATAAAAAGCTGACCCGTTTTTGTGGACCGAGGCTCTGTCTATACAATCTAAGATTTAGCTATTTAGGCTGTGCAGTGATAGATATATAGGTCAATCAGTCAGTCAGCATCCTCTTACATATATGTTACAACTTACATATATTTATGTTATACGTATTTTTCTCATTTATGCCGTAATATTTATTCATATGACAATATGTCAATAAGATAACAAGCGTATTTAAGTGAATAACTGTTTACCAGAGGGAGACTTTGTATAAAAGTCGATTGCTTTGGTACCTCTGTCCCATTCGTATTTCAACCGTGAAGCAGTTGTGTTTGCATGGCTGTGTTTCGGTTTGAAGGGTGGGATATGACGTGAATTTACTGGGTACAGAGGAATACCACCTGAGTCCTCATGAATGGCAACGCATGGGGGGTTATCATGGGCGAAACAGTATACTCTGTTATGTCCATGGTGCTGCTCATGTCTATAGGCGACGGTTACCACTTTTCATCAGGTGGGCCGTCAGCTTGTTTGCCATTCAAAGTTGCATAAAAAAAAAAACTGTGTCTACTAGTTACGGTAAATCCCCTATAAGTGTTGTAATCTAGTTGTCTATTTAAAGAAACAGGTGATAAGTAATATATATAGGGCAATTGGATTGTCCGTCGGGCTTCCTGGCCGTGTTAGACCACCTACTTTACAAGGCTGACATGCAAAGGTCATGACGGACATAAATGTCTTAGAATTAATTATAACGTAACTGTTATAAAATTACCCCCTCTTATTTATAAAAATTAAAACGTCCTACAAACCTATTTTATTTATTATACTGTGTCACTTTCTTTCAAATTGGGAATTTAGCACAAAAGAAAAAGACAAAACAGTTCAATAGCTAAAAAAATAGGTTTATGAGAAGTTTGATGTTTTTATGAAAAAGGGTTTTTTTATGCGTGAAAATGGCATGCTCACCCCGCTTGCGCTATCGGTATACACTAGCAGGGTACCAGTGAGCGGTGATAGTTGAGGATGAAAAGGCAGGTCAGTTAGCCCATCGTGACGAAATCAATGATAAATTGGCCACGATAGTTTCCAGGGGAAACCGCGTAGAGGTCGACCTGATAGGGTATATTGATAGCAATGGGGACTAAACTCCTCATTACTAACAATCCCTTTCCCCCTATGAATAAGGGTTAGACTAGAATAAGTTTTTTTTTTAATATATAAAAATAGAATGGTAACCCCACCTACGCTATCTGTATACGCTGGCGGGGCACTAGTGATAGATGATACATGAGGATGAAGGCAGGCAGTCGGCCCATCGTGAAGTATTCGACAAAAATTTACCATGATGGTTTCCAAAGGGAACCGCGTGGAGGTCGATCTGATAGGGTATATTGCTAACAATGTGGTTGTTAGATCTTATTAGTAACAATCCCCCCGGTACCTAAGTGTTATTACTGCTACTAGTGTGAAAATGGCACTTTTATGTGTCTCATGTTATAAGGAACTAAAAAACGAAGGTCTAGGAATAAGACTCAGAACACCCAGAACCGAGTCAATTTAGAAAAAAATATTTCTTAAACTGGCCTGATCTGGAATCAAACTCGTCCCGGGTTCGACTCATTACGCAAAGCGATGTCTAAAATGCTATTAAAATTATTTCGATTTAATAATGTATAGATGATTTATTATGCAAACACGGTGATCTTATTATAATACTGAATCATATAAGCGTGGCACTTGACCCGTCTCCACTGTGAACACTCATTCATCCGATAAATACGCTTAAGACGTACAATCATCGTGTTGACGTCAGATTGATGTGGGTGCCGATTTAATCCCGCCACGGGGGCTGATCGATGCCCCTCGTTTGACCAGCGACGTGATCGCGTGACGAATAAATATCAAGTGATAATAAATTCTGAACACCTATAGTTACTGAACCAAGTGAACATAGATGATGCACGTTAAAAGAGAGTGCCGTATGTAGTGAACACTTCTGTATTTAAGATGTGCAACAGACCTAAGTCACTTCGAACAAAAACCACTTGTATGAAATAGTATGAAGTAGTAGTAAGAAGAAGTATGAAATCTATGTAACCATTGAATTTGAAAACTTTACATTATAAAGTATTTTGATCTTTATGATATCTCTCGATACCTACAGACACATAATATAAACAGTATTATAAATGTTCATTTAGTTTATTGTGTTCATTCTTCTGGATTGTTGCACAGATTCATTTTCTAATCCCATCAAATTAAGGCAGTGTCAACTCCTAAATAACAAGTGATTACTTAATCTGTGATGTTGATATTTATTCGAAATATTAATTTAAAAGAAATATTATAAAACTATATTATGGCTATGAAAGCCACCAATGTGCCGTTCATTTTGTAACTAATGAAGCCGTAGTTTATTTATAAAAGCATAAATATATCTTAGGACTGTGCCTTGTGGTCCCGCCATAGAATGGGCCAACCCTTCCTTTTCTTTGGGTGTCGTAAGAGGCGACCAAGGAATGAGCAGGCCCCTCTTATAACATCACCAAGGCCTAACTGCGGGCTTGTTCAGCAGCGGAAGTTAACGGCTCATATGGTCATTCCATGACTGTAATCCCTAGTCGGGTAGTCTATTGTTGCCGTTATGATAAACATAACACTCGGTATGCATTTCGCCAAGTATTTAAAAAACAACGTGGTAAGGGTTTTTCGGCTTAATGTTAAATTATGATGAATCCTATAATGAATAAAATAATTGTTCGTCTCTTTCACGCAGATGGCGACCCCAAAATGGAGGCTTCTGGTGTAATGACATTATAATATATTGCTTGGGCGTAATTTAGAAATATAAAAAAGTGTCACGACTTTGAAAATTTCTCGTCTTTGTTAAACTGCATCAATTTATTTTTTGAACGTGTATATTGATTGCACTCCCCTGTGATTTTTATACACCGTTTAACACAATTAACTGGGATGAAAGGAAATTCTATCGCGTTCTAATTTTGATTTGATACAGACATTTTATTTTGGAATCACTGAACAATGTAATCCGATTTTGCAACTTCGATGAAGAAATTATATCTAACAGTATATATTTGCAAAGATTCATGATTTTTTTTAATAATTTAAAAAAAAATTCATCCGGAAATTTAAATTACAATCTTTGTAAATAAAAGGTCAAAGTTCATTAATTGAACATAACAAAATGTCAGGAATCACTATAAAAATTATAACAGATTCTTCATACCGCATACTACATATATTTAAAAATTTGTTTCATACGTTATGTTATTATATATATTTAATTGTTTTTAATTGTCATAGAAATTTTATATCTTTTTCCATCACTATGTTTATATTTAAAAAAACCGTTTAAATAATATAGTAGTCACTTTAAGTAAAAAAAAAAACGATGTAGTGTACTTCTGTGTGCAAACAAGTGCTTTTCTAAACTTTTAAGTATTGAATTATAAATATGAATTTCCAAGATCAAACCCAAATTTTGTATAAAAAAGTTACTGGCCGGTCGCCTACGACGCGTCGGCTGTGTCTATATAAAAAAAAATAACGCGCGAACTACGTCGTTCTCGTTCTCCGCCAACTTTGCGATCTACACACGGATTGTTCCTAGTGCAATAGTGCAGTTGAATCTTACTAGATATTAATATAATAAGTGTGAAAATTATTTGAATTGTTAGGATGTTTGCTACTTAATCATGCTAACTGGACATACTACTTAGTACACGCATAAACCATAGCCTTTTTTTTTACTTTTTTATGCCTACAATTATTATATATAAAAAAAAAAATTAGGATATGTATAAATAACTTATAAGTTCGTTAATAATATATACTTGAATTGAATATTTTGTTATTACTGTAAGCCTTGTTTTTTTTTGTATCTGATGAAATAAAGTGTAAATAAATAAATAACAAAAAATATATAACATAATTAATACTTAATTAAGTTTTCCATTAAATGTAAAACTTGAAACTGTATGAAATAAAAAACATATTTAATGTACACAAAATAATACAAAAATGTAATTATTATACGAATTTAATTAACAATTTATATTTTTAATTACATTTTATGAAGTGCGTACGTTAACTTCCATTGAAACTTCAGCAACAAGTTAGGTTCAGCGACTGTCGGCTTTGGATCTGCCTTCAGCTTAACAATTCTTTGTCAGTTTGACAGCTGTCAGCCAGTTTCGGGGGCCCTTATAAGAGAATTCAATGTATTTAATTTTAACTCAAATATTAAGATATTCATGTCTACTGTGTACTATTATTATTAATATTTTGCATATTTCGTTGAAGAACATTTTGTCTAGCGATCCTCACGTTACTTTACTTATAAGGTAGGCAGAGAACCGAGTTTTATTTTTACATAAATTTTTATTCCTTCTTATATAAGCTACTTAGAAGTTTTTTTTTTATACAACTTAGAATGGCAAACAAGCTGACGGTCCACCTGATGGAAAGTGATAACCGTCGCCTATAGACATGAGCAGTACCATGGACATAACAGAGTATACTGTTTCGTCCATGATACGCCCCATGCGTTGCCATTCCTGAGGACTTAGGTGTTATTCTCTGTACCCTGTAAATTCACGCCATATCCCACCCTTCAAACCGAAACACAGCCATTCCAACACAACTGCTTCACGGTTGAAACATGAATGGGACAGAGGTACCCAAGCAATCGACTTTTGCACAATATAATAAGTTACCAAAGGAAGGACTGTCCTATTAAATTCATACTGCAGAATTGAATTTTTTTTAGTCCTTGTTAAATGTTTTTGAAAGATGACAAAAAATTCTGTCGTTAACACGCTGAGAGCTTGGATATTAACGCTATTAACAGAATTATAGTTTCTTTTAGAACGGAGTGCATATGTTTGTATGTTTGGCTTGTATGTACCTAGATAACATCGACAAAAAACAGTTATGAGGGCAATTTATTCAATGGGTAAACTATAAATGAATTTATTAATTGAATTTAGTTTATCCTAACTTATATGTATCATGCATAGTTGAGCAAACAGTTTTCCGTGGATTTCCTTAACAGTCATCATTTCCAACTCGGCAAGGGGCGCGTAAATACAAACTTATTTGCGATTCAGATTAAGCATACCCGCCGACGAGTAACTTTGGACAACCCTTTTGGGATTAAGTGATAGGGCCGTGAACTTTATTATTGAAACAAAAAGTATGTAAACCCAAACGGACAAAGGGTTTGATGAATAATTGTTTAAAATTTGATAGTGCAGTTTTTAGATAAGTACTTACATTAGATACGTGATACTTTTTATTATGTGCAACAAGTGCACAAATCGTTGTTATAGAAAACTGTACAGTTTTACTAAATAAAATTGTATTGTAAAGAACTTTTTAAGAGGGATACTCTGTATAAAAGTTATTTGTTCAGATACATACTGTCCTATTCGTGTTTTTGCCGTCAACCAGATGTACTAGCAAAATTGTGTTTCGATTTGAAAAGTGGTAGAACGTAATAGTGAAATTACAGGTAATCTAGTTGTAGACACAAAACACCGCGTTCTAAATTCAACTAGGTATTAAAAAAAAACTAATTTTGTTTATGAAACATAATTATGTTATATTAATATTAAAATAAGAATAGTGAGATTGAATCAATATTTATCTTATTCGCAAATAAATTAACTTTAACTTCTAAACGAATTTTGATAATATTTCTGCAATACAACAACGTCAAGACAAGTCTTTACAGACTTGTCTTGACGTTGTTGTATTATACTTTTAGAAAAAAAAAAACAAAATGGTTTTACAACTTGAGGTAAAAAATAAAAACAAATATAACCGAATTAAGAACCTCATTCTTTTTGAAGTTGGTTGAAAAAGCTACTTCACATTGTTTTTTTTTTGTTTCATTTCTATTCGATCGGTTAAAATGTTACATTAATATTGCCAATTTAACTGTCCAGTAAAAAGGTTTCCAAAATTACAATTGAGTGGGCGTAGCGTCGAGGGCACTCAAATTTACATTTGCTTTTAAATAAAGTTATCTATAAACTGATTCCGAATTCATGACACGCCAGTTTCAATGAAATCTTCAATGGATTACAATACTGAATTCGATCAATTCATTTAGATTATGGTTTCCTTTGTTTCATTAAAATGTCTTCTTCATTATGGGTATAATACTCAGCAAGTGCTATGCATTACGGAAATATATTTATTTAATTTACTTTGTACTTTCTCTTTTTATAATGGGAAAAATCCAATTTCAACGTTAATAAATTAAGTACTTGTTGGGCATCTTCGAAATAAATATTAGATAAAAAGAGGAATATTTAAAACATCATGTAACTTTAAGACAAAGATAATACCATTAATGCTAATGAAAGAATTTCCAAATATTAAAGCATTAAAGTAACGAAAAGAAATGTGATTCCTTCACATTTATTGTTCCAAAAATGTAACATTCAGCAGTTAAATGAAAATTTTTCTTTGTTTTTAAATAAATAAACCGTCTCTTAAGTGTTTTCTGTAGGTATTTCATTGTATAACTCTGTTTGTTTCGTATCTATCGAGAGCACTTAAAGGCCTTTCTAGTTTATTGGCCTGCAACAAATATTGTACGCTTGGAACTTTAATTAACTGGAAAGGAGAGATAAAAATGCTATAATAAATACAATGAAATGTCTTATCAGTGTTTGGTCAAATGAAGAGATTAGTAGTTAGTACAACGTATTATTTCTTTGCTCTTTTGTAAACTAGGAACATGCAGAATACAGTAAATATTCGATGTAGAAAACGGTATGTTACAAATTATGTAATTACTGGTTATTGGTGAGATATAGCAACGAAAGTACTGGGTACAATAAAGTAAATAAAATATATACGTAAAATATACAATATATCATATCAGCCGCTGACTGTCCAATGTTGAACACAGGCCTCGCCTGTAAGGGGGGGGTCAGTAATTGCTACGCTTCGCAGGCGGGTTAACAGCAGTTAGGCTTTGGTGATATTTTAAGAGGGACTTTGCTACTCATTCCTCGACCATTAAGTTCCCTTATTAGCCTCTTATGATAACCACGGGAGAGGGAAGGACGGCCCATTCTACCTTGGGACCACACAGCGATATATAACATAATAGGCAGAAAAGTGTATTCGGTGATGGATATAATGATGTTTACATCACCCATAGACTTAAGCAACAGATGCCATATCTCAATAGGTGGGTTTCAATTTGTTTTACATTTCAATCAATCAATCATAGCCTATGATGTCGCACTTCTGGACAAGGGCATATTATTTCGCTGCTCCATTGCAACAGCTTCCTTTTTACACCATCGCTGGCCAAGCTGTACCAGTTTTCGTGGAATCGGTCAGAATCATCTCTTTATTGCATACGAGGTCTACCACGATTTCTTTTAAAAACATTACATTCCAGTTAGTATAAAAAATATATTGTTTACCACATTTTACACCATTCAAACCTTTTACTCCTTTTACAATTACTATATTTAATTTTTAAAACAAATTTAAAGATTTTTTTATTACACAATATTAAATATAACAATAAAACTTTAGGACTAAAAATGAATAAGACATAATCTTACATAAATAACCAAACTACAAATTGGTGACGTTGTAGGCCTTTTATAAGGATTATTTTATTTTAAAACAGTTCTCTCTGTAAAACTTGTAAAACCAAACTGGAAGCCCCGAACTTACCCGAATCAATGGTACAAAAGGATATTTCTGCGACAGTCTTCACGATTAATTAAACTGGATAATATGCACTGTGACTGCTTTTGTAGACATAGAGCTGTGACCGTTCAGTTGGACAACGCTTGACTGGGGACCGCGGATTCCAAATTCAAATCTCAATTCCTGGATTTTTAAATTCATGTTCGGATTATTTCAATATTTATTGTCACTTGCACCGTGCTTCGGTGGACATGTAAAGCAGTCAAAAAAGTCAGAGGCCTTCGTATGTCACGAAGACAGCCTAAAAACTCTGGACACCAGGGGACATATGAGTAGTAGTAGCAGAAGACTATACCTTATTCCTCTTGATAAATTGCTGTTTCTATATGAATTATCTTAATATGAACATCATCCTTCATGCATATTTAACTTAACGATCGGTACGTAACACGACGCTATTACAGGTAAATGATACCTGCTTTTTATTACCGACGTTTCGACGTGGATTGTTCCACGTCGTGGTCACGGCAGGATTCCGACGACATAGTGCAATTTGTATTTAATTTAAATATGTGTAAACAAAGTAAAATTTCAAAATTAACTATTTTCATGCTTTCCATCTTTCCTCTGATCTTCGGCTTGGTTCGTTCTTGGTTTTATTCTCAGAAACCTATATGAGGTGGATTCTTAGTATTTCTTAGAATGGGAGACATGTTGATTTGCGTAAATAAGGGTTCGATTCTCGGTAGATTGAATTTAAGAAACGATTGAACGAACGGATTGGGTATTTTGTATTGTGTTCTGTGTGGGTCGGCTAATAGCTAGGATAGTATAAAAAATATAATTTTCATTCAAATGCATATGAAAAATTATTCTTTTCAGAAAAAAAACTTTCATTACTCTTTATTGCAAACCTTTGACTCACTCGGGTTTCTGCTGTCAAGCTACTACGTATTCTTGGTTTCAGATACAGGGATGTAGGCATAAGTACATTTTTTCTTAGAAATAGTAACGCATGATTATATATACTATTCTATGCCGTGTAGTTCCGGCATAGAATGGGCAACCTCTTCATTTTCCGTAAGTGTTGAGAGGCGTTAAGTTGAGTTGTTGTTAAGAGGCGACTTAGAAAACTTAATGGTCGAGGGATGGACAGAAGCGTCCCTCTTAAAACATTACAAACTAACTAACTGCGGTTACCAACTCGCCTGCCAAGCGTGGAAACTACTGGTAAAGATGAGCAGGGGTACCATATTGTCTGTGGCATTCATGATACTTTATTCATGTCCATTTTTGCAAGAAACAATTGTAACTTTTTATTTGCAGTCTTTTTAGTATTAAACATAAGTCTTAGTACACATTCTAGAAACATCTTTGAATGGCCTCGGCGAAAAAATCAGCACGGCAGAGATGTCGAGTTAAACGCAACAATAAAGGAACAAGGCAATTGTCAGACGAGTGAAGGTGAATTGAGGAAACTACAATATTGAATTAGACTTCTACTTCTGATTGTAACGATGATAATCCTAAAGAGTGGTGAATGAAATCATAATCATTTGTATCAAATATGGGGCACATACTAATCTTGTGACTGAACGGTGTCCATACAAGAGAGATATTTAAGAAAAAAATATAATTTTAATAATAATAAATGAATAAATGTATATTATACGTATACTTTATTTGCATTATACAATATAGGAAGTAAACAAGACAATTTACAAACACAACGATACAATTGTATAAGTACAGTAAGGCGGTCTTATTGCTAAGAGCAATCTTTTCAAGACGACCTTAAGGCAAAGGACTAATAGTTGTACAGGTAGGTATGATAGTACTGTATAATTAAGAAAGTACCTTTACCATAATATATAATAAGACTTAAGGGTGTAAGGGGGATGCGAAAACAAGTTTTTGAATATTTTGTCTATCTGTACGTTTCGATATCACGCAAAAACTACTGTACCAAATTAGATACGGTTTTCGAAATTATATTTCTGACGATCTAACTTAAAATCTAGTGTTTGTTTCATCCTAATACGTCATCTAGATGTAATTTATTTCATTAGTTTTTCTACTTCCGGAATTCACGCGTAACTATGAAGAAGCAGAAAAAAGTTAATAATATTAGTAAATTTATTCAGACAATAAATATCGATTGTTAATTATTTATAGAGAACAGAAGATGATCTAGCTTGTTCGCAAACATATTGAGGGTACCAATACCAGGGTGGTAGAAAGTTTTTTCCAATATTTATTCTCCAAAATAGATATCGTAAACTGAATTTTGCGAATCAATTTACAGCTTTAAAGTAGAGAGGGAAGTGGGATTTATTATTAGTAATGGTGTCTAACTGCCTCCCTGTTAGCAATATACTTCTATCAGGGGAAACGCGTGGTTAATCCTGCTGAACTCATCAGGATGGGCTAACTGACCATCACCCACACCTATTATTACTTACTGGCGCCCCGCTGGCTTATACCGTTAACGCAATCGGGATTACCATTCCATTATGATCCATTTAAATAAAAGGCTCTAAAGAAGGTTCCTTTTCCAACGTGAAAATGACGAGTTGAAACAAGCAGAATTTTGCTTCGTAGAAAATTAGCTATTTCAAGGTATCGCAACAAATACAAAATGGAACCAATATGTGCGTAAAAGTTATTGATTGCCATAAAAAATTGTGAGGAATTGAGGAACTTACCATTTTATGTATAAAAGTATAAAAACATTGAGAAAACAGCATTATAGAGGTTATTTTCGAAAAGGTTTGCAGATTTGTGGTAAGATGAGAAATTTGCAACTTTATAACATCACGGCAAGTATTTTCATATAAATTGAAGTACTTGTCTCGTCTATCCCTATATCTATGGCTGCCATGCTGTATTCTGTCTAGTTCATCGCGTTATTATATAACACCTTAGATTATATAGAGTGTCTTCATACAAATACTTCGCCAAAAATAGGTCATTTTATTATCCATTATATATGAATAGGGTTACCATATTGTAAATTTATCACATATGAATAAATGGGAGAAAGTATTTTATCGCCCTTGTATACTAATGTTTTATTTTATTTTTCTGATATGATACCTTTTTACGTTCAAGAAAAAATAAAGTTAAATTGAAAAATAAAAACAAATCAAGATTATTAAACATTTATTTCAAAGTACAAGATAAATACTACATAAAGATTTGTATATTTGTATACGACACTTATATTTACTGATTACTTTGATTTATATAATAAAATGTAAAATATGTTTCCGTTTTAAAATTATAAAAAATGATGCCATTTTAATTAATACATGTACATTAATTTGTAAGCAATATGTACACATGCATATTTTTATTATGTAAAAAAAATGTTTCCAAATGTAATTACAACTTGCAACACTGAAATTTAAAGCGTGTTTGATTTGTTAGAGTTTAAAAAAAATATTTGTCAAATAAAATCAGCCAAATGTCAAAATTAGATATACGTTGGCCCGTTTTCGACAATCAATGAAATCGAAGTAAAACACTTATTTTTGACAATCCGTTCATTATTAATCCTTACTACGTACTTCAGATAAGTGTATCATATCATATTATATTTCTAAACTACTTACTCCTGGGACAACTGCCGAAATGTCGACATTAATTTTGTAACAAAGTTAAACTAGCTTTTGATATGAATATGAGGGCAGGCAAGTAGAATTATTAATTTACAAAGTTTTGCTGAGAAGTTGCGGTATACTGCCGCTAGATGATGCTCGTTACGTACAGCTTATTTTTGATGACGTAATTATATCTACGTTTACTTCCGACAAAGCTATCGAGTTGTCTTCGCCGATTTTCATCCAAATCAATTACATATGTAATTGTTATAGAAAATGTGATAAATGAACGTAGACCTAGTCATATTTCATCATTATTTCATCAGCCGTTAACTGTCCACTGCTGAAGATATGCCCCCACCATACAAGTAGTACACCCCGGATACTTTATATAAAAACGCCACAATCCGTGATTGTCACAACTACAGTAACAAGTAACTTCTGTGTATGTGAAAATACGTGCACTTCGATGTATTGTATAATGTGGATTGAGCTGTTACGTTATCCTCTTCATACATCGTAAATATTGTATCCTCTATCCTTCTCTGACATCGGCAGCTATTAAAGCGTAGACTAAAGACAACCATGCAAGTATAGCAGCTGACGAGTGTTTGAGAGGGGGTGAAGTCAGTCGGTAGTGGGCGGCAGGGTGACCATACTCTAATACTATTACTTACATTGTACCCATAGACTGCCATAAGCAAAGGTCCCGAGCCACCTGCATCCACTAACTCTGCAATACAGGAACATGGGAGTCTTCGGGGTCTACGAGCCATTTATTCCATTACTGTATACTTTGATAACACATTCATTAAAACTGACTATCATTTTAAATGGGAAACATCGCATGGCAGAACGTAACAGCCTACTAAACATTGAGAGATTTTACTACAATATATTTTAAATATAACGTGAGTAATCGTTAAGGAACATTATAATTAGACATTAATTCAATAAATACTTATTTTAAATCAACAAGTTCCATTCCAGTAGTCTGGAATTATCCTCATAGTTGAGGAAAAATAATAAATTAAAATTGTGAGTCACAAAAAACTAACATCAATTGTGGTAAAACCAGGTATTTTGATTCAAAAACCAAACTACTGAAATGATTTTAATAAAATGTATATGGGACCAATCTAAAAGTATTTTTATTAAAGTCTATCCTTACAGATGAAAAAAGTATTCCCAAAATCAGTTTATAACTGACTGAGTTATAAGGTAATAAACATAAAAAAAATACCGCCGAATTGATATAAAATTGATAAAACATAAAAGAAAGGTAGAAAAAGAAGTGGGGACTAAAAAACAATATCTTGACAAAGATCGAAAAGGAGATGTTGCTATTAGACTACTTGGAGAGAATAGATAAAAGAAGAATTACGAAAGAGATTTATCGAGCACAAATGAATGGAGATGTCAGTAGGGACCGCCATTGACGGACGTCTGTCGACCAAATAGGCGACGTGCTGAAGAAGAGCTAAATTAAAAGTACTCGTAAGCGGCGAACGTGTATGAATAGATTGATGAATGTGGAGGAAGCGAAAGGCCTGTTTGAATTGCAGCATTTAGCGTTTCATTGTTTCTGTCTATCCTAATGAGAGACAGGCGTGACGAATATGTATGTACGAGTATGTATGTAAACTGTAGGATTTCGATTGTTCGACTCATATGTTTTACTTTACAACATTACTGCAGTCTACCATTAATCTTGCTGGCAGGCAGCTTTGTATAGAGTTGCAAGTTTTCTTTCTTTTGCGTCAGTGGATTGTATTCTGTTCTGTTAGCCGCTTCTTACAATATATAAAAGATGAGAAGGAGTGGTAACACATTGTATTTTTATTACGTAAGCACACGGAGACGTTGTTTACCGACTAAAATCGATTTCCTATGTTAAAACTAAGCGCAATATAACAAGAGGTTATCATGAGAAAATTATAATGGAATATTTAAGCAACGTGACTGGATTCAAATTAAAGGACGCATGAGAATATCCAGATTAAAATGTGGCAGTCCATACTAATATACATATTAAATACTAATCCGTACATTATAATCATGAAAGAGTTTCTTTGTTGGTTTGTTATCTTTTAGCTATAAAATTTGGTATATACTTACTATATATGAAATGGAAAACGACTTTTTACTCCGGTTTAAGGTTTAGAAAAAAGAAAGTTTACTCACTTACTTATTTAGGTACTTATATGAAAGATATGAAAGTAAAAAATTGTTGAAGTATCAGTAATTATAGTAAGTAAAGTAGTCGTGCATTTATTTCTGAATAACTTGCAAAGGAATGAAAATTTCATTTCATCTGATTTTTTTTGCAACTATATTACACAATTGCAATATAATTTCATTGTGAACCAATTTTCACACTTCTTTCTTGGTTGGTCCTTTTAAAATTTATGAAGTTTCAACTTGTTGTTTTGTTTTTACAGCGTAAAAAATATATGGAGAAAGCGTAAAGAATATATGGGTATCAAAAAAAATAAGTCAAAGGGATAAGAATAACTACGATGCATCATATCGTATATCGGTGCGTTCACCATTGAAGTAATTTTTTGCGGAGCAATATACTCTTGTATGACTACAATTATTACGTAGCATTAAATGCTACAATTAAAGACGAATATAATGTTACTGTATTTGTTAAGTCCAATACACGCTACACAATTCGCCAAAAATTACCACATATACCACTATATATGGGTACATACATTCGAATGCCCTCCCATCTTTGACAGTAATGTAATTAAAACTTATTTAACTGGTACAGAAACGTCAACATACATCGTGCGGAATGTGCTGGGTAGATCGTAGAGAGGGGACCGCGTGTACTGTCCTAATCTATGGGGTAAATTTTATTAAGTTTATATATATATAAATACCTAACTGTAGACATTCATTATCTTTATATAAAAATAAAATTATTAAAAGAAATTTATTTAGTTAATTTTAAACTTTGCGTTGTTTATACATATTTAAAAAAAATATCGCGTTAAGTTCCGATAGTGTATTTAAATAGTAGTTTATTTATATAACCCATCCTCGCATTTAAATTCAATTGCACGTATAGGATAAGTAGTAGACACTAATTTCATGTTTAATAAAATACATCTCACTGATAATGTAGCGTTCTACGGTTGAAATATTTTTTTCAAATTAAGAAAGAGAATACTACGTTCGAAATTGTCGATGAATATGTCCTCAGGTATACATACTCATCGACAACTTGTCCGACTAGGTAAGTCCAACTTCGATCAAGAGGTTAACCGACGAATCCAACTCGGCTGGATAGTGTTCGTAAAACATATCGTTTCATTCAAAATACTTCAGACTTTTAAGACAAGTCTTTAACAAATGGTTTGAATGCTATATAGTATTAAGTCCGCCTTTTGTACCACACATTTTTTTTGTAATGAGGTCAATAAAGAAAAAAAAAATAAACACAGTCCTACACGGTTGGCTATATGCTTTAAATTGCTCAGAGAGATATGGAAAGGGCTTTGCTCGGAGTTTCCTTGCGTGACAGAATTCGAAATGAAGATATCCGAAGAAGAACCAAAGGAAGCTGACATAGCTGACAACCGATAGAGAAGAAAGGTTCTTGAGTGGCGATCCTGTAAAGGCAAACGCAATGTACGACGACTCTCCACTAAACGTAGCGACGACCTCAAAGGCATTGATGGGAGTCGGTGGTTGCAAGTGGCTCCAGGACCATCCCTTATGGCGCAGACTATGTGGGGGAGGCCTATATTCAGCTTTGGACAATTAACGAATGGTATGATAATGATGAAGTAAGAAATAAAAGCATACCTATTTATAATATTATTTCAAATAATAATAATTCTATTCCTTTCACGTTTTAACAAAAATATGTTTTTATACCAGTACTATCGTAAATTATGCGAAAAAGTCCACGAATTGCAGCTAGTTAAAAATCCATTTCTCAGTTTGTTTTTCACAACATTTCCTTTAGAAGCTTCGTAACTTTCGATAGATTAAAGAACATTTTCACTACGCGGATTGAATCTAACGAAAACCGCATTTTGAACTCTTATTAGTGAAAATTAGTTTAGTCCGCCTAACTTTTAATAGATAAGTTAAGAGTTGAACCGGTTTTCACCGCAATCAAGCCTACATAGTAGTATCCTTTGATCAAACTGCACCCACAATTATCAGATTTGCGATTAAACAGAGCGAAGTTTTGTTACAGTAGGCAACTTTGCTATTGTATTGCTTACCTACTCAGTGCGGATTCACATTGTGTAATGAATTTGGCGTGTTACCCTAGCATAGAATAAACTACCCCCCTTCCTTTACCGTACATCTCGTAAGAGGCGAATAAAGGAATTTAATGGTCGAGGAATAGGCAACAGCGTCCCTCTTAAAACATCACCAATACTTAACAGCAGTTGCCAATCCGGTTGCCAAGTGTGACAACTACTGATAAAACACTCCAATAGGGAAAGACCTCTATTCAGCAATGGACAGTTAACGGCTTATATAATAATAATAAAAAATCAAGTAAAGAATAACATCTCTATAAATAGTCTAGAGATTTATTATTTACATTGTTTACCCGAGACAGACTTTGTACAGAAATCGTATAGGTATTACCAGTACCGTTTTAATATCTATATATCGACTTCCTCTGGAGATTGATGACGGAAAAAAGGTCATATCTATTTCGATATCGCCCATACAAGTCTGATATCTATATTAATTCCGATGGTGTTCTTCGTTTTGATATTATATCTTGGATAATCGATATGTTTCTATTATTGGCCCAATATATAAATACTGTAACTAAAATATATAGATATTGATGTATATTACTCACCTTTACTGGATAGATACCTATGTGGGACATAGGTATCTATCCACCCGCATCTCTGCCGTAAATCAGCTGTGCTTGCTTGGAAGTGTTTCGATTTGAAGGGTGGGAAATTGCAGTGAAATTACAGCCGGAGGCATAACATCATAGTCGAGAGGAAAGGCAATGCGTGACGGGTACTATGGGCATGACAGTATACGTGGTGTTTATTCATATCTATAGGCAACGGTTATAAAATTCAATCAGAGAGGCCGTCGGCATGCTTGCCATTTTGGGCATCTTAAAATAATTTTAAAAATGTATTTTACAAAATACAAAAACCGACTTCAATCGTGGTTAAACCAGTTATTTTGATTTAAAAACTAAAGTATTGAAGCGATTTTGATAAACTTTCTCTGAAAATAATCCAAAATATAATAAACAACTATCCAGATTGGTTTATAAATGACAAAATTATACTCGAAACAAACATAAAAAAATACAACCGAGACCCATCAGCTTTTTTGGAGTCGATTGAAAATATATACTTTTTTTTTATACAACTTAGAATGGCAAACAAGCTGACGGCCCACCTGATGGAAAGTGGTAACCGACGCCTATAGACATGAACAGTACCACGGACATAACAGAGTATACTGTTTCGCCCATGATGCCCCTCATGCGTTGCCATTTCTGAGGATTCAGATGTTATTCCTATGTACCCTGTAAATTCACGCCATGTCCCATTCTTCAAACCTGAATAAGCTTTCTAATTGATATTATTATTATTAAACATAAAGTAAATAATTTGTCTGTTAGTTCAAAAATCAGTTTTGACGACTCGTTATAAAATAGCTGACGGTCCATCTGATGTGTTTTATACCTGATATTGATTATTGTTGCCTATATACATATCTTTATAAGTAGTCTAAATAATTAAGTGAACTTCTTTACCTTACTTGATAGCGATGTCGTTTTTATTAACGAGAGAGCCAATTACATGGAACGTGTAAATACCTGTGAAAGAAAGGAATAGTTTCAAACACAACTAATATTATAAATACTGGCATATTTAATATATTGGAATAACACCTGAGTCCTCAGGAATGGTAACGCATGAGGAGTATCATGGGCAAAACAGTAAATTCTGTCATCTCCATGATCATGCCTATAGGCGACGGTTACCACTTTCCATCAGGTGAGTCGTCAGCTTGTTTGCCATTCTAAGTTGCATAAAAAAATTAACATTATAATCCAGGGGTTTCGATGCACTCTTACATATGTCTTTACGAAGCTATGCTAGTATCCTAGGGTGGACACCATAGACGATTCTGAGCAAACCAATAACAAGCAAAACAAAACAAAGCCGAAACCAAAAATATATTTTTCCTGTTACAGTACAAAGGGAGACTTTGTACAAAACTCGTTTGCTTGGGTACCTCTGTCCCATTCGTGTTTCAACCGTGAAGCAGTTGTATTGACATGGCTGTGTTTCAGTTTGAAGGGTGGGATATGGCGTGAATTTACAGGGTACAGAGGAATAACACCTAAGTCCTTAGGAACGGCAACGCATGTATCAACGGGGTATCACGGGCGAAACAGTATACTCTGTTATGTCCATGGTACTGCTCATGTCTATAGGCGACGGTTACCACTTTCCATCGGGTGGGCCGTCGGCTTGTTTGCCATTCTAAGTTGTATAAAAAAATTAAGTGATAATTTTTAATATGCTTCAACACCATAATCTAATTTAGGTATTATCGATTAAATTATATCGCTATTATTAATTATTTTAATACTGTATCTTATTTATATTGAAATAGGCCTCATTATACTATAAATATACAATATATTTATAGAACTATTACATAGTTTAAAATTGAACCAACTTCAATTGTGGTAAACCAGTTTATTTCATTTAAAAACTAAACTTTTGAACTGACTTTGATAAAATTTCTATAGGATCAATCTGAAAGTATATGTATATACTTTCAGGTAAAAACAGAATTTTGCAAATCAGTTTACAACTGACGAAGTTATGAGGTAACAAATATCTCTCTTTTCATTTAAGAGTTCCCTCTTGTCGGTGCAACTAATTCATGCATCTTCCTCCAGCCAGCTCTATCCCAGGCCATATCCTTTATCTCCCTATACGACATGACGCCTAGTATTTCCTTTATCTGTCCCATGTAGTTATTCCTCGGTCTTCCTCTTCCTCTTTATACACACATATACAAACAAATATAGAAAGAATAAAATCTAATTGTATTTTTTTTTTGTATATACCATGAAGGTGGCAAACAAGTAAGTATACAGCATAGTAAATGGTCATTGTAGTCTATGAACACCTACAACACTATGGGTGTCACGTGCGTATTGTCTATTGTGTTGAACCTCCTTCTTCTTGAAGTCCGTTAAAAATGTATAATCGTTACATGCATTCTTCTTTTAATGTTTTGCGATACATTAAAAGAAGTAGAAAGAAGAAAAATAATTTATTTAACAACATATATTACAGCAGCTAACAGTAAAAATAAATTCTAATTACTAAAAAGGCTGTTACTCAGATGTGTCTGGACTTTGTACGACGCTACGACTCTGGTTTTCCGTAGGAGCCTATACAAAGAGTGCTGCGCGCAATAGTAAAATTAAATAACAAACAACAATAAGACAAATACTAGTGTTAGATTTGTATATAAGAATTGCAAGAAATGAAGTCTCTCTCTCTCTTTTGTATTACTCTTCACTACAATTGAGTCGTATTGTGTGCACAACCTCACTAAACAAGCCGCAAACGTATTTATCGATAAATACGTCTTATTCGTATCTGCGGTATGTACGAGGTCTAACAGGACAGCACAGGGTTTTGTTTTTTCCGATAAATTCATTTACCATCTCGTTCTTAATCTATTTTTAAACATTTTTCTTTTTTGTTTTTGAAAAAAGAATACAATGTTCGAACATTGTACTAATAATTATAGATACTTTAAAAATCGAATTCCTAAACCTGGAGCTATGCTAATAACACATAAGAACCAACTTTTTTCAAAGCTGTTTGATAAGTAAGCGATTTGTAAAAATTTTACGTTTTTAATTAATTTTCACGATCATAATTCTTTTAGGGCTTAATTTTATTTATAGAAATATAAAATTAAACGTCCACTAATTTCATAATGAAAATTTTATGCAGGTATAAAAATGTCATAAAAATTATAGATCCATTATTAAAAAAGTCTATAAGGATTTATAAACGAAGAGTTATTACATAGAATTAATTACTGAAGCTTTAGGTATGCTCATTTATATTAATTAAATAGCTCAGCGGAACCCCGTTATACAAATTATCTGCATTAATGTACAAAGGTGTTTAGTAAAACGCAATAATAGCAAGGTTAGCTATTATCTTTGTTGATATCTTTCTAAAATTATGTTCTGTAATTTAGAACGACTGAACTCAGCCGTGACTTTTATAAACTTCCGCTGTAAAAGGTAGTGGGTAAGAGTAATATATAGAAATATCTTATTGTATTGTAGCTACAATATCTATACATATATTGGCTCAATAGCTCAATATATTATCTGTCGATTATCCAATATATAATATAGAAAAGAAAAACCCGTTCGTAATGAATACAGATATCCGACTAGTATAGGCAATAACGCAGTGGGTGGTCGTCAACCCATCTCTGGAATTAGGTGCTATAAATAAAATTAAAAAAAAAAATTAAAGGCAAGAAATGTTTATAGTTTAAAAAATGTGTGTATTTATAATTTTTAAGGTTTATAATTTAAGACTTTTAGTCCAAAGTAGTAGTATTGCGCCGCTTTGACCGTGTAAATTTGAGCACGTCTGTCTACATCTCGCCTGATTTTAAGTGACCATGAAGTCTAATGTCAAATTCCATTAAATTTCACCCAGCCGTTTAATTGTGATTGAGTGAATTTACAGAGTACAGAGGAATAAAACCTGAGTCCTCAAGAATGGTAACGCATGGGGAGTATCATAGGCGAAACAGTATAGTTTGTTATATCCGTGGTACTGCTTATGTCTTTAGGTGACGGTTACCATTTTCCATCAGGTGAGCCGTCAGCTTGTTTTCTATTCTAAGTTGCATAAAAAAGAGTGAGTAAGAAATGTTGATACATTTTTACAAAATTTTACATTTTTTAGTAATATTGATATGGGGTTTTACAAAAAGGGTATAATAAGGTTGCCTCAGATTCAGCAAGGTACATGTGACACTCCTAGTGTTCCAGCGTCTTTGGGCCACCGTAACTGTTTACCATCAAACTGGCTGTATATGTTGCCACGTTTATGGGATAAAAAAAGGAATAAGAAAATGGTTGATTGGGAGAGAATGCTTTTAGCATTAAGTCCGCCATGTACACATATTTGTACCAATGAATAAATTAAAAAATATTCCCAAGTGAACTAACTGCTTACCTTAACTCATACTCATAAATGTCCAAGACCAAGCCATTATCGACAGGTCCTAAAGATATTCTAGGTATTTCAAGTATGCCCAGACGTTATAAAAGCTTTTAAGATACGTTCTCTGGGAAAATTACCTCGTATATCACTCATAACTGGCTATCAAGAACTGAGAACACTATAAATTCAAATAATTCACGAAAAAAAACATGTTGCGTTAGTGTTTAAAAAGTACTTAATGCATTCTTTATGCTTTTTTTTAATAATAAATTATTTTTATTCAAGTGAACTTAAAAATAAGCATTTTTGAATAGTTATTTTTTTATGAATCTATCGCCCAGTTAGGAATGCAATTTCAACTGAAAAGAACGGGCGAGAAACACAGCTGTCGCTTTTTTGAAATAAGAGTCAAGTGTACAACAAAAAAATATATTGTAGAAGAAATTATTAATAGATTCTTTACAAAGGCTCTATTAGTGCAATAAACTTACAGCCGATGTAAAACAGTAGGAGTTACCTACAGACATAAATACAAATGTATAATGTGGAATATGCTATGTTTACGGTATCATGTCAGTTTTCTTTCTTGAGGAATAAGGTGTTAAGCTTTCATATCTGAGATTACTTCTCACTGCTATCTCCTGTCCTTCAAACTGAAACGCAACTAGCATACAAAAGCAAAAATACGACATTAAGATTGTGACCACAAAAAAACCGACTTCAATTGTGGTAAAACCAATTATTTTCATTTCAATATTAAACTACTGTGCCGACTTTGTTAAAATTTCCATAGGTCCAGTCTAAAAGCATTATATCTTTTTAGATAAAAACGAATTTTCCAAATCTGTTTATAAATTACAGAGTTATGAGGTAATGAACATAAAAAAATCCAACCGAATTGAGAACCTTCTTCTTTTTCAAATCAATTAAAATAATGTTTTTTTTTTATACACGCGTATTGTACACACATCTTTTATTGTACTGGTACTACGCCTAACAAAGTTAGCTAAATCTAGACCAGGGGTTCCCTTAGAGTTGAAATCAGTTTCTCAGAGGTGGACGAAGTCTAAAAATCGATTCATTCTGAAAATTTATATCTAGTCCATTGTTAAATTTTGATCAGAAAATGATGTCGCCTTCATTCGCTTATCTAACCGCAAAGTTTTTAAATTAGTAAATATTTTGTATCAGTAAGAAAAAATAGAAATAGAATTTTTAAAGTAATTTAGCTAAAGGAGTCTGAGGTATCAGTTCATTTTGGAAAAGGGTTCTCTTGCCCAAAATAATTTGGAAATCTATGATCTAGACCGTACAAATTTATTTAAATACGGAACCCTCGTGTAGAAGTCTAACTCATAGCTGACCAGTTTTTATAATATAAAGGACCGTTAGTCTCTTATTGTGATATACCATAACAAAAGTTGAGGATAATCCATCTTATACAAAATGTAAGGTCGCCATGAAAGTCAGTGTCCATTCTTATTTTGTCACAGTATGGGACTTCATGACACGACATTACTTTCAGTTAATTTCACACGGTGGCCTTCAACGTTATTAAAAAAAAAATTAGAACTGTCTAAAAATTTATTACGTTTTTTTTTTACTTTGCAATATAATTCACATCACTGTAAACCGGTCAATATAAAAAAAAACAATCTTAATACTTATTATTATTGTTTTCGATTTTTATTTGCTGCTGACTTCTTTGTACTTACTTCCAATGCCACTGTGTTAGGTTGACTGGAAGACATCTGTTTTAGAGATAAGTTCACCTTTGCTTACATTGCTTCTAATTGTTATTATTACTGTATGTGTTAATTCATAAAAAATATTTGTGTTATAGAAAATTATTGCAATACTTATTTGTAATAACAAATTATATATGAAAACATATATATGTATATATATTATAAGTAGGCCCACTCTATGGAAAGGGAAATTGTAGTGAGTGCTTTCACCCAACTTAAAGGGTTGTTAATTCTTTAATCGATAGAATTACTCCGTGTTGCCTTTGTATTAATTTTATCACCATCAAAATCGCTGCTCTCCTTTGCAGAACAAATCCTATTATTTTACATAATATAATGAATAATTGACAAGTAGATTTTGTTGCACAAATTAAAAACGAACCAAATAAAATCAATCGTGGCAATATCAGTTATTTTGTTTTAAACACTAAACTGCTAAACCGATTGTGATAATATTTATATGCAATCATTCTGAAGATCTATCTCTTCAGACAAAAACAGAATTTTCCAAATTGGTTTATATACGATAGAGTTATGAGGTAACAAACTTAAAAAAATACAAACGCACTGAGAACCTGCTTTTTGTCTGGTGAAAATGCCAACAAGGATTTTGGGTTATATCTTATTACAATTTTTTTTTATTTCAAAAAAATTAAAATATTGTATACTTATGAGCATAAAAAACGCACAAGATGACTGCGACTGTCCAGTAGATTTCCTGTAAAAAAATTGTCGGCAATTTGATATGTAGCCGATGAAGGAAGATATAAATATTGTCCAAGTATCTGAAGCACCATTAATATTAGTGACTTACCCCAATTTCATTGCCTACCATTACTCAGACCAGCTTCTACTACTATTAAATGTTACAGATGCTATGGACATCCATCTGTACAGTAATTGACATATTGGATACTTTTCAACAGAGTTGAAAAATTCGGTTTTCAAATCGGCTGTATTTCTTTTATTATGTTTGTTATTTCATAACTCCGTCAGTCCTAAAGTAATTTGGAAAATTATTTTTTTTTTTATCCTAAAGAATACACTAACAGATTAGTCCCATAGAAATTTTATCAAAATCGATTCAGTAATTTAATTTTTAGATCGTCATAATTGATTTTTTCATAATTAAAATCGTATTTTTGCAGACACAATCTTAAATTATTTCAACTTATCGTTATAAAACCTACATTTAGCGGTAAAATGAGAGATGGCTGAAATGATTGTAACGATTTTTAAATTCGTTTTATAAAAATATGTAAATATCATGTTATTGAACTGTATCTGTATTTGTTTAAGTATTTACAGACATTTTTAAATTGGGATAAAAAAATACCATGCACGCGACTTCGCCCACGTGACCGGGATAAAAGTATCCTTCTCTATCAAAATTTCATGACGACTGGTTGAGCCATTTAGGCGCCAAAAGGTAAAAAACAAATAAACAAGTTCACATTCACATTTATAATGTTGGTACGTATTTCAGCCGAGTTCGAAAACAACCCAGTGATTACATATATCACCGAAAATATGAATATCACAAGGAAACACTTTTATCTGGAAGACTGTGTGAATAATTCATTACTCACATTTTTTTGCACATTTATCTCATAGGGAAAGGCAAAGGGATTAGTTTATAACATACTAGCCTTTACCCGTGACTTCGTCCACGTGACAAGGATATGTCCACTAACCGAAATAAAAAGTAGCCCATGTTTTTCTCTACTTTAAATACTCTACTATAAATTTAATAAATTTACACTAGACTAATTAATTAAATAATTAACAAACAAAATTTATAATGTTAACTAGAACTAGCCATCCACCCTGGCTGCTTATGTTAGTCGCTGATTACGGAGCTTAATATAGGTGAAAAAATTTATAAAATCGATCAAGTAGTTTTGAGTTTTTCCATTTCAAACAAACGTTTCAAATATTTCCTCTTCATAGTATCTTAATATATTATCTGTAATATGGATAGGAGGTTGCTATTAACGACAAACAGACGGTCTTTTGTAAATAACAAACTCATCAAAAACATAAATGTGAAATAAGAGCCAAGTTCAATATTACGAATACATATCGTTTCGACTCCGTCGAAAAAAGAAGTGGAATCTATATGGATGGCAAGTTCTACACAGAAAATCTTAAAATTTATAAGTTACAAGATTATGCAACATTATAAAATGAATTTATATAATTATTTCTTGTTTCTTGGTACCTACTACTACCATATTACTGCAGCTGTTAACTATCCACTGCTGGACATAAGCCTTCCCCATAAGGGGAGTTTTGCCAGTAGTTGCCACGCTTGGCAGGCGGGTTGGCAACCGCAGTTAGGCTTTTAGAGATCTTTTAAGAAGGACGATGCTGCCCATCCGTCGCCCTCCCTTAGTTGTCTTTTACGACACCCACGGGAAAAGAAGGGATGGTTTATTCTATGAAATAATGGCCGGGACTACACGGCCATTATATGTACTTAATATGTGATGATTATTTATACAATGGATTTATTTTACTTGGGATGTAAACTTTATATTTGACTTGGCTATTTTTTACTAACAAACCAAATGTTAGAAAAGCAATGTAGATATTATATCAACCCAACAGTATGAATACAGTACAAACAGGATATATATTAATTTACGTATGATTTGAAGATAAGTTAATTAGAAAAATATAGTAAAGCCTTTACATAAAAACTGGTGTATAGTCGAGAGCATTGGCTTTATAGATTTTTCCCTCGAAATGTAATCACATAAATCATTGCGGTCTATTTAATCGGTATATTTATGTCAATAACCATGAACAACTTATTTCAGTTAAATATTATTGTAGGTGTAGCTTTTTTTTTTTTTTGATAAGTGAGCCGGTATTACGATTTATCGCAGAAGTTTCAGGGTATATATATATATGTATGTATGTATGTATGTATGTATATGTTGTTATTTGTGTGCTGTAAATACTGCAAATAATTTACGTGTCTATTTGTCTATCTATTTATATATTTATGAACTTAAAACAATGTTACAGGAACCTGATTTTGCAAGAATTAAGTAACAGATGGTAAATTATTGGAATGTGGATGGACAGTTAACAGCTAATATGATAATGATGATCACAAAGAGAATGATCCAAAAAATAATAATAATAATATCACGATCCAAAATATAAATTTCCGATACATGGAATCGAGAACAGAAATCCTAATCTAAATATACATTGTGGAAGCATCAAATACCAAATAAGTAGAAACAGACAACATTAAATAGATTCGGGAAGTACTATTTCTATAAAAACCCGTCGTGCCGTTCTTTTTCTCGTCATATATAATGATATAAGAGCGTACACTATACGTTACATTATTATAGTTTGCTAATTTATTCACATACTAGTTGTATCCTGCAGTTACTCGTGTACATTAAGTAACTATGTGCTAAGTTAGGATATAACCTATCCGTGTTCCAAATTTCATTCAAATCCGTTCAGTAGTTTTTGTGTCAAAGAGTAATAAACATCCAAAAACTTTCGCATTTGTTACATTAATAGGATTCACATATTTAAATGTTTAAAATACCAAAAGGAATACCTATTACTATCATATCACGTATTTTACCTGCCTAAGAGAGCGAACACAATCAATTCTCCGTCGATATCGAGCTATCTAAGTTTCTACAACTCATGCATACAGAAACAATGGAATACAATTTATAACTGTCCCATGTATATAACAAAAGGCTTATTTATGTTATACTTTCATATCGCTAGTTTAGCAGGGGAGCAACGTGGCCCATTTTTTATATAAAAGTGAGTTAGAGTCTCACTGACAACAAACTTTGTATCCTAATTCAAATTTCTAATTATATCTCTGAGGGGGGAAGGGATTGTTAGTAATGGGGAGGTTAGTCCCCATTGCTATCAATATACCCTATCAGGTCGCCCACGCGGTTCCCCCTGGAAACTATCGTGACTAATTTATCACTGAATTTGTCACAATAGGCTGACTGACCTGCCTATTACTTCTGACTGGTACCCCGCTAGTGTATACCGATAGCGCAGGAGGCGATACCACGCCATTTTCACTCATAAAAAACATCATATCTCTGATAATGAAAAACAGCGATAGCACAACAAATCAATCTGGATGATAACGATAGGCTCGCCGCCTGACACGTTGGATTGTAATATGGCCAGCAACACGCGAACATGTCAAGTGTTATGTTTATTACAACGGTAACAGTCGACAAAATGTCTCTTTTTTATGGTGCTTTTTTGGTACTTTTTATGGTGCTGACATAGAATAAGTCACCCCTTCCTTTCCCGTGGGTATCGTAAGATGTGTGTTTGGTAACTTAATAGTCTAAGGATTGGCAGCAACGTCCCTCTTTAAAATGTTACCAAAATGCGTTTGCCCGCCAAGAGCTAACCACTGGCAAAACCTCACTTACGGGGAAAACCTACGTTCAGCAGTGGAAATTTAACGGCTGATATGACTAGTTTCTACCCCTGACTTAGTCCGCGTGGGGGGAAAGGGATTGTTAGTAATGGAGACTGAGAATCCCATTGCTAGCCATATACCCAACCAGGTCGACCTCCTCGCGGTTCCCCCTGGAAACTATCATGATTACTTCCTGATGAATTCATCATGATAGGCTAACTGGCCTGTTTTCATTCTCATCGATCACCCTTCGCTGGTGATCCGCCAGCGTATCCCGTTAGCGCAGGCGGGGTTACCGTACCATTTTCACCCCTCAAAAAAAAAAAAAAAACTTAGCCCGCGTGACCGATTCTATTGAATGAGTGGCACAATAGTAGGTCTGTTACCATCCTAAATACTATGTGTGCACCAATTTTCATGACCAATGATTAAAATTATTACGA
This sequence comes from Galleria mellonella, assembly GCF_026898425.1. Lineage (NCBI taxonomy): Eukaryota > Metazoa > Arthropoda > Insecta > Lepidoptera > Pyralidae > Galleria > Galleria mellonella. Next base: position 535,770 of record NW_026442061.1, read on the forward strand.
TGCTAAGAGGCAACTAACAGATAAATAAACAATACTAGTTACCATTAAACTTATATAACTTAATTTTGAATGTTAATTCAACAAGTTTTTTTACGAACTTGTCAAATATACTCACACAATGGCCTTATAATAATGAGATCTTGACATGTCTTTGTTTTGTCAGTTCAACATACCTGTAATTATTTCATTTCTTGTAAAACATTCGTGTGTAACATTATGCTTTTTCTTCTATCAAGTTAAAGAACAAAACATTTCAGTAAAATAAATATACAGAACACGTATGTATACGTCGCAGAAGATTCATTGGCTCAGTTTTAAAAGAAATTACGTAAGCTACGGAGCTATTTCTAAGATGAAACTTTACTGGGATTTTTAAGAAAACCTTCATATATTTTCTGTGTGTAATAAAATATAGCAACACACAACTGGAAATGAAATGTTACATACAATTCTTTACAATAATATCTAACATAATCTAAATATAAATTTTGTGACTAAACTCAAAAGGAAAAAATGTAAAAAATATAATATGAAAGTAATCAAAAACATTACATATAATAAAAATAACATTATTAAATGTAATATCATATTTTTTTATATTATATAAAAAGTATATTATGTACACTTATACAAAAGCTAAGAAAATACTATACTATAAAGATGGAAATAAAAAGTGTTATTTAAAATCGGCTCACGGGGAAAATATCGCCTCTTAATCCCACAAAAATATACCGCCTGTATAACTGGACGATTATTTAAAATGATGTCCACAGTCACCTTCGTACTATTCGCCATCGACAGAGAATTCATCCTCACATGCTTGAATCTAAATAGTCACGTACAGCGCAGTTTCAAAGGAGTTTCTCCCACTAATGCTCAGGCTGTGGAATGAGTTCTCTGCCGATGTTGTCCCTAGAGACTACAGTATGGAGTTTTTCAAAAAAGGTATATTAAAAATTCTACAGGGTCGGCAACGCCCACGTGATCCTCAGTGTTGCAGACATCCATAGACTACATAGACCGTTTACCATCAGACGGGCTGTATGTTTGTTTATCACCGTGGTATATAGAAAAAGGACAAATGGAAACTAGTCACCTATGAAGTGATAGATTGTATTCTATACATATATCAGTGCACGCTGTGCAGTAAGACAATAGTTTATTAAATAAGAGATTTATTCATTGCTAATTTAGTACTACACGTACTGGGTTAATATATCACCCCACCACTTCTGTTATAATTTTCTTTGTTATTTAATTATTAGTGAAGCAGTTGTGTTTGCATGGCTGTGTTTCGGTTTGAAAGGTGAGATATAGCGTGAATTTACTGGGTACAGCGGAATAACATCTGAGTCCTCAGCAATGGCAACGCATAGGGGGTATCATGGGCGAAACAGTATACTCTGTTATGTCCATGGTACTGCTCATATGTCTATAGGCGACGGTTACCACTTTCCATCAGGTAGGCCGTCAGCTTGTTTGCCATTCTAAATTGTATAAAAAAAAAGTTATTATTGTCAATATATCATTTCACTCACTATTAATATCATCGTATATCATATATCAACAGCATCGCCCTTACAAGTCTTAATAAGGGGCCATCCATAAATTACATCACACGAATATCATGACTTTTTTTATTATGAAAGGCATAAACTTAAGCGTGAAATCGACAACAAAACAGTTTAAACCTTATGATGTTACAGATAGAGTTGGAAATATTATTATTATTATTATTTACTATTGAAGGGTCTCGCGATTGATCATGATCTCATCTGATGGTGTGATCACGAGCCCACAAATAGTCTATTTACATTTGCCCTAAAAATTAGTATAGATTATATTTTAATTTTATATATATATATATATATATATATATATATATATATATATATATATATATATATATATATATATATATATATATATATATATATATTATAATAATAGTTTTTCGTTAATAGTTGAAATTCAGCGTTTTAATACTTAGATTTTGTTTTATGCAACTTAGAATGGCAAACAAGCTGACGGCCCACCTGCTGGAAAGTGGTAACCGTCGCCTATAGACATGAGCAGTACCATGGACATAACAGAGTGTACTGTTTCGCCCATGATACCCCCCATGCGTTGCTATTCCTGAGGACTCAGGTGTTATTTCTCTGTACCCTGTAAATTTACGCCGTATCCCACCCATCAAACTGAAACACAGCCATGTAAACAACTGCTTCACGGTAGAAACACGAATGGGACAGAGGTACCCAAGCAATCGACTTTTGTACAAAGTCTCCCTCTAGTAAATTTATTAGATTTATTAGGTTAGATATAGATTTACAAATATGACGTCACCTCATGAAACTTATGACTTCTCCCACCCCCTTGTCACACAATGTCACACTTCGTCGACCCCCTCTTTTAACGTGTGACATAATTTATGGATGGCCCCTAATATAAATTCTACGAGAAAAACGAATATCCGCCATATTCAGTTCTAATATTTTCCACCGACCGTCATCGCGTGTCAGTTAAACTAGTCTAGACGTTTACTGGCGACCTCCTTGCATGCCAAGTAGCCAACCGCGAATAACGATTAGGTGGCGCAAGACTGCCAATGGTCTAACAGAAATAAAACCGGTTGCATACATACTTCCTTTTTTCCAACTGAATTTTTAATTTTATTTATTTCAGACAACTTTAGTTTATATTTTGTAATTAAATGTAGGTCCCGGCATAAAATGGGCCACATTTTCCTTTTCAGTATCCTTGTCGTAAAAAGCGATTAAGTGAACTTATAGTCTAGGATTGGCAGCATCCGCGTCCGTCTTAAAACATCACCAAAAGCTTAACTGCGGTTGCTATATACTTTATGTCCACCATGGACATAAACAAAGTATATATAGACTTACTGCTCATGTCTATAGGCGACGGTTACCTTTTTCCATCAGGTGGGCCGTCAGCTTGTTTGCCATTCTAAGTTGCATAAAAAAAATCTTCCTACCCTTATCCAAATTATTATTTGGGATCGGCGTAATATGTTCTTCCATATTACAAAAAAAAAGTTTGTCTTATAGTTTTACGACCGGCCGCCTGCATGACGACCCCTCTCTTTGGTTATGCATTTGTTTGTGGTTTCCGCCACCTACGGTATGAAGTAAAGTATTGAGGAAAAAGGAAGGGAATGTTGGAAACGCGTAAAGGAAATTGGTAAATGAGAGAAATAAGGGATTTATGTGGGAAAGGAAAGGGGGGGGGGGGGGACACTGCAGTTTCGGAAAGGACAGATACTGCAGCGGCTCGGGAGGTCGAAGTCGCCGATATACCGTAGATAGCCGTATGCTTTTGTTTTAGAATCGGACAGATTTCTAGAGACGAACACCCCTGACAAGGAAATAATTATTATGCATATTAGAAAGGAATATAGGTGATTGTTGTTCGTTATTATGTATAGTAGAAATGAATGTATTGGAAATTTAGGTTTTTGCCCGCCGTTTTTTTGTCGTCGCTCATTATTATTGGCGTAATGATGTAGTAGTAGTGGATATAAGAAATGAACTTCGTAGTAGCAAATACAGGGAAAGAACTTTGTTGTAATTACTTACTAATTAGTAAAATCATTCGAATAAATAGAAATTAGTACATTGGTAATTTTGTAGTCGAATTATAATTTTAGTAATTACTAATTATGTGACATTAAAATTTATATAAGAAATACGGGACGTCCCGTGAAATATGGGTCAGTTGGCAGCGCTATTTAGAATAGATCATCATGGATCTTGTTAGATCAGATTGGGGCATACGAACCAAGTACTACACAATGTCTTCGCCGCTTCTGAATTGATTTTAATAATTCTTTTTGGAATCTTAAGTATTTACTGATATGGGAGGTACTCGTGTCATATAATTCCGTATCCGATTGACGCCAAATTTTAAATTAAATTAATACATCGCTAAACCGACACAATATAAAATTAAATATCGAATCATACAGATGTTCGTTAATACGGGACAAGGGCTATCTCGGTGGGACATTGAAATTTATGTAACAAATACGGAACGGTTAGCAATGGTAATTAAGATAGATCATCGTGGATCTTGTTGGATCCGATTGGGGCACGCGAACAAAGTACTGCACAATGTCTTCGTCGTTTCTGAATCGATTTTAATAACTTCCGTACCCGAGCCATATAATTCCGTATCCGGTTTACATCAAATTTTAAATTAAATTAATATTTCATAAAACCGACACACTGACAGCAGCCTCCCTCTTAAAACATCACTAAAGGCCTAACTGCGGTTGCCATCCCGCCTGCCAAGCATGGCAACTACTGGCAAAAGGGATTGTTAGTAATGGAGACTAAGAATCCCATTGCTAGCAATATACCCAACCAGGTCGACCTCCTCGCGGTTCCCTCTGGAAACTATTATGGTTAATTCCTGATGAATTCATTATGATGGGCTAACTGGCCTGTTTTCATTCTCATCAATCACCCTTCACTGGTGCTCCGCCAGCGTATCCCGTTAGAGCAGGCGGTGTTACCATTCCATTTTCACCCATAAAAAATAAAAAATAAAAACTACTGGCAAAACCCTCCAACTATGGGAGAAGCCTATGATAATGATGAAACTGATATAGAAAATTAAATATATTTCATTTGAGAACATCTATTTAATTATTGGTTTGAACCCGCGACTTCGTCCGCGTAAACTGGTTATATTGATTCACTGTGATGAATGTAGCCTATGTCCATCTCTATCACAAATATGTGCATGCCAATTTTTATGACGAATTGTCGGGACGTTCTGGCGCCAAGAGGTAACAAACAAACTCACTTCCATATTTATAATATTACTAGATTTTATCTGCGACTTCGCTCACGTAATCAGTATATTTATTAAATAGTAGCCTACTCGTATATTCTTCTATATTCCCAAATAGGACGTGTACACCAAATTATATTTATTAGTCATTAAAACACTAAAAGATAACAAAAAACAAAAGTACCTAACTAATCTACTGACAGACTAACTGTATTCCATAGCTTTCCCTGTGTGAATCTTTATTATCCTTACTACTATTATAAATGTGAAAGCGAGTTCGTTTGTTTGTTACTTTATAGCGCGTTATCGACCTCACCAATCACTATGAAATTTGGTATATAATATACGTATTATATGGCATGAAAAAAGATATGGACTACTTTTTAACCGAGTTAGTAAACTTATTACGATCACTCGGACAAAGCTACAGGTAAAAGCTAGTCAGTATATAAAGTGTTCTATGTTCTGTAAACTATCGACTTTCATTGTAAGATAATTTATATAAAAGGCAATAGTTTGAGGATCGTCTTAGCGATTTAAAAAAAAAATAATGTGACTTTGGAACGAGAAGCCAAAGCCGAAACATCCATCTTTTCATACGAGTATGTCAGTAAAACGAATGACAGCTCGGACAGCTGTCATTAGTTTGACAACAATCGGGTTGCCATTGATTATTATTATAATGGATGTTTCTGTTGTTGTTTTTACTGTATTTTGTAGTAGAAAAGTACTGGATTGACTTATTATTATAAAAACATTTAAGTTTATAGATCATCTCTATGTGAAATACTTTTGATTTTTAAAAATTGTAAGTTAAGATATAACCTATACGGGTACTAAAATTTCATTCAAATTTGTTTAATGATTCTTGCGTGAAAAAAGGAGATCATCCATATATCCTTATAAACTTTTGCGCTTATTATGGTAAGTAGGATTTTTTTTTTTTTTATACTACTTAGAATGGCAAACAAGCTGGCGGTCCACCTGATGGAAAGTGGTAACCGTCGCCTATAGACATGAGCAGTACTATGAACATAACAGAGTATACTGTTTCGCACATGATACACCCCATGCGTTGCCATTCCTGAGGACTCAGATGTTATTCCTCTGTACCCAGTAAATTTACGCCATATCCCACCCTTCAAACCGAAACACAACCATGCAAACACAGCTACTTTACAGTTGAAACACGAATGGGACAGAGGTACCCAAGCAATCGACTTTTAGGATTAGAGGACATTATTTTTAAAAATATATCAAGTTAAAGTAGTTTTGTCCGTAGTATTTTTTACAGAAAGCTGGTTTTAAGGCTAAATAATAATGCAGAAGAAAATCGAAAGGAAAAAGCAATTTGTCAAAGAGCTTCCTGAAGTGAGTACAAAGCAAGGAAACCGCCGATAACAGTGAGTTGGCGATTTTTAACGTCACAAATCTCGCGTTTCCCGAACTCACGCAATGGTGAAGGGAAATAGTGAATATTTGCAACTGACGCTAAAATTAGATTTGTAAAAGTTTTGCAGCGTATTTTCAGGAAATATGTGAAATTACATGGGTATGTGTGTGCATGAATATATTTATGACTTATTTGCCAAAAATGGAATCCATTTTTTTTTACAATAGCTGTTTAAATATAGGTACTATATTGAAAAAAAATTAACACTTATCTTTAACAGTGTTATGTTTTAATGGGTGATAATGGAATGGTAACCCCACCCGCGCTAACGGTATACACCGGCGGGGCACCAGTGAAAGATGATAGGTGAGGATAAAGCAGGTCAGTTAGCCCATCGTGACGAATTCAATAAAAATTTTTCACGATGGTTTCTAGGGGGAACTACGTGGAGGTCGACCTAATAGGGCAAATTGCTAACAATGGGGCTGTCAAACTCCATTGCTAATAATCCCTTTCCCCCCAACAGTGTTGTGTACATTGTACTGTTTATGTCTATAGTCGACTGTTATTACTTGCCATCAGGTGGGCTGTCAGCTTGTTTGCCATTCTAAGTTGCATAAAAAAAAGGTAACTACTTACACATATTTCGTGAACCCTATTAATTACATATTACGAACATAATAGATATAATTATAATGCAATTGAAACCTTTATGATTACTAAGTAAGTCCGTATATTATTAGTGAATCTGAATTCTGCAAATAAATAATTGATTAATTATCATATTAAAAAAATCACTATTTCAAAATTTATCAATTGAAATTTGGTAAGGATATTGGGTAGCATAAACACAGAACTGCAGTTGTCAATTGTTCAATGTCCATTATTGAATACGCCTCCTAAAATCTAAGCCACTCGTATCCATTGACTTCATATAGGCGTTTACAATAATTTTTATTTGATGACCTGCTATCATATGTAACAAAAAAAAAAAATGTTTCATTAAATTCTAATCTACATACATATGGCCACAGATAGAGAAACATTCAGTCCCACCAAGTGCCTATTCCGATATGAATGCAGGTATCAATTTCATCATAACAGCTGCGCTTATACCAAACGGTCGATATAATCCCGTTTCATTTCATACGAGCAAGTGAAATCGAGCGGTAACTCCCTTCCTAAAGTCTATCGGGTCCTACTATAAATCAGGCAAACCGCCGTCTATATCTAAACATGTATTATCCACAAAACCCTACTTTTCGCGTTCATATTATATTAAAAAGCTCGTGAATATATATCTTAAATATCGTCAATACGTCTAAGAATATATAAGACCCAGGTAATCCCTAGGGAACGGACAGGCAGTGTTTATAAATAAGAAAAATGTAATAAAATTGGTATTCTGCTATCTATTCTACTTAGGATTAAGTTTGCAATAAATATTTTACCATTTTGATTATCTATACTTTGATTTATGGTCTCCCCAAGTCTATTACGGGATAGGCAGAGAGAACTGAGAACTCTTTTTTGACTCCTCCACATGGGATATTTAACATTTAAACAAACCTATCATTTAGGCCTCTAATGGTACTTACATCCATCCACTTTCACGCTGTTTTATATATCGAATGAAGTCTAAACAGTTATTATAAATGAAAAACATATTAAATTTATTAAATTCTTGTTAATGCATTGAGTAAAAATCCCGTGCAATTCATTTAAAAATGCGATAGTTTGTAACACTGAATGGATGGATTTTTGTTACTCTTTTATGCAAAACGGAACGGATTTAAATGAAATTTGGTACACGTGTGCGTTATGCACGTAGGATACTTTATGTACTGATTCACGCGAGAGAAGCCGCGGGATACAGCTATGAATAAACCAGTTTATACATAATATCAAGTGGGCCGTTAACCGTTAATTCGTTTTGCATTTCAAATCATAAAAAAAAAACTTACGAAGAAAACGAAAAACACAAATCATTCAATCATCTTACCAATAGTAACTTTTCTCGTTATAAGTAAAGTGGCAAATAAGGCAGTTTCATTTTGTTTCCAAATTAAACGAGGCTCGGCAACACAGTTAAAACTGGGGACTAACTATTTCGATCTGGGTTACCTTACGGTTTCCATCCTTTGAGGATAATTTGGGTCGGGCAAAGCCACCTGATTTGAATTTGAAATCAAAGGCACCTCTTTGTCGGAAACATTTTTTCTTGTTAGTAAAGTATAACAAACATTATAGGGTTAAAAGGTCACCTTTTAAGCCTCTACCAATAGAGGACATTCCCAATTCGATGGTTTTTTGATATGCATTTGATAATCAATTCATATCAATTCTATTAATTGAGTCCAATATTTGTTTTTGAAAGTATTTTCCAATTATTTATTTTTTACTTTACTTATTTTATTGTCATATGGATTCATACTATGTTATTTTTTTATACTGAGGTGGCAAACAAGCATACGGCCCACCTGATGGTAAGTGGTTACCGTAGCCTATGAACACCTGCAATACCAGAGGTATTACGCGTGCGTTGCCGACCCTGAAGAAACCTCTTTACCCCCCTTTTGAAGAACCCCATGCTGTAGTATGTAGACAAATATACAAAAAATTAACTCATATGCACCTTTTAGGTATTGTAATGGGAGCGAGAAAGACAACCTATTAGGACAGAACTAGACATTTTTATGACTCAAACACTCTTACATCATAATAGGCCTTATTTTATAGAAGCTTTTTTAATAATCTAACAAATTTATTAAATTTATTTTCATTTTTTTATATAAGATGGTAGTTTATTATAAATTAATACCGACATTGAATAAAGGCCGGAACTATGTGTTACTAAATTGGATTTTAATTGATCAATTTGTTCTTATAATTCGATTTGTAGCGACGAGGCATAGCACCTAGTGTGGTATATGAGTTTGAATATATTCTGATAAATTTGCAAACTTCCAATATGCAGATACAAGGCAAGGACAGTGTTTTTAGATATTTAAAATGAGATATACAACTGTCAGTTTGAAGTTAGTCAGTGTCCTAATATATTATTTACACCCTTTTACAACATTGTATGATTTATGTGTAATCTATATCTATACTTATAATCTTCTATCTATCTATCTATATACTTATTATAAATCGTAAAAAATAGAGAGGTCAATTCTCTACGTGAAATATATTTCCAAAATATCTATCAGGGGGTAGTAATCGATACTGATGCCAAAAATGCAATCGGTAAAATTTTTGTCTGTCTTTTTGTCTGTATGTTCGTTATAGAAACAAAAACTACTCGACGGATTTTAATGAAACTTGGTATAATCATTCTTCATACTCCTAGGCAGGTTATAGTATACTTTTCATCACGCTACGATCAATAGGAGCAGAGCAGTGAAGGGAAATGTTGGGAAAACGGGAGAAGTTACTCCATTTTTAAGCTTTCGTCGCGTGTGCAGCCTTAATGGCTACTTTTTAAAATGTGAAAATGTCCACCCGTGCGACGCCGGGACCGGCCGCTAGTAAAGAATAAAATAAATAGTTAAAACGAAAAGAACGTTTTATTTTTTATATAATCCTTTCATTGAAAATGGGGAACACTAATCCCCTTATTCATAAAAATGTCAAACCTTTCATAAACCCATTTAGCTATTGAATGGTTTTTTCTTTGCTTTAGTGCTACATTCTTAATTTGAAAGCTGACAAAACAATGTAATAGTTAAAACAGGTTCGAAGAAGGTTTTAGTTTTCATGAATAAGGGGGTACATATCTATGGTACTGTTCATATTTATAGGCGTTAATTAACGCCTTTCCGTCGAGTAGGCTTTAGATAGGAGAGTAAATTAGGCGGAGCATCATTACTGGAACTCGTCATAAGCAGCTCAAATAAGGACCTCGGGGCTAACCCCTTTGCCCCGGCATTTTCTCCGTAGGCAACTAACTTTGAGACATAAATACTAGTGCTTTTCCTGGCTGGTCATCGCTTGAAAGTAAGAATCATATTTTTCGAGTCCAACATTTTCTATTACATTTTTTTTTTACAGCACAGGGGGCAATCGAGCATGCGGCTCACCTGATGGTAAGTGACTATTACATTTCAGTAGATGAAGTTTTTAAAATGTAAAATAATTTTATGATTTTCTTATTTATGCAAATGTTACCGAGCATTTAAAACTTGCCTGTTTAACAGTAATCTTTGTAAAACAACGTATCACAGCAACTTAAACAGTCGTATAAAGTTGCACAATTAATTCTCGAACTTTTATTAACACGTGCAGCCATTGAAGACATAATATACGTACATTCAACTTTTTAGACGGCTATATGAGAGAGTAATGCGACTGAATATTTTTATTTATAAAACTGGATGTGTGGTGTAAACAAAATGGATCAAAGTTTATAGTATCACTAGTGAAAAGACAATTCATGTGATGCGCAAGTATAAAAAAAATATGTTTTAAAAAAATTATGAACATGGATGATGGATAAGGGCAAGTGAAGACCAATAAAGAAATGGGCAGACTGTGCGAAGAAAGCAAAACAATAATAGAAAGGGAGAAAATATTGAAATGACTACAATAGGGTTTAATATATTACGTCGAAATTCTATGGAATAATAGCAGGATAATTATAACTAAAAATTGTGTTCCAGAAAAAAACACCGACCTCAATTGTAGCAAAATCAGTTATTATGATTTAAAGACTAAACGACTGAATCAATTTTGATAAAATTTATATGAGACTAGTCTGTGAGTATATCCATTCAGATAAACAAAGAATTTTCCAAATAGGTTTATAACTGAAGGAGTTATGAGGTAAGAAAGATAAAAAATACAGCCGAATTGAGAACCTCTCCTTCTTTTTAAAGTGGGTAAAAAATAAATGGCAACCATTCACATATTACATTTAAAAATATTGGCAAATTAACAATAACTTTACGAAACCACATGAAAATACAATTTAAAATAGTAAACAAGATGGCTGCCCACCAGATAGAAAGTGTTAATTGTCGCTTATAGACTATAAAAAATACCAATAATTGATATCACAAAATACACTACAACAAACACGGTACTCTAACATTCTTAATAATCTGTAATTTCACTGCCATACCCTACACTTCAAACCATAGTCACAGGTAAAGTCCTGTCATGACCATAATTCCACGCATTATCACGTTAAGTCCAGATTGTGTATTTAAAAAACAAGCAGAGCTGCTTGGCGGCAGAATGTTTCTATTATTTACATTTGTAATATGCCAGTACTTGATGTAAAAAAAGCAAGCGAAGACGCAAACAAAACCTAGTAATTTACTATGGAAATGCGACAGGCAGGCACACTTTGCCCAACTTTTTTTATTCGGTAGCTAAAGCTTTAGGAGTCACAGAAACTTCCGCCTCGAGAGATTTGCAAATGTTTTACATAAAACACCTACAGATGTGAATTATATTTTCGACATGTGATAAGAATTTTAATTTTGGCACGTATTTTTTATTATTAGGGACGACAGATAAGCTAGGCTTGTCTAATGGAAAGAGATAATCATCTATAAGCACTAACAAAATTACAGATATACTGACCCTGTACATAAGTTACATTAGATCTATTTAGATAGCAACCATCGTCTTTAGACATGAACAGCAGCATGGACATATTATTTGTATATTCTGTGAAGTACATGGTACCCCTCATGCGTTGCCATTCCTGCAAACTATAATAATAATAATAACTTTATTGCATAACCATGATTGTAACAAACTCAGCACTGGAAATTACAGTAAAAGTAGGTACGAATTCATTTATACATTTGGATCAGCCTAAACATCTGTGTCTGAACTAGGTTATAAAACCTGTATCTCAGACACAGTTGCCATTCCTGCAAACTATGGTGTTATACCACTATATTCCTGTAATTTAATTGCCCTTCAAATCTTAACGGCGATGGCGATCTAAAAGGCCCATTGCTAGCAATATAGTCTATTAGATCGACTCCACGCGGTTACCCCTGGAAACTATAGTGGTTAATTCCTCACGATAGGTTTCCTGCTTTGATCCTCACATACCATCCATATACCAATAGCGCAGGCAGAGTAACCATTCTATTTCCTCGCATTTAAAAAACAAAAACACGGCCATGCAGGCACAATTGCTTTACAGCAGAGATGCGCAAGCGATAGACACTCGTGCAGATATTTTTTGCGCAAAATCTCCCTGCAGTAAACTACTCATCTACTATGAATATACTTGCTTACTGTACACACAGGAGAAAAAAGAAGACGCCAGACGTTGCTGTTTCGTTCTATCTTATGCATATGACTGAAAACGTATCTATCAAGTCGAATGCCGCCTACACTCATATTTCAATAGCGCATAGATCAGTATTAAAATGTGATTATCTAGTGGAATGTAACGTGAGGAGGGAGAGTGGATGAGGGGTGTTATCCTCCACCATGTCACCAAGGGGGAAGGGATATTTAATTAATAGATCTCTTTGACAGTTCAATCAGGACATAACAAGGCTTACTTGAGCCATTTTGTTTTTCTTCTCATATATTTATCTTCCCATAGATTTGAAACTTGAGAATGTTTAGAATTTAAATATACCCTCACTTTCTTACTTTGAGAAAACTTTTTATTAAATTATGAGAAAGATATAGGAGCAATGCCGCTGGCGACATCTGGATACCCTCTCTTATTTAATAATGAAACATCTCTGATATTAGATGATGTTTCATTGTTTATGACAACAACAACAAAGTAACGTCTTTATGTTGCCTAATTAATATCCCGTGTTCGATTCCTGCCAGTTCTGGGTCGTTAATACCTTATAATGAGTCAAATTAACTTCATAATGTGTTTCATAGATACTAATTATTATTATTCGATAAGTACATGTATTCCCGTATGCAAAAGCTTCAAATTATTCAGCGAGCAATGGAGAGGCTATGCTCGAAGTTTCTTTGCGTGACAGGATCTAAAATGTTTTTGGTTTCTTCTCACTTAGTATGTTTACATTCAGTTGAGACAGACTACACTACATCATTATCATCATCATATCAGCCATTAACTGTCCACTACTGAATATAGGTTTCCCGCTATTGGAGGGTTTTGCCAATATTTGCACGTTTGGCAGGTAGATTGACAACTGCAGTTAGGCTTTGGTGATATTTTAAGAGGGATTCCCTTATCGCGTCTGAGGACATCCACGGAAAAGAAAGATGTGGCCCATTCAACGCAGAAGCACACGGCAATATACTGCATACCTAGTATAAAATAACAATAGACTATGAAAAATTGTAGTACCCGAAACTTTTGCTAACTGTTTGTTACTTAGAATTACAGTCTCAAGAAAAAACTTCTAAGGGTGTGCCCCTCGAGGATTTAAGGCCACTACGTGATAATCGGAGTTGGTTTATATCTTTTATACAGAAAATACTGAAGGCAAACTATGAACTACTGTTGTGTTCTTTTAATTCAAAGTTTTTCAGTTCATGAGTATCCTTTATAACTTTCTTTGTGCAAAGTATGATTAGTTTTACAACTCAGAGCGTTCTCCTTTGATAACGATAAAGTATCCAACATTCTATTAAGTTACAATCCTTTTTAGGTACTAATATAATAAAATTGTAACTAGAGAATGTCTGTACATGAGAGATATTGAAGAAAAATGGATATGAAGAGGTGAAATGATGATTATGAAAACTAATAAGAGCCAAAAGAAAACTCTATTAGAGTTAAGCTCGCCTTTGTACATTTGATTACCTGTGTCATATTCTTATAACTGGTGTGTACAATTATTAATTAAATAAATAAATAAAATAATAAAACAATAGAACCCAAAATAAAACTATTTTTTTTTGTTTGTTCTGGCATTACGCAAAAACTATTGCACCAAATTGGATGCTGTTTTAACAGTTATGCTCCTAAAGGTCTAACTTTAAATGGTGTTATTATATGTTTTATTTTGATATATCATCTAGAGTTGATACATATATTTCATTCGTTTTCCTATTTTTGAAAACCACACGAACAAAGTAGCGAGAGCCACTACTTCAGTTAATATAATCTTTCTGTTCGTTGACGGAATAAAATACAATGTTTCATGCATTTTCTGGGGATGCAAATTTTTTATGGAAATCGTAAGAGGGGAATCACAGCACAATGCAAGCGCAAAGATGGAAAAATCGAAATAAGTCCCAGTATTAAATTAACTCCAGTCAAATTAATGGGCATCAGCGTCCTTCTTGAAATATAGCTAAAGCCTTACTACGGTTGCCAACTCGCATCATCCGCCCCTCATTTATGAAAAATGCCTATGTCCAGCAGTGGACAGTTAATGGCTGATGTAATAATAAATAAATAAATATATACCAAAATTGACGTTTATTTTTTATCTATTTCTTACCACACTTATTTTGTTAATATCTTGAATATTGTGCATATGTACCTGAAACAAAAGAGAAAGCTTATTAGATGTATACGTTATATTACCGTATAAATTAGATACATAATAATCCGTAAAGTATTTCCAATTCAGTTAATAATTTATATAAATGGGAACACTTACACCACATCCACAGATATTTTTAATGGATGGTAATGAAATGGTAAACCCGCGTGTACAATTGGGGATGACAGATGACAATGGAAACTGATCAGTGACGTATTCCACTAGGATTAACCAAGATAATTTCCAGGGGGAACCGCGTAGAAGTGGACCTGGTAGGGTGTACTGTAACAGTCCCATTGCTAAGGCTGTTATACCCCTTACTATCTATACCCCCCCCCCCACTTCCACAGGATTCCTATTAGTACCTGCAAATGTTACTTATAAAGATGAATTCCGAATTCCACCAAAGATACTGTAATCCTAACTCAAGCGGGCAAAGCCGTGGGTTACAACTAGTTAGATATAAACGGATACGTTCACAAAGACGATAAGATGTTACACCATTTGATGCACAAATCACGATTAAACGATTTAACGGATATAACTAAAATTTAGTAAACTATATAATGGTGTAATCTAATTCGACGTCACATGGATCCGTAATCCCGTTATTCCCAACTTTCAATTGACTTGTTTACTTAGGAACGTTTAGTTAACCAAACATTTCTGTTGTCGACAGAAATTTCGATTATTCGATCACTCAATGTCATTTAAGATCTTTATTCATCTGTAGGTAATAACGTCGATTATGAAGTGTTACACATCTCTAAACCTATTGTATTTTAACTATTATGGACAACAATTTTGGAATTCACTTTAATATTAAGAAAATATTATATCTTGCTACAATAAAGAAAATTTCAAGTTAGACTAGGCTGTATGGGCTTCGCTCCCTTTGCCCTTGTTTACCCTTTTTCATAAGGGTAAACAAGAAAAAAAATTATAAAAACCAAATAACCCCTGTCACTTCAAACAAAAAACAAAACATTTGGATGAAATGTATCCGAACAGTTCACTGAATTGTCACAATATAAAGCAGTTAAGTATTTTATGATACTAATAAATGTCAATATTTGACCCGAGTCATATAAATAACTGTACAATACTATGATTTCCATTCATTTTATTGTGTTGCTAGTTCTATGTGGATGCATAGATTAATTTTCCAGCTTCTTTAATCCAATATCGACTCCTAAATATCATACCTATTTTAAACTGTACTTTATATTACAATATTTCACTTGAAATTTCTAATTGTCATTGTATATTTTTATGTTTTTGGTGCAATAAAAAGTTAAATAAATAAAACCCACAAACTTAGTGACGTCGTTAGTTTCTACTATTGAGATAACATTTGAATGAGTTCTGATAGTGCTTTTCCTGTCGAAAATAAACGTTGAAAAAAGAAGGCAAACAGAGGGCCTACCATGAAATGTTTTTCGAAGTTTCGGGGCCGAGCGAAGTACAAATTTGACATTAAAATTATACACACATCGCTTAAAAATATTAAAATACCGTTCCTTTGGACTTTTATGGTAGGATTTATGACGAACGAAATGTTAAGCTCCATTTACTGGACCGATTTTAGTATGAATAAAAACACGAAATTGCATCCGAAAATTCGGAATTTCATTTCATGATAGACCCACAGATATACATTTACGTCCTTAAGTCATATCGTCATTTCATCAGTGATGTCGTAACCGTGACTTTGCTCAATATATCGATTACAAGGTCGATATATCGACGCGCTCCAATGAATAATCGTGGCAAGATCCCGTTAGTTATAAGAATTAAAGTTACCTAGATACAAAATACGAAAAAGGAAAAAACAGGTACTGGGGGAAACAGACTATCCTATCATCATATTTACAAAGGAAATCTTATTCCTTATAACCAAGTATATTTTAAGATCGGATGAATCAACAGACATATTATTTTTCCTGAAGATTTGCAATCAGTTTTTTTCATTATATGCAAATATGTCGAGAACTTATATTCGTACACAAAAATGTTATTCGACTTCCTTCAGTACATAGATTAAGAATAGCCCACAATAGGAGGAAAAATGTATGTGACACAAAAATATTTTGGGAAAAAACGTATGTGACATCATTTATTTTATATAGGGATCGGTTCTCTCAACTTCTCTGCTTATCCCGTGAGAGTCCTGACCTAAAGATAAAAAAGTAATATTTAGGAACAGATAATATACAATTCCAATTCATCAAATATATTTTAAACTATCTGATAATTAAAATATATGTTGGGGTTCTTCAAAAGAGGGATAAAGAGGTAAAGATAAATTTCTTTAGGGTCGGCAACGTGCGCGTAATAACCCTGTAACCGTATTGCAGGTGTTCATAGGCTACGGTAACCGCTCACCATCAGATGGGCCGTGTGCTTGTTTGCCACCTCAGTAGGATATATATGAATAAAAAAAACTTATTTACGTATTATTATTATTCTTAATGATAAGCAAAAAAGTATTTTTTCTTCAATAGGTGGCATATTTAACGAAGATTAAAATACCTCTGCAAAATTGAAGTTTTAAAATATCTTCGCCTTATATTTTTTTATATAAATCTCCCGACATCTAATAAGGAATGTTTAAAGGCGGCTAGCTCTTTTTTAACCATTATATTTAATATGATTAGACCCCGAACATCTGCTTTCATAATGAATAAATAAGTAAAATAAACAACCATTTCAGTAGACTGTTTCACAATGCAAATGGGGGAATATATCTCCATAAGATGAATATATTATGGATCCAAATTGCTTTGCAAATCTATAGGTCAATTTGTCGAATAAAATCATGTAAACTTATCCAATATAGATACTCATTTCTTGCTGCGATGAGGTTTTATCTTTTTTCATCTGTCTTCAAAAAAGGTTTTCCATTCGGATGTATTTCTTTTATGTTTGTTTTCTCATAGCTCTGTCAGTTATTACAGTTATTACTGACTTAGAAAAATATTTTTTTGTATGAAAAAACTTATCTTAAACATATAAATGTGAATGTTAGCCTTGGAGAATCATAATCGAAGACCCAAAGATGTTGGTTTGCATATTTCACCGTCACGATATATAATAACAGTTCGTACAGCCCTACCCACCTAAACACCTTTTAAACGATCACACCCTCAACTCGAAAGGAATATCCTCATGTAAACACATTTTGCAAACATAGCTCTAAATTCTAGTTTGGTTTTTCCTGTATTTATTTATTTGCTAAACACTTAACGACTCGGAGGGATTTAGTACAGGACGTTCTGCTAAATGTTTTTGTATTGAACTAACAATATGGTTCCACATGGGCAATAACAATTATTGTAAGGATCTTTGATTTTTTCAAGTAAATAAAGTACAGTCCAAGTAACTCGTTGATAATGTTTCTATATGTGAAAGTATTTTTAAAATCAATTAAGTACTTTTTTTTTATATATTATAGATAAACAGTCATTTCTTACCGATTTATTTGTCATATTCATTAAAGAAATATATTCCAACATCGACAAAGTTAATATTGGGCGTAATAAAGAACCAAATCAATTTAAAAAATACTTTAAAATAAATTCCTAACTAAAAAAAATATCACGTAATATACAAGCGGAAAACAATACAGTTGAATAAAAACAATTCTTTTTGTAGCCGGTTAAAAATAACCATAGGAAAATCAGCTTTAAATTCAGAGTAGGCGAGATCTAAAACGTACATAATTAATCTAATATTAAGAGCATAAACCGTCCAAACTCCGGTGTGGGTAAGAAATATGATTGTAAATACCAGGAAGGGTGCGTGTGATGGATAATTTTTCATAAAAATTAGTGATGTGCTGAGTAAGGCTGACCAGAATTATCTATTGGGTACTTAGGTACTCCATTAAATACGAAATTTGTATACAAACAAAACACTCGAATACAAGATTCGAGTATTGTGTACCCAAACTTTCTATACTTACGATACTCGGATACTAATCGCTAGTTTATCTTAAGTTTTTGTATGTTTTGTAGTTTCATTATTTTTTATCTTAATTGCCAAGGGCAAAATTATTAAATAATCTTATTATCATAAAAAAATTATACTTGCGATAGATAGATATTCAAAACATGTTTAAACGTCTTATAACAAAAGCGTGTGTAACTTTTGTTTGTGTTTAAACAAAAGAAAGTCTTTGTTATTTTAATAACAAAGACTTTCTTATAAAAAAATATAGAAAACGTATATAGAAATAAATAAAAGGTGTTTAGAATAATAAATTTAATATAATAATCTGAATATTTCGGCACATAAAATTACAATTAATTATTATTACACAGAATAAATAATAATACGTGAATTATATTTAACCCTTAACCTTCTTATTCATAAAAAAGTCAAATCTCTCATAAACCTATTTTAGCTATTGAACTGTCCCTTTCTTTTGTGCTAAATTTTCAGTTTAGAAGAAAGTGACAAAACACTGTAAAATAGATTTGTATGTAGGAAGTTTTAATTTCTTATAAGATTAGAGTTTTGTTAAACACTTTTTAGATAAAACAGAATTTTAAATATTTGTATAGTAAAACGTTATTATTTTCATTACAAATAAGCTTTAAAAATCAATTGTAGTAATATCGGAATCCGACGAAGTACTCGAATATTCATTCAGGTACCTACTCGATATCTCGATATCAAAATACTCGAATGCCAAAAAGGCGGATTCGACACATCACTAATAAAAATATAAAATGTTGAACATTTTAACTTTAAAATGCGCGATCACGGAGGGTCCACAACGAACGCGTCAAAATGTTTCCGAGTTATATTTTACTTTTACCTTTCCCCAGTTTTCGTGTTTCGCGAACGGTCCTGTTTTGACAAGCGTCGACACAAAACTTTTTATAATTTGTAAACGTGACCGTCAGCTAAACGAGTTAAAATGATTTTTTTATTAGACAAATAATGTCTCGTTAAGTGGATCCCTTTCAGTTACAAAAAAGATAAAAAAGCAGGTAAAATTCAATTGGTCTATGTAAATTAATACGTAACTATTTAAAGGTACGTATAATATATCTTTGTATGATAAGTTTGTTTGCTACAATTTATATATAAAAAGCTCGTGTCACGATATTTGTTCATATTAATATCTGAAGTTTCATTAAAAACACTTGAGCGGCAACCGATTTGAAAGAAATTTTGTAAATTTGTATTATTTGTTCCAACTTGCAAGATAGGACTGTTAAGTGGCGCTGTTGTCTTGTATCCATGCGGGCTGGTTTCTAGTAATTCAAATAGTTAATTCTAGTAGTAAAGTTGCTTATAATTCAGTGGGGTTAAAACAGAATAAAAATTTATTCTTAAGCAAATTGAGACATGGGTAATTTTTAAACATACAAAAATCTCTTTAATTTTCTTATGCCGGTAAAAAGAGTTAACATTTCTCTAACAATTTAACAAAAGGTTGCATAGTCATAATTCATTACTTATCTTAATTAACTTAACCAAGATATGATTCCCTTAAGTCTAACAAACTTATACAATTAAGTTAACTTAACTTCTGAACTCTTAGATCGATAGCTTTTTTTCTAACAGAAGTAGATATAAAGATTCTGTTTGCTTCATATTGGGTCATTAGGGCTGCTTCCGTGGGGCGTCGGATGTACAAGGCGGGCGGATATGGATAGATCAATAGGTCAGTAACCCTTGGAGTATTTTTCAAATTGTATATTATTGGGTAATTTTATATATGTAACTAAGGAAATAATAAAAATATATAGTAAAAAGGAAAAAAAACAATAAAGTGTTACGAAAAATGCAAAAAACAAAAAAAAATCAATTTTATGAGTTTTATTTTATTTTTTAGTCTCTTGTGGCTTATTGATCAAATGAATCATTTAACAAGACGTCTCGCAATAATACCACCATCATTTTTAAGTCGATCAAAAAGATAAACATAGTTACTTTATTTTATTATAAAAATAACAAACAAAAATTTAGCTTATTTCTCCACAATTTAATATACATTTTTCAAAATCATAGATCTTGTTTACAACAAGATGCCGTAAATTGATTTTTTTAAATGAAAGAAAATTGTTAGGAAAAATATTAATGAAACAACACTAAATATTTTTGCTCGCTATCTGCCAACCCTAATGCAGAGTTTAAGAGACCAAAACAAAACAAGGAAAAGTCTATAACTGAGTATTCTGTAAGTGCTAGCAGTTAGGACGAATTTATTATCCGCGCACTCTATTCGCAATTTAGTAGCGCTACATTGTTATACTATTATAGAAAATTATTTTAAACTGATTTAAATAAGAACTATCTTATAATAATATCTATAAGTTGATAATACTATACTAGAGATTTCTAACAAGTTGTTAAACACTATTGTTCAAGTACAATAAAGAATATATATATATATATATATATATATATATATATATATATATATATATATATATATATATTTATATTTTACAACTGTCAGTTTACCCATAACGTAGAGCCACCAGCTTCCCTTAACTCCCCGCGACATTTAACAATTCATCTCATCTCCATCCCTTAGCTTGCGTTTGTTGTATTTATTAACAAATAAATATTTAAAAAAGATTCAACAGTCAAAATATTAAGCCCTCCGGTTTGGTAGCTAACATGGATAAAAATTATAATTTATTCTAAAACTTTACTTACATATGCTTAGCTATGTCAACTTCATGTCAAGGTCAACAACATTTTAATAATAAGTAGTTACTTATTATTAAAAATGCTATACTTATTACATAATAAACCCACGTTTAGTAAATTAATCTCAGAAAACTACGCAAAAACAATACAATCAAGATTCAGTGATCATACTAACAAAACTGCACTTAATTAAGAGGTTAACTTCTTAAGCACTCACCATCTGATGCTTGAGTCGATATCAGAGCTCGTATAGGTCCGAACCGAGCAGTGACATAAAATAACTATCCCTTATAGTGGGGACTTTATGTTTATAGACAGGGAATACTTTCTAAAAGGGTCTTTCTCGAGGAAACGAAACTAAACGAACCGGTTTTTATAGGTATTAAAAATACTTCGAGCCACACAGTATTGCGCGGCGAGTGGTGACAACGTATAAATCTGAGAAATACAAATTTCGCGTGATCTGTCTTTTAAGTGTATCTAGCTATGTTTTTTTTTTTACACAACATAGAATAGCAAACAAGCTGACGGCCCACCTGATGGAAAGTGGTAACCGTCGCCTATAGACATGAGCAGTACCATGGAAATAATAGAGTATACTGTTTGGCCCATGATACCCCCTATGCGTTGCCATTCCTGAGGACTCAGGTGTTATTCCTCTGTACTCTGTAAATTCACGCCATATCCCACCCTTCAAACCGAAACACAGCCATGTAAACACAACTGCTTCACGGTAGAAACACGAATGGGACAGAGGTACCCAAGCAATCGACTTTTGTACAAAGTCTCCCTCTGGTATGTCTTTGACTTTAGTCATTTGTAGCTACTGTCCATCGCAGTCACTTTTGTGAAACTTTTTTTTATAATTAATTTCCTACGAGATGACGTAGCCAATGACTTTCTTTAATTAAATTAACAAACTAACCCCTTTTGAGAGTAATTTTATAAACTTTCTATAACCTATATTTATCGTAACATACTATAAAAATACGATCATTTTTACATGAAATGCTAATACACAAACAAAGAAAAATTCCAACACCTTCAGTTTGTTGTAAATTAGGCGAGCAACACCACAATATATAACTAGTAAGACAATATTTGAATCAGATACACAATTTAATTATGATCCACTAAGGGAGGTCTTTAAAAGCGGAGTTGCTAGGCGACGCGACGTATAGATATATATGACGATAATATTTCAATTATCACGTAGTTCAGTAATATGGAATTCAAAGTTCAGTATATGTGAAGGTTGACAAGTAAATCCCCCAGCTGTCAGCGGGTTACGACTAACGTATAAGCAAAGTTTGCCTTATTACCACAGAGTGCTTAGAATTCCCAGTTAATCAATTGGGAAGCACACGTTGTACAAAATTGTTGACCGCAATTTTACATAATGTACAAAAATAACAAAATATAGTGTACATGACTAAGTGAACGTCTTTATCGTATAATCCTTTTAATTATTTTGCTAACATAACAAAATTATAACTATATATATATATATATATATATATATATATATATATATATATATATATATATATATATATATATATATATATTGTGATACGCCATCTAAAAGTGTTCTATTTCATTGGTTTTCCTATTTATGAAATCCAAACGTACGAAGTACGTGAAGCAGTTGTGTTTGTATGGCTGTGTTTCGGTTTGAAGGGTGGAATGGCGTGAATTTAGAGTACAGAGGAATAACATCTGAGTCCTCAGGAATGGCAATGCGGATATCATGGGCGAAACAGTATACTCTGTTATATCCAGGGTGCTGCTCATGTCTATAGGCGACGGTTACCACTTTTCATCAGGTGGGCCGTCAGCTTATTTGCCATTCTAAGTTGTATAAAAAAAAACAGGACTTATCAATAGATTAAGTCTAATACGTATTTACTTATTAATAATGATTTCAATGTAATAAGTGTATACGCGTGTGTGAAGGCGTGTGTTAACAACTGTCAATATCAATTTGATATGGATGAATCAACTTCCAGCAGCAGTATTTCCGAACCGATACGACAACATAACCTTCAAGAAAAGAGCATATTCCTTTTTAAAAGGCCGGCAGCACACCTGCAATGCCGTAGGTGTTGTGGGTGATTATGGGCGGCGGTAGTCACTTACCATCAGGTGAGCCGCATGCTCGTTTGCCCCCTGTGTTGTAAAAAAAAAAAAAAAAAATGTAGAAATTGAATGTTGAAACAATAGGTACAAATTATAATTGACAGAAATTGAGATACTACTAAATACTAATAATAACTACCTACAACCAGTACTACACATATATATATATATGAGTTTTATAAAGTTACTACGTTTGTCGTTTCCGACAATTGTTTCAACTTCATCCGGTCATCCGGATCATCCGGGCGTACAGCGCTTTGCGTCACAGCATCTCATTTCGTTATACGTATATATACATCGTTAAAAATTAACATAACATTTAAAATAATAACATTAAAAATCTAAATTTGGAGGTCTGACTTGCATACTAATCTATAAAGGAATTTAACAAAGAATTGACCACGATAGGTATTTTGAATATAATGCATTTTTTATTTTTTCTATATTTACTGTGCCTGATCATCATCACCATCTATCATCTCTCCCACTTCTTTATGTAAGATTGTCAGTCAGAAATTGCTTTAAACGATAGGGCCCGCCTTTTGTGGTTGCACATTTTTTCATCAATATTCTATGTGTATACTCACATCTATTATGTACATAAGGAGGGGATTTTATGTTATGTCATAGTTTTCAGGGAAAACCATTACATCTGACACATTGCTAGCAATAGGACTGTTACATTGTCACAGTGGGCCTGTCACTAACTGTCTTCTTTGGTTGAAATAGTATTTAAAAGAACAGCTATTGAGTTACGACCACAGATAAAACAATAAATGCAAGTAACCATTTGCGGATTTACGACAACAGTAAATATATAACTTTGGAGTTCTGGCGTTGCATACTAATTCGTACAGGAAGTTTGTATGTTCTACTGGAAGATTAATGACCTGTTTTTGCTTAACTGTTAAAGAAAAACAGTAATATTTTAGTATTTGTCATCATGTATAATGTATTCTTACTGCTGTACTACACAACTTCATAGCTGGATATGCGGAGTTATTATGGAATTAATATTCCTGTATTTAGCTTCACTATTGTTTGTAAAACTTTTTTTTTTTTATAATTTTTATTTATTTATTTTAATATTGCATCTGAAATCAACAGTTTATATCTAGATTAATTAAAAAAATATAATATTTACACCACACATTAGCCAATTACAGATTCACAATTTGTATACCAAACAAGTATATATATATATATATATATTACGATTACTTAATATAAGTATCTAAGCTGTGACTTCTTTTACTATTATGTGTGTTCTTTCAATACCAATACAAATATGTGTAAACCAAATTTCAGAATCTTTGGTCAAGTCATTAAGCGCCACGAAATTTGATTCATTTCAAATTCATTGATAGCATTTTGAAAAGAGAGGGACACATGCAACATTTCTATCACAGTTAATCAAAATATCTCGGACACACGAACGAAGTCGCAGGTTTAAACTAGTAGTTGTACAAAAAATACAATCACAACTTCGTATCAGATGTGAGTTAATCTCACTTTGTTATCTTACTCTCGAAATTCCATATATAGCGTACGAGATTTCTAACAAAATCACAAACAGGTAATTTCCGCTATAGAATTTTATATAAACGTTATCATTATATACAAGTGTATCATATATGTTGATAGTTTATATATATTTATTTTTAACCAACAATGTTATTATTTAAGCAAGATTTATTTATTTATTTAACTCTTTATTGCAACAAGAACATAAAAATATATAATAACAATTAGAAAATTTCAGTGAAATACAGTAGCCTAAGGTTCAGATTAAAATATATACATAAAGGTGCAGAAGGCGGTCTTATCATTATGGGAGTCTCTTACAGACAACCTTTGATTAAAGGAGAACCGCCGTGAACCGCGCTCATGAATAAAGGCTGCTATTGAGCTCGAAACTAATCAAGAATATATATGTATATCATATAATTTATTTCAGTAGAATTTACCCATATAATAACATATTATCAATTACGAACATATATACATATATATATATATATATATATATATATATATATATATATATATATATAACTGGTTGTACGTGAGGCTAAAATCGATATGATATAAAAATATTTCATCTTAATTGGTTTTCACACTTCTACAATCAACAAGCACGAAGTAGTAGGTAAAGCCAGTTGTATTATAAATGTGAAAGCTTTAGCCCTTTAGCGCTTTAATGGCTCAACCAATCATCATGAAATTTAGTACTCGTATACATTCCATCTCATATAGTACTTGAGATGGAGAAGGAGATAGGTGCTGTTTATTCCAGTCATCCCGGTCAATCGATATATTCCAGCCACGTAGAGGAAGTCGTGAGTAAAAGCTAGCAAATAATAAAAAGTGATACAAATATAATGATGTTATATATAAAATTATAATAATAAAAAATTATAATAATAAAAAAAACTATAAACACAACGAAAGCTGTCACTGTCACGCTTAAAGTTGCGGACTTAATGGCCGGTGCCTTTGACGTTAATTATCGGTTATTGATTGCTAATATTAAAATATAAAATATTAAAATTTTTAGTTAGGTAATAGTTTTGTTCACTAATCGTTCTGTGATTAAATTGTTTGTTTGTTAGTATATCACGTGAATTGCCTTATTTACATGTTACACTAACAAACAAACAAATACAGAAACATTTGTAGTATGTATTTAAAAACATAATATGCAAATATATGAGTTTATACACATTTTTTTTTTATTTTCTTAGCTCTGTGTTCATGAATTTTTTTTTTAAATATTATACCAAATTTAAATAGTGTGAAAATAATACAATATACAAAGTATGGTAAAGAGTGTATAATATTATGGTTATTTAATCTTTAGTATCCATAAGAAACCATCAATCGCTACGGAGGGTTGATCACTAATGGGGAAGGTCACAGAGCCTCTTATAATGGCGAACAGTCCCCTGCACCAAATGTTGCGTACCATATACATATCATTTACGTATCATATACACGTACACACGTGCTAGTGTTAGTGGAATTAAAAAATCAAATGGGCCACTCCTTCCTTTCACGTAAGTGTTGTAAGAGGTAACTAAGGAAGGACGAGAGATGGACAGCAGCGTCTCTCTTAAAAAATCTCTAAAAGCCTAACTGCGGTTGCCAACCCGCCTGTGAAGTGTGACAACTACTGGTGAAAGTCCTCTTATGGGGAAAGCTTATGTCCAGCTGTGGACAGTTAACGGCTGGAATAATAATAAAAATAATATGAAGCCCTGAACCCCGGCCGACTGTGCTTCTGCCGGGGGTTAGTTTGCCATCTCCTCTCCTTAAGAGGGGATATGTTTGTAAAAATTAAAAAATAATAATAAGCTAAAATATAATTCTACGAAATATTATCAACATTTATAGTGTAAAAAGAAAAGATTAAAAGACATATGACTCTAGCTCTCAACTTTCTCTAAGTATTCATCCACCAAACGTACATAGAAGAGTTGTTAAAATATGTATGTAAAGCCAGGAAACTCTGAATGAAGCCAAATAAACCTCTCTCTGTGGATTTAACGAAAATACTTTTGAGGTATTAGCATATTCGAACCTTTGACGAGTACATACAAAACTGTGTGGTCACAACACCATGAATTCGTGTGACATGGAAACTATTGAAAAGGCTTGTGTATTTGGTTTCATTCACTGAAGGAACCGCCGTACTGTGGTTTTATAAAGATGAACTAATAATAAGTAAAATATATCAGTATATATTTTACTTGGTTAGTTCATCTTTTATAATTAATTATTAATTTTATGAATAATACGAGCATATTAGAAAATAAAACCGATTTCTAAGCACTAAAATATTTTAATACAACGAACAATTACAATTTAACTTTGTAAAAATCATATCCATTATATCATATTATGTCTATTAGCATTCTAAATTCTTTGCGGAATAAACACTTAAGTGAGTGTTAAAAACTTCTATCCTTGCATCTCTTGCTCCATTCATTCGTAATTCGTCTTATGCTATCGGAGACTCTTGGTTCCACTATCAGATAGCACACAATCCAAATTACTACAGTTTTATCTACATTTCTTCCAACATCGATATCCTTTCGCAAGAACTATTTCGTCAGTCTTACATCTGGCATTATTTTTACAGTTACTGAATCGAAATAACAAGTCTTTTTCGTTGACATTAATAAATGGGCTTGCATAGAACAGTTATATCCCCAAAACCCAACAGTGAAATTATTATTACGTTAATTAAAAACGTTATTTCTCTCCCAAAAATCGTCTTTCCGTTAAAACGAAAGCATTAAAATGTTATGTGTAATTATGTTTTCCAAAATCCATTGTTGCGGAACCCCGCGAGCAATACAAAGAATTATTTTTGTCAAGTCACAATTTAATTTATCATTCACACAAGAACGGTCTCTGTACTCGAATAATGAATGAAACTCACAGATAAATATAGAAATATGTGTAGGATTTCAATTACATCTACACAATATTGTACCGCAGTTTATTTCTTTGTTATGGTAGAAAATTTGTTCTCAATAGGAGAATAGGTGAGTACATCGGCATTGCTGTTATTAAATTTGGGATATAAAGAGAATATAATACAAATATGAACGGTTGCTAAATATATTAAACTGCTTAACAAAGTAAACAGCTACTGTAATCGTCACACAATGTCGGATGAATAAGGGAGTGATTGTAAATTATCGAAATCAGAATAGTAGACAGTGGGGTCGTATCTAGGCACCATTTCTCTAATGGTATCTCATAACCAAAATATATAATAATTTTTACTTAAATCTATTAAAAAACTAGTACATACTTGGTCTTTACAATAATGACTTCGCTGTAGTCAAATTAAATTTTAAATTTTAGACATAGCTTAAGAGACCTTTGCACCTTAAAATCAATTCGAATATCCCGTAACAACAGACAAATACAAAATCTCCTTTTTTTTAAGTATCTTAAATTTATTTAAACACACTATTGGAACTTAGGGCGGTGAAAATTTTTGCAGGTAAATAGTGGGTAAAGATGCAAGTATGTAGATACTATTTACCTGTAAAATTTTATCATCGCGCTTAGTGACGATAGTGTATTTAAATATGTATAAACAAAGCGAAAGATTAAAATTAACTACCTAAAATATACCCGATACGAGTAGGTGGAAAACTGATATTGAAACGGTTTCATGCTTATTATATTTATATTATTTAATTACTATCTGCAATCCGAAGCCTTATCCGCGTAAATTAAGACAAAAAGTACCCTATCTGCTAAATTAAGAGATATACTATTTGTGTATCAAATTTCATTGGATTCCGTTTCACCGTATTAAATAACTAATCAGGAGAAAAAGCCGGCAGCGCCGTGTTAGTATGGAACTTTAAATATTTCGTCGTTTTTCCATTCTTTTTCCTTAGGGGAAAATGCTCAGTTTCACTGGTAAAATACTCCTTCAATCTGAGGGGGAAAGGATTGTTAGTAATGTGGACTACCAATCTCCCCTGCAACATATCTGCGATATCTTCGCCAGTTCTACATATATTATGATGATTCTAATGTAAAAGATGTACTGTGATCGATCTCTTACAACGATTTTTTTAATGAATTCTATTTAATTTTTATATTTAGGTAATATTTCTCGAATGCGATTAAATGGTTTAGAAAAAATTTGGTTTGTGGGCTACCTATTATAAAAATATTGTGTGTAATAAGTTAGCTGTGTTATTTACATCTAAAATAACATCATAACTTTCTTCCAAAATGTTTTTTCCATTTCGATTTATAAGTTATCGATAAAGATCACCTTATAAATAAACTTTGGTTAGTACATTTTGATAAGGTATCTATATTGTGAACAACTTCTAAATCTTACGTACTCAATTTAATTTCTTATTAAAGTTCATACACTAAAAATAATAAGTACCAATTTTAGATAAATATGCTATTATCTTTATGCTTTCAAAGCCATTAAATAAAAATGAATTTTTTTTCTACCGTAGAAACACACAGGCATAGAGCACAGGTCCTATTCTTAATTTATGGATTCTACATTAAAATAAGTTTACGTAGTGATTACTTGCTCTGTGAGTAATATATTTATATGGAAAAAGCAATGAACTTAGCATGAGATACCAGAGATTGATTGAAAATTTTGCATTACGTAAAAAGCGAGATATAAAGCAATTTTGTCGGTGCCGATTTACATCCCAAATGGATGCACAGATTACCAATCGTTTTATTTTGATTTAAAACCTGATTTAATTGTGCAGAAATAAAATACAGAGACTTAACTGTGATGAATTCCAACACACACTATGATAAACGACGAGATATTTCCTAGACAGATTAGATAAAAACTCTTAATTGTAATTAAAACATTTTATTTTCTAAAATAGTGTTTACAACACGTTTTAGTATTTACATGGAATAGTGTCTACAAACTTCGCATCTTATTATCGTGAGGTTGCGTTGAATTGATGACATAATTACGTAACCTTTTCTTTGTTTTTTTTTTACTAGACATTGACTTTCTCCAATATATAATTGCTTAATATAAGCATTAAATGTTAGATGGACTGAAAACCTTCTGTTTCTTTTAGAAATCACATAATAGTAAATTCAAATCATATTTATTTAAAAAGACTTGTGCTTGTACAAACACTTTTAAATCGTCACTTTTTTAAGAGTCTACTGCAGAATTGAGAATGAATGCTGAAATGAATCGAAACTCAACCTTGC
The DNA here is from genome assembly GCF_026898425.1 of Galleria mellonella. Taxonomy (NCBI): domain Eukaryota; kingdom Metazoa; phylum Arthropoda; class Insecta; order Lepidoptera; family Pyralidae; genus Galleria; species Galleria mellonella. The sequence continues at coordinate 565,992 of NW_026442061.1, forward strand.
ATGATCGACTAACACCATGCACATTTGTCATAAATGAATATTTAAAATGACAAACGTTCATGGTAGTAATCGATCACGCCCCTGGTATTGCAGACGTTAGGCATAGGCTATGGTAAATACTTACCATTATGTAGGCTGTACGCTTGTTTACCACCTCAGCAATAAAAAAAAAACACAGACTGGACAGACTTTTTAATGACCATGTAATTTTAGACATAGTACATTTAAATACACATAATGTTAAGTAATTTGTACCTTATTAAAGTTATAGTACCTTACCTCTCTGCGATCTACCAATTACATACTTGTAATTGGTAGATCGCACAGGGTTTCGCCAGTAAAAGAGTATATCTTGGATCTAGTTAAATCGGCCACCCTTACCTTAGATTATAGTACATTATACTAAGTCTATGGGGTTACTATGTAAATTTACTTTCAAAGTAACAATATAACACTCGCAAACTGAAAACGATCTAGATTATTAGTTCAGGATAGCTTTGCAGTTTGACTTTATCAACAACTACATCGCAACTGTATTATGCTTAGTACTAGTCATATAACTAAGTAAATTATACAGACAGCTAGGAACAGTTCTGCAAGTGTTCCGCTAAGTTGTAGAGTTGCAAACTCAAATAGCACAGTTTCTGGACCGCAGGTTAATGACGGGTTCCAGCAGTAAACACTAACTTTTCACGTAGAACTTTATAAGAACTCAACACCGGGGACACTAAGTCGTGCTTGCATTCAAAACTACGTCTAATATTGTAGACAGTACTACAGCAAAAACAACAAAATATGTAGGTAAATGTTTACCAAAGGAAGCTTTGTACAACAGTCGTCTACAAGACTACGTCTGTCTCATTTGTTTTTCTGCCGCCGAGTCGCTATGCTTACTAAGGTGGGTAGGTAATATGCAGCAATATTTACATATTGTAGCTACAATATCTATACATATATTATCCCAATAATATATATATTAACTATCGGTCATTCAATATACAATATCAAAAAGAAGAACCTGCTTAAAATATAGGTATTCGACTGGTATGGGCGATATCGCAATGGGTGGCCATCAATGTCCAAAAGAACTTAATATATATGTAGATATCGGATCTCTAATGCTCACATGATTGTGCCAATTTGAAGAATGGGGTAATTATGACAATGATATTACAAGATACGGAGCATGATATATTAGTTCCCGGGGGAAGAAGGGATTCTAAGTAACGAGGACTAGCAATTTCATTGCTAGCAATTTACCCTGTCAAATTAACCTCTAAGCGGTTCCCCCTAGAAACTCTCGTGGTTAATCCTTGAATTCATGATGCACCAATTGACCTACTTTCATTCTCTACTTGTCATCCCTCACTAGTGCCCCGTCAGCGTATACCAATAGCACGTGCGAGATTACTATTCTATGATCATGTATAAAAAAGAAATTAAAATATTACATTAGTTCCCAAGTTCAACGCATGAGTTATAACCATAGATCTCGATATATTCTGTGATTTCTATGAAAAGCTGTTCATGTTTATAGAAGACTGTTCCTACTTTTCATCATCTTTTACCATTCCAAGTTGTATAAAAAATAATAATAATACTTCTACACATTCAATATTTTTCTTTTTTACGCCGTAAAACTATAAACAAAAGCTAATAAACATTTTTATATGTAACAAGCAATTCGACCTGGTTTCGTACGAACAGATAGAATTTTCATTAATAATATATAGCCTATGTTACTTGCTGATAGTGTAGCTTTCTATGGGTGAAAGAATTTTCAAAATCGATTGAACAGTTCTTGAGTTTATCCATTTGTGGTTCCGACGTGGCGTAGAAGGTGTGGGTTCAAGTCCCGTCCGTGTGGACATTTTTCAGTCAATTAAATATTTCTATAAGCTATCACTCTTTCTGGTTATTTAATTCGAATTATTTTGTTTCATTTCATTACTATTAGCATGCGTGCGACTGCCAACGACTATTATTATCAGTCGCTAGGTGGAATGACGACCTGAAATTTATTGCAGGGAGTCAGTTAATGCAGGTGGCTCAGGAGCGTTCCTTATGGCAATTCATGGGGGAGGCTTATGTCCAGCAGTGGACGGATAATGGCTGAAATGTTGATGATGATTATTAGTGGAGGTTCTACGACCTATATTTTAAATACACTATCGGAATTTAATGCAACGAAACTTGCAGGTAAATTGTAGGCATTGTTTTTAAAATATAAATCAACAACGCGGCTGTTTAAAATTAACAGTTCCACGAACTTCGCTATTAGTCATATAGTTGTTACATGTAATACATGCTAATGGTAGCGGAATTAAAGTAATTCTAATCAACTAACCAGTGTCCATATGGACTTCCGCAAAATAATATCTACGTCAGTAAAATACTTTTCCGTGCTAAAACTGGATATATTAAGAATATACTAAGATTTACTAGTTACACCTAAGATTTGTCAACGTTCGGGCTTTTACAGTAACATATACAAAATATCAATATCCCATTTGACGTATCCGGTTATCTTCTGTTCTTTAAGTACAGCATTTATTAAAAAATACTATCAAAGAGTGCTGGGCGCTTGCTGCGCCACTCAGCTATTAATGACATTCTCCGTCGGGCTCTTGTCACCGCGGGCGTGCCTGCCATTCTAGAACCCCCTGGTTTGATACGTGACGATGGCAAGAGACCTGACGGGATGTCCTTGGTACCTTGGAGGATGGGACGTCCGCTTGTATGGGACTTCACCTGCGTTGACACGGTGGCACCGTCTCACCTTCCAAGTACATCCAAGACGGCTGGTGCCGCCGCAACACACCAGGAGTCTATCAAGCGCCGTAAATATTCATCCCTTGGTAATGGATATATATTTGCGGCGTTTGGAGTTGAAACTCTGGGTCCGTGGGGCCCCGAGGCCATAAATCTTTTCAAAGAGATCTCACGCCGGCTGGTGGAAACCTCTGGTGACCAGAAGGCTGGCCTATACTTTGGTCAACGCATTTCCATTGCTATTCAGCGTGGAAATGCAGCAAGTATCCTAGGCACCCTACCAGCTGGCAGTGATCTCAAAGAAATTTTTTATCTTTAATTATATATATTTTTAATTTTTTTAATGTTATATTGGATTAAGTAATATTCTGTTATTATTTCTTCTTGTAAATAAACAGAATAGTTATTAAAAAAAAAAAAAAAAAGAAAAAAAAAATCAAAGATGTTCTATTAAAACAAAAAAAAAGTGAAATAATTAAATAAAATAAGACCCATACTGTAATGATTTAAAATAAGTTTATAACTAATCGATACATATTTAAATCCTTAATCTCATAAACTGACATTATCAACCCACTACTTAAAACGCATTAGAAACTTGAAATAATAAGTATTTTAGTACTAATAGTTTTTTTTTTTTTATAAATTAAACAGATTTTTCTAAAATTCCTATATATGCTATAAAAACTATATGCTGGCGATCCTCAATAGATAAAGAAAAATGTAATAAGGCAAAGAATTTCAAAATGCACTAAAATAACACACCTGCCGAGTTTCAACTTTTTCTCGAGACAGCGATTTAAGTTATTAAAAAATTAATCAGAAGTCCGATAAGTTTGTAATGTCAGCTCCACATGGTTCAATGAAGTAATTCCAAGCAAGCGAACTCCTGTTCCCCTCTACCCCAATTTATGCATTCCATTGCATTCGCAATTTTACAGAATAGGGACTATTTTGTTCTTCAAGAACTGCCTTGTAATTCTTGAGATTCGTACTTATTCTTTATTGTAAATACTACTCCTAATCTATGCATACTCTCGAACATCATCATCATCATTATATTAGCCCTTACTAGTCCACTGCTGACGATAAGCCTCCCTTAAGAGGTTTTGTCAATAGTTGACACGCTTAGCAGGCGGATTGGCAACCGCAGTTAGGCTTTAGAGATATTTTAAAAGGAACACTGCTGCCCGTCTCTCGCTCTTCTTTAGTCGCCTCTTACGACACCCACGGGAAAGGAAGAAGTTGCCTATCCTATGCCGGAACTATACGGACGACTCTCGCGGATGTTGGTCATAATTTAAATAAAGTACCTGTATTCTCTTGCTCTGGTGGTTAGCATGGAAACATTGACTCGATTACATAATAAGCAAATGATACAATGAACAAGCACCGTATGGCATAGAATAAGAAAAGAAGAGCGGCGCTTTTTTAGTAATTACCGCGTACTTCTTTGCTTTTTAATGTGTGAATAATGTGACCATTATGTAGAGATTATGAGTGAGTCATGCTCACTAAAATGTCTAGACAGGTGGTCGCGTGATGGGTTGTTGAGTTCTCTAAAATATTGTTGAGCGCAATGATGGCAGGCTCAACCGTCATATCCGTGAACGGCTGCAGTCTGTAGGGACTGGTCTGCTCTGGACATTGCAACCGATTTATAAATTTATTCTGTTGCTATTTATATGTTAATATCTTGATTTTTACAATCTTCTACTATCTTGCAGTTTGTGTTCACACAAATTCCATAAGCAAATTTTTGAAAAAAGTAACAGCTGAGTTTCTCACTCGTTCTTCTTAGCTGAAATTATATGCCGAATGGACAGTAGAATATGATAAATATTTTAAAATCCATAAATATAAAAAATTGTATCTTTGTTCACTTTAAAAGTAATAATATAATTCTATTTAAAATATTTTTTTTTACAACACAGGGGGCAAACGAACATGCGGCTCACCTGGTGGTAAGTGACTACCGCCGCCCATGATCACCCACAACACTAAATTTTAAATTCAATCAAAATTATGAACTATCACTAAAACACATTTATCGTTCCGAAATGTGATTTTAAAATTGAATCATCAATTATCTCACACCAGCAGGCAGTCCATTGCATCGCGTGTCAACTATTTAATTAACTAAACACATTGTCAGTTGCCACCGACCCGAACAAAGTTGTACATGGTAATAGAAATTGGTCGCCCGGTTGGCGCGTTCCATAGAAATAAGGGTAAAGACAGTGAGATTTATTAACTTTACTAATTGTGACCCGTGGGTTTGTCTACCTGAATTTGTATATAAGGTATCCTGTGTACCTGTGTACCTGTGTACCAAATTTCATTCAAACCCCTGAAGCTGCTTAAACGTTATTGAATAATAAACATACAGCTTTACAAACGTCACATTTCTAATAATAGATATATTAGTAGCACTTTATTTGTGCTACTAATATTATTCAAACTTATTATATTATATTTATAATTAACTTATAATATTTATAATAACTTATATAATTTCTGCGATCAAACCTAATATCGTGATGGTGGATCGGGCACTCTCGAGGGTATTTTTGTGAATGTCATCATACCGCATGACGAAAAGCTCGGGAAAGCCGAAACCAAACAGAAGAGGAAGAATCTGGGTTTGGCTCACGAGGTGACCCAAATGTGGTGGTTAACACCCACCGAAATCATCCCAATCGTTTTGTCAGTGAACGGTCTTTTTTCCCAACCAATCTAGAACAACATCTTAGACGGTTGGCATTCCGAGGCAGCACATTCCCGGAAAAGATGCAGAAAGTGGCGCTCGAAAGATACTTTCCGCATGTCTCAAACCCGGCCGACTGTGCTTCTGCCGAGGTTTAGTCTGCCACCTCCTTTCCTTAAGAGTGAATTAATGTGAATTTTGTTACAAAAAAAATTCTCTGCAATAAAATATTAAATCATAATTACAACTCAATAATAGGCCCAATACAGCTACTACTTCATCATTCGATGTGTCATTGACAATCGCTTCGGTTATTTGCAGTATGAAGTTGAAGGCTTCATGATTATTGACGCTTCGATTAAAACTGCAGCAATTGCATTTCAATTGCAGATGTCAATAACGGATTACATCAACAGTAGCCTGTGTTGCAAATTAAATTAAGAATATTAACGTTACATATTACGTTAAATATTACGTAAATTAAGAATAGTACCTGTGTACTATTCTTAATTTACGGCATTGATAATTGCCACTGAGTGTTTCGAGGATCTTTTAAAAATAACAGTGGCTTCAGGCCATTACATATCAATGCGATATATTTTATTTGACGTAATTTACATTCTCCGCAGCTCAAAGAATTCTAAGTGTATACAATATAAACCAGTACAGTATTGAAAACCTTGTCGATGTCTAATCAAGATAATTGGATTAAATCCAGGGCAATAAAAATCGTATCTTGTCATCTAAGACAATAAATACGTTCCACCAAACATTGGTCCTTCCGAATAAGTGCCTATACATTTTCGTTGATCTGATAAGTCGACCCCGTTAAACAGTATATTTATCTCTAAGAATACACACAGGATTTTCCTGAGTATCACTATGGGTCTTTTTGAAAAGTCAATCGTTGAAATCGCCGCTCGTGTAAGCGACCCGCGCCGCGCCATTGGGCCCGTAAAAAATGCAAATTCCGCGCCGGAATTTTCGGAAGGCGAGCTCACAGATCTTACATTGATATAGATAAGACCGTATTATTGTGAGTATTTCAGAGAAAAGTGTTCCAACTTTTACGTTGTTAACTCAATAATTTATCCCATTAATTTATAAGTACTCGTACTTGTAAAAATGGTTGGATATTTGAGAACATTAAAATGTTTGTATGTTTATTAGTCAAACACTCTAAAATAGTTCAACAGATTTGAATGAAATTTGGAAGATACATATACATACATAACCTACCTGGTTATATTCTAACATAAAGGATACTTTAATATATTAATTAAAACAGGCAAAACAAATAAACAGTATTAAATAAGTACTAATGGAAAAGATGGCGAATTTTTTTGGTATACACTTTAGTTTACTTTTAATAATTGCTTTGTTCTTAAGTCAAATGTTAATAACGACGGATCCATAATTTCATAAATATAATAAATTATATTTATTATATATATTTTTATGTAACAGTAGAATTGAATTTTTACATGAGCTTTACGTTCGACCTTACAAAATTATTTGCATTTTAAAAATAGGGCTGCCAACACAAATTATCCGAGGCAGAATTCCGATGTCACTTTAATATTCATGATGCTATTCATGTCTATAGGCAATGGCAATAGTTAAAATGGTTGTAAAATAATGGTTACACATGTACGCACACACGCAAACTTACACACGCACACGGCCACGTACATACATTTTTATATCACACACTAAACGATTACTTATATGACAAACACTTGACATTAGTGGATCATGCATGGGCTTTTAAAATGATTACACTACTACAATTTTAACAGACGTTTGAAAAGACTGTTGGGTTTCTTGCAGATTCTTCTCAATAGATAACGACATTCAGAACCCAACAGTACAATCATAAATAACGACGCATTAAATGAACTTGTAAACAATATTTTATTCTATTCTGGATGCCTGTAACACAGGTGCAATGAACACAAAGCGAATAGAACAAATATAGATACGATACATACCTACACACATACTTAAGTTACCGTGTAAAGACAAAGCGTTGAAAGATCCTCACAAATTATTACCGGGTAGCGACCCTGGATAAGTAATGGATAGCCAGCCCTGAGTAAAAGATTAGAGGCTAAACGGACGGATTAGACAAACCTCCGTTAATCCACCGAAATAAACAGATAACGTTTTGTTTAATTTATGAGTACTCATTATCAAGTTTTAGTAAAGTTAATTAAAGTAGAATGAATGAAAATGAAAAAAGTAACGAACGGACCCTTTGAAAACGTTTAAAATGAGAGAAAATGCTGTTTCAGTTTGCTTCGTTTTGTGTTGTTTTCCAGACGTGGATTAAAATTTTAAATACATTTCGCAACTACTCGTACATGTATATTTTTGTAATTTTTTTATCTTTATTTGTTTAAAAATACTACCTGGGCTTCAGCTACATTTGCTTTAGAATTTCTACAAGAAAATTGTCTAAAAAAATTAGAGGTATTTCCTCTTAACTTTTTTTAGATAAAGGGGTATTTCGTTTTCAAAAGAAATGATACGGAAACATGGTTGCTATTAATAAATAACTTACCTATTTATAAATGGTTATAACTTTCCGTCAGAGTCGATTTTCGGAATGCTAATTCTCTTCCTATCATATTGCAATACTCAAGTACAAATTTAGTACCTATTATAGTAATTATCGTCTCTTATAAAGCATAAATATAAATGGGGAATAATTTTAGAAACCTTAGAAGCCATAATTATTCATCCGGCATCCCTCTTTTAAAATATATCTAGTCATATAAATAAGTTATAAGTTGCACCAATGATCCCGACTTCGAAAGATTCCATTTTTAAACTAAGGGAAAAATTCTAATAATATTGTAATTATGTATAATTAAAACAAATAATATAATACTCTACTAATAAATTTAGGCAAAAATTTCTTTCTATCTTTTATTTTGTCAGGCATATGTTATGATACTTTTGTAATAGCAACATTTTGATAATATACACACAATATTATGTCTATTATTTATTAAAATACGTACAATACGTAGTAGTGTGTCCAGCCAATTCAAGTTATTTGATATAATTCTGAATATCAATTAAAAGAATCCACGCCATAATCTAATTGGTTCATCGAATGTACAAATGAAGTGACCCCGTTATCCTATCACTGTTAATTGAAATGGACATAAGTGTGAGTGGACGCCGAGATATTCGTATAATAAATTATATGAAAATTTGTTAAATTTTATTTATATATACTTTATTGTACACATTGATAATACATAAAAATATGACAGAGGTAAGTACATATACAAAGGTAAGTTTAACTCTAAAAGAGCCTAAACTCGCCTTTGTACGCCAGCAAACTCAAAGTGAAAAGAAGAATCAATGTCACTGTAAATTTTAATTACTTTTAAAATAGTTGTTGATAGTCAATTTTGAATGTAACTCATATGATGTTTAAATTTTTTTTGTACTACGAAGCAAACTTACGATCTACCAGATAGCGATTTTCAAGCATCAAGTATCAAGGGGTATCACTCGTGCATTTCCGACTCTCGTGCCATGAGTATTTTGAAACACAATTTTAAAATAGACTTATTATTAATAAGAATAACAAAACAATATCATTAACAAAGAGATGAACAGCAGTGTCCCTCTTGTAACATCGCCAAAGCCTAACTGCGGTTGCCAACCCGCTTGTCAAGTGTGGCAACTACTGGCAAAAACCCCTTTTATGAGGGAGGCCTATGTTCAATAGTGGACAGTTAAAGGCTGATATGATGATGGTTATTATTATTGTTATTAACAAAACTAAATATTCTAACAATAAATTATAAAGGAAAATAAATTATTAGACAAGTAGCAAACGAATCTAACGAGAGCCTCGTTTCGATCAGGACTCGCATGAATAAGAACAAGACAACGGACGTTTCCATTTCATTCTTTCTTATAGAATCGTTAGATATATTAATTTACCAAATATCTAAAGGGCTTACAACCTCGTTGCAAAAAAGGTCACAACAAAAAATTTAAGAGCACTCATACTTTTGTTTAACAAAGTGTGACAACGTCGCAAACTTCTGGCAATTTTTAAAAACAATTAGACAATTTTCAATATTTCTATTTCATTATCCAAACAGTGCTCTGTTAGTGAACTAAAACGTTAATCGTAGAATACGTTACGTATATGTATTTTTTTTATACAACTTAGAATGGCAAACAAGCTAACGGCCCACCTGATGGAAAGTGGTAACCGTCGCCTATAGATATGACATATACCATGGACATAACAGAGTATACTGTTTCGTCCATGATACCCCCCATGCGTTGCCATTCCTGAGGACTCAGATGTTATTCCTCTGTACCCTGTAAATTCACGCCATATCCCATCCTTCAAACCGAAACACAGCCATGCAAACACAACTGCTTCACGGTAGAAACACAAATGGGACAGAGGTACCCAAGCAATAGACTTTTGTACAAAGTCTCCCTCTGATAATTTTCATTTTTCATATTTCGCTTTAGAATTTTTTCAAAAACTCTTTTGCTATTAAAATCAAATTTTTCAATGACAGCTTAATAAGAATACGATCGCGTGATTAACATTTTAGTCCACTAACAAAGCATTTTTTACATAATCATTTAGAAACATTAAGTATAAATGTTTTAGAAAATTAACAGACTTCATTAAGCTAAAGTGACGTGTATTGCCACTAAATGGGCTAGTCGTAAAATACGGCGGAAACGACTTTTAGTAGCGTACACCTCTTTTATTGTAATGTTGGTCATTTAGTTATGGCTACGTGCCGGCCCAGTGTGTAGACGTAGACATATAGCATGCTCTCTCAATCATAGATCATGCTACATAGAGGTAGTCAGTCTCCATGATTAATGTGTAGTTTTTGGACGGATCTTTGCTTCAGACGTTTCCACGCCACGTGCGTTTAGTAGACGTGAAAGGTCTTTGCTCTTTTTCATCCTAATTGTTTCTTCAATTAAGTTATTAATAATATGTGTCGTTTACTGAAACCTCTATGTATGTCGTGTTGATATCTAGAATATGATAACTTTCCGAAACTATAGTGTAAATTAAAAAAATATATTAAGAAAGTGTTTTGTGTATAAACCTAGTTAAAGGTAATTTTGATATACTCTCGATCGTAGACAATGCTGCATATTATGGTAGATCTATATGAACAATTGAAGAGTACTATGTATAAGGGATTAAAACATGTCTTTTGCGGGCTCATTACTTAAAGCTTTTTTCTTTTAATATTACTTAATTTTTATATATTTTTAATTTGCAAAAGATGCTTTTTTAATTATAAAGCACTATTATACCTACTTGTACAACAATTAGTCCATTACCTTAAGGTTGTCTTGAAAAGATTGCTCTCAGCAATAAGACCGCCTTACTGTACTTATACAATTGTATCGTTATGTTTGTAAATTGTCTTGTTTATTTCCTATATTGTATAATGCAAATAAAGTATACTCATTCATTTATTCATACTCACTATGAAAAGTAAATAATTTTTTAAAATATTGTACACTTTTGTTATAATATATCCTGACTTTGTTTTCATATTGTACAAATATAGAAGGCAGTTAAATAAATTGAAAAAAAAAACCAAAGGTTCTGTTGGATAAATCTAACTGGGGCAGTTATTTTTTAACTATTCTAATGTGTTGGCCACAGATGGTCTTTACAGCTTCACCGGTGGTCACGGAGGCTTTCTGCGGGTTTGCAGTGCAGATGGCACCCCAAACTCGCTGAAGGGTATCGCAAAACGGTAGCCTCGGGTCAGGCCGCATAAATGCAAAAATATTTACTTTAAACTAATATTAAAAAGAGAAAAGATTTGTTTTTGTTTGTTATGGATAAACTCAAAAAAATATTTAACTGATTTTAAAAAATTCTTTTACATGTAGAAAGCTACATTACCAGAGAGTAACATAGGATATATTTTATTATAAAAAACTGTGCGAAGCCGGGGCGAGACGCTAATAACTAACAAAAATAACATTATCATATATGTACTATTTCGCACGGTATCACATACATACATACAGTAACTAATGGCATAACTTCAAGGGTAAATATCGATTAACGTTTATCGAGTAATTACCATACCACAAGTCGAACTTGGGTCTAACGATAGTAGGAACTATTAAGTAAGGCACCATAGAGAATACATTCATTGAGGATTAATCTATCGAGTTATATGGACAGGACAAGGTACGGAATTCGCTGCGGTCTCCTATTTACATATATCGGGCTTACTGTACTATCAAATATGTACTCATGTGGCATATTTAAGCAAATTTCTGAAAATTGTAACCATTTATCACGGCTTTACACGCAATAAAAACCAGTTTCCGTATTTTAAATTAAATCATATTGTGTACACCTACTAAAAGTTTTTATATAAAAAAAGAATAATACCAATTATTTAACTGTTTACGCACAAAACACGGTAAATATAATAATATATATTTTTAAGCTATTATATTTGCATGCTATTCTGTAGTGGCTAAATAGGCTCGATACTTTATGTAATGTAATAAATACCACCGATATCTACCCTATTTAATGCAAATAAATTTATTGTTTATTATTATAATTATACAACTTAGAATGGCAAACAAGCTGACGGCCCACATGATGGAACGTAGTAAACGTCGCCTATAGACATGAGCAGTACCATGGACATAACAGAGTATACTGTTCCACCCATGATACCCCTCCCCCCCATGCGTTTGCCATTCCTTGGGACTAAGGTGTTATTCCTCTGAACCCTGTAAATTCAATGCCATATCCCACCCTTTAAACCAAAACACAGATTTGCAAACACAACTGCTTCACGGTTGAAACCCGAATGGGACAGAGGTAACCAAGCAAATGACTTTTGTACAAAGTCTCCCTTAGTATCATATACTATGCCGTAGCTAAATAGCATTGTGATTATTATAGATACAAACTACTTTTTGCTAATTATTATATATCATAACTTCAAAATTTTTTTTATTAGCATAAATTTGTAAAGCTGTTTAATTATTTGTTGCTCAATCATGCTTAAACGACTGAAAGGATTTTAATTTCTTTTTTATAACACAGAAGTCAAACGAATATACGGCTCACTCGATGGTAAGTACCGCAGCCCATAAGTACTGGCAACACCAGAGGTAATGCAGATGTGCAGCCGGCCTTTTAAAAAGGAATATGCTCTCTTTTTGAAGCTTACGATGTCGTATCAGTTCGGAAATACTTCTACCGGAAGTTGATTCCAAATTATGGTTGTGCGAGAAAGGAAGTCTCTTGAAGAACGCACGATGGAGGACCGCCGCTCATCTAGGCAGTTTTTTTTTTAATACGTGATAATGGAATAGTAACTCCGCCTGTACTATCGGGATACGTTGGCGAGGTATCAGTGAGCGATGATAGGTGACGATGAAAGCAGGTCAATTAGCCCATTGTGACGAATTCCACTAGATATAACCACCATGGTTTCCAAGGGGAACCACGTGGAGGTCGACCTGATAGGGTGTATTGCTGGCAATGGGTCACTTAGACCCCATTACTAACAATTCCTTTCCCCCCAATCTAGGTAGTTGGGATGGAATTAAATGAAATTTGGTCATTAGAGAGACCATGGTCTGGATTAACATATAGAATATATACTAATAAATGCGAGCAAACCACAAATATGGTTATTTTCGTTACAAAGCTTAACCGGATCAAACCGGTTCAGGTAAGTAATGACAAATAGAAAGGTATCAGAAGCAGCCAGGTTGCTATTATTATAAACTTGATACCACTACGGTTACCATAATCCAGTTTAAATCCTTTGTTATTAGTTAGTAGTTTAAACCTACCTAATTAAAACTTTCCGGTTGGATTCGGTATATACGGTTCTTGGCTACGATACCTTTGACAATTTACGTTGTACTTATACCATTATTTACTCTGTGACCGAACTCATATTTCTATGATTTACCAACTTTTATTTGCCAAAACCGTGGTAAAGATTACATTATTGATAAGTTATCAGTCAGTCACGGATTAAAGGATTTATACATTAATAATCGAAAATATTCATTTAGATTAAAGACTTTATATTGTTCCCTCTATTTATTAGCATTTATAATTTGAGTTTGATGACTGAACTGAGTGGACAGTTTGCTCTCTGCCTATCCCATAAGGATGGCATAAATAAAATAGATTTAAATTTCTGTTCCCTATTCCTTCAATTTGTGTTTAGTGTAAACGAAAGAGGTGGCCTAATCAAAGCACTCTTTAGATACTCCATTGATATGCGAATAATTTTTAAATTAATACAAATAGATGGAGATTCTCAATTCTACCGATATTTTTTTTTTTTGTATACGAGTATATATTATGCGACGTCTTCGACGTTTTTCAAGGCACTTTCTTCCACGCACACCACTCTTTGGAATCAACTTCCAGCAGCAGTATTTCCGAACCGATACGACGACATGACATCATAACCTTCAAGAAAAGAGCATATTCCTTTTTAAAATTCCGATGACACAACTGCAATGCCGTTGGTGTTGTGGGTGATCATGGACGGCGGTAGTCGCTTATCATCAGATGAGCCGCATGTTCGTTTGCACCCTGTGTTGTGAAAAAAAAAATATATTACTAGTATAATAAAATTTTAACTAGACGATGTGTGTACATGGGAGATATTTGAGAAAAATTTATATGAGGACTCTTAATAAGGACAATAGAAGTATTAATATTAATTTTTAGATATACTTGTATTCTCTGTCTGTATGTTTGTTTCGGCATCACGCTAAAACTACAAGACAAGATTGGAATGGATATTACTGTTAAATTCCTGAAGATCTAACTTAAAAACTAAAGTGTAAAGTTTAATTTATCTTGATACGTCAACTAAAACTAGTCTATTTCATTGGTTCCTATTTCTGAAATCCACGCGTAGGAAATAGGAGGCAAAAACTAACTTTTAATAAGATTTGATATTTTTTCCAATCAAGTTTATTCCGGATATTTCCGGATCGCATGTTAATTTAGTTATAATAGAAGTCTCTTTTTTCCGAGAAAAATCACAAATTACTTTGGATTAGACATCAATCAAACTTTTCAACTTCAAGAATATAAGAACGATTTTTTTGCGAGAATTTCTATTGATTCCTCCTATGTTCCAAATTTTATTGTATTTTATTCTTTATTCAATATTATTTGTTGAGTTTAAAATCGCTTTTAAGTTTATGTTTGAAACAAGCAGTCGATACAATGGATTTTTTTACGATTTCGCGTACAATGGCCTGTGGTTATTCACCTTAGTGTTTTTAAACCAATCAAGGTCGTTTTCTATAAATTTATAATGATTATTGACTAGAATTAGTCATACATTTTGTATAATATACATTCATTATGACAATACAAAGGGAGATATATAATTTGCTGGATGCATACACGTAACTAATAATGTTAAAGGTTACCTCAGGGAAACCAGTAGCTATTCATTTTCTATTCTCTTTATAGAATGTAAAGGAAAAAACGCAAAAGAAATATACTGTGCTATTCATTCGTAGGTTATCGAAAAAATAATCGGCGTCCAGTGGGTTTTAATTCCTCTTAAAGGTTATTTTTTAAGGTTAAAAATTATTTCAAAAGTGGTCACTATGGATCATAGATATCATATTCTTATTACATTTTAATATTATCCTATAGTATACATATATCCTAGTAAAAAAGTATCTATAGATATGCAAAATGTATACTAAATAAAGCGAAAAAGTGTTTGAACACGCTATCTCCGGTACTACCAGTCGGACTTAAAAAGTTATTTTTGCATTTGATAGCATATTTCTTGAGAAGAGAGTACTCGACATCACAATACAAGCACGATTAAAGATCGTGATGATGGGAATAAAATGTATATACATATTTATTTATTCATTAGTACATATATGTGTACATGGCGGACTTAATGCAGTGTCAGAATACTCGAATGCGTTACTAGTAATTATTGATATACATACATACTAAAATTACATATATAAACGAATAGATATATATAAATAACAAATATACTTACACATATATGACATATACTATATTATAAACAAAATTGAGAATAATATAAAGTTCTTATATATTTGTAAAACAGCTCTCCTGGACGCTGTTTCGATATTAAAAATTATATATGGTAGTGAAATTTCTGTGTAGTATGACTATGTTCATTTCACAAGAATCGCCAAAGCGTAAGTGTCTGTTTCAACAAAACTTCATGGAGATGTCAAATTATGCCAGTCTACTAACGCTCAATAATAAATATGAGAACAAGTGACTTGGTAACAATCCAAGTCCTTGTCTCTACAAAACCAGCTATAAGCTGAGAAATAATATATATATATATATATATATATATATATATATATATATATATATATATATATATATATATATATATATATATATAATCATCGTCATCATATCAGCCACTATTATATTAGGCCGGCAGCACACCTGCAATGCCGCTGGTGTTGTGGGTGATCATGGGCGGCGGTAGTCACTTACCATCAGGTGAGCCGCATGCTCGTTTGCCCCCTGTGTTGTAAAAAAAAAATATGTCCACTGTTGAACATATCCCTCTCTTATTGGGGGGTTTTGTCAGTAGTTGCCACGCTTGGCAGGCAGATTGGTAACCGCAGTTAGGCTTTGGTGATGTATAAAGAAGGACACTACGCTCCCCTTCCCTGGACCATTAAGTTCTCTATGACGCACCTTACAGGAAATACTATACCAGGACCGTTTTATTAATTAATTTCATTAAAAGAGTATTTCTGTGTTAAATTAAACAACACTTGGTTACAATTTCATTAAGTGATATTGATGCAGACTGTAGTCCCTGGCTATTGCAAGCATTCAAGAGCCGCGTTGACCGTTTTCCATCAAACAGACCATTTGCTTATAACCTTTAATACATAAAAATATTTATCGATATAACTGTAAGGCATACTTATACATTTATTAAATCGATGCTTCTTTAAATAGAAATCTCCATCCAAATGCCCGCTTTGAAAAAGTTCCCAACTTTTCCAATATTCTCGAATTAACTTTTTTAATCGTCTCCCTGGTGTCCTTTTATAAGGAACGAGTTGAGAATGGATTTAAATAATACTATTTATATCCTATAGCTTCACCCGTAGGAATCAGTACATAAACTATGCTTAGTAAAGCCAAGGCCAGCCCAAGTCAAGGCGTGATGGCCTAGACGCATTTAAAATGGATCAATTTGAGGTAGCACACATCAGAAACAGGTCAACTCTGTCCAACAGTGGGACATCATAAAGTTAAGAATAGAATATATTAAGTTTGGATATACGTCTACAAATTTCAATCAAATCTGTTTAGTAGTTTTTGCGAGACAGAGTCACAAACTCTCACGTTTACAACACTAGTGGGATTCCATTTCACAATCGAGTTGTCGCATCTTCGTTTATCAATTGAAAAACATGCAACCTTCAACGAATATCCTTTGCAATTTGATGAAATGACGGTATTATCCACGAGGGAAAAATTACTCAGTCTAGTTGAAATTTCGTAATATAAATTCCGTAAATAACTAGAGAAGTCAGTGAAACAAAACGAATTACCCATGGGAACAAGTATTACTGGTACATGCGCAAGCTAAACAAATTTCCTAATGTATGTAATATATAAGTAATATTTACTAATCCTTAATCCATAATAATTAATTAAGATGAATAGATGAATGTTATTCTTTCACGCAATATAATAAAATACTGAACACATTTGATTGGAATGTAGTACATAGGTAGGTTATATTCTGACATAGCACATAGGTTACATTATATATTAATTCATGTGGGCGAAGCTGCAAGATACAGCTAGTGATGTTATAAATGTAAACGCTTTAACAAAATTTGCATGTTTTTGAGATGAACAAGGGCATAGGCTACTTTTATCCCGGTCAATCAATATATCCATGTATATGAAGCTGTGTATAAAAATTATTACGAAATAAAAATAACAAATATACTTACTACTATAATCCATAATTCAGTAATCAAAGACATTTGTTGACAGTCGCACTTTGTAGTGAACGTAATACACGACATGCCTGCATTTCATCAAGCATAAATCCAACATGGCCGGGGACGAGCCTATCCATCACTTTGGTTTACTATCGGTGATTTCCATCACCGAAGAATTAGATCGGAATTTAAAATGACGCACAAAGTGTTTGATGTCGGCCACATTCAATCTCAATTAAGACTTTTACAATCTAGAAGTCTTTTTTTTTAACAACTTAGAATGGCAAACAAGCTGACGACCCATCTGATGGAAAGTGGTAACCGTCAACTATAGACATTAGCAGTACCATAAACATAGCAGAGTATACTGTTTCTTCCATGATAACCCCCACGCGTAGCATTTCCTGAAGATACAGGTATTTCCGTTTTACTCTGTACCCTGTAAATTCACTGACATATCCCACCCTTCAAACCGAAACACAGCCATGCAAACACAACTGCTTCACGGTAGAAATATGTATGGGACAGAGGTGGCCAAGCAAACGACTTTTGTACAAAGTCTCCCTCAGGTGTATTATATATAATATATAATATTAAGTATTATAATTAATAATACTTAATAATTTTATTATTAACTCTCACTTTTTCAGAGATGATGAGCTGATCATCGTCATCTTCTTACCCTTATCCCAATTATTTAATTAAAGTTGACGTAATATAATTTCCTTTTGCATTAATCTCTATTCGCAGTCATTTCCGCATTAACTCCCATTCTGGTCGATATAGTATTCGCACAGTCCATCCATGTTTTCACGTTTTCCTCTACCCTTACAACCTATCATATTTAATACATTCTATTACATTAATATTTAATACTTTTCTTAGGAAAACTGAAACGCAACAATCTATACGAGGTCTGTCCGGAAAGTTCGTATAAAAGTGTTCTGGAATGCGAGAAAGAGGAGTGGGGAGGCCAGGTAAGCGCAGGACCCCTTCCTTATGTCCCTAACAATGCTTCAGTTCTGGTCTGACCGCCGTGCGGTGCGAACTGGCTTGTCACGCCATCTGTGAAGTTACCTCTTAACGAAACCCCGTCGGCATGGAGCCCGCTTCCGTTGAAGAGCAGCGCGTCGTAATCAAGTTTCTCTCGAAACTCGGCAAGAATGGCCGTGAAAGCAAAGAGTGGAAGACATCCGGGGAACCACGAACAAAAAAATCAAGAAAATCCCGCTCAAATGTCAAGACAATGTTGATTGTTTTTTTCGATGTTCGGGGGATTGTCCATCAAGAATTCGTCCCTCCAGGCCAGACAGTTGATGGAAAATTCTACGTCGATGTGCTCAGACGCCTCAAAGCTCGTGTGGCACGAGTTCGTCCAGAATTGGCGCGAGAGGGGCGTTGGATTCTTCACCACGACAATGCCCCTGCCCACACCTCTCTTGTTGTCCGTGAGTTTTTGAGTAAAAATTCCATTACGGTGACCGAACACCCCCCCCCCTATTCGCCGGATTTGGCCCCGTGTGACTTCTTCTTGTTCCCAAAAACCAAATTGGTACTTCGGGGGCGGCATTTGGGGGACATAAATGAGATAAAAAAAGCTACGACGGGGCAGCTGAGAAACCTACAACCAGAGGACTTTCAAGGAGCCTTCTCACAGTGGAAACGGCGTTGGCACAAGTGCATTATGTCACAGGGGGAGTACTTTGAAGGGGATAAAATTGATTTACCTGAATAATTGTAAAATAAAATTTTTAAAAACTTTTATACGTACTTTCCGGACAAACCTCGTATTTAAAAGACTACTCATAGGAAAAAGGTTTTAAAATTTTATCTCCTAAGGATAAGGATTAAGGTGTTTATATAAAATTCCATCAACATCGAACCTGCAAAAATCTTGGAAACGTAAACATTCGAATTCAGGCTAGGAGATACATGATTCAGCAGTTTTAGATAAACATTTTCTAAGAAGTTGAAAATCTGTGTTAAGAGTGTTTATAACGAAGTATTGCAACGGCGGCTTGCAAACGGTATCAAACCTTTAAATCTTAGGAGAGATTTTGCCTCACTCTGCGTGTTCTACCGCTTTTATAAGAGATTGTGTTCAGAGGAATTGTTCAATATGATGCCCACGGCCACTTTCTACTATCGTACGGCTCGCTATCGACAGAGAGTTCACTCTCATACCCTAGAGCCTAGATGTTCGCGTACAATACGATTTGGTGAGGTGTTTTCTCCCACGAACACTCAGGTAATGGAATCAGCTCCCTGCCGAGGTTTTTCCAAGAGACTATAACATAGGGATCTTCAAAAGGGGGTAAATAGATTTCTTCAAGGTCGGCAACACGATATACACCTGGTACTGCAGGTGTTCATAGGCTACGGTGTTCCCTTATCATCAGGTGGGGAATATACTTGTTCGCCACTTAGTTCTCAGTGGTACAAAAAAACGTCGCAATTATCCATCAATTTTCAAAAATGGATTAAATTTTTTCAAGGTTTCTGAATATTTAAAAAGTGCTTAAACTACGATTTAAAATGTTTATCATAGTATTCTATGCAATCTGTTGGTTGCATATAAATCTACCACTAAAAACATTGCATTTACTTCAGATTTTGTTTTAAAATTTTTAAAATACTTTTTTGCTATCAAAATCCAAATTTGTATGAATAGCATTTTAGTTCGTAAACATAAAACTTTTTAAATAATCAGTCAGAAATATTGAAAACTCTTCAATTGTTTTTGTAAATTGACAGATAAATACGATTTTGTTGCACTTCCTCGAATTAAAGTAACAAACACTCAAATGAAAATCACAATATGCTGACAATTAATTAGGAAATGTACTAATTATTATAATAATTTGTGATTTTTGAATTAAAATTAACGATAGTAAAATTACGCCATTTTATAACAATATTCATTCCTAAAATCTTAATAAGACGTTACACTTGTACAGAAGTTAGGTAACACTTAATTTAGCTTAATGTCAAAACTTCATACATTTCAACGCCTTTCGCTGGGAATTCGAGATGTCTCATATAAAATTCTATTCAAATTCATATTTACCATTCCACATCTGTTTCTTTTATGAATGAAAATTGTAATCCTATTATCACGTACTTGACGGTTGCGTTACCTGAAACAAAAATATATTTTTGATAAATGTCAACGAAAGATTAATTTTATTGATGATTCCGTAACGGATACATTTGAATATCAAATAAATGAGAGAAAAAAGGAAAATATATACATATTTCGTCGACAATTGGCACATTGGACATTTTCGTTGACGTCATCATTTTAGCCATACATCATGCACAGCTGAACAAAGGGTTCCCTAATCGCCCTATGATGTCTCATAATCTCTAGGATCAATGCGTCTTATCCTGTTATCTTTATTCGTCTAAAACTGTATTTCTAAATTGAATTTATTGTTTTTTCTTTTATCAACTGAAATATATTACGAAAGTAAAATATTTCTGACTTACAGTACTTTAAAAAAAATTTGTTGAGTTAGAAATATATGAGCATAGAATTGTGACCAGAAATGGCACTAATTAGCTATCCTTAATTTAAATATATATCTATATGAGGATACATAAAAATAGGTTGAATTAATAATAAAAATTTTAGACCGTTCCAATTCCAATTATTTTTATTCATATGGAGTTGTTTACAAGCCCTTGAAAATAGTATTTTTTTAATCTACTACAGGGGTTGGGAGGTTGTTTTCTGTTGAGAAGAACCCGCAAGAAAGTCAACAGATTCTCTTTTAACACACACACACACACACATACATATATATATATATATATATATATATATATATATATATATATATATATATATATATATATATATATATATATATATATTATAATTATATATTTATTCCAAATAAGACAAGGAGGAGCTCTAATCACTACTGTGTATCACTAGCATAGGCGTCTTCCATTCCATCTTCATATATTAAAAAAAATTGATCGATAAGGAAAAACTATTCTTATGTGATGACCCCCCAAACAAGCTATCGTATTGTAGAACAATTTCCTGTATGATAGAGCCACGAATTTAGACTATTATAAATAAATGACTAACATGGAATATTTTTAAGACACTTATCAGTTGTTTTTTTTTTCTTTATCCTAACATCCTGTTCATAATTCAGTAGCATATTTGGCTATAAACTAGTAGCAAGGACTATATATATATATATATATATATATATATATATATATATATATATATATATATATATATATATATAATGTAATAATGATGATACATCAGAACAGCACACCATCAAAAAAATAAAAATAAGGTAGAAAAATACCTACGATTGAAGCAAAAAGTATAAATAAAAAGCAAAAGAAAAGAAAGAGAAAAGTAAGCGACTTAAAAATGTGTTACATGATATCTTTTCATTAAGTTTTACCAACTGATTATACAAATCAATACATTATTGATTATCGCTTCAACTTAGTGATGTGTCCGGTTTTATATAACTTTTTTCAGCAAATAATAAATTTTGCTACAGAATCTTATAACAAAATTTGCTATAGTATCATAAATTTTGTACGATATTGTCAATATATTTCCAAATTATATGACAGCAAAATATGGTTGGCGGGTGGAAACTGCTGAATTGGCAAATGTTGGGTCTAGAAATCTGAAACTTTACACACGGGTTTCTCAAATAATTTGGGTAATAAGAAGGAATACCGTTATTATTATTAATTTCGGAGCGCAGCTGAAACCACGAGAAACTGCAAAAAACTACTCGTTTAAACATATTTAAAAGTACATACTGAGGTCGTTGACTATTAAAACATGTAAACAAGCTGTAGTTACAATAGACTCTGAACAAACATTCAAAACAAAAGCTTAAAAATATGACAATAGGATTTTAATTCGGATAAAATAATTAGAATTTTAAATGAAGGTCATAAGTCGTGACATTAACATTATAGTATAATAGTTATCTATTTCGTAAATCATTAATTTAAAATGTAGCTAAAATAGTGTATAAGTGACTGTATGGGAAAATGAACTATTATATCAAATGACATTAATGCAGGAAATAATTTAATTATGTAGTTTTAAATGCCTATAGGTATCATCATTGTCTCACCATTGTTTCATCATATAAAACTACGAATACAATACAATTTAACGTAATTGGTGATGTAGTGGTTTAATATACTGTGCCACCTCGCAATGGTTGCGGGTTTGATCTCCACACAGATCAAACATTTGTAAAATGTATGATATGTATTTACAAAAAAAGAAATATTTATTTACATAGTACTGACGTACGTACGTACTTTCTTTACTAGACAACTGTGTCTAATACTTACCCATAATACAAACTCTGCTTAATTCGCGACTAGATGGCTTATAACACTTTACCCATGGGGATAGAAAGCCATAACAATATAAATATCTTTTTATCTCTTCTCTTCGTATAGTTTATACTGCTGGTCGCAGATGGCTATTACAACTGAGAGAGTGCAGGGACAAGTGCTGAGGGCACTCCAAAATCCCGGAGAGATCTTACGGAACGACTCAAGGTCGAGAACTGCCGATGGATTCTGGCAATTGCTTTGAATTATTATTTACTAGCTTTTACTCACGACTTCGTTTGCGTGATAGGGATATGTTCATTAATCGATATCGAAAGCTCTATGTCCACATATATATCCACATAGTACGAATGTACTAAATTTCATGACTATTGGATGAATCGTTAAATTATCAAAAGGTAACAAACAAAGAAGCCCTCTGACAACAATAATATTAGTAAGGATTCTTTCTTATGGATCGGAGGACTCCTGCAGAAAGAGTACGTACCGCGTCGTATTCTGACAAGACGAATGTGTTTTCTAAGAAGGCACAATAAAAATAATTTACTTCACCACAGTTGAAGCGATGGAGAAAGATTGAAGATAAAATCTGTTTCTGGCGATAAATCTCCCAGAACTGCGACAACTAAACGTTGTGAAAATGATACCTCGTAAAAATACCTCGCGTTAAATCCTCGACGTGCAAACAACGAATGTAGCGATCTAATAATTTGCCTGAAGACTTTAGAAAGTTTAGAGGTAAAACACTTGTCGGTAAACGTGCGTGAATAAAAGGCAGCCAGTTGGAGATTGACGGCTAATATGGAAGGTTGTGGAACTTCTGGTAGTAACAGTGGTTGGTCAATATTCGAGTGTTGCCAATCACACACATACTAATGGTAGTGGAATTGAACAAAATAATTCTAATTAAATAATAGTAGATATTCTAAGGATATACTGTTTCTATAATTATTAGAAAATTCTTTAAAATAGATATATCCCAGTACCTCTGAATATTTAATCGAAACAAACAACGGTTGAAAGATGACAAAACATTTTGAGCCTTCCATACTACTACGACGCTGCATTCAGATATGAAGTGAGTATGGAAAGCTTCAAAATTTTTGCTAATGATTCCATATTCAACCTGTATACTCGTATGCTTACAGCTTAAAATAGTTTTACAATAACCCGTTTTATTGAAGTATAAATCACTATATAAACAAAATTTTACGATCTTGAAACACATATAGATCTGACCCTTCGATTTCTTTATAGAGGTCCTAGGAGGTACACTGAAAAGGTAGAATATATATTTTTACATCTGCTATGCCTGCGACGTCGTTGGTGTAAATTGACTATATAAGCAATGTGTAAGAACATTTTCCTGTACTGTTCCTAACACTGTGATATATGAGCATGCTAATAATACGCTGACTTGTACGAATTAGAAATGAAATTGCTAATTTGGAAAAAATAGTTTTCCTTTAACTATACACTCAACGTTAAACATATGATATTTCTACGTATATTAGGATATTTGGTACAGCTG
Organism: Galleria mellonella; assembly: GCF_026898425.1. Classification (NCBI taxonomy): domain Eukaryota; kingdom Metazoa; phylum Arthropoda; class Insecta; order Lepidoptera; family Pyralidae; genus Galleria; species Galleria mellonella. The sequence goes on from NW_026442061.1 coordinate 590,408, forward strand.
AATAGATTAAGTTATTTTTAGGATAAAATCGAAATCGTTAACAATACGTAAAATACACAAAAAATTCCTGAATCAAAAATTAATCTAGTGTTAAATTAGTACGAAAGGTAAAAATATTTTTATCAATTTTGAATTTTTATTCATGAAATTTTTAACCTAATATATTCTATAGCATAGGTAGATTCCTACTTTTACGCACAGCTAATAACTTCCCCATACATATAGAAAAAAGAGCGAGACCCTATCCTACATAAAAAAATAGAATATATTCTATCCTTAGATTATATAGATAGAGCATCGAGCCTCAAAAACGGGCCAACTTTTTGTCAGCTAATTGTCAAATTAGGCGACTCGTTTTTTTTATTAGTGTTCTATTTACTTACGCACAAAATGTATCTTGGTGTATCTATATTTAATTATTTATAATATATTATATAATGAGTTTTTGTGCATTAAAAAGATGCAGAATTTATAAGACAAAATAAATATAGAAGTTATAAAGGAATCACTCATAACTATTTATCATATCAAATTGTATGAAAAAGTTGACCAGCTTTTCTTGTAACGATTGTATAAAGATTATTTATATAATTTAAGATTGTATCGTATTTTACGCAAACAAACCAAATATACACGGCTATTCAGAAATAATTGAGACCGACTATCCATATCGTACAGAGAATTAAAATAATAATAAGTTCAAAAGTATGTACTGAGTTTAGTAAAAAGTTTTACAGAATTCAAAATGCTACATTCGACTACACAAAACAAAAATATACATACAATTTGTTATAAGCACGCAACCCTTGTTGCGTAAGACCGACACGAACTAGACAGGGTTTTACAAATACGCAGATATTAACTTTTAAAATGTAAACACTGAACTTTTCAATTAAAAATGTGAATATACATATTAACTGAGACTAATAAAGCTGACTATATCCAAAGATATACAGTAAATAAATAGAAATATTACGTGATAATGTCGACCACAAATATCCTGCATAACGGAACATTTTCGGATCGTAGATAGTGGGTGCAACGGGGGGTGGGCTGATGAATGGGTCTAATCCCCCTGGTCTCCTCACTCCCTTTTAACCCAACATCCACTCGGCTCGCTCGGCCCTCTTATCCATTGTTTGCGGAGAACTGCACTACATGCTCATAGAACGCTACGTATGCATTTTGCAAGCCAAGTACCGAATTCAAAAGACGATGTGATAGGAAGATATTGCGCTTGAAGACAAACAACAAGGCATTTCCTTTTTGTTATCACTTATTATTATTATCAATTGTTTTTTTTTACTAAAAAAATGTAAAGGAATGTTACGCATACAGCTATGTTCGGTCTAAAATAATTTCGACGCAGCATATTCCGCATGAAGATTATAATGCATACCACAGACATGGATGATGACTGTAATTTAATTTCACGGAAATAAAGGCTAAAACCTCCGGCATTTCAAATTATACACCTATTTTAATCTGTAGCCTGTTGGCCCTTTCAAGAGACTACGGAAATAATTATATGTGGGTGTATCAAAACTTGGAATGAGAATCAAGTTATGAACTCAATATTTTGAATGTAAATTGATTAATAATTTTATCAATGAAGCTGACATTAAAGTAATAAAATAATTGGAAATGTCTTTATATAACTTCACGGAACTATTAATCGTTCTCTTTGAAAGCTGTACAGCATTTTGCCTTTGAGTTTGCCAGTTCGGCGTTTCATTAAACGGTAGATGGGAGGTACCAATAACATTTCCGAGCGGTTAAACTTTCCACATTATCTTTTTAAATTTATATCGCACTTTATTATAAAATGTTGCAAGCGTAGTAAATATTTTTAGATTAAAGACTTCACAAAATATTACAGCTATAGTATTCATACTAACAATTTTCCTATCTACATAAAATTTTAATTTGAAATAAGTATATTTAATATTTGAAAGCAAAATTGGAATTAAATTGTATTTAAATATTATAAGAATTATTAAATACCAGTGTTTGCGGAGGATTAACGAGTTTCAGATGTGACTATTTGCCATTTATTAAAGGTATTTTGGACAAAAGCAGTACAGAGTTACCAAAAAACTATAATGTCTAATAGTAACAAGGGGATCAGACAACAAAAAAAAGTTAGAGGCAAATCAAAACAATGGTTAGGCCAAATCTCTCACTGACTAGAGATATCCGTTTATTTTTATATCACGAAGGTGGTAAACAAGCATACAGCCCGTCTGACGGTGGACTAGAGGTATCACGTACGCGTTGTCGACTTTGAAGAAACCTTAATACACACTTTTGAGGATCCCCAACTTTAGTCTCTAAAGAAAACTACGACAGGGAGCATTCTACAGCTTGAACGTTGGCAAGTTAAAAAGCCCTCTAAAACGCACTGTACACGGCCATTTAGGTTCTAGCGTGTAGACAAGAGAAAACTCTTAAATTATAATGATGATTACCATCATCAGTCATCTCTGATCTCTACCACTTCCACACAAGAGCGCTGATTCTAGAAATTAGGAATCAGAATGCAGCACACCCATACCACATTCCACATTCTCATAACTTATGCATATATCAGATATTAAGTCAGTTTTTTTTCAATAGATAGGCATAATATATTATATATCATAGTATTTATATATATGTATATATGAATGTTTGTATATTGTACATATTATTATATAACATATTAAATACAATTAAAAAATAAATTCATTATGTTAGTATTTATGTAATTTACCATATTCTATAAAATAAAAATTATTTTATTGTTTAAACCGACTTCGGATATCTATGTACACCCTGAATTAATCCTATGCTAATGCATAGGACTTAATAGTCCACATTTTATACCATATTTTATTGGTCAATAAAGTTAAATAATTAGAATGTACCAAGGAACAAGACAAAATTTGCCGGTGTCTCCAAGAATAATTAGATTTATTAACGATGTTTATCATTATCGTAATATTGAAAATCTAATTGCGCATCTCATCAAACGAAACAGAAAATTATAATTCAAGATTTCACTTCGAAAAATAAATCGACAAATTCGGAATTAAATGCGTAATCAATGTATAAATGACTTATGCACGAACCAACAGAAAAAATTGTAAAATTTAATGGATCTGCAAAATAAAATCAGAACAGTTTCTGTGACGAATAGATTCGAAGTTACAACAATTGACAGAGGCATTTTAAATTTACGATCGGGACGCTTAATGTTTTTTTTTTTTTTTAATGGATGATAATGGAATCGTCACCCCGACTGCGCTAACGGTATACGCTGGCGGGGCATCAGTGAGGGACGTGAGAATGAAAAGGTAGGTCAGTTAGCCCATCATAATATATACACCTACAATTCAACACAATGATTTCCAGGGAGACCACGGAGAAGTCGACCTGACAGGGTATATTGCTAACAATGAAACTGATAGTCCGCATTATTAATAATCCCTTACCCTCTGCAATTAGATTATTAAAACATCAGTTATGTAAGTAAATATTACCTACATACCTGATGTTTCATTGCCAACGTTTCGACATGGGTTGCAACAAGTCGTGGTCACGGCAGGAAGAGGTTTTCTTCTAACAGCCCGCGCAATTTAAATTTCACCCTCACTAATGTGAGGAATTAAAATTAAAATTATCACTATTGTTTATATCTACCCCACATATCGCACTCACGATATCCACACTGTATCATTCACCTGTAATCACATCGCATTTAGTCCCGATCGTAAATTTAAACTATGTGTAAACAACGCGAAAGGTTAAAATTAACAACTGCCTGAAATATTTTTAAACCAGTACTAAACCACTAGGCCATAAAGTTCGTATTAATCGTTAGTATATAATATAATCATATTAATATGAACGGAATCTGTTTATGCGAATAGTTCTCTAATTATACAGTTATTTGGCAATTACCCACTGTATGCACAAGAATTTGGATGCAGCATATCTGTGGATTTGCTAATTAAACACGGCTAATTGAAATCTAATTTGATTAATTAGCATATACGAATAGTTACAGTCGGTATGTAATTTTAGTATAATATTTGTTATTATATTTTCCCAGTGACTTTTTACGCATGGATTTAGGAGAAAAATAAACCAATAAGATAAACTACCTTTAAATCGCATATCAAAGTAAAACATACGACAAATTTTACGTTCGACATTCAGAAACACAACTGTGAAAACTACATCCAATCTGGTTGAATAGTTTTTGACTGATACCGGATTAAATATACAGAAGATTGTTTCCACTGTATTGCAATTATTAAGTACCCTCATTTAATTTTTTTTTTCTGTATAATCTTATATGTATAGTCTATCTAGTTAAATTATGTGATATAATATATATAACCATACCCCTTGAAGAATATGCCAAAGACTCTATACCTATACTCTACAATATATCCCTTCCTTCATTCATTTCCTATATCCTCATATACCTCGTCTGTCACTTTCGTAAATGTTATCCACCTATTACCACACTGGTCAGTGGCTTGATTATTGTACGATTTTATTTCGAGTTATTCTTTTCCTGCCCTGGCGCTGTATTGTGCTTTATTCCCCTAATTGCCTCTTACGAAATCCTGAAATCGGAAATGCGTGGTGACACATCATATTTCTCTCCACTACTCCAAGATATGTAGTATAATAATCCTTAATATTGGAAATGTGAAAATGCGTTTGTTTTTATGTCTATTAATTAATATATCTAAGTCATGCAAACGAAGACACGGAGAAAAATAGTTGATAATAATTTCCAAAAATAAGTGAACTATAAAAAGACAGATATGACGAAATTTTGTTATTTTTTACGCAACTCAAAATAGCAAAAAAATCTAACTGTCCATTTACTAAAATGTGTTAACTGATAACCGTCGTCTATAAACATCAAAAGCACCATGGATATCACAAAGTACACTGATAAGTACCATGATAACTCTCATATATTCCCATTATAAAGATACGGCTAAGTTATTCTGCCTCCTGTAATTTCACTGCCATATTTCAATTTGTGTTTCCAAGTTCTTTTCACCTTTCAAACTGAAACATACTCTGCCAAAACACAGTTGTACTTTCGGAGGGGGAAAGGGATTGTTAGTAATGGGGTCTAACTCACCCATTGCCAGCAATACACCCTATCAGGTCGGCCTCCACATGGTTCTCCCTGGAAACTATCGTGGTTAATTCTAGTGGAATTTGTCACAATGGTGGGTTAACTGACTTGCTTTCATCGTTACCTATCATCGCTTACTGGTGCCCCGCTAGCGTATACCAATAGCGCAGGCGGGGTTACCATCAATTTTCACCCATTAAAAAAAACAGTCATGCTTTACGGCAGGAGACATTTGTACAATCTCCTTCCTCTTTTTTGTATATGGAACTTCAAACTTGTGAAAGCGAGAACATGTACAAAACGAGCTCAAACTCGTACCATTTTTTATTCTGCGCTAAAACCAAATGAACTACCCTAATATTTAAATAGCCATCATCGCCACTCGATCCCCACTGTCGAAGTTTAATGTCACTTAAATAGCTTTTTTCGATGTGTTCACGGTTGAATTTAATCTCCGTAAGTCGAGCGAATCGTGAAACTTGGGTAGTTTAAAAGTTCGACGCACCTGGGAGCAATTTCATTAAAATGTGATGAGTGAAATCTATTTGACAAAGTCGTAGCAGATTCGGAATCCGTTAACTTCAAACATACTTCTCTTTGAGGCACGTACCTAATCAAACTCCATAGCACAAACACATATCTACACAGGACGTACAGTATCTAAAGATACACTTTATTAAAATACTTGTAGCAAAAGGTATAAAGAAAAAAGATTTTTTTTAATTCTTACATGTACGATTATCATCGAGAAGTAAGAGATTATTAATAATGAGCGTCTATCAGCCCCATTGGTAGCAATACACCCTATCAGGTCGACCTCCATGCGGTTCCCCAGGAAACCATCATGGTTAATTCTAGTGGAATTCGTCACGATGGGCTAACTGACCTGCTTTCATCGTCACCTATCCCTCACTGGTGCCCCGCCAGGGTATACCGATAGGGCGGGTAGGGTTACCATTCCATTATCACCCATTAAAAAAGACTTTAAATATATCCTTTCAGATAAAAACTAAAAAGAATTTTTCAATCGGTTTATAAACAGCGGAGTCCTAAGATAACAAACATAAAAAAATACAATCGAATTGAGAACCTTCTCCTTATTTTAAAGTCAGTCGATAACGAAATTTAGTGAATCATTTATTCTATAACCGTATCAACAAAGACATCTTCAATATTTTGTTCTTCAGGTTCCATTATGAACTTATAAGTGCCTATAGGTATGGCATACAGTTATAATTCAAGAATTCCTCTCTGGCAATATTGGACGACAAGAGAGCCATTTAATTTTCCCTAATGAAGAGAAAGGACAAGAATAATGATAATGTTGTGACGTTTTAACGCGTGTAATCGGGGGCCATTCGGAGTATAGCTCTGCGTTACGCCCCTATAGGCCAACTTGAGAAGTCTTAAGACAAGAACAATTCACGGAGTCAAATGTGCAGAATGGATTTATGACACATTTAAAAAATGAACTTTTACTTTTTAATGTCTTTTTTAAGCACAAGGTAAAAGTACATAATGCTTTATTTTTAATCTATCTAATGGAATGTGACTTGCACTTTATATCTGAACGTTGTCTGAATTGTTAATACGAGTAATATAATTTTCTTTATAAATATTTAATAGCTTGTAATTTTAATTCATAAACAAAATGTAAAAAATCTTTGCCCTCGAAAAAAGGTATATTACTTTTATCTCATAGTTTAATTTGTTAAATAAAATTATTTAAATTAATAACTAAATATATTATTTATTATTTACCAATAGTAAAAAACTTGTGAATCGCAAACTATAACAGATCTATAACGAACGAAAAAGACTCGAATGACGTTGCCATAGAAGCTTATGCAAAACTCAGGCTGGTGGTGTTCATTTTTGTCATTTATGATATGAATAACCTTCCTGAATAACATTATAACGTGATAGTTTGTCTGTTTGTCATCGTCATGGGTTTTCATATACGGTATATAGCATTTTTTTATTCCGCTCAATCAAAATACCCCAGTCACACGGACTAAGTCGCGGATAAAAATTTGTACAATAATTTTGTAAATAAGTACATCTTTATACAAAATTTGTCTATAAACGATTGTGTAAGAAGCAATAAGTAAAATGAATCACAACCCACACAAATTACCCTAATATGCTTTAGTTCATAAATTCCTAAATTTAATTTACAAATTTCAAGAAATCCTGAAGACGAATCTTTATATATCAAAGTTTAAAATTATCGGATTTCCTCGCGAACAAGTTCATTATATTACACAAAAAACAGCTATTTCCATGGTAACACACCATTTAGTAGACACATTAGTTTGAAAATATTTGAATTTAGAATGCGGAATCATGGAAGTACGTCCTAATAAATACAGACAATTTAAGAAACTTTGCCTATTTATTATTGATAAAAAAAATATTTTTAACTTCAATAGTTTTATCTAATATAAAGCTAATACGATTTTTTTTTTAATTAAATTACTTATGGGAAATGGATTAAAATAACAAATTAAGTAGATTACTTTTAACATTTTTCTACAGAGACATGGTCGATGGCAAAAATCTTTTTAGAATGGTTTGTATCTAATGTCGCTTCATAAAATATTATTGCAGTGATTTCCCTCTATGATTGATCATGACTATAATCCCAGACAATTGAAAATAGTCACTTTGGAAGTTTCATAACAAGATCCTAAATGGATTCATTACAATTCATCTAATTATAAATTTACTACGAGAATCCGTAAAGTGTACCGCTTAAATAGAAGTTAATTTAGCAATGAGCAATTTAACAACGCAATTCATATCAAAAGATCCATTTTACACGGATTTCATAGGGAATTGACAATTAGATGTAATAGCATGGAAGTAATATGAGTCGTTTAAGGAATTTAATATGAAAATAAAGTGGCTATTTTAAGTTCATAAACGGGTAGTCATGAAGCGTCTTGTCAATCGTTCAAAACGCCCACACACTATATTGGAATCCAACATGACGTTACACAGAATACGTGTGCCTATGAGGATTACTCGCCTCACGTAACAGACATTTGGTCATGTACGTAGTAATAGATAATACGCAGTTTGTCACAAACGCAAGTTGACTCATTTCTCAGTCACAAAATACCAGAGAAAATAGTAAAGCAACATAATTTCTTCCATTAAAATCTAATTAACAATAAATAAAAAAAAAAGATATAATGAAAATTATTTTATTATTTAAAAGCAAAACTAACCCAATAAAGTGAAAAGCTATCATGAAGTGTTTTCCGAAATACTTCATGGTAGACTTTGGGATTTAGAGATTTTGGCACCGAACGAAAGTTAAATTTGATGTTAAAATTACACGTTTGAAACTTTGGACTTTTGTGATAGGATTTATGACGAACGAAATGTCAAGCTCCACTTACTGGCCCGATTTTGGTATGAATGAAAACACGAAATTGAGTCCGAAAATTCGGAATTTCATTTTATAGTAGACCCCCAGATGTTTTACCAGAAACAATATTATTTATTATTCGTGGTATTAGTACAATTTTGACAAACCACGTATATAAGGAGCTGCAATTATGGCAAACTGCATAATTGCAGCACCTTAAGGTTGTGACATCTACATATAGGACGAAGAACTATCGTGACAAACTATTGAGCTACTGTATACATGAACCAACTTTGTTTTGGACTTAGCATGTGTAATCCGCCAAGGATTTTCTCGTCTGCGTTGGTCCTTGGTTTAATCTATCTGTACAATGCCTGTTCTATATTTAAATTACTCTCATCCCTCCATCTAGTATACAATATCATTTCTACACATTTTAATTCCCCAAACAATTCCCGAAAGAAGCGTTATACTCGTATAGAAAATTTTCATTTGAAGATCTCTCGGTTCGTTATTAGCCACACTGCTATAGAATTTGCATAAAAATATCAGAGAAATGAGATGAGCTGCGCCCTGAATCTTATTACGAATTCAATATGAATGTTTAAAAAGCTAATATAGTATTTAACATGTTAATAATGTATGCAAGAATTTTTTTAACCTTTTAAGAAGTTGCAGAGATCCGATGGGTCAGGATCGTACTTTATGAGAAAACATAAGCAAGCCCTGTGCCATACAATGGACAATATGCCAGTCACGATAAATGAATAAGTGAAAAGGAGTTTTACGTTTTCGTTTATTGCAGCCTGGACTCATACGTCTGATTTGAAATATTTTGAATCAAAACGTAGTTCAGTACCATTTCTCACGGTTCAAGATTAAACGAATTATTTAATTGTAACAACTTACCAAAAGTATTTTAACAATTTTCAATACTTCGATTATAAATAATAAATTTAAAAATTTTGTATAAAAAAAAGCTAGTCCAGCTTTCTCAATCTAATTACACATAAGTTAAACCAGTACTTATTTAATTATCTACTTATTAAATTAAAATATAATGTGTGCAAATAAAACTTATAACAATAAAAATTAAAGGAAAAATAAGTGCTCTATTAGCGAACTAAAACATTAATGATGCAAGAATATTGTTATTAAGCAGTCACTGAAAATTTTAATTCTAACAACAAAAAATTATTCAAACAATTGGAAGCTAAATATGAAATAGATTCAAAATTTTTACTCGTGAATATATATGCAATGTATGATTAACATTAGCAGAGCGCTTTTTAAATAATCAATCAGGAACATTGCAAAATGGCTAATTATTTTTGAAAATAAACAGATAATACTTATTTCTCAGTTTGCCCAATGGTTGACTAATAAAGAACACCGTCCCTTGTTAAGTCCGCCATATGTGCATAGCTTCACTGTGCATTAAAGTTTAAATAAATAAATAAATAATAGCAATGTTCCCACACTTCTGTAAGTTCTTCAATAAACTGCTTCTATTAATAATAAAAAAATAATTTTAATAAAAGCATTACTACTAAATACTTCTATTTGCGCTCTTAGCATACAATCTAAAAAAAATTCTAAACGACTACAGCACGACTACAGAACCCCATGTACTTAAAAAAAGGGATAAAAAGATTTCTTCAGGGTCGGCAACGATCGCCTAAAACACCTGGTATTGCAGGCGTTCATAGGTATCCACTTATCATCAGACGGGTCGTATGATTGTTTGCCACCAGTGGTATAAAAAAATATCTCAAATATTATAACATTTTCAAGAAATACTAACACGTACAAGCGTAAACACAAAAAAAAAGCGAAGAAGTAACCGCGATTTTCTCCAAAAAAATGTAAATGTGTCACTTACACGACAAAGCCGATTATAATAAGGTTAAAATCGTTTTAGGCATCTTCTAGTATCAAGAACACGTACTTTACTCCGTATAATGAGACGTTACACCAAATGAGATGGTAATGAGATATCAGAATGCCAGATACAGTGTGTACGTGTATGTAAACTAATATCATAAAGTGTAAATATTCGATTTTTTATTTGTAATGGATATACTCAAAAAAATAAAACTATCTTTTGAAAAGTTGTTTCAACTACATAAAGTTACATTATTAGGGCGTAACATGGGCTGTATTTTATTTTCTAAAAACCGTGCGAAGCCAGAGCGAGTCGCTGGTATATCATCGTCATCATATCAGGCCCTAACCGTCCACTGTTGAACATAAGCTTCCCCCTTGGAGGATTTTGCCATTAGTTACCAGGCTTGGCACGCGGATTGGCAAACGCAGTCAGGCTTTAGAGATGTTTTAAGAGAGACGCTGCTACCCATCCCTCGCCGTCCCTTAGTCGTCTTTTACGACACCCGCGGGAAAGGAAGGGGGTGGCCTATTCTATGCCGGAACCACACGGCCACGCTGTCAGTGGTATATGATAATACATTATTCATCATGTGATCTAGATAGAAAGTAGCCTATAGTAGTATATTCTTTACCAACCCAAATACTGTCTGTACAATAAATTTCATAATGTTCAGTTGAGCCGTTAAGATGCCAAGAGATAACAAACAAACTCACTTTTACAGAAGAGGGAAGGGATTGTTAGTGATGCGGACTGCCAGTCTTATTGCTAGCAATATATTCTGTCAAATCGACCTCCACGTGGTCCCCCTGGAAACCATCGTGCTAAATCCCAAGTGTATTCATCACGATAGGCTAACTGACCTGCCTTTTCATTCTCACCTATCATCCCTCTCTGGTAATCCACCAGCGTATACCTTTAGCGCTACCTTATCATCTATTAGTGGGGTTACCATTTCATTATCACCAATTAAAAAAAAAAAAACCTATCTATCAATAAATTTGACTCTACCTTACCTTACCTCTTGTTTAGAGTGCTGGTTACGCAATCGAATTTATGGGTAGCGGTAGTATGCAATTTTTTTTATGCAACTTAGAATAGCAAATAAGCTGACGACCTACCTGACGGAAAGTGGTAACCGTCACCTATAGACATGAGCAGTACCATGGACATACAGAGTATACTATTTCGCCTATGATACCCCCAAGCGTTGCCATTCCTGAGGAATCAGGTGTTATTCCTCCACTGCCATATCCCACTCTTCAAACCGAAACATTATCATGCAAACACAACTGCTTCACGGTAGAAACACAAATGGGACAGAGGTGCCCAAGCAAACGACTTGTACAAAATCTCCCTCTGGTGATTTATTTATTTCAAAAATCTAATTAGTTTTATCTTATTAAGTTTACTACATATATAATGTTAGACTCTACGGTTTATCACAGGTACAATATAAACTAATTAATGTCGAAGCGCAATTGAATTAAGTGGCCGCCCCTAGTATACCTTCTTCCTGCGAAGCTCAGGTAATCCAATAAGATTATATTATGATCATTACTTTTTATTGCACAAGGAATTCTCCTTAATAACTTTTAAATCTATCTTCACAGCGCTGAAATGTTTAATGGTTTAAACTGTATTCGGATAGATGGTAATTACTTTTTAAATTTACCCATTTTTTCGTTAAATGGCGATTGTTTTTTTTTTTATATCACAATTTGTGTATATATTCTGTGAGGCCCATGTTGCTGTTGAAGTCTGTAGGTGACTGTTATCGCTTTCCATTAGGTGTATCGTTATACGCTGCATAAAAATATTTTGATAGATAGATATATTTATTATTTAAACACACCATATATGAATGACAAACACAGCACAGATAACACACACACACACACACACACATATGTGTATATATGTGTGTGTGTACGTACATACACACACATACTAAATAAAGAAGAAATAGAACAAAAAAAAAAACAAATTAGAAGAAATTCTGTCTATGCAGCATACACTTATTATTTATATTTTTGGAGTGACGGTCATATTATGGAACCCATCTCAACATATATCACGGTTCAGCACAGCAAAGCGGCGATGCTAGTTTACAGTGAACTCCAGGTGTAAAAGATGTGAGTCACGGACGGATGCGTATGTTTCGATTTATATATGTGTACAATGAGTAAACCATGTAGACTAAACGAAATAATATTTATTGGCATTCATATAGTATCTATATTGAACGTGTGCAGTGTGTGTGAAATAAAATCAGTAGCGCTTTAGTATACCAATTATAATGTGACTAGCTTTTAACTGTGAATTACCCGTGAATACGAGCGGGCTAAGAAATAGGCTATATCGTTCTCCATCCCAAATAATATGAATATAATTTCATGATAATTATTTGAACTGAGAGCTTGTAACAACAAACAAACACTTTCACGTTTATAATATTAATAATTGTTACTTCTATAATAAGACCCTCAAGCGCCATTCCTGAAGACAAAAATGTTACGCCTTTGTAACCTGTAATTTCACTGCTATATCGCACTATTCAAAAATAGTATATGGCGGCAGAAATACAAGTAATATAGACGTATCAATGATCACCATCATATCAGTCGGGGGAAAAGGGATTGTTAGTAATGGGTTCTAACATCCCCATTGCTACCAATATACCCTATCAAGTCTCCACGTGGTTTTCCCTGGAAACCATCGTGGTTAATGCTTGTTGAATTATTCACGATGGGCCGACTGACCCGCGTTCATACACACCTGTCATTAATCACTAGTGCTCTGCCAACGTTACAGATAGCGCAGGCGGGCTTACCATTCCATTGTCCCCCATTGAAAATAAAACCATCATATCAGCTGTAAACTGTCCACTGCTTATCATAAGGCCTCCCCTATAGACTGTTAAAAAGAACAGTCTCGAACCACATGCATCCATTGGCTCCCTTCAACGCCTTTGCAGACGTACCAATGCGTACAAATTTAGTAGTCTCTCTCTGGTATAGTACCTGAAACAACATATATACTATATAATGTACAATCTCTCAATTACATAGAAAACGCGAATGACGTAGCAGACACAGCAATTTTAATAAAAATTATGAACAAATATGTGGCTCTAACAATGCGTGACTTGAGAATTTTTAATTATAATTTCATAGTAAAATTGCGTATTCAGTCAAAGTTCCAACAACAATGCCCAACGAAATTTGTTACCCTCCCTTTTGGCTTTCCGTTACAAGTTAATCCAACTTTTCTCATTTATTTTTATTAACGACATGATAACAAATAAGAAAATTATTGTGCCAATAAAAATGCAAATATAACGATTATGCAGAAAACAATATTGAGGCATATTACATTCTTGACTTATTAATCAAATACCTACTAGCTGTATCCTGCGGTTTGCTGGTTAAATGTGTATAAATAAAAATCAATTGACAAAAAGTATTACGGCTATTTCTATTTGGCTAATTCTTTTATCATTATGTTTGTAACTGTCATGGCCTACCATGACATATATTCCGAAATTTCGAGGCCGAACGAAACACAAATTTCATGTTTAAATTACATAATACTACCGTTTAAAAATATCAAAAATGTTTAAATATCGTTCCTTTGAACTATTATGGTAGAATTTACTGGGCCAATTTCAGTACGAATAAAAACACGATATAAAGACAGAAAATTTGATATTTCATTTCATGGTAGACCCTAATGTTTGTATCAAGTATTAAAGTAAGTACAGATATAGTAACATTTGTATGAACTATTAAAAAAATCTACGGAAAAAACCCGTTCGAAGACTGACGGACAGCTAGTTTAACTTATTACTAAAATTATTCATTTTGTATAATTAAAATAGTCAGTTTTTCACTTGCGTGAACAATATCAAAAAACTATTTCAAACCTCAAATCAATAATATGAATAATTAGCAGTCACTAATATATAAGCACTGCATCAAATGGATGGATAAAGTCACGTTTCTTAGTAAAAATTTACTTTTTATTATTATAGTATAATAAGTGAGATAATATGGTCCATGAATACGATCAACCGAAAAGAGAATGTTTTACTCGCAACGGTTGACCGCAGCATGCCTGCTCACTGTTCACGATACATTTGAAGGATTTGAGATTATAGCACAAAAGAAACAAGTCACGGGAAAGACCATTCCACATTGTTACGGTACGGTTCACGTAAAAATTGTAATATTACTAGTCACGTAATATTTGTAATATTACTCGTGCAAATAGCGCCCGAGCACGGGTGGTCTATCATGTATGGATACAATAGCTGGCCCATTCTAGTGGTGCGATATCACATAGGCAAGGATAAGGAAGTTCTGATTACCTCCCACGAAATAGGCGGTAGAAGACACTAATTACTACGTTAAACCAAAAATACGGACAACCTAAGCTTCATTAAAGCTCATGATAAAATTAAATGCGCCCCAATTTACATAGGCGAGAAAATCCCAACAAACCATCACATCTATAATAAAGCAACCTGACAAAGAGATTCATACATAATGCCAAAACAATTCGTTGCTACGTCATTCAAGAATCCTAAATTACAAAGAGGATTTCAATTTCAAATAAAAAGCTCGGCTAATTAGCTGCAGAGCAAATGAACGTTGGTGAATAATAAACTGGGAGATAGCAGACCGCGAATACCCGTCTGCGGCGTTCCTTTTAAAAGTTACACGCCTTACTAAATTTAAAATTGATTTTACAAATTAAGTACCTAAGGTAGAAGAACAGAATTTTTAACTTTTATACATAATTACAGTTAATTATTTAGCTAGCGCTTGATTAGACGAGGTTATAATGTTATAATTAGGTTCAGTTTTTGTGTTGTTCGACAGATAAATATTCTCTTTAAAAACTTTTATTAAATTTGCTTTAGTATGTAAGTCATCCGTTAATTTTCAATATATTTTAAATCATCCACAGGTGTTGTGCTGAAACTTGACATACGTAAATCCGGTGAAAATACTATGGGTAGTATGGTTCGATATAAATAATATGGTACTATCGAGCTAGTCTGATGATGAAAATGAATGATGGCCATAGAAACTCGTAAACTTTTCACGATAAATCCGTTGTGTTTGGGTTCATTTGATTTGTCTTGTCAATAACTCCATGTGCCCAAAGTCTGATGATAAAGCCTATATAGCTTATAATTGCTTCTTTTTAAACAGATTTTTAATATTCACCTTCATCGTAAACTTTCTCAGATTATATCTCTCTATCTGATAAGACTTTACACACTAATACAATACACGTGTACCTGCGCAAACAAGGGACGATTTGTCCGCATACAAATTTCCCTTTATGTTTGCCTCGTTTTCCTACGCTTCCCTCAGGAGATAATTCTTAGCATTTTTAGTTGTTAACGATCAAATCCTAAAAATTTAAATTCGGCAAATGAATTGTCATTAATACAAAACAAGAATTGTTTAAAGCTTGTTTAATTGCATAAAAACTAATCGTAAACTAAATTTAAATTGGTTAGTTCTTCAGTTAACTTAATCCTGTCTAATTTGCAGTGATTTTTATGAGTATTTTTTTATTTCATAGAAATTATTAAAGAATACTTAAAATTATAAGGGCATGTTATGTGCCTCTATAATATTAAAACAGGAAAATAATTTTCTCTGCAATAAAAACTAAAAATTTTCATATTAATATTTTCACTTTTATGAAAAGAAATATATATATATATATATATATATATATATATATATATATATATATATATATATATATATATATATATATATATATATATATATATCATCTTTATAATATTTACTGATATAAAATTCTAACACACATTAGTTCAGTTTTCACACCTTTCGGAATATCGTGCACTCTGGTGCATGTTAAATTGCAAACAGTTGGAAAACAATTTTGAATCTGTTCGTGTTGGCAACTAGAGTAAAATTTTTCCGTAAAAGAAAAACTTTAACCCAGCCAAAGGCAATATACAAATAATGTTTTTTAGAATAGAATAGAAATATTTTTTATTTGTCAATTTTATATAATTGAACAGCTGAGTTTGGATGTTGTTAGCTGAAAAGAACCCGCAAGACACTCAACAGTTACTCTTTTAAAATAATTAGGGACAAAATATCTTTACATTTGCATTGGTACTGTAACTATAATTAGAATTTAATTATATTTATATGTTTATTTAAACGGTAAATAAAGAAGCAAACGTGAGCATACCAGTGGGATAACAAAGCAAAGAAACGAGCAGCATCCGTTCACGAGTACGACGAATTAACCAGCCATCTTTGCGCTCAACCATATTTTGGGAACTTAATGACCTCACCACACACGGCATGATACCGCCAGCAATCAAAACGTTATAGGGAGATTCTATGAAACAGCCTTAGATTATAGGTAGTAAAGCAACTGTTTTTGTTTCTATCGAATATAAAGACACTTTCCAAAGTATTTATGCGTGTCAGGATGTAGAATCAGCTTCCAACCGAGACTTTTCCTAGAGACAACCGTATGCGTTCTTCCAAAAGAGTGTATTAAGGTTTTCTCAGGATTCGCAATTTGCACGTGACATCCCTAGTGTTTGCAGGCGTCCGTAGTCATCAGTGACCGTTTATCATCAGACGGGCTATATGTTTGTTTCTTGCTTGTTGTTTGATGACGAAAACAAAATATTTGATAGAAAATCATTTGAGACCCCTTTAGCAAAGAATTTCACGATATCGAAATTAGAAAATGTCACTAGAGGCAATGAGCGCATACCATCAAGGGCCCCAATTTCAATTTAGTCGCAACCCGCATTCTCCCGGAAAGCCTGTCGACAACTAGACGGCTGTTCCAATATAACGCTCAAAATTTGATATGAAATTCCAGTTTTTTAAATCTGAAACTAGCAAACAACCGCAGCTTGTACAGCTTAAATTCAAACAAATTGGAACAGCCAGTTACAAAAATCCGATTGTTACAACAATTTATAACCGCCATGTTTATTTCACACTGTATTCAAATAGCGTAAGGATACCAGCGTTTGCATGGCATTGAATGAAATTCGCTTTTTGATGTGAAAAGCGAAAAGCTTTAATGCGAATAAATTGTTTTTGCCAGTCGGTTGCACCCTTTTTCTTGGGTCTCTACTTACTAGAGATTAACGGAACCATCTCTAACATTGCCCAATCAGGTCGACCATCATGCGGTCGCTCTGGAAACGATCGTGATTATCTCTTAGTGAATTCATCACGTTGAAACTGAATTAATTTCATCCACTTTTATTAGCAGTACTCCCAAATAGCGCATGCGGCATTACCAACCACAATTTCAATGCAATGAACTACGAAATCATAATCGAATAAGATCCGACCACTATATCATACGTTTTTTTTTTCTTGGCAATAGGAATGATATTGTTATAATGAAAGGGAATATTTCTGTGCATAAACTAGAACGCCTATTCGAGGTTGGCAGGGAAAACTAAAACAGCAAACGTCAAGATATAATTGGACGAAATTAGAAATAGGTTCATATTTAAATGGCTAAAAAAATAAAGATTTTTTTAGCCATTTAAATATGAACCCCTAAATGAATGTTTTTTTTTTTTGTATCAGCCGTTAACTGGTCACTAGTGAACATAGCCTCCCCCATAAGTTGGTTTTGGCATTTGTTGCCACCCTTGGCAAATACTTTGGCAACCACCGTTTGACTTTTAATGATGTTTTAAGAGGAAACGCTATTGCCCATCCCTCCACCATAAGATGTCGTCTCTTACGACACCCACGAAAAAGGAAAGGGTGACCTATTCTATGCAGGGGCCTACATGGCTAAACCAAATTTATTACTTTATAAATAAAAATAAATACTTTGGTATAGAGCTATTAATTTTATTCATTATATATCAATTAGTGCACTACTCATCATACGCCCACTTCGATAAACAATTTTAATAAATCTGTCAATAGGCGATTACACTGGGGCAGATGGTTATGTTATCTGTTTGATTATATAGTCTTATCAATTATTAATATTAATAATTCATACGAGTATATTTAAATTTGTGGTAACAATTACGTACTATTTTGCATTTTATTTAATTGTACGTGATAATCATCAGTTTGGATTAATTTCACACGTAATGAAAAAGAGCGCTAGACTGAAGTGAGAATGGACGGGACTCGTTTCTTATATGCAGTCAATGATAAGCAAATCATCCCGGTTTCGCATGATTTTTTTAAATAAAATACAGTCCATGTTATGCGCTGATGAAAATGTAACTTTCTATAAAAAAAAAATATTGGTTAAGTATTTTTTGAGTATATCCATTACAATTTTTTTTTATTTTATTTTTAATAGAAAATGAATCCTGCACAAGACAGTACATTAGTGGCTGTATAACATTAGTATATATAAATCTGCGCTAATTACAAACATTAGTCATCTTATTTATTATTTTAATTACTTCTCCTTTATAAATTATTTGACAATGTAATGAAAATAAATATCTAAACGCCAACGCATTCTGTCGTTATGTAGGTATGAAATATTTTCACTTTTTTTTTTATTAATATATCTTCTTTAAAAAGGAATTGTTCGGATTGACACCTGATACTGATTTTCACCACCGTACAACCTTCCATAAACTAAAGCTCTATCCCAACCATCTGGATAAGTGGTGAACCTCCACCATGCATTTTCAAGGCACTTTCTTCCACGCACAACCACTCTTTAAAATCAACTTCCAGCAGCAGTAATTCCGAAACGATAAGACATCGTAACCTTCAAGAAAGCAGCATATTCCTTTTTAAAAGGCCGACAGCACATCTGCAATGCCTCTGGTGTTGCAGGTGCTTATAGGCGGTGATAGTCAAGTCACTAACCATCAGGTGAGCCGCATACTTGTTTGCCCCCTGTGTTCTAAACGAAAACTATATATAAACACTTACAGATCGACGACGACGATTAAGAGATCTTGACGGCGCTGGTGTGGACTTTGACGATTTCAAACGGGCATAGCATAACTCAAGCAGATAAAACTGCGATATAAAGCTAGTCAATAACAACAATATATCAGTTGTGAAAGCCTTTATCTAACCTGAAGACACAAGAAAGTATAGGTGCTTATATTTTACAGGAAACGTTTTGCATCCCTTCGTAATTCGTAGGGACAATCTGACCCATCTCAGGGTTTCACTGTTAACGACTGTCATCCGATCGGATGATAGTGGCCGGAATAAATTCCTCAAAGCTGTGCCCTCCTAGACCGCATGGAACTGTTGAAATTCGAAAAGAGCAACAAAAATCTAGAACTGCTATTCAAAAACAAGGAAATAAAAAAGTTATGTTCTCTTTTAGAATTACTGCTCAATAAGTAATATCTAGTCCTCGTCGCGTTTAATATAGTATATCTTACATATGTGTGAACATATTTGTTATTTATTTTTATTTGTGTATCTAAGTTAATTTTAATATGTATGTAATATGGTTTGTGCTTGGCCATGTGATCACGGCATAGACTAGGCCACCCCTTCTTTTCCCGTGAGTGTCGTATGAGCCGACTAAGGGAGGCCGAGGGATGGGCAACAGCGTCCCTTTTAAAACATATCTAAAAACTGATTGCGGTTGCTAATACACCTGCTAAGCGTGGCAATTATTGGCAACCCCTCCCCCCAAAGGGGGAGGCTTATGTTCAACAGTGGACAGTTAAAGGCTTCTATGATGGTGATGATGATGGTTTGTGCTGAAAAACAGCGCTGTAGCGCCATAAACGCTGCAGCAATGCTGATCACGGGCCTATTTCACAGAAGATTGCAACACACACTCATACGAGTACACACTTGCACTTTTTTTTTCTTTTTTTTTTGTTTTTAATTATATTGTTGTGAATGTCAATTCAATATAATATTTTTATAGATACACAATATTAATACGAACGAAAAAGCTCAAAAAGTTTTATTAATTTCCTAAAAAAACCACCAAGTAATTAAATACAGACGCGTGGGGTTTTGTTTATTAGGAGACCTAAGAACTTTCAAATTTTCTTAGAAGACCTAAGAAAATTGCCTTTGGCGAGAAAGTCTTTTGTACTACCTTGTTATCTTTATAATGATATTATCTAAGATTATTTTGGTTAACTGAAAATTGCGAATCGCTTCTTTGTCGGTAACACGCCCTTAAGCTAAGTTGACCTTAGATTAATATAGCTAGAAAGATTCTGAAAACTTCGCCAACTTTTTAATTCATTCTCATGCTAGATTTCACGAGTGGTTGAACCGTTAAATTCCAAAGTAACAAAGCCAAGTGTAGCAAATACTTTTACGTTTAGGTGTAATATTATTATGTACAAGTAAGGATGTTTTTGCTCAAACAGAGCTACACTTTTTTTTTGTAATCTCCAATTTTTATAACGCAAAAATCGAATGCCATCCGCAAAAAAGAAACTGTAGCAAACCCCTATTGAAAGAAAAGAGGTTTAATTATTAAAATCAAATCAGGGTTAACGGATGAATTGAGAATATCCTTCCTGTGCACAATTTAAAGAATATTATGGCATTAAATTACCAGGGTATAAAGGGATAACACCTTACTCCTCTGGAATGGCAACGAATGGGAGGTATCGTGGGCGAAACTGTTTATACTCTGCTATGTCCATAATACTGCTCATGTCTATAGGCGACGGCTACCACTATCCATCAGGTAGGCCGACAATTTGTTTGCTAAGTGGCTAAAAAAAACTTTCGCATAACCGATATAAAGAAAAAAATTTTTTTAAATATAAGCCTACTCCACATCTTATCAATTTACGCGTAGGTAGATATACCAAATTCATAGCGACTGGCGAAGCCAGTAATACATCAAAACAAAAAAACAACCATATTTTCACATTTACAATATTAGTAAGGATTTAAAATAATGCCTTGGATAAAATAAAAATAACAACAGAAAAACAAAAAAAATTGTAGAAGACGGCTGTGTTGCTACCGCTATTTTTATTAGAATCTTCTTAGTAGGCGTACTTCGTCGGACGTGTAGTCACGCCTCCAATGTAAATGCCTACCGATTTATTAAAAATGTCACTATCAGCACTAGTAATAAAACTGTAGCTATCACTGAATAAGGAATCTTTATATATTTAAACTTCTTTTTAGTTTGATTCCAATATATTTTGAAGAATTTGTTTGTGTTAAACGTGCTAATCTCTGGAACTATCTATCGGATTTGATAAATTCTTCATCTTATAGCTCATTACTTGAGGAAGGGTATTCAACATCACGACACGAAGACGGATTACAGCTAGTAAACTATCTTTTTTTTTATACCACTGAGGTGGCAAACAAGCATACGGCCCACCTGATGGTAAGTGGTTACCGTAGCCTATGAACACCTGCAATACCAGAGGTATTACGCGTGCGTTGCCTACCCTGAAGAAACCTCTTTACCCCCCTTTTCAAGAATCTTTCGCGCCATTGATATATGAAAAAAAAAATGTCTATATAGTACTTCTAAAAGCAACACACGTTACCTTATTATTTAAATTCCGTCAAACAAAATCTCCAGCAGCAATTACGCCAAGTACCGACATACATAGATACACCCTAAACTCATTACCTCCCTTTCTTCAGTAGTCGCGTAATAAACTTACACCGAGGAGAAAGAAATGGCTAGTAATGAGGTTTAACGGCCCCATTGCTAGCAATAACACTTTCATACGGTTCTCTCCGGAAACAGGGTTTAATTTTTATAAAATTCGTACGGCATCTATCATTATTAATTTCCAGCGAATTTGTCACGATGGGCCAATCGGCCTGAATTCATCCTCACCGATCATCACTCACTGGTGCCCTCCAGCGTATACTACTAGCGCAAGTGGGTTTACTATTTCATCATCACCAATTAAAAAAATACAGGTTATTGTTAATAATAAAAATAAGGGGAAGGGGTGGGTAATATATAGCAATATCTATATATCATAGTTACAATATTTATTTTATTTAACTCTTTATTGAGCCAGAAACATAAAATTAAACAATTAACATATAAACAGTTCAAGTGAAATACAGTAGCATAAAATACATATTAAATTATTATAAAGGTTATATATACATATTAAATCATTATAAATTATTATATATATAAATATTATAATTCTATATATTAGCCCAATAAAGAATATATTAAATATAGATTACCTTATATACTATTAAAATAAAACACCCAATCGAAATGGATATAAATAACTGATATAAGCTATATAGATATGACCTTTTTTCCGCCATCAATATCCAGTAAAACCCAAAAACCCAATATACGAGTATAGTTATCGGAACGATACCGATATTACCAATCCCTAACTAGTGGTGTTATTTTTTTATCTAATGGATGAAAATGGTATGGTCACCCCGGACAACAAGAGAGGTGTGGGCAGGGGCATTGTCGTGGTGAAGAATCCAACGCCCCTCTCGCGCCAATTCTGGACGAACTCGTGCCACACGAGCTTTGAGGCGTCTGAGCACATCGACGGAATTTTCCATCAACTGTCTGGCCTGGAGGGACGAATTCTTGATGGACAATCCCCCGAACATCGAAAAAAACAATCAACATTGTCTCGGCCCTCTCTGAATCTTTTTAGTCACTTGTGGACGGTTGGTTCCTTCACAGCATCATCCCCATAAACTGTTCTGAGAGATGATACGACGCGTGCTCTTCAACGGAAGCGGGCTCCATGCGACGGGGTTTCAGGTAACTTCACAGATGGCCCATCGTGATGAAATACACATAAATTTAATCACGAACACTTTTATGGTTTCGGACAGACCTCGTATAGTTATCGGAACGATACCGATATTACCAATCCCTAACTAGTGGTGTTATTTTTTTTAATGGATGAAAAACCCCGGCCTGCGCTAACCGCGTCGACCTGATAGCCCATCGTGGTTTATTGTTAGCAATGGGGCTAATGAACTCCATTACTAACAATTCCTTTCCCCCCAATGTGGTGTTATTGCAAGTAATATAATCTCATAAGGTTTACCACCACTTCCCTTAATACCAATGTATTTAATACTTGTGAACTCATCAACATGGGCCAGCGTACGTAGCACAGTTGAAATCTACATGTCATTATTGGGGGGAAAGGGAAAGCAATGGAGTTTGACAGTCCCATTGTTAGCAATTTGCCCTATTAGGTTGACCTCCAAGTGGTTCCCCCTGGAAACCATCGTGAACAAATACTTATTGAATTCGTCACGATGGACTAACTGTCCTGCTTTATCCTCGCCTATCATCCTTCACTGGTGCCCCGCCGGTGTATACCGTTAGCGCGGGTGGGGTTACCATTCCATTATCACCCATTAAAAAAAACATGTCATTATTATACATTTAAATATATATAAATATATAAAATAAATATACCCGCGATGTATTATCAACATTGTTTACTTTTACACAGCTGGCTTACTAATGTTCTTACAAGCATCGGCTGTTCAAATATCCATCCGGCCAATTTAGGTGGTGTTTTGCATCGATATAAATAACTGGCTGATTCGCAACACGTAAAGTGAATACAGCATTCTCAGTTATAATACACAACAGGCCACTTATCCGCTCAATCTTGGCACTATTCTCGTTCTACGAGTATGTCGAGATTTAGATTATAGGTAGCACATAGCGTTGAATAAATTAAATAATGAAGTTTTGCGCGTCTATGGCAAAATTCTTTTTAATACAACTTAGAATGGCAATGAAGCTGACGGCCCATCAGATGGGAAGTGGTAACCGTCGCCTATAGACATGAGCAGTGCCATGGACATTACAGAGTATACTGTTTCGCCCATGATACCCCCGTATATAATGCGTTGCCATTCCTAAGTACTCAGGTGTTATTCATTCAAAAAATGTTTTTTTTTTTTTTTTTATACAACTTAGAATGGCAAACAAGCTGACGGCCCACCTGATGGAAAGTGGTAACCGTCGCCTATGGACATGAGCAGTACCATGGGCATAACAGAGTATACTGTTTCGCCCATGATACCCCCCATGCGTTGCCATTCCTGAGGACTCAGGTGTTATTCCTCCGTACCCAGTAAATTCACGCCATATTCCACCCTTCAAACCGAAACACAGCCATGCAAACACAACTGCTTCACGGTAGAAACACGAATGGGACAGAGGTACCCAAACAATCGACTTTTGTACAAAGTCTCCCTCTGGTTTAATTCCAAACTAACTGTAACCAGCTGCTTTGCATGTAGTCGTGTCGTGATGTTAGCTTATAACCTTCCTCAAACAATGAACTATCAAAAGCAAAAAGAGTTTTTTTAAATCCAACTGGTAATTTCAGAGATGCAATAAACTCTTCCGTTTCGATTTTATATTTAAGATTTATATTTATATATAAAATCGGATCTCAAACTCTATCTTTATAAAAGACTTTTAACATATTTATTTATTTATTTAACACTTAATTGCACCAATATAACAGGATTGGGGGGAAAAGGGATTGTTAGTAATGGAGACTGAGAATCCCATTGCTAGCAACATATCCAACCAGGTCGATCTCCTTGCGGTTCCCCCTGGAAACTATCATGATTAATTGACATCATCATGATGGGCTAACAGGCCTGTTTTCATCCTCATCGATCACCCTTCACTGGTGCCCCGCCAACGTATCCCATTAGCGCAGGCGGGGTTACCACTTTATTTTTATCCAATAAAAAAAAACATAACAAGATTTGTTGAACAATTTTCAATACGTATAGTGTAGTACAAAAGGCGGTCTTATTGCTAAGCAATCTCTTCCAGACAACCTTTGGGTAGAAGGAATTAAAGCATAAATAGGTAGGTGGCGCGTTAAAAAAAATAGATCTGTAAAAATCAATATCTGTGACAGCATAGTCATATACACATACATAAATAAACACATACATCCAAATATATATATATATATATATATATATATATATATATATATATATATATATATATATATATATACACATACATATATATATATATATATATATATATATATATATACACATACATATATAAATATATATATATATATATATACATACATATATACGCATAAATGCATACAAATATACCACACTAACACACATATATGTATATAACACACATAAAACTGAAAATACGTAGAACTAAGTGATTATAAGGATAGGTAGTGGGATTTAACTAAGTTTTTAAAAATGGGCAACAATTGAGCACACCGTATAGAGGTAGGGAGTGAGTTCCACAAACGAACTGCCTGCACGGAAAAGGATTTGGAGTAGAAAGAGGAAAAAAGAGTAGGAATTATGAGTTGGAGGTTGTCAGTACTACGTAAAGAATAAGAATATTCGTTTTTGGACCAGTACAAAGATATTATAACTAAAATATATAAATATTACTATTTATTACCCTCTTCTAATTCACCGTACGTACTGTTATTTACACGTTATTTGGTTTTTATCTCTATCTATGTATATCTCACGTTGTTGAGTAGTATAAAAAACAGGTTTTGTACCGCTCGTGTATAAAAGCCAATAAATACGTAACGACTCCAACGCGGGGTGCCAATGTTAATAGTTGACTACTGTTAATAACTTGCTCGCCTCACAATAATTTATATAGGTACTAGCGATTTGCCCCTATTTCGTACTTCGGCTTTTTTGATACCTTCGATTAATTTATTGCAATGTTTGCAATAAATTAATCTATTTTTTTAATTATTATATTATAGCTTTATAACTAGCCAATAATATAGCTTAATACAGATGAAACTATTTTTAAAATTGGTTGAGTAGTTTTTGAGTTTATCCATTACAAAGATACAGATAAAATTAAATCCCTCCTTTTTATAATATTGGTATAGACTAGTGTAGACGTAAAGAACTTGACTGTTTTTTTTTTTATTTTGACATCCAAGTAGAACAAGCAAAATGAGGTAAATAAATTAGGATCAAATGTAACATTACGCAGAGGTCAAATGGATCTAACAGTAAAGTCTGAACGGATTGTTAATAACGAGGAATAGCGGACCCATTCATCACGATCAGCCAATTGACTTCCGTTCATCTTCATCTATCATTCCTTACTAAAGCCAGGCAGCATTTACCAATACAAGTGGTACAAGCGAAATTACCATTCCAATATCACCCATTAAAAAAACGTTTATTTTAGCAATACACCCTATCAGGTAGATCTTCCCACGGTCTTGGAAACCATCGCGGTTAATTCCAAGCGAATACGCCACGATGGGCCACCTGTTACCATTTCATTATCACCCATAAAAACGCAAGCATTGAAGAATAATTCTCTAAATAAACATGTTACTTACAATGCATGCCATGCGATATTGCCAAACCAATATTTGCAAAAAAATATTGTAGGATTTTTAATGAATGGAATAGTAACCCCGCCTGCGCTAACGGTATACGCTGTGAGGGATGATAGGTAAGGATGAAAAGGCAGGCCAGTTAGCCCATCGTGATGAACACACCTAGGATTCAGCACGAAGGTTTCCAGGAGGGACCACGAGGAGGTCGACCTGTTAGGGTATATTATTAGCAATGGGACTAATAATCTGCATTACTAACAATCCCCCCCCCCATGTTGTAGGGTCGAAATGCAAAACAAATATGTATATGAGAATTAATAAACAAATAATCGTTGCCACCATAGAGTAGATCTGTAAATCAACATGAATTATAGAGCCGTCATATTTCTATGACGATGTTATAAAATCTTATGTGTATATATTTGCATGTGTACGAAATACGCATAACTCTGAAAACTTAGATTTAGTATATAGATAGGGCATCGAATCACAAAAAACGGGTTAACTTTTTGTTAGCTAATTGTCAAATTAGCTGACTCGTTTTTTTATCAGTGTCCTTTATACTTACGCACATAATGTATCTTGACGTATCTATATTTAATTATTAAATAAATAAGTTCTTACGCATTAAAAAGATGAAAAAAATATAAAACAAAATAAATATAGAACTTATAAAGTTAACACTCATAACTATTTATGACGCAAAACTGTATAAAAAAGTTGACTCGCTTGTCTCGAAGCATTTACATATACGAAAACACTCTATATAATCTAAGACTGAAAAATATCTATTGATTTAAACACAAACGACTGTAAAATACCGACTTAGACGTAACGAAACCCCGAAATGGGATCAAAAAAGAATTATTAATAATTCAGCAGGGGAAATCTTGGGTTCTGTGCCATCGTATTGTAATTATATTCAGTCAATCACAGCTGACTACTCCCAGTTTGATCGGTTCCCTACTTCAGTGTGAATTATTAACATTGCGTGTCCTTTGAATATTATACTTAATCTATACATATAAAGTTCAAAGTTAAATGGAGACCAGATGGAGACTTTGTACAAAAGTCGATTGCTTGGGTAGCTTTGTCCCATTCGTGTTTCTACCGTGAAGCAGTTGTGTTTTCATGGCTGTGTTTCGGTTTGAAGGGTGGGATATGGCGTGAATTTACTGGGTACGGAGGAATAACATCTGAGTCCTCAGGAATGGCAACGCATGGGTGTATCATGGGCGAAACAGTATACTGTTATGTCCATGGTACTGCTCATGTCTATAGGCGACGGTTACCACTCTCCATTAGGTGGGCCGTCAGCTTGTTTGCCATTCTAAGTTGTAAAAAAAATATGAATTTATATAAATTGTGTTGTATTTATTAAGTTATCGAAAAAGGTGATTTTCCTTCATTTACTATGACGATAAAGGGAAACAATATTCACTTCGTCTTTCCTGTTAATATGTTAATATAAAAATAAGCTTATTTTGTTTTAATATAAGTAATAAATGTTATCAATACATATTTAATGGATGGTCATAGATTAAAACAATTTTTAAAATATCCTTCTGGTAGGACAATGAGGGTGTTGCACTGGGAGAATGAAAAGTTACCCAAGTATTATCAAAATTTTCACAGAAACACTTCTTAAATTAAATTAGTAAGTAACAAGTCTGAACATTTAAACAAATAAGCGATTTTTTTATTTATATTGCTATCCACTATTGGATATCAGCAGTCTTCTAGGTCAATTATTCGTTTATTTACATTTACATTCATTTTTAATAAAACGAGATTTTACTTGTACATACATATTGAACCTCAATTATGCAACGAGCAGCCACGAAGGTGGAACGATGCAATTGTTATAATCAAATCCTTATCAAATCGAATCCAAATACAAAATCTTATCGTTATAGAAATAAGGTTTACTTTGATCGAGCATTTATCGAATTGCAATCATTATTGGTCGTACGCACCAGAATTCGGGCACTGATATGAACAATTCAATATAAAAATGAGTGGACACCTTCTGCATAGCAATTATTTAAGTAGTATGACCTCAGCCGACGGAAATGGGGCACAATTATTGTGTTATGCCTTGCATACCTACATATATATATATAAGGTAGCGGTAGGAATGATCAATGAAAGAATACGTGCGTGAAGACAGATGTGTTAAGTCAGTAATTCAGCAGAATATGATAGCAACGTAGTACAATTTAATGATGGTCATTTCTCAAAAAGAATTATTTGTCTACCTTATTTATGAGATTTGCTCTTAACGGTTGAAGATTTTCCAAGCTTCTCTATTGTCTAGTTATTTTTATCATCTGTATGCGACACGGCATATCCCGTTTCCGGTTTCTGTTCTTCCACCCGTCCTCTGTCATTATTACCTTTCTCTGTTATCCTTCATCTTCCTGTACATAATATTTTTTACAAAATTGTCCCGACGTATTAAAAGGCCTTACCTTTTACAAACTTTGAACAACCACGTTCATCTTTAAGAGGCAAAACTCTATTTAGTCTTACTATCTGCAATTTGTTTTAATGGAAGACAATGGAATGGTAATCCTCCCTGCGCTATAGATACCTATACGCTGGCAGGGCACAAGTGATGGACGACACGTGATGATGAAAACAAGTCTAAATGACTTGAGCCCAACGAAATCTACTAGACTTAACCACAATGGTTTCTAGAGGAAACCGCGTGAAGGTCGACCTAATAATTCCTAATTAAAACATTCCTAATAATCCCCTTTCCCTATCTACAGTATATTAGAACTATCTAATAGATACATTTTTAATTAAGTCTAGATATTACTCGATTAATATTACTATTTTTGACAATCACAAAAAACAGGGGTAAAAGGTTAGTAATATGTACCAACAGCCCCATGGCTAGGTTGACCTATCAGGTTAACCTCTACGCGGTACCCCCTGGAATCCATCAGGGTTAATTCTTGTTGAATTCTTCACGATGGACCAACTGACCTGCCTGGGGGGAAAGGGATTGTTAACAATGAAGTTTGACAGCCCCATTGCTAGCAATATGCCTTAATAAGTCGACCTCCACGTGGTTCCCCCTGGAAACCATTGTGAACAATTCTTGTTGAATTCGTCACGATGGGCTAACTGGCCTACTTCATCCTCACCCTTCACTAGTGCCCCGCTGGTGTATCCATTAAATTAAAAAAAAATCCATTAATCATAGCCATCCATTAAAAAAAACTGACCTGCCTACATCCTCACATATCATCCCTGACTAGTGCCCCGTCAGCGTATATCGATAGCGCAGGCGGAGGAACCATTCCATTTTCACCCATTAAAAAAACACACAAAAACAGCAGATTTTTTTGTTTAAAATCTATAAATTAGTATCAGATAGTATCATAAAATCTATCAGTATAGACTCAGGGTTATTTTTTGCAACGCCTCGAACTTCAGTTTACATAAAAAGAGGATTATGTCAAGTGGGGGAAAAAATTGGGGGTTACTTTGTTGAAATATTCGTATACACGCCTAGAGAAAAAGTAATTTTACAGTATTGACACTAGATTGACATTCTATTTACACTGCGTTTGTTTAATGTCACGAAATAAGAAATGTGTCCCCAAACAAACAGATTTATGAAATATTTTCCGTCGACGACATTGCTTGTTTTTACAGAAATTTTGAGTTCAAAGATGTCGATACGTCGATCAAAGTCGTTTGTTGTAAATTGCGTTGAATAACTTAGTGTTTTTGTACATTTTCTTAGATATTCTGAGAATTAATTTATAATATAATGGTTTATGCATAGGAAGTTGATAAAATATAGGTATTTTTTTCCTTTTTTTGTTGCATTCTATTATACATCCTTATTAATATTATAAATATGAAAGTGAATTTGTTTGTTTGTTACCTCTTAATGATTTAATGGCGTAAATATTCACTATGGAATTTGATATACGGTGAATATATGATTATCTTGATTATGCCGACTCATGTTATTTAGACCTCACCGAAGAGCAATTAAACAAGCTTGAGCGTCTCCAAAATTTATGTATCCGCTTCATATTTGGTCTTCGCAAATATGATCACATTTCTCAATTTCGTACTCAACTCAAGTGGCTCTCTATCCGTTTTCGTCGTAATCTGCATATCCTGTCTCTTCTTTACACAATCCTTTTTAATCCTGCTGCTCCTGATTATCTAAAAGACCGATTCTTGTTTCTCAGTGAGGCTAATGATCATACTTTACGCAGTGTCAATAACCTCCGACTTAAATTTCCCACTCATTCTTCTTCCTTTTATTCTAGATCCTTTACTGTTCAGGCAGTTCGTCTATGGAACTCACTACCTACCTCTATTCGGTGCGCTCAAACTCTTACTAGCTTCAAAACCTCTGTTAAATCTTACTACCTCTCACTTTAGTACTATTTTCCTGTGTTCTCTCTTCGTTTTCCTTCATCATTTTTTTCTGTTGTATGTATGCTGTTAAGTATGTGTATGTTATGTATATATTTAATTGTGTATATATTATATATGTATGTGTATGTATGTATGTATGTTATGTATATATTTAATTGTGTATATATTATATATGTATGTGTATATATGTATGTATGTATTTATATATGTTTGTATATGATAATATTTATATAATAGTGCGCCACCTACTCTTTGTCTTTTTCTCAATGTCCTCTACCCAAAGGTTGTCTGGAAGAGATTGCTTAGCGATAAGGCCGCCTTTTGTATCACTTCTCATTAATATTTACTGTATTTGTTATTTCTCTTTTTACTTGGTGCAATAAAGTGTAAATAAATAAAAAAAATAAATAAATATATGGATGCATTCCATATAGCACCAGTAAGAAAGACACATGCTGCTCCTTATGTCGGTAAGTGACCATTATCCCACTTATGCGATCTAAATCGTGAATAAAAAACTAATAATTAATAAATATGACATCCTATTTAAAAAGACAAGTTTATTTTAACATTTTTTATTGATATTCAATTAAATTCTTTTTTTTATGCAACTTAGAATGGCAAACAAGCTGACAGCCCACCTGGTGGAAAGTGGTAACCGTCGCCTATAGATATGAGCAGTACCATGGACATAACAGAGTAGACTGTTTCACCCATAATATCTCCCCCATGCGTTGCTATTCCTAAGGACTCAGATGTTATTCCTCTATACCTTGTAAATTCACTGCCATATTCCACCCTTTAAACCGAAACACAGCCATGCAAACATAACTGTTACACGGTAGAAACACGAATGGGACAGTTACCCAAGCAAATGAATTTTGTACAAAGTGTCCCTCTGGTAATTCACTATGCGTATTCTCACTTCTTCATCTTCTAGATCAAGGGTTCCTAAACTTTTAAGATAACAGAACGGCCACCTAATACCTTTTATTTTATAAAACCCCATATCAAATGATTACAAATCATAAACACTGGGGCGAAAGGGATTGTTCGTAATGGAGACAGAATCCCATTGCTAGAAATATACCCAACCAGGTCGACCTCCTCGCGGTTTCCCCTGGAAACTATCATAGTTAATTCCTGATGAATTCATCATGATGGGCTAACTGGCCTGTTTTCATTCTCATCTATCACCCTTCACTGGTGCTCCGCAAGCGTATCCCGTTAGCGCAGGCGGGGTTACCATACCATTTTCACCCATCAAAAAAAAAATCATAAACACTGTAATTTAAATAAGAACAAAAGATTTTATTATTGTTTCACTGTATAAATAATTTTCCAGAACCCTGACTTTTTACGAAACCCCTAGGTTATGCGGAACCCACTTTAGGAATCGCTGTTCTAGATACATATGTAAAATCAAGATAAAATCATTATTAAGTAACACATAGGTACGGCTCGCCATCAATAGGGTGTTCATCCTCATGTCCTTCAGCCTCAATAATCGCGTACTGCGCGGTTTCAGAGATGTTTCCTCCCACGAACACTCAGTTTATAGAATGAGCTCCCTGCCGAGGTTTTCCCAAGAGCCTACAGCATGGGGTTCTTCAAAAAGGGGGTAAAGAGGTTTCTTCAGGGTCGGCAACGCACGCGTAATACCTCTAGTATTGCAGATGTTCATAGGCTACGGTAACCACTTACTATCAGGTGGACCGTATGCTTGTTTGCCACCTCAGTGGTATAAAAAAAAATATCCACATATAAATATACACAATATATTTATAACAAAATAAATAATTAATAAATAAACCGCGTATTTAATGTTCATAACACATGTAGGCACTTAAGTACAAATTACATTGCATATATATATATATATATATATATATATATATATATATATATATATATATATATATATATATATGCACTAGTAAATTCATAACATACAATATAATTATGTTGGTTGTTAGACTAACCTAAGTAATAAGTAAACAATACATAGCAAGTACTAATTAATAAAGTAGGTATATATACTAGTAAACAATTACTTTATCCTACTATTATCCGAAAAAACTATATAGGCGATTCAGAACTAATACATACATGTTATAGAATGAGCTCCGAATTATCCTAAACTCAGTCTACCAGCGGGAAAGGGATTGTTAGTAACCCTATCAGGACGACCTCCAAGAGGTTTTTTATGGCAACCACCATGAATAATTCTTGTGGAATTCGTCATAAAGGTCCAACTGAGTTACTTTCATCATTATCTATATCACACACTTGTATCCTACCAGCGTATACTGATAGCGCAGGCGAGACACCATTCCATTTTCACCCATTAAAAAAACACTTCAGATTACCCTATCACCTGCATTTTTTTTTAATTACATAAAAAGGAATAGTAACCGCTGTCAGTTTATATTTACTGGGTACCAGTATGGATAATAAAACATGATAAAGGTAGGTTAAACAGCCCCTCGTGATTTACCAGGAAATAAACACGATGGTTTCTAGTGGGGACCGTGAGGAGGTCTACCTGATAGGGTATATTACTAACAGTGGGGCTTTTTTTTGATAGATGAAAATGATATGGTAGTCCCGCCTGCGCTAACGCGATACGCTGGCGGAGCACCAGTGAAGAGTAATAGATGAGAATCAAAACAGGTCAGTTAGACCATCATGATGAATTCATCAGGAATTAACCATGATAGTTTCCAGGGGAACCGCGAGGAGGTCGACCTGGTTGGGTATATTGCTAGCAATGGGATTCTCAGTCTCCATTACTAACAATCCCTTTCCCCCTCAGTTGTCCAGCAGGTACGCAAAAAATAGGCAGTGCTTAGTCTGGAACAAGATGGCGGTGCGTTATACGTCCAGAGGTATGTATTAATATATTATATCATGATGGTAAAATCGTACGATAACGTGCCGTGCTACGGCAAATAATAAAAGCACCCACAGGTATAATATTTCGTCGAACGAACAAACTTTGTGGAATGTGGTTTTATGCAGTCAAACGTTCAAACCCGCACGCTAACATAATTACTATTATGTTGTGAATAAAATTATGAGCAATACGTCGAAACCGCACTTTGTTATATAACCGCCAACTAGATGTTGAAAGGTATGCCGCGGTCCGTCTGTCCGTCCGTCTACTATTGATGTTGCTACTTGTGTTAAATTTCTCCAGATCATTTCTCGTAGCTATCATACGTCTAAATACAGTATCTTTCTAGAATTGTTTCGAAAATATGTTTTAAAAACCTTTTTTTTTTTTAATTACATATTAATTTTTCAGTAGAGTAAATATGTCGTAAACATTTATAGTCCTTTTAACACACGACGCACCGAGTAATATTATATTATGTATATTATGATTATGAATTAATGACATCAAATTAAAGTATACATTTTATATATGCATTTAAATAAATATTTATTTATTTAGAATTAATATAAAAGTTCCCATTTTAAAAAGGAATATGTATGCCCAAAACGTATCTTAATTTTTTTAGTTAAGACTATAGATTAAGGTTTGTTTTGGCTTGCTTTGGTTATGACCAGTTATGACAGTCCAGTCAGACATTTAATTTATGAATTATGATTACCAAATATTTCGTCGTTCCGAAATCATTACCTGTCTACGTGCTAATTTTTACAGACATTATTTCAAAAAGTATAACCTATTTTATATTCATATTATATTTTTATATTCTCAATCTATGTTGCACGTACCTCTTTTCTTTTTAAAATCATCAAAAAACTAGCCAGCTTATCCTTCCCAGGTAGAGACTATCCCTAATTTATGCCATTGCTAACCTAATATTATTTTGTTAGTGGCATAATACGCAAAACTAGCCCTTTGCCAATTAAAAAAAAATGTATAAAGGAGTTTATTTGTTATCTCTCGGCGCTCGTAGTATTTACTTGCTCTGCGTTGCCGTCTTAACTGCTCAACCAATTTTGGCATACACATAGTATTTGAGTCAGTGAATAACAAAGGCTACTTTTTATCCTGGTCACACGGGCGAAGAAGCGAGTCAATACTAGCTAAGTATATTTATTTGCTAGAAAGAAACTAGATGCCTCAGATATCAACCTCCAGACAAATCTGAGCACCACTAAACACTTAAATAAATCCCAAGACAACCTCGTAAAGTAAGTAGACTCAGCTATTATCACGCGACCACGCGTGACATTTAACTACGAAGACGTCTTAATTAATGTGCACATATCAAACAGTAAATACGGCGTCACAAGTGTTTCTTTGTTTAAATGAGCTATACTTAGACTTTCACATATCACAGTGCCATCTAGAATCAAACTATGGGTATTAGAAAACTAATATTTCTTATATTATCAACCGACTTCAAGAAGAAAATTCTCAATTCGATTGTATTTTTTTTATATTTGTTTCCTCATAACTTCGTCAGTTGTAAACCAATTTCAAATTTTTTTTTATCCGAGAGATTTTTTTTATACTTACAGATAGGTCTCATAAAAATTTTATCAAAATCAGTATTATATATAATTTTTTAATTAACTGGTTTTGCCTCAATTGAAGTCTGTTTTTTTTTGGAGAAGACTTAAAAGAGATCCTTAGTTCAATTGTAATTGACACCGATCTCTTCTCCATTTCTGTACTGGTTTTAATAATTATTAGTACAAGCTCTGCTTAAGTTTAAAGCTAGATGGCGTTGTTAATATATCTAGTAGTACTTACTTTATTTTTGTAATTGAAAAATTGAAAAAAAATATTAAACTGTATCATTGCGCTTCTTTTACTGTTTCTGATATCGCAATCTTTTTTTACGTACGCTAACGAAAACGTCTACTGATAGATTCGTTTGCATTTTTCGTTGCGATTTGTGACATTATTTTATTTGAAAATATTACCTACACACAGTGGCTGCCATCATATCAGTCAATTCAGAGATTTTGCCAATAGTTGACACGCTTGCCAGGCAGGTTGACAACTACAGTTAGGCTTTGGTGATGTTTTAAGAGGGACGCTGCTGCCCATCCCTTGACCATTAAGTTCACTTAATCGCCTCTTACGACAAGCAAGGAAAAGGAAAGTGTGGCCCATCTATGCCGGGACTACACGGTGGCTGCCAAGGAAGATGTTGACATTCAGTGCTATCCATAAATTGTTAATCTTTTTGTCACTTTCCATTATATGGCTCATCACCTTGTTTGTCATTGTTAGTACATAAAATGTCTTTGTAAACAGATTTTAAAGTAGCTGCGTACCTACTATTCAAGTGTTACTTTATTTATCACCTCTCAATGGTACTTAAAGTCACGACGGGGTCGGGGCGAACGTAAAGAAAATCTCGTTCGACGCAGCAATCACAAACCTCAAACAAAAGACTTAGTAAAATAAATCTTGTTATTTATACATATACCTATTTTTGTAGGGAAACTCGACGGATAAGTACCTGTTTGTTAAATAACATTTCTGTTTACAGACTTATATTTCTATTACAACATACATATGTATACAATTGCTTCGCATAAATGGATAAGGGAAAAAATAATTTCGACCAAGATTTAATATATTTTTTTAATGCATGATAATGGGATTGTAACCCCACCTGCGTTATCAGTTTACGCCTTGCTGCAGTCCTTCATTCGTTCAGAGCAGATTTCACACACACCGCCACCTAGCGGTAACATCGGCAATACGAAGGGAAAGGAGTGTTAGTAATGAGCTCTAATGACTCTATAGCTAGCAGTATACGCCATCAGGTCGACCTTTATGTGGTTTCCTCTGGAATCAATCGTAGTTCTTATCGAATTTGTCACGACTAACTGATATACATTTTTATCCTCAGCTATCAACCCTTATTAGTGCCCCGTCAGCATATACCGTTAGCACAGACGAAAATACCATTCCATTATCATCCATTAAAAAAAATACCGCTAAATTGTTGTGTATTAAAATTATTATTTATATAAATTAAAACAGATCGTGTTAACGTCGAGTAAAGAAATAAATAATAATAAAATATATTGGACAGATTTTTTATGAAGTGGACAAACTTATTACAGTAACAAACAAAAAAGGTCAAACTTTTTATTTTATACATTTTAATTATACACTTCAATACTTTTAAAAAAATAAAACAACGAATTTATGTTCTTGCTACTTTAAATCCTCCAGCGCATAGCAAAAAAAGCAATTTAAAGATTTTTCTTTAACTTTGCCTTCTACAACTTCACATCGAAACTTTATTCTCATTTGTACCATGACTGTAACTAATTGAAAGTTAATTTTGCAAGAGAATAGAGTCTCAAGTGTCTTCAAAACTTGACATTGAGTTACCTAACATTATGTATTGAGATATATACATTATTTACAATGAATTTAAATGTGCGATTCGTTGTGGGTTTACAAAACACGTTGGTCGCCGTCCAGTAATGACTTACTTGTTATTATTTCTTAGAAAAGCATATAATTACCATAATAATTGATAATGTGACCTTGTTCTCTACTGAATATACATATAATGCAATTCATTCGTATAGTTTCGACAATGTAGCTATTTTACTTTATGTAAATATTAACTAAGTCTTACCATGGCGCCACGATTGTACCTAATATAATATTTACTCTGTGGCAAATCATGAACACTGTAACTTATACAGTGTACTTTATAACTTATCTCCTTTACAAACGAAAAATAAATCTTGACCAGAACTTTATTCAATATTGATGTATTAAATTTTTTTTTTTCATTGTCTTAAGACCGTTTATACCAAATTTTCTTTAAAAAGCAAATTTTTACAACATTTATATTAATACAATAAGCGTTTCTAATATTAAGCTATAAGAATATTTTTACAATAATAAAAATATTATAAAAATATTCTTATATATAATAAAAATCATAAAATGGAATTAAAAATTACTTAAATACTTTAAAAATAACGAGCTCATGACTATAATCCCTAATGGAATAGTCTGAGGCATTTTTCGACTGTCACCAATATGGTGAACGTAAAACTTGGCACACGTCGAATCCTTTGTCTTTGGTCAAATAAATTTTTGTCATTAATGCTTTCCGCTTCCTGAAAATTAGTAGTAGTACTAACTTTTTTAATTTAGCAGAAGCAGATAATGTAGACAACGTCAGAACTTGGTATAAACGCTTTTAATGACAGCTGAAAATAATACATCAATTTTATCATTATAAATTTTAATAAGTAAATATACTGCCTAACATATATAATTGCTTCTTGCTATTGTACTTTTTGAAAGTATATAAATACATGCTGTAGATGACTAGACATGCCATGACAAACATAAGGACGGACAACAGTTTGTGTTTATAACCCGCCATCAATGATTCAGATGATAGCTTGGAAAGTGCAGATCGTTGGGATTGGTATGGGATCCGGGATTCGCTGGAAAAGGAAAAAATACTATGAGTGTTAGGATAACTGCCCAAAAATATACTAGATAAGTAGATTGAAAAATTTTACCCTCCCTTTTTAGTTACTATTATGTGTAATTGCAGAAAAAATAATGAATAAGGATATCTTGAAAGGGGTGATTGAGAAAAAAAATATTAATAAAAACAATAGAGAATAGAAGAAGCAAAATTCTGGACCACCTTATACGACATGACGATTTTTAAAGAGCATACCAAAAAGAAAAATAAAGAGCAAACGAGGAAAGGAAAGACCGAGAAATAACTACATGAGACAGATAAAGGAAACACTAGGTGTCATGTCGTATATGGAGGTCAAAGTAATGGCCTAGCATAGAGCTTGCTGAAAGAAAATACATGAATTAATCGCACCGACAAGAAGGAACTCTTAAATAAAAAAAGAAAGAGAGAGAGAGAGAGGTCTAATTAGTGGATTGGTGCTATATGTTCAAAAACCTTTCCGGTTACTTATTGTAGTATTTTTCAATAGAACTTAACAGAAATGTAACTAAACGAATAATTGGCCTGACCATGAGACAGTCTGCTGCTGTCCAATAGTAGTACAAATCAAAAGTAGATTAATTAATTAAATGTTTCGATTTATTACTAATTTCATTTAGACAATGTTTCTGTGATAATTTCAACAAAACTTGATTAATTTTTTACTAAGTTTTATTGAAACAAATTATTTATTCATGCAAACAGATCGCAAATTGATTAAACCAGGTAATTCATCTTCCTGCCCTTATCACAATTATTTGAGGTCGGCGTAATATAATTTTATTCATATAACACAAGAATTTGACTTTTGGTTTTACGATCGGCCGCCAGCCTCATAATAAACCTCCTTGGAAATGAAATTTGTTGGTGGTAACCAAACAAAAAAGGAGAGGGCGAGTAAATGAAGTTGTTAAAAAAGGAATGAAGATTTTATAGGGTAAAGTGGCAGTGTCCCTAGAACACTGCAGTTACGGAAGGGATACTGGTTAGAAACGCAGTAACTTAAAAAACCGTGGTCGCATACCCGTATACCCTTACTCTAGAACTAGACCGGACAAATCACTAGACGTGAACACCTCTGTCAGGTGAGATTAAGTAAATATGATATACTATAAATATTTTTTCGAATCATCAGATTAATATATAATAGTATGACGGATTTCGATAATATATAATAGAATAAGAGAATATTAGGTACGAGTTTATCTATATCGGATTCGAATCCGTATGTTTCTGCTAAACGAGAAAAATGCGTTTCTATTAAAGCCACGAAATGCCTGGATAATTGTGATACAAGTTTAAATTCTGTCTTATCGAGCTGAGGTAAAACTTTCCAATTGTTTTTTAAATTTACTCCACATTCAAGAAAATGGAATAGTAACCCCGCCTACGCTAACGGTATACGCCAGCGGAGTACCAGTACGGGGCGATAGATAGGTAAGTATGAAAATAGCAGGTCAATTAGCCCATCGTGATTGAATACACCTGAAATTCATCACTATTGTTTCCAGGAAGGACCGCGTGGAGGTCAACCTGACAGGGTATATTGTTAGCAATAGGACTGATAATCCGCATTACTAACAATCCCTTCCCCCCCAGATAGCTCTGTT
The DNA here is from genome assembly GCF_026898425.1 of Galleria mellonella. Taxonomy (NCBI): domain Eukaryota; kingdom Metazoa; phylum Arthropoda; class Insecta; order Lepidoptera; family Pyralidae; genus Galleria; species Galleria mellonella. The sequence goes on from NW_026442061.1 coordinate 630,634, forward strand.
AACGTATACTAACAATGAAGCCCCTAGTTCTCGTTACAAACAATCCCCCCTTTAGATTAAGGTCGATACCATGAAAATAAAATCAGACAAATTTGGTATAAGGAAAATGTCTGTCAAAACACGTGACATATAGGTGTAGTTTATATTCATATTAGTAACAGTGACTCAATGAAGTAAAGAAATGGTTTTATCAGCACAAATAAAAACCTTATAATCCAGTTTAATCGTATCCTTAGATTATACTCTAAGATAGATAATATTATAAGATATTTAAATGTCAATTTTCATAAAATATACATGACTATACTTTGAGTCTTATAGTATGTTGCGAGAGACATTTTAGTAGTTAGTGTAACATATTACTTTAAATAACTGTATTTAATGCAAAACAACGGGTTATGATAAATTAAAACAGAATTTCAATTTGAGAATTTGACGGTATGGTCCCGGTATAGAATAGGCCACCCCTTCCTTTCCCGTGGGTGTCGTAAGAGGCAACTAAGTGAGGTCGAGGGATGAGCAGCAGCGTCCCTCTTAAAACATCTCTAAAGCCTAACCGCGGTTACCAATCCCGGTGCCAAACGCCTGACAACTACTTTAACATTTTAACGAATAATATTTTAACATTTTTAAACGGTATATATTATGTAATTTTAACATAAAATTTCGTGGTTTGTTCAGCCCCGAAATTTTGAAAAACATTTCATGGTAGACCCTCTGATATCTGCACCACGCTGTAATGAACGGGGTATAGTTTATACCGATATTATTGTATTTTTTTTTATGGGTGAAAATGGTATGGTGCGCTAACGAGATACGTTGGCGGAGAACCAGTGAAGGGTGATAGATGAGAATGAAAACAGGCCAGTTAGCCCATCATGATGAATTCATCAGGAGGAGGATGATAGTTTTTAGGAAGAACCGCGTGGAGGTCGACCTGGTTGGGTATATTGCTAGCAATAGGATTCTCAGCCTCCATTACTAACAATCCCCTTCCCCCCGATATTATTGTATTAGTATTTGTATATACATTTGCTTTCAAGCAATATTCTTCAATGTTGTTTACAACACTGTGTGTTCAAAACAATCGTTAGCGATAGAAATACATACATACATATGAATATATTAACAAAATTGGAGTACCTACATGTAAATTAAAGAGGGCGCCCTCGTAAAAGCCATCTGAATATTACTGAGGCCACTTTGTTGATGAATATTTATTTAAAAATGTTGACATGGTCAGATTAAAATTCGGAATGTGGCTTTTTTATTGAAATAAAATGGCCAGAAAGGCATATCTTAGTGTTCAACGACGACATATCAAGAGGGGCACCACGTTACAGTGTATTCTAGAATATCTATATATAATGCTGTTCATGACTAAATACTGGTTACCACTTTTTATCTGTTATGTTATAAATAACACTAAACTAGTAGTTAGGTCGTCAACCATATGCCAACCTATGTTACGTAAAAAAAATACCTGCCAGAGACGTATGAATGTAGTCCCTTAATAATAAATATTAAAGCTCAAATCATGCCTAGATTTTTGAAGGTCAACTATACATGGCCACACTAAATTAGTCACTAATTAAGCAGAGTGGCTTACGACCACTGATACACAAAAAGTGGCAAGATTCACGTTCCCACACGATCCTATAAAAAATATAACTAATGATCGCTCAAATGGATGGAGTCGATTGCCTACTGTAAACATAAAATTCCGCGTCTAGATATTAAAATTTTTATAAAATTTATAACAACATTTCGCCACATTTAACTATGCTTATCACTGGCTGGTTAGAAATAAATGCATAATTAGATTAAATGCGCTCTATTCAGTTCCGTTTTTAAATCTGTGATTTTGTGTGTATCTTAATTTTTTTTATATCAATGCTTACCTACGACCTAAATTATTTAATTGAATAAATTAATTCCCCTAACGCACAGCCAGAAATCACATTAGTTACATTATAATTTCATTCAGTTTATTACTATCTTGGGAAGATAAAATAATCTAAGTATACATATTTACGTAGTAAAAGCTTAAGTATGGAATTAATCCATTGGCAGTCATTAGCATTTATTTTAAGACTCATGCAGTGACGTATAATGTAAAATGAGCTTTTAGAACCTGGTCATAATTAGATAAGTAACGATTACATGGATTTAATGAGTAAACTAGTTAATTGATAATATGACAAGGTACGAATGTTTCCACAGTATCATACTAACAACGTCTAGGCAGAGTTATATTATTTAATATGTATATTAAACACTTCAGACACATGAGTACGTTATATTATGTCTGTGTCTCAGACGCTTTATAAAAAAGCAGCGTGACTTATGGCTGTTACTATTGTTACTACATTTAAATTATTACATCTGTATACGCGCAAATGTGTGGTAGTGAGCGTGCGGTGCGTTCCTTTTTCGAACAGTCGTATTTGAAACAGAGCAGTAGGGGGTAAAGTCATATCAAGACATCTTTACTCATATTATTATTCCCCAAGTATCAAGAGATAGCGGTCCCATTGCGTATTGTGGACTTGTTTGCTATTACAATTATATTAAAATATGCCTATACTATAAAGTACTTAACTAAAAAACTTTTTCATCAGGTGAGCCGCATGCTCGTTTGCCCCCTGCGTTGTAAAACAAAAAAATACATCTACACCAAATACATAAGCGTGTTTAAGATTATTTAAAAAAAAAGTATATATATATCTCTTAGACACAACCTCGCTCATAGCTGAAAACTTCGCTCACACCCTGGAGTGGGCACCTACAATACTGGGGTGGACAATTGAATACCCCCCCCCCCCCGGCCCCGGACCCTATACTCAAATACATGAAAAGTTTATTTAAACTCCGATTAAACACAAGCCAGATTTATAAAACGTACAGTTAAATTAACAAAACAGGAAATGAAAGAAAGAAAAAAAAATGGAAATTAACATTTCTTGGATGTTTAATAAAGTGATGTGTATACAAAACTACTATTATTTCATGATTACAGAGTAGAATACAATATATGTCATCACTTGTTTTCACTCCCAGGATGCCTAAAAGGTGTCTAAAGGAGGAAAACAAATGCTTCAGTACAAAGGAAAAAAACGATATTTAAACGCCACACCTAACTGACTGATTAGCTTGGTAATTATAAGCTAACATCCTATCTTTATGGGCTATCCATGGCCAGTAGTGAGACATTAATGCTTAGAGAAGAAACCAACGGAATCCAAAGAAGTAGAGTGATATCACTATTATAAAGAAAAAACTCCACACAATATGTACATATAACCACTGGCATATTGTAGATATTCCTTTATCCTTTAGATGGCTAAAGAATGGGAGAAATGAAGACCAATCAATCAGTTACCCAAAAGTTCTTTTGAAAAGGTTATTTGCATCTATGATTTTCTTGCTATACTTATACAAGTATATGAGTATGTATTGCATACATACTTTTATTCCCTATTTTATATAATGTAAGTAAATTACATTAGTAAATTACATAAAGTACATTCATTCATATATGTATGGAAAAGTCATTGTGTCTAAAGACATACTGTATGACTGCTATGTATATAGAATAAATATATAAAAAAATTAATCTAATAAATAATTTATAATTAAATGACAACAAATAAACCCTATTTTAATATATAAAGATAATATTTTTACAATACAAGTAGAAACGGTTGTTATAAAAAAAAATATTATTCTAAATTTCATAATGATAATAATCACCTTGAGATATGTATTCAAGGAACGGAAACTGTAAATAATTGTCTAACTATAATCTTACTCTTAATAATATACAAACATGTGAGTAGTTTAACCAGCTATACTGGTATATACTTAATGCGACAGCATATATAAAAGTGGTAAATATAGGACGGCAATATATCATTATATTTATTTCAACCTTATTTCCCATGGATAGATAGTTACAATTATTATAAGGATCTTTATTTTTTTCTTAATAAAATAGTGCCCATGTCAATCACTGGTAATGAAAAGTTATAAGTGATTTTTTTTTTAATTTACCTTTTTAAAATTATCCATAACAAAGGAAAAAATCTAATCTTCTCTATAAAATATTACTATAGATACAATATTCAACTAATATTTATATTCATTCAAGACAAAGGTCCTAAATGAACTACTACATGACCTCTCATAAACTTCTGTTTATTGCGAATCGAACAAAGAGAAGCAAGAACCGAAAACCTCATTATGTATATGTATGGTATGAAAAACTTAAAATACAATATTTGCAAATTCTACTAATGTTGTAAATTTGAACATTTAAATGTTTGAATATATACTACTTATACACACTTCCCCATATGCATTGATTTGAGTGAAATTAAATATTTACATGGGTAAACTAATCCTAACTTAACAAATAGGATAATTTACCCTAAACCCACTCAGATAAAGCTGGGTACTCTGAAGTACTCACCTAGATGGGTATTACAACAATGGGTAATATTAGACTTATTTATTAATTCAGTCAATAACAGTCACAGTTTATTAATGTATCTCAAATTTGAACACAGTTGTTTAGAAAAAAAAATCCCTGCATAGGTATATTCATATCACCATTCTAGTATAAGTACAAACAATTTTACTTCATAATAGTGATAATTATTTATATAAACTTTGATTACAAGATTTCAATACTATGTCTATTAAATGTATGTATGCATATATATTTCAATTTATTTTAAAAGAAATTTAAAAGATTTAGATTTAGGATATTTGTAATAGGTGGCTCCTAATACCAGCAAAATGATTTTTTTTTCTTTTATAAAATATAATAAAATAAAAATTAATAATAATATTATTTTTTAAATATTATTAGTGGTAATAAAGACTATCTATCTATTTAGGATTACTTAAAAAAGACATATACATACTCTTTGACTTTGCCTATAACTGAAAGCTCCTGATCCTGGAGTGGGCACTAAACAATTCTAAGAACGGTACAACCCACCTGACCCCTCTTAGATACACCAATACTATAACATTTATTTATTTATAAAATAAGATAAAAGTGATTAAGAAATGGAAATGTCTGAATTCAGAATATGAACCATTTATTTACCAAATTGCATTCAAATCCGATCCTCTGTTTATGTGACATTAACAAACATTTATGCATTAAAATAACTTCAATAACTTTCATATTTATAACATTATTATAATATTTATCATTTTTAAAACTTATATTAATTACAAATATATATATTTATTAGCCACTATTTGGTGGAACAACATATATGCTCGCTGTACAGTACTATAATCTTAAAAACATGCCTCTCCACCTGATTCATCAGCAATATAAGAAGTAGTAAATTTAGAATGTAATTCGAAATTTATTCAAGCCACCTAAATGACGAGTTTAAGTACCCCAATATGCCCTAGTGTGTGATACTTGATTATGATTTTCAACTGAAAACTATAACAAATTTTTTGAATACATATACTTACAAAAATTAAAAAGATGTACTAATTGATTGTTTCAGCGATGATATCGAATTATAAATTCGAATTAAATAATAAATTTTTTAGTCAAACGAACTTAGCTAACGGAATTTTAATATTTTTATACAAAAAATTTATACGCTGTCTAAATTTAGAAAATTTGGAAACAAACATATAAATACCTTAGATTATTACAAACACGTGCGAACTTCCCACTTACCTTTAAGATCTGGTTATACGAAATTCCGGCCAAGTTGCGTCAAAATCAGGATAAAATTTGTGCAAAAAAGTCCATAAAGAAAAACGACACACTTCTAATTTAAAACATTCACGTCTCGACACAACAATCGTTCACGTTTTTCCAAATTTAAAATATATGATAATAATTTATTACACAATCTAAATAATAATGCAGTGAAAGTGCGAAATTTAATAGCAAATGCGGTAAACAGAAACGATTACCATATACCGCAAACCGCAATAATCAACTGACGTCTGACGTTTCATTCATTTCGTCGAAGCAGGCAACATTGCCAGTATATAACTTTATTTTACTTGACAGCTAGAAACTTAAATTACAAAGGGACAGTAATACATACATATTTGTCACGCCTGTAAGCCTGTTTCTCATTAGGGTAGGCAGAAGCAATGAAACGCCAAATGCTTAGATTCAAAAAAACCTCTTTGCTCCTTTCACATTCATCAATATTATAATGTACACTGTTTTATATTATATGTTTATTGATAATAATTAACATAAATCTGGACAATTTTTATACACAAATAAATATAAAATCACTGTCCATAAAATACAAATAAATTTAGAAATAAAAATAAATAAGAATACTGTTTATGTCAACATATTTTATTAAAATTATATGATTAATTTGCGTTTTTTATTATAAATATATATTAAGCAAACTAATAATACTGATCATAATTATTAAAGGTCTTGAAGATACTTAAGAAAACGTTGTAGTTACAGAAATGCATTACAAAGTTACACCCTTGATAATGGAAAAGTATCCATTACTAGTTCTGGTAACACTGATGCCCGGGTGCGTTTCGTTATACGTATAATATCTTAAATCTTACTGATTGTCATATTTCTGCGAATCTTATGTATTTTCGCTTTACTCAATCTTAAATTAAGTACAGTAACATTTTCCTTGTACGAATTTACATCAATTATTATATGAGTATATCAGTTCCACAATGCAATTAAAAGCATTCTGTATTCCAGATTTGACAAGCTATCGTTATTTTGTCTGAACCATGATATTTTTAAAAGGTTGTTCCTAAAAATAAATAATTAAAACTTTGATTCGCACTACTGGAGTCTGTCTAGTTTTTAAGCAAGTAAATGAGCTGAATGAAATGAATTTTTATGTCATCTTTACGTAAGTAAAGATAACATAAAAATTAACATCATTTTTATTATATTACTTAATGTTGGCTGAACCCATTTAAGATTCATTCGAGTGGTATAATTCATACTCCGTTAACACAAGAAGTAAGAATCAGTATCACACAGGGTTATGACGGTACATAGGACATATTAAAAAAAAATAAGGGCAATAGAAGTTAAAACAAAATTTACCGGCAAGAAGGGATTGTTAGTAATTTGGAGATCGGTCTCCATTGCTATCAATATAAGGTCGACCTCCACGTAGTTCCCCCTGGAAACTACTATTTTGGTGACTAATTTATCGTTGAATTCGTCGCAATGGACTAACTGATCTGCCTTTTTATCCTCACCAATCATACCTCACTGGTGCCCTGCCAGTATATACCAATAGCGCAGGCGGGATTATCATTCCATTATCATCCATAAAAAAAAAATAACTGTACCTGTATTTACTTAAAGCTTATTTTGCGTGCGACAACTTTGCTATCTTATTACTATATCTTACTACTGGAAAACCAGCATATCGCATTCTAAAACGGAACAAAATAAATTATAAAATACTACTCGTATTTTCAACCGTATTCAAAAGGAAAGAAGTTCTCAAGTCGGCTGTTTTTTTTATGTTTGTTACCTCATAATACCGTCAATTGTGAATCAATTTGTTAATTTCTTTTTTTATCTGAAAGGATATACTTACAGATTGGTTTTATAAAAATTTTATAAAAATCGACTAAGTAGTTTAATTATTAAATCAGAATAACTTGTTATGTTATTTATAAAATATTATCTACTTCTAGTCTACATAGACATTTACAAATTATTTGATTATCTTGTAAATAAACAAATAATTATACAAATTTATCGTGTACGTTATTTTAGAACGATAATAATATCCGCTGAGAAATGTCATCATCTGTCAAACCTGATAATGGTAAAGGAATTAAAAAATACCACCTACAAGTGACTCCACTCACCTCCAAAACATGTCGTAGTCTTCCCCACCCCATCCCCAGTACAAATTAGAGAAACCGTTTGCCTGTTTGAACTGCTCCACAGTCATTGAGGTCACGCCGCCGAACGAAAGATTGTTTATAACTCTAGAAATTTAAGGTATCTTAAGGTATAGTCATACTCATTTTAATGTCCCATTTGACCTGCCAATCGTTCTTTGGCTCCCTATAGGTCGTTTATCAGGGTCATTATTATTTACAACAATTATACATTATTACATCTATACTAATATTGTATAGATAAGAAATTTAAATGTTTGTCTGTAATGGATGAACTCAAAAACTGTTCAATCGATTTTAAAAATTCTTTTACTATATATAATGTATAGTCTATTATCATTATTATTATTTCAATTTTCAACTATCCACTGCTGAACATAAGCCTTCCTCTTGGGGGGTTTTGCCAGTAGTTGTCCCATTTGGCAGGCAGATTGGCAACCGCAGTTAAGCTTTGAAGATGTTTTAAGAGAAGCGCTGCTGCCCATCGCTCGCTCTCTCTTAATGCCTCTTACGATACCTACAGAAAAAGAAAAAGTGGCCAATACTATGTTGGGACCACACTGCAATGCTCACTTACAACCTTTGTTTATATTACGTCTATGCTTATAACATTTACACGGCGATTAGCGTGAACGATTACCATGATACGGGATTTTTATACAATAAGGTGACCCTGTTAAATCGACTTCTCCGTGCCGCCCCAGGTTGTAGTTAACTGAGAGCAGGTAACGTGGGTGCATTGGGGGGAAAGGGATTGTTAGTAATGGAGACTGAGAATCCCATTGCTAGCAATATACCCAACCAGGTCGACCTCCTCGCGGTTCCCCCTGGAAACTATCATGGTTAATACCTGATGAATTCATCATGATGGGCTAATTGGCCTGTTTCCATTCTCATCTATCACCCTTCACTGGCGCTTCGCCAGCGTATCCCGTTAGCGCAAGCGGGGTTACCATACCATTTTCACTCATCAAAAAAAAGTGGGTGCATTATATTATATTATCGATCATCATCGTCATCTTCTTCTTGCCGTTATCCCAATTATTTGAGGTCGGCGTTATATATTTTTATTTATATTATAATATATGGGTTTGGCTTTTCGTTTTACGACCGTCACTTGTTAATGGTATCCGCCACTTACAGTATACAAAAAAAGAATTGAGGAAAAAGAAAGAAGTGAGTAAATGAATTTGTTGAAAATACTAGTAAAGAATTTATGGACAAAAGTTGAAGCCTTCTTTACACAGCAGTTGCGGAGGGGATGTTAGTCAGAAACTCAAATGGGTCTTCAGTGCCACGCATTCTTATACTGTAGATCATGTTTCATTTCATAAAGTTTCATTAAAATTATACCTGCAAAAGTAAGCGGTGGAATTTTAGGCTACTATACCTAATCAGACTGATACATAGATATTTTTCTAAAAATATACACACACATTAGTGTATGCGTCGATGACTTTACCACATATATGCCTTATAAAGTTTGGGCAGCTGTAAAGGATCCTGGAGTCAGTTGGCAGCAAATCTACATCGTGGAACACCACACAATGAAAGGTGCCAAACATTTGCATTTCCATGAACACCGCGTTATACAGTCGACCTTTAATAAAGATGCCCTTACCTTGGAAAGCAGTAAAACATGATTAAAATATATCTATAAAGGTACGGGATGAATTTGATTGGTGATTCTGAATGATAATAATTTATCACCAGAGGGAGGAAATAATTGTTAATAATAAGGACTAGCAGCTCCATTGCTAGCAATATACCATGTCAAGTCGACATCCACGCCCTCCTAGAAACTATCTCTATCAATTCCTGATCATTTTGCCCCGATGGACCACCTAACTGGACTTCATTGGGGAGAAAGGACTTGTTAGCAATAGGGACTAGAGGCCCCAAAGTAACAATATACCCTGTTAGGTCGACCTCCACGCGGTTCCCTCTGGAAACTGTCGCGATTAATTGTTGTAGGATTCATTATAATGATTTAATTTTTTATAACTTACCACTTTGTTCGATGACAAATATCCTGTACTCCAGCTTCCGTTTCATTAAGAATGGGTGAATGTTGTACAGGAATATTTCCAGGTTCGCTTCCCGGTGTCTACAGTAAATTTTTTTTTTATAATTGTAAATAATCAACGTCATCTTAATGATACTTAAATCATTGATATTTGATATCACTACCCTAGTCATCATTTCAGTCTTTGCTGAACACAATTTTTATTCTTTCAGATAAAAAAGATTTTTTTCCAAGTCGCTTTAGAACTGATGGAATTATGAGGTAACAAACATAAAAAAATACAACCGAATTGAAATCCCTTTCATTTTGAAGTCAATTGAAAATCTAAAAAGATATTTTGTTCCAGAACATACATCATACACATACAACATCCAGAACTTAGGTTACACGTTTATTTTTATTATTTACTTAATTTTCTTGCACTGTATAATTATGTTAAAGTGAATGCTGTGAATACCTATAATAGGCATGTGCATTAATATTGTATTGTATTTAATGTTGTTATACCTATATGTTATAATGCAATATGCTGTTGGTGTTCCTTAAATAAATAAATAAATATATAATAAACTAAATAACAACATACAATAAACTAATATTTTAAAAATTATACCAACCTAATCTCCCATTTACATAGAGTAATATCCTTGACCGTCGTACCGTTACAACGTCTAAGTTTATTTATATCTATAGTACTTATATATATATGGAGTACTTAAAATAATTACAGCCCTCCGTCAAAAAGTTCGCTCGGTGGAGATCGCTTTGAGTGATAAACTCGTCTATTGTGCTTCTCCGTTAAATTTTATAAATAACATTACATTAAGTCTGTTATATATTTTTGGAATTAGATAATAAACGTTATTTATTGTATTACTTTCTTTCAATATTTTGTATTTTTTTCTACAAAGTAGTGTAACGGTTTCATAGACTGCCTTATTTTCTAATGGTCACGAGTTCTTCCCTATTTTTTATGCAACATAGGATTGCTAACAAGCTGGCGGCTCATTTAACGAAAATTGATAACCGTCGCCTATAGACATAAACAGTATTATGATAAATAACCTAAAAATACGTGTGATATTTGGCTTCCTTTTCAATTTACTTTTAATTTTAATAAATATATGCCCTTTTGCGCATAGATCTCTAATTATTTGACACTTACTAACAATAACGAGGAGGCTTCATCCTCGTTGCTAGCGATATACCCAGTCAGGTCGACCTCCATGCGGTCTTCATGGAAACCATCGTGTTTAATTTCCGGAAAATTCGTCACGATGCGATGGTCTAACTAAAATTGTATTATCAGGGGAAATATACTGTTAATATTAATACATAATCTAGCGCCATTGTTAGTTATTTAAATCAGGTCGATCACTACGTGGTTCCCCCTGAAACCATTGTGGTTAATTCATAATGAATTCGTCATGACGGGCCAAGTGACCTTCTTCTTTCTTCCTCACCTATCATCCCTCACTCGCCAGCCTCGCCAACGTATACCAACAGTGCAGGCCGTGGAAATCAATCAATTATCATTACTTCATCACCTTCAATCACTTTATAATCTCCCACTAATACCCCCTACCAACGCAAACTGACAGCGTAAGCTTCATTACAATTAAAAAAAAATGTTAAAAGTATAGATAAATAGCCACTTACCAAGTTGACTTTTGTTTAATACGCACACCGGTATTTTATTAACACGGACCGGTTCTGGAAATTAATTAAAAGGATCTTATTAATATTGAAAGGGTTCCTATTTTTCTTAACGTTTTCCTGTTATCCCTTATTTGTTCTATTTAGTAAACGGTCTTGGAATGTTTTATGGAAATTAGTAATCAAATTAGACAACAGATACGAAAAAGAACAAACTTATTTAGTTGGTAATATTTATTATACATTTCAATAGAATTTTATAATAATATAATCAAATATCGCCGTGTGATTCCGGCATAGAATAGGCCACCCCTTCCTTTTCCGTAAGAGGTGACTAAAGGAACTTAATGATAGAAGAATGGGCAACAGCGTCCCTCTTGAAATATCCCTGAAAGCCTAACTTGCCAACTCGCCTGCCAAGCGTGGCAACAACTAACAAAACTCCCTAATAGGGGGAGGCCTATCTTCGGTAGTGGACAGTTAAGAGCTGATACGATGAGGTTGATTTATAAGGCATAATATTATACCTAAGTACTGAGATAAAGAATATAGTATTAACACAACCCACTCGCGTGGACAAAATTACGGGTAACTAGTACAAAATAAAAACTTACCTAACATATATCTGGATGTTCTAATATCATCTGATATTTTATTATGTTTTTCTTTAATAATTTTTGTATCCCTGTAAGGGATATTATTCTGCAGAGTTTAATACTCGTTCCTCTAAAAAGCTAAAAATACTTTTATTTAGTTTTGTTAGTTTATTTTAATTATAATATTAATTTAACTGACTGGTGGAGACCATTATTATGATTCTATAGGTATTCTCTAATGCCTGTAGCATTAAGTCCGCCCAATGGCAGACTTAATGTGTACAAAATACCATAAATGTGGAGCAAAAGTACTGGTTATTGGTCAATAAAGTGTAAATAAATAAATAATCTAATATGTAACAAAATATATATTATAGCTATATATTAACTAGTTTATAAACTCGTGATAAAATAAGTTATGGGCCCAGAGACATGAATTGCCTACGCTCCAAGTATCTCAACAGGTCCAAATTGAGATGCCTAGTGCGATATCTATATAAAATTATTATAAAATATGTACTTTATTCTTTTGCTGATTGATATCTTTTAATTAACAACACTTGGTCAGGAGTAGTGCCCGTAAAGAACATACAGTACAGTATTGGAGTAAAAAGAAACACCAGGAACCACTGTCGCCACAGCGTTCCACCCGTTTCTCCAGACAATTGTTCAAAAATGACGGACGCTCGCGTGCTGAAACTATTTATATAAATGTATATATTCTTTCGAGTCAATAAACAACCTAAATATATTTCGACCAAACCTTAGCAACTTCCATAGCACAGCAGTCAGGTCGATCTCTACGCGGTTCCTCCTGGAAATCGTCGTCATTATTGTCAAAGTCATCACGATGGGCCAACCGACCTAAATTAATTCTTACCTATCATCCCTCACTGGTGCCCCGCCGGTGTATACCGATAGCGCGGGCGGGGCTACCATTTCATTATCATTCATAAAAAAAAACTTACTGATAAAATGCCGCGGCTAAATAACTATATTCACTTTCCTCAATGGAAAAAACGGATACATGGCGTAAAATTTATTTTAACAGTGAAATAGAGAAACTATCGGCAACACGTTACAACACGTACTGGGCTCTGGCTAAAACTTTGCTCGAGTTTTGTTTGTAGTCGGACACAAACAACAACAAACATCAGTATCGAATGTTGATATCAATGATACATTCTATAAATATTTAATAAAAGTTAAAATGTTTAAAATTGAAAATTCATGAAAAAACGCTATTCAAAACCGAATGGCCACTTTGGTAATAATTTATTTTTTATGCAACGTAAAAAGGCATACCTTATACGACATGACGATTTTTTTAAGAGCATTGTAGAAGGAAAAATAGAGGGTAAAAGCTGAAGAGGAAGACCTAGGAATAACTACATGGGACAGATAAAAAAAAACACTAGGTGTCATGTCGTATAAGGAGATCAAGGATATGGCCTCGGATAGAGCTGGCTGGAAGAAGATGCATGAATTAGTTGCACCGACAAGAGGAAACTTTAAATTAAAAAAAAGGGCATACAAGCTGACGGCCCACCTGATGGAAATTGGTCACCGTCGCCTATAGACATGAACAGTATCATAGACATAACAGAGTATACTGTGTTGTTCGTGATACCTCAATAGACTCATATTTTTCTCTTATAGTAAAACGCTCGTTCTTAACAGCGAGTCATTAAAGTCGTTAATAAAATAAGCAAAGCTGTTATTAATTCAACTGTCATAATATTTTTACTTCCTTCCTAATTGACGCGAGGAAGGCCAAAGGGTGTAGTAGTGTAGTGTAGCTAGCAAATATATTTATTTATTTAAACTTTATTGTCCAATAAAATATAGTAGAAAAGGCGGTATATAGGTATTCTTTACTAGTCAACTTTTAAGATATGCAGAGGTACTTGATGACGGTTAAAATAATAAAAATAACTAACCTAAAGAGTACGTTACGTTTCAAGTATTCAAAATATAACTAAATTAATTCAAAGAAATCTAGACAACATACCAGCTCAGTAACATTGTATCTAGACAGAATTATCGCTACAAGCAGGAACGCTAGTCCAATTGTGTCTGGAATTAATTTGCAGCATTAGCCTCGTCGCCTTGAAGCCGGAGACTCAGGAAATAGACGGATTCTGGTTCATTTACTGCACCTAATTCTACCCGTGTACTCCCGGAGACAACATTCATCGTGTCTTTTAAATTTAAAATTGCAATAAGTATTTTGTCGTAACATTGACTGAAAAAGAAAAAATGGAATTAGAGGAAAAATAATATAAATAAATAAGCCTATTTATAGATTATTTCATGTATGGAGACATCGGTGTGTGAGATTAACTCGCACTTCGCTGGTTTTTTTAGTAGCCGTTTTCGTTTGAAAGCCAGAATACGGCAGTAAGATATAATCAGACTGGAAAAGCATGAGAACTACCTTAATGAGAATTGTTAAATAACTTCTAAGTTCTTAAGTAACTTTTTAGTTTAATAACTTCTATCAAGTCAATGGTGACTTGTAACACAGGTTCTTCTAAACCTACCGCAAGCTCCAGTCTCTCACAAAATTGGTTTCATATCAAATGGTACCTCAAGTTGTCACTTCATTCTACCTTTTGTGAAGAGAAAATAAAGCATTCATTCATTCATTCATCCCTATCAGGTTGACATTCACGCGTTTCCCCCTGGCGACCATAATGGTTAATTCTTGTAAAATTCATTATTATGGGTTAAGTAACCTACTTTCATTCTCACCCATCATCTTTTCATCATCATATCAACCTTTAACTGTCCACTGTTGAACATAAGGCTCCGCCTTGGGGGGTTTGCCAGTAGTTGCCACGCTTGGCAGGTGGTTTGGCAACCGCAGTTTTTAAGTTTTTAGTTTAGAGATGTTTCAAGAGAGACACTACAGCCCATCCGTCACCCTCCCTTAGTCGGTTCTTATGACACTTATGGGATAGGAAGTGGTGGCCTATTCTATGCCGGGACCAGACGTTCATTATTTCTTTCTGCCATTAAAAAAAAACATGATCTAAAACATGTACCTGACCCAAGCAATCGACTTTGTACAAAAGTCGATTGCTTGGGTACCTCTGTCCCATTTATGTTTCAACCGTGAAGCAGTTGTGTTTGCATGGCTGTGTTTCGGTTTGAAGGGTGGGATATGGCGTGAATTTATAGGGTACAGAGGAATAACACCCGAGACCTTAGGAATGGCAACGCATGGGGGGTATGATTGGCGAAACAATATACTCTGTTATGTTCATGGTACTTTGACTTTGGTTATCACTTTCCATCAGGTGGGCCGTCAGCTTGTTTGCCATTCTAAGTTGTATAATAATAATAATCCTTAATACTGTTCATACATTTATCACATTCCATCACGTAAACCGTAAATTTATTTCCGATTCCAATTTGTGTAAATTCCAGATTTTGTAAATTGTACATATCTACGACTATGCGAAACGGATATTGCAAATTCTGAAGAGAAGCACTCCCAAGATTTCATTAAAATGTAATTTGCATCCTATGCAATCCAGTAATTGTATTGCGATGAATCAGTCTGGCGACGTCGCCCACAGCACATGCTTATGCACACTACCCGACGATTTCATTACAATTACATAACTCCTCAAACACCAAAAGTACTTTCTATTAATCCGGTATTTTTTTAATCTATAATCTGAATCTGGGTATTTAATACTAACACCATTTTTTCATTTTTTCTTAATTGTACCCCCGCCTGCTAACAGTATACGCTGGCGAGGCACCAGTGAGGGGCGATAAGTCAGAATGAAAAGGCAGGTCAGTTAACCCATCGTGATGAATGCACCTGAAATTTAGCACGATGGTTGAAAGGATGGTTTCATATGCCCGCAGATCAGTTTCCAGTTTCCACGTGGAAACTGACCTGCGGGCATATGTCGTTCAACTGTCACGTGACCACTGACTGGCTGGTTTGTAGCGTTCATAATATGAATTAGCAGGGCAGTTCAATTTACGCCGTAATCTGCCTGGAAATAAGAGTTCATAATACGACCCCTGATGGGATATATTGTTAATAATGGATCTGGTAAATTCCCATTACTAATAATCCCTTTCCTCCATCTACTGTAGTTATTTTTTTTATACCATGAAGGCGGCAAATGAGCATACAGTTACTGTAGCCTGTGGACGCCTGCAATACTAGGGGCGTCTCCTGTAATTATTATTTACATCAAAATAGGAATCCAATTATATAATTTTTTTCAAGACTACAAAAGAGTAGATACTTAAGATAGACTGAAAAGGAAACATCCAAAGTAAAGCTATTAAAAAAAAAACATGTTCGTAACCAACCCTGAAGAAACTTTAAGTACTTTATAGTATAAATAGCGTGGAGACTTGTTTACGAAATTACAATATCATAAAAAGTTGCAATGTACCTAAATATTTATATACATACCTTTCGACCCTTACAATTTCATTATAGTAACTATAATTGCCCACTATATTTTATTTGTGACAATTTAGCAATGATTTATCAAAACCAAAGAATACTGTGGTTGTATCTGGGCCCGCAGCAATTCCTCCGCTCTTAATTGTTTTATAACAACGATTCTATTCAAATTCTGGATATTCATCGTAGACACTAATGGAAATGGTTTGGCAATGCCGCTAACGATATAATTTATCATGAGTTAAAACAAGGAGTGCACAGAAATAGACTATTTGATTACATTACGTTATAAATCACCTACTCTTTGTAGCTTTCAATAAAATTCATTGCCAATAGTATGTAAAGTGATCCGACAAGAACCTATTTTGAAATGTCATTTTCTAAAACCACCGGTTTCAATCATGAGATAAAAACTAAGGGACCGATGCGGGAGTAAAGCTACGACAAGTTTTCGATTAGAAATGAATCATCAAAATTGGTTGAAAATTGAATTTCTTTATCGCATTTTTTTTTTAATGAAAATTGTTTATGGCAACCAAGCGATGAGTTTTTCTAAATGGTTATTTTTTTATTAGATAATTATTTTTTGCGATTTCCTTATATTTTGGTACGACTGTTACAACTGTCATGATCATGGGCAAATTGAAGAAAAGCGGGTATATGAGTATACGTATAGTCAAATTGGCGATATGGTCCACGTTGTTGGAAAGTGACAATCGTCTATAAACCTGATCAACACGGTAACCGCTTACCATCAGGTGGACCGTAAGCTTGTTTGCCTCCTCAGTGATATAAAAAAAAACATCGTGGGTGTGGTATGAAATGAAAAGAGATTATGGAGTCTTCACTTCAGTTAGGTATACACAATATACAAATGACGTTGCTACCTACACAACAATATTTTATTCACAATATAAATATAAAATACAAAATGTTTATATTATTATTATTCCTCATTTCAATGAAATTCATTTCTAGAAACAAGAGACAAATAAAACGTCGTGAAAAATACATTGGGCGGAAGCTCAATATACATATATTTTATCTGGTGGCTTCTACACGCCAAATATATTCGTACTCGAAATAAAGTTGCTATATTTTATTCGAGAGAGAAGAGAAAATTTCAAAATATCGAACAAATGCGAATCTTACGGAATAACATTTTATATCATTACTAGCCATTCGGCCCGGCTTCGCACGAGTTCGCTTCTTTCGTTCTTCGGGTTTCGTTCTTGCGGAAATCGCAAGTTATGAGTAGAAAGAATTGTTAAAATGCAATCTGCATTAATTGGTATACAAAGTAGGATAATAAGTTTATATAGATGGGCTTTATGTGCTAAATTAAGATAAAGCTCTGTGTTGTGAAGCAACTACCTGTAAACCTAATTACCAAGTATGAGAGATCCAACGATTACAGATCCCTCACCGTTCGAATCCATTTTTTCTTATCAGGATAAACACTATCCTATCTCTCAAAACAGAGCAAACCATACATATTTACGAAAATTCATTAAAATCGATTTAGGGGTTTCGAAAATGAAGGAACATCGTGAAGACTTATCCTTACATTCGATAGCTTTTAGTAAAATTTTGTCTTAAAGTTCTCTTAACCAACCCTAATAAGTACAGTTCGCTGGTCAAAAGCAACTCTAAACCTTAAATAGCCATATTTTGAATTATAAAAAAAATTTCAAACGCAGTGACACGAAAAAACGGAGAGCAAACTGATTCTAAACGAAAAATAATTTACAACAAAGAGGTAACTCTCAATAGTTTAAATTTCAAACAATATTTATTATTTTATTTTCAGCAATTATCAATTGTTGTATGTTACTGAGTATTTACACATGTGTTAGCTAATATATATATATATATATATATATATATATATATATATATATATATATATATATTATATTGATGAATTTTGAATAAAAGAATAAATACTAAAAAGAACCTTTGAATCTTTCCTACAGTAACAAATTAAATTTTGTTAATAATATAATATTACAGTACAAATAATAAGATAGTGAAGAAGAAATATCAGAAATAAATGAGATATTCATATAAAGACCTTACGAACTTCTACGGCCAAGTTAATGGCTGTAAACTTTTTCATCTTGTGCAAAAGCTTGCACACGTTTGAATCAGTTACAAATTTGCAAACGTAAATTTCTCCATTGTCGGTGTCTCCTTCTAAACGCTTCATAATATCTTTTACCTGTTGTACATAAGGAGTAGTCTTTTCTTCAGGAAGTAATACAAAATGCCAAGGTAGGCAAATTTGTAATACGTTCCATATAACCTTTTGACTAACAGCGTATATTATGTCTGGATTTTCTTGCATCACTTCACTTTTATGCTCTTCCTCCACTTCTTCTTTCTCTGGAAGCTTATCATTAACTGTATCAGTTTCCTCTTCAGAGGGTTTACAAATGAATGTAGTCTTAACATCTATAGCAGACTGTGCAATTTTACTTTTACTAGAGATAGTACTTTTCTGCATCTTTGGCAAACGTGCACTCTGACTACTCTCTATTTTTTTAACCTTTGATGTTATGCTCTTTTCTTTTTTACTCTTTTCATCAGTAATGGGAAATGGTTCTGTATATTCTAATTCTATAATAGTTATACCCTCACAAGTATTAACTACATCCGTTATTAGTTTATCCAAATATTCGCATGCGCACTTACGAACACATGCTAAACATTTATCTTCATATTGTTTTAATTTAATCAAATTGCATACAACTTCTTGGCATTCATCAAAATTAAAGCATATCTTTTTACCAACCGCCATAGATAAAGCTGAGGTGAATCCCTCAATTGGATTAACGCTTTTACAGAAAGCTAGAAGAAATGCAGAATAATTCATTTTATCTTGAGATGTTTCAAATAATTCAAATAAGAAATGCTTAGTTAAGTTTTTTCTTAACTGACTATATTTATTATCCAGATCAAAATCTTCTTCGAACCAAAGCTCTTCAAGCAGAAAGTTATTTCTAGATATGAGCTCAGTGGAATCAATATCAGTACATCGAAAATTTTTACGCATCTCCAATAATTCCTCTAAGGTAGGAAACCTTATATTTAAGCAATAAATAAGAAAGTCCCTCCAATCTATGTAACAAGTGTCGCCAAATAAAAGATAGACCAATTTAGGAACTTGTTCAGGATCTAAACGATTCCATGCTTCTGGAAATAAAGGACCTTCACATGATTCTTTACCAAAGAAGAAAAAGTCTTGTAATAAATATATAAAAGCTTGTTGCAGTATGATGCCAGTAGGTGCAACAATTTTAAATTGTGTACGTAATCTAGCTAACTGACCAACTTTAAAATCTAGGTCTTTAACTACCTCGACGGTTTCTCCTTTATCAGTAGAGAGTTCAGATGTTGAAAATTGTAAAAGGTTCGGATCAATAATAAATCCATCATGTTCAAGAATAAGAGTTTCTGTTATTTTTCGCCCTCCTTCTACGGCCATTTGCAAATATTTGCATAGCCGATCAACTGCCTTGATCTCATTCATGTAATGTGTATTAATATCATTTTGTACTTCTGTAAATGTATTATAAATATTATCATTAAATAACTTCATATCCTGATAGCATTTATATTGAAGTGCAAACATACGTAAACTAGCACGAAACATCTCGCCATT
Organism: Galleria mellonella; assembly: GCF_026898425.1. Lineage (NCBI taxonomy): Eukaryota > Metazoa > Arthropoda > Insecta > Lepidoptera > Pyralidae > Galleria > Galleria mellonella. The sequence goes on from NW_026442061.1 coordinate 650,931, forward strand.
TATAGCCATTGTCCATTCTTCCATACATTTTAATGCCTTTTGTATAAAAATTTCTTCAAACTTGATTGTCTCTTCTGATGTATTATTATCGTCTTTCCTTTTTACAGGTGGTGTAATTTTTGCAATTTCACTATACTCTCTACTTATCAGTGATCGATAAGAATCATTTGTGTCTTTAATAACTTTCAAAGCAAACTTAACGTTGTTCTCTATTATTAAATTAAAAGGATTGTTACTGTAATCAATCTTAATATTTTTTAATTGCAGTTCCTGAAATGCTGCTTTTAATTGTCGGTATACTTTATCTTCTCCTCCCTTCCTGCTTCCAGATGTTTCTTCTGATTCCTTTAATATTTTTGTTAAATCTTTAGATGAAAGTCTGTCATTTGGAGGCATACGTTTTATCATTGCAAAATAAAAATCATGTAATGCTTGAAATGTTAAAATAGACCTGAAACAAAAACTTGGAATAAAAATCGTTGGTACATTTTATTTTGCAAACAAATTGCAGCCTCATAGTGACATTATGAGCATTAAATCAATAATTATAACACCGCCAACCAAAATGGTTGATATACGAGTAGACGCAGTCTCAGGAACTCTTAATTATATAAATACATATAATTTAAATGTATTGTAAAATTATAACTTTGCATTCTGAAAATATGAATATTAGAACATTTAACCGTCTAGTATTCTTAGACGATTAAATATCGCGCTATATTCTATCAACAAATTGTATAGTTATTTAATGATGTGCTTATTACAGATTATTTAAAGGATACGTTATTTTTCCAGCTAATAAAAAAGCCAGAAGCTTATGTTACTGAACAGCTAAGATAAAAATCTGGTTGCAGAAATAAATTCTATTCAATATATAATAATCATTAATTACCGATTTAATTCTGTCTGCATACACGATATATACGTATTGGCCATACTCGTTAATTCTTCCATAGCCCAATTTTCACAAATAAGCGCATATCTTTGCTGTTGAGCATGTAATTTTCCTTCATCGCAAATGTGATATAGCTTGTTTTGTAATTCTTTAACACGACAATGCCATTCATTTTTAGCTAAATTAATTTCACGCCAGTCATACTCAAATTCATTATAATCTTTCTGAAAACAACTTACTAGATCTTGCTTAAGAGAAGGTAAAGTCAGTATTTGCTCCATTTTATCTTTAATAAATCTAGTATATGGTATCAAACAATTCATTTGCAAACGTTTAGCCAAAAACAATTGCTGCATATCACAAATATAAGTTTTTTCAATTTCCTCCCAACAAGTTGCCAACGCTATACCAATAATCTCAGGAATAGGTAAATCGCCATAATTCCAATCTTCTTCACCAGCTAAAATCTTTATTTCTTTCACACTTGTCATTGATCTACTTTGATTATCATCTGATACATTCTCCAAAAAAACGTTGATAGTCTCTGGCCTTTCTTCATTTGAATTTGGTGCTTTTACAACTTCCAGTTCATTATTTAGCGAAATCTTACTGATTTTAGACACTTGTCGTATCTTTTCTTTAGATTTTCTATTTGATACCTCAGGTTTAACAATTTTAGATTTTGTTCTTTTATCATCTGAGGATGGAAAATCAAGACTACTTAAGACATTTTCACCAAATATTTCGTCACAAGACTTTAAAGGCATAGTATAATCGCCAATAATGTATTTGCATATTTGTGCTAACAATACTTTTTCTATAACTTCATAGTACATACTATAGTTAATTCCCAATGCAGCATAAAATCTATCTATCAGTTCTGAATTTTCTTCCGTCAAATTCCATATAACAAACTCTTGAAGAATGTCTTCTGTTTCCTTAAGTTTGATGTAGCAAGTAAAATAACTGTCAAAAGGTATATCGTTTTTCCTTTTATGAGGATCACTTACAAGTTTAGAAACTCTAACTGCCTTATAAGGATCTATCTCTTTTGTACGGTGTTTTATAATGCTCTCTTCTAAATAAATATCATCTCGGTCATTTAATTCACCTACATCAGGAGGAGCACGACCAGAAAAAGTCTCTTCCAATATTTGTGCCTGCCGATAAGTCTTTGGATAATTTACAAGAACAAAACCAGTAATATTTCCTTGATCTTTTATATATTCGACTATCATAGCTGCTAATAAATGATCTGTTAAAGATTCACCAAAATTTAATATTTCATAAGTATATTTGCCTAGATCTGCGGCAGCGGACAAAACGATCTCTTTTTCTGGTATTGTTTTAGGTGTTTGCGTTTGTTTTGTATTTAAAGGTAAAGTACCTGAAACTATATTAATATTTACATCGCCAGTTTTATTAATAACTTCATCATCCACTTTCATCATTTGAAGAAGTTCTTTATTTTCTTCTTCTTGAGCTGCAAGAATAAATTTATCAAAAGACAATTCAATATCAGTACATCCAATCATTTCAGTCTTAAACTTCTTTAAACAAAAATTAATAGCAGACTCTACTCGAACAATATGGATTCGTCGTAGATTAAGTAATGTTTGCATAGCAATTGTTATCGATCTATCTGGGAGACCACATAATAGCGCCTTTACAGAAAAGTGTGGCAAATTAGCTGGCGGTCTTGGAGGTGGATATGGATACTTAATATCTAATAACGTATAAACAACGTGACCTAATATTTTTGTACCGAGATATTCATATTTTCGTTCTTCTGCCTCAGGATCATAGTTAGGTATTAATAAATCCAATGCCCACGGATACGAATAATTGTGGTATTCTTTAAATTCATTTTCATTTAAAGCATCCTGTCGATTCAATTCTAGTCTTATTACTTCTTCCTCTTGAATCGAAGATTCTTCTTCTATTCCTTGCTCTTTTAAAATGTTCTCCATTGGATCTAATATATCAAATATAGGTTGTTGTTTATAATACAATGTTTTCCATTCATGAATGAAACGATCAGGAATATCACCTCCTATTAATTTTTTAAAATATGCATATTTAATTCCATAATCAATAATTGATAACAGAGTCTCGTAACATATTTCATAATATCGTTGTCGTTTTCTCTTAATTTTTTCAGCATATAATTTTTTATGAAGCATGTTTTGTCTTTGTTTTTCAAAGTCTATTTCAACGACTTCCAAATGAATTTGTTCTTTAACATTATCAAGGTATTGGTTGAATTGTTGTTCTCTTTGATCTGCAAACTCCCTTTCTGCTCTTATTCTATTCTGAACAAGGTTTCGTGCTTGCTGTTTAGTTTCCATAATTTGAGTACACATTTGTTTCTCAAACTGAGAAAGTTTCATAACTTTTTTGGCTAATTCAATGTCAAACTTCGTTTCCTCTTCAGCAACTGAAAAATCCCACAGAGATCCACTAATAACGTTACATATTTGTTTCTGAAACTCCTCAGAATCAGATCTTTTGTACATCCTAGTATAAAGATTATCCATATAATTTTTTGCCCATTCTGAATCGATAAGTGACTTTTTTCTTTCAACCGCTTTTTCATCCAAAGCAAGTAATTGTTCATATGTATAATTTTCAAATTTACAGGGATATTTCAATGCAAACTTTTCCATTTCAATTTTTTCTTTATTTGTTATATTTTGGGTCTTTTGAGGTAAACGTTGCAGTGGTGTTTTTGATTCTTCAATTTTATTTAATATTTTAGAATATTTATGTCTCATGAAATCATATAACTCTTTAACTTGTTCTGTTTTTTTTCTTTGCCACTCAATAAATTGTTTTTCGTCTAGTAGTGGTTTAGAAAGATCGTCAACAAAGTATTCTTTGTCTTCTTCTACTCTATTAACTTTGAATCTATTGCCCATCTTTTCAATTAAATTGGAGACCATTTTTATCTCGCTTTTAATGAAATCTATACGATCTTTTTTATCTAAATGAAGAAATAATTGGTAAAATAAACGAAGTAAGGTTGACCCTCTACCTTCCATAATATTACTCAAATCTATTTCATTCAAATGGACTCGTAAATCCTTTAGCCATGCCGTCAAATATTTCCAATTATTTTTGAGATCTTCAAGTGCATAACCGGATCTTATTAAATAATACTTTTCATCATTAATAATATTGTAACTTAGTAGAATGTTAGCTATAATATTCCCATTTTTCATCATATCGCCGAATTCTTCAGCTTCCCATTTAATTGGCCTTTGTAACCTTTCGGTTAGCCACTCTTTTAATATTTCGGCCATAATTTATACTTTTAATTTATAGTAGTAGATCACTAGTAGTAGTTATATTGGATTATTCACAATGAAAAATTAAAAATTGTCAATCATTTTTTAATTTACTTTTTTTTTCCTAAAAATACATTTAAAACCTATTTTAATAACTTACAAATAGGTTTTCTCCCTTAAATAGCTGCACTGCTTATAATATTTTTAGTCTTTTACAGAGTGAGATTAAACTAATTAGCATCATTTTAGTACTCTCCTTGTTCTATCAGTGGAACTGAATATTTTTCAAAGAAATATATATCTAAAAGTCTTAGCTAAAAACGTTAAAATGTCATCACTTTAGATATAATAAAATATCTAGAGTGTTCTATGCTTATTTCATAGCCGTACTGTGTTACATACTTAATTCCTTCACTTACACTAAATTTTACAAAGTATTTTATGGAAAATAGAATGAAAAACTAGACTCTTCATCTATGGTTCATAGCTAGCTTTTTCGTGTCTTTGCTGTCACATAGTGTCATGTCATGTCATACGTACAATATTATGACATTTTTGTAATGTTTATTTTTCGCTATTTTTTATTGTATGTTTATTAATACAGTCAATCAATCTACATAGATCTATTTCAGGATGAAATGCAATGAATTTGAAAAAAGTGTAAGTAAATTTATCAGCTTTATTTATCTACATAGACAGATAACCTTGAATGGTACTGTTTAATACTAATTTTATTACGTTGTTTAGAAATCTCGCCACATGAACCTGGACAACTTGGACAAAGCGTTACATGATTTAGGAATGTTGAGTGCAATAACAGAAGCTCGCCGGGATTATTTAAGAGAGTCAAAAGCAAATTTTGGAGTGATGCGATTCAACACGCGCTACGTATCCAACGTCACCGTAGGATATTGTATGAAAAGAGCAACAAACAAAAACAGACTCTGCCCTTATGTTTTGCCCGTCAGACATAGAACTAAGAGTGAAAACTCAGATGCGATCATTAGTGACGTGACCGACGCTGGATGCGAATACAAAAACAGTTTGTTGGAACCGTCCACAAGTGGATATGGCGCTCACGAGTGCGCCAAAAGCCCAGCAAAACGCTGCCAGTCGCTAGAAAATCTCAATCTGTTAGTAGAATCCCAATCTGGCTCAGAAATATCACCAGAAATGGACTGTGTGTCAACTCGCATCCAGAAACTACAAGTTGATGAATGACATACCCACATCACAACTCGGTCTAGCGTTGTGGCACCAATGAATGATGCCATCACAGAGTGATGGATTGATAGAATGTAGTTGTAGTATTGAAGTGATTTACTGGATGTTGGTTGTATATTTTTCAGTGTATTTGTACATGTGAATGAGTGCCCCCTTATTGATTTTTACAAAACACACTGGACTGTCTGTAAATATTGTTTTAAAATGTTTTATTTACATAACCCTGTACTGGTATAATGTCATAATGTAAAAGTCTATTGTTTGTCAATAATTTATATATTTGTATGTAAGAGCTTCTTAATTGTGACCAGTGTCCTAATATGAAAAGATTTTAATTATATTTCTTGTGGTTGTAGTTAAAATATGAATGTTGTAGATTATTATTTATTATTACTGCTGGCTTTACAAACAGTGCAATATAAAACATAATTGTAAGGGGGAGCATGTAGATTTATTTTATGTCTGTAGTTCTGTGTGATTTTATAATTTTGCATGTATGACAGCCCTCAGTGGCCTGCAAATCTATGTGTAGCTATTGTCCTTAAATATTTAAGTATGCAAATTGCTCAAAATTCTTAATGGGTACAAATCGTGGATATAATACTGATTGTTTTATGTCTACAATTTACATTGTTCAAGGTTTGTTAAAGCGGCAGTTTTAAATTATTTTTATAGTTACCTAAACTAAATACCACCTAAGAATTTGTTGAGAACAAATTATTTTGTTTTGTCTAAGTCACAGATGCACTTTAGTACAAGATATTTATATATGTACATAAATTGTCTAATAATATGGTTTACATTTAGTACAGCTCTTCAAATAAAAAAAAGGAATTTTAACAATACTAATAGTACAATTAAACAAACAATCCTTTTGTTATTGCAAATATAAAATGTAAAAAATCAGGCTAAAAAGCTGTGAAACACAATTTCATGATTATTTTTCTATTCAATTCTATACACAGTTTATATGTTGTGTCCTATAAGAACTCGTATGGAATACATACTAAATATGTTTTTTTTTTTAAGTGGATTATATAAATTTATTACCTAAATAATGTAAAGCACTTTTTTTGTAATTCATAAGGATATTTATTAAATTATTTTCAAGTATATCCAATATAGTATTACTAAACTAAGGTTCTATAATTAAACATTACACATTATTAAGACTGTAAGATGGATCTCATGTCATTCTCTCATAATTAATTGGAAATGTGTACATCTAAATGTTTAATGAAGGGCAATGTGTTCCATAGTGTAATTTTTGCTTTTGTGACTTAGCCATAGATACATATGTTTGTTAACATATTTTGTTATTTTTTTCTTATTTAATAACAAATATTTTAAATAAATATTGCTTTAATTTATTCTATTTGTTTGTATTACTTTTTGAAAATGCAGGAAATTTGTTTATGGATGAAAATGACATTGCACCCACTTTTACTAATGATTAGAGATGGATAATATATGGCAATATCTATATATTATAGTTACAATATCTATATATGGCCATATATAATAATGAATATATTAAATCTTGGTTATTCAATATATAATACGAAATAAAGAACCCGATGGAAAAGAATACAGATATTTTACTAGTATGGGTGATATTGAAATAGGTGATAACATTTTTACTGCCAACAATGTCCAGAAGAACCCAGTATATATATCACTAGATCTCAAAAAAGTATCCTCATTACTAACAATTCTTCCCTCCCAAATACTGGAAACTAGTTTGTAATCTTGACGCATAGGGCCATAGATTGCCTGCTTGCTCTTTCTATGCTTCACTATTTTTTTTTTACAACACAGAAGGCAAACGAGCACACCTGATGGTAAGTGACTACCGCCACCCATTGTCACCCACAACACCTACGGCATTGCAGGTGTACTGCCGGCCTTTTAAAAAGGAATATGCTCTTTTCTTAAAGGTTATGTTATCGTATTGGTTCGGAAATACTGCTGCTGGAAGTTGATTCCAAAGAGTGATTGTGCGTGGGAGACTATAAATTCAACTGTATAAACCATAGACTCAGTTTACCGTACTAATAATCTAAGGCAGGGCTGTCCAAACTTGGATATAGAAATGACAAAATTCATTGGGGGGCCGCAAAATATTATCATTATTTTGTTATTGTATTACTTTTTCATTAATTTATCCTTTACAATTCTGTCAACATCAATATTGGTAGTAGCTAGAAAATATTCGACAGGCCGTATCAATTCAAGCCACGGGCCATAGTTTGGACAGCTTTGGTCTAAAGTATCGCAATTATTGTCAATACAAAAAGTAGAGAATCCACGTAAGCATGTCTCAAATTTCCGCAGGATTATAGAATAAAATCTGAAACTTCCTTATTGGCAGAATGTATTTGAATGAACTTTAGTATTTTATCCAGGCAAACAAAAGCAAAAATGTTAAACATGTCTACATATCTGATATTTTAAATGCAATGGGCGAGTTATTTGTTAATAACAGGAACTTGTTGCATTGCTAGCAATAAGTCACGTCATCTCCATGCATCATGTTACCAGCCCATATTTTTTTTTATCGAAAGACAATGGAATAATAACCCCGCCTGTGCTAACGGTATAAGCTGGCAACAGTAAATAATGATATATGAGAATGAAAAGGCATCTCAGCCGATCGTAATGAATATACCTGGAATTCAGCACGATGGTTTCTAGGAGGGAGCACGTGACGGTCGACATGACAGGGTATATTGCTAGCAATGGGACTGATAATTTGCATTACTAACAATTCCTTCTCCCCTACCAGCCCATATTAACTTACTGCTGGATATGCCTCTATTACTCCATGACGTCCATACGATCTATAGCTACTGTGGATAAGGAATAATTGAGGATGCTTCTCCGACCAGTCTGGTTTACATCCAAGCAGTCTCTTCAGGAAACTATTACAGTTAATTCCAAATACTGAACTGCAATTACAAAATAGAGTACCATAAAATGAAAATAATAATAACTTAAAATCATTTATTGATATTCGTTGAGAAAGTAACACTTATAAATAAAAAATCCGCTGTAAATACATAATATTGCATTTGACTGTCTGCTAAATTAAGCATTTACATAGCCTTCACTTTGAGTTGCTTCATTTTGGGAGTCTTGCGTTTCTTCTCGCGTTTTTGTTCTTTCAGCTCCCAACGGCGCTGTTTCTCTGGATCATCCTCCTGTCAAATAAAACATATGCTACAATTAAATGAAATATAATTTGCACATGTCTCTACATATCATTCTACAACGGTAATAATTCAATATATAGTTACTTCTAAATTTTTTTATCCATGTAGAATTCCAAGAAAGAAAACACCCTTTCCACATTCCTCATCTTACTGCCACCACCTCCTCTCTCCCTTCATCTCCCCTCCTCGAAATCCTCTCTTCCTTATAAGGTTTGATGATAAGGGGAAGGAATTGTTAATAATGCAGACAACTAGTCCCATTGCTAGCAATATACCCTGTCAGGTCGACCTCCACGTGGTCCCTCCCTGGAAACCATTGTACTGAATTCCAAGTGTATTCACACGATGGGCCAAGTGACCTGCCTTTCATCCTCACATATCCCTTACTGGTGCTCCGCCAGCGTATACCGCTAGCACGGGCGAGATTACTATTTCATTAGCATCCATTAAAAAAAACCCTTCCCTCTTCATTCTAACTTTCAAATCCAACCTTGCTGCTCTTATAAATGATAGAAAATAATTCTCTCGAATCATAGTGTAGCAGTGATACTAACAGCGAGGATGCGTTCCTTCTCCTGCTTGCGTTTCTCCTCCCGTCTCTGAGCAGCTTGCTCTTGGCGAGCAGCGTGTGCACCTCGCAGCCACGCCTCAGCCACCTTTTGACGACGCTTTTCACACTTCGCCAGTGCCTGGAAATCATAATGTTGATACCAAACATTTAGTCCCTTTATATATAAATATCAAACGTCTAATAAATCTATTTTAGCTATTGAATATTGTATTGCCTTTTTCTACCGTTCTGATTTTTCAATATGAAAGAAAGTAACAAAAATTAATAATACGTAATAAAATATTGATTTAAAAAATTAGATTTGTTTCCTTCAAATTTTTTTGCATAAATAATGTTTTAATTTTAATGGATATCAGATGTTTCGCAAACATTAATTACATTAAACGTGTTTGAATTTAGAACGTAAAAAATCAGTTCAAATTTGACGACGTAATAACCTAATACAGTTTAATTAATTAATTAATTTATATAACTTAATTTAATAATTTATATCTGGTACAAAATAATATTATTAAAATTTTGTGGGCCCTAGTTGTCTTGATTAAAGAATTTATTTATTATTATTATATTATAAACATGAAAATGACAATTATAAGATTAATTAAAAAAAAAAATAGTCACAACAAAATACAGTCAAGATGAATAATTGCAGAAAAAACTCCTTCAAAGAAGGAACTTATTAATTAGTCTGTAATTTGAAGTTGTTTTCTCCTAAGTTTAAAATGCATCCAGCATTCGGGTACCCTAAACATAACCTATGTTCAAGACAGAAAATTGTACAATGAGACAAACAGATGATAAACAAACCTCCTTGCTCAATCTCAGCCGCTTGATCTTCTCGAGGAGGTGGAATACGAGCAGCAGCAAGGGGCGCACCTCGTCGCCGCCGCCGTCGGGACCCAGTGCCAGGCTCACCAGCATCACGCGCTCCGTATCCGGGGGCTTCGTCGCCACTGTCTCTCTAAACATATTATAACGCTAACTGTATCCCATGACGTTATCCGCGTGAAATAGAATAAAAGGTTGTTATTATTATAATAGCTGTTAAATGGTCGCGTACAACGCGGTTTCAGAGTGAGTGTTTCTCCCACAAACACTCAGGTTATGGAATGAGCTCCCTGCCGAGGTTTTCCCAAGAGACTACAGCATGACGTTCTTCAAAAGGGGGATAAAGAGGTTTTTTCAGGGTCGGCAACGCGCGCGTAATACCTCTGGTATTGCAGGCGTTAATAGGCTACGGTAACCGCTTACCATTGAGTGAGCCGTATGCTTATTTGCTACCTCAGTGGTATAAAAAAAAACTGTCTACTATTAAGCATAGACCTCTTCATAAGGGAGGTTTCGCCAGTAATTGTCACACTTGGCAGGCGGATTGGCAACCTCAGTTAGGCTTTGGTAATAATTAAGAAGGGTGCTGCTGCTCATCCCTCGACCATTAAGTTCTTTCAGTCGCCTCTAACGACACCCACGGGAAAGCAAAATGTAGCCCACTCTATACCCGGACCACGAAGCATAAAAAGTTATCTATTTTAAATTCTCAACTGGGACTTAACGCGACGTAATTACAGGTAAATAGTATATATACAATTTTTATAATCAACAAAAATCAATCTGAACGGTCGGAATTGTGTGTAGTGCATAGATAGAAATGAATATTTACTTGATGTGTGTAGTTCGATATCTATATATCGCAAATAACTGTATAAATACTCATTGGATCTAATCCAGAGTAGAGGCTGAAGTTTTATTTAGTATAGTATATAATAATAATACTTTTGATTTCAGACCATTATTGTCCATTATTTTTAGTAACAATTTTCCTATAGTTTATATCAGTAAATTTTGCACACACATAGACATACGAAACAATTAATATAATTGTAAATCACCATTGTACAATTCTACTAGAAATAGCACAGTAATGATTAATGTACACACATTCGAGCCTGTTCACATTCATACTCAGGATCCTGTTGGCAATAACACATACTCTGCACAGATACAGAGATGAGAAGTTACAATCAGAGTTGCGGGTAGTGCGGTATATAGATATGTATAGGTGTGTACTCACTCGATCTGCTTGGGCCCCGAGTAGCGGTCGGAGATGTGTATGTAGTGCAGGTGGTGCGCGTACTGCGCCAGCGCGGCGGTGACGCGCGCGTCCAGCAGCGCGGCGGTGGCCTCCGCGCACTCGGACAGCACGCCCAGCGCCGCCGGCAGCCCGTGCTTGTCGCCCGCGCGCCGCTCCGGGCAGAACACGCTCTGTGTTACATACATACATCTTTAGACTTATCTTTATCCAGAGGAAGACTTTGTACAAAAGTCGATTGCTTGGGTACCTCTGTCCCATTCGTGTTTCAACCGTGAAGCAGGTGTTTGCATGGCTGTGTTTCGGTTTGAAGGGTAGGATATGGCGTGAATTTACTGCGTACAGAGGAATAACATCTGAGTCCTCAGGAATGGCAACGCATGGGGGATATCATGGGCGAAACAGTATACTCTGTTATGTCCATGGTACTGCTCATGTTTATAGGCGACGGTTACCACTTTCCATCAGGTGGACCGTCAGCTTGTTTGCCATTCTAAGTTGTATAAAAAAAAAAGGTTTTTTTTGATAGATGAAAATGGAATGGTAACCCCGCCTGCGATAACGGGATACGCTGGCGGAGCACCAGTGAAGGGTGATAGATGAGAATGAAAACAGGCCAGTTAGCCCATCATGATGAATTCATTAGGAATTAACCATGATAGTTTCCAGGAGGAACCACGAGGAGGTCGACCTGGTTGGGTATATTGCTAGCAATGGGAGCAGTCTCCATTACTAAGAATCCCTTTCCCCCTTACATCTTTAGGTTACATCCACCTCACCATTCTCAGTCTAGTAAGTACAAACAGGGGGGAGAGGGATTGTTAGAAATGGAGATTAGTAATCCTATTACTAGCAATATACCCTATCAGGTCGACCTCCTCGCGGTTGCCCCTGGAAAACATTGTTGTTAATTCTAGTGTAATTCGTTACGATGGGCTAAATGACCTGCTTTCATCTTTACCTATCATCCCTCACTGGTTTCCCGCCAGCGTATACTATTAGCGCAGGCAGAGTGACCATTTTGTCATCACCTATTAAAAAAAATGTACAGACATACAACCATATCACTCTTAAAACAAATAAACTTAGCTTCGAGTCTAAAGCAGATAAAAATACACATACCAAATCCTGCATCTCCTTCGCAAGCCTGGTGGCGATTTTCTTCTGCGCAACACAGAGCACGAATGGGTCGCTATCATCTTTGCCAAGTTCCACTCGCACCAGCAGCGTGTCTGTCGTTGGTCGCACCAGCCCTAGCGCTACGTGCACCAGGTCTTGACGCTGATAATAATAAATAAATGAGACTGAATATATTATACAGCCAGCGCCATCTAGTTTCTAACTAAGCAGACCTTGTATTATAGGTACTAGACAATTATGACATTTCTTTAATACATATTGTACACAATAGTAGGAATTCGAAAAATCAATATTAAAAGAGAAATAGCAGAAAGTCTGTAAGGATTAATACAGTTGGCATCTGATATGCTTGGTTTATCCTAGAAAAGACTAAACTTGACTAGATTTTTTTTTTATTTGTACAAAGGCAAACAAGCTGACGGTCAACTTGATGGAAAGTGGTTACTGTCAACCATAAACACTTGCAAAACAAAGGTTGCTAGTATGTTGCTGGTCATAATATTCATTCACAATTTATTTCACATCATTCCCAACTTGCAAATGAGAGAGATAATGGAGCAAGGACGGTGACTACCTTGATGAGCTTGAGCGTGAGCAGCATGCCCTCGCAGCAGAGGCGACCACTGCACCACATGGTGAAGCAGTGCTCGGCCTCGCGCCGCCAGCCGCGGTCTTCCGCCGCCACCACTTCCGGGCCCGTCTCCCCTGAGAAACAATATATGGATGATTAGGCGCTTACCACAATAAGAACAAAATGTATGCATTAATAATACAGAGACTAGACATTTCCATAAGTTTGTTCCACATTTAATTTTTTAGATCCTTATACGTAATTGTATCTAATTTCTAAATACACTCACATGACTGTATTTGGATTTGAAGTGAAATAATTTACCAGAGAAATTACTGAATATTGAGACAACACTTTAGCCCTTAGAAATGGCAATGTATCAAGAGCGTCAGAGGGACGTCCACAATATTATTGATGTTTATAGGCGACAATTACGAACAGCTAGTATATTTTGTTCTGTAAGTATATAAGCGGCAGGTACCACTTTACATCAGGTAGGTCATCAGCTTGTTTATGCCCAGTAGTAAAAATAAAATAACAATACAGAAAAAAAAAATATTTACCGACTAATGTAAAATTATCATCTAATAATGGCTTATGTAACTTCAAAAAGTTGATCGCAATGGATGTATTCTTTGCGCGACCGACTGCGTATGCGAGGGCGTACGCCGCTAGAGTGCAACACAGTATGCCTTCCAGCCAGTACGCGTCCCAGCGCGGCCGCACTAGAATGGGAACCTGCAATAATCAACTTTACTCAGCACGTAATATGGTTAATAATATCTCCAGCTTGGGATCTGTACCCATGGCTAGTAACACCACAGGCATCAATTACTAGTAACTATATTTACCTTATAAATCTAAGCAAATATACGGTTATAAAGTAGAAAACTATTATCTTTAAAGATGTCCTTTTGATGCTAACTGTAACATCATTGGTAAAATCAAATTATCATTGGATGAAACTTACGGAAGGAAAAGCAGTTATTCTGTAGGGGTAATAAGACTGGATAATACACAATAAATTATATAATTATTATTAAATAAAAAAATGAGCAAGTATTAAAAATTGTTTCTCAAACTATATTTAGAATCTAATGTCACGCGAAATATTAATAATTACATAGTCAATTATATCAAAACTGTACCAACACAGAGGTATATATTAATGTAATAATAAAGACAGCTGCTATTATTCTCTTTGATAACATTTTAAAGAGATAGAAACAGTTTATTTCGCAACAAAATTATAATTTGAGCAGCCAATTAATGCTTGCATCACTTGCACATTAACAGCACATAAATTTGATCACCTTAGTGGCAGAGATATGTGGCTATACTGAACATTGCTATCATAGGTATCATTATCATCCCAGTATTTATTTTATATATTTAGATAGCATACCTTTGAAATAGTAATCTTTGGTGTTTCAGCTGTCCGTGGTGCACTGTCTTGGAATCCTTCAAACTCCTCAGGATCTTGGAAGTGCTCAAATTCATTATCTTCATCCTGTTCAATCACATATTATGGAACATGTTGGTCTATCTTACAATTAAAATATTCATCACAAATTGTAAAAAATATTTTATATCAAGCAATATCAAAAAAAAAAAAATGCTAAGATTTAAAATTATATTTTTATTAGTTACTTTTATTAATCAAAATGTACTTTATTAATAACCTCTGTGAAGTGAGTATTTTTTATCAAAAATATTTTCATAACAAATTTCATTATATAAAAAAAAAAAAACAGAAAAGACAAAAAGCCATGTATGTAAAATATATGATGTATAAACATGAAAAATAATTCATTTCTAATTATTATTATTTAATAAATAAAATATTTAAACTGCTATGTTTGCATTAGTTAACTACCTCATTTCTGAAAAAATATTTATCACAAACCTCAACCAGTATTTCATCTTCTATATCTTTGTCAGATTCAAAAGGCTTCTGCACTGGGACATCTTTGGTCTCTTCATGGAAATCTGTTCAAAATAATGAACTATAAAAATAAAAAACAAATCTCTTAGCATACCCTTAATTTTGTGAATAATGTAACATTAATATTTAAGAAAACTGAATAAAATAATTTTTACACACATATTTTATATATATAACTCAAGCAAGCAACAATTAACATCATAATTTGATTTTAATGACACATATCAGCTATTGTCTGTCTACTGATTATACTATTATTATATATACTATATATATATATATATATGAATATATATATATATATATATATATATTCATATATATGAAGACAGTAAATACAAATGCATCTACTGACTCACTACAATACATTCATGTCATCACACACTGTATTTGCCTGTATGGGATTGCCACTCAAGAGCCTTTCTTTCCCCTTGGTTGTCAGATCTTCAAGCTATGTGACCAACCCATTGCCACTTCAGCTTGTTTATCCTTTAGACTAATGATTCATATATTAAGTAAATATTTATAATAGTTCAATGCTGACATCTTGTACAATGTCCTTCTGGAAATTGAACACAAAAATGATACCTGTCACGGGTACATCATCTTCTGCATCAAATTGCTCAAACTCTGCGAAATCATCATCCTCCAATGTGTTGTCTTCATATGCCTTTACCATGCACACACCACAGAGGAGCAGTGCTATTGGTAACAGCACTGAACGCATGTTGGCTCTGAAACAATTTATGAGCATAACAATATTGTGATTATAAGAGGGAAAGTTGTTAATGTTAGGGACTTGACAACATTGCCAGCAATATACCCCCCTCTTAGGTTAACCTCCCCCTGAAAACCGTTGTAGTTAATTCTTATGATATTAATCATGTTAGGCTAACATGCTTGCATCCATCCTCACCTATGACCCCTCACTGGTGCCCCATAAGTATATACCAACACATAGTGCAAATTTACATTTCATTATAATATCATAAAAAGTAATTAAAAAATATGATTACTATACTTATAAGCACTTGTGTCAGAAAACAAAGCAAGATATTATGAAAAGATATATTAAAGTTGATTATTTTTTACATTCACTTTTTTTAATAGTATATATTAACCAAACCCAGGCTCCACATAATACTGTAACATTTACTTTTTAATATATTTTATTATTTACATACAATTATATTACCATTCATATAATTTTTAACATGAATATCTGTATGATGAATAGCACGGTAACTAGGTTAAGTGAATACAGCATTCATAATGCATTAGTGACTGTAACTAAAAAAGAAATTAAAATACAAACAATATTGTAAGTAGGTACAGGTAATCTTATCATACAGCCAAGGTTATGTTTGATGATTTTATACGGTTTCCATGCTTTATTCCCTAAAATATATACTGAACGCTAATTTTCGCATGTAAGTAAATTGAAAAGCGAACTAATATACATTATATTTATGTAAATAATTATAATACATTATTTATAATTATTTACATTAATCAAGTAGCAATTGAACAGTAGGTAATTAAGACCATGATAATTTTTCGAGAAAAATTTACTATTTTCTTCAATTTGAACAATACTAAAATGACAATTTACTTTCGTCAATTAAACGCACTTCATAACATATCGTTACATCTTCATTACATTTTCTTTTAGAGTAATCCAGGTGCTCTAAATATTTATTCTAGGAATTATGTGACACTGAAAATTTGCTCTACATTAGTAACACCTTCACATAAAAAGGTTATAATATTTTGATATTTAAAAGAAAATCCATTACCTGTTAGCCTTTTATTACCAAATATATAAAAGTAATTGCTTCATTCACTTAATAATTAAAATATCTTATAACATTATTCAAGAATAAAAACTAATACACTTTATCACAACTCATATAAATCAATTAGTTTCACTTGAACGCTCGTTCAAACTTCTCACCTATTTTATTTTAAAACACGGTTGTGATTCGTCAGAAAATGTAAGTAGGTTTTACCATAACCAATAAAATAGTTTTAAGTTGAAACACTGAATTTGTAAATGAAAACACAACCTTAATAGTGGCGTCACACGTCACAAGACAAAAGTGACAATAAAGTGACGAATCTGATAGCTACAGTACATAATTGCTAGTAAGAAATAATTTAGTGTTGCCAAATAAATCAAGTACTACTAGTTGAATCTGAAAACGTTTTGGTCATTTAAAACAGATTAAAGAGCCGAATATTGCACTTAGTGGCATGCCTTGGGACAGGTTAATGTCCAATGGTATACTACAGTAGGTTTATGATAATGATAGTATAAGAAATCTTAAGAAGAGCAAAATAAGCAAAAAGAATTTTTAGAATTTTTATCTGTCTACTAAAAACTATTCCATTAAAATTGGACACGATATTCACATTCATATTCCTAAAGATCTAACATAGAAATACAAAGTCGCAGCCTTAAACTAAAAACGTAGGCTCTAAATGTTACATTTGTAAATCATTGGTATGCGTCAAATAAATATTTTCTTTCTTTCCAAACAAAGAAAAGTATGTGTTCGTTGTTTACGTGTACAGCTATAAGTTATGTACAAGTATCTAAGTAACTATAGTTATTATATATATTTTATTTCGCCTCATACAAAAATTCAATTACTATTCACAAAGCTTTATGCAAATCGATGACACTCGCACTGCCGTCATCGACCGGCGATCTTGAGGTCGTCAATAAATTGTACAGTAACTAAGCTGTAAAATACTTTAAAGTTAAATGTGATCTTAACGACGCTTGTTATAAGGAGCAACATGCAATAAAACATGCATATCGTCCTAATTAGGACTTGGAATCATCCAACATAAATAATAATTATATTTATCAACAGTCAGTCTATACGAATGCACAGACACATTAAGGGTTTAATTTTTTTTTAGATCAGACAAATAGTGTATTTTTTTATACATATCATCCTTCTGCCCTTATCCCAATTATTGTTTGGAGGTAGCGTAATATTATATATAAGAGTATAAATAACTAAAAATTATAACTATAATATGACTAGGTTTTTTATTACATACAGGACAAAACGAGCATACAGCTTATCTGATGGTGAATTACTATCACTGCCCATGAGTATCTGTATATCACAGTTCAATAAATTCTTTCCCAAAAAAAAAAATACATTTTTTTATGTGTGCGAATTCCGTATTTAATTATTTTACTCATAAAATGTCACATACCTAAGTAGATGTTAAGTTGGAGTTTGAATAATAAGGACAGTGACATTTGCAGATCGGATTTAAATCAAGTTAGCATCGTTCAAAGACCTTCATTTTATGACAATGGATTGTAATCAATCCAAAACATGTTTTAACAATACAGTTTTTATCAATATAGCTATCAAAGATTATAAAATGTATTACAAGCTTCAGCTGCTTTATTTATCGGCTCTCTATTCTCTCTCAAAGATTGTCTGGAATAGATTGCATTAGTGGTTAAACCGTATTTTGTATTTCCAATGGCTTCCAATATTTTCTATTTAAGTATTTTATTTATTGTTAGAATAAAGTGTCACCAAATAACTAACAAAATAAAACTTAAAATCCAACCCGTGTTACATACTATCACTCCAATTGATATACCCTCAAAATATTAGATTTTTATTCAAATTTTATTCAACTCAGTGCATCCTATGTGTTTAATTTAAGAACTGCCTTACAGAATCCTTTCGATCATAGTGGGTTCGATTTACTTCGATCTCCGTACAGTATGTAAACTTTGTTCTTATGAGTCTATTTGAATTGATTGTAGGAGTGTTTATATGTTATAATATACCTATGTATTTAGAAAATAAAGATTTTAGTATGTATATCCATTATCTAATACTTACTTATGTTAGAATCTTTTAATATTTCTTTTCTACAATAGATACCGTACTTATTATTCGCACTAGACTATTTTTTAAATGTGTGATGTAGGATGTACGATGTACGCTGGCGGGGCACCAGTGAGGGATAATAGGTGAGGACAAAAGTTGGTCAGCTAGCCCATCGTGACGAATTGCTCTAGAATTAACCACGATGGTTTCCAGGGAGAACCACATGGAGGTCGACCTGATAGAGTGTATTGCTAGCAATAGGGCAGTTAGACCCCTTTACTAACAATCTCCCCACACTAGACTATTAGATAAATATACATATTTATTCATTTTATCGTTTATTTATAATTAATTTATACACAAGAAATATACAACATAAGTACATTGGACCCCGCATTAGGCGAACATATAGCGAAATACTTATGCATTTATTAAAACAAAATTATGAATGTTCAGCATTCCTTTATGGGCCACAAAATACCTAAATGGCTGCGTAGGTAATTATTATAAAGTTAAATACATTAAGTTGCCTTCGAAATTAATTCGTTATTAGCTAATATTACGGATGTGTATATTATATTCGGTTATTTATATATACGTATATACAAATGTGATATAGATATAAAAAAAATATTTACGTACTTATGTACAGACGAAATTTCTAAGCTTGTAGACATGTTTACGAGTCTATTTGCATTTCAAAACATCTACATAGTTATTTTCAGAATTTCACTTCTATCATTAAAGCAAAAGATTTTTTTATGAATAAAATAAAATTACTGCTTGTCAGTTCTATTAACCAGTTTATGCTCGTAAGTTACCAGTGAAAAAGTGACGAATTCAAGGTTTCCTAGGGTCCCCATGAAAAACACCTGCAAACTCTTTCAGATACATCTCTAATCAATATACAATCCAGGTTAGGTAAAAAGTTTCAACGGCGAGCTATGAGAATTATCGATGATCCCAGGCTCACAGGCGGTATCGAACCCTTAAATCTTAGGAGAGATTTTGCCTCACTGTGCGTGTTCTACCGCCTGTACAATGGATTGTGCTCAGAGGAATTGTTCAATATGATGCCCACAGGGCATTGAGGATTGCTTCAAAAGGGGGGGTAAAGAGGTTTCTTCAGGGTCGGCAACGCACGCGTAATACCTCTGGTATTGCAGGTGTTCATAGGCTACGGTAACCACTTACCATCAGGTATCATCAAAAAGTAAGGTTTATTCGCTTTTATCTTGGCCCGGCATAGAATAGGCCACCCCTTCCTTTCCCGTGGGTGTCGTAAGAGGCAACTATAAGAACTTAATGGTAGAGGGATGATCAGCAACGCCACTCTTAAAACATCACTAAAATCCTAACTACGGTTGCCAACCCGCTTTCCAAGCGTGGCAGTTACAGGCAAAACTCCTCTTATAGGAAAGGCTTATGATCAGCAGTAGACAGTTAATGGCGGAAATAATTCGCTTTCATCATCTAAGCACTGATTAAATAGATAAATTAAAAAAAAAACCTTAGCAAATAATGAAACATAGAACTAATAAAAGTAAACAAACACGTAGTTATTCAATCTCTGACTAATCTAGCTTCTTACTTCTCACAGTATCTTAAAAGCATATCGCAGTTATGTAGTATTAGTTTATCGGATACCTTTAGCAATTTTATTACAGAGACTCACTAAACGGGCAGAACAAATGGTGTTCATCCATTTATTATTACCAAGAACAGAATATACTGATATCTTGAGACTGGATTCTCACGAGAACTGAGAAAAACAAACCCATACTAATTTTGTCCCCATTGAAGTCAATTATTTTTTATGCATAAAATTTAAAATTATACCCAGTTAGTCCTGTCGTCGTTTGCTCTAAACCTGGCTGAGAACCACTTAGCAGACGTAGACACACCGGTCCAGACTAGCTCCAGTTCAAAATATAAATATACAACTGCAAAACCAGTTTCTACAGATCTTGAACTTGATGAAGGCATTTCAAGTAATGTATTACAAGTTTTATAAATATTGTGTTTGTATAAAATTTAAGAGATTTAAGAGAGAAAACCAGTTATTTTGATTTCATAACTAAACTACTGTACCAATTTGGATAAAATTTCTATGGAACTAATCTGTAAGTATATCCTTTCAGATAAATAAAGAATTTTTCAAGTCGGTTTATAATTGATGGAGTTATGGAGTTATACATAAAAAAATACAATCGAATTGAGAACCTATTTCATTTTGAGTCGGTTGAAAATAATAAACAAGATATTTATAACTTTAATGTACATAATCTTTTTTTTTTTAATTCTTAAAAAATACAGGTACACAGGCATAACACATGAATGGTGTAACGGACGACACAGTATACTCTGTTATGTCCATGGTACTGTTCATGTCTAATAGGCAACGGTTTCCACTTTACAACAGATAAGTCGTCAGCTTGATTGCCATTTTAAATTGCATAAAAAATGATTGTTTACTAAATTTACCAGAAATATTTTTTATGCGTACTATATCTTTTTAAATTCTAAACCGAGTTTGACAATTCTCTCTGCAATTGATAGAATTTACTCCCATCTTGTTCCCATAGGTACAAATTGTGTCACAATTACTGTTTTTGTTTTATGCGACAGTGTTTAAATTTAATATTGTTCTGATGGAGCTCATATTGGTTATCACAATGATTGTATTATTTACTCTATTTTATTATGTATTTAAATGCATTCCCAAAAAGAGTTTACGTCAGGCAAGTGCCCGACCCTAAAGCCAAAACCTTGGGTAATGCATAAAAACATATCACGTCGACCCCAAAAATATTAATGGGATAAAAATAGGGAGATCATGATGATCATTTATTATTACACTTTGCTGACACTAAGCAATATAGGTATTTAAATTAAAATACAGTTACCAGTCCCGGTTTATCATCGATTTATTAATGAGGAACAAGTTTCGCGCTGACTGAATAGGTAGTCCAGTTTTTTAACAAAGATTTTTTAATATCACCCGTTTACAGCAGTGTAGGTAGCTAGTTCCTTGACGTATTTGTAAACAAGTAGGTATGTATATTTTGCTTCGCAAAATAAGTGACTTAAATTATAAACATAAGTCGATAATGACGAGATGTTTATCATTGAAAATATTTTATTTTTTTATTTTGTGTGTTTCGCAGATTTTTAAGAATATATCTTGACGCACACTTAGGTATGTTTTTTTGCACGCGGAACTGCATGTTTACAATTTTTTTTTCATAATAAGCAGTTTATATGTCCTTTAAAAATAATTTAATAGGACCAATATGGACATAAACTCTATTGATAGCTAAAAAATTATAAAAATCTCGTTACATAGTAACGAAAAAAAAATGTAAATGTATTGGAACCTTTCTTCTGTTGAATGATTCTTAAAAATACATAATTAATATTTACAGAAACTTAAGATAAAAAATACGAAACAAGTCGTTAGACTTGTGGATGAATAGTGATAAGTAACTGAATCTATCATGCCACCTATGGCACTCCGATGGATTTTTTTTACTGAGTGACAGTGGAATGGTAACCCCGCTTGTGGTATTGGTATACACTGGCGGAGCACCAGCGAGGAATGACTAGTGAGGATGAAAAGGTCAAAAAGTTTGGCCATCGTGACGAATTCAATGATAAATTAGTCACGATGGTTTTCAGGGGGAACCCCGTGAAGGTCGACATGATAGTGTATATTGATAGCAATGGGGACTAACCTCCCCATTAATAACAATCTCTTCCCCCCAGTCGCTACTATTAGATATCAAGTAAAATTTTAATGAATACCGAACTAGACACGCTGCGTATTTCTTGTTTCCGGAATCAGGAAATGAGAAAAGGAAGGATACTTAGCGCAGCAAGTTAATTATTTTAACAACGTGATGGATCAAGAAAATTTTGTTAACGATAATTATTATTCGATTTTGCCCAACCGCTAAAAAAATGAGGTTTTTCAGATAAGTATGGCCAGGTTTTTAGCATACATTTATATTTATTTACATTATAGCATTACCTACAGCCTAACTGAGTTTTAACATTCGTAAAAAGAATGTTATTAAAATAAACTTTTGTGGGAATGTTGTTTTACATGACAATAGATTAAATTAAATATAGCAAATCAAAAAATACTTTATATATACATATGCTCACGACTATAATCCCTGACGTTTTTTACAAAAATTACATACACGCTTGCTAGCTTGCGAGAGTAACAACTATGCGGAGCATCCACCTTACACATGTAATGATATCATAGTTATTACAAAATGTAAATACCGTGTCGCCCATGGCACACCTCATGCGTAACCTTCCTCAACACGCAATATTTCCATACAAAACCGAAAATTCTTTTACCTTCTCATGAGTATAGGGTTTTTTTTAATGGTTGACAATGGAATTTTAGGAAGGGTGGGGATTGTTAGTAATGCGGACTACCAGTTCTATAATTAGCAATATACCTTGTCAGGTCAACCTCCACACGTTCCCCCTAGAAACCATCGTGCTGAATTCCAGGTGTATTCAATACGATGAACTAACTGACCTGCCTTTTCATTCTCACCTATCATACCTCACTGGTGCCCCGACAGCGTATACCGGTAGCGTGAGCCATTGTTATCTATTAAAAAAATAGTTAGGTAAAAACATAAAATAGACAGATATAGTAAAATTATTAACGGATAGACTTAACAATTTATTATAGTATATTAAAACAAAAATCGGGATGAGATATAGGTAACCTTGTTTATACGAACCGTTGAATTAAGAATTTCATCTATAAGAGAAAAAAAACAATTTCGTAAAGCTATATTAAGGTTTATATTACAATCGAACCTCTAAAATAAAGCTGATAAAATTTCACGGAACATGGTGAATCAGTCCGATCCGGTCCATATAAAGTCCCCAAAGGCCATGATCATTGCCAGTCGTTTGTGGTTGCGCGCGAACATACGTCGTCCATTTTATATTTAAGATTTTTTTTTATATATTTTTTTTTAATTTCCGCCACGATGGCGTCAGCCGTGATTAAGTTTAGTGCCATAATGATGCTAATCGGCGTGTGTGCAGCTGATGTCTGTTAGTATTGTTTTTGTTACTTCTTTTCTTGATTAATTTTCACGACCATAGTAAAATAATATATTTAAACTGTTTTATAGTATACCACTCATTATATATAGGCCAGTACTCAGTTTTTTCTGCTTCCTCTATCAGAGAACTGGCATGAAGATAATACACGAATCAATCGTTAGGAAATTTGAAAAATATGAATTGCCTTAGTAGATGCTGGTATGCCTTTGTAACCGTTAAACACCTGCGAATAAAATTAGAGTTCCACCTATAAATATATATATTTTTACTTTTCTAATCCTTTTTTTATATTTTCTGCCTACTAATCTCTTAAAATACACTTATATTACAGTTCAATAAACTATCGCAAATTATTGATTTTCAATCATAATATCACGTTTTAAGTACAATAGTAATGTATTATCTTGGACGATAGATAAAGGATAGCAACTGGCATTTTCTTTGTACATCCTGGACGCATCACGCAGCGCCATCTAGTACTAAGTTAAGCAGACATGTACAGTGTACTACATGAAATACATAAAATCGTCTACCCCTTCCTATCCTGTGGGTGACGTATCTAGGGATGGGCAGCAGCGTTCCTCTTATTACATCACCGAAGCCTAACTGCGAAAAGTAGCAACTATAGGTAAACCCCTAATTGAGAGGCTTTAATTTAGCAACGAACAGTTATTTACCAATATGATGATGAATATAATGATAAAACTTTAACTTGGATATATCATTTTAATATTCCTGTCTTAGATCTATTTTAAACTATGAAGTATATTCTATATATTATTTTCAAATTCATTGAACTGGTTGCATAGATTTCCTACAAACGTTTTTTGATTAAAAGTGACGTGAGCCTAATAATAAACAAAATAAATCGCCAAAAGCCTGGCCGGTTAAATTAACTAATGCAATTTACATATAACAATAATGGCAAATTAATTATGTAATTAAAACTCAATTAAGATTATTTAAAAATATTATCAGTAAAATTGTGTTTATCGTCACTTAGATAATTAGAAATTCAAACAACCGTAGGGTTAGAAAATTACTATATTTTTTTTATACAACTTAGAATGACAAACAAGCTGACGGCCTACCTGATGGAAAGTAGTAACCGTCGCCTATAGACATGAGCAGTATCATGGACATAACATATTTTATAATTATTGGTTCCATTAAAATGTCATTAATAACAATAAAACTACGTAAGTAAATTAACATAATCATTAATACTAATTCAATCAAGTAACCTCCCCTAAATTAATCATAATGTTTGTGGCTACATGGTTTATACGAAACATCCAAATTTAATTTTATGATACCTAAAATAGTAAACAAGTTGACGATAAAAAGATAAAATTTTTGATTTTACTAGATGTTTTCAAAATTCAAAATTGAAAGAAGATAGATGATTACATAGATACTCTTTATTGTTTTCTCCAAAAGATTGCGGTAATAAACATATTATAAGTACAAATAATCACAAGAAATTATCACACAGAGAAAACAATGTGTTTCATAAACGTAATACTGGGGGGAAAGGGACTGTTAGTAATGGAAGTCTGAAAGCCCCATTGCCAGTGTTTTAGGGTATATTATTATCAGGTTGACCTCCCCGTGGTTCCTATAAAATCTAACCTCTGATACCGCTCAACCGATTTTAATGAAATTATTCTTTATTTTGTTTGCAGCAAACTTGACACATAAGTTTTAATCCAGATAAAAAAAATGGTCCGTAGGTGACTAGTACAGTGCAAAACATAATTTGTCGGTTATCAAGTATTTTTATAAATATTCATACAAATTAAACAAAAAGGCGGTTTTTCTTCCTTGTCACTTATTATAGTTTGTAGGTAGTTATTTATGCTAACTAATAAGCCTGAGTTACATTATTTATGTCAAGTCCAAGATGCAGCGTTTACGCAGTCAA
Organism: Galleria mellonella; assembly: GCF_026898425.1. Classification (NCBI taxonomy): domain Eukaryota; kingdom Metazoa; phylum Arthropoda; class Insecta; order Lepidoptera; family Pyralidae; genus Galleria; species Galleria mellonella. Next base: position 676,767 of record NW_026442061.1, read on the forward strand.
GCACTGACTCATATTGACAGTTCAAGGAGTTATGCAAGTGGTCATGTGCCCACACATTACTTCATGTTAGTTGTTTGATAAAATAATGGTAATCTTGCAAATGTATGCCCCTCGTGTTTACTAACAAAACTTAGCACTGAAAATTGCATAATTTATACGTCTATGACATAAATACATGGGTACGTTGTAGCATTTTTAATATCAAAGAGGATATATAATGTAACAATTATTCAAGTACTTATCTGTGGTATTATGAAGTAATTAAGTCGAGTCCATCTTAACCTAAAAAGAGATGCAAATACTGCAAGTGTTAATATTTATAGCAAGCCACTTGACAACCAACTAACAGACCGACCCACATTGACAATTCATAGAAGAGAGAACTGTTATATTTTGCCTAGTCGATCTCCACGCGGTCTCCATGGAAACCATCATGATTAATTCTTGTCGAATTCATTACGATGTGCTAACTAACAGGCCCGTTTTCATCCTAGCCACCATCCTTTACGGATGACCCTTTTTTTTAAAGGATGATAATGTATTGGCAACTTTGTCCGCTCTAATGGTATACCCTGGAGGGCACTAGTAAGGGATGACAGGTGAGAATGAAAAGGCAGGTCAGTTAGCCTATCGTGATGAATACACCTGTAATTCAGCACAATGGTTTCCAAGGGAGGCCACGTGGAGGTCGACCTGACAGGGTATATTGCTAGCAATGGGATTAGTAGTCCGCATTACTAACAAACCCTTCCCCTCGAGTGCCCCGTTCGGGTATACTAACAGCGCACATGACGTTACCATTCCATTTCCACCCATCAAAGAAAAACAACGATTACCACGTCAAATACTAGGTAACAGTATAAATAGTATGTTTGGATGTTTTTAAGCTGAACTTTAATAACATTTGCTACACATATGAACCTAAATTAGCACATTGTGTATATTCTATCCAAAGTTTCGCGGACAAAGCAGCAGAATACCTCTAGTAACAAAATAATATATAGGTACGGTAGGTAGTGGGTGTGATCAATACCAGAGCGATATAGTGCAAGTGACATTTAACAATATCTACACGTCATCGCAGGATATAATCTTGTCTTTGTTTCCAACTATATACGCGTAATAAATACTCACTGGAATTGGCACGTTTCTTGAACAATAATAAATATACAACGCTTAGTAAAATGATATTTAAATATAAATAACTGTATATCTATACTTTTTTATGCATGGTAATGGAATGGTAACGCTAATCGGTATACGCTGGCGGGACACCAGTGAACTAGGTGAAGGTGTGGAAATAGGTGAAGATGAAAGCAGGCCAGTTAGCCCATCATGACGAATTTCTCAAGAATTAACCATAATGGTTTCCAGGGGAACCGCTTGGAGGTCGACCTGATAAGCTATATTACTAGCGACTGTTAGACCCCATTACTAACAATCCCTTCCCCCCCCCCCCCCCAAGTGTATATCTATGTATACTAGCGATCCACTTCGGCTTCGCACGAGCAGATAGATAGAAAGATACATAATAAATAAATAAAACAAAAAAAATATATTAGTATTTTAAATTCGCGTTAATAGGCAAATTTTTAATGCTTTGAGTTACAATACTGTAATTTTAGTAAGGGTCTCTAATTAAAAAAAAAAGGTTTAACCTATGCTATTTACTAATGATGCAACTTTCAATAGATAAAATATTATTAAAAACAATTAAGTAGTTTTTCACTTTATCTATTACAAACAAATAAATAATCAAATCTTTCCATTTTATGTAGGTATACAACATTATTTAATTTATTTTAGAACCATCTTATTTTTATAGCTACTTACTACATATGTCTTACAAGAAAGGTAGAGCTATGGAGTGCAATCAACTTTTTCTATTGCCCTAAATGGTATCTATTTATTATAAAAAAAAAACGCAACTTTAAAGACATACAATTATAAAAGGTCATTGAAAGACCAGAAGACCAAAACTAGATGAGGATGGAGCCAGGATGTTTCCAGAGAAGACCGTGTGATGGTCGATCTGTTAGACATTGCCAACAATGATGCCGCTAGTCCCCATTGTTTATAATCCTCCCCCCCCCCCCTCCCTTTACATATAGTTGCAGTAATAATAGGTAGTACCTATTCCGACAGCAAGAATGTTATCGGACATGAACCGAAACATAAAGACAAATAGAAGGATCTTAAGAAGCTCTATGTCGGAGGACAAGCTGAAAATTAAATAAATTAGTATTTATAGTGGAAAAAAAGAATGTAATACTTTCAGCAATAAAGATTTTATTATTATTATTATTAATCCGACGCACTCCTAAGCAATTCATGTCTTTAACATGAGTTCAAACATAAATCCGGTTCGTAACGAGTCTCTCTATAAGTAGATCGTAGCTTTATAAGGAGTGGACTTGTCTGACAACATACTCCTTAGATGAGCTTTTCACTTCACTCCACATACACATAAGGTTGCCAGCCGTCCTGTTTTCTCAGAGTACGTTCTGGTTTTTGGAATGACCTGAGGTGTCCTGGATAGTTTTAAGTAGCGCCTTACTAAGGTCATGTGTTATAAATTTCGCGCAAATTTTAAAATTTTCGAGTTGTTTTCGAAAAGTTTTGAATATTTTTATTAAAAAAAGATTCAGATTCTTTATTTATTTTTACTTCAATTTCGTTTAACCTTCTTTTAGTATATGTTATTTAATTATTGCTACTCAATTATTACGTCTTATTTCTAAACTATAGTCCTGATTTTTCCAACTACAAATCCTTGCTTTTGAAATCTGGGGTTGGCAAACCTACATACAGATCATATCATAGAATATAAATAGCTACAGTACCTATCATACGACGACCTCTGGACAGCGGTTGTAGACGTTTTGTTTTGCATTAACAAGGTCACTAATTTGATTCTCAGTAGAGTCGATTTAGGAAATGACTCGTTTTTATTTATATCGGAAATACCTATCAACAATCTTAACACAAAAAAAAAGCTTGTGGTATACAGGTTTCCAATACATATTTAGATATCTTACAATAAAAGCGAACAACAAAACAAATGTTACAAAGATACGCTTTTGTTTAGACACAAATATGTCTAAACAAAAGAAAGTCTGCCTTTATTTAAACTAATAAATTCTATTGCAATATTTTATACATTTTAGCACATAAAATTACAATTAAATATTCTTCCAGCTAAACTAGCAATATTCTATAGGCAAACTCTTTCTCTCAATTAACAGCTGATATGGTGATGATGATTATTCCAGCAGCGAAACGACATTTATTCACTAAGAATTTTATTAAACTTTATTTAGAGAGCCAGTGTATTACAGTGTATTACATTATATTACATACTAAAACAGCCACCTGTGAAAGAATGCATTTAATTCTGTAGATACAACACTATGCCCGTGTGATACCGGATTAAGAATACGATGTGTCATACATCAACTCAAGCACAATACACCAGTACGAGAGCAGGAAAACTCGGAAAAAAAATCTTTATAACAAGCCGCCTCACCAGCTTGGTAAATAGTATTACGATTTTTTATGCGACAAACTGACGTTCCATCTAATGGAAAATGGCAACTATCGCCTATAGACATGACCATAGACGACATAGAATGAAAACTCTGTGATGTCCACTGTACTCCTCTTGCGAAATGAATACGTCATAGAATGGCAATTCCTGACGACTGCTTTTGGACAAAGTCTCACTCTAGCAGCAGTATATTCCTGTTATAGATAGATAGATCTATTTATTGCCAGCAACAAAATAGCTACAGATAAAAAAATAACAACAATAAAAGAATATTTGTACAATTTAATGGTAATAGAAGCCAAAGCGGCTTATTATACACACACCTTCAACGAGATGCACCTATAAAGCGCTGATTGTTCAAGCAGCACCCGAACTCCTTATGACTTCAGCATTCGTGCAGGTCGCGAACACAAATAAGAAGAGATTCTATCTACGAGTATAACAATGAAATATACAATTTGCTAAAATACCATAATGCAAATCACATTAGTCGTGATATTAATATCTATTTCCTCGTATATTTTAACCCTGAATTGATATCGAAGTTCACGATCTGGGATTTCCTACCACATTAACGTAAACTCGGTAGATAATCCGGTTAATATTCATAATATCATATCAAATTTATATGGCCGATATGGAAGACCAGAGCGAATACTTAATTAACATTAAAATACCTACAAAAACAAACTGTTAATAATTGTTAAGTAACTAACTCATTCATCTGAATTGCTAACTTGATAAACAATAATAATTATAAATTTTAGGCTATATATTCGAATAGCGATCAAAGTCAATGTGCTAAATATATTAGTAACAAAAACGAATACATGTAATAATAAATATTAATTAAAAATTCATCACACAAAAGGATTCAAATATTTTTTTTGACGATACTCCATCAAAAACCGAACAAATAAACGATTACAACAACTGGTCCCTGTAATAAGTCACATAATATGTAATTAAGTATATATAGAAAAGTACCAACTATGAGTTGTAATATTGTACATTGTGAATAACCAGGCATTTGTAAATAATGAAAATTATATGGAAATTTATATGTTCAAGTATAAACGGTATCTCTCTGCTGTATTTTACAGAAAAACCGTTTGCTTATGATCTCAAGGTCACTTTTTGTTTCTAAGCAAACATTTCTTTCCGTTCATCTTTATGAATCTCTTCAAGGTTTAAATTTCTTTGTATTCGCAAACTCTTAATTATTAGACTTTTCAATTAACAATACCTATTATTATCTACTAACCTGTTAATTTTTAGCATTTAATTGTCTATATAGTTAAGTAAAATGTTGTGTAAAAGTGTGTTGTGTGTTTAGTAAAGTGAATTCTCGTTCTTATGGTTCTAAGCAGAATTCGCATTTTTGTATGATTTACTTTTCATGTAAATCTACATAGTTAACTATCTCTGTGTTATAGCTCTTGATCTTTGCTCTTTATTCTACACCCAGCATTACACGTACGTAGTACCTTGACCCTTTGGGATTTTTATTGCATTGTACACATTTTGGTGACATTTACATAAATATTTAGTCACTGTGCGCCTTGAATACAAAATTATGAGATGACCTTTAATATGATTTGTCATATAAAAGGTCATCTCACGCCCAAGTAGATATTCTTCAAATACTTACATTTCATTTCTTTGTTGCACATACTTTGTTAATTTAGGTAGGCAGTTATATTACATTTCTTTGTTTAATGAGTACCAAAGATCACAGCCAATCTAATTATTGGACAAAATTTTCCATTTAATCTAGATCATTCCAGTTCCTGTTTAGATTATACCCATTGCAATCCAACCCTGAAATAGATAGCTGCTGGAATTTATCTGAGTATTACAGATATTCTATAAGAATAGAATGTCCATAATGAAAAAGAAAATACTATGGGAATAGCAAATAACTTGATCTACCGCATGGGATGTAATAACTGTCACTTATAATTAAAACTTATCATGGATATCAAAAAGTTATACACTTCAAACACTTTTACGCCTGAAAACTTAAATATTTGTTTATTTTATTTATATTTTATTACAAAAATTACATTGTTTCATAGATTTTCTTGCCGTTTTCACCAACAGACAGTTCTGTATTTCCCATATACCATTCATGATCCTTATATATTCTCGTGAAATATCTAAGAACTTCCAAGCCCAATCCGAAGGAGATATGCAAGTTCGAGCAAACAGCAGGAAGGAAATTAGCTAACTTCTAAATACACAAAAGACTAAGAAAATGTTCCATTTACGATTCTTTCTATTTTCCAGCTGAACTCCCCGAAGTCAAGGCAGCAGCGGCCGCAGCCCCGCCCGTGACTGAGGTTTGTCTTGGCTGCATCTGCCAAGCCGTGTCGGGGTGCAAGCAAGGAACTCAATGCGAAGGAGACCATTGTGGCCTATTCCACATTACTTGGCCATACTGGGCTGATGCCGGGAAACCAACGATTAATGGACTCTCACCTGACGATCCTAATGGTTAGTTTGCAACTGGCACCACATACCTTAATTTTTGTTATCTTCCTATATTTGGCGTATTTTTTGTAGAGGGTGAAATTCGATAGCAATCCTTATTAATATTATAAATGTGAATATGAGCTTGTATATCTGTTTGTTCACCAGAGGGTGACTTTGTACAAAAGTCGATTGCTTGGCATCCTCTGTCCTATTCGTGTTTCTACCATCAAGCAGTTGTGTTTGCATGTCTGTGTTTCGGTTTGAAGGGTGGGAAATAGCAATGAATTTACAGGGTACAGAGGAATAACACCTGAGTCCTCAGGAATGGCAACGCATGGGGGGTATCATGGGCGCAACAGTATACTCTGTTATGTCCATGGTACTGCTCGTGTCTATAGGCGACGGTTACCACTTTCCATCAGGTGGGCCGTCAGCTTGTTTGCCATTCTAAATTGTATAAAAAAAACCTTAACAGCTAAAACAATCACTATTAAATTTGGTACACACGTAGTATATAGGATGGAGAGGAATATAGGCCACTTTTTAACTATATTTTTAAACATATCCCGATCACACGAACGAAGTTGCTGGTAAAATTTAATATTAAAATAACTAATGTCCTCTTGACACAGAAAAACAGCAAAATTAAAGAGGAAAACAAACATTTTAACTCCCAAATAAGTTAATTTTTTTCGTTTGAAGTAAAAATTCTAATTTTTCAAATTCACGTTTGAATAATAATAAAAAAAGATAATTATTTCTTGTTAGCTAAAATAGCAAGAAACAACTGTTTTTTTTTTTTTATTCGCGACTTTGCTCGTATAAAAATTAAAACATAAAATATCCTATGCACCCATATTTTAACTTCACCAAGTTAAAATATAAACCTACCCATGTATTACATCTCTTTCAATTTTGTTCAGTAGTTTTTGAATGAAAGAGTAACAAACATCCATCTTTCGTATTTGTACTGTTAATAGAATTGTTAGAAAATTAAATAATATTGAACGGAAGTTCAACTTAATCTGTTGTTAGAATAATATCGTGACTGTAATCTTGCTACTGCAAACAATTCTTGTTATCTGCATGAGTATGCAAATGTTAAATTATGCATAAATATAATACCTAACACTAGATGATTGATTAAACTTGCCGACTGAGACAAAATGATTACCTGTAAATGAAACAATAATATTTTCCATACGCACAAGTCATCTGTTTCCTAGTTACAAATATATTTTTAACCGACTTCAAAAAGCAGGAGGTTCTCAAATCGATTGCAATTTTTCTTTAATATTCGTCACCTCATAACTCCCTCAGTTCTAAACCGATTTAGTTTTTTTTTTTTTTTTATTTAAAGGATATACTTCCAAATTTGTCCTATAGAATTTTTTATTTTTATTTTATTCATTGTTCACTGTCATAAATATATAAAGTACAATGAAACCAATCGACTTATTCTTTGGTCCTATGTTTCGACGAACACATATATATACAAGATATCGAGCACATGTGATGATAATGATGATGATTGTTCCACATTTTTTGATATTTTATATTTGTATACAACGTAACACGGAGTAAAACTCAGTTGGTGTTTGTTTACTCTTGTCAGATGATCAATTGAAAAATATTATAACATTTAATATTCGAATGTTTTTTTTTATATTATGTTGAATTTTTTTATTATATTATTACGGTACACGATACAATTGTACCGATTTTGATAAATGTTTTACAAACGATAGGCAAAATTGATATATATTTCAATTGAAGTTGATATTTTATTGGATTTCTTTTTGTCTTTTTTTTATAAAATGGGGTCCGAATCATTTACAGTTATTCCTAATAATAAAAATTATCTCTTTATAAATTAAGCATTGTAACATTTTTAAGTTTGTTTTGTATCCATACATAAGATATTATGTCGATTGAATCCGGTCCTCAGCCGGATCTTGTTCATATTATTATTTTTATCCAAGAATACAAAATATAATCATATTAAAAAATATCTTTTCAATCATGATGTCATCCATTCAAGTTAAAAAAAATGTGTTGATGCATACTTTAGTTTGTATTTATTTAATAATATAAGTCTGCGACTTCCGTTTCAAATAATGACGCATTTTAAATCATTCTGCCGCGATTAGTCGTCAAACGTAAATTCGAAATTTTTAGATACCTTTATTTCTACAAATGAAACTAGAGATTTTTCCAAAAGAAACGTAAGTCATACGATAAAAATGTTGAGTCTTCCGTTTACTAACACAAGTGACTCCAGCTATTTAATTAGTACGAGAAGTTTAATATTTTTTGTCATTTCTCGTGTTATATTTCGTTGTTGAAAATTATTCAATTTAACTGCTTTAAAATTTACTTAAAAAAACATAAGGATTAAGATGTCACGCACTATTTCTATTGTTCGCACAGTTTTCGACAGTCATTATTGCTGGTACCAGCCACTTGCTAATAGTAATAACTAAATATTAATGTTACCAACTTGGTACTATTTGGGATCAAACTGCCCTCCCTAAATTAATTGTATGGTTTTTTTTATAATGCATAATTTACAAATATGTGCATTTTATGTTTATTTTATGATTATAATTAATAAGTTACATCATGTAATGTAAGTTTTTATGTTGTGTAGAATTATAGATACCTACTTGTATCTCTATTGAAACTTGTGAAAATAAAACAAAACTTAAAATATTACTAGTGATTACGATTTCTCTACATTTCTTGCTTGTCTCATCTTTTTCGAAATATAAACGTTATAAACTCAGTGATTTACTACTATAACTCATCGTGAGTTCGAAACGTTTGTGTAAATTTAAATTTCTGTCTAAGCTTCCAGTGATGATAACCACATAATCATCACTGTAATTAGAACTTGAAGCGTTTCTAAATTTTTTTTTTTATTTAATGCGATATTGTCGCCAAATCTTTCTTTTTGCAATCTATGGGGTACAATTACACAAGTCAATGTTTACTCAGTACAACCTGACCAGTTTACTCGATATCCCAATGTCAATATTATTGTACCTAAGTTATTGTATCAATAAATATCTGTAATTAATTTCCTTGTTTCCAGCGTACCCCAGTTGCACCAATGACCCGTACTGCGCTGCGCAGACCGTACAAGGCTACATGAAGAGATACGCTCAGGTAAATAAATAGATAAATATAGAAAATCATAATACCAAATCAATATTCATTTCAGCCGTTAACTATCCACTGCTGAACATGAGCCTTCCACATAGAGTTTTGCCACGCTTGGTAAGCGGGTTGACAACCGCAGTTTTTAGAGGTTTTAGAGATGAGGCAGGCTTTTAGAGATGTTTTAAGAGGGATGCTGCTGCCTATCTTTCTACCATTAAGTTCCTTAGAATAGGCCACCCCTTCCTTTCCCGTGAATGTCGTAAAAGCCGATTAAGTGAAGGTAAGGGATAGGTCAGCATCGTCCCACTTAAAACAGCTGTAAAGCCTGACTGCGGTTACCAATCCGCCTACCAAACTACTGGCAAAACCCCCAAAGGGGTGGCTTATGCTCAGCAGTGAACAGTTAAAGGCTGATGTGATGATGATGGTGATGTTACCCTTATATAAATATTTGTATTGTGCGGGGATCGAATCCACAAACATTGAGGGGTGAAGCTATATGCTGTATGTTAAAACACACACAATACAAAGATTGTATAATTAATAATTTATCATAATATACAACAATTTCATTAATGATATAATGCAATTTCTGCTCAACATATTTCCTACTTTGGCTTCCTACATTTTTTGTAGTAATTATTTTTCATTTATTAAATACTTTATGTACGTCTTTGTTGAATTCTCTATCTACATTTAATTCAAATCACAAGGTCAAAAACCTTCTTGTTTACATTTGTAAGTATAAATAATTTAAGTAATTGAAATTATTAGTGACTCGAGATCATCACGTCACATCACAAAAGTCAGCAATGTGCGAATTAATTCATGGAACGTAGTCATAAATTTATAAAAAAACACGCATTGTTAGAACTATTTACTTCATTGCCACTCATTTGCTGTAAAAAAATGTATTCGATATACATTTTTTTAAACACTTTTGATAATTGTATTTAATTTACTATACAATTTTTTATACCAAAAAAGTGGTAATGAAATTAATTTATCAAAATAATTTTGGCCCAAATTATATACCAAATACCTTCGAAATTACACAATTTTGATTGATGTTAAATATTAGCTTTTTGCCTGTACTTTGTTCGCCTGGAATTTAAAAGTAGGAAATCACTTCTAGATGTAACAAAATAAATAAAAGTATACCAAATTTTAACGTAGACTTTTAAAAACACAATTCTAAAAAATCGCGTTCAATTTGGTTCAGTAGTATTTGTATGAAACCACATCAAACATACAGACAGATAAAAATTCTAATAAATATTGTTTTAACATTTATTGGGTTTATTCAGACACTTCATATTTTCTTATTATATCTCTCAAGTGCATACATCGCCTAGTTACAATTTTATTATGTAAATAAGATGACGTTAGTGTAAGAAAGGTATCCACTTACTTCTTTTTGCATTATGAATATCTGAGTACATATGTACTAATAATAAAAGCTATGGAATTAATTAATAATATATCAATGTAGGTGTATTTTTATTTATGAAAATAGTATATCTACGATTGTATTGACACACAACTTCCAGATTAAATTATAATTAAATATCTCTTCCTATAAATTATATTTATTACATTGGATTCTTTTATTGTATTTTATTTTAGTATATCTACGATTGTATATAATATTATTTTAATTTAACATTTTATATTTAAATGTAATCATTTTAAAATATAATCTAATCAATTTATAAATAAATCGTAGATAATTTACAGTCAAGACCATGGTCATGATTACGCGTCATGAATTTTACGTAAAAATAAATCACCTAATAAAATATAGTTGTTCGAATTTTAAAATATTCTGTTAGTCAAAACTGCCGCCGATATGTGACACAGATCCTTTGTTGAATATAACTATTTGTGCATTGTGGATGTAAAATGACATCATCAGATACTTAGTAAAATCATCAAAAGGAATAATGCATGCTTATTTACTGCTATTCAAATGTACCATCTACGTCATACACATTTTAAGAATTCTATAGAAACTAACTAGGTTTTAAAGCATTGAAAGAAACTGCAAGTTGTTTTCAGAGTCACTTAGTATATTTGTTTTGTTTTTTTTTTTTTATATAAAACCTGTAACAAATTTTAAAAACTCTTTCACCTGTAAAAAACTACATTCAGCTAGTAATATGAACATAGTCGGCATACAGGGGAGAGGATGGGCCATACACACCCCGAAATTATCTAGTGTCCAGGATGAAAGCTTGGTTTTCAACTGGGCACAAAATATATTCAAGATTACATATATTCACCTTTTTTAAGGAACCAAGCCTGACAATAAGCTGTATTTTATTTAAAAAAGAACGAAGGCAGTAGTATCTTACAAATACAATACAATTGTATATTTAAGGAAAATTTAAATGTTCTTAATAACAGCAATAGAAATCAAAATAATATTTTTTAGGAATTTTGTCTGTCAGTCTTTCTGTGTCTATCTGCCTATAATTTGTATGTTTGTCCCGACATCACGCAAAAACTAATGCACGAAATTAAATGTGGTTTGCACAGTTGTATTCCTGAAGGTCTAACTTAACAACGTCAATTTCTCCATAACTCCATTGTATGGACTAATAATAAAAACTTAAAAACGTATGTTTTATCTTGATACACCAGCTAAAAGTGGCCTGTTTCCTAAATTTTCCTACTTCTGCAATCCACGAATGTGAAGTAGGGGGCAAAAAGTTAGTTATATATATTTGCTATTCAATTATGCCTATTTATGACAGTTAGTCTTGGTCCGAAACGATCCCCCTGTCCCTTCAGGTATAGATCGAGATACGACAGCCTGAGCCGAGGTTATAACCTCCTCACGGTGCTCTCAGACTATTTAAGTCGTACCAGTGAGCAGGAGACGGCTCAAGGCCGCTTCGTAAGTCCTTCCACGGGTTTGGAGCGCCATCTGTACTCACCCAATTTCTGTTTGTTAAGCTGTAAAGGCCATATTGGCGACTAGCCGATACAAACTCTTTAGATATTTATACTTTTTTATACACATGTACATTTAGAATGTTCTTATTATTTGTAATTTCAATTTTATATTTTTTTGACATATTATTTCTGTTCCTTGTTCTCTGTTAATACATTTTTTTCGCTACTAAATTCGGTCTACATCATTTCATCATCTCATCACAGTCCACTGCTCCGTAATAAGCCATCTGCAGCCAACAGCATAGAATAGTTCGAAAAATATAACAAATACTTTCCACTATTGTACTGCTAACAACAGGAAAAAGACCACCCAACGATTCTATCGTTGCCAAAAAAAAAAAAAATTCATGCAATTGTATAAATAATAAAAATATTGCCTAAGTATAAACAACTAAAAATTCACCATTCGAACACTCTTCCTGTTTGACTTCATTCTATATGAAATCATTATTATATCATTATACACGTTCATATATTTATATTGTTAATATATGCAATAATTTAACAAGTATTATTGTTTTTGTCCTTCTCTCATATCAATAAGTTTGTGTCGTAATTTGACCTTTACGAAATGAGCTTTATTAATAAGTATTTCTCGACGTCAATAGAATAAAAATAATAGAAATAAATTTGTTAATTGTTTATTAACATCGTCGAGAGGATATTAAACTACACTAGTAGGTCACTACGTTGTACTAAACACGTCAATTAAACGGTTTTTTTTTAGGATTTGATTGAGATGCAACTTAGAATGGTACAAGCAATGGCGAGTCAAACTCACGACCCACCTGTAAAAAGATAGTAATTGTCGTCTATAGACATAAACAGTACCATGCACATAATAAAGTATACTATGTCGCGTATGATACTCTTAATGTATTGCCTACTGAAAAAAGAATTAAGTTTCCAAAACTGGCGTGTATGCACGATATGAGATGAGTTATGGAACAGAATTCAAATGTAGATACGAATAGAGCCTTTAGTCTACTTCTCTCTGCGTTACCACTAAAGTGTACATAGACAATTTGATACCCACATAGTTGAATAATGAAATATGTTGTTTAAATATTTTTCGACATTCTTCTAGGACTGCAACGGCGATGGTCAGATAAACTGCTACGATTACATGGCCATCCACAAGAAGGGAGGGTACGGGTGCAGTGGGGAACTGCCCTTCAATTACGTCAACACTTTCAACCAGTGTGTGGCAATTGTTGCTTCTCAGCAGCAACAGGGTTAAGAAGACTGGAATTAAAAATGGATTAGCGTAATCACATTAATTTAAGAAAAAAATACGTACCTACTAATGAGGATAAAAAAGGCACAAGATGTCTGAGCCATGGAAAAATATGTTTCTGTTTATATAATAATTTGCGGAGATTAGTCATAAAATGAATGCTCAAAAAATATACTTTTAATTATTCTAAAATGATTGTAGAACAATGTGATGTTGTTTTGTTTTACAAAATCTATTTTCAATTTATTTTTTGATATTGCATGGAGTTTCTTATTTACTTTATATTGTCTTGTACTAGCAAACAATTGAATGACCTAATGAAAAGTGGTAATTGACGTCTATAGGCAAAAACATTATGGATAAAATTTAGATTATAGAGTATCGAGTCTCAAAAATGGATCAACTGCTTGTCAGCTAATTGTCAAATTAGCTGACTCGTTTTTTTATCAGTGTTCTATTTACTTACACACATAATGTATCTTGACGTATCTATATTTTATTATTTTATAAATAAAATTAGTTTTTATGCATTAAAATGATACAAAAATTATAAAACAAAATAAATATAGAAGTTATAAAGGAAACACTCATAATTATTTATCAGGCATAATTGTATGAAAAAGTTTACCCGCTTTTCTCGAAGCATTTGTATAGAGACACTTTATTCTGAATTTGCATAATAACAATACATCATAATTTCACTTAAATAACATTACGAAACTGGATAGATATTATATAAAAATAAAATTATGAAAATATACAGTGTATTTATATTTATTATAAACTAGTTAGAAGCTACATGATCCAAAATTCTTCTACGTTATAAATAAATTTTGTTGAAAAATTGGTAACAATAATAACATCAATATAATAATGGCTACAGAGTTTTTCCATTTCCATTCTCTATGAGAAAAACGAAAAACAAATATACTTTCATTCAAATTACGTATAGGTACAGATATTTAAGTCGATATTGTTATTATTATAAGAATGAACTAGTCTGTTAAGTTTAAATTGAAACTATCTTCAATCAATTGTATTGAGATAAGATAAAAAAAAATCTGATACACGCTACTCATATAAACTTTATATTGTATTTTTTTTTAATAATAAGTACCTAAATTTGAAATTATTTTGATATATTAGCAATTAAGAGTTTTTATTTTGAATTGCAACGCTGGAAATGTAAGTGCAATATAGATATTGAATTTTGCCAATTAAATAAGTAATTAAAACGAATAAAATAAAAATTATTATATATTAAATATTAATAAATCTATTTTCGTATGAGCATATATTTACTATGAATATATACGTCAATAAACTATCGAACTTTAATGTGTTTAAATTCTCTCTTTTTAAAACCGTGATTTCTTATCATTCCTTATCCTATCTTTACCATAACAACTGTGTACTGTCCACTGCTGAACGCAAACCTTCCTCTTCGGGGATTATCAGTAGTTGCCACGTTTGACAAGCAGGTTTGCAACCGCAGTTAGGTTTTGGTAATGTTTTAAGATACCTCTTAAATATATATATAAGACACCTCCCTCCGTTACTTCTTACAACACTCACGATAAATGGAATGAATCACCCATTCTGTGCTGGGACCATACCGCAGATCCTGTCCTCTATATACTATAAATTTATAGTTTAGCAAAAATATTGTGCTACTGACCACCATGAATTAAAAAGTGACAACGTACAGTTCATATGCAAGGTTTTCTTAAAATATTAGAAAACAGGATTCTTCTGAAAGAGCAGTACAAAACTTTATAATGGGTCGAATCTAATAAACCTTATCATTAAAATGAAAAATTAAAAATTAATTCGTAGTTTGACTATTATAATAAATTATTATATTATGAACCATTAAAAACTAAATGTAACTTAATCATAACTTAAAAATATTAATTGAATTCATCTTCTTTGTAATCTTCATTGGTCTTTGTAATACATATTTTGCTGTTGTATGGAACTGATAATTAAAAAATAGAGACAAAGAATGACGGTTCAGAATCGACCCCAATATCGACAGTACATAGCTCTACTTACTTATCACTTAGAACGTTGTCATGACGACAATATCTTCGTCACAGTAATTTTTCAATGTGTATCACTTTTTTTATAACAAAGGGGGCAAACGAGCATGCGGCTCACCTGGTGGTAAGTGACTACCGCCGCACATGATCTATCTATCTATCAAAAATAGTAGAAACTCGCCCTACAAAATAACATCCGTTCACGGGTATGACAGACGAATCAAAGTCCTCTAAACCTCAACATTCGTAACAATTTTTTTTCTTTTTTTATACCACTTTGGTAGCAATAAAGCATATGGCCCACCTGATGGTAAGCAGTTACCGCAACCTATGAACGCTTGCAATACTAGGAGTATTATGCGCCGTTGCCGACCCTGAAGAAACCTCTTTAGCCCCTTTTGAAGAACCCCATGCTGTAATCTCTTGGGAAAATCTCGACAGGGAACTCAGTCTATAACCTGAGTATTCGTAGAGAAAACATCTCTGAAACCGCTTTGTACGCATCCATCTGGACTGTAGGGTAAGAGGGTGAACTCCCTGTCAATGGCGAGCCATACGATGGTAGAAAGTGGCCGTGGTCATCAAATTGAACTATATCCTCCGAGTACAATCTGTTGTACAAGCGGTAAAATACGCAGAATCCAGCAGAATCTCTCCTAAGATTTTGGGGTTCAATACCGCTTGTAAGCTTGGTCGTTGGCTCTCAGAGTCGAAGGATTCAAGTAGGTATCTAGTTGCTCCCGCCCACAAGTGACATCAATACTCCATGTGGGGCCGGATTTACGATTTGTAAAGAATTAATCATTGATCCGGCGTGAATTAATGCTTCGCTCTATTATAGTCATTTTTGTATTAGAAACAACAACAATACAAAGATGTCGCCATGCCTCTATTATCTATGCTTAGGTACTTATAAGTGTATCACTTGTTAACGATGTTTTCTTAATTTTATATTGGAATATACTATTAAGTTGTTTATTGACATCTTTGTAAATGAAATATCAGTGTCATAGGCCAACTGTCATATTTTCTATAAACAGATTTATATTCCATTCCATTTTAGAAGTTGTTTAACTACGCTAGTATTCATCGTGTGAGTTTAATTATTGTTTAATATAAATTATCGTGTTTTATTAACACATTTAAAATACAAATATATCGTATAGTAATATTAAATAAAACAATTGTTAAGTCATGTTTAACGTCACTGTTCGTTGTGATTAAACCATGCGTTTAAAATTAATAAATACATAGTCTTAATTTTAATAAAAAAAAAAAAAAATACATTAACTATAGAATAACATGAGTTTGCACTTAAATTCAGTATGAGAAGTATATTAATAATATAATTTTTGTCTTAACAGTGTCCAATATGAAGGTAATACAAGTGTTCTTTGTCCTCGTGGTCACACTGACAGCACTAGTTGAAGTATTCGGCGAAGGATTTGATGACCAGGGTTACATTCAGCTATGTGGCCGGCAATTAGCAACCATGTGTATTTTAACTATGAATTCTGAACAAAGCCACGAGGAACCTGATATTTGTAAGTATATTTTTACGATTATTATAGAGATTGTAGATATCGGGGACTAGGGACCCACTTTTTTTTTACTGGACGATAATGGAATAGTAACCCCACCTGCACTAACGAGATACGCTGGCGGGGCACCAGTGAGGGATAAAAGGTAAGAATGAAAAGGCAGGTCAGTTAGTTTATCGTGATGAATACGCTTGGAATTCAGCACGATGGTTTCCAGGGAGGACCATGGGGAGGTCGACCTAGTTGGACATTTGCTAGCAATAGGACCTTTAGTCTCCATTACTAACAATCCTTTACCCCCCCCCCCCCCCGGGCATAAGTAGGATGCTGTCAACCGCGCGTCACCACACTACAATGCGGATGGTTTTTTTTTTTTTTTAATGAAAGACAATGGAATGGTATCCCCGCCTGCGTTATTCTTCACTGGTGTCCCGCCAGTGAGGGATATCCTTAGCGCAGGTATACGCTTATCGTCTAACTTAAAATGTGTCAGGTTATGTTTTATTATTCATCAGTCAGTGATGTTCTGTATCCCGCCTTAAAAATGGAATGTCTTTTTATATTAATAAAATTATTGATAATAATTACAACGTTTTAATAAACCGCAACCGTAATAATATTTGCAAATAATGATGGGACAACTTATATTGTCTATGGGTGAAAATTACTTTCCATCAAGTTGGTTGTCAGCCCGTTTGCCATTGCAAGTTGGATAAAAAAGAGAAAACTTCTAATCCCAACGGGCCTAAAATAGTCCTTTAATCTTAAATCTTCTTTTTTATATATTTAATTTAAGTTTATTTTTAACCGACTAACCAAAAAATAAGGAAGTTCTAAATTCGGTTGCATTATTTTATGTTTATTATTATACGTCAGAATTCCCTTAATTATAAACTGATTTAGAAAATATTTTTAATTGAAAAAATACATTATCTAATTAATCCCATAGGAATTTCATCAAAGTCGTTTCAGTACTCGTAATTAGATTTTTAAAACAAAATAAATGGTTTTTGTACTATTGAAATCGGTGTTTGGAGGAGGGTGGGGGACCTACCTACAATAAAAGTAAAATAAATATAAATATTTATTTTACTTTTATGTACCTTTGTAAAGTACTTTTTATAAGGACACTATTGAATAAATTTCTGATATCCGAAAAAATATTAAAACAATTTTTTTATACGTCTAAACATTAGATATATATGTATATTAGATATGTACACTTGATTTGACATCATCTAGTAACGGTTGGTAAATACCGCATTCGTGTATTTTTTTCCATAATGAAGTGGGCGTTATAATAATAGGATGTAGCATTCACGACTGATCAAAAGGTTTGACAAGCTGGCAAGTAATACAGACCATTGTTCCGAGATTCAAGTATCTAGTTCAATTATTATTCATAACTCTTATTGTACCTAGAATACATATATACGTCTACAAATATATTTTTAATGTGCCTAGGAAGTAAACGATTTGAAGGTCTACCTAGGTGATAAACTACAGCATTAGAAAGTGGTCGTATTGAACTCGCCCAGTTGATGAAATAAATAAATATATAACACACATATATGTAACATATATATAATATATATGTTATATATATATATATATGATTTTATTGCGATATTAAATAACCTTCCTCGAGAAATGTGCTATCAAACTCTTCTGCTTCGTTATATCTACTTGGTCAAACCTAAATTATTAACATCCTAAAAGGAAGTTATTTAAAATATGTTAACTAATAATGGAAAAGGGTTTATTCTACAAGTGTAATTAAATATTTAAGATTGTATTAAAAAAAAGCATTTACAACTGTGGTAAAACAATTTATTTTGATTAAAAAACTAAACTACTAAACCGATTTTTATAAAATTTCTACGGGACCAATCCGTAAGTATATCCTTTCAGATAAAGAATTTTCCAAATCGATTTACAAATGACAGAGTCAAAGGTGACAAACTTAAAAATATATATACATATAACCAGATTGAAAATCTCCTTCTTTTTGAAGCCGATTGAAAATTACCTGAAGAAACATGAGTCGAAATACGACCAAAAAATTAATCTTCCCACTCTAGCACTGTGTCTGTCAACGGTCAAATATTTTTTTAAATTTTGCAATCTTCTGTTTATTATGTCACGTAAAGAGGTTTTCTCAGAGTCGGCAACGTGCGCGCAATGCCCCTGATATTGCAGGACTACGGTAATCGCTTACCATCAGGTAGGCCGTATACTTGTTTTCCACCTCAGTAGTATGAACAAAAAGAATACCTTCTAAAATAATATTATTGTGTATTTCCAGATCTTACACAAAAGCGATCTCTATCGCCCCGCAACAAGCGTTCACTGCTCGAAGAATGTTGTCATAATAAATGCACCAAGTCGGTCTTTGCTCAGTATTGCCATTATTAAATATTATTAAGTATCACTAATATATACTTAAAGATTAATTAAATATAATTTTTTTAGTGTAACATTGTTTTTGTCATTTAGAGAACAGACAAAAGTCATGTGCATGAGTATTTCTCACTCTTGTTTCTGCCGCAAACCAGCTGTCCTTGTATTGCCATGTTTCCGTTCGATGGTAGGACATGGAACCACCGCAAAAAAGATGCCGTTTGTCGTATCTCCTCTCTTTCAGGGCACTTTCCTTGATAATAAGTCAAGTCTAGGGGTCATTGGCGTTGATACATGTGTCTAGCGACGTCCAATTTTGCGGTCATCTGAAGAAAATAGCTTCCAAAAAGTTATAAGTGCTCAATAGAGTGAGACGGTATTTTACGTCGGAACACCGCCTGAAATTGTATAAAGTTCAAGTCAGAGCACCTATGTAATGATGCTTCATTACATAGGTGCTCTGACTTATATATGTGGCCGCAGCGCCACAGTGCCAACTCCTTCCGTTAGACCGCCTTCACAGACAGGCGGTTTGAATTATTGATGATCAGCGCCTTACTGTCCGACTCGATCCATTGAAACTCCGTAGAGATGTTGCATCTCTGTGTATCTTTTACCGAATTTATCATAAGGAGTGCTCTGAGGAATTGTTCGAATTGATACCTGAAAAAGAGCATATTCCTTTTTAAAAGGTCGGCTCTACACCTGCAATGCCTTTGGTGTTGTGGGTAATCATGGGCGGCGGCAGTCACTTACCATCAGGTGAGCCGCATGCTCTCTGTGTCATAAAATAATCGTCATCTCATTTACATAGTTTTCATAAAAATTGCGAGACATGCATCGTCTACCATTTTGTATGTCTATGGATTTTACTAAACTGTACCATATGAATTGTAAAGCACAATAGCAAATGACGAATCTGACTGAACAGGATACGAATACATTACCTCCCGGATATCATTCTTCAAAGTTCAAGACTGTCGTTCCTTACCTATACCTACCTACGTAGGAACATATTTAGCATTACTTAGACACGGACCTTTGAATATTAATATAGTGCATTACAATATTTAATAAAACAACTAATTCATCAGAAACAATGATAAATAACTTGTATGTGATTGCAAAAGCGAGACGCTAAGGACATAGTTTATAAATACTCTCTATCAACTTAAAAAGTTTTTGCCTAAAGTTTTTTTGGTTGTGATTCGTCGAATAATAATTACGTATCTATACGAATTGTATAGAATTATACTTAGATACCGAGTCAGTTAAGCAAATAGCATCCGTGTCGTTTGGACTTGTATTAAAAGTGTTTAAATAATATATAACAATGATAAGAAGGTTAATATTAGTTTGTGAAATGGAAAAGTAGGTAGTCTTGTGTATTAAAGAGTGTAGCCACAGACATGTGTTTGAAATATTTCATTTGTATTTTATTATGTTTATGTACTGTTTTTGGTGAGTACTCGTCGATTTGCAAACTTTTTTTTAATTTCTACAATTTTTTTTACAAAGCTACCGAAATACAATTAATGGCTGATGTTATTACATTTAATTATTCTGCTAAGAAAATTATTAATAAAAAAAATCATGTAGATCAGTAGGAAATGTAGAAATCCAAAAATAGAAATGTCTACGCGCTCTTATATTCTTATTTCAAATTCGCTTTAATTTTCTTCATAACCTGCTCCAAAATAAAAACGGTGAATTCGAGGATGGATTAAATGATTTTTTCCTAAATTATTTTTATAATTATTGATTGAACCTGATTCTTTTACAATAGAATAGAAAACATTTATTTATTTTAAATTAATACCTGATTACTAAAATTTTATTACAGTTTATTCATATTTAATTTATTAATCATCATCATCATCATCATCATATCAGTCTTCAACTGTCCACTGCTGAACATAAGCCTCCCTCTTGGGGAACCCCCCAAAGTTGCCACACTCACCGGCGGATTGGCAACCGCAGTAAGGCTTTAGAGATGTTTTAAAAGGGACGCTGCTGCCTATCCCACGCCGCCCCTTAATTGTCTGTTACGCCACCCACGGGCTTATTCTATGCTGGGACGACACGAACAATATTTGACAATACAAAACAAGACATAACAAGATACAGTGTAATAAACTTATTTACATCCGAAAATGATTGTACTCTTTTCTTAGTTAGTCGGATGAAAATTAAGCTATTTATTTATTTATTTATTTATAGCAAGGCATCAGATTACAAATTAATACATTTATAAAATAAATATTACATAAAACGGCATTAAATTTGTACTCCAATAACTGCTCTGCATAACATTCGATATTATATACATTAAAAGAATGACGGCTATAAATTTAAAGTAACAAATTGGCAGCCTTAATGTAACATTGCAAGGATTGTTGAAAAATATAAAGTGCCTTGCATACATTGTCATATTTTCTGCACATGCGGATAATTGGATTGTGATACGATACATTATCATTAGAAATCGGTATATAAAATAATTTTTGTATTCTTTTATTACCTTTACGAAATGAAACAAGGCTCAACAATGTGCTACTGTCCCATTTATAATTTATTATTTTATAGAGAGCAATAAAATCAGACATAGGTCTTCTATTTATAAGAGAATTAATGTTAAAGTGATTAAGTCTTAATTCATACGAATGAAGTTTCCTTCTCAGACCAAACTTAGTGCTCAAGAATCTAACAAAGCGTTTTTGAATTGCTTCTATTCTGTCAATGTGGTTCTGATAAAAGGGAGACCAAATAACAGAACAGTACTCAAGTGAACTTCTAACTAGTGTTGTATAGAGTGACAAAATAGTTTGCGAGTTTTTAAAAGGTTTAGTTGTTCTAAAGATAAACCCCAGAATTCTATTTGCGTTATGAGTTTTATATAAAAAAAAATATATACTCATGTACAATTTATTACGTGGAACGATTTTAATATGTTTTATAAAACATCAAAGTACATAAATAAAATGCGAGGTCAGACGTTCTCTATGCATGGTGAATAATATGAACATAGCAAGTAAAGTCTATTTACCTCAGATAAATATATACTATTACAGATAATGATTAGTATTTCCCGTGGCTTTGCCCGTTAAGTTATTTATTTATCTAACTCTTTATTGCACCAAAATCATAAAATAAACAATGATAATTAAAAAATCTAAGTGAAATGCAGTAGTATAAAGTACAAATCAAAATATAGACATAAAGGTACCAAAGGCGATCTTTGGTTTGGTTTAGTTGGACAAGCTTTGGTTAAAAGAGAGCTAGTAGAAGTGGGTAGGTAACGAAAGAGTGAATTAATAATTTTTACATGCATAAAACACAAAAATACACAAAGGAACGTAAAGTAGGACGATCTCTCATTAGATGGAGTGAAACCCCTCCCCCTATTATTGCAGGGAGTCATTGGATGCGGATGGCTCAGGACTGTTCCTTATGACAGTCCATAGGGGAAGCCGGTGTTTAGTAGTGGACGGTTAATGGCTGAGATGATGATCATAATTATATATATATATATATATATATATATATATATATATATATATATATATATATATATATATATATATATATATATATATATATATATATATATATATATATATATATATAATATACATATAGTATTAGTATAATACGGGTGTTACTGTAATTACTACATATTAAAGTAGATACCCGTGTGTCAAATCTCATTCAAATCCCTTCATCCATTTAAGCGTAATGTAGTAACAAACATACAAACATCTTTGTAAACTCTGACATTTGTAATATTAGAAGCAGTACCAATGATTTTTTTTTTAATAGACGATAATGAAATTATAGCGACGCCCGCGCTAACGGTATACGCTGGCGGGACACCAGGAATAATATGTGAAAATGGAAAGGCAGGTTTAACGAACCTGCCTTTCCATTTTCACATATTATTCATTATGGCATTATTCATATTATTTATTATAAGGCCCATCATTATGGTCGACTTGACTGGGTATATAAGGAGGGAGAAGGGGTTGTTAGTAATGCGGACTACCAGTCCCATTGCTAGCAATATACCCTAGCAGGTCAAGCTCTACGTAATCCCCCTTGGCCATAATGGTGTCCAAAGGAGAACGCGTGGATATAAATCTAACAGGGATATATTGTCAGCAATGGTACAATTAGATCCCTTTACAATCTCTTTCCACCCCATGTATTTGGGTCTGACGAGTTACATAGCTTTTCAACTAACTTCAAAAAGAAGCAGGTTTTCAATACGGTTGTATTTTTTTTTATGTTTGTTACTTCATACTTCAAACATTCAATTCAATTTTAAACCAAATTCGATTTTATCTAAATAGATATAGGTACTTACAAATTGGTCCTATAGATATTTTTTCAAAACCGTTTTTGATACTACTGAGGTGTCAAACAAGCATACAGCCCATCTGATGCTAAGCGGTTACCATATTATATGAACGCCTGTAACACCAGGGGTATTACGCGCGCATTATTGAACTCGAAGCTACCTCTTTAACCTTATTACGCCCTTTTTGAAGGGCTATGCTGTAGTCTCTTAAAAAATCTCCACAGGGAGCTTACTCTGTAACCTGAGCGTTCGTGGAAGGAAAAATCTCTGAAACCGCGCTTAAACGACCATCTAGGCTCTAAGATATGAGAGTGAACTCCCTATCGATGACTAGCAGTACGATGGTAGAAAGTGACTGTGGGCATAATATTGAATAGTTTCTCTGAATACAGTTCGTTGTACAAGCGAATTAAACACTCAGATTAAAGCATAATCTCTCCTAAGGAAAGGTTCGATACCTCTTGTAAGTCTTGCTTAAGTCGAAGGGTTCAAACTAGTATCTAGGTGCTCATGGTCACATTATCTTATCATATAAGCCTTTAACTGTCCACTGCTGAACATAAGCATTTGAGGGGTTTGCCAGTAGTTGCCACGCTTGGCTGGCGGATTGGCAACCGCAGTTAGACTGTAGAGATTTTAAGAGGGGCGCTGTCGCCCATCGCTCGCCTTCCCTTAGTCACCTCTTACGATACTCACGGGAAAAGAAGAAGTGGCCTATTCTATGGCGAAACCACACGGCCAAGGTGCTAATGATGTTTCATCGCAATTGAAATCGGTATTTTTGTAAAACACAATCATTATACTTCAACAGATATAATGACTTCAATTCTAGGAGTACATAAACGGCTGACGAGTAATATACAGTCTTGCCCAGCTCAAATTTAAATGTAATAACCCCATTTTCAGGAGTGCATGTATCCAATCTGAGCGGCGCGTGCCTCCGGTGTCTCTGCTATGTAGCCGGTTGCGATATGTCCCACGGGTGTTCGGGAGGTTACTGCGGTCCTTTCTACATCTCCAAACTTTATTGGATTGACGCTGGCAAACCAACTTTGCCCAATGACGATCCCGAGAGAGATGAAGGTAAACTTTTTTTACAACAACAACAAATTTATATACCTTTTCACAACATGTCGAGAGAAACTTAAACTAACATAAAAAATATTATGTTAGTTTAAGTTTTAAGTATTAATTCATTCATTCATTACTATTATAACAAATGCAAAACGAAATAAGTATTTTTATCATATTTTTGTCTGCAAACCTGGCAAAGCTAATGGGGGAAATACCCAATAATTTATCATCTTTAAAATAAAAAAAAACTTACTTTTTAATTGTCATTAACATGACACAGTTTAGCATTGTGTTAATGTGTAATGACATATTTTGTAAGTGATTTTTACAAAAATAATAAATAATAATGACGCAATAATGAACTTGGAGCTGAGAGTCTCCTAAGTCACCAAGTCTCTTGAACCCAGATTATGCCAAAGCTGAACTCACCCACATAATAACAATGACAATTCAATGGCACTTTTTATATTATATCTTGTACAATTGGATCATAAACTCATTAATAAATTATATATCCACAAAAAAACTAAGTAATGAAAGGTACCGTAAGCTGTCTGGGATGAATTGATTGATTGAATTAAATGAAGTATTAGATGTTTGTGGAGCAAAAAATAGACTTAACCTATCTATGCAATTAGGCTTCATGAATCAACATAATATGGTCATAAAATATAGGAGAATGTTTCTTCCATGCTAATTACAGATATAGCCAGGTAATTTATTAAAATATACGAAGAGACCCTGTAATTTTGAACTAATTTTGAATTTCGGTTCATCAACCTTCTATTAGGTAGTTAAGTACGTTGATTTTGTACAACTTTTTTATATACTTTTATTTTTGTATGGCTTAAATCAAAATAACTTTTTTTCTTTATTTAGTAAAAAAAAATTTTGAATTCCATATTTCTCTTTTTTTACGAATTCCCATACTTATACAACTTTATCTCTACCTATTGCCGTAGGTACTTAAGGTACTATGCTTAATCTAGCTATGGACGAAAAACTATATTCCATTTTATTTTTTAAATTTCGGCAAGGCTAAGTCACTAGCCAGACTTGCCCTTTATGCTAATAACAAACGGAATTTTAAAAACGGAATGAGAAGGGTTTTGGTATTTTTTTTTTCCAATATTATTTGGTTCGCGATTGGGAGATGAGTATTTAGCTTAAGCGTCTTAGTTGACTTAAGCAGCGATTTGATACAGCATAAGTCTCTAGTCTAGCTATTTAATTCTTGCACGCGTAATTTATTTTGAAAGGGGGTTTTGGTATTAGTAATCATGGAATTATAGTTTGATATTATTATAAGAAATAAAAAAAGCTAAAGAGTTAAAGACTAAAGGATCAGGATGAGCTAACAACCATAAGATGGATGTAGAAAAAGGATTTTCAATGAGTGACTTAAAGACTTTAATCGATTCAGCTTAGGACTATAGGTCCTTTACAGGCACAATACATTCTGGACAAAAATATTGAATGACAAAAACTGATCTGAGATTCCGATCGTGATAATCTAACTTTATCTTATTATTTCGTAATGAAAGAATTATTTTCTGTTTTCGCAGCGTTTGAAGATTGCGCAAGAGATTACTTCTGTTCCATCAGAGTGGTTGAAAATTACATGGCGAAGTTTGGAAAGGTGAGACGATTACAACATTTGTATAAAACATAACATGATGTTTAAATATACATACTACAAATAATCTGTCGACAATTAAACCTGTTGATATTTGTTTTGAAAATAGAATTAAAACCTGTAATAAAACTTTTTTGTAAAATCTTTTTTTATGATTACTTCATTAAAGAAAATGGACGTATTCTCAATAATATTTAGTCTCTTTCGATAGAACTTAATATAAACAAACAAATTAATTTATTATGCCTACTTGCTACTTATTTCTTTTCGAGAATGTTTCTATGATAATTTCTTGATAACCATTTCATTAAGTTATATTAAAACAGACTCATATGAGTGCATATACCACTTTTTTTTATTTATAAAACGCTAACGTTCCGCCCCAGCTTCACACGGGTAGGTTAAAGATAAATTATTATTTTACACAATTTTGATGCTTTGGATTGCATTATGATAATTTTCGTAAGTTTGTCTAATTTTTTAAAAATAATATAATACCTATATTACTCGCTGATTATGTAGCTTTTTTAAAGGTTAAAGAATTTTTTAAATTGGTTGAGTAGTTTTTGAGATTATCCATTACAAACAAAACATACGAAAAAATCTGACATTTTCTTTTTACAATCTTATTAGTACAAATTATGTTTTGTACAATCTTTTAAGCTCTGCATTACGTTTGTTTAAATATATTACAGGACTGCAACAATGACGGCGTGACCAACTGCTTCGATTTTATGATGATCAACTACCATGGCGGCCGCGCCTGCTCCGACCCTTTGTTCCTTACAGACCACGGGAGGCGGTGGCTTGCAAAATTCCAGGAGTGTCGTTTCTAGGTTTTAGATAGCCATTGTACTAGATCATATATATATATCTACGTCTAGATGGAGAGTCAACTATCAAAAACGTCAACTGATCAACCAACTAAGTGCCTAGTATGAGTTGTACAAAAATTTACATTACTAATGTGTACACCAGAGGGAGACTTTGTACAAAAGTTTGGGCACCTCTGTCCCATTCGTGTTTCTACCGACTGTGTTTACGTTTGAAGGGCATATGGCAGTGAATTTACAGGGTACAGTGGGATAACACCTGAGTCCTCAAGAATGGCAATGCATGGGGGGTTTCATGGGCGAAACAGTATACTCTGTTATGCCCATGATACTACTCATGTCTATAGCGACGGTTACCACTTTCCATCAGATGGGCCGTCAGCTTGTTTGCCATTCTAAGTTGCATAAAAAAAAGCACATTTATGTCGATAATTTTGTATGGAAATATGAGTTTTCGAAACTATTTGCTTAAAGTGTAGTATTAAGTTTTCAATACAAACATATCGAGTAAATGTGAACGTAAGTTTAACGTAAATCTTTGTACAACTCACACTAGACACTCTCCTGTGCAAAATACATTTGCTTTTCATACAGTACAAAAGTATGAAGCTGTACTTATCTTATTGACGTAATAAAATTGTAACTTGACTATTTATTTAAAAAAATAATAATATGAGGAGTCCTAAAAAGAGTAATAAAAGTTAAAACAAAATTTATAATCTGTCTGTATGTTTGTTTTAGTATCACGCAGAAACTACTGCATTAAATTGAATGCGATTTCCACGGTTATGATTATGAAAGTGTAACTTAAAAACTGGTGTATATTTTATATTACTGTTAAAAGTGGTTATCTACATATACACGAGTACGAAGTTGCGGGCAAATACTAGTTGATAAGAAACATATTAATAAATAAATATATTATTTGTGTGCCAAAAAACATCAATTACAAGATTGATATACTTTTATACTTTCTGGAAATGAATTATGTTAAACATGGCCATTTTTTTCAATGCACTTTTAAAGAAATTCTCTCTAGATCTTATTAATCAATGTATTGTAAATTTTTTTACTCATACAAAATAATTATATTCAAATCTTTTTTTTGGAATACTGTAATATTTACAATGCGATGGTGTTATCAGATATTTGACAGACAAAAAAAAATATAAAATGTAAAAGCTATCTGTGTATAAAAAGTACATTATAATAACTAGTTTTTTTTTTTAATATTATTATAACAATTCATAATAAATAATAAATATTCTAATGTGTCACTTAATATATATATTATGTGACCAATTAGAGTATTTATTATTTTTCTGCCTACATATTAGTTCATAATATCTGACAATAATAAACAATATAAAATTTAAAAAAGTACTTAATAAAATTAATTAATTAATTTTAATACACGAGTAAATTAGTAATCTGTACAACTTAGATATAGTTTAAGATAGTATTGAAATTATTAAATAAGGACTATTAACATTGTGTCAGAATAAACGTATCCATATTTTTAAATTCGATATTTATTCTTCAGTCTGTCCATCAAGACTTTATTGTAAATACGTAGGTCTCTATATATTTTTCATATATTTACATACGACACCCACTGAAAAGGAAGGAGTGGCATAGAATGGGCCACTTCTTCCTTTCCCGTGGGTGTCGTAAGAGGCGACTAAGGGAGGGCGAGGGATGAGCAGATGCGTCCCTGTTAAAACATCTCCAAAGCCCAACTGCGGTTGCCAATCCGCCTGCCGAGCATGGCAACTACTGGGAAAACCCTCCAAGGAGGAGACTTATGTTCAATTGTGGACAGTTAAAGGCTGATATGATGATGATGATGATAGCAAAATCCATATATTGTAGTTACAATATCTGTACATATATTGCCCCAATAATAAATGTATTAACTACAGGTTATTTAATATATTACACCGAAAAGAAGTCCCGCTCGTAATGAATATAGATATATCCGACTGGTATGGGTGGGTCGGTGATCGGTCGTCCCTCGAATTGGGGGCCGGGAGACAGCAGAGGTCGCCAGTTCGGAGGCCGACCACATACTCATTTGTTGCAGTATCTGGCCGTTCATTTATCTTCTTAATACTTCTCAAATATTGCGTCTAAATTGCGCCCACCAAGTACTCGTACCCTCTTGTATAGGCATTCCGTCACCCGTATCCAATAGCGAGGACGGGATGCCTTAAATACTGTACCGCAAACCATTAAAAAAGAGAGGTATGGGTGATATCACAACGGGGGTCATCAATGTCCAAAAGAACTCAATATATGTATTGATGTAGGATATTACTCATCTCGGCCTGATATTACTAATTATTTTTTTAATACATATTTTTTAAATACATATTTTTTTTATTCTACTGCAAGTGCAAAGTGCACTGACGGCCATTATTATTTTATTATTATTATTATTATTAGGCCAGAAAATTTCACTTATGACATCCTTCATGCCATAGTTATAAACGTGAGGAGATCCTTTCTTCCACGCACAACCACTCTTTGCAATCAACTTCCAGCAGCAGTATTTCCGAACCGATACAACATATTAACTCTCAAGAGCATATTCCTTTTTAAAAGGCCGGCAGTACACCTGCAATGCTTTTGGTGTTGCAGGTGATCATGGGCGGCGGTGACTTACCATCAGGTGAACCGCATGCTCGATTGCCCCCTATGTTATAAAAAAAGACCTCATGGTAGGTAAATAGAAAGAATAAATTAATATACAATTTAATTAAAACCATGTACAGTATTTGAACAAATAAAAATTAATAAATAAATGTAGAGTTACGATTCTACAAATAACGGAAACATATTTATTTATTTTAAAATATACTTGACAATACATATTTCTAATTTGCACATTGGCAACAACTGCAGTGTATCTAACACCACATACGTCTAGATGGAGCAACGAGCTAAAAATTTCATTAAAAATTCCAAAAACGCACAATTATTATCAACTATTGGCTGATGCGTAATTCCATCATACTAAATACATAAATGTATAAAAGACTGAAAATATAATATTACTAATATAGTAAATATGAATAAATAAAACTATTGTTTTTATGACAAAAGCCACTAATTACAAAATTTTTAAGGGCCTAAATTATAACAGATTTATTGAATTATCATTTTCTTTATTATATATATATATATATATATATATATATATATATATATATATATATATATATATATATATATATATATATATATATATATAACTATAATCGTACTTGTATAATTACAATACCACCCTAATCTTATTTATTTCACAAAATTATCAAGCCTGTAGCGCTGACAATTATTTTATCCGATATAGATGTTTTATATTTATTTATTTTTTTCCGTTTATTCAAATGTCCACGACATTAACACAGTCATAAAATTTAGACAGAATATACAAAAAAAAAAATTATAATATTTTAAAATTACTTATCATAGAGACAATATCATAAACTAAATACAATATAAAATTGGCAGGAGTTAATGGCATGACAACTGCTACAAAACCTAAACAATTTAAAATGAACGCGTCATTGAAAAGTGTTGGCTGTTTTCGTTAAGCATTCTATCTAGATGATTGTACATCAAAACATCTACAACATAAAATTCGAGTAAAACAAAACACATCAACGCCTATTACGTACATACATCAATTCAAATAAGTTACTTATTTAAAAGTAACTTAAGTAGTTCTTCTTACAAAATCAGAATGTCATAATCTATTGTCTAATTTTGTATTTTATGAAATGACTCATTGAGATAGATTTTGTAGAGCAAAATACTGGTTGAAATTGGACAATATAAAATTTTGCTTTGCAAAAAAGCAACGATTTCGATAGCGTTAAATAAAACATGGGCGAAAGTAAATCCTATAGATATAAAAAGTAATCAAATAGTAAAATCAAGATGTTAGTTCTTTATATATTATCTTGCATGCAGTAGCGAAAATGTATCTATTGTGAGATTCATCTATTTGTCACTTCACTGAGAAGGGTTGCAGCAATTTAAGAATATACATTTAACAATTTTTTGACAAGAGATTCCGACATGCAATTCCTTCAATGGAAAGCCTCTTAAATTGTCTATATTATAAAATATATCTTAACTAAAGCAGTCAAAATGGCATCCATTTAATAAAGCTTTGTTTAGCTTAACCAATGTATTGCTACTTTTAACTTAAACATTAAAAAAATAATATCTTAAATAACAGTACTACTAAATATAAGATCAGGCGAAAGTGACGAGAGGAGCGGGCGACTGACAGTGCTCGCTATCCGTCTCTTCATCGGACTCATCCGGGAAACGAACCTGTAATCAACATTTGGATCAAATTAAAGTAATACATAATCGAAAACCGATAGAAAAGAAAGGTTCTTGAGTAGCGACTCCGTATGGACAAACACAGTGTAAGACGAAGACCACAAATGCATTGCAGAGAGTTGGTGGGTGAACGTGGCTCAGGATCGTTCCTTATGACAGTCTATTCGGAATGCCTATGTTCAGCAGTAAACAGATAATGGCTGATATGATGATGATTTTGATGATGGCAATAATTGAAAGCAACAATCAAATGACAAAGCGCGAGTACAAATTGAAATCTATATCTATCTTTTCTGTCTAATAATATCAATCAATCGATCCAGTATTCTCTTTTGCCCGCCAGATGGTGTGGGCGGGCGAGGTAGGGGCCTCGGGGCATACCCTATTACCCCGGCTTCAACTCCGGAGGCAACAACCACTGGGTCATTAGGTTTTAAGCCGACATACACTGATCTGTCTAATAATAGATAACCCTAGAATTATTACAGAGCGCCAGATGGCGCTTAATCTCTGCTTGATTTTGGACTATCTAATCCAAAACTAAACAGAGATTATACTGTAAATATTAGACAATAGTTGATATTAGACAATTTCTATATAAATAACAATCAGATCTTTTCAAATGCACTCATGCATATTTAGAAAAATACTTCTCAATATTAACCCACCTTATGAAAGAGCCCTACATTCAGTAGTGGAGAGTTAACGGCTGATTGAGGATAATTGTACAGTTATACTAACAATGACGCGATTTCTAAACTACTTTATATTTGCATTACATAATAAAACATATTCTTATTAATCCTTGCTAGTAAGGTGAGTTTGTTTGTTGCCACTTGATGCCTGAACGGTTCAACCAATCTACATAAAATTTGGAAAAGGATTAGGAAATAAGTATTTTATTGCAGTCGATTATGATGACGTAGCGAACGGACCAAGTTACTTGTAAAAGTAGTGTCATCTTACCCAGGGTGTACCTTTCCCGGTGGATTGTAAAGAGCTGCCCTGGTTTGCCTGCCATTCCTGAAAATTTTTGGTCACAAATTTAGTATTGTTAGTATTGTATTTTCACTGTCTTCAATTTGAGTGTATATTTTATTCGTATGTCTCATGCTATTCCAAAACGGTTACGATATATTTTTTTAATCAAAACAATTTACTCTCATCTTAATCATAAATTAGTAAATTTTGTTCTAATTGATGTAGCTTTGTTTCAACAATATCTAAAATTTATTATCGCATTAGAAATAAGTATAACAAATGCTTCAAATGAATAGTATTCAATAAAAAAATACACAAATATTTAACTCGATTCGGAATCAAAATGGCATTAATAGAATAGAATATAAATCATCTTTATTCATATATCAAAACTATATATTTATAAACTCTCCTAAATTGTTCCTTTTTATAATGCATGGATAGCGGCTACACCTAACACCGGATAATTTAGCTTAAATTATAAACGTTAAATACCTGATAAGCATCATTGAAAGCGTGTGCGAGCGATAGAGCAAGCGCCCTCGCTTGTTTCCGCCTCGCACATACAAACACATGTACTACATGTGATTCGCTCGAACCGCTACCGCTCTTGCCTTCGACCACAGCGAATACTCGCGCATTAGCCGCATCCGCTGAACAATATGAAATTCTACAACAAATATGAACATAACTATAAAAAAACATACATATTCTATCTCTCCCATCTTTAAGTACGTCTATTAATTCACGTCTGAATAAGACTTCAATTCCAGATTTCTTAATACAACACCAAAAATACATTAACAACTACTATCATCATCATCATCATCATCATCATCATCATATCAGTCGTTAACTATCCGCTGGTAAAATAGACCTCCTCATAAACTGCCGTAAGAAATGGTTCTAAACCAAAAATCTGGAGGCCAATTCTCATGGTATTTGCCATACAGGGGTTTCGCTAGTAGTTGCTACGCTTGGCAAGCGGATTGGCAACCGCAGTTAGACTTTAGTTATATAATAAAAGAGACGCTGTTGTCCACCCACGAGAAAGTAAGGGGAGGCCTGATCGGGATCACACGACGACTATAAATTGTAAAAATATTTACATTTAAAAACAAGGTAAAGTCAATGACTTTCTGGCTAATATCAATTATGTTTGTGATATTAAACTTCATTAATTAAATGTTATCTATAATTTATTGTCGTGTAACCTGGCCAGGCGATTGTGTTCACAATATTTACAAAAGGCCACTCTGCTATAAATAAGTTAACTTGTTTATTGTGAATCCACTATTACATATTTTTACATAAAAACTGTTGTGACTGTGATGAGATAGTAAGAAGCAATTCATCATGTCGCTGTATTGATGACAACAATTGACGTTCTTATTGATTATTTTATTTTGATTTTAGAAATACATATTTGATTTTTATGTAATAATAATAATAAACACCGCTGAATTCATTGCATTACATACTCGCGCTCCAAATTAAACAGAACTTGAAACTATAAATTTTAAGCAACTGATAGATTTTTGTTATTAATTTTTTTTTCTAAATAGATACATAATTTTACATAAAAAAAATCACCCGAAACTATAAAAACAGACAAACTTATTTACATCCAACACGATCAAACCTTCGGCTTTCGGATTATTTTGGATAGCTAGATTAAATATATTTAAATTGGAAGCAACGTATTGAATCGTTACACTATCAAGGTTGTATACTGCTAAAAATTATACAATTATGGATAAATTTTGAATATTTTAAGGAAAACATTCAGCAAACATACTGTAATTACTGGCCTTCATATGCTATGGTTTACCATCAGACTGGCTATATACTTGTTTACCCCCAAAGTAGTAAAAAAAGTCTTATTTTATGGAAAGTTGAAAAAGTAATTAATCCAGTACGCCTTAAAACAAAGATAAATAAAATTAATGTACCTGTATATTGAGACGCTGAGAACATTTTCCTGAGAGTCTGCATCACTGACTATTATTCCTTTAGGACTAATATCAAGGTTGACCTTCTGCAGTTTCTTATTTAAAGCTGAAAATTATAATGTCAAATTTATAAAAATTAAAAATAATAACTCAAAATTAAAAATAGTATGTCATGTAATGCCTGCTATGTCTAAGTTATTATTGGGAATAAATAAAAAACATGATAATTCGTAATGGTTATAAAGAACTCTGACGATTTGAGCATAGGTAAAAGCTTATCAGAATAAAAGGAGTGAAGCAACTATGTTGAAAGATTTACACAAACAGCTTCGCACAAACAATATCTATGCTTTGAAAAAACTGAAATATAGTTAAAGCGGTATACAGATAATATCCTCTTATACGACTGTCATAATCTAAGATCCAGCCGCTGACTTCCACAGGTATAAGTTTTTTATTGAAACTTAGTTTTAATAAAAAATGAGATAAAATACAATATAATGCACCCAGATTCCCCGCTCTCAATTAACCAAAACCTAGGATTGCCAAATGAAACCTGCAAAAATCAGCTGCGAATCATTTTTTGCTCACGTTCGAAGAATGTTAATTAAATAACTGGAAAACAAATATAAAAATTACGCTTCTTGTTGTTCTGAATATTATAAGCTCGAAAATAAATTATATAGACTTATAAAATGTTGTTTCTGGCAATATAAATCTACTTACTCTTAGCAGAGTTCAGCGCAGCTCGCACAGCGAGTGCAGTGGCGGGTGCGGAGGCGGCGCGCTCGACGGGCGCCACGCCCGCGTACCGTACATCTTCGCCTCGCCCGCTCGTCTCTCTTGCCTCGCGCCACCATCCTTCGCCTTCGCACTCTGCTAAAGCCCATTCTTCACACAATTCTGAAATATGTTTTAACTATATTTAAGCTGTATCATGTGTGTTAAATTAATCCTACCTGTCCACAAAATTTTATTCTAATCCATTTAGTAGGTAATTTTTGCGTGAAAGAGTAACAAATATGCATCCATAAAATCTTTCAACCATTCTTCTATCCAATCATCTTCCCATCCAATATTACAAACTTTCACAATTATTATATTATTAGGATAAAATAGCTAGAAGAGTATAAAGAAAAATTCATGACAATAATAAAATGAAATAAAATAAAATATATATTTGCTTTAAATAGACCTTTAACATAGTAAAGGCCATATGACAAAATTTTTTAGCATCTGTTGAATTGCCTTAAAATTGTGGTCATGTAAATTTAAAGTATTAATTAAATAAATATCTATAGTAATAATGTTGATTGACTAATTAAGATTATACAAAATTAATGTTAAAGAAAAATAGAATTAAACCAATAAATTTATATAAGGGTATGTACCTACTACACGCCCAATATAGTCAAATAAGATCACTAATTACATTTTGAATGTCGTACCAATAACAATTTAAAAATCTAGGTCAGTCTCAAAGTATTATAGATTATTTATATTTTACATTATAAAAGACATTATATACATAATATTGCTAACGGCTAAGTAATCACTTAATAAGCAATATGGAATAGATAGTGAGATTTTTTAACACTTCGGTAATCCATGACATGAATAAAAAATAAGCACTCTAATAATCCATAACATTATCCACAAAAACGTTAACAATTCATGTTCATTTGATATTTTCGACTGCGGTTTATAACTTGTGGTTTCCCCATCAATAGTATTTTGAGAATATTTTATTATACCAACCTATTATGCTTTTTTTTATTTTATTATATATATCAATATCTTCCATAAAATTTTATGAGATAACATAAGGAAATTATAAACGTTGTATTTAGTTCAAACAATTAATTTAATTAAAACAATTTTAGTTTGTACAAAAATTAAGCTACCAATATTACCTAATATATTGATATTTTTTTATCTATATATATTTAAAAAAAAATCCGTACCATACTATTTTTTCTCGTACTTCTATTTATCATTCTAATTTTTGGTACGGTTCAAATTAAACTAAACAACAGTCTAAGTTTAAAGTTATAAATTAGTAAAAAAATATGACTACCTTATCTTATCAACTTATGAGTCAAACAAGAAGTTAATCTTGTTTTAGCTGTTCAGGGTGGGATTAACAATTTGACCTGTCTCCTTAAGCAGGAACTAACAGAATGTTAATTCCCATTTGGATTCAGTATATAAACATCTAACCTTAATATGAATACTCATTTACTTAATATTTGAAATGTAAAACAGATTGCCTTTAAGGGTACCCAAACTGTAGCCTTAAAATAGTTAAAATACCAATATAAAACAAAAATACCGAATTATTCTCCATCACAATAAGAAATAATAGACTACTTAACTACTTCCACAGGTAGTACAAGTGATTTCTCAGTTATAACTATATACATATATACTATATGTTTAACTTTTTGAAAAAGCAACAGCTGAGTTTCTTGCCCATTCTTCTTGGCTGAAATTTAGTTCCGAATGGACATAATTCTTTCTTTCTTTCTATAAATAAAACTTTATATAAAACTGAATTCCAAACACTAAGTGCCGACTGTTTCTAACATCAACAACCTCCTGCAAAGTGTTTTTTATCAGTAAAACTAAGTTTTTTGCTAAAAAAAAATGGGTCTACAAAGGATAGATAATTTTTAATTAAAACAGGACACATCGTCTTAATAGGTGTTCAACATTTTATCTTATGTAATTTTTTACCCATTTTCAAATTGTAAATATATTTGTTATAACAAAATCATAGCCTATAAATATATCATATTTTTGGTATATCGACCTTAAGACATGCATATTACTTTGAAAGTAATAAATCCACGATAAACCTAGTTTTTCTCCGGACGTTGACAGTGTAGGTATCTATAAAACGGGCGTTGTCACCAATCACTGATAACTCGATGCATAAATCAACCCATGCAATTTTCTGAGTCTAGCTCATTTACCTTATTACTGGTTAGGCGCAACACAAATTTCGCAAGTAATATGAGACCTGCTAGAGAAACTCTACCTACTAAAACCTACTCACTAATCAATGATTAAAGAAATGAAAAATTACAAATTATATGACAAATAATTGATAAGTACAAGTGGTTTCTTACTACACTCTTGATGGATAAAGGTATTTAAAAGCAATTCATTGCTATCTTAGGTACATAGCAATTGAATGCGTTATGGCTTTTTAATTATTTTTTTTTATATCAGGTAACAAGATAATGCCAATGACCTATAGATTAACATGTATATTAAATTCTGAAAGAATATACCTAAAACTTGTCGTATGGTCTCGGCATAGAATAGGCCACCCTTCCTCTCCCGTGGGTGTCAGAAGAGGCGACTAAGGAAATTTAATAGTAGAAGGATAGGCAGCAGCATCCTTCCTAAAATTTTTCTTAAATCCTAACTGCGGTTGCCAACCCACCTGCCAAGGGAAGGCTTATGTTCAGCAGTGAACAGTTATGATGATAGATAGATGATGAATACCAAAAATTTACAAAAAAAAATATGTCTTGTAAAAATTTATTTACAATTTTCTTAAATTGTCCCCAAATTAGAAATGTTTTCTCCAAAATAATACCCAAACTTTTCCGCTGCTGTACAATTTTCACTGCTGCTATTATTTTTATTTTTACATACAAGTACGTTGTTATGAAGTTAACTAGTGCCAAAACTCTAATGAGATTTATCAACAATTCTACATAACATTTCTTTTATAATTTCTCGAATTAGGTGTTCCATTTTTAAAACGTTTTAATGATATAAATTTTACCCAAAATTAGGAATAATGTTCGCGACATTATTTGTATATATCGTAATTTATAGTTGTTAAGTCCTAGTTAATCGTTTTGTATTCTGTTATTTTATATAGATTTACATAGATTTAAGATAGTGTAAGTTAAATAAAGTATTCCTTTGCGTGTTGTCATTATTACCTACGAATAGAAATTGTAACAATAAATAGAATTAAGAAATTGTAAATAAATAAATAGACGCTATAGAGTACCGATCTGAAGAGACACGCGTCTCGTTCATTTTCGCCCCGTCCCGCTCGCACAGATCGCTATCGCGAGTTGGAAACGTTATCGTGCGAGCGGGCGGGTATAAAGATAGGCCGCCTCCCGTCAAGCGGCATTCGCTTCCGGGCAGCGACGCACTACACTCGAGAAGAAATAGGACAAGAAGAAAAAAATACTCTCTTCAGACGGTACCGGAGGCTTCAGAATAGTAATCGCTGTGTTTCACTCCAGCCTGAACCAACGCCCCTACAGTCCACGCTTACCGAACGGCAGTCCACCCCGTTCATCGTGGTCCTTCGAGAAGCCGGATTGCTGGAGGAACATCGTGGTCCTTCGAGAAGCCGGATTGCTGGAGGAACACCGTTGGTCCTTCGAGAAGCCGGATCGCTGGAGGAAGACCATTCTGAAGCCGGATCGCTGAAATGCCGACTACGAGAAACATGAAGTCGTCGCAACAAAAAATCGCCGTCACCGAAGCCACAACGTCCGCCGCCACCACGTCGACTACGGCCGCCGGAACGCTGTCCGTCGCTGCCACGCCGTCCGTTGCTGCCACCACGTCGTCTGCGGCTGTCAGAATGTCATCTGTCGCTGCCACGTCGTCTACCGCCGCCACCACATCGACTACGAATACGTCCGGCGATACGACGACCACAGGAGCCACGGAGACTACCGAAGCCACAGGAACGACAGAGGAGACAGCAAGGAAGAAGGAACCGAAGCACGGCACGGCACGCACGGTTCGCACCACGGCCTCACAGAAGAAGAAGGCTCTGGCCAAGGCACGGGAGGAGCTACTTCGAAAGGAGGTGGAATTGGCTGCTGCACGTGTCGCCGCCCTGGAAGCCGAATCAGAGGACGACGAGGAAATAGAAGACGACGACGCTACCGTCAGAAGAGAACGAACGTCGGATTGGGTTCATCGAAGCACGCTGGCACTCACGATGGAGCCGCATGTACCAGAGATAGAAGAAGTCACCGGCAAGCGTCAGGGGTTCGTCCCATCGAGACCCGTTGAAGAGGATTCGAGAGCGCCGCCGCCACAGCCGAGCAGCGACGCACTTCACCGGGACCACGCACGCCACGTTGACCCGCATGCCGCCATGCCTACGATAGCAGCAGCGATGCAGTCGATGAAGAAAGAAGAACCGGTGCTGAAGGTGGGCATCGATTGCAATGAGTTTGCGATCGCCATGCAGATGGCCGCTCGCAACATACTGCCCTCCACAGCGTCAAGAGTCACCGAGTTGCCAGTCTTCAATGGATCGTCGAGCGAGTGGTTACCATGGAAGATGGCCTATGAAGAAAGCGCAAGTCAACTCACAGAACAAGAGAACCTAGCAAGACTGCGCAGAAGCTTGAAGGGGGCCGCAAAGGACGCGGCACGCTCCCTATTCGTCGGGTCTATGACCGCAGAAGAAGTAATGAAGATGTTAGCCGCGAGGTTCGGCCGCCCTGGAGCACTCGTCACAGCCGAACTGAACAAACTCCGCGCGCTACCACGACTCTCGGACAACGCAAGAGACGTCTGCCTCTTCGCAAGCAAAGTGCAGAACGTCGTCGCCACGATACGAGCGCTGAACAAGAGTCACTACCTCTACAATGAAGAAATAGTGAGAAACGTCACAGAGAAGATGCCGTCGGTACTACGCTTCAAGTACTACGATTTCGCCAACGACCAACCGGAGGGACAACCGGACCTCATAACACTCTCTCAGTTCCTGCAAAGGACCGCCGCACGATGTGGAAACTTCGCCCCCGCCGAGGAGATACCGTCCGAAGACCGGCGGGAGTCCGCTCCTAGGAAGACGGCGAAGACATACACGACGCAGGAGAAACCCGCTACACCACCGTGCCCGATGTGTCGACGAGAGGGACACGCTCCATCGGACTGCAAGACGATGAAGGAAGCGGACACATCGGCGAGATGGGAGTTAGCGAAGACTCATAGGCTGTGTTTCCGCTGCCTCAAAGTAAGAAGATTTCGCCACGCCTGCAAGAGCAAGAGATGTGGAGTAGATGAGTGCACGCAGACTCATCACCCTCTGCTGCACACCACGCGACAACAGCCGGAGAATGAAGTAACAACACACGTCGTCGAGGACAAGTCCGCCGCAGTCACCGCATCGGCAAGGGAAAACGACAAGATCGCGTTCCTGAAGATCCTGCCGATACGAGTCACCGGTCCCACGGGAACGTGCGACACCTACGCGCTACTGGACGACGGGTCGACTTGCACCATCATCGAGACGACGGTGGCGGAGCGAATCGGTGCTACGGGTCCCCCCGCACCATTCTACATGGAAGGTGTGGCCGGGGCACGGATCAACGCAGCTCAATCGACGCGTGTTCACTTCAAGATCCACGGGCGGAATTCGCAAGAATACACAGTGGGGGCACGGACGATGGACAGACTGCAGTTATCACCGCAGTCGGTACCACGCAGCGTCATCAAGGGCTGTCCACATCTACAAGACATAGAGAGGGAGTTGGTCTACGAAGAGGGCAAACCGACGGTACTGTTGGGGCAAGACAACTGGCACCTACTGCTGGCCCACAAAGTTAGAAGAGGATCCGACACGCAGCCGGTCGCATCACTCACCGATCTGGGATGGGTACTGCACGGTACGAGTCGCGGCAGGACAAGACAGCAGGTGCACAGAATCAGCCACATAGTGACGACACATGAAGAGGAACAATCGATGGAAGAAATGATGAAGCAACATTTCGCGCTCGAATCGCTGGGAATCGCACCGAAGAGGTCTTACAATGAAGAAGAACGTCGCGCCCTGCGCATTTTAGAAGAGAAAACTCGTCCGTTACCGGCGGGAGGATACGAGACGGGGTTATTATGGAAGAAGGACGACCCTGTGCCGCCGGACAACTATGAATCGGCAATGCGACGTCTCCAACTGGTCGAAAGGAAATTCGACAAAAATGAAGAACAGTGGCCGCGTGAAGATAGTTCGAGCGACGATAGTCAAGCGGAAACGGGAGAAGAACGCGTACACAAGCTACAGAACGCGACGCAGTTGTCTATAGCATTACCCGATCCGTCACGTTTTTCTAATTGGTTGAAACTTGTTCGCAGTTCAGCACGAGTGTTGCAGTTCATCGACCTCCTGCGACCGACCAGTCAACGCTGCACCGCCATCCGAAAGAGAAACAAGAAGAAAGAGAGCGCCGACCCCACTTGGACCCGCACGAAGAAAGTCGATAGAGAGAAGACGAAGATGAAAATCAAGAACAGCAATAGTCCATCTGTGTGTTTCATCCCCATAGACACACACTACCTAGATCGCGCGCGACGGCTATGGATTCGCGCGATACAACAAGAGGCGTTCGGCGACGAAATCGCAGCATTGAAACATGGGAAACAGCTGCCGTCATCCAGTCGACTCATACAGCTGTCAGTCGTCATAGACAACGACGACATTCTGCGACTTCGATCGAGAATAGCAGCCGCCGCCGATCTGTCAGCCGAGCAACGAGAACCCCCATCGTCGACGGAAACCACGCCTGGGTGCGCCTATACATCGCATGGGTGCATCGGAAACTTCACCACGGCGGCTTCGAGATCACCACGAACGAGGTGCGACAACACTTGTGGGTGTTGCGCCTACGACACGCCGTCCGCAGTGAACTGAAGAGGTGTCAGCTGTGCCGCCTACGAAGAGCAAGACCGGCGCAGCCGTCAACGGGCAACCATCCACAGAGCAGGCTGGCGCATCATCAACGACCGTTCACGTTCACCGGCCTAGACTACTTCGGGCCTATGACCGTGACAGTGGGCCGCACTCACCAGAAACGATACGGAGTGCTCTTCACCTGCCTAACGACGCGCGCAGTCCACCTAGAAATCGCCGGCAGCCTCAGCACGGACTCCGCCATAATGGCCCTGCGGCGCTTCATAAGCCGCAGAGGGTGTCCCACGGAATTATGGTCCGACCAAGGCACCAACCTCAAAGGTGCTGACGTCGAACTGAAGAAAGCAGCCGAGGAAGCCATCCAAGAAGAGTCATCAGTTCATTTCATCCGGTGGCGCTACATTCCCCCGAGCGCACCCTTCATGGGAGGTGCGTGGGAACGGCTGGTGCGTAGCGTGAAGACCGCACTAGCCGCTACGTTGAACGAGCGGGCGCCCAAGGAAGAAGTCCTCCACACTCTGCTGGTCGAGGTCGAGCACACCCTCAATAGTCGACCGCTAACCCACGTGTCAACATCGGCAGACGACGACAGCGCCCTAACCCCCAATCACTTCATATTGGGCGGTCCATCGCGCGTCCCACTGCCAGGCAGCTTCACAGAGAGCGACGCGGCGGGACACAAGGAGTGGCGTGCCAGCCAGAGGCTAGCTGACTGCTTCTGGAACCGGTGGGTGAAGGAGTACCTACCCGAGTTGCAACACCGGCGGGAGCCCCGAGCTACACACGGAGCCATCAAAATGGACGACCTGGTCCTGATAGCTGATGGGACCTTGCCTCGCAACACGTGGCCGCGAGGCGTGGTGGTTGCGACCTACCCTGGACCAGACGGCGAGGTTCGAGCAGTCGACGTGCGGACGAACAAGGGCATCCTACGGCGACCCACTAAGAAGCTGATCATACTGCCCACATCGACATCGAGCGACGCGAACACGAGTTAACTCCAGCTACGAGAGCTGCGGCGGGAGATTATGTTCGCGACATTATTTGTATATATCGTAATTTATAGTTGTTAAGTCCTAGTTAATCGTTTTGTATTCTGTTATTTTATATAGATTTACATAGATTTAAGATAGTGTAAGTTAAATAAAGTATTCCTTTGCGTGTTGTCATTATTACCTACGAATAGAAATTGTAACAATAAATAGAATTAAGAAATTGTAAATAAATAAATAGACGCTATAGAGTACCGATCTGAAGAGACACGCGTCTCGTTCATTTTCGCCCCGTCCCGCTCGCACAGATCGCTATCGCGAGTTGGAAACGTTATCGTGCGAGCGGGCGGGTATAAAGATAGGCCGCCTCCCGTCAAGCGGCATTCGCTTCCGGGCAGCGACGCACTACACTCGAGAAGAAATAGGACAAGAAGAAAAAAATACTCTCTTCAGACGGTACCGGAGGCTTCAGAATAGTAATCGCTGTGTTTCACTCCAGCCTGAACCAACGCCCCTACAGTCCACGCTTACCGAACGGCAGTCCACACCGTTCAAATAAAAAAAAACTAAAATATTTAAATCAGATGGGCTATATGCTTGTTTGCCATATGATGGAATAAAAAAAAACTATCCACAATCTTATCCTCTGTAGAATATAATGCCATCGGAATTACCAGAGGGAGACTTTGTACAAAAGTCGATTGCTTGGATACCTTTGTCCCATTCGTGTTTCAACCGTGAAGTAGTTGTGATTGCATGGCTATGTTTCGATTTGAAGGGTGGGATATGGCGTGAATTTACTGGGTACAGAGGAATAACACCTGAGTCCTCAGGAATGGCAACGCGTGGGGGGTATCATGGGCGAAACAGTATACTCTGTTATGTCCATGGTACTGCTCATGTCTATAGGCGACGGTTACCACTTTTCATCAGGTGGGCCGTCAGTTTGTTTGCCATTTTAAGTTGTATAAAAAAAAAGAATAGACAGCAATGTCGTAGGCGTTGTTGGACCAAGCAGATATTTAATTACTCCAGAGATGATACGCTTATTAACACAAACCACTTATAAATTTTCTAACATGCGTGCCTACATACTACCATTTTTTTTTGCTATGTCATTACTCGTTATTTAATGGTGTGAATACTAATGAAGTAACTGCTTCTCGTTTCCCAACGATATCTAATTGACGTTAAATTACGCCAACAGAATATTTGCACCTATCTACAGCATCTTTCATCTCCAATCTGGTTCGATTTACAACCAGCTAGTTGAAGCTATATCGCCAACTAGGGCAATGCTTCCAATTTTACCTAATTGGATTGGCTTATTAGATTATTTAAAGATATTATTTTAATATGCATTAATAAGGACGAATTACGAGAAATTCTTAATTATAGTATAAAGTACTTAAATTAAACTACTAATTATAGTATAAAAAAATATTCTCGGCACTATTGTTAGAGGTATTTGTCGACTTTATAGACTACTTATATCGATGAAGTA
Organism: Galleria mellonella; assembly: GCF_026898425.1. Taxonomy (NCBI): domain Eukaryota; kingdom Metazoa; phylum Arthropoda; class Insecta; order Lepidoptera; family Pyralidae; genus Galleria; species Galleria mellonella. The sequence goes on from NW_026442061.1 coordinate 721,507, forward strand.
TAGTAAGATATAGTAGTACCGCATTCGAGTATTCTGACACTTCCCTATGGTTGACTGGGAGAGAATGCTTTTAGCATTAAGTCCGCCATGTACATATATTTGTACTAATGAATAAATAAATGAATGAAGCACGTAGTCAACGTTGAAAAAAGTGCACGTAGCAATTATGAACTGGCAAGCCATTTTAAAATAAAAAAATTTCTAAATTAATTAAAATCTTGTTTATTTTTAATACTTATATCATTTTATATTTAAGTACTTAATACTTTATTTATTTTTATTTAAGTACTTAATACTTTTCCTTTTAATGAACGTAGACATTGATAAGTAAACTTCGCTTTAACTATATTTTTACTAGATTAACAACACAGTTTATCTATTATATTACTAGTATATACTATTATTATCTTTAAACAATATTATACTACTTTTTATTAGTACTTATAATAACACAAAGTAACTGTCCGCGTCTGTTTCTGATTTTGATACAAATTTCACTATATGTTTCTTATGGAGTCATGCGTGCAGTGCAATAAAATTGTTGGTTTACTAAGAAATTTAATAATTGTTAATTTAACACTGCACGTATTTTTTTTTTTTTTGATGGGTGAAAATGGTATGGTAAACCCGCCTGCGCTAACGGGATACGTTGGCGGAGCACCAGTGAAGAGTGATAGATGAGAATGAAAACAGGCCAGTTAGCCCATCATGATGAATTCATCAGGAATTAACCATGATAGTTTCCAGGGGAAACCGCGAGAAGGTCGACCTGGTTAGGTATATTGCTAGCAATGGGATTGTCAGTCTTCATTACTAACAATCCCTTTCCCCCCACACTGCACGTATTAGGTCAATGTATCGCCCTAATAGTTTTGTATTAATTTCCTATATTTGTATTTAGTATATAAGATCATTTTTATTTCTTTATAATAATCGAGCCATTGGAAATATATATTTCCACAAACCTCGTCGTCTGAATACAACAGCACAACATTGCTTTAATTTTTTTATATGTGTTCTAATTTGTACCCGTACGAATGCTGAACATAGACCAGTCTCTTGAGGGGGTTTTCTAGTAGTTGCCATGCTGGGAAGGCGGGTTGGTAGGCTTTGATGATGTTTTAAGAAAGGTTGCTGTTCATCACTCGACCATTAAGTTCCCTTAGTCGCCTTACGACACTGACGAGAAAGAAATGGATGACCCATACTATCACGGGACACACGGCAATAGAGTATAAAAAAAAGACATAGTTTCCTTCCTGCCCTATTGAATGACATTCATTAAAACCTGTACAACAAACGTAGATAACGGCAGTCGACTAAATTACAGTATTATATATTTGTGTAAATCATATACATCTAGATGGAGCATCGAATATCAAACATTAAAAAAATCGTTCAAATGATAGCTAACGATTGGCATGACGCATCGTTTTTTCATACTAAGAACTCAAAAAAATTAAATGATTCCCAATATTGATTCTTACAAACAGTCTAGTGAGTTTGTTTATTCGTTAATCCTGGTCTCGCGGATGCACGCAAACTAGTAATATAATATATACAATAATATTGGAAATAAATAAGTTGTGCGCTATTTTGAAAAAAAACATGGTTATTTTTATTGAAGCCTTTTTAGGCAGATACTCCATCTAGATGCTATAAGTCTACACATGGACATGTGTATCCGAAAGTGTCAATCGAGACAAGGTCCCGCAGATCTAATATTTGCAGTCCTGTTATCAAGACGGTCGCCTTTGACCGTCTATTTCAGTTATATCTGCTATTTATCTAGGTCAGACGAACGGCTGATAGCTCAATAGGGGCACAGGTCATATATTAAGCGTAGTTTCGATGATATCTGATTGGATTTTGATGTTGCGACATTAAATGCGCTGCGTATATTCTAATTGTGTAATTATTATTAATTTTATAATTGTAAATTGAAATAATAGCATATTGTGAGGCTTCTGTTATCATTATTGTGCTGGCATGCATGTTAATCAACTGCGTAGATCCATTGTACATTGACATATCTGTAGTTGTTGTTTTAATGGCCAATCATACTGTCAAAGTTTATTGCTTACGGCCGCATTAGTGTTTTCAATCAGTGACGCCTTTATCGGATAACGGTTGCGCTCCAAAAAGTTACGTTAGATTATTAATATGCACTGCATTATTTGTGGTATATACATTCGAATCTGTTTAACGCAAAAGAGAGCAAAACACAGAACTGAAGTAGTCTATTACAAATTTCATTTCATTTCAGTCTTTAACTGTCTACTCTGTATATAAGCCTTCCCCATAAGGAGAGTCTTGCCACTTGGCAAGCGAGTTAGCAACTGCAGTTAGGCTTTTAGAGATATTTTAAGAAAGACGCTGCTGCTCATCCCTCTAAGTTCCCTTAGTCGCCTCTTATGACACTTACAGGAAAGGAAGGGGTGGCTTATTTTATGCCGAGATCACATGGCCAATACATAATAAATAAGAGCTTATACATTTAAATAAAGTCTCGAATCAATAAGGTCACTCCGCGAAGCCTATGAAGATACGAAAGAGTTTATGCGCTTCCGGGTGAGGCAGGTATGTCTATATCAGCCATGTTTCTACACGCAAAATAGACCAAATGAAATCCTAAATGAATACATTGGATTTTATGTAACCATTCTGTGGTAATTTAAAAAAAAATATCGATGAAACTTTTAATAACCTTATGTTCCATCACCAGCACCGACTTTAGGGGATGGTGGGCGCCCTAGTGCGCTGATATCCAAGGGGGAGAGGTTCAAACAGGACATCGATATCAAGAATAGATAGGATTAATAAAAGATCGCAACAAATTCGTTCGACTTTAAAGTGAACAGCGATGAGTTTTTTATCATTAGTCAGGGAAGGCGCCAAACGTCGTCAATACTATACGCAGTTAGAATTAGGGGCTTTCTTTTCGTCGTTTGGAGAGCGCATAAAATACTTTTCCAAGGATGCCATGTATTCTAAGTTGGGCCTTATCTATTACCACGCTGGCCTATTTAGCCAGTATGATAATAGTAGGGGATAGTATTTGCAAGGTTGGTCTTTGGTAAAGGATTTTATTTCGACTTATCCTTCTCTTACACTGATGTATTGTGCTTTATTTGCATAGTCTCTACGACATTTTGAAAAGAGTAATCACGCGCACGAGTAAAGCACTCCTTGATATGACTATTCTTTTCGTAGAATTGTTATATCAGCCCTTACTTGTCCACTGCTAAACACAGCCTCCCCCATAAGAGGGGTTTTGCCAGTAGTTGCCATGCTTAGCAGACGGATTGGAAATCGTAATTAGCTTTTGATGATGTTTTAAGAGGGACGCTGTGGCCTATCTTGGACGGTGGCAACACTGGCTATCGATACTATTTTTTCTAAGCTCCTATTATTTTTATCAATTAATATCATAAAAACGTACAAAATTACTATTTAAGTGCATAAAAGTTTACCTTGGTGATACAGTATTGTAAAATAAAAGAGTGAACATATTACACCACTGTAACAGAAGAAAAATTGCATTTTTTATATGTACTGATTACTGGTGAGAGACAAAATATCCGTTTTATTTTGAAAATCTGATTAAGAACTGTAAACAAACTCTTAGTCATCACTAACTGTTTATCACCTGATTGGACAAAACAAGTTGAACATTTTGACATAAAGTAATACCAACATTAACATAATCAGACTAATGTTGCTACCAGAAAAATATACTTTTTTCGTTCTGAAACAGAAAATCAGTTGCCAATTATTTTATTTATTGATTGATTAATTAATTAACTTATACTCAATTATTTACATAATTTGTATTAGAAATAAAGAATGAATTTCTTAGATAATATAACACTTCGTCGTAACCGGACTAAGTCAGATACATTTAACCGAACCCAAGAAAATTTATCAAGATCCTTAAATGAAACTAGCAGTAGCCTACCGGATATATCAGTCGAGGACATAGATCAAACTCTGAAATTAAAGGCACGAATTGAGACATTGGAAATAGAACTGGAAAGTGCACATGCGGAAATAGATAAATTAACATTAGAAAATAATATATTAAAACGAAGCAGTGACGATTTACAAAAAAGAAACGAGTTCCTGAAAAAAATTTCTAATAGCCCGATAAACCATAAACAGACACCAAAAAAGGGAGAAACATCAAAAAATGCGAATATACAATATAATCTCTTGGCAATGACACAAAATACTATGAACGTTGATTCATCACAATCACGAGATATTCATGACTTACATGACAAAAATACAACCTTCACTACCGAATCAGACAAAATAAACTTAAGAATATTAGAAAAGGCCACGGAAAAATTTCAAGGAATAAAATCTAATACACACAAAATACATATAATAAGTACTAATAAAAATAATAATATACTTTCAATAGCTGAGACCAATCTAAAAAATTACTCAAAATTATGTCACTACAATATACCTTATAGCAATATACAACATATGTTAAAAGGAGTTGATACAAAACTTACACATTTTACTATGATGGATTACTGTGTTATTATGATTGGAGATGATGATTTTAAAGTAACAAAGAATTATATTAACTTGATTTATTATATTCGAAACATTTTACAACAAATGAAACATACAAATATTATTATCTGTCTTCCTACATATAAATATGGTTATCACACGAATATGTTCAACTGGAGAGTGGAAAATTTTAATAATCTATTATACTTGGATGTGGCTACTCATAAGCATGCCTATATATTAGATTCGAACAAAAGACTTTTTTATGGCTATAAAATGTTTTGGAAGCATTCAGGCAATGTTAATGACTATGGTATGAAGATAATATTTAAGGATCTTCAGAAACTCATCCTTGACATACAATATAATAACAATAAGAATGACATAAAATGTAATGATAATGATAATATACACAAAGATATAAATACAACAAATGACGAATCTATATTTTTTCGACACTAAACATATACACATTTTACATCAAAACATTGCAGGACTACTGAGTAAATCAGACTCACTAATGATAAATATAGAAGAACTAAGAGACAAAAATATTAAAGTAGACGTACTCTGTATAACAGAACATTTTATGATGAAAGAACATGAAATGCTTTTAAACATACCAAATTATACATTGGCCGCTTGTTTCAGCAGAAGTGACAGCAAAAGAGGAGGAGCATGTATTCTAGTAAACAATGAATATAAATGGTCAGAATTGACTAAATTTCACAAATTTTCCATAAAAAATATATTTGAATGTTGTGCTGTCGAATTAATTGATTATAAAATTATTATAATATGTATTTATAGAGTTCCAAAATGTAATAATCTTAATATCTTTTTTAGTAGATTGGAAGAAATATTAATGTATTCTTCTAAATTGAAATGTAACAATGTATTATTGGCTGGTGACTTCAACATAGATATGTTAAAACATAATAGAATCGCATTGAATCTAGAATGCTTATTGTTAAATTACAACCTAAAACTGGCTTTGAAGCAACCGACAAGATTAGCAAGCGGTACATGTATAGATAATTTTGCTCATACTTATAAAAAAATATGTAGGACTGATGTATTAGAATTTGGTCTATCAGATCATACGGCTCAGTTAATAAAACTTCCTGTCAAAAAGATTTTAAAAATAAATTCTTGGCATAAAACAATTCGAGATTATAGCAAACGCAATATACTCAAATTTAAAGAATGTTTAGAGACACTTTCCTTCTCTGAACTCTACGAAATAGATGATCCAACGAGTGCCTATCAACATTTCATTGACAACTTTAAAATGTTTTATGAATTATGTTTTCCTAAAAAATATATTACCATACAAACATATCGCAAGTCAAAGTGGATATCCCGCGGTCTAAAAATTTGTAGTAAACAGAAAAGACATTTATTATGGAAATACAGACTAAATTCGACTAACCATAATAAATTAAAATATGAAATTTATTCTAAAGTATTCAAAAAGATTATTAAACTAACCAAACGTGCACAAAACAACTATGACATAAAAACATCAGATAATAAAGCTAAAACAACATGGAAAATTATTAACAATTCTAAATTCAATATACCTAAAGATTTTATCCGGACAATCAAAATAAACAATGAATACGTTAGTAACCCTAAAAATATAGCAAATCATTTCAACAATTACTTTATCGACAGAATTAATCGTACGACTAACTGTGGAAAAAATATAACTGCAAAGCTCCATCATAGAACACATTCTATGTTTATGGCCCCAAGTACACCCCAAGATATAAAAAAAATCATAAGAAACATAAAAAATACAAACAGTGTTGGATATGATGGTTTTTTAACTAAAATTATTAAAGAGGTAAATGAACATATATGCGCTCATTTAAGCTATATTATAAATTTAAGTATACAGACAGGCATTTTCCCCAGCAACTAAAAAAGACCATAGTTAAACCTCTTTACAAAAGGGATGATAAAGAGGTAATGGAATCTTATAGACCCATAGCACTGATATCTATATTTTCAAAAATATTTGAAAAATACCTATATACTGAAATTAATGCCTACTTAGAGAAAAATAACATTATCTGTAATGATAAAAGGGTTTTCGAAAAAATAAAACTATAAATATGGCGATTTATGATTTTTTGGAAAAAGTTATGTCCGAAATTGATAAAACCTCACCTGTTTGTTCTATATATTGCGATATGACACAAGCATTTGATCATGTAGACCACAGCATCCTAATACGTAAACTCGAGGCATATGGGATAAGGGGTAATATCCTTAATTTGATAAAATCATATTTATCAGGTCGACAACAAATTACAGAAGTGACAAGATTAAATTGGAAAACAAAAAAGCAACAAAAGTTTATATCAAAACAGCGCACTGTAACATTTGGTGTACCCCAAGGTAGTGTGCTGGGTCCCCTTCTTTTCCTAATATATATTAATGACTTGCCTAACTTTGTTGACCAACCTATGACGTTATTCGCTGACGATAGTACAGTTACTGTAAATTGTAATGATATTAATTTATATGAATATATTATAAATAAATCTCTGACATCAATAATTGCTTGGTTAAAAAATAATAATTTGGTAATTAATTTAAAAAAGACTAATATTATGCACTTTAATCAAAGAACACAATCTAAATCTAATATTAAAATAATATATGAAAATAATATTATAAATGAAGTTGATACGGCTAAATTTCTCGGTCTAAATATTGACAAAAAACTAAACTGGAAAACTCATATAGACGAAATAAACAAAAAAATATCTAGCCTGGCATATCTACTCTACAAGCTGTCTAGGACCGTAAACAATAACGTGCTACTTACAGCTTATCGTGGTTTAGTAGAATCGATATTAAGATATGGCATTATTTTCTGGGGTAATTCAACAAATAAAGATATGGCTTTTAAGATGCAAAAAAGATGTATAAGATCCATGTTTGGATTGAATGTCACAGATAGCTGTAAGCCATTATTTACTAAACATAATATCCTCACTCTTCCGTCCTTATATATATTTGAAATGGCCTTATTTGTGAAGTTAAATCCAATCTTATTTCCACGTCTATCTGATAAAAATTATCGAAATAGACGTAATAAAAATCTATTATGTATACATCCAGCCAAAACCACTTTATTGCAAAAAAGCATTATATGTATGGCCCCAAAAATTTATAATAAAATTCCAGATGTATATAAAAATTTAAACACAAACTTATTCCGGAAAAAACTGAAAATGCTACTGATTGACAAATGTTATTATAATATTGACGGATTTTTAAATGACAACCTTTAATATGTTTCTCTTTCGACATTTGCTATTGACATTGTAATTCCATTTGACTTTTTATTTAGTTTATATCTAATCTTCACAAAATATTAATATGTTTTGTAAGGCATGGATAGATAGGGGGCATGGATTTGCTTTGTAAGGCACTTGAAATTGCCACTGTCCTTGAAATAATATTTTGCACGCTAATGTTAGCAAAACATGTTAGGACTATACAAATCCTACAATGAACAACAAGTATGTCTTTGCACTTACTATGTACACATGTTTGCAAATAAATTTATCTTTATCTTTATCTTTATCTTTATCCCTCGACCATAAGCTCCCTTAGTTGCTTTTTACGACACCCTATTCTAGGTACCCTAGGTAGACTCAATAAAACATATATGTATTTAGAATAGTATATTGGAAATTGTCTATAACATTACTTACAGATGAAACTGTAAGCAAGTGTACTCGTAATTAGGCAATATGCGGACGATTCTTTAAATACACGGTAAAACTAAAGAATCGTAGTTTATGTTATATCTGTGTTATATATAAATTACGTAATAAATAAGATATAAGATATATTTATTTAACAAAGTATGTTTGTATTAGCACAGAATTTATCATTGCTTCCTACACTAAGCTGAGCCTGTCCTGTAGGAAGCAGTACTCGCGTTAAACATAGGCTTTTTAGCAGTACTGACAATTGTGTAACTAATTAATATAATGCAATTTTTTTTTTAAATTCTCACCGCCAATACACATGTATAAATAAGTATAATGAATGAGTGTGTATGCATGCGTATGTGGTGTATGTGGTGTATGTGGTGTGTGTCTGTGTGTGCGTTTGTGTTTGTGTGTGTGTGTGTGTGTGTGTACAATAAATAAAATTAATAAAAAAAAGTATTTTAACTCGTACATAAAAGAACAGGACAATATATTCAGTAACAATAATATTATCGGATGGCTTTCAGACATATAGAGCACATGAAGACAGGAATGAAACTTGAACTAAATCGTTATCATTGTCAGATAATTCCAATAATATTAATAGAGATAATTTAATGCGTTTATATTTAGAATTACGACGCATAATTTTATGATACTGTCCAATCGCTATAATGACATATTCATCAATAAGATTAAATAAAGTGCGGGTAATTAGCTAATGCTAGGGGGAAACGGTAAAAAATTGTCAGTAATGGGGTCTAACCGACTCATTGCCAGCAATACACCCTTTCAGGTCGACCTCCACGCAGTTCCTCCTGGAAACCATCGTGATTAATTGTAGTGGAACTTGTCACGATGGAATAACTTAACTGCTTTCATCGTTACCTATCATCCTTCACTAGTGCCCCATCAGCGTATATCGATAGCGCGGGCGGAACTACCATTCCATTATCAACCATTAAAAAAAACTAGCAAAGTCTATCAGAGAGAGACTGTACAAAAGTTGATTGCTTGGGTATCTTTGTCCCATTCGTGTTTCTACCGTGAAGCAGTTGTGTTTGCATGGCTGTGTTTGGGAAATGGCAATGAATTTACAGGGTACAGAGGAATAACATCTGAGTTCTCATGAATAGCAACGCATGGGAGGTATCATGGACGAAACAGTATACTCTGTTATTTCCATGGTACTGCTCATGTCTATAGGCGACGGTTACTACTTTCCATCTGGTGGGCCGTCAGTTTGTTTGCCATTCTAAGTTGTATAAAAAAATTCACATGGTCAACCTATCATCACAGGTTTGTAACTGGCATTTCAATCATGGAAAAGGAGTTATTATTTGATCATATTTATATTGTATCAAGTGGATCTCCACATGGTACCCGTCATGGTTTGTTGGTCACGATGGACTGACATAACCTGACTTCATTGTTGGCTACTGTCCTAATATTGCAAACAGGGCCATCATTCAGTTGTCAAATCTTAATCTTAAGAACGTTGTTTACACTCAAGATATCCTAAATTAAGAACTAAGTAAATTTAAGGCAAGTCTAAAAACTGTACCTGGAAATAAAAAGTATAAATAACAAAACTGAGTAAATTGTATAAAAAAAATTAAAAATTACCTCCTAAAAAGGTTAAATTTTTATTTTTTTCAAAACCATCTATTGTCAAGTAGAGAGTTATCTCTGCCAGACAATAGATGGCGTAAGAAGTAAAAGTGCTGAAAAATGTTATGCAAAATTAAATACTATTTTGATAGCAAAATATAAATAGACGTAAATGAAATCGCGAACATAACAAGTTAATTAAAAATTATTTTGTACTTAGTATTATTTCTGACTTTCTACACATAAATCGTACTCTATCATTTCTAGCGGTCCCTTACTTGTATGTCTTCGTTGGAAAATGACCTACAAGAGCTAATAACGGCTTTCACACTACGTTTTTGCGTGTAGTATAGCTAGTGCCAATGCTTTGGGCTAGATAAGTCGTATGATTTAGCAAGAATATATAGGTACGACGACGCCCGCCCTGCTCTCTTTTTGCTTGCTTTACCTCAATTTAAATTTATGACGCGACGAGTATAACTAGAAAACTTCACGATATATGTAATTCATGATACACTTTGTAAAAAGCTCTCGCTCGTGTAAAAGTTAATAGTGTCATAAACGGATGAATTAGTATTTATATACCTACATGTGTTTTACTACAAGAACTGATGTTAAAAACTGTAATATTTTCAGACAATGAATCCATGTGTATTATTGTGGTCAGGAGGTTTTGTTTAGATTTTTATTAGATGATAATAGAATGGTAACCCCGCCTGCGCTAATGGTATACACTGGCGGGGCCCCGTGAGGGTTGATAGGTGAGAATGAAAAGGCAGGTCGGTTAGCCCTCTGTGATGAATACACCTGGAATTCAACACGACCGTTTCCAAGGAGACCAATTGGAGGTCGACCTGACAGGATATATTGCTAACAATGGGACTGGTAGTCGCAATACTAACAATCCCTCCCCCCACTCTCTCCCCTCGACATCAGGAGGCGGCCGGTCGTCAAAACAAAAGAAAACCAAAACCTTGAGTAATATGAATAAAAACATATTGCGCCGATCCCAAATAATTGATAAAGGCAAGACGAGGATGATGATGATGATGGATATTCAATTTTTATTTCCAATCATTCATAATTTGCCTGTAATATTTATGTGTATATTTTTATGCACGTTTTTTTTTGCAATTAATGCGGATTACGCTTTCGTATTGTTCGTATATTAATTTTATCATAATTGAATTCACCCTTTTTAATGGAGCAAAATCCTGCTCGTTACGAAGTTAAATCTAAATTATCTGACCACAAACGCTTTGTGAAAAACAGCTCAACATTTTTAATCTTGTTATACTTTCACGTGAATAGGCATATTGAAATTAGTACTTAGTAGGTAGAAGAAATATAGACTAGTAGCATAAAATAAAATAAAACTTTAAATGAATGAATGAATTTTATTGCTAAAAACTTTTAGCTTTTAGTAACGGCGTACTAAACTACTCGTAAAAGCGTAGAGGTAAAAAAATCTTTTTCCGCTTGTTTGCATTCTATATTTATGGAATTATAAAAAAATATTGTTATTTAATAGAATTTTTTATGTTTTTACCATTAAAAAGGTAAGACATGCCACCCTACTGACCACTAATCCGCCGTTAAACGTGGAGAGTGGCCACCGCCTACAGAAACTTACTAAGCAAGTTTTTCCTTGCTCAGACACCAGACCGTTTAAGGAGAATCTAGCGAGAGCTTCTAATACCAAGATAATTAGAGAGAAACGGAGCTCCCCGCCATATTTGAGGGAGAATGATACCGAACTTGGATCTTATAATAAAGTCATATAAAGGTACGGACGATAAAAAATATTCAAGACACCATAACACATGGTCAATTTAGTAGAATTCAATCAAGTAATTATGCTGCTGAAAGTTCCTTCATTTCTTCTTAGTAAATACTACGACAAATAAAAAAGTGCTGATTTAATCTTTGACCGAACCAATCGATAATTCATTGATTTACAAAATACAGTATTAGATATAATTATAAAGGTCTTACTCTTATCATACTGAATACACCTTCCATTACATATTTACAATAACATAATTTTTATCATTATTAAAAAGAAAAGTAAAACTTAAATTGATATTAATTTTACTCATATTTTCAAAGCATAATATTATATTTATCGATCTTGCAAAATATGAAAACAGCTCTCATTTAAAAAACTCGTTTTTGACTTTGTTCGACAGCTTAAAATATATATTCTTTCAAATTTAAATTATAGTTTACATATATTAATGAGTTTATAGAAGACAGTATAAAGTTAAATTTAAAAAAAAAAAGAAAATATTTATGAAAAATCGAATAGATTTTTTATTACGTATTAATAAATTTACATATATATTATTATTCTTTCTTTTATTTTAAGAGATATAAAAATATTATTAATTATTAAGAGATTAATATATAGATAGTTACTTACTTTTGTGTTTAGAATGATTTCTCCACATTTTCCGTAACAGTGTCGTCATTATGTAGCCTTTTTATTATTTTAATTATTATATAAGTTATTATTTTTATTAAATACTATATGTATGTATAATAATATTTGTATATATAAGTATTAATAGCCAGCAGGCAACTTTTCCCGCGCGTAAGATTATTCGAACTGCGACAGTGCGCACACGCAGCCTGCGCACCAACCCTTCGTATTGTGGACAAGAATACGAGATACGCGTTATTTTACTAAGTAGTACATATACTCATATATACAACTATATAAAGCTAAGATCAAATTTCTTTATGTATATATTTTACTTGTAATTTAATTTAGGTACCCAATTACAAATGATGAAAATGAAGATATTTTTAGTAGATAGGTATAACATATAATAGATAATACTGAGTTTATGTTCGTAGACAGATATTATAACATTATCTTCTCTCTAACTTAGTAACTACATTATTACGTATAGATATACTAACCTTATCTTTTTTCTAACTCAGTAACTAGGTACTTATAATTGCTTGAAATTAGACAGATAAGTTTCCAGATGTCTCTAAAGAACTGTATTTTGATAATTACCTAATTTATTAAATTGATTTATAGAATGAAACATTATCTCGTACTTTATGGGCATACAAATAAATGTCATGGCAATTAGCTATATAATTCAAGAGTTAATGCTCCAAGATAAAACTTAAATAAATTTGGAGATTTCTCACTCAAACTAGTTAGGAGAATAATGGTTTTTTTTTTTATATTTGATTGATTGATATTTAAACAACTAGTATAATCCAATTCAATAAAACATTACTTATCAAACGTGATCACATTGGAAACCAAAACAATTTTATCTAATAGGGAATTATAAACAAGTTCAATGTGGCGTCGACGTGACCTTCAATGTGTTCTTTTTATTGATAAACTATGAAAAATTAAACAATGCATCTTACACATGGTCAATATAAAAGGTTTTTTAAAATAAATAAACATATAAGTAGGTATACATCAACTTATTATTGTTTAAACTGACATCGCTTCATGTGAATGAGGTCCTAAGTACGATTCTCGAGCAAGTCAATTTAAGTAATGAAGTTCTCTAAACTGCTTCTACTATCGATCATACACTGGTAGGATACCAGTGACTGATGATAGATAAAGATGAGATCAGTTGGGCAATTGTGACAAATTCCCCAGGAAAAACCATAATGATTTCTAGAATATTACTAGCTATGGGGCCCCTATTTCTAATTACTAATTTCCTTCTGCAAATTTAATGTTAATATACTAGATTTATTACTCATATCCTACTCGTTGATAAAATGGTGGTCAAGAGACTCAGAAAGGAGAAGGCTCTTAATGACACTATATTCTCTACCGATTAAGATGATTGTTTTTTAATCTGGTCACGATTTATTGCTAGCCAGTCTCGCACCAATTGGGTTATGATAAGGATAATGCATTTTGTTACAAATTCTTATGACATACCTATCTATTACATTTACTAATTAGAACATTAAACTATATCTACCACACATAAAAATGTCACCAAGCCATAAAACTCAATATGTTCAACACAAAGACACTAACACATCATTAAAATTAATTTACAAACTAGCTTTTGGCCGCGACTTCACTCGCAAATCGTAAAATACTAAATTTCATTTCCATAAATCTTAAATTTCACACACATATGGCTTTTAAATTGACAAAATTCCATACAAGCTTACAACCCCGGTTTTACATCCTATATATACATATATATATATATATATAAAGAACCTATCTGCAAAATTTCAAGATTCTAGGTTCAAGAGTTTCCGTTGACCGTTGTGCTTTGTGCATGATATATATGTCAGTCAGTTACTCAGCAACCTCTTATATACATAATAATAATACTTCATTTTTGAAAATAGATACATAGATATTATATAAAATGAAATATATACCAGATTTTTACCAGAGGGAGACTTTGTACAAAAGTCGATTGCTTGGGTACCTCTGTCCCATTCGTGTTTCAACCGTGAAGCAGCTGTTTGCATGGCTGTGTTTCGGTTTGTAGGGTGGGATATGATAGTGAATTTACAGGGGACAGAGCAATAACACCTGAGTCCTCAGGAATGGCAACGCATGGGGGGTACCATGAGCGAAACAGTATACTCTGTTATGGTACTGCTCATGTCTATAGGCGACAGTTACCATTTTCCATCAGGTGGGCCGTCAACTTGTTTGCCATTCTAAGTTGTATAAAAAAAAAATATTTATTTATTAAATATTAGGCCGTTACGGTTAGACCTGCAGAAATGTAACTGAGAAAACCGCACAAAATTTGATACGGTAGTTTTTGCGTGATGTCGGAACAAACTTACAGACAAACATTGCTCTTATTAAGACCATTCATATATTTTTTTCTCAAACATCATATACAAACACCATCTAATTAATTATAATATAATTATATTAGTAAGATAATTTGGAAGATACCTAATTACGTGATCGAGAGCTTTATCTAAGCTTTCATACGTTCACATATCTGACGCAAACGTGTGCGCACAGTGATCATGTCCGAATGTCTGATGCAATAACAAAGTTTTCGCACTCAGACGAGTTCCCGACCAGCAAGTTAGGGTACTTGGCCACACTTTTTACAGTGAAATACCTAATTATATATGACCTACCGCGCGCAGCGATTTACTCGACCGCAGTTAACATAATTGCTCTCTATTTATGTCGTTGTATTTTATATTAAAGCTTATTGGTAATAACACCTAATAACTTTTGACTTAATACACTTACACACTGATATAGTCCCTTTTTATTATCCACTAAAAAATTAATACTTTTCAATTCAATTTAGCACTAAGAAACATCTATATAAACCAGTCATTAAATAATACAAACGAAAGGTAAGCTAAACATGGTGTTTGACTTGACAGGGTATACGTATATATTGCTAGCAATACAGTGATTCTTAACAATCTCCTCGTTAAATATTACCCCCCCCTCCCCCGCCCCTATTCATAAAAACTAAATCATCATACAAACCTATTTTAGTTATTGAAGTGTATTGTCACTCTTTCAAATTGAAAAAGAGTTTCATAAAAAACAAAAAATCATATAAATCCATATATGAATACGTAATTTCAACATTTGAAAAACTTTGATATACCAAAACGGAAAAAATAATACTTAAATTAACTAATGCCATCGGCTGTATAGGCTTAGTACTTTTGCCTTCCCTATTGATAGGAAGAAAAAAAAACAAAAAACAAAACAATAGCGTAAGAGAAAATAACAGTATACCTATTTCAATAAATAAAATACGTTTATAAGAAGTTTGTCGTTTTTATCAATATTAGCGTACGTATATAACCACATCAGAGGCACACTGGTGGGTAAGTTGCTTTGCGTAAATGAGCTGTCGAGTGTACAATTTTAGGAACAGAAATCCTACTTTGTGATACCTGATACTCGTTGCCTGATTCCTCTTAATACAGGGTACCCTAGCTTGAGGGGGAGGAAGGAATTGTCAGTAATGGTCAAAAGCTCTCTGGTGGCCCGCCAGTGTATATCGATAGCGCAGGCGGGGATGCCATTTCATTATCCATTAAAAAAAAAATACCTACTTTCACAATTACGAGCATAATATTAATAAGGATTTTAGACATCTGTAAAACTAAAAATACCTATTATTTCCAGTCTTTATTTATATCGTCATCATGTATCTATATAATTTATATAAATAATACTTAGATTCTATATATAATATATAAATTATTAATCACAACCCTACCACGCATTACGATCTAATCATATTAACTTTTAAACCTACGATCTTGAGGTACGACGATATCATACTATAACCGTTATCTACTAACCAAAACATAAACACTGGAATTTACGCACTATTATTATTTACTAACTACTGTCCACGAATTCGTAAACGTGGATTTTAGAGGTTTGTAAATTTGAATATATTTGTCGTATGGGAATGTCTATGTTAAAAAAAATAATCTATCTCTTCTTGACCCTCTGTTTAATCATTTAACAAAAAAAAAATAAGAATATCAATTAGGAATGGCAACGCATGGGGGGTATCATGGGCGAAACAATATATTATGTCCATGGTACTGCTCATGTCTATAGACGACGGTTACCACTTTCCATCAGGTGGGCCGTTAGCTTGTTTGCCATTCTAAGTTATATAAAAAAAAAGTAAGATCTGTGTATTTTTCCCAATTTGTCATGTAAGAAAAACCCATACAAATACACGACTTTTAGATGGCATGTCAAAATAAAACATAAGCCGAATTTTAGATTCAACATTTTTCCTGATTTTTTTATATAACACAGAGGGTCAATAGGTCATAGCATGCAACTCACCTGATAGTAAGTGACAATCGCCGCCCATGAGCACTCGCAACTCCAGAGAAATTGCAGGTGTGCTGACGGCCTTTTAAAAAGGAATGTGCTTATTTTTTTATACAACTTAGAATGGCAAACAAGCTAACGGCCCACCTGATGGAAAGTGGTAACCGTCGGCTATAGACATGAGCAGTACCATGGACATAACAGAGTATACTGTTTCGCCCATGATACCCCCATGCGTCGCCATTCCTGAGGACTCAGATGTTATTCCTCTGTATCCTGTAAATTCACGCCATACCCCACCCTTTAAACCGAAACACAGCCATGCAAACACAACTGCTTCACGGTAGAAACACGAATGGGACAGAGGTACCCAAGCAATCGACTTTTGTACAAAGTCTTATCATAATAAATTATAAATATAATAAAAAGAATAGAAAAGTTTAATTTGATGCAAATACAAATGAATAGATAAAAATAGCAAAAATTACCTTTTTTCTCTCTATTGATAATTTATGTAACTTTTTTGTTGTTGGCAATAAATGTTCTCTTTCTTTCTTTCTTTCTTACCTAGATAATTCTTATTATTATAGATAAATATTAATATGTATTGACTGGACTCTAAAATATGACAGAGTTAAGTAAATCCATTACTTTTGTTGCAAGTAAACATAGAAAAAAAATTATTACTACTCGTATATAAAGTATTATCATTTTCCATAGATGAGGACAAGGATTTAAAAATAAAACATTTACCTATGACTATATTTTTTTTTATTAAACATAAACAAATCGTGTCAAAGAATTCGACTAATATAAAAATTACAGTTGTTTAATTTGTCCTTTGCATTAGATAGTTATACCTATTATTAAAATTTACAACACATTGGATACTCAATACGTCGTAAGTTATTTTACGTCTATGCTGGCTATACATATTTTCAATATTACAGTCAAACAATCTATCATGAGACAGGACAAATTTCTTAAATTAAAAATTTTTACATTTGTTCTTTCAAATAAATAGTCGAAAATTATTATGAAATCTTGATTTCTTTTTAATATCTTATCAATTACACGAATAAGCAAATCTTCAAGGAAAACGATGATTGTTAGCAATAGGGGTCTAACATCCCTATTGCTAGCAATATGGGGGCCTATATTGGACCCTACCAGGTCGACCGCCAAGCGATTCCGCCAACAAATTATCGTGGTTAATTCTTATGAAATTCGTCAGATGGTCTAACTGACCTGCTTTTATTCTCATCTATCATCCCGCACCGGTGCACCGCTACCTTAAACCGATAACACAAGCGGGGTTGTCATTATATTATAAAAAAAATTACCCGTTAAAAAAATAGACCAAGGTACAGCATTAAAACTAACCTATACTGGGTATCCTAGTTTAAGGACCAGCAATAGATGTACCATACCATTAATATACCTTTAAAACCCTTAGACCCACAGACCCACAATCAGAAACTAAAAACATTGAAAATAGAGTGCACTCAACCATAGTTTGCTCTCATTTCTGACCATTCAATAATGTTTTTAGTCAAATGTGTCGAAACATTCTTAAAATTGTAAAAATTTAACATATTTAATGTAAGAATTCTATTCGACTCATGACTTTTACGGAATTCACTTAATTTGAGGCAGTTTTCAATGTATTTTATTTTTAATGAAAACTTGAATCTTGGGTTTTTGTATATTAATATGGGAGACTTAATTTATCATATAAAAACTTGTCTAATTACTAGAACAGACAGTAATTTGTTATGTATCTATATTTATATCACTTCAATATATCAATCTTTAGAATAAAAAAGCAACTATCTTACCTAACATTTGATAATATATTAAGTATGTCACTTTGCATTTTACTTTTGTTAATATAAACAAAGAATAGGAATTAACTTTTTAATACTATTCATATAAAAATCTCTTAACAATATAATGATATTATTTCCTAAATTTAAGTTCATAGCATATTTTATTTAATCTAATTTGTAACCATAATATATTATGTCATGGGTTATAATGTAATATTAATAAAGTCATACATTTTATAACAATCTTACATGTGTACTTCTTCTACATTGAATGGCAGTTAGCAAGATGAATGAAATACATCTTAAATTATAACCAAACTGATTGTTTCTGGTGACTGATGATGCAGAAAATATCTGTAATATAGTACTCCTAACTGTATGCGCAGATGTTATTGTGGGTTACAACCATTTTAATATACAATTTCATAACACAATACATTATAATTATTTATATATATATATATATATATATATATATATATATATATATATATATATATATTGGTTTTACTCACTTATTTACCAAATTTTTATAATTCAGTATGAATCACAATAATTACTACTCAACATTTTTAAGGTGGCATCTGGTGTTTTTAAGCAACTCTGGATTGAGGGGGTTTTCGAAACAGTTATTTTCTTATGTGATATCTAAACCAATATTGTTAATTCTTTTTATAAAAGATAAGATTAACTCCCGTGTTGATTAGGCGATTTATATTTAAATATTGTCATATGAAAATATTTTACAAATACTCAAAATAACTTAAAGAGGGAACTTCTCATATGTACACCTAAATATTGACTGGTCTATAAACACTTAACCAATTTTTATTAGTAAAATAATCATAAGACTAGTAACTTCATAAAATAAAAACATGATACAGTATACATACTACTCAGTCAACTGCTTAATCTGAATCAGTACAACACAAAATTAACAACTTTGCCTATAAACAGTGTAGTCACAAATGCGTATTTTATATTGCTTGGTTTCAATATGGCATGTATTAACAATCTTTAATGACAGTGACTATGATGAGAAATCAAACATACAAACATTTTTAGAAATATGTATTAGACAATTGAACAAATACTGAAACAAAAATTGGAAACTCACAAACCGTGCAAATGTGTCATGACATGTTGCTCTAAACAAAGATTTTATGTTGAATATAAAAAAAATTACCATGTGGTCCCGACATAGAATAGGCTATGTCATGAATATTGTAAGAGAGTCATGTCATCAGAGGTGAGAAAAGGAACTTAATGGTAGAGGCATGAGCAACAGCATCCTTCTTAAAACATCTTTAAAAGCTTAACTGCAGTTGCCAACCCGCCTACCAAGTATGGCAACTACTGGCAAAACTCCCCTTATAAGGAAGGCTTATGTTCAGCAGTGGACAGTGAACAGCTGAAATTATGACGATGTTTATTAAAAAAAAAATTACAGTAACATGTATTTATGTATATGTATATATATCTGTACACATGTCTGAGATTAACACAACACTAATATTTCATTACATAAGAATTAAAATATAATTCTTATGAATAAAGAAAAATTGTATTTTTTGTATTCACAGAGTATATTTATGAAATTACATAATTAAAAAACATTTTAAAAGAAAAAAAATATATATCATTAGGTTTTACATTAACAAATAACTTCAGTGTGCATGAGACTGTAATAACAATGCTATAAGTGAACAGTCACATTGTACCAAATAATCGTCTTGCAACAGTCTATACTTTAAAATAATATAAATGTCATTACACACATAAATGGAAAGAAATACAGAAAACAAAATGGGACAGTACGGATTGAAGAATTTGGTGTTTCATTGTTGGTCTGTCCAAATTGGAAATAAGTTTGACATGTTACTTACATATAAAATTTTAATGTATATTCACATATGAATGAATGATAATATATGTACCTAAGTAATCATAATTATGCCACTTTGTTGAAAAGTAGACTTACATACAAAAAACTTATAATACATTAAACTTTACTAGAATCTGTATTAACTATCACAAATATATGCGGTTATTATTAAAATTGCATGTTATTTTAACACAATAAATTCTTTGTTCAATACTTATAATACTGACTTACATATTTGATATATTGCATTAATATGAATGAAATATGT
Organism: Galleria mellonella; assembly: GCF_026898425.1. NCBI lineage: Eukaryota > Metazoa > Arthropoda > Insecta > Lepidoptera > Pyralidae > Galleria > Galleria mellonella. The sequence goes on from NW_026442061.1 coordinate 742,178, forward strand.
AGGTGTATATTTTCATAATTGCAAAAACAACTAAAGGATAAAGGTTATATATAAGAATTGGTAAATTTATTGTGTTACATTATCACTTATCTACTAAATAGACAATAGGATATTATTTCACTTCTTTTTTAACTGTTACAGTCTTATCAGTTGGTTTAACCAAAGGTTTCACTGTGGATCATTTTTTCTTTCTGTCCTGGGTGCACTTAGGGCAATACCACTTACCTTTAGGTTTGATCTTAAGGTCTACACATGCAAAGTGAAACCATTCAATTGGGCAGTCAAGATTATCGCAACCAATCATCTCACCATAGGACACTTGGTGACACAAGCAATATGTGGGCTCATTAGGATCCACAGGCATGTCCAGTACATCACTAGGATGCGCCATACCAGCAACTGAATCCAGATCTGCATTTTCTTCTTGTTCCTTAGCTGTGTTAGTGGTGGTAGTTGCACCCTTGCGCTGAGATTTCTTCTTGGCCGCAGGTCTGCCTGCCGCGGCAGCATCATCTTCGCTAGACGCTCCCGCACGTTTCTTTTTCCCGGTCGTCGTTGCAGCTTTCTCGTTACCTTTAAGCTTTTTCCTTCCTTTTTTAACAGTAGTCGTATTTGTCTCCTGGTCAGCCGCTGCTTGCTGCGCAGCGCGGGCGCTCATCACTTTCTCTTGAATCTCAGCCTCAAAGCGCACGAGGTCTGAATCTAAACGCCGTATGTGTTTGTCCACCAACTCGTACGTCTGTATCGCAAGCTGGACCTTATCATCCCCGTATTCCTTGGCTTTGTTAAAAAGACCCTGAATGGTATTTACCTTCTCCTTCTTCGTTTCTTCATCCATTTTAGGAATCTCTGGCAGTAATTCGTCGGCCATGAGATCAATTGTCCTCATTATTCCATGCGCTCGGTCATCAAGGTCCCGCATCAATTTAAAATTCCTTTGCAACTCTATTGGTAAATGTTGTAAACTGTCGAGATAATGCTCCAAATAAAGGGCCGAAGTCATTTTGTGTTAATTTCGTAACGACTCAAAAATGAAAGTGAACGCGGCGCCAAAATGAAAGCAATTTTATTTAATATTTAATGAATATTTTTAGAATTTATTACACTATTATAAAACTCAGACATTAAACTGATCGTATTATTATTTCACAACATATGTAACACTTATGAATGCAAATTGCAAAAGAAAACTTTAATCATATTCCGAAATGCAAGTAGTATATTCATTAAACAAACGACGACAAGTAACGTTCCGTTTTGTCGTAGATTCAATTATTTCCTGACAGAACAGGAATAAAAATTAATCTGTTCACCATCAATTTTACTAATTTCTTTATTTATTGTACTTACTTATTTATTTATTTATGGTACTTTTTAAATTATAAGAAATATACAAAATTGTTTCAAACTTTTCTTACAAATCATTATATTTTGTAGGAAATGAAACAAGATCGACGTTTTCATAGATAAAGATATCATGACCAAGAGTACCTACCGTAAAACGGAACAATTAAAATACATAATTAGAAAAAACTCTGGAAAACTAATGCCCACAGAGTACGTAATTACTATGTTAAAGCTTTTTTCTATGTTTACTATGCTTTCTATAGGATTCAAATGATATTAATAATAATTAATTAGTAATATTTTAAAACAATAATCAGTTAATAATTTATTACAATACCTTAGATTATAGTAAAAACATATTTTGAAAGTGAAAGTACAAACATGCGAAATTTGTAAGTACTTTTACATTCCTTATAATTCAGTCATAGTTTATTTTTCACAGTATATTTCGAAACATATAAGGAACATATTTGTACTTACGAATATATAAAAACTAAATTATACTTGTTGTTTAAAATAAGTAAATTATAATCAATTCTATATGTAAAATAAAAAAAATGTTTCGAATTACTAAAGGGGTTAATAGAGGCGCTAGGAGGATGAAGAGCACAGACATATAGTATGAGGGATTAAAAAAAAAAAACGCCAAAACTCACACATCTACATACACCCTAATGCAAATGCAAGACGAACTAGGCTACATCTTAGGCAAATTTTAGCATTAATAAGCAAATTTTGTTAAGAGCGCTTATAACTTCAACTTGATGAAATGAGCCAGTATCGCAAATAAAAAGTGCTCTGCCTACGAACTAAAACGTTAATCGTGTAGTAAATTATTAAACGGTCACTGAAAATTTGGATTTAACAAAAGAATATTTATTTGATAGGTTTAGATTTTAATGATATATTTAGATGCAACGTATTCTTGCTCTACAGTTTCCACTGTTATTATAAACATTGCTAAACTTCAATATGAACACGCTTTTTAAAATATTTCCAACACAGTACTTATACATGTTATGTTTTGGTTGGTTACTATTTTTTTTTTAATTTCATATAGAAAACCCCGATGTTAAATAATAATTCGTGTTTAGCAAATTTAGAAAAATAATAAAATTGTTTTTTTTTTAATTGTCATCGGTAAATATAATTGTCGTAGACCTAAATGCAGTCCTACTTCCAAAAGTAGTTGAAATGTCAAAATCATATCCTATACTTATTGTAAATCAGAAAAACAATAATTTTGCACCTAGTTTCAAAGTTTCTATATAATATCATTTGCAAATGCGCACTCCAGAAATGCTTACTTTTATAATATATCTATGATTTATGTTAGTTTGATATAAAAAAATATGTTTATATACCGGTGAAAAATTCAATCTGATATATTTCCATAAATTAAACTACCTCACAAACAGGTACTGCATTTTACAATTTTCATGACCCTTTTTCAACACTATTAGTATTGAAATTCATAAAATTTTTGTTTTTTATTAGAATTGATCTCTTTGCAATTATAAACAACCAAGCAGAACTAGACAAGGTTATCGATAATAACTAGCAGAGATTCTATACAGACGGTAATAAGATAGAGGGCAAAGTCAGTGGCTCCGAAATATCTTGAGCGACTCCAGACCCACTAGCGATAGAAATCTGGCAAAAAGTCAAAAATCTCTTAGAACGCGATGGAAAAGTCCACTTCTATTGGGTGAAAGCTCATACAGGAATACCTAGCAATGAGCATGCTGACGATCTTGCCAAGACTGCGGCCTTAAAAAAGAAAACGAAACCTGTTTATGATCAGTTTCCTCCAACATAGGTAAACCAAAAAAACTACTTAGAGAAAAATCACTTGATATTTGGCAAAAAATATATATTAATAAATATATATATATATATATATATATATATATATATATATATATATATATATATATATATATATATTAATATATATATATATATATATATATATATATATATGTAGTCTCAGGGAATTAAAGGAAATTTTTATTTTCTTTTAAAATTTTGTAATATATGAACATTATAAATTTCTTCATAGTCAATATAGCTGAGACTAAATAAACAGATAAGGTATCCATTAGTAAGAGACAAAAGGTTTAGTAAAATAAAACAATCCAAGTAATTTTAACTTAAATTGTATTAGCAAATAAACAATTTATAAAATATTCTCTTATTAGACATAATGACATTATAGTCCGGTACACGAGCTTTTTAGTTCCTCTAATAATTACAATGTGATTTCGAAATATAAAAATGCTTCAATAAAGACCTGCACAAACAAGAGACCTTTCTGTTATATCCGGCAGGGACTTACTGCCAACTACGATGAACAATGTAATTCAATTAAGATAAAGTATTAATGTCTCTCGTCTGCACAAACTTTTAAATAGTATGTTTGCATTATTGAAAATAAGTTACATAAAAAAATTGATATTTATATATCATACTATTGTTTCAGTACAATAAATTTTTAAGGTAGCATAATAGTTGAAATAATTCATTTGCATACATAATGATGTATCAAATTATTTTTACAAAAAATATTTCTTAAAATTATTACCATTTTACATACATGGTTCGTCTAATTTCAATTCTTATGATTTCCTTTATGTATCACATTGAAATTAATAAATGAAATAATTCATACTGGACTACTACATTTAGCGGTTACAACAACTCTGCTTTAGGTTTCAATTTAAAAAAATATAAACATTTAAGAAAAAATGCAAATAAATAATCAGCGATTGCCAGTACATGGCAAAATAAAGATGCGTTTACATACTCTACATAATATAAAACATGCTCTAATTATTTCCTTATATCTAAAATTTACATATAATGCTAATCGTGATCATAATAATAATATAATTACATCATGCTATCTATCCTACAATGTTGCTTTAATCCAAACAGTATGCAATTAAAAATAAAGATTTGCCGAAATTTTTAAAGTTTAATCCAATTGTCATGATTTTTAATGGAATCATGCAAAAACATCCATCGTTTTCAATAATATTTAATTAATGAAAAAATAATTTAATTGTCATCATAATGTTATAAAGATTATTTTTGAGATACTATAATTTCAAAATAACTTGACGTGCAAACATGATATATAACATTATATATCATTTATATACAAAAGTGAGAGAATAAATTCACTTACACTTTAAGTAAAATCAGGTAAAAAAGAAATACAAATTCATACACTTATAAGTCTTCTAGTGTTCAGATATTCTTCAGATTGTCACTACATAGTAAGAATAATGTAAAAAAAAAACTTGATGGACAATGGACTACATATAACTCAAGGTAAAAAACGAATAGAAAAAACTTACGTCTATCTAGGTACAACACTACATAGTCATCTTGACAATTTGGTACACATTCGTTGCTCTTTTACATTAAAAGTATATAATAAAAGTTCACATAAAAACAGCGAGCAACAAAATATTTTGGAATGCATTTAAATAATATCAACAAACAGTTAACGTACAGGAATTGCATACTTGAGTAAAGAAAGTCACGAGATTTCTTATATAATTACAAATTATTCTCAACTACTGGATGAGTACAAAATGTCATGTATTAATTATATAAAAATGGAAGTTATGTATTATTTTGTCGAGTTTGAAACTATACAATCGATACAATTGGCACTACATATGCAGGTCACACTAAATATGAAATACAAAAAAGTATTTATACTATTTTATAAAATCTTAATTGTATGTGAATATTGTTTGTTTTGTAACGCCTAATGGAATCATTCTAACGTATCTAACTAGTAATAAATGGATAATTATTATTCCAATGGAACACTACAAGTGTAAATTATCTCAGAAGTCATCAAAATTACATGACAAATTTCTAGAGATGACTAGTAAATACAAAAACTGCAAAATGATAGTGTTGCCTCAGCCGTTATAAAGATAAACCATAAACATTCAAAAACTTCACAACCGCTATAAAAAAAAAGATTATTTTTTTGTGAAAATCGAATTCAACAAGCGAAGCACCATTAAATAAAATATGTTGTGCTCAGGTGGGTTCACTACCTATCTAGAGAATGGCTTAGTTTAACGATAGTATGTAATTGACTCCTAAGAAGTCGAGGCAAATTGAAAGTAAATCCATGATCAAATAAGAACATTTATATACCACATACAATTTTAGCCATTTCTGAAGTTTAAAAAAAGGGAGTAGAAGATATTTTATACTATGTCTAATCACTTCTCATTGCTACCACGTAATGTGTTTATTTTTGGTTTAAGAAATGAGTCCATATACCTTCTTCATAAGACTAGCCAATAAACTTCATACAATGGGTACATACATTATATTACCGATCCATTATAAACCACACTGATTATGTGAATAATATATTCAAATACATAAATATAATCAATATTCCATGCACTGCACCAAGTTATACCTACAATACGAACCTGCGACCTGCACTCTCGTAGGATCTAATCTCTAAAGTGATCGACATTTTATCACTTGAAAAATCTTGCAGGCCGAGACAGACTTACATATTACCATCACAATTTATCGTGCACGGAATAATGCGATTAAGATTAAGGTTACTTCACAAGACGAAACGGGAATGTAGATCGTTGTTATCGAGCACAAAATCCAGCATTCCTAAACCGGACGAAAGTTGAGCCACACCTTTCTCAGTAGCACAATCATATCGTAGGAGATAACAACTAGACTAATTAACCAGAGCCAAAGTACACGAGCATTTGTGCTGTCAAACTCACCTCAATGGTAGTATACTAGACCAGCTTCTCATATTTGTAATACTCTTGCAGTTGAAGTGGCAATTAGACGAGCATCTTCTACTTGCGAAGTTATGTAACCGCAGCAGCATCAGATAAGGGTACAATGCATTTTGGTCGTGACATTAAAAGAGCATCTCGTAATTGGAGCGCTCAAGCGGCCACAGCGGCAAAAGGTGACATCCCATAATGGAGAGGGTGGTACGGGTATAGTGGTAGTAGCTCTAGACAAGTGTCTCGTACTTATCGAGCACGTGCGTTTGCGCGTCGTCGCCGTGCGAGCGTGAGCGCGGGCGCGGTGCTTCTGTAGCGGACTTTGCACGAGTCTTCTTGTCGTGTCCACAGGTACACGCTACCGACGACTGCCGCTTCAGGGTGTGCGCACGCGCCGCCCGGCCCGGGTCCAGCGACTCGCTGCGGGTGTACGCCTGCCGCTTGCCACGACCCGTCGTGCCGTGCGGAAACGCGGCACCGCCCTCCGATGACGCCCGGGTCGATTCACTCCTCATACAGATATTTCCACCGGCCCGACGAAACGAGTCGAGCACCCTCTCCTCTATCTCCTCTATGTCCTTCTTCTTCACTAGCCATATCTCCTCGGAGCCGCGGGTGAAGTAGCTCGAACCCTTGCTGACAGAGTACTTCTCCTTGTTTTTCAATTTACACGCCTTAAAATTATTTTGAGTATTTACATCGTCGTCGAACTTATGAACGCTCGACCGGGCCAGGTCCGGTGACGCAACGTTCCGGAATGCCGTCCCGTGCGACGGGAACTGGTCGCCGATTTTCGAGCCAAGGCTCGGCGACCGGATCGTGACATCAACTTGCGATGGCATCGGCTTGAACTCGGGCTTCACTATTTTCTGCGGCTCCGGCCTGACCCACTCGGGCTCGCCGGCGGCGCTATCGCTCCTCTGCCACCTGACGGTCGCAGAGTTGGGTGAATTATTTTTCGATGCGCTCTGTTGTCGTTCAGGTAGCGAAGCACCCCTGTCGGGTGGAGCGGAGACAGTGGTCACGGGAGCGACGGGGGCGACGGCGGGCCCGAGGTCGAAGTGCACGTTGTCCTTGAAGGGCGTAGCGGGCGGCGGCAACTCGTCCCCGGAGAGCCGCTCGCACAACGCCCGCCCTCGGCCCGACCCGCCCCGCAACGTCCGCGTCCCACTAACATTAGCATCTTCGGCCGCTTTCTCGAACTTCTTAATTTTATCTCCAACTCCATTGGACTCCTCACCTTTGGCGCTTTTATCTTTGCCCTCCACTCCATTTTTATTATTTTCGGTAACACTCCCCTTGTCAGATGTTTTATCGATCGAATTATTTGTGATCAAGGACAGCTTCTCAGTTTTAAGAATGGCCTCCTTAACGAACGAGTCTCTTCTGACAATTCTGGGCATTGCGCTATCTTCGCCCTTCGAATCGGTTTTGTTCAATTTCGTAGAAGAGGCCGGGGGCGACGCGATATCCTTCTGGGACGGTGGGGGCTCTCTCTTGGAAGGGTCGTCCGTTTTCGGCGGGGAAGAACACTCCCGATTTGGTGGCGAGACTAGGTCCCTCGTCGGTGGGGACGCGACGGCCCGCATCGGCGGCGACGCGACGTTTCGGGGCGGAGTTCCTTCGCCCCTACTCGGGAGAACCTCTTTGAGAGGCGGGGACGGCACCTTCGTAGGCGGCGAGAGGACCTTCCTGGTCGGGGACGCGACTCTAACTAATGGAGATCCGGATTTGACTTTCTTCATAGCCTGACACTCCACTTTCGTCTTCTGCGCCTCGATGTCGCGACTTAGAAACGAGGAGTTCCTCACATAGCACTGATCGTCCGTGTTGTCAGAGTCGAGGCGCGGAGCGGGCTCGTCGGTTTCCGGCTTGTGATCGCGAGGGGTGGAGCGGTCCGCGTCGAGCTTGGCGCGGTTGATGGTGATGGCGACGGGCTCGCCGCGGGCGTCGGCGTGCGGCGGCGGCGGGTGGGGCGGCTGGGGCGGGTGGGGCGGCTGCGGCGGCTGGGAGGCGGGCGGCGGGTCGGCGCGGCGTCACGCGCGGCTCTCGGTCCACTGCTCGGAGTCGTCGGAGTCGGAGTCTGCGCCGGAGCTGGTGTCGCTGAGCTCGACGGCCACGCGCCGCGCCAGGATCGACGCCACGTCGTGCAGCGCCGGCGCGCTGCGCAGCGTGTCGTACCGCCCCGTGTTCTCGTCGCACCGTTTCTCCACCTTGCGTAGTTTTATGCCTGCGATAAACGACTTTTAATCAATTTTTATTTATCGACTACACCAAATTGTAAACACGTTTTAACATCCAAAATTGTAAATTACACAATTACAGTGTAATATGAGTACTATATATTATTTAACATTATGTAATAGTTAACTCTGTATAGACTAAATGAATCTTGTAAAGTTATATAAAAACTTTTTTTTTTTTTTTACTTTTATGTCAATATACAAAATTTTTAAGTTTATGACTATACAAATAGTGACTGACTGTAAACTGTACGGCAATGGACACAACAATTTATATATGTAGTACATAGTAATGATGTATATATAGTGATCATACACCACTAACTTAGTGAATTATGACTAGAATATCCTTATAAGCACACAATGTACCGGGAGAAGTTCTAATTGTTTATCGTACATGTTACGTATTATTTGTGTGTGTACTATAGTTACCGTCGCGGATAGCCTTGAGAAGATCGGAGCGCGGGTCGGGCTGCGGCTCGGCGGGCGGCCGTGGTGGTTTCAGGGCCGAGGCGCCCCGAGCCAGCGCGCCGGGCGACGGCGGCCGCGGGCGGTCGTCCGCGCCCGGGCCCGCCGCCGGCGGCGAGGGCGGCGCGGGCGGGGCGGGCGGCGCCGGCGGCGGCGGCGGTGGCGAGCACGTGCCCGGCTCCTCCGACATCATGCCTAGTGATGTTCACATTCAAAATTAACCTTATTCTAAATGACGTTAAGTTCAATTTCATATTTAATTGGGACAATTAAACAAAATATATGACAAAGTAATTCATCAAAATTAGAGATAAATAGAAGACTAGTATGTTAAATTTATCGATCCTCGATCTATTTATCGAATAGGTGCCGAAGTAAACAAATATTGAAAAAAAAAAATTTCCTTTCATTTATTTAATTTTTTTTGGAAATTAGAATGTCAAACAAGCTAACGACCCACTTAATAGAAAGTGGCAGCCGTCGCATATAAATATGAACCTGATGATATCATGAGGTGGATATCAACCCGTAATTCCGTTATTACCTGATAAAAAGCATCTTAGCTGATACATATTATAATGGCAATTTTTTGAGAAATGTTTAACAGTCTTTGCTATATATAGATATACAGTGGTGGTCATATAACTAGAAACATTTCTTTATTCATAAGAAAAAAATAAATAAAAAGTATAACTTAAAAGTACAAATGTCCGTAAAAAATATACACATTCAATAATTTTTGAATGATTGTTGAACAATAATTATTGAATGATTATTAATTATAATTAATAATCTTTGGTATATTGTTAAAAAAAAAGTTTCAAACAAATATCCGTCAAAATAAACTATATAAAGCATTTGTTGAAGCATGAAATTCAATCTCCCTAGAAAACTAGCGTTTTTCAAGGCACTTTCTCCCACGCACAACCACTCTTTGGAATCAACTTCCACCAGCAATATTTCCGAACCGATACGACAACATAACCTTCAAGAAAAGAGTATATTCCTTTTTAAAAGGCCGGCAGCACACCTGCAATGCCGTAGGTGTTGTGGGTGACCATGGGCGGCGGTAGTCACTTACCATCAGGTGAGCCGCATGCTCGTTTGCCCCCTGTGTTGTAAAAAAAAAAAACAAAAATGTATGAAATTGATTGAATCAATGCCACAATGTTGTAGTGCTGTATTGAAATTAAGGTATACGCCACTAAATATTAATTATAACTATTGGTAGGCTGTGAATAGTAGCTATTTCGTAAATAACAATACTAATTACTAATTCTTAAAAAAAAAAAAAGTTTTTTATACTTTTTTGTTGTTGTTTCTAATTAGTCCACCATTATTGTTCACACCTTAAAACTGATTGAAATGTTTGTCCATAACGTAATATTAAAACTGCACTTGTGTAGTGGGATTTATATTGTTTTTCTAATAACTGATAAATCGTGGAACATATTGTTGTCCTATTTATTGTTTAATATCGAAACAAAAACGAAACGATTGCAGTGAAGTATCTCAGATAATGTCAAGGACTACTGGTAGTTTCTAATTATATGAGCACCAGTGTATATGATGTTGGTAGTATAAGTACCGATGACGGCGTGCATGTGGTCGAGGTGCGCGTCGAGCGCGGAGCGGTGCTGGTGGTGCGGCGGCGAGGCGCCGTTCACGAGCGGCGGCGGCGACAGCGGCGCGCCGTCCGGCGGCGGCGGCGGCGGCGGCAGCGTGCACCTGCCATACGTACCATGCAACATGTTACTTCATCATTATCAATCCCTAGACCATTCTATAACAATTCAACAAGGCTCCACTGTTAATCAATAACTTACATTCCTCTTTATCTCATATAATATGTGATTCCAAATAACCAGAGGGAGACTTTGTACAAAAGTCGATTGCTTGGGTACCTCTGTCCCATTCCTGTTTCAATCGTGAAGCAGTTGTGTTTGTATAGCTGTGTTTCGGTTTGAAGGGTGGGATATGGCGTGTATTTACTGGGTACAGAGGAATAACACCTGAATCCTTAGGAATGGCAATGCAGGGGGGGTATCATAGGCGAAACAGTATACTCTGTTATGTCCATGGTCTGTTATGTCCCATGGTTACCACTTTCGATGGTACTGCTTGTTTGCCATTCTGTAAAAAAAAAATATCAAATTTCAGTGACCAGTAAAGGCACTATAAGGTAACAAACAAACAAGCTCTCTTTCACATTTATAACATTATACGAGGTCTGTCCGGAAACTCGTATAAAAGTGTTCTGGCTTGACCCCTTCCTTATGTTTGCCATTCTACTGGCTTGTTGTATAAAAAATGGAGCCCGCTTCCGTTGAAGAGCAGCGCGTTTCAGTTTCTGAAACTCGGCAAGAATTGAAAGGATCTCAGAACAGTTTATGGGGATGATGAAGGAACCAACCGTCCACAAGTGGCTAAAAGATTCAGAGAACAAACAACGTCCTTCCACTTCACATTCCGACTCTCTTTCACGTCATTTATAACATTATATATATAGTTTTTGATATGGTATTCGCCGGATTTGGCCCCGTGTGACCTTGTTATGGACATGGGGGACATAAATGAGATTTTATGGGGCATGAGAAACCTACAACCAGAGGACTTTCAAGGAGCCTTCTCACAGTGGAAACGGCGTTGGCACAAGTGCATTATGTCACAGGGGGAGTACTTTGAAGGGGATAAAATTGATTTACCTGAATAATTGTAAAATAAAATTTTTAAAAACTTTTATACTCCGGACAAACCTCGTATATATATTTAATATTACTACACAATAGTTAATATAAAATACACTTTTAACTAATTAAACTAAACTTAAAGTTTTCAACCGTGAAGCAGTTGTGTTTGCATAGCTGTTTCACTTTGAAGGGTGGGATATGGCAGTGAACTTACAGAGTACAGGGGAATAACACCTGAGTCCTCAGGAATGGCAACACATGGGAGATATCATAGGCGAAACAGTATACACTGTTATTTCCATGGTACTGCATATGTGTATCGGCGACGGTTACTAACTTCCATCTGGTGGGCGGTCAGCATGTTTGGCATTCTGAGTTGCATAAAAAAAAATAGTTAAGATTTTGGACCTGGTGGGCGTGTGGGCGGGCGGCGCGTCGGCGGGCGGCGCGGCGGGCGCGGGCGGCGCGGGCGGCGGCACGGACGGCCGCGGCCGCCGCGGCGTGCCCGCGCCGCTGTTGCCGTAGATCGGCTCCGCCGGCCCGTACGGGCTCTCCTCCGACATCACCGGCGAGAACACTGCCACACGGGAAAATTATTCTTAGTAATGGGCTCTAACCACTGTTGCTACCGATATATCCTATCGGCTCGGGAGGAAGGGATGGTTAATAATGCGGAATGCCAGTTCCATTACTAGCAAATGTCCTGGCAAGTCGACTGCCGTGATCTCGCCTGGAAACCATCGTGCTGAATTCCAAATGTATTCATCACAATGGGCTAACGGACTTTCATTCCTCACCTATCATCCCTAACTGACGCCCCGCACGGCGTATATCATTAGCGCAGGCGCAGTTTCCATTACATTATCATCCATTAGAAAAACCCTATCGGCTCGACCTCCACGCGGTTCCCCTCTGGAAACCATCATGATTAATTTTTGGAAAATTGATCACAATGGGCTAACTAACTTGCTTTCATCCTCACCTATCATTCATCACTAGTGCCCCGCCAGCGTATACCAATAGCGCAGGCGGGGTTACCATTACATTCCCATCAATTTAAAATAAGTACACTGCAATGTTAAGTTCACAAATAAAAAGAAATTAAAAGGTTTTAGTTCGGTTTCCTTTGGCCATTTCATATTTATAATTTTATGGACACTGGCTTCACTACATTTTTACTAATAATCAAGAAGGATATCATTGCTGTATACTAAAAAACTACAATGTACAATTGAAGACCAATTTTTACATTTATCTATAGTTGGAAAACAAAATCTCCACAAGCATTCCACAGAGAAAATAGTCTTTTTTCCCCAAAGAAATATTGGCCAAAAAATTTTTTAAATATTAAGTCAGCCGTGGTAACTTTATAGATAATTATTATATTGATTGTCTATTTTCGGATTCGTTTATAAATAAATAGAGGTATTAGGAATTTATTTACCATGCCCATTTCCTGTGATTCTAGGTTGTCTGTTCTGCTGATTCTCTATCTCGATCGAGTTAGGTCTCGCGGGCTGGTTCGATGACTGACGATTCTGTGACACCCTGTAACCTCCGTCTGGAACTGAGGTTGCTGAAACGTTAAAACAAATTAATAGGTGAATACGTTATTTACAGATACATGATGTATGCAATTAAAGGTTTTATTGTATACAATAAAGAGTTCAAATGAAAAAGAAAAAAAAAGTTTGAGATGTATAAATTGAAAGAAGAATATTAATTTAAAATTTAGAACACACAAAATTTCCATGTGTTATTACTACAGTCCGTCAGTACAGTAGTACAGTGCAGAGATTTCTGACTGGAAATAATCGGCATGGTAGAAGGCGGAGGAGTGGCGGGCGCATACTCGACTTTTTTTTTATACAACTTAGAATGGCAAACAAGCTGAGGGCCCACCTGATGGAAAGTGGTAACCGTGGTAGTGTAGTGCAGTGCAGTGTAGTGTAATGCAGTGTAGTGTAATGCAGTGTAGTGTAATGTAGTGTAATGTAGTGTAATGCAGTGTAGTGTAATGCAGTGTAGTGTAATATAGTGTAATGCAGTGTAGTGTAATATAGTGTAGTGCAGTGCAGTGCAGTGTAGTGTAGTGCAGTGTAGTGCAGTGCAGTGCAGTGCAGTGTACTCACGCTGGTAGAGGGAGTCGGCGCGGTAGAGCGCGGCGGGCTGCGGCGCGGGCGCGGGCGCGGGCTCGATGTTGTAGTGGCGCAGCTGGCTGGGCGCCATGATGTGCTCGCCGCGCGTCACGGCGGCCGCCTTCTGCTTCTCGCGCGTCGAGTGCGGCGCCCGCACGCGCCGCCCCGCGCGCCCGTCCGCGCCGCCTCGCGCCGGCCGCACCTGCGCACGCGCACCTACATTAACCACGCTTCACCCCTACACCGCAGCTCTACTCATGCCCCGTGTGTGCTATCCCGCTATGCTACTATTCCCAACTAGACGACGCAGCGTGCCATTACTACTGTAATAGTCACCGTTTCGACAAATATCAACTTAACTAAGCAAGTAATGTGGTCCAAACATGAGGGTCACCATCACAACAATTTATACCGTGTTGGAGTTGCAATTTTGACAGGCTACAAATGCATCTGTTCAGTTGTTCAATAAAAGAATCACGTACAGCGAAAAATATATAAATCACTAATTTTAACAGATGCCAAATTCATACATCATTTACTGATATATTTTTCTTTCATATTATACTTTTTTCCTTGTGTAAAACCTATCAATTTTCACAGATGCCAAAAGTCTGAGCCTTATAGCAATTTACGAATAATCTTACATAAATAAACATAAGCTTAATCGTTAATCGAATAAAGTTATCATAAAGAGAACATTGTTCCTCACCTTCTTCCCGTGCTGTATACGCTCAGTGTCCTGCAGCATCTCCCTACGCCACAGCTCGAAGAAATAATCAGGATCCGTGTAGAATTTCCTGGCGTCGCGACCGTCGTCCCGGAACTCGTTGAGCCGCTCGAGCGGCGGCGGGCGGTCGCACCGCGCGTACGTCGCCAGCATCGCCGACGGCATCGTGCTCCGTGAGAACAGCTGCTGTTGGAACGTCCGGGAAGAGCGGAATGCTTTGCGCATCTGGATATCTTGAAGAGATACTGAAAAAAAAAAAGAGTTAATAAAAAAATTAATATGCTCACTAGCGTAATCCCAAATGATAAGAGATATTTGTCGACTATTATCGTTGAGGTATTCGTTACACTCGACATGTCTACATTTCGCCAAGCGTAATATTATAATCAATTTTTGGCAGAGGACTCCTACCGCTTTCACTCGAACAATTTTATCTATTATTAAAACTTTAATCTATATATCATTAAAAGACTCACACGTGCATGCATGTTGTATCTAACGAATTTAACAATAGAATCGCTTCAATCAGCGCTCACATAAGAAAGAACAAGGCAGCGCATGTTACCATCTCATTCTATCTAACAAATCTAACAATAGAATCGCTTTGTTTAGCGCTCACATGAGAAAGTACAAGGCAGCGCATGTCGCCATCTCATTCTATCTCATTGAATAACTAGCGATAACGATTCTATCAACTGATTCGCTTATACTTTTTCTAGGGAAGCAGTATTTTTTGATATAATGTATTGTGTGTTAACAGCAATTCTTCAGGTATATTAAACCACGTTAGAGGTTGACATGTTGAAGGAAGGCGGCCTAGTAAATCTTAGTCATATTACTAATAGTAATAAATCCTTAGTTTTAATAACGAAACAAGATCAATTACAAATATAAAGTGTCTATGGTGTACCTTCCTCAACGCCAGAGTCCAGCTGCGTGACCTTTATGGCCAGCCTGTCTATCCGGGCTTGCAGTACATTGGTCCTTTCCGCCAAACCTGTGGCCTCACGAGTCAGCTCACCGAACATATCTTCTGCATGTTTCGATAGTGAAGAGAGCTGTCTGCAATTTATATATATAATTGTTATAACTAGGTGTCATATAAAATGATTAATGTTTTTATATTAAACTATAACATTATATAATTAACCTAAATCCATGTATTAATGTGAATAAGGAAACAATGTGCCACCTTTTCATGTCTAAAACGTCGTAAGAGACGATTGAGGGAACGAAACCAGAAATAAGGAAAACTAGAAATAAACGGTACATCAAAAGTGATAATAGAAATGTAATATGCTACTGAATACAATTAATAGAATGTTTTCTTTTTTATTTAATGACCAGCAAGCCGCCCCAGCTTCGCACGTATAGATGGAAGAAAAATTTGTATTTTTATATTAATTTTAATAGGCAAATTTGTACTTTGAGTTACATTATTGTAATTTTTATAGGGTTTTATAGTTATTTTTTTAATATTATATATGCTTATGTTACTCGCTGGTAATGTGGCTTTCTATAGGTGGAAGAATTTTTATAGTTAATTAAGTAGTTTTTGAGTTTATCCATTCCAACCAAACAAACATATAAAAAAATCAAATGTTCCTCTTTATAATATTAGTGTAGATAAGTTCGCGCTTGGATTCACTTCACCTAATGTAAAGGAATATAAAGGAGTTACTACTTCAATTTTATCTTAAAATTCTATGGAGCGAAGAGAACGTGTAAAAACCATGGTACTGTACCGGACAGTGTTGGCGAGTGTTCCATTGGTGACAGCCTCTAGCTCGGAGGGTACCGCGAGCCGCTCGGGTACCGTGCCTCGCGACACGTGCACCGGCTCTACGCAACGCTTCGGCAGCGGCATTGCTGCGCGAGCCGACCAGCTACCTCGTAGACATCACTGTGAACAAAACTTATTTTATATACTGGCTCTCTCGACAGACGTCATACTGTCAAAAGCAATGTGTTTAACATCAATGTTTTTATTAAAATGTTTGTGAATTGGTAGCAAAGGAAAATGGGAATTTTACATTTTTCCGTACAATTTTTTTTTAATTTTCTCTTCATAAAAAACATTTAAAGAAATCAATTATTTGAGGAAAAAGTAGCCAAACTGTTCTAATCGTTTTCAAGTTATGCACTTATCTATTAATTTTATTTAAAAAGATTTACTACCTATATAGAAAGGTTATCTAAATTTTAAAAAAATATTCAGAAACAAGAAAAATAACAAATAACAATATGGTTCGTAAATAATCGCATTATTTAAAATAAGAACTGTTTCAATCATTTGTGGTCATCTCCAAAAAAAGATTATACAATTATACAAAGTCAAAAACAAACATACGTTCCATATTTAATTTTGTCAGTATTAACGTACATTTTATTGGAAAACCAAATATTAATTAGCAATATTTTAGTACTACTATAATTGGTGGACAGCCCGTGTACTAGAAATGGTAATTGCCGCCTTGAACTAACTGCATTCACATCTGAGTCATGACGATTTTTTATCATTGGATAACATGATATCATGGAGCAGCTAGATATCTTTAATATGTAGCTACTTTCATAACCATGATAATCTGTTGTAGGTAAACACCGTAAAATGGTCGTGGAAGATTATTAATCATGCTGCGTTGTTTATGGTCAACTCGAGTTTAATATACAGGCCAAACGCTTTAGACAGAACGTCTTTACACAAAAACAACTCCATAGGTATCAATGATATTCCAAACTTCTTTTAAAATGGGCTACGATAGTATCAGATACCGCATGAGGGATACGATGGGTGAAACAGTATACTCTGTTATGTCCATGGTACTGCTCATGTCTATAGGCAACGGTTACCATTTTCTATCAGATGGGCCGTCAGCTTGTTTGCTATTCTAAGTTGCATAAAAAAATCTGAACTCATCATCACGCAAAGACCTCTAAAATTGTCAGCAAACGAGCGCGTAAAACAGTTTAGTACCAGCATCACTACAGCATCACATTATATTTAATTACATAGTACCTTACCTTGAGTTATCTTTAAGGAATTTAAATGCACAAAGGCTATTGGAAAGACCAAGTCAAACGAAACTGAACGGCACTGTAGACTAATTTAGAATTCACAAATTCATTCTTCTTCTTATCAAATACTTTTACATACGATTACAAGTATTGTAATTACTTTGAAAGCAAAAAATTCCAAATTTTTTGTTACACAACTGCTATACAGGTGGTAAAACAAATTTTATTATTAAACTCACTATTTTGGCTTTAATTGATCATAATTAATTCCACTAACACTGGAAATCCGAATAAAATGGTTTAAACAAATTCATACAAAGTATATCCTTCACTAATGCTTATTCACTTATCACAACATTCACATCCTTATCACCCGTTCCCCGGTTAACGTCGACTGATTCATGTAAAACATCGGGAGTTTGTTGT
This sequence comes from Galleria mellonella, assembly GCF_026898425.1. Classification (NCBI taxonomy): domain Eukaryota; kingdom Metazoa; phylum Arthropoda; class Insecta; order Lepidoptera; family Pyralidae; genus Galleria; species Galleria mellonella. Next base: position 760,037 of record NW_026442061.1, read on the forward strand.
ATTACGAAATTATACTATATTTAGCTCGCTATAATTATCATATGGGATTCACGAAGTTTTAATATTTTTTTTTTATAACCTCAACACCGACACTACTACTTATCTTGCTATGATAATCCATTACTATAGAATCGATTATCTATTTAAACATTATCGTTCACTTGCACATTATCATTAATCGAATGAATACTGATAACGAAGTAACCGCTGCACCGATATCCACTAGCTGTGTGTGTAAAACGGAACAAACCAATCAAGTAACTGAAGAATTCACGGCAAGCATTTACACGCATCGTCTACGCCATATTATCCACTGAAGAATGTTCAATAAAAAATTGGTGATCCACTTATTAGACTATGACTTCAATAACAACAATTTGTTATTTCTCTTTTCACTTGGTGCAATAAAGTGTAAATAAATAAAAAAAATAAAATAAAAAATAAATAAATAAATAACAACCATTTTCCACCAGAAAAATTTTCATTCTAGTTGGTAAATACAAATTTCCGTACACCGGCTGTAAAAGCCCCTAAAAGGTTAATTTCTATATAGAATATACCCTTATTAAACATTTCAAATCTACATTTAGCGGTTTGTGTTGAGTGATGATATTACGTTCAAGAAAGTATAACAATATAATACAGATAGGTAGGAAGGAGGGAGGGAGGAAGGGAGGGAGAGGGAGAGAGAGGGAGAGATAGAGGGAGAAAGAGAGAGAGAGAGAAAGTTGTTAATAATGGTATGAGATGGCCTATTTGCTAGCAATACACATAGTGATCCGAGTCAGTTGACGGCATCATGACGATTGACGTCAGATTACACCATTATCTATCATTCTTCATTGATACCCAGCTAGCGTATACCTATAGCACACACATTCCATCTTCATAAATAAAATAAAATGTACTCTAACATCAAAACAATGATCACGCGCCAACCCAACGAGACCGTTAATGTTGTATAAGAAAGTTATAACCCTCTTAACTATGTGTGCATTTACTTAAAATGGATTATAGGTGTGGTTTTTAATCTACCAAGCAACAGAGAGATAATTTCCTTTAACTAAAGTAAAATAGATAGGTACTCCACTTACAAGGAGTTAAGAGACTCTTGAACCGTCGAGCAAATACGATGCATAATTTAAATAATTTCCCATACTAATTAAATAGACTTGCTGTTATCATGGAGGCTTACAATTTCTTGTCGTGTTTTTATTAATTTTTCTTTTAGTAAAATCTTCAGATTAACCCATAATCAGGCCCCATGTGCACTGGTATTAAAGCATATTTTTAAATATGGTGTGTTCTTAATTTTTACCTGTACAATGTATACCTAAGATCTGTTACTTAAAAAATATTAAAATTAAGACAACAAAAAAGTGGACATATTATGCACTATGCCTGTTAAGGAGCTCTCTGTTGTTTTATAATTTGTCGTTTATTATTTTTTTCCCCCTATTAAATTAATTTTTTAAGCTACTAGAAGAATGTTATTTTTGTTAAAAAAAAAGTAGAATGTTATTTTTGTTAAAAAAAAAAGTAGAATGTTATTTTTGTCATAAAAACCCAAATAATTCACAATTATATTTTTATTTCAAAATCATCTCTTATATAATGGAAACAGTGTCCATATCATAACTACCGCCAGACGAGTATAGGATATATAATGGATCACTTTCTTAAAATAATGATTTTTCCCAAAATGAATTGTTTAGTAAAAAAATGTTTAGCTTCATACGAAAGATATAAATATTGGTAATCAAATAAAGGTTCTATGAATTAAAAAAAAGACAAAGATCACTATAAAACTCCAATTACCTAGGTGGTCGATAAATCGCACTGTGTCTGATTAAGGGTTAAAAAAAACTGCCTTAAAAGATGCTTATAATATCTATTTCATCCTATATTTTATTCTAAAAGTGTCTAAAGAATAAGGAACGACAGATTTTTGGCACTCTGCCTATTCTATAAGGAACTCTATCTAGGTATCTATGAAGATAGATAAAACATTCTCCGCTATCCGTCATTAACTAGATCACAGTCTAACCGCCACGCTTGATACAGTTACAGTCAATAGGCATTTTCCGTGCTTTCGCCACTTTCCGTCACTTGTTCCTAGTAATTACGAGTTATTATGCTAACCAGCGGAACGTACACCGGCTGTGTTTATAATGGATGGTGGAAGTAACTTGTCTGGTGAAGTAATTTCATTGATGATAAAAATAATTGAAACGGTTCGTGCGTGCCTCCAATTAATTACTATTATTCTGAATACTAGCGATTCGGCCCGACTTCGCACGGGTAAATAGAATTTCCGAAAAGTAATATATAGCCAATGGTAGAGGGGGAAGGAATTGTTTATAATGCGGACTACCAATCCCACTGCTAGCAATATACCCTGGAAACCGTCGTATTCATCACGATGAGCAATCTGACCTGCTCTTTCATCCTCACCTATAATCCCTTACTGATGCCCGCCAGCGTATACCATTAGCACAGACAGGGTTACCATTCCATTATCATCCATTAAAAAACGATAATATGGTTTTTTATAGGTAAAAGAATTTTTAGATTAAGTAGTTTTGAGTTCAGAGAAATAACATTCTTTACAATACCAATATGGAGTGTTGTGTTCTCCACAACGGTAATATTAAACAAATGTCTCTATCCCACTAGAGATTGCATCACCATAATATTTTCAGTTTTACCTCAGTGCATAAATAAACATTACAATTAGATAAAGAATAATTCCACTTAAAACGAAATCTATTCTTTGTCAGTTCCTTTTTTGAAATTGAAAAATTATCATAAATAAAAAAGAAAAAATTCAAGAGCTAAAATTGGTTTGTCAAATGTTTAATGTTTTTTTAAGAGGGTTATAATTTTACTTTCTTTTCTGTAGGTGTCGTAAGAGGTGACTAAGGGAATTTAATAATCGAGGAATGGGCAGCAGCATCCCTCTTAAAACATTACCAAAACCTAACTGGGGCTGTCAAGTCAACCAACATGCCAAGCGTAGCAACTAGTGGCCAAAATCTTTTTGCGGAGGCCTATGTTCAACAGTGGACAGTTAATAGCTGATATGGTATGGGTCGCAAAACTAGACGGCGCTGAATATGTCAACGCTAAGGATCCATAGACTCGACCTATTATCAAGAGGAGTGCTTTAAAACTGACGACAAACGGCGTCTTTTTTGCGGTAAACGCGCAGACTTGTGTCTTCTTAGGGTTGAATTGAACAAGATTGTGTTCACCCCAGATTGAAACTTGATCGAGTGAAGTTTCGATTTCAGATACAAGTCTATTCTGGAATTCATCACATAAAAAAAATAAACTGATGTACAGAATTAAGCACAGCTGAAGTTGTTGAAATATAGAGGTTCGTAATGGAAAACAGCTAATATATTATAAAAGGTAATATCTTACCTTTGTTATATACATAAGTAAGTACCACATATATACCTACATGTATGCAACACCTACTTATATTTCTATTGTAAAATGCATTGGCATTTACCGAGTGGCGCATGCGCAGGTTACAGAATGTCAGTGTCGTGCCATTCTACTGGCGATGGCGTACCAAATCAAAACACAGCAATTGAGCGAGGCAATAAGGTATCAGAGTCGAGTAACTGTGTATCAAAATTGAAGGCCTCTATATATTATAGACTTATGTATTTTTTATGATGTTTATTTATTTATTCTTTATTGCATAATAAAAATTGTACAAATGGTGAGCTAAATGCCGTATGGCATTCTCTACTAGCTAACCATTAGGTGAAAACAGAAAGTGTTTAAGGGCAATAGTGGCTATTATGCATTACACAAAAAAATAAATTAACCTTTTTTTAACAAACAAGCTGACGGCCCATCTGATGGAAAGTGGTAACCGTTGTCTATAGACATGAGCAGTACTATGGACATAACAGAGTATACTGTTTCACCCACACGTTGCCATTCTTGAGAACTCAAGTGTTATTCCTTTGTACCCTGTAAATTCACTGCCATATAGCACCCTTCAAACCGAAACACAGCCATGCAACAATAACTGGTTCACGATACAAACACGAATAGGAAAGAGGTGCCCAAGCAAATGACTTTTGTACAAAGTCTTCCTCTGGTAATCTATTTTATACTTACCTTTTTATACCTTTATTATTTAGGTTTAGAATAAAGTTGTAATCATAATGAATATTGCATATATTTATACTAATAGCATACTAGCCTTATCCCACTACTTCGTCCACATGACCGGGATAAAAACTAACTTATGTCCTTCTCCATTCCTTATAGTGTATATATGTACCAAATTTCATATTGATTGATTAATCCGTTAAAAATTAACACACAAACACACTTTCACATTTAAATATTAGTAAGGAAGTGAAGATATACTAATTTAATATCGTTAGTAAAAACTATCGAAAGAAATAAAATCAGTAATTGGTTAAAAAGCTATATATAATAAAATCTATGGACTTCTCTTTCTCTCTTAAAAATAAAATTAAAACTATAAAGGGTTTCTCAATAAAAACACATTTCAATTTTTTTTTTCTCTAAACTTTCGTCTCGTCTATAGGTACCTGTCTAAGAGTGAGATATGAAATAAATAAGTAACTATGACGCTATAACGAATAGACAAAATTACAATTTAAATAAAAAAAAACTAACTACAATAAGACTAAACAGATGCTAATAGATAATATAGATAGAGACTTGGGCAACTACTTATGTAAAATGATCTCATTGTAGCTTTAACCTTGCAGAATATAACAGTGGATTAGTTATAAGCGTAACTTAACAGGGTAATATAAAATTTAATAAGCCAGACATTGTGTTATATGACTTTAGAAGTTCTCCTTGCAACCGGTTGACTAATCTCTTAAATTTTTTACTAACTTTAAAAATTTTTTTTATACAATTTAGAATGGCAAACAAGCTGACGGTCCTATATATAGCCTATAGACATGAGCAGTACCATGGACATAACAGAGTATACTGTTTCGCCCATGATACCCCTCCATGCGTTGCCATTCCTAAGGACTCAGGTGTTATTCCACTGTACCCAGTAAATTCACGCCATATCTCACCTTTCAAACCGAAACACAACCATGCAAACACAACTGCTTCACGGTAGAAACATATTAGTACATAGTATATCGGTAGTCAACAGTGGAAACTTAATGTATGCTAATCTTTACTACGTATATTATAAAGGTGAAAATTAGTTTATTTGTTTGTCTATTAACTATTGACACATTAATAACTTTACTAATTTTCATTAAATTTACACGTACCATATAGGATAAAGATGGCCTTAGGATACATTTCGTCGTGGTTATGCCAGCAATTAGCATAATGTTTTAAGGATTTGTATATTTTTATAAATAAAATAATATTCTTATTATTCTATTTACAAAAATATTAAGACTACGGGGTCCATAAACGCTGCATATAGAGATAACGCAGCATTTATGATCTCCGTTAATGAGTAACGGCATTCATCGTCGAATAAGTCATCATTAAAATGCTGATAAATCCACGTGCTTGACAATTACGTATCACTTTACACATTTATTTATATACTACTGAATGTAATAACTACCATTTATTTGGACAACGATTCTATCATTATAAAATTACTGTCTAAAAAAGACTAATGTTTTCAAGGTCCATGCATTATATGTGAATTTATTTAACCCAGCATAACTCCTAAACGTTTGAAAAAATTTGTATCGTTAGAATATTTACATCATCCTAAGTGAGACTAACTAAATTCTTTTTTTTTTTATATAAGGCATTCGAGTTTTTAATTTGCGTAGCAAAATATAGTTATTTTAACATCAAATATTTGCTTTGTTCGGCTCAGAAACTAAAAAAATACTCAAGACTGTGCTGTGATATCGTACACCGGGGACAATGCATACATTGATTGATATAACACGTTTATAAAATCTATTGTAACCGTAAGACTAGCAACCTCATTGCTAGCAATCCCTATCAGCCGACCTCCATACGGAATCCATCGTAGTTAATTTATTTTTTAATGTCACGATGGGCCAACTAACCTCCTTTTATCCTCACCTATGATCCTTCACTTCACTATGACTCGCTAGCATATACCGATAGCTTTAAGGGGTAACCCCCTTCCATTCCTTATTAATGGATAATTATTCAAAATTCTCTTATTACAAGAGTTAGTAACACGCAAGTGACGCCTTAGTTGTAAACGTTCATAGACTATGGTGACCGTTTACCGTCAGACAAATTTTATGTTATTGCAATAAATTTATTAAACCTACAAGTCTGGTTCACCACAACGCCAACTCTTGAACGTATAATGAGTATGAATAATTCGAACAAACTTTTGAAGCATGAAATATTTTTATACAACTGAAAGTGTCCAATAAGCTAATGAACCATCTGACAGCCATCGTCTATAGACATGAAAACAATGAGTAAAAACACCATGAAAACACTACGACCGTCACAAAATGTACTTCTATATCTACTTGAATGCCACCTCTTGGATAGAGTAATGTATACCCCTTGTATTGTTGTATTAGAGGTAACAATGGCTATCTTAACACTCACTTCTCACAGAATACCTCATAGTTCCAAACACAATGCACGCCTCGCCGTATCATGCTAGAAATAGGCAATACGTTGCCTACTCAATACTTAAAAATCTTTTACCAGCAAAAGTTTATTAAGTATTAATATGAAAATATTTTTCCATGAAGCCCACAAGGATGTTTCTTTTTGAACTCTATGATTATAGCGATAAGAGTAGAATTGAGATAACCGATTTGTTTACTCTACTAACTAACAAAAACATCTGTTCGCACTATTTTCCCACGTCCATATAGTAGGGTCGATAATTAGTAGCAAGTAAGTGATAACTATTATATAGAAAGATAGATACTTTATATTGTTCCCTCTGAAATTACAGTAGAATAATCAGTCATAACAAAAACTGCAAAATATATATTGTACTTAATCATGTTTTAACGACTGAATAAGTTGAAATTAATAAAAAAAGGAACCTATACATTTTTTAAATTTCATTCATAATAAAAAGATGAGCAATTTTGGAAATAGGCGAAAACAAATATCATAACACAAAATTTCTATATAATTAAAATTAACATGAAAGATTATGCAAATTTACTAACATAATTAACGTAAACAGTATCATATACCTATTAATAATATGTTAATTTAGGATAATTTGGTCAATAAATATTTCATTTAGTCCAGCGTCCACCCTTTTAAGCGTGATTGAGTAACAAATACTTTTACAACTTTCACATTTATAATATTAGTACGATTTCATAAAATAAACATTAAATTAACACACTATACGATGTCATAATATCTCTTAAAAGTACCAAATTATAATATACAAAATAAAAATAACCAACAAATTGTACGTAATTTTTTTTAATAAAGTCCATATTTATTAAATAATCATGTCATAGCATCTTTTCGTCGAAATAACACATAAATAAATAAATGTTTATATTATTTGTCCATGTAGTTAGAAGTAGTCTCGGTATAGAATAGGCCACCCCTTCCTTTCCCGTGGGTGTCGTAAGAGGCAACTAAGAGAACTTAATATCCATACGTCCCTCTTAAAACATTACTAAAAAACTCCCCTTATGGGGAAGGCTTGTTCAATAGTGAATCGTTACCGACTGATATGTTGATGATTAATTGCTATGTATTATTGTCTCATATTATTTTTCTGTCTTATTTTGAAATGAACAACTTCACAATCTTGCCAAGATTGTTTATAAAACACGCAATGTATAAAAAAGATATTAGCCGTTTTAATATTATTCTAATTAATATGTCTATATTCAGTAACCTCTCACTTTCCCGCCAATCGATTATCTTGTTTACGTAATTTGGCTTCGTGCCAGACACTTTCCACTCTTTATAAAACGTATTTGTCTCAGTGGAGCGACCTGAATGGCGTAGTGGTTTAGCAAGTTACCTCGTTCTCAAATCCGATTCTTAAGACTATTTGAATTTTTTAAACAACTTTGAATGACAAACAAACTGGTGCAACACCCGATGGAAAGTGGTAACCGTCGCTTATAGGTATTAACAGCACCACTGTCATCAGAAAATACACTGTGATATTTTCGACATCATAGTGTATCTTGTGATGTCAATGGATTGCAATTCCTGAAGATTCCGATGTTATGCTTTCGTAACTCGTAATTTCACTGCCGCATTCCGCCCTTCAAACCCAAACACAGTCATGTATCGATGTACATCCCCAAAATAGATAACCTTATCATGATATTAGCGTAGAATTAAAAGACAGGAGAGAAAATATATAATGACCAGGTATGTATGTAAAGAAAAAACGAATTAACAAATTTCAACGAATATAGCAGAATAACTAAAGAATGCTTTTAGAATGTTCATTAGGTTTTATAAAAAAATTCAAAAAAATACGGGAAATTCCCATTACGAGAAATTCTACTACTACATTACTACTGTTTTATTTTTTTTTTCAGAATTTAAAATTTACTCTTATCAGAGCATGTTTCTCAATCTGCTACTGAAGATTGAATTTCAGAGCAATTATTTTGTTTAGAGGCAACATAAATTTGCTTGTACATATAAATTATACTATGAAATACAATAGGTGGAATATATTAAAACAATATCAATACCAATCAGCGTAGGTATAAACACAATGCCCGAGTGGGAACATTCATCGATTAATTTGTATGCAGTATGCACCAGCCTGCTATACTAGGAGACTAAACGAGGATTGACAGCACCCACACTTAACCGCCTCATCTTTAAGGTATCTACAGCAAGTAAATATATGTATAACGGAATATCTTCTATACAACACAGAGTGAACAAAAACGGGCAAGAGTGTCTAACATATTTCGTACCCGTTAGCAAAAATCAAAGTGGGAGATCAAAGAAACGAGTTACTCTCCCTAAAATTTGAGAATTTTTTGACTCAATTTCAGTTGCAAATTCACCTCTAGCGCAACCAATATCCCACTTATAAAACCCCATTAATGTCTAAAATGATTGACTACAAACTAAAAGATTATTCGATAGTGGCCAGAGACGCTGAACAAGACAATTTACATTATTTACTGGCCGAATTTTATCTAAATATCGGGAGTAACAAATGACCAATTAGGATACGTTTCCAATAACCAAGACCGTTCCGAGTCCATTCCTAAATGTATCAGTTGTATGACAGTGACAAAAACACAGACGGGGTGGTGTCAATAACGCGACCGCGGTCGTGTGGGTGGGACCAATTTGACACATCCGCCACACTGCCCTGTTAACAGGTTAACACGATCGAATGCATTTACCTACTGAACATGATAGCTTCTTTAATATCTCTACTACTGTCGACGATCACCTGTCAACCGTTAGCTGTAGACATATTGAACACATTTTTTTATCCGATCTTGTGACAACTCTTCCCTGCATATCTTTTTTAAAGGTAATACAAAAAGAAATCTTCGTGTATATTACAAGTAGACAAGAGTTGTTACATACATCTGTACTGTAAAATCAGCAAATCCCGCGACGTCATTAACGAGATCATAGATTGCAGACGTCGCAACTACATCCTATTATGAATATGAATTGAATATAAAAGTAGGTACCCATCCATCTGTTCGTATGTCCTTTTAGTCTAGCGTTATAAAAAGTATAGATGATTTTTAGTACATTTGTGAGCAACGATTGGTATAAAACATATTAATGTCTGCAAAAAAAAATGTTTGATGTTCTCTTTATTGACATGGCTATGGAATGCGAGACCCGACAAGCAGTTTTACTAGTTTTCTTCCATTAGAAATACAAAATAATATTGTTTATTCTCATAATAACCATATTTACCCATTGAGTATAGCAAATCGACAAACATCAATAGATAGATATCCGTTAGCAATTCAAACGTATTAAATCTAATGATGCAACGACAGATTCAGAGACAGGTTTACTCCGGGGCCAACGGCCGAGACAGATCAGGTAATATCAGCTAAACGACATTGAACGTGGCAGAAAAATTGCATGGTATGGATATTAGATAGCATTGTTTCGCCGATCCGACAGAAATTAACAGTAGCACAATAAAAAAAATCACGCAAGTGACGTGACGATAGAGTCCAACGGTGTACCGCGTCACGGTCGTTTAAATTCAAGTGATTTTGCTCTAATTTCTTGCCATAGATCACGCGAATACAAACCAATTCTGTCTACTATTCAACCTTGCTACTATCAATATAAAATCGAATATGGCATGATTCCTTTGAAAAATATCATATTATAAAAGTGCGTTATGATATTGCTCTGATACGTTATGAAATAGAGCGCACCAATTCGGTCAATTTGCACTATATTCGCATCTCTATTCGTATATTATAGCTGCCTATTAATAATTATTAACGAACTAGTCCATACATTCCGTATGAAAGTTAAGAAATAGAATGTAGTATATCATCATATCGTCATAGTCGTAGAATACTGACGGATCTAACGAATATTACATATATAGATCCGTCAGTATTCTACGACTATGACGATATATGTTTTCTGGGGGACAAAACATTAAAACCTTCAGACAAAAGTAAATAAAAAAAAAGTCATATGTAAATTATAAAATATATAGTATTGCGAAGTGAAACTTCCTACTAATTAAACGATTACTTCAGATTATTACATTTAACGGGGGCCAATTAGGTAATAGTTAAATTAGGTTTATTGAAGGTTTTGACTTAATGAATAATATATAAAAAACGATGATAGTAAAGAACTAAGTCTATATAAAAAGTCTTTATGGTTTTTTTTAATATTTATTGCACATCTCGAATCTCACTAAGATGAGTCGCTTGTGCAAGTTGATTCAATCAAGGCGAAACACAAGCAACATTACATCATTTATGGTGTCATCACCATAGTTACTAACAATTAATTATTGATTAAATTGTAGGTTAATGAAAAACTAGAAATTCTTGCGAATTACATAATAGTTTTTTTAACACAGTAGGTCAACGAGCATACAGCTCACTTGATGATAAGTGATCACCATCGTATATAAGCACCCGCAACACTAGAGGAATTGCAGGTGTTTAAAGTGGTGACTAAGATTCTATGAAATAGCGCAAACATTTTAGTATTTTGTATGACTCATCGCTTAGGGAACACCCATCTTACCTATAATTTTTACGACAGCGATTTGTAAAGTGTTATGAACGGATTTCATTACAATAAAATTTAAACATTTTTGAATTAGCATTTTTTATTCAAAATTCAGTAAAAGTTCTTTATTCACGGTGTATACGTTTCGGAAATATGCCGCGAATACAGAAATCGTGAACATGGAAAGTCGAACCACTTATACAGCGGCAATAAAATTTGACAACATACTAGATGAGTAGTTGTAATAAGGTTTGTTTTACTTTTTTATTACTCCTTTTGCCGACGCATTTACAAAGGACACCAAATCCTTTTTATTAACATGTACCGATTAGATCTGTAAATCTTTAGCCGCGAATATAGGAATTGGGACGCAATTATTTTAATACGCGAATAGTGAAAACGCGAATAAAGGAAGTGTGAATAAGAAGCTTTTACTATGTTTGCATTATTTATGTTTCAGTATAATTAATATAAAATACTAAATAATTTACTATTTAAATAAGTACTTTTATTGCAATTTGTTTCACTGAATATATTACAATATACAGTTCCAGTCTGAAGGGTGAAATGTAGTTAGTGTAATTACAATGACAGCAGATAAATGAGCAAATATATTTTAATATAAACCACTTGGGAGTTAAGAAGATACATTTTTAACCCGACAAGAAAAAAATAAACTCAATTCAGTTAGTAAATACATAGAAAATAAAGAAATTTTAAAAGTAAATACAAAGAGAATTTTGTCCGCCATGTGTACAATCCAATAATATAAACAATTAATGGATATTACAAAGATAAGATAAATACTGTTCAATGAGACTTGTTAACAAGTATTTTTAAATGTCACATTTATAAATAAAAAATAAATAACTACATCTAATAACTATATACATAAAATTTCAAACAAAATTCCTTACGAAGTAAGCACAGAAAAGGGAGTGAGTTTACTCAAGAATGGCTAAATGATAGGCTTAAATTTATATCAAGTACTATCAATGTCGTAAAAAATTCAATTTAATTTTTTTAGCAACAAAGCTTTATCAATATAAAACTAGATGATCCGGCAAATGTTGGCATCTATCTATCTATCTATCCATTTAAGAGCTGCGCTCTTGTCGGTGGAACTCTTGCCACTCACTACGATTTTCAGCAAGTCTCTTCACCTCTTGATACGACACGACACCAACTCCTTCCTTGATCTGCCTGATGTAACTATGTCTCGGTCTCCCTCTCCCCCTTCTTCCTTCTATCTTACCTTCTATTATAATGTTCATAAGTTCGTCGTGTCGTATCAAGTGTCCTAACATTTTTCCCCTTCTGTCCTCAATAGTTCTAAAAATTTGTCTTTTTTCCTTATAATAATTAATCGCCGCGACTGCAAGGAGGGTAATCTAACAGGATATATTGTTAGCAATGGGGCTGCTAGCAATATATCATTATTTTTTTGCTATTGCTAACAATCGCCCATCCATAACAATTGTATAGTATGGTATCAACAACAGTAACACTATTTACTACTACTATAAAACTATTGTTTAGTAATAATAACGGTGAAGCGCGCACGCGCATCTCGGTCGTCAACTCAACACAGCGCTTCCGTCCACACGTCACTGCTAGGGAGGATGTCGCAGCTTGCCATAATAAATATGAATGTGATATACATACGAACATGATGGATATTGAGTTTCGTTTGTACTGCAAATACATAATCTACTCAAATAATGTTTATGTAAATAAAAAAAATTTACAAATATACATAAAAAATATTTACATATATTCCAGCTTATTATGCTTAGATACATAATGAGAGTAATAATTTAGTAACAGCTAAAATAAGGAGAAAGAAATAAATACAATTTCAATGTCTGAATTAGGTCTTTATTCTACTAAACTAGGGCAGATAACCTATATCTAAATATTAGGTATTTTTTAACAAATTACAATGCATGCAACACAATTAGTCACATAAAATAAGTTAAGATTAAAAAACTCAATCTATTTTGTAATTACTAAATATGTTACTTTTGTCCTAATTTAATATAATACCTTTTTTGAAGTTCCGTCAAAATATACTTATAATTGTAAATCCTGAACAGAGTTATAATAAGTAAAAATATGAATAATAGAAAAAAAATATATTATAACATAATGGTAACACCAAAATGGGACGTATGCAAGACCAAAATTTGCAAATGTTGGCTTCCTGCGATATCAAAACAAATTTGTGACAGATGACATATACAGTGTAGAAATTATATCAACTAGTTGAGTGTAGACCAAAAGAGACAGAGAGGTAAAATTATAGTTGCAGAGAGATTTTCCTCAAAGTGAGTACAAATTATCAGTGCAATACCGGCTAGAACTACCACATACAGCAAATTATTTTTATTAAATAATTTCATATTTATTTTTTAAATATACACCATACTGGACATGAACTAAAAACAATACTATAAATAAATATTATTTGCTTCAAATTAAGCAGCTCACAAAATTAAATAGAATTTCACAGATAGGTAAGTTCATATTATTATTATGTATAAATTGAGAAATTGAGACAATTTTTATTCTATTTTTGTTAAGGCTTCAGTACACCTGGGTCACTATGCCAGCCTCATAGAAATTATCTGCATACAACATTTGTCATATCAGTTTGTCAGGGATAGCTTTACCCACAGATATAGGTTTTTGACATTATGACTGCCAGGTTGGCTAAACATTACATTGACCCTACCATTATCTATGGGACAGTAGCACATTGTTGAGACTTGTTTCATTTCGTACAGGTAATAAAAGAATACAAAAAATATTTTATATACTGATTTGTAATAATAATGTATCATATCAGTTATGTTACCAGAGGGAGACATTGTACAAAAGTCGATTGCTTGGGTACCTCTGTCCCATTCGTGTTTCAACCGTGAAGCAGCTGTGTTTGCATGGCTGTGTTTCGGTTTGAAGGGTGGGATATGGCGTGAATTTACTGGGTACAGAGGAATGACACCTGAGTCCTCAGGAATAACAACGCATGGGGGGGTATCATGGGCGAAACAGTATACTCTGTTATGTCCATGCTACTGCTCATGTCTATAGGCGACGGTTACCACTTTCCATCAGGTGGGCCGTCAGCTTGTTTGCCATTCTAAGTTGTATAAAAAAAAAAAAAAATATCATAATCCAATTATCCGCATGTGCAGAAAATATAACAATGTATGCAAGGACCTTGATATTTTCCAACAATCCTCGCAATATTACATTAAGGCTGTCATTTTGTTACTTTAAATTTATAGCTGTCATTCTTTTAATGTAAATAATATCGAATGTTATGCAGAGCAGTTATTAGAGTGCAAATTTAATGCCATTTTATGTAATATTTATTTTATTAATGTATTAATTTGTAATCTGTTGCCTTGCTATAAATAAATAAATTATAAAAAAAGAATATCTCCTAGAATTTGGGATCTCAGGTTGTAATTCCAACTGGATTCTACCAGCAAATGTAAAAGGTCTTCAATTGAATTACAATATGTACATTTTGGTGACTGCTTAACTCCCATAAAGCGATAAAATTTGTTGAGTGGAACATGGCCAGACCTTAGCCAGAATACTATAATTAAGTAGGTAAGTTAATTTCAAAAGACACATTCTTTAAACCAGGGTACCAAAGATAGCATATGGCATATGGTCTTATACCATACCCGCTTTATACCTGAGCACTTTTCAGTGGGATCAACATGTCATGACACAATAACTTTTAATTTTACATGTGACTTCATTTGCTTATATACAATTTCTGTTCCATCTTTCATAGATTGTTTAACTACCTTATCTATTGTTTTGTTCCCTAGAACTGCCATATGTTATGGTGTCTATTGAGATTTTAGAGTTAAAATGCCAAAGTTAAAAAATGACTGTGTTTGTGCATGACTCATGCAAAAGTAGATGAATTACAATACTTTACAGTAAGTGGGATATATAATTAAATTTACCGAGAATCAAATTAAGTAAGTCCACAGTAATCTATGTATATCTTAGGTGATCCAAATAGTATTTATTTATTTATTTATAATAATGCCAATAGCCAATACAAATTACATTAATATCTATTATTTAACATGGTACAGAAAATTAATGCAGTTTCATAATACATTCTGTGTCAAAATGAATCTTTTCATAAAAATGATAATCAAAGCATGGTAAAATTGACAAATTGTAAATTGCCAAAAATATCATATATAGTAAAAAAAAAATCAATTATGTTGACTTTTGTGTATTATATGTAAACTCAATCTTGTTATTATTATAGTGATTATAAAGAAATAAAATACTCTCATTTTCTTAACTATACAGTCACAAACTGCTCATTGCTCATGACTTTAAACACAGATAATCAAAATGTTTATACACTAATAAATAAATATTTATATGGTAAAAGACTTTTATGGACATGGCAGAATATTACAAAGCAAATTTTAATACAATATGAAAGGGGCCTGCTGAGAATCAAACTTAATGAAAATTAGTCAATTTAATTTTAATAATTTTCATTAAGTTTTAAAAATTAATATCAATATAAAAACACAATTAATCTATAAGACCTTTGAAGTTCATTAAAAACAAATACATTTGCCATATCAGCTATGAATATAAGTTAGTCTAAACATATTTTAACACTAAAAAAATATTACAGATAATTATTTAATTTGTTTATTAAATGAAGTAACTCTGAGATTTATATTATTTTATTTAACTTTATAGCTAATCAATCATGATTATTGTAAATATTATTATGTAAAAATGTGACACTTGTCCATTTTTTAATTATTACTTAAATGTAAAGAAAAATTAAGAATTATGTTTTGTCTAAATGTAATCAAATTTCAAAGGGCAAACATATCTATTTACTCTGATAGCGTAATAAACAATCCACTGATAAATAGGTACTTTAAATAACGTCTCAAATAAAACAAAATTTCTAAAATTAAGTGTTCAGACTGTTTGTTGTTTCAATATTTTTAAACCTTACATAATGCAGTTATTCCATCGTAATTAGAATCCAATGTCAGAAATTAGCTTACAGACAAACTCTGACTACGTATGTTTAAAAGGGAATGCACAGTGAAAATTACTTAGAATGATAAACGTACATTAATCACAACGCCCATTTTGGCAAATCAATTTGCCAACAATTTAAAATACATATGTAAATAATATAATATATTCAGAAGACAGTAACGTTATTGCAAAATTAATTATTAATATAATAGATTAATTAAAATTATTAATAGGACACAAATTCTTGAAATATAGTAAGTACTCACCCTCTCCGCCCAAGGAAGTCAGCAGTACAGAAGAAAATACAAGCACAATATTCGCTGCCACTCGTAAGTTTCACAGGTAATACGACACAATACAGAATATTTGTAACACTTCGTTCTCAGTAACTCTTCCTCAATTTAATAAATATACAAACAGACCACCGCTAACCGTGCCACAAAACGAAAATGGCAGCGGTAAATTGAAATGTGTAATATAAGTTAACAAAATAAAATCGAGCTGTTGTAAGTTGGGACAGCGCATCTATCTCTCTTTCTCTATGGAAAAAATTCGAAAATGTAATGAAACAAATAGCTATAGTGAAACAGTTGAAACGACTTCTTAAATTTTTAGGAGTATAGTTAGTACCAAAAATTGTCACCAGAGTTCATCGTTCTGAACACGTTTTGTTTCTACAATTTTTTGATATGAATGAAAAATTTCAGGTACATCCTAAACTGAAAAAGTTAAATTAACAACTTAAATTAATATCATGTAGCCTAGTAATAACAAAAAAATCATAATATAGTAAATGAGAAAAATCGTAAAAAAAAATATATTGCAGTAACTTCGTACACGGTTATTATCATTTGAAAAGATTGAAGAGGACGCATTAATACAACACCTTTGAACAGCACGTTATCTATGACAAAGACGATAGTGACTCTTTAACAATAAACAATTGCAAATACCGGAAATTTGTTGAGTATCATTTATATTTTCCTATACTGTCATCTATAACTGGTATTACGTATTACGATTACTTCGTATTCGCCCATTTTTTTTAAAATTTTCTTTAACATACATATACGTCTGTCTAAATAGACAGAAACAATGGAAAAACTTCGATTCAAACACCTCTTTTGCTTCTTCCACATTCATCAATCTTTAACAATCTGCGTCATTTGCGGACTAGTATCAAAATGTACAATTAAATTATAACAACAATTTTAATTCCTAAATGAAGAGTTCTGAATAGACAACTCCAATCGTTGCTCGCTTTCGGAGGGTAGTACAATTAATTGTTTTTTTTTTGTATGAATGATAATGGAATGGTAATTCTGCCTGCGATATTGGTATATGACAATAGGGCACCAATGAAGGATAAAGCAAGCTATTTAGGCCATTGCGACAGGAGATTTAATAGTCCCATTCTAACAATATACCTTTTTAGATTTACCTCCAGGCGGTTCTCCCTAAAAACCATCGTAATTAATTCTTGTGAAATTCGTCACGATAAGCGGTCAGTTAGACCGGCTTTCAAACTTATTCATCACCTCTCACTGTGCCTTGCCAACATATATCGATAGCGCAGGCGAGGTTACCATTCCATCTTCCCTCATTAAAAAAAAAATATCATGCTTAATTATAGACTATCGTAAAACGGTATACCAGTGAAGGATGAAACAGTGAGAATGAAGTCTCGTTTTATGAATCGACACGACAGTCATTGCAGCGAATTCACTCCCCAGAAACCATCGTGGTTAAAGTTCTTCGGCTGACAGGGAATATTTCTATGACAATCCTCGCTCCTCTCTATTACTATTATTATTAAATACAAATATTTAGATCTAGTCTCTCTGATTTGTAGAGTTTGTAAGGATTGTAGAGTTTATTCTTATAATGAATCGCCTCCACTGGTTTGTTGGCAAAGACTTCGGCAGCCAATAATTTTAAATTGACTTGAACTGTGTCTATGAATTGACATGAGACATTAAAAATTAGTTTTAATTTTACGTAATACGTACTACATAAAAAAATTTTTGTTCAGTCAAAAATCAAGAGAATAACCAGAGGTACACTTTGTACAAAGGTCGATTGCTTGGGTACCTCTGTCCCATTCGTGTTTCTACCGTGAAGCAGTTGTGTTTGCATGGCTGTGTTTCGGTTTAAAGGGTGGGATATGGCGTGAATTTACTGGGTACAGAGGAATAACACCTGAATCCTCAGGAAGGGCAACGCATGGGGGTATCATGGGCAAAACAGTATACTCTGTTATGTCCATGGTACTGCTTATGTCTATAGGCGACGGTTACTACTTTCCATCAGGTGGGCCCGTCAGCTTGTTTGTAAGTTGTATAAAAAAAACCTAGGAAACAAAAATTTAAATTGACTTAACACGTCAACAAAGGTAGCCTATATACTAATATAGGTAGGCATTTTATTGTTGGACTTTCGTCATCCAAACAAAAGATGTTTTACGTTTGGTTTTACATACACTACAGATATGAACTGTGAACTTTACATTTTTCAAGTGTTCCCAATTTAGCATTTTCCCCTAAATTTAGGGAGAAAAAAAAAACAGTTATAACAGTATATAACTATTCTGGCCATAAATACTGTTACATAAAAAATTTTCTTTTTTTTCCTTATTTTTTCCTTTTTAATTATTTTGAATTTGAAACATGTTTATTATTTTAAAAACTTCTTTTGATTTTGCGCCATTTCACATATTTTTTCGTGTTCATTATTAAATTACAATATGGAATGGGATGTTAAAGAAAATAGGATTGCAGTGATCGCCTTGTACAAGGTGGATATGGAGTCGTTGGTCATATTCCAGAGACTTCAAAAATTTAGTATCAGCCGTATGTCCGTATAACGTACTATCAACAAATACAACAACACTTCCTCTGTCGAAGATCAGAAAAGAAGAGGGTGGCCGCGTGCAGTTAGAACTTCGAAGTCCGTTAATGCTGTTAAAGCTAGAATTCGTCGAAACCCCATTAAGAAGCAAAAAATCTTATCGCGAGAAATGAAGATTTCCGCTAGGACTCTGTCGCGTATTATAAAAAAAGACCTATAGCTCGGTGCTTATTGTCGATATACAGGACATGCTCTTAATCAATCTTTACAATTAAAGTAAAGAGTCGATCAATCCAAACGCTTTCTGTCGCGATACTCAGGTGAAAGGTACAGAAATATCCTCTTTATCGATGAAAAAATTTTCACGATTGAAGAACACTACAACAAGCAAAATTATAAAGTGTACGCTCACGGTTCTAAAGAAGCTGCTCAAGTGGTTGGAAAGGTACAACGTGGTCATCGTTTTACGTCAGTGAAGGTTTAGTAAGGTATGTCTTATCTATGAGTCACAAAACAACATTTTTGTGAAAAAGAATTGAAAACTTCAACCAAAGTGTATCAAGATACAGTCTTGGATCGTGTTGTAAAACCTTTCAGCAATACACTTTTTAAAAATATACCGTGGCGTTTCCAGCAGGACTCTGCATCTGGTCACAAGACACGAACCCAACACCTCGCTTGAAACCAATGTTCCGGATTTTATAAGAACCGAAGATTGACTCTTATCTAGCCCAGACCTCAAGACTTTAGATTTCAAATTATAGTCAGTTTTAGAGATCATGGCCAGCTCTAAACAACATGGCGACATTGAATCTCTTAAAAAATCTTTGGAACAAGCAGTGGCGAAATTTCGCTTGGAAACAATGCGTATCCAGAAATAGTATCCATAGATTCATGGCCAGACAGATTAAAGGCCTGTATAAAAGCCAAAGGTGGCCATTTCGAATAGAATATTTTTTTTATTTTTTGTTGAGACTTTAATAAATATTAGTAATATTACATTATTCATAAAAAAAAAGAATTTTAATTTGTAACAGAACTTATGGCTGAATTAGGTATATCTATAAGAATGGGATATAATAATGATAATGGGGTCGATTTTATGGCGCCATTTTTGTATGTCGCCGCTCATAAGTCATATGACAAATTTGTATTCAACACAGTCCTTCAATCTAGGGATAGGATAGTTTTGACATTAATCTACAACTAGATATCGATATACATACAAGCGATATAGAACCTTTAAGTCTTAGGAAAGATTTTATCTCATTCTGTATGTTCTACCGCTTGTACAATGCACTGTACTCAGAGGAATCGTTCAGTATGATGCCCACGGACACTTTCTACCAGTTAACATTAGTTAACTGTTTAACATTAGGTGGGCCGTATGTTTGTTTGCCACCTCGGCGGTATAAAAAAATATATTGGTAACTATCGCCCGCGTAATGGTAATGCCTCCAGAATGCTTATTAATAGGATTTTTATTATATTTCCAAAATTTATACTTCTTTATAAATATTATGAAGTTTAAGTAGGTTTTGAGCCTAAGTTTAGATAGAATTTAATATGGAAACAATCTGACTCGATCTTAAATATTGATAAATGTATTGAGCACTATTATACCAATCATTAAACTTGGTACCAGAGTAATTTTGACATTTATATATGGATTTCTTTAAATGTAAATAAAAAAAGCCGTAGCTAAAAGATAAAAAAATAAATATAAGAGTCTAGGGTAAGATTTTAAATTTGTCGGTGGTATGGAATTTCGTCTTGTATAAGTTTTATATAGAGACAATTTTAAACACACTTTTAATGACAGGCATTTTGGAAGTTTTGCAGAGCTCCACCTGTGACCTTTGCAGAAAAAAAGAAGCATATGTATTAGAAAAATTTGGTCAATTCGCTCCTACATAAGCGAATTTTCAAATTGAAATTTTAGGTAAAAAAACAAAATTTTAAGAAATGCCTCAGAATTAACTTCTTTATCCAACTTCTCTATTTATGTGTTCAATTACTCTTTTAATTATATTTTTATTAAGTTCCATTGAAACATAGTACCTGTTATCTACTAATAGTGAGGTAGAAATTTAATATTTCTTTAGTCAGGAGAAAAATATTTAATGTTGCCACACTAACAAAGCCTGTTGACGTCAAGTTTCATGAAAGAAGAATAAATTATTGTGTTCTTTTTTAAGTTTTCTTCATTCAAGTAGGTTAAGTATTTAACATTCCTAGAAATATACGTAAAACTGGAATCTATTGGTGGAAAATTAGAAAATAGTAACAGAGTTTCTTCACTTAGAATTTTAGTTTTTTTGTTTAGAAGTAAGTAATTTATATTCTTTAATTGGAACTTCAATTAAAGTATTTTGTTGAGTTATAAGAAAATATAAATCATGAATTGTGATGTTAAAACGGTAATTGCTCCAGTGAATATAGCTGTTATAAAATACTGGGGCAAACGTGATGAGGAATTAATTTTACCATTAAATGATTCCGTTAGTGCTACTTTAGATACAAGTGTGATGTGTGCTAAAACTTCTGTTTGCGCCAACCCACACTTTGCAGAAGATGAAATTTGGCTAAATGGAAAAAAAGAGTCATTCTCTAATCAACGCTTACAAAATTGTTTGAAAGAAATTAAACAAAGGGCTTATAATGAAAAGAGTATTGATGATATATTCTTAACTTGGAAAGTGCATATTTGCTCAGAGAATAACTTCCCTACTGCAGCTGGATTGGCCTCATCTGCAGCAGGATATGCTTGTTTAGTGACCGCTCTTGCTAAACTTTATAAAGTTAAGTCAGATATCAGTTCTATTGCCAGATTGGGTTCTGGTAGTGCATGCAGAAGTGTTTATGGTGGGTTTGTTAGATGGCATGCAGGTGTGAACCCAGACGGATCGGATTCCATAGCTACACAAATTGCAGACAGTTCACACTGGCCACAAATGAGAGCATTGATTCTTGTTGTTGGTGATACTAAAAAAAAAATAAGTTCTACTATAGGGATGAAGAGAAGTGCTGATACTTCTGAACTACTCAAATATCGTGTTCAGTACTGTGTACCAAAGAGAACAGATGATATTTCCAAGGCTATAAAGGAAAAAAATTTTGGGAAATTTGCTGAAATTACTATGAAAGACAGTAATCAATTTCATGCAGTATGTATGGATTCTTATCCCCCTTATGTATATTTGACTAATATTTCTCATACCATAATTGATTTAGTCCATAAGTATAATGAAATTAGTGGAGAAACAAGAATAGCTTATACATTTGATGCAGGACCAAATGCTTGTCTGTATTTACTTGAAAATGAAGTGCCTAAAGTGATGTCTCTAATTCAACATATTTTCCCATCATCTTCTGATAAATTTGTAACTGGCCTTAATTTTAAAGAGGAAGGATTAAATGAGGAATTTCTAAAAATTTTATCTATACCAATTCAAGCAAAAGATTCAATTAAATATGTTATTTACACCAAGGTTGGTGATGGACCAACTGAAATAAAAGATGGATCACATCTCCTTAATAAAGACGGAACACCAGTGAAGTCAGTATTGATCTAAAAGAGCTGTCTAAACAATGGCCTATGGCTTGAATTGATGCAGCCCGCCAATCTTTTCTAGCTACTACCAATATTGATGTTGACAGAATTGTATAAGATAAATTAATGAAATAGGAATACAATAACAATTATAACTGCATTTTGTTTTTACAAATATTTTGCAGCCCCCTAATGAATTGTCATTTTTATTGGCCTAGATCCTGTTTAATTTGGACAGCCCAGATCTGAAACATACCTATTTTATTATTGTTTAATTTATATGATTTGTTGGATATTTCTCTAGTATTATTTTTGTAAGAGGTTTATTATTCTTTAATAATAATAGTAACTATAATAAAATTTCACTCTAATATATTGTGGACAATAAAAAGGTTTTTGTGAGTAAAGTACTCGTTTTATTTGCATAATAAAAACAGTATATACAAAGCTTATGTACTCAATATCTATTCACTATAATAGTACTGAATTATTAAAATTCTTATCACTAAAATTTACATGGAGATCAAAATAAAAACACTTAGTACTGAATACAATTCCATTTATTTTTATCCTTACAGTATTTAGAACAAAAATAAATGAAACTATCCTGTGTCATTTTATCGTGCAGAAACAGAAACCTGCCAGACTCGGATAATGTTATCTGAGTAACCAGCAAATAGGGTCTGACCATCAGTGGACCATGCGAGAGAAAGGCACTGGGGAGGATCAGATTTGTTAGTCTGTGTTTGGTTAATTATTTCTGGTCTCAGTTCTTCAACCATTTCCTTGCTCTCCAAGTCCTGTAAAAAAAATATAATTTGTAAGAATGATATTTTCTATAGTTAAATTAAAAATTTTATAAATAAGTCACATGTCTAAGTTGCATAAAAAATATATAAGACTTACCCAAATCTTAATGGATGGTCCGAATGCAGCACACAGCCAGTATCTGTTGGGTGAGAAGCAGAGTGCTGTGATGATATCATTATGGTCCAAGGTATGTAGGTGCTTGCCATCATTCAGATCCCAGAGCATAGCCTTCATATCCTTTCCACCAGAAGCACAAAGGGAACCATCAGGAGAAACAGTGACAGTGTTCAAATATCCAGAATGGCCAAGGTGGTTGATCTTGAGCTTGCAGTTAGTAAGATGCCAGACCTGTAAATTAGTTTTTGTTTCTTTCAACCATGTACAACATAAGACACTAAAGTAAAAGCTTATAATATTCTTAATATATATTATATGAATTAGAATTCAAAATGTAGAAATTATTATAAATAAAAAGTATCATTTCAATAACAAAATTGCACAAACCTTGACAGTGCGGTCCCAACCAGCAGACACGATGATAGGATTGGCATGGTTGGGGGAGAATCGAACACATGACACCCAGTCAGTGTGGCCATCATCTTGGATAGTGTATTTGCACTCTGCCAGAGTGTTCCACAACTTGATGGTCTTGTCACGGGAACCAGAGACAATCTGACGATTATCTACTGAGAAAGCCACAGAAAGGACATCCTGCAAGGACAAATTACCAGTTATATAATAAAAAAATTATTGAATTATAATTATCTCTGTCTACTTAGCTCAAAGGGTCCTTTAATATTATTATACATATAATTATTAAACCCAAGTTATGATCGAGGCTTCTATAATAGTCCAAATTATTTTTCTACTAAAAAAAGTTACAATAATTATAAAATGAACTATGGATTAGTAGGTATTTTATAATATTTAGAATCAGTAGAAAAATTTGATATAAATAGTGACTTACACCAGATGTCAGACCTGTGTAATGCAAAGCCACTCGGCAAATCTTCTGCCTCGCAAAGGCACAAACACACTACTCTTCTGCCTCGCATAGGCACTACACTTTTATTGACTTTACCACAATAACCCTACTAAAACTAAAAATTCTGTCACACCTTAGTATGGTCTTCAAAACGCCTAGTGGTTCTTCCGGCAGCGAGATCCCACAAGCGTAGGGTCTTATCCCAAGAACCAGAGAGTGCGTAGTTGCCATCGCTGGATAGTACTACGTCCGAGATGAAATGGGAATGACCATACAAACGCTTCTGAGGGACACCATAGTTTGTTTCATCTCGGGTCAATTTCCATACAATCAGGGTCTTGTCTGCAAATATACAGATTACGTTCGTTAAATATTGTAAAAATTAAACAATTTAAAATAAATATAACTAATATATCAGGCCCATATCCGCTTGCCGCTCAGAAATCGCGTGGCAGAGTTGTTATCATCATTTAGATTTAAAATATAGTTTTAATTAAAATCTCTAGGAGCAGAATATATTATTTCATTAATACAAATTAGTTTTAACATGATTATTTCCTGGATGTTTACGGATAAAAGTTCATGCATCATATTAACATACCATAGAATCTTACCTCGAGATGAAGACAAAATCATGTCCGGATATTTGGGATTGGTTGCAATTTGCGTAACCCAACCATTATGTCCACATAGGGTTCCTCGGAGTTTTAAAGTTTCAGTCATTTTTGATAATCAGTGACGATACAACCCGTACCCCATGCAGTTTAAGATAGAAAGACCGGTGACGTGCCGAATCAATGAATGGAAGGTTTGACGGTTGTTTGACATTAGCAGGGTTTCCAGATGCTATTGTCGATTTTTAACTCAATGTGAAATATTTTTTTACTAAATCGATACGGCTCCAATTCAATCAATCACAAACGATCGTTGCTTTTCACTACATTTTACCATGTTTATTATAAATTAAGCGACAAAAAAGGGCCCACCTCTCAATTAATTTATTTTGCTTTATTTTGTTTCGCTACTTTATTGGTATTTTTGTTGTGTAACTTTACGATTTATAACTACCAAAACTGTCAATAAAATATCACCCAAGCTTCTGCAAACCTAATTCATTTGTCTTCAAATATTTTACCAAAAAATTTATTTTTCTAAAATTTTGCGTTCAAAAAAATTAATACCCAAAATTGTAAAAAAACTATATGCAATCTGGCAATATAGGACAATATCAATATGAAAACAGAAATGAAGTGAAATCTAAAGAAAAATCTAACAACTCCGTGACCGTAAAATGGGGAGAATAGAAACTGTGAGGTGTATAGAAAAATAGTTAAAAAGGTTTAAATATAAAGATTAATTCGAGGTATTTCATGATATTAATATATCTGACTGAATTTAAAATGCAATAGTTTTCGTTACTAATAATAGACAATTGTTATAAACGTCAGCTGTTCTATAAATTGCCTCATAGTTAAGTCTGCGAAAGAAAAAAAATTAAATGGTAAATTTTTAATTTTTATTGAGAAAAATCCCTTTGTTTTTCTATTGTTAAAAACCGGAAGAACGAATTATTTTTTTCAGAAAATAGAAACAACTACAGAGTGAATAGATTAATTGAAACGTGAAAGGGAATAATATAAACGCTAAGTATGTGAATAGAAACGAATATATTTTATATTAGGATGGTATTTTTAAGTATTATGTTTAAAATAAATATTTGTCTCACTATAAGTACGTCCCATTTATTGTAGAGCTCTGTAGTTGGAAAACTATTTGGAAAGGCGAAGCCCACTTGCAATATCGTTCGCTGTGCTCTCTCTAGTTCGATGATTTTTTATTTTTATACAACTTAGAATGGCAAACAAACTGACGGCCCACCTGATGGAAAGTGGTAACCGTCGCCTATAGACATGAGCAGTACCATGGACATAACAAAGTATACTGTTTCGACCAAGATACCCCCATGCGTTGCCATTCCTGAGGACTCAGATGTTATTCCTCTATACCCTGTAAATTCACGCCATATCCCACCCTTCAAACCGAAACACAGCCATCCAAACACAACTGCTTCACGGTAGAAACACGAATGGAATAGATGTATCCAAGTAATCGACTTTTGTACAAAGTCTCCCTCTGGTAAGAGGTTCGATGAGGTGAGATTTAACTGCTCCTCTCCATAACGTAACACAATATTTAATATTTGACCAAGTGTATAGTAAAAATAACACAAGTAAATAAAATATGACCCTTTTGTCTTACTGTGAATACTGACTACTTTTGCTAACTGAACTAGTGTAGGTAAACCAAAGACCTGATCCTGATCCCGGTCTTGCTGGTGAGTGGTACTGTTAGCTGTAAACCCTATTCTTAATCTGTGATTTATAGCATAATGAGTATTGGTTATGATATATTTTTTTAATCTCTCTGTTTCCTGCAATGTACCTAATATGGTCAGCGGAATAAAACTTTCTCTGTGCAAATTATCGGGTTTAATTCAGATTATCCCATAAAATACCCGTAAACGTTCAGGTACAACCAAATTTCTATATCAGTAATAAATAGTAATCATTTATGTTTTTATCATTAACTGGATAAATATTTGTCTATTGGTATTTTTTTTTATTACATATTGAAACTCTATTGATGTAGAAATAAGAAAATTAATTTTACAGAAAGAAACTGACATCGTTAGTGTTCGCGACATTATAATCTCTTATATAAAAATGTATAGTTTATAGCGATACTTTATAGTTATTTTTGTCATTAGTTTTAATCATTCAAATTGTTAGTTTTATATAGACTTTATACGATGTATTTATAGTTGTAAGTTGAATAAAGCATTTTATTGTGTCGAGTCATTATTACCCACAAGTAGAAATAAGTAAAAGATTGTAAAAATAATAGTAATAAGATAATTATGATAAATAAATAGACGCCAAATGGTGCCGCTCTGAAGAGTTACGCGTCCCTCTCACACTCGCCCCGTCCCGCTCGCACAGACTCACTAATGTGAGTTGGTACATGTTATCGTGCGACCGGGCGGGTATAAAGATAGGCCGCCTATCGTCGAGCGGCATGGATCGGCCAGCAGTCGAAGCGACAAGAAGGAAAAGTTTGGCAGCAGCTTGGCAGCACTGAAGATACATCGCAGCAGCATCACCGCTTCGGCACCGCTACAACACCTGCGTGTGCGCCGCCGCAGCAACTCGACCGAGCAGCATCGCGGCAGCGCCATCGTACTATCAACGCGGCTTCACCACCTTGTGCACCACCGTACCAGCTCCACCGTGTGCACCGCCGCACTAGCACCACCGAAGCAGTAACATCACGTGCGCCCCGCCATCGCCTCAACGTCGCACCGCACGGATCCAGCAAACTCACCGTAGCCAGCACCAAGGAGAGAAGACGTTGTCTGGTGCGTTTGTTGTTGCAAACGTACCAGGCAACGAACCGGCTGTCATCGGAGCGGACAGTTTTGACAAGATTGAAGTCCATCCGGGGATAGGCATCCCCAGAATGAAGGGATCGCGGACGACTGCTTGAGAGGACGACCTGTGAAGCAGAAGGAAGGGAATCCGAAGAATTCGGAGAATGCCGAGCCCGGCCAGGCGGCCGGACGAAAAAGGCCCTTATCAGGGCCACAGTGTACCAGTGTACAGTGTACCATCATCGCAGGGGGGGGGACCTACCACCGCTGCTCCTCTCCCCGCGCGCGCCCGTGCGCAGCGCCCGCGATCAGCGATCTCCCCCCCGCGGGGGAGAGAGCGCTCCCGCTCGCGCGCCGCGCATCGCACCATAGAGACGCCGAGCGTCTCCCGCGCCGAACCAGCCGCGCCGATCCGCGGCCACGCGAGTGCTACCACCTCTCGCGCCGGTTTGGGCGACGCCGATGCCCAGCGCGCCCCGCAGGCCGCGCCCGCCGCGAACCGCACGATAGCCGTCCCCCACCCTCTCGCCGCCGAAACCGCCGCACACAGTGCCGCCGCCGCCCACACCGACACCGACGCCGTACCCATGTGCAGGGTACAACAAAGGACAACAGCAAGACCCGGAAGCGCTGCCGATGTCCCGATGTCTCCAGCATCACCACCGGACACCGACACCACCACCACCGCTCCGAGAAAGGGTGCAGGCGATTTGCCCGCCACTGGGCGGCCTCTACCTCCGTCCGGAGCCGCAGGCCCCTCCGTAATTTCGGGCGGGGGTCCGCGCGTCGGTTTGTCACCGAGATCAACATTAGAGTGCGACTCGTTGATCTTGGGACAAGTGCTGGCGACGGACCTTTTGTCCCAGGGGATGAAGGAGAGGATTGCGGCTCTGGTCGGGGACGAGGCGGCCCGGTTGGAGGGCCAGCCGACGCCACCCGTAGAAGAGATGGAGCTGGCACGAGACATGGGCAGATCGTTCATGATCTCGTCCACTAGACCGGTCAGGCGACCCCGAAGCCCAGAGACCGAGGAGGAGGGGCACAAGCGCCCCTGTCAAGAGCCCTCCCCACCGCTACAGCCCACCCCCCTCGCACAGAGGGACCCAAGACTGAGACCGAGGGACACGCAGTTTGCCGGTCCAAGAGAGAACGTTGTGCCAGCTCCCTCTTATGCAGAGGCAGCCAGAGCGCCTACTCCACCGCCTGGGACATCGGCAGGGACGCCCTGGAATCCAGGAGCGCTGTCGCAAGCTACCGCAGCGCCCCCTCCCCCCCGCGAGGCGAAGAAACAGAGAGTCCCGCCGCTCATAGTGGAACATCTGCCGGATTGGGTGCGTCACTTTCGCACTCTGAAGGGCAGACTGAACTACGCCCCTAACGCGCGCCCCTACGGAAAAGGAGTGCGCTTTACGCCCAAGTCGGAGGAAGAGTACCGCGTAATACAGCGGTACCTCTCCGACTTAGAAAAAGAAGAACACATCAGCTGGTTCTCCTACCAGCTGCCGGCGGAAAAGAGTGTGAAGGTGGCCATCCGCGGAATACCAGCGGACACACCCGTCGAGGAGATAACCGAAGCCCTGGCGGAGCTTGGACATTGTCCAGAATATGTCCGCCAGATAAAAGCCCGCCAGGGCCGCCCGGGGTGCATTTTCTACGCACAACTGAAGCGCACCCCGGCGACCATCCCCGGCATCTATCAAACAACAGAACTGTTATGTATGCCGGGGATAAGAATCGAAGCCTGGAGGGGAAAAAAAGGCCCGGCACAGTGCCATAGGTGCCAAAGCTTCCGGCACTCCTCGCACGGGTGCCACAGAAAACTTGCCTGCGTCCGCTGCGGCGAAGAGCACACGGCGCGCGACTGTCCGCGCCCCCGAGAAGAGCCTCCGACGTGTGCCAACTGTGGGGACAAGCACACGGCAAACAGCGTCTCCTGCCCGGTCTTCAAGAGGGAGATAAGCAACCGAAAGGCAGGAGCCACCGCCAGAACTCGCTCCAGATCAACGCACAAAGACCGCACAGTCCCCACAGCCGCGGACAGGGGCAACCTAATGGCCCCGGCCAATCCGGCAACAGAGCGGTCGCGGAAACCGCCTCAGAAGAGGAGAAAGAGGGGGAGGAAAAGCAGAGGCAACAGCAACAGCGACAAAAAGAAAAATGCTTCCGGGTCCGCGGAGCAGGCCCCCGCACGCAGCATCAACACCACACGCCCGCCAGCGGTCGCCGCCCTTGATGCTGACGCGACAACTGATGCAGCAACTGCAGCCCCAACAAAAACCGCCGCTGCCGTACCTACAGCACAGGCAGTACAGACACAAGTCGCCAGCAAGGGGAAGATGGCGAAGCGTGCTAAAGAAACCAGCACCTCCACCAACACAAGCACGGCAGACATGGTGAAAACTATGCTCACCATCCTGATGGAGGTGCTACTTGCGGTGCAAGCCGGATCGGACCCAGTACCGGCGATCACCGCAGGAATGGCGAGGCTGTCCAACACTAAATGGGACTAAGATTGCTGCACTGGAATGCGGACGGGGTCCGCAAGAAGACAACCCTGCTCCGGACGCTGCTTATGGAGTACCGTGTCGACGTGTGTCTCATTTCTGAGACACTACTGGGAGCTCTCGACACACTCCGCATTCCAGGATACCATGCATACCGACAGGACGAGATTACGGACGGCCAGAAGGCATATCGCGGGTTGGCTGTCCTGGTGAAAAGGAACGTAGTGCATCAACCGCTCCCCCGGGTGAATCTCACATCCATGTACGCACTCGGTGTCGAGCTATGCGTAGATAGAAGCCCCATCCGTGTGTTTGCAGTATACAAACCACCACAGAACAGGATTGCAGCTGCAGACGTCGCCGTCATCTTCGATTCGCAGCTGCCCACTGTCGCCGCAGGCGATTGGAACTGCAAACACACGGCCTGGAACTCCAACAACGACACGCCAGAAGGAAAAGCACTACTAGGGATAGCTGAGAGAATGGATATCACCGTGCTCGGCCCTGAGGTTCCAACTCACTATCCCTACATTTCAGCACATGCTCCAGATGTATTGGACTTCGCCTTATACAAAGGACTAGACAGCCAACCGACGCAGGAAGTCCTCCTCGAGGACATCCAATCCGACCACCTGCCGGTGTGCATGGTTATTCCACAAACACCGACATTCCTGACGCCACGCCTCCCACGCCGTCGGATCGACTGGGTGAAATTCAGGGACTCGATGGAGCACAACACGCCCATGATGGCAGTCTCAACCTCGTCTGAAGTCGAAGAACTCGCTGCTAACCTGTCAGTCTCCATACAGCACGCCATGGACATCGCAGCGCAGCCGGGACCTGTAACAAGGACCCGCGAGTGGATCCCGGCTGCCACCAGGATGAAACTAGAAGCGAAGCGCCGATTGCGTAGGGACTGGCAGTCGACACGTTGCCCCACCCTCAAGACGAGGTTGAACAAACTCGCCGAAGACATCAGGCGAGACATTGAGTCCCACAGGAAGGAAAGCTGGGATCGTTTACTGGAAGACGCCGGCGACGACTGGAACAGCATCCACCGCCTATGCCGCCGGCTGTCCCAATCCCAGCCCCCGGTCCGACCACTACTGGCGAGCGATGGGACGCCGAGATACCGTGCAGCAGACCGTGCGGAAATCCTAGCCGAACACCTAGAACGCCAGTTCCAGCCGAACCCGGTTACCGATACCGAACATGCTGCCATGGTAGTCAAATACGTTGAAAACTACCTGGCTCCGCTACTAGCGCCACACGAAGACCCGGTGGTGTTTACGCCGGGACAAGTGCAGCGTGAATTAAGAAAAACGAAGCCTCGGAAGGCCCCCGGCAGCGATAATATCACGAATACGGCATTGCACCACCTGCCGCCGCGCACTATAGCGGCAGTTACACGCCTGTACAATGGTATTATGCGCACAGGGCATTTCCCAAACACATGGAAGATAGACAAAGTTATCACGCTCCCTAAGCCCGGTAAGAACGTATTGAAACCGGAATCGTACCGGCCAATCACGTTGTTGCAGCATGTATCGAAGGTGTTTGAGAGACTACTTCTCAAACACATAAACACATACATCAAGCCCAGAGAAGAGCAATACGGGTTCAGAGCTGAGCACTCCACCACCCTGCAGCTGATCAGGATACTGCACACGTTCACAACGGCCATCAACAAGAAGGAAGTCGCCGTAGCAGTATTCCTCGACATGGAGAAAGCTTTTGACAGGGTCTGGCACGACGGTCTGCTGTACAAGTTGGCCACCCAGACAGAAATGCCAAGAAGGCTCATCCAAGTGGTGGCCTCATTTCTCAGGAATCGTCGGTTCATGGTGGCGGTTGAACAAACCTGTTCGGGTGAGCGTCCCATCCGAGCGGGCGTCCCGCAAGGCAGCTGCTTATCGCCTGTGCTTTATGCGCAGTACACCGACGACATCCCAACCACGGAGCAGACTACACTGGCGCTCTACGCCGACGATGCAGCCTACGCCGCGACGTCGCTCAACAATAAGCACGCGGCGTCAAAACTCCAAACGGTATTAGATGCCCTGCCAGAATGGCTGGGAAAATGGCGCCTGTCGGTGAACGTGCGCAAGACACAGGCGATCACAGCCAACATGAAAAGGACGCCACCACAGCTACGCCTGCTCGGTTCCCCGATCGAGTGGTCCCGCACCGCCACCTACTTAGGGGTGGAAATCGACCGCCGGTTGACTTTCGGAACGCACGTCAAGAAGGTTCGCCAGAAGGCTAGAACAGCCAGGCACCTGCTGCGTCCGGTACTCGTCGGAAACCTCCCTCTCCAGATGAAGACGGGAATTTATAAAACGTACATCCGCCCGCGTCTAACTTATGCCGCGCCGGCGTGGTACGCATTCGTCAGCAAGACAAACAGAAGAGCACTAGAAGCACAACAGCACCTGACGTTGCGTACCCTGACCGGTGCGCATAAGTTCGTCAGAAACGCCACCCTGGAGAGGGACCTCAAAATCCAGCCACTGGACGCACACGTAAAAGAACTAGCGACTAGACTGTTCCAACGCGCGGACGCATCAAAATGGGACCACCTCAGAGGCATAGCGCCTCTGCACGCTAGACCGCCGGAGATGAAGCCATACGCGCGCGAACTCACCCGCTCGCGCGAAGCAGAAGAAGAAGACACGGTCCCATAGTGTAGAAGCGCGTGGCGCCGTCGTCATGGGCCGCTCTTGCGCTGGCAGTATGCCGGGCCTCCCCCCATGGGGTCTCACCTGGCAGGCGAAGACCGCGCCGACCGGCCCAGACGGCGCCAACAGTCTACAAGTGAACCTTAGTGCGTTCCTATGAAAACCACCGGCAAGTACCACCCCCAACTACCCTGCACATGGTAATGTGCGGCGAGAGACACCAGCAGAAGGGGGCCAACGCCCCGGGCTGCTATACCCCCCACGTCCCCTTTATACGGCTACGTGCGGAGAATACCTACCGAGCGAGCGGCATGCACTGCACTGCACTCCCCAACCGATAAGGAAATAGGAGACTTCAGTACGGAACCGGGAGCTTCAAGAAAGGAATTTTATCGTTTCTCTCCAGCCTGAACCAGCACCCCTACAGTCCACGCTCACCTTGCGGTCAAGCTGCACCGTTCAGTTAGCATGCTTTTAATATAATATTCTACCAGTGAAGTTTAACATTCTTACCAAAAAACATGAATCGAGAAATGACAAAAAAATTTGTGTCTAGTTACAGTATACCTTTTTTGTCGTTTTTGTATTTGTTTTTATTATAATTTTAATGTTCAATATAATTTAAAATTCTTTTAAAAAATTTGATCGAATAAAACAAAAAAAGACCGTTCGATGGATTGAATTGAAACTTTGTGGGGTTTTTGTGGGTATATTGAACTGTAAAAGGCACACTCAACATTACTGGTTTTCTCGGTATTTCTATCTTAACGCCTGATTATTCCAAAAGCCACTAAAATCCCTTTTTTTCTTGATTATTCAAATTAGTGTAAAGAATAAAAAAAAAATTTTTTTCGTAAAGCCATAGTTGATTTTTGTCGGAAATTTATTCAAAAATTTGAAAACTCTTCTTAATTATGTTTTGTGATCAGCGGTTGCTGAGATATTAATGGTTAAAGACAAAAAGATCCTTTTTCATTCAAAGTTCGATATCTCAGCGACAAGTAGTCGTATCGAACTTTGCAAAAAAGCAAATTAATACTGAATGAATATGCTATCTGATCCATATAGTGGTTAGGTTAGAAATTTTTTTTCCAAGTTCGTAGATCACAAAAAGAATCAAAAAAATTTTGAAAAAATTTTTATAATTTGAATAAAACTTTTAAATTACAAAAATAAATTAATCTAGATATTGATCTAGTTTTTTGATTAAAGTTACAAATTGATGTTATCCACCCACTTTACGGATTTACCGTTGGTTTATGTTCAAAAATATTATTTTTCATCTATGAGAAATTATGATATTCGTTTTAGATTAAGAATAATTATACACATATCTATGTACATTTCAACCAATCAGTGACGGCATGTTATAGAAATGCGTTCAAAAAACATTAAAACTTAGTTACGTTTCAAACTAAGATTTCAAATTAGGAAGTCAAACTTTGATTTGTCAATACCCAAATTCAAAAGAAAATTTCGTCGAATAGATATTCCTTAAAATAAGTTGAAAATATATATTTATATTTTATTTACTTGTATTAAAGTATTTATGATAATATTTCAAAATACCCTCACAGATGAATAATATTATTGAATCTCCACAAATAATGGCTAAAGCAAAAATTGTGTCGTCTGTAATAATAAAAGTAAGTAATTTTCTTTCTTTAAACTAATAATTTTTATATACTTAACTGATAATGCGAAATCTTGATTTGTTAAAACTATTAAAATTAAGTAATATTGTTATGGTAAACTTGTGATATGTATCACGATGAACGGTATGTCCCGTTCATACACAAGTACCTGTATCATGTTAATGTTTTAAATCTTTTATTCTGTTTTTATAATACAATTATTTGTTTTTTTTTATATATTTATGTAATTCATGTAATTATTAATACCTTGCCGACCTATTTGTAATCTAATATAATACATAATGATATGTATAAATTTTCTTTTTTATCTTATTGGTAATTTGAAGGTAAAATTAATAAAATAATTATATTAACCTAAATTAATTTTAAATTCTTGAATGAGTCTACAAATGGCATCATGTTTTAGTTCGTAAAAACACCACTTGGTGGCCTTTGTCGCAAAATTGACGTCACGCAATTAGTACGCCATTTTGTAAGTGTCCCCCGTAGTTAGTTTTCTGGTTAAAGTGAGAAATAGATATTTCGCATGGTTCGGTGTACAATAAAGAGTTAAAGACATTTTATTACACTTTTAACGTCTCGTACGTTAAATATACAGACCCAAAGTATGGAGGACAAGGCTTCGTTAAAGGAACTGGATCAATGGATAGAGCAGCTAAATGAATGCAAGCAATTGACAGAAAATCAAGTAAAAACGTTATGCGACAAGGTAAGACACCATTATATTTCTTGTTAAATTAGGCAGAATTTGTTTATGAATGGTGATATAACTTTGGTCACATTATTGCTAAGGTTTATACCTATATGTTTTATGAATCACACCTATATTGACTGGTATCAGTAAGGGGATTGAATGTACTATGTAGAGGTTGCATTTCATTTTGTCGGAAGCCGTTCAATCAGCAACATATCTTGGCTAAGATATTCTACTATAACATATTACCACACCCAAATATCTATTTTGTAGGCTGTTACTAGCTTAATTGGTTAGAGGTATTTTTAGACTCGCTACGGAAATGCTCTTTATTAATTCTATAATATTAATTCAGTACCTACTCATTAATAATTTACCTAGTTTGTTGTTGTTGATAGCTATCTTTTATAATCGTTGTTGATCTATTAATTATATAGGCTGTAAGGCACCGCCCGCGTACCTCGCGTCTTCTTTTTATGCGTAGATTTCGACATTAATTTGTATGATATCATACACTTATTGATATCTTTACTAGCTAATAGATAACTTTGTTAAATTTTCTTCTTCAGTGGCTGTAATACATAATTAGTGAGCAAATTTTGGGACAAAAACATTGCTAACAGCTCTTAGCTTACTGATAGATATAATCAAATATTTACCCAATTACTCATGAATTTTACAATTGTTAAGTATGTGTATAGTCTGTCTTTATTTACTTAGAATAATTAGTAAATAATCTTATATTAAAGATCTAATGTAATCATTTTAAAATGGGCAAAAGTGAAAATCCTTCTTATCATAGGTAGTTTGTATTACATCTGTCTCACCTTACATAAAAGAAGATTAGACAGAAAAAATAATAGAACCTTCTCTCTGAACCCATTATAAGCATAATAACATTGTAAATTAATATGTATTGTGAACAACAGTATGGAACATAAATTATCTTAAACAGTAAATCTTGTATATGAAAATAATCTGCAGTAGTGTACATAATTGGTTTATTACAAAATTCTCTGGTTGGTGATCAATCTAGTATTCTGGATCATTTTCAATTCAATGAACCAATAGTAATTAGTAATTTAATCGACTATTATATTTTGAAAAGAAAATAAATAATATAATAATAATAGTCATAGACATATTGTAGAGTGCCATTTAAGTTCAAACTATGCAAAAATTGTAATTATCCAATATTTATTAATATAAATACATTGAATCATGTAGATACTTATATGTACCTAAAGAATTAAAATAATAATTTGGTTATATAATTGTATTATATTTGTTATTCATAGGAATTTTATTTATTTATTAAGGGAAATAAACTGCTCTTTATAACAGTACAGATGCTATATATATTTTCACTCATACATAGGCCAATACAGTTTACACAAAAGAAATTGTAAACATAAAAGTTAGAAAAATGATTATTGTGTAGCATATAATTCCATATTAATAAATTTAGTTTAATATAGTTTTATGTTATAAACATCTAAAATACACTCCTCGCAAAAATTAAGGGAACATAAAAATTTTTGAAATTTTTGGGTGATTTTCAACAGGCTGTATTTCAGTGAAAAATAATCATACAGGAAATTTAAAATAAGGGTTTTGAAGCTTGAAAACTCTAGTTTTCAGATTTTTTGGTGAAAAAATTTTTTGAGCTCCGGTTTCCATGCAATTCTTAAACAAAGCTGAAAATAATTTTTTTCTAAATTTTCTAGGTTTCGTTTTTCACTCTATGGGCATGGAAAAATTTTTTCGAGCTACTCCATTGTATAGGTCTCTTAGCGTGTTTATTCAGCTTCAAAAATCGCTTTGGATGGCTCAATTACGACCATTTGTCTCCGAGATATCGAACTTTGAATGCAAAAGCATCCTCGCAAACGGTCGGATTCGTCGTGCAACCTCCACGTGGTATGCTTTGGGTAACGCTAATGCCGGCGGTAAATCGATCATCAATCAAAGTTTTTGTCAAAAACTTTGATTTCCTTAAAAACGAAAAAAAAAATTTTTGTAAACTTTTCTCGACTTTTCAAAAAAAAATTTTCTTAAAAATTTTCTTGATTTTTTTCGATTTTTTTTTGATAATGAATTTTTAAAAAACAAAAAATTGAGTAAAAAGTGAAAAACAAATGAAATTATTGATTTTTGAATGGATTAGGGTGAGTTTAAGGGACAAAAACCTTGTTCCCTTATTTTTTCCAAAATTTCAATCAATTGGTCCGGGAAAAACCGTTGAACCGATCGCTCCAGGGATTTAGGGGGTTCTTTAAGGAACAATAGACTGTAAAATTTTCCTCAAATGTTAGCTTTCCCGCCCATATTAGCGAAGATACAGCCAAGTAACCAAAAAAGGAGAAAAAGTCACTTTTTTCCACTTTTTTCAATTCAATGTTAGAGGTGGAAAAAAATTTTTTCTTCACTAACTCTTGACTGTGCTTAATTGGAAATTTTATGCAGATAAAGAAACTCGGCGCCCGCTTGCTCTGCGACCAGTAGTTCCAGAGATATTAGCAGTTGAATGGAAAAGGATGCTTTTGCATTCAAAGTTCGATATCTCGGAGACAAATGGTCGTAATTGAGCCATCCAAAGCGATTTTTAAAGCTGAATAAACACGCTAAGAGACCTATACAATGGAGTAGCTCGAAAAAATTTTTCCATGCCCATAGAGTGAAAAACGAAACCTAGAAAATTTAGAAAAAATTTATTTTCAGCTTTGTTTAAGAATTGCATGGAAACCGGAGCTCAAAAAATTTTTTCACCAAAAAATCTGAAAACTAGAGTTTTCAAGCTTCAAAACCCTTATTTTAAATTTCCTGTACGATTATTTTTCACTGAAATACAGCCTGTTGAAAATCACCCAAAAATTTCAAAAATTTTTATGTTCCCTTAATTTTTGCGAGGAGTGTAGTTATTAAATACATGAATATGTATAGTTTTTTTTTTATCCTGATTAATTAATATAGTCTGATCACATAGACAAAGTATGAAGAAAATACTAGTGATACAATATTTATATCTTTGTATCCTCACAAAGTAACATTAGGCATTCATTTCGAGATTTAAAACATAAAATGTTTCTTAAATGCCCAATGCAATATGTGTAATCAAGTTCAAGGATCTTTTACATCATTTAATATTTAAGTATACCTAAATATCCTATGTACATTTAAATGGACAAGAGCTTTGAACCTGCTCATCTTGATGTATGATAGTTTGGGTCTTATAAGGTTAAATCTTTCATCATCATAATTTCAATCTAATTGGCTGTGCACTGCTAAACATAGAATATATCCCTTCCCTCTCTATAAAATAACACAAAAATATTCCTATGCTATTTTCATTTCATCCATAAATAACATTACAAAAGAGTAATAATGGATTTCAATTATTGTATAAGGTAATTAACAATTTTACCTTGTGTTTTTGCTTGAGTACAGTTCCTTTATTCAATTTTATATAGCTTTTATAGCCTTGTGTGTTGTAATAATTTACATAGTAGAGAAAATATATCTACTGTATTATTTCAATTATATAATGGCAAATGCCTAGGACAAGTGAAAATTGCTATTTTACCATTTTTCACTTACTTTAGTTATTACTAAGTATAACTTCAAATTATTTGGGATTAATTTTATACCTTTCAATTTCATTTAAAGTTATTAATAATTTTTAAGTTGAAAAAATGTAACAGTATAGAAATTGTTGGTCTAGGTAGTATCAAAGTAGGGATAGAGGTTGTGGGAATTTTGTATTGACTATCTACCCTCTTAACCTGACAAGTAGAAATTAATGTTTTATTACATTAAACATCTAATTTTCTTATGTTACTTGTCATGGCATGGCTTATGATCCACCTGATGTAAAACAGTAATGGTGACCTATAAACATAAACAATACCATGGACATTACAAAATATGTAGTGACACACATAGTACATAGTATGCAATGCCATTCAAAATAATTTTATAAAAAAAATAGTTATAAAATCCCACAATTAACAATTAGATGTTTTTCTTTATTTATCTACTAGCTTTTACCCACAACTTTTCCCATGTGACCAGCTTATGTTCACTGACTAGGATAAATGTAGCCTATAGGACATCTCCATACCATATAGTATGTGTATACTAAATTTCATAGTGATTAGTTCAGCAATTAAGGCACTGTGAGATAACAAACATTATGATGGGTAGAAGAAAGTTGTATAAGCTATTTTAAATCATTGTAGTAATTATAAGTGCAAAACCTTTGTTCAAGTATAAATAAATAAACATTTATTATTATTATTTATTACTAAACTCACTTTCACATTTACAATATTAATATAGATATAAATTGTTAAGTAACAATTTTATGTACTTTATGTAGGTGAATAAACATGATGAATTTTGAACTCTAAAGTCAAGTTACCTATGCTCAATTTATGTTGTATTAGGACTATTAGGTATATAAATGGCACTAGATATTTTGTCTACTTTTTTGTGTTATAAATAATGACATTTTGTGATTATTTTCTTGTAAATAGTACATTAACTTTTAATTAATTTTGTGAGTGACCTACTTATTTAGTGAAGTGACCTATATACATAATTATTATGAGTTTATACTATACAAATAATACAATTATTAAAAACACGAGTTTGATATGACTTCCCTAATTACCATGTTTATCTATTTCCTTTGTTCATATCTATGAATGTTTAGGTTCTGTATCATGAAAGTAGGTGGTTTTTTTTAATTAAATATTTTTTTTTATGGAATGAAAATAGAAGGACATTCCCACCTGTGCTATTCATATATGCTGGTACCAGTGAGTGATGATAGGTGATGACAAAATCTACTCGGTTATGATGGATTCGTTTGTTTCTATCTGCATATAGCTGCCCCATTACTAGCAATATACCCTATTTTGCTAGTAATGGGGCTGCTGGGTTCTATTATTAATTAATTATCTTTCCCATGGATTAAGTATAATTATTGATGGAGAGTTATGTTCATGTTTAGATACAAATTTATGACCTTCTTGCAAATCGGGGTACAGAAAAACTAGGTCACAATGCTCTAAAGTCTAGCCGATAATATTATTGCTATAGTTATATTGATAACATAAATGTTACACTATCTACATTCTACC
Organism: Galleria mellonella; assembly: GCF_026898425.1. NCBI lineage: Eukaryota > Metazoa > Arthropoda > Insecta > Lepidoptera > Pyralidae > Galleria > Galleria mellonella. The sequence continues at coordinate 800,588 of NW_026442061.1, forward strand.
GCCAATCAGTTCGATTTGCTTGCATGCTATGTTCCAATTTGAAGGATAAAATTGGCAGCGAAATTACTGTTCTTTTGATTCAAAATCGTCATGTTACCTAGGTACGAAACAACTGTTGGTCCTTCTGTTGCAAGTATTCACAACCTACGATACCTTGTTACTATCAGTTGATTGCCACATTTGTTTATCAAAAGAACATGTGTAATATAATCTACAAAACTTGTCTATATCGGTACCTTTGTCATATTTCTACCACAAAGCAATTGTGTTGGTATGGCTATGTTTCGGTTTGAAGATAAGGCAATGAAATTACAGACTTGGACGCTTTACGCTCCCCGTGTATGTACCTGGTGCTGATTTTGTTAATAAGTGGCTGTTATCATTGACCGTCAGGTAAACTGTCAGCTAGCTGTATTGAGCGGCGAACAATCAATATCTAGAATTATAATAACGATGAGACGTTCCGACAATTAGCTTAATGTTATAACGAATAGTCCGTTACAGAGCAGGGGCATTCTCTGATAAATATTTATATTGCCCGCCTACACATGGTAGATGTTCAGCGCGAAATGTTTCCGATTGCTACCACGAGGCCTCATATTATAGATAATTTGCACGAAACGTTTTTAAATATACAAACATTTACTACCGTTTGTTTAATTTTTACATAGTCTGGATGACTCATTAGCGGGTTACCGTGATTCGTTATTAGTATTTGGTATAATAGTAAATTGACAATGCAGTGTAGAGCCGACTAATTTTTGGCGTTGTAAGTTGTGATCAGTCCACAGAATGGTCAAACAGACTTCAGTGGATATTATTATTACACCATTTCGTTTGTACTCGTACACAGGGTGGCGTTAGGCTCTCAGGTAGTAAGGTTACGTTTGTGTCTCAAATAAGATGCCAGTTGTAAAACATTTTAGAGACAGTGATTGAAAATCAACGTTAATAGTGTGAATAATTGCTACCTGGGATGCGTCCACGAGTTTCCAAACGCTACTAAATCGCCAGTTTGTCGATGCTAAAGTGTCGTATGTACTTGGGTTCGTACATTTGTTGGTGGTTCGCAATCGTTGTACTTAGTCATGTCTGCTTAACTTTTAAGGATAAATGCACTGTTTGTATTATACAAGTTGCATTCTATCTATACATACTATGACGTCCAGGATACTCATACGTTATCATTTCTAAAAACTATTTCGGAAAATATAAGGTGTACCGAAATATGACTATATATATATATATATATATATATATATATATATATATAATATTCTGACGTGCTGTAGTCACAGAATAATTTGTTATATGAATACAATATAAGAACTATATACAATTATACAAATGCAGTCCATCCTTCGATATATTACAAATACTCACACGTACATTCATGGTGTACGTATACTTACTAAAGTATATTAGCAAGCAATAAACTGTTTAGGAGTTGAAGGTCTCAGTACTCAGGTGTGTTTAATTTTATTACAATTAATATAATTTTTTATTGGATATTTTATTCGGCCTTTGTTCCGCTCCCTTCAAATATTTACATAAAACAATTGTATATTGTTATGGCACAATAGAATGTACCCTGGAACAAATAGAACACTTTTCTCTACCTATCAGTTGGAGTGATGATATTTAATGTTGTAAAGTGGATATGGATGCAACTGATTTAGGCTCTGGTGGTCTTAGGTTCTGGCGTATTTCGGGTTCGATTTTATTTAGTGATCAATTTATCTCCATAAATAATAAAATGGTAATTAAACCATGTCTGGATACATATTAAGTTACCAGAGGGAGATTTTGTACAAAAGTCGTTTGCTTAGGTACCTCTGTCCCATTCGTGTTTCAACCGTGAAGCAGTTGTGTTTGCATGTCTGTGTTTCGGTTTAAAGGATGGGAAATGGCAATGAATTTATAGGGTACAGAGGAATAACACCCGAGTCTTTAGGAATGGCAACGCATAGGGTGGTATCATGGACAAAACAGTGTACTCTATTATGTCCATGGTACTGCTCATATCTATAGGCGACGGTTATTACTTTCCATCAGGTAGGCCGTCAGCTTGTTTGTCATTCTAAGTTGTTATAAAAATAAAGTTACTTGGTCGGATTATGATGACATTTGATGTAATGATTAGTTAGCACCTAGATTAAATATTCCTTTATTATATAATAAAATTGTACCTAGACGATGTCTGTACATGGGGTATGTTTAAGAAAAAATTATAATAAACGATCTTAAAATAGCTATTAGCAATAGAAACCAAAATAATTTTTAGAATTCTTTTCTGTCTGTCTGTATGTTGACTCTGCATTATACAAAAACTATTGCATAAAATTGGATGCGATTCTCACAGTTGTGTTTCTTAAGATAACTTAAAATCAGATGTATATTTCAGATGTATATTTATATACGCCATCTAGAAGTGGTTAATTTCATTGAAATTCTAAAATCTACGCGTACGAAGTAGCGGGCAAAAAGCTAGTTTGTGATATTTTTTGTTACGTTAAAATTTAGCTCGTAAAATTAAGAATAAAACTACGCAGGTCTATTCGCGTGCAAAAACTAGTTTTAGTACTAATTCAAGTGCCCACTTATAGATATTTCATATATTTTTTCATTACTGATATCGTAGCTGTTAATATTATAAGTATTTTTTATACATTAGAGGTGAGAAATAAACATATGGTTTACTTAAATTACCTTGTAATCTCTACCCGTTAATCGACTATGTCTGCTTTTGTATTTTCCGAACGATAAGATGCCCAGAACTATATTTTTTTATTTGGCATTGGCGTAGTGAATTCATAATACATATATAACAGTGATCTGCCTGTTGGGCCATCAGTTGGAAGAAAACAGCCAATTTTTCAACTTCATTTCAACTTCCCCTTTCCGATATTGCTACTACGAGGTCTGTCCGGAAAGTTCGTATAAAAGTGTTCTGGAATGCGAGAAAGAGGAGTGGGGAGGCCAGGTAAGCGCAGGACCCCTTCCTTATGTCCCTAACAATGCTTCAGTTCTGGTCTGACCGCCGTGCGGTGCGAACTGGCTTGTCACGCCATCTGTGAAGTTACCTCTTAACGAAACCCCGTCGGCATGGAGCCCGCTTCCGTTGAAGAGCAGCGCGTCGTAATCAAGTTTCTCTCGAAACTCGGCAAGAATGGCCGTGAAATTTTTGCCGATCTCAGAACAGTTTATGGGGATGATGCTGTGAAGGAACCAACCGTCCACAAGTGGCTAAAAAGATTCAGAGAGGGCCGAGAAAGCGTTCAAGATGACCCACGTTCAGGACGTCCTTCCACTTCACATTCCGACGAAAACGTGGAAAGAATTCGAACTTGTGTTAATGGGGACCGTCGTTTAACGGTCAGACAGGTGGCTGAAGAGCTTAATTTGGGCAAAACCGTGGTCCACGAAATTCTAAGAAACGAACTTCAAATGAAAAAAATTTGCGCCAAGATCGTTCCGTGAGTTTTTGAGTAAAAATTCCATTACGGTGACCGAACACCCCCCTATTCGCCGGATTTGGCCCCGTGTGACTTCTTCTTGTTCCCAAAAACCAAATTGGTACTTCGGGGGCGGCATTTGGGGGACATAAATGAGATAAAAAAAGCTACGACGGGGCAGCTGAGAAACCTACAACCAGAGGACTTTCAAGGAGCCTTCTCACAGTGGAAACGGCGTTGGCACAAGTGCATTATGTCACAGGGGGAGTACTTTGAAGGGGATAAAATTGATTTACCTGAATAATTGTAAAATAAAATTTTTAAAAAACTTTTATACGTACTTTCCGGACAAACCTCGTATATTATACTCGGTCATAATCCGAACTGGCTTACAAATAAGTTTACAAACTCCTACGTGAACCGTATGGTAACAATGTTTTTTTTTAATGGATGATAATGGAATAGTAACCCCGCCTGCGCTAACGGTATACGCTGGCGGGGCACCAGTGAGGGATGAAAAGGCAGGTCAGTTAGCCCATCGTAATGAATACAGCTGGAATTCAGCACGATGGTTTTCAGGGGAAACCGCGTATTGGTCGACCTGTTCGGGTATTGCTAGTAATATTTATTTCTAGTAGTAGGTATATTGCTAGTAATGGGCCTGTTAGATCTTATTACTAACAATCCCTGTCTCCCGTTAATAAAGGAGTTGACGACGATGGTTTCCAGAGGGAAACGCATGGAGGTCAAGTTGACTTGACAGGACATAGTAATAGGACCATCGTTACTAACAATTCCTTCCCCCCATTTTGCAAGAAGTTCAGTTGCATCAACACTCGCTATGTATCGGATTGTTACACCCCGTGTATGAGTATGTACGTCGTAAATGCAGTTACATAAATTGGGATTGTGTAAACAATGTTAACAGAATAACGCCTCGCTTTGACTACCTTCAATTAATATTTTGTTCTCACCCACACAACACCGACATGCACGGTTCTTTAATGAAATAAGACTGATGTTTCCAGTGAGTTCATTAAAATTTGCATGTAAACGGTGTTAGTACATTGATGTAAAAATTAGTGAAAAATATTTGACACGATAAAGCGGATTCTGTATTTTTTAGTACATAACCTAAAAAATAAACAACCTAATATCGGTCTATTTTTTTGATAAATTTTTTTGATATTTTAATGTAATTTAGTAAATGCATAATATCTTATGTACAATTTTGTGGTGTTCCTAATTATTATTTTACACATTTTCTCTTACAATCTATTAGCAAAATTGTGTGCAGAGTCTACTATAAAGAAATTGAAAACAATCGAATCGTACCTCTATAATCGTCGATTTGATTCTTCTCAGAATGAACAAGAATTGTATAATAACATAACGAATGTTATGCCATTCTTTGTAAGCTATTCTTTGTGACAGTCTATAGGGTACATTACATTATCATATAGGTACATAGCATCGATATATGACGCTCTTGTTGTTGTGTGTATTTTAATATAATTAATTCTATTCAATTATAATAAATTGAGTCGTAAATTTATAAATTATAATTATATAATAAATAATACAGTATGACTCATGATAGTTATAATTTAACAATTTATACTTTATTAATTTGGCTATTCCTATAGTTCAGCGGTAAGCACATTGCGTAACCACGTTTCAGGTTTGATTCTTGGTCTGGCCAAATTAAGTTTTTTTTTTCTGACTTGGTTCGAATCTAGGTTGGCCTCCAGATGTTTGTCTTTTAAATTCAATGTAAAAAGCCTCCAAATCTAACCGCATATAATAATATGATAACAAAAGTAACCTTACCGCTGTTTTTGCAGGCAAAGGAGATTTTGACCAAGGAGTCCAACGTCCAAGAGGTGAAATGCCCGGTGACCGTCTGCGGGGATGTCCACGGCCAGTTCCACGATCTGATGGAGCTGTTCCGCATCGGCGGACGCTCGCCGGACACTAACTACCTGTTCATGGGCGACTACGTGGACCGTGGTTACTACAGTGTGGAGACAGTCACACTGCTTGTCGCGCTTAAGGTAAAGCAAATTTTATAATTATTTACATTACAAAATCTTGTACAAGCATTAGGGCCTCTATACTCGAGGTTGATTTGAAGTCGAAAAATCGGCCGCCTACTTGATTCTGCTATGTATGGCCATAACCTCCCATTTTTTTATGGGTGATAATGGAATGGTAACGCCCCTCGCGCACCTGTGAGGGATGATAGGTGACGATGAAAGCAGGTCAGTTAGCCCATCGTGACGAATTCAACAAGTATTGTTCACGATGGTTTCCAGGGGGAACCACATGGAGGTCGACCTGATAAGATGTATTGCTAGTAATGGGTTCATTAGACCCCATTATTAACAATCCCAACCTCCCAATGTACACAGATCCTTTAAAGAGTGACATTGCTTCGTGAAGCACATGAAAGTACTAGGAAGCTTCTGCGCTTCCGAGAAATTGGGATGCCTATATTATTAATAACTCCATATGCAATACGGTTCTAATAAGAGTTTAAGTGAGGGTAAGAGGGTTTCCTAATTCTATAATATATTAGAACAAACTGTGATGAACAGACAGACATATTCACACCATAACAGTTCCTATGTAATATTTTATGTTTCTGTTATACAACTTTGGTATGAAAGAAACAATTTAAATTATCTGTATGTATTGCTTTGTTTTGGATGATAATTGAATGGTAACCTTGCCTTCGCTTACGGTATATTCTAGTATTATGAGAATGAAAAGCAGGTTAGTTCATCGTGACGAATATAACTGGAATTCAGCATGATGGTTTCAAGGGAGACTAGGGAGGTATATTGCTAGCAAAGGGAGTGGTAGTTCTCATCACTAACAGTTTTATTCCTCTCGTGCAGATAGGGTTTTTTTTCATGGATGAAAATGGTATGGTAACCCCGCCCACGCTATCGGTATACATTGACGGGGCACCAGTGATAGATGATAAAAGAGGATGAAAGCAGGTCAGTTGGCCCATCATGGCGAATTTAATAGGATTTAATTATGATGGTTTCCAGGGGGAACCACGTGTAGGTCGACCTGATAGGGTATATAGCTAGCAATGAAGCCCTTAGACTCTATTACTAACAATCCCTTTCCCCTCATGCAGATAGGGTTTGTGTCCTGTGCCATTATCTTAATTCGAATAAAACAAGCTATCCTAACTCGGAGACTCTGGTTATAATTGATCTGATTATGGGTTACTATTATTAATTGTGAATATGTGTTATTAGGTTTATATGGCATTAGTCAAATATTATAACTGATTCATGTGTTCGTGTTTCAACCGTGAAGCAGTTGTGTTTGCATGGCTGTGTTTCGGTTTGAAGGGTGGGATATGGCGTGATTTTACTGGGTACAGAGGAATAACACCTGAGTCCTCAGGAATGGCAACGCATGGGGGTGTCATGGACGAAACAGTGTACTCTGTTATTTCCATGGTACTGCTCATGTCTATAGGCGACAGTTACCACTTTCCATCACGTTGACCGTCAGCTTGTTTGCCATTCTAAGTTGTATAAAAAAAAATGTACAATTGTTGTCATACTATGCGTAATGTAATGTACAGACAGATATATATTTGCTATTAAAATAACAACCGATACATGTTTGGAATGTGTATTATTTAAAAAATTACACCGGTAACGCGTAAACATTAACTGATCGCTTCATATATACGTAATGTAGGTACACGTAATGCACGTGGAATACATCCATGTTTATCAATAAATTAATCTATAAATTATATATAATTATACTATTCGTATGGTGCCCTTTTATATCAGTTTGCAACATAAGCGGCGAACGAAGTGTTTTTAAATTCACTTCGCATCTTTATATCATCTATTTTTGTAATATTGATAGCATTATCAAGAGAGATTATTTTCACCTTTCGATAACAACTTTCACGATCGTCTATCAATTGTTTTTTCTAAAAATCTATCAAATGTAATAATAAAGAATATAAATCCTTATCAATCCGAATATCTAATATAGGAATCTCTTAGAGTAAGTTAGCCGTGTAGGTCTTGGCATAGAATAGGCCATCCCTTCCTTTCTCGTGGGTGTCGTTAAGAGGCGACTAAGGAAGCTTATGGTGGAGGATGGCAGCAGCGTTTCTTTTAAAACATCACCAAAAGCGCCTGCTAAAGCGTAGCAAAACGCCTCTTATTGAGGAGGCTATTTTCAGTAGTGGACAGTTAACGTCTGATACAAGCTCGTTTTTACACACTATTTTGTATATACAATTAGTAACATGATTTGTTGGTTCTTTGTTTTACAAACTTGGGTAAGTAAGGCAGGAAAGAGGAGGCATATTGTTGGGGTCGGTTCAATTTAAAATATTTCAAATTGATGCGACAATTGAGTGAATTTACAGGGTACAGAGGAATAACACCTGAGTCCTCAGGAATGGCAACGCATGGGGAGTATCATGGACGAAACAGTACTCTGGTTCATGGTACTGCTCATGTCTATAGGCGATGGTTGCTACTTTCCGTCAGGGAGGTCGTCAGCTTGTTTGCCATTCTAAGTTACATAAAAGAAAAGAAAATTTTAGCAAAAGCGATTACGATAAATAAAAAGAAATGTGCACAAAAGATAAATTACATAATTGTTTTTTCTTTGTTTTGTGTACATCGAATCTAACATACTGGGTTTTCGAATCAAGTAAACAATATTATTGTTTTTCTCACAAATACTAATTTGTGATTCAACAATTGTTTTGCGTCACGATATACCTATATCTATCATTATAGTGATAACATGACTTGTATGACGAGCTCTTTGTCTGTACAAATACCTCATCGTTAAAGTTATATCGTCAGTCAATTTCAATCGACATAGAAGTCAGAATATATCTGACTTCTATGTCGATTGAAAGTATATTATTTATTATGCAAATTAATGGTTTAGTTAGCAAGCCCGTCATTTGAGAACGGCTGTCTTGATTTGGCTAATTGTTTAATGCTCGTTCGTTGTTTGATCTTTCGGCCCCAGATTACTTCCGAGAGCGATTTTCCTTTAGAGTCCCCGATACTCGTGTGCATTGTCTAAAACAACATACAATAGAATTACTTTTATTAATGTAATTGGTAATTAATTATCCCTTAAAAACTTATTTATTTATTAAAAAAATGTTTGGATAAAACAATTGGGTCAGGTCAGTGTTACTATTTACGCGTCTGGGTAGTTTCAATAAAATCAGACGCCCAGTTTTTTTTCATGGATTATAATGGAATGGTAACTCCGCTTGCGTTATCGGCATACAGGCTGGCAGGGCACCAGTGAGGGATACTAGGTGTGAATGAAAAGTTAATGAGCCCATTGTGATGAATACATCTGGAATTCACCACGATAATTTTCAGGGATGTTTCAGTACGACAAATTCGTCATGTGGTTCTGGCATAGAATAGGTCACCCCTTCCTTTGACGTGGTTGTTGTTAGAGCCGACTAAGTAAGGGCAAGGGATTAGCAGTAGTGTCCCTCATAATCCCTGCTAAGCCTAACTGCGGTTGCCAATCCTCCTGCCAAGCGTGGCAACTACTGGCAAAACCCTCCCAAGGTAGGTTTATGTTCAACAGTGGACAGTTAAAGGCTGATATAATGATGAAGAAAAAATTTTGGGGAGACGGACCACGGGATAGTCAACCTGATAAGGTTTTTTTATACAACTTGAAATGGCAAACAAGCTGACGGCCCACCTGATGGAAAGTGGTAACCGTCGCCTATAGATATGAGCAGTACCATGGACATAACAGAGTATACTGTTTCACCCATGATACCCCCATGCGTTGCCATTCCTGAGGACTCAGATGTTATTCCTCTGTACCCTGTAAATTCACACCATATTCCATCCTTCAAACCGAAACACAGCCATTCAAACACAACTGCTTCACGGTTGAAACACGAATGGGACAGAGGTACCCAAGCAATCTACTTTTGTAGAAAGTCTCCCTCTGGTATATTGCTAGCAATGAGACTGATAGTCCACATTATTAACAATCCTTTCAATCCCGGCGTTTGATATTAACTAGAGCAGCCTCTAAGAACGGATATAAACTAGGATAAATCCTCTGTTCTGGGCTAGTAATGCGTGTACCATAGGCTCAAGACACACTCTTTGCGTTTAATGTTGTTCGTATCAGTTTATTTGCAATTTTAGCTAATATAAAAAAAAAAAAACTTGTTTTACTTAGCGTCGCTGTAATGATTCTCAGAATTCCTACATATTATGCCATATATCCGGCAGTTCGATATTATACTTAATTTTTATTCCCGGTAATGAATTTATCTGATACATGTACAGTCAGTGACAAAAGTTGCTGACATAGCGTACTTGGGAAGTAAGTAATCGGACCGTTCGGAATGTTGAATATGGTCTTAGTTTTACTTTGTTGAGATAACGCGTCAGTATAATGATTGTGAAGTAATGTCCAAAAATAGCCGCTAATTAATTCGGAAAACTTGGCACTCACATAATACGGTATTTATTGCGTGATAATTGTACTTAGTTTAGGACTCTCCTATTTTTGTTGCTATTTATGCTTGAATGTAACAGAAAGTGACCTCTGACTACTCCACTTCTAAACGTATCACTTATTTATTAATTTATAATAAAATAGTATATGCTAGGTAATGTAATGGCCAACCGTACAGACTAATATTTTTACAACCAACTTTTTTTTTAATTATTTTAATGTCGTTTACACTTATGTATTTTAATGAAAAATAATTTAATGAAACATTTTTAACTAGTACAAGGAAATTTACACATAATGTATTTTATTCATATTTCTTTTTTTTTTTAATTATTTTTGTTAAGGAATTTGCGACTGGCTCTTGGCCACAACAGAATATCAGTACTCTATTGAGAGTAAAACAATAAACTGAGTTGTACCAATTTTGTTACTATGGCACACGCAGTAAAAAAATTGTTTCTTGTTTTATATATTTTCCCTTTTTTTGTGTATGCTTTCATTTATCTCTTTTTACTGTGCATCTGTTTTTATTTGTATGCTGTAATTTAAGTAAATTATATATCTATCTATCTAATCTCGACATAGTGATAAATATGTACGGGAACATACTTTTAAATGTAGATAACTTACTCGGTAGAATTCCCTGTTACTTTTTATTTTACTGGTAGGTTTTGTCATCGTACCTATGCTTGTCGCGGTGCAACGTGCTCGTTGTTTTGATCTAAAGGGAAAAATTGCCAGTGCAATCATGACGTCATAAGAGGCATTACACTCCAAGGACGTGACTACAATAACACCGCGACACTACATAAGCAGCACTTTTATGGATGCCATAATAATTTTTACATGATGTCGTAATTATAGACATAATAATTTGACATTGCGATAACAGAACAAGAGAGAGAGTACAAAAGCTGTCTGCATGCGTAACTCTGTCCCTCTCGTGTTTCTACCGTGAAACATGGCTGTGCTTGCATGGTTGTGTTTCGGTTTGAACATTAAATACATTGACGATGGGCTATGAATTACTATACATACACCAGAAGCTATCAGGACTTGTTTTCGAAACTTGAACTCTAAAATATCACTTACAGAATTAATTAATTGAATTGATATTTATCTTGCGACAAATCGGCGCTCGTGAGTGGGCTTCTACAATTGCCTGGTATATGCTAGTCGACCAACTTGAATTAGTTTACGAAAACGATCTTGTTTACCACTTTTATTAATTTGGCCTGGGTGCAGTCAAGTAATATTAAAATGGGGAAGGTGTTAGCTATGCAAGTAACCCCCCATTTTTTTTTAATATGCCCTGTTGACCTCCACGCGTTCCTCCTTGGGAACAGGCCAGCTTCATTTCTGGTAAAGTCACTATAATTGACTAATTCACCGGATTCCGACTTCATTTCTCATTGATATCTCGCCATTGTAAAGCAAAGCATAGGCGGGATTACCATTACCTGACGATCTTGGTAGTATAGCAGTGTACCATCTTACTATGTTTACCGTTTGTATTGATGGTTATCATTTGTATTGATTCGTGTAATTAAAAAAAACTGTCTAAAAAATATTAAATAGGGCTTCTATTTGTTACAATAGGTGGCTCGACTTACTTTGGGATTAAATAGCTTTATGTGATATGTCTGGAGATTTTTATAGGTATTTATATGCATTAAAAATATTTAATGCCAAACGTGGCGTGATTTGCAAAGGCCATGGTATAATTTGAACAATTATAATAATGCCTAAATTTCTATTGCAGGTGAGATATCGCGAGAGAATAACAATCCTGCGCGGCAACCACGAGTCACGTCAGATCACCCAAGTTTACGGGTTCTACGATGAGTGCCTCCGTAAATACGGCAACGCGTCCGTGTGGAAGCACTTCACCGACTTGTTCGACTTTTTGCCGCTGACCGCGCTCGTCGATGGCCAGATCTTCTGCCTGCACGGGGGGCTGAGCCCCTCGATCGATACCCTTGACCACATTCGAGCGCTCGACCGCCTGCAGGAAGTGCCCCACGAAGGGCCTATGTGTGATCTCCTGTGGAGCGATCCCGATGATAGGTGAGTTTTGTTATGCTACTTGCAATATTAGTTATTCTAATATTAGTACCTATTAGGAAATCCTATTATTTTGTATGCACCGGATCTCTTATATATCATATCAGGAATTTCTGAAAACTTAGTTTTTTGTGGATAACTGGATTGGAATGGAACAAAGGAATCTCTTCTCTATGTATGCATTTTAAGCGTTCGTTTGACTACTTGATATATACTAAGTTGAACACTTGTTTTAATTTACACACACACTCTTCTAATTCTTATTACGATTAAATGATGCCTCAAAATTGTTATAGTCTAGAAATTTACTGAAGGTTTTTTTTTTTAATTTCTACGATCTAGTTCTCCTGGTTTGTAATTTCTTAAAATAAAATAACATATAGTGTATAAGACTATCAATGGCAATCCAGCAATAGCATTAATTTTATATCCATTTTGAAAAAAATGCTGAAGAAAGAAATATAAGATAAACTCCTTCATACACGGCTATTTTCGTTAATTTATTATGAAAGGTTTAAATTTTTTCCAACATACTTTAACGTCAAAAACTTTCAGTTTTGTGAGTGCTTTCATACCAACGTATGGAGCAAAACAAACATTCCAGTTGGAAATCCTGCTGTAATATTTCGTGTCGTTCACAGTTGCTCACTTATACTATAGTTACAAGTTGCATCTAACATACGCCCATATGGGTGCTAACTCAATTTGCATGCGCCTATTTATTGTATCATTGTACCTCTGTAGTGCACTTCGCCTACCTATGTAACAATTTATACTGTCAGTACTCAATGACATTGGTCGTATGCAATACTTTTAGTTAGAACTAAATTTATTCGCGATTTCCGGGTTATCAGGTTCAAAAATTACCTATTTCCTGTTTATAATAAATATTACGTGTTTTTTTTTTTTCTTTAATGGCTGAAAATTAAATAGTGACCCCGCCGGCGCTATCAGCACGTTATACACTGGCGGGGCACTAGTGTGAAATGATGTGAGATGAGAATGAAGAGAGTCAGTTGGTTTCCAAGGGGCACAGAGTGAAGGTAGACCTGATAAGGATAGGATATTGTTAGCAATGGGGCTGTTAGACCCCATTAATAACAATAGTTTTCCTAATACTACATGTATTGTAGCCAAATGGCGGTCGTGATGTTAAGGTATGTCCTTGTTAGTCGATCGATCCGGCATAGGGTTTTATTTCAAATTTTTTCTATTGCATTGGTTTATTATGCTTGGTCACAACGTCGACATTCCATGGATACTAAATCTATGACATTAAAATATATCTATATATGATTACATATGGTTAAATATGACTATATATGGGTATACAGTATTTAATGTCTTTTTAAGGTGAAATTGCTCAAATTTTACAATTTATATTTAAAAATAGAACCCGTGGAAGAACACTAGTGTTATCTTAATTATAAAGATGAATAATCATGAGTCATACTGGATTATTTATATCGGCTTTACTTACGTTTACCTGTTCGGGCAACCCTGAAGATAAAAATGTTAATAAAACAGATAAAAATACTTTATATTTAAAAATGGTATTGTGTCCCACAAGAAAAAAAAAAAAAAAACTAATTCAATTGTGACAAAACCAGTTATTTTGAAAAACTGCTAAATGGATTTTGATAATATTTCTATGGGACCAATATGTAGTATTATTTTAGATAAAAAAGAGTAATTTTCCAAATCGGTTTAAAACTGACGAAGTTATGAGTTAACAAACATAAAAAAATATGACCGCAATGAGAACCTCTGCTGATGGTCCACTTGATAGAAAGAGCCGATTGTCACTTATAGACATGAACAGTGCACATGAACATCGCAGAATACACTGTGACACCTTCGGTATTGAACTGAAGGAAGACAAGTATAATAATTGCACTATCATATTTTACTTATTTAAACTTTAGTGGACAGTGAAACTCTATGTACATTTGGCGGACTTAACACCGGACGGTGTTCTCTACCAATCAATCATTGGGCAAACCGAGATATAAGTAGGTGGTGCATTATACCAAATCCCATCCTTCAAGCCGAAACAGCTATGGAATGAAATAGAGATCCATGCAGACAGCTTTTGTATAAAATCTCCCTTTGGTAATGATCCTCATTTTAATTCAATGCTTTTATTTGTCACTACAGAGGCGGATGGGGCATATCGCCGCGAGGTGCCGGTTATACCTTCGGCCAGGACATCTCGGAGACGTTCAACCACAGCAACGGGCTGACGCTGGTGTCGCGCGCCCACCAGCTCGTCATGGAGGGCTACAACTGGTGTCACGATAGGAACGTGGTCACTATATTCTCAGCACCCAACTATTGCTACAGGTCAGTTCAATGTGCCAGATACATACATAGATAAATACATTTATTTGCTTTTTTGATCGTGTATTTTTTTAATCTGGATTTAACGTAAACAAATTAAAGGCTCGTCATATAGAACGCTAATTATGTCTATAGCTGACTATAGCTATGATTAGTGGTATGGACGTCACTGTTTTTAATACAACTTAGATTAGCAAACATGCTGTCAAACTAACATTTAGTGATGTATGTTGCTTATAAACATGAATAGCATCATAGGACATTACAGGGTACACTGTGATGTCTATGATATTTATAGAGTTTGGATGTTACGAAGGTAAACATTATAATTTCACTGTTATATCCACTCTTCGAATCGAAACAATGCAAACAACTGCTGAAGGCAGAAGTAAGGAGAGAGTTACTCGTGCAGTCGAGTGAATAGCGCTTCTTATATTAGCGCTTCTTAGTATAGACAGGAAGAATTGTTGCAACTAGAATTTTTTTTTGACATTTTAAACTTATTACTTTGTCCAAATATAGTTTTATTTGATTTGATAGCCTTTATTATTTGGATATAATTTAATACTAACCCATTGTGTCATCATCTATGTTAAATATAAATGCTAAAACTTTTAAATAACTTTGATTTTATCCAAGATGGTATCATTAGTTATTTTAATCATGTTTTAATATGAATATAATTATTTTTTAATATTTGGTAGTTCACATAATTTATTTACATTAATTTATTTGTTACAGATGTGGTAATCAAGCAGCCATTATGGAATTGGATGACGCGCTTAAGTACTCATTGTAAGTAGTAATTTTGGTGACATTCTTTACGAAATAGTTGGTATAACGTATCTAAACATATGTGTGGATTTCAGTTTATGAGGTGTCGTTAGATTTGTGTTCTATGCAGTAGGCTGTACGATTCAATTTTAAATAATAGAGATAATTTCTCAAAAACATGCGACAATTTTTACTTTAGAAAAAAAACAATTGTTTCGTTATATATATTCTTCTCTTTTCTTTTTACTGATAAGCGTCCTAATACTGCTGGGCAAATTACGCAGCGCGATCTAGTCCTGAACTAAGCAGGGTTTATACTTTTAATATTAGATAATTGAACACTAATTGAAATACATACTTTTTTTTAGTAAATACATATTATAAATAGCAAAATATCCCGAACAATACAGAGAGACTTATGATTACAAATGTTAGTTATTGTGAGGGATCAAACCCGCAGCCACTGTGCTTAAACATTAGGTAATTATAATTGGGTGTTACGCCACGTGAGTCGCGCGTTGCCGACCCTGAAAAACATCTTTATCCCTTTTTTTAAGAACTCCACTCTGTAGTCTTTTAGAAAACTTAAACAATATCTTGAGAGTTATATTCGTCATTTATCCAATGGAATATCGCATTTCGATTAGGGTTGTTTGTTGTTTGTGGTAACGCGGCAACAAAACAAATCCTATTATGTATTGGACACCTTACAAGTAACAAAGCTTTATCGTATCAACATTCTCATGGAATGATTATCAGCGCAAAGTGATGACTGAGTTTGTTGAAACAAATTCAAAATGTCGACGTTACGTCGAATTATACTATGGATATTGAAGTTTATGACCATATACTGCTGTTTTTTTTTTTAATGCTTATAAAGTACCTAGATTCTAATGTATGTCTTGTCTGTCCAGCCTTCAGTTCGATCCGGCCCCGCGGCGTGGGGAGCCGCACGTGACACGGCGGACGCCTGATTACTTCATGTAGGCTGCACGTGAGTAGTTCACACTTGACGTTATATTGTTGCTAGTAAATAATCGTGATGCTCAAGACGTTTACATTATTATGTTACATTGTTGATAATTAGTAGTAATTTAGTGTTGAAATCGCATACAAGAATGTATGTTTTTCATATTAAAAATATAGTTTTGTCTACAATGTATAGGATAATAGTTCAGTAAAATTAAAGATTTAGAGTGGTTATGTCTGTATTGTTAGGAAATGCTTCTAAAAATAGTTACACAATCTTGCCTTCGTGACATTTTTGATTAGTAAGTTTTAGTATTTCTCCAAAGGAATGAGACGTATATGCCATATTAATTTCTGAACCAACATACAAGAATTAAGTTATAACCCCATATCTGTCTAGTAGGTTTTGTGTAATACGTGCGCAGGATGGGCTAGTTTTAGGGACTTTATCATACAAGATATAATGTGATGTGAATTGGTGTAATTGAGTCATGGTACATTGAGCTTTTATATATTATATTCCAGTTGTCTTTTTCAATTAGTCGTCACTTGGCGTTATTTTTGTGAGCGGCTGATATATTATTTTAATGTACCTCTATTGTCGAGCATTCTTGTTAGTTTTTATAATAACATATTATAATAGCTTACAACAATTTTAACAATAAAACTGTATCGTAATAGGAAGCGTTGTTTGCAGCGGAGGCGCATATCAAGCAGGAGTGGTGGCGGGGCGTACGGGCGATACGCATGCGAGGCCAGCGTCGCCGCCTCGCACGCCGCCGGCCGGCCCCCGCCGCGGCCGCCGCGGCCGCCCCGGCCGCCGCCTCCACTGCGCGGGCGCTGCGCCGCGCGCATCGCGCTCAGCTCGACAGCCTGATGCGCGTCGCACAGTGGCTCGCCAACGTGTGACCACCGCCGACCGCCGCCACCACCACCAACACCACCAACACCACCACTACCACTATCGCCACCGCCGCAGCCGCCGCCGCCGCCGCGGCGCGCTCGCCACCGCGACACGTATTCACCACTCGATATTGCATGGGGCGAGAACGTCCACAGACAATTTAAATAGATGTCGCAGTCTTATCTATTGTGCATGCCAAGTTTTTGGCCTAAGGAAGCTCAGAAGAACACTTAGACTCGGGATAAATTACGATTCTGAGATCTTACATGAAAAAATCAAATTCTTAACAGAAGACAGTATTTTTAGAGTTTGCTGTTAATAAATTGCTTTGTAATATTACAGTAAGTAGAAAGATATGAAACACTTAGTATTAATTGATGGTATTTGCGATATCTATTTCGATCTGTCTGTGGAAATATCTCGGACGACGCAGTAGGTTGTGTATTCGCGTAGTAGATTCGGTACGAAGGCCGATATGGAATTAAATAATTTTATCGGAATTGCAGGTGTGTGGCCCCATTTACACTACAAATATCGCAGGTTTTTTTTATGCCATAAATCTTACGGGATAAGTAGCGCATGCATGTATTTATTACAGAGCGATTTACACGTCTTTTGTACTGGAACAAACCTAAATATTTAAACTACGTGTGGATGGCTGTATAATCAAAGTATATGCCACTATTTATTCCTTAAGATTTTTAAGAAAAATGTGCAAGTTTTCCAAAAACCTATTGTCTACTGTACTGTAAACGGGGCCTAAGGGGCGGGTTGTTTACATAATGTAGAAAAGTGTAAACCGTGTTTGAAGATGAACGTCACGACTGGACGTCGGAGTGGAGACGGAGGCGGGGCGGCGGCGACGTCGCAAAGTTAGGTTCTTGCCCGATCACAGCATCGCCCCGCGCTTGTTATGCTGGTATGTTCATTGTGAGCGGACGAACGACGCTGACATATATATATGTATACAATACACCACTCCTCAAAGACAATTTAGACCTCATTAAAGTGGGTAATTTGCTAATACAGTGGTTTTATTTCATCGACCGACTTCAAACACCATTGATTGAATAAGACCGACTAATGGACATACCATCATAATGAAATTTGGTGATAGATAGACACGCATTCAAGACGCATGGAAAATAATAAATAGGTCAGTTTTGTAAGTGACCACACTGGCAGTACAACATTATTTTTTTGTGGATAAGTTGCCCTCTGGTCAGTCTTATTCTCATTTAAATTCTAAACAAAATGTTTTACACAGTTACTTGATTATAAAGCATTTTACACACTTTACTGGTGTGTCTTATTGAAAGCGTAATTCTCTTTTCAGTCAGTGTGACCTCAGTGTTACAATATAGTGCATTTAATTTTATGACCGAATGCTAACTTTTATGTATGCCTGTGACTGAAAGTCGGTAAAAAGTATTAGAAATTATATTTTATGTAAAATCTATCTTTAAATGTCGTAAAATGTTGCATTTCGAGATTATTTTCTTTCTAAATTCTCCTTGTCTTGTGCCACAGTACCTGTACAACATGGAATAAAGTGTTTCACAAGAATGGAGCTTTAATTTTTTTTTATTATTATCATTATTTTAGGTCATTATGTAAATACCTAAATACGAAATCGTTATGGGGGCGTTACAATATCTAATCAGTAAGTTTTAAGTATTTCCATAAATGTACTCATGTCAAATAAAATGCAGCGTAATTTTTTTAAATATAAATAGTTTTTTTTATATCAAAGCAACAAACACTGCATATAATAAAAATGGGCATATTTTATACGGATTGGAACCGTTTAGGTTATAGGCGAATAGGCGTGGGCAATATACTTATATTTATTTTGTTTTTATCACATTTTTTAAAGTGAATGTTCGTAATTATAGTTGTGCCTAGTTTACATTGCAAAGTATCTACTTATGACCTGACAAAAGTAAATGAGCCTCTACGAACGATATGTTTGATCAAAAATTTCTTTTGTCAGTGCCATAATATTAGGAAGTGTTCTACTACATTTAAAATGATAAAACATTGTACTAATTATGATTTACATGTTCCGTAATTGCATTACATAATTGTTCCATACTTGACGTGTCTAATTTATACAAAGACTTTATACCCACCAATGACATCAAAAGCCACACGTTACGTTGATGTAAGTATTAAGTATGTAAGTTATAGGTAAAGAATAATTATAATATTCAAAAAACAAAAAAAGATGAAAATATGTATAATGCGGAGCTTCGTTAGCGTGAAATATGATGTTGAACCTTTAATGTACTCGCATAATATTGATTTCGGCTTTTCCTATCATTATTTCACACAATCGAAGCTCTTATTAATTAATTAAGGCTTTCCGGGTAATATGCATAGACGTTATTCAATTTTTAAAAAGGTTCCAAAACGGTCGCGAAGTGTGGAGTGCGCTCGTGCGTGGAGAGCGAACTAGTGTTGCGCGATGTATACCGTGATTCAGATAGTGGCTGACTACATATGGCAATAAAATGTAAACGTTCAACACAAACCAATAATTTATTCTCGCAACTGTACTGTGCCCTTCATAGGAATTAGATAATAAATAAAAATAATTATTAAAATGCAAGAGTTTTCTTTCATCGACCCATTATTATCGTTTTAGTAAATACCACATATTTAATAGATGACGAGTTAAATTTATTAGAAATATAAAAAAAGCCCTGACACATTTTCTATAATAAGAAAAAGCTCCAACCTTTGGTCAAGGTTACCATGTCATGAAAATACCATCGTACCATACAGTACACCCAATTTTAAAAGAATTTTACTTTTCGTCAAGTAGATGAGTTAATAGTCTTACATATAACGCCTGAACATACATTAAAAACCATTTCGACCAAATTATCTAAAATGAGCCAAAATCTATCCGTTTTTTTGATAGATACACAGAGGCAGACATATTGAAGTTATAACACCTCTCTGCGTTGGGGCTTTACAAATAAAAATGCAACTATTAATAAATATATTTTAATTAGTTTTACATAATCATCTCTCACAAATCGAATTTTGACGAATTGTGAAATTGTCAAGTGTATTATGTATTATCTATTTATATAATAGTTTACCTAAATGATCATGTTCATCCCTGTCTCATATATCAACCGGTAACAGTCCACTGCTGAATATAGGCTTCCCCTTATATTGCCAGTAGTTGTCACGCTTGGCAGGCGGATTGGCAACCGCAGTTGACTTTGGCAACGCTTTAAGTCTTTCTATGCCGCGACCACATGGCCCTTTCTTGCATAAAACATGAACGTGAAAGTCTGAAAGTTATTAGCCGACTATTAAAAAAAACACAACATATAAAAATGAGTTTTTTATTCAATATAAAGATATATTCTACAACAATTTATATTGGGATTGAATGGATACAATAAAAATTTACTATTATCCACTTCGACATGTTTGAGAAGAGCTTTTTATTTATTGTATAAGCGATACATTAAAAGATAATTTTCTAAAACCTTTACAGTATATTTATACTGCAAAGGTTTTGGAAAAAATCTAAACGGTACATACTAGAAAATAATATATCTTAAATGTAATTTAATTTAATAAAAAAATTTACAAAACATCAAACAATAAATCAATTTAATTGCTCATGTAATAATTCATTAACAACAATAATGTCATTTCATTTTCGTTTTTAAATCTGGAATAGAACAACTTGGAAGTGTAAAAATTAGAAAAATAAATATTTTTATTATTTACATAATAGTACGTAACAATAGTAGAGCATTCCACGATATTTTGATTGGTTGATGTTTAACTCTGCTCAAATTCCCTCAGTACAATAACAATGCAATAGAAACTGCATAGTATTATAATGTATGTGATATTGAATTCGAACGTGTAAGCGTACTGATAGTATAAAAATAGACTCCGTAGAATTGTTATTTCCTACTTCCTTCGACTCCGCATAGATTGAGAAGGGTGTTACAAATTTATGTTTATTTAATCTTACGATATGACGCGTAATACTCATTCTAACTGCCATACTTTCTGCTTGCAAGCCCTGATAGGATGTGAATTACAGCACGCCAATGAAGCTATTACTATCGAATTCATGGGAGTGTCAAATTGGGATATTTATTTTTATGGTCATGTCATAGAAGACTAATGGCCGTTCCGTAAGGAAGCGACCAAAGACGCCGACTATTTTAAGTTTGCGTGTAAACAGGATTATTAGCAGCAACTTAGTGGTTGGCAATTAAAATAGCTGCCGTATGGATCCGATATTACACACATTTAAACTGGTATTTGATCACCGGCTAATCTGGCTACGGTAACCGCTTACCATCAGGTGGGCCGTATGCTTGTTTGCCACCTCAGTGGTATAAAAAAAATTATAAAAGTGCTAACCGAAATTAATATTTTTCATATTAATACGACCAGTACTAAGGACGTTACCAAATAAGTGTAAGGAATCATTATTCATGTTAATGATTTTAAAGGACGGTTGGCACTTTTCAGTTTCACCACCGTATGAAAAGAGGGCCTATGATTTTTTTATACCACGAAAGTGACAAACAAGCATACAGTCCGTCTAATGGTAAACGATCACTGTAGCCAATTACTAATAATGCAAAACAGCGTACAATAGTGTGTTTAGTGAATTTACTGGGTACGGAGGAATAACACCTGAGTCCTCAGGAATGGCAATGCATGGAGAATATCATGGGCGAAACAGTATACTCTGTTATGTCCATGGTACCGCTCATGTCTATAGGCGACGGTTACCACTTTCCATCAGGTGGGCCGTCAGCTTGTTTGCCATTCTAAGTTGTATAAAAAAAAAACACTTATACACATTTTTCTCTGCCTACCTTGTATAGATCTTAGCGTTGGATAGACGATTATACAAAAACAAAAGTACAATTAAAAATTAACTAAACCGAAGAGGTGGTTTTGTCATAATGGAAAACTTAAAGTTGTTTAGAACGATTTCGATTTTCCGTCGACGATAACGTAATAGCGATACTGATGACGTGCAATACAATAACTTATAACAGTGTATTTTATCTCATAAGTTTATTTTGCATAATTAAAGCGTATGGATTCTTCTATTCGTAAGATTATTCTAGAACCACAATATAATAGTTACGAGCTTGATCCTCTAGACACGATAGATATGTTTTCGTTACAGCACGGGATAGAACGGCACAGTGATGTTCAGCGTCATATTCTTTCATACACGTGCGGTAATGAAAATATATCTATAGATAAATTAATTTGCCACTATCTATATGGGTGCTAAACAGATGAGAATATGCAATTACGCATACGCAAGCGTGTTGAGGACCTAAGTGTACTAAAATTAAAAACCCTTATCTCGTCATAAGAAACCTGGCCAGTACTGATAGATACATTCAGTGGCAGTTATGCTCGTCGCTATCCTACAGATTGAATTTACACAACTATATTAAAGCTATTCACAATTATTTCTAATTAATTCAATAAATAAGTATAATTTGACATTGTATGCACCTACTTAATAAATACTAAACATTCATCACTGTTGCCACTTCAAAAAAAAAAAAATTATTAAATCTTTTAAGATTTGAATACTTGTAGAAATGGCTGACGAAAAAATGTACTAGAAAATTCATGTAAATTTATAAAAAGGTGACCAAAATAGAACGATTCAAAAACAAGTCGTGAAGAGATGACAAATAGAAGTGTTAACATTTTTTTAGCTACTGATATATCTTTTTTTTTTTTGTAACTGATGAGCAACGAATACAGTACTCTCAGTGGAATTGACGAATTTCAAAAGTTTGCTACATTTAGCAAAAAAAAAGTGGTTAAAGTTTTTTTTTACAACACAGGGGGCAAACGAGCATACGGCTCACCTGATGGTAAGTGACTACCGCCGCCCATGGTCACCCACAACACCTATGGCATTGCAGGTGTGCTGCCGGCCTTTTAAAAAGGAATATATACTTTTCTTGAAGGTTATGTTGTCGTATCAACAGTGGCAACAGTGATTAACTTACATTTTACCTAATATTAATAAATCCGAAGTCACAATATGCTAAAATAATAATCATCGCTACTAATCTCTAACCAGCTTTATTATACAGTTACAAACAAAGTAAAACAATATGCCTACGGAACCCTGTAGGCATATTGTTATATTATATATTCATAATGGGTGTAGGCCTAGAACGAAACCAAAAGTGATCGATTCTGAGTAACCTTATAACTATTTAATAGTGTCGTGTTATTACTGCTTTATAGATCATCACAAACCCGAATTTATAATAAGTTTCACTTAAATATATTTAAAATTTAGTTTATATTTGTATTTACGATAAAATTTTTACTGTGATATAAAATTGAAATTTTAAATTTAGAAATAGGTTTAAAAAAAAAAGGCCTCACAGAATAAACAAGATAAAATCTTTAAATATGTTTTTTTTTTTTTTACTTTTATACTAAGACACACTTATATACTTTAACACTTGATTGTCCAGTTTGTAAGAGTATATAAAATATTTTGAGCATTCGTTATTATATACATATTTTTAATTAATATGCAAGTATGTAGTACATAGTTACATTTTTCCATCATCGAATCGTATCTTGATTTCAACGACATCAGGCATGATCACTAAGATAAATTGATATAATTTATTAGATATTGGAGCTACTAGAAATTGGATCCATATTTGAAACAGTACTCTTTCTTTGACCGGAGATTTAACTTAGAACTGGGGGCCTACCATGAAATGAAATTCCGAATTTTCGCGCTCAATTTCGTGTTTTTGTTCGTACCTAAATCGACCCAGTAAATGGAGCTTAACGTTTCATTCATCATAAATCCTATCCTAATAGTCCAGAGGAACGATATTTTAATATTTTTAAACGGCAAGTATTATGTAATTTTAACATCAAATTTCTATTTCGTTCGTCCCCGAAATTTCGGAAAATATTTCGTGGTAGGCCCTCTGTTGTCTAGCTCTTAAAAATAATAGAATTCAATAATTCTGTTTAAAATAAACAGCTCTTAATATTTAAGATAAATTGCTAATTGTGCTTAATTTCATAAATATACAAAAGGCACAGTTTTGTGTCAAAGACATAGATATATATTTGATAGATGTAGTAATAAAGTAGTGGAAAATTGTATCTTAAAAGTCAAGCCGTTTAAAATAATTCAATACCAAAATAATGTATATACATATAATACGATATATACTCAAAGTGCATAATGAAAAAATACACATACAATTAAAAATACTGCAATGTATATTAATTACAAATTATCAAAAATATATTTATATATTACGTAAATATATTTATATATTTAAGTCAATTAATTTTAAAATATAGTATCTACTAAGTCATGGTAGAAAAAATATCATTCTGTATTGAAAATTCATATCACGATGTTTCAATGTAATTAAAATTCAATATATATCTAAAAATGGACTGTTTTACAGTCCATTTCAGTATTTACAATTTTTTTTTATTTACTATGTTTTTTCATACTTGGCGTATTTAGTAAAACTTAGCATTTTTTGTCATAATAAAAGTGAATAAAATTAACGAATGATTACTAGAATAAATATATTTGTTTTGATTAATTGTTATATATATATATATATATATATATATATATATATATATATATATATATATATATATGTGTTATTGCCACATTTTTAATTACTAATTTCATTAAAATACTTGCCAATAACAACATGCTAAATATAAAAAATGTGGTTTAGGTAGAAATTAATAGTAATTAATTAAAATGTCCATTGGAAACCATTTATTCCGTCCAATATATTATTTAAAATTGCACTAAAATGTGCTAATATAATAACCTCATATTTTATAACTATAGTTTTTTTATGTCACAAAGGTGGGAAAGGTTGTAAACAAGCATACGATCTGCCTGACGGTAAATTATTACCATAGCCTCTTAAACATTGCTAACTATGTGACTGTACTTTTAAAATTTAATAGTATTGATTATTTACTTAAAATTTGCTTTATTTCTTACATGTTTGTTTTATCATTCGATTATTTATAAAAAATATTATTTCACGAGCATTATCATAATACGTATATCTGATTTAATTGGATTTTGTATTGTTGAAATTATCGATGGTATAATTCATCGACTGCTGGATTTCTTAGTGTTTTTTTTTTATATTGATTCTGTCTACTCTACTGTATAGTCATTAATTTTAAGTATATGTTTAAATTGTCCCTTTTACTCCTTTATACTTAGACAAGGATGGGAGCAAATGTTTATACTAGTATTATTATATATATTTCTTTTATAATATAACAAAATTGTAATTTATATTTCATTATATTGTATATAATGCAATAATTAGAAATCAAATTGATTGTTATGCAGCAATTGCTAGTCTAAAGTCCGCATTAGATTAATTAATTTTTACATACATACATACATATCTGTCACGCCTGTCTCCCAGGCAGGGTAGGCAGAATTTTTTTAGTAAACAGATTCGGTATAACTCGTTATGATAAAAAAAAATACGATAAGAACATTTTTGTTTGTCTACATTATTTTTGAATGTCTAATTTCATTAAAAATATATTATGATTGTTTACCATAAATGAAATAAAAAAAAAAAAAATTTCGCTTGATATTACGAGACTTTCATGCCGGTGTCTAACTGGAGTAGTTGCTTCATGAGCTCGTAGGTGGAGAATGACGTGGCAACCATCGGTATTGCCCTGATGTAGTTTATACTCATCCCGCGGTACAACCCTTTCACTATACCGTTCTCTCGGTATATGAGGGTTAGAGTCTTGATCATGCCAGCGCTGTGGATATGAAGAGAACGATTAGTCGACATTATAATTTGAGATTGCGTTCCACAAAAATCAGACTTCAATTTTGGCAAAACCACATCAACAAAAAAAATTGTTTTTAAAACTAAACTACTAAACCGATTCTGATAAAACTTCTATAGGACTTATCTGTAGGTGTACCTTTTCTGATAAAAAAAAGAAATTTCCAAATCGGTTCATCCCTTAAATACCTGAAGTTTCAAATTTGATACCGGGGTTTTAAATCGCATTGGGCGCCTACAATCGATTTTATTTTAATATTTGGCGGTTTACATGTTACCAAATGTTTTTTTTCAAAATAAATATATAAAAATATCGTTTTCATTTTTTTACTATTTTTCCCCATTAGTAAACACAATAAAGGATACACTTATATATTTTTAATTTGATTTAAAAAAATCAGGCTTTTAAGGGTTAAAACTGATGGAATTATTAGGTAACAAATAGGAAAAAAAATATAACCAAACTGAGAATAAACTATTTGGAGTCGGTTGAAAATTGCCACTCCTAAGGTCTGGGGAGCGTTTAAGTATTACGTAACGCAATTTGGGGGAAGGGTATTCGAACAACGCGTTATGTAACTTTGTTTATTTTTTTATTTAAATAAAAAAAACTAGGGAATTAAAATTTCCTAAGTTGGCAACCCTTTTCGTAAGGGAAATCCTTCAACTGTATTACACTCGTAGGTATTTTTTTTTGTTTCCGTTGTCAATGCAAGTTAATGTAATCGTTAGTGTTGTGAGTGTAAAATTGGTCACTTGAATGTTACGTAACGAGAAGGAGGGTATAGAAAAATGTTACGGCCCCTTATATGGTAAAGAGAGGGGGGGGGGGGGGGGGTTAAAATATTCAAAATATGCGTTACGTAATACTTGAACATCCTTCCTGGCACACTTCATATTGAAACACACTCATGCAAGCAGTGCTGCTTAGCGGCAGAAACGTGAATGGGTTAGAGATAGAGGAACCCAGTTAGATGTTGTCTTACTTATGCACAAAATATCTCTATTTAAATATAACAAATATTTAAATTTCCGACTAACTCTTTAATTATGGAAAACGCAGTTAACGATTGCAGTAGGTTTGTCTTTAGTCATGTTGAATTCTAATATACTCAGCGAAACGTGAGCAGGCCCCCAAGACAGGTGGCAAGCAAATTTGTCGATAGAATCGACATCGCTAGTAAGTCCATGAGTTGGAGTGAGACATCCGACGTTGCTATCTCATTCTATATGATGAACTCGCTAGCGATGTCGCCTGCCGCTTGTCTAGATGATCAGGGCCTCTAGACAAGTGGCGAGCGATTTCGTCGCTGGAATCGACATCGCTAGCAAGTCCATGAGTTGGAGTGAGACATCCGACGTTGCTATCTCATTTTATCTCACGGACTCGCTAGCAATGTCGATTTCATCGACGAATTCGTTTGCTATTTGTCTAAATGCCCAGGTCGACTACTAAGTTCAATATAACAGCAACAGTCGACAAATGTCTCCAATTTCGGGGTAGTTTGAGCCATTTTTAGGCTATAGCTTTAACTACACCATGTCGTTGTATGCTCAAAATGCTTTCATCATTTAGCCAATATGTATAAGAATGATATTCGTTTTACAAGTTTAAAACCAAACAAATATGCAGCTGTATACATTATAATAAAATAACAAGAAAGAAAAAAAGAAAATATGTGTGTTTGCATACATATTCAAGGCGTGACGTAACGGTTATAATAAGCCGCAATCGAGTAACAGTATGACATTGATCGACTCGACTCTTTTTTATATATTCTGAAGTGACTTCTAAATAGATAAGTATCTTAATTCGTCTGTATTTATTATTATATTATATTTAAGTGATAATTCCTTATGCAATCGATAGGTACATTACCTTGTTGATTGATTTGCGACACTAGAACCCTCACGATTATGCTTGTTGCATAAAATTATTTTATGCAAATTATTTTATGAAATATTTAAACGGGCACAATCGCATATTTTAATAAATAATGTTTATATATTTTAAGTGAAATATGTTTACGAAACGTCTCGTTGACATAGGCGTATTTAAGAGGGGCCCAAGTGAGCCGTGCCCACATCAGTATTGTCTGATGTCCACCTTAGGCTGTGAGCAAGGCTTTCAGCTATGCACAAGTTTGAGAGTACATAGTTAGGGATCAGGTTTGGTAAATAATCTTATTACATCAATGCTCGTTGATATATAGGTACATTATAAAAAAGAGACGAGAAGGAATAGCCATATACTGTCTTATTTCGTCACTAAATTCCTTGTATATGTATACAAAATAAGTATTGTATTGAATAACCAACCTCCTGTACGTGTTGCCGTCACCAAGTGCAAGAAACATGCAAGAAGAAAGATATTCGTTAGGTCACGTTAGTTGTACAATAAGTTACATGGTTGATAACTTGATGATTGAACAGATTAATTAGAGAATACATATCGTCTTGCCAAATTATTTATACTCGTAGATCCAAGTGTTTGTTCCGCAAAATAAAAATAGTGATTGAGTATGTTGTGAAGTGACCTCATCAAAACGGCCACACAGCAGTCTATTGTGGAATGCTCTAGCTCGGCGGCGAACAGAAGTAGATGGAGACATATTGCGAGGACCTCAATCGCGAAGGAAAGCCTCATCGACGGTCCACTATCATTGTGAAAACCACGACCACTCTGTCAAGAGTGTACGACTGAAGAGAGATGTTGTGAAGAGTACTAGAGTTTAACAACAATATTAAAATGTGATTTTAATATTATCAACAATATTCGCAATAATACATATAAAACTTACTACTTGTGAAAACCTATTAGTGGCTTATTTTGTGATCCTAAACTGTATTTTTTTGCTCTAGTGTAGCCCTGGTTTTCCAATGAATAAATAAATGAATAAATAAAATCATATTAAAAATATGTTTACAATTTCTATTTACAAAACGATGTCTTGATTCAGTCAAATTTTGTTGATACCTAATTATTTCTCACGAATTAAGAAACTGTTGAAAAAAGGAGATCTACTCAATATCTATAGATAGTCCAATGATATTATAATAAAAGAAATAACACCATTGAGGTAGGTTAGCAGGATTTATCAGCGAATTTCAGTCTAAGTATTAATTGATTAAAACGTTTATCAAAATATGCAGCACCGATAAAATATAGAACGTGGATAAATTAATGGCATGTGCGTTAATACTGGGTGCAGTCGAATACATCAGCATTTTGAAGGAAATTCTACCAACGAAATTTAATATTTTCCCCAAAAGAATATAGCTTGAATGATAAAGAAAGATAAAGTTAAAATAAAAAAAATAAAATAAAAAACTTTGTTTAAAAACTAAGCTACTAAACAGATTTTAATAAAATTTCTATTGGAGTAATCTGTAATTATCATATATAATTTCATATAATTACAGATTGTAGGAATTTTATTTTCCTTCAATATGTCAGAAACCACAAACATATTAAGTTATGCT
This sequence comes from Galleria mellonella, assembly GCF_026898425.1. Taxonomy (NCBI): domain Eukaryota; kingdom Metazoa; phylum Arthropoda; class Insecta; order Lepidoptera; family Pyralidae; genus Galleria; species Galleria mellonella. The sequence goes on from NW_026442061.1 coordinate 829,981, forward strand.
ATTAAAAAATTTTCAAGTTAAGTTTGATATTTTTAACACGTCGAGAATTCATCAAATTTGGATACACTACCTAAATAGATACCAGTAAAAACAATAGTGCATCTATAGCAGTTTTGTAAAAGGCGTAATTAGTAAATAGTGGTGCATTTAGATTCTCATACATATTATTTTATTGTAGCCTACCTATACCATAGAGTAGAGAATATCACATCTCCCATATTTAGAACTAACAAAATTTTTCATCGTGCCTCCCACCAAATTGTTTATAATTACTCCTCTCCATCCAAAGGTTGCCTGGAAGAGATCGCTCTTAGCGATAAGCTCGCCCATTGTTTTCTCATTGTGATTATTTGTTGTAATTATTTATATTTATAATAAGTTTACTATTGTAATCTTTTGGAGGAAACAATAAAGAGTATCTATCTATCTATAAATAAATAAGAAATAACAGTAGAGAATTTAAAGACAAAATTTTATGTTTTTTTTTTTCACTTTTTCAATGTTTTGGAAAGTACTAAAATGTTAAATAGAATATAACTAAAACTACTGGATTGAAACTGTTGCTACTTTACGACAAACCAGACGCCTAAACTAGTTTTACAAATAATTATATGATCAAACATTAAAATGCCTAATTTACAATATATCTTTTTGTTTTGGGCACAATTAGTAAATACAATAAGGATGTCTTTTTATCGAAATAACAGTGCATAAAATAAATAAATAGCTCGCTAGGTTTCTATATTAATTATATAATTCTAGCTTTCACACACGACTTTTCTATTTTATATAGTACAAGTATACCAAACTTCATAGTAATTGGTTAAGCCATTAGGCACTTACAGGTAACAAACAAACAAACTTACTTTTAAATTTATATAATTAGTAAGAAATTGTATATTATTATTTTTGTCACTTTTAGTTTTATTTTAAATGACAAAATTCGATAAAAAACGTACTAATACATATATATATATATATATATATATATATATATATATAGACAGTACAACAAGTGGTGTAATATATTTATTATCGCTTACCCAAACTTCTCCGTCTGTGGGGTCATGCAAGCGAGCTGCATGCGCCGGCGCGTCACGTCCAACGGATAGGACACGGACTGCGCCACCGCGCCCGCCAGCCCGCCGCAGAGGAGCTTAGCTGGCACCGTCAGTACTAGCCCACCTGGAGGAATATCCAATCATGTATGGCGTGTAGACGGGAAGGGCTCGTTAGTAATGCTGACTATCAGTCGCATTGCTAGCAATATATCCAGTCCGGTCGACCTCCACGTGGTCTTCCCAGGAAACCATTGTGTTTAATTCTCGTGGAATTCTTCAAGGGCTAACTGACCTGCTTTCTTTCTCACATATCATCCCTCATTGGTGTCCCGCAATTGTATACCGTTAGATTACGATCCCCATCCATTCCATTTCCATCTGCAAAAAACCTATACCATTCTACTGCAAGGCAAAGGAATCTTTTATTTCCTATAATGCGACATCTCGAATCATTTATTGACGGAATCGTTATCGCAAGCGAGTTCATGACTTGGAATGAGTCATCGGAAGTTGCTATCTCATTCTATCTTGTCTTGTCTAGAGGATCAGGCCTATTTGATGGCCTCGTTTCCTGGGCTGACCATGACGACGCCCTGTAGACAGGTATGCACGGTGGAGATCTTTGTATAAAAGTACCAGAGCTACTTTCTACTATGTGGTCTACATGGGTACCTCTGTCCTATTCTTATTTCAGTAGTTTCAAGAAACTTCGCTATTGATTGTTTTAAACAAGAATTAAGTTTACAAGTTAAAAAATATGTAATAACAATGACTAGCATAAATTTTATATTGATAAAAACTATAATCAGTCGCAGTATTCTTAAACAGACCAGCCCTTATGAGAGGCACCCGTTCACGAGTTAGGGGGGGAAAAGGATTATTCATAACGGGATCTAACAGTTCCATTGCTAGCAATGTACCCTATCAGGTCAACCTCCACGCGGTTCCCCCTGGAAACCATCCTGGTTATTTTTAACGGATTATTTCACGATGGGCTAACTGACCTGCTTTCACCCTCACCTCACTCTCACTGGTGCCCCGCCAGCGTATACCGATAGTACAGACGGGGTTTACCATGCCATTTTCACCCATAAAAAAAAACACTGTTCACGAGTATGACGCATGAACGAGCTATCGTTGTGTTCAACTATGTTATATGGAGCCTATTTACTATTGAATGACTAATAACAGCAAAGGCCATAGATGGATAATACTCGTATTTACTTAAAGACTTATAACCGACCTTATTTATAAATATTGGCATAGCCATACAAAATACAACACATATGCATGTATGTTTGGTACGTCAGAGCGGGTGTGTCTGTTTATATTCCCCTGAAATATTTCGCTGTTGGAAGCGAAGCGAGCCAGACAGCTCGACTCTCCAGTTATTTATAATAGCAGTTCCTGAGTCCAAAGGTTCATTTGCAATTTGCGTGCTTGGTATAGATGCAAAATGCATATTTTCATTACACTATTTAACGTTTACTATACGATGTGATTCAGATATGAATACAATTCGTTTGCTAAGTTTCAAAGTCGACTTGACGGACTATTTGTTATTATAAAAGCCGTGTGGTACCGGCATAGAACGGGCCACACCTTCCTTTACCATGCGTATCGTATGAGGCGATTTGTGTGTGGAATTCGTATTTTTTTTTAATGTATGATAATGGAATGGTAACCCCGCCTGCGCTAGCGGGATACGCTGGCGGGGCACCAGTGAAGGATGATAAGTGAGGATGAAGTAAGTCAGTTAGCCCATCGTGACGAATTCAACAAGAATTGTTCACGATGGTTTCCAGGGGGATCACGTGGAGGTCGACCTAATAGGGCATATCGTTAGCAATGGGGCTGTCAAAATCCATTGCTAACAATCCGTTTCCCCCCGTGGAATACGTGTTGGAATTACTCATTCCAACTAAATTGTTGAAACGTCAAATTGAGACAATACTCGAGTGGTAATAACGTGTTCTCAGATAAGGATAGTCACGTGCAATAATATGTAAACAATATTGTATTTTATCGCAACAAACATTCTTAGTTTGTCTGATTAAAAAGTGGCCAGTACTATCAATCATGTTACGATCACAGTACATTACCTTATTATTTTACTATCAGGCATAGACTCTCGACCCTAACTGAGGAAGTACATGGATTTAGTACTTCATACTGTATATACTGTCTATTAGATCAGCGCAATCTCTTGCCTCGTTCAAGAGGCAGGTAAAATCTCATTACCTATCTCTTTAATTTGCTTTGACGTTTACGTGTGATTTATCTTGATCTATTTAGTATATTTATGTTTATGTATTATATATGTATGTTTATGTATTGTAATCTTATTTTTATATTTAGAATATTTTGCATTTTGTTTGATTCCTTTTATGTATTTACTGTGTCTGACTTGCGCCATCTACCTTTCTCTCTGTACTTATCCATTCTTTATGCCAGGTTGTCTGTAAGAGATTGCTTTTAGCGATAAGGCCACCTTTTGTATATGCACATTCTGTATACATCTCTCCTGTGCGCAACAGTTTATTATTATATAATATATAGGCGGCGCTCTTGTCGAAATTGTATACCTGTAACTTCAACCTGAGTGCTCTAAAAACTTTACATTCCCACCTGTACGAGCTACAGTCATACATAACAAATTTACTTGTATATTAATATATACTTATTTAATAACCTCATTAAAATGCCTCTTGGCATAAACGCAGGTGATGTTAAGAATATATTAACATTAATAAAGTAAATTATACGCTCTCTTAAAGTTATTCTAGTATTATATTATTCGACTCGAAGGACCAAATATTGGATCTGTTACATTTTTTTTATACAACTTAGAATGGCAAACAAGCTGACGGCCCACCTGATGGAAAGTGGTAACCGTCGCCTATAGACATGAGCAGTACTATGGACATAACAGAGTATACTGTTTCGCCCATAATACCCCCATGCGTTGCCATTCCTGAGGACTCAGGTGTTATTCTTCTGTACCTAGTAAATTCACGCCATATCCCACCCTTCAAACCGAAACACAGCCATGCAAACACAACTGCTTCACGGTTGAAACACGAATGGGACAGAGGTACCCAAGCATTCGACTTTTGTACAAAGTCTCCCTCTGGTGACAATAATAATAAGGACATGTTGATAATGTTGAGACGTATGCGGGAAGTTGCCAAAGATAGTAAAAAACGTTGTTGATTTTTGGCATGCAGCATTTCGCAATGATTTGTTCATCATTATATCGACCGTTAAGTGTCCATTGTTGAATATAGGCCTCCCCCTACTGGGGGATTTCTACGCTTGGCAATCACAGTTAGGATTTAGTGGTGTTTTATGACCATCCTTCGACCATGGGAAAGGAAGGGGTGACCTATTCTCTGCTAGGACCACACGGAACTGTCATTTGTTATATTATCAATCAATCATAGCCCATGGTATCCCATTGCAGGGAAAAGCATCCCTCAACTGCTTCCAAGTTACACGATCGCTGGCAAAGCTATACCAGTCTCTGTAGAACGGGTAAAGATCTTCTGTCCATCGCATACGAGAATATTATTATTAATAATACGTACTTTATCTACAGTGTGTGGGCGGGAGGTGCCAGGTGCCAACTACTTACCGACGATTGATTTTATCAAACAAATTTCATTTCATCAACCGATCTTATCTATTTTTGGAGTGTACAATAAATAAGTGTACTGAATACAATATCTTATATTTATATAAAATGGTAATATTAAAATTAGCATTTCGATTTTTTGTTTTATACAACTTAGAATGGCAAACTAGCTGACGGCCCACCTGATGGAAAGTGGTAACCGTCGCCTATAAACATGAACAGTACCATGGACATAACAGACTGTTTCGCCCATGATACCCCCCATGCGTTGTCATTCCTGAGGACTCAGATGTTATTCCTCTGTACCCAGTAAATTCACGCCATATCCCACCCTTCAAACCGAAACACAGCCATGCAAACACAAGTGCTTCACGGTTGAAACACAAATAGGACAGAGGTACCCAAGCAATCGACTTTTGTACAAAGTCTCCCTCTGGTAGATTGAGTTTAATCATCATCATCATCATCATCATATCAGCCATTATCTGTTCACTGCTGAACATAGGCCTCCCTCATTAAACCGTCATAAAGAACGGCCCTAAGCCACCTGCATCCATCGAATCGCTGCAATGCATTTGAGATCGTCACTCCATCTAGTGGGGGGTCATTTTACACTGCGTTTGCCTGTAGGGGGTCGCCACTCAAGGACCTTTCTTCCCCACTTTTATTTAGTTTTGTGAGTAGCATATTTGATGTTTGGTTCGTTCAATACAATTAGAGTGAGTTAGAATGTTAAGACCTTATGTTAATTTTGTTCATCGAATTTAGATTGGCAAATAAGTTGACGGCACACTAGATAGCAGTAACTATTTCCTATAAACATCGATAGTGCGATAGACATTACAAAATACACTGTGACACCCATGGCAACCCATGTTTGCCTTTGTTCCCTATAATTTCATTACTATATTATATTGAATCGAAACAGTAATACGCTTAGTTACTTTGCATAAGAAACACGAGTGGGACAAATGTACCCAAACAGACAGAAAAACCTACATTTTACACATTAAAAACAATTACATAACATTAATTGGAAATACGTTTATCTAAATATTACACATTTATAATTCACTAGTGATTCAGCCCGGTTTCACACGGGTATATCAATATATATAATAAAATCATAACTGGTCGCTGTCTGTACATGGAAAATATATAAGAAAAACTATTATAGGGGGGCTAAACGAACGAAATAGACTCCAAAAGAATGATTTTTAGAATTTTTGTCTGTTTGTATGACTGTTTGTTTGTGCCTTCATGCACGCTAATCTCAGAACCGGCTTAACCGATTTGAACGCAGTTTTTACTAATGCGTTGCGGTTTACTTCACTTAACATTTAGTGTTTGTTTTATTTCAATCGATTTGTAAAAAAAAAGTTTATATCAATTTAAAGAATTCCCACCTGTTCGAAGTTAAGGCGGGTTGCTGGTAGAACATTATGTAGCCTACATTACCCACTGATAATGTAGTTTTTATAGGTTTTTTTAATCGGTTGAATAGTTAAGTTTTTCAATTACAAACAAACAAACAAATGCTTCTTCTTTATCGTATTAGTATAGATAAACGAGTAGTAACATATTATGACGTATAGAGAGTTTGTTACAATTAGATAAAATATAAAAAAAAAAATGTAAAACACTAACATGACATGTCGTAAGGTCATTCAAATCACGAGTGAAAAGTTATCTTATATGTGTTTATGATTTCGATTCACGTAACTCCTTCTGGCGATATGTATGATAATACTTAGATGTACTTATAATAACTGATAATAACCGATATTGTGTTAAAAAAAAAACTGACTTCTATTGTGGCAAAACCATTTATTTTAATTTAAAAAACTAAACGGTTTTGATAAAATTTTTATAGAAGCGATATGTAAGTTTTTTTTTCTCAGATACAAAAAAAAAATCCATACATTTCATGTCGGAAAAATCAGACAACTCTATTTTTTTTTATGGGTGAAAATGGTATGGTAACCTCGCCTGCGCTAACGGGATACACTGGCGGAGCACCAGTGAAGGGTGATGGATGAGAATGAAAACAGATTAGTTAGCCCATCATGATGAATTCATCAGGAATTAACCATGATAGTTGCCAGGAGGAACCGCGAGGGGGTCGACCTGGTTGGGCATATTGCTAGCAATGGGATTCTCAGTCTCCATTACTAACAATCCCTTTCCTCCCAGACAACTTTATTAGATTGGTGCAAGAGAAAGGACTAGGGAATAGACTTTACTGTTCCTCGCAACTTTGCCCATTTGAATTAACATAACTATTATCCCTATTATACGCTGGATTTTTGTAGTCGATTTCAAATGGGACTCCACGTCACATTCGCTCTGAGATGGGAAGTATAAAATCAGGTTTTTAGCAAATAGGAGGTCACCAGTACCCACACGGCTTAGAAACAGTGTCTGCATGGCGTATTTTCCAGATGTAAAAAAATATATATTCTATATATGTAAGTAGCAAATTTCATGCAAATTACCAGAGGTAGATTGCATGAAAGTCATTTTCTTTACATTAGAGTGCCTCTGTCCCATTCGTGTAACTGCTTTTTTTGTGTGGCTGGTGTGACACGGCAGTGAATTTATGGAATATGGACTCATAACATCTTTTTTTTTTATGCAACTTAGAATAGCTGACGGCCCACCTGATGTAAAGTGGTAACCGTCGCCTATAGACATGAGCAGTACCATGGACATAACAGAGTATACTGTTTCGCCCATGATACCCCCCATGCGTTGCCATTCCTGGGGACTCAGGTGTTATTCCTCCGTACCCAGTAAAACATCTTCGGGATTGACAACGTACAAGGAATATTATGGGTGTTACTCTGTATTTTGTAATATCCATAGAGTTTTTCATGTCTATAAGCGACGGTTACCACTTTCCATAAGATAGGTCGTCAGCTCTGGCCCGGTTCGTCTTCAAGCTGTTAATACATGACGTTAACATATCTTTATAGATTTTTGCTTATAAAATATTAGGATATTGTGGCTGTACTCACCAGTATTCCTTTCGCATTTCCGACATAACGTATTCGGTACGTATTTCATGCAGAGGAACTTGAGGGATTCGAAGCAGTAGAAACTAAATCCGGCGTACGGGACCATTCCCACCATGGTTGGCACGAAACCACGGTAGAGGGCGCGGATGCCGCCTTCCTAGCAACGACAGTAGTTGGTTTGTATTCGAGAATTATAAAGCTGAATTTAAATAGAATAAAGACATCTTAGACAATAGATGAGCTCACGAGTATGAGTTAGATAAAGATGGTGGTAATCATATATTTTTTATACAACAAAGGGTAAACGAGCATGCGGCTCACCTGATGGTTAGTGAATATCGCCACTCATGAGTCACTAGAGCAACACCAGAGGCATTGCAGGTGTGCTGCCGGTCTTTTAAAAACGAACATGCTCTTTTCTTGAAGGTATGATCTCGTACTGGTTTGGAATTATATTATTATTGACGTTCTTTCTAATGTGAGCGCAAATCGAAACGATTCCATATTCGATAATCGCAAAGACATATTTATATATATCTTGTTTATCAATTGCCTAGATAGGCAGATATTGAAATAGAAAATATAATCAGATTGAAAGATCAACATATAAAATTGTTTGCGAATAGAATTGACCAAGTATTATTTAGATATTTATATTTGATCTATATCAAACTTTATTTTTAAATAAAAAGAATATTTAACGGATTTTTAAAAGGGAGATTTTCAAATTGATTCTATTTTTCTTGTGTGTAGGAGTCTTAAGAAACAGACTATTGTGTATATTTCTTCCATACGAGGTTTGTCCGGAAAGTACGTATAAAAGTTTTTTAAAAATTTTATTTTACAATTATTCAGGTAAATCAATTTTATCCCCTTCAAAGTACTCCCCCTGTGACATAATGCACTTGTGCCAACGCCGTTTCCACTGTGAGAAGGCTCCTTGAAAGTCCTCTGGTTGTAGGTTTCTCAGCTGCCCCGTCGTAGCTTTTTTTTTCATTTATGTCCCCCAAATGCCGCCCCCGAAGTACCAATTTGGTTTTTGGGAACAAGAAGAAGTCACACGGGGCCAAATCCGGCGAATAGGGGGGGTGTTCGGTCACCGTAATGGAATTTTTACTCAAAAACTCACGGACAACAAGAGAGGTGTGGGCAGGGGCATTGTCGTGGTGAAGAATCCAACGCCCCTCTCGCGCCAATTCTGGACGAACTCGTGCCACACGAGCTTTGAGGCGTCTGAGCACATCGACGTAGAATTTTCCATCAACTGTCTGGCCTGGAGGGACGAATTCTTGATGGACAATCCCCCGAACATCGAACTCTTTCTCGGCCCTCTCTGAATCTTTTTAGCCACTTGTGGACGGTTGGTTCCTTCACAGCATCATCCCCATAAACTGTTCTGAGATACATTTTTAAGGCAAAAATTTCACGGCCATTCTTGCCGAGTTTCGAGAGAAACTTGATTACGACGCGCTGCTCTTCAACGGAAGCGGGCTCCATGCCGACGGGGTTTCGTTAAGAGGTAACTTCACAGATGGCGTGTCGCACCGCACGGCGGTCAGACCAGAACTGAAGCATTGTTAGGGACATAAGGAAGGGGTCCTGCGCTTAAAAGAACACTTTTATACGAACTTTCCGGACAGACCTCGTATTTATGCTTTTCAGGGTTCTACATTTTAAAGAAGATTGAAGTCAGTTTTAACTTAATTTTAAAAAAATTACGAGTTAAGTTAAATTGTAAAAAAAATTAATAGCTTACCGTTTTGAACATGGTGGATGCGGCGTGCACGATCCCTGTATACTTGTGCTCGCCAGTGATCTGGAAGGCAAGACGAGCGCGGATCGTGTCCAGGGGGTAGGTCAGCGTGACAGCGGTGAGGCCGGCCGCCGCGCCCGCTACGAACTTATCGCCGTGTTGCACGACCGGTATATGCACTCCGTTTAAATACTGTGGAAACAAATGGAAATGTATTGGCTGTGTTTCGTTTTGAAGGGCGAGATATGACAATGAAATCACAGGGTATAGAAGCAAGGCGTGAGAGGTATCATGGGTGACACTCTCTATTCTATTATGCCCATGATATTGTTCATATCTGTAGGCGACGGTTACCAGTTTCCATCAGGTGGGCCGTCAGCTTGTTTTCCATTCTAAGTTCCATAAAAACATTAGGATATAAACTTTTTTTAACGCTAACCCTGCATTTTTTTTACAACATAGGGGGAAAACGAGCATGCGGCTCACCTGATGGTAAGTGACTACTGCCGCCCAGTGACTATCACCGCCCATTCTTTAATGTAATTGGACTGGTAACCCTATGTCCTTCTCCGTCCCAAATATTATGTACAAGTTAAATACAGAGATTGCTATTTATACCAAGAGATAACAAACAAACAATTAGACAAACAAACTTTCAAGATCATAATATTAGTGAGTATTATAAGAAACATAACAGTGTCGTGGTCTAGTGGAATACTCATAGGTTCCAAAGGTCATGAGTTCGAATCTGCTTGACAGCCAAAACTTTGTGTCTATTGAATTTTTTTTTTATAAATAATAAAACCTTTTGGTGATAAATCCGAGTAACGAGTAGGGTTACCTCTTTTTGATTTTAAGCCAAGTTTGATTTAAATATGCTTGGTGAAATGTGGACATGTCAAGTGTCACGTTGGCACAGCGATCGACAAGTGCATACCTTATTTATTTTCATTTAAGATAATAACTTGATATCATTTGAGCTTTGTAGAGTCATCGATTAAATAATCGATTGGGTCCAAAGTATTTCCAAAGAAAACATTTGATAATAATTTACATCTCATCACTTTTTTTATAGACCTATAGATAAAGTATAAATAATATATTTTACTATTTTTTTTAGATACTGTGAATTACAATGTCGATCAATAAGTAGGTACTCTGGACATTTTGAACACAAACCGAATAATCTGAACGGATTTTTTTTTATTCTTCAATTATCATTAGTATATAATTTTTCCCCCATATTTAAGAGATGCGCTCTTGCCGATGGAGCTCTTGCCACTCACTACGATTTTCAGCGAGCCTCTTCACCTCTTGTTACGACACAATACCAACTTTTTCTTTTATCTGCCTGATGTAATTATGACTTGGTCTCTCCATTCCTGTCATTCCTTTTATTTTAGTATTTCATTATATTTTCAGTAAAATATTGTTCCCAGTAAGAAATATATATTTTAAAATATGTTAGGAATATAACAGCTTCATCATAGTATCGTATAGGGAGGTCGTTTTGATTTTTCTACTATTTTTCCCCATTAGTAAACACAGTAAAGGATACACTTATATATTTTTTAATTTGATTTAAAAAATCAGGATTTTAAGGGTTAAGTAATCTTTCAACGTGGATTGCACGTCGTGGTCACGATAGAACAATGAAAAATTTGGTACTATTTATCTGCAATTTTGCATTGCCTGCATCGCGCCAAGTACCGTTAATGTATTTAAAATGTGTGTCAACAACGCGAACGTTTAAAATTATATCGATTCGATTATTTACATTTTCATTGTTATTAAAATAAACTATACAAATGTTAAATATATAAGCTATCTATCTTAACACCATGTGGTTTATGGGGTAAGCAGAAAAAACCGTAAAGTCATAACAATAAAAGTCATAAAATGTTGTAGAAAAATTCGACGTGCGATTGTTGTAATCCCTACAATGTACATAGTTATGTTAAAGGCCTAGAAACACGTATACCAAGAAAGTGACGTCTACCGTAATGGCCATTAGATATGCACACATAATCACGGCATGAATTTTATGGTGTAACTCTTACAAGGAAGGACATAAGAGTCATAATTGCACACGATATTTTTATGGTACGTTCGTCACCATGAATTCCGGTATGCGTCCCAGATTTTAAAACGTTCACTTTCAAAAACCACAGCTATGTCATCACTGACCGTAAAGTACTCATTATAAATTAATTAGTAATTTGTAAGTAGACGGCAGTCGATATTGCAAATCAAGTTTTGCACGAGTTCTTACAAATATTATAAAAATGACAATAAGTTTGTTTGTTACCTATTGACGCCTTGACGGCTGAATTAATCGTCTATATATATTTTTTAATAGATGATAATGGAATGTTATTACCGCCTGCATCATCGATCGGTCACCAGTGAGGAATCATAAGTTAGGATGAAGCATGACAGTTGCCTCTAGTGACCAATTCAACAATAAATCAATCATGATGGTTTCCAGGGGGAACCACGTGGAGGTCGACCTGATAGGGTACATTGCTAGCAATAGAACTGTTAGATCTCATTACGAACAATCCTTTTCCCCCAATCAATCAATATAGCTATCCCGGTCAGATAGACGAAGTCACGGCAAAAAACTATTAAAGAATATATGTTATGTATACAAAACTTATTAACACTACAGTTTAATATCTTCGGCTCCTCACAATTCTTTTTTTTTTTAATCATATACAACCCATGTTATTTACTGATAATATAATTTTCTAAAGGTGAAAGAATTTTTAAAATCGGTGAAGCATTTTTCGAGTTAATCCATTTAGGGAGACTTTGCACAAAAGTCGACTGCTTGGGTACCTCTGTCCCATTCGTGTTTCAACCGTAAAGCAGTTGTGTTTGCGTAGCTGTGTTTCAGTTTGAAGGGTAGGATATGGCGTGAATTTACTGGGTACGGAGGAATAACACCTGAGTCCTCAGGAATCGCAACGCATGGAGGGCATAATGGGCGAAACACTACACTCTGTTACGTCAACATGGTACTGCTCATGTCTATAGGCGACGGTTACCACTTTCCATCAGGTGGGCCGTCAGCTTGTTTGCCTATTCTAAGTTGTATAAAAAAAAATTGCAAACAAAAAAATTTACATTTCTCCTTTATAACAGATGTAAATGTACGAGGTTTGTCCGGAAAGTACGTATAAAAGTTTTTTAAAAATTTTATTTTACAATTATTCAGGTAAATCAATTTTATCCCCTTCAAAATCCCCCTGTGACATAAAGCCAACGCCGTTTCCACTGTGAAAGGCTCTTGAAAGTCCTTGGTTGTAGGTTTTCAGCTGCCCCGTCGTAGCTTTTTTTATCTCATTTATGTCCCCCAAATGCCGCCCCCGAAGTACCAATTTGGTTTTTGTCACACGGGGCCAAATCCGGCATAGGGGGGTGTTCGGTCACCGTAATGGAATTTTTACTCAAAAACTCACGGAACGATCTTGGCGCAAATTTTTTTCATTTAGTTCGTTTCTTAGAATTTCGTGGACCACGGTTTTGCCCAAATTAAGCTCTTCAGCCACCTGTCTGACCGTTAAACGACGGTCCCCAAACACAGAATATTTCCACGTTTTCGTCGGAATGTGAAGTGGAAGGACGTCCTGAACGTGGGTCATCTTGAACGATCGGCCCTCTCTGAATCTTTTTAGCCACTTGTGAAGATTGGTTCCTTCACAGCATCATCCCCATAAACTGTTCTGCAAAAATTTCACGGCCATTCTTGTTTCGAGAGTTATTACGACGCGCTGCTCTTCAATAACTAATATATTTTTTAATCACAGATGGCGTGACAAATGCAACAATGAATCGGCGGTCAGACCAGAACTATTGTTGGGTTACAAGGGGTTTTAGAGTATCATTCCAGAACACACACTTTCCGGACAATATATATATCTCCTTTCCAATGTGACGATAACAAAATACTATAAAGAAAAACTATTAAAAGTCGAAACTTGTCTGTTTATTTCAATTCATACAAACCCCGGCTCTGACCTTCATTTTGATTGAGATGTATTCCAAAGCAATTCTATTTCCAGTTATGTCATAAGTATTTGTACCTACTTGTAAAACACAGAATATTTGCATAGCAAGTAGGTAATAGACCGTACCAACGCGTAACGATCAGGTATATGAAGATACCTATACATGCCGATTGTGTTTGAGTAATTATGTAGCTATATGAATAACAAAAATTTTTTTTTAATCTATGTAAATGCAACAATGAACCCGTCTGCACTATTGGGTTACAATTTCAGAATATCAATGGTACACATATACAATATATATATATATATATATATATATATATATATATATATATATATATACACATGCAGTAACAACAATAAGTTAATAACAATGATAGCAAAGGCGAACTTGTCTCTAAAAGAGATTTCTTCCGGTCAATTTAACATAGGGGCACAGGAAGTAGTAGTGAAAAACATAAATTAAAATAAATATTTACATACAATCTATATATATCTACTTATTGTGGGGTTGGGGGGCGCATGGAATGGTAACCTCGCCTGTGCTCTCGGTTTACGCTGGTGGGGCCCCAGTGAAAGATGATCAATGAAGGCGAGGATGAAAGCAGGTCAATTGACCCCGCTAATTTAACAATAATTCACCACAATAGTTTCCAGGGGGAACTGCGTGGAGGTCGACATGATAGAGTATATTGCTAGCAATGGAGCTGTTAGACCTCATTACTAACAATCCCTTTCCTCTCTCTTATTGTGGAGATATACCGATATCCATGAATGGGCCACTCCTTCTTATTGCGTGCGTGTTGTAAGAGGCGACTAAGGGAACATAATGATCGAGGGATGGGCAGCAGCATACCTCTTAAATCATCACAAAAACTTAATTGCGGTTCCTAACCCCGCCATGCCAGCCTGCCAGCATGGCAACCACTGGCAAAATTCCCTAAGCAGGAGGCCAATGTTCAGCAGTGAATAGTTAACGGCTAATATAATGATAATCCATGTCCTGTTAGAGAGACATTACTGTCAATAACGTCTCCCTAAAAGCCCAGTAACTTATTTGATATATTATGATGATGAAGTATTTGTATTGAGTAGATACATTATTGAACTTTAGGTCAAAATATAAAATGTAATTGATTTATGAGTAGAAGAACAACAAAATATATACACAATGTATTATCGAGATAATTATAAGTGATTTGATAAATTAGTTGGACATTTATTCAGAAGGAAAATTGAATGTATTTTTAATATCCATTACATTTATTTTGCATATTTATTATATAAATTTAAATCTTTGTAATAACAAACACCCTCATTATCTTATCTAGGAAGTTATTACAATACTATCTATAGACTCAATATTATTTCATATCACAAGTAATTTCTTCAAATTTGCATGACTGCATGAATTTTTGAAGTAGGAAAGTGAATAACTTCTAAACTGACTTCTAAATGACATAGCAAGATTAAATGCAAATTAGACTTTAAGTTCGACCTTAAGGAATGCAACTGTGAAAACTGCATTTAATTCGGTTTTTTGCAATATGCTAGAACAAACCATGTAGACAAAATTCTAAAAAAATACTGTTTTGGTTGGAATTGCAAATGTTTTCTATTATACCTATATATGATTATATCTGGATATATTTACCAAGAAAGAGACACAGTTTAATATTTTACCTATTTCTTTACTAATATTAGAAATGAGAAAGTGAGTTTGTTACAGTTTGATACCTCAACTAATCATCAAGAAATTTATTAATAGAATTGCCATTGGAAAAGGACAAGCTTTTTATGTCAAACAATGTATCCCTATTATGTAGGTGAATTTACAGATAAAACCTAGTTATTAGATAAAATCTTGGATAGCTTAAAAATGTAAAATAATATCTAGGTACAACTGAGACTAGGTACAGTTAGCTTTTCACTATAATACCAAATATGCCCTCTCTTCCCTTCAAACCGCAGAGAGGTTCTTGCAAACTTATTTGTAACTAACAGATATATATGCAAGTGAATAAGCCAAATATAATAATATTAAGCTAATATAATTATTACTACTGAATTTACAGGAACATATATAAGAGTCTCAGTTCTACCTAACTTATTTACTCTCTTGAGATTACTAACCTTTTTATAAATTTCAAAGCTGGTGAATTGTGTAGCGGCGTAAGGAAATATCCGAACCATTTGAGCACCATTCCCTTTGTACAATGCAAGGAGAGACTCATTCCGTACTATGGCAGTTAGGCCACCGACTACGCCGTGATGTTTATAGTGGACTGACTGTGCTTGCAGAAGGATCTTGATCCGGTCTAGAGGAGCTACTGTTGTTTTAGCACACATGCCAGCAATACCTGGGAACAAAACATTTTAAGAGTAATTTTGACATCAATTTTTATTCATCATAGGGTTAAAAAATCACATAAAATATAATTTTGCAGTGAATATTGCAGAATCTCAATGATCTTTTTCTTAATTAGAATCATAGAAGGTACTGAATTTCATCAACATCTACCTGTAATAATAATGTACCTGATGTATATCTCAGTAAAATGTGATGATCTCAGTATTTCTTTTGTCATCAGGGGAAAAGATGAGCCAGTCAATATTTTACTCAGGGTCAATATTTTACTAATTTTCATTTTTTTTTTTTATTTTACTCCATTAACCATTCATATGAATAAATTTACAGAAAAAAAACTACTGAATAGTATAATAGTTATTAGAACATGGCTTACTATTTTTTTATATAATTAAAAAATGGACAATTTGGACAATTAATATATTTTATATATTGTTACAAGTATACTTATAAATTAATAAAAAATTTAATCACAAAAACCAAAAAAAAAAAATTAATATAAAACTACTTATTAACATTTATTATGAGAATGAAAATATTATGAAGAGGATCTTGGTATGGAATAGGAGATAATAGTTCAAGAATCTCCAAAATGTTTTTCAAGTTTTTTTATCACACACAAATTCAGCAACATGTTTTGTATGGAATTTGGTAATAAAAAAATATTTACAACATTTTAGTTGAATATTCAATTTTAAAGGAATTTACCCTTATTACCATGTAACATAATAATTATTATGTTAAAATTAAAGATAATTCCAAATTCTAGACTTTTAGGAAGTTTTTCTTTAATTTTAGTGATTATTATATAAAAAAAATTATAATATTCTAGATTATAAAAAATGGCTTTACCTCCAGCTAATAAACTCTTGAGTATAAAATCAAGATCATTTTTTTGTTCCATTTTCAGTGCCATCTTCACTCAGGAAGATTGCTTTCTATGAACTAACACACTATAAAGCATTAACGTATTCTTGTATTAATCAGATATTAACATGATATTTTTAAATTAAATAAAATTAACTAAAGTACACGAACACACAAATATCTTTCTATTCAAGATCCAACAATACACAGTACAGTCCACTCTAATCAAATCAACTTTGACAACTTTCACCGGCGGTTAGTGCCGCACTCCATTAGACTGGACTAACAGCACAAGGGTTTGCATCGAATTCTCGATTCGAATAAATCGAATCTATTTTATATATTACAATCAGTGAACTTGATTCTAGGACGCCATTTCTATAATCCTATTTCTTAACCTATTATTTTAATTAGATAATTTCGCGTAGTTACTGTTTTATGGACTATCATTAAATACATTTATAATAATTTTGATTTGGATGTATTAGAAATTTATTTCAATTACAAATAGTTTCTTAAAATAAAAATTTTGCCGCGATATCAAACTAAAATTTTAATTTTAGAGATAGGTTTAGAAAAATGGCGTCTCAGAAATTATATCATTGTTTTTTAGATGTTATTGATCTTACAATAGATCTATTTAGAAATCGACAAGAAAGGTTAAAGATTGATCAAGTGAATAATGATGTTCACATATATTAATATCTTGTCATAATCGTCATAAATAAGACGCGTTGGAGACGATTGGTTTCGGTTTAACCACAGACAATGTATGTGGATTTAATCATCGATTATTTTTCTATGCTTCTGTATCTACGTCAATTACTTAGGCAATTTTTTTTAATGGAATAAATAGAATGATAACCTATATTCATCCTATCTTCATTTATTGGTTCCCTGTCAACATTTACCAATAGCATAGACACCAGTAAGAAATGATAGGTTAGAATGAAAGCAGATCCGTTAATCCAATGTAATAAATTTCACAACAATTAACCATGATGAGTTCCAGAGGGAACTGCATGGAGGTCGATTTGATGAGGTATATTGTTAGCAATGGAGCTGTTAGACCCTTTTGGTAACAATCCTTTTTTCCCTACTTATGTGAATTAGGTACCCATACAAATATAGATTAAGGATAGTGCCTGATAGAAAGTACTATCCAATAAATGGGAGGGAACGGATTTTTAGTAATGTGGAGTATCAGTTTCTTTGCTAGTAGTATATCATATCAGGTCGACCTTCCCGTGGCTCCCCTGGAAAATATTCATCACAACGGGCTAACTGGCCTTTTCATTCTTACCTGTCATCCTTTACTGGTGTTTCGCCAGTGTATACAGTTAGCGCGGGTAGGGTTACCATTCATTATTATCCATTAAAAAAAAGTACACTCTAATTATCCAACAATGACAATATATTTTATGAAGATTGCTAAATGTTAACATAGCATGATTGCTTCCTAATAGATAGCTAGATAGGCCAAATAATTTTTTCTACAAAAAGCGCTATTTGCGATCTAGTGGCAAAAGACATTGACAATTTATGATAATAATTTAAAATCTTAAATTATTTTACAGAGGTATTACCATTATTCGCTCCTTTATTGGATTAATAATACAAAAAAAATGTCGAAAATTGACTACAAATATAGTGCAATTTCGGATTATCATTATTATTTGTTTTTTAAGGAATTGTCTGTCGGTTGTTTTTTTAAGGAAATGTCTTGACTATCCGTTTACCACTCATAAAAAATTATTGGTACCTTCCATCAAAGGCACAAGATGTCACTATTTATAAAATAAAGTAGTCAAATCTATTACACCGGAATAGTGCAGTAACAATAACAATGTTTTTAATATGGGATATCCATATAACAATGTATTTAATATTGAAAATAGAGAATAATTGAAAGGATTATTTTTTATAAAAATTTTAGTAGTTTATATGACATAAAAATCATTTCATTTTAATCATCGATTTCATCTCCGATGA
The DNA here is from genome assembly GCF_026898425.1 of Galleria mellonella. Taxonomy (NCBI): domain Eukaryota; kingdom Metazoa; phylum Arthropoda; class Insecta; order Lepidoptera; family Pyralidae; genus Galleria; species Galleria mellonella. Next base: position 848,689 of record NW_026442061.1, read on the forward strand.
AGGTCACCTTTATAAGCGCGAAGCTTAAACAGGAATATGTTACCACAGAGGTTGCGATGCTATTTTGACGCCGAAATTGAAAGCCCGTAACTATTGTTTACACAAGTAGTTGGTTTATCAGTGGGTCATTATGTTAGCATATATATCAAATATAAAAACTGTGTATCTGCACTCATGATTTCACCATGAGATGCGCGTATTGCGTACTGCACAGACGCACAGTCAGTGACTTATATATTACAAACTTTGAATCCGATAGGACGTGTATTAAAATTTTAAAACTTTAAATGTGACTTTAGAATTTAAAATAACTTAGTGAAATTTTAAGTGAAAAATATCTATAAATTATTTATAATAATGGATGTACCAGCAAAGGGAAATATTTTAGGACGTAAGTAATATATATATTTTATATTTTAGGACGTAAGTAATATATATATTTTATATATATTAGTTTAATATTATTAGGTAAGCACATAATATTTTTGACGTGATTAAAATAATGAACATAATGGCAGTTTAATTTGCGTTTTATTTTGTAAATATTCTTGTTGAAATAATAACAGTCTAATAATTATATTAAATAAAATGAAATGAATTTATGTAGATACAAGTAGATTTAAGATACTTTATTATGGTCTTACTATTGAGGGTCGAATTTGAATAGTTCAAAGTATAAAAAATGGTAATACAACGCTACTGAATTGTGCGTATATGGAACTAGTGCTAACTAGGTTTTGTAAAAAAAGAAACAAAAAAATGATAAGTTTATGTTACAATTGAGGATTGAGGTTTTGAAAAATTAGACTAGGTATTAGATTATATAATTGTGACAAATAATATTGTAGTTGAAATGAATATAATGAATGATTGATCGTTAGTCTCAAGGACCAATATTTTAAATTTTTTTAGTAGTACATATATCGACAGGGAATTCATTCTCTCACGTTCGAACCTAAATGGTTACGTACAATGTAGTTTCAGAGAAATTTTCTCCCGCAAACGCTGAGGCTGTGGAATGAGCTCCCTGCCGACGTTTTCCTTAGAGATTACAATATGGGATTTTTCAGAAAGGGTATATTAAGGTTTCTTCAGGGTCGGCAATGCGAACATGACGTCCCTGATGTTGCAGGCATCTTTAGGTTACAATGACCGTTTACCATTAGACGGGCTGTATGATTGTTTGCCATCTTTGTGGTATAAAAAAAAATTGTGTTATTTACGAATATTAAATTCTCATAAATAATATGTAAAGCTAGATATTTTTCGGGTATTGGTAGTTCAATGACTTTCTACGTTTATATGGATCGGTGTTTAATTTTTAATACAAATCTATAGGGCCACGACTACTTGATAGGATGATTACTTATTATGATCTACGTTTTGTTACTGATAGATTTATCATCGATAAATCATAGTCATATTATGTTTTTTCGAGACAATTGTTCGGTTTCATAAATTGCAGTTAGTGGATTTCAACAGATATCTAGGTACATTACAATTAAATTTGCCTTAATATTATTTTTAATACGTTTCCTATTTATCTTCTATTAATTTTAATCAGCTTTAAGAATCAATCATCTTTTTTTTTATACAACTTAGAATGGCAAACAAGCTGACGGCCCACCTGATGGAAAGTGGTAACCGTCGCCTATAGAAGAACTTTTAAACTGCAAATATATTTTATGCATATCTATGTTACGCGATATCTGTATCTAATTGAACCGATTTTATTTATCTATTTAAGGACAACCAACAAAGTATATATTTATATCTAATTAAAGTATATGATAATATGGTTACATTATAAAATGTTGCCTAATTGAAAGGTCGCCACGACACGCGATTTTGATGATTATTATTGCAAACGATTCTGGTTATTCCCGTGTTGGTTCCATACTAATTGTAATATAGTCGAATCTATGTAAGTACTTACTACGAGGACTTTAAAACAGCCGCACCAATTTGGTTAATTCTTTTCTTGTTGAATTTGTAATTATTAAGACAAAGTAATAAATGAAAATGTTTTGGAAAATCTTACGGAAAAATGAAATGTGGGTTAAAAATTGTCCGCACAAAAATTGGGTGAGACAGAAGACAGTACAACAATACAATGAAATAAAATAACAATTAAATATATCCCATATTTAAATGTTATTTTATTTCATTGTATTATTATACTGTCAAGGGAAGATTTGGTGTCATTTTCTTCATGAATACTATAGTTATAGTAATTTATTATTCAATAATACGTACTAATTTAGTAACTTTTGTAGTGTGCGGGCATTGATCTCGCGGTCATTGGAAAGTAAGATACTGTGTTAAATTGCTTATATTATCAAATACGTCAAATGTTTAATATTATGGATATTAAAAATGTGACTATCAAAAAGTTAAATTCATAACCTTATGGTTATGGAGTTATTTATTTGTTTATTGTGTTAATCTATAAATTTATACTTAGAGATTAATACAATGGTTAAAATGATGACGTGACCATGGTCACCTTTATTTAAAAATTTTCGTCGAATTTGACCATAAGTACCGTGGCAACAGTCACGTAGCACGCGACACTGTGTTTGTATTCGATCGCTTTCGATCCCGGTCAACGTGAGTCATATTCAGATTGTAAAAGGATATATTATATGATTTAATTATTTTTGGACAGTATGTGATCACGTATACTTTATTATTTAGTTAAATGGAGGAATAATATAAATTTTATTAAAAAAGTAGCTGACCCCGTAAACGTTGTTTTACCACTTATTGCGAAATATAAAAATCGCGATTAAAATACAGGGGTTGATCGTAAAACGATGAAAATTTAAAGTTGTGTGTATTTTTCAATGCTAAATCATAATAAAATAAAAATGGAAAAATTTGTTAAAAAAATAAAAAAAAGTTTTTTGGGGAGGGTCACCCTTATCCTTACCATTGAGGGGTATGAAAAATAGATGTTGGCCGATTCTCAGACCTACCCAATATGCACACAAAATTTCATAAAAATCGGCAAAGCCGTTTCGGAGGAGTTTGGTAACAAACACCGTGACACGAGAATTTTATATAACTTTTTGTTTCATACGTGTGGATTTTAAAAGTTGGAAACCTAATGAAATTATACTACTTTTAGAAGACGTGAAAAGCGCATCTAATTTAGTGCAGTATTTTTTGCGTGAAGCCGGGACAAATATACTGATAGACTGACATTGACAGAAAAAAAATCTTCTATTATTTTGGCTTCAATTGCTCCCCTCATATCATTTTTTCTTAAATATCTCCCATGTATAGACGTAGTTACAATTTTATAAGTAAAAGTAAGATACGATGGGAAAATCGCTAACAACAATGTAGACTCTCGTAATCATTATAAGGAAAGACATTTCTTGATAGTCTATAGTTAGTCGGGGATGACGTCCCCCGAGATAGAGCGACGATGTCCAAAGAAGTAAGGAAAGAGTCGATGGATTCAAGTAGCGCGTTGCTTTGTGTTAGAACAAGAAAGATGATGATACATTTTTAGGGGTAACATGGGCGAAACAGTATACTTTGTTATGTCCATGGTACTGCTTATGTCTATAGGCGACCGTTACCACTTTCCATCAGGTGGGCCGTCAGCTTGTTTGCCTTTTTGAGTTGCATAAAATAGAAATCTCGTCACTATAAGAAAGTAAGTTTGTTTGTTACTGTTTGTTGGTGCCTTAATGACTTAATGAATCGTCATGGAATTTGGAATGCACGTAGTATTTGTGATGGAGAAGGACATTTATTTCGATCAATCGACATATTTCTGTCACGTGGACGAAGTTCTGAATAATAACAAGTACATTATAATAACGATTTTACTGTCTAATTGTTCGAACTCGGTAGATAAAAAAGTACGTCAAATTTGACGCCTAACTTTATCTATAACTTATAAATCAGTGGAACAGACTTCTTTTAAAAATACGGGGTATTGCATACTTACGGTAATTTTTTTGCGTAATTTGGATTGACGAATGAACTCCTGGTCCTCTGACTGACTGATGACCCTCTTGTTTGAAAGTGATTTTTTTCAATCGACTTTTCGAAAAAAGTAAAGTTTAGACTCCATTTTGAAGTCAGTTAAAATTGTTGTTGCGATTGAAAATTATGATTGCATGTCGAGTAATTTGCGTTGGCATCACTGCAAGTCATGTGCAAAAGCCCTAAGTCCATTAAAGTGCCAGAAGTTACTGGTATCATATTAAATATATAAACTTATCTAATGTTTAACAAACATACGTAACGCATGCGTAAACGTGCCTGTAGTAGATATTACTTATACCTATTACAGGACGAAGTATATATGACCATATGAGATAATTAATATAGGTAGCTATAAGTAATACAGGTATTTATATCCGATTGCAGGAAGCGTATTTATAATGAATACCTATTATATTGAAAAATAAGTATACACCATTATAATTAACATAACCCATTTCTTAAAATTTAACGGTCGAGATATGGGTAGCAGCGTCCCTTTTAAAACATCATCAAAACCTAACTGGTCCCAATTTGCCTGCCAAGCGTGGCAACTATTGGAAAATCCCCTTTTATGGGGGATGCTTATGTTCAGCAGTAAACAGTTAACAGCTGTAATGGTGATGTTCCAAAATATATAACTCTGTTATTTATAAACTGTTTTGGAAAATTCTATTTTTGTCTAAAAGGATATAATGTTAGCGCGCGCCGTCTTCCGGTTACGTTTAGTGTCCCGCCAGTAAGAACTAACCTACTTCAGCAGTCGACCTCCTCGCAGTTCTCCCTGGAAACTATCATGGTTAATTCCTGATGAATTCATCATGATGGGCTAACTGGCCTGTTTTCATTCTCATCTATCACCCTTCACTGGTGCTCCGCCAGCGTATCTCGTCAGCGCAGGCGGGGATACCATACCATTTTCACCCATCAAAAAAAAACCTACTTCAGCACGCTCCCTTAACACACGCAGTACGGTTATTAAATAATATAAATATCATTGATATATTTAGTAGTAGCCTGACAAAGATATTAGAAGCGGCTCAGACATATCTAGAGTCGGGTTAAATACATTTATTATAACTTTGTATGTTAGCACACTAGATTTATAACACTGATTTGGCTTTTGCTGTTATAATGTTATAAATGAATTATTATTTAAATTGATTATTTTAAATGAATAAATAAATAAATAATTTCAGATTTATTAAAATCGGTTCGGTAGTGTAGTCTAAACCAAAATAATTGGTTTCGCTACCATTAAAGTCTTTGTTTTTTGTATGAAGTGTTTTTTCTTTGTGGTTGAAACACGAGTGAGACAGAGATACTCAAATTGACAACTTTTGTGCAGTCTCAATCTGATAAATTGAATAGAGGAGTTATTCGTAAATTTTAGAACCTTTTTCCATTGTTTCTGCCTACCTTAATGAAAGACAAGTGTTATAGATATGAATGAATTTGAAGATGATTTAAATTTTAATTTGAATGTAAGTTTTAAAACACGAAGCAATCGAAGCCAATAATAATTTAGATTCAGTTGAATATTATTTGTTAGTGTCATTTGTGGGTCTTTAGTGATAAGTAGGTATCATGATAAGTGCGCGTTAGCAACGTCGCATTATCATATTTGTATAATAATATAAATCAATTGTTTTTTTTTATTTCAATCCAATTAACGGACCTCCGTAATTGAATATGAAAGGAAATATTAATAAATTAACATCTTTGATTGCTCTATAAGTGATTTTTTTTTAAACTAGGATATTACCTACTAGAAAACTATATACAATGTTTTTTTTTTAAATGGGTGAAAATAAAATAATGTCCCTGCCTGCGCTATCGATATACACTTGTGGAGTACCAGTGTGAGTTGATAGGTGAGGATGAAATAGATCAGTTAGTTCGTCCAAGTCTTCAGGGGGGACAGCGTGGAGGTCTACCTGATACGGTATATTGCTAGCAATAAGGCAGTAACATCGCTTTACTAATAATTACGTTCCCCTCTATAGACAACGTAAGGGGGATCGTTGATTCGCTTGGCATTTTAATTTCAGGTTGATGAAAAATAAGACAAACAGGGCGATGACCATCATGTGGGAAGTAGTATTCAAATGACATGCTTATAAAAGTACCATAAGCGTTAGCCCATATGCAAATATCTAGAATTCACTGACTGCAAAGCTACTTGGAACAATACCAACTCTCTTAACACTAGTCAATACCAGAAAACAAAAGAATGAAAGATAAATTTACCTATAAAAAATGTAAATTGTGACGATTAGCAGTATATAAGTATTATACGATTAACTATAATGTAATCAATTATGTATAAATTAAAATTTGCCTAATTCCTTTGTTTGAAAATTTTCACAATTTTGAACACCTCTCTACCCGTTGACATTGATGCTTTTTTCCACTTTGAGTTTTGAGAACTCTTTTGGAATTAAGCTCGTCTTTGTACATTTGATTACTTCTGTCATATTTTTATATATAATTAGTGTGTACAATAAAGTATTAAATAAATAAATAAATAACTATTGTGTAGTGTATATAACTATTATCTGTCTAGGGGAGGGGGATTGTTAGTAATGGAGGTCTAACATCTCCATTGTTAGTCATATATCATATCATGTCGACCTTGTTTCCCTGGAAATTATATTTTACTTAGTTAATGTGTGATTAAAACAATACTTTAAAAACAAATACTCATTGTCAATGTCATTCCTAAACTTTATACCAAAATTCGTGATAATAAATTATCTTAGGTCATAACACATTGGGAATTGTCATAATATTTACATAACCATCTTGTGTATTAGTTATTATTTTATATAATACTAGTTTTTTCCGGTGACTTCGTCCTCACATGCGGGATAAAAAGTAGCCTAGGTGATTTATTGGGCCGTAAAAGCACTAAAGGTAACAAATAAACAGTAACATTTCGTGACTTTTACATTTAATATATATAATGTATAGGTATAGGTATAAATAAATTATTAGCTGCCCGGCTGTGCTTTCCATGGGTGTACTAATAAAGAAAATGGGACCAAATTTTTCCTCTCACTCACTAAATTACTTTTTTAATTTGCAGAATTTTAACTTTAATTTTAACCCAAAATTTTTCACATTCCATATGAGTTTTTAAACATATCCTTTCATACAAATCATTTTACCAGAGGAAAAATTTCTAAAAAAGTCGTTTACTTAGGCACCTCTGCCCCATTTGTGTTCCGTGAAGTAATTGTGTTCTTCAAACCAAAACACAGCCTGCATGGCTGTGTTTTGGTTTGAAGGGTGGAATAATACAGTGAATTTACGAGGTACAGAGGAATAACACCCTAGTCCTCAGGAATGGAACAATCAATGCATGGGGGGTATCGTGGGTGAAACAGTAAATTCTGCTATGTCTATGGTACTGCTTATGTCTATAGGCGACGGTTACCGCTTTCCATCAGGTGAGTCGGCAACTTGTTTGGCATTCTAAGTTGCATAAAAAAAACATTGTCCTAACAATCATAAACACAAAAAAAAGAATTAGTCAAATAGATGCAGCCATTTTGGAGTGATACGCTCACGTATATTCGGCAATTGATTTATTTATATAGATTAGCACCACGTAAATAATAACCATTAGTACTGGGGGAAAGGGATTGTTAGCAATGGAGTTTGACAGCCCCATTGCTAGCAATATACCTTATTAGGTCGACCTCCACGTGGTTCCCCTTGGAAACCATCGTAAACAATTCTTGTTAAATTCATCACGATGGGCTAACTGACCTGTAACTAGATACATCCTGATGTGGTATTACACACATTGAATAGTTAATCAATAAATTAAGATTGTGTTCCACAAAAAAACTGATTTCAGTTGCGGCAAATCCAGTTATTTTAATTTAAAAACTAAACTGCTGAACTGATTTTGCTAAAATTTCTCAGAACTAATCTGTAAGTATATCCTTTCAGATTAATAAAAGAATTTTTTAAATCGGCTGTTAACTGACGGAGTTATGGGGTAACAAATATAAAAAAATACAACCGCTGAATATAAGCTTCCCTCTTGGGGGATTTTCCCAATAGTTGCTACGCTTGACATGCGTATTGGCAACCGTAGTTAGGCTTTGGAGATGTTTTAAGAATAACGCTGCTGTCCATCCCTCGCTCTCCCTTAGTCGCCTCTTATAACACCCACAGGAAAGGACAGACAGACAGACAGTGGTTCATCCACAATCCCTTACAGGGTTATAGGTGCGGATCGCGGATTAAAACTCTCTACCCGAGCCTCAACTGCGCAAGCTGCCGCCTGCGCGTCACTAAGTTTAAGCCCATAGGGCCAAGCCGACGCTATTATAAATAGCGCATGCCAGGATCGACATGGCGTTACGTTCACGAGTATATACTCTTAATGAATGCTAAGTAACCTTCACAATAGCGCAAATAATATAATACAATGGCAACCGTTAACTATTATGATTAATTAAAAAAAAGGTACGTATTAAGTACCTCTGTCCCATTCGTGTTTCAACCGTGAAGCAGTTGTGTTTGAATGGCTGTGTTTCGGTTTGAAGGATGGGATATGGTGTGAATTTACAGGGTACAGAGGAATAACATCTGAGTCCTCAGGAATGGCAACGCATGGGGGTATCATGGGTGAAACAGTATAGTCTGCTATGTCCATGGTACTGCTCATGTCTATAGGCGACGGTTACCACTTTCCATCAGGTGGGCCGTCAGCTTGTTTGTCATTCTAAGTTGCATAAAAAAAAAAAAAAAAAAAAAAAAAGTTAAAGCACGTAAGTCTAATTGGTTCAGTTTAGGTTACAAGGATAAGAAAGACAAAATACTATGTTCACAGATTACATGCCGGCCCGGTACATCCTTGCTATCCTTGGTTCTATTGGCATGGCCATTGTCTACGGTCTAAAGGTAAACCTGTCCGTGGCCATGGTGGGCATGGTGAACAACAGCGCCATCAAGAACATCATAGCAGCCAGTGGTGGTAGTCATAATCAAACAAACTATAATGCCGAAGTGGGTGACGTTGAGTGTGAGGGTAGTAACTCTGAAGGAAAGGCCACAATGGTGAGTTGAAGTGAATTTTTAAAGACCTTTTAAAAGAGGTTGATATTTTTTTTATTTTTTATTATGAGAGTCTGGAGTCTGAACTAGGTCGAAACCTGTACAGATCTCTAGGCTCTCTTCGGAGTTTTACAATATATTACTGAACATCTATATTATTATATTAATACAAGTGTGTGTGTGTGTGTGTGTGTGTGTGTGTGTGTGTGTGTGTGTGTGTGTGTGTGTGTGTGTGTGTGTGTGTGTGTGTGTGTGTGTGTTTTTTTTGTGTGTGTGCGATATTGTTATTGTTTTTTTTTATGCAATTTAGAATGACAAACAAGATGGCGGTCTACCTGATGAAAAATAGCAACCGTCACCTATAGATACACGAGCAGCATCTTGCGTTGCTGTTCTTCAGAATTTTCTGAATTTTATTATAAACCAATTTTGCTATCCTAGTAATTTATTGTTCGAGTAGTTATCTTATACTGCTGAGGTCTTATGTATATATATATATATTTTTTTTTTTATTTCTCCGATGATATATATATTTTCTAAATTGGCTAATCTGTTTGTAGCTTTGTTTAGATACTGAACCGCAGTTAGGCTTTGAAGATATTTTAAGAGGGACACTGCTGCTCATCCCTGGACCTTTAAGTTCCTTTAGTTACTATTTACGATATCCAAGGGGAAAATTAATTAATTAATTACGTATTTTAAGAGTAAAATTACATCTTGTAAATCAAGTTTTATCAAATATAGGAAGTATTTTATTATTGTTTGCATAAAACGTTAACACACTACTTAATATATGAGTACACTTTATATGAATTGATCGATCATAAATTTTAAGTAATCCTTGTACTTGTAGTTTGAGCAATATTGTATTTTATAACGTGATGTACTGTAGGTATCTACATAATTTCGAGTCATAATTTGCAACAATAATAAAACCCATTTAACTGCACCAATTTATTTTTGAATGAGGTCGACGCGACCTAATTCAAAAATACTTTGAGTCAAATTAATTTATAAGCACATATCCAATTTTATTATCACACCGAAACAATAATATTTGTAAACTGATTACGCAGACAAAAAAGCAAAAGAATTCTATAACGTCAAAATATGTGAATGACGCGAGATCCGGCACGGACGGATAGGATTTTAGAAAATAAAATAGAGCCCATGTTACTTTTTGATAATGTAACTTTCTATCGGTGAAAGAAGTTTTAAAATCAGTTATACAGCTGATCGGTTATTTTATATGCAATTTTTTAGATTGATATAACTTTTTTATTTATGTACCGATTGAAATAAAATAAACACTAAATGTTGAGTAGAATAATGCGGAAAACATTAGTAAAAACCGCATTCAAATTGGTTAAGCCGTTTCTGAGATTAGCATGCACAAACGTACAGGTAAATAGACATGCAGACAGACTAAAATTCTAAAAATCATTGATTTTGGTTCTAATGCATTGTATTCTATTATAAAGCCCCTCTATTATAGTTTTTCTTACATATCTTCCATGTACAGACAGCGACCAGTTACGATTTTATTATATATATTGATGGCAACCATTTTATTGGCTTTGAACTCATCTGTAGGCCTTAATAATGAAGAAAGTCTTATGGCACCTACTAAAGAGATAATACGATGGTTAACCACCAATGCCTCCTAACTGACATTTATATCGCGGGAAAGGGAATGTCAGTGATGGGGTCTAGTAGCTCCATTGCTAGTCGACTTTCACGCGGTTCTCTCTGGAAACTATCGTGTTCAGTACCAAGCGATGGACTAACTGTTTACCTTGCATATCGCCTTTTTGTCCTCATCTATCAATTCTCACTAGTACTCCGCCAGTGTAAACCATCAGTGCAGGCGAGTTTACCTTTTTTATTTTCACCCATCAAAATTTTTTTAATATTTATAAATAAGTACTTTATTATTTAATTATCTCCTTTTCTATGTATTGTGTGTGTAAACTTTTGTTTGTTTTAAGAGATATTTATTATATTTACGTCTATTCTTCATACAAATATAATTAGTATGGTAGAACTGTAATTATAAGGATATAAGGAAGTATAAACCTGTAGTTCATAGGAAAAGCAACGTACAATATACTCTGTAATATACATGGTATGTCTTCGGAAGACTGTTACCACTTTCCATCAAGTATGTTGGGGATGACATACAGGCTGAACCTCATTGGGACAGAATATTTTTATATTTATTTCACCTTAAGATAACTTTTAAATGTAACGAGTATTTACAGAAATAAGGCGATGAACGTAATTTGATTGAAAACTTGCACATGGATAGGATATATCCGAACTTAAAATATATGATACTTTGTGAAAAAATTCATGCAGGCAGAATTGCGAAAAAAGCTAGTTATAAAGAAATAAAATTTATTTTAATTCTTTCAACCGACATCAAAAAAGAAGGTTCTCAATTAGTTTGTTATTTTTTATGTTTATTACTCCGTCATTTATAAACCGATTTAGAAAATTCTTTTTTTTTCAGATTGGTGCCATAGATATTTTATCAAAATTAGTTTAGTACTTCAGATTTTAAATCAAAATAACTGGTTTAGCCCCGAGTGTACTCCGTGTTTATATTTTGTGCAATTTGTGCATCTTAAATTATTTTATCAATATACATTTGTTTTACGTTTTGTAGCATTTGCATAATTTATTTCAGGAGTTAGATGGTCCATTCATATGGTTGCCTGGAGTTCAAGGCATCGTGCTCAGTTGTTACTTCTGGGGATATTTCGTATCACAGTTGCCAGGTGAGAAATTGGCATTATTGTAAATGAGAAATTGAGTTTATATTTTACCTGAAGGCATTTTGTCGAATAATTATCATTAAATATGGCGTACATGTTGTATTTGATATAATAACATGTGGTCTGCTCACCCCCCCCATTTTAATATACCTATGACTCTTACCGTTATCTTCGGGAAACATGTTTTTTATTTCCTTTGAAATTTAAGTTGTATAATTTAGAAAACTATTTGTTGTAGGTGGTCGGATAGCGGAGTTATTCTCAGCTAAATGGGTGATGTTTTTTAGCGTGACGATCAACGTAGTATGTACTCTACTGACCCCCGTGATGGCGCAGGCGCACTACGCTGCCGTGGTCGTGATGCGGGTTGGCGAAGGAATTGGTGGTGTAAGTATTCTTTTCTAAAGAAACTCCTTAATTCAGCAAACAATATATCCTTAAATTATTACATTTTCATATCTTGCAAGAAGAAAATCTTTTATACGACTTAAATAGTAAACAAGTTCACGGTTGTGAATCACGTAGACGGAAAGTGGTCACCATATTTTATAGACATGAATAGCATCAGGGATAAACAATACAGAATACAGTGTCATGCCATTACTACAGCTATTGAACCTGCCTCCATCGTAGAGGCAGATTAAATAGTTTCCAAGATGACAGCCTCTCTCATGTCGAATGGTCTAAAGAAAAATTGTACTTCACTACCTTTTCCTAATTATACTGCCCTGTTAAAACTATTAATAATGGACCAAAAGACAACAAAATATCTAAAATACTACAATCAGAATGTTGATAATTCTTCATAATAAAATAAGGGAAATCTATATAGTATATTATATTTTATTTAGATTGAGAGTAACAGTAAAAGGTAATCTAGCAACGCGTGAGCTCCACAGACAATCATAGCACATAAAACCTAGTTAAACACCCCCTATAGGGGGGAAAGGGATTGTTAGTAATGGAGATTGAGAATCCCATTGCTAGCAATATACCCAATCAGGTCGACCTCCTCGCGGTTCCCCCTGGATACTATCATGGTTAATTCCTGATGAATTCATCATGATGGGCTAACTGGCCTGTTTTCATTCTCATCTATCACCCTTCACTGGTGCTCCGCCAGCGTATCCCGTTAGCGCAGATGGGGTTACCATATCATTTTCATCTATCAAAAAAAAAAAAAACACCCCCTATAATTATTTTCAGGGTGTAACATTTCCTGCGATGCACGTACTGTTGTCTAAATGGGCACCACCAGCCGAGCGCAGCGTCATGTCGGCTTTGGTTTACGCGGGAACCTCTCTTGGCACCGTCATATCCATACTTACGGCTGGAGTGTTGACCGCCAACGTTGGTAAGCTCATGAAAAATGATGCTGTAGCCTGACTTTACGCTTAAAAAGCATTAGGCTTTTTACAACTATTTGAAGAGTGTATAAAAATTAACAAGATGCAAAAATGTCTATTTAAAATAACGGGTAACCATTTTTAAAGAAATTAACAACTTTATCACATTTGTATGTTTTATTGATGAAAATTCTCACTACTATCAATTCAATTCAATTCAATTTATTGCATTCTACAATATTATTATGAAAGATGTTAATAATGGATAAAGTACATTGTAGACCCTGTCGGGCACAGCAATTAGAAGCGAGGAGGGCGACGATCCTTAAATTGTCATATAGATTTAAATAATTCAATTTCAATTTCATCAATTTAATTAAATTCGAATTAAATTCCAAATTAATTTATTTATTTTATTATTTTAACGATTTTTTTTATTTCCATATGTTTTATTTTATTTTAATGCAATTTAATGTAGTTGTTCATATTTTTATATCTTTTTAGTATCATTATCAATTTTAGTATTATTAATTAATAATTAATTATATATAAATTATATTTATATATTATGCGTTATTTTTTTATTAAAAAATTTTATCATTTAAATATTCATCTATATCGTAATAACATTTTTTAGCTAATAGTTGTTTTAATTGTGATATGAATACTTTATTGTTCTGTTCAACCAACCATATACTTCAAAAATTGTTTTTTGGAGAGAAAATATGGGGGAAAATCTTATAAATAACATTAAAAACAGGATGGGAGAGCGTTTTCTACGTGATGGGCGGTTTGTCATGTATCTGGTGTGTATTATGGATACTCTTGGTGCAAGACACGCCGCAGCAGCAATCGCTGATTAGCGCTGAGGAGCGGCAGATGATCGTCACCTCGCTCGGAGGGAAGGAAGGTGGTCATGCACAGAAGGTGTGTTTTGGTTATTTTTTATGTGCTAACAACACTAATGTGTGCTAATACCATGAATAACGGCGGGGGGGGGGGGGAAGGGAAGGATTGTCCGTAACGAGGACTACCAGTCCCATTGCTAGCAATATATCCTATTAGGTATCTCCACGTGGAGGGACCTTGAGGTCATCGTGCTGAATTCCAGGTGTATTCATCACAATGGGCTAATTGACCTGCCTTTTCATTCTCACCTATCATCCCTTACTGTCCCGCCAGCGTTATACGCTTTTTTGCATTAGTGTAGGCAGGTTACAATTCCATGATCATCCTTTAAAAAAAATGGCACAAATAGAATAGAACTGCCTGTATAAACTTTGTTAATATCTATACAACTGATTCGTTAGTATTTATTTCATTAGAGAAGTTTAAGATGTAAAATCTGATACATAGCAAAATTATAAATTACTCAATATCTTGCTGTATACGAACATTCTGCAACTACAATAGTTCTACCTTTTACTATCACCAAATGATTATCAAACTAATGATGTTATGGGAGTGGGTGCTGCGTGTAGGTCGCTGTGACGATTCCCTAATGAGTTAAATAATGCAAACATTTAAAGATGGTACGACTAAAAGTAACGAGCAATTAGAATCGTTAGCTGTATTTGTTATCAAAAGTTATTTTAAAGGAATTTTGGCTTCCTAATAGCCTTCATATCATCATCAATATTGCATTCTTATTTTGATTATTCTCCTTTTAATTTTTCTGTCATTATAAGGGATAATAACTTTCAATGTCTTATTTACGAATCGAAACGTGCATCAATGCCTGCATTTTGTCACGCTGCGTGACATGAATTCGTGATGTGAATTTAAACTAGGTACGTAGGTTTCACATTCTATGATGCCCATGGTATTCCTATAACTTTTTTGGAGACTAACATGCTATAGCTCTATATTTATAGGTACTTTGTAATTTAACTGTCATATCTCATCTTTCAAGCCTAAGTATACTGGGTTTAAATTAATTATATTATAGACTTTATGGATATAGAATACATTTATCGGATATTATCCTTGACTTCTAATGATGAATTCATTTCTACAGAAGTTACCAGTACCGTGGCGTGCCGTCCTCAAATCCCCTGCCTTCCTCAGCATCTTAGTAGCTCATGCGTGCTCCAATTGGGGCTGGTACATGTTGCTGATCGAGCTGCCCTTCTATATGCAGCAAGTTCTGAAGTTTAATATGACTGAGGTAAGTCAGTTAATCAACAATATTTATAAGACATCATTAGTCCTGGCATAGAATAGGTCACTGCATTCTTTTCCGTGGGTATCGTAAAATGGGCATCAGCGTCGCTCTTAAAACATCACCAAAAGCTAAACTATGGTTACCCCCTTATTGGGGAAGCTATGTCCAGCAGTGGACAGTTCACGGCTGATACAAATTTTTAACACAATAAAAACTGATTGTCAATTTTAATTTTTTTTTATGATACTTAGATACGCAAAAAAGCTAAACAACAACAAACAAGCCCACAGCATCTTGGACATAATCAAATTTTGGAAACGAAATTTTCTAAATTTACTCGAGCCTGGGTGTTTTGTATTGTGCTCGCAGACATTCATTACCTGAATCCTCATAACATAGCGTAGGCATCCTAACTCGAGGACCCTGCTATTGGTGTGATTGTTGGCAGTTTAAAAAAATACGCTGTGATGCCTACAGTGTCATGTGATGTCATGTATCGACATTCTTCAGGACTTATTCCCAAGATAGTCTTGCAAAAATCAATATTTTGTTTAATGCAGTGTATGAATATTTTTACCAGACTGCAAAGAAGTAGCGAAATAATTAAACATCTGCACTGATTTTCGATTCATTACTGGATACCATAAGATACCTTTAAAGTTTTATGTAAAAAATTATAAAATTGAATGTTCAATAGAAAGTGATTTATTTTGATACAGAATGCAGTAACTACATCTCTTCCTTTCCTCTCGCTGTGGATCTTCAGCATGTGCTTAAGTCGCACGCTAGATTGGTTGACCAGCAAGTCATACATCACGACCACGATCGCTCGTAAAGTTGCCACTTTATTCGGTAAGTATATCAAATGTTTATACATTGCAATGTCTATAGATAATAAGTGCATTAATCTATGTATCTATACTTATAATAAATCTGTAGAGAGGTCAATTCTGTACATGAAATATATTTCCAAAATAACTATCAGTAGGTGATTAGTGATCGATACTAATGCCAAAAATGTAATCAGTAAAATTTTTGTCTGTCTGTCTGTATGTTCGTTATAAAAACAAAAACTACTCGACGGATTTTAACGAAACTTCATACTCCTGGACAGGTTATAGTATACTTTTCATCACGCTACGATCACTAGGAGCAGAGCAGTGAAGGGAAATGTTGGGAAAACGGGAGAAGTTACTCCATTTTTAAGCTTCCGTCGCGTGTGCACCCTTAATGGACACTTTTTAAAATGTAAAAATGTCCAACCGTGCGAACCCGGACGGGCCGCTAATAATATAATAAAATTGTTACTAGACGATGTCTATAGGTAGAAGGTATTTAAGAAAAAAATTGGGGTCCTTATAAGGCTATTAGAAGTCAGAATAATTTTTAGAATTTTTGTTTGTCTATATGTTTGTTTCGGGATCATGTAAAAGCTATTGCAGAAAATTGAATGCGATTTTTACATTTGTGTTGTTGGAAGTTTAACTTAAAAACTGATATATTTTATTTCGAATTTAGAAGTAGCTACTTACACAACCTACATACAAATTTACCTACAAATGCTAGTAAGGTAGTCAATAAGGCTATGTTACTTAAATTATACCTCATTTCACTTTCGGAACCTAAAACCGTCGCTTTTTTTAGGATCCTTATGTACTTAGGGTAATCGAGACGGTTAGAACTCAATGCGATTGTCTGCAAAATAGTCAATCACAACTTTCTATAAATATATTTTAATTATAAACCGTTTTTAAAGTTTCACGTTTCAAGTATTTAACTTTAAAGGAGCTTAGGGAACAACATCTGGTGTTTCAGGTGTCCATATAGGAAACAATTTACTATTTCCTATATATATATATATATATATATACTTTTTCCAATGAATGATTATAGAATGGTAACTCTCTCTAAGCTGTCGGTTTATGTTGGAAGGATACCAGTGAGAGATAATAGACGAGGATGAAGCTAGGTCGGTTCGCCTGTCGTGAAGTACTCATCGGTAAATAACAGCGACGTAATCTAGGGGAGTTTTTTTATGGGTGATAATGAAATAGTAACCCCACACACGCTATCGGTATACACCGGCGGAGACCAGTGAAGAATGATAGGTGAGGATGAAGCAGGTCAGTTAGCCCATCGTGACGAATTCAACAAGAATTGTTCACGATGGTTACCAGAGGCAATCACGTGGAGGTCGACCTAATAGGGCATATTGCTAGCAATGGGGCTATCAAACTCCATTACTAATAATCCCTTTCCCCCCATATATCTAGGGGAGTTCGCATGGCGGTCGATCTAACTGAATATATCCTATATTGCTAGAAATGACCATTTTTTCTCCTAGCTCCTATGCCCCGTTTTTGTTAGTAATATAAGGGAGAGACTCATATCCAGTAATGGGTTATTATTAGGGGGAAAAGGATTGTTAGTAACGAGGATTAGTAACCCTATTGCTAGCAATATACCTTATCAGGTCGACTTCCTCACGGTTCCCCCTGGAAACCATCATGATTGATTTATTAGTTAATTTGTTACGATGGGCCAATTAACCTGCTTCTTCTTCACTTATCATTTCTCGCTGGTGCCCCACCAGCGTATACCGTTAGCGCAGGCGGGGTAACCATTTCATTATCATCCATTAAAAAAAATATTATTATTATTATGATATTTACAGCGTCAGTGGTGCCGGCCGTGTGCCTGCTGGCGGTGTGCTACATCGGCTGCGCCCGCGCCGCCGCCGTCGCGCTAATGGCGATCGCGGTCACCTGCATCGGCGGCATGTTCTGCGGCTTCCTCTCCAACCACATCGACATCGCACCCAATTTCGCTGGTTAGTTAATTTAAAATAAATAAAAATAAAATAAAAATGTTCATTTGGGATCCTTAGCTTAATTTACAGTTTTCTTTTTATTTGGATCTTACAGTATTTAGTCTTGAAATTAAGTCATTGTGCTTAAGAATATAGTAAGTCCAACTAATCCAGAGTACCAGAAGAGCAGAAGACAAATTGAATTTACAGGGTACAAAGGCATAATATTATAATTCTCAGCAATGGCTACGCATGACGCATCTGTTGTCTATTTGCGACAGAAATCATTTTCCATCAGGTGGACCGTCAGCTTGTTTGTCGTAATTATAATAAAAAAATGGCTTAAGTTGCCGCAGGCTTCTGGATGGGACTCTAGTTATTAGGATTCAGACGCCCATGATCCGGTACTCCATCGGTACATGAGCAAATGTTTCTTTAGTCTCCATATTTTCTTTGCATAGTAGACGCTGTCAGTTATTGATAGAATGATTAGTTTCCTGATGTCTGTTTAACTAAACTGCACAAACAGTTAACGACCATAATCTCTAAGGGAGTAGGCAGAGGCAATCGTAGTGACCATAACACCAGTTTTTGACAAAAGAATTAGAATGGAATGTGACAAAAAGAGAGAATATCGCTGTCACTAGAACCCTTGTTTATACATGAAGAAAAAGATAAAAGAAGTTATCTTCTTTTATGAAAAAATACTTGAATTTTACTTTGTAAAGACTCGAACTTAAAAACCGTAATCTTTTTCGATGAAGTTATTCTTTAAGAAAACATACCTATAATTACTTTTACTCTCTCACACTAACGGCACAGATAATATAATACTATACTAGCTAACGGTGTAAGCAGGGGGAGAAAGGATTGTTAGTAATGGAGTATTATATTATTTGTGGTACCTAATGGGGACTAGCGGACCCATTGCTAGCAATATACTCTGTCAGGTTGACCTCCATGCGGTTCGCCCTGGAAACCATCGCCGGTCGTCATAATAAATTCGTCACGATTGGTCAATTAACGACTTACTTTCATCTCTTATTGGTGCTTCGGCAGCTTATACCAAAAGCATAGTCGGGGTTATCAATTCATTAAAAAAAACTTATTTTTTTTAATATTTAACTGTTTTTTTTACAGGCACTCTGATGGCTTTAACAAACACGATATCTACAATACCTGGCATTGTCGTGCCTATATTTGTGGGAGCATTAACTCAAAAGAATGTAAGTTGTGGTATCTATTTTTATTTTTCACTCCAGACAAATTCTTGCAGGTTTTGGTATGCCTGTTTGTTATTTTGGTTTTATGATGAATAACAAAAAAAAATGATCAACTTGAAAATTATAGTCTTATCTTTAAGGTTTTGCTGTCACAGGTTTTGTTTTTATCGAAAGTGTATATATTTATATCATTTCTAATACTCTTGTATTAGAACTAGTAGATTTGTTAAATCCTGAGGATTCCTTTAGCCGCACAGTATATTTTGTGATTTATAAATTTACCTCTTTTTAATAGACAAACATTTTTTTTCAGCAAACAATTTCATCATGGCGAATAATATTCTTCGTGACGATAGGGTTGTACATTGTCGAGATAGTGGTGTACACGTTATGGGGATCCGGTGAGGAGCAACCCTGGAATAAGATACCGGAGTCAAATGATAATATTGAGACTAAACCTTTAAATAACGACGAAAAAAAGAGTACCGTTTAATAGATATATTATAATTTAATATGTGTGTAATGAAAGTTTTTAATTTATTTATACACAGTGAAATTGGAGTTGGAGTTATCTATGCACAAAATATATTTTTTTATTACAAGCTCAAATTTATTATTAGCATCCTTTTATGAGAATGCTATGCTTATTAATAAACTAAAAATCAACTAAACTCAAGTAACTAAACATTTTCCCAACTCAACAGAAATATAGAAAAGGAATTAAATATTTCGAAGAATTTAGTATGGAATGCTCTAAATTTTTCGTCGTTAATTTTTACTGGTAGAAAACTCTTTTGTTATGTAATGTAATGTAAATTGGACTCTCTATTCCGCGCTTAGCCTCTCATTTGGGCGGTTGTGCGTATGAGTCGTGGCTAGTACAGCCAACCCAGCTCCGCCCAGAAGCACACAAGTTTCCTGGAATCTTCCCAGGCGTCACGGAGCGACCTAGAAAACTCTTTTGAAAGGAAGTTATTAATTTGAAATGTATTTTGTTATCAGTGTATTACCGTTGGTAAATTGCATTTAGATTATTCCGTCTGTTATAGGTAAGTAAGCTATTTACTTGTGACAAGAAATAGAAATTTTATGAATGTTTTTACTAAGAGTGTTCATAACGAAGTATGGCAACGTCGTAATTATTTGTCAATTTTTAAAAACAATTGAATATTTTTCAATATTTTTGATTGATTATCTGAAAAGTGCTAGCTAACTAAAAGGTTAATCATGCTACGATATTCTTATTTTAATAATTTGGATTTTTTGGTAAAAACATATTAGAGAAATTTCAAAACAAAATATGAAGTAGGCGCAATGTTTTTAGTGGCTGATTTATATGCAATATTTTATATATATTATTATATTTTATGATTAAAGTTTTTAGCTTACTAGCACTAGAGCACTTTGTTTTCTCTTTGTTTGGAATAATAGGTAATTTATTAATTAATTTATATTAATTATACAGTATATTACTTAAATAAATTTGTATAATCAATACCACTATCCTCTAATTACTAATTATAAAAACAAAACTACGGTTGTATAAACAGATATGGTATCTAATAGCATAAGAATTCCATTTGTAAGTTATATCAGCAGTTCCATTATTTCCTTTCTGTAAAAAACTGCTGACAGTGCAAAACAAATCTAAATTACCTTTTAAATAATCAATAAGAAAGATTGAAAATTATTTTTGGAAATTGAAAAATAATTGCGACGTTGCCACGCTTCGGTAATCAAAAGAGTTATGAATTCCTGTAAAGACTCATGAATCTCATAAAATATCTTTCAATGTGTCTGTACGTAATGACATAATGTTATTGTTGATATATATCGACCTGCATTGACATTAAAATATTGGAATACCTAATTGGCATTAGGTATTCCAATATTAGGTACCTAATTGGCATTAGGTATTCCAATAGGTATTGAGAACCATTCGGTGGTTGGTTTGCTCACTTTTATCATAAGAATAAATATTTATTTTAATTTTTATAAAAAAGGATGTTCGAGTTCTGTATTTGTACATTTATATATTTTTTGTACTTATTGTTAAGGGAAACCGAATTATTGACATATCACATAAATATTAAAAAATAAGTAGCTATTTCATATTTTAATTTTATGTCGGAAAGGAAACAGGTTGATAGATTTATTTAATTGGGTAGGTATTGCAAAATAATGATTTGTTATCTTTTATAATCGCGCCGTTTCCTTAAAGCGGCAAACAGTGGCCTGGTTAATTTCGTTTGAACAATTTAGAAATACATGTATGTAAAATGTATATAATTAATATTTATTTTAATTTTTATTACAAATAATAAACATCGAACGTGCAACAAAATAACTGACTTAATCAGATTCCATAATAAGTTTGTTTATTATATTATAATAAATTTATTTTTCGATTTTTTTCAAACAGAAAAATATTAAAATATGACATGCATAATTTGCAATAAAATGATCTATATTTATATGCCATAAATTTAATGTAGTCATACATTATTATAAGAAGTATTTTTTTTATTATAAGCAAATAAAACAGGAATAAAAACAAGTAAATATGTGTTTTAATCAGTCCTATAGCTGTTTAATTATATATAGTACATTGTTTATACAGTTAAAAATATGCTCACTTTTCAAGCCCCAGAATTAATTATGTATATCAGTGATTCTCAACCTTTTTTTTTGTTGCGGCACATATTTAACGATTTCAATATTTGGCGACACACAAAGAAAAAGATTAAAATTATTTACTTACTACAACACACTGCATAAATAGTTTATGACAAAAATTTTAAATATTTGCAAAATTTGGCGGCACACAAAAGTGCCGCGGCACAGTGGTTGAGAATCACTGATGTATATATTAGCCTTTAACTGTCTGCATTGCTGAACATGAGCTTCCTCCTTGAGGGATTTTGTCAGTAGTTGCCATGATTGGCAGGTGGATTGGCAACCGCAGTTTCACTTTAGTGATGTTTTAAGAGGGACGCTGCTGCTCATCTCTCGCCTTCCCTTAGTCGCCTCTTACAACACCCACAGGAAAAGAAGGGGTAGCCTATTCTATGCCGGAACCACACGACCAATTAAAGATTTATTGATTTACTAATAATTACCTATTTAGAAAAAAAACAGCCAGTAGTGAATATTCAATAGAACTTTATTAGATATGTTCTATATTGTAATCCTAACTATATCTCGCGGCTTCATTCTTCTCATGAATCATTACATAAAGTATCCTATATTCTAAGTTATTATATAACCTACTCGTGTACCAAATTTTATTCAAATTCATTCAATATTTACGTAAAAGAGTAACAAACATTCATCAATATATAATTACAAACTTTGTATGTAATTATATATTGTTATTATTGTATGGAACGTCTAATTGTCCAAAGGTCGGTACAAGACAAACGTTCTCGGGGTAGATCACCAACGCGATGGACTGACCTCATCAAAACGACCACACAGCAGTCTATTGTGGAATGCTCTCGGTCTACTGTGAGCAGAAGTAGATGGAGACGCATTGCGAGGACCTCAATCGCGAAGGAGGGCAATCTGTCAAGAGTGTACGACTGAAGAGAGAGAGAGAGAGAGAGAGAGAGAGAGAGGGAGAAACCTAACAGGATTATGATCCAAAATTTGACTAGTTTTAAGGTTTATTTAATGGATGAAGATATAATGGTGCACCCGCTTGTGTTATCTGTATACAATGGCGAAGCACCGACGGAGGACGAAACGATGAAATTAGCTCAGTTAGGGCGACCGCTAGGAAGTCGACCTGATATTTGCTAGCAATGAGGATTAGCGTTTTCATTAACAATAACCTTCCTCTCCTCTTGGTATGAGATTGCCAGTAATAGTCTAGATCAGTGATTTTCAACCTTTTTTTTTGTGGCGGCACATATTTAACGATTTCAAAATTTGGCGGCACACAAAGAAAAAGATAAAAATTATTTACTTACTACAACACACTGCATAAATAGTTTATCACAAAAATTTTAAATATTTGCAAAATTCGGCGGCACACTTTTAAAATTTGGCGGCACACAAAAGTGCCGCGGCACAGTAGTTGAGAATCACTGGTCTAGGTATATCAATAATAGCCAGCAATTAACTTTTTAAGAAGACCTCAACATGGTTTCTCTTAGGATACACTGGAGTGTTTTGCCAGTAATTGCCACCCTCGACATACGGGTTGGCAACCGCAGTTACATTTTATTGATGTTTTAAGAGGGACGCTGCTGCCCATCCCTCGACTATTAAGTTTCCTTATTGGCAGAGGAATGAACACGGCGGATTCCTGTCATTGTTTATTATTATTGTCTTCTGTATATTTAAAATCACGCATACGTAGATATCGTCGTTTCTCGAGTTAATTATGACATTATATCATAAAACAACAATGACTTGTACAATACCTACTAATGCTATAATTAAATGTTCATTAGTAACCTGTTAATTACATAAAATAGCTACGCTATAGTGTGTAGGCATCGAATAAAAACACCATAATTTATACCACATACGTTTACTATCGAAACGGAGTTACGCTCGACGTTTTTCCGCTGGCAGTTACCGACTTTCTAAATTTTACAGGGCTGCAAACAAGCATTCCACTAACTTTATGGAGCGATTACTACAGTCATAAAAATGACCAGGCAATCCAAAATAAATAAATAAAATTAATTCGATTGGGTAATTCAGTCACTCGAAATAAAATGGTATGTTACCTACCTACCTACCTTACAAATATCGTAAACGTGAAAGTTTGCAAAGATATTTGGATAATTGTTACTCGATGACGCTTAAACAGCTGAACGGTATTAATTAAATTTGGTGCACCAGTAGGTTATATATCCTGACTTAACATCTTCGTCCACTTTATTACTGAAGGTCGTGCCCTTGTAAGGTGTCTGTTGCCAATCTTATGATATTTCTCCATTTTGCACGATCTCCAGCCTCTCGCAGGGCAGCTGCAATTGATAGTCTCCTAACGTTGGTTACTTGGTCCGACCAACGATTAGGTGATCGTCCTTAACGTAACTTAACATATAGGATATTTTATATATGAAAGCCTTGGGGCACAGCTAGTTTTAAAGGTGGTCAGCTAGATGATGACAAAAAAAAAAAACAAAATACAGAAAATGTTATAATTTAATGTATACAGTCACTGAGGAATATAATATACACATTTCTATCTATTGCCGAGTTTCTCGCTCGTTCTTCTCAGCTGAAATTCTATTTCGAACTGAGCAAGAATTATAAAAGATTATTCAAAAATGTATTCGAATTTTTTAATAAAATTAAGGTTATTTAAATATTTTTTAAAATTCTTTTTATTTCATTTATTTTATTTGACACGGACAAGCCTAGCAATATACGAGGGACCGAAATTAGCACCAATGGTGGGGACCACAAGCTGGCCGTACTGGGGGGCGATGTCGCCCGAACCAAGCTGCAATGTGCTGCTCAAACCGGCGAAAGACGCTGTCAGATCCCTGGAAAAATTGTAGTTTATAATTTACTAAATCGTGCGCGAGTGAAGTCAAAAGGCAGCCGAAGGAATGAACTTAAATGTTGTGATACTTACTTAACAGCGGCCACTATGGAGTGGTCTTGAAAGGCGTTCTTTAACGCCATATGTACGACGCCGTCGTTCTGAATCGGGCTCAAGGAACACGTGGAGTATACGACCGCACCGCCCACGCGCACCAGTGTCAAGGCATTCCTAAAGGAGTATATCCATATTGTTAACATCACTAAGAAAAAAAGTATTATAAAGTATTTTTTTTATTAATGTTCAATTAATAACTATTAACAATTATTAACAAATAAGGTTGTGGAAGAGATATATTTATAAAAGGTCGCCTATTGTTTTCTATATATATATATATATATATATATATATATATATATATATATATATATATATATATATATATATATACTTTATTGCACTAAAACATACAGTAACAACGATAAGTTAATAACAATGTTAGCAAAGGCGAACTTATCTAAAAGGCAAGGCTCAACCTTACGCAGTGGCATTGGAAGTAGTGAGTGGGCAGTAGTAGTGCAAGACAAAAATTAAAATAAATATTTACATAAATTATAAACACATACATACATATATACACATACATACACATATACACACATGTATACTTTAAATACAACATATAAATATCAAATACAAGAGAACACAATGATGACAGTCTTCTAATAAATTTTTATATTTAAACAAAATTGGAAAGATAGAATGTTTTGGAGAAAATAATAAAGAGTATATAATAATCTATCTAATAATAACTATTTTGTTAACTATTGAATGATCCCGCGATTGATCACAAGCTCATCTGATGAAAAGTGATGATGTGGTCTAAAATGGGGTTCGCGGGTCCAAGAATAGCCTATTCACATTTGCCTTAAATCGGTGCAGATGATATTTCAATGGAAAAACATAAGCAGGGAGAGAGTTTCACTTCTTGGCCGTACGCATGATGAAGAAAGACGCAAAGCGCTTCGTGCGTATAACTAGTATATCTATGACGTAAGGCTCTCGCTCCGTTTGGTCGTTCGATGCCGAAAGGGTAAAGATATTTCCACACCTTTAATAATTGTTAAATTAATTTAGGAGTAAATTTTATAGATTACAAAAACATTCCCTAAATCGGTGGAGATATTAATGACATTATAATATCATAAAAAAAAACAGACAAATTTCCTTTTTATTTTATTGGAAATCACTTTTAAAAGGATAACTTAAAAACACTTACGTCAAGAGCTGAGCTTGGAGTTCGGGTAACCTTAGCCTCTCTTTGATTCTGTCTGGCCTAAATATGTTGTTTTCATCTTCTGTCACCGAGTGCCTATCGGTAGTGCATGGAACATCAACTAATACCTGCGAATAAATAAAGAAATGTTAATATAATGTCGTTTCTGAAAAAACATTTTTTCTTATTTCTTATATTCTGTAAAGTCCATTTAGTTTTCAATAGATATTGGTGCAGATGCTGAAGTATCATTTCCATTTACAAACCTATTTTTAAAATAAAAATTTTAGTTTGATATCAGAGCAAAGTAAGGTTGCTAGAGAGAGAAAGAGATAAGGTTAATAGGAGATATAAGGTCGGCCATTGTTGCCTCTTCATCTTGTTTTTATGTAATTAATTATTATATTCTTTTCTATTAGTATCAAAGATTCAAAGAATTTGAAGGGTTAAAGAGAACTAAAGAGTTTTAATTCATTTATTCAAAATCTTCATTGTAAGAATCAATATAAAATACTTTTTTTTAATAATTGTTAAGTGGAAATTATTATAACTTTTAATTATAAATCGTTTAATTATAAATTGAATTATGTAACAATAATTTCGTCAATTTATTAAATTAAAATATTAGGTTAAGAGATATGATGCCTCAAAATCGGCCTTACATCTAATAAAATCTATGTAGGCTATGCAGAATATAAATAGAAAAAAAAAGAAATGTTTTTAGAAACTTACTAATATATTATTTTTTTATGCAACATGGAATGATAAATGAGTGGACGACCCACTTGATGAAAAGTGGTATCATAGCCTATAGATCATATAATACTATAAACATCACATAATATACGAAGATGCCCATGCGAACCTTATGCATTGCCATTTCTGAGAAGTAAGATATTACTTTTATCCTGCAATTTCACTGCCATATTCCATCTTCAAACCAAAACATTGTCATACAAGCACAAATGCTTCATGAGATGATGCGTAAGAACGAGACCGAGGTACCCAAGTCAAGAACTACTGTATGAAATCTCCCTTTAGTAAAATCTATGAATTTATTTATGTCGATATTAAAGTCAGTTCAGATGGTTCAGGTTTATGACAATGCAACTTTCAAAGGCCTATATTTTTTTTTTTATTCTACATGGTTAATACCTTATCCACTGTGTGGTCCCAGCATAGTATAGATCAATCCTTCCATTTCTGTGGGTATCGTAAGAGACGACTAAGGGAACTTAATAGTTGAGGGATGGGCAACAGTGTCACGCTTTAGACATCACCAAAGCCTAACTTCGGTTGCCAAGCATGACAACTATTGGCAAAACTCCACTAATGGGGAAAGCTTATGTTTAGTAGTGGTCAATTAACAGTTGATAAAATGAATACCTTATCAAATCCCTGATCATCGGTAAACAGTCTTCCGTCCACATTGGTGAACATGACGCGCTCACGCCATTTATTGCTAGTGTTGAAGTCGAACAGGTAGTCACGGAATATTCTGTGTTGTCTGCAACAAAGAAATGGAAACTTTTAATAAAATATGATTTATCACGTACGTTGGGGCCATATATTTTTGAATTCAACGTATTTTCGTCGGCGATTGCATATTGAATTGGAACGACAATAAAACAAATTGCATACAATTCGTGACTCTGGGTCATACTGTGCGGAAACTCGGTAATTACGTCGACGTAACGCTGCGGAACGCTCGTTCATGCTCGGTGTCTGTTCGGCCATTAGCCATTGCTAGACCGGCCCTGACTATTCTGGTTATACATCAAACTGGTATTTACATCTCTATAAGACAATCTTTTGGGTAAAGTCTGAAGAAAGGATATTGGAAAAGTCCAGCTGTGGACAGTAGACGATATAATTTATTTATTTATAATATTTGTCAACTATAGGAGTTTGACAGTTTCCCAATTCGTTCCTTTAGCAATAACAATATATGAAACAATAAAATTTAATTTAATTATTTTATCAAATGAGTGAGCTTTACAGTCATTAAATAATATAATAATAATTAGACTTAAATCACAACATAACAATAATAGAAATAACATCTATATCTCTAACAGACTTTGTATTCATCTGATGAAACTCCAGCAAGTTAGAGGCAAATACGTCTCAAAATATATAAAATAAAATAAAACAAAACATCATTGAGTAGTTTCAATGCAAGAGTACTTGCTTAGCCAACTCTGTTCTGTCTGTTAATTATTGGATACTTTTTAAACAATTTATTGCCAATCTGCGAAACTCGACAAGTTTACAAGTAATAATATATATGTAAAATAATAATGACAATGACAGATTTCATAAATTTTATTACAACTATTACCTGTTACATCTGGATATGGATGTGTCATTACAGACGACGATATCCGGTAACAGGGTCTGTAGAGCGACCAGAGCTTTGCCACCGGGCGCCGAGCACAGGTCCAGGAGTCGGTCGCCGGGTGCCAAACACAGCGCCAGCACCGCTAGTACACTGCCACAGTCCATTGGGTAATAGTTGTAAACACCTAAATACAAAAACGAATTGCAGTACTTTTTTAGTGCATGATGTAATGATATTCTACATATATTTCGTTCACGCTGGCGAGGTAAAAATGAGAAATGATAAAGTGAGGTTAGGTTAGTTGTTTTTTTTTTACCTGGACCTTTTTTTATATTGGTAACCTCGCCTGCGCTAACGGGATACGCTGGCGGAGCACCAGTGAAGGGTGATCGATGAGAAAGAAAACAGGCCAGTTAGCCCATCATGATGAATTCACCAAGAATTAAACATGATAGTTTCTAGAGGGAACCGCGTAGAGGTCGACCTGGTTGGATATATTGCTAGCAATGGGATTTTTAGTCTTCATTACTAACAATCCCTTTCCCCCCGGTTAGTTGGCTTAGAGCAAGGGTGGCCAACCGGTCGATCGCAACTATGAGTCCAGTCGATCGTGGCAAGGCAAAAAATATATTTCGCTAATCTAGCGGAAGATGCTCAGACGCAATGCTCACACTAATATAAATAAGTAGTTACTAAGAATAATTTTCAATTTTATATTGTCCTTCCTAATAAAATGAAAAATACTACAATACTACATAATTGTGTTCTGAACTATGTTGTTTCGTTTGAGATATCAAGAAGTAGGTATGTAATTGGTTTGTTTTTGATGGGTGAAAATGGTATGGTAACCCCGCCTGCGCTAACGGGATACGCTGGCGGAGCACCACTGAAGGGTGATAGATGAGAATGAAAACAGGCCATCCTAGGCAGCCCATCATTATGAATTCATCAGGAATTAACTATGATAGTTTCCAGGGAGAACCGCGAGGAGGTCGACCTGGTTGGGTATATTGTTAGCAATGGGATTCTCAGTCTCCATTACTAACAATCCCTTTCCCCCCTGTATGTAATTGGTTGATCGCATAGGGTTTCATCAGTAAACAGTAGATGTTTGGTTAAGTCGGCCATAGAGTATAAGATGATTTATGGTGATGCTATACTAAATTTCATAATGATCGGTTAAGCTGGTAAAAGTTAACAAATAAACTCACATTAACATTTTATAATATTAATAAAGATCATTAGATAGTTGTAATATATCACTATGTTAACACTGACCTGTTGTACATCTTTTAGGCTCTGGGAACATTTTCCATTCACTGTCCATTTCGTAAGTATATACTTTCAAATGTTCAGGCATCTTGAACTCCGTTTCCGGGTCTATTACTAATGGAAAATCATTACTTTCTGGAAAAAATAAAATTCTGTATTATTATTGAGAAGAATTATTGTTTTTAAAATAGATATGACATAATAAAAGAGTTTTAACCTGAATTCTCATGTGAAATTGTCTCTATCTCTCTTACATTTAGCTAAACACAGACAATTTCATATATTGTTGTCTATATTATGGCCCTGGCATAGAATAGGCCATCCTTTCCTTTCCCGTAGGTGTTGTAAAAGGCAACTAAAGGAACTAAATAGCTGAGAGAAGGGCAGCAGCATACCTTTTAAAACTTTACCAAAACCTAACTGCAGTTGCAAATCCAGGCAGATTAGCAACTACTGGCAAATACTGCCAAAAAAAGCAGATTAATTCATACGTAAGTGAATAAAGGGAATTTAATGAACTTACCATTTGTAATTTTCAACAGGTTGTTTCAATTTTTGAACCAGAGGGAGACTTTGTACAAAAGTCGATTGCTTGGGTACCTCTGTCCCATTCATGTTTCAACAGTGAAGCAGCTGTGTTTGCATGGCTGTGTTTCGGTTTGAAGGGTGGGATATGGTGTGAATTTACTGGGTACAGAGGAATAACACCTGAGTCCTCAGGAATGGCAACGCATGGGGGTATCATGAGCGAAACAGTATACTCTGTTATGTCTATGGTACTGCTTATGTTTATAGGTGACGGTTACCACTTTCCATCAGGTAGGCTATCAGCTTGTTTGCTATTCTAAGTTGTAAAAAAAAAAAACATAAATTAAATAATGGTTTTGTCACTTACTGGAATAAAATGAATAATGCAATGACTCTGGTACCCAGTCATCCATTCCTTTAAGTTTTGTGGCAGGTATATATTGGTAAAGTGCTTCTGATGATATGCCCATTGAAGGGTCTATGATGCGTGACTGATCAATATCATGATTAATTGTTTGTTCTTTTGCACTCTCATAGTTTCTGTAATAGGAAGATTATGTTTTATTTAATTAATTATACAGTTTAATGTGCAAAAATTAGGTAAATAGCTATTATAATATATACAAATCTAAACTTATTACAAGTAAATAAATAATATGTACAATTAAAATATGACTGAAGTTCATAATAATATGCTGCAGTTATATGTGATTAGACATGGAACATTTGGAGAAATTAACAAATTAAATGGGTATTCACATGCAATCACGGTCTATCTGTAATTTTTCATCTATTTATCTATGGCAATGTAGTTACAGGAGGTATAACACCTTAATCTTCAGAAATGGCAATGCATGAAGTGTATCACAGGTGACACAGCATACTCTGTTATTTCCATGGTTGATTGTTACCACTTTTTATCAGGTCAGTTGTTTGCTTGGTTCCCATTCTATGTTGCACAAAAAAATTGCTTTTTTTAAACTACAAATATTTACTAAATTACTTAGTATGTCTTTTTATTAAAATGAGTATTAGTATTCATTTAAAAACAATACAAAAAAATATTTAACAATAATATATTATTTACATAGTTTAAAAAAAAAACAGATTTAAAGTATATATACAGCAATACAATGATAATAAATTAACATAACTTTTTTCTAGCTATTTATATACTTAATAAACTATTATTTAGATAAAAAAAAAGATATACCAAAATTGGATATTAAATTACCCCAGTATATAAACAGATTGTATTCATGATTATTGTTACCTAACCCTAGGGTATGAAGACTGTTATTACATGCTTACGATTTTGAGTCATTTAGTTTGCTTTCTTCTTGTTCATTAGAATATTTCAAGGATACATCAGAAAAGTCCAGTTGCTCTGGTGCCTCTTTTTGATGATAAAGATTTGATATTTCTTCTGTTTGTAGTTTCTCTCTATAGTCTTGTAATTTATTATTACCATTGTTTTGTTTGCTTAATTCTATTTTTTCAGGTGGGTATTGTTTATAGAATTCTTGCTGTACAGATGTTAGTTTGTTGAGACAGTGTGCACCTAAATAATACATATACAGTGTTTATATTATACACTCAGATTATACATCCAGATATAAATATAAAGGTAATTATAAATAAATGTTTAAAAAGCAATAATTTATTTTTTTTACAAATTTGTTTACTAATTATGCAAAATATTTTGTAAACAGTCTCGGCATTTTAGTAATGGAGGATAATGTAGAATACGTTTTGATTTTACAATGTTTTTAAATAATTTCAACAAATGTTAATGTCTAAATTATTAACTACATGCCTACTATGAATTACTTTGTTAATAATTAATTGCATTTAATTACAGGTATATACCTCTATTTGTAAGAAATTCTATGGTTTCCTCTGGTTCACCATAGTTATTGACCACTGCTACATATTTATTTCGTCGGAGTAGAGCCTCTTTCATGGGTTTCCATTTATCACCAAAAATAGAACCATAAAAATCATCGAAGTGATTCATGGCCTTGTATTTAGAACTGGTTTTCTTCTTCAATTTAGCCTGAAGTTATATAAAGAATATAATATCCATGCAATATTGTAAATGTTGTTTATAATAATTAATAAGATAAATAAAAAGTACATACCCAATGAGTTTTGGATTTTAATCTCGCCTGTAAGACAAGATAGCTGCTGAAAGAAACATTTTTACATATGGTTGTAATCGTAAACATCTTTATGTGAATCACAGATCAGTAAAGTGTTAACATAAGGGTTCTTGAATTTATTATTTTTGTCTTGTTTTAGGTTAGTTTTAAGGTTATAAAAGGAAAGAGTAGGTAGGTAAGTAATTATTTTGAGTTTGACATTGACACTGTCAAATTTTGATTACTGGCAGATGTTCCAAGTTTGAATTCCGGCTGATTAATAATCAATGTAATTCCAAAGGTACATAATTATAATATTACAATAAAAAGAATGATATATCTATAAAAGATTGCATGTATTTTAATCAATGATATTACAACAATTATAAAAATACTGATAGCACTTGAATTTGTTTCTTTAAATTATCCTTGTCGTAAATTGGAACGTGTAGATTAAAATGTCAAACATATGTGCCCGATGACAGAAACAACAATATCATGCACATCCCCTTCCTCTTATGCCCGCGAACAGCAAATTGAAGTATTGATTTGTTTACAAGGTGCGAGATTTTTCAAGTATCCTATAATATACGTATGCCCTACAACCTTGTCAAAACGATTGAGAGATAATATATACTGACTTAATTACAGCTTTTCGTGCTGGAGGTTTATCAGTGCTTCGTGCCAGTGGTGCGGCGCGCCGTTTCAACTTTCGAGGACCTTAAAAGCTTAATTACCTGTGTTTGGTTTGAGTTGTTTTATCGATTACATGTCTGTTCGTGCCCTGATACATCGGGGATCTTTATACTATCGTGCGAATAGATAAGGATCTAAAAATGTGCGACACGACGACTATGTGTGTCAATGGATACTATATTTTCGAAGTAGGTCACAAGTAAGTCCATTTCTCATTTCTTCTTGTTAAATAATAAATGTGTGACTACTTTTCTTATACCTTATTTATTTATTAAAGGTCTGATTTCAATTGTCGGCGATGGAAACTGATGTAATTGTGAAGTTAAGATAGTTTGAAAGAGCAATAGTCATGTATGGGATGTTGAATGTAAGCTTAAAGGCGGGAAATAAGGTGGAATGGATAGCGATAGATTGGAGACTGTCCCTAATGGGGTTGCACATTTGGACACAGTGAGGGCATTACACCAAACTGTGGTGTCTTTGCGGACAGCATTGGAAGTGTCCAAGAATGAACTTAAG
Organism: Galleria mellonella; assembly: GCF_026898425.1. Classification (NCBI taxonomy): domain Eukaryota; kingdom Metazoa; phylum Arthropoda; class Insecta; order Lepidoptera; family Pyralidae; genus Galleria; species Galleria mellonella. The sequence continues at coordinate 882,362 of NW_026442061.1, forward strand.
ACTTTGAAGGAGAAATATGAGCAACAATCACGGTGTACTGACTATGAGGACATCATAGAAAAGTTGACATTAGAAAATCATATATTGAGGCGTAAAATAATTGATTCACATTATGAGGACTCTAATACCCAGAATATAAAATTAGAAGTCACTTACAGCCCTCGGGTGGAAGATATAGAGGGTACTGGAAGTGAAGTGGTAATTAAAACTGCTACCAGTGACAGTAATACTGTGGATATTGAACCTGAACCTCAAGATGAACCTGAAAGTACAGTCCAGTTTTGTACAGCAGAAAAGTTACATGATATTCAAGAGGAGTTAAATGTATCTCCTGAAGTGAGTCGGTATCTCCTGAAGGGAGTCCTGAAGTCATTTCTCATGAAAATACACATACAGAAATAGATGAATTGAACAGTCAAGTCACAAGTTTTCCTAAAGATAGTGAACAAGAAGGTCATCAACCAAGTTTTAAGACCAAACTAGAGCTACTGTCTAAATTTGATGTGAGAATTAAAGTGAGAACTTTGAAAGAAGGAGCAATCATTTCGAGTACTACTTCAGAGAGTGATTCAACTACAGAAGAAAAAGTACCCAAAGAATCAGATGTAAGGTTTCAATTTGGAGAAAGAAAAGAACATTTTGAAAATATTGAGGGTCCTAAAGGAGAGAGTATTAATGTAAGGACAGTTTCTAAAGAGAATATAAAGATGGCAGTGCCAAATGAGGCTGAAGCTAAGGCCAAAGTGGACAAATTTGATGTTCAAGTGAGGATTACATCTGAAGAGAGTCTAGTTATGAAGGAAAATGTAGAAAGGAGTAGAAGAAAAGAGACATTAAATTTAGATGTTGATGACTTGAGTCTCAGGTAAATAATATGGATAATTAAATAATTAAATAAATTCCAGAATATTCTAGAATAAAATAATTATTATAACCATGACACAGAGTTCTATTTCTCTTGTAGTGAACTAAAAATACTATAGTGTATTCTTATACACTCTCAACCCCTTTCTTCTGTTTAATGAATTTTATTGTAATTTTTCTTATTATTAAGATAAATTCACATCATAAAAAATATTAGGAAAGTTTCCTAGTGAAGTTAAAAATAAAACACTTTTTCAGGTGCAAATTTTTTAACTAACATTCTGGTATCTGGTTTATGTCTGAGGTCTTGAATTAACTGTTGATTATCTGCTATAGAACTATTACATGAAAAAGTAAAAAGTTATTATCTGTATTCGTTTTTTAAGCAGTTGTGTTTGCATGGCTGTGTTTCGGTTTGTGGGATATGGCGTGAATTTACTGGGTACAGAGGAATAACATCTGAGTCCTATATATGGTTTATCATGGGCGAAACAGTATGTGTGTATACTGTTATGTCCATGGTACTGCTCATGTCTATAGGCGACGGTTACCACTTTCTATCGGGTCGACCGTCAGCTTGTTTGCCATTCTAAGTTGTATAAAAAAAAAAAAAAAAAAAAAAAGTAATTATTATTTATTTTTTTAATTATTATATTAGCTGGTAATTGTTCACCACTGGACATAAACCTATATATAGGTTTTCTAGTAGTTGCTACTATTGGCATGTGGTTTGGCAATTGCAGTTAGACTTTGGTGATATTTTAAGAGGGATGCTGCTGTCCATCCCTTGATCATTAAGTTCCTTTGGTTACCTGCAATAAAGGAAGGGGTGGCCCATTCTATAATAAGTGTTGTTATAAAATATTACTTAATTCATATAATAATGATTGAACCTAGCTTATAAATAAAAAGTCGATTGCTTGGGTACCTCTGTCCCATTCGTAATTCAACCGTGAAGCAGCTGTGTTTGCATGGCTGTGTTTCGGTTTAAAGGGTGGGATATGGCGTGAATTTACAGGGTACAGAGGAATAACACCTGAGTCCTCAGAAATGGCAACGCATGGGGTGTATCATGGGCGAAACAGTATACTCTGTTATGTCCATGATACTGCTCATGTCTATAGGCGACGGTTACCATTTTCTATCAGATGGGCCGTCAGCTTGTTTGCCATTCTAAGTTGTATAAAAAAAAATTCTTTTAATAAATATTTTTTATTTCAATATGGTTCTAGGTCATTATCAGAAGGAGACAACTCAGTATTCTCTGAGGGTGTTGCGACGCCTGTTGATCCAGGCGGCGAAGATAAACTCGATCAGGAGACAGCTAGTGGCAATGAATCTGAGGAAGTTGACGACATAGAGTTGATATTCACCACTGATGAATCTAAGGACATGAGTAATTTGCAGGTATTAATGAAACATCTAACTATTAATATTTAATTATACTCTAAATATATCAGTTTAATAAACATTATTATTTTTTTGTCAATCACAGTTTCTGTATTATTTAATTATCTCATTTATACATATTCAAGTGAGTAAATGAGTTAGGATGAAAGTCACATATTTATCTTTATATAGTTAGTTTAAAACCATGGTGGTGTACATGTAAAAGTGATTTTGGACTCTACATAATAAACATTATACTTATGTCTTATACAAATTTGCTTTAAATTTGGCCTATAATATAAAGTATAGTCGGTATACACTGGCAGGGCACCAATGAAGGATGATAGGTGAGATGAATGAGCAGGTCAGTTAGCCCATCATGATGAATACACTTGGAATTCAGCACAATGGTTTCCAGAGGGGATTATGTGGAGGTTGACCTGATAGGGTATATTACTAGCAATGGGACTGATAGTCCGCATTATTAACAATCCCTTTCCCCTCAGCCTAACTGCGGTTGTCAAATAAATAAGTTTAATTAAATAAGAATTATTATTTCTCAAAATTTTCAATTAATCTGAAGAAAACGATATGTTTTCTTAAATGTCTTCAAGAACCCTCTTATGGTTTTGAAGATTTTGAGATGTGACCTTTTATAATGAAATTCATATGAGTGTGACCTCTATTTGTAGGAAGACCTCGTATCAATACGGGAGTCAGAGCAATGGACGCCAGGCTCCGCGTCTACCACTCACTCTACTCCGGTACTCATCAAGTTTCACACTCTCGACCCTGACTTCCAACCAGGGGGTGAAACTAGAGACAATGCGGAAAACGAAAATCAGGAGAACACCAGTCTCCAGAGTGTTATAGCTGAGTCCTCATTGAGAATGAAACGTGTGTCTTTACCAAGTGACAAAGAGATTAAACATGTGGCTTTTAATGGCAAAGGAAGTTTGGACTTGCCCGGCAGGGGTATACTGAAAAGCTGCGATAATAAATCAGACAATATGCTGTATAGAAAGAGCCCAAATACAAGTACAAGAAGATTGGACAGCGTGGACAGCTTGACTTGCGAGTACAACAGAGGCTTAAGTTTCGATAATACAAAGTCTTCAAGTTTCGAATTAGGATCCAGTATGGACATTCTCCATAGAGACGAGAGTATAGAAAATTTTCACAGAACCAGTAATTTCGGACATAGATTTTCAGTGTTTGCTGAGACTGATATATCAAAATGTGGAATTTCAGAGGATGATTTGTTAGGAAATTTGAATGTTAGAAGGAACACATGCCCCAATCCATTTCAGTACAGGTATAATTTGCATTTTTTAAGTTTTTTATATTAAATTACAATTTACAGTGACCTCGATTTTCTAATTAAAAAAAGTTACATTTTGATACAAATTTCTGTCTTTATTGAAATAATATATAAAATCAAATGGCATATATGTATGTACGTTATTTTAGTCGCGAGCATTGTTTAGAAGATTCTCTGTAATTCTATAACGAATCCAACAAATGCTCGCTATCGACATCATGTGTCACAGGCATACTTAAGGGGGTTGGGTTGGATATTTCATGCTCACGCCAGAATTGTCTAGAGCCCATCGCAGGACACGAGAGAAGCTTACCAAAGACACGACTGAGAGTACATTTGTGCCTTTTTTATAAGACCAGGTCCCATCTAGAAAATAATTTTAAATATATATCTGTGTGTATATCCGTAGACCGGTGGGATATCGCGGTGCGTGGCGCGGTCCAATGCGAGCGGGTGCAGGTCCGGGCACGGGGCCGGCCGCAGGGCCGGGCGCGGGGCTGCTGGCGGCGGGTGGCACACGCGGCGGCCCGCGGCGAGAAAGCGGCGCGCAGACCGATGTGTCGGCACTGCCGCCGCGGTGGAGCTCCGATGGGTATCTCGCTCATAAGGTTAGTTGCAGTTGCATTTATTGTTAGACATATAATGTCGAAAAAATATTTTTCATGATTTCAAGAATTCAGGAAACTGGTAAATAAAATCATAAGGAAAATTATTAAAATTGTTTTTGATTGTATATAAAATGTATAACATATACCAGACGGAGACTTTGTACAAAAGTCGTTTGCTTGGGCACCTCTGTCCCATTCGTGGTTTTACTGTGAAGCAATTGTGTTTGCAAAGCTACAAAGGAATAGAGGCCTACAGGAATAGGCTTATCTATTTCAATATGGTATCTCTTGATAAGCGTAGAACATTAATAGATTTAATTTTCTTATATAAGTTGTTTAGGAACAGAATTTACTGTTCGCAGATTTTTGCTAAATTTCATTTTCGATTGCCTGTACACTATTTCCGTAGTTATATCAGTCCAATGTCCGTGCCGTTCCATAGAACTGCTCTTGGTGCCAACTTCACTGTACCACGTTTTAACAAACTGTTGAATAATTGCAAGCAACACTTCACAACATATTGACTTCGAAATGGAAGAGGATTTCTATAGGAAAGCATTGCAGTTAATTGAATAGCAAAAATTTATTTGAAGCAATCATTTATTTAATTTAAAAAACTATACCTATGTTAAATAACTCAGGAGTTTGTTATACCATATTTGATAATTAGCATGTTGTGTTTCATTTAAAATGATTGTACACTGTGTAGACAGTAATTTTAATATTAAATCTTATCAGTGTAACAATTGCTGGGAGACCAAATAAAGATAAAATAAAAAATTACAAAAAAAAAGTAGTTATGTAAAAATAATTCTAGAAAGGGATGATACAGATGTGCTCGCTTGATAGGGGCCACTGCTGTCCCCTAACTAAATTTATATACTAAATACAATAAAGTTATATATATAACCAATAGATGGCGCTGCAACAAAACTACTACGCGATATTAATGTTTATCGCTAATCTATGACTACCTCGGAGCTGCGAATTTTCTTTATCGCTTCTCGGCCTTTTGGCTAAGATCAAAGTGTAGTATCTGTTCTTATCAGCTTAATATCTGGAAGTTCCCTCACTGAGGGACCAGTATATTAAACTGATTTTTGTAAACCGACGGGATGTTCGGGGCTCGCTCCACTCCCGTCACGGGTCGGCCCGGCATTGCAGTGCCGCCGGGATTGGCCCACATAATGAAATAAAAATCTCTCTCACGCACCTTTTTGCCCGTCGTTTTTAATGGTAGACAATTCAAAAGAAATGCATGAGTATTAAGGGTTAACTTTTACCAGAGGAAGACTTTGTACAAAAGTCGTTTGCTTGGGTGCATCTATCCCATTCGTGTTTCAACCATAGAGCAGTTGTGTTTGAATAGCTGTGTTTCAGTTTGAAGGGTGGTTGGTATATGGCGTGAATTTACAGGGTACAGAGGAAGAACACCTATGTCCATGGTACTGCTCATGTCTATAGGCTACGGTTACCACTTTCCATCAGGTGGGCCGTCAGCTTGTTTGCCATTCTAAGTTGCATAAAAAAAATTATTACTATATATGGAACATAATTATAATTTTTTATCCTCTTATTTATTTCTTTATATATCTGACATAAAATATGCTATAATAAGTAATTCATAGGCATTATTTAATTCTTAACGTAGACTCTAAAAGAGCAACTATAAAAATTCCTTCTAAAATGTTTAGCACATTGATTATTATGATAGAAATTATGATATTTGATGGCTCATCGTTTAATTAAATTTAAATTATAGGAGATTATTGTATGGAAAATGTATCGAATATTTTGACCATGTCCAGATTCCGTTACCGTCGGTGGGTGAGAGCTACGTGGGCGCGGCGGGGGGCGGGTGCGGCGCGTGCGGGGCGCGGGGCGCGGGGCCGGGGCCGGGCCGCGCGCCGCGCCGGCCCTCCGCGCCGCGCCCGCCGCGCGCCGACGACACGCGCCGCTTGCTTCTCAGCGACATTGGTAATTTTTTATCTGCTATCTCACTATTTTATGTCATCATCATCTCAGCCGTTATATGTCCACTGCTAAATATAGAGCTCCCCCATAGACTGCCATAAGGAACGGTCCTGCACCGTCTGCTTCCACTGATCTGCTTCCACTCCATCTAGTGGGGGTCCAACTGCGTTTGCCCGTATGGGGTCATCACTCAAGAATTTTTCCTTTCCATTGGTTGTCGGTTTTTCGAGCTGTATGACCAGCCCATTGCCACTTCAACCTGTTTATCTTTCGGGTTATGCAAAATACTCAGAGCATATTCCTCTCCATAGCTTGCTGAGTACTTAGAAGCTTTTAAATACGGGCATTGTATGCCACTAGTAACCCATTTGGTCGAATGGCAAAGCAATGCTTAAACCTATGAAACTAAAATATCAGACAGCATTTGATTATATTCTTTAGACTGATGGCAAATTTATTAATAGAGAAAAAAGTCTAAAATGCTGTTATTTACTGTGTAAGTGCGAAAAAAATATTATTCAATTTAATTACTAAAATATCCCGACAACAACGAATATCTTAGATCATTCTTTGACATACAGATACACTTTGTCTGTCACGTTACTTTTTTTAACTACTACATTTTTTGTGTCTAAAAATCTATCTTTAGATTTAAATAGTGACTTCACTATTTGCCAAGGAATATTTAAAATAATGGTACTAAGCAATTTTCACCACCGCTAGAAAATTTACGCTTATAGTACATTAAGGAAGATTGTACCAAGTGGTCTTCTTGTCGCCATTCTTTACTCGCTATGGCGGTATAAAACCCTAGTGTTGTTGCGTTAGGGTTTACGTCGATGGTGCCGGAGCTGTCGCGGTCTGCGGACCCGGTGTGGGCGCTGGGCAAGCGCGCCTCGCCGCAGCCCGCGGCGGGCCCCGCGCCGCCCTCCTTCGGCCCTGCAGCCGTTCCTGGATTTTCGCCCACCTCCAAGTACGTTATATTGTTTTTTAATTAATTTTATTAATAAAAATAATACCGCGTCTAAGTTATTGGTTTAGGTCAGCGGGTTAATAGATAGGGATGTTTTTTTTTTGATGGGTGAAAATGGTATGGTAACCCCGCCTGCGCTAACGGGATACGCCGGCGGAGCACCAGTGAAGGGTGATAGGTGAGAATGAAAACAGGCCAATTAGCCCATCATGATGAATTCATCAGGAATTAACCATGATAGTTTCCAGGAGGAACCGCGAGGAGATCGACCTGGTTGGGTATATTGCTAGCAATGGGATTCTCAGTCTCCATTACTAACAATCCCTTTCCCCCCAAGATAGGGATGTTAGATGAGAATGAATTCAGTTCAGTTGGCTAATCGTGATTAATTGAGTAAAGATTAAGTTTATAGTAAATTTCTCCTTAGAAATTAGTGTAGTTCTGTATACAGGTCGACTCCCATTACTAATAATACCCTCCTGCTGGAGGGGAGGGATTGTTAGCAATGTGAACTACCGTTTCCATTGCTAGCAACACACCCTGTCAGGTCGACCTCCACGTGGTTCTGGAAATCATTATGCTGAATTCCAAGTGTATTCATAACCATGGGTTAACTGATCCTATATCCTCACCTATCATCTCTCACGGTGCCCCTCAGCATATACCGTCAGCTCGGGCGGAGTTGCCATTTCATTATCATCCATTAAGTAAATACTATTCCTCTACAACATAAGTTTTTATAATGATAACTATAGAAAAAGAATATAATATAACGTTAATATTGATCCTCAGGTTCATGTCGCGCGGTTCATACCGTTCACCGTGCCTCAGCATAGATCGCAGCAATGATTGGTTGTCGCAGACGCAGCCTGTCTACCTGCCCCACACCAAAGGTACTCAGGCTATTTATTTTTATGCTTTCAGTCGATTTTTAACCGACTTTAAAAGAATTTTTCTGATTCGTGATATCAGCTATTAACTGTCCACTTATGAACATAGGTCTCTCCTATAAAGAGAGGTTTTGCCAGTAGTTGCCACGCTTGGCAGGCGGGTTGGCAAATGCAGTTGGCCTTTGGTAATGTTTTAAGAGGAACGTTGCTGTCCAGCCCTCTACAATTAAGTTCCTTTAGTCGCCTCTTATGATATTTACAGGAGAGAAAGGAATTTGATATGTTTGTTACCTCATACCTCCGTAGCTGGTGGCCTTATAGTCAAAGTAAAGTGTACGGTGTTTGCAGAGTGGCGAGGGTGGCGCAGCTCGCTGCCGGACGTGCGCGACGACACCGACGAGCTGCTATACGAGACCGACGCTTACCTGCGCCGTTCCATAGACAATTTGCGATCCTCCTCAGTCTCCACGGCGCTGGACCGTGAGTATTTTTAAGTTATTGTGGTGGCAAACAGGCATATGGCTCGTCTGATGGTAAACGGGGTTACTGTAGTTTATGGATGCTTGTCTATGGGTTGTCACGCGCGCTTTGCCCACCTTTAAGAAATATTATTACGCCTTTTTTGAAGAACTTCAAGCTGTTGTTTCTAAGGAAAATTTTGGCAGAAAAATGTTGGAGGAAAAATGTGAAAAACTGCAAAAGGATGTCAGAATTTCTACATTTTTTTTACAACACGGGGCAAACGAGCATGCGGCTCACCTGATGGTAAGTGACTACCGTCGCCTGTGATCACCCATAACACCTACGGCATTGCAGGTGTGCTGCCGGCCTTTTAAAAAGGAATATGCTCTTTTCTTGAAGGTTATGTTGTCGTATCGGTTTGGAAATACTGCTGCTGAAAGTTGATTCCAAAGAATGGTCGTGCGTGGGAGAAAGTGCCTTGAAAAACGCACGGTGGAGGACCGCCACTCGTCCAGATGGTGTCGTCTACATTTTTATAATTGTTACAATCTTTTTACCCGCTATTTTGTACTTGGCTATCAGAAGTAAAAAGAATAATGAATTTTACCTTTGACCATGACCGATTCTAGATGGGATATCAAGACGAAACACTTAAAAGATTTTAAATTAAATCTCCAGAAACACAACTGTGAATCGCATCTAATTTGGTATAACAGTGTATTTCAAACCGAAACACAGCCATGCAAACACAAGTGCTTCACGGTAGATACACGATTGGGATAGAGCTACCCAAGCAAACGACTTTTGCATAATGCCTCCTTCTGCAAATAAATATACATATATGCGTATATCGGCAGTGGATGGGTCAGCGGTGGTGTGCGGACAGCCATACATCCCGTCGGAGCCGCGCCAGCTGCGACTCGGACACACGGTCAAGCTTATCTCGCCCCAGGGGCGAGTTGTCATAGGACGAGTCAGGTAACGCGCTGCACTATATACTTCTGTTTTGTAATGGGTGATAATGGAATGGCAACTCCGCCTGCGCTATTGGTATTTGCTGGCTTGGCACCAGTGAGGGATGATAGATAAGGATGAAAGCTAGGTTAACCCATCGTGACAAATTTTACAAGGTTTCCCCTGGAAACTGGAGGTCGATTTGATAAGGTATATTGCTAGAGATGGAGCTTTTTTCTCGTCATCAATGTCGAAAGTAAACCCAATATATAGATATCAGAGCGGTATCGAGTTTACCTGTGTCTAGTTAGATGACCATTCAATTAATATGTTACACAATCAATCAAATCAATCGTTATCCAAAAAAATATGGTGTGTCAGATACGTGGGGCTGGCTGGAAGCACTGCCGCTAGTAGCAGCGTAGTGGTGGGTGCGGAGGTGTCCCGCGAGGCGGTCGGCTCGCACAACGACGGTACGTACCGCGGTCGCCGCTACTTCTTAGCCGCGCCTTCTGCCGCTGCACTCTTCGTGCCCTTCAGCAAAGTCGTCATGGCCTGGGCCAACTGAACATGCCCTGCGGTGAGTCCGGCCCTGTCTGCTTACCATGAAAATTTATTCAAAATTTCCGAACCAAACGTAACACGTACGGAATGTTGTCAACAATATTTCGGCAGTTCAAAAACTTTATGGTAGGGTTTATGATGAACGGAAAGCCAGTATACAATATCGGTGTCTGTAAAATCGATTTTCGCAGGAAAGTCTTTCATCGAACAAGATTTCTAAGTGACGAAATTACATTTCATGGTAGATATCCAGATTATGATCTCGGACAATCTTGATACTTGAACGTATTTAAAATGATATGAAGTATGAATTCAATGTGTTATCATACATGAAAAGCAATGTACTGGGGTTTTATCTATTTAAATCGAAGATAAATTAGTGGAACTCTATGGTGGCGTTTTTGACATTAATCTATTTATGAAGATATGTAAATTAATATTGATTGCTCTATATAGATTATAAACATTTGCTGTATTTAATTACAGATGTCCGACATTAGAAAATTGTTATCAAATGTCAAAAAATCCATCGTTCCATGTCTCTTGTTTAATTGTAATAATATTATAGGGGTGTTAATAATTCTCTCAAATTTTAACGTCATGAAAAAATCTAGTCATGAAGTGTTTTTAATAATTATGATAAACATGGTAAAGTACAAGTAAGGCATATTCTGCCTTTTATGTATGTATATATAAAAAATTATAAAGAACGTATCATGCATGCGTTGATCTGGCTCGAAGGACTAAATTATTATTTCATTCATTCAGTTAAAAAAAATTGTTTTCGCATACTAAGTAAAAACTATATAAATTTAATATATTATTATATAAAAAATAAACTACAACATGCCATAACATAACAAGAAAATTGTATTAAAAATACGAGCGGTGCAATTAATTTTAAAGGAATTGACATGATATTGATGAGTGATTGAATTACAGGATCTTGAATACTATTAGTATATTGTGAATAGTAGAGGGACGGTGTAACTCGTCGTGATGTGAGAATATAAAATATAACAAGAAATTTATATACGGTGATATCAAAATCATTAGGGTCCTTTTAAGATAGTGTTCTATCAATGAAAATGGAATTTTGGATTAAGCCTACTTTAAAATGATGCTAGTGATTTCGTTTTACCCTGTGTATGTAGATGGAAAAAAAAATTGTGAAAATATTCAAATATATTTGCGGCCTGTTTCTATATATAACATAGTAAAACTAAATGTACCATTACAAAATTATAGATATTACGTGTTTACGTAGTTATTAATTTGTATGTCACTATCGAAATACTTGAAGTTTTCGTTGAATTTCGACTCTAATGTTAAGAACATAAGACCTAATTGGAGGTGTGTTCAGATTAGTATAGTAGATAACTGTTTAGGCTAATTTTATGCATAGTTCATGTGTATAAATGTATGCCTAGGTAAATGTAAAACTCTTCTCTTTCCTTCATATACATTTCCGATATAAAGGTAGAAGGGGGAGAACGAATAATATATTTTATTTTTTATTAAATATTTATTTGTACCTTTATATAAAATTAGTTTATTTAAATGTCCTTTAAAAAAATAATTCATATTCTAAATTTGAATATTGATTGTCATAAATATTTTTAATACGTTTATCAGTGGCAAAAGTATAAGAATTATACAGCTATGTAATCAACTGCGACATTATACATGTTTGTTTATTTGTTGCGAAGATTACAGAGTAAATATATGATCTGCAATAAGTGGAATAAAAAAATATTTATAGGTAGATATACATATATTTATATTCTATAGATATGTAACAGTTGCTCACACTTCGCTACTCTATGGTGCTCTATAAATGTTTGGTTGACAGTGCATCTTGTTGGTGGCTACATGTTTTCTATTCCTGAAAACTTGTCCAGTTTGTATGGTATGTACTTGGAGTTTATGACGTTGCTTTTTTAAATTATTTTAAGTATTTATTTTTATTCGAGATACGTGTTTTTATCATATTTATTTACATCCAATTTCATTTCAGTTATAGAGGAAAATGATTTAATTCTACAATTAATACGAAAGAGTATCCACTGTATAAACTCTGCTTTTTTGGAAACTAGATGGCGTTATATCATATGAGATGTTTAAGACTATTCGCTATTTTATTACACTATATTTTTTAAATATTCAATAAAAAATCTTATTATTTTCTTTTATTGAATTTAGTTATTAAAAAAAAGCACACATAAAAGTACCAACATGTAATAAAGTGATACAAAAAACTTGTGAATTTAAATACTCATTATGTAATGTTATTTCGCTCAAAATACATGTAAAGCCCATGAGTTAGTTTATATTTCGTCCGGAAATTTTTACCAATAAAATAAAATAGAAAAAATATATATAGTAGCAATATAATATGAGTGATATCAGCTGACATGTAGAAATTAAATTGTCTATTTGTTCCTATCAGTTTTCTTCACTCAAATAATTTTTACAAAAATCATTTCCATATTCTGTCTATTTTTATGTTTTAGGTTTTTTTTTCATATAAAACTGAATCAGGTGATGTAACGGTACTAAATTATTAACATATATATTTGTAAGAAATAGTTGACTGCAATCTAATTATATATATTTGGGTATTTCATGCGATTTTTAATACAAACAGTTTTTTAGCTGCTTTAGCAAGTTGAACCGGTAATTGGAGTATCTTGAAGCTCGATTGATTGATCTAAATATGATGGTAATGATGATGAAAATAATGACTTTTTAGTCATCATACTATTATAAACTATCTCATTTACAAAATTAATTTGCAATAGAGTAATTGTATAATAGTTTTCTATTCAATATTAATCTAATTACGTTACGTAAGGATATATAAACGAGTACACTGTCAAATGCTTAGATTATAAAGTATATAGATTGGCAGTGTAAAAGAGAAACAAATATAATATAATATATGTTAGAGCGAGACAGAAAAGTAGGAGATTCTATATGCTCGAAGCTGATTTGGCAGAAGTATGAACAAAATATATTCTTTCTATTTTTAAATTTTGAAGTGTAATAAGTTTTAAGTGAATCTTTTTAGTTAGAGTTAAGTGTGTTGTTCCTGAATATAACATCTATTAGGAGAAAGCAACAATTTTGCATATTTTCCACGTAATTACGTTGAAATCTTATCTGTTTATCTTTTTAAATGTAGTAATATAGAACTATCAGAAATATTTTGTTCAAGAATTAGTAGAAAAAAATATATCTAATTTTATCCAAATAAAGTTCTAATTGTTGACGAATGGAAATAAAAATTATGACAGATACGTGAACTTTTGCTATTTTTACAACTTTAATTCCATCCAAATTCGAAGTTGTCACGTTGTATATATTTATAAAACACGCACACAGGTGTAACTATTTTCTTGTCTCGATTTCATGATTGCATTGCCAGTCTGTCAGTACGTGAATACGTAATACTACGTACTTACTCTATGGTAACTCTATGGTCATATATGTAGAATCATAGATAGTTCAATTTACGAATATTCATCTCTTATTTGACAGTGTAATATCGTACCTAGAGAGAATAATATCGGTTTAAATAATGAAGTATAAACCGATATGCAACTTGGACACAAACAAAGCAAAGCTTTTAATGAACCGTGGTTTGGAACTGATTATGTGGTTTCACAGCATATCATTTATTGCGCATAGTTAAAATATCTACATATATTTTCATATGTCCACTATACAATAATATACAGTAGTGGTTCTGATTTTGTATTTGATGTACAGAATAATATTTCAATACGCCTTTACATTTGTAATGTTTCTCTGATATATTTGTATCTGTAATTAAGTAGTTAGAAACGAATTCTGAACGCAGTGATAAAAATATAGCTCGTCAACTTTGTGACCGGCACTCCTTCAGGGTTATTGACCTATGAGAAGTATTATGTATTTACCTACAGTACGATCAAATTAATTGTGAAGTAAACTAATAAAGTAACTAAATTTCACGACCCCCATTGTAATTTAATATCATATAGCTTGCTTGAATATTGTTTTAATTAAAAATAATCATAACTTTACCTAATGATACGATAGATTTTTTTTTATGGATGATAATGGAATGGTAACCCCACCCGCGCTATCGGTATACACCGGCGGGGCACCAGTGAAAGATGAGGTGATGAAGGTGAGGATGTAGCAGGCCAGTTAGCCCATCGTAACGAATTCAACGAGAATTGTTCACGATGGTTTCCAGGGGGAACCACGTGGAGGTCGACCTGATAGGGCATATTGCTAGCAATGGGGCTGTCAAACTCCATTGCTAACAACCCTTCCCCCCTGATACGATAGATTAGAAGTAATTTTTAAATAGTGATTGTTTTCATATATGTAATCGTCCTAAGTCATCATTAGTCCCAATTAATATATCAAACATGAAGTATGTAACATAAATAACGTGAAACATTTTATGTGTTTGCTCAAGGTTTTTAGTACTTACTTACAGTACTTAATTTCACATTGTGTTTTAATGCTATGTATTGCATAGCATTAAAACACAATATGACATTATAACTCGACTCGCATTTTGTCTTTATAAGGGCGACTCATGTTACCTAGTTCATCATAATATAATATAATAATCATGTTACATAGTACCTAGTTTCACAGTAAACGTTATTATACCGTTTGAACGTACTCTTTATTCTGCTTACCTCTACTCTACCTTCTCGCGGATTTCTTACCTCTCCGCCGTCCGCCCTAGTTAAGTGCGAAGTTACTAGGAAGTGCCACGCACAAAGTTGTCGGACTATACATTTATAATAATTCAGTGTTATGAAGGTTTTTTTTTTATTGATGTCAGTATGTGCATTAAGAAGTATTATGTTATTGTCTATTACTTGGCGTCAATTTTCATACGCGGAAGTATCTTTTTCGGATATAAATGTAACTGAATAAATCATGAAAGTGACAGTATTGTAAAACGATGTGATTGGCTGAAAGTGTCTTATTAGGATACGTGTAACGCGGCTCACTATTTGTAATTCGAAACAGTTCTTTTATACTTACGAAAAAAATTTTTTTATGTGTATATTTTAATATTTTATATCTACTTTCATACAATACTCATGAACATCTTTTTTTATTATTATCGTACTGTCCGTTTTAAATGCACAATTTAGCTCTATAGGTTTTTTTTTTTATATTAACAAGTTTTGTATGCAGATGCAGATGCTACAGTGCTGGATTTACCAATATAGATGTACATTAGATGATACAGTGAACGCTCTATAGTGAAGCAACCTTTCTATAAGCAACATTCTTTATATTTTATTTATTCTATTCCGCTTAGTAAAAGAAATAAGTAAAAATATTTTCCAGACTGTAAGTATTTTTATACTCCTTTTTTCCCTATAAGCGACTTTTCCCAATAAGGAACTTTTTTATTGATATTGGTTTAAATGAGTTGCTTATATAGAGCGTTCATTGTATTATAAATAGGCCGAATAGACCGCCTAATGTGCGTTAGAGATACATAATATGGGAAATTAAAAATAAAAATCACTTTCTGTAAAAAAATTTAATTCTCATTTTACACTTTTATTATTTAATATAGCTAGTTTGTTCATTCAATCATTTTGCGGTACCTACTTTATAACCTATACCTACTCACATAAATACAGAAGTAAATAAAAAATAAATACGTGTAAGCGTCTCTCCCTGTCCTTTCTAGAGAAGCGGGCGAAAGAAAAGTAGCCTGTGTCTTAAAAAAAATAAATCCGGCACTGAGATGTAACTATAGGAAGTAAAAAATTGTTAGATCGAGATTTGGGTAAATTTGAAACGTAGACATCGGTATGTGCACGGCGTTAAACTATTAAAAAAGTTAAGTACCTATTACATGTATCATCGCACACGACTGTATGTAATTAGTTGTTGTTGATGTACTGGCAGCTATTATATTGCTTACTCTATATGGAACACAAAAAAAGAAATAAATTTGAAAAAGGTATGCAATGTGGCGGTTGCCAGTACGTCGTCAGCAAGAGTGTTATCGTAATGTAAAAATGTCTTGTATTATCTGTAGTTACTATGCACAAAAGTGTTCATTTTAAGATTATTTTTATATTTTTTCTACTTCTGTGATTTAATGTACCTATTTATTTCTATTATCAGAGTGAGATTACACAGTATTATAAATTTAGCTTAGTTTAGTTTTTACTTCAATTTGTAAATACGAGTATAACTTCCCTACGGCCTATATTCTGCACTAATTGTTAGATATGGTATTTAGTAATGATTGTGTAAATATTGATTTTTATAGTAGAATTTACTTATTGTTTTTTTTTTTTTCGTTATATTCTTGTACTGGACTGTAATTTGACAATTATTAGGGAGGTAACGTGTATGTACAATATAAAAATCTTCTTTTTTCTATAACGATTCGATAATCTACCATAATAATACTTGATAAAATATCTACAGTTTAAACAACTGTGCTATATTAACGTACATAGTTATTCTATGAATATCATGGGAATTATCAGAAATTAATTATTAATAGGTTGTAAACCTATTAATATTTTTGTATTCCCAAATGCAGGGATACACGCATTATGATATTTTCAAATTGGTTAGCCTGCGAAATGGGCCCAAAAAGTTTTATTAACAAAACGAATTCATTGACTTCATTGACGTCATCTAAAAGATGTATTTTATTAGGCCAGTTAAAAAATTCTCTCGTTAGTAATGGATGTGTATTATATATATGCGTTTAGACGTAAAGTATAAGATTTAATGTACAATCTCGAATGTGAAATAGTGTTCATCGAATGTGCCAAATAATTGGCTATTTGTCATTGAAATTCCATTCGTAATATAATAAAAATAAAAGTTCAAATTGTGTAAATGTTTACTTCATGTAATGAAGATGAAATATAAAGGATCCTCTGATTCTAATTTATATCTCGATTGTACTAAACGTACAAATAATGTTCTAACTCTATACATTCTGGGCCTATATGTTTTGTACGACTATAGGTGACACCTATGTGTACCTACTAAAATTATATTATATGTAATTTATAATTATATAAAGTAGTTACTTAGAACGAAACACTGTACCTAGTATCTAAATACTATTTAATGATAGTTAATCTAATAAACCAACTGTTTTATTTTAATAACATAAATAATTGAGTGTATAATTATACAAAATTAATAAACAATTAATCAGTTGGCTTTTTGGATAAACTGTCTACTTATGTCGTAATTCTGAGCTGTTATTAAAACCAAAGAAATCTATTTTAAATATCATTGTATGAGAATATATATGTTAAATGTATGAAATAAAAAAAAAAAAAACGAAAAACTGTGGTATATTGTTTTTTATTGTCTTCACTGTATAACGGTATATCGATAGGAATAAAAGAAAACATAACAAAAAATAATAACAATTTAATTAACAATAACAACAATACTGTGCAAATAATTTAGCCCTAAAGCGCACCAAGTAGGATTTTTAATTACATATGTTAACAGTCTTTCATATAAATGTCACAGAAATACATTTTTTTTATAAGTTGTATTTAAATACATATGATTGAAATAATATAATTAGTAACATTTCATATTTGAAAGAAAATAAAGACGTAGCTGATATATGATAATGATTTGTGATAGATAAGAAGTGAACAGATGATAGTGAGGTGAAAAATAAGGTAAATTGAAAATTTATTAAAGCGTAATGAAAAGAAAAACAGTAATGAGAGCTCACAAACAAATAATAAGCATAGAGAGAGAGAGAGAGAGAGAGAGAGAAAGAGTATTATGTAAAATGAAAAGTAGTTACAAAATAGATTTTAGGAATTAAAAGTAAAAAAGCATAGAATAAATAGTCAAGATGTAGGACAGATTATAAAGTGTGTAAATAAAGAATTAGAGGAAGGAATTAAGTAGAAAAAATTTAAAGAAAATAAATTAGGTGACCATTGAAAACATAGAAGAAAAATAATTATAAGTATGTAAAGAGTATAGTATATTATATAGATATAGTAATGTCGAGAAAGTAAATGTAGGAAATAGAGTAGAAGAAAAATGAAAATAAAAGAAACATGACTTTAAGAAAAAAATAAGAAATATATTTTGGAGAAAGAGAGAGAGAGAGAGAGATGTAAGTGGCTTAAGAAAGTGTTTAATAGACTTTAATAAGTTTAAGTTAGGTAAAATAATATTTTAGAATAAGTCTACAGAAATAGAAAGATTAAAGAACAAGAGATATAGAATATTGTTGATAAGATATGAGAGATTTAAGAACAAGAAGGAAAAAGGAATAGAAAGAATAAAAGAAACAAATATAGTTAGTTTAGAGGTAGAACAAATACTATTTTGCAGAAAAAATAACTATACAGCTTAAGAAATATAGAAAAGAAATTATTAGTAGAAGAAAGGAAATTTTTATGCATAGTATATGCATTTAGAGTGAAAATAGACCTGTAGAAGAAAAGTTGGTAGAAAAAATATAAATAAAAGAAAATATGAATTTTATAGTAAGGATATAGAAAGAAGTCAAGCAGAAGAATAAAAGGCAGAAAAATAAAGAATTAAGGGGACAGTACAAAAAGCATTTATATTGCATTATATAAGATTAAATCGGTGGGCCAAATACGTATCGTTCCAGGTTTAAATCATAATTACTAACTAAGCAAAGTCGCTATTTTGTAAGAATCAAATTATACTTCTGCGCAACAAGGTTAGCGTTCATAATTCGTACCACGTATTCCACCTTTCGTAATGTCTAAAGTTTAATAACCAGTTCCGTATACATAATTTTTGTGATATAATATCGATTTTCCATTTAACATCTGGCAAGTTGTTTTCTACAAATTTGCTGCTGTTACCTGCTTCAAGCCTCATGGTATCCAAATTTCAAGTGTCAAATGTATGTACGAGTACCTTGTATCGATTTGAATGGCAAAAATTATTTTCTTTGCTTATACTTTAAATCAGCTTAATGAATTAATAGGTTCAGTAGAATGATAAGGAAAAATAGCCAAGAAATTCTGTAATACTGTAGTATAGTATAATGAGAGTAGTAGAACAGTATAAGTTGGAATGAATGAAAGAGAAGAAGCAAGAATGACGGTTGAAAGAACGATGAAATGAGTTAGATTATTAGAATGTGAAAGTGGAAAGATGCAGAAAAGAGATTTACATTTATCACGATCAGATATATCGTATATTGCATTTATGAAACGAGTTATAAAAGTGAATAGAGTAAGATAAAACGTAAGAAAATAGTTTGAAGAATGAGAATGAAGAAGCTGAGGGAAAAATGAATTAATAGAAAATATAAAGTGAAATAAATTTTACAAATTGAAAGGAAAGCTGATATATTGTTTGAAGGGGAAATTTTTTTATAACGAATAATGAAATATAATAACTTGATTATACGGAAATAGAATTAAGATATGTGATTAAATTTAATTACTAATAATAGGTTATTATAAAATTAAAGATAAGATAATTAGATGAAGTATAAAGATGAAGGAGTAAAAATTAATTTAAGAATTGCGAAAGATACAAATAGTGAAGATAAAGTTAAGGTTTGATGAAAGGAAATAAAAAAAAAACATAAATAGATATGTAGAAAGTAAATATAATATGAGATAGAGTAAGAAAATGAAAATAACTGAATTAGCGTAAAATGTAAATTTTTGCTCATGTCATTATTAAATAAACTAGAATACAGAGAAATAGAATTAAGTTGAAAATTAATAATATAATGATGCTCTATTTTGTATGAAAAAGATATATAGATAGAGTATGAAGATAAAGTATAGTAAAGATTACGAAAAAAGAAATAAAGTAGAATTAAGGATATAAAGAGATAAGAACAGCTAATTTAAGTTTTCATAAGGGGAAAAAGAAATGAAAATACTTTACTAAGATAGAAATCCAACCAACCAAGAAAGAAATACAATTTGTAGTGCAAGAATTGAGGAAAAATATAGATTAGTTTATATAGAAACAGAATGAAGACCAAAAATAAACTATTAAAACAAAATATTGGAATAAAATAAATATTATAAAGAAATAAATAATAAAATAAAAATAATAGATACATTATATAGACAGAGTAAAAAGATGAAAGGGAAAATAGTAATAACTGAAAGATAGTAAGCAAAATGGAAGATGCATATAGAGAGGAAAGTTTATTTATCATAGATTTAAATAAATAGAAATATAGAGAGAAAATATAATGTATTTAATAAATAGAGCAAGAAAATGAAAAATGCTGAGTAAGTATAAAAGATAAATTAAATAATAGAATTATAGAAATATTTTGATAATAATAACAGAGAAAAGATTTTTAAATAACGATATAGATGCTTAAGGATGAAAATTAATGTTGTGATAATGTAAACGTGTCTACATGATGAATGATGAATGAAAAGGTTAGATAGATTGGTAAATGTATACACGATTCAATATGTTGATACACGCTGTCATATTTAAAAGAGAAGTTTATTATAAAGTCCTCGAAACTGACAAACTTACATGAAGAAGAAGATATGTAAAAGTGTATAAAGAAGATAGATGTATGTAGAATTGGGAGAAGAAGTAAGTTAGAGTAGGATAGAAGCAGATAATGATAAATAGAATTAAAAGTAGGAGTACTGATGCAAGTAAGAAATAGAAATATAATGTATATTAGAATTGTAAATTCTTTGTGAATATGTTAAAAGTATAAAATTACAAAATGTGAGTAATAGGAGTATGAAATATAAGTAATACATATAATAGGAAATATAAGTAACAGAAGAAAAATTAATCATGAAAGTAGATGAAATGAGAGATGTAGATAAAGATACGAGTATATAGAGATTTTTGGAACTTGCTTCTCTTTCTGGCGTATCAGCATAAAGGGAATATACATCAAGTCAATATACATTTAAGATATATAATATACATTTTTAAAACGGAAAAATGCTATTATATCATTCAGGACTACATAGATTTATTGTTCATTTTATGAAAGTATAATGATGATGATAATGCAATGAATAATGTGTGTTTGTTCGGTATTTAGATCATAGAAAATTATATAAATTGTACAGTTAAGAAATAACAGAAGGTAAAAGTGTAGCAAGCAAAGTAACAAGGGAAAATAAAAAAATAAGAGCACTACTAAATATCTAGTTAGAGACATGATAATAAATGGCGAGACTAGTTTTTGAGTTTTGCTTTTAAATGAATGAAAATGTGACAAATGCAATAATGAAAATATAGGAAAATAAGCAGAAAGTAGTAAGTAAGTAAAGTGCATGGCTATGTATATAGAATAAGTAGAAAAGTAATAGAAATTATATATAAATAAATATAAGAAAGCACACACAATCACTTATCATATGCCAAAAAGTGTACAAGGCGAAACAGGAACATCTATGAAAAATTTGGTTAAGAAGAAATATTGCTAAGAAAAAGTATAGAAGTAAAGTAGCAAGTGGTAGAAGCTATAAACTATGTAATATGGTAAACTAAGAAAATAAAAATGAATTAAGAGTTAGTTGAAAAGTATATAAAGAAAGAGAATAGAATACTGAATAGAATAGAATAGAATGAGAATAGAAAACTATGTACTGTACCAATTTAGGTACAGTACATAGTTATTAAATACTAGCGTATAATAGATTTCTAAGCTTGCTAATAATATGTACTTTAATATAGATTTAAACAAATAAACCAAGTGAACGATAAGAATAAGAAAAAAAAGTACAAGTAAGATAGTAAAATAATAATATAAAATTAATAGAAATAAACTTTGATTTCAAGGCGTACTATAATAAATAATTATATTGATTTGTACGTATTATATAAAGGTCATGATACTAATAAAAAGGAATATTTAATACTGCTAAATATACTTTAATATATTCATGAGTCATGATAGAAATGATGCGAATGACATGATAATTTTGTATAAACGGTAATAGTTGCGTCATACAAGATAAAACAAGATGTAAGTATTGGAAGGTGAGAAGTGAGTGAAAGTAACAGGTATTGTTAGTTAAATAAGCCATAGTGATAGCAATGAAGTTATGAAATGAAACGAAGGTGAAGATAACAGTCATATTTATATTTAAAAACAACAATAAATTATACATGGTAGAGTTGTTAACACAATATTTGTCAAAGATGAAGAAATTATAAAGAATTATACGTAAAAGCTAGAATGAAGCAGAAGGAAGAAAAGCGAGAAAGTAACAATAGTCCTAAAGCATAGTTAGGTGACAGAAACTGATTAAGTAATAAAAAGCAAAGGTGTAGGAAGGATTTTACAAACATTGTAATGACGAATATAATAGTGTGGCAAGCAGTTGAGTAGCGAAATGTATGGAATCAGTACTTTACTACCATGGTGCGTATCACAGTGTTCTTTTGAAACTTATAACTAACGAGGAACTTTTATTCAGTGAAATGTGTGCGGAATTAACCGTTTTGAACAAATGTGCGGTAATTCTGCTCGACACCTAAATTAGGTATAAAATCACTTTCAAATAATACTGTCTTTGGTAATATTTGGAATATCTACCTCCAAATCCTTAACTTTGTTCTATAATCAAGTGCTTTAGTCATGTGCATTTCTAGTATTAGATCTATCTATATATTGGCTAAGTTTGGCTCATTACTTTCTGTAACCAGAATGATCATCATGGTTATTAATGGGGTAGTCGGCGTACCATCCAAACGCACCTTGGTCCCCGGTGTGGGCACCAAAATCAACGTACTCTCCGAAGTCGGGAGGCCTCTCAGCAAGGTGTGTATCAGCTCCCATGGTGGCTGCCCCAGCGATGTCCTGAGGCTGCTGTTGTACTCGAAGCAGTCTAGCTGGCTCTGTTTCAGGTGGTGACGCTAAGGCTAGTCCTGTAATAAAAAAATATCGTAAAATTAGTAACCAATACTAAAGAATGCAATTGTTATACAAGTATTAAAGTCTATAACTAAAGTTGAAGATGTAAGAACACGAATTGCAAAGAAATGGGTTACTTGGCTAGACTATCTGATGAAAGATTAATTAAAAGTGTAACAAGATAGTGGCCTATTGAGATATATAGAGCACGAAACACATCACTAGTTAGATAGTCGGACGATCTTGTCGAAGTGGTTGACAAGAGATGAATGATATTTGTATACTACAAAGTACGTAATCGGTCAGTAAAGCCGAGGCCTATTATCAACAAGAGTGGATGTAAACTTGTATAATGACGCTGATGTAAGAAAAATATGCTCACGATTATAATCCCTAATGATAATGATGATTTAGGTATAAATTACAACTTTCATTTTTCAGCAGAATGTTGTCAGTACATTGATAGTTCTAAATATTATATAATGAAGTAAAAAGTATCATAACTAGATTTCGGCTCCGTACTTTCTACTCTACAAGAACAAGAAAGGAAGTATTGTGCAAGAGCGTTTCAAGTAGACGCAAGAATTCTCAATTGCAACATTAGGTTCATATTGTAGGTCAACTCTGGGCAAATATCAGAATAATATTAAACGTTTATATTAACTGTACAATATGGAAAAGTTTAAAAATTAAATTTATTCATGTTTATAATAATAATAATGTTAGGTAAAATGCAGGCGCAGCGTGGAGTGATCACGCAAATACTAACTCAGAATACCTAATAAGTTGTACTATAAGACCAGTAAATCCTCATCGCGTGTTTATTTTTAAAGAATATTGTAACTGTCTAGTAATGTCTATTCTATTAGATATTAAAAATAGATACGGGAAGGGGGAAACTGTTTAAGTTTACTAATTGTAACTTGACGGTAAGTAAAAGCACGGTTTATTTTTATGTGGGTAGAGTGAGGAACTTGCTTCATTACATCTGTGTCAGCGGTTGCTCTCCATTACGAGTTCAAGGTGTCCAAGTGACCGCTTTCATTTCATAATGATTACGAAATTGCATAAAAAAACAAGAGCAATTAAATTTA
The DNA here is from genome assembly GCF_026898425.1 of Galleria mellonella. NCBI lineage: Eukaryota > Metazoa > Arthropoda > Insecta > Lepidoptera > Pyralidae > Galleria > Galleria mellonella. Next base: position 906,353 of record NW_026442061.1, read on the forward strand.
TAGTAGGTACTGTTGTACAGAACGGATGTTTTACACAGAATTATATTAAATGAACCCAGAGAACAATGGTAGAAAGTATCTGAAAATACTACGTTATCTTTTGTGCATTATTGTAGCAAGTAATTATCTATTGAATGTAAAACATGTTGCGTTGGCATCATATTTATTCATATAGAAAGTTGATCCTTTGTGTAGCAGTGAAAGTGTCGGTGAACTAATCTTGATGGAAGGCCGTGCAGAATGACATTATGGATTCATCTTTTCCAATATTTCACAAGTCGCGGATCAACCGGCGATACATAACATTGACCTCATTAAATTATTTACGCTTTCTATAATCAACCTTTGATTTTATTCGTGTTAATCCCTGGGGCATGTTAAATTTGAATTTAATGAATTAAACGTGAGATTTTAGTAGTATTATTATGATTGTTCGTTGGAGCAGAGCAGATTTGCAGTTACTGATTTCTCTATAGATTTCATTGTATTCGAGAAACAATAAGAATATATATTTCACTAATTTAATAAAGTTACAGGTGGATAATGATTGTGCATGAAATATATTTATAAAAAAATGTAAAATACACACACACAAAAACTACTGCATCAAATTAAAGGCGATTTTCACTGTTGTTTTCCTGAAAGTCTAACTTAAAAACTAGTATTGCTATTTCTGAAATCTCTGCGGACGGTGTAGTGGGTAAAAGCTAGTACAGTATCAAAAGAAAGTATATACGATTGATAGACATATCTATTGACATACAAATTATATAATATATACCATGGAACTATTATATGGACATAATGTTTTTATGACACTTAAAATGGCTAACGAGCTGACGGTCCACCTAATCAAATGTGGTAACAGTCACCTACAGACATGAATAGCACCATAGACATTAGAGAATATACTATTTTTTCCATGGTGCCCCTCTTACGTGTGACGATTATGGTGTTATGTCATCGTACCTTGTAATTTCACTGCCATATCTCATCCTTCAAATTGAAACATAGCCATGTAAGTACAGCTACTTCACGGTACAAACACGTGTGGGACAGAGGTGATGCAAACGACTTTTATACAATGTCTCTCTCTGGTGGACTTGTACAATATAACTTACCAAGTATGCGCCCCTAATAACTGCATTGTGCCCCAACTAATACAGTGCATCCATCAGAAAAGGCATCCCGTCACCCGTATCCAATAGCGAGGATGGGATGCCTGAACAAAGCACCATTAACACTAAAAAAACTTACCTTGTTGCTGATAATGCTGTAACGGTTGTAATTGTTGAAGCGGTTGCAACTGCTGCAGCGGTATAGGTTGGTAGTCCTGTTCGTATAGGTTTGGTAGTGGTGGTGGCGGTGGCGGCGACAGCGTTTGTCGTGGTACCCTGCGCGCGCGCATTTGCGTTAGATCGATGAAGGCGATCTGGTCGGCTGGCACCGCGATGTACGATGGCATTGCAGTGGTCACAGCAGCTACCGCCGCGAGGAATATAAGGTGCTGGAAAAGAAAGAGAATTGAGTAAAAAATGACAATTGTAATCAAAGACGACGCTCGTGGTGCTGTGGCAGGCCCGTTGCTTTGCGTAAAAGAACTCCGAGCTCAATTCCCAGTTAAGTCAAAGGTCTGAGTGTTCTGGGTTGTGTTACCTTATGTCAATTATATGGTTCCTTATAACATAGAATATCTCAGTTTGAGGACCAATCAATTGGTGTGATTATGTGGTACTTATTATAAATATTTGACCGTATGGTCGAGTCACAGAATAGGCCAGCTCTTCCTTTCCAGTTGGTATCGTAAGTGGCGACTAAAGGAGCGTATGGTGGAGGGATGGGCAGCAGCTTCCCATTTAAAACATCTCTAAAGCTTAACTGCGGTTGTGAATCCGCCTGCCAAGCGTGGCAACTACTGGCAAAACCCCCCCAGAGGGGGAGGCTTATGTTCACCAATGGACAGTTAAGGCTGATAGGATGATGATGATGATTACAAGTATTATTATAGATACAGTAGGTAGTAATATTTTTTCGACCTTGTGATGAACGGAACGCTCTACACACATTGGCTAATTGGTATTTATTATAGTTATTTCTTGTTACTATTGCAGTAATAGAATCACTCGAATAAAATGTAATAAAATTGTGTAGGCCAAAAGGCTGTATCAACATATATGTTTATCACGAAAATTAACTAAGGGGGCTAAATATTAATAGTGTTCATCATATCAGCCTTTAACTGGCCACTGATTAATATCCCCCCCACATGGGGGGTTTAGCCTGTAGTTGCCACGCTTGGCAGCCGGATTCGCAACCGCAGTAAGGCTCTGGGATGTTTTAAGAGGGACGCTCATCCCTCGCTCTTCCTTACTCGCCTCTTACGACACCCACGAGAAAGGAAAGGGTAACCTATTCTAAGCTGGGACCTATACGGCCTCACTAGTGAATTAATAGTGTAACATTAGTATTATTGTATGTACATTTGTTAGATCTGAGCTATTTTACTACTATAAAGATATTTCTCAATTAGAATGAAATCTCGAAGGACCATTTCTATATTTGTCTATGGTATTCAGCCAGAAATATCTGTTTGTAAATACTGAGATGTGAACCCTAGCTGGTAATTGAGCTCATGCAACATATGTGTTACTTCATATCCAAGTATTAACAGCGCAATAAGTTAACTATGCCACGAGAAGTATCTCAGGGCTGTCTATATGATTAGATAAAAGATAAAATGAAAAAATCGAAGGACTCGTATATCTATCGGAGTGGATTTATATCTTTCTTTATGGATTTTTTAAAAGGTTCTTATCTCTACAACGGTTTTCATATTTGAGTTATCGATTGCGTTTGAACCTACTTATAAGTAAATTGAATAAAATACAATCTAATAAAAAAAAAAATGAAATTAATAGCTAATGAGTAAATTTTTACAACTTCCTGACATGAGGGTGTAGGTATACAAATAGGGTATAAAAGTCTTTATTTGGGTACCTCTGTCCTATTTGCTTTTTTACCATGAAGCAGTTGCGTTCGCATAGATGTGTTTTGGTTTGAAAGGTGGTATATGGTAGTGAATTTACAAGGTACAGAGGTAAATAATACCTTAATCTTCAGGAATAGCAACGCATGGGAAGTATTATGGGTGAAACAGTATACTCTGTTATGTCCATGATAGTGTTCATGTCTATTAGCGACGGTTACCACTTTCCATCAGGTGGGCCGTCAGCTTGTTTGCCATTCTAAGTTGCATAAAAAAATGTATGGTAGAAATAAGGACAGAAAGTAATAAATGTACTGACAACCCTAGCTATTAGTATATCAGGCTACATTTGGTTCGGCAAGCGTCTCGTGGTTGTGTAACGGTAATTGGATTGGAACTCACGCTTGCCATTGCATAAAGACACGGGTACTCAACTGTTGCAAAGTTCATTGTTTTTGGTAAAAATATAATCACAGTTAAGAGCCTTCATGGCTTTAGCTTGAAGAAGTATGGCAACGTCGCAATTATCTGTCAATTACGAACAATATTTAAAAAAATATTACTATTAAAAAATGGTAGCAAACTAAAACATTAATCATATTTATTAAGCTCTCGTTAAAAATATTAGATTTAGATGTCATAAAGTATTTGATCAATTTCGAAGCAAAATACGAGTAGATGGGAAAGTTTTTAGTAGTAAATTTGTTGTACAATATATTCTATGATTAATGTTTTAGTTCGTTATTGAAGCAATAGCTGTGTTTCTTGCCCATTCTTCTCAGCTCAAATTTCATTTTGAACAGGACAGTAAACGTATTAAAAAAGCTATTAAAAGTGCTTATTATTAAGTTTACTTGAATAAATTATATATTGTTATTAATATCAGAGCATTTTTTAAATAATCAATTAAAAACGATGCTGCGACGTTGCCACATTTCGCCAATGTTCTTAACGTGATCCTCTATATTTTATACCAAGTCTCGAAAAGCAGTTCCAGTTCGGCCGCCTAATTCTTCTTAATATTATAAACGTGAAAGTGAGTTTGTTTGTTTGTTACTTTAACGGCTTGACTTAGCACTATGAAAATGAAAAATACGTATGTACTATATGGGATGGTAAAGAACATAGGCTACTTTTTATCCTGGTCCTTGAACACTTTATACTATAATACTAATTTATACTAATACATATTGCTTGATATAAAGAATATATTGTTATTATTATTAATTGTCAATAATTAACTGCATTTATTTAGAAATAAAATTTTGGTTTTTCTACAAAACATAATTGACTCCGGCTAACTCGTAGTAGTTTTTGAGTTGACCATCTTTGTCTATGATATCTCTAGTTGTCTATGTTGTTTGTCTACTGATACATTTACATACTCTGTGACTTAAATAACAGTGTTAATAAGCTGTAATAAGTATTATTACCGACAACTTGAATACTAACTGAAGTTTTACATGCATCTGTGAATTACTTACAACGGATACGCTCAGAGATTTAATGATATAATTGCCTTTCAAGGAAGCCAACATAATAGGTACTTAAAACTTTCTCCAGAATGTTAAGAAATGTCTATAGTACTAACATTTTAATGTTATAAATGTATAAGTATAAGTAACACAGGTATGAATAGAGTAAGATTTAAGCGATTTACAAAGAAATGATTGCTCAATTCTTTGGAGTTTTTTTTCGGCACAATTACGCGATTACGCTGCAAATTTTAAACGGATTTTTTCAATTCTTTTTGCAATCGATAGAGGTATTGTTTGTTTTATATTTTGTGATGAATAAATTTTGAAACAAAACGCTATTTATTGTGAAGAGTCTTCTTGTATAAACTGTTTTAAAAAAAAGAATCAATGAATACAAACAAATAATAATAATCCGACTAATTAAAAATATCTTAATAGATTTAATATTTAAATTATTTTAATGTTTCGATTTGATTAAGAGAATGTTTCTGTGATAACTTCAACCAAGCATGGTTACATAAAATATTTAAAAAATTTAATCTTCCACAAAAAAGATGTTATAATAAATACCTGACCGGTATCGCCGTTAGGAGTATTTTCTCAGTTACCTTATTATTAAGTTCTATTGAAACAAGTTTTGTATATGCAATTCCATGACCTTTATTAAAATATTAAAAAAAAAACCATTTCTTCTTTTATCGATATATCATCATAATATCAGTTTTTAACTGTCCACTGTTGGACATAAGCCTTCGCCTAGGTGGGTTTTGCGAATAGTTGCCACGCTTTACGGACACCCACGGGAGAAAAGAGGGTCGGTGCCTTTCCTATTCTATGCCTTTCTCTTCATGGGAAAGGAAGGAGTGGCTATTCTATGATGGGACTACATGATACAACTAAATTATTGTATATATTTATTGGTACATATATATTCATTATTGATATCTCTTTTTTGTAGAACGAAATATATCTACTAGTTGTTATCAAATGCTCGTGTTGCAATAAGCTTGGTACCTATACAATGTGCGTAGGCTGTGAAAAATTGGTACAATACAAAGGTCTGCTGTTGGTATTGGACGTGCCGCCCACTAATCTTGCCTGCCCACACAAGCCTTTCGTTTCAATAAACCAATAATTTTAAATGTCAATTTTGTACTTATGAATGTTTCATCACAAAGTCAGGAGTATAAAGTTAAATACATGTATCTGAGGTAATTTGCAATAAGTATTTAATTACGATCATTTGAAATAATTATGCAAGTATTAATTGGTATAATATATTTGTAATTTAATAGATATCTGTTATATATTTAATATTTCAACATTGATAAATATAAAGATCATGACATAAATTCATCGATGCCTGTAAGTACTTTATATATGTATATATATACATATATATAGGTGGTAACACTTACTAGAATGCTACAAAAACTATCTTAGTATTGTATCAATTTTGTTACGAAATAAATATTTTTTTCACTTTTTTTTTCACTTTATATATATCATGACATTAAGTGGGAATGGTAATAAATTTTAAAATACATAAGTTGATCTAATGAGTAAACAATACAAAGGGTATAAATGGAACGCCTATCCCTAATAGGCGACATCTATCATATATGATATGTATAATTATAGTATCTATAAATTAGCAAATTAAAAGATTTTGGTTATTCAATGTACAATATTGAAATGAAGAATCTGATTGAAACAATATTATTAATAAAACACATCCTTACTAAAATAATAAATGTATAAAAATGAGCTTATTTGTTTGTTACTCTTTGATTTCTTAACGGTTCAAACCGTCAGCAAGAAATTTGACACGTAGGTACTATTTGGAGACTAGATGGAGAAAAATATTGGCTACTTTTTATTTAGGTGAAACAATATATCTCGTTCACACAGCCGAAGTCGCAGGCAATGACCAGTATATACACAAAATGTTGTCAAACATATAGCAATTTTCAAATTCGTTACGTTGTCTTCGAAACGATATTGTACCTACATCGCAATAGGCGCTAAGTGAGAACCTAATGCAACTTACATGTCACGATTTACTTTCAAATACTTGTTGTTATAAAGGGAAATTACTTTATGTAACCGATTTGTCGCGTTACTTGTGCTAACTATTTTTGTATGTCTATAGTTACGTTTGCGGATAACGTTTAGAAAGTTTAGCAAACACAATTTCATGGCTTTATAAATGTTGCAGTTATACATTTGCATTGGAGTGAACGCGATCAAAAATCAATGAAGCGGTTAATGAAGGCTGTATTTAAAAGACTGAAAATAATGAAAAAAATACCTAATATTTTGTAAAGGATGCTAAAAAGAAATCACGTGGTTAAAGTTAAATAAAAAATGGACGATGGAGTTTTTTAAAAAGGAGGTTTCTTCAAGGTTGGCAACATATTTCTGACATTCCTTGTGTTCGAGTTATAAGTATGCATAAGCTATGATAACCTTTTACCATCAGACGTGCTCATGTTTGTGTCATGCCAACCATATTGTTAACTATGTCGCTCAAAAAATGTTAAGAACAAGTTATTGCAACAAAGTTAGGCACTTACGAACTTTATAGTAATATTTAAGTATAATAATTAATTAAGATACATATTTTAACATTTTGTGCACTAGTTAAACGCGGAAATAATGAACAATAAAAACCATTTTCAATGTAGAGTAATTTACCTCAATTCAGTACAACAATATTTTGTATTATATGTACCTACTTATATATAATATATATTTGTTCTACACGAATGCGCCCGTTCCTGTTTACCTTGTACACACGGGTTCCGCCAGAGAAAGGTCTTATTCCTTTCAATGCCATTTAACAATATATACCTAGTGATAATAATATAAATAGGACATGATACAGTAACTACTTTATTTCCGTCACCGCCAAAACCAAGGTTGAATTGCTCGCAAGAAGCGAGTGTGACTTTTATGAATTTTTGTACGCGAAATCTACATGAACTTGGTATACTCAGTTCTTTATTTTTTATAAAAGGAATTCTAGTTTTCATATAGAAATATAACTTTAATGTCTGTTTGCCAATTTTAATTTAATTCCGTTCAGTTGATAAGCGATTTGTGTTACATAATGAAAGATCGAATTGCAAATAGTTATAGACATATTATCATACTTTCACTTTGAATTACTGATATTCTGGATTATTTTTTTATGATTATAAATGGCTGTTATGAATTAATTGTTTTTTTTTTTTTTAATTATCAATATAAGATTAAAAAATAAAATTATCGGGTTTTACGCTGCAAATTAACTTAATATATAAAAACTCATTTTACGTGAGTATAGTAAGAGATGATTAAGAGTACTTCATGGTCGAGAATTTCATGGGCAACAGCGACACGCTTAAAACATCACCAAAGCCTAACTGCGATTATCAACCCAAACCAATGAGTGCCAATAACTGTCCACTGCTGGACATAGGCCGCCCCCATAAGGTTTTGCCAATAGTTGCCACGCTTGGCACGCGGATTGGCAAACGCAGTTAGGTTTTGGTCATGTTTTGCCCACCCCTCGACTATTAAAGGAAGGAAAAGAAAGGAAGGGAATAAACTACTATTTATAAATATGAAAGTGAGTTCGTTTATTTGTTACGTTTTACCATTTTAACAGCTCAACAAATAGTTATAAAATTTGGTATACATTTACAATTTGGAGTAGAGAAATACATGGGCAACTACTGATCCAGTCATTTAACAACTTATCCTTGTCACGTGAACGAAACCGCGGGTTAAAGACTAGTATAAAAATATATAAAAGTTTAAATTTAACCTTATTACTCCATATATAATTAATTTTATCCGGCTATCAAAACAATAGTTCTAGATATGTGGTAATACCTAATGTTTTGTTTAAAATTGAACGCATGGCCTTGTTCGTTTGTTCGTTTCACGCTCTGTTTAATAACAGTTATCGAATTAATTAACTGCAACGTGTAATTAGTCAGTTTTATAGGTCAACAAGAAACATTTGCATGCATATTTTACTCACTTCGCTGCTTTTGTTTGGTGTCACCACAGAAAAATATGTCTCTACTAGTTTTTACTCGCGACATAATTGGGGTATTTTTACTGACTGAGATAAAAATTCTCCCTCTACGCATATATATATATATATATATTCAGGCAGGTGGCCGGTCGTAAAACTACCAAATCTTTTTGTAATATGGATAAAATCATATTACGCCGACCCCAAATGATTGGGATAAGGGTAGGAAGATGATGATGATGATATATATAGTACGTGTATACCAAATTACATAGTGATTGCTTAAGCATTTAAGGCACTAAGACACAAATAAGCAAACCCAATTTTACATTTATATTTTTAAGAATTACTATATAGAATAAAGGAATAATACAAATTATATGCCATTACCATTTATCCGACTTTCTACAAAACGAGCAATTTTTTCAGGTGTAAATTCGTATATTTAGTAGGTACAGAACACTTTTTATTGTCGTCTTCACCATCATTGCCACGATGGCAAACAAGCATACAGCTTGTCTGATGCTAAACGAACTATGGCCTATGGCCGTCTGCAATATTAGGGGTGTCACGTGCGCATTTTTGACACCGAAGAAAATATACCTTTTGTGAAGAATCCCATACGGTAGTCTCTAGGAAAAACCTCGATAAGGTATTCATTCCACTAATAATGATAAGAACTTTATTATTTATTATTATTAGGTTATTAGGTGCATATATATAAATATTTTAATATAAAACATAAGTTAGTACCAAAATGACTACATTGTTAATAAATATAATGACAGTCGACAACAAAAACAAGCACTCCAATCATTGGTCCTTCGAGCCGGATTATATGTCTGTTTACTACTTGCAGATCTCTGGCGCAACGTTTTTATAGATTTTTATAAATGCAGTATTATTTATTTATATTTATTAATTTAAATTACACGACAATGATATAAAATATCATATAATAATATATAATAAAATGCCTATTTATCATCTACGTATAATATCATAGATAACATTTTTCAATGTATACGAAAAAATTTTAAATAGTTTTAAACTTTTTACGAGAAATTCTTCAATTTTGATAAAATTTGCGAGATCATTATAATAAATCTTAGAACAGGAATCTAATAATATAAAATTTGATTAAAACAATCAAATTTGTCCACCAACTGGCGTAGAGATCGTGTAACATACGCACAAAAAAAATCAAATAAGAACCTCCTTTTTGCTAAAAACTATACTCACAACTGTAAAAACTGGCAGGTAATAAAAAAGAAATACACCATAGATTAAACATAGAGTAAGTATATCACGAAGAAGTTGAAACTTACATAAGTATGTCTACTTAAAAAAACAAACACAACTGAAACGAAAGTGAAATTGGAATTATGGAACTGACCATTGTAGTGTGTAGTTGCACTGGTAACAGGCACTTATAGCGCGCTCGCCTCAACTGAGCTCGCTATAGTTGCTGCTACAATTTTTATAGCAATCTTTCGACAAAGCAGTTTCACTTTCTACTCGAGTCCGGTCCAACATGATCCACTTTTTTACGGTTGCCATCGTGTTGGAGCCTTTAATGGTAAACAAAGACCGTTTCAACCCCGGGCGTGGCGTGAAATCTTTGCAAAATTACAGGCGTTCGCCATTTTCTGCAAAGGTTATTTTACTTTATGACTGATCGGTATAATTCCTCTGTTTAAGTTGTAAAACACTTAATAGACTATTTAGCAATGTGAATGTTTACTTCACTCGGATATCTGACGGTTTTAAAATGTTAAATCTACAACTACTAGTAAAAATATATATTTCATACATATATTTTTATGGAACTTAATTCTTGTTATTATTAATATAAAAAGTAATTTATGTTTTTTTTTTTGTATCTATTCTGTTAGAATAATAGGCAATATCAGAAACTATTATCAGATTCTGTGCGTTACAGCATCGCAATAGCATTTTGACAGCTACTTTTTGCAGTATTTAATTGACTTCAAAAATGTACGATGCATGTTCGACTGCATATTTTTTTATATATGTTTACCGATATGTTTGTAGATTTTTTCATCATTGTAGACCAATTTTTAAAGTTTTTTTTTACTACTACATTGTTATTTAGTCAGATTTTTTAAGGAGAAACATCAAACTAAACTTTATAACTGTGATTTCAATTTCGATTCCCTAGAAAAGCAGATGACGTAATATAGAAAAAAAAAAACATTTTTAAAATTGTCTATATCTTGTAACAATCTATACTTTAATTTGTACTTTATGCTACTGTATTTCACTTAAATTTGAATTTTGAATGTTCACGGGAAATGTATTCCATAACTGTGCAGCACGGAATGGAAATGAAATACCCATAAAATAAGGTGTTTAAATATGTTTTAATATGTCTATAATGTCACACATCCGTTCTGTTAAATGTGTTATTTAACCGTAATTAAGTCAGTGGCTTTTAAAATTTATTACCTGAAGTACCAAATAGACCGTTTAAATAGTTGATAATAGGTTTAGGTATGTATACATTAAAACTAGAATAGCTTTAAAATGGAATACTTATGTATATTGACACAATTATAATCAAGGTCTTATATAATAAACAATTAACTTGAAAAATCTAATATAAATAAGATACATTTAAAATTCACTTAACTCTTATTGCCAATGGTGACTTAGTATAATGTTTAAACGGTCTTATGTTTTTATTTATAGCCAGGAATGTCAAAATAACTAACTCTATTAAAAAATAAATAAAAGACAAGATCAAAAGAGATATATATAGTTATTTATTTATTAGTACAACACATCATCGACACCGCAAATTATACTGTGCTATCCATTGCAGATGATATTCATGAATAAATGAGCATTTATGATAGTTGTAATAATAAAGTAGTTATTTTATATCTAGAGCAAACAATAATGCTTATATGAGACACGGAAACCAGTAATGGCTTTTTTAATAAAAATAATAAATGTAAGCCTCAGCTAGTTCTCGAAAGCGGCAGCATCAGGCTCTATTGGGACCGATTTATCATCACGGACAGTTCCCGCGAATAAAACTGATATCGTGGTGATAGATCGGGCACTTTGGAGGGAGTTTTGGTGGATGTCACTATACCGCATGACGAGAACGTCGTGCAAGCTTGCATTACAAAAGCATGAAACTTGGCTCACGAAGTGACCAAATTCTGGGGAATGATGTCCACCGAAATCCATTTTAATCGTTCTATCGACGAGACGGTTGGGATTCCGAGGCGGTAATCAGTCTGGAACAACATCTCAGACGGTTGAAGTTCCGAGACAACGCACTCCTGAAAAAGATGCAGAAAGCGGTGCTTTTGGATATTGTTCGTGCCGGTTTCTCTCCCTGGGGCCCTGAACTCCGGCCGGTTGCACTTTTGCTGGAGGTTAGTTTGCCATCTCCTCCCCATAAGGGGGAGATTTGAATTTAAAAGAAAAATAATAATAATAATTTTTATTTGCTTAAACACGGTACAATGAAAGATGTTATATTAATAAAAGGACGATTGTGTTTAGCTAACAGTGTGATAGCGAAAAAAAATTTTTTTTGCAACACAGGGGGCAAACGAGCATGCGGCTCACCTGGTGGTAAGTGACTACCGCCGCCCATGATCACCCACAATACTAACGGCATTGCAGGTGTGCTGCTGGCCTTTTAAAAAGGAATATGCTTTTCTCTTGAAGGTTATGATTAACAAAGCATATGTTTATATCAACTTAAAATACATGATAACATGGTTATATAACTTTTATTTAAGATATTCTAATTGATTGGTTAATTACATTTGTCTCATTCGTGTTTCTACCGTGAAGCAGTTGTGTTTGCATGGCTGTGTTTCGGTTTGAAGGGTGGGATATGGGGTGAATTTACAGAGTACAGAGGAATAACACCTAAATCCTCAGGAATGGTAACGCATGGGGGGTATCATGGGCGAAACAGTATACTGTTATGTCCACGGTATTGCTCATGTCTATAGGCGACGGTTACCAATTTCCATCAGGTGGGCCGGCAGCTTGTTTGCCATTCTAAGTTGTATAAAAAAAAAACATTTCCAATGTTTTATTTACAAATGATTCATTCCTAACAGTAAGATTACTAATGTTACTGTGTAGAAATGGATCACCCGATATTGCATATAATAATTACGAATATCCGTTCAGTCATAGAAAAAACAATAATAGCGTGTTTTATGTGGCTATAGTTTCTATAGCCAGTGTGAATTGACATTAATAAAAAGTCACGTCAGAATTGCTAGTTGGTACCCGCCTTGTTCTTAGCTGTACCCGCAATTTTGTCTATAGAATCCTGCTACAGTATTAAATGTGAAATGTTGCAAGGTTGATATGGGTGTTCAATATATCTTTGCCGAAAAAAATAACAAAAGCTTAAAACTATCTTAAAGATCTTAGATAGAGCATCATCATAAACAAATTTTTGTAAGATAATTGTCAAATTAGCTGACTTGTTTTTTTTTCATTAATTTTCTATATACTTACGCACACAATGTATGTATATTGAGATATCTATTAATTATTTAATAAATAATTCGCGTTTTCGCGCATTAAAAAGGTGATGAATTTATAAAACAAAATAAATATTGAAGTTATAAAAGGTTATCACTCATTTATCATGCAAAATTGTACAAAAAATTTGACCTGTTTTTCTCGAAGCATTTGTATGGAGACACTGTTTATATAATCTAAGCTTAAAACATACGATATTCTGTATAATAATTACTGCCTTGTTTTTGTTTTTACACATTAATTAGAGGATAATGGTAATCATAAATTAGTATTCAAGTAATATTTTTAATATATATATATATATATATATATATATATATATATATATATATATATATATATATATATAGCAAATGTTCTTTTTCATGTTATACATATGAGTATTATATTAATTTTATAACAATTTGTTGAACCAGGGCATCTAGAGGTCAGAAACAACGAAATAAATAAATAAACTCATTTTTATAAATAATTTAAAAGTATAATAAATGAAAAAAAAAACCTTTTATTAATTTAATAATAGCAATTAATCGTAAAATTGGTACATATAATGCAATCTGTTATTTCTACTAGAAACTCGTTTCTAAAAAGACATATTTTCAATGTTCATAAAAATGGGAATTTATCAATTTATTTCTTTACGTAGACATTTTTATATATAAGTAAGAACACTACTTGCACATGCTTTTTTCCAAATTTTTACCCAAATTAAAATTTTTGCGCCAACTGTTTTAATACTAATGATAACGATGTTACATTAATCTTTTTTTTATGTTACTTAGAATGGCAAATAGACTGATGGCCCATTTGATGGAAAGTGGTAACCGTCGCCTATAGACATGATAAATACTATGGACATAACAGTATACTGTTTCGCTTATTATACCTCCCATGCGTTGCCATTTCTGAGGACTCATTTTTTAATCCTCTATACCCTGTAAATTCACTGCTATATCCCACCATTTAAACCACACAACCATACAAACACAAAAGCTTCACTGTAGAAACACGAATGGGACAGTGTTGCCCAAGCAAACGACTTTTGTACAAAGTCTCCCACATAATCATAAGTATTTTGACCTCAAAGTTCTATGCAGTCTTGTTTTTGATGAAACTTCAAATAAAACAATTACCTTCATTGTATAATTTGTTATTATTTTTATATTTTGGCCATAGATAATGTAATAAATGGCCATAAAAACTACTAATCTGCTGTTATATCTGCCATGAATATGAATATAATGGCATGTAACTGGAAATTACATAATTTACAATAATTGTCATATTTGGAGCTAGTTGTAATTTAGAACAAATGTTTGCAGTTTGTTATAATAGGCGTGCACACTTCTTCATGGAAACTGATAACTTATTGTGTATGATGACATAAATATAGTAGATCAGCTTCGGTTTTTTTTTTTAAATAGATGATAATGGAATGGTGACCCCGCCTGCGTTATCGGTATACACTGGTGGGGCACAGTGAGGGATGATAGATTATGACGAAGCAGGTCAGTTTGCCCATCGTGACGAATACAACAATAAATCAGTCAGGATGGTTTTCAGAGGGAACCGCGTGTAGGTCGACCTGATAGAGTATATTGCTAGCAATGGCATTGCTAGCAATATACCCATACAAAGTGAAAAATTTTAAAAATTGAATATTTTTTGAGTTAATTCGTAAAAAATCTCTCCTCTTCATAACATAAGGTTAAGATTTCATTTACACATAAATATATTATTAACCTACGTCTACAATGTCAGGGTTGTCACGTGTGCGTTATTGGCCCTGAAGAAATCTTAATACACCTCTTTTTAAGAACTCCGTACTGTAGTTTCTAGGGAAAACCTTGGCACGGAGCTCATTTCTCAGACTAAACGTTCACAGGAGAAAACTCCCCTGAAACTGCACTGTGTACGTACCATATTTCTTCCAGGCTTGCCACAAGCGATTTTAAATGATTACCCAAACGTCAAATGTTTTGTCTCCAAATCAATCGAGGATTTCCAGGAGTTTTAACCAGTAACAACAGTTGTATCGTTCTTTATTATGTTTTACCATGTGCTATAAAGTGAACGACGAAAAAACTGAAAAGTTCTCACCCAAAATTGCGAAAAAGTATCCAATCTGGCAACGCTGATTTTTTCGTTGTAAGTTTTAGTATTTCGTAATAGTATTTGTACGCCGGAGGCTGTAGTTAAAGATTATTATTCGGATTAATTTTTTCACTTTTAGTTATTAACCGATTATGATAATCGATTGACCTCTAATATTATATAAAAAGCTGACGTTTTAAAGTGTCGCTAAATCACAGTAAATATTGAAAAGGTGCTGAGGTCTGTCAAGCGAGTATTTAATCGAATCTCAGCAAATCGATTTGGTGCATGAAATTAGATAAATATTAGATAAGCTATAGGCAGAGGGCTAAGTTATTAATTAAAGATATGGCGTTTAATTATAAACGTTTAGGTATTAAAATGTGAAAAATCAAAATTGCTTTCTTTCAATATTGCGAAACTGCATATACATATTTTCTGAAGAAACATTGGTTTAGAAATAAAAAAGTTTGAGACTTTAAAACTTTACACATGTTCTGGTATTAAGTTAGTACTTGCAAGGCTCTAAAAGACTCACATTTTTTGATAATTTAGCCATTTTTTAGTAGGTAGAAATTTTTAGAGTTACTTATTTTAAATTATGACATTCTTAATTTTAAAGCTCTTTCCCCTATATATTTCCTCTTCTTACAATTATTTGGCACAGTAGTCATTTAATTTAGTCGTGTAAAATTTTTTTTGTCTATTAAAATAAGAACTTGATAACTCATTCCGTAAGGAACTTTAAAGTACTTTTTTTTTTATACAACTTAGAATTGCAAACGAGCTCACGGCCCACCTGATAGAAAGTAGTAACCGTCGCCTATAGACATGAGCAGTACCATGGAAATAACAGAGTATACTGTTTCGCCCATGATACCCCCCATGCGTTGCTATTCCTGAGGACTCAGGTGTTATTCTTCTGTACCAAGTAAATTCACGCCATATCCCACCCTTCAAACCGAAACACAGCCATGCAAATACAACTGCTTCACGGTTGAAACACGAATGGGACAGAGGTACCCAAGCAATCGACTATTGTACAAAGTCTCCCTCTGGTAAACTTACTTACTTACTTTAAAATATAAAGAATTCTTGTGTAACATTTCCGCTGATTTTATCTGCAACAGCAAGTCCGTGTACAAAATTAAATATGTATAATAAATGATATGTATTGTTATTAAATGAATATATTCACATTGCGAAACATCAATTATGATAAGCATCTACGTGTGATTTTTTGTGTGATACTTCACAATGACTTGACCGTTGCAGCGACAACTTCAATCTGTAGCTTATTCTCATTGCCACTATTCTGCGCTCCCACGTGTTTTAAATAGGGTACAAGGCCCTAGATACGTTTATCAGATTTGTGCAAAAGTAACCTTGTGAATACTTAGCGCTTTATTAATTGTTGTACTCGCCATTTATAAGAGTATCTATGAATATTCTTTTATTTTTCTTATATATTATGGATATTGTTACTTATATATAATTCATAGTATGTTATAATTTAAGTGTGTGTTCTACAGTTTTTCAAATTTTAATTGTGACAAAACTAGTTTTTCAGTCATAAATCTTAACAACTGCACTGATTTTGATAAAATTTCAAAATAAAAAGGGAATTTTCAGAATTGGTTTATAACTTATGAGTTATGAGGTAACAAACACAAAATATATATATTCGATTGAAATTAACAAAATATATATTTACTTATAAATAAAATTTAATTTCTTTTAATTATGAAATTATTATTTAGAAATTATTATATTTATTTGTATTTATTTTCAGCCTAACTAACATGATAGCTGATTGTTCCACGTAAGTATCCCCGTTCCGTACCGTCACCGTTTTGCTTTTTCTACCGTGAAACAACAATGCGGGAAAATGGACCGTCAACTATAAAAAGAGACAAGTCTCTCAGGGGTCAAAATAAGTTTGTTATGCGAATGATATTAGGATTAATTTCGTGTAACTATAGTCTACTCGTTGTAGCACGGCGCTGTTAAGACTTCGTTAAGAGGAAAACAAAAGGAAAAAATTATTGAAGCAAGCATTCAATTGTAAAAAAGGTATTTAATTATGATTGTTAGATTGATTCCGATTACAAAACAGCATTGCAGAATTGCTTTTAGAAACTTCAGTAGAGTATCTTTAATATGATGCTTTGTATGGCAAACAAGCTGACGGCCCAGCTGATGGAGAGTAGTAACCGTAGCCTACAATCATGTATAACACCATGAAGGTAACAGAAGGCACTATGATGCCTATGGCATCTTAGCATTGCCATTACTGCGTTTTGTTTTAATGAGTGATTTTTTTTTTGTTTTTTGGGCACCAGTGAGAGATAGGTGAGGATGAACTCATGTTAGTTAGAATTCGACAAGAATTAAGCACGATGGTTTCCAAGAGGAACCGTGTGGAGGTCGATCTGATAGAGTATATTGCTAACAATGGGGCTATCAGTTCTCATTATTAATAATTATAATCCCTTTCCCCCATTCCTGGAATTGTAAATCTCTCCATCTTCATCTGGCGGTAACGCTATAATTTTAAACGCCTCTGTTTATTTAGATTTACAATCGAAATTCACATGTGGATCTAGAGATATTATTTGCATCTTTTGAATTCTCAGATGAAAGTTGAATCCTCGGATAATTTACGTGTGAACCTACAGTTCGGATTGTTTTGTGTGCTTTAAATATGTAGATGTTACACTACACTAACATTTTGTTTAAAATACTGTAATTCAATTCAAACACAGATTAAAGCTCTTTTTCCTATTCACCATTCCAAAAAGAAAAACTCTCAAAGTACTTGTAATGTCTGTATACTTGTATATCCATATACTCTTGATTATTACGAAGGATTTGTGTAAAAAATTAGTGGAAATTAGAGGTTTCTAAAGGATATATTTCAAAAATACTAATGCGGTCTTGATTTAAAAATAAATACATATGAAGATTCACTTATAACGATAAATGTATTGTAATAAAGTAGCAACGATTTTTGGACCAGATATTTAGAAAGTAAAAAATATGAATTCTCTCGATCGACTTTTAATTAAAATTATATCCAGTTTCTGTCAATCGCTCATTTTAATATTCGCAATTTTCTCCAAAAATATTAGCATATTCTAATTACTTACACTTTGATGTGTTTAATGCTATTTTTATCTAGCAAATTTGTGTTTAGAATTTTTTTTTATTTTTTTTATTTTTTATTAATTTAAGAATACTTAACAAGTTCAGCGCAAGAAAAGCTATTAACAATAACTATCTTCTTAAAATGTTTGGTTATATCGTTAAATTGAAATGATATCCTTAGAAAATTTATGTACTGAATAATTCATGTGGGAGAAGCCGCGGGATGCAGCAAGTATATAATATGGAATTGAAGAATATTATCGTTTCAGCCATTATTCCTCCACTGCTGAGCATAGGAATCTCTCATGACTGCCATAAGGAACGGTCCTGAGCCACCTGCATCCACCGACTCCCTGCAATGCATTTGAGGACGTCACCCATCTAGTGAGGAGTCCTCGTACATTACCTGAATAAAGAACTTGATCGGAATTCTGGTATTTCAAAATATGGCAAAACTATCACTGAGGGTTATTGGGACACACATGGCGAAAACATATTTTCGTATTTTAAAAATGATGCATTTACGTGTGTTTTCTTAAATAAGTGTTTAATATCCATAATTTCATATATCCACACATCAAGTCAAAATACAATTTTGTAATCACAACTGCTTACCGTCAGAAACACGGTTGGGGCAGAGGTATATTTTAATGGATGAAAATGAAATAGTAAGCTCGCTTGCGCTATCAGTATACACTAACGGTGCACCAGTGAGGGGTGATAAGTGAAAATGAAGCAGATCAGGTGGCTCATTCAACAATAAAATGATATTTTCATGGAGATCGATCTGATAGGATGTATTGCTAGCAGTGGTGCAATTAGATCCCATTACTGACAAATTCTTTCCCCTAGGACAGAAAATAGTGCAGACAGCTTTTAATGTATAAATCTTCCTTAAGTAAAATTTCGTCGAAATACTTAAAAATTACACAAGAATTGTTTCAGGTAAAGATAGTGTCCGCAAGCTTACGTTGTGCATTTGTATATCGCCCTACGTGCGATGAATTATGTATCAGATTATTTAGATATCACTTACGTAGTTGCTTACACAATATTAGATGCCGGCAGCATGCCTATAGTATACTTATAATTTCTCACTATCCTGCTGATATTATAAATGTGAAAGTTGGTAAATATTTTAATATTTAGTTGATTAGATTTTTTTTACTTAATTACGCAATATTTGAACGGTTTTGAATTTTGATGCGCAAGCGGACTTATCGTTATACGTGCAGCGCTAAATTAGCAACTGATAAATGTCTTATTTGGCAAATCACTTTCTAACTGAATCGCACGCACTGACATGTATTACTCCACATTTCTGGTCATATACTATTCCATATTAGTGGGGGGATGGGGCTGAAGTCAGGCCAGTTGACACAAGGTGACGGATTCACGAGAAATTAAAATATGATTGTTTCAAGTTTTATTCTAAGGACCAATATGAACTAAATTTCTAATAGATTTTAGTCAAAAATTATAATAATAATGATCAATAAAAAGCAATTTCGTGAAACCATATCATAACCAGTATATTCTGTTATGTCCATGGTACTGCTCATGTCTATAGGCGACGGTTCCCATTTTGGGCCGTCAGCTTGTTTGCCATTCTAAGTTGTAAAAAAAAAGCATATTAGGTTAAGGGATAGATTTAGAGAAATGGTTCATAAAAATCGATGTAACTCTGTCTTAGTTTTAATTGTCATAGCGACAGTGAATTGACGGCATAAAATCAGCGTTCCTAAAAAATTTATATCGCGTTGATGTCTTTTGTATAGTAACATATTACAATTTTAAATATTTTTTTAAATATTATTCACTTTTCAGACATTGACACTGTTTATAGTACGACAAAATCATATCAGGCGTACACTTGTTGGTTTTCCATACCATTCTAATGCTTGTTTAAAGCAATATCACTTGGATAGCATTGGAGAGTATAACTAAACTATAATTAACAAAATTTCCACGTCCAGAGTTGATCTGTTAATTCATCACCATCATATCAGCCGTTAGCTGTTTACTGCTGAACATAGCCTCTCCCCCATAATGGGGAGTTTTGATACTTGTAGCCACGCTTGGCAGACGAGTTGACAATCGCAGTTACGCTTTTGGTGATGTTTTGAGAGAGACACTGCTGCCTACACCTGAGTCACCTGCATCTACCTACTGATAGCCTGTAAAGCATCAAGATTGTCTAGCATGGAGTTGTCAATATTGTCCAATATTGAGTATGCTTATATGGCGATTGCCACTCGAAAACCTTTTTTCCTCATCGGTCCATTGAGTGCAAGTTGGTAGACATGGTTTCCATTTAATCTAGAACAATCAGCTCGTTTGCTGTGGAAAATCGATTATTGCCGGTTTTTTTATTTGTTATCTGTGCCGTCCCGTTACGATTATGCATGTCGTGCTCCACTGAACATTGATTGATGTTATGTAATTTCTAATCGCGCAGTTAGTTTTATCTCGTCGGGCCTAGGTTTTTATTTCCGATTTCGCAAAAAATAAAAACAAGTTTATTGAATGTTCATTTTGTAACAACTAACGGAAATAACATGGTTAAATTTGTAAAGAAATAGCAGATGAATAGCTGCTGAAGAATGATTACCTCTTACAATGCTGATGTACGTACTTATTATATTTGTGTATTATATATAATATATATCTATATATTTATATGTATTTACTTATATATATTTTTATTTATTTATTTATACCTATTGGTCTTTTCAATTGTAAAGACATTTTATTTATTTATTTTTAACTATAACATTTAAGTCGATTGGTACACATGTGTGACTGTAACTACTAATGAACTGTCAGTTTTCTCATATTGGGTTTGTTGGAAGAAATCTCTATTGAAGATAAGCTCGCCCTTGTGCACTATTATGTTTGTTTTACATTTCAATAACCTTTTGTGTACAATGAAGAATAAAAAAAGAATAAAGAATATTGACTTTTGTAATAAAGGAGACCATAGACTTTGTACAAAATTCAATTGTTTGGGTACCTCTATTCAATTCGTGTTCCAGCCGTGAAGCAGTTGTGTTTGCATAGCTCTGTTTCGGTTTGAAGGGTGGGATATGGCGTGAACTTACAGAGTACAGAGGAATAACACCTGAGTCCTCAGGAATGGCAACGCATGGGGGGTATCATGGGCGAAACAATATACTCTGTTATGTCCATGATACTGCTTTTGTCTATAGGGGACGGTTACCACTTTCCATCAGGTGGGCCGTCAGCTTGTTTGCCATTCTAAGTTGTATAAAAAAAAAGTAAAAATATAGTTTGCTTTGTAGGTCCCGGTATAGAATGGACCATCCCTTCCTTTCTCGTGGGTATCGTAAGAAGCGAATAAGGGAGAGCGAGGGATCGGCGTCCCTCTTAAAACATCATCAACTTTTGGCAAAATGCCCCAATGGTAAACTGTCATAAGGAATGGTCCCGTTTCTTAGGAGGCCCATAAAATTAGAGGAGGCCCATAGTTTGAATATAACGTAGTTACTTCATAATCTCAGAGAAGGCCTATGTTCACCAGTGGGCTGATAACGGCTGATGATGGTGAAAAACAGTATATAGTAGATCATATATGTAATGAAATTACAGGCTATAAGGCGTAACTCCTTAAACCTCAGAAATGTCAATGCATGACGGGTGGCATGCGTCTTTGAGTGTATTCTGTAATGTCTTTCTCTGAGTAACCATTTTCTATAAAATTGTTTTTTTTTTTAATGGTTATAAACGGAATGGAAACCGCCTGCGCTATCGGTATACGCTGGCAAGGCACCATTAAAGGATATAGGTGAAGATGAATATAGATTAGTTTTTTTTTTCTATAATGGATGATAATGGAATGGTAACCCCACCCGCGCTATCGGTATACACCGGCGGGGCACCAGTGAAGGATGATAGGTGAGGATGAAGTAGGTCAGTTAGCCCATCGTGACGAATTCAACAAGAAATGTTCACGATGATTTCCAGGGGGAATTACTTGGAGGGTGATCTAATAAGGCCTATTGCTAGCAATGGGGCTGTCAAACTTCATTGCTCATCAACAATCTCTTCCCCCCTCCCCAATATAGATTAGTTAGCGTATCGTGTAATGTGTGGCTGTAGCCCACTCATAGATAAACGATATATCTCCTTTGGAAAACACACTCTATATCTTGAGAAGATAAAAAAAAACATTTAAAAATTCCTATCATTGATAGAAATTAGCAGCGAACTTTTAGAAAGGGCGAGCACAAAAGATTAGGGAAAGGTCGCAGTATCACAGGTGTTACAACCTGAAAAAGTCCGCTTTTCAATAATAATCAAAATAAACAAATAGACGACTTTATCAACAGTTAATCACAATTTTTTTTTTCATGGGCTTACAGTAATTTTAAAGTGAATTATATGTGTATAAAATGTAGCATTATGTTCAGCACATTAGTGTCTAAACTAGGCCTAGCCTGTATCTTAGATTTCCATGAGGTATAGGATATGTTGTTAGTGGTATGGCTTTTAGGTCGCATTACTAACAATCCCCTCCTCCCTCGACAATATTTGTTAGTTCAAATAATGTTATACAAAATTGTACAAACAACGTGTGCGGTCACGTGATCATTTTAAACCACCAAGTCTGACTGGAGCCGTGACAAAAGCTAAATAACTAATTTCGTTCCGAGAGAGTTCCGCGTCGCTTTCTGTGACGCATTGTTTGCTTTGATGCCATTGTTTAATGCCGGTTATGTCCGATTACATGTGCTGCTTATTTAGAATATGCCTATCTCCCGAATTCTCGCTTTCTTCACAGTGACACGTTTAATTAATAACTGGTTTCTACTTAATAACCCTTGATACTGGGTTATAGATAACGCAGTCTGAACTGATGAAAAGGGAATGGTAACCTTGCCTGCGCTATCGGTACACCCTGGTGAGGCACCAGTGAGAGATGATAGGCGAGCATTTCAGGTCAATTAGCCCATAGTGATGAATTAACTACGGTGATTTCCATGGGGACTAACGTGGATCTAGTAGAGGATTTATTGGTAGCAACTGAGCTATCAAACCTCATGAATAATAACTCCTTTCCCCGAAATTGAACTGTTGTGTCAAAAGATAAAGTTCTGCACAGTTATATAAAAATTATTGCACTTGCAAAAAATATATACAGGGAAAATTTTTAAATTTTGTTAGCAAGGGTGGACTTATTTCTGAAAGAGATCTCTTTCAGCCTTAATGCAGCGAGGGAGTAAACGATTAACCGGTAATCTAGTGCCCAAAGTTTGTGTACAGGATAAAAAAAATCTAAATATAATACATAAATAAATCTAAGTAAATAAAGTAAGTCCTTCTCTGTGCAAGCCGTACGGCTATGTAACTCACTACCATCAACTCAAAACTCAGTCATTAATCACCTTAAAGAACCTAATTAAATGCCACTACCAGTTATTATATTTCTCTCTCTCTCGTCTTGTTTTTGTCCTCCGTACCTCATTTGTTTCATTGTTGTGTGTAAAATAATTGTATATATGATTAAATATTATAATATTATATATGTGTAAATAATGTTACAACAGTAAAATGAAAACAATATTTTTGCAAGTTTTATATATTTATTCATTCGAAATAACAATATAAAATTATTTAAAACTTGTACTTACAACTGTATGCATGGGGGAATTAATACTAAAGAACAAAATACACTTAAGACTAAAAAGGTAAACGATGAAAAAAGAAACAATCATTTATAAATTAAATATTTGTACTTGGTATGGCACCAATTATTATAATTTTTCATTATATATATAGGGCATAAATAGCAATACTATTACTATTGTTATTGAATTTAATCAATTAAAATTAGACAAAAAAGTAATTATAAAGGAACAATTAATATGAAAAAAATCCTTATTAGCTTCTTCATTTTATGTAACGTTTAAAAAAAAATGTATGTTGTTTACTAAATGTGCTAAATATAAAAAAAAAAAATCGTATAAAGTGTGGGTCCAAATTTTTGCATTTGCAAATGCAAAACTTTTTGTAATTTACTGAAGTCAAATAATGTTATTTTATACTTGACATATTAAAAAAAAAAAAAACAATTATAGAAATCTTTTTTATCAAAGTATCTAGTATTATGAAACACACAAATAACTAGAATAAAAAGGTCATCGGACTAATCAATTGTGTTCTTTTGGAGTGGGTACATTATGTATCTATATCTCTTTGTCCAATATCAAGCCATGAAACTCATACATTTTCCCCAAAGGAAATCGTAAGAATTTAACACAAACATTTCCTACTAAGTATATAAAAAAAATATTTTTAGTAGGGAATGTTTTAAAATTACTACCATTATGTTCCATAAGGAATATTAATCGGTTTCATTGTTATTATCAAGTTTCAGGTTAGTATACGATTTAATACTGGCCGTGTATAGATAAAGGCAGGCAAAGGAATAAGCTGTTGCAGCCTAGGTGAAACGATTGCGACTTTCGAAGGTGCAAAAAGAGAATTACTAACAATCACGATTTTGGTATTTTTTTAATCCGTTTCTCAAGCTTTGCTTTTTATTATGCAATCTGATAGTTGACTAGACCCCTAACAGAGTGCAATGAAAGCAAATCGTATGGATATTCGGTATTAGAAAGTGACTTGAATTTATTTACTGAACAATCGATCATTTTCGATAGCGTTTTTAAACTAAAAAGTTTGCATAAAACCGATAATAAATTTAACTCAAGAAATACTTTAGATCTTTTTTTAATTTATACAAAACATTCGAAATATTGCATTTCGTGCAATTTGGAATGACAAACAACTTCACGACCTCTTTGTAGTTGGAAGTAACTGTCGCTTATGTGTATCGTGCTTGTCTTTTATTAGGGTAGACAGAAACAATTGAATGCTGAATATTACTATTCAAAGGTTGGGTATGTAATATATACATATATTCATTCCCGTATCCGGTAGTGGGTGTTGGTAGTTTGTTACGGTACTGTACAATATCTAGTAATGTACATACATACAAAATTCGTAAAATTTCCATTTTTCCTGAAGCCTGAACATTAAATAAAAACTGGAATAAATATAACATTCTGTAGTGGATTTTCTCGTATTTGACATTAGCACCATTTTACGCACCTTATGTTATTTACACAGGGTGAGATCGAAATCGTAAACCTCTTATCTGAAAGATTTTGAATCCCCCATACCGACACGACGTGTATAGGTGTGAAGGTAGTATAGGTTAAATTTTTTTTGTTCCTTTTCGGCCCATTTCTGTTTGTAAAACCTTCAGTTTCCCTCAAAACGAACGCTTATGATTTCGATTTCATGCTATAGATATAAATATATAGAAAATTCTAGTCTACATTCTTTTTCAATAATTACTTCTTTTAATAAAACAATAGTTACATGACCGTAACTGGTGGGAATAGACAATCACCATAATACTACTTTTATTGAAAAATCGTTTAAACATGGAAAATATTTTTTTTTTTGTATTTTATAAATATATGAATTATATAAATCCAATTACTGTTTTAGAATTAAACTTTTCGGAATCTAATTATTTTATAATCACAGGGATAAAAAAAATAAAGATAAGGGAAAACTGAAAAAATAATATATCAATAAAATGAAAATTGACAATTCAGATCTCATGAATGTTCCATTTATGATGTATTTTTGGTTAATTT
Organism: Galleria mellonella; assembly: GCF_026898425.1. NCBI lineage: Eukaryota > Metazoa > Arthropoda > Insecta > Lepidoptera > Pyralidae > Galleria > Galleria mellonella. The sequence goes on from NW_026442061.1 coordinate 932,324, forward strand.
ATCATAGAGAATGCAAAGTCATGTGCATAAACCCATATCAATATATCGGATGTTATATTTTTTTTTATAGAATTATTACATTAAATAGAAAGTTATCTTGTAATTTAGTTAGCAATACAAAATAATACTATTCTAAATTATTCAGTGGAGTTACAACGATTGGTAAATGTATATTTTAATAAAGAATTTCATAAAAATTAAAAAGCAGGAAGTTAGAAGTGATGAAAAATTTTTACCCTGATTTGTTTTTTTTTTTATGTGTGAATACGATGCGGGCGAAGGAATCTGCTGTGTACAGCCATAAAATGCAACAGATGCTAAATCTATGTTAGGAAGGTACATAAACCCCTTAATACTTATTGACTACGAAGCGGCGGTGTTAGTGCCTAAGTACGCTTAAAGTTATTAACAATCACAGACTAAAATACGTTGTACTAATTTAGATAAATTTGGATATGTACAAGTTTTTTTTTTTTTTTTTTGCTTACCATTATTATTAATTTTAATAAATTTTCAATTAATTTTCTGTCAGCACTTTTATTTATTTTGGCGGTATTTTTCATAAATAATGTTTTTATTTGGACATTTTTCTTTAACGTTATTACAATATGTACCAAGATAAAAATGTTGATAAAAAAATATTTACAGTAGAGAACTGTAAAAAAATTATTAATCTAAATTAGTACAAACATATTGTTACTATACATTTAGGTAAGTTAACTTAAAATTAACGAAAACGTTAATAAAAAAAAAAAAACAAGCATGACCAGAAAGTAAATTCCTAATAGAAACAATTTATAGGCATAGACAAATAATCATAGCAATTGTTTATGCCTATTTTATTCATGTCAAATTTATGGTCAAGAGAGAAAAGTGTTTATAACTTTTTTGATGTTAACAAACACAATTGTGCGGAGCCCAAGCGATAGTAATGGGGACTAACTGCCCCATTGCTAGTCATTTACCTTATCAGTATTACAATCTCGCGGTGCTTCTTTGTTACCATCATGGGTAATTCCTAGTGAATTAATCACGATTGGTTAATTGACCAGCGTTTCTAGAAGAGCTAAACTAGACGCCAGATACTGCTGTGCCGTTCTATCTGTATATGGTGGCGAAAACGTATCTATTGAGAGATTCGATTACAAGTTGTCTAAAAAGACTGGTGTGGCCGTATTCACTTTTTAGATCATATCCACTTTTCTATCCAGACCTTTTAAACGTCGAACCAAAATATATTGTCTATTTATAGAACGTTATTTAAATAATACAACAACCTCCACCTCCCTGTGATAAATCCACAACCAACTGTAAGGCTCCGCGCAGACGAGGCATAATTTCCACAGACAAAATTTCCCTTTTTATTTATACCACTGAGGTGGCAAACAAACATACGGCCCATCTGATGGTAAGTGGTTACCGTAGCCTATGAACACCTGCAATACCAGAGGTATTATGCGTGCGTTGCCGACCCTGAAGAATCCTCTTTACCATTTATTTAGGGGGGAGAGGCATAGTTCTTAGTAACAAACATGAAATGTTGTCTGCGTTTGCGCTGGCCTTAACTCATGTTACAACTTTCCTCTTGCATTTCTGTTTCTTAAATACTATAAAGTTAAAGCTATGGGTTCGCAGAGGCCGATAATGTTGACTGACGGTGATCAGTCTTGTTGGCGACGTTCTAGTCTCAGTACATTATAAAATGGACTCTATTTAAAACACGTAAGATCGTTTGTGGCGTGTCTCGAGCTTTTTATTGTTGTAATACATTTGTTTTTTATATACTAATTAAAAATGATAAGAGAACTAGAGAATCGTCAAGAAACAACTGTTTCATCCAAAAACACATCTCATTTCAATGTGTAATAACAAAATATTTGAAATTACGATTACTGCGAGATTTTAAATCAACCAAAGTTAGAAAAATCAACTCTATTGTGACTGATTAATTTTTCGAATTTTTTTTTTGACAAAACTATTATTATGTTTAACAAATTATAAAATGTGTACTATTTTTTTTAAATAAAAAAAAAACGTAAAATTGTAGTTAGTGATGCGTTTTGTTCTTACAAAACACTTTACTGACAAACAAAAATTTTTTTACACTAAATTCACAACTTTATGATTTAAAAGAGAAGCTGATCGCGTTTCTTATAAATTGTAAGTAAACTTTACCATAGTTTACATTAAATTTACCATAGTGTATCTAAATAATAGCGTTAATTCTAGTTTCTTATAAACCATAAAACATCCAGTGGAAAGCCTAAATGTTGCATTCACAATTTGATTGAAAGTGATAAATCAGTTTTTTTTTAATAATAAATTTGTAGAATTTATTTAAGAAGATATAAAAAAGACGGCACTTTTTTCACAATGTACTAAATACTCTAATAACGAAATACTTTTAAGGTTAACGCACATTAAATGAATATATAAAAAATGGACGCCATTTTTACACATTCAATATACAAAATTATATTAGTGCAAAATTACCTATTTGTGTAATTCATTGTGCGTCCGCCCTAAAACTTCTAAGTTGCCATGGTGTGAATCTATTCTATTAATATTTGCTTTGAAATCGTCTAACGGGGATTTGGACAGATTAGGCACAGGCGTTAGTGTTTCGGTAGAGCCTTCTTTGTCTAGATTTAACCTTTCTGTGTTTATGAATTCGTCGTGGGAACCGTTGACGTGCGATTTCGTTTTGATGTCCGGGTAGGACAGGTCGAAGTTCGAGATAGACTTGATTTTGTCGGACTTCTCGAGGCCGGACGCATGCGATACAGATGTTGTCATCCGTTCGTTATCTGCAGATAGAGAATTATTCTTAATATCTAACTCTTTAGAAAATCATCTCAAATCGTTGTCACCAATTGTGAATTAATTTTTTTTTATACAACTTAGAATGGCAAACAAGCTGACGGCCCACCTGATGGAAAGTGGTAATCGTCGCTTATATACAACTTAACCTGAGTCCTTAGGGTTGCCAACCCTAAGGACTCAGGTGTTATTCCTCTATACCCTGTAAATTCACTGCCATATCTCACCCTTCAAACTGAAACACATTTGGGCAAACACAACTGCTTCACGGTAGAAACACGAATGGAACAGAGGTACCCATGCAAACGACTTTTGTACAAAGTCTCCCTCTGGTACATTTATTTATTATTTTAGTTATATAATTATTTTTCACAATTGGTAACCTTTATTAAATAGGAATGAGGATTATAGTCAACATTGCTATATTTTTTAATAGAAGAAAATGGAACGGTCACTCCACCTGCGCTATCGGTATACGCTGGCAGTTCACCAGTGAGCCATGATAGATGAGGATGAAAGTAGGTCATTTAGCTTATCGTGATGAATTCCACAAGAATTAACCACGACGGTTTCCAAGGAAAAGCGCATGGAGGTCAACTAGATAGAATGTAACAAATACAAACTGCGTGAAATAGGAGATTGTTAGTAATGGGAACTAATATCTCCATTGCTAGCGATCTGTCAGGTTCATACAGTCCGTACTGACGCGGTTCAACTGACGCGGCTTCATCCTCGCCTATCATCCGTTAACGCCCGCCAGCGTAAACCGATAGCGTAGACATGCTATTCGATTTTCATTTATATAAAGAAAACTGTAGTTGATTGTTTACATTTACATACCGTTCGCATTCTTGTTAGGAGACGGCGTATCCGTTGCATTCTGATCATCCTTGTGATCTTTCGGTAGGGATGACGCCCTCTCACTGCTGGGGGACAGCATACCCAACACTCTATGAAATTATATTTAAATTTTAGAGACAATAATGCTGAATTCATATTCTAACCATTAGAAAAATACGTTTTCATTATTTGAGTCACCCATCACTTCCGACACACGTGACGAAAACATATTTTGGTATTTTATCTTTTGTTTTATATTAAAAAAAAAAAATGTAATTAATTGGATTGTATGAGTTCATTTGTTAATCTACGTATCACAAATGGCTCAAAGTACTTAGCTATCTATCTATTCATCATCATCGTCATCATATCAGCCATTATTTGGGCATTGTTGAATATAGGCTCCCCCATCGCTCTCGAGCCACTTTTACTTCATCCACTTCCATATCTTATCTCACACATTTCTGCTGATTTTCACCATCGTACAACCCGCCATAAACTAAAATTTCATCCCAACCATCTGGACGAGTGGCGGTCCTCCATCGTGCATTTTTCAAGGCACTTTCTCCCACGCACAACCACTCTTTGGAATCAACTTCCAGCAGCAATATTTCCGAACCGATACGACAACATAACCTTCAAGAAAAGAGCATATTCCCTTTTAAAAGGCCGGCAGCACACCTGCAATGCCGCTGGTGTTGTGGGTGATCATGGGCGGCGGTAGTCACTTACCATCAGGTGAGACGCATGCTCGTTTGCCCCGTGTTGTAAAAAAAAACATTCTCCCTCAGACTGAGTTGTCGAGGTAAAATTTTGCAACATATTTTGTTTGCGATTTGGAATGGCAAACAATGTGATGAGCCATCTATGAATATTACATTACGGTGATATTCTTTGTTCGTTACCATTTCTAAACAGCCAGTTATTGTGTTTACATACAAATATTTTACCCTGCAAACCAAAGTAGAATTGCTGTTTCGCGGCAAAAACACTAGTGGAATTGATGTAGTGATGCAAACGACTCTTGTATAGCCTTTTTTATCATCATCAGCCTTTAACTGTCTTCAAGCCTTCCCCGTAAGGGGAGTTTTCTCAGTAGTTGCCACGCTTGGCAGATAGGTTGGCAACCGCAATTAAGCTTTTAGAGTTATTTTAATAAAGACGCTGCTGCCCATCCCTTAGTCGTCTCTTACAACACCCACGGGAAAGGAAGAGTTGGCCCATTCTATGTCAGGACCGACACGATGAGTCTTTTTATATACTAATAAAATGAATATTTAGGATACCTGGAGTTTCCAAGGTCACCGAATGGTGTGGAGGGGTGCGAGGCGTGAGGCGAGTACGGCGCGTCGGCCGCGGGCGCCGCCCAGCCCTCCGCCACCAGCGTCGCTCCTATGTCCACTTCGCCCTCTGTACCAACGTACGGCCGAAATTAGTTTTAAGCAATTTAAAAAAAAAAAACAGTCGTCTATCCTCTCTGAATACCATAATGGTTAATTGTCGATGAATTCATCATGATGGACCAACTGACCTGCATTTTCATCCTCACCTATCTACTCTAACTGGTACCTCTGTTAGCATAGGCGGAGTTATCATTCATTAAAAAAAATTTTAGTTCTCAGGAATGGCAACGCATGATAGTTATCATGGCCGACACAGTATACTCTGTTATGTCCATGGTATTGTTCATATCTATAGGAGACGGTTACCACTTTCCATCAGGTTAGACATCAGCTTGTTTACCACTCTAAGTTGCATTAAAAAAATACCACAAAGCCAATTATAATAAACTTATATTATTAATAAACTCGGTAGCTCTGTTATTTACCTTCGGTGACGTCAAACAACTTGATGCCAGGTATTTCCTTCTCTTTCTCGCCTTCGGCTGTAACCGTTTTCTTGTATATGCACGTGCGAGATACGAGAGGCTTCCATCTTGCTACCTATTAAAATTATATTAATGGTCACAAATAGTCATTATCACTTTATGGAGTCCTCTAAATAGTGTAATAAATACAACTGAATATAGAGAGCGCCATCTAGTTCCCAACTAAGCAAAGCTTGTAATATGAAATTCCAATTATCTTATTCAAATAGACTTGTTGTAGAAATGACGATTTAAAAGTGTTTGTAACAGTTTTAAATTGTGTTAATACTAGTTTTTTCTTTTTTCACATTTTAGTAAGAATATAGGTGCAAATTGAAAATCAGCGCTGAACGAACATCAAAAGCCGAGTCCAGCAAAAGCCGAGTTTGTACCTATTGCCAGGCATACGAATACTGCACTGTATTTATTAATTAATATATGTACATTATAATTTCTGTATGTTTGTAAAGAATAGAAATAAGTTTATTATTTATTTATTTATAAGGGCTTGTGAGGTTAACAATGTTTTTTATTACTCAGTTGGAACATTATATTGACACAGTTCTTGCTGATAACCAGAGTTTGTTTGTTGTGAAACGAAAGTTTATCTTCCGTTTGCGCAGGCGAAGTTACGTGAAATAGCTAGTAAAGTATAAACTAATAAATAGGAGGGCACACCTGTGTAAGTTCTTCAAATCGCTCAACGGCTTGCGGGTGCCACCTTGAACCGCTCGTCGCCCCGCTCGCCGCCTCGCTCGACACCGGCTGTACGCCCGCTAGGAAGCACTCCATTGCCTGACGATTACATATTGTTTTAGTCATTGGTGAATTTAAGATTATTTTCCAGAGTAGACATGGATACTATTACAAAGGTGTACATTATCAGACATGCTAGAAAATATAGATAAGTTTTTTCAGTATAGTCTCTTTAGAGACTATACTGAAAACTGTCTACTATATATTTTAATATATAATAAATTCCCGAAAGCATTTAAGGAAATAGACAGTTTAAATGTATTTAAGAAAAAAGCAAAAGAATATTTGACAGCCATACGTTACATGACTATTACATTAATTTAATTATTTTTATTGACATTTTTTACATTTTATTATTATTATTGACACTGTTTTTATTGTTATAAGTTATTATTACTTTAATTTTATATTGTACATGCCGATATGGTAGAATGTGGAATAATGGACACGTAATTATTATTTTCATCTAATGTATGTACCCATATTCGTGCAATAAATGATTTGAATTTGAATTTGAAATTTAGAAAACTCCTTTCCACTCAGGGTTTGCTGAAAGAGAACTATTACACAGTTAAGCTCGCCTGTTGTATACCTTTATTTAATATAATATAAATTATATGATTGTAATTTTTTGTGTACAATAAAGTATAAATAAATAAATAAAAGCTCAACTTGTATCCTGGGATGGGCACCAGACAATTCTAGGAAGGGCATGGTACACTCTGCCCCTCTTAAATATGTCTATGGATTTAGTGAATATTTACATTCATATTTTAATTCATATTTACCAAAAGACTTATGGGTATCTCTATTTTATCTACATTTATCCTGTAAGCTGCTATAGTGCATGATTGTGTCAGTTTTAGTATATGGCAATAAAAACCATAGTTCTCGGAAATGGCAACATATGAGGGGTACCATGAGCTAGTGCACTAATCAGTGTCTGTGTTATTCATGGTGTTGTTTACGTCTATAGGCTATGGTCATCACTTTCCATCAGGTACATCGACAGTTTGTTTGCCATTAAAAAAATATTAAAAAGATAGTGCAAAAATAAACTAAAAACAAGTCTTATAAAAAACTTGTAATTCTATTCTTCAAGCCTTTTCATTGGATACCATATTAAGAAACTTGAAAGATAAAAAACATGATCCGCCATTTTGTAATGACGGCCATTTTGAAAATATTAGTGTTGATTACTGTATTGTATTGTCACCAGAATTAAATCTGTAGGTAAAATTTCAGCATATTCCATTGAAAGTTAAACAAAATCTTGTAGTAAAATTAAACCGTTTGACTTCTCTTATTAAAAATTTATTCATAACATGATTAGTCGAAGTCTCCCTTGGTACTTACACCCTAAAAATAAATCATTAATCATTTATAATTAGTACCTGGAATCGCAGCCGCAACAAGTCAGCACGCAATTCGCACAGTTCGTGCGTCGCTACGTACTCGCTGTCACCATAATCAACGTAGAACACGTCTGCTACCTGCAATATATATATATTTGATGAACAGACCATCAACAAGGCATGAATATATGTAATGAGACATCAATGACAAATATATGTGCTGTAAGGGAATAATGAAACATTAATAACAAATGACAAATCATCAATTTTAAAATTGTATTAGAAAGAAAGAAAGAAATAATTTAATCGAAGAAGCATGCGGCCCACAAAGTAGCGCACAAATCAAGAACAAAATAAACCAAAACAAAACAAACAAACAAAATTGTATACAGAATGATTATGTTATTGTATACAGAAATATGAAAGCAATTAAATTAAATTCAGTTCAACTAAAGTCTAAATTAAAAAGAAATAATATTAATGTGCGAACAGGAATAACGAATTGCTAATGACAATATGTATTTGTGAACATGAATAAGGCTCCGTGAACGATGAAGGGGGCCATAAGGTACTGCTACTTTACCTGTTGCGAGGCATCGAACTCGTTGGGCCGCAGGTCATGGACGCGAGCGCGGTACCACCGACCGTCGTGTCGGAACACAGCCGCCACCACCTGCCCCACGCTCACCGACGACACCTGTCCAACGAGCCATGCACGTCATTATTCAGTCATTTTATGAAGTCAGAAAAATATTGATTATTGACTACCTATTGTGAACTTTTTTAATGATAATTGTACAAATTGATTCCCAAAATAAATAATTCTGAGATCATAAATTTTTACATTTTTGCAGTTGTCTTTACAGTTAATATACGTATTTCACAGATTCGTACAATCAGCCAGTCTACCATGAAATGAAATTCCGAAATTTCGGACTCAATTTCGTGTTTTTGTTTATACCAAAATCGGACCAATAAATGGAATGTAACATTTCGTTCGTCATACATCCTATCATAAAAGTCCAAAGGAACAGTATGTTAACATTTTTAATATTTCCAAACGGTATGTATTATGTAATTTTAACATCAAATTTCTGTTTTGTTTGGCTCCGAAATTTCGGAAAACATTTCATGGTAGGCCCTCAGATCATAACATGTTTATACCAGAGGGAGACTGTACAAAAGTCGTTTGCTTGGGCATTTCTGCCCCATTCGTATTTCTACCATGAAGCAGTTGTGTTCGCATGTTTCGGTTTGAAGGGCGGGCTATAGCAGTGAATTTACAAGGTACAGAGGAATAACACCTGAGTCCTCAGGAATGGCAATGCATAGGGGGTATTCATGAGCGAAATAGTATACTCTCTTATGTCCATGATACTGCTCATGTCTATATATCATGTCGGTTTGTTTACCATTCTAAGTTACATAAAAGAAAAAAACTCAGTAAACAATGTGACTGCACATGGGAGTTATTTAATAACACCAATAGATACCGAAACAATATTTTTTCAAAATCTGTCTGTATGTTTGTTCTGGCATCACGCAAAAATACTACAGCAAAATACATGTGATTTCACAGTTGTATTCTGTCCAATCTAGAATTGGGTTTTATTCTAAAATCTAGTACAAAGTAGCAGGCAAAAAGCTAGTCTATACATAAAAACGTGTATTGCACTAATTTGTCTCTGGATCTGCTATGGCAAATTGTATATAAGGCACCAGCAGCCATTGAGTGCTTTATCACCCGCTGAGAATCTATATTGGGTATCACCTAATACCCAATACGGTGATGATGTACACTAACCGCGTGCGCCGCACGATTATCCTTATTGCCGTAGTATTCTGTCATGTGTGCGACGAGTTCGTCCAATTGGGACACTTGCGGCCCGACGAACTGCACCCAGAACCGCGACGGCGACGACACCGCCGACACGTACACCTCTATCGATGCGCCGCCCGCTTCTGTCATTGTGGAATGTACACAGTGAGATGAAGAAATTGGAGCGTGTTATTTATCGTTCAATCTTAATATGGTTACAGTCTTAAAGCAATTCTAGTCAGAAAATAGAACGATAGAGTATCTAACCTTATGTAAAATGATTCACGTAGGTTGTAAAAAATTCTTTGATACATACAGGGTTTCTTTTTGAATAGGAGTCAATGGGACGATCATTGCAAATTGCCTATCGTAATTAATATATCAGGAATGAATTAAAAATTTTCAGGCAATACTGCGTGGAAGTAGACTGACTGGGTATTATATTGCTAACAATTAGGTTAGCTTATTTCAATTATTAATAATCCCCCCCTCCCCCTCTCTTTATTTTTCTTTGGTGTATTGTGCTTTTTCCCTTGTCATTCTTATAACAAGAAGTGGTGACATCTTGTAGCCTTTACACTGTATTTATGAAACAACTTAAAAATTATAAATAAACCTAATACCCAATACTGGGGGAAAGGGATTGTTAGTAATGGAGACTGAGAATCCCATTGCTAGCAATATACCCAACCAGGTCGACCTCTTCGCGGTTCCTCCTGGAAACTATCATGATTAATTCTAGATGAATTCATAATGATGGGCTAACTGACCTGTTTTCATTCTCATCTATCACCCTTCACTGGTGTTCCACCAGCGTATCCCGTTAGCGCAGGCGGGGTTACCACACTATTTTCACCCATCAAAAAAAATACCCAATACTACCTTCACCAATTTCCCACATTCTAATAGACGCACACTTTGGACATATAATACATACACACATAAATACATACATATACATACGCACACAACACTCAAAACAACAGATATTAATAAACACTAATATAAAATATACCACACATATTACCACAGCGGCACACCAGTTGTAAATGAAATGACAAATGGATTTTTGTGTTACCTGATAACATTTATATTTATTACAGAAAATAAAGTTCAAATTTTATTTAATTACTAATTAATTTTTCCCGTGTAGTCCCGTGTGGTCACCCCTTCCTCTCCCGTGGGTGTCGTAAGAGGTGACTAAGGGAACTTAATAGTCGAGGGATAGACAGTAGCATCCCTCTTTAAATCTTACCAAAGTCTAACGGCAGTTGCCAATCTTCCTGCCAAGCGTGGCAACTAGAGGCGAAACCCCCCCTAGGGAGAGGTTTATGTTCAGCAGTGGTAAGTTAAAAGCTGATATGATGATGACGAATTAAAATCCGATTTTACTGAATAAATGAACTCTGATTTTTTTTTTAATAAAAGATTAAACAATAATCAAAGTATGAATTGTATGTAATTCTACACAACTTATTTATAGAATTGATTGAATACGAAATACCCATGAGGCGAATGATGCAAAAGCTTTTACGATCACTTCATACAGATTAAATTAAAATGCCAATGCAAGGGGTCGTGAAGCCTACCGGTGTATACTTTGAACCAATCACCTACTGAATAATCCAATTATTTTTAATATAAAATTCACTAGGTCTGAAACTGAATTTAAATTTTTTTTAAATTTCATACTTTCTAATCTATAACGAATTATAGATGTCTATATACAGTTATTAATACATTAGAGGTAAAGACACAGAAAAAAAAATCATTTAAAATGTTATAAAACTTATCTGAATCTTCAACATTTATTCCTAATATTAAAACAAACTTTAGTGCATTACTAATAGGTTGAAAATGCTTTACCGATGACTCGATCATATAGTATTCGAATCCACATCCATCATATAATTGTCTGGTCTTTAACATAATATTTCATTGTATATTTTATAATATCTAATGAAAACTTTCATTTTAACAAGTACATTTTCTTCGAAAAAAAAAAACAAAAAAACTCACTAAACATTGCAAAATCAGTTATTTTGAATTAAAAACTAAACTACCATGTACCATTTCGATAATATTTCAATTGGACTAATTTGAAAGTTTATTTTCACTAGATAGTATAAAACAAAGTCGCTGTCGTTGTCTGTCCGTGTTTCTCTGCATAATATTGCAGAGAAACACTGATAAATTTAGAGGTTTCTAATGTGATGTTGTAAATAAGCACATTTTTTGCACTTACATTGCAAACGCTGGCCCATTGAATCCAACGAGATAAATCAAAATAATACAGTATTGTACACCTTAAAAAGGTCAACAAAAAAGTCCGCGATGGTGTATGTCTACAATAACCATTTTTTATCGTTTACATTTTACGGGAAAAAAAAGGCTTATTTACGAAGTGACTTTAAGCAATACACCATTAATTTTTATCCAATTAAGTACGTTTATTACATTGTCCATTTAATATAGATCAATATGTCCCTTTACAGCATGTAATTTAAATGATTATTTCCGAAGATATTACAGATTTAAAATGCAGGGACATAGCGGTGCGGCATTGCACCCGTGCGAAGCCGAGGCAGGTCGCTAGTTTTAAATAAAAAAAGAATTCTTCGATTTGATTTATAAATGGCAAAGTTATGAGGTAACAAACAAACAAACAAAAAACAATATAACTGATTCGAAAACATTTTTTAAGTCGATTGTAAATGAAGAATAACGCTTCACAATCGACTATAATGTGTAACAATTTCAATAATCACCTTAATATATTAATCTCTATTATTGGTTGCCGATGTGTTAATTATAACTGCTTAAAACTATTGAACGGCACTGTTATACAATTTAAGGAAATATATAAATACAAGGGAACTGCACAATATGTTATATGGGTGTAGCATGTGTGAGAAAAACTTACTTTACGATTTGTTGCTGCTTAAGACTAGAATTTTCTTCATAAATATATTATATTTATGTAACACCGAGTGGCAACCTTGATCTAAACAAATGTTTGTCACATTGTTAACATAGTACTGGTACATTGTCGTGAATTGTTATACTGCGAATTCACAATGGGAATAATCTCACTATGGGTAGTCAGAATCATAGTATATATTATCTATTGTCATGTCAAGATATTATTATATAAATTTATTATATTAATATAAATTTATTTTTATTTACCAATAAATAAAAATAATTCTTTTATATTCCAGATAAGTGGCATACGAGTTAATTTCTAGCGTGCAGAAAGAATAAATCAACGAAATTTGCTATCTCGTCCTGTCGCGACATTACATTCTTATTAAAGGCCCCCACTTTATTAAAGACATAACCCTTTATTCATAAAAAAGTATAATTACGTTTTGCCTATAACGTATAATATTATTATAATATATATATTTTTACGTATAAAAACGTATTGCCTCCTATAAACCAATTTTAGCTATTGCACTGTTTTATCTCTTTCTTTTGCCCTCAATTCCAAATTTGAGAGAAAGAGACAACAGTGTATTAGTTAAAATAGGTTTTTAGATTTTAGTTTTTATGAATAAGGGGAATGTTGGGGGCTATTGAGTAGTGGCTATCGGTTACTGTGTGTAGCAAATGTGCATGCTGTTAGTAGGTCTTACCAGGCTTTTTATATTTGATATGCTTGTGTGCGGCGTCACCTGGCAACTCGTCGCGGTCGGCCGCCTCGCTCGGCGGCGGCTGCGCGAGCCGTGGCCCTCGTTTAGACTGCTCGATCTCGCGTCTACACTTCTCCTGGGCCACCTTGAAAAACCCATAAAATACAGGGTGAAAGCGTTTGGGATGCAAATAAGAGAGTGTGCAATCAATGAAGCTGATTATTTTTACCAAAAGCACGAAAATATTTTGAGCCTCACACGAATGAACACAGGGCGTGTAACTGATGATTTAGTATGAGTTTGTAAAAATGTTATCGCATTTTTTTAACAGATTTCAAAAAAGGAGGTTCATAAATCGGTTGTATATTTTAGTGCGCCTTTTGTATCAAAGTTTTTTGTGATGTAGTCAGTAAATAATAAATCGTCATCATATTAGCTTTTAACTGTCCACTGTTGAACATAAGCCTCCCCCATGGGGGGAAAAGGGATTGTTAGTAATGGAGACTAAAAATCATATTGCTAGCAATATACCTAAACCAGGTCGACCTCCACGCGGTTCCCCCTGGAAACTGTCATGATTATCATGATAGGCTAACTGGTCTGTTGTCATTCTCATCGATCACCCTTCACTGGTGCTCCACCAGCGTATCCCGTTAGCGCAGGCGGGGTTACCATACCATTTTCATCCAACAAAAAAAAAAGCTTTATCACTGTCCTTGTAATATAAAAAGAAAAAAATAACATTCTTACACAGTTCTCAACGAGTCCTTTGGCAGTTTGGATCTGCTCCTTAGTGCCCCGGAAGGAGATCAGCCGCTGGGTACTCTTGTCCCCTGAGCCTTCTACCTTGATCCGCGCTCCGCTACGGTGACTAATGTCGTTTATGTTCTCGCCTCCCATGCCTAAACAATGTGTACTAGATAGATAGATAGATAGTACGTTATAAAGCATTAAGATAAGCATAAGCATTTTATGGGCGACTCGTGTAACTTTTTTGTGTACAGATGAAGTATATACTAATTTGTCATATAAATTATAAGCCATTTACTTTTAAACCGATTCATAAAAGTATAAAATATTAACAGATTTTTTATTTTTTAATCAAAAAGATATATCTATACTAATAATAAAAAGATTTTATTTTCTGTGTGTTTGTTTGTAATGGACAAACTCAAAAACTACTAAATTGATTTTAAAAATTCTTTTACTTCGTTTAGTTTCGTTTTGCATCCCGTTCTCGCTATTGAATACTGGTGACGGGACAGCTTTATGATGAGCGCACTGAGTTTATTGGGTCGCAATACTTCTTGTTTGCAAACATGTTTGTCTAAATCGCAATCAAATCTTCAAGTATTAAAGTAACCTACAAACGGTACTTACCAATGATCCTCCCGCAGGCCCATCCTGGGACCTCTATTGAATCCTCAACTATGATTGGCTGCTGCTTTATGAAGTCGTGTATCATGGTCTCGGCGAGCTGGGTCGCCGTACTACGACCCCTGATGATGCACACGTCATAATCCTTGTCACTGAACTGCTTGAAGTGGATCAATGCACCTGAACGCTTCTCCAGTTCCTTGATATTGGAGCCGCCGCGGCCTGGAAGTGTAAAATGGGATATAAACATAAGACAATAGGGTCCAATATAAATAAATAAGACAATAGGGTCCCGAAGTGTTATTTTTTAATTTCATAATCTAGAGAAAGTATTGTTAAAGACTAGTGAGAACCAAATATGAAGTAGTTTTGTTTTAAATATTATGTTATATTGTTAATTTAGTTCACACTGGTTTACAGAATAATTGACGAAGTATATTGCCATTAGTAGTTTACTATCTCTAGTCTACAATCTCTATTGGGCAGGGGAGATGCTTCCTGCCTTTACTTCAACCTGGCTACGATTGTCTATTAGGTGACTTACTTAGTAGAAACCTTTAATAGGCATGTGCATTAATATTGTATTGTACTCATATTTAATGTTTGTTAAATATTCCTATAAATAAATAAATAAAAAAATAATGAAATAAGTGATATTATTCATAACAAACAAGCTGACATGTATGACGTCATCGATAGAGGCAAAAGAATTTGATAATGAGGCAAAAGAATCAGAGTATTTGGCTTTTTAGACAGATCTAACATGTAAGTTAGTATTTCACACATCAAACTCTCTTAAACATAACAAGTATTATTTTAAATTAATTTTACATACATATTATTTTAGCAAGTTAAGTATTTTTATTCAGTTTTAATTTGCTAACAGTTAATGCCTAAATAGTGACATACAAAAGCCTTGGCGACAGCCTTGTTTTTCAGAAATAGGACAATATTGAGATGTTAACAATGATATAGAATTTCAAGAACACTTTTATTTACAAAGTTTAGCAAGACATTAGTACATTGCAATAATAGACTGACCATGAAACATTATTAGCTGTGGTTTAACATTACAATAAATACAGAAAAACCTATCATATCTGTAATAAACACCTATTATATTTAGTTTTATTTAATATATTTTAAATGGGAGTTATATATTATGATAAGATAGTTTTTAATGTTATATGGAGTTTTATGAAAGTGAATCAAACAAGAAATGTTTTTAGAGTAGAGGTTTTTTATACTCAGTTCTTTCTGCCTATCTCTTAAGAAATCTGGACTGAAAATATGTCTTAAAAATATATGAAATCAAATCAATAAACCCTTCTAAACACTGTCTAATTATTTAAGTTTTTAATGCAATAATGTGAAGTAATCTTAGCCATTGTTTACTAGTCAGATATAAGACGTAACGGACTTTATTGTAGATCTATTAAAAGAATTGAATATTGATTTATTGGAAAATCATGTAATCATCAGATTGCTGCTTTTTTTTAATAAACTAAGGACCATATATAATTATCTACAGTAGTGTAATTAGTCAATATGAACAGACAGATGGAAAACATTTACTTGTTTATAGGAGTTAATGATCTTTGCCTTTATCACTTAAAATGTTTAGTTACAGTCTAAGTTTGTTCACAGAGATAAGAAGCAAAATTAGACACAAGATGACAACATTCTTTTTTTTTTCGTAATGACTAACTACCAATGATGTCATCAAAAATGTACTATTACTTAGTTTTCTGGCAAGAGACCATTATTATCATTGTACAAACATATATACTTGATTATTATTATCATATTTATAGATTTTATAGTTTAATTTTAGAACAATATGTAGCAATGAGGGTTATACCTTTTAGTAATTTATAAAGGGGGACCCATTATACCGGCACAAGAGTTTTTCCAATGAATGGTTGAAATAATGATGATGATGTAATAATGTCAACAAACTTAGTGACATGTTTGTATGATTACAAAATCCAATTTATACAAAATACTACTTAGTTTGGGATCAGATGGTACCATATAGTGGCGTGACTATATCATTTTTTTTTCTTTTTTATACAATTTAGAATGGCAAACAAGCTGAAGGTCCACTTGATGGAAAGTGGTAACCGTCGCCTATAGACATGAGCAGTACCATGGACATAACAGAGTATACTGTTTCGCCCATGATACCCCCCCTACATTGCCATTCTTGAGGACTCAGGTGTTATTCCTCTGTACCCAGTAATTTCACACCATATCCCACTCTTCAAACCGAAACACAGACATGCAAATACAATTGCTTCACGGTTGAAATACGAATGGGACAGAGGTACCCAAGCAATCGACTTTTGTAAAAAGTCTCACTCTGGTATCATCTGAGGTCTGTGGTAAATTCATCTAATGGGGCCTTCCCTTTATCTAAAAAAGCTCAATGTTATGATAGTTTCATTTTAGGTCAGTGATCCCATCAGTCAAGGGGCAGTTTGTCCACTCTACTGCCCTATTGCTATGCTACTGGTATCATGTAATATGTTCAGAGCTGTTTCTTACCTACAATACACAAATTATTATTTTTTTATACTACTATGGTGACAAACAAGCATATGGTCTGTCTAATGGTAATCAGGGTTACTATAGCCACATATTTGGTTCTATTAAAAATAATACTTTCGTTATTTTGATTTTATTTATTTTATTTTTTTTTAATTTGAATAAGTTTAATTATTCTCATTCAGATATCATAGTAGTCTTTACTCAACTTCATAAATAATAAAAGTAGCCTATATCTTAAATACAATGATGTACTAAATTTCGTATTATTATAACAATTAGTTGAGTAGTTGAGCTGTTAAGATACCAAGAGGTATTTGTTATCTCATTGGTGTCTTAACTCATTTATGTGGTAAAGGCAAACAAAGTTTCCATTTATATTAGTATTATGATATTAGAAAATATTTCATACATTTTTACAAATTGTTATAATAAAAAAAAGTTTTATGACTATTAACATTTGAAAATGTTTGCGGAACAATTAAACCATGCAAATCTTGGTCATGAAAACCTTATAGAAAAAAGGTTGTGTTAAAACAGATATCAAAGCAAATATATATAATCATCGTCATATTAGGCATTAATTGTCCACTGCTGAACATCAGCTTGCCCCATAGACTGTTATAATGAATGGTCCCGAACCACCTGCATCCATTGACTTACTGCATGCATTTGAGGTCATCACTCTATCTAGTGGAGGTCACCTAACATTGTATTTTCCTATACAGAGTCACCACTTAAGAATTTCCTTACCCATCAAATGTTTGTTCTTTAAACTAAACACACATATATATAAAAAAAGCCCATCTGGCCAAGTTGGCAGAATCACTAATACTTACCAATTAAAGCTGGGAGAATACTTTTAGATACATTAACTTCAATGGTGTTGACCCTGGACGTCTTCACATTATCATCTTTTGATTCATCATCTTTTTTGAACACATAGTACACTACAAATGCTGTTACTGTAACCAATGACAAGCCGAGGGCTAATGGTACTATAAATTTGGTGTTTGAAGACATTTCTGAAAATGAGAGTTTAAATTATATTAAAAAATATAAATTGTAAAATATTATAAAAATATACAAGTCTAGGAATATTTGTAAAATAACCATATGTCATATATGAATTTGTATATTTATGAGATTGTAAATAAAGTACACTATATTTATGTATGACTAGAGACTACAAAACCCATAAAAATTGGTAATTGGAATAATATAATTGTGATAAAATAACCGATTCAATTCTGCATTTATAATATTATAGAGGACTTATACTATTAAATTAAATATTTGAATATTTTTTTAGATAATTATTCTAATTTAATTCATTGACTTTATACACAGGGTATAAGGGACAGGTTGGTAAAAACTGAAACAGTGAATTCAGACTATTATTCTGAACTGAAAATCAGTTGAAATTCTTTTTGGTAAATTTCAAATTTATCTATTTTTTTTTTTTTGTTGAAAATCATATAACATATGATATTATTTTATTTATTCATATTAAAATACTACCACAACACACAATCACCTGTATGAGGTCAATGCCATAAGCATATGGAAACTACCTATGAAGAGATATTGAGTGTGTTGTACAACGTTAAAACTAAGAAACATTAATTATATAGTTGTCGTGCATTTATATAGCAGTGGCAAAATAATCTGCCATCTGATTCAGACCGTTCATCTGAATATTTTCATTTTGGACAACCTGCTAATTCCACCCTGTACAGTGTCAATGAAAATGTTATAACATAAAATATAAAAAATTGTGAATGATAAATATATAAATGTGGAAAATATTTAAATATTTATTTTCCTATATAAATAAACTCTCTAAGAAATAACTTTAAAACTCTACTTTTAAATATTTAATAACTACTCTGGAATGATGAGTAATTTCCACTGACCTTTATAACAAGGATAAGTAACTGATAAGCTGATAACTTCTGTAACACAAAATTAATTCTAATTGTAATATTAGAATAGGATAATAATATTTATTGTACACCATAATCGTAATGAGATTAGAGTAACAACTTTCGAAGTCAAAATTTAAACCCGCCTACACTAACTTTGGTTGTTACTTTATCAAATGAAAAATATGTAATTAAAAAGGACTATATTGGTCTTGTTTTTACGACGGATAAGTTATAAAGTATACTTTAATAGAGAAATCTATTAGCAGGTATGACATAATAACAAGAGTAAAAATTGCTTTGCAAGTAACATGATACCATACATAAAACAAGCCGTAGTATTGATGATCTGTTAGTAAATATTAAGCAAAACTCTATAGAAAATAATTGTAATTATAAATTAATACTATAATAATATTATATATTGTTAAAAATAAACAGAAATTATTTACCTAAAAACTTTTCACCCAAAGTTCACGTTTTCGATCGTTTGACATTTAGTTAGAAATATTTTGATCACATTGACACTGTGGCGAATGATGTTGACATCTAGATGACAAATGTGGAAAAGCTGACATTTAGATCTTTATCTAAATGTCAGCTTTTCCACCTCTCTATGAGAGGCATAGAACTGAAACTATACTGATTTAGTTCTATTTTATAAATACAACTTTTATGATTAGAAACTTACATACAAATAATAGTACCTAAAGTTCCATATAACTTGACTTGAAAATAAAATATAAGTAGAAACATTAGATTAAAATAATAATAATAATAAATAATATT
Organism: Galleria mellonella; assembly: GCF_026898425.1. NCBI lineage: Eukaryota > Metazoa > Arthropoda > Insecta > Lepidoptera > Pyralidae > Galleria > Galleria mellonella. Next base: position 952,054 of record NW_026442061.1, read on the forward strand.
TTAATATAAATATCTATAAAAATATCTATTGAAGACTTATGTAGGACGAGATGACAAATGTTTGAAAATTAGAATGTCAGGTGCTAAAATTAATATAATAAACGGATTATTATGAAAACAAGTATATAAGTAAGTTACCATTATAAAAGATATTATTTATTTATGTCACGACTTAATAATATTGTGGTTAAACAGTAATTGTCTCACTTTTGCTTGTACTCTTCATATCCTCATAATTACAAGCGCTTCTTTTAATGTATATTAATGGAACGGTTACCCCGCCTGTGCTATCGGTATACACAGGCGGTGCACCAGTGAGCTTGCATTGCTAGCAATAAACCCTGATAGAGGTATTCCTAGCAATGGGGTTGCTAATCCACATTACTAACAATTCCTTCCCCCCACGATTACAAATGCTTCGATCATGTATAACTAGTGTATTGCCCATTCGCTAGTACTTTATAATCGGGTTATTTCGATGATCCCTAAACGGCTTAGAGGCTTAGTCTAAGCTATTATGGTAAAAACGTTGTATTGCATAAACTGATTCTCAGATCCTTGGTTGGTCTCTCGAAAATATATATCTCGAAATTCTAACTCAAAATCTAGGGAGGAAGCGATTGGTAGTAATGCGGACTACCAGTCCCATTGCTAGCAGTAGCAATATACCCCGTCAGATCGACCTCCACGCGGTTCCCCCTGGAAACCATCTTGCTGAATTCCAGGTTTATTTATCACGACGGGCTAACTGACCTGCTCTTTCATTTTTCCTTACCATCCCTCACTGGTGCCCCGCCAGTTAATACTAATAGCGCAGGCGGGGTTTTTTACGTAGGAGGAAAGGGATTGTAAATAATGAGGTCTAATAAGCCCATTGCTAGCAATATACCCTCTCAGGTCGACCTCCACGCGGTTCTCCCTGGAAATCATCATGATTAATTCTTATCGAATTCATCATGTTGGGCCAACTGACCTGCATTCATTCACACCACTATCATCTTCCACTGGTGCCGCGTCGGTGTATACCGATAGCGCGGGCGGGGTTACCATTCCATTTACACGCTTTAAAAAAACATTTGTACGTTACGAATGTAACTATATAATCACAGACACGATTGTCTGTGTATATAACTTAGAGATAAATACACCACACTGGGGGGAAGGGATTGTTAGTAATGGCGAGATTAGTCGCCATCAGTATCAATATACCGTATCAGGTCGACCTCCACACGGATCCCCCGGGAAACTATCGTGACTAATTTATCGTTGAATTCGTCACGATGGGCTAACTGACCTGCTTTTTCATCCTCACCTATTATCTCTCACTGGTGCCCTGTCAGGCGGGGTTACCATGTCATTTTCACCCATAAAAAAATACACCACACTGTAATAGCTATAGATATACTCGCCTATATTCTTATTTTCTGACTGTCTAATATAAACTTTGTACATAATATGATAATAGCTCAATTTTATTTGCACGTTTCCATTTCCCACGCAAAACATCATGTCATGCAATTTCGGGCACTGATCGATTTTCAAATGTATGTATGTATAGATAGCTATCTTCATATGTATCACTTCAACGCAAAACAATAGAAACTATTAAAATTCTAGAAGGGAGTAAGTACCTGAATTGTTAGCGTTTTATTTAATAATTCAATATACCTAAATATGTATCTACTTACTTTATGTATATTTTTTTTGTAATATGTTGAAAATAAATAAAAAAAAAAACAATTTACAATTGCTAATTAATTCCTAATTGTTTCCTCTTTCATTTCCACATATTAAAAATACAAAAAAATAAACATTACTTTTTTTTTAGTGTGATTGTTCCGTTGTGGAATAGGCTAAGGTCGGAGACCATGCTGCCTAGTCTTCAATATGATAATTTGTCTGGAATAAATAAACCTTACTATTTTTATAATTTTTTCTTTCGATGTTCGGTAAGGTACATGGGGTATATGCTTAGGTTACTTGATATGACCTATCCTATATTATAGGTTATTTTATGACTCAAGAGTCCAATATAGGTTTCACTTAGATTATAAGGTTTCATTTATGTTTTTCATGACAGTGGATACATAGCAAAACCTAAGTACTTTTTTTCACTTAGCGATTGAACATATCTTTTATAACTATATTTTTTTTCATTTTCAGTGATTTCAATTTAAGAAAGTGCTGTTCTAATTACCTACCTAACTTCAATTTAAAATGACATGGGACGTTACATTGGGTAAGGCTAAAAGTCAAATGCATTTCACATATGTATGTACCTATCTGTTAGTAGTAATATTAGAATGGTGACCCACTTCTTTCATGACCTTCGAATTTTTCTTGTATTCAATTTACATCGCACACGAATTACCTACCTATTCCATACTTTGGAACATCAGTGTATCCAGACATTTGGATTACATTCGGATTTTACGATAATAAGCAAATTTTGTTTAGTAAATACTAGCGACGGAACTATGTAAATCACTTCAGAGTTGACCAACATATCATATAATTTTTCTTTATGAAGTCACTTTAATGACTATGTGCATTTCTCGCTTAACTTAGAGATTTTCAAAACCAAGGTTTTCGAATCGTCTATATATATATTTTTTTTTGTGTATTACCAAATGTCTTGGTCAATTGTGAACCAATTTTGATAATTATTATTGCAGTCGATATCATTTATCACGAGTTAGTTCAACGAACTAGCTATTTTATGCTGTGCTACGTAAAATTCTACTTGTTTATTATTATTTTGTAAGAGAAATTAACGAAAGGTGACGTACGTAAAACTATGAATTTAACTTTGTGAATATTTTTCATCGTCATGACTAACATTGGTGTATTGAAGATTATTTCCTAGGAGGACTTGGACTCTTTAAAAAAAGTCCATATGTATTTTCAGATATGTCTTTGGGGAACTTTGCTCGTGTACTGGGGTGGACGCAAGACGATTCTGGAATGGGCACGGACCAATTGGAACCCCTTCTAAATAGAACTATGATGACTGATGTCAATTTGTTATAGTCTTTAGAATGGCAAAGAAGCTGATGGTCCACCACCATCGGTGCCATGCTAAAATTTTAATAATAAGGTAAAAAAAGTCCGTAAAAATATTATCTTGTAAATACCCTACGACGGCACCGATCGTGCGCCCCAATAAAACGTAATCGTCTTATTCGTCATATTTTTTTATTGCCGCGCTGATCACGAAAGCACAAAACAAAATGCTCCATGACATCCAGTCAGTGAGGACCTGAGCAACCATGCAGCGGCCTTACAAACGTCGGTATCTGCAATTGATAAATATGCAGGAAGCGTTCCACGGCGGTAATATAAATAAGCAATAGAGAGATAAAATTATCTACTGCCTAGGTATTTAAAACATATTTCTCCTCTCACGAGGAAATATATTTTTGTACCTACGTGCTCATGTATCTAATTTTATATATGTACAAGTGCTTAAATAAAAATAACTACGCTGTACTTACTCGTGTCTGTGTAATATTTCAATACGTAATAGATCTAACAAATATTTTACTGAAGTAGGTATTATCTCGCGAAAGTCCGTATCACTGAGTATTTAATTAAAATTCTTCTGTTTAATTCCGCTACCATTAGTATCTATCTATGTGACTGCCAACACTCGAAGATTGAATAATTATAGAAGTATTACAAGCTTCCATATTAGCTATCAATCTCCGATTGTCAATTGTCATCTTTAGGCAAGTTATTAGATCGCTGCAAACGGCTTAACTCAGGGCACTAGGCTTCGAGTTAAATAAAATAATTCTAATCTAATAATAAAAAAAAATTGAAAGCAATTTTGTCTTGTTGTATTTTACTTATTTACGAATAAGTAATAATGTAAATAAGTTTATTTTAGTTGGATTTCCTTGGTTTCCTTGATATTTTCTTAAAAAATAGGTTCATATTACAATTGTTTTTTTTTTGTTTGTTTTAGTTCTTAACATATCTTCACGATTCTTTTTGCAAACAACACGGTTAATTCACGTGTTGGGTGTTATAGTTTTTTATTTATTTTGATATTAAAGTAATAGGTAGTAACATGTATATATTGCTACAATATCACGTGGTATATCGCGTAAAAGTTAAACGTACGTTGTTACAATTCTCTCCTAGATTTCGAGTACGTGGTAACGAAGAAGCCTCCACCTCGTATATGTTTCGGCACGGGTCTAAGCCGGGAGGTGTTGCCCATGAAAGGACCATGCATGAGTCCATTTATGATACGCAACGCGGGCGAAACTAGACCTAATTTGGGTCCTGGCAGCTATGACAGCAAACGTGATGCTTTCTACGATGTCAGCCATAGGGTAATACATAAATGTTACCTAAAATGTTTTCTATGATTAACTTTCAGACTTTTTTTATGCAACTTAGAATGGCAAATAAGCTGACGGCCCACCTGATGAAAAGTGGTAACTGTCGCCTATAGACATGAGCAGTACCATAGACATAACAGAGTATACTGTTTCGCCCATGATATTCACCATGCGTTGCCATTCCTGAGGACTCAATTCTTATTCCTCTGTACCCTGTAAACTACTACTACTACCATACTTACTACCATATTCCAACTTTTAAACCGAACTTTCGCACTCTATGTTTTATAAGAGACGAAAATTAACGTGATCATTTAGGTAAACTATGTCATAGAGTACTTAATACACCTAACATTTACGTGCTGTTCTCTCTCACTTTTGCTCTTACTCCAAACATACATTTATACTGTTCACCTTCTCTCACACCATACACTGAACGTCATATATTTGAATGAATGAATGAATGAGTATGCTTTATTTTCAATATACAATATAGGAAATAACAAGACAATTAACAAATATAACTATACAATTGTATAAATACAGTAAGGCGGTCTTATTGCTGAGAGCAATAAGACCGCTTTGTAATCTTCTACTTAAGTTTTTTTCATGTTTATTATTTTTTATATTATAACTCAACAATGTATATAATGTAATATACACTATATGTATACTAGTACAATGTATTTATATATGCAGATTTAACACTATCTGCATATATAAATACATTGTACTGGTTTTTGTATGTTGGAAGGAATTTGCTTACAAGACACAGGTTACCTTAATTTAAAAGATAGGGCAAAAAATACGTTCAACCTTGTATTTGTTAATAAAAGTTTTACTTATCAATTAAAACTTGCTTATTAACGTTCTTAAAAACTTGCTTATTAACGTTCTTATTAATTATAGCAATTACTTTTAAAAGAGAACTGATGCTTTATACATTCAGAAAACAACTGAAAAAAATATTCCATACATATATGTGTATAGTTCTAAATATGTGTCGTGTGGTCCCGGCATGGAATAAGCCACCCCTGCCTTCCCCGTGGGTGTCGTACTAGGCGACTAAGAAAGGGCTAGAGATAGGCAACAGCATCCCTCTTAAAATAACTCCAAAGCCTAACTGCGGTTATCAAACCGAACTCCCAAGAGGGAGACTTATGTTTAGCAGTGGACAGATAAAAAGCAAGCATTTGGCGTTCCATTGTTTCTGCCTACCCTAATGGGAGACAGGCGTGACAGATATGTATGTATGTATGGATAAATAAAAATGGCAATCCATTAGGGTCAGTAGAGAAATTACAATATGTGCTATGATGTATATGGTACTGCTCCTTATAAATACCTTTCAACGAGTGATATGTCTGTTTGCCATTAGTTGTTTAGAAAAACTACTTTTTTTGAGTTATTCTATATAATCAGATTTTCTATTTGTAAACTGACATCGATGAGAAAATTTTAACTCCATACAATCTTTTATTTGCAGTCCTTGTTTTTTTTTCCTTTCACAGATATATAGTAAATATGGTTTAGGAGCGAAATCTCCTCGGTGGAAGGTGAAGCACGAATATCAGCCGCCGCCAAGAGAACTCCCACCGAAGAAACCCGTTCCACAAAACTGCGCTCCATTTAATTCTACCGCAAAAAGAAAAAGCTTGTTTAAAGCGAACGATCTTCCAGCGTAAGATAATAAATTTAGTTGACAATGAGGTTGATTCTAAGGCGCCATTTAATTAGTTATAGCAGTTTAGAAATAAGATTTATTACTAAACTACTAATTAAATTTATCTCTAAAATTAAAATCGCGGCAAAAAGGCACCAATATAAACAAAATAATAATAGATTTAAGTTAAAATTATTAAAAGTATTATTTATGGTAATCCTAAAAAAAGTAATTTCGCAAAACTATCAAAACCGAATGTTTTAACATTTGGTTAAAAATTAAGTATAGAGAAATGGCGCCTCAGAAACGGCTCTAATATCTTGATAATGCAATTCATATCCACGTCTCACTTAATAATAATTAGGAACCAACTAAATTAATTACAAAATTGACGCTTTTATTAGCTATTGTGTTTAGTTGGTACTTTACCAACGAATCTATCAATAGAGTCGTCTCTGTTAATGTCTACAGGTACGCAATGAAAGAGCAAGATAGCGCGCGTCGCCATTTCATTCTATTTCATGGATTCGCTAGCGATAATAATTTTATCTATAGATTCCTTTGTATTTTGTCTAGAGTGGCAGGGATTTCTTCCATGGCCATGGTAGGTATCCTAGGTAGATATTTAACTTCTATTAAAATAACTAATATTACTCCACAGACCTTGCAACTACTGTCCCGAATACGGTAAAAGGCAAATGAAATTTGCATATAGTTTCTCTGGGAAAAAGGTCCTTAGATGTGCCGTTGAGGTAAGCCATAAATTGTAGTATTAAAATTTATATAAACATTTTCTGTAGATTTCTTTTTAACTGATTCCATAAAATCCTCAATTTAACCAATACTCGTATACTTGATATTTTTTGACATTTTTATTATAAAGGACAGTCCTGAGTCACCTACGTTCATTGACCTCCTTCAAATGCATTTATGGTCATCACTCCATCATATTTCGTCCTACACTGCGTTTGTCCGTATGGAGTTGCCACTCAAGAAACTTTTTTCCCCATCGGTTGTTGGTTCTTCGAGCTACATGACCAGTTCATTGTTACTTCAGCTTGTTTATCCTTCGGACTATGTTGATGACTTTAGTTCTTTTGCGGATATCCTCATTTCGAATTCTGTCTCGCAAACTCCGAACATAGAATTCTCCATAGCTCGCTAAGTAATTTGAACCTTTCGCATACGGGCAATTATGTAGGACTTTGTTTCGGTTCCTTAAGTCGTTACTGGAAACACGCACTGATTTAAAACCTACGTCTTGAAACTCTGAGGTATTTTGAATAAAAATATGTGGCGAAGTTTCCCGAAAAGCATCACAACCGAGTTGAAATCGTTGGTTGGTATTTTGTTTGAAGTTGGAATTCCCTAGTCAGACATTAGATAGACAGTTTTTTGTCCAAAGCATACATACTCATCGACAACTTCCAGCGTAGTTTTTTCAATTATAACCAAAGTTTAATTGTGACATAGACGTTAGACATGATTTATACACTCATACCTTAAAATTTCTCTTATTAAGAAATTTTAGGATGCCACACTTCGTTCTGTCTACACTATTAGGAATATATATGTCATATCTATTAGGAAGAATGTAGTGAATAGTAGAACGAGTGCAATAAGTAACGAACCAGTGCCAAAGTTAAAAGATCTACCAAAAGGTAGAAGACAGTAACAATTTATATTTTTAAAATTATTGATACGTTGACGCCATGACGCCATCTCGTCTTCTTAATAAATAATAATTTTATACACCTGTAATTTAATTATTTTAATGCTATTTTCACAATAAACAGATAAAGTGCGTCCCATATAATTTGGATACTTGCGGATTTTGTGGCTGCTCCTGCTCAGCCCAAGGGGATTACTGGCAGTTCGAGAATCGAATATTCCTTTGTCGGAAACATTATTCACGGCTGTTTAAACATTGCCTGTCTAAATTCCAAGGCGCTAAATTAGCTGAATTCAAGGTGAGTCTATACATAATTTATTTATAAGAAAAATTCCTCATGAAAACTTATGAAGAATATGATAGTATACTTTAATGTAGAAACGAATAAGCAGTCTTATAATGAAAGTTTATTTTAATTATGAAAATGATTATTGGACCTGACCATAGACATGTTTGTCATGTTCTATATCTAGTAAGTATAAAAAAAAAAAAAACAATTAATTGTATGTTTCGATTTGTTACTAATTTCATTTATAGAGTGTTTCTGTGATAATTCAATAAAACTTGTTTACCTTAACATATAATTCTATTTAATTATATAGGTATGTGTAATTTAGTTAGCCGTCTTATCATATTATTTATTTAATAAAACATCCTACATTCATTATCACGAATTAATTTTCTGGATGAATATGGAACGTTACTTTTCTTTGTTAGGATGTAATCAGCTCAATTAGCTTACCGTGGCAAATGTAATCGGAATTAACTACAATTACTTTAAAGAGAAACCGATTAGTGAGAGAGAGGATGTATTGTTAGTAATGAAGACTACAAATTTTATTACTAACCGTCTCTTCCCCCTATAAATAATATATAGTAGTTTAATAGATATCTTAGGTCTATAATCTTTACCTATATAATAACTTTAATCTAAAGACTTAAACTTTTAAACTAAGACACTGTTTTGATAAGTATATTATCACTATTGTAACTAATTATTTATTTGTTATACAGTCAATCAGAGATTGCTTCTTCGCGCACGCTCACAACAGTTGCAAGGCGGCTTTGAAGATAATGAAAAGTGAGGAGATTGATAAGAAACTGCGCAAAGAGGCCTACCTCGATCTATATTTCCCACAAAGACGATTCTGTAATAATTGAAAAATTAGAATGTTGATTTTCTTGAATTCTTTATTTTCTTAATTTTATTGTGTATTTAATTCTAAGTATATTAAACCTATGCAAGAATCTAAAGCATATCTATGTATAAGAATTTGTCATAAGTTTAAATACTTAGTTTATAATATCCTTATAAATATGAATGATTGGGGGGGAAACAATTGTTAGTAATGGGGGTTAGTCCCCATTACTATCAATATACCTTATCAGGTCGACCTCCACGCGGTTCACCCTGAAAACCATCTTGACTAATTTATAATTAAATTCGTCACGATGGACTAACTGACCTACTTTTTCATCTTCACCAATCATCTCTCACTGGTGCCCCGCCAGTGTATACCGATAGCGCAAACGAGGTTACCATATCATTATCACCCATTAAAAAAAAAAGGAATAATTATGGAGGTATAAACTTCAGCCTCAGGGAAATCCTCATGAATGGCAATGCACTTAACCGACACGTACCTTATAAGATACTGTACGCAATGTCGTAATGCAGAGAATACCTAAATATCTTGTAGACGTTTCCACTTAGTAATATTTTTTATTCAAGTGAAAATGGTTTAGTTACAACAAATATGGTGAGTAGTATTAATATAAGGCTCAAGATTTCTCTTTGAAAAAAAAATATTATACGGGCTTTGTTTGTAGTTAATTAATTATTTGATTAGTGGTTTGAATAATTGTTGCAAGTTTTTTGTCGTCTACCAAACCCTTTTACAAAAGGTGCTTACGAGACACTAATAAATTACCTGGATTCTAGTTACATAAAAACTTAAAAAAATTATCTGTTATCAATCTGTCATTTACAGTCATCTGACTTACCGACTCAAACTTCTGTTCTGTTCCAGTGAAACTACATAAATGTTAGTAAGAAAATATTTTTAACCAAATTTCAAAAATTGTATGGAAACGTTTCTTATAAGTTTTTAATAAATTTCTAACTTTCGCGAAATACAACGAAGGGAATATTTTCTGTACTATTCTCCACTTGTCAGTGTAATCTTTAATGTGAATTGTTATTTATTATTTATTTTGCTATCGAATCGATACTCTGCGGATACTTGGAGAGAAAGAATCATGAAGCTTGACTCAAATAACAAAATGATAAATAACGACAGTGGTGCGGACACTCCGGAGGAGGTAGTAGACTCGCGACAAAACGCCGAGGATATTATTGATGGAATTCTCGCAGACTTCACAGATTTCGTGTCGCCTGATGCCGTTCGGAACGGGAGTGTAGTTGCAGAGAATTTATTCGGCATGATGCAACCGCCACGAACGAGGACACCGGCTAATTCTCTTTCTGAAAACGCTACTATTGATGACATCGATCCCGCGTCTGATCTGGGAACGTCTATACGAAACAAGTGTTTAGAGCTGGAAGAGATATTGCAGAGCCTCAAGTCAAGGTTGAACCATGTTGTTTTAGATGAAAACATTGTGCTTAGCCCTGAGGCTAACTCTTTGGAGGCACAATTGGAACATGATCTCGATACAGATTGTCAGGAGGACTTGTCACTTCAAGAATTTCTCGAGCTGTTGCATTCCCAGAACAAAATAAGTCCAACCGGTGTACAATAATCATTTTTATTTCAATATTTAGATATTAAGATACAAAACTACATGAATTTATTCTGTGCAAATTTGCAATTAGATTTTATTGAAAAGTATAGAATTAAAATTTCAGGCCTAATGTAAGTAGTATTATTGATGTAACTACAGGATCTAGAATGAAGATAATACAGATATTTGTCTGTATGTACACTTTATTTATAACAATGTTGACATAAAAATAGACTATGGTCAGAGCAACACTGAATTTAAGAATAGATAATATTATTCAATATTCAATTTAAAATCACTTTCTGTAGTTTAAAAAAAAAGTATTACAAGTAAAACATTAGAATATGAAGGAGGACTGCATGGAGGTTGCCCGGATATTACTAGCAATAGGGTGCTTGTCCCCATTATTAATATATTGTTCCCCTGAATTCATAATGAATAATTACATTATGAAGAGAGTAATTGTTACCTTATGAAATTACTTACTAGCCTACCTAACTAAGATAATATGAAGGTATCATATTTTTGTGCGTATAAGTAACTTATATGTTATATAAAATTTTCTGTTTTAAATATGTGTGGGATTTGTAAATAGAGTGCTGTAATCCACCAGAAGATTTCCATAACAGTACATACTACAAAAACAGCACTAGCATAACAGACAAGAATCATCTAGCATACTATTTTGACAGAGACTGTATGGTAACCTGGAAATTAGTTCAATGACAGCATACCGTCTTATGTTTCTAAAAAGATGTATAAGTATTTTTTTTATACAACTTAGAATGGCAAACAAGCTGACGGCCCACCTGATGGAAAGTGGTAACCGTCACTTACAGACATTAGCAGTACCATGGACATAACAGAATATACTGTTTCGCCAATGATACCTCCATGCATTGCCATTCCTGAGGACTCAGGTGTTATTCCTCTGTACCCAGTAAATTCACGCCATATCCCACCCTTCAAACCGAAATACAGTTATGCAAACACAACTGCTTCACGGTTGAAACACGATTGGGACAGAGGTACCCAAGCAATCTACTTTTATACAAAGTCTCCTTCTGGTGAAGTAGTTTAGGTTTTATAGACAGATATTGTTTTTTAATAATGGTGACTGTTTATTAAATGCCCTTTTTGTCATTTTATCATCACTCAGAAAAACATCCTACCTATTGGTACTTGTAAGTGGGGTACCAGAAAGAAGTAATAGATGAGAATGAAATCTGAAGTCTGGTTAGTTGGCTCATTGGAATGAATTCATCAGAAATTAAGTATGATAGTTTTTGAGGCGACTGTGTGGAAGCGATCTGACAGATATAACACTAGCAATAAAGATACTAAACCCTATTTAATAAACCCCTCACTCAACAGATACTCGCAATGTGATTACTTTCTCTGTGCAAAGTGCAAATCTATGTAGTCTGTTTCCGTTTTATTTGATAAATATTATATTTTTTTAAACTAGGATTTGATGTATTATAAGAATAACATCGGGCATGAGAGAAAAACCTAGTATATCCAGACCCGAATTAAATTTGAAAAGTTTATTTCCTACGATAGCGTGCTTGAATTGAACCCGAGACATTTTTGGGCAAGAAACAAAATGGTAGTCACTATGCTGTAATTATCAATATTTATTCTCATCAAATCTTTTTTATGGGTGAAAATGGAATGGTAACCCCGCCTGCGCTAACGGGATACGCTGGCGGAGCACCAGTGAAGGGTAATAGATGAGAATGAAAACAGGCCAATTAGCCCATCATGATGAATTCATCATGAATTAACCATGATAGTTTCTAGGGAGAACCGCGAGGAGGTCGATGTGTTTGGGTATATTGCTAGCAATGGGATTTTCAGTCTCCATTACTAACAATCCCTTTCCCTCCCATTAAATCGAGTAGGACATGGATCGATCATATCTATACAAGTATTCGATATTTCCGAAGCTTACTGTCAAAATAAAAAAAATACGTATATTTGCAGTAATAGCAGCCAGGTCTGACACATATGTATGTATTATTTGCAGTAATTTTTATTTTGCAAGAAAAAACACTAGCTAGCAAGTAACTAAGTACAATAGGGTGGGTAAGTAGACCTTCAATAAGTTAAAATTCAAGTAACTCTATTTTCTGTAGTGTCAACTCTGTTTGACTCTAACACAAGACATCGTTAGTCAAATCAAGATCTATTCAAAACTGTTCAGAACACCGACATTTATGCAAATATTTATTAATTTATCCTTCACACTTTAAAAATACTTTAACTACATGAAGATATGGATTCAAATATATAAATTCTTTCAAGAATATTTAGTAAAATAAGAGTAATAAAGTACTAATATTAATTATTAGTAGTAATATTACAGTGGGCTAAAAGGAAACATCCAAAGCAGTAAAACTATATTAAAAAAAATATTTTACCCAAATCTGTGTCACTTTTAATAAAAAAAACTATTGTATATCTATGATACCAATTTATTATATTTTTTAAATTTAACACTAAAATGGTTAGTTTTTTATAATACCTATCGATATCAATATTTTGGGTAGAAGTTATTATAAATATTTTTATGTAATAACAACCGGATTAACTTACGTATATTTTAGCTGAGAAAGCTAATAAGACTTAATAGAAAATTAAGTATACCTTTATTTTAATGTATCGATGCTTCTAGGTGGTTACATAGATATATTTTCCAGTAATTCGGGTTTCATTAATTTCATAGCAGTGCCGACTTTTAGTTAACGCAATGATTCTGTACCTGATTTTGGCAATTTGTTTTGTTTGTGTTTTTTTAGTCATGTCTTGATTAATACAAAATAATTCACAAACTAAACTTATTATTCCAATTTTTCTAAATATAAGTTATGACTATAGCATTTAAAAATGTAGAAATATTTAATAATGATCATAAACAATAATTCATTGTATTTTGTTAAAATAAACAGAAAATGTCGATAATATTCACAAATAAAAGCAAAATCATTACAGAAATGATGAAGTTTTCCTTTCACCACCGAGCATTCTACTGTTACCTTGGCATGAGCATTTGGATATTCTTCCTTATTACTGGTGAGTAAAAAATCATTCGTACAGCCCCCATACAAAATATAAATAAATATTATTTTATTAATTTCCAAAACACGACCGGTGTGAAAATTACACATGTGTGCATTGTGAGTAGCAACAACATATAATTCATTAGATTTTAAATTTTGATAAATATTGTAATAATAAAAATATTTTAAGTCATTTTATTAACCCTCTGCCAACCATATATGACAATATCGTCTGCGCCAAGTTTGGACTTGATGCATATCTTTGTAAGAAAAAAAGGATGGGGCCTCTAACCCCTCTGTAAAAAAACTTACACGCGCATATCTCACAGGCAAGGTTTTGAAAGGCGCTTATAATGATATGAAGAATAAATCTCCAAAACATTTCTTCTTAAAACTAATTTATATCCAAGATATTGATTTTTTTAGTGAAATCTTAGAAATTACGGTTTTTGTAGAGATTACAAAATTTTATTTCAAAGTATTCAAGACAAAAACTATGGAAACAGAAAAAATCTAGAACATATATTTTTTTGGAATTTTTCCCTATCTTTAAGTAAGTTAAATATAATTGTATATAAATATTTATATAAATTATAATTAATCTTTTGTTTCTTTCTATATGTGTATAACTATTTATACACATATAGAAAGAAACAAAAGATTAATTCACATCAAATGACATCTCTTAATTTTTTTTTATACCACTGAGGTAGCAAACAGGCATGTCTTACCTGAGAATATAATTACTGAAAAGAAACTTAGTCCTTTTTCATTGTAAGACAACCTATTTAATTTTTTTTTTTTTTATTATTTTAATATTATATTTTACAGTAATGTATAAATACATGTCTGCTGGTGAGGAAGCTGTGATTGTTAAGAAAGTAATTCAAAATGAGTACATATCAAAAAGTGATTCCAAATTCCGTAAACTGTATCTTAGAGTTTGTACTCCACCTGACAGCATTGTAAGGGGCTCTGAAGGTATGTACCAATATATGAAGGTTAATCAATTCTATTAATCATTCATAGCCACTTAGAACTGTTGAATATAGACCTCCTCCATAAGGGGGAGCAGTTGCCATGCTTGGTAGGTGGGTTGGCCATTGCAGTTAACTTTTGGTGACATTTTAAGAGGGATGCTGCTGCCCATCTCTCAACCATTAAATTATCTTACTTGCTTCTTTGGCACAGTACTTTAGTTGAAAATTCTCACAACCACTCATGATTTAGGGTCCCAGATGGTCCTGAAATTAATTATTTTTTTTTTCAAAATAGAAAGAACAAAGAAATATTTATTTGTAAATACATGTACCTATGAAACTTTTAATAATAAGATTATTATACTTTACATTATTTGTTTAGATTTACAAAGTCGTTGGGAATATAGTTTTTAGAGAGACCTTATAGATAAGATAGTCCAGGGTTTGTTTCTGATTTATTTCTAGGTGTTGTGGACAGTGATACTTGGCTTCTGCAGGGTATACTAGTGGTCACTAGACATGGTGACAGAGGGCCTCTGACACATCTCAAGGGTGGTGACAAGTTGCCATGTGATACATCTCCTGTTTCACTATTACTTAAAAGGTCTGGTATATATATTAAATTTATTATTTCTTGTTAATTTAGTATATATTTATTATCAATTTGGAATGATTGAGAATAAATAGTATTATTTTGCATTCTATTTCCTTGGGTTAACCCTTAATACTGCTTACAGTAATAAGTGAGTGGGCCTTATTTATGTGACACAAATCATCCAGAATATTCTAACATCCTTGTTGGCAACAGACTTCCTTTTATATAAGTTTACCTTTTTAAATTTTATTTTTAATTTGTTTTTTTTTTTTGTTTTTCCTTTATTGTCATTTATATATACTTCTTTGTAAGGAAAATGAAAGTGATTAGCCTCTAATAATATTTAATTATTGCTGCTGTTAATATTTAATTATTAGGAGAGAAGGCCTACTACCAGCGCACACTTAATAATCCAAATTTTTTATACTTTGGTTAACTGTAAACAAGCATTCTCATTATTGTTCACTCAGATTTTTTTAAATTAAAGTACTTGTAAATTGGCGATTGTACATTTTTAACTCTAGTAGGTTTTATATATCTTTTGGATTTGTAATTTATTGCATCACAGGCAGAAATGATACTTACAATTCACTGTCAATTTTGTACTCTGCTGCAGTATCTTGTACGCTTAATTTTATATGCTGTGGTATTTGTTGGGCCGCAGCTACGAGCAGTTCGTGTGGAACGCGAGTACGATGGGCCGCGCGTGGTGGGTGGCGGGCGCGGGTCCGTTCCACAACTTCCCGTCGCTGCCGGCGCGCCACCGCGCCACCCGCTGCGCTCTCGGCCAACTTACGCCGCGCGGCCTGCTGCAGATGCTCACCGTCGGTCAGTAGGCTTTCTTAATCATGTCGGCTGTGCTCTCAGTATACTTACACAGATAGGGTACCAATGAGTGATGATAGGTGAAGATAAAGCTCAATTAGTCAACCATGATTAATTAATTTGAAATTTGCCATGATGGCATCCAAGGAGAACCGTGTGATGGTTGACCTCATAAAGTGTATTGCTAGCAATGGAGCTGGTTCTATTTACTAACAATTTCAATTGCTAACAATTCCAGTTACTAACAATTCCAATTACTAATAATTCCAGTTACTAACAATCCCAATTACTAATAATTCCAGTTACTAACAATCCCAATTACTAATAATTCCAGTTACTAACAATTCCAATTATTAACATAATTGGAATTGTTAGTAACTGGAATCATAATCCAAGGTGTTAGGGTCTAAGAGAGGTGCCATAAAATTCAACGTTACAACACGGATCTCTGTCAACCCCAATTTTTATTGTTAGTGGTGGCGCCGGGCACCGCTGAAAATTTTAGGAATACATTATTAAAAGTCCAACCTTGTTTTGTTTCGTCTTCGAGTGATCGTCGTCTAAAGACTGCATCAGATATGCGTCCATCTCTTAGATGTTTTGTATGATTATTATTGTTTCATTTACTATTGGAGTTTTCATTTTATTTTATAGGTAATATACTGAAGGAAGCATACAGTGAAAAATTGGATCTTCGTAATTTGGATTCGCCAGGGAAAAAAGATTCAGGTAAGTGTTACTTTTATGTAAATAGTTAGAAATGTATTTCGAAATACAATTGGTGAAGTGAAAATATGTTTTGAGCCATTTAGCATAAATTTTGAAATTATATTAATATTTTTAATAGCTATTATTAATATTCTGCTGAGATTGGTTATGGTCCATCTCTATTTAAAATTTTATTCGACTCTGTTCATCTCATCTTTATACAATTTTTTTACATTGTATTAGCATAATTTCCACGGGGAATAGATGTTTTGGAGATACTAGGGTAACATATAATGAAGTAAATATTTGGAATTTGGAAAGTAAATTTATTTTTTCTCTCGGCGCTTTAACAGCCTACGATCTTTATCTTACTTATGAATAACAAAATCTTTATAGAATTTTGCATACTTTGCACAGACAAGAACGTAGGGTACATATTCTGGTTGAGAGAATAAGGTTACATGCACAGCTATAATCTATTTCAATACCTGATGATTGAATATGAGACTTACTAATGATGTACAAATCAAAATCGATTAATTTGTTAAATATTTCGATTTGTTACTAATTTAAAGTGTCCTATGATAAATTTTACAGAAGATGGTTAACACTTCATTAAGTTCTTGAAAATGATTATAGTAGAGTAATATATGGAATCGGTAGGGCGCGCGGTGTGGTACAGCACGCGATACCGGCGTACGTTCCAGTCGCTAGTCGCTCTCGCGTACGGCACGTGGGGTGCGGAGGCGGAGGGCGGCGCGGGCGGGGGCACGGGGACAGGGCCAGGCCCGGGGACAGGGCCGGGCCCGGGGACAGGGCCGGGGCCAGGGACAGGGCCGGGCGCCTGGGCGGCGGCGGCGCGGGAGGCGCACAGCGTGGCTTTCTGTTTCCGCGACTGCGCCTGCGCCGCGCACCACCACCTCAACAAGTAAGTTACAGTTCAGAATATAGAATCACCGATTTGATCTGAGTTAGTAATCAGCAAGATGAGTTTTAGCGCCACTTAATCGGGATCAAATGGAAATTAAATTGAAAAGGTGACAAATATAAGGTAAAGTAACATTTATTCGATGTACATTAGATCGTATTACTTTTTATTAAAAATTGCGTCATTTTCTATTGACCTTATAGTGATTTTGACTTGATCCTGTGGGTGGTCATTTTGGTGGTGAGAATAATGTTCCGTGTCATGAATGAAAATAATATACAAGTTTCCACTAATTGCCATTTGTTTGGAGTATCAGGGCTTTTGATAATGTTTGGAAAGCAAACAAGTTCAAAATAATCCGATAGCTGCTACCATCGCTTATGAGAACCTATAACACTAGTGTAGTTGCTGATGCGTTTTTTATAAGCGTTCTATTTAATGGAAAGTAGTAACCATTGCTTATAAAAATGTGGTAAAAATACAGAACGCCACCATGGATATTACAGGAAAATATCACTTCTTCATGATCTTGGATAAGAAATATTCATCCAGAGGAGAAAGATGCTTTACTAAAGCATCTCAATAGCGTTAATCTTAATTTTAATAAAGTGTCTTATAACCATTAATTTAATTACCGGCCTTTTAATATTTGTAGCCCTGCGTACTATCCTTTCCTTTATTTATATACCCTCAAACTACTGCTCGTGCGATAGTGGCACCAACTGACGTTAAGAGTTTTCATCTTTATGAATGTTGTATCGTGTACTAACCAAATATAATACAATAGTAAATTATTTTCTAATTCCAGAAAATTAAAGACCCAATCAAAAGACCGTCTGGATTCTCATCCCGCTATAAAGGAGCTAGTGACCAAACTGTCCAAAGTTCTATTCGAATCACAAGAACACACAGACGTGGACGTAGTCCGAGACGCTCTCCTCGCGTACATGTGCCACGATGCGCCCTTACCTTGTACAGAGGCACCGAACAAGACCCACAAGTCCAAACTCTTGATTAAAGGCCACAAGAAACTCAGAGCGGACACCTTTCCACTTAGAAGCCTTCTCGACGTCGATATAGATACACTAAACATGGAACTAGATTATATTAACAACCAGCTAGATTTCAACAATGAAATAGGTCGAAAGGCGAGAGACATAATTGGCAAATACTACGACAGTAAAGACAAGCAAAAGGCACCGCTAGACTTCGACGCGCAAATGGAAAAAGAGAAGTTGCTGTACTACCAGCAAAGGTACATAGACAATGCTGATACATACGATGACGTTGTCATAGTGAAGAAAAACCTAGATGCGGACTTCAACTTCCCAAATGACGTAAGAATGGATACAGACTTTGACGAAGATTACAGGGAACCGACGCCGGAGAGCACAGAGGATTTTTGCATCAAGAAAGAGCATGTCATGTCTTTGTTTGCATATCTTGAGTGGAGCTATCGGCAGGAGATCAAGAACGTTCACAACAGGAAGCGTGGGCTGCTCGTTGCTTACGGTTTGATACATAACATTGTACAAAATATCATAAGAATGATATCGGAGAACAAACCGAAGTTTGTTTTGTATTCGGGCCACGATAAGACGTTGCAAGCCCTAATTTTGGCTTTAGGTCTGAATAATTACCAACATTACAATATTCAGTATGCATCTAGAATGATCTTCGAAGTGTACAGAAAGAAGGATTTACGGGACGAGTTCAAGTTCACTAAGAGGAAGGCGGTCGCTCAAGACTTTTATTTCCGTGTGATATACAACGGGGAAGATGTAACGAATAAGCTGAGTTTTTGTAGGTCGCGCCACAATGTTGTCATGAAAGTCGTGGATCCTATAGACGATGTTAAGGTTTACAACACTTACCTGTGCTCTATAGAAAACATTGTTAGGTTCATACACGATGATTATTTTGTAGTTTTCAACGCGAGTAATTATAAAGATGCGTGCGCCAGTTACGGGAGCGCGAAGCATGTAGTATGAAATGGAGATGCTTCATTTAATAGCAAATTGAAATGTTATAAAAATTACCATGAAATATTTCCCACTAATATAAGAATAAATGATACATCGGATACCAATTATCAAGTTACATCTACCCGTGCAGCTTGTATTGTAATAAGATCTCATATATTTACAAAACATTATTTATTGAAATTACTTGGAAGTTAGGTATGTTTGGCTTTAACTATGATCTATTGATAACATTAAGGGATATTAGAAATAACTGTACATATCGTATTGTATGTAAATGTATAATTAATCATCACATTAACACAATAAAAAAAAATATTTTATATTAATTTCAATGCGCAATTACTATAACAATAGTGGTATATCGTCGTATAAAGTTATATTCGATAATAGTATATGTAATAAAACCAATCGGATTTGCAAAATCATTTGCAATCAGATACAATTCCAGTTTGAAAAGTATTGATTCAAATATTCAACACAAGAAACGACGTTGTTTGACCCGACATTTTCGGATCCCGAACTACAGATCCTGGCATCTGAATTAGAGCAATCATTATAAATTTTTTAGTTAAAATAAACGGTGATTTTTATGTTTTGTTTATATGAAAATTATATATTATGAAATATTTAATTAAAAACTAAGCCATATTAAATTGCATACATGCAATAACCATACTTATATTACTGATATTAATTTACAATCAATACTATTTTAATTGTAATCATAAGTATGCCATTATTATTTATTAACAATTGAGGCTGTTAAGAATTTTTTTATTTTAATTTTACAATTCTTGATTTAGATCTCGTTGCTTACCTCAAATATTAATAATTTATTGAACAATTCGTAACTTGGATCTTATTACTTATATGAAATGTTAATAATTTATTCGTAACTTAGATCTCAATACTTCTCTCAAATATTAATTAATTTACGAAATGTCAAATCGTTACATTTCATAAATTAGATCTCTTTACTTATATCAATTAACACGTTGGGCCCGGCGCCGGTCCCTGGGGACCGGCAGCGAACTTTCCGTGTGGCCAGCGTAATATACATCTAAAAAACGTCTAAAATAGCGCGACAAAGAATTCTTTATCTCATTAGTACTAAAGTAATCTAGGCGATAGCATACAACATTGTATCTCTCGCCGGCTGCCGGCTGAACGCAAAGGACAGCAAATTCGGCGCCGGGCTCAACGTGTTAATCAAATAATGTTATTAATATAATTAATTTATTGTAATACCTATTTTTATTGTAATAATAAACATGAGATTATAATTTCTTGAGTAACAAGAGAGGCCCTTTCATATTTTTAATTTTAAAATTCGTGACTTAAACCTTATCTTAAACTTTAATAATTTATTTTACAATATGTAGCTTATTTATCTAAAATGTTAATAATTAATTGTTAATTTATATTTATTAAGATCTCAGTGTTGTCCACCTACTAACTAGTAACTTTACATATCATTTTAATTTTTTTTTTTTTTTTTTTTTATATAATTAGCACCTAATTATAATAATATTGTTATACAAATATTATGTTTATTAAATTGACTACTTGATGTACTTACCCACCTAAACATATCAACATAATTGTACTTATACAAAAGTCATAATAAATTGGTTGAATGTACAAGTAATTTTGCTTATTTTATTTATTATACCACCAGGTGTATTTTTTTCAACTAATAGGCAGAGTGAATGGAGTGTCTCTGTCCTGAAGATACACAATTTTATACTGCGTCTCATACCTACTTGCATATCAGTTCCGGAGACTTTACTCCTTTCTGAAATAGAACACGGTCTATCTTATCATGATATCTAATAAATGATATTCTTTAAGTGAAGAGTTCGTTCAGTGTATGTGTAAATAAATAAATAAAATGAAATGAAATAAATAAAAAAAAATAAATGATATAAATAAAAAAAAATAAATAAAATAAATAAAATGAAATGAAATAAATAAAATAAATCATAATAGGTTAGTACAGGTCTCCTCCAGTACTTATATCCATCCGTTTTCGCATTGTTTATTTGCTGCGTAAACCTTTCATATGTCATTCAAAGGGGCGGGGGGAATAGGGATTGCCATTAATGGAGACTAGCGGTTGTCGACCTAAGAAAGTATATTACTAGCGATATATCCTCTTAGGTCGACTTCTATGTAGTTCCCACTGGAAACCGACGTGATTAATTCTTTATGCGTTTATTATAGTGGGTCAACTCATTTGCTTTCATTTTCACCTATCATCTCTCACTGGTGTCACATCCGTGTATACCTACTGATAGTGCAGGTGGGGTTTGGAGTATCATTCCATTAATATCCATCAAGAAAAAATATAAGGAGCATACTTTTTCCAATTATTACACCGATATCTACTTTCAAACTAACTCGCTCTCACATTACGAATGCGATCTGCCAGCTTTCAATAAACAATAATTTTAAATGCAAGTACTCGACTTACACGACCTTATATGGTAGAGGATATCCGATGGACAGAATATGATGCGATTCATTGAAAACAAATGACGAATCGATTAAAATACTCGTACATGGGTATAAGTACATACAGTAATTTAAATTATTGCAGAATTTAAATCGATTTATACAATTTTTAGGTAAGGTGCTTACTGGGTAATTTTTCAGGCCAATTTTTATACATAAATTACAATAAAAAACTGCTATTTAAATTTGATATAACAATATTATAGTAGGATTAACTTAATTAGTATTAGTATTAATTAGTAGGATATAGTAGGATTTCAAAATATATTACCAAAATTAGTTGACGATTGATATCATCTAAAATACAGTCACATTCTAAACATACTTTTTCAACGTTTAAAAATAATTTTTAATAATAGTGACTCATCAATGATTGTTGTTTATTAAATATGTTTGCATTAAGTAAATATTTGTTCAGGTTTTAAGAACATAGGCCATATTGTCTCGTTGGAATGAGTCATTAAATTCTTGTTTTAATTATTCTGCAACTTTTCCATACATATCTAGAAAATTTTGAACAGACATTGTTTTGAATAAGTTTTAAAGGGAATATTCGCCAGATAAACTCTAGGAAATATTTCAAACTACAAGTAGTTTTTGCTTCGCAATAAGCAATTTTTTCCTCCACGAAAAAATTAAGGCATGTGAAGATAATCAAAAGTAAGGTATTTTTTTTGATGGGTGAAAATGGTATGGTAACCCCGCCTGCGCTATACGCTGATACGGGATACGCTGGCGGAGCACCAGTGAAGGGTGATAGATGAGAATGAAAACAGGTTAGTTAGCCTATCATGATGAATTCACCAGGAATCAAAATTAAGGTTATAAAAAAAAAAAATTAACAAATCAGTTTAGATATAGATTAGTCACAAAAATCAGAGACCTTTTTTATTTTAGAAGTTGCTTGCTTTGAATAGTACAAAGATCTGTTATACTCGTGAACGAGTGCTTCCAGTAAAACTGGTTTGTTTAAGAATACTGTGGTTAATTGTGGTTTTTTTTTTTAATATTTAATTTGTGACAGTTATCTTATTCATTCACATTGTTTTAGTAAACTCGACTTTTATTTCAGAAAAGCATCACTTGAGTTTCTTGTCCGTTCTCAGCTGAAACTCATTTCGAACTGAGCGATGTATTCATAAAAAAAATCATATTAAAAAATTATTATAATCAAGTTTACTTGAATAAAAATATTTTTATTTTTATTTCTTGGAACAAGAGTATAAAACAATTTCGCTGTCCGTGCCCAACTTTTTTTTCGCTGTCTTCTTCTAAATCGTGCAACGGATTTTAAAACTGGTTTCTTTGCCATTTAGATATTTTTCTTTATTTGAAGGCTTGTATATACAATTTAAAACAGTGCGAACACAAGATCAGTCGTTAATAAAAATTTAATAGGCAACTATTATCAATTCGCAGGCAAGTTTTCTGTTTTTCTATTAACAATTGTCAACTACATAATCTATAGAATTTAATTTAGAAAAACCTGTTATTGGCCATACTTTTATTTGTAAAGCGCTGTTGGTTTTTTTTAAATAAATAAAAAATAATAAGTACCTTAGACAAGTATAAAAAAAAACATGTTTTCAAAGAGTCAACCTTATTTTTGAAGCCACTAAAATATTTTCCGTTGACTGATTAGGTAAGCAATTATATTTTTAAGTTTAAACTGTTATTATGAACGATACATAATTAAAAATGGTTTTAATTATAGTTTATTTTTTAAATTTTTATTGAATTGTTTACGTGAATTTCTTTGTGTAAATTAAGAAGGATTAAGAGTGCCCTTATTTTTGTTTACGCTCAGAATTAGTTTTTTAATAGTTCAGGACTTTCAAGTTCTTATTAAAATCAATAAATATGCTTAAGACTATAATCAATGTAGGGGTAGTCAGAGGCGCTCACTTTTTTGTAATTATTTTATAATCCAGCGCGGAAGGGGACGAGATATTTGCTGTTATTGATTTAATTTATTCGCTTATTCAAGACCTGTTCTGATGACAAGCAGCCTTAGGTAGTAGTTTTTTTTTTTAAATGGATGATAATTGGAATGGTAACCCCACCCGCGCTATCGGTATACACTGGCATACCGCGCTGTCGGTATATACCAGTGAAGAATGATAGGTGAGGATGAAGCAGGTCAGTTAGCCCATCGTGACGAATTCAACAAGAATTGTTTACGATGGTTTCCAGGGGGAATCACGTGGAGGTCGACCTAATAAGGTATATTGCTAGCAATGGGGCTGTTAAACTCCATTGCTAACAATCCTTTTCCCCCTTTAGTTAGTAGTTAGGTAGGTTTTGGTGCGCATCCCTTGACCATTAAGTTCTCTAAGTCGCCTCTTACAACACCCACGGGAAAGGAAGGGGTGGCCTATTCTATACCGGGACCACACGGCGACACTAATAATACTGTGCACCGCAAACAATAATAAATGAGTTATTCATAACATTGTCAATAGGCATGACAAAACATACGCTCATCGAAAATAAATAGCCACGTGTCAAAATGCCGGTTACTGAACCTGCTACTTAGTAGGTAAATAGGTGATACGCATAATTATTGCTGACTATGTGCCGAGTGGAACGATGTACTATGTTGTTTTTATTTAGATAATTACTAGTTTTCACCGGTGACTTTGTCCGCGTGATCAGGATATATTGTTTGATTGGTCGTAAAATGAAAGAAGCATACGTCTAGTCTTCTTTCTGCTAAAGATAAGGTAAAGGTAAAACATTTTTTTTACAAACTTAGTAAATGCATATACATTTTTAAAATGTCGGCAGCACACCTGCAATGCCGTTGGTGTTGTGGGTGATCATAGACGGCGGTAGTCACTTACCATCAGTTGAGTCGCACGCTCGTTTAACCATTGTGTTGTTAAAAAAATTTATATAGTGTATCTGTTAACACAAAATATGTAACTCCTACTTTGTAATAGTAGTTTACTCAGAGCTGGGAAAAATATTAAAATATAATATAAAAATATATTTATTTAGCTTTATTAAAATACAAATTACAAAATACCATTTCAAGTGTATTTAAAATACAAAATAGTATTAAGTCTTATGTTTGAGATATAAAGTACAAAATACAGTATTTTAACAATTTTTATTTAAAATACAAATTATGAAATACAATAAGGTAATGCAAATAGAATAGTACTAATCAAGCACAGCTTATTAATCAGTAAAAGACAATTTTCCTTTCTTGAACATGATATTTTATCTATAACAGCTATCTAGCACTATTTTCCGCAGAACGCATTCATTAATAAGATCGCTAAATGAAGGCCAAACGTATTTAGGTTAAAGTGTATTTTGAAGCTATAAGTAGGTATTTTAAATAAAAACTACAAACAACCTCAGCGTCAGGTATTTGAAATATTAATTACTAATTACATTTTTAGGGAGTTATTGTAAATAAATCTAAATACCAAATATGTATTTGAATTACAAGTAAATCAAAAACTGCCCAGTCATAGGTTCAATGTATAGAACACTCAATAAATCTATAAATCATTCAAAACATCTTTATTCATATAAAGTTACAGACAAACATCTGTTACAGATTTTTATGATATTTTATTTTACAATTATTATAATTACTATTAAAAATATTAATTAAATTAATTAATAGTCATTAAAAGTAGAATAAGAAGAGAAATAGAAAAATTATACACTTCACAAGAATACACTGTTCAAATTAATTATGTCATTTAAACAGTGAATTTCTTGATATTATGCTTTAATTATAATTTAAAGTTTTAATACAGAGAGTCCTCTTTATATATCTTTTTTTCTTTCATTTAAATTTAGAACCTCATCTGGAAATTTATTATAAAAACGTATAGAATATCTTAGTATATTTTTCTATTTACTAGTCGTCCAATGGATAGGTACGTACGTCTTTAGTAATAGTCCAATTGCCGAATTTGTCTTCAATTATCATGTAGATCATCGTTCGAGACATACCAAAGCTAAGACCACTGGTTATTCATTACACTGTGACATTATTAGAATTCTTAAAACATTTTCCCCCAAACAAATTGTTATACTTATCCACTTAATACCTACATTAATTTTTTTTGGACAAACAAATGCATAATCCGCATAATCTCTATTTCTGAAAACATGTTTTTCCTAAAATCTTTCACATGAAATACCAATAAAAATTGAGTAATATGAATATAAGGAAATATTTACCTGATAAAGACATTTTAATAAAGTGTGCGTGCATTCATTTCGCTATCACGATTCGCGACTGTATACGACGCAGTACCCATTTTACATTCAAGGCTGCGGCACATCGACATTATAACCTATTTTTGTAACTTACATTTTGTACGTTTCGTTTTCAAATTCAGTTGGTGATAAAGTGATTACACAAACATAACTTCCGTGTTTGTTCATATATTTATAAATTAAATATTTCAATTTAGATAGATATATTCAAGGTTTTATTTTTAAATTTTTATGTAACTTGTAATGGTAAATAAGCTGACGGATCACCTGATGGAAAGAAGTAACCGTCGTCAACAGGGGATCCACTTAGCGGCCCCATAACTGGCAATGTATCTTATCAGATCGACCTTTATGCGGTCTTGTGACCTTGTATTTGCGATACAAACAAATTGAAAATCTCCTCTCTTTGTCCGAGTCTGAGATGACTGATACTCTCTCTGATGATTTATGTATTCTGTATAAAATGTTTCTCTGTTGCTCTTATGTACTCAAATCGTGATGGAAAAAGAGGATATTGTGATTATATCTTATCGAAATAAATGTAATATTTATTATAATAAGTCTACAAAATGAAATATAATTAGATTTTACATAACCATGTGCGTATGATACTATTTCTGAAGACTAAACAACATAATTTAATAATAACATATACATAGATATCATTTAATAATAAATTATAACAAAAAAAAAATCGATTAAAATTTATACGAAATGAGCTACCTACTAAAGTTTTATATAAAAAACAATCAGATATCGTTTCTTTTTATATAAAACTTTATAAAAACTAAAAATGAGATAAAACTAGCAATTACTAGATATTTCTGAATTAATAAAAAATTAACGTAGGTACATTTGTACGCTATTGAAAATATTGAATGTCGAAATTGGATTTTGACCGCGTAAATCTTACTTTATCAAAGACTTCTATTATTATCCCGTAGAAAGAATGTTATATTTATCCTGTTTGAGTTTGCAAAATGGTTATGACGTAGGCAACGACGAAGCATCATTTGTAAATAAAAAATAAAAAAAAGGAATAGGCATACATTACTTACATTTATACGACGGCGATATTTCCATAATTTCCTTTGTCTGTTTCAAATGTAAATTAGGCGTGATTACTAACATAAAATCAGATTCGTCATTATCATTATTTCAACCATTATTCGTCCACTACTGGACATAGGCCTTCTCCACAGACTGTCATAAACGGTTCTGAGCCATTTGTATTATAATAAATTATATTATGTCGTATGAATTGCTGAATCGAGTAGAAAATCCGGGCATATAATTTAATCATTTTTAATTTTATTTAATTAAGCTTGTTATTGTATTAGTACGAGTAGGTATAAAAAATATTTTTACGCATTTAGATGAGAAATCGAAAATTATGCAATAACATAAAATAAGATTGTGGGGGTCTACCATGTAATACCGAATTCACGGACTCAATTTTTTGTTTTCGTTTATAGCGAAATTGGCCCAGTAAATGGAGTTTAACATTTCGTTCGTCATAAATCCTAGCGTGGTCCAAAGAAACTATATTTTAATATTTTGAACGCTAAGTATTATGTAATTTTAATATCAAACTTGTGTTTCGTTCGGCCCCGAAATATCGGAAAATATTTTATGGTAGACCCTTTGGTATCATAACTATATAATGACCGGTCCGAAGGTTACGAGTATGACAGCTCCAAACAGATTTTTTCCAATAAACTGGTTTCGCAGAAGTTAAAAAAAAAAGGATAATTAAAATTATGAGTACATACACCTCATGCATGGATTTCATTATAGTTTTTGTGTATAGGGTCTATTTGTACATGTGTTACGCGATATTTTGCCGATTGCGAATTAAATTACCTTGGCGGTATAGCGCTTAAACGTAACACCTTCCGGTGGTTACGGGTTCGACCCCGTACAATAAACAGTAATTTCGTAAAACTACAAAATTTCAATATTAGGCGAGAAATGGCGCCTCAGATTCCGATTTTTTTATGGATAATAATGAAAATGGTAACCCCGCCTGCGCTAACGGTATATGCTGGCGGGGTACCAGTGAGAGGTGATAGGCGAGGACAAAAAGGCAGGTTAGTCAGACCAACGTGATGAATTCACTTAGAACTCGGCACGATGGTTTCCAGAGGAAACCGCGGAGAGGTCGACCTAACCTCAATACACCCTGTATTGCTAGCAATAGAGCTACTAACACTCATTACTAACAATCCTTTCTCCTCCTACAAAAATATTGTTACACGTGTGTAAACCTCTTTTCAAACTGTACACAAATTAAATTATGTAAGTAACTGCAGGCGGATGGCGAGGCGACCTTGGCAGTGACCGGCGTTATGCAAGGCTACAAGGTGCATTAGCTCCGCATTGCCGATGCGACACGCTTTTACTAAGAACTGCGCATTTCCATGCCTCTACAGAGGAACGTGATAGGAATTTTCGCTACTTACAGATATTTTTTTTTAAATAAATGCGATAACCTTGACTGTAGACAGTGATAAAGAGATTACCGGTGATCCGCGCTTTTTGCTCCAATGATTTTCCTATAATACCTCTCTTAGACCTCGACGGCCCTTTTGGACGTCCGCATCCTCTTTGATACTCGGTCAATAAATGAACCATATAAATAATTAGAGATTCTTCGTTTTTAAAAACGTATACGTATTTATGTATACGTAGTACTCGTGTGGTCTCGGCTTAGAACAGGCCACTCCTTCCTTTCCCATGGGTGTCGTAAGAGATGACTAAGAGAGGGCGAGGGATGGACAACAGCGTTTCTCTTAATACGTCTCCAAAGCCTAACTGTGTTTGTCAAACCTTAGGCTTGCAGTTGTCAAGCGTGGTCAAAATCAAAGTACCAAAATCCTTTGATCTGCGGCTTTGGTTTAATGAGTGACATTGAATTAATAATTATGCCTGCGCTATCGGTATACGCTGGCGGGGCAACAGTGAGAGATGATAGGTGAAGATGAAAAAGCAGGTCAGTTAGTCCATCGTGACGAATTCTACAGGAATTAACCACGATGGTTTCCAGAGGGAACCGCGTGGAGATGGATTTGGCAGGGTATGCTGCCAGTAATGGGGCTATTCGACCTCATTACTAATCCTTTTACCTTCTTTCCCCCTTTCAGTTAGTAGATACGTCAGAAAAACTCGGAACGAAGGCATAACACTCTTCCTAGTTTAACCCGGAATCTAGTCTTCAGAAAAAAAAACAACGTATAAGGGGTCATAGTATATTATGAGACATAAATGGTGAAGATGATGATAGTTGATGATGATGACACCCACCTTCCATTAGGCGAAAAGTCAGCGGCTATGTAGACAGCGAAAGGTGAACTGAGGTTTAATCTTGCAAGTTGCATACATTACAGTTACAATACCTATATATTGGCCCAGTAAAAGATATATATCGGTTGTCCAATATATAGTATTGAAATGAAGCACCCGTTTGAAATGATAGAGATATCCGACTGGTATAGACATATATTAGGCATAGGTACGGATATTACCCAGTAACTATTACTAGTAAAAAACGCCCCAGAACAATTATCATTGGTCAGCTAAAGTAAATAATCACTTTTACAACACAAACTGTTGATCTGCCACTTACCACCCGTACAAAAAGTATTTCATACGTTTTTTTTGGAAAAATAGGGAAATATGAAACATTATTTCATTTATAAAGTGGAACCTGAAACGTAGCAATGTAAATGTTTACCGATTTATAAAACGTTTTGAGAATTTCTGTGCTGAATTGTGCAACTCACACGGGTTCACAGATTCCCGTGGACGACGGCCAATTTCTATGACGCAAGATGGTATATTGCTGTGTTAGAAACCAACAGTTTTTCTAGCTAGGAAGTTGTGGTTTCCTTATTATTTTTACGTCCAAGATAACAAGCTTCACCAACTACAAATCTGCAAAATTGTATCTATGATTTTAATATTTTAATCTAGTGATGTCGTTTACTGACATTTTGCAAGTTTCTTCAATAAATATGTTCTTTTTGAGTATTTTTATATGTATGCATATTTATCGCATATGAATATCTTAACTCGATGATAATTTTTAATATTCAGAATGACATAATCATAATGACAGCAGTAAGGCATTAAATCAATTGAGACGATTTGCTTTGATATCATCATGTTTTTTTTTTTGTAAAAAACTTAACGCTTTAGCTATTAATTGTCTATTTTTTGATGGGCAAAGATAAAGGTTTTGTAATAGACAAAGATAAAAGCAGGTCAGTTAATCCATCGTGATACATTCAAGAATTAACTATGATGATTTCCATGGGGAATCGCGTGGAGGTCGACCTAATTGTAATGGGATTGTTAGACCCCATTACAAACAATCCCTTTTGTCTAATTGTTTAATGTTGAATATGATAATATATGAAACGTAATCTGAAACTGATTTTTTTCTATATCTATCACATAGGTGATCATTACGGGGAAGTTCTTCCTATTGGTTTAGTTTTGGTTTCAAAGTGGGACAACTTTGGGTCCTGAGTGTTATAAGGTATATTTATTAAAGATTATCCAATGGATCGAATTAAGCTCGCTTTTTGTTATATCTTTTCTTAGTTAACATCTTTGTAACTCTGTTTTTTGTGTAAACTGAAATGTACCTAAAGCAATAAATTAATTATTTTTATGGTGTCGTTAATTTTGTAAAGTTAATTGCGTCGCTGTATTAAATTGGTACCTATCCAATTACAAAATAAAACATTGTTTACAAGAAACACGTGGAATATCTGTTCGTATTTTTTTTTTTTTTTTTTTTTTTTTTTTTTTGTGCTATGTACTGGATTTGAGTTCCCAAGCATTTGCGTTTGCGCTTTTGGTGTACGCTCGCATATGCCAAGGTTTGCAGCTGGTTAACTTATAATATGGATGATGGATTTGGGCTTCAACATTTAGTGGGTACTGAGAGCATGATCTTTCTAATGCGGATTGATGGACGATGAGTTGTCATGGTGAGGTTTACAATTTGCAGGTTGGCAGTTGATGGAGTTGATAGAAAATTTTGGAGAAGATTTGAGAGTTTATGAAGAGGGTGAGTATTGTATATATATATTTATATAGTTTTATATGTACATCTATTTATTTTATATGTATAGTATATAGATATATATATATTTGCATATACGTAAATAAATATGTATTTATATATATTTATACAGTGCTTTAACCTTGCCCAACACAGATGTGTTAGGTTCGGTTAAAAGACTTGGCGTTGTTGATAATGCATCTGATGTGTGTTTTGAAGCTATGCACAGTGGATTCTTTTCCGATGATCTCTAGTAAGTTGTATGGGTCGGCGACGCCGGCCATTCGGCAAGCGGTCTCATGGTTGAGTCTGGTGGAGTCGAACCTTGGGCAGGCCCGGATGAGGTGATCCATGGTTTGCTGGAGGTCGGCGTTGCATGGGCATTTGTCGTCAGGGATGATCCCGAAACGTTTAAGGTAAGCTTTATGATATCCGTGTCCTGTATAGAATTGTGTGAAATGGAAGTCAGGGGGTAGCACTTGAATAACTTTGGAAAGAACATCGTAGTTCGGGCACCACTGTTTTATCTGTTGACAGTTGTTGGCGTCGTTGTATAGCTCCTGAAGCTCTTCGCTGCTTTGTTTCAGATAGTGATGTTTCGTGTAGCTGAGCGGAAATTTGGCAAACATTGGAGCTGTTCGGGAATTTGCGGCCGCCTTTGCCGCCAGATCTGCCTCTTCGTTCCCGGGTATCCCAATGTGCGAACGGGTCCATATGAATGATATCTGTAGTCCTTTAAGTTTGGCTTTGTGCAAGGTATGGAGAGTGCTGTTGGCTAAATGATTGGTACTGTTTGGGTTGGCAAGTTCCAGAAGGGACGACATGCTGTCTGTTAGGACAGTTGCAGGAGTGAGATTGTTATGCAGGATGTGTTCGCAGGCCCGGTCGATGGCGACCATCTCCGCCTGGAAGACCGAGCACGCTCCGTGAAGTTTGAGTTTCTTGGTAGCGATGGTTGCCCCGCCTGGGCTTCGGATGATCACAGCGGCGCCGACTCCACGTTCGTGCTTACTCCCGTCAGTGTAGCAGGAGTAGGAGTCTGTGCTTAGAAGTTCAGTGACTTGTTCGACGGTGTGTGCTTCCTGGTAAGTGATGCCTCGGCGCAGGCTGGGGTGTAAGAGGTCCATAGGAGGTGCAGGTGAGTCCAGTGGGATGTCATGCGGGAGCGCGTCGGTGACCTTCTTGATGCGGGCCGACTCGGATTGCGCCGCCGCCCTGATTCTCCCGCATACGGGAAATAATCCGGCCAGCGTGATTGCCGCGGGAGAGCTTAGGGTTCTGAAGCCTCTTATGATGGTGATGGCTACTCCTCTCTGCAGAGCCACGAGTTTGTCTCGACAGTATTTATATTTGAGGGCTGTACTCCAGATAGAGGATGCATAACAAAGGATGGGTTCGATAACTTGAAGGTAAAGAGTCTTAACGTTATGTGGGTTTATTCCCCAGGTGGGACGGATGAAACGGATGAGTTTGTTGTACAATTTTTTGCATTTATCTATGACGTAATTGACGTGGTTGACGAATATCCGTTCGTATTGAAAGTTATTGTTAAACATTGTTTCTTTGTTTATTAGTTTCCTTCACTATAGTTATATTGTTGAAAAACAGTGCAAAAGGAACAAAACAAATATGTACTTATACCTAAACCATTTTTGGTTTACGGTAATTCATAGATTTTAATTAAATATTATGGTATACTTACATTTTGTTCAACAGCTATTAGTAATAATACAGTAGATAGCCTATTTATACATGGTAGTGAGTATTTTTTAATATGCATATATTAGTTGTATTCTGTGGTTTCGCCCGCATAAATCAGTAGGTACATAAATAAATATGTACCTATTGATTTGTCTATGAGCTAAGTTAGGATACGATAACCTACTTATGTATCAAATTTCATTGAAATACGTAGTTTTTAAACATACATCCATACGTTCTTACAATTTTTTTATGTAACTTAAAATGGCAAACAAGCTGACGGCCCATCTGATGGAAAGTAATAACCGTCACCTATAGACAAAAGGGAATTGTCTTATAAATATTAAAGTTAAAATAATAGTTTGTATGAATGTATGTTTGTTACGCTTACACGTGAAAACTACGGAACCAATTGGAATAAAATTTGGTACACCAGTAGGTTATATTCTACTTTAGTACATGGAATACTTCTTGTACTACTTCAGGCGGCTGAAGCCGTGGAATACACCTATATGCAATAAATAGGTATGCAAATATTATTTCAAAAACACGTAGGTCGATAGGAATTTTAGACTGGCGCCGAGTGTTATGGCTGTATTTAGGTTTCAAGTAAACAGTAGTCGGTAATGGTACTCAAGGCCTTATTTGAAGCAAATATCAGGTTAATTCAATACTCTATTCATATTACAGGCTTCTGTGAGCAAGTTGCAACGAAGACGGTGTAGAAACTCTTGACATTAGAGGGCGTTTTCATCGTACAATTTTATGCAATGTAGAAGTATTCGCAACTCTAATAACAAAAAAATAGTTTGTATTTTAATTTGTTACTTTTTGCCTAATAACTCAATGAATTAACTAACTATAGTAAAAAAAAATAGTTTCCAATTTTAATTTAAGAAATGATCTGTCTGAAACTTTTTTTAATCCAAAAGTAAAATAAAAAAATGGCATGTTTATTTTGGTTTTAAAAACCTATGTGTCAAATTGAGTCAACCAAATGTCAATTTAGCGAACTAAATGTAGACACTCGAGACTTCATCTATATAATATGAGGTCTATGTCACAAATTCTTTGATCCACAGGTAATAATGAATGGATTGAATGTGCTTGCTTTCTGTTAACCTACTTACTAAAATCTCGTCACAGAATCGAGTATTAATTAATAACATAAGATAGTGCCACAGATAATATAATACTAGCTGACGGACAATGATAGTAATAACTATAGTGTTACCACATACACACAAAAATAAAAAACCATTTGAAATTCCTAGTTATTTTTTTTTAATTTAAGTTTAGTTGCTCCGAAATTTCTATTATTATCATGGTACTAGAGAATTGCAATAAAAAAAGTAAAAAATGATATTGTAAAATTTGCATAGTTGACAATTTTTTTTTATACTACTGTGGTGACAAACAAGCATACTGTTAAACAGGGTTGCCGTAGTCTATGGACGTGTGTAACATTAGGGATTCCATGCGTGATTTCCATGCCGACCCTAATATAATATAAATGACTATTTTTTTTTGCTTTGTCTACAATACTACATCAACTATGTAATATTGTTTCTATGTCTTCACCTATAATAAATACAGTATCTTATGTACATACACATTATATAAAATGTAACATTCATATTTCTATTACATGTAACTTGAAATTTTTTATGATAAGTATTTAGAATTGTAAACTAGCTGTCGGCCCACCTGATAATAATCGTCGCCTATAGTCATGAACAATGTTGTGTGGTCCCAGCATAAAATGGGAGAGGGTAAGGAATTGTTAGTGATGAGGTTTAATAGCTCCAGTACTAGCAATATACCCTATCTGGTCGACCTCCACGTAGTTTCCCTTGAAAACCATCATGAATAATTCTTGTTGAATTCGTCACGATTGACTAACTGACCTGCATCATCCTACCACCTATCATCACCTAGTGGTGCCCCGCCAGCGTATAACGATAGCGAAATTGCTATTTAATTGTCATCCATTAAAAATCCCTTATGGGGAGGCCTATGTCCAGCATTGGACAGATCATGACTGATATAATAATAATAATAATCACGGACAGCATTATGGGCATTACAGAATATACTATTATGCCCATGGTATCACTCATGCGTTACCATTTTTGACTACGATACTCTGACATACGATTTTTATCGTCACCACGCTAATGAACTATATAAAAAATCAACAGTATAAACACACAAAATCAACATGATTGTCCTTGACTATGTTTACAATTAGAACTGCGCTTAAAAATTTAATTATACAACTACCTATGAGTCAACAGTGCACGCTAGACTGTGGCGACCATGGTACTAAATTGACAAACATCTAGGTAATAACAACAAAAACATCGATTAGATTATAGAAAAACATAACGTGACAAAATGCACGTCTTCTCGTGCTTGCTATAAAAAAAAATCCTTGGTAGATACTAATACACTGTTTGTTTACGAAATCTCAAAAACAATATATATACCTATATCCTAGTGTGACGATTTTTTTTATGAATAATAATGGAATGGCCTCCCGCCTGCACTAACGGTATAGACTAGCGGAGCAGTGAGGGATGATTGGTGAGGAGGAAAGCAGGTCAGTTTGCCCATAATGAATTCATCCGGATTTAACTACAATGATTTTCAAGGGGACGTGGTGTTTGGTTTGATGTACTCTACATTGCTAGCAATTGGCAATAGGACTGGTAAAAAAATGTCCTTGACATCCTTCGTTGATATCGATCCTTAGCATCGTCATTGGTTAACGTCCTACTGGGCACTGGTCTTTCCCCATAAAAGAAGAATTTATATATTATTAATGACACTATGAATTGACGTTTTATTTTAAGTGTTTCTTCTCTTGCACTAGTTTTTTGCACTTTTTTCTTTAGAGTCAGAAAAGAAGCGATAATACATTTTAATCTTCCATCACTACACAGAATTGAAATGTAAATTTTTTTGTTAACCTTTCCTCTTTAACCCAATAAGTTGTGCAAGTCAACGTGATCATTATAAATAGACATTAAACGTATGAATACCTACAGATTATCCATATGTTTACATAAAATTAACTTAATATGTAAAAAAATAGACCACAGACTTTGAAAAGGATTGAAGAGAATTAAATGAATTTTAGAAATCAAAGATTTATTAATTCGATTAATTGTTATTAAATACAAAAATAATTAAAATTAGAACTTGTATATATATTAAATCTTTTGATGTGTCCAATATAAATTATGTACAATAAAGATTTGACAATACAATACAATGTTACCTTGTAATCTTAGCTTGTAATATGTAATATTAGGAGAGTATCTGAAATAGCTTTGCATTATACATGTAAATATATAACCTACTTTATATACACGTACATATAAAATCATAAAGAGATATTGTAAACAACAAAAGTCCCTGTTAGTTTATAAAATTGCAAATAATTAATTTAAATTCAAGACAACAATTCTTATACACCGTCGCTGTATTGAATGTTGAATAATGAACATGTAATGTAGTTTTGATATTCCATTTGTTAAACAGTATTGTTCATTCTCAGAAATGTATGTTTATCAGATAAAATAAAATACACTTTGAATGCTTTTATCGTATCTAATTTCTACGTACACGGGTAAATATAAGTATTTAGAAATTAGGAATGCAACAACAATTTCGGTACCTACTATATTTCGATGCATTTCCTAAACAAGGATATTCTCAAACAGTATGAATTATTTGTGTCAATTACGTCGCCAATTCTGAACTGATTTTCATTTGTCTTTTTGCATTTGATAAGGTTTATTTCTATGTTGGTCTAATGATTCTGTGAGTCATTTTTCTATGCGATAATTGCGTGCATAATTCGCCAGTAACAGCTGGTTCGATAAAACGATAAGGCTAATTTCTGTTCAGTTTGCTCTATCTTCAATAAACTTAAAAAAGAATGAGTCTCTCAAGTAGTTTTTTTTTATATTTGTTACCTTATAACTCCGTCAGTTCTAAACAGATTTGGGATTTTTTTTAGAAAGGATATACTTATAGATTGTTTCCATAGAAATTTTATCAAAATCAATTTAATGGTTTAATTTTTAGACCAAAATGAAGTAAGTCTTTTTGTGGAGCACAAACTTTAAATATTTATGCATTATGGAACAGCCAACTAGATGATGGCTCATCTGATGAAAAGTGGCAACTATGGACAAAATAAGAAACACACAATCGACTCATGCGTTGCCATTCACGAGGTTGTGTCACCGCACCCTATAATTCTACCGCCATATCTCACTCTACCATCCGAAACAGTCATGTGAACAGCCATTATAGCAGAATAACCAGTGGGACAAAGGTTCTTAATAAATATAACTGTCTTAAAGTCTCTCTCCGGTATATATGTACAAGAAAGAGATGAGGGACAATTTTATATATGTATATAGCTCATATGTTAAACATAGTTTTTTATACTATTTTCACTCATTTAAAACTTATGTGATTAAAGAGTTTATAAATCATTAATGACGATTTTAAGGAGGAACCGCGTGGAGGTCGATATTATAGGGAATATTGCTAGCAATGGAATTGCTAATAATCCCTTCTCCCGCTCTATCTATATTTACACCTACTATATTATTGAGTAGGATTAATATCAACACTGTGTAACTAGGTAAGTAATAATAATTAACAAGTAAAACTCGGCATTCTTGATTCAGCACATATAACCGAATTAGTAATGGAGAGGCAAATCTGTATTCATTATACATTGAAGCGTAGAATCCTTGACCGTGTACGTTCGTGACTTCACGACAAATATGGAATGAGGCAAGATTTGAATCGGATTCATCAGACTTGTATTTTTAGCAGTTTAAATACGCAATGATTTCACGTTAATGGATTCTTATCCGAAAATTATAACTTTGCACGTGTGAATTGGGATAAAATGTATCCTAATATACGTTTGTTAAGAATATGGTATGGTTCAACTAAATTTCATTGAAATCCGTTTAAATATTTAAGCGTAACCAAACATTGAACATCATTGTTATACAAATTTCTTTACGAACTTTTACATTCGTTGGGTTAGTAATTTACTGATGGGTACTAACGACCCCGTTTGTCACGATGGGTTAACGGACTTGCTTTCATCGTCACCTATCATCCTTCACTGGTGCCTCGCCAGAGTATACCGATAGCGCAGGCAGGGGTTCCATTTCATTATCACCCATTAAAAAATATGACTCCATTTGTAATGAAGCAATGCATCCTGTTGGGAGGAAAGGGATTGTTAGTAATGGAGACTGAGAATCCCATTGCTAGCAATATACCCAGCCAGGTCGACCTCCTCGCGGTTCTCCCTGGAAATTATCATGGTTAATTCCTTGTGAATTCGTCATGATGGACCAACTGGCCTGTTTTCATTCTCATCGATCATCCTTCTTTGGTGCTCCGCCATCGTATCTCGTTAGCGCAGGCGGGGCTACCATTCCAATTTCACTCATTAACAAAAAAATCCTGTTAGGTCGAATCTCCATGCGGAAACGATAGGGATTAAGTCAGTCAGGTCAGTTGGCCCATAGCGGTGTATTCAATAATCCCATTGCTAATAATATATCCTGTTAGGACGACCTCCCCCCTCCATCGTGTTGAATTCTAAGCGTATTTATTACGATGGAATAATTGACATGCCTTTTCATGCTTATCATCATTCCTCATTGGTACCCATTCCATTACAACAGGCTCATGTTAGTCATGTGCACTCGAATATGTAGTTAGAAATGCCCATAGGTTGCAGAAATAACTCTCTAAAAACAATGATGGTTTGATGTGCTGAATGACAGATAATGGAAAGAGTGCATAGACAAGTCACCTTTTCATCTATTTTTTTCATCTATCTATTTTTAAATATAAAAAAGTAGCAATGGCTTCTGGTAGGATTGGACTGCATGGTTGTATTAAATCTTGAAGATGTGACATCAAAGAATAGTACTAGCCATTACTAACACTCCCCTGTGTCCACTGAGATGTTTAATTAAGTTATTTGTACATACTTGGATATTGAAAAATCTTGATTGGACCATATTTGCGTATTTATATAAATATCGACTGCGTAGTCACATGCCAGGCACCGATTAAATGGGTTATATATAAGGTAATATATCTACCTAACCTAATTGTGTGAATACATAACAAAATTTTACACATGTCTGGCCATGACACTGAATGACGCAACATCATCATCTTGATCATCAGCTGCTTAATTGTTGACCCAGTTTGTGATATTATTATTATTTATAACTGGCCTTGGCTTCACACAGGTATATATTAGGACGTATTATAAATATAAACGTTCCGTAAAAAGTTTTAAATAAATAAACAAATAGCTTTTTTATTCATGTAAACAACAACATCCTGAGTATGATTGCGAGCAAACTGGACTGCCCATACTTATCAGAATCATTGCTGCAACATACCGAGTGGTATGGGGTACAAATGATATCCGTATATCGTATGTAATAATAAAAACATACTAACATAGTGTCTTATTAAGATTCCTCATAAATGTTTCTTAAATATCTTTCATGTACATATATCGAGTAGTTATAATTTTATTATATTAGTAAAATAAGATTTAATAATATAAAAATTTGTAAAGATGTTTGGATGACTACAGAGAAAAAGAGA
The DNA here is from genome assembly GCF_026898425.1 of Galleria mellonella. NCBI lineage: Eukaryota > Metazoa > Arthropoda > Insecta > Lepidoptera > Pyralidae > Galleria > Galleria mellonella. The sequence goes on from NW_026442061.1 coordinate 991,775, forward strand.
GAGTTTTATTTGCGCCAATATACATATTAAAAAGACTGTTACAGATACTAGCGACCTGCTCCGGCTTCAACCGGGTGCACATTACATCACATCACATTAGAGACCTCTAAAATTATCAGTGTTTCTTTATTATATTATGCATGTATTAAACATATAAACCTTCCTCTTGAATCACTATCTATTAAAAAAAAAACCGCATCAAAATCCGTTTCGTAGTTTTAAAGATCTAAGCATACATAGGGGTAGACAGATGGGAAGCGACTTTGTTTTATACTATGTAGTGATAAAAAGACCGTATTCTATTTTAAGACTTACTTAGAATTAAATTGTATAAACAAAACTATAAATATCCACTATTTTAATATACAACACAACAACAATGATACGACGGGAAAACAAATTTAATCTCGCCGTAGAACATCGATCAGTAACGTAAGAATTTAGTAAACAACCAACGAACAATTTTCTCGTAAACACAAAATATTTTCTTTGTAAACATTTTGTGTTACTTGCCCTTCGTTTCTTACGTTAATAAATCTATTTACCATTTAAAATGATAAGAAAATATATATGTTAATATAATTCTGTTATACTAAAAATATAATTTACTTATACATTTACAAGTGTTATTTTTTGTCTTCTTATGTATGTTATGTAGCTGTGAGTTTTAATGTTTAAGTTATTGGGGAGTATATATATATATATATATATATATATATATATATATATATATATATATATATATATATATATATATATATATATATATATATTCTACTTTCTATTAATCCTATTAGTATTATAAGTATATAATTTTGTGAAGATGTGTTGAGTTTGTTACTCAATTAAGCTTAAAACGTTGGACGGTGCAAAGACCTGCAAAGCGTGGCAACTACTGGCAAAATTCCCCAAGGGGAAGGCTTATGTTCATCAGTGGATAATAAAAGACTGATATAATGACGATGACTTATACATTGTTAAGCAGTTTACATATTGTAAAATTGTAAAAAAAAATTTTTTTCTTCAAGAATATCATTACTTCAAAATTTTGAGAATATTAATTCAAAATTACAAGAATTAACCACGATGATTTCCAGGTGGAGCCACGTGGAGGTCGCTCTGGAAGAGTGTTATTTAATGGGTGAAAATGGATTGGTAACCCCGCCCGCGCTATTGGTATACACCGACGAGGCACCAGTGGAAGATGATAGGTGAGAATGAATGCAGGTTAGTTGGCCCACCATGATGAATTCGACAAGAATTAAACATGATGGTTTTCAGGGGGAACCGCGTGGAGGAGGAGGAGGAGGATATTGCCAGTAATGGGGCTATTAGACCTCATTACTAACAATTCCTTTCCCCCCCTGGAAGAGTGTTAGGACCCCATTACTAACAATCCCTCCTCTCGTTAATTAAATATTTGGTCATTTAATACTCTAAGCTCTAAGTAAGTATATTTACTTAGTTATTTATAATTCGTGTACATAGGAGACCAGATATTATAAGGTAATTTACTGATTAATAAATTAAATTAGCTCCACTCCTTGTAACTGCGCAATTTACGATGTAAATGTATACATAACAATAATATTGTAATCGTAGAGTGGATGTAGAACGTATAAGTCATAAGTGGCGAGCGAATTAGAACAATGTACCTACTTAACTACTATAAAATTAGGGGGAAGCATGGCCGAAGCTAGGAAAAGAAGGGGCGGCATTGAGGGACACTGTTCTACCTTAAAAGGCCCAATGCCTTATTTTAAAATGAAAGGTCTCAAGAAAATTAGACAGATTCGCGTTTTCATTTTCACAATTTCGGTCTCTTAATTATGGGCTGTGCCCTACCAAAAAGTTTTTTTTCCCTACCTTAAACATGGGTCTAGTTTCGATCCTGGGGGGAAGGGATTGTTAGTAATACGGATTAACAGTCCCGTTGCTAGCAATATACTCTGTCAGGTCGACATCCATATTGTCCCCCCTGAAAACCATCGTGCTGAATTCCAGGTGTATTCATCACTATGGGCTAAATGTCCTGCTTTTTCATTCTCACTTATTTAACTCCCGTTTACTGTTAGTGCAAACGGGGTTACCAATATCATCCATAAAAAATACTACTATGAAATTTCGTTATGTGCCCATTATTACTGTTGTGTTTTTAAAAATGTAATGCAATTACTCTGTAATGTTATGCAGTACCAGACTATAAAACCAATCCATAAACAACTCTGTTGCTCTATAGAGTTATTTGTTAACCTCTTTAGTCATTAAAACGTCAAACATCTCATAAGTGTATTTTAGGTATTAAACCGTTTTATCTCTTTTTTTTGTGCTCAATTTCTAATTTGAAAGAAAATGACAAAACAGTATAATAGTAAAAATAGGCTTGTAGAAAGATTTTAGTTTTTATAAATAAAGGGGCAAAGGTCTAATCTGCCGAAAAAGTATATGTAAGTATTCGATTTATATTTTTAAAAGGAGTATGATCTTTTCTTGAGGGTCTTGGAAGGGGTTTTTCAAGGTTAAACGTTTTTAATACTAGGATTATGGATATCTTTCTTAAAATCATCTTTATACTTAGATCCGCTATAGTTTATTACTTTACTCGTACGCATTGAGTACCACGTGTTAAAAAAACACGTGATTTGGCTATGATAAAGTTATGTACACTATGTAGGTATATAATGTAATTATATGGAATACAGCCAGCTTCACATTGTTGTTTCATTATTCAACAATACCATATAGTATTACATAATAAAGATTAAACGTAATTAAAAATTGGTACAGTTTTGTAGAAGAAATATACATATATATATATTTACACATATATATTTAAAAAATTTATCTTGACGGGGCAACTAAGTTATGTATTCTCTTCCATCTAGTCTATTCCATTTGATTTTTTTAAATTAATATGGGATTTTCAATTATCTAATATGATTTAAAATATATGTATGTATAAAGAATTCAGTATCTTGTATAGAGTTTATTTCGTAAAATTTAAAAGTTTGCTTAAAGATCAGTTTTAATGGATGTTTCAATGCATTGAAATGAAATTATAAATTACATACTTTTAATTTAAAATACTTTTTGTTTGAAAATTAATATGACATTAACAACGGAGTTAACTCGTGCAGATTTTAATTATAATAGCCAAAATCGGTTTAGAGTCAGTGAAGATACAGCGTAAAGTATTTATACTTAACTATGTATTCAACATTAAATTAAGAAACTTTTCTTTGAATTGCTGTAGGCCTTTAGATATTACCCTTGATAGAATAGTGACAACAGTCTCTTTATGTAATGTTATAAACAATACTATGGACACCTTACAATATAAATAAATAAGTTCACGTCACGACTAATGGAAATAATTGTGATGTATATAATATTCAACATATCCATATATTTTTAATGAAATCTTAAACCAGCCTGTGCTTAAATTACTTAAAATTTTATATGTCAAATTTTTTCTTTCAAAAATTTTCTCTAACTATTAAATTTCTCCAAAATTACTCTAAGACACAAACTCTTACCCGAACTTTAGAAAAATACACACAATCTGCCAACATTGCTGTCAATGGTTGCTTCTTAACACACCTAATGCATAAAATGTCACTAGGTATGTCCCAATTTGATTGGCGCCGATCCAATCTCAAACTGGTTTAGAGTATAATGAAATTAACAAACGATATCTGGATTGTATTATATACTCGTAGGGCTACCTCTATCTTACTTCTATCGTATCAACTATTTTTGATTGTAACATTAGCTGCGCCCGCAATTTCGACTTATACAAAAGTCGATTGCTTGGGTACCTCTGTCCCATTCGTGTTTCTACCGTGAAGCAGTTGTGTTTGCATGGCTGTGTTTCGGTTTGAAGGGTGGGATATGGCGTGAATTTACAGGATACAGAGGAATAACACCTAAGTTCTCAGGAATGGCAACGCAAGGGGGGTATCATAGGCGAAACAGTATTCTCTGTTATGTCCATGATACTGCTCATGTCTATAGGCGACGGTTACCACTTTCCATCAGGTTGGCCGTCAGTTTGTTTGCCATTCTAAGTCGTATAAAAATCTTATAAATTGATTAAGATTAATGGGCAAGAAATTATGATAACATGCCCTTTTTATATTATTTATTTAAACCATTCTTAATTAACCATTTCTCATATTAAATACTACGTATTTTAATGTAAAAATTCCATGATAACTGTTCTTAATATCAGCGTATTTAATATGCCATTTAATTAACGTGCCTATGCCAGTATTGTGTTAAACTTTTAGGAAAGGAAAAGTTAATAAAAAAGTCTATTGACATAACTTTAACTTAAAAAAGACTGTTTTCATTTGAACGGTATTTTTTCGTGTATTTTTATGTCTTCGCCAATTTTAAACTTTTTGGTTTTCTCTTTTACAATTAATAGGTATAGTATGCCTATATTATTTTATTGCTCAATAATATTATATTATCTATGGTATATACTATTAACATTAAGAGAAAACTGAGCAAATGTCCAGAGCATTGTAAACGAGGGACAGCAAATTAGAAGAGGGAGTATGACATGTTTTCGTTTAAAAATATTTAGGTTACTATTTATTCGAAAGAAGAAATTTACTTTTCTATTAATAACGAGAGCAAACATTACAAATGTGTAACTGTGACTAATATTAGATACCTAGAAGTACACAACAACATTATAGACTAGACAGTTTTATCTACGAGGCAAAGTAGTTATTAATTATGTAATATAGTGATGACATACATGTGTATGTAATACGTTTATCTGATTCACCCTTGATATTATTATGTTGGCATATTCACGTAGGACAAAGTATTTTAAACGCTAGCGCGTGCTCTCTCTGCGTTGCGTTGATCAATCTGTACGGAAATATACAAGTCCGAAGCTTTACTAATAGACTTTTGTTTATTATTAAGAAAATTTTATTTAGCTTACACCTTATGGTGACGTCATCATCATCATCATTTCAGCTATTATCCATCCACTGCTGGATATAAGTCTCACCCATAGACTGCCCCATAAAGAACGGTCCTGAGCCACCTGCATCCACTGACTCTTGTATTATGAAAGACTTATGATGACGTAGTAAGAGAATAATTGAGAGTAAGAAATAATTGTATCTCTGTACGAGTATAAGACATAAGAGTCGACTAGTTTTGGCCTTTTTCCAGTTAAGAGGGAAGGAATAAGACATACAAGGGATGCAAGGAACTCAAAAGAACATCTGTTTTATTAGTAGAATTGCTATTTATACCGCTTAATGAATATATTCTGGGCATACAGACGGAGTCGCGGGTACAAGTTAATAATATTTTACATTTTATACTAGACTTTATATTGAGTTGACCTATGTAGAGCAAGGGCATCTTCTCTCTTTCTTCTTAGTTTATCAATTAGCTTTGTGCTTGCATGGCCGTGTTTTGATTTGAAGGGCGCTGTTTCGACATGACAGTGAAATTACAGGATATGGAGACATAAAAATCTAGTCCTCAGGACTGACAATGCACGAGGAGTATTTGTACTATACGCACTATACTGCATTCTGCATTCCAAGATATACATGATACTTGTATTTCATACATATATACTCTTATTATATTTATATTGTAACACGTGACATTCCAAAAATGTAATAGAATTTTTTACATGATTAATGAAAGAAATATAAAAAAAAAAAATTATATACAAGTATGATAGAGATAGTCACAAAATTTTATCAGGTGAGTCTTGTGAATTGTAGTACTCCGTTCCCAAAAACAATCCGCAAGTACATGTAAAGTGGTATTTTTTTCCGATTTGCGCGTCGGATCTGTCGTAGGTATAACGCTCTCTCTCTAGGTTCACAAGCAAAGACCAATGGTCCCCAGTCAAAAAGCATATTAAAAGTCATATTTTTATATCTTGCTTATTTTAATAATTTATGAATATCAGTCTGGTGATAACATATCTGAAGGTCACTTTAAATCTGATCAAATAAATGGATAAGGTACTGTAATGGTTAAATATTGTAGAACATGATAGTAAATATACATATTTATATTTAGTTAAATTATATAATATTTTTATTTATTAAATTATAATATTTAGTCTTGAAACGCCAGATACAGGCAGGTTATACTCTTCGGTCTTATGTATAATCTGCCGTAGCGAGTATATATATATATATATATATATATATATATATATATATATATATATATATATATATATATATATATATATATATATATATATATATATATATATATATATATAAACATGGCTGTGTATCGGTTTGAAGGTATCGTACCCTACGTACGAATGCATAACACCTCCATCAGGTGGGCCGTTAATTTGCTTGCCCTTCTTAGTTTATCAAATAATCCTCTAGATATAGAGTGGGTATAGTTACTCTTCATGTTAAAATTCTCTTCATCTTTTTATATTTAAACACATTTATTGTTACAATGTTTTATCTAGAAAGTTGTTTGATTTCATTCACAGAAATTTGTCCGAGATCAGATTAAGATTTTCGAGGAAGTTTTTGATTATTCCGTGAAGTCGTTCCTTCCTATTTTGTAAAGTTAAATTGATGTCTGAGTATACCTATTTATATGGCATAACATATTTTTAACATTGTAAATTGTATAAAATTATTTTTATCAATTTCATGCACGTAATATAATAAAGAAATATGATAGTATTATGCTCAATGTACGTCTTTGCATTTTATATTAACTGATAAAAAAATGATGTATCTTTCAAATAATATTTTTGTTGATATTAAGCTGTAAAGTAGATTGATAATAAAAAGGACTTTCCGGCTGTGCACTGTTGATTTGATAGCAGTGATAAAAGTTCGTAAATAAACAGTTGTTGCCATATCGGCTGATGTTTTAAACTTGCAAAAACTACGCATGTTGATTATGGCATAGCTGCAAAGGCATGTGTATGTTAAATGTAGATTATGATATGATATCTATGTGTGTGTTGTCAAAGATTACAATATTATAATTGTATTAAACTTTTATTTCTTGTAATATATGAGTAAGCGTTTTATTTAATTTTTTATTGGTATTCCTTACTATAATATAATATATGCATTTTAGTATATAATAGTGCGCCACCTACTTTATGTCTTTTTTCTTAATGCTCTCTACCCAAAGGTTATTAAGAAGAGATTGCTTAGCGATAAAGCTGCCATTTGTGTCATTTCCTATTAGTGATAATAAATAATAAATAAACAACAACAGAAAGAAAAATATAAAACAAAAAGTAATCTAAAAGCTATTCTCAACTCAATATGTCACTTTAGTTTTCAATTTCTAACGCCACGACTTCAAATAAACACATTCCAATGAAATCTTGTTCAAATCAATGTTACCTACGCCAACACATCTGTTTTATTATTCTATGTATGTTTTGATGTGACGTGGCCATGTGTAACGTGTTTACACTATAACATATCTATGTGTGAGTGTACAGCCGGCGTACGTATTTATTTTAGGCACTGGCTACACCCGACTCAGTCCTTCTTGTCTTCCCGTCCGACCAACAGTGAGAGTGCTTGTGAAAATTGAACTCTTAGTATTAAAGTATAAAGTTGAAAATGTCTGCATCACCGATTGCAAGGCAAGCTACTCACAGCCAGGCCATCCCGTCAAGGAGGGTGCTCATTACGGACCCTGCGCAGATGCCTGATGTATACTCAAGTACTCCGGGTGGCACTCTTTATTCAACTACACCGGGAGGTGAGAATTTTATTGGCATATTTTGTTATTAATCAACACTTTTATAATGAATGCATTAAGATTAAAAGATACAAACTTTTCCAATAAGTTTAATGTAAGTTTGAATATTCACATTATTTATATGAAATTAACGTAAGTAAATGACCTAATAGAAACAGGTTTGTATACAATAAAAGCTAAGTAGACATTTGTCGTAGGCAGTGTGCCTTTCAAATTAATAATGCTCTTACAAAGCCCTCGCATTCCTAACACTAAAACAAGAAAGTAGATGACATGATACATAAAACTATCCATCTCATAGTCAGACCCCTTGTGTGATTAGAAGAGACTAACGGTTAACGTGGTTAATATTAAAAAGTAAATTAATTACTTTTCTTATAAAATTTAAATAAAATCAACCAGTGAACGCATCAATTAATAAACTTATAAAACAAATAAATTAATTTACAAAATCAATCAATATTGTTTTCATAAATGAATTAGTTAATAGGTATCTAAATTGTATATAAACAAAACAAAAACTGAGCTAAATAAACAAAGATATGTTATGTCTAATACCTAGATTTATGCATAATTATTAAACGGCACCAGTTCGTGTCGGTTCTAGCCGGTTTTATCCAATTAATTAGACACTTTTGAGTCTAATATACCTCTATAATCTGACCTCGGTGTATTAGGGTTAATAAAGACTATACAGATCAGAGACGTGTTACACTATATTTAGACGTGACAACGACCTTTTCTTTTCTGCGTAGTTCGCTCTGCATCGCTCCACGTGCTTTGAAAACCTTCATTTATACTATATTCTGTATTGTGATAATGAATTGACGCAGATGTTTTTATGAACGCATATTAAATTATATGTTACATTGTTTATATTATCATGTACTAATGTCTATTCATTGTATGAATATTTTATTTCTAAACACATTCAATAAAATTTATCTATGAAATTGTTCGTATTACATTTTATATATTTTACAAAATGAAGATATCTACACAAAGATAGGTCCTAAATGAAATTACACGCAAATGTACTTACCTATTTGTAAGATTGACAGTTTATTTTCTATCTGATAAGAATTTTATAGGTATATTTATGATAAAAAATAGTCGCTAACCTCGGTGAATAGCCGAGTTATCGGCAGTCTCGGTAGATTGCGAACAATACGAGTCGGGCCGTGTCGAACGTAATCGCCAGTATTCGTTGTGCGTGGTGTTATCTGAAATAAACAAGGCTAGAAGTGTTGTGTTTGTGTTGGAGAGACGGTTACGTAACTCACCGCATGGCACTGAATAATAAATACATGTACACATGGAGAAAGACGATGTACACCTTAATTATATGTTAATAAGCGTGCCACTTATTATAATATAATTGGGTACTACTTAAAATGCCGACTGTGATGCTATAAAAGCTTGAAAGAAGTTTGCTGTCAAGCAGACCTCTTTCGTAGGTATTTTTTCACTTCAAAACGAAAACTCAAACTAAGTACAGAATAAGTAAATTTGGAGGGTTTAGTCAGTAGTTGTCACGTTTCTCAAGCTTATTGGCAACTACAATTAGGCTTTGAAGATATTTTAAGAGGGACGTTGCTGCCCTTTTCTCGCTCTTTCTTAGTTGACTATTACGATACCCAAGGAAAAGGAGAGGTAACCTATTCTATGCCGGGACCGCACTTGAGTTAGCTTAGTAGGTAAAAATAATAATATGTATTATTAATGAAACATAAATAAATTAAGTAATAATAATGTAGCGTAATAGAAAAACAAACTTTTTTATTGTAGGTATGTTTTATTTATTCACTTCTACGTATAATATAAGACAATAAACAATACTACAGTAAATAAATTTGGCATGTCTTTGTACAAAAAAGATTGATGTGTGTGTGATTGTGCCAAATTTAAAGAATTAGAAAGAAAAAAAAAAGATTATACAGCACAAAATTGACGCGAAGTACACTATATACTAGGTAGTTAAGATATCTATTTGTATTTATATCTATGTTAAAAAATAATATAAACGTGTCTATAGAATATTACAATGTAGAGCCGCTATTTACTTTACAAAAGATGTTGGCGAGATTAATATGAATTAGATTTATCGAGTTGAGGGTCACGAATCGTCATGACTATGAAATGAAGCAGATTACATACAACTTTTATACTTACATGTGTATTTATTAAAATAAATAAATAAAAATGCTCACTATTTTAATTTCTGACGGAATGCTCAGAATCTGTTTCATAAAGATAAAAGTGGAGTGGTCACTATTGAAGTAATATGTATTATGTAAATACGTAGTTTATAAATATCTCAATGTTGGTAACCTTGCCTACAAAATCGGTATATGCAAGGGGGACACCAGTGAAAGATTGAAACTAGTAAAGAAAAAAAAAAGTGACGATGAGTTTACACAGTTAGTCAATCGTGAAGAATTTATGAGAAGAAGAAAGATATTTATGATAGGATGTATCGCTAGCAATGGAGCTGTCCTCGTTACTAATAATCTCTTTCCTCCCCACTAAAGAGTTAGTTAATAACCTAAATTTACAAAGTTTTTGGTGTTAGCTAAATTCGAACCCACAGCCTTGGAAGTCTATTAGTCTGGGTAGTTTATCTTTTTTTTTTTTTAATGAATGACAATGAAGTGGGAACCGCCTGCGCTAACAATATACACCGGCGGGGCACCAATGAGAGATGATAGGTGACAATAAAGTGAGCCTATCTGCATCGTGATAAAAACACCTGGAATTCAACACGATGATTTCCAGGGGGAACTACGTGGAGGTCGACCTGATAGGGTATATTGCAAGCAATGGGGCTGGTAGTCCGCATTACTAACAAACTCTTCCCCCCGGTAGTTTATCATTAGGCCAAACTGCTTTCTAATAAAATTGATCATAATACGTTTGTTGTTACTAAAGATTTAACAATATTAATAAAAATCTAAATTTGTCTATACTAATTCTTATTTAGTAATTATTTCATCATCCAATAATAATTAATGATCATATTGAATGAGACTAATGAGAGAAGTAATCACTGAACAAGTTTTGTACTACTGAATGAATAGTAATTTGGAAAAAAATGACGTTTATACGATTCTCATCACACATTATTTACGATAACGATTTGAAATTTAAACTGAGAATTTATGGACAATAAAATAATTGTCGTACGTACTGATTGATGACACAAGTGACATGTTCCTTTAAGCAGCTTTTTTTGTTTACGATTTAAATTTGATATTTGACCTAAGAATTCATAGACAACAGTTATGTAATTATTCATATATGAGCCAAAGGTATCTTGTTACATGTAACAGTAGATTTACAAGTACCTATAATTTACTTTTATCTAGTTTAAAAAATAACATCACGGGCTGTGTTAAATATCATATAGGTATCAATGGTACTTAATGCCAATTCATTAATATTAATTAAGTACTTACGTTCGTTATTATAAAGTTTTAGACGTAGAAGAAATGAAATTCCTAATTTAATTTTTAGGATAATGTTCTAAAACTAAAAAAAAAAAAAAATGTATTACTTAACTACTGTAATTCCTGATAGAGTAGTCACGCGAACAATTCGCCGAGTGCATTTGATATTTTTTTTTAAATGTTTAGACCATAGACAAGCTATCAGTTTACAATATCTTTATATTATTCAACGATCATATATGTATGTATATAGTTTTAAATTATTATTATTAGAGAGACGCATAAGAATTTTACCTGCTGTTGCATCCGTCCCTACTATAAACTCATTTTTTTTTGGGATTAATGGTAGACTGCGTCTCATGAAATAGTTCCTTTTGGTAGCTACCCTTTGAGTGGATTGTAAAATTGAACCTAATGTGGTCGCTAATAGCGTTCTGTTTGAAGAGGCCAACAAGTTTATGCTGTTTAAAAGTTAAATTGAACCTTATTATCGAAAAGAATAAATGCTCTTTTATTTTTAATTGAACTAAATTATTATGTGATTCACCCTATCACGATATGTAGAAATTTTTTATGGTTTTTTTTTGTAATTATCAAAAATTCAGTGACATTTAAATACTCAGGTACTTTGTACGGGGCACCAGTGAGAGATGATAGGTGAGGATGAAGCGTCAGTTGCTCGGTCGTGACGAATTCATCAAAAATTTATCGCGATGGTTTCCAGGGGGAACCGCGTGGAGGTCGATCTGTTAGGGTATATTGCTAGTAATATGTAAGTTGGATCTCACTACTAATAATTCCTGTCTCCCCATCGTTGAGTGGATTACAAGTAATAAGCAAAGAAAGGAGAAACAAGACGCGTATAGGAACTTTGTTATACACTATTTAAAGTTGAATCATAGAGCCGGATTAGACGCACAGATGTGAATATTAATAGATAAGTAAGTAAGGATCAAGTAATAATAAGAACATTATTTGTGTATAAATATATACACAAAATAAGGAAGTCACGTAGTCACAAGGTCTTGTAGTTGTTAGCATAGTTTTGTTCTATTATGTGAAAATTTAAAACCATGTGTTTTTAAAACATCAAGCAACTTCAAAAAGAAAAAGATTCTCAATTCGGTTGTGTCTTTTTTTTCTCTTTTTATGTTTGTTACCTCATAATTCTGTCAATTTGTGAATTGGTAAATCCTTTTTTTTATGAAAGGATTAACTTACAGATTAGCTCCGTAGAAATTTTATTAAATCGGTTCAGTAGTTTAGTTTCTAAATCAAAATAAATGGTTTTGTTGTAAATAAAGTCGGTTTTTTTCAAGAGGCGCAATCTTTATTGTTTTAAAATTGTAAAAATAGAAGGCAATTAATATATTTTTACACAATTCTGCAATTTTAGTTATTTGGATATGTCACTTTAGAGAGATCATTTTATTGTCAACAACAATGATAATAGTAGTTAAAAAAAATAAAAAAAAAATCAATACACATTTTGTACTTTAATCTGAACTTAGTAATTTAACACTACACAATATACATCATTAGTACATTACTGTAATGATTTACGCATTTGCCTATACCGTCATTCAGGCATTAAAATTTAGAAAAAAAAATATTCGAAAGATTTGTTTTATATCATAATATTTTTTTAGATTTTTTAAATGAATTTTGAAAACGATTGTTTTAGATTTCTTTTGGACACTTTTGAAAATTACAGTTTAGATAAAACGATAACAAGAATTTAAACGAATACAAGTATTTGCTAACAATGTTTCATTTAGTGAGAAGTTCTGGGTGTAATAAATCTATTATCCTATTAATATAACAAAATGCGAAAGTTTGTAACGATGGATGGATGGATTTCTGTTACACAGTTGTTGGACAGAAAAACTGCCGAATGGGTTTGAATGAAATTTGGTACACGGATAGGTTATAGCCTAATTTGCGCATAGGATACTTTATGTACTGATTCACGTGAGCGAAGCCGTGGTATACAGCTAGTACATTATAAAGATATCGAGTTGTATGCGCTGTAAACTGTCCACTTCTGAACATAGGCCTTCCCTTATTAGAGGGGTTTGTCAGTAATTGCCAAGCTTGGCAGGCGGGTTGGCAAGTGCAGATAGGCTTTGGTTATGTTTTAAAAGGGATGCTGCTGCCTATCCTTTGACCATTAAGTTTCCTAAGTCATCTTTTACAACACATACGGTAAAGGAAAATTACAATATATATAACATAAAATATATTTTGTAATAAGCAGAAAGTGGGGGGAAAGGGATTGTTAGTAATGGAGACTGAGAATCCCACTGCTAGCAATATACCCAACTAGGTCGACCTCCTCGCGGTTCTTCCTGGAAATTATTATGGTTAATTCCTGATGAATTCATCATGATAGGCTAACTGGCCTGTTTTCATTCTCATCTATCACCCTTCACTGGTGCTCCGCCAGCGTATCCCGTTAGCGCAGGCGGGGTTACCATATCATTTTCACCCATCAAAAAAAAAATAAGCATGAAGTATGACATCCCAGACAGATTTCTGTGGTTTTTGATCTGTATGTTTGTTTATTAGGTGAAAATAAATAAAAAAGATGTAAAGGACTATGTAGAGACAGTTGTAAAAGATTTTGGAATTAGATGAAAGCGTATCGCCTCATGTTTTGACTACAAATCAAATAAATCATGGCGTGGACACTTGTTTTGTGATGTTTATTTAATTTGTGGAATATAAATAGGCTAGTAGCAGTGCAAAACGTGGCCAACAGAAATAAACAGAGAAAGCTGAGGCTAATGAGTATAGTTCTAATTACGGTTACTAACAAGTGCATATGACTAAGTTACTTAAGTTACAGTTATTTATTTACTTAAGTTATACTTACTTTGAAAGGTCTTTTAAATTGAGAGCCTTTTTTGTCAAAGGCTAATAAATTCAAATTCAAATCATTTCTTTTCAAATAGACTTATTTACAAGTGCTTTTAAATCGTCATTTTTTCTACGAATGCAGTGTTTCGAAAAGTTGATATCTGTTAAGAAGAGTCCGCATGTAACTCAACAGTTGCTCTTTTAATAATAGAAAATTTAAATAAAATTTCTTGCTGAAGACCAGAAGGCGCTTACTTTATAAATTGCGCATTTATAAATGTCATAATAGATATTTTAATCAATATTTTAAATTAATGCAATTTATGATGCTATTTTATTGATACACACAAAAAAAAAATAATATAAGGGATCTCTAAAATCGAAAATAATTTCTTTTGAACATTACGAGCAGTAATTCGTTTAGAAAACAATGGATAGTTTATGGAACTACCTATTTTAATTTACATTCGCAAATTAAAAATTAAGTATAAATTATATTTATTTTTTAAACACGATATGTGTATAAGACGGATTTAATGCTAAATGCATTCTCTCTCATTCAAACTTAGAGAAGTGTTAAAATAAATAATAATATATAGTTTCATAATAAATATATTCTGATTTATTATGCAATTGATGATACAGAGCCGGTATATGCAGTTTATATTACTAAACTACCGATCCGCCATTAAAAAAAAATAACCTAAAATGTGGCAAAACCAGTTCTTTTAATTTACAAAATTAAACTTCTGTATCGACTTTGATTGAATTTCTATGAAATCAATCTAACAGTATATCTTTTCAGATAAAAGGGAATTTTCCAAATCGGTTTATAACTGACATAGTTATGCGGCAATAAACATAAAAAGATACCACTTAATTAACAACTTCCTATCTTTATAGTCGATTGAAAATGACAAAAAATGTTGAGTCACTTATACTAACATATGTATAACCCAGATGTGAAGTTTAATTTTTTTGGCGTTTTCTAACCCATGTGACGTTCAGTTTCACTTGTAAAACTGTTTCTTAAAATGATGTTTATGGTTCTGATTTTATCTATTATTATTTACTAGCTTTTACCTTGACGTATGACTTAGTTTGGGTTACCGGGATTTGTTCGCTGACTGGGATAAAAAAATAGCCTGTTTTATTTATGCAATTTAAAATGGCAAACAAGCTAACGACCCATCTGATGGAAAGTAGTAACTGTCAACTATATACATAAACAGTACCATGGACATAACAGAATATACTGTGTCGCCCATGATACCCTTTATGCGTTACTATTTCTGTGGACTAATGTCCTCCATCCCATGTAGTATGTGTATACCAAATTGCACAGTGATTGGTCAGAATCTACAATAATAATATATAATGGGATAATTATTTTTTATAAATATTCTAATGGATATTTTATTGTCTATTTCAGGAACAAGGATCGTCTACGAAAGATCGTTTATGATGTCCCTCCGACAATCGCCCATATCACAGACCCCACCGAAGTGTCCTTTACCAGCTGGCTTAATGAAGAATCCTGCCTCTGGTCCCCACCTGCAGACCTCGCCTGCACAGAAGACGCGCTCGAATTCCATATCCTTTGACGAGTCACAGGAAACATTCAGCATGGATCTCTAGTTAGGTTAAGATATCGAAGTAACTGGAAACTAATGCATTTATTTTAGTAAGGAAAATTATTCTGCTAATGCTTATAGAAAACATGTAAGAAGATCAATATCCTGGTAGATCTTTCTAGATGCAATTAAAATTACTGTAGTAATTTTTTCATCGAAATGGCGATAGCTGGATGGTATGATTATTTGCCATCATTGTGGTCTGACGATAAACAGTTATTATAGCCATGGATGCCTGCAACACTAAGGTTATCCACATACACGTTTCTTCAGAGTCGAAGAAACCTTATTCAGTTTTTGAAAACCTTAGCTAAAAGGTCATTTCACGCTCCCTGGTCAGAGAACAATTAGTGTATGATTTAAACAAGGCGTCGAACGATTTTTTGGAAGTATTCTGGAATGTGAAGCAACTACTTTGAAAGACTAGGGTTTATTGTTCCAATCTCTTTATAGTTTCATTGAATTCTGAAACTTAGTTTTTCGTAAACTGCAGAAATCTTAGACAGTTTTAATAACAATTATTTTCTTATAACTAGTTAAAATATCATGAAATATTCTTACATATCCATGTATTATGTAAATTAAGTATTATAAGTACAAGTACTTATTCGTAGTTTTTGAGTGCAGAGGATGTTTTAAAAAAAAACAAATGACAAATGTACCTACACGTAACATTTATGTAAATGTTATGTAACAAACGACAATAAACTGAAATAGCTGAAAAACTTAGCGAGCATTAGTTTTCAGTGAAATCATAAGCCAAGATATTATGTTACTTTATTGTAAGCAAAGACTGTTGTATTGCTATGCTTATTATTCGTCTTGGCTTGTTAGTGTTAAGTATAAATCTAGGTTTAAAGCGTGACTGAACCGGCGTTCAAAACGCAATACGTCCTTTGCTGTCCATATAATGCAATATTAAAAATATATATATACAAAATAAAAAAAAAACACTCATAAAAAAATATGTAACGAAAATTTTTAATGGAATGGTTGTAACGTTGTGACTGTCAAAAAATGGCGGCAAAGGATTTTTATTTGTAAATAATTACTTATTGTTTTATAGCGTTTGACGCACAGTTTTTAGGTGCTTAGTGTTTCTTTTTAGTTTTATAAGCAAGTGCCACTTCGGTGGAAGTAAATACTTGTTCAATGATTTACTTCGTGAACTGGTGTTGCTATAATGTACGCAATCTCAAATAATAAATATGGCTGCGTTATAAGATATTTGAGATATACGACGTAATGGTCACAGATTGTTTTCTTAATCTACGATTGTACTTTTCTATTTAAATTGATGTGGTCTAATATTTTTAATATAATATAATTAGGATTTTACGGTGATTAGGTATAATTTTTCATATCAGGCAACATTATCTGATATTATCTGCCATTTAAAATGATTACTTATACACACCAGTTGCTATCCGTGATAGATGAATTTAGACACAATTATTATACTTATGACTATTATTATACTGTATAAATAGTTATGATAAATTTAAAACAGTTTAATTATATTACAGAGAAGACTTAATAATTTGTAGATACCTATTTTTAATTATGCTAGTGCAGTATTTTTCTACAATTTATTTTGTTAAATTATATTAATTCTATGTAGTTTACCGATTGATAGATTGTACCGAATCGCTGTATTTATCTGATGAAGCATTTAATTAATTATCATTAACTCAAAGTACCTACATTAATGTAACTAGACTCTCTTATCTGTATTAGTATTTGTTATTTACATAACCCAAAGACAAATGTTTGGGTGGTTTTGCATTAATTTACAATATGTACATTTCGAGTGTGAACATTATGTCATTGTTGATATTATTACTTACTATTATAACCACTCCGACTGCCAATATATTTGAAAATATAATAAAATACAAATGAACGATCTTGATTTTTTTCTTTATTTCCTTAAACTATTGTTGTATATACATATATTACAACATCTATAGAGCTACATTATGACAATATTATTCTTTTATTTGTATAAAAAGAAGGAGGCTAGGGAAAAGTTGTTAGTAATGGAGAGGTTAGTCCCCATTGCTATCAATATACCCCATCAGGTCGATCTCCACGTGGTTCCCCCTGGAATCACTCGTGACTAATTTATCGTTAAATTTGCCACGATGGGCTAACTGACCTGCCTTTTCATCCTCCTCTATTATTCCTCACTGGTGCCCTACCAGTATATACCGATAGCGCAAGCGGGGTTACCATTCCATTGTCATCCATTAAAAAAAAACAGAAGGAAGCTTACAATTTTTGACTCATGTTTTTTTGGACCATGGAGTTTTTTATTTATGGGTGATAATAGAATGATAACCCCGCCTGTGTTATTATTATACGCTGGCAGGGCATCAATGAGAGATGATAAGTGAGGATGAAAGTAAGTCTGTTGGCCCATTGTAACGAGTACAAACAAATAACAAAACAAGACAACCACGATGGTGTCCAAAGAGAACCGCATGGAAGTCAATCACATATGGTACAATGGATCTTTTAAACCCTAACTAACAATTCTAGGGGGGAAAGGGATTGTTAGCAATGGAGTTTGACAGACCCATTGTTAGCAATTTGCCCTATTAAGTCGACCTCCACCTGATTTCCCCTGTAAACCATCGTGAAAAATTCTTATTGAATTCGTCACGATGGGCTAACTGACCTGTTTCATCCTCACCTATCATACTTCACTGGTGCCCCGCCGGTGTATACCGATAGCGCGGGTGGAATTACCATTCCATTATCATCCATTAAAAAAAAAACTAACAATTCCATACCCCTGGCGGAGCATTAGTGAAAGTATATACCCATTCCAGAATGAAAGTAGGTTTGTTTTTTTTTATTCAACTTAGACAGGCAAACAAGCTGACGGCCCACCTGATGGAAAGTGGTAACCGTCGCCTATAGACATGAGCAGTACCATGGACATAACAGAGTATACTGTTTCGCCCATGATACCCCCCCATGCGTTGTCATTCCTGAGGACTCGGATGTCATTCCTCTGTACCCTGTAAATTCACACCATATCCCACCCGTCAAACCGAAACAGCCATGCAAACACAACTGCTCCACGGTAGAAACACGAATAGGACAGAGGTACCCAAGCAATCGACATTTGTACGAAGTCCCCAAGTAACGAATTGTAAAACAATTAATCCATTTGTTTTCATAGAAACTGCTTGGAGGCCAATTGCTAGCATTAGGGCTGTTAAACCCCATTACTGACGAACCCTTCCCCCATACAGCGTCAAGCGCATTGCTATTTGCGGCAAAAGGAGTTAAAACTGTAGGTATGTGTAAACAAACACCAGTAAGGCCAGTCTATTAATTAAAATTACTATATAATCAATAACATTATGATAATATAGTCGAAGATATGATAATAACATGAATATTAATAAGTATAACCGAAATGAAACCAGATAAAACACACCCAAAAGCGGATAAATCTAGTTCAACGAATGATTTATTAGCATCTGTTACAGGCATGTCTATGCTGTTCTCCGAAGCCTGTGGAATTTATACAAATATTTCTTTTTTTTTGTGTAGACTTAATTATGTACTTACTATCATTATAAATGTTGGGACACTTGATACGACACGAAGAACATATGAACATTATAATAGAAGGTAAGATAGAAGGAAGGAGGGGAAGAGGGAGACCGAGACATAGTTACATCAGGCAGATCAAGGAAGGAGTTGGTGTCGTGTCGTATCAAGAGGCGAAGAGACTCGTACTGTGTACTGTTAACACAGGTAGGCTTACCATTCCATTTTGACCCATTAAAAATAGTATTCTGCAAAAATTAAATTAGGTATAATAAAGTACATAACATTTTAAATTAACCGAACAACATTTTTAAATACGTTGAAAATCAATTTATTTTTATCAGAAAGAACTATTTATTATTATTCTATATTTTATGTGAGTTCATTGAACTCTGTTGTTTCAAATTGCATGACACGGTTGTGTACGAAAGAGCAAATTTCACGACTATGTTTATCGGTTTAGGACACATATTCGTTTAACTTGGCATGATGATCCCTCTGCGTACCCTCACCCTTAACGTTTTAATCTTCGTCGAACTAATATATGATGTTTTGCTGTCGTTTCAGATGATGTTAATAGAACCAGACGCCAGAACAATTTCATTGAATAAATTTAAATATTACACGTCTTTCTAAGATGATTTTCTTCATACTTAAGGAAGGCAAAATGCTCCAATACAATGGAAGCAATAAATTTTAATTCAAAAACACAGCAGTCACAAAGAAGAGAAAATACTACATTATTAAAAAATGGGAAAGAGACGGTTATTGACAAATATTGGTAATTGTATTTTTTTTTTATTGAATGGATTTCAAAGTGTGATTAGTATATTTTTTGTGTAATTATACTTATTTAATATAGTTGCATATTCCTTCCTTGTCCGTGGGTGTTGTAAGAGGCGATTAAGGGAAATTAATGCTCGACAGACGGGCAGTAGCGTCTCTATTAAAACATCACCGAAGCCTTATTGCGGTTGCGGACCCGCCTTCCAAGCGTGGTAACTACTGGCAAAACTACCCCCAAAGAGGAGGTCTTTTTTCTTTTTTTTTTATGGATGATAATGGAATGGTTGCCCCGCCTGCGCTATCGGTATTCGCTGGCGGGGCATCAGTGATAGATGACAGGTGAGGATGAAAGCAGGTCAATTAGCCCATCGTGACGAATTTCACAAGAATTAACCACGATGGTTTCCAGGGGGAACCACGTGGAAGTCGACCTGATAGGGTATATTGTTAGTAATGGAGCTGTTAGATCCCATTATTACCAATCCCTTCCCCGTAAGAGGCCTTTGTTTAACAGCGGATAGTTAATGGGTGATATGACGATGATGGAAATAATTGCATGCAATTGTTACGGTACAATACCTAATAAGCATTAAAAATTACATAATACGAAATGCGTATCGGTGAACATAACAACTTGAAAAGAGAGGTAGACATTATTGAAACGAGTAGAAATATTTGTCACGGTTCGAAATAATATAAAACATTCTTATGTATCACTGACTTATAGGAAGAGGGTTGCCATATACACAATATGATATTATATAAAATAACTGTGATACAGATAATATAATACTATACTAGTACTGTGATAACATTTTAAAATAATAAATTTAAATTTAAATTAGCATTATAATGAATTAAATTATAAATATCAATGCTGTAAATTTTCTATGTTTGAAACGATTATATATATTTATTTATTCCTTAATACAGGTATGTCTACGAGGTGGGCGTAATGGTAAAAGCATTCTTTCCCAGTTAACCTTAGAGAAGTGTTAGAATACTCGAATGCGGTACTACAGAGTTTTAATTTTATATATCGACATATATACTAAAATATATTTACATTCATAGATACACAAATAAATTTACGTAAATATCAAATATACTTATACACATAAAATATACTATATTTTAGACGAAGATGGGGGTAATAGATAATACTGCTCAGATTTTTTTTTATAAAACAAGGAGCAAACGAGCATTAGCTGATCTGATGGTAAATGACTACTGTCGCCTGAGAGCACCCGCAACATCAGAAGCATTGCAGGTGAACAATAAACTATAAAAGTGAACATAAACTTTTTTTTAAATTATGCTTTCAACGTAAATGTCTTGACGGTGTCTTGATTATACCAATTTATCCTTTAAATACTCATCAACGGAATAGTAAACATTAAGTACTAAATAATTGATGTAAATTTTTTTTATTACTGAACACCGTATGAAAGGTGGAAAAGGATTGTTAGCAATGGAGTTTGGCAGTCCTATTGCTAGCAATGTACCTTATTAGGTCGACCTCCACGTGGTTTCCCCTGGAAACCATCGTGAACAATTCTTATTGAATTCGTTACGATGGGCTAACTGACCTACTTCATCCTCACCTATCATCCTTCACTGGTGCCCCGCCGGTGTATACCGATAGCGCGGATAGGGTTACCATTCCATTATCATCTATTAAAAAAAAAACACCGTATGAATGCAACATTTATACGGAGTAGCCAGTAAGTATATAAGTATAATGGTGAATATGCTAGTGCGTGTCAGACGCCATTTCGTACAAAGTTAAAAAATCAATACGAGAGTCATTAATGACCCATTAAATGGAATCTGAAAATGTATATAGATTGAAATCAAAATCGTTAGCATGTTTTTGAGAAGTGCTTTCCTATTCAAACTGAATAATTTCTTTTTAATAGTTTGAAGAAACTTAGGTCGGAATAGAAAAAAAAAGTCTAAATATACCTGTTAGGGGGGAAAAGGGTTTGTTAGTAATGGAGACTAAGAATCCCATTGCTAGCTATATACCCAACCAGGTCGAGCTGCTCGCGGTTCCCCCTGGAAACTATCATGATTAATTCCTGATTAATTCATCATGATGGGCTAACTGACCTGCCTTTTCATCCTCACCAATCATCCCTCACTGGTGCCCCGCCAGCATATCCCGATAACGCAGATGGGGTAACCATTCAATTTTCATCAATTAAAACGAAAAATACTCTAAAAAAGTTCTCTTTCAGCAAACCCAAAGTGGAAAGGAGCATCAATGTTAGCGGGTAGAACCATTAATTAGTTATTTAGTATTTTTATAAATTTTAATTACACAAAATTCAGCCACACACACACAGCCTTCTCTTTGGCTTTATGTAATTAGCTATTTCTATACATTTTCTATTAATTCCTTTTGCATATTGTAGGTAGTTAGTGGGTAAACAAATGTGGCCCTAGCATGTCACATGTCATTGTGGCAGTAGTAAGGTTTCAGCTAAACACATTAGACGCGACCTCGTCTCGAGCCAATGCCACACCGATCTTTGATTTCTATTGTCCACAATGCGGGATAAAGATTCAGATTAAATGAAATCTTATTTGCTTTTCTCTTTGTTTTATTTTCTAATGGACTTGTCGGTAGACGAATACTTCAGTGTAGCATGTTTTCTTGGGAGAATTTGGGTCTTTTAAGGGAGTGTCCTATCAATGAAATGGAACAATATTCCTAAAAGGATCGGTAGAAAAACAATAAAAAAATTTAAGCCGGTGAGTTCAGTTATTGAGCGAGTTTCGGAGGATATTTCATCTCGTGTTTTTGGAAATGTTTTTAGTTTCAAAAAGTAGAATAGCAACGGTATCTTATTTTACTAATCTTACTTTTCACTAATATAATAAAAATATAATTAGATCATGTCTATGCATAGGTGATATTTAAAAAAATCCATAGCGTCTCTAAATAAAAACAATACAAGCTAAAATAACCATTTTTTTATTATTTTTGTTTGACTGTATTACGCAAAAACTATTGCAGCAAATCGTATGTGGTTCTCGCAGTTGTGTTCCTGAAAGTCTACGTAAGCCATAATCTGGAGTATGGCTCATGTGTATATGCCATATAGAAGAGATTACTACGATACGTACTTTATATATATATATATATATATATATATATATATATATATATATATATATATATATATATATATATATATATATATATATATATATATATATATATATTATCAAACCATTATGTTGTCACATTGCTAAGCAAGGGAACTTAAAACATCAGGCAACAACAGCGTCTCTATTAAAACATTACCAAAACTGCGGTTGCCAACCCGCCTGCCAAGCGTGACAATTACATACTGACAAAACTCCCCTCGTTGGAGAGGCATATGTTCTGCAGTGGACAGTTAATGATGATGATGATTGGTAGGCTACAATCAATAAGTTTATTATTAGTTATATTATTATATGTATATATAGGTATATAATATGGGGGTGATTTCGCCCACAATGTTAGGTAGCAGGTCCTTCATTAATATGCATTTACATGTAAAGTGCTCGGCGTCTACCCTCATTGTTTCAGACATGTTACTTGATGGAAACGATTTCTTATTGATCCGTTAGAACATATTATGTCAAGTGAAAATTATAGACTAAATAAAATGTTTTGTCTGGCTCATGCTTAATTTAGTTATAGATATAACTGTTTTTTTATTTGTTTATTTAACTCTTTATTGCACCATAAATAAAAATATACAATGACAAGTGAATAATTCAAGTGAAATACACATTGAAATATACACATAAGAATACAAAAGGCGGTCTTATCGCTAGGGCAATCTCTTACAGACAACCTTTGGTTAAAGGAAAACAGATAGAAATGGTAAGGTTTCGGATCGTAGGTATATATAGCAGTATAGGTTTAAAATTTGCCGTGTGGTCCCGGCATAGAATGGCCGACCCCTTCCTTTTCCATGGGTGTCGTAAGAGGCAACTAATGGAACTTAATGGAGGATGGGCAGCAACGTCTTTTTTAAAATAAAAGCAAATCTTAACTGCGGTTGCTAACCTGCCTGCCAAGCGTAGCAACTACTGGCAAAACTCACCTTATGGGGAAGGCCTATGTTCAAGGCTAATGTAATAATTAGGTCGTTATTTCTTATAACAGCCAAGCCTGGTAACTACTGGAAAACGTGCCCTTCCTTCCATAAGGGGAGGCTTATGTTCAGCAGTGGACATCGGATAAGTTGTAATGATGATGATGATACGGGAAGAAAATAAAATAGAATTTAGATAGGACGCCTGTCGAGTTACCTACTAAAATACGTTCCTATTATTAAGTGACTTTTTGTCCTACTTTATACATGCGGATTTGAGAAGTAGGAACCCAACAAAATGGACCACTTTTCGACGGTGTCACAAGATAACACACATAGCAGTTTTTAAGTTAAACCTTTATGTATACATCTGTAAAAAAACCGCAATGAATTGTGTGCAGTAACAGGGCCGTAGCTAGACCCAAGTTTAAGGTAGAGCAAAAGATTTTTTTGATAGGGCAGAAGACATAATTAAGTAATTTCAAAAAAGCTTATCTGTCTAATTTTCTTACGGCTTTTCATTTTAAGGTAGAGCATTGCCCCTTAATGATAGGTGGGAGGGCTAGCTACGACCATGTGCAGTAAATTTTGCTTGTTGCCGAAACAAACAATCCAGACAGGTAGACAGACAAAATTTCCAAAAAAATATTCTTTTAGCATTTATTGGTCTTATTAAGATGCCTCATATTCGTTTTTCTTAAACATCTATTTTTTTTTTATTAAATATTATAAATTAAATATCTGCGTAGTTGCAATTTTATTATATTATTAAGATATCTAAGTGCAAAACTCTTTCAACACATATTAGAAATAGGTCATTCATTATACTGCGGTAATGGACGGCTGTGTGGCGGAGCTAGATATCGAATGACGCAAAAGTACCTACACTTCTTTATTTATGTGATAAACGTGAGGGCACTTATGCGAGAAACTTCGCATTTATCTATTACGCACTTTCCTAGTTTTTTTTAAAGAGGGTTCTAGAAAAGTTGTTTTTTTTTATTAAGATTTTTTTAGCATTCGCGGAGTGACAAACAAGTTGACTGACGGCTTACCTGTTGAAAAGTGGTAAGCATCAATTATAGATATTTGATTATTTGAGTACATATATCAGAGGGAGGCTTTGTACAAAAGTCGTTTCCTTGTATTGCATTGCAGTTGTGTTTGCATGTCTGTGTTTCGGTTTGAGGGGTGGGATATGGTAATGAATTTACAGGGTACAGAGGAATAACACCTGAATCCTCAGGAATGGTAACCTATGAGGGGTTTTTTTTAATGGGTGATAATGGAATGGTAACCCCGCCTGCACTATCGGGATACGCTGGCGGGGCACCAGTGAAGGATGATAGGTGAGGATGAAGCAGGTCATTTGGCCCATCATGATGAATTCATCAGGAATTAACCATGATAGTTACCAGGGGGAACCGCGAGGATGTCGACCTGGTTGGGTATATTGCTAGCAATGGGATTTTTAGTCTTCATTACTAACAATCCCTTTCCCCCCAACCCATGAGGTTTATCATGGGTGAAACAATATACTTTGTTATGTTCACGGTACTGCTCATGTCTATAGGCGATCATCACACGATATATCATCATATCAAATCATACGAGGCGATACGTGAAAAATGTCTACGCATTATGTGTAACATAAGCGTCACAGTATACTGTATTGTTCTTATCAATTTTTTTTTATACAACTTAAAATGGCAAACAACCTAATGGAAAGTGATAACCATCGCCTATAGACATGTGCAGCACTATGAACACAACAGAGTATACAGTGTCGCCTGTGATACGTACCCTTCATGCGTTGCTATTCCTGAATACTTAGATGTTATGCTATTATGTTATGATGTTATGTTATGTTATCTAGTTTTGTGTACAAACAAAACTGGGGTAAAGGCCAATCATTTATAATAGTACTAAACGAAATGGCGAATTTTGTTTTACCCTCTAACACTACCTGGTACATTATTTTTTATCGGTACAAAAGCTACCTTATTTCTTAAGATAAAGCAATCAACACATATTTACAAAATCATTTGAGTTGCTTCAGAAATTAATAATTAACATAAATAGCAATAGAAAAAATACAGCCTCAACCCCAAACAGACAAGTCAAGATGTTTGGAAGCCATTTACTTAATGATTAAAACGCCATCCGTACGCCTGTTGCATTAAAGTCCTATTTCGACACGCAATTCTACGGAAAATTGCTCGCATTACTGTGTAGGTAATTCACTTAGTGTAATCATTACGGTCTATGAGATATTGAGTCGTCTCATTAATTGAGATTCCTTTCTTTAATATTCATATCATTATGATGTCGAGACGCAAGGGAAATTTGCGACAAACGCTTTGCATAACTACGCAGCTGTTTTACAGAGTTAGGATTGCTTAGGGTGTTTACGAAGCTGCGTATTGAGAGACATTATTTTTATGCAATATAGAATGGCAAACAAGCTAACGGCCCACCTGATAGAAAGTGGTAACCGTCGCCTATAGACATGAGCAGTACCATGGGCATAACGGAGTATACTCTTTCGCCTATGATATCTCCCATGCGTTGCCATTCCTGAGGACTCAGGTGTTATTCCTCTGTACTCTGTAAATTCACTGCCACCCTTCGAACCAAAACACAGCCATGCAAAAACAACTGTTTCACGGTTGAAACTCGAATGGGATAGAGGTGGCCAAGTAAACGACTTTTGTACAAAGTCTCCCTCTGGTTACATATACTCTAAATGCATCCTGTATTTATGTTAGTTTTGTTTATATCTAGGTAATTACAATATTAACCATCGGCCATCATCATCATCATATCCACTGCTGAACATAGGCCTCCCCCTATTAGAGAGGTTTGCCAGTATTGCTACGCTTGGCCTTAACCTGTCTGGTTAACAAGCGCAACTTTGGCGATGTTTAATGGGTGACAATGGAATGGTAACCTCGCCTGTGCTATCGGTATACACTGGCACCAGTGAGGGATATAAGGTGAGGATGAAGTCAGGTCAGTTGGCCCAACGCGACGAATTTAAAGATGATCAATCTCGATGGTTTCCAGAGGGAACAACGCCCCCATTTCTAACAATCCTTCTCCCCCTCGCTTTGGTGATGTTTTAAGAGTGACGCTGCTGCTCATTAAGTTCCCTTAGTCGCCTTTTACAACACCCACGGAAAAGGAATGGGTGATCCATTCTATGCCGAGACCACACGGCAACGGCACCATCGATACTGTGAGTATATTATATATTTAAAATTATGGTTATATATATGTAAACTATGGGTATATACCTGAAAATAAAGAGATTTATTATTATTATTATTATATCTATTTTACAGGCGTTATTATTAAAATTGTTAATTGTTAATTAATTTGATTTCAATGAATAAAATCTATTATTAATATAAAAAAATTTTCTTATATAGTAGAGACCCTACTGTCTACTGGGGTGGGGGGAGGGGATTGTCGGTAATAAGGACAGGTTACTGACAATCTCTCCTCCCAAAAAATGCATGAATAGGAGAAGAAAAAGACATTAGTTCGTTTAGTGTATATCTGCAATTACAATAAATTGTTATTTAAAGTTAATTAAAAATTCTCCTTCCTCCTTCCCAAAAATGAATTAGAGTAAATGGTTAAAGACATATCACAGAGCTGTCTATAATCAACTAAGCAGACTTAATGTTTTAGATAATAAATAAATTAATAGAATTATATAAATAAAAAAATAAAAATAAAACATAATATGACTGTAACTAGACTTTGTCTGTAAATAGGGAATATTTAAAAAAAAAATTATACGATTGGTTTTCATAAGAGTAATAGAAATAAAAGCAACACTTTTAGAATTTTTGTCTATCTGTCTGCATCTTTGTTCTTGTATAATTCAAAAACTATGGCAGTAAATTGAATGAGACGTTTTTTCTAAAGGTCGAATTTAAAATCGAGTGTATACCGGTAATTTATTTTGATATGCTTATCTAAGTAGAAGTAATCTATTTAAATCGATTCCTATCTTTAAAATTCACGCGTGTGAATCCATAATAACTTATTATAATATTATAATGTATTTCATATAGGAGCAATGGTCCTGTTGTTGTGATTAGCAAGGTTACCAGAACTCCATAGGGGGAACAGTTGAAGGTTGGCAACTTTAGGGTTGCAAGCGTCCCTTGACAGTGGAACATATATAAAATTATAAATAAAATAGAATAAAATATATATAAAAATGTTTTATCACAATTGCAACTGCGTGTGCTTTGTATGCTCATTTTGGCCTTGCAATAAGCTCGAAAGAAGTCATCTGCTTGGGTATTTCTGTTCCATTCGTTTTATTATGGCAGCTATGACTGTATGGTTGTGAAATTATGCGTTGTTATTCCTACTGGGTTCCGTATTTTCGAAATTTTAAACGAGGGTTTCGCGGGTGTCACAGTGTATTCTGTGATGTTTATGGTGTTATTCTATATATGGTGCTAACGACAATATAAACGAAGACAATATAAAGACAATATTTACATTATTGCAAAGATGACGCGTTGAGTTTTGCCCACTAGTTGAACTTGTATTACAAAAACGAAATCATTAGATTGTTAATATATTTTCCCACTGAATATTTATCTAGTCTAAGTTATATATATATATATATATATATATATATATATATATATATATATATATATATATATATATATATATATATATATATATATATATATATATATATACTACAAATATAAAACCTCAGAATGTTTAGTGTATGCATTTGTATGTAGGTACAGTTACTAGCATAGTATTATATTAAGTATGACGCGGTAATAGTCAATAATCAGTCTCGCATCCAGTCACCTTTTTACTCATGAACTTATATTTTTTTCGACTGTACTATTTTTTTTTTATTCATAATACTAAAACGATACAATTTTATTTGTGTGAAAATATCTGTACTATTAAACAATATATAACATTTTTTCATAGAATGTAAATTAAGATACCTAAATGTAAATTTTATTGAGATGAGAAGCGATGACAAGGGGGGAGGTGCTTTCAGTCTCTCGGCAACGGAAGCTTTTATGTTTGTGGTTTTTTTTTCTCAAAATTATATTCAGGTCAGTTCGCCCTCGACAATCAACCTACATTCGACGCAGAAAACTTTGACTGACAAATTGCTGAGTACCTACGACATAATAGGGGGTGGCTTGGCACGTGTTTTTTATATATGTCGCTGGTATAGCAGGAATCGTATGTAAATATTCCGTGTGCGAACCAAATACCGCATTATTATATAATATCTGCAAGTGCCCACAATTTGAACAGATCAAACAATGTCGAGCCTCGAATGTTGACATAATATTGACCGACAATCGTCCTCCGCAAATACGGCTAGAATCGGTGTCTAATCTACAAACGAAGTTGACCACGGCATTCCTTAATAGAAATTAATATACTGATCTGTTATTATTAACCGCTAAGGAGACAGGGGTTTGTTTACCGGTGCGGGCGGGGCTCGGCTGGAGTCAGGGCGGCGCGCGGCGGCCGTCAGCTGGGTGCGCGCGCCGCGGTCGATACGCTGGCACAGGGCGCAGGCGCGCGCGTATCGAGCCCACACGGGCCGCCGCCGCCGCCGCCGCTGCCCGCGACCGTGATGCATGCGGGCACCTAGCGGCTACACGCGCGCGGGCCTCATGGGCACCGTGCTGAGCTTCAGCCCGCGCGAGCGGCGCCCGCCCGCCGCCGCGCCGCCGCCGGACCGCGCCGCGCTCGCCTACTCCTACGAGCGGCTCAACAACGCCAAGAACAGGGAGAACCGCGACGTGCCGCGCGACGAGCGCCGAGCCACCCTCGATGACGCCGCCAAAATCATTTCCGAGAAGACCGCCCTCGAGAAGAATCTGAAAAAGCACTCGTTGTTTATCAATGCCCTCTCGTGGAAGCGGTTCTCGACGGCGAACAACAACAAGAAGAAGTTAGAATGCAAAAGCAAGAGCGTTGCGACGTTCCGGCCGCCGCTGACGGACAATGCACCGCTCGACAGGAACAAGAACTTGAGCGTGCAGGGTGCGGTGTATGCGCGGCCGACCGCTGTGCCCGCACCGCTGCCTCCGCCGCCTGCGGAAGTCGCGCGTACCAATGCGCTCAACAACAATGTGTGTTACACCGAGAAGCTGCCGACGACGGTGGTCGGGCCCGTAGTAGCACCCCGAAAGACGGTTATACAAGCGTCGACGTCGGAACTCCTCAAGTGCTTGGGCATGTTCCTGCACTCACGGTGTCACCGGCTGCGCGACTTCCAAGCGGGAGACGCCGTCATGTGGTTGCGGACTGTAGACAGATCGCTGCTCTTGCAGGGATGGCAGGTAAACAGCAAAATAATCATTTATTTACAGTTACAGTTGTGACCAAGTAGCGACCTCTATGGTAAACGTTGAAACTGGCACATCTTTTGTTTGGGTCTGTAACGATGCCCTCGGGACTGCAGTATTTGGCTGACATATTATTATAATGAACTTTTCATGTCATATTGCCTGCATCTAATATAATATCTACCTAAAAATAAAATAGAAGGTATTATGTAAGAAGTACCTAACTGAGTATGTGCAGTTTTGTGATAAAAGGAAATAATGCATAGGTCTTATTTCTTACGCTTACCTAACGCGGTCGCTCGAACAATAACTTTTTATCCTAGGACTTTGTTACCATCTTGGCGCCTTAACGGCTCCACTTAATCAAACCTAATGAAATTTAGTACGCACATAGCATTAGAATGGAGAAAGGCATAGGCTATATATCTCTGTCATACGAACGAAGTTGCGGGTATTATCATCATTATATTAGCCGTAAACTCTCCATTGCTGAACACAGGCCTCCCCCATAGACTGCCATAAAGAACGACCTCGAGCCACCTGTAACCATTGACTTCCTGCAAATTTCGGGCATATCTAGTCGTAGTGGTATTAACGTATATGGTGACTCATTTAATTCAAAATGCCAATTCTAATTTGTAGATTAATGAAAAAACCAGTGAAATGACCTCGTTTAATATTTATTTGTTATGTGCGTAGGTAGTACGCACACCACGTTTCTATGAGCACTTTCATTAAATATTACTATTATAGTCTATTTTTGTTGTGCACCATGTAATGTGTGGTTGTAGGCAACATACGAAATTAAATTTAATATATAGTTATAATTTAATGAACTTAATGAACTTAATGAATTAATGAATAGTGATTTGGAAGTAAGACAAATAACACAAAATTATAATTACCTGATAAATATTGCTCAGAGCCAATGGATACAGTACCGGATTTAACTTTATTTTTGTGAAAGTATATAATAGAGAACTAGTTGATTATAAGTGACTGATTTTTGTGTTTAGTACACATTATAAAAATGCTTTATTCTGTCTTAATATGAAATTAATAAAGGTAAATACAGTGTTTTCCTCATTCATGTGGAAACCTGATAAACCATTCTTATTTAATTATTTAATAATTTTAATATTATTGACAAAGTAACAGAAATGACAAATAATCGAAATGAACACAGACTGGTATATAGGTCAGATAAAGATTTAAGTCTCGTGAGAATAAACACAACGATTTTATTAAGGAAAGATATATTTAAAGAATAGAACAATAAGTAATTTAAAAATTGACTGACACTTAGAGAGAAGCGAATATTAGCCTACCACTACTCATTTGATCAGATGACTATGGACTTTCCTTTAAAAACTTCTTTCTCTTAGAGAACTTCTTTGACAAATTTCATAGGCTTGTCTTAGATTTTTCTATACTTGGGTCAGGTTTATGTTGTCATAGGCATCGTTGCTTCGCTTTTCAAAAAAATCAGATTCGAATTTTTTTTATACAACTTAGAATGGCAAACAGACTGACGGCCCACCTGATGGAAAGTGGTAACCATCGCCTATAGACATGAGCAGTACCATGGACATAACAGAGTATACTGTTTCGCCCATGAAACCCCCCATGCGTTACCATTCCTGAGGACTCAGGTGTACGCCATATCCCATCCTTCAAACCGAAACACAGCCATGCAAACACAACTGCTTCACGGTAGAAACACGAATGGGCCAGAGGTACCCAAGCAATCGACTTTTGTACAAAGTCTCCCTCTGGTGTTATAAATAATGACAAAGTTTATAAAATTTGCATGTAACATTGTCCAGTATATTACGTCAGAGGCCTTCATTATAAAGAAGTTCACCTAAAAACTCTCGATATGTTTGAGTCGAAGTAGTAGACAGTAGTTGTCAATTTCCAACTGTTATTAAGTCCACTATTAAATAAGTCTAGACACTGGTTAGAAGGGACATCGGTTCATGTCATTCAATAGGACAATATCATATTATTAATGTATCGATGCGATTCTGTTTCTCGATCTTGAACGTAAAACTATTGTGTTATCAAACAGCTTATATAAGACTTAAAGTATTGAATCTGTGTTTTCAGACCGTCTTTTATTTAAATTTCAACTGTATTTCAAATTAATTTGGCATTTCCCGTTTTGATTATAACAATTACAAAATAAGCTACATTATTAATCAATATTTTCTAGTCATCTCGTTTAACATGAACTTGACCTATGTGGTCTAGTTTTCGAATGTCAAGATTAACTATTTATAAGTAGTTAAATTTATACGAGCAATCGATCCAATTGTTAGATTTCCGATAAAGTTAAAATTAGCCTAATCGTCAAGTAATTAAGACTGAATTAAGGATTATTTTTCTTTGAATTTGTCTACTAATTAATTTGAAACATTAATACATTTCTTTTTAAATATTATCATCATCCTCGTATCAGCCGTTAACTGTACACAGCTGAGTATAACCTCTCTCATTAAGGAGGTTTTGCCATATTTGGCAGGCGAGTTGGCAACCACAGTTAGGCTTTGGTGATGTTTTAAGAGGAATGCTGCTGCCGATCCGTCGATCATTAAGTTCCCTTAGACATTTCTTCCTTCCGGGACAACACGGTAAAATGTTAACATTAAATACAAATTAATTAAGTAAATTAATAAAATAAACAAGTTAGAAGAAATAAACTAGATAGAAAAATTGACTAGATGAATTGAATAATGAAATTAAAATTTCATGACAACACTATGGGAGAATTCAGAGGAAGAACTTTTTGAGCAAAAAAGAAGGAAATTCAAAATTCGTCTCATTACATCGATTTTAAACCGTAAAAATGTTTTTTTTTTCAAACGACAAAGTTTACTTTTGCATTTACATATATATTTCGTGATAATTTAAACAGCCGATTTTCTTTTCGGTACAGCAAATTGGTCATTACGAAGTAAAACCTAATTAATGTGTCCTAAACTCAAATTTCCAACCCACCTGCCAAGCGTGTCAACTACTGCAAAATTTGGGAAGGCTGAAATAATAATAATAAGTAACAAACTCAAATTTAAAAATATGCATGTGTTTTTTTTTCACGTTTTAGGTCACTGATTTTTTCCTTATAAAATATATCTATATGTTATATAGTTGTTAAATGTCTTATATGTAGTTAGTCTAATAACCTTTAAATATTATAAATTCCTAAAGTATTTAATTGAATAAATATATTTCGTAATACTAACATGTCACGAAATGTTCATTGACTTGTGTCATGAACCAAATCGTCGAGCTAAGGCACCTTCGGGCCTTGAATTGCTTCGACTGTTATTTCAATTATTTCGTGACTCATTTCACTGTATTTCCAAGAGGAAATACTGGTAGAATGGGTTCTATTATTATATAACTATTTGTTAATTAGCTAATTTTTTCTTAACAAATTCTGTAAACATGATATCGCATGTTATCGTTGAATACCGTAGTGGAAAATTTAGTACCTACTTGTATTTCTTCTGTAATATAACCCGTCCTTTAAATATGATAGAATTTTCATCGTGCCTCCGATCAAAATGTTTTTAATTACTCCTCTCCACTCAAAGGTTGCCTGGAAGAGATCGCCTTTAGCGATAGAGTCGCCCATTGTTTTCTCACTGTGATCATTTCCTGTAATAGTTTGTATCCATAATAAGTTTACTGCTGTAATCTTTTGGAGGAAACAATAAAGAGTATCTATATATCTATCTATCTATCCTTCTTTCTTTTTTCAGTCTAAAAAAAGAAAAAAGATATTTTTCCATTTTTATGAAAAATTAAAAAATATAACCTATTACAACATTTTAAGACTAGTTATTACCCGCAACTTCGTCTGCGTGACCATTCATTGACCAGATTAAATAGCCTATGCCCTTTTCTGTCCCTCCGTGTACACAAAATTTCATAGTAATCGGTTAAGTCATTAAGAAGTTAAGAAATAACAAACAAATTGTCTTTCACACATTAATACTGTAACGTAAACTTTCCTAAAGTCTAATTTCAAATCTAAATTTCGCTTATATAGTCATAATTATAAACATTAGAATTAAAGGAAAATGTAATAAACGTTTCACGACTCTAGTCTTTATGGGGTATTCAGTGTTATTTCAGTTGTCAATGTGACCTAACATTCGACATACCATACAAAATCAGCCATAACCTATCTACTGCTGAATATAGACCTTTCCATATTGGGGAGGTTTTGGCATTAGTTGTAAGTTGGCAGGCGGGTTGGCAACCGCTGTTAGGTTTTGATGACATATCAAAAGGGACGTTACTGTCTATCCCTCGATTATAAGGTCTTAGACGATTCTTACTATGCCCATGGGAAAGGAAAGGGTGGCCCATTCTGTGTCGGGACTACACGATGACATGCCCACTAGGAAACACTAGGATCAATTTGATTTCATATCCAAGTTTACTATCATTGGGATTACAATCGAAAATTTAAGTTATTTCTCGATTTGCCCAGTGGTTGACTGGTAGAGAACACCGTTCAGTGTTAAGTATGCCAAATTTACATTAAATTTTACTGTGCATTAAAGTTTATATAAATAAATAAAATATTAAAAAAAAATTAGTCAATATTTGTTTGTACATGGAAAATATTTAAAAAGGGTAGTCAGCATAAGGAGTTTTAATAAGGGCATTAGAAACCAAAACAATTATTTTTAGAATCTTTGTCTGTCTGTCTGTTTCTTCCGGTACCAAACAAAAAATACTGCACGAATTTGAATGTGGCTTTCACAGTTTAAATCTAGAGTATACTTTACTTGATTTGATGCGCCATCTAGATGTGGTTACCTTCTAAAATCCATGCGTAGGAAGTTGCGGGCAAAAGGTTATTATAAATAAAAGGATTATTAATATATTAGTAATAGGATATTATAGTACACCGAACCATCGTGTTAGTAGGTAGTAAACGGCTCTACTTCATTCAATATAACCAAAAACTTACGTCAGCACAGAAAAATCGATACGCGCTGTGTCTACGTAGTTGCAAAGATCTTATGAATTGGGGCTGTTTTTTTAGAAGGAGATAGATATATCTTTACGGGGTTTGCGACCCCCTAATGTATGGCACGGTGTGGTAAAGGGTGCGTAGATATTTCACTATTTGTACAACAAATCGGAACTGGTGTTAAGAATTTGCTTTCAAATCGAACGGGGCTTAAATTTTAAATAGATTTTCTTTTATTCCTTCAGTAAAATTTCAGATACTATAGATATTGAATATTGTTTAATTTTGCTTTCAACCAACTTAAAAAAGCAGGAGGTTCTCAAATCTATGGTATATTGTTTTATGATTGTTTAATTGACTTTTTAACTCCGTCGGTTATAAATCGATTCGAATTTTTGTTATCAGAAAAGATTTATTTTCAGATTAGTTGCATTAAAATTTTATTAAAATCGATTCTGTTTTAAATTAAAAACATCGATTTTGCCACGATTGAAGTTCGTTTTTTGGTGGAACGTATTTACTAATATTGTAAATGTAGGAGAGTGAGTTCAAACAGTCGTAACGAAATATGATATACACGTAAATACTATTCATTAGGGCTAGAAAAAATCTTGGTTATACGGATGAAGTCGTGGGTAAAAACTAGTAAATAAAACAACTTAACAACAATTTGCTAATAATATTCGGTTAAATTTTTTTTGAGTTTATTCATTACAAACAATTTTTTCCCCTCTTTATTAATATTGTAAAGTTTAGATAAGTATGCATTTATAAGTTTAACGACTACTTGAATATTTAAATATTATATTTAGATTGTAGGTTATTTCACTGAAACTTTACGCTGAAGTACCAACTAAGTACATGACTCTATATCAGTGTTTTTCAAAGTGTGGGTCGCGACCACCTTAGCGTAGCCAAGTCATTATGGGGATCGCGAAAACTAACTTATTAAAAAAAAAAAAAACAAAATTATAAAGATAGATACTATTATACTTCATTCTGTATTTCACCGAAACCTAATTATGCAAATGCATAAACATGTTGAATGGATTGAAGTATTCAGTCTACAACTTCTTTGTAATATTATAAAATATATGAAAAATAAGTGAAGAGTCGGGGCTCGCTAAATATGTTTTTATGCTAGGGTTGTCGTGTCATGAAAAAGGTTGAAAAACACTGCTATATATCAATAGTTTAACTGTTTAACACCTCTGACATTTATCCTTGATGCAAGTAAGATCTTAACAAGATATTGTGGAAAAAATATAAAGTCATGCAACTTAAGTCTGCATGCATGCTTTCCTTGCAATGACATAATAGAATGCAACGTAGTTTAAAAATAATGTATGGAAATTATAAAACTATGTAAATATTTGAACAAATAACAGAGTCGCTAGTCTGTTGCGCGCTAAAGACCAATTTAAAAGGGATTAAGTTTTAGAAAAAAGAATTTATTATTTTATCTATTGTCTTATTTCGTATTTGTAACAGATAACTAACTAATTATTGCTATTATCTAATTACGTATCTAATTAATTTTATGATATAATTACCCATGTAATTCATGTTTAAATATTTGTTGTTCAGTCCTGCATTCGTATTGCAAATATCTAGTGAATAATGATAATAGGTAAATTCTGAACCGATTTTTAATCGATGATAAAAATAGTTTTTCAAATCGACGCATACCTTTGTAATTTTTTTATGTAGGTACGACCATGCATACATTTTAACAGAAATAAAATTAACAGATTTTTTTAATCATTATTTTTGAATCGATTAAGATTTTTTTGCTATTGAAGGGTCCTGCGGTTGGAAAGTGATGATGTGGTGTAAGATAGAGCTAATGGGATCAATTTTATTCTATCTAGAGTGTATGTGATTGAAAAAATATAAGCAGAGAGAGGGCTCCACTCTTAATGGTATGTACGATAAGAGGAGACCTAAAGCGTTTCGTGCGTATACATTTTCGTGAAATACCGTGTTTTTTTAATGAATGATAGTAACATGGTAACCGTGTCTACGCTATCGGCATATGTTGGCAAGGCATTAAGAGGACTGATTGGTAAGAATGAAAGGCAAGACAATTAGTCCATCGTGAAGAATTTCACAAGAAGAATTAATCACGACGGTTGCCAGGGTACCCCCGCATGTAGGTTGATCTGATAGGCCATATTGATAGCAATAAGGTTTAACTTAAATAAGACCCCAAAACGTAATTTAATAAGACCTCTGCTGTATCAAATCGCAGATCAAGTTTGTTACAGCCAATAAACACAAGTGTGCGCCAAGAATAAAAGTAAGAAAATCAACGAAACAAATAAATAATAAAAAGAATTACTAAAAATCCCTTTCTACCTTGAAGTCGCATGTTGGTGACGTATTAGTCTTATACTTTTAGGATATACTTAACTTAGTTAAGACTAACTCGATAAACTTTCAGAGTAATTCTATTAGATTACAGCGGAACTAACCTAATCTCTATGGAATCATACTTGTTTGTTGATTAAAGAAACATTTGTGTGTTATTTTTCCCTATTATTAAGCGACTTTCCGACTAAGGGAATTCGTCTGAATATATTTATGGCTGTATTATGCGATTATATGGCGCTAATTCTGAACAGATTTCTACAATTCTTTGAGCGAAGACTACGATTGATAGCAATGGAACAAACGATATTTCGTATATATACTTACTAGCTTTTATATACAGCTTCGTCCATATGCCTGGAATATATTTACTGACTGGGATAAAAAACCTATATCACTATTCATCCCATATAATACGTGTATACCAAATTTCATAGTGATTAAGCCATTAGGGCGCTATGAGGTAACAAACACACTTTTAAACAAACAACACACTCACTTTTACAATGATAATATTAATTAAAAATATAATATACAAAAAAGAAAAATTTGGGCAGATTTTGGCAAAGAGATTGTACTTAAACATTTCGTCTTAACAAACAGAATTTTTCTCTGCAAAGACCTAATTATAGCCATAATTGTGACAAAATAAATATGGAACCATCACGGGGAACATTATGGAACAATCATCAATATTATAACAGTGTTGGTATCAGCAGTATCGTGGACATAACAGAGTATACTGTATCGCCCATGACAGCCTTCATAGTGTGGCCATTCCTAAGGACTAAAATTATTATATCAATATGGTAAAAGGAATTATCAAAATAGGTATTTTCTTTTTTATATTATCTATCTCTCGGTATTATATTATCCATAAAATTTCTTTGTTTGACAATTGATGACATCCTATTTTTGGAAATAGCTTGATAAACAGATTTGGGTGAAAATTTGTGTTAAGCTTATTTAAATCTGAGAACAGTAGATACGGATTGTATGATATATATATATGTGTGTGTGTGTGTGTGTGTGTGTGTGTGTGTGCGTGTGTGTGTGTGTGTGCGTGTGTGTGTTTTGTGTTTTATATAATATATGTATATACAAAACACTTACAATGAAAGTTTGTTAAGATATTTAGATATTTTCTAGTATGATTAATACTAAAATTGGTAGTTACACAGAGGAATCATTAACATAGACTTGAAGCGAAATGAACTAACTTTTAGATTTCAAATAATAGACGTTTTTCTTACCTATTATCGCAATAATTTTTATTCAAAATAATTATACCAAGTACTTTATGTGGTATCATTGTAAATCGGATAGTTATCCGATTTGCAATGATACTACATAAAGTAGTAAAGACATAAAAAAAATATAGTACAAAAATAAAATAATAACGGATGAAAATAAAAAAAAAGAAATACTAAAATGACATCCTACATCTTATACAGTATCATGTATCTTGGACAGTATTATAGATATACCCGCTTTATTCACAATCACGCGGGAAAATTCACGCAAAACAGTACGTTTCCAGTTCATTGACCCTCGACGCAAAAATAGGGGTGTAAGCATTCACTATGCTATATATCTATGGCTATAGCTTCCGAATGAACGGACAGATTGCAATCTGCATTACATTAATTAAATAAGTTATTTCATTATTTGATTGAAACCTGTTCGGTCAATTAATCAATCATCAGAGATTTGTTAGTCCGTTCAGTTTGCTTCATTTTACTTGTTGTTGAACTGTTTATTCCCTTTATCCTGTTATTAAAAATCTATGTATTTATTTATTTACAACTTCAACGCCAGATGTAAGTCTACAGAATGTCAAATAGTTTGTCCTAACGTAATATAGACTGACATCTCAGGTCTCATATTAAAGCTAAAATGGTTTTATCTTATCGACTGTTGCTACTGGGTACAGAGGAATAACACCTGAGTCCTCAGGAATGGCAACGCATGGGGGGTATCATGGGCGAAACAGTATACTCTGTTATGTCCATGGTACTGCTCATGTCTATAGGCGACGGTTACCACTTTCCATCAGGTGGGCCGTCAGCTTGTTTGCCATTCTAAGTTGTATAAAAGAAAAAAGATACCTGACTGGTATGGCCGATCTTGCAATGGGTGGTCATCAATGTCCAGATGAATTCTTATCCACACAAACTCTCATAGAAAAAAGTCTTAGCTTTCGTAAAATAACGTAAAATATAAGCCGTAGGATTTTACTTTGCAATCTTTTATTGTCTAATTACTTTTATAACATCTCGTGCTCTGAAATAGTATATTCATATCAAAACATGTTTTTGTTTACGGTAAAATCAAATTAATACGCACTTTCATAACAAACTGTCAGGCATACTTAAGCTATTACTCAAACAACGACAAGCTATTTCCTTCTAGTTATAAACCTTTTATTGTTACGTTTTGTTGTCATGAAATAAGATTAATGCAAATGCCGTCAAGAAATGGAATTTAATGAACTGTAAATTGAAATAAAAGGCAAGATAGATAGAAGGCACTTACCTACCTAAGTAAAATCTTTGTTTGGCATAATACCTACGCAGTTTTAAGTTGAAACTGATGATAATATTTAAATTGAATATTTCAATTGATGTCTGAATAATTTAAAAATGATTAGGTATCGCTTATTTTGTTCTTTGGAGGGAATATAAAGCTAGCTTCCAACACCTACGTTAGTTTGTTGAAAAATATTGCAGCATAATAAAATTAGCCATCATAAAATTAGATGTTTTTTGAGAATTTTACGGAATCTTTTCTTAGCCGTTTCTCATTATGTAAAAATGCTTAAA
Organism: Galleria mellonella; assembly: GCF_026898425.1. Lineage (NCBI taxonomy): Eukaryota > Metazoa > Arthropoda > Insecta > Lepidoptera > Pyralidae > Galleria > Galleria mellonella. Next base: position 1,032,472 of record NW_026442061.1, read on the forward strand.
TGCTTGTCTGTGCGTATAAATACACATATAAATATTCTACTAATATTATATTATCTATTAATAGAATATTATAGAATTATATGTGTGTGTGTATGCGTGCGTGTGCGTGTGCGTGTGCATGCGCGTGCGAGCGTGCGTGCGTACGCGCGAGCGCGTTTGTGTGTGTGTGTGTGTGTGTGTGTGTGTGTGTGTGTGTGTGTGTGTGTGTGTGTGTTGGTGTGTGTGTGTGTGTGTGTGTGAGTGTATGTGTGAGTGTGTATGTGAAAGTTTATAAAGATAAGTGGATGAATGTTTGTTACTCTTTTACGCAAAAACTACTGAACGTATTTAAATAACATTAATTAATAAATATTAAAATTTAATTTAAAATTTATTTTCTTCGTCAATATTAATTTAATTACACATAAAATAACTAATTAGGTTTGATTATAATGGAATAAAATTTAAATAGTTAAAGATAAAAAAATTCCTTAAGATCACTGCCAGCTGGTAGGGAACCTAGGAGACTTGCTGCATTTCCACGCTGAATAGCTATGGAAATGCGTTGACCAAAGTATAGACCAGCCTTCTGGTCGCCAGAGGTTTCTACCAGCCGGCGTGAAATCTCTTTGAAAAGATTTGGTACACGTCTAGGTTATATCTTAACTTAGTACATAGAGAATTATTTTTGTATTGATTCCTGCGGGCGATCCAACGGGTACAGTTAGTTCGATATATGGGTACATGGATCTTGTTCCTATTTATTTTATTTAGAATCATCTGGGTGAAGGCTGTCCGTTATTGAGGTCAATTCTGAGGCACCATTCCCTAAACTATTATATAATATAATTGGATTGTTAAGCATAATTATTATAGCATGGACTATAGAGAATTAATGTAATGTAAAGCAGTTTTGCCTCCATTTTACTGATAGTTAGATTAATCGTTTTACTGTAATATCAAATTGAAATTATTATTTTAATTATTTAGCAATATTGGTGCTTCAAAATTGACTTCATCGTCATGCACGAAACAATTTGTTTTTGTCTTTTTTAACCAACATCAAAAGTAAGTGGTTCTGTTCTCAATTCATTTGTATTTTTTTATGTTTGTTACCTTATAGTATCTTTAGTCGTAAACCGATTTGGAAAATTCTTTTTTTATTTAACTAGTTTTGGCATAATTTATGTTGGTTTTTTTAGAACATATTTAGATGATATAATATTGTACTTTGTTCTCGGCTAATTTGCTGGTGTCCTCAAACAATTCGTCTTAAAAAGCATTTAGAAAAAGGAAGCTGAGACCCCAACCCTTTTATAAATATATACATAATAAATGTATATATATATATATATATATAAATATATATATATATATATATATATATATATATATATAATGTACTTTTTATTATATATTTATATTATACATAATATATTACTATTAAGTTACATACCTATGTGGTATGGTTGTGGTGGCGTCATGCATTCTTGATTAATCTTGTGAGTTACCATATTATAGATAGATGTATAATTTATTTGCATTACTTGTATGACATATATAGACATACACAGTAAAAAGAGATAAAAGAATACATATAAAAAAAAGCAAAATACAAAAAGGAGTAAATTTTTTTCCTTTCATATAGATACATAGAGGACTGGTCTTAACCATTATTTTGTTCATCTTATTGCTTAATCAAGCATTTATTGAACTGCTGAGATTCTTGCACTTTGCAGTTTTAAGGTTCAAAAATGTTGTTACTCGAAAGTCGTTGACACGTCCAGACTGTCTGGTCTCAAACATAGCAGTTAATGCAGTGGATATTTCATGTCTTTATTGTTTTTAGCAATTCTTATAATAATTTGCTGTAAAATGTCAATGGTATACATATTTATTTTATGCTACTAAAAATAACAAACATGCATACGGCCCACCACATGCCTGTAATATAAGTATAAACGTCGTCTATTTATAATTTTATTATATAAGTAAGATAAGAAAATATTAATTAAATCTAATAATTCCGATAATTCTGAGAAATTACAGAGCCCGGAATTTATAAATAGCGATTCAGTTTCAAGAAATCGAGAATTCAATTACTACACGAGTTTAAAGTTCATAAAGTCAAATCTGATCGATATGTTGAGGTCAATTTAAGTTAGTGACACCGCCTGCCACACACAATTGAACATTGTGTTCCACAGATAATTAAAATTATGTTAAACGAAAAAAAAATACTACAATTGTGGCCAGTTATTTTGATTTTAAAACTAAATTACTGAACAGATTTTGATAAAATTTCTATGTGACATATATCTAGATCTATCATTCCAGATAAAAAAGAATTATCTAAATCAATTAAGAACTGACTAACAGTTATAAGGTAGCAATCTTGACAAAAATACAACCGAATTGAAAACCTCCACTTTTTTGAAGTCGGTTGAAAAAAAAAGTATTTTTAATTAAAAAATTTAATTATTAATTTACTTGCTTCTTAAGTGTAAATGATAATTTAATTTTATAATGCATTTTTAATTTTTTTTTTTTACATTAAGTAACTACAGTTTTTCTTGTATATGAAAATTGGTAAGCGCACTATATGATGGTCTCCACTAAATGGATCTCGAATGAAAGTCTGTGGAAGACCATACGGCAGTCTATAGAGAAGCCCTATGTTTAACAGTATAGTGAGAGCAAATTGGGGGAAAGGGATTGTTAGTAATATGGTCTAACTGCCCCTTTGCTAGCTATACCCTATCAGGTCGACATTCATGCGGTACCTCTAGAAACCAACGTGATTAACAATTGTTATATTCGTCGTGATAGACAAGCTGACCTTTCATTTTTACATCATCACTCACAGGTATCCTGTTACTGCTGGAGTCAATATTTGATTATCAACCATTAAAAAAAAAGGTGAGAGTGAACAATTAACAGTTGATGATGATAGTAGTGATGGAATATAATTTATTAGAGATTCTGTCATACAGGTAATCACTCATGTAGCAAGATGACGTCTGCGACTCAAAGACGTCAGTTTTGTCAGACAAATTTTTCTTTATTCAACTTAGAATGGCAACAAGCTAACGGCCCACCTGATGGAAAGTGGTCAGACAAAATGACGTCAATTTTAAATAATATTACGCTTGGTGTCTGAAAATCGACGTCAATCTGACGAATAATTGCTACCTGGGCAGTTGTTATGAAACTTTGTATATTATTTCCTAGCGCATGTAGGTGTGAAGACGTGACCTTTTCTATAGAAAAGGTATATATATAACTCTAATTTTAACAACGTAATTACAAGCTTTTATTGACCAGTCAACTGTGATATTTTTTAATTAACCACATACTTACTTTACCAGAGGGAGACTTTGTACAAAAGTCGTTTGCTTGGATACCTCTGTCCCATTTGTGTTTCAACCGTAAAGCAGTTGTGTTTGCATGGCTGTGTTTCGGTTTGAAGGGTGGGATATGGCGTGAATTTACAGGGTACAGAGGAATAACACCTGAGTCCTCAGGAATGACAACGCACGGGGGTGTATCATGGGCGAAACAGTATACTCTGTTATGTTTAATAGTACTGCTCATGTCTATAGGCGACAGTTACTACTTCATTAGGTGGGCCGTCAGCTTGTTTGCCATTCTAAGTTGTATAAAAAAAATACAGTTCGTAAAATACTCTTGTAATAGTGTAATACCCATGATAATTAGAATAAAGAATTTGTGTTTTTGGTTTGAGTGATAAAGTACCGTGTAAATAACTAAATTATTGCTATTTAAAACAGTCATAAAATAAGGAATTTATCATCATATCAGCCGTTATCAGTCCACTGCTGAAGATAGGCCTCCCTGATAGATTACCATAAGGAACGGTCCTCAGCTACCTGCATTCACTGACACTCTGTAATACGTTTGAGTTCGTCACTTCATTTACTTGTATTTGTCCTACATTTCATTTTTCCGTGCGGGGTTGTCAATCCAGAACTTTTCTTTTTTTTTTTTTACAACACAGGGGGCAAACGAGCATGCGGCTCACCTGATGGTAAGTGATCTTAATTAAATTCTTCTCTTAATTAAATTAATTAGTCAAAAAATTTAATTTTCGATAGTATTTTTTGTTTTCTATATATAAACGTATCAGTACTGAAGAACTTTTCTAAATGGACCCGTGTTTGATATTCTGGGTTATATTCCAGATCTTTGTTGCTTGGTTTCCCATAATACAGGGTAAGCAATTGGTGCGAATGTGTGATACTTAATATTATTATTGGAAGCATTAAATTTTTTTTATCATTTTTGCACCTACGTTTCTATTATCTATGCCTCTAGAAGGGTCTGGTCTGTTCAAGAATACTGTGATTGATTGTAACTTGGTAGCTATATTTTTTTTCTTTTTACAAATACAAAGTTTGTGATAGTCATTTTATCTATTCATATTTTTTTTTGTAAACTAACTTATATTTGAAAAAAAAAGGAACAGCTGTGTTTCTTGTCTATTCTTCTCAGTCAGTAATTTCATTTCAAAACTGCATGGTGGTTTCATAAAAAAAATACTTTTAAAAAATGCTTATTATTAAGTTTACTTCAATAAAAATTATTTATTATTATTATAATGAAAATATTCAGTTCCACTTCCTCCTAAGGGTTCCTAACGATTTCGATTCCATTTGTATACATTATATCATTCTGATGATGATTGCGGTAAGTAAATAATTACACAACTGTAGGTACAAATAGGTAACATTATAAATAATAGAGCTATGAGGAAAAGATACACAAGTTATTTTTAAGACGATCAATAAATAGGAGATACCGCTGGAGGGTGCTTCAATCACAGACAAATTACATCAAACAGTTTTTTTTTTTACGAGATGAATATAGTAATCAGGGGGAAAGGGATTGTTAGCAATGGAGTTTGACAGCCCCATTGTTGGCAATATGCCCTATAAGGTCGACCTCCACGTGGTTCCCCCTGGATACCATCGTGAACAATTCTTATTGAATTCGTCACGATGGGCTAAATGATCTGCTTCATCCTCACCTATCATCCTTCACTGGTGCCCCGCCGGTGTATACCGATAGCGCGGATAGGGTTACCATTCCATTATCACCCATAAAAAAAGATATATATATATATATATAGTAATCATGCCTCCCTTTACCACTATCGGTACATGCTGGCGGGGTAGCTGTGAGGGATGATATCTGAGAATAAGTGAGAGAATATATACAATAATAAGATCAGTTGGCCGATTGTGATGAATTCAATAGGAATTAACCAAAACGCTTTTAAGGGGGATCGCGTGGATGTCGATCTAACTATATTGTTAATAACGGAACTGCGTGTCTCCATAAAACAATCCCCTCACAGATGATATGAATATCCTATATTGCGATAGCTCAGGTAGGTATCAATCAATAAAATCTTTTGTAGTAATATTTATAGACGTTAGTGTGTAGTAACATAATATAAATAGTATGTAATCATGTATATTAATACCATATACTGTTACTACTCGTGTGAGGGAGGTGCCCTCTAGTTTAAAGACTGTACAATTTATATAACGTATGTATGCAATGTACACAAATCGTATGACTGCCTACTTTTATTTTCGAATATAAATTTAATTCACATGAAAAGGTTTACTGAAAGAAGTCTCTTATTAAAGATAAGATCGCCTTTATAGATTACATTTAAAATTAATTATTTCTTTCATAAATGTTAAAGAATAAAGAATGAAATGTAACAAATTATAATCATTTTTTTCTATAAAAAAAAGACACTTTAATTGCTTTAATCGTCATAAAATTTATATGGAACGATGACAGGAATAATTAATTTTAACGAATGCCAGAAAAAAAGAATTATCTATTCAGATTTGGGAAAGATACAGCGTAAAAAGTGAAAGATGCACAAATTAAACGGAATCTCCTTCTTTTTGAAGTTACTCGAAACCTATAATATATTCTTTATTGCACTTGTAAATTACATGTATATTACATTTATAAATGTTGTGAGCAAGGGTGGACTTATCTCTGACAGAGATCTCTTCCAGTCAACCCGATACAGTTAGAAAGCACGTCCTTAGCAGCTGAAGTGCTACAACTATACCTATATTGGGGGGAAAGGGATTGTTAGTAATGGAGACTGAGAATCCCATTGCTAGCAATATGCCCAACCAGGTCGACCTCCTCGCGGTTCTCCCTGGATACTATCATGGTTAATTTCTGATGAATTTATCATGATGGGCTAACTGACCTGTTTTCATTCTCATCCATCACCCTTCACTGGTGCTCCGCCAGCGTAACCCGTTAGCGCAGGCGGGGTTACCATAGCATTTTCACCCATAAAAAAAACTATACCTATACAACTAAACTTACTTACATGTGATATAATGACCAGAATGAGAACTTTTCGATAAACAAAGCAATCATTGAAAATATTATTGTCAAATGGCGAAGATATTGCATACCTATACCTTACTTCACCAATTGCGATTCAGTTTTGTTGATTCTTTTTACAATTTACTCCTGTGAAAGTATTATACGTATGTTATCTGTGACTATTTTTGTTAACACTGAACACAGTTTTTTTTTTTTTAAATCTTAGATTATTTGAAGTAGATTTAAACTGCAAATGCGAAGGGTCAAGTCAATGCGACATAGGTATAAGATTCAACCCCACCGCATTGCACCATCGCCTATTAAAGTTCATTCCCCTAAGCGAGGGTGTCTGTCTGTCTGTGCGCTATCACCGCTGTACGCATTTTAATGGATTGACTGTGACTGTATACCAAATACTATGGGTATTGAATGAAACTAGATAGGTAGATATAGAAGATGTCAAATTTCCATTTAAGAATGCTATAAATATACTAGTATGTCTATATCAATAAAATCCAGATATATAAATAATGACTTATGACGGATGTAAAAGTGAGTTGGTTTTATTTTTAATTTTGGCTAAACCAATCGTCATAAAATTTGATATATTACATATATCGATTGGCCGGGGTAGCAAGTACTTTTTATCACGGCCAATCGATATATCCCGGTTACATAGACAAAGTCATAGGAAAAAAGTAGTTAGTTGCATAATTCGAATTTTAGATCCAATTTTTTTATACCACAAAGGTGGCAAACAAACATACGCCACGTTTGATGTTAAACAGTCAATATAGCCTATGGATACCTGCAACACTAGCGATGTTTTGAGCGCTTTGCCAACCCTGAAAAAAACTTAATACACCCTTTTCGAAGAACCAATTACTGCAGTCTCTAGAGAAAACCTTGGCTCATTCCACAGCCTGAGCTTTTGGCAGTTATTCAGTTCAACTGTTAATGCATTTCTTTCATACAATTTAGAATAGCTAGTAAGTCTTATTAGGTTTAGACGGTATAGTAGTAACCGTTAGCTATAGATGGATGTAAACATCAAAGAAAGAAGAAGAAATAATTTTATAGTCTTTAGAAAAAATAATATACGGGACGTCACAGTGTATTCTGTAACATCTTTTATATTTATATCTATAGGCGAGGGTTACTACTTTATATATGAATATAAAAATACTTATATAATTTGTAAAATTAAATAAATTAATTTCAATTATTGTCTCACTCCAGGACGTGGCCTTCATAAACCCAGCGAACGTGGTGTTCGTCTACATGCTGGTCCGGGAGCTGGTGGACGGCGAGCGCATCGCGCGCCCTCAAGACCTCCAGGCTGTTGTTCTGACCTGCCTCTACCTCTCCTACTCATACATGGGCAACGAGATCTCATATCCTCTAAAACCTTTCTTAGTCGAGGACTCTAAAGACAAATTCTGGGACCGATGTCTGCTGATCGTCGACCGATTATCCTTCAATATGCTCAGGATCAACTCCGAGCCAGGTTTCTTCACTGAAGTGTTCACGGAGTTAAAGGCATGCGGCACGGTGGAGAGTCCCCCGCCGGCGCCTCCTCACCCCGCTCCCGCGCCCCCTCACGCCCTCACCGCCGCCTGACATACAGAGGTGGCTGTGCTGAGGTTAGCACTTACCGATCGCCCCAGCCGGGTGTGATGTCGGCTCTTCAATACTCAAAGTCTTGGTCAGTCGTCCTCTATTTAGGAAAATGTTAACGTACGTGATGCGCGTGGTGTACATTCCCATGCTTCAGTCAACAAAAAAAGAGCCCTATACACGTTTTATTTTTTAATTGGGCTACATATTTTATAAGTTTTTTTTTCTGTTCTAAGGATATTAGTGTTTGATATTATTAATAATTAAGTTTTATTTCATAGGAGTAATGTGACAAAAAAAAAGTGCTTTGTCAGTAGATGCCTAGGTCATATAAATGGGTGAAATTTTAATAAAGTCCTTGAGTCATGATATTATGGTAACGAGTGAATATTTTTGTAATGAATCTCATTCACATTACAAATTCGTGATTTTCATTTAATACAAGTTAATTTTATATAATTACATAAGGTATAGGTTTACACAATTTAATTAGATACTTATTAAATTTTATTTGTAATTCTAATTCAATTTTACGGTCGCCAATTACGTCGAGTATTCACTAAGTGCATTCCTGTGTGAACAAACGAGCGATTTTATTACATTACAGAGGAATCAGTCAACATGTAAGATGCTCATATAACATGTTATTAATTATTTTACATATTTACCTAGATACAATATAAAATTAGGTAAATTTGTTATATGAAATACAAAGTAAGACAGAGCATGTTAAAAGCTTACTCGAACATGTCTATCACAATACGTTACAAGCAACTTACAGATCAAATAAAAATAAATATATTTTTTCACACATTTTTGGGGGTGTTATTCATTAATGTTGTTGGTGCCAGTAATGTGAGTATGGTATTGTATTATTCGTGAGTAAGCATGAGCAATTTTTAACATTGCTCTCTGTGATTCTAAGTGAATTTCATGTTATTTTCATTAACGGTATCAAGGTGGATAATAAAAAGTTAATAGAATTGTTTTTTTAATGTTTAGTTTTGTCTAGTCATCGTAGAGTGGTAAAGCCTCCCTCTTCATTATTATAGACATTACTTTCTTATTATGTAAGAATCATGTGTGTCTTTATTTAGTTGTTAAATATGCTCGGTTTCCCTCCATTTGTTAATTTTTTTAACTGCATAATAATGCCGTATAAATCCACCTTTATACTCAACAGTCTTCGTTGAGTTGTTAAGATCTTGGAACGTATTGTACTTACTTATCATCATTATTATATCAGCCTATATCTGTCCACTGCTGATCATAAATGATAAGAGGGTGGGGGAGTTTGATAGTTGTTTGGGTTAGTTAAGGTTTTGATAGTTGTTGCCACGCTTGGCAGATGGGTTGACAACTGCAGCTTTGGTGATGTTGAGAGGGGCGCTGCTGCCTATCCGTCGACCTTTAAGTTCCCTTAGTAACCTCTTACGACACCCACAGGAAAGGAAGGGGTGGCCCATTCTATGCCGGGACGACATGGCAACCTACAGATGTGGGATAAAAAGTAGGTATTCATGGGCACGGCATAGATAGTCACTATTGATGTATGCAAATAGAGCTTCGATTAAGTAAACGGTAATGATTGTAGTTGTACTTCCCAAGGATTAGATATCATATGATTCTGCTGTGTATTTGTAAAGATATTACTTGCTCAAAAAATTCAATTACACACTCATCTATGACCTAATTGACGATTGACCAAAACTTTATAAAAAAAAAAATGTTATATACCTAATAGGGAGGCGAGTACAAGTACCAATAAAAGGCAAAATAGTTCTGCGATCACGACGTAAATCAGACGTCTTCGTTATTATTAGATAGAAAGTGATTAATTGGAAAAAAAAACCATTTGAATTAAAAAGAAAATAATTGTACTTAATAGATTTCAGACGACAGTCATCCATAGACAAAGTTATATAGCATAATTCGATATCTAAAATTTTTAGCCAAATTGGCTGAGAATATAACTCGATACCTCTCGCCGTTTGTGGTTGAGTTGACATGGCTTAGATAAAGTGCAACATTTACACCGTGGTATGGGCATACCACGTTAAATTAGTTAATGGTGCACTTTTGTGTTTGTAGGTAATTGTCTGGTAATGTTACTTTCTTACATTGCTGTCAGTGGTATATTAGTCCAATAGTACAGCGGTTAGTTGGTAAGTTAAGAATTTCTTAAAAATGTAGTGAAATGAACGTATTGCCATATAGTTAGATGATATTAGTAAAAATCTGGCAGGCAGGCGGGAGGATGCAATAAAACAAAATGATCAGCTATATTTACTCTGGTAAAACCTTCAATGAAGTGTACGTATTTTAGTGTGAAGACTCGAGGTGGGCTAAAAGCGCAGGATAATTTAATTCGAGGCAATGAAGAACTTATTAAATAACAAATAGGTCAAATTTTGCGAATGATTAAGCGTTTTGTACAGTAATGTCGAATAAAATAATACCTACATTTTAAGTCTATAGCATAGTTTAGAAAAATGGATTGCAGGCACTCGGTCTGTCGGGAACCATACAAAATCAATGGCCTTAGAATATTACAAACACTATAAAATTCAGTACTTATTTCAAGATAAAATTTATAATTATTGTGACTTTAAAAACCTTGTAGTAGTCAAATATTAAATTTGTAGTTTGTCAATATTTCACTTTTTCATGCTAAGGATTTGATTAGATACTAAATTTGAAAAATCAAATTTAGGTAATCTTATTTTCAAATAGCTAATTGAAACAACATTGCCATTAATTTATACAATTGTCAATTTATATCAGCTGCCTGTGACAATAGATTTACCTGCATTGTAATACAAAAACCAAGATAAAAAGACTACAAATATGTATTTACTTAATCACTAATAAATTACTTAAATGTAGAAGTTGCGTGGAAATAATTATACATGAAAACGGATATCAGTAAAAAATCGTACTGTTGAAAAAAAAAAGTTTTTATTATAGTAGGAATATTTGCCCATTATGAAAAATAGGATAAATTCTAGAGGACGCGAGTTATCTGGTGACTTCATTACGGAACTTTATTAAAGTACCTCTATGTTCCTAGGGAACGTAGTTTTTCTTTTAAAAGTCTCATGCCACTTAATGCAAGAATGTTATTTTGATGTAATGTTATATGTATTTTTAATATGTATAAATCACACCTGCCAACCATAATTTTGTAATATGTACTTATTTTAGTGTTTGCTCTATTTAATTTACAATTACTACTCTGATGGCGCTGAAAATCAGCAATCCCGCTAAAATTATAAATGTGAAAATTTGTAAAGATATTTGCATGTTTGACTTGATCGCATTTAAAAGGCTGAATGGATTTAAATGTAATTTGATACACTGGTAGAGCATATCCTAAAAATAGGGTATTGTTATCCTTATTCATGCGGGTATAGGCACGGGATACAGTTACTTTAAATCTATGAAAAACCCGTATCATGATATGCGTTCACACTAATCTCCGAAACCGCTCAATCAAGTTTATTGATATTTTGTAAATGTATTGATTGTTTCAACTTGAAAGATGGGCAGTTTCATTCACATAAGAAAAATGGACCTTGTAGGTGGTAGGGGGCAACACAACGTTTGCTAAGTCAGCTAGCCTACTATAAAATATTGTCTAGGCACCGTACCGAGTGCCTCTGTGCGTGGAGTTATTTAGTCAAGTGTGTGTCATGAGGGTGGTAAATTGTAAGTATCTATAATATAAAGAAATCTCATTAAACTGTTCCAAGTCATTAATGATTAGGTGAAAGTAGATGTCTGTGATGTATTGTACATTAGAATTTGTGTTTGTGATATATGTTCTGTTTTATATTTATTGATATTATTATTATTTTTTTCTGTGAAATGTTGTAATATTTATAGGTATAAATTTAAATGTGGTTAGAGTCACTATGGCAATAATTTCACTTCTTATAAGTTGATTTAGTTGATATTATATATATACACGATGTTGATGCCGTCTGTATCGAATACCTGCCAAGTAAGGATTGTACCTAACATTAATCGTGTTATTTGTGAATAATTCAATTATATAAGTGATTATTTTTCAATTTAAACCATAAAGTTTATTTTTTAAAATATTTTTTATTAAAAAATAATGTTTCGATTTTACATTCCTGTTACGTACTAAGTCGATATGTGGTGTAGGTATATGTAAGTACAAACTGTACCTACATCGATATTCTGTGTGTGAATGTGCATAACATTAACAAAGGTATTGCCGGTCAGATACCTAACTCTAACATTATCCATGTAACTCACGTTTGTTAATTAATCTATTGTAAATATACCCAATTATTAAAAAAAAAAAACTTTCGTATATATAAGTCTGTAGTTTTATTTATCAAAATACCTATTTTATGATACTTAAAATGGCAAAAAAGCTGATGGGTCACCTGATGGAAAGAGGTAAACGTCGCCGTGCATATCACATAATATACTGCAACGTCTATGGTATACCTCATGCATTGCTTTTCTCGAGGATTACAGTGTTATGCCTTCGTACCCTGCCATTTCATTGCCATATCTCAGCCATCAATGGTCGGTTTTAAACACAGCCATCTGCTTCAATCTACACAGATTTGCATGGGTACCTCTATATCATTTAAAAATTGTATGTATATACGATTATTACATTAATAACAAGAGGTAATGACGGTATTTCATTTGTCAATTTAGATTGATTATCGAATGTCATTAAAACCAATATATACTATAAGGATTATAGCACATAATATCTAGTAATGACGATAACAGCATAAGGGGTAAGTACTTATCGTGAATTTAGTTCTGTAATTTAACAATATTTATTACATTTAAACTGTTACCTTTAAACTGAGTAAGCATCTATTGACTTTTATCATTAAGTTAAAAATTAAAGATTGGCTTTACCTTTCATCAGGAGTAGCTGTAATTTATTTTTTACTCAAGTTAATAGAGAAATTAAAAGGTATTAATAATTCCATAAATAAGGACAACTAAATTTAATTTTATTAGTCAAATTAGTAATGAAATTAAATTATCTGATCATTAGAAATTGTTAAAAGAAAAATTGGATAGTTTTGTTGGACAATTTTTCCAATTTTTCTTTGTACAAAATTTTTATTAGGACTTCAATGAATATTTTAAAAATAAAAATTAGTGGATTTTGTCCAGCTATTCTTAATAATATATTTAGTGATTAATTTTTATTTATAAAGATCTAAGATATCTAAATATAAACGTTACAAAATATGTTTTTTATAAATTATCTATAGTCGAACTATTTATCTTTTTCGAATTGTGTAGATAAATCTTTAGTACCACTTTAGTACGTTATACTAAGTTTATGGTTGTATCCAAGATTGCACTTAATTGCCTGAAATTAAAAATTTCATGAGATTAGATAAGATTCTTAATTTAGTTTTGTTGTTTATAGTTTCAAAATGTATCCAGACATTTGAGTATAGACTAAGAACTTATAAGTCCTTTTACTACGGTCTTGAAGTAGTGTCTAGTCTAGTAGAAGAACTGTCAAAGTCAAAGCTGTCAATGTGGCAGTTGTCATAATTTAGCGCTTTTTAAACTTCACTCTTTTTTCGACAATTCTTTGCAAACTATAGCTATTAGTATTGAAGTTAATAATTCTTGGTATTCAGTTGCCAGTATTTACTGTCCTACCAATAGTACACCTAGTTTTACTAAAGCCAAATTTAAGTTCTTTTTGGAGTCTCTTCCTAAACCCACTATCATATCTGGAGATTTAAATGCACATCATACTATGTGGGGTTGTACCTCCACTAATACAAGAGGTAAAGACATTCTTGATTGTTTAGATGAATGTAATTTGGTACTATTAAATGATAAGCAAGTTACTACTGTTGGCTCTCATATTTGGAGACCCAATGGCCTTGATTTAACTATGGTATCCCCATCCATATCATTAAAATGCGAGTGGTCGGTTCATGATGATCCGTTAGGAAGTTATCACCTGCCGACTTTTACTAAAATAAACACAAAGAACTCTTCATCAACTCCGTCAGGTGAACAACATGCTCCTATAGATGAAGTTAATAAACTTTTGTTAAATCGTATAAACCTACGTCTCGTTAATTGGGATCTTTATTCTGAAACTGTTAATCGATTACTTTTGGATTTCGAGTATGATGTCAATGAACCCTTAAACAATTACAATAGGTTCTGTAAAATTATTTTGACAGCTGTGGAACGTTCCGTTCCACGTAGGAACTTATCAAATAGCGGTGCAAATACTTCAAAGAGGCACAAACATATTGCAGTACCTTGGTGGAATAACAGGTGTGCGACAGCTGTCAATGATAGTAAAGCGGCTTACCTTAGGTTTAAACAAAATCCAACTCTCGATAATTACATAAATTTTAAAAGAGTTCAAGCTGTTAAAAAGTTAGTAATTAAGCAAGTAAGACAACAGGGGTGGCAGGAATTTTGTTCCAAATTTAATAGATTAACACCAATTTCCACTGTTTGGCAAAATATGAGAAAACTAAATTCAAAACATCGTCAAAATCATTTTAAAGATATATCATGGGTCAATGATTTTTTACGCAAATATACTCCTGATTTTGTACACTCACCTTTTGATGACAAACAGTTTAATTCTGTTAATTCATGCCCAAAATTTCTCACTGACCCATTCTCAATTGATGAAATATCCAGTGCAGTAAAATCTAGAAAAGATACAGCTAGTGGCCTTGATCGCTTAACATACAATATGTTTCGATTGCTGAATAAAATAAACCTTACTAAACTCTTACAAATTTTTAACGATTTATGGAAGGACTGTATTATCCCACCAGAATGGAAAATGGATTGTTTGATTCCAGTAATTAAACCCGGTAAAGATCCTACAAATTTCGACTCCTATAGACCTATAACATTGACGTCCTGTGCAGGCAAATTATTCGAACAATTAATTAAACAGCGTTTAGAGTTCTTTATTGAAAGTAATAGTATATTACCATCGAATCAATTTGGTTTTCGCCGTGGATATTCAGCGCGCGAAAGTTTAGCGAACTTCTATGTCGACCTTAGTACTGCTTTGAATAACGATGAATATGTTCTATCTGTTTTTTTAGATGTCGTAGGAGCTTTTAACAATGTAAATTTAACAGTTCTATCTTCGATTTTATCCTCATTTCTTCCAATGAAACTTATCGAATGGATTTATAATTTTCTTAGTAATAGAGAAGTGTATGTTAAAGTAAATAGTAAATTAATAGGACCTAGGTTAAGCTCTAAAGGAGTATGTCAAGGTGGTATTCTAAGCCCGCTACTATATATTTTATATATCTATAAACTTAATTCAATTTTAGGAAACAGTGTGAACAACTTGCAATTTGCCGATGATTTATTAATTTATATAAAAGGAAAGAATATTATTGATATGCAATTAGTGTTAAATGAGTCATTAAAAAGACTTGAGAAATATTTTTCTCTTCTTTCCCTCGATATTAGTTTAACCAAAAGTAAAGTAGTTGTTTTTCATCAAGTTCATAAATATGTTCCATTAATGAATATTATATATAATAATCAAACTCTTCCAACAGACTGTAGCGTTAAATTTCTGGGGGTAATTTTTCATCAAAATTTAAAATGGGATCTATACGTTGATTGCTTAGTAGATCGTGCTTTAAGAGCCACTAATATAATAAGATCTGTAATTGGTCGTAACTGGGGAGCTGATCCTAAAATTATCCTTTTACTTTACAAATCTCTTGTTAGAAGTAATTTTGATTACGCTTTCTTTTGTTATGCCTCAGAACATAAATTAGTAGAAAAACTCGAAAAAATTCAAAATATGAATTTAAGACTTATTTTAGGTGCTATGTATACTTCTCCAATTATCTCAATGCAAGTAGAATGTAATTTGCCTCCTATCCTTCTTCGTTTCGAATACCTAAAACTCAAATTTCTCTTCAAAGTTTTTTCAGTTTCCAATAACCCACTCATACTCAAATTATTAAATTGCCCCATTTCTATGTTTTTGAATAAAACTATTGTCAATGATTTGAATTTACGAGATGAATATAACATCTATAGTAGTAAGATACTTCCTTGTTATAATGGCCTTTATGAGAGTAAGTTCTGTAAGATCAAAATTGTTATACGTAAAGACATAAAAGAAAAGCACGATATGTATGAGACTTTATCAGAATTTATTGACTACAGGCAGATATATACAGATGGTTCCAAAAATGCACTTAGCACTTCAGTGGCTTTTTACGATTTGTCAAATAGATTTGGTCACGGTTATAAAATTTCAACTTTGGCTAGTATTTACACAGCAGAAGCAAAAGCTATATTTTTAGCATTAGAATACATAGAAAAACAGGTACTATATTCGAAATGGATTATAATTACAGATAGTATGAGTGTTCTTATGGCATTAAAAAATAACACATTCATTTCATCATCAAACTACTTAATTCAAGAAATTCGTAATAAATATTATCATCTCTGTACTATATATGGAAAAGATATTATCTTCATCTGGACCCCTTCACATATTGGAGTGTTTGGGAATGAACAAGTAGACACTTTGGCTAAAATTATTAATTCAAGTGCTGCTCGTGTTCAAGATTTACCCCTTTGTTACTCAGATTGTAGTATTGGAATACATAAAATCGTTACAACTAAATGGGAGGAGCATTGGACTCAAATATTACAGACTAAAGGCAAATGGTACCGCAAAATTAATTGGCGTATTGGAAAACCGTGGTTCTGCAAAGGAAAGGACACAAACAGAAAATTTTACACCAATATTTGTAGATTACGAATCGGCCACGGACATTTCAACGAACACCTGCACCGAATGGGCATGATCGCTTCCCCATCATGCACATGGTGTAACTCAAATACAGCCCAATCTCTACATCACCTTTTTTTGATTGCTCTGAATTTGTCATTCAAAGACACATTATGTTTGACGAACTTAGGATTATCTTCAAAAAACCCGAAAATATCCCGCACTCAATCCCGCTTCTCTTAAGATTTCCTTCTTGTTTCAAAGCTATTTTCACTTATATTACTACAACATTCAAGGAGCTATAAGAATACTTTTATTGAATTGCAAGACAATGATTTTTTATAATTATTTATTTTTAATTTGATAAATCCACTGGTTTAAGAAAACTCAAGAAAAGATATTTATGAAAATGTACTTACCGGATTTGACAAATGAAATATTGAAGATTATGACAATAATTGAAGCGACATTAGAAAAATAAAATTCCAGACAAATTATCTTTTTGAAGACTAGGCAGCATGGTCTCCGACCTTAGCCTGTTCCAAACGGAACAAACGTACTAAAAAAAAAAATTAGCGCTTTTTATTACTTTAAATAAACTTTGTTTTGTTTACTTTTCCTTTTTAAGCTTTATTTTTATAGTTATTTCAATATTCAATAAGAATTTAATGAATTACCAACTAATAGTATTTTTCTTTTAACATAAAAAAACGTAACACTATATTAGGTTTATAATATACAACTAATTTTCTAACTACAATGAGTGATTTTCCTGATCCTGATGAAGAATATGAACTTATGTATGCTGATGAATTGGAATTACTTCGAGATATAAACGAATCTGACGGTAAGGTTTATACCAATTATTATTTTTCTAGCTTGCGTTTTTTTTTAATGCCGCATCTAACCTCTTCCTATTCTTTTATGTTTATATTTTTTTCTATTGTGCCTAGCTTTTATTTTAGTCCTTGTGTACTTTTAGGAACCAATTCCTGGTTAGTATTCTTATTGCCATTTCAGAATAGTTATGTTAGTTTTTAACAATTTTTAGTAACTTCAAGCAAGAGTTTAATCGCGAAATTCAATTCGACTGGGCAGGTTTTTTAAAACTACGCTATATCATCGTTTGGTAGGCGGGTTGGCAACTACAGTTAGGCTTTGTTGATGTTTTAATCTTGTAGATTATTATACTCATTCATAATAATATAAAAAATCAAACAAACTGATTTCATCTATTAATTTTTTCTTATTTCTTTGTGCTAAGTTCTCCATTTAAAAAAGTTACAAAACACTAATAGTTAATATAGATTTCTGGAAGGTTTTAGTTTCTATAAATAAGAAGGTGACTATTTTCGCAGCTTCATCCATCTTGAAAGTATTTTCTCACATTTCCATTGGAAATGACTAATAGTTATTATTATGTTTATCTAATCTGCAGATTCAAATGCTGTAAAAAGAAAGCAATTGCCAGCAAAAAGGAGCCTTGACTTTTCCAGCCCTGTTATAAATAAAACTCAAATAACACAAGGAAGCAATGATATTGTATCTTTTAATAATAGTCAACCTATAAGTCAAAGTTTACAGCCATTAGACGATTATTTAACACCAAAGAATGCATCAAATAAACGAACAGCTGATGATCTTTTTGGGGACATAAATGATATAGATTTTGAAGATATAGAATTGCCAAGTAAGAGACAGAAGACAGAAGAAGAGAATGATTTGGAACTAATAAACAGGATCTTAGAAAGTAGAAAGCTTAAACAAAGCCTATTAGAGCCATCTAGGGTAAAGAATGATTTTCAGCCAACATACTTATCAAAGGAGAATCTGTCACTGAATATACCAAGGTAATGTTTATTACATAGTTTGTTTTTCAACTGACATGTTTGTTACCTCATAACATTTATAAACTTGGGGAATCCTTTTTGTTATTTGAAAGGATATTATACTTTATTAAAATCAGTTCAGAAATAAAATTTTTAATCAAAATGCCATGATTGAATTCTGTGTTTTCTTGTTTTGTGGAAACAAATCTAGTTATTTTTTTTTACTTATTTTTGTTAAGGCTGAAGTTTACCTATGCTCTATTGTATTGTAGAATGATTTTGGTAAAAAGTTACTAAAGTCATAGATTAAAAATGACTAAAATATAATTTATAGGTATAATAAAAAGTTACCACGCTTAGCAGGGGGATTGGCAATTGCATTTAGGCTTTGACGATTGTTTAAAAAATAATATTTGTAATCTGTATATGATGATGAATTTAAGATACTATATGTGACTGCTCCTATTCATTCATATCAAATGGAATAGTGTCCCCTGCATAACAATAATGCAGCCTGCATTATTGTTATACACTGGTGGGCACCAGTAAGAGATGATAAGTGAAGAAGCAGGTCAGTGGGTCCATCATGACAAATTAAATTATAATTAACAAAAATGGTTTCTAGGAGGAACCTATTTTTAACCTATTTCTCATGAGGAATGGAGATTAACTAAATATACAACCTATATTGCTAGCAATCGTAACTAACTAAGCACAATATATCAATATAAGACAGGGCAGAAAATTTTGAAATGAAACCCTGTACCTGTGCCGTTGTGTTTATACTAGGTTAATATCCTCTTCTTCTTAGGGCAAATTCATGCCTAATAGTGGGATGTTAATGGGTTATTATGGATGAATGGTTAATCTGTTTTAACTTTATGTTTTTAAATGTTCCAGATGGCCATTCATGCCTCTTACAAATTCAGATGGTCAACGAATTTATGTAAAGTTAGAATCTGAGGAATCTTGGGATAGTTCATTGGGTATAACTGATCAGACATCATTGCACTCAACATTTGCAAAGGCATGGGAAGAGGCCCGTAGAGTTGTAAGTATTTGATTTTCCATAATAACAATTGTTATTTTACATTTATATACTGCTTACTTTTATCACTACATATTATAAAGCAAAGTCCCACACTGCATCCATCTGTATATTTTTATTAATTCAAAAACTACTGAAAGGATTTTCATGCAATTTTTATTTATCAACAGAGTGATTCCTAAGGAAGATAAGGATGTATAATTAATTAAGGTTAAATAAGTTATTTAGATGGATAACATATTTGTAAGAAATAAAATACATTAAAAATATTCCAAGTAGTGTGGTAATACATTTAAATCTAATCTATACTGGACGCAGCAAACTGATACAAAAACTGTAAATATATATGGTTTATCATGGCTATATATGTACTTATATATTGTAACAAGACTATGTAACCTTGTCCTCCAGTAGTTACCATGCTTGGTATGCATGTTGATAACTACAGTTAGGCTTTGGTGATGTTTTAAGAGGGATGCTGCTGTTCATCCCACAACCATTAAGTTCTGTTAATCACCTCTTACAATATCCACAGGAAAAGAAGGGGTGGGCCATTCTATGACAAGTCCACATGGCAAATATAATATTTTTTATTGCCCAGTAGGTATATAAGGATATAATTAAATTTTCCAGTTAGAAGAAAAGCAAAATCAGAAACCTGAAGAGGCAGAACAGCCCATACAGGTTTTAGAAACTGACGCCAATAATAATTTGCTGCTGGAGAAATATCGCCCGCAGTCATATTTGGATCTGCTATCTGAGGAACCAGTCAACAGGGCTTTGTTACATTGGCTTCACTTGTGGGATAAGGTGTGACTATATTTTTTTTATTTTTGCCAGTTTTATAGAGAATATTTGTGATTGTCAAATTAGTTTGTCAGGAATACATTGTATTGCCAGGTTAAATCAAAAGTCATGGCATTATTTTTTATGAACCTAAATATTTTACTCTATTGTCAAGATGTCAGAGATAGAAAATGTACATATACATCTTATGTTATATAATGTTTTGAATTAATATTTCACAATTAATGACATTGTACTAGATTTATGCTTTCAAAAAAATATGTAAAAGTTTTTTTTTATTCCAATTTACAGATAGTATTTAATAAAGAAGTGAAGACATCGGAACCACAGCAACGCAACAGTTTCAGCAAGCGTACTGGCCAGTTTCAATTGACGAATAAGTGGAAAGGCAAAAAAGAAGTAGAACCGGAGATTGATGAAGATGGAAGACCACACCATAAGGTGGCGCTGTTGTGTGGTCCACCTGGTGTCGGAAAGACCACTCTTGCGCATTTGCTGGCTAAAATATCTGGTAAGTTTTCTGATATTAGGTGCAAAATAGAGTTCTGTTTTAGTGACATTCTAGAAAATGGATGTTAAATAAATTAATTGTATTATTGGTATTATTTTCAAATACTTTGAAATATATACTTTAATGTTATTAAAATAACATTAAGTCATTAAACTAAATAAGATAAACAAAAAATGGTTATCTTGTTAAATATGTATTGTATTATTTTGAAAGCATGAAAGACACAATTTAAATGTTCAAGACACGTGGGATTTATGACCCATATTTTTTTGGTCCTTTAACCCGGATATAGTGATTCGCAGGTTTACTTTACATATGAAATCTTACAATCTCTCACTTTAGTACTATTTTCCTGTGTTCTCTCTTCGTTTTCCTTCGTCATTTTTTTCTGTTGTATGTATGCTGTTAAGTATGTGTATGTTATGTATATATTTAATTGTGTATATATTATATATGTATGTGTATGTATGTATGTATGTTATGTATATATTTAATTGTGTATATATTATATATGTATGTGTATATATGTATGTATGTATCTATATATGTTTGTATATGATAATATTTATATAATAGTGCGCCACCTACTCTTTGTCTTTTTCTCAATGTCCTCTACCCAAAGGTTGTCTGGAAGAGATTGCTTAGCGATAAGGCCGCCTTTTGTATCACTTCTCATTAATATTTACTGTATTTGTTATTTCTCTTTTTACTTGGTGCAATAAAGTGTAAATAAATAAATAAATAAATGTATTACAAAATTTTAAAGTGTTTGTTTGTATTAGGATACCGGCCAGTGGAACTTAACGCATCAGATGAACGTAGCGTGGAGGCGTTTCGCTCGGCGCTACAGGCCGCTACACTCATGCGGTCTGTACTCGACAAGGACAGGAGACCCAACTGTCTCATACTAGGTTAGAGAATAAACTTTAAAATTATTTTAATATCATTGATATTCGTATTTGGTATGCACATACACTGCGCAGATCTTATCCGCTATTGGTAAAATAACTGCAAAATTTGTCTGCTTGTTGGTCCCATTTGGGTTACTGCTACGAAGTAGCGATGTTTGACTGACTGTATTTAGATTTGAAAGATGAGATATGCTAATAAAATTACAGGACATGGAGATATAACACCTTAATTATCTGTCAATAGGCATCGGTCACCATTTTCCGCCAAGTGGACAGCCAACTTGTTTTTATTCTAAATTACATAGTAAATATACCTTTTTTCTAACCTAAATAAAGTTAGGATATGCAATTTTTAGATGTTAACACTTATTTAATGCATTGCTAATTGGATAATGCAATTCATGTATTACAGATGAAATAGATGGCGCTCCACTACCCACAGTAGAGTTACTAGTGAAATGGTGTACGGCAACAGTGGCTGAGGGAAAGAAGAAAGCGAAAACTCACCCCCTGCGTAGACCGGTTATAGCTATATGCAACGACTTGTATGCCACGTCGCTAAGGCCGCTCAGGTATATTCATATTAGGTATTTAAAAAAAATTTAGACGAGTCTCTTTGTACATGCGTGCGTTTGATTTTTAGATGAAAAAGATATAAAAAACAAATGGTCGCAGTACTTGCGGTGTTTCAGGATATTATTTTTTAAGTTATATATTTTTTAACAAGCTGACGACTCACCTGATGGAAAGTGGTAACCGTTGCCTATAGACATGAGCAGTACCATGGACATAACAGAGTATACTGTTTCGCCCATGATACCCCCCATGCGTTGCCATTATGTAGTAGTATGGGTTACATTTTAATGAACTTACTTTATTTGTCATTATTGAAAATTATTTCTACATCACCTGAGAGCCTTCTTGAGGGTGCTGCACCTCTAAATGAAAATATCTTTCAGGCAAATTAATAGATTATGTGATTAGTGTTAACTGTTCGGCACCAAATCTGCGAATTGCAGTGTAGCGAAACGTGCGTGGACGAAATGGCAGTCGGAGATTGATGGCTAATATGGAAGCTTGTAGAACTTTAACAATACTAGTCACTGTTCGAGTGTTGGCAGTCGCATATAAACTAATAGTAGTGGAATTAAACAAAATAATTCTAATCAAATAACCAAAACAACGATAATCTGGTCAGCTATTGTATTTATAGTAAATGAACATAAATTTAAAATATGATGTATGAGGCGTAGATAAATTGTATTGTACTGTACTGTCTACAAGGCGAAAGAGAAACAAGGTTGATCTCTATGTGGTTTTTTTTGACTTGAGTTCATCTTCATCGTGTCATCCTGCCGGTGCGTCGCTATTGTAAACCGTTAGTATAGATGGGTGCTTCATTGATCCATTTTTTTTTCGTTGGGTGAAAATGGTATGGTAACCCCGCCTACGCTAACGGTATACGCCTGCGGAGCACCAGTGAAGGGTGATAGATGAGAATGAAAACAGGCCAGCTAGCCCATCACGATGAATTCATTAGGAATTAACCATGACAGTTTCCAGGGGGAACCGCGAGGAGGTCGACCTGGTTGGGTATATTGCTAGCAATGGGATTCTCAGTCTCCATTCCTAACAATCCCTTCCCCCCTCATTGATCCATTGAAACTGTTTACAGGTCAGTGGCGCTCGTGATACAGGTAGGGGGCGCGACGAGCGAGCGCGTGGTGCGGCGGTTGTCGCGGATCGCGGCCGGGGAGCGCGTGGCGGCGGCGCCGCGGACACTCGCCGCGCTGGCGGCGCGCGCGGCCGGCGACCTGCGCGCCGCGCTGCACGTACTGGCGCTAGTCCGCGCCCGCGTCGGCGCCGCCGGGAGACAGGTACCTTAACATATAACTTAGTTACCAGAGGGCGACCTTGCACTACGAGTAGCTGGTACTCGCAAACAGTAACTTGTACAAGGAGAAAGTTCTCGATTTATCTGTGTTTTACCAGAGGGAGACTTTGTACAAAAGTCGATTGCTTGGATACCTCTGTCCCATTCGTGTTTCTACCGTGAAGCAGTTGTGTTTGCATGGCTGTGTTTCGGTTTAAATGGTGGGATATGGCAGTGAATTCACAGGGTACAGAGGAATAACACCTGAGTCCTCAGGAATGGCGACGCATGGGGGGTATCATGGGCGAAACAGTATGTGTGTGTACTGTTATGTCCATGGTACTGCTCATGTCTATAGGCGACGGTTGCCACTTTCCATCAGGTGGGTCGTCAGCTTGTTTGCCATTCTAAGTTGTATAAAAAAAATTAATAGTCGTCAACTTTTTGTTTGAAATTAGTTTTATGATTTTATTGTTAAAAGTTGTTACATTAGTACATATTATATTTTAATGTAATAACTACCGGTTTAGTTTACGTGTATTTTAGTCGAAAAAGCTCAACTAGTTTCGGGACCATCTAGGCCCCTTAGTCATGACCGAATTTAATGCGAGCGAGAGCTGTAGGCGTTCACGGCAAACCGCAAGTAATCGTAAGTTAAATTGGTAATTATTATATTAACATAAAAACTTTTACGATAACTATTTTCTTTCTAAAAGTTAACTATTTAAACCAATTGGTACGATTTCTTTGTAATTTAATATAATTCTACTCTCTTGAAATCACTTTCTAAACCGTCAATAGATTTATCACTACCATTTGTAAAAGACATAAAAATCTTTGATATTATTTGCAGCTCAAAATGGAAGACGTAGAAAACGCAGCAATAGGAACAAAAGATTGCCACAAAACACTAATGCAAGCCCTGCAAGCTGTGTTTACTGTGAACGATCAAAATCCAGATGAAATTATGAAGACTATTCAGGCAGCCGGAGAATATGATAGGTAATACTAGTTTTTACAGACGACTTTATCTGCATGACTGAAATATATTGCTTGATATTGTATATTGAATGATGATTGGTCGAGCGTAATGCGCCAAGAAATCAATTAAACTAACTCATATATAGGGAGACTTTGTACAAAAGTCGATTGCTTGGGTACCTCTGTCCCATTCGTGATTCTACCGTGAAGCAGTTGTGTTTGCATGGCTGTGTTTCGGTTTGAAGAGTGGGATATGGCGTGAATTTACTGGGTACAGAGGAATAACATCTGAGTCCTCAGGAATGGCAACGCATGGGGGGTATCATGGGC
Source organism: Galleria mellonella (assembly GCF_026898425.1). Taxonomy (NCBI): domain Eukaryota; kingdom Metazoa; phylum Arthropoda; class Insecta; order Lepidoptera; family Pyralidae; genus Galleria; species Galleria mellonella. Next base: position 1,057,533 of record NW_026442061.1, read on the forward strand.
GAAACAGTATACTCTGTTATGTCCATGGTACTGCTCATGTCTATAGGCGACGTTTACCACTTTCCATCAGGTGGGCCGTCAGCTTGTTTGTCATTCTAAGTTATATAAAAAAAATATATATATATACATATTTGTCATGCCTGTCTCCCATTGGGGTAGACAGAAAGAATTGAACGTCAAGTGGGTTCACACACACAATTAATTTTTTCAAACTAACAGTTTCACATAATATTAACGGTAGCAAAATAAAATAGTTCTGTTTAAGTAACCATTCTGATTTTTTTAATGGGATGAAAAATGACGTAGTAACCCTACCTGCGCTATTAATATACGCTCGTGAGGTACTAGTGAATGATAATAAGTGAGAATGAATTCAAATTAGTTAGCTTATTGTGACGAATTCATCAGAAACTAAACATATTGGTGGTTTGCCATTGAAACCACGTGGAGGTCGACCTGAAAGGAAGGGTATATTGCCAGCAATAGGAGCGTCGCTTTTATTTATTGACTATCATCTTTCCCTGAAATTGTAATTATGGTATAGTAGATAGATAGTAGCAGTCTGTAATTCCTTATTCAGTAATTTAAGGAAATTTAATTCATTTTCCAGATTAGTGGATGGAATATTCGAGAATTACCTGTCCAGCCGTGTGGACGGGCGGCTTTTAGTGGCGTGCGAAACGATGTCGTGGCTGCGGTTGCACGACACAGTCAGCTCTTGGACTATGCGCACCCAGAATTATTCCTTGTACAGCCTCCTGCCGCTGTGTGTCGCTAGGTGCCATGCTGTGCTCGCGACTAGAACTCCGCTTAGGGTTAAGTTCCCTATGCAGGCGCAAGAGGTGAGTGTGATTTACAAGCTTTAGTATATAAAATTTTTCTGTTCAAAAATTTCTATTTAGTTTTTAACCTCTTTGCGTCCGTTGATGAAGAAATTTGCATACTTATATAAGTTCAGTGAAATATAATAATATATTACGGCATCGTCGAGCTGGTCTGATGATGAAGACGGAAGGTGTCCTTAGCAACTCCTAAAATATTCATGATGCATGAAAAACCCGTAGTGTTTCAATCCTGTAATTTATCTGAATAAAAACTAAACCTGTGTAGTGCCTAAAGTCTAATGTTGAAGCCTAAAGGTTATAAAAACATGTTAATAAAAATGTTTTTAAACAGACTTGTTTATACAATAAAATAAATACAAACACCACATCTCATGCTCGTTCCTTATGGCAGTCTATGAGGGAAGCTTATGTCCAACAGTGGATGAAGAATGACTAAAATTATGACTGTGTTTCATGGTAGTTTCTTATGGAAATGATCTTTAAACTGATATAGGCTAGTCCCATGTTCAGCATATATTCGGTATATTGAGACATTAGTCATACTCTTTGTTATGAAAAATCAGCCAAAACTCATCTGGGCGCATAACCCATAACATCCACATATGAACTAGTTTACTACAAATATTTTCCAAATTGATTTGAATGTGAATCGAATCTGGGATTTACGCGTATCACCGTAATTACAACTACGTTACAGAGATCGTCATTAAAAAAAAAAAAAACAGGAATTTGTACAGGTACCTATTTATATATAATTTATTTTGGTACATACCAGACATATGCTCCCTTAACACACGCAGTACGGTTATTAAATAATATTATAAACATAATTGATATATTTAGTAGTAGCCAGCCAAAGATATTGGAAGCGGCTCACAAATATCTGGAGTCGGGTTAAATACATTTATTATAACTTTGTATGTTAGCACACTAGATTTATAACACTGATTTGGTTTTTGCTGTTATAATGTTATAATTATTTTTAATGAATAAATATAAAATAAAATATTTATTGACCGTTATAAAGAGTAACTTATGTTTTTTCTCCATCCCAATTACTCTATGTTAAATTTAATAACAATTCGTTAAGCAGTTTTAATATCTCTAAATAGTATAAAGTGGCTGTCTATGTGTGTTCCTTCGCTTCCTTTTCCTCACGCAATGTATTTTGATACAACTATCATATATTTAGTTTTTTATTTTTTTTTATTTTACTAGTTAATATTACTATAATATATAAAAAAATGTGTATATCTCTACAGATGTACAGGAAAAGGCAAGAGTTGGAGTGTATACTGCAGTCAGTGTACGCGGGCTGTGCGCCCTCTGTCGCCCTCAGCAGGAACTCGTTACAACTGGATGTGTTACCGTTGTTGCCATATCTGCTGTCGCCCAAGTTGCGTTCAGCTAATGTACAAGTAAGTGTTAATTATTATGAACTAGTCTTTACATACGACTTTGTTCGCGTGATCGGAATTTATTGATTGGTCCGGATAAAAATAAGTCTATGTCATGTTGCCCTGTTTATCTCAAATAGCAGGTACTTGCCAGGTTTTGTGACTGTTTAGTGACTGTTTACATTAAACAGTAACAAACATACTGACTTTTACATTTATAGTATTAATAAGGATTTAAATAATGAAATTATGTATAGTAATTAGCTTAGGTGTTCTTTTTTAATTATTCGAACCTACCAATGTTTAGATAGGTCAAATAGACTCTATCCTATGTTACGTTACTATATCCATTGTTATTTGAATTCGTTTAGTTGTTTAATTGTAATTGACTAACAAACATTATCTTATAAAAATATCTTCTAAAACTTTTATATAAATATTTATATTATTATTGGAAATAGTTAAGAATGGCAAATTGCACTAATAAATGATGTAAAGTCGAAATAAGCTAATTTAATATCAGGTCTTCCCCATAGAAGTGATTTAAGTCCTTACAGAATGGAAATGTTTCTACAATGAAAATGCTTCAATTATAATTTTTAGACTTAATTACTATACTTACCACCATATCAGCCATTAATTGTTCGCTGCTGAACGTAAGCCTCCCCCTATGGGGGGGGGGGGAGGGCGCTTGCCATTAGTTGCCACATTTTCCAGGCAGGTTAGCAACCGCAGTTAGGCCTTGGAGATGTTTAAGAGGGATACTGCCGCCCATCCCTCGTCCATTTACTTTCCTTAGTCTCCCTCTTACACCCACGGGAAAGGAAGGGGTGGCCTATTCTATGCCGGGACCACACGGCAAATTAGTATACCTAATTCTGTTGAGAATAGAAGCATTTTCATAGTAGAAAGCTCTTTCAGTACCTCATATTTATTTCCATGTTCCATTTTTAGCATTGTATATATATATATATATTTTTATGCAACTTAGAATGGTAATGACTTATAATGTTTCGTCAACTTTTAATCTATTTATATCTTCGAACTAACCTAGTGCATGACCTTTATTTATTTTTTGTTTTATGGTTGAATAAAAATGACCTATTGTTTTACAGTTGTGCAGCGAGAGCGAGCGGCGATCGCTGACTAACTGCGCGGCAGCAATGTGTGACTACGGCCTGCAGCTGGTCCCACGTCGGCAGCCCGCCGGACTGTTCGCGCTCGAGCTAGAACCTGACGTCTATAAAATCGCCTTCTTTGGTAATTACTTCTATAATATGACCAACTTGTCTATGAGGAAGGAAAGAGATTGTTAGTGGGATTTAGCAGCCCTATTTATAGCAATATAGGGTAATTCAGGTCGATTTCCACGGAAGTCAAATCCTCTTGGAAGTCATCATAATTAATTCTTGTCGAATTCGTCATGATAGCCCAACTGACCTCTATTCATCCTTACTGGGGCCCCGCCAGCGTATATTGACAGCGCAGGTGGGGATTACCATTTAATTTACACCCATTAAACAAACGTGTCAATGAAGCACATCAATATAGAGGTAGGAATCGTTAGTAATGCGGATTTATATAAAAATATTAATAAATAACACTAAACATACTACATAGCGCTCTCTAGTCCCAATTTAAGCAGAGCCTGTACTATAGCTTTTTTTTTTATGGAGGATAATAAAATGATGACCCCGCCTGCGCTAACGATATATGCTAGCGGGGCACCAGTGATAAATGATAGGGATGAAAGGATACGTCAGTTAGCCCATCGTGATGAATACACCTGGAATTTAGAACGATGGTTTCCAGGGGAACCATGTGGAGGTCGACCTGATAGGGTATATTACTAGCAATGGGACTGGTAGTCTGCATTACTAACAATCCCCTTCTCCCCTTCTTTGATTCGGTTATTGGGATTTGTATGAAATTTGGTACTTGGGTAGCTTATATCCTAACATAGCACATAGGATATTTCATGTACTGATTCTCGTGGGCAAAACCACGGAATACACGTAATTTGATTATAAACCTATTGTGTTGAACTTTATCTCGCTTACACTGTTTAGTAATGTTAGTTATTTCACAGTTTATATTGAAAATTATTTTTGTGCAATTTTAACTAAAAAGTAGGTAATTCTTTCTTATTTTATGAAGATATTGTACAATCACTTATCATCCTCTCATTAGAAAACTGTAATTGTATTGTTAATGTAGATAGACATCAGTAATATATGACTGTTTGTAGGTAACGAAGAGCGAGCTCGGCCACCGCCTGCACTGCGGCAGGCTATAGCTAGGGAACAGCAGTTGGAAATGATCAGGCGGAATGAAGAAATGGTAATTATTTATTAGAAAAAATCCTTTTGCATGTGTTCAATCATATATCAGATACACATTTGGGAGGTTAAAAAGCTCAACTTGCTTGAATCATAATAGGATATTTTTTTCATAACCTGCGGAGTTTAATAGTACTCATTAACGGACTAGTATAGTGGTTTTCATCACTTTAGTGAGGAGGTACTATTTGATAAAATTGCCTTCTTATCATGTACCATCTAACTGTTTGGATATAAATAAATTGCTCTTCTATTTATTTTATAAATATACAATACAACAATACAATACAAGTACAAAAAATATCTTTTTTTTTTTATTTAAGAGTTTCCTCTTGTCGGTGCAACTAATTCATGCATTTTCGTCCAGCAAGTTCTATCCCAGGCCATATCCTTTATCTCCCTATACGACATGACACCTAGTGTTTCCTTTATCTGTCCCATGTAGTTAATCCTCGGTCTTCCTCTTCCTCTTTTACCCTCTATTTTTCCTTCTACTATGCTCTTAAATAAATCGTCATGTCGTATAAGGTGGCCCAGCATGTTGCCTCTTCTATTCTCTATTATTTTAATTAATGTTCTTTTCTCGTTCACTCTTTTCAGGACTTCCTCATTCGTTAGTTTATATACATGTTATTATTCACTGATATATAAATTGTCAATAATATGATTTAGGTCAAGATAAAAACTACATAATTTTATTGTTGAAATGTTCATGATATCTCTCATGTACATAAATATATACCTATCTTCTTTAAATATTAATTGCCTTTGCAAGACGGCTATATCTGTGGGTAAAGGTGTCCCTGACGGACTGACAGACTGACTTTCAGACAATCCCTATGAGGCTGGCATAGTCACTCCGGTGTACTAAAGCCTCAACAAAAATTTGATTAAAAAAAAATAATTGTCAATTTATTCAGTAAATAAAACATTTATTGTTCCGTTACTGTCCATGTGGTCCTGGTATAAAATAGGTTACCCTTTCGTTTTCTGTAGGTGTAGTAAGAGGCGACTAAAGGAACCTAATCGTAGAGGGGATGGGTAGCAATATCCCTCTTAATACATCTCTAAAGCTTAACTGCAGTAAGCAACCCTTCATGCATGGCAACTACTTATTGGTAAAACTCCCCTTATGGGGGAAGGCTCATGTTCAGCAGTGGACAGTTGATGGCGAAGCGTAGCCTTGTTTCGACTCATTTTCACTAATTTTTTTTGGATGGCTTCTTGCACCACTTTGGATGCCTCCAAAGTCCGTGGACCATCGGTTAAGAACCACTGGGCTAGTATATTTACGTGTTTAGTATTTACAAAACAATTTCTGTTATGATTCGTGTAATGTCTTTTACTGTAGATGACAAAAGGAAGCGGTAAAGAAAACACTAAAGAAGGCAAATTGAAGAGTGATAAAGAAAAAAGCAAGGAATTTATGGAGGCACGCGTTCCGAATCATTTGCAGAGATTACAACCCAAAATACTAGAGAAAAAATCACAACAGGTATGTTTTTGTATTTATTACTGGCTTTTAATGTCGACTTCGTCCGCGTGACCGAGATATAAACATATCATTGACCGAGGAAAAAATAGCTTTTAACCGCCTCCAAGGTCACATATATCTGTACACCAAATTTCAGTATACTCGATTCAGCGGTTTAGACATGAAAGCGAACAAACTAACATACTTAATTTCTCATTTATAATAATAGTTAAGGATACTGGCAAAAAATAAAGTTCGAATTTTAAATCAGTGATACAATGTCAAACTTCATGAAACAACAGTATCATTTTGATTAATTTAATGGATTTTACCAGAGGGAAAATTTGTACAAAAGTCGTTTGCTTGGTTACCTCTGTCCCATCTATATTTCGACCGTGAAGCAATTGTGTTTGCATGGCTGTGTTTCGGTTTGAATGGTGGTATATGATAGTGAATTTACAGCGTACAGTGGAATAACACCTTAATCTTCAGGAATGGCAACGCATGGGAGGAATCATGGGCGAAACAGTATATTTTGTTATGTCCATGGTACTGCTCATTTCTATAGGCGACGGTTGCTACTTTTCATCAGGTGGGCCGTCAGCTTGTTTGCCATTCTAAGTTGCATAAAAAAAATGGTAGAGGTATGAAAATCATTAATGACTATCAAATACGTAAGATTTCTTGGTTATATTGTTTTATTATGGTATTTATTGAATTTAAACATCTGAATGATATTTTTGAGTGGTAATTTCTTATTTTAGGCATTTTTTTATTGTAATGTTCACATTTACATGATACATGTCATGTGATGTAACAAATGTGAAAAAAAAACTGTAATAATAATAATAATAAACGTCATTGCACCAATAAACTATTTAGTACATTTATTTTGTTCTATTTTTTCAATAATATATAACCATCAACAATTTTTGTTACATTATTTTGAATGAATGAATGAATAAAATTCATTGCTAAAAATGTGGTGATCTATAATAAGGTGATATGGTAAAATTACAATAGTCGATTTCACACATTTTATCATTACTGACATGCAACAGTCATTACAAAAGTTATTACAAAACAATTTTTTATAAAAAAATTAATTCTATAACCATATTTATATAATTCGGAAATTCATATCTACTTATACCTAAATATTATTTTGAAGAAGCCCTTAACAGTTTGGCGTACGAGACAACGCTCCTGTTGTGTTATTTGACATAAAAACAACCTTTAAAAATAAGGGGAATAAAAAAAAGAACACAATTCATTTATTGATCAAAACAGCATAATTAAATAGACACTATATTGATTCTACTTCAGTCTGATTTATTAATAGGGTCCTTAAATACGTATCGTTTCATTTATTCAACTCTCTTGAATTAATGTAATGAATATTCAAATATTATTAGACAATGATTAGACATGATTACTCATTAATAAAATGTTAGAGCGACAGTGAGCACAGCCAAAGCTCTAGTTACCACGTGAATATTCGAGAGGAGCGCGGGGAGTAGATTGCGGTTCACTCGCTTGATGGAATATGTTAGTGTTGTGCCGATGTGATGTTCATATAGATATCGAACATTGTCACCTGAAGTTCTTTAGCTTTAATTTTTTTTTTAGAATAGAATAGATTATATTTATTGCCAGAAATATACAATATATATGTGTATGTTTATGTATTTTGTGTGTATTGTATGGATGAAAAATTATTAATTCACTCTTGCATTCTCTATTGCACACTCCACCCATTTTTATCTATTCTCCTTTAACCAAAGATTGTCTATAAGAGATTGCCCTAGCGATAAGACCGCCATTTGTATGTATATTTCAATCTGTATTTATGTTACTGTATTTCACTTGAATTGTTCAATTGTCATTGTATATTTTTATTTATGGTGCAATAAAGAGTTAAATAAATGAATAATACAATTACAATAAAAAATACAGAAATATTATATATATAACATTTGTCTCATATTAGGCAAAACGAACTGGCTCAGCTGATGCTGTGAGTGTCCCATTGCAATGTGTGCAGCTGCACAGCGCTCGTTTTTAGTCAGTCAGTTTTATTAATGACAAATTTTAATTCTCTTTATGGATTTATTCTTTGATTTTTTTTTTTTATGAATGAAAAATTCGATTCTCTTTTTGTATTATGTTTATTTGATGTTTTAATTTTTTCCATTAAGTTGAAAAAAAGATATTATCCAAGTGGCCGCCGGCAGACTTGATAACCGTACGAACCCGAGTTATGGCATTTTCAGTCACTCTTGGCGTTTGCAAAAGTTATAGTATTTTCCAATGGGGTGACAAGTTTCAATAGCAGTTTTAGGTGACGACACGAAAGTGAACTTTAATTACAAAGGAATGAATTTTTTTTTATACAACTTAGAATGGCAAACAAGCTGACGGCCCACCTCATGGAAAGTGGTAATCGTTGCCTATAGACATGAGCAGTACCATGGACATAAGAGAGCAGACTGTTTCGCCCATGATACCCCCCATGCGTTGCCATTCCTGAGGATTCAGGTGTTATTCCTCTGTACCTAGTAAATTCACGCCATATCCCATCCCTTAAACCGAAACAACCATGCAAACACAACTGCTTCACGGTAGAAACACGAATGGGACAGAGGTACCCAAGCAATGACTTTTGTACAAAGTCTCCCTCTGGTTCCCTCGATTCATTTTTGCTATCTCGTGTTCCCATCACTAATCGATTAGTTTGATCTTCTATAATAATTTTGAAATTTCAATGGATTATGAATCTGTATATTATTATGAACTTATTAATATTGGTATAGAACAATTAAGTCTTAGAAGAGATTTTGCCTCACTTTGTGTACACTGTGCTCAGAGGAATTGTTCAATGTGATGCCCACGGCCACCTTCTACCATCGTAAGGCTCGCTATCAATAGGGAGTTCACCCTCATACTTTAGAGCCTAGATGATCGTATACAGCGCAGTTTTACAGATGTTTCCTTCCACGATCGCTTAGGTTATGGAATGAGCTCCCTGTCGATGTTTTTCCAAGTGACGACAACATAGGGTTCTTCAAAAAAGAGATAAAGAAGTTTCTTTAAGGTTGGCAACTTGCGCGTAATACTCCATCAGGTGGGCCGTACGCTTGATTGCCACTTCAGTGGTATAAAAAAAAATATGATATTTGTTTTCAGTGTATATAAATATTTTTTTTTTAAAAACAAAATAATCTTCATTGAACACGAAAATGAATGTATGTACTGCGTTATTTGATGCAAACGAGTCAGCTTTATTCAAGATTCTCATTTTGGCCTGTTTAGTTCTCAAACGCGACACATTCTATACGCGTTGCAGTCTGCGAATCTCTCTAATTAAAACTATGTTTGCTTAATCTGCATCGCGTATTGTACGAGCATGAAAGCGCTCTGGAGCATCTTGTCATAGACTAAAACGATTGAATAAAAATAAACAGACGCGACAGTCATAAAAAATTGGGACTTTTACTGAAGTTAAATAATTATATCGAAACATGAGTGTCTCAGGGTTTTTGTACGTAATATATTGCAAGTTTTATGATAATTATGATCGCCATATTCATTTTACGCTAGTATTTATCCGTGAATTTTGCGTGATTCTATCGGGAAGAACATTAAGAGGTAACAAACAAATAAACAAACTTACTTTTACATTTACAATTAGTAAAAAGTGTTTATTTTATTTAATTTGTAACATATATAAACTATTAACCTGTTTAACCTATTTCACAAGGGTGATATATTATGACAGATATTGCTGGTAAATAAATAACTTCGAAATCACTTTAATGGAACAATATAAGCTCCGTTTCTTTTATATTATAGTGAAAATGAATAATTTTCGTAATATTTTACTCAGTTGTAGCGATCATGTCTTTTCAATTATTGCCTCTTTACCTTACTTCTTGTAACTCTAATTTTTGGTCTACATATTTATGTAATTATATCTTTCTTTGTGTAGAACAGTAAAGAGTTTTCATTTATTCAATCGCCGCGTTACATGACATAGAATGAACTCTCCTTCCTGTCCCGTGCTTGTCATAAATGGCAACTGTCCCTATTAAACCATCACTAAAAGCCATACTACGGTTGCCAACTCACCAGCTAAGCGTGGCGACTACTGGCAAAACTCCCCTTTTAGAGAAGGCTTATGTTCAGCAGTGGACATTTAGCAGCTGATATGATGATAATAATGATTTATTCAATCAACCATGTCTCTCAGAGACATCATAATCGTGTAGGTATTTTATGTGTGACCACATAATCTATGGGTAAACGTGGTAAATAGAGGTAACACGGAGTCACGTAATCACGGCAATCTCCCGCCGAGAGCGCGCACAAAAAGATATAATTAACCCGTACCCGCCGTGTTCGCACTTGTCACGTCATTCTAACCACCGTACTATTCACTATTGTTATATACATATACAGGGTGAGGTCTAAATCATTAGCATCCCTTTACGGCAATGTCCTGAAAGTTAAACTGAATATTTTTCTCAAATAAATATGCTTCAATTTGTAATAACTAGTAAAAAATTGTCTATGGAAGTGAATTGCATCTTCGCCTTTATTTTCATGCATATTACGCATTATTTTCAATTGAAGCAGTTGATTTTTTTCCTTAGAGCAAAAAGTTATTTGTTCAGAAGCCACTATTCTAAGTTCTAAATTCAAATATTTTTAATCTAATTATTTCATTGTGATTATTTCTTGTAATTATTTATATTTATAATAAGTATACTATTGTAATCTTTTGGAGGAAACAATAAAGAGTATCTATCTATCTATCTGTCTAATTACGTATACGTTTAAGATATGTATATCATGGTTCGTTTATATTTTTTCTTTTTTTAATTTTAAAATCGTTATTCAACGTTGCAAAATTGACTTGTTTAAAATGATAAGCCGTAATATTCCCCTTTCCCATTATTGGAAGGCTCCGTCAAAAAAACCTTATAAATTATTAGAGGAAAAGTTTTTTCTTAAAACCACCATCAAGCGTCAGAGAGCGGCAGTTGTGATTTTTAATTCCCATTAAGAGGGGAACGAATTTGTCAATACTGTTCGTAGACCAGGCGGCCCCTTGTAAATACAATAACTAATTATAATAAAAGGGTTGTGGCCAACTCTATTAAAAACTCGCTAAGAATTCCATCAGAGGGTCGAATAGGCGCGACGTACACTTGATCATGTTTATTAAAAATCTAGTTTTAAAAATATATTTTTTATGATATTTAAAAAATGATACGGTTTCATATTTTATGTGTGTGCAAGATGTATGATACACGATATTTTAGCCAATTTTTAACCAATTTAGATACTTTTTTATTTAATTGAAAGGTATTAAGTATTCTCACGTTGTTAACACTTAGTGTGTTCGCGTAATTCTAAAATTAGATAACACTTCTTTATGGGATAACAAGCGACGAGATAAATAATAATATAATAACATATTTATTTATTATTTATTTAAACTTTAATTCACAGTAAAATTCTATGTACATTTGGCGGACTTAACACCGAACGGTGTTCTCTATCATTCAACCATTGGGAAAACTGAGAAATACATAGGTGGTGCATTTTTGAATAGAGGAACAATAAAACAATACTTGATATATTCATATAATATGAACGTACACTTAATATATTAAATGAATAAATATATACATACAATAAATACATACATAAATAAATACATAAAATATTTCTGTATAAAACAATTAAATAAAACAAGTGTAATAGAACATCTTAACATGCCATGATTAGAGATAATAAATATTAGAATCGATTTTAAATCATCATTGTCTATATACAAAATTTCAATTTAATATTACCGAAAAATTATTATTATGTGTAAACTAATTTTTTAGTAGAAATTGCGTTGTGTTAAATTCAGGATTCAACGTCACAAAAATTGTTTTACTAAACAAAATATATATCAAAATATTAAAATTGAAAATGTTAGAGATAGAGAGAGAGGGTGTAAGAAATGGTACCTCAAAATCCAATGATTTCTTCTAATGGCTGTGTTAAATATAAATATTCTAAAGTCCAGCGTACACTATTAACAGCGCCGAAGTATCGCGTGTTCAAAAAAAAAAAAATGTGTAAAGTATCTTAGTGTACGTTGTTCCTTCCTTCATTTTTCTTTCAACTTTTTCTCCGCTAATGGTGTATAGGGTGGATTTTGCTGTCAATTCATTGCGCAATTTGTAATTCATCAGACAATACTGTCGCTCTTGTACAGTGGCTTAGTTGATCTTACGATTACTTACAAGGCCTGGTAATTTTAATTCTTGTAATAAGTTTGTTTGACTAATTTGAAAATATAATGATGATGACCGTTTGCGTTCATGGTGACCGCTTTGACTTTGACTTTGACTTTGGGAATACTTTGGGAATAATTTTGAAATACCATCAACTCGATTCGATGGATTCGTAATGACAATTGAAAATAGTGGTTAAGAGATTTACCGACAGATAGCAGTCCTTCCGTGTTGTAACACATTGAGTCCGGGTAGCAGAGATAATTTACGATACAAATTGTCATGTAATGTACTTAGTTTCCGAAATATATATCATATCAGCCTTTATCTGTCTACTGCTGTCCATCCCTCGCCCTTCCTTAGTCGCCTCTTACTACGCCCATGGGAAAGGAAGGGGTGGCCTATATATATATATATATATATATATATATATATATATATATATATATATATATATATAGTAATAAAATCAGAATATAACCTAAAATTGAATCAGCTATTTTTAAATTAAATATGATGTCTGCAACAATGAAAAGAATAAATTTAACAGAAAAAGTAACGAACGAGGAATTCTTGAAAATGGTAAATGAGAAAATAACATTAATTAAAATAATAGAGAATAGAAGAGGCAACATGCTGGGCCACCTTATACGACATGACGATTTATTTAAGAGTACACTAGAAGAACAAATAGAGGGCAAAAGAGGAAGGGGACGACCGAGAAATAACTACATGGGACAAATAAAGCCTAGGTGTCATGTTCTATAGGAATGGACTGGAATAAAGCCGGCTGGAAGAGAATAATTAATTTGATGCCCCGACAAGAGCTGAAACTGTTAAATAAAATGTAGAAAACAGCATTGTATAATATTTATTATTATCAGTTTATATTAATAGGTAAAGTTTTTTTTTTTTGTATAATGTACGTTCGCCAACACTAATGCTTACTGTTTCTACCTAATAGATAGTTGGTAGAGAACGCCATTCGGCATTAAGCTCGTAAAAATTTCGTACAAATCTTATTGTGCAATAAAGAATAAATAAATAAACATACCATGAAAATTCCTGAATGGATTTCAACAAAGCTTTATGATCGAGTAGGTAGTTATTAGACCATTGTTATTTGATGTATGTTTTATTAGAATCGGTCGAGCCATTTATGAGACATCGTCCTACTCTTTGAAAAATATTCACAAACCACTAATATTCTTACTCGATTAACTCTTCAACGATTAGACAGAGTTGGATGAAATTTGGTACACAGATAAGTCATTCCTTGTATTAATATAAAGGAGTTTTATCCGTTTTAAATTCTAATCTATATAAAATAACCATTTCTTTTGCATTTTATTATATTAAAATAACATTAGCATCGATATGGACCCTTTGGATCCAGCAAATTATAATAGTAGGCAGTGATCTTAATAGATTATTTTAGTCTTTATATAAATTTTGTATCTTTTATTTATTTATTTTTTTTTTATTTACACTTTATTGCACCAAGTAAAAAGAGAAATCTTTTATTTAATAAACTCCTCGAACAAAGACGCAGGATGCAGCTAGACCATAATATTAGTAAAACAACAATATAAAAACGTCTATGACCGTTTTATGCCCCTGTAAGATATGGTAAATAACGTAACAGTTCCAACTTAGTAGCCAGCCAGCAATAAAAATGGATACAAAATAATCACCGCATTACGTCACACCCATAATAGTGAAACATAAAATCTCAACAAAGTACCCGGGTCCATCCCACCAAACTACCACTTTGGCCGCGGTCGCGTGCCGCAGCGGGCGGCGGGTTAACAGCGAGTAAATTTATTAGGTGGGCGTGAAGCCCATTTTTGTGCGCCCATGTAACGGCTAAGTGGAGAGCTCTAATAGATGTTAATAAACTTGACCACCCAACGATTTGGCCGCTTTCGGTGCGATTGTGCCCTTTGTTCATTTGTGTACCATACATCGCGGCGGTGAAAGGGTTGGTACTATTTGAGGTTCACTATTGATACCATGTAATAAGTTGATTAGCTACTATGAAATAATTAACACAAACTACATACTAATTTAAGTAACATAGATGGTAGCGTTGTAATTTTTTTTTTAAAGCGAAATGAATTCCACATCTATTTATTACATTGGACTAACTGGCCAGCCTTTTTGTTTTCACCAGAGGGAGAGTGTACAAAAGTCGATTGCTTGGATACCTCTGTCCCATTCGTGTTTCAACCGTAAAGCAGTTGTATTTGCATGGCTGTGTTTCGGTTTGAAGGGTGGGATATGGCGTAAATTTACTGGGTACGGAGGAATAACACCTGAGTCCTCAGGAATGTCAACGCATGGGGGGTATCATGGGCGAAACAGTATACTCTGTTATGTCCATGGTACTGCTCATGTCTATAGGCGACGGTTACCACTTTCCATCAGGTGGGCCGTCAGCTTGTTTGCCATTCTAAGTTGTATAAAAAAAACCTATCAATCCTGTCAGCTTATACCGTTAGCGCAGGCCGAGTTACCATTCCAAAAATCAGCCCTCACTGGTGCCCCGCCAGTATATACCGATAGTCACCCATTATGAAATATATTAACCAATATACTAGCTTTTACAGTAACATATACATTAAATGTACGTGTGTATGTAAATGTATGTATTTGAAATGTGCACGATAACTAGCCATGTAGTGTTGTTAAGACGCCGAGCTCTAAGTGCGGTCGTTTGCCACTAATTGTCGGCGCTCGGTTCCGCTACTCGTTTCTTACTGTTTTATATCCAGAGGATTTTTCACGCGGAACTAGGTTAAAATCTTCCGACATATACTGTATTTGTGGATTAAACTGCTAAAGGAATAAAGTAAATTCAGTTAAGTGATTTACGGTTCAGTCTTTTGACTTGCTTGGCAGTTAACACCGTATTATTTATTCGGTTACTTAGTAAGAGGTCTTCGTGAATACCGAAAATGGTCTAGAAACTGTTGTCATTAGAGGGCGCCACCCCTACACTTGTAGTAGTTGTAGTACCTATTTTGCTTTGAAGCAGTAAGGTGAGATTTTTTGTGTAAAAAGTGCTTAAATATGGAAAAACCTTAGTGGTGTCATAGTATTTTCTATTATTATCATCATCGTCTCAACCATTATCCGTCCATTGCTGGACATAGGTCTAGTATTTTCTATGTAAATGTTTATGTCTGTTGACAGTTATTGTCTTTTACTATTGAACTCTTTACTAGGATACTAAAAATAACCATTTGTCAACGTACAATTATTTACATATTTTATTGATAGTTAAATTGGTTTTTTGTGCTTGTATAACTTAAGTATATAAAAAAAAGTTCATTTCTCGAAAATCAAAACTTCAAGATCTGAGAGGAAAATACCAGCAAATGTACCAGTTTGGCCTACTTAGTACAATATAATGCGTTTATAATACATTTGCATAATACTCCACATGTCTGTGTATTTAAAAAAGAAACAAATCTTTTAGCGAATAAAATCCACTTTAAATTGCGCAAATTAATTAATTAACATCAATAAAACAAAATGAATCGGCGCAAATATACAAATGGAAAATGTAATTCCATTCGTAGCTAACATCATAAAAGTAGAAGCGCGCCGTTTCATTCCTTTATCACTCCTAACTTCCCAGCATTAAGCTCCCGACGCTCATAATAGAGGCAATAACACTCAGACTCGGAAAGAGTGCCCCTATAATACGTCGGGTAAACGAATATGTGGGGAAATTGCGAGGAGCCAGCGCAGATGTGATTGCGAGCGACCGGATACTGGCAATCATCAATCTACGCCCCCGTCCGCCGCCCGCTCGTAAATCACGCGCACAATGGTCGAAGGAAGTTCTTAAGAAGAAAAACTATAGGTCATATCCTTCCTGGGAGGCGGCCAATCGGAAGCGGCCCCGAGACCCCCACCACCCCTGAAGGGTTATTCGGTTAGGGCGAGATTTTTCCACGTCTACGTCGCGGCGGGCCGTCGTCACTCATCGCGGGATTATGCGTAAGCCCCGCGAACTGATAGCGAACGGATCGTGATGTGACGGTTTCCCCGGCTTGAATTATTTATTTTGATAAGTTTCCGGTCTCCCGGTAAATTGCTTTGCGTCAGCTCGGATGATATTATGTATTGGCCGAGAACTGGTTTTCTGCCAATTGAATATGATGTTACGAATCGATAATTGCTTTTCCATTTGTGGATGTGGAATGTAGCGGAGTAGCCTACTGCGTGTGCTATTTATAACTTAATATTAACTTAATAAATGATTTATTAACTTATGTAAATATTACGTTAATGAAAACAAGACTAATATATTACAACACAAAAAAATATATTTTTCTTTCTTTCTTTTCGAAATTTAATAATAATTAAAGACCAATGTAAGTTCAACTCACATGCCAAGAGTTCCGTGTATAATGGTATTTTTTCTACATTATTTAAATCGAGAACTACGCGACATTATATGTATAAAAATAAATAAAAACCATTTGTACATTTGAATAAATCTAATGTACAAATGAGGGCTTCATTTGTTAATTAATTTAATATGTAACTTTAGGCTCAAATTTTCAGTAACCCTTTGGACGCCCAGCAAAGACAATAAAAATTTTTTTTTGCTATTTCCATTCTAATATGTGTGATGGGCCAACAATATCTAAAACTATTCGAAATTTCAAAGCTATAAGTGAAAGCATTAGTAGTTATTGAGATATATAGCGCTGTGAAAAACGCGGCGATAAACGATCGGACGGATGGATGTACCATTAAGGGTGGTTCCTTTATACCATTTAGGCATGGAACCCTAATTTCTGAGACAATCTCAATTCTATTAATGTCCAAGTAGTTCTATAACCAATGTTGTCAAATATTGAGTTAAATTTGTTGTGTTAAAAAATTATTCTAAATTTTTATCTATATAAATAAATAAATTTTCGAAATGTATGTAAGGCCATCTCTTCAGAACGGCTGCATCTATTTGGCTTAATTCATTAATTAATTATTTATTTGCTGTATTTGTAATGATCAGGACAACGTTTATATGAAAGAAATTATTTGAAATATCATACGAGAAAGTGAAAACCTTGGATTAAAAATCGCAACATAAAAAATATTAAAAAAAAAGTCAAATTACGCGGGAATATTTTATGTTTGTATATTTCTATTACATTTATTTTTATTTATTCATTAATACATGTATGTGTACAAGGTGGACTTCATACTAAAAGCAGTCTCTCCCAGTCAACCTTTAGGAAGCGTCAGAATACTCGAATGCGGTATTAGTAATAATTGATATACATACATATTAAAATTTATATATATAAACAAACAAAAATATAAAATAGCAAATATATGTTTCTTTTTACTTGAAAGAATATGAATTTGGAATAAAACGAAACTTCGTTCTTAATTATTTGCGTCACCAGTCGGCGCGTGTCAAAATGGTCGTGATGATATTTTAGTTTGTGGTGGATTGTACGGTGATAAAATTCAGTAGCTGATATTAATCCGAATAATTCCTCTGAACACTCCCCATAGATATGTATCATCATTTTAGCCATTATCTGTCCACTGTTGGACATAAGTCTCCCCCATAGACCTGAGCCACCTGCATCCACTGACTCCCTGCAACGCATATGGCAAATATAAACAATCATTATTAAACAGTAGTTTTTACATCTTACAGCATAATATATACAAATGTATCTCTACGGATACCTAGAGATATATTTTAGAAGTGAATTGATGGTCGAATTTGAATGTAAAGCGCGTCCCGTGAGGTGTCAGTTGCGGTCCAAATTGTGAATTAGACGGCCCGCGGCGTGGGCGCACCGCTTGTTAGCTAGTTTTTACTGCAACCCCTTTGTGCAGGAAACTGCATCAATGCGCGCTTATTACGCGAATTGTTGAGATTAACCAAATATATTTTAGTTATTAAATAAATTCTAGATTTTTTTTATTTATTACTACTAGCTATTTATTCCCTATGTGGTCCTGGAATAAAATAGGCCTTTCCTGTGGGTGTCGTAAGAGGTGACTAAGGGATCTTATAGTGGAAGGATGTGTAGCAGCGGCTCTCTTAAAACATCACTAAAAGCCTAACTGCGGTTGCCAAACCGCCTGCCAAGCATGGCGATTACTGGTAAAACTCCTCTTTTGAAAGAGTTTTATGTTCAGCAGTGGACAGTTAATGGCTGATACGATGATGAGAAGTCATTTACTTGGAGAGCACTTTTAATATACTGAAAGCTCAGATTATATAGGTCAAGTATCGAAAACGTGTCAATATTTAGACAGCTAATTTGATGTTTGGCTAACTAGATTTACTTTAAGTCAAAACGAAATCCGTATTTTTTAGTATTACAAGGAATTGGATTAAAAATTTCTCAGATGAGGTCTATTTTTTAATTTGAATTTTGTAACCACTTTATTCTGATATAATATAAATCAACATATGTACATATTGCTTATAAATTAATATATATGTAATAATTAAAAGGAGGCCATTATAATAAAATACTAAAATATATAGAAATTATTATGTATTACCCATCCCTAATAAAATAAAAGGGTTGATCTATTTTTGGTAAAGCATCTATATGGAGACGAAATGTAGTAGGTATAATTTAAATGCAAAATATCCTTCGGTTATTTCTGAAAACACTAGTTACTTATGAATTTATAGTAAAAAGATAGATATCTACGAGTAAAATATCTATATACAAAATAATGTTATATAATTTAACTATTTACGTTTGAAATGTATATTTCTTGGCATCTCAATATGTTCTGTACAGGAGTATTTTGGCAACTACCTATTTGTGGAAATATTATTAATGCAACCAAAGATTTTGGCAATTCAATTTCATGTTTTTGGCATCTAAATGTATTTATCAAATATAGTTTTATTTTCTGACAGTTTTATATACTGACATATTTATTTTGAAATGTTACTTTATTTTCAAACGACTTCGAAGAAACCGTTATCTTGATCTAAGAAATGTAGCGATTTTAATAAAAATTCTATGAGACCAATCTGAAAGCAAATACTTTTAGATGAAAAAATATTTTCCAAATAATTTGATAACTGACTGACTTGATGAGATAGGAAACATAAAATGCAACCGAATTGAGAACTTCCTTCTTTATGAGGTCGATTGAAAATGCCTATTTTGAAGACGGTTGTTAAGCTCGCCATAGTCGTTCAACATTTACCATTTTATAAAACAAATGATATCATGAATATTTCTAACACTGTGTTAGACTACAAATAGGCATAGAGTACAAGCCCCCAGGGCGGTGGGCCGTTCGTTTTCCAAATTCAAATAATGGAGTAACGAGCTCGCGGCGAGAGGGCGCCGCCGTCGCGGTGCAATCATACCGCTAATCTGCACCGACACTGCACAAGGGATGTTTTAACTTATGGCATAGACTTTTGTTACCACATCAACGGATTAAAAAGTACGGAGTAAAAAATTGCCTATTGCTCGGGATTTTATTATTTGTGTGAATATTGTTATCGTTTTTGAAGTATCTATGCTAGTTTAACCAATACGTGTATATGTAATGTATGTATGTCGTATTTTATTTATTATTATATGCGAATAGCTAAATTCTTTACACTATCGTTGCCAATTCTGCACCTATATTTTTTTTTTTTGCATATGATATGGTTTCTTTTTGTGTTAGTCCTGTATTAATTTTGTCACATTTGAAATTGCTGTTTTATGGCGAAGTCCTATTTTTATTGCAGTTTTGATATCTGATATCTTGGATCCATTTTAATTAATTTAAAAAAGTGTTCATTCCCATTTTGGTCCTATTTCTATTGTTTGTTTTTATTTTTACAGAACAAAATTAGAAAGAAATTATAATTGATGGTAAAAATTTATATAAAATATAATAATAACTTGAGTTGTTAAGCAGATATCTACTTAGCAACTTACATTAATATTGTGTGTAATGTTATATTATTTATTTATAAATTAAACATGTTACATTATTATCAGCATTTACTAATTACGTGCGAATATTAAATTTTAGTTAACAAGTAATCTAATATTCACTAATATATTTAGTGAGCGCCTAACAATCTCACCGCTAAAATATTTACGTACTTACATGCTGTAATTTTCATTTCACTCCGTATTATCGGGATTACGGTCCCAATTTCCCAACCCCTCTCACTCTATTATTGTAACTAATCTTGTCACTAATCCTACTACGATTACCGAACTGTGTGGTTCCAAATTCAAACAGGCTCAAATAATGCGGTTCCAAATTTAAACACGCGTATAATTTTCAAAATTGGAAGTGCGCGCGCCATATGCGACGCCTGAGGGCGTATTTTTTTTTTGGCGTCGCACAGTCGCACCCGTTCGGAAACGCAGCGAGAGCGGCTAACTAAACGAACGAATGTTATTCACTGCTACTAGGATGAAAGGATAATAAACGTTTTTATTGGCTTTATCCCGTTGTGCCTGAGTCTAAGCCAACAATCCTATTTTAAACATCTTGGCAATGAGCAAAGGAACATTAATAGTTTTAATCGAGAAATTCTTTTTCATTTTTAAAATTGATTAGTATTTATAACTCGAATCACATAATCTCTCTTGAGGCCTACTCGTTTCTTAGAACTAAATGTATACTCTAATGTCTACTATAATGTTCGTATACTAAGTGAAAACAGAAAATATTATCTCTTTTTTTATTCTTAAAAGCGCCCATACCAAAACTTGGCATAGTTTGTATTGCCTGTCAATTTTCGATATTAATAAATGAATATTTAATAAGTAATCATATCAGCCTTTAACTATCCTCTGCTGAACAAAAACCTTCCCTTTGGGGGGTTTTGCCATTAGTTACCACGCTTAGCTGACGGATTGGCAACCGCAGTTAGACTTTGGCGCTACTGCCCATCCCTCGCCCTCTCTTAGCCGCCTTTTACGACACCCACGGGAAAGAAAGAAGTGGTCTATTCTATGCTTGGATCACGCGGACAATTTAATAAGTGCTCTGACATAAATGTATTACGAAAAATTTGGCAACTCATTATAACTTATTTTGTTTTTAAAGTTTCCAAATCATTAGTTGAATAAAATAATATTGTGAGATCGACATTCTTGCAAGTTTGGTATCAGAACACTTTTATTTATATATTTTTAAATACTTATACATTTTATATTTTTTAAATAAATCATTTAGAAAAATTTTAGATAGTTTTTTATTTATATACATTCGTTAGAATACGATTCTAATGCTTTTAAATAAAAAAAATTGTTTTCCATTGTGATTTATCTCTTTAAATATATATATATACAATGTCAAAATATACTAGCTATACACCTTCTAACGTGGCCTCTTTAGGAGATTCTTTAAAAACTCATTTAGTACTTCAATAGACCAGAGTGCGATAGCAGTTTGCGAGATAACGCCAAGCCTCAAAATTCACCCTGAAGTCTCGTTTAAAACGCGAGATGGATTTCTTAAGAGCGTCATGTGCAAAGCGTCTAATCTTCTATTTATGGTCATGTGCAAACATGTGGCATATTGCAAAGCACCCTATCTGATTACCGCAAACAATTCTCAAAGCCGCTCGGCCAAGCTCTGATGGCGCTAGTGCTGCGGGCCAAATCGACCCTTTATACAACGCAGGGTTAATTGCGTTTTGTTTGGCCGTCGGATTCTTTTGTGTTGCGTTTTGATAATGCACTTGTTAATGTGTGTTTAGTTGATGGCCGCCGAATGGAACTGTTTAATCTTTCGCCCACGGTACGAGTAGGTGCCCAAGTGGTGTAAATACTTTTTATAGTTTTGAATGGCAAATAAAAATATAGACAGATAGCTATATGTAAAATTTATTTGCATTAATTACAGCACACAAATAACAGATATAGATATATAGGCAATAAAAAGAAATAAAAGAATAAATATACAAAAAATAAGGAAAATACATAAATACATGAACATGATTTTTCATTTTGTAAGTGTGCATTATAATACGAAATGGTCATAACTCAATACTTTTTTTTATGCAACTTAGAATGGCCAACAAGCTGACGGCCCACCTGATGGAAAGTGGTTACCGTCGCCTATAGACATGAGCAGTACCATGGACATAACAGAGTATACTCTTTTGCTCATGATACCCCCCATGTGTTGCCATTCCTGAGGACAGGTGTTATTCATCTGTACCCTGTAAATTCACTGCCTAATCCCACAGCCATGCAAACACAACTGCTTCACGGTAGAAACATTAGTGGGTAAGATGTGCCCAAGCAAACGACTTTTGTACAAAATCTCCTTCTGGTGGACTTATAAACCTATCTAGTTTTTTATTATACATACAAGGTATCCTAGGATGAAGTTCAGGTGATTGATGTGGTACTAATTATTAAGTATTATTTTAAACTAGCTTTTAGGCTCGTTATTTTTTACGCGTTGATTTCAAAAGTAAGAAAACCAATGAATTAGATCACGTCTAGGTGACATAACAAGATAAATACCAGAGGGCCTACCATGAAATATTTTCCTAAATTTCGGGCACGAACGAAACAGAAATTTGATGTTAAAATTACATAATACACGCCGTTTAAAATTATTAAAAATGTTAAAATATCATTCCTCTGGACTATTAGGATAGGATTTATGATGAACGAAATGTTAAGCTTCATTTACTGGGTTGATTTCGGTACGAACAAAAACATGAAATTAAGCCCGAAAATTCGGAATTTCATTTCATGGTAGACCACCAAATTTTAGGTTACACCTTCAGGAATACAATAGTGACCACAGTACTTTTTGATTCGACTTTCAAAATTTCTAAAACTTATTTTAGCAGTTATTGGTCATCCAGACTGCTTGCTGATGATTAAATTGTCTAGGATATTTAGGTTGTTTGTGGGATTGTGCTTCGTTTGAAGGGTGGATGTGGTAGTTAAATTACAAGATACGCAAGCACAGCATCTTAATTCTCAGGATTGGTAACGAAAGAGAAGTCGTTATGGGTATCACAGTGTATTCTGTGATGCCTATGGCGTTTATTACCACACGGTAGTTACCACACGATAGTTTACCACACTCGAGTCAGATGGATCGTCAGCTGATTGCCATTTCATGTTACTTATGTAAAAATATAAATACATACATACATATATATCTGTCACGCCAGTCTCCCATTAAGGTAGCTAGAAAAAAAATTACAGTAAAAATATATAGTTATATAAAAAATATTTTTTTTGTCATTTGGTTACGGACTCCTAAAATTTATTAGCACAACCACCAAGAACGTCATTTCTAAAAAAAAATACGCTAACACAGTTTCAGTTGCATTTTCATTTTTTATTATCTATTGACGTTGATAGCCGATCGATCATTCGGTTAGCGGGCGTGGGAGTCGATTATTCACAATTTACACTCGAGTTGCAAATCGTTTACTAGAATGTAATTTAAGTGAGAGCATTTTTTTTAATGAGTGATAATGGAATAGTGCCCCCGCTTGCACTTTCGGTATGTGCTGACGGGGCACCAGTGTAGGATGATAAGTGAGGGTGATAACAGGTCAGTTAGATCATTGTGACAAATTCCACAAGAATTAACCAAGATAGTTTCCAGGGGAAACAGCGTGGAGGTCGATCAATAGGGCTATTAGATCCCTATTACTAAAAATCTTTCGCCCCCAAGTGAGAGTATTATATAACTCAAGTATAACTCAAGTTTGTAATAAAAAGGTGATCTTATTAAAGCAACTTCCAACTGGTTAAAGCCAGATGGAGATTCTACAAAACTCGTCTGCTTGCGTACCTCTGTTCCATTCGTGTTTCTGCCTTGAAGTAGTCGTGTTTGCATGACTGTGTTTCGGTTTCATGGCGAGGATATGGCAGTGAAATTTCAGGATATAGAGGCATAACATGTTAGTACTCAAAAATGGTAATGCATGTAGGGCATCTTGGACGACAAATTATATTCTGTTATGTCCATAGCGCTGTTTATGTTTATAAGTGAGGGTTACTACTTTCCATCCAGTGGGCCGTCAGCTTGTTGGTCATTCTAAGTTCCATAAAAAATTAAAACACTTTTGGATACATTTTTTTGTCATTAAATGACACATTTTTGATTAATGAAAAGATAGAATCCTAATGTAATGGCTTTGTTAGATTAGTTTTGGAACAAAAAATAATTATAGTCATAAAAACTTTGCAAAATGTTTACTTATAGTTATTAATTAGGCGTGACTCATAATCATAATAAATTGCGTGCGACAATTATTTTAAAATAATAACATAATAAATAATAATAGAACTAAGATAAGTTCTCGCACGCACCAAATATACATATATTTGGTGCGTCTATATACTAAATTTTATTAGAATTTGTTCAACTATTTAAGCATGATTAAAGGAACATCATCATCATCATCATAACAGCCGTTAATTGTTCACTGCTGAATATAGACATTCTCCATAATGGGTGTTTTGCCAGTAGTTGCCACGCTTGGCAGGCGGCTGAAGTTCCTTAACTGTTTCTTATGATACTCACGGGAAAGGAAGCGGTGGTCCACTCTATACCGGGACTACACGGAGTCTTAATTAAAGGAATAGATATTCAAAATTCCAAATAACTGACAAAACTTTCACATAATATCACTATAATCTATGATACCGGCGTGAATTGAATGTTTGACCTATCTATATCCCAAATATTTAAATTCATTGCTTAAGCTTCGTTGAGTGACAAATATATAAATAGGTGTATGCATTTTGAAATTTGAAATTATTATTGCTAGCAGTAACAATGACTTTACCCGTGAAATACTACATATACAAATAGTTTGTATCTCTACAGAATTTCATTAAAATATGTTTAACTATTTAAACGGGACTTCATAACAAAAATTTTTATTTTTATATATTTTACTGAACTACATGTTATCTTGCGGAAGTCCATATCTCTGGTTATTTAATTAGAATTGTTTTATTTAATCCCTGTACCATTATGTGTGTTGCTAACAGTCGAAGATTGACTATCATTATTACTACCAGAAGTTCCACGCACAACCAGTCTCTGGAATAAACTTCCAGCAGCAGTATTTCCGAACCGATACGACATCATAACCTTCAAGAAAAGAGCATATTTCTTTTTAAAAGGCCGGCAGCACACCTACAATGCCGTTGGTGTTGTGGGTGATCATGGTCGGCGGTAGTCACTATCAGGTGAGCCGCATGCTCGTTTGCCCCCTGTGTTGTAAAAAAACACCTTCTGTATTAACCATAAATCTCCGACTGCCATTTTATCCACGCAAGTTTTGCGACACATGTTGCACCTTGTAGTTTGTTTAGATTTTTATATAATATTAATAGCATTAGTTAAGTACTAAAGCAGCAACATAGATCTTAAGTACACAAAGTAACAATTTTCTATGTTTACGTCTTAAAAGGGGTCCATTTAATACTTAAATAGGTAAATAGATCAAAGCATAAATGTGCTAAAAAACGCATTATATATGCCGAAGGGGACCTTATGAATAGTTTATGGTCTTACACAAGCTACTTTTCCGATTGGCTACTTATTGTCCGTTATATTTGTACTGGGACTAAAATAATAGAAAGCCATTATGTTGTAACAATATCAATAGGACCTCCTGAACAAAGCGAATGCAGCAATCGAGGATAATATATAGTGTCATGTTATATATGGGTTATAATATTGTTTATTGCGCACTGGTTATTTATTAACAGAATGGATGTTACAATAGAGGGGCCATTAGATCATTCAACATGTAATGTTCTAATTAAAATCATGAGCATGATGATGATGATGGTAAGTGGTTATATATATATATATACTGCTAATTTTTTAGAGAGAGAGAGAATATCGTGCTGTGTTAAGCCCGCCAAATGTTATATAGCATTTCACTATCCATTAAAGTTTAAATAAATATATATCATCATAGTCGTAGAATACTGATGGATCTGACAAATATTAAATATATATATCCGTCAGTATTCTACGACTATGACGATATAATTATGTATTTTTCCGTCAACTTACAATCTTGGGGTCCTTAAAAGACGTGTGATAAAGCCAATGATAAAAGTAAATCGATATAGCGGGTTCAAGCGGTGAGTTTTTTTTTTAATAGATTATAATGGAATAGTATACATTGGCGGGGTACCAGTGAGATGAAAAGGTAAATCAGTTAGCCCATAGTGATCCATACATTAGGAATTCAGCACGACAGTTTCCAGAGAGAACCACGTGGAAGTCCTCCTAAGAGAGTATATTGCTAGCAACGGGACTGATAGTCCGCATTACTAACAATCCCTTTCCCCCAAGCAATGAGTTAGGTTTACTTAGCTCATAAATTGATCTTGTGAAGTATAGATATGTATATCGAAAAACTATAAGTACCTTACCTACAGTTTTACGATCAAATTTTGCGAGTTTCATACAATTTAGAGCTACCAACATGGTAGTATTTTATACAAACGTTATCACAACTTCGTCTATATGTTATGTTCATTTCTTAGCTCGAGGACTAGGCGATTTATGTAATTGTCTCATACTTATATGTTAATTGAACGGGATAAAAAAGAGCCTATGTCCATTTCCATCCCATACAATACGTGTTTACCAAATTTCATAACGATTGATTAAGCAGTTAATGCACCAAGCGGTAATAAACAAACACTTTCACATTTATAATATTAGTAATTATTGTTGTCATGCAGTACTCCCATAATGGAGACGAATTCGACCTTTATTCTTTAAAGTCATCAAATAATATAGGCCGTATGCGACTTTTAAAAACAATGAGGATTCTTAACGATTTCCTTGTCAATTCTGACCGATTTCCATAATTCTTTTTGTTTTGGATATAGTTTTTGACTTGTCAGTTCCATTTTAATTTTGAGACAAATGATGCCATTTTTGCAGAGCAATAAACTGCTTGTTGCGAAGCATAATTTGTATGTAATATGTAAATATGCAATATTTATAATATAGTAGGTAGGTCACCTAGGAAATAAGGCAAAGGGTACTTACGATCTGTCTCATCATTTATTGTGGTTGCTTTTCTGTGGAGCTGTACATCTTTGTAAACTATGTACTAGGAGCGGTCAATAAGATTTATTAAATAAATATATACTTATATCCTTGCCGATATTAGTAACATCAAAAATAAATACAAGTTGTAACTTATCGTACAGCCGTAAACACAAACTCGGGTGCTTCCAAGTATTGTATTTACGATCGGGAACAAATAACCGGGCGGCGGGCCGGATCGAAACAATGAAAAATGACCGGCGGAAAATTGCGCGGATTCAGGCACAATCCGCCACGACGCGACCTGTGCTGGCCTGCTTAAGAAAACCACTGGGACGGACTAGGGGTGATTATTATTTTTTTTTACAAAAACAATTTTTATAATCTTTGTTTTCATTGGATGTCATTTACGATAAATTAAAAATTGATATCGCTGACATACATATAAAAATGCAGTAGAAAATGATTCGTTGCTCTGTTGTCTGTGTGGTATCTTAGGTGTCTTCTAAATTTGTATTACTAATTTGCATTCAAAGAATACCAAATGTTAATATGTGTTAAATAGCGATGAATCTATAATTTCTTTACTATATAAGCTTTTACTATTACCCAACAGTGGGAATTTAATTAAAACGTCGTATTAAGTCGTAAGCTTTGTTGTTTCAATTAAATATGATAGTACGTAACACCCTTTTAAGTACTGATTGCAACACCATATTGTCAAAACATATTGTTTCAGTACATTAAATTTCCTCCAAGCACTCCGCACCTGTGCGCCGCCACGTCGCCCGCGGCGGCCCTGTCTCGTCGCGCACTCTATTTTCCTATTTGCGCGGCAGATTGGCTCTGATTGTATTGTTTGCGGGGCGGGGCGAATTGATACCTACCCCGCCGACGCCACCGGTACGCCCCTGGTGCACCCGCGCGGAAAAACGCTATCAACCAATGTGTGGTCGGTTTACGATAAATATTTGAACAGTTCGATATTTGAAATTGTTTTCAAGACGGTTTTTTGTGGTTACTCTCCGTGGTGAACTCGTTCATTATATGTTTAAGAGATGTGTTTTATTCTCATTAGTATTTCATGTTATTATTGAGAATGTTTACTCCAATTATAATTACGGTTGTCAATATGATTTATTGATCATATTCTGATATAAAATTTACGTTTAAAATCAACGCTACAATATGAAACTAATATATTAAATGAAAATATATTCCTATATACATAATAGTAAATGTTACAAGAAAAATGAGTTAATAAGCAAATGGTTACGTTTACATATTATGTAAACAAAGAATATAAACACGTATAATATATAAATAGTACAATACAGATTAAATATTAATTCGTACTTTTATTAAATAGATGGTCATTCGATTCGAACTATAGTCGACGATTCCCACTTTTAACAATTGGTCTGCCATTTTAGATTATTTAAACAAGGATAAAATTATTGCCCTTACGAGTATAAATCTAAATATCTAATTATTACAGCAACAACAAATAATAACATAACAACAGTTTTATGACAAATAACATACTTAACATCCAATAACTAAAGAATACAATACGAGAAAATACAGTAACACGGAACAATCTGTCGAGTTATCTCTCGTACCGATTGACAATATACCCAATATAGCGTGGCGCGGGCAAATCTTTACGGGGCCGTAACGCGTCAACCCGACGATAACTTTTATGAGTGCGAAATTGTGTTTATGCGGGTGTGTGTTGCGATTTACCGCCACCGCGCCATCCACCGCCACCGCCACCGCCACCGCTCGTGCTATAGCGTAATCGGAAATATTGCGGCGGAACGAAGTTATGGCGCGGCGCAAGTTGTAAGAGCTCGGCGAGTTTGAATTTTGTTTTGTTGTACGTGAAAAATTTGAGGTAGAGACTGCGTTGTAGAAAAAAAGTACGTTATATAGAGCAATAACGGTGGTCACATGTTTCTAATAATATAAAATTAATGATTTTCTAAAATCTAATTAAACACTAAGAAACATTGATTATAATTGTAGGTCTCAGTTCACTACATTTAGTAAAAATGTTTTTAATTTAGGGTAAAAACATGACGTATTAAAATAGCGTTATTTAGGTCAGTTGATATACTTAATTGCATTTTGTAATTTTTTAATACACTTTATTCGTGAATTTTAGGGAAATCACGAATAAACTGTAAATTTAAAGTCTAAATTTAAATAAAATATAGCCCAAATCGTAGATAATACAATTGTTTTAATCCACTTACGGCTGTAATTAAATGTTTGTGTTTACATATTAATAGATAGATTAAATATGGCGGGAGGAGTTAACAAAAAACAAGATTATAAAACAGTGGTTATCATAATCATTATCATCATATTAGCCGTCTGCCCATTTGTCCACTGTTGAACATAGGCTTCCCGTATAGACTGTCATAAGAAACGGGGCTGTTCCTTATGGCAGTTTCTATTGGGAGGATATCGCAAGTATTTGCCACGCTTGGCAGGCGGATTGGCAACCGCAGTTTGGTTTTAGTGATGTTTTAAAAGGGACGCTGCTGCCAATGCCTCGACCATTTAGTTCACGTACGCCTCTTACGACACTCACAGGAAAGGACAGGACGGCCCATTATATGCCAGAAGCATACGACAAGAAGTTACAAGTTATTAGTTAGATAGATAGATCGTTTATTACTTGCACCAGGTTCTCGTTTCAGCGTCTCGCGACTCGTATTACTGTGGATCCCATTTCACCCGTGTCGCCTCTAACAAACTAGTAATTGGTTTGCTATCGCCCACTCTACTCAAAAAAATCATATCGTTTGCCTATCTCCTTACTTTCTTTATTTTGTTCTCTTTTACACCTTTTCCTTTTGTGTTATTCTCCTTTACCTGTGGTACTTTATTTGAAACTAGTTGATAGTTTGCAGTACATTATCTCACTCGTGCTTATATTAAGATGCGTGTGTGCTTTTTTATGCTTTATATATATATATATATATATATATATATATATATATATATATATATATATATATATATATATATTTTTTTTTTTTTTTTTTGGCAAACAAGCTGACGGCCCACCTGATGGAAAGTGGTAACCGTCGCCTATAGACATGAGCAGTACCATGGACATAACATATACGTTTTCGCCCATGATACCCCTCATGCGTTGCCATTCCTGAGGACTCAGGTATTATTCTTCTGCACCCTGTAAATTCACGCCATATTCTACCCTTCAAACCGAAACACAGCCACGCAAACACAACTGCTACACAGTTGAAACACGAATGGGACAGAGATACCCAAGCAATCGACTTTTGTACAATTTTTGTATTCCTACATCATGCAAAAACTAATGGTCTAATTTGGATGCAATTTCACAATTTCTATTCGCCACGTAGAAGTGATCTAATTCGTTAGTTTTCCTATTTCTGTAATCCAGTAGCAGTTGGAAGTAGCGGGGAAAATTATAGTGACTAAAACTCATATCTACAGCTGTAAATTTTTTTTACTGATTGATCTCATAGCAAATATGCTAAGACTGTATTATTAATTATACAGGGTGTAATGAAAATTATTAGCGTCATTTTGAGGAGTTATTCTTATAGTGAAATTGAACATATACCAAAGAAACGAGGGTTGAAAAATGACAAAAAATTTACAGTTTTCCATTTTTTTTTATACAACTTAGAATGGTAAACAAGCTGACGGTCCACCTGAAGGAAAGGTATATTAACATATATAAGTATAACAACATAAGTAACAGTACTTCCTACTTCTGACACGATGCATCTAGGTTTCAATTTAGTATTAGAGGCTTACGTCGTTTTTAAACTCGTACTTTTTTAAAAAAAATATCCATCTTCATTGATTGAAAATCTTCAATGTTGACTTCGATTTCACACCTGTACAACATTAAGAAATATGTTAAATAAAATGAAAGTATTTTTTAACCAAGTAAAATTTTATAATTAGATTTTTAACATTTAATTAGCGTTTTTGAATAGTCATTTTTATGAATATACCGCCCAGTTCACGAGTATGACGGATTAACAAGATATCGTTGTGTACAACCGTATCATAGGGAGTCCAACAATCCGCCCGTTAAACTAAGCTCAGAATGTAACGCCGTGTCGAGTAACACTCGTGTTGGCTCCATAACGAGGTATCGCCGCCACATTCGTCGCTAACGAGGTCTGCTTTGCTTCGCTCTAGGCACACCTTACTAATTGGACAGTAAAAACGTCTATGGGTTTCCATCTTCACTTGTTATGACTACGCCAACAGTGACTTATATATCAACTAGCTGACCTTGTTTTACTTTTAACTATTTCGTAAGTACACATTTTAAGGCTCAAGTCAGAGTCGCGCTCACTTCACAACGGCTCGTGATTAAGTATCACGAATTGATCCCGAAAGTAGTCGAGGTTTCTCAATCTAATTACACGTAAGTTAAACTGGTAGTTATTACATTAAAATATGACCTTGTTTAGACCTCCACCGTCACCTACTGATTTTATTTTTTTCCTATTCCAGAAACAAACTATCCGATCTCTCGAGTAGGAGCAAACAATACATGAAATTTTATTCAAAACATGAGTAATTTCGGAGATTAATGTGAATGAATGTTGCCACTCATTTATTTATTTCAGGTTTCTATTTATTTATATGTTGCCAAACATTACTCGATTTTAATGCAAATATACTTATGCAATATATATATATATATATATTTTCTATCGATGTTGTATTTTGTCCAAATTTGACACACCTCACTAAGCGTATAGTAAAAACGTCTATGGGTATGCATATTTGCCATTTACTTGTTACATTGTTTGCAAAAATGTTTGTATTAATAACAAGTATTAAATAAATGTCTTTTTCATTTGTTTTAGGTTCATAAAGACTTCTTCGGACGCATAGTACCTATTTCACAAGTTCAACGAAGTGGTAAGTTAATATATTATTACACTATACATAAAATGAAAAGCTTTAATCATGACAGAATTAATATAGCATTGACAAAGGAAAACAAGTAATTGCAAAAATAACTCAAAATCGATTCTAAATTGATAAAAATATTCTATAACACCCATACATACATGCTCGCACACTCACACGGTCACACACACACACGTATTTACACACGCGCACAAACATACACACACGCACGCACACACGCACGCACACACGTACGCACGCACGCACGCACGCACGCACGCACGCACGCACACACACACGCACGCACGCACGCACACATGCACTCACAAGAATATCTGTATGTTACAGACGAATTGAGAAGCTCCTCCTTTCGCTAAATATACGGCCAACCATTGTAACTGGCAAACTTACAATAGAATATGGCCCGCTATTATCACATGACGTTAATCACACGTCGAGTTACAGCCAAGCCTATTATTTTCAATTACCCGCGCACCCGAAAGGGTTGTTAATATTCATTTAGCCGACACCCGCCCGGGAATCGAACACCTGATCTCGCCCACCACCCCGCAAGATAATCGCTCCGCCTAACTGATTGTCTACCATTTTGATATTAATCGCGTATAATTTGGTCGCGCGGATGAGAAATTTTAATAGGCGCCGTCTAATTATGTTCTACTTAAGACTAATATTTTAGTACTAGTAACTCATGACGGGTTCGCCCGTGAAACTATAGGCAATAAAATAAGTGACAAGTACAAAAAATGCCATTTAACATTTTGTTTTACAAAAACATAGACTTCATATCAAAAATAAGGCCACCAGTATTGTAATTTTTCGTTGAAAAAATAATAATAAAAATCGGTTTGAAATCATGTAAGGTTCGAATTTAGATATAAAATTAGCATAGGAGATAGAACAATTAAAGCATAATAAAATTAATTAATACATTATTTCGCCTATTTGAAGTAACAAAGTAAAAAAATGTAAAATTATTTTTTAATTAGTGCTTTAATTGGAGTGTAATGTGATAATGAAATACTTGAAGGAACATTTATATTTCCTTATATATTCTTTATTACACATGTAAATAACTTAGATAAAAAAAAATTGTGAGCAAGGGTGTACTTACGAATATATCTGAAAGAGATCTCTTTCAGTCAACCCAATACAGTTAAAAAGTATGTCGTTAGCGAACAGCTAAAGTGCACGAGTGCTGTACGAACAACTTCAATACTAATCAATATTTAACCTAGAAATAAAGAGTTATATCGAATATTAATATGTATTATAATATTAAATAAATACATAAATATAATACCTGCCTACTTGTATAATAAATGTTAAAATAAATATATGTACTACCTACATTAGAAACATTTA
This sequence comes from Galleria mellonella, assembly GCF_026898425.1. Classification (NCBI taxonomy): domain Eukaryota; kingdom Metazoa; phylum Arthropoda; class Insecta; order Lepidoptera; family Pyralidae; genus Galleria; species Galleria mellonella. The sequence goes on from NW_026442061.1 coordinate 1,091,247, forward strand.
CTGTGATTTTTTTTAATGGATGATAATCGAATGGTAACCCCACCCGCGCTAACGGTATACACTAGCGGGGCACCAGTGAGGAATGATAGGTGAGGATAAAGCAGGTCAGTAAGCCCATCGTGACGAATTCAATTATAAATCAATCACGATGGCTTCCAGGGGAATCGCGTAGAGGTCGACCTGATAGGGTATATTGCTAGCAATGGGGCTACGAAACCCCATTATTAACAATCCCTTCTCCCCCCTTTACTGTGATTTATGATCTTTGTGTAGGATATGGCAGTGTAATTATAGTACAAGGAGGCCTAACATCTTTATTGTCAAGAATGGCAACGCATGGTACCACCAGCCGTCACTGTAAATTCTGTAATGTCAATAGGCGTTCATGTCTATAGGCGACGGTTACCATTTACCATCAGTTGGGCTGTCAGCCTATTTGCCATTTCAAATAACATTAGCTATTGAACAATATTTTTTATATCTTTAATTCTCTTCTTTTGATGCTTAATGAATCAGACTAATAAAACTAGGTCATAATGCCCTTAATTTTTTTTTTGTTATTTAATTTTCAACATTATACAATACAGTCTACAATAGTATACCTCCTTGAAGCGAATCGGCTCTCCTCCCATCGTCCGCCCCCCCACCCCCTCCCCTACTTCGCAATTCTCGTTAAGGTGACTGTTTAATAATCTCAACGCGATTTGTAATGGGATTGAGTGGAAATTCGCTCGACGTCTGAATCCATATTGTTACTACGCAGTACAGTCGGACATGCAATATTTTAGCAATATGTGTGTTAAGTTTATATAAAAAAATGAAGTTAACGTATTTACAGTAAATTTATTTTTTGATTTCATGCTAATTGTACATTTTGTACCATAAAAAATACCGACTAAACGTGGTAAAACTTGTTATTTTAATTTTAAAATTAAATGATTGGATTGATTTTGATAAAATTTCTATTGGACCAATCAGAAAGTATATTCTTTTAAATAAAAAAAACCACTATTTGAGAACCTACTCCTTTTTTGGAGTCGGTTGAAAATTCATACAAATGGATATTGTTCCACAAAAGAAAACAGCTATTTTAATGAACAACGAGATGTTGATGGTGATTATATTTATAATACTTTATAATGCAAAATGAAATTTAAAAAAATACTGTTTTAAACAATTTTTATATTAACGTTTCCATTCAATTACAAATATTCGTAGCATGGCATGCGTAGCTGGTCTACAGTTACGGTCTACGAGCAAACGTAGCTAGTCTTACGTAGAGCCGCTACGTAAGTCTACGAATATTTACGCGTAAACCACTATACGTTTTCTTTTATTTTAATCTCGCACTTATTTAAATTCCTCGTATTTGTATAATAAGAAGTGGTATATTAGGAAAGCATAACCTTAATTTTGTTATAAGATGGAAGTGTTAACTGTATATTAACAAATATAGTGAGCATGTAGGTATGATTACAAATAATGGTGATAATGATGCGTTGTAATTAATAATTTTTATTTTTTATATTAAAACGCATACTACGTCATAGTCGTAGAATACTGACGGATCTGACAAATATTACATAAAAAGATCCGTCAGTATTCTTCGACTATGACGACTACATAATAAAATTTTGTTGGGGGGGGGGGGGGCTAAGTAATTGTTAGTGATAAGGTTTAACGGCCTCGTTGGTAATAATCGAGCCAATAGTTTTGTAAAAATGAAAGAATACCAATATACCAATAAAAAATATTACCATTACCAGAGCACCTCTGTTCCATTCGTGTTTTTACCGTGAAGCAGTTGTGTTTGCATGGCTGTGTTTCGGTTTGAAGGGTGGGATATGGCAGTGAATTTACAGGGTACAGAGGAATAACACCTGAATTCTCAGGAATGGCAACACATGGACGTTATCATGGGCGAAACAGTATACTCTGTTATGTCCACGGTACTGCTCATGTCTATAGGCGACGGTTACCACTTTCCATCAGGTAGACCGTCAGCTTGTTTGCCATTCTAAGTTGCATAAAAAAAAAAGTATAAAAAAAAAACAAATTACAAAAGAGTTTGTAACACTGAGTATTTTAACGAGGTTATAGTTCGAACTTGTTTCAAATGTCAAATAATAAATAAAATAAATAAATGATCTTAAAACTATGTCTCATTGTACAGACAGCAGCCGAAGTTGTAATGAGGGCCCGTTGTTTAAACTAATTGTTGGAGCGCTGCCGGCGGCTCCCCGAAATTGGTTTTGCTGTTTGATTTCTCGGCGATTGTTAATATTCTCATTGTAGTACGAATCCATTCGGATTATCACGATTATTGTTCATTAGTTGTAGCCCATTCCTCTATTAATACAGATATTTGCGAGATGAGATAGATTTCGGGTTTATGTATGTACGAAATTTGGTTATTATATTAATTTCGTATTGGAATATTTCTGATGAGAGCTAACAATTGATTTTGTTTTGTATGTATTTCCCCATTTTGGGTTAAATTGAGAATCTTTGGCAGAAAGAATAAAATATTTGTAATCCCATATTGTGTTAGCCTTTTCAATTTTTTATACCAAAATGGCAAAAATTAGACCAATCGATTAGATATAATTTTCATTTCCAGTATGAGTCTCTTATACATGACGCTGGTAGAAATTGTCGTAAAAATAGCGACGAATTGGCATTGATGAAAAAAAAAGTAAAACCACTGTCATATCTCCAAATAATATAGAATCAAGTAGATGCCCTCCCCTGTCTGTTTCTTTCCTTACTTTTTTCCATGCAACACATTTTGATACGGGGTTTCACTGTTACTTTGATATTTTTTACAAAAGGTTTTTATGAAATTATCGTAATTAACCTTAAAAATTTTAAAGTAAGTCTAAATAAATGGATGGGCTGAATTATGTTCCAATAAGGTACAATAGTGTTCCCCGTCTGGTACCGGCATAGAATGGGTCACCTCTTGCTTTACCGTAGGTGTCGTAAGCAGCGACTAAGAGAACTTATTGGTAGAGGGCAAGCAGCAGTGTCCTTTTTTTAACATCACCAAACCCTAACTGCGGTTGCTAATTCACCTGCTAAGCGTGACAACTACAAGCAAAACCCTCCTTTTGGAGGAGGCCTATGTTTAATATGGAAATAATATGGAAAATATGGACAGTTAACGGTAAATGTAGTATGCTAATGTTTTTTTATAAGTAAATAAAGTCAATGTTTTATACCGATATAGCAATAATCTGCGGCTTCGCCTGCGTGAATTAATATATAAAATATTCTACGTTACATTAGGATATAGCCTATCTGTATAGCAAATTTTAATTTAAATTAGTTTAGTAATTTTTGCGTGAAAGAGTAACAAATATTTATCGTATATATAACATTCTCAAAAAAGCTTTCACATTTATTGTAATAGTAGGGTTGCATGCAAAGTCGGGGCATGTTGCTAGTTTATAATCAGTAACGCTGGTCTCCGCTCATCACATAATTCTAAACATATATCTATTGTAAATCTGTATGTACAAAATATAAGTCGTTCCAGCCATTAATATGTCGTTTACATACCGGGGTACGGGGGCCGGGGCGCGGCGGGTAGGCGGCACAATACAGTACAATTAACTACAGCAAACAGCGACCCTCGCCCCCCGTACCAACGTTTTGTAATTACGGTACACACTTGTGCGAAAGCTGATTACGTAGTCTATGTAGCTAACAATTATATTTAACCTTCTATATAAAAGACTAGGTTATACCCGTGACTTACGTCGCGGGCTATGTTCATTGACCGCGACAAGTGGTTTGTTCTTCATCTTATGTAGTACCAATATATCAAATTTCATAGCGATTGGTTAAGTTGTTAAAGCGCTAAGAGATAACAAACAAACAAACTCACTTTCACGTTATTATAAATGTAAAAGTGAGTTTAACTAGCTTTTTGGTCGTTGCTTCGTACGCGTGGATTGGAGAATTACAAAACCAATTAAATCTACCACTTCTGAATGGCGTGTCAATATGAAACATACACCAAATTTTAAGATAAACCTTCAGGAATACAATTGTGAAAACAGTATCCAATTTGGTGCAGTAGTTTTAGCATGAAGGCAGAATAAATATACCAAAAGACAGACAAAATTTCTAAAAATATTGTTATGGTATTTATTCGTTTTATACCCTTTATATTATTTTTCTTTAAATATCTCTCATGTACAGATACTTTTTAGTTACTACATACAATATCAGCCGTTAACGGTCCACGTTTGAATATAAGCCTACCCCATAAAGGGGGGTTTTATCAGTAGTTGCCAGGCTTGGCAAGCGGGTTGGTGATCGCAGTTGAGTTTAGTGATGTTTTAAGAGGGACACAATTGCTCATTCCTCGACCATTGAATGCCCTTAGTCACTTTTTACGACACCTATAGGAAAGGAAGAATTAACCCATTCTATGTCTGTGCCGGTAAATAGGATTTAAATGAATAGAATGTTTACAATAAACTAACTTCCATGTATTAAATGTTTGAAGTATGTGGGCGACAAAGGAAGCCAGGAATGGAAATTGGAAATATTGGAGATATGTATATGTATATTGGTCAAAGAAGACTAGGGCCGTGAAGGCAAGCCAAAAAGAAACATAGCACCTCTATTATGTCAATTTCGAATTTGGAAAGTAATAATATAAAACTATAAATAATATACATGGCCTGTACTCCACATAATGCGAATCTTTACAAAAAAATCGACTGCCTAAATTTATTTTTGTCAGAAGCCCGTTACCGGATTAGATTGCACCACGTAAGAGCCCATATATTCAAACGCGACGCACGTTACATTGTATAATTGATATTAACTACGTTGTATGGACGTGTTAATTGTTAAAACGCATCTGGTACACGCATTATACAAATGACATCTATACAGAATGTGTGTAGATATAAAAAAAAAATACTAAAATGTCCTTAAAAAGGTATGAAAATTGTTTACTTGCATTTTAACATTTTTAGGGTCGTGGAATCGGAGTTAGTGAAAACGAATCAATTACAATAATAAAAAATTCGCACTCTTCGTCTCTTCTTAAGCGACTTTCGAAATCTATAAAAATTGATAAAAATAAATATCAAACGAATCCAGTAATATGACAAAAAATACGCACTCAATGTTTAAGCGTCCTTCAAAATCTATGAAAATAAACAACATTTTTTTTTGTTAATTCTCAATTCGTATGTATATAACTCGATATTTTAATCATTTTTGAGTTGCTATTGATTGTTCTTTTTGTAATTGTTAGTGATTATTTCCATGTTGATTCAATGTTAATTTTGTCATTATTATAACGATCATTTCAATACCTGATATGTTCGTTAATTATGAACCGATTTTGTTTATACTTTTTGCAATCGGTAATAGGATTCTTCGATAATTACTAACCGTGTGGTCCCGCCATCAAATGAGCCACCTCTTCCTTTCCCGTGGGTGTCGTAAGAGGCAACAATGGGAACTAAATGGTGGAGGGATGGGCTACAGCGTCCCTCTTAAAACATCACCAGCCTTACTAACCCAACTGCCAATTGTGGCAACTACTGGCAAATCCCCCCAATAGGGGCAGGTCTATGTTTAGCAATGGACAGTTAGAGGCTGATATGATGAACACGATTAACCTTGTAGGACTCGTGTTAGTTTTGTCAAATTTTTTTTTATAAGTTGAACTATTAAGTATTATGAATATATCCATTGAGTGTCTTTCGAGTGTTAAATGCTTTAATTATTAAATAATGAAATAACTGTTTCCCACTATTTAATATTGTGTAGTACTACAGGATATGTACCATCATTTAATGTTTGTTTGCGCAGACGCAGTTCCCGACGTGATATCATCAAGCAGCGTGTTCTACCAATACAGGGAAGGATTCAACAACGCGGTGCGTCGCAGCGTTCGAACCAGAGACATGCTCTAGCCGTAGACACATAGTTTGTTTCAATAAAACTTAATGAAAATGTAAATAAACTAATAATTAATCCGACCATAAGGTAATCTGTTGATGTCAAATAGTAGTACATATTTAAAATCACTCGCCGTGTAGTCCCGGCATAAAAAGAGCTACCCCTTCCCTTCCTATGGATGTCGTAGTAGTCGACTAAGGGGCCTTAATGGTCGAGTGGTGGGCAGCAGCGTCCTTCTTAAAACGTCACCAGCTTAACTGCGGTTGCCAATCCGTATGTCAAGCCTAATAACTACTGGCAAACCACCCTAATAGGGAGAGACGTATGTTTACTAGTGGACAGTTAAAGAATGATGATGATTAAAATCGATTAATTGTTCGACATGTTGGTAATTGCAATTTTGAGATTATTTTTGTAATAGTTTCAACAAAACTTAGTTGACTTTTATTCAGTTTCAATGAAGCAGGCTTATAATTTGCATATTAACGTTTTGTAAACTGAAACATTTTCCTTTAAAACTATGTACATATAATGTTTGTTATTCTGTAATACATACAATTTTGTTTTGTTTTTAGCTGTAACATACAACACTGTTGTTTTTTCTATTCATTAAAATTTAAGATTCAAATAGTCTTATTTAAATAATTTAAGATTTAAATAAATAAAAAAAAACCGACTCAGTTGTGGCAAAGCAAGTTTTTTTTTTATTTAAAAACAAACTATTGAACCGATTTTGATGAAGTTGCTTTGATAATTTTTATATATATTTGTATTTTATTTATATTTCTTATATTAAATATCTAGTGTATCCTACACTTACAGATTAGTCCAAAGAAATATTATATATATATTATATATATGAAAGAATTTTCCAAATCCGTTCGTAACTAAAGCAATTATGAGGTATATAAAATATGGATATGACAGTGAATTTACTGGGTACAGAGGAATAACACCTGAGTCCTCAGGAATGGCAACGCATGGGGGGTATCATGGACGAAACAGTATACTCTGTTATGTCCATGGTACTGCTCATGTCTATAGGTGACGGTTAATACTTTCCATCAAGTGGGCTTTCAACTTGTTTGCCATTCTAAGTTACAAAAAATAAAAATAAAATAAACCTTTTTTTGAAGTCGATTGAAAATCTACCTGTAAAATTAAAGTCAGTTTAAAACAACAGACAGCAAACAATACGAAAGTCAGCCGCGAACTCAAGTTGTATATATTTGCAGGGAAACGTTGAAGTCTTACTTTATTGGGCAGTAAATTGTAAACTTGCGTTAGTTAGCACACGGAGACGGCGGCGCACCTGAGCTTGCTAACTTTGTTCGTAAATCGTCCACGATAGAGATGTATAGATATAATATTACAACTTACTACATTCTCGCCCCGGCTTCGCATGGGTTTTTCCAAACTTCCATAATCCACGCATACAAATATGCAAAGCTAGTACAAAATAAATACAGTGAATTATATTCAAACGTTTGTTTTCCTTATCGTTTAAATATTTAAACATGTTTTAAACAAGTATACAAATACGTGTTACGTTTGTTGTACATTCTAGTGGAACTTTATTCGGTGTACCTTTACACTCGAATAGCTAAAAATCTGTTATATACCTGATATATATTTTAAGGAGATTAAAATAAATATGTATATTTTTGTGTAATCATGTCTTTTATTTCATTTAGTAGCTTTGTTCATACATAGATATATGCATGTCCCAGTGGGCAACGTGACAGAAAATGCAATGCAATTTCTTTTAAGTTGTTAGTGTACTTGATCATACAAGTCTAAAAGTAACAGCTCATACATATCGTTATTATAATAATAACGAAATTGGAATAAATATATAAAAATATCAATTGTATATGTGTTTTAATAAACTAACCTTTATGTTTCCTTAATTCTTCAATACACCGACTACATCCGGTGTTAAGTTCGTCAAGTGTACATATATTCACACTCTGCATAAAACATTAAATAAATAAATATGAAGTATATTTTTATTTATCTTAAACTACTTACCTTCGGTTTTGTGTGGCCTCAAGTTTCCCCTTTAAGCTGCAATTTTCAAAAATCTTTTTGTACCGTATGCTAAAGCTATAGAACAGGGGGAAAGGGATTGTTAGTAATGAAGAGTGAGAATCCCATTGCTAGCAATTTGCCCAACCAGATCGACCTCGTCGCGGTTCCCCCTAGAAACTATCATAGTTAATTCCTGATGAATTCATCATGATGGGCTAATTGGCCTGTTTTCATTCTCATCTCTCACCCTTCACTGGTGCTCCGCCAGCGTATTCTGTTAGCGCAGGCGGGGTTACCATTCCATTTTCACCCATCAGAAAAAAAGCTATAGAACAAACCTATTTTACAAATTTCAAATTTTCCAAACTTAGTAATTATGGTTGTGTGTTGATAGCCAGTAAGGACAAACGATTTTAAAAATAAAAACTCCTACATTCAGTCTAAGCCGACTAATCTCGTGATGCAGCTGCAGACTTCCAAGACTACGACGCCATTTTATAATAAACTCTGTTCATAAATATATCAACTGTTATTTAAAGGTACCCGAGATTCAGAATGAATTGTGGTAATCATAATTTACAACAAAACTTGGTGAGGTGTGGTAAGGCTTAGAATGTAAAATATGAAAGAACTTAGTTATTTATAGGTAGCTACAATTTACAATAAATGTAATGGAATGAGTTTTGTGTATCGTTTAGATTATTTTGCAGTCGTCATGTAAATTACTCTTAAAGCCACATTTATGTACCTAAACAATTATAGAATTTTAAATTAGAAAATCCAAGTTTCAACTTACGTTATTTTAGTCAAGAATGCTCGACTGCTTTCGTGACTACGACACCTTTAATTATAGAATTACCTAGATTTTTTTTTATACAACTTAGAATGGCAAACAAGCTGACGGCCCACCTGATGAAAAGTGGTAACCGTCGCTTAAAGAAAGGGAAAGGAATTGTTAGTAATGGAGACTGAGAATCCCATTGCTAGCAATATACCCAACCAGGTCGACCTCCTCACGGTTCTCCCTGGAAACTATCATGGTTAATTCCTGATAAATTCATCATGATGGGCTAACTGGCCTGTTGTCATTCTCATCTATCACCCTTCACTGGTGGTTGGTTACCATACCATTTTTATCCAGCATATGTTCGCGTCACCCGTCATAACGAGTTGAATCCAGGAAAATATTCATTTTATCTTTTGCTCAGAAGTTAATCATAAACTTCGTGCTATAAAACACGACGATATCATGCTAGATTACAAAACTAGTATGCTATCGAATGCAAGAAGAATCATCTTAGTCGATGCAGAAATTACAAAAATATAGCATAACGTAATGTCATATACCGTCGTACTGAGGCCTTTTTTTAAATTAATCTTGTCCGACAGAGTGACAGAGAGCGGAACAGTATAAGGTTTTAACTTTATAAGGCTCGGCCCCCTTAAAATAATAAAGAAGTAAATAATATGATAGTATTAATTATGCAACAATCACTCATGATTAAGGATTACGAGTTGATCCCTAATCTAAATTAACTGAGCTTTCTCAAAATATATAATAGTTTGGCTTTCGCTAATCTTTAATTATAATATCATTGGAACTGACTGACTAATCAATACACAACTAAAACAAAATGTTTAATATTGAAATTTGGTACATAGGGTTATTATACAAAGTAAGCATCCGCTGAGAAAAGATTATTGAAAATTTAATTTAATGGAGAACCACGTTATTTTCTTGTTGAATTCATCACGATGGGCTAACTGACCTGCTTCATCCTCACCTATCATTCTTCACTGGTGCCCCGCCAGTGTAAACCAATAGCGCGGGTGGGGTTACCATTCCATTATTATCTATTAAAAAAAAATCTTAGAGAGAATTTATAAATGACTGATTTAATTTTCATTGCTTGAAACACGTTCTGTTCAAATTAGAAATTTTCACTATTCTTACCCTAAAGACATTAATTGGTCTAATATCAATATTTAAGAAAATAGATCCCATTTTCAGTCGTAAGCCTCTAAATTTTAGATAGTACCTACCTCCGATAGAAAGCAAGAGATGGAGCCCAATCCCGCCCAAGCCCAAGCCCAATCGCGGTTTTAAAATTAATCCCATTTTTTAATGTATCGATACTGGTAAGTGGCTTAGTAAAAATAAATTATTAAATTTTAATTTTCCATTTAAAAAAAAAATCTTATAGGTACTTTTTTATGCAACTCGAAATGAAATGCAAACTGATGGTTCATCTGATGGAAAAAGACGACCATCGTCGATAGACTTGAATTGTACCACGAATATCAGAAATACCTAGTACTTACTGAAAAATACCTGACAGTATATAAAATGAGTGACCACTCATATTGCACCATCTTGAGTACATGCTATTTTTTCTTTGAATCAACCATATATCTTTGTTTTTTAATGGGTGATAATGGAATAGTAACCCCACCCGCGCTATCGGTATACACCGGTGGGGCACCAGAGAAGGATGATAGGTGAGTATGAAGCAGGTCAGTTAGCCCATCGTGATGAATTTAACAATAAACCAATCAAGATGGTTTCTAGGCGGAACCGCGAGGTAGTCGACCTGATACAGTTTATTGCTAGCAAGGGGATTGGTAATCCCCATTACTAACAACCCCTTCTCCTCCTTCAATCATATATAGTGTATGTACATGTAGAGGAATTATCTCAAATTCTTATGTTTTTGTATAGTTTCGCTTGTATATGTTTTGTGTTTAATGATAACTATGGAATGGACGTGGAGGTCGACCTGGCTAGGTATATTGCTAGCAATGGGGCCCGCAGTCTCAATAACTAACAACCCTCTACCCAAGCTTGTGTATGTTATCATGATGTAATGCCTACATGTCGCATATACAACATCTTTTCTGATATTAGAAACTTTAGAAAATGTAATAATAGTCAATTTTAAACTTTCACGTTGTTGACACATTTTTTAAACACAATATCGGAAAACGTCGACAATAAATAAGCAGGTATGTAGGTAATATTTACCTGCAATTTTTCATCGCGTTTGGTCTTGATAGTGTATTTAAAAAATTATAGTCTCTGGTAATCAATATACACGTACCAATATTTAGTGCAAATAATATGCAATATTTGGAGTTATTTGTATTATTGATTCGAGACATGTAGGCTACATGTTTCAAATTGTCTTCGTAACCATGTTACTTTATGAAGGCAAGGTCCCATGTTTAATTTTTAATCGAGTTAATTTATAAAACTTCTGAATTGATTTATACCTGGAAGTTATGCTTCTATTGTATTACCTATTTATTGATTAGTTATATCTCTGCATGTGTATGGGATCAGCTTTCATTATCTTATGGCTTGTCAGCTTTATTTAATTATTCACAGTTTTAAAGATTTTCTTTATGCAAATTAGAATGGCGGTAAGTAAAGAAAGACGGCCCACCGTACTGAAAGAGGTAACCGTAGCCTATAGATATGAACAGTACTGTAGACATAACAGTCTACTTTTTCGCCCGTGATACCCCATGCGTGGTCATTCTTGAGGGGTAAGGTGGTATTCCTCTGTGCCCAGTAAATTCACGCCATATCCCACTCTTCAAACCGAAACACAGCCATGCAAAGACAACTGCTTTACGGTAGAAACACAAATGGCACAGAGGTACCCGAGCAATCGACTTTTGTACAAAGTCTCCCTCTGGTAAGGATATATAGGTAAATATTAAAAAGTTCAAATTGCTTGTTACATAATCGTATATTTTGTAATAATTAAAACAACTAATCAATCACATGTAACTAAGGTACGTATAATATTTATACTATGTTACAATGTATCCGCGCCTACAATTCCACGTTTCGTGCATGGTGCAGTGGTTTTATACCTCTCTCTTTCACACCTATATACAAACAAGGCGCGGACCAGCTTACATATTTAATTTTATTATAATTAGCAAACAGTTTTTGAGATCTTTTGATCATGATTTCAATTAATTACAAATTTTTAATTAATTACACAGAGATAAAAAAATTATACAATGATACATCCAAATTACAAAAAAAAATCTCTTAGCTGTAAGTGGTGGCCATTTTTTTAATTTTCAAATTATCCTACAGCCAAACATGAATTCGTGATGTTAACATAGATAAACAAAACTAATTAAAAAGATATAGCCAAGATAGAACAATTCTGTGTATAATATTATATTTAAAAACAAAAAGTACAATGTTAGAAATATACCAAAATTTATTAGTTTAAGGTGAGTATTCATGGAAACAATCGCTTAGAAATAAACATCACCAACTTCAGTAATCCTATCTAGAACATACTAGATATAATATGGAAGTACGAGACTCTCCTTATGTAATGAAACATGTTAAATCACATGAGCATGTGTGTAGTCAACACTCACCTTTTGACATAGAGTACCCACCAAACATGTATATAGGTATGATACATGTTTAGTGTATGTTCAAGTTTTTTTACATGTAAGTATAGAATATGGTTTTTACTTGTGTAGATAACATAAGATCTTCCACCAAAATATATGTTCTATCTAATCATGGATCAGTAAAATCCAGATAGATTATTTTTATTTTGAAAGTATATTATACAATATAGTAAATAAAAAGACAGTTGATGTGATAAAATTTGCGAAAAGCGCGCCATTTTTAAAGCAGTTTTATCGTTTTTAGAAGCATTGTAGGAAGACACTCTATCTACATGTAATTGATCCACATGTCGTAATTACATGTTTTGTGACCCATGCTTTGGTGGAAACATGGGGTCATATGACATGTAAAATGAATTAGACATGTTATATGTCGCAATACTTAGATAATATGTTTGTAGGTGTTATTCATACTCATATGTACCTACTCAACGAATTGTTCCAAAAATGTATATATCTAATTGTATAAACTATTGAACTATATCGATTTGAAGTACCTAATTATAACTACTTGCTTTATTTACTGATTTATTTATATACAAAACTAATAAACTACAGACAACGTACGAACATCGAATTATTATAATAATTATTATATATTTAATTATTTACACCTGCTTATGCTAATTAATAATAATTAAAAAAAGAAATCACAACAGTTTTGGTCGAATACTGCACTTTCAATGATAAATATTTACAATAACTCAATACTGTTGTTATTATTTATTGACAACGGCTATTTTATAAATATTAGATACAAAAATCAGAACTAATTTCGTGATATTATTTAAACGATTATTTTAACTAGCTTTTACCCGTGACTTTGTCCGCGTGATTGGCATTTATTGATTGACTGGATAAAAAGCATACATTCTTTACATACAACAGTCATGATGTATATATATATATATATATATATATATATATATATATATATATATATATATATATATATATATATATATATATATATATATATATATATATATATATATATATATATATATATATATATATATATATATATATATATAAAAATTATCATAAGCAACTTGGCAACTTGTATATGAACGTATGTAGGTACAAAAGAATCCAAAATTTAGAAATAATTTCACTTTATATAAACGATTAAAGTCGTGTCATTAATTTCGATGAAAAATGTCTCCTTCAAAGTTATTTGAATACAATATTAAAAACAATTTATAAAATAAACTATTAAGCATAACAATTTAAAAGGTATCTGGTGTTAAGCATAACAATACCTGGTATTAATGATAATTTAATCTTTGAAAGTATATAATTTATATCCGTAGAAATTATACCTTATATGGCACAAAGCATTGGCACAATTTTTATGTATGGCACACATATTCACATTAACTTATCACCTTTTTTTTATACCACTGAAATGGCATACAAGCACTGGTAGGTTTTTTTTTTTATACAACTTAGAATGGCAAATAAGCTGACGGCCCACTTCCCGGCTTCACGTTAGAAACACGAATGGAACAGAAGTGCCCAAGTAAACAACTTTTGTACAAAGTCTCCCTCTGGTACCATATAATTGAAAATAACGAAAATAATAATAATAATGAGTGCAAGTATGTTATTTTATTAGACATCAGCAAACTGTATTACGAGTACGGTCGGGTCAATTATTGATTTATTTAAATTTTCAATAAATTCTATTAAAATAAAGACCTATAAGAATTAAAAAAAAAAACTGTTGACAAACTGAGCTTGGCTTTAATCAAGTTAACCACTCGAGGGAATTCTTGCTGGTTTAGAGTGAACTTCAATGTAAAAATAAAATTTCTAAATAATACCAGTATATATTGGCGGATACAAAAACGTAAAATGATTGATTAAATTATATTATTAATTGTGAATAATGATGAAAACTTTATTTATTGTTTCATTTGTACGCTAGTTGCGCTTTGTCACTCTATCACCAGTAGTAGAATAAGCATCATCATCATCATCACATCGGCCGTTATCTGTCATCACCTCACCCATGGAATGCCATAAGGAACGATCTCGAGTCAACTGTATTCATATTCTCTATCTCTCTCTCATCATCACCTTTGAAGTCGTCACTCCATCTACGGGGGAGGGGTTGTCTTACACTACGTTTGCTCGTACGGGGTCGCCACTCAAGAATCCCCATCCCCATCAGTTCTATGTGACCAGCACATCATCATCATTATCGACATCAGCTTACTTGTCGTATAGAATAAGCTATCATTTCAACATTTGCCATTCCTGAGGACTCAGGTTTTATTTCTTTGTACCCAGTAAATATGTTTAAAGTTTCTTTACTTATTCTCCTTTCTAGTATATTTTTGCAAAATAAGTCACACAAGGTGCTTAGGAGGATATGAGACGGACTATGGTTAAAATATCCGGTGACAATAGCGATAGCTGTAGGTGAAGCGACTGTGCTAGTAACGACTGCGACTGGAAACTTGCAAGCGAGTGGAGTAACGTAGCGGAATATTTATTATTTATTAACGAGTATATATCCATCGTCGGAGTTCCGCTATAACAGCATTCTATTTTCAAACATAATGATTGTAACACGATTAATAATACACTTATATTTTCATTGCCTATTCGCCATTATATTTAAAAAAAAATCACTCAAGGTGCTTAGGAGGATCTGGAGCGGACTGTGGTTGCGAAGTATCCGGTGGTAACAACGATAGCGGTAGCGGCGGTAGGTGAAGCGGTAGCGGTAGTAACGCCCGCGACTGGAAACTTGCAAGCGAGTGGAGTAACGCCGCGGAATGTTCATGCGCCTTCCGTCGGAGTTCCGCGACGCTTGACGAGCGGGCTTCTTCTTTTGGGCAACATGGGCACGGGGCACCCCAGCCTATTGAATTAATTATTATTATTTTAGTTATAATAACCAACATACATTATTTCTTATTTGCTACTTAAATGTAAAGTTAGCTCTAAATTCTTTAATAATGTATCTACCTGATGTTGAATATTCAAATTTATATTATATTCATTTTTTATATATATCATCATTTATATTATATCATTATTTATATTATATTTTAATTATAATTTCTTCATAGGGGAGGGGGGGGTAAAGAGGTTTCTTCAGTGTCGGCAACGCACGAGTAATACCTCTGTATTGCAGATGTTCATCAATCACTTACCATCAGGTGGGCCGTATGCTTGTTTGCCACCTCAGTGGTATAAAAAAAATTATATTTTTTACTACAAAATCATGCTATTCTGTAATCAATAAATATCTAATATGAAATCCAAAAAATTGTTAATAATGCAGACTACCAATCCTATTATTAGCAATATACCATGTCAGATCGACCTCCACGTGATCCCCCTTAGAAACCACGCTGAATTGTGTGTATTCATCACAATGGGCTAACTTGCTAAGCCTGACTTGTTAGTAAGTAACTAACAAGTCAGACTCCCTCTAGAAACTAACGTGTTGAACTGCTGGTATTCACAATATGTGCTATGACTCTATGAGCTAATTGGCTTGCTTTTCACTTTTACCTATCATCCTTCATGGTGCTTACGTATACAGCAAGTGTGCTTCTAATTAATGAGTTTAGTGGATTGTAATAGCATAGACAAACCTTTTAATGGGAAAAATGGTTGCGACAAATGGTTCAGGTGCTGCGACAGGTGAGACAGGTGCGGCGGCAAGAACAAGGGGGGCGGGGGCGCGGGCGGCGGCTCCGTCGCGCCTCCTGGTGACGAGCGGAATGCACCCGTACTGCAACAAGAAAGACATTCGTGAGTTGACTAGTTAAACCAATAGAGAAAATTAATTGAAGGAGACCTTATGGCAACCTGCCATGGTTGCCATGGTGCCTGGCAAGGGGAACAGGGATTGCTAATGATGGGGATCTAACAGCTCCATTGCTAGTAATTTAATGTACCAGGTCGATCTCCACGCGGTTCTCCTTGGAAATCACCTTGAACAATTCTTTATAAATTCATCACTCGGTGCTAACTGACCTGCTTTTATCCTACCATCTCTCACTGGTGCTCTTCTAACGTATACCAATAGCATCATCATCATCATCCATTAAAAAATGGCCAATTCCATATCAGATTGTCTCTATGCATTATGATCAGTGACCAAGTCCAAGTTAGTCGTTATATATACCAAGCCAAAATTCAATTATATTATTTGTAGCGTTCAGTAACTTTGCTCTAAGGAACATAGTCGAAACTTTCATACAAACACTTGTCATTACAGTAAATTGAGTACCTTTTTCTTTATGATATTTAGAATGCCAAACAAACTGACGGCCCACTTGATGGAAAGTAGTAACCGCCACCTATAAACACGACCAGTACCATGGACATAACAAAATGCACTGTGACACCCACGGTATCCTTCATGTCAAAATTCTAGACGACTATGGTATTATGCCTCCGTACTTTGTAATAGCTGACCCCGTAAACGTTGTTTTACCACTTATTGCGAAATATAAAAATCGCGATTAAAATACAGGGGTTGATCGTAAAACGATGAAAATTTGAGGTTATATGTATTTTTCAATGCTAAATCATAATAAAATAAAAATGGAAAAATTTGTCAAATAAATAAAAAAAAAATTTTTGGGGGGGTCACCCTTATTATTGAGGGGTATGAAAAATAGATGTTGGCCGATTCTCAGACCTACCCAATATGCAAAATAATACTACAAAATTTTATAAAAATCGGTAAAGCCGTTTCGGAGGAGTTTGGTAACAAACACCGTGACACGAGAATTTTATATATAAGACTAGATAAACTCCTTGAAACGAGTTGCTTAGTTTTATGGATAATATTATATGATTAGCCCCCCTTCCCCTTTATTAATAAAAAATAAACGTCTTGCAAATCTATTTTATCTATTAGAGTGTTTTGTCCCTGTCTTTCAAATTAAGAAATTAGTGCAAAAGAAAAAAACAAAACACTTTTTATAGCTTAAATAGGTTTAAAAGAGGTTCGATTTTTTTTATTAGTTACACTTCTTGCGCTGGATTGCTACTGTCTTTTCTCTTTTCTCCTCTATTCAAAGGTTGTTTGGAAGAGATAGCTTTAGCGAGAAGATTGTCTTTTATATTTCATAAGTGTTATGTATATTCTTTGTATTATTCTTTAAATGGTGCAATAAAGAGTAAATAAATAAATAAAAAATAAAAATGTTTTTATGAATATGGCTAAAAGTTAATATTCTAAATAGGTATTTAACACGAGCATCGTTTGAGTATTCTGTCTCTGACGCCCACTCATATTACACTACCAGCTGTGTCAGTGAAATCCAAATAAAAATGTTTTATTTAAATCAATTTGCAAGTTACTCTTGAACATATATTGATAGACACACTCCGCTTTGATCGGGGCTAACTCGGTTTGCGAGCAACCAACCGCGGCGCGCGGTGTCGCCCGACAAGCTGCTACCACATTTTGTTTTATACATACTTTTTCCTGCGGTGTTTCCCGCACGAAACCCCTCATCGCTTTCCCGTGGAAATTTCGAGGAATCCCATCTATTAAGACGGTATTCTTAAAACAATGTTGCAAGCGTTATTCATAGTGAAATGAAAGCCATTAGCATAATTTTTAAGATTGTTTTATAAATAAAACTTAACATTTTTTCATGAGAGCCGAAAAATAACAAAAACTTAAAACCTCCAACACTTTGTGCAAAATTTCATTTTCCTAGTCAACAATTATAACTGTAGATATAGAATATTCACTGTATATATCCTAGTTTACAGAATAAATAATGTATGTACCTGCCTACATGGAATATTTTATATAATATATATATATATAATATAGTTATCTCACAGAAGTCGGAGATTGTTGGCTAACATAAGGGTGTGTAGCTTCTGGTAGTAATATATAGTACCGTCAATCTTCGAGTGTTTTTTTTTTATGAGTAAAAATGTTATAGTAACTCCACCTGCGCTAACGGGATACGCTGGCGGAGCACCAGTGAAGGGTGATAGATGAGAATGAAAACAGGTCAGTTAGCCCATCATGATGAATTCATCAGGAATTAACCATGATATTTTCCAGGGAGAACCGCGAGGAGGTCGACCTGGTTGGGTATATTGCTGGCAATAGGATTCTCAGTCTCCATTACTAACAATCCCTTTCCCCCCAATCTTCGAGTGTTAGCAGTCACACACATACTAATGGTAGCGGAATTAAAAAAAAATAATTGTAAATAAATGACAATGTCTATACTACTTTATTTGATTACATTACTCAAGTTGACAATAGGTACATTTGATTCAAATAACACAAACGCAATTTATTCCTAAACTACCTACATCACACAGTATAACGCATTCCGCTAGAGGCTAGATGAACACTACATAGTGAACTACAAAATTCAAAAGTACAGCATCGCATCATAGTAACGGAGCGAGCGCGGGCGCGGGAGCGGGTCGGCAAGAGACGGAGACAATGAAATAAACGGGGCTAGGTGTCGCGTCGCTATGGCATTCCCTCAGTGCATACTTGATGTACCGCGACGAGGCAGCGTCAGCGGCGCACAAGGCACGAGCGGCAGCAAGTAAGTTAATCATTATTGTCGAATTATTGGTTGAAATATTTGACGATTGCAGCTTATTATAATGATAATATAAAAAAAGAGAATTTTTTATTGGTCATTAAAGTAGAATCTGCCAAAAAAGAGAGTATGTTTGGTTAGGTCTCTTCTAAGAGACCAAACATACTCTCTTTTTTGGCAGATTCAAATGCATTCACATTACAATTCATGAAGCAAAAAATAATAAGATAATTGTTTAAATATTAAATACGTATAGTAACATAATCAATTTGAGTTAAAATTTAATTTCATCAATATTAAAATACTTATGTATTTCTAAAATTGTCTATTATTTACTTTCATAGTGATGAGATACATAAAGAGATAGTGCAATTTTTTTTATGTACTGTTACTATAATATGCTATATTATACTTGTAATTGCAAAAAATAGTAATTCGTAAAATTTTAAACGAGAACAATATAAAGCTTGAATGTAAACTAAAGAGCCGATATTAAATATTTAATTTAAAACTTCTATTAGTGTCTAAATAATATTGTCTTGATTGAACATTACAAGACGCAATGGCATTATTTGAACATCACAAGACGCAATGCAGTAAGTAAATGAAATAATGAACATTTGATTTAAACTTTAAAAGAAGCGTACAGTAATAGTAGGTGTTTTATTAATGGCAGTAATTTTATAATTTGTTTACATAAACGCTAACGCTCGTGTTTCATACCGCAAATTCCCTCTGGCACTCGTTCAATGGAATCAAAGGATTTGCGTTCATTACACGAGGTAATAATTGATGGGTCGCACCGGGCGGCGCGCTAGGTCACCACAGATGCTGCAAATGCTTTTAGTAAAACTTATAATATTTACCTACTTAAAAACCGACAAAGGAAAATTATAAAGGTCTATCTAGTTAACACCAGAACTCAGTGGATATATAGAACCATGAGATATTTTAGTACTGGCGAGATTAGTTAAAAAACTGTGCTCTGCTACTAGAAACAGTTGGTCTTTGTTCAAAAGGGTTAAGTGCCCTCAAGGAAGGGGTAGGACAGTTTTTATTAATACTTTTTATTTAAATTATACAAATTTTAATGAAGGAAAGCTACTTGTTACATCTAGTGGTATTTTTAACCTACTTCAAAAGTTCACAATTGGGCTGTATTTTTTTTTATGTTTGTTAGTTGATAAGTATGCCAGTTATAAACCGATTTATAAGATTCTTTATCTGATAAGATATACTTATAGATTGGTCACATTAAAAGTTTATCAAAATCCGTTCAATAATTTAGTTTTTAAATCGAAACATGGTTATGCCACAATTAAAGTCGGTTCTTTTTGTCGAACTTAATTTAATTTATTATAGAAAAAATGAATTGAAATTGACTTAGGGCAAGTCGCTAATACTTATAAAATAATATTACTCATAAACAGAATTTATGCGATTCTGTCGCAGTCCAGTAGTGTACCTACTGTCTGCTGCCTTCAATCCCATTACGGCCGCATGGGTCAAGTCGCCTACTTGGCTCTGGTGTAACGAAGCGGACCCTTATTAATTGATTCACGCGGCGACACTCCACCCGCCGGGGACGTTCAGAAAATGTCCGCCTTACAGCTTTACTATGAATATTCAACTAGAGAATTGAAGCGTCGACAAAGAGAATTAATGTACACTTAATACTGTTAATTATTGTTTTGATTATGACACGGCGCTGAAATTGAGTGCTGTTTCACAGTCAATGTTATTATTTTATGTATTATTCAGTTTGCTAACAATAAGTTAGTTATTAATATATTCATGCGTAATAATATAACAGACTTCAAATTTGAAACCTGCGACACAATAACAAGACATACGAGTACGAAGTCTTGAGTTAATACGAAACTAGCGTTCCAATTGTAAAATAATCTCGACGTTTCTACCATAAAGCCTTAAGATAAAAATTTATATCAGTACATAAAAAGATACTGACTGTATTCGGTTTTTTATAAAACAATAGGGTCGATTCTGAAGTTCCGTTTCCTAAATTTATATCTAAAATTACAGTTTCATTTTGATAGTTTAACAAGAGTATTATAACGAAGCAATTGACGTGTTGTCCCGGCATAGAATGAGCCACCCCTTCTGTTCCCGCGGGTGTCGTAAGAGGCAACTAAGTGAGCTTAATGGACGAGAGATGGACAACATCGTCCCTCTTAAAACATCACTAAAGCCTAACTGCGGTTGCCAACTCGCCTGCCTTGGTGCACTTGCGTGACAACTACTGGCAAAACTCCCCTTATGAGGGAGGCATATGTTCAGCAGTGGACAGTTAGCGGCTGATGGAACGGGAAAATAATTCTAACGCCTGTTAAAAAATTTGTTCACATTGCTCCTTTGAATAATAATTTCGATGTAATATGAAATTGAATTTTAAAGATAAAGACAGAACAATGTTTCGCTATTGATTACAATTTTTTTTTATACAACTTAGAATGGCAAACAAGCTAAAGGCCCACCTGATGGAAAGTGGTAACCGTCGCCTATAGACATGAGCAGTATCATGGACATAACAGAGTATACTGTTTCGCCCATGATACCCCCCATGCGTTGCCATTCCTAAGGACTCAGGTGTTATTCCTCCGTACCTAGTAAATTCACGCCATATCCCACCCTTCAAACCGAAACGCAGCCATGCAAACACAACTGCTTCACGGTTGAAACACGAATGGGACAAAGGTACCCAAGTAATCGACTTTTGTACAGTCTCCCTCTGGTGTCTTTTTAAATTTCTTATTAAATTTATCTTAGTTACAAATCTGCATAAACAGACACACAACTGTACGTACCTCACTATATTGGACAGGCGTGGGTCGTAATGACTGCTATCAATTATTCATGCAATTAACTGATTATCGCCACAGTGCCCTTCCAACCACCCCGGACCACTGTACCTACGACGGACTTGAACCCGGACCGCTGTCTATCTATCTTGTATGTATATAAATATACTTAATTATAGTTTTGGATCGATTGCAGTATAAATAACAACTATAGTCTCTTATAATAGAACTTATTGATTTGTTGCAAACTTCTTAGTTTTTGTAGATTTAACTAGCTGACTCGGTAAACGTTGTTTTACCATATACATTATTTCTAAAACTATACATGAAAATATATCGTTCTACAATTATTATATTCCATTGTCATCTTGCAACCCCACTGCGGCATAAAAAATTGCAATTAAACAACAGGTGTTAATCGTAAAAGCGTGAAAATTTGAATTTGTATGTATTTTTCAATGCTAAATCATAATAAAATAAAATAAATTGTCAAAAAAATAGAAAAAAATATTTAGTGGTGGGTCACCAATTGAGAGGTACGAAAAATAGATGTTGACCGATTCTCAGATCTACCCGATATGCACACAAAATTTCATAAAAATCGATAAAGCCGTTTCGGAGGAGTTTGGTAACAAACACCGCGACACGAGAATTTTATATATTAGATTTTATTGTATTTATATACTTTTTTGTTTTTACAATTGTCATTTTGCTCTTTTTCGCTATCGTAGTTTGTTTTTGTAGTAATAGAAACCGTCATACTCGTGAACGGGTGCTGCTTGTGGGGGCTAGTCTGTTTGGGTTACGAACACTGATTAGACTATTTGCTTTTGCAATAGCATATGGTGGTCACTCTATTCTCCCAAATTTGAATGTAAAAATTAATCTGTATTATTGTTAACATGTATAACTTTTATTTGAAAAGAATTTAAGAATAGTATCCTTAGGAGTGACTCTAGAGAATGCAAAGAACACATATTGTATCTAATAATATAATTTTTTTTTGTTGAGTGATAAGGTTGAGTAGTGTATGAATTTAAAATATTGTTTTTTATGCTTAATTATTATCCATTTAAACGTAAAATTTATTCGTCAGATAAAACATTCAGGTATACATATTTATATTTCATTTGGATTGAAAATATGACTGCATCGTATAACTGGAAATTTTTATGGCTGATTTTCAATTTTTAAATAAAACTCGTTCGTCACATAGTACATACATAGTTGATCTTTTAAAAAATTCAGTAACCGGGTGTGAATAAAGAGAAACTGGACAAACTTTTAAAAAATGGCTGACTTACATTTTATTCGGTGAGTGGGTTTCATTTGTAACGCCCATTTCCTTCATAATTAATATATTAATACTATTAGTAATATTTATTATTGGTAATATTTGCTATGTTTCTGTATAGAGATATTTTATGATACATCTCAAAAAAAAAGCAGAAAAAATAAACTACCAATAAAACTATGTTAAATCTATCAACCACAATAGATCAGAATAGAAGGTACTTCTGAGTATTCAGTATATAAAATTAATATATTTTATTTACTAGATTACAAGTATTTTTCCATTGCTTTTTTAGGGAAATAAGCAAAACAAAATAGAAATGTGCCAATATACAGAACATCAGTATCTGATACCTATGTACGTATTCGAACGTCGCGCGCCGCCCGCGTATCACGTAATTAGTGTCAATTTATCATTATGCATAATTAATTTTCATTTGTGAGTGCCAAGTGTGTATTCGGTTAGGGCACAACTATATTTTGATCATTTATTCATGGGTACGTGTCAGGCATTTCATGATACTGAATATCAAAGGCATCGCACAATCCAATAACGGCGAGATACGCCACTACCACGCGTCGTAACTTGGTAACTCGCTGTGCTCTAGCCCACATAAAATACAATATTTTAGTATTCTTCAAAACTATTTATTAAATAGCTATTTCC
This sequence comes from Galleria mellonella, assembly GCF_026898425.1. Classification (NCBI taxonomy): domain Eukaryota; kingdom Metazoa; phylum Arthropoda; class Insecta; order Lepidoptera; family Pyralidae; genus Galleria; species Galleria mellonella. Next base: position 1,114,994 of record NW_026442061.1, read on the forward strand.
CGTGGCTTCATATAAAGTCAGTATATAAAGTAATATGTGTATATAGTTATAATATAAGCTATGTGTCAAGTTAGGAAACTGTCCCTGTACCAAATTACATTTATATGCGTACAGCCTTTTGAGTATGTTTGAGCAACAAATATCTTTACAAACTTATACATTTACAAATAATTCTTTTAAATTAAATTGAGTTAAGTGATAATTATGTTTAAATAATTTTATGTAGGTACCTATAAATCATCATCATAATATGAATGATGGTCTTTCAAAGACGTCTTTTGAAGACATGGCATACATTCGAAATAAATTTAAGCATTTATTATTGTAGTTTATAATTTTAGTAATCGACATTCAACATATTTCTTTAATTGAAATTTTAAATTCTAAAAAATATTGAATAATTCAACACTACTGATAAAATGTTGAATAAAGACTTTAAAAGACTCGTCATAGTTTCACACATAATTATTAAGAGTAAGTACATACATTACTATTAAATATATATTTTGATAAACATATATTATGTTTAAAAATTCAGTTACCGCGTTTCAAAGTACAGTAACCACACAAACCGGTATACATTTAAATTAGGTAATTTACAGCGTTATTCGCAAAAGGAAAATATTAAAACGTCCTAACACCCACTTTGTGTATATCTTTAAGGAGCAAATTTAATTTCGACTGAAAGGTAGGCACACGGGGAGGGGAGGGGGTGGGCCTAATTGCCAATTTTCTCTTTACGCCATTTTTTTCAGCTTTTAAGGAGAAAAATTCGTTAATGCATATTTAATAGCCGTAATCGTCTCTCCCTCTCACGAAATTAGGTGCCGCCGAGCGACGCCCACCTTTTTTAAAGTCTACGGCTATTTTATATTATATTTTTTATATTAATTTAGGCTACTGAAAGTTTTTATTGATTCTTTTGCGCGAGAACGCACCGGTCAATAGCGGAGGGCTGTTCAAATTAGAGGACAATATGCTTCCTTATTCTTATTATATTATAGCAGAACATTGAATACTCCTATGTCGAATTTGTTATTTTTTTAAAGAAAAGGAAGTTGGTTCATGATTATTAAACCAATGTTAGATATTGAAATAAGCTGTATTGAAATAAACTTGTTTACAAGCTGTTTTATGTCGTCATGTTTTATGATTATGCTGCTGAGTTTGAAATATTGTCATCTTTTAATTTATATATGTACAAGATAATTTTACATTTGTATACTGTGACTATAATTAACATTGAATTCTATTTATATATTTATTTATTAATTATATATTTATTATATATATATATATATATATATATATATATATATATACAATTAAACATGAGAAGACTAGTCTCAACAACAGCACAACAGCACTCGTTCACAAATATTACGGATAGGCCAGCCATCATTGTGCCCAACCATATTTTAGGGAGCTAGACCAACCTTATAGTGAGCATTATTTGCTCCAATTTCTACATTATGAGTACAATTTACCTCAATACATTACCCATATGTGTTATATTTCTATTTAAATTATTTACAATGTTAATAGATGCTGTATTTAATAGGTCAAATTTTTGTGGGTAAATAGATAAAAATATTTACCTACAACAAAAATTAAATATATGACAAAAATTTAAAATATTTGCAAAATTTGGCGGCACACTTTTAAAATTTGGCGGCACACAAAAGTGCCGCGACACAGTGGTTGAGATTCACTGCCTTAAAACCTAGATGATCGTGTACAGCGCAGTTTCAGAGATGTTTCCTCTCACGAACTTTCAGGTTATGGAATCAGCTTCCTGTGGAGGTTTTATAAGAACTACAACGGGGGGGGGGGGTTAAAAAAGGCGGTAACCGCTTACCATCAAGTGGGCCGTATACTTATTCGTCACCTAAGTGTTATAAAAAATCAATACTTTTCACAGCGTAATTACATTTCTATTTTTCTTAAAGTTCATAAAGAGAGAATGTGATGTGAAAATTAAACATACAGTATCGAGTGAGCCTTTTGTACCATGGACATAGGGCTTTACCTCCTTCAGGTATATCATTCTGATTTCACTAAACATTTTTGTAATGTGGTGAAGAAATAATAAATAAATAAATCCATAATCGCAATATAACTGTTGAAAAGATTTTGAAATAATGTACGAGACATTATTTTATCATAAATCGTAGAAATATTTGTGTAGACAAATAGATAAGAATTTAAGGTTATCTTAATTCAATTAATATAAGACCAATACGAATGTAGATAGATAGATAATTTATTTGCATCACTTACAGCACACAAACAGCAAAAGATACAAAAGCAAAGTGAAAAAAAATAAAAAAAGATACATGTAGGATCAATTGCAAAAAGAATTATTAAAATCTGTTCAGAATTGGCAAATATATCGCGATCAACAAACATTCTTTCAAATTGGTTGGAAATTAATAGGTACTCATAATTGCCATAATTAATAAGTACCATAAAATCTAATTTCTGGTTCTCAATTTAAGATTTATTCATTTATTCATTCATTTAAGGAACACCAACAGCATATTGCATTATAACATATAGGTATAACAAACATTAAATATAATACAATATTAATGCACATGCCTATTATAGGTATTCACAGCATTTACTTTAACATAATTATACAGTGCGAGAAAATGAAGTAAATAATAAAAACAAACATGTAACCCAAGTTGTAAGCAATATCTTAAAGAAAATACGATTATGAGTGAGTTGAATTAAAAAAATATTTAAAAAAATATATATTATGATAATTAGAGTACACAATATAGGGTTTATAAGAGACCCTTAGCTTATAAAGGAACCACACAACGAAAATCTAAGAATACAGTCCAAAATTAAATATAAACCAATTAGATAAACAAAATTTTCGCCGACTGAAAATATTTTTTTAAGCTCTTAAACATATCCACTTTTAAAATTGAAGCATTTCAGCGGCATCACAACTATCGCAGTGAACTCAAGTCTCCCGGGTGGAGCCGCGACCATTTTCTTTGAGTCGCCCATAATCCCGCCGCTCATACATAATGCGCGCATATAAATTTCAATTTTAAACCCCGCCGTTTCAGGTTACACCCATTTGCGGAATTACGCGGCGACCGTGGGGTTACATGGAGCCGCGCCGACTGTACCTAATCGGGTAATGCGTTTGCGACCTCCGCGTGAATAAAATAGTTTCGCTCTATTTGCTTGACGTTTTAGAATGGGCTAAATATGTTATGTACTTACTTGAAAGATTAGGAAGCCAACGAAGATGAAAGTACGAATGACAGACTTTGATTTGTAGTACTAATTAAAAAAAAAGAGCGATCTACAGTTCAAATAACATTATGTTATTTTAGAGTTGGCACTGCTTTAATACTAACGAAACTGGAAAATGGATCTATGTAACTACGATGTATTGACACAAAGAAATAAATAAATATTTATTGTATTAATGACATGTCTCTGTTCTCTGTCGCTTGCATAAACTTCATATAAAATTTTTTTTAGGACGCGGGCCTAAAGCGATCTAAATAATTTCCCGCCAAAACATCTTTTATTATTAGCATTCGATATTTAAATATTTATAACGTTTATTTAACATACATATGCTGCCAGAAATACAAAACTTTATCGACAGGAATTAATTAATTATAACTGAAACCAAATCTTACAATCAAACAGTAGTTATAAAAAGTAAGTTTACTTTATGAAAGATTCGTACAGGAAATTGTGAATAGGTTTTCTTAGGTAATCATAATTGTAATAAATTAATTTAAATAAAATATAAAATAAATAATATAAAATAAAATAAATAAATTAATTTAATAAATTAATAAAATAATGAAATGTAGATTTCGTTTTTTATAGACATCAAAATTTTTTTTTGTAATATAACAATCAAAGTAAACAGCTTTGATTGTAATATTAAAGTTGAAACTACATATAAATTAACAGTTCATTTAATTACTTGTAACTAAAAATAACTTTAGTTAAATTGTGAAGGTATCCTAGATTATCCTGAATATTTCTTGTCTAAATTGATTATAGATTAATGAAGGAAACTTTGAATCTTTATTACTAGCGTTCATCGCCTCGATAGTGCTAAATAGTTTCAGATTAGTAATATTTATAAATTCAAATTTAGAATCTAAAATCATTATTATAAAAATAGTTACATACTTATATACTGTTCTTAATCTATGGATTTTATTTTTAAATTCTTCAATTGTTAAAATTAAATGATAATTCGAAATTCAATTTATAGAACGGTCACGTTAAAATCAATAAGACAATGCAAACCTGTGGGGGTTGAGAGAAATAAATCTGGAGTAATCCTGCCGAAGGAAATAATAACATTTGCGCAAATCCGCGCCCGCTAATGTACCCGCGTCTCCCGGCGGACTTTAAACTGCTTATTGTGGGTTAAAAATCCTTACTAGCTACGTTATAAGCTTTGATAAGAGGTTTTCTCAATACAATGGGTGAAATTTGTGATTTTGGACGGGATTGGGTGATGCAATTGTGATTGCTTTTTTATTCCTTTTTATTTTTGGCGAACAAGATGACGGTCATTTGAAAAAAAGTTATAAGTGTGTCATCATCACAGATTGTCTCCTTTCTCAAAATTTTCAAACGCCATTTTTTATATTATTTTCGTATTTAGAAACACACCGGATTAGACCGAATTCGTCAATGAAGGTAGAGGTGATATTTAATCTAAGATAATATATCTAATACGTTTTTAATACATTAAATGCTTAAATTATATAGATAGAATGTCCCCATATAAATGATTCGAGAAAAACGTGTCAACTTTTTCATATAATTTTGCGTGATGAATAGTTATGAGTGATTCCTTTATAACTTCTATATTTATTTTATATAATAATTTCTTAATCTTTTTAATACGTAAACACTCATTTTATTTATTAAATAATATATCAAGATACATTTTATGCATATAAAATATAGAAAAAAAATTAGTCAGCTAATTTTATAATTAGCTGACAAAAAGTTAACCAGTTTTTGAGGCTCAATGCTCTATCTATATAATCTAAGATTAAATGATATGGTAACCCTGCATGTATCATTTGGTTTATGCTAATTGTTTTATCAGTGAGGTATGATAGATGAAGATGATGATTGGTAAAAGACTCATCAAAATCGGTTCAGATTTGTCAAAATTATCGCATATAATACGCATAAAAAATATAAGCAATTTGAGAACGTTATATTTTTTGAAGTCACTTAAAAATAGTATTAAATATGTATAAACAATTTAAAATACTAGGATTACACATATTAACGCTTGACGAACGGGCCCCGTAGATACACGGTTTTTCTACTTCATAAAAACGAATGTTTTGAAGGATATCACATCCTTAAAAATACTAAACGCTTTAATAAATATTGTAATAATTGATCTAATAAAGTTTTATTGTAGTTACAATGCTTTAAATCCATACATTAACGTTTATTTAATTCCTCTTAAATATTCCCGGAAACTAGGAAAGACAGAACAGATTCGACCCGTCCATTAAGTGTTAATATTCAATTACAAAAATCACATGTTTGTAAATAAAGCTAGTGCCCCACTTTTCAACTGCCAAACATTTATATTCATCTTCCAAACATAATGTTCTCATACCAATAATCGAATCACATTTGTTCAAATTACGCGTATAAATTGAGACAATATTCTCCCGCGCCCGTCACCGCACCTCATAAATTTTAATAAAACACCGCGCGGGTTATCAAATTAGAAAAATTAAAAGCGATAAATAAAGACCAATTAAATGTTATTGCGTAAAAAAGGCATAAATTAATGCACCATAGAGACGGGATGGGACAAAAAAAAACGCGAGCGAACGGGAGCGCGGCAATTCGTGTAATTGTCAAGTGAGACAGGGGTGGGACGAGTGGATACATCGATAATTTTAATATTACATTGACCTATTCTATTATTGCGATAATGCGAGTAGATACAGTTGCTTTTCATAATGACTGACGTGTATGTAAAAAATATGTTGAACTGAGTCTATATGGGTTAATGATTCGTGAGCGTTATGTTTTTTCGGTGCTCAATTCGAGCAAAATTTGATATTTGTATAACTCGCTTAGGTTTTACATCATTTAATTTAATTGTGATTTAAAACAAGTTTGATTTCTGAAACTTTAAGTTTTAGCAGATCTATAGAATATTAATTTATTTATTTAGTAATCGTAGGAAACCCGAACGCGTCATTAGTGTGCTCAAAATACATGATGTAAAACGTAAAAAAAAAAAAACAGAAAAGGTTGTTGTGGTTCGCAGCAGGTATTTTTTGTGGAAACGATCATGAATCAAGTATATATAATGACTTATATATCTATATATTACAACATGTATAAAATACCAGCGACGCTTGCAACATCAGATGTGTCACTTTGTTTATATATCTACCAAATAAGAAAATTGAATTATACTTTGCGGTTTGTAGCATGGTGACAATTTATCAGTTTTAACAATAAAAGAGCCGAATTGAGTAAAACTTAGAAGTTGTTATCTATTTAATAATCGTTATTGATGAAAACGTTTTGTTAAATCTGTAATTTATATTTGTATTATTTTTTTAATATTTTACAGTGACCTGTCACTCACATTACGTTTTAAGGCACAGAGTACCTGTACAGTGTAATTATTAAATCAATTATATTAAATAAATATCGATAAGAGTCACCACAGCCCTAGTATGCCTCACACGTGTCCTCTAATTACGCGCTTAAATTGTATTAATTAGAGCGCGACTTAGGAAAGGGTTTCGTTGAATTAAGCGTCATTTTATATGCCTGCGGAACTCCACTCGTCATTGTTCTTAACTTCTTAGCTGTTTGTGATATGGGGGTTATTACCATGTTTAATTGTTCTAGATAATTAATTTTCATGAGTTTGTTATGATCTTTTAATGCTTAAAAGGATGTGAATTAAATAATGATAATTTAACCATGACAAATAGGTATTTTCTAACTTGGAATTAAGTAATAAAAATCTAGATGCTCTATCTAGTTGTTAAATAGGAGTACAGTAACGAACTAAATTTCTCCTATTATTTAGGTAAAGGGATTGTTAGTAATAGGAATCCAACAGTCCTATTGTCATCAAGGTTTCCCCTGGATTACATCTATTTATTTCTTATAAAATTCGTCACGATGGACTAACTGACCTGCATTTATGTTCATAACCCTATCATCTCTCAATGACACCCCGTCAGTGTATACTGATAGCGCAGGCAAGATTACCATTGCATTATCACCCATAAAAAACCCCTATTTTTTCCTGAAAACCATCGTAATTATTGCTTAGTTCTTAACTTACTAGAGGGAGACTTTGTACAAAAGTCGATTGCTTGTGTACCTCTGTCCCATTCCTGTTTCAACCGTGAAGCAGTCGTGTTTGCATGGCTGTGTTTCGGTTTGAAGGGTGGGATATGGCGTGAATTTACTGGGTACAGAGGAATAACACCTGAGTCTTCAGGAATGGCAATGCATGGGGGGTATCATGGGCGAAACAGTATACTCTGTTATGTCCATAGTACTGCTCATGTCTATAGGCGGCGGTTACCACTTTCCATCAGGTGGACCGTCAGCTTATTTGCCATTCTAAGTTGTAAAAAAAAAAACTTTTAATTTTATCACAATGGGTCAATTGACCTGACTTCATCCTCATCTATGATTCTTTTTGATATCGAGACAAGAGCGCAGGCGTGATTACTATCACTTCCATAAATTAATCATCATCATCATATCAATCAATATTGTTCACTACTGAACATCGGCCTCCCCCATAAACAAGGGTTTTATTAGGAGTTGCCATGCTTGGCAGGCGGGTTGGCAACCGCAGTTTTTGCGATGTTTTAACAGCAACTTTGCTGCTATCGTTGTTTCTAACGACATGAAAGGGGTGGCCCTTTGCTGATGCCGAGACCATACGGCAAAGTACGGCAAAATAATAGAATAATAATCGCCCGTAAATCCTTTTTCAATTTTTACCACTGTCCAGTCCTTACTGTTTTTAATGCCTTGTTTAGTTAATTAGTTCTCGGGTTTACCTATAGTCTTTAGTCTGTCGTTATTCATAAAAAAACAGATTTCTATGCTGACTCTGAAAATACAAGTACTGTTTTACCCTGCGTTTAATAGTGATGGAATCGCCCATTTAATTAACTTTATGACCAAGTATCCCACTATCAGCATCGTAAATATTATAAAATATCTCAAAAGGCACACCTAAATATTTCGACATGATTTATACCGTTCATATAATGATTTCGAACAGCCCACTTACAGCATGAATAATGTAAATAACGTTATACAAAACAAATTGTTACATCCCAAGACACTTCTCCGGAACGGATAGAACTAAACTACATAATATAAAAGGCAAATAATTCACACGGGCGCCTGTAGTGAAACATCAAAAAGGGGCTATTATGAAAAATCGTAACGCATTTACTGGGCGGACTTTCGTACATTATTCATGAGTGAAATTCTGTGAAATTGTTCCTTCAGATACGTACCTGTTCCGGTAGGTACGGGGCGTCGGAGCCTATTATTTATACGTTCCATAATAACAGTTACGGGGTACGTGCCACGCCCTGTTTGTGTTAAAGTTTGGGTGATTACAGGATTCAATGTCTTATGATATTGATACTAATATTTAAAGCAATTTCGACTATCCGTTCTTTAGATTATGAAGTATATTAGTACGTTATACTAAGTCTATGGTCTATTCCAGGGGCGGCCGATTTAATTAGATTCAAGACCTACTGTTTACTGACGAAACCCTGTGTGATCTACCAATTACATACTTCTTCAAAATCTCAAATAAAACAACATAGTTCAGTACACAATTACGTAATAATATAGTATTTTTTTTATTTTATTAAGAGGGAAAACATAAAAGTGAAAATTATTCTTAGTAACCATTTATTTGTATTAGTGTGAGCATTGCGTCTGAGCATGTTTCGCTAAATTAGCAAAACATTATTTTTTCCTTATCACGTTCGCCTGGACTGGATTGGATTCAACTCTTAACTTGTCCAATGGAACAAACAATCCTCCCCTATCGACAACAATAAGAATAGCTCCTGTGCCTTTTAAGTCTATTGTGGACATGAGGAGTTATGTAAATAAGTCAGTGGATGCAGGTCTACCAGAGGAAGACTTTGTACAAAAGTCGATTGCTTGGGTACTTCTGACTCATTCATGTTTCTACTATGAAGCAGTTGTGTTTGCATAGCTGTTTTTCGGTTTGAAGGGTGGAATATGGCGTCAATTTACAAGGTACAGAGGAATAACATCTGAGTCCTCAGGAATGGCAACGCATGGGGGGTATCATGGGCGAAACAGTATACTCTGTTATGTCCATGGTACTGCTCATGTCTCTAGGCGACGTTTACCACTTTCCATCAGGTGGGCCGTCAGCTTGTTTGCCATTCTAAGTTGTATAAAAAAAAAAGGTGAGTCGGACCGTTCTTTATGGTAATCTATGGGGGAGATCTGTGTTCAAAAATCAAGAAAAAAGCAACTCCTCTCGTATTGCAGGTGTTTATTGGCGATGGTAGCCACTTTTCATTAGGTGGACAGTCCAGTCATTTGCCTCCCTAACAATAAAAAAAATAATGGATAATAAAAGAGAATGTCTTATGTTGCATTTGGCTGTACTGGGTTTCCACTCAGAAAGCTTTCTTTTCAATCGTTTGCGGTAAAGATCGTTAAATTATAACTCAAAACATAGAAGATGAATAATAAAACTAACTACAAATAACAACAGTGAAACAATTGTTAGTTATAGAGTGTAACAACCTTATTGATATCAATTTGCTACCCTGTCTGGTCGACCTTCACGTGGTCCGCCTTGAGAATCATTGTGGTTAATTCCTGATGAATACATCTAGATGTGACAACAGAACTTCTTCGTGATTTCAACATCAAATATCGTCTCTCAATGGTACCGCCAACGTAATCCTGTAGTGCAGTACAAGTAAGTAAATTTTTATTGATATTATCATACTAATTTCATATTAGTAACAAATCCAAATATTCAGTCAATTAGTCAATTTTTTATTTATACTACTGTTGGTCATCAGTAAACTATCATTTGGTTGATTCGATGTATTCGTTTCTTTGTATTTTCATTAAGTTCTGCTTAAAGTGTCAATAATCCATATTGATCTATTTACAGAGATCACAAAGAACAACGTGGTACTCCACAGACGAGCCACAAACAGTTGACTTAAACAGTATTAAACAGTCAAGTCACGATCGACGCGACGTCGTCCCCTAACGACGTTACAGACAAATACCCTGATTGCTAACAATCCTCTAACGAGTACCAGTCCGGGTAATACTTGTCCCAAACCATTTTCTGTCTATATAAACCTGTAATAGGAAACCATTAAATCATCAATCAACTTTACAAAATAATGAGATAGTTGTTTTTTTTTTGTTTACGCAGTATCTTCGTTAACATTTGTAATTTATAAGGTTTTCTCCCAGGTTGATTCCATTCTAGTTTTAGTCCGATATTTATAAAATAAAAGCTGACATTTTTTAAATTTCATATACTTAATAATATTGGTCTTAAATAAAAACAAACAAATAAAAATAATAATAAATAAAATAATAGATTAAACTAAAATGACAAGGAATACTGAACAAGAGCTGTAACAAGTATATTTGTACTAAAAGGACACTACAGTAACAATGCTCAAAGTGGTCCACGAACATATGAGCAACAAAATAATGCTCTCGCAAAATTTCGTTAACGCTAAACAAAAATTGGAGAAGTAAGAGAATAAAATACTCGCAGTTCGCTAAGAAGCCCCTTAACCAATATTAGAAGACCAAGTGGAAATAGATGTGTACCTACAAATAAATACGATTACGATTTTGGTTACGAATCAATATTTGATCTAAAAATCCTTATTCTTACATATTAGTAATGATAAGGAAACAATAAATAAATATAAAACAAATAAACAAACAAACTCACTATCACATTTATAAAATATTATAAATGTAAAATTATAATTGTTGACGCCTTAACAGCTTAAGTAATCACTATGAAATTTTGATATTCAGATACTATATGGGATGGAGAAGGAAGCTACTTTTTATCTACTACTTTAATCAGTGAACATATTTAAGTCATGCGAAGTCGCGGATAAAAGCTAGTATAAAATAATTTTATTTATTTATTTAACCAATTTGCATGCGAAATAAATAACTTTGTTAATGAGAATATATTAAAATAAAAATTTTGTTCACAGTACGACGTGAGCAAACAATCTGTCTGTAGTGGCCGTAGCTCTAGTAAAAGTTCAAAATAACAAGGAGCGTTGGAGTGAGGGCGCAGGCCGCGGGGTGCGGGGAACGGAGATCCAGTCCGCCTCGCTCACCGTAAGCAAAAACCAAATTATCATATTTTATACCTCATAATACTTACGAGGAAGATATTCAATTATATAATTTCTCCTCTGAAAAGAGAATCCCTTTTCATTTCTCATTTGGATTTTTCTCTTAAGCAATTAGGGAGCGCGCCTCGGGGAGCGCGGGATTGGATCCGCGAATACATTTCACGTCCGAAGCGAATGCTCTAATTTATCTTTTAACAAGCAACGGAATGTTATGTTAACTTATGCGCGGACCGCGTTAGCTCTGTTTTCGTTTAATAAAACTGTGTTTCGCGGATGATTTTATGAGTTTCACTGAGTTACGAATTCATTTGCGCGCCGAATAGAAATGAGCTCATTTCAGCGGGCACGCTCAGTGCGTTATTTCGATTTGGAGTTTTAATTCACTCTATTTACATGCGTTGCAATTTGGTATCTAAATAACTGATTCGATTTGCAACGTTTGTTGAGGGATTCCTAAATCAAATCGCATACCCTTTGATGTCGCAACTCGCAAGTCGCTGACAGTATTACGTGTAATCGTAACAAAGTTCTCGCTCGGAACTCGATTCGGTGGAGCGGTCCGCTAGTATTCGATTCTGGAAACTGTCGGATCGGATTCCGCGGAAACTCGCGTAATCGCATCGCGCGGCTGCGGACCGGGAACACAAATTATTCGTGCGCCGAAACTCGCTAACTTCGTCAACCCTATAAAGGAGGTAAAGAACAAAGCGGAACCACAATTGGCCGTTGCCTGAACCGATCTACCTGAGTCGTTGGAAGTTTTAAAAATGGCGGCTCTTTGAGAACAAACTCGATAAGGGCGAGCCCGCGGGACGCGTAAATGCAATTTGTAAGGAATCGCTCGTGCCTTTGACGTCGCGCTCGCAGCTCGCTGTGTGCCGTTTGTAGATTTGTTTGCTTCCGTTCTGCTCTGTCTCGATATCGACATGTTATGTGAATAAGCACGATGCCATCCCAATGTGTGTGTGATCTTTGAACTTAAATTTACTCCAAAACTAATACTTGTGATACATTCTTTCTGATTGTAAATTCTATGTAGTGTAAATTACGAACTTGGAAAATTGTTTTTTGCCTTATGATCTATTAAAATCGAACAATGATTACAAAAGAGGTCACTAGACTAATCTTAAAGTAAAAACAATCCTAATTTTAAAATACAATTCAAATATACTTAGATAAAATGAGTAAACAAGAGGCAGGCATGCGGCATGAATTGCGGGGGCGCAGTGGAAATGATAAAAGTTGTAAATGGATCAGCATAATTTTTATTAGGTAAATCATTCCGGCGGGGAGCGAATTATTTCAACATGCCAAGTTTGAAGAGTGGCTCGCCCGACGCCGCCGCCGCTCCGCACCGCGCTACCCGACACGCTTGTGGTGACCACGAGCAGTGTCTCTACTTAGGATTATCTCCTTATCTACTGTATGTAACTTAACACTTACATCATAATTATGACGTGTCTACCTTTGCATATACTGTACAGAATGTGCAGTGAGGAATCGGAATCTATGGAAAACCTGATGTTCAACTGTGATTTGTTGGCAAATATGCATATGAGTCTACTGAGAACGGCTTATCCGAAGTCAGGAAACTGTAGATTTCTTAGAAATGTATAATATAGTAGTATAAGACAGAGAAAAGCACAAAAGGTCCCGATGGGTTGACGTGGTAATTGACCACAAAAGCAAATATAAAATAAGATGTATTTTATTTTAATACAAACTATAAATAAAAATTTTTGTTTCTCATTAGAACCTAGCTAAAAATTATCCTATATGCTACTATCTTTTGAGGGTGATCGCGTTTTCATCTTAATCATCAAATAAGCCAAATAAGCTGGGTTTTTATTCCGACGGTTGAATATGTTGACGACTGACAACAATTCAGCATTTGAAATAAAAACCGCATTAAAATCGGTTCATCAATTTAAGAACTACAATACCACAGAAACAGACACAAAGGATATAGACAAAGAGTTGATAGAATCTTATTGAATCTCATATTTGCATACAGAATAGTGGAGTCAGACATTAAAAATAAGGTTTAGTAAAGATTATAATCAGATCATAGTTAAGTAAATAAATAATAATATTTTTATTCAAGAAAGATACAGTTGCATAAAGTACAATTTACAATTTTTACAATTTATATGCAACGAGGAAAATATCTGCAATACCATCAGTCCAATCATCAAGTTTTTTCCAATAAATAAATTATAGAAATATATTAATATTATTTTTACATATTCATTAAAATGTGTATTTAAATTAATATTATGAAGACAAAAGTTTTTACTTTTTTGATTGTAATGAATAAATTCAAAAAATTTTTAATCAATTTTAAATATTTTTCACATGTAGAAAGCTACATTGTCAGACAGTAATATGGGCTGTATTTTATGTAAATAAAACATGTAACACTGGAGCGAAGCCATAATTCATTATATATAATAAAAAATGACTGTGTGGTCCCGGCATAGGATGTGCTAAGCCTTTCTTTCCCGTGAGTGTCGTAAGAGACGACTAAGGGAACTTATTAGTTGAGGTATAAACAGCAGTGTCCCTCTTAAAACCTTGTGAAAGCCTAACTGCGGTTGCCAACTTGCTTGCCAAGCGTGGTAACTATTGGCATAATGGAAGCCTACGTTCAGCAGTGGACAATTAACGGCTGATATCATGATGATGATGATAATGTTGTAATAAAGAAAAGTTGTCCTATATGCAGAGAGTAGCATAGACACCCTGATCTCAGAGCATTGCAATGCAAATTGTACGGAATGATAGAGCAACTCTCGTACAAATTACTTTCCCAAATTTTAATTTGTTATTTGGATCCACCACAATTAGCTCCATCTCCACTCCCTATGTATTAATAATTGTGTTATGTCGCTAATGAATTGCGATTCTAAGGGTTTTTGATGCGATTACAGATGGGCAAAGCACCGGGTTTAAACCCGGTGCTTTGGTAAAAACCCAATAAACACCCATAAACTCCCATAATCACCCAAAAAAATAGGTTTTTACGTATTTTTTTGAAAATATGTAAGTAATACCAATAAATTATTTTTATAAATTGTATTGATCAATTCTACAATATTAAATAAAACGTTAACTAATAATATTTCAGGAAATTTTAAAAATCTATATATAATAAAATGAAAGTAATTAATTTTCAGTGTTTTCATGTTGCAGTTGATCAACATGTTGGCCTTTTGCTTCCCGTAGATACTTTAAAATTTCTTCATAACACCTCGTTCGCACACATGGCCGTATATATTTAAATTCTTGAGCCACTAACAGTCCGAAATACTCATTTCTTTTATCCTCTTCTCCATAAATTAAGCATTTAGAACAGTTTGTTTCTTCTTTCAGTAAATTTTCTTTTACTTTATCCTCGTTTTTTTTCTTTGTTGCGACGACGCTGGGTAAATCATCTGGACACTGGGTCTCACTATCGCCAAATATATTTGGATATCGGCTTCGGCTACGGCTTGGCAGACATTTTTTTCTTTCTACAATTTTAAATTAAATTTATTAGAATAAATGCTTCGAACACACGCGATCTAAGTACCTTTTGTGTTTATTATACCTTACCTACCTAGGTATAAAAAGAGTACTTACGTAGATTTTCTTTTATTAACTGTTTTATACGAAGATCTTGATCTCTCAAATTAGCATCCATTTTACTTCCAGTGATTATCAACTAAATTAATAATCCACAAAGTATTAAATAACGTTTTTATGAAATATTTAGCACAAAAACAATACCCTTTAAATATCGATCGTCAGTAACTGTGGCTGACTTACCTATATTCTAGCAAGCAGGACTGCCAGATGTGAAGGGGAAATCCCCAATAAATTGTTGCATGTGACTGATGATGTGAGCATGTTCGTTTCATAATAAAAATGTTGCCAGGTAACCAAAAAGTCGAATGTTTTTGTGCGAATTACGATCATAATCTTTACGATCGTACATTAAAAAATAGACAAATAATAGTATGAGTACGATTTAAATCGTATATCTGTCAACCCTGCTAGCAAGACAGCGACAAAATCACGTTGCATAACAATGTAGCCCAAGCTTATATCTTATGAAATATACGGAAGAGATACGGACTTAGAAAAAACAGAAATGTTGTTCTTTGTGGAAGTCATTGATGAAATTCTATGTATTTTAGCCCGCAAACTTTCTTCAAACAAAAACAGCGCCATCTAGTATCGAGTTCTGTAATTATCTCTTTGTTTATGCATTTGAAGTAAGACCGCCACGCATGCAATACATTATGACTGGGGATTCCCCTATTCGTCGACGCTGAATATGAGGCGACGACAATCACTGTCAAACGTGTTCACTATTACTCTGACTCTAGTAACGTGACTTCCTGGTAACGTGTTAGGTAGGAAAAGCAGTAAAAAAGTGCATATTAAGGGAGCAGATTTGAAATAATATTTATACTTAACAAGAAATAATTAAAGGTAAGTGGATTTTTGAATGATACAATTATATCATGATCACTTAACAATTTTAACTTAAAATTAGATGTATTATTACAAGCTTTTATTTAGCTTGCGTTATGTAAATAAAAGTATGTAGGTATGTTCGTATGTTGATGCAATTATCCTCAATCCTCAACCGACTGGGATAAAATTTTCCATACACGTTTATTTTGGATGATAGTGCATAGTTAGCTGAGAGTCGTCATTGGATAATAATGGTGGATAGCCTAAGATGTGTACTAGATATTTATTTTTAACATAATATGCGTAAGTACCTAATCGAATTAAAGAAGTTGCTGAGAAAAATACAGAACAATACGATAATAAACTAGCGTCTGCGTTTAATCCTCCGAGGAGATGTAATTTTACAAAGGTTTTTTGTATTTATTTTATTATTTTTTTAATAAATTTATTGTAAATAACAAGAAATAATCATTGTAAAAAAATAGGCACTCTATTGTTGAATTTTCGTCAGACCAACTAATCATCGTTCATTTTTTTAGGTTCAATGGGGAGACCTAAAGATTTACGCATATGGGAGCACTACCGTACTTTACCAAACAAGTCTGTTTCTTGCAAGCTTTGTAATAAGGTCTACAAATTCAGTAATGCTGCCAAAATGCTTCAACATCTTATCACTTGTCCAAAATCTCCAGAAACATTAAAAGACTCTATGAAACTTATAAAAGATAGCTCGTCCAAAACCAAAATGTCTGGACTGTCAGAGATAGAGACAAATGATTCTTTTATAAGCCCCTCGTCGTCTGCTAACACTACAATAAATGCTGAGTTTCAAGACACCGATGATCATATAAAAACAGAATTAGCGAGAGCTATATTTGTAACAAGGACGCCATTATCGATGGTGCAACATCCTTTATGGATACAATTTTTCGAAAAATTGCAACCAAAATTTAAAATACCTTCACGTAAAGCTTTAGCGACAAAATACTTAGATAAAATATATAGAGAAATGCGTTTTGAGTTAAATGAGGAACTAAATGCTTGTAGTTACTTACACCTTCAGTGCGATGGCTGGTCTAATTTAAGAAATGAAGGAATAATAAACTTTCTTATATCAAAACCTCAACCTGCATACGTTAAAAGTTTGAATACAGAAAGTAATCCTCACACTAGTGAATACCTTAGCCAAGAAGTTGAAAAAGTAATGAAAGTGTATGGAGCAAATAAGTTTCTTGTACTTATTGGCGATAACGCTAGAAATATACAAAAGGCATTCGAATTAACAAAACTCAAATATCCACATGTTGTTCCTCTCGGTTGCTGTGCACATATCCTTAACTTGTTGTGCCAAGATATTGTAAAGATACAAGAAGTAACTGTGTTTATTATGCAAGCCATAAATATAATAAAAACTGTTAAAAGGAGTCAACGATTAAGTTCCTTGTTGATAAAATCAAGGCAGGGTGAAGATTCTACACAAACACTAAAATTGCCTTGTGCTACAAGATGGGGAAGTCATGTTACTTCGTTAAAAAGTTTGAAAGCAAATAAGATAGCTTTGCAAATATTAACAGTTAGAGAAGATGTGGTAATTTCAAGAGATATTAAAGATTTAATTCTAAGTGATGATTTCTGGACGAAGACAGGGGAATGTATAAGTATTTTGGAACCAGTCACTGAAAGCATATTTTACTTAGAGAGCGACCAGAATCGTTTGCATCGCACATACATTACATTTAGAGATGTACAAGCTAAGATACGTTTTGCATTAAATGAGATTTCGACATTGAGCGAAGAAAGCAAACAGCAGATTCTAACATCAGTATCTTCAAGATGCAATATGGCAATGAGGCCAATACATTTTGCAGCATATATTCTAGACCCCAGGACTCTAGGAGTCGAACTTACTCAAGAGGAAGAACTTAAGGGTATGGAGTTTATCTACAATTTAAGCCAACACTTAAGTTTGTCAAATGTAATGGCAGATTTGGCGTGTTATAAAGCTAAAGAAAACTTTTGGGCCAGAGGATTTGTATGGAGCTCATTAGATAGCATTGAGCCCCTAATATGGTGGAAAGGTATTTGTGGTTCCACTGAGTTAAGCAAAGTAGCGATTCGTATTCTATCAGCTCCCTGTACTTCGGCAGCCACTGAGCGTTCCTTTAGTATCCAAGGCTACATACATAATAACAAAAGAAATCGACTTACAACTGAAAGAACTGAAAAAATTTCATTCATTTGTTATAACTGGAATCTTAAACATAAAGCTGAATGCGAGGACATTCAGTTTAATGAAGAAAATACCTTAGAAGCTTTCATTGAGCAAGTAAATGAACATAACAGTTTAGACGAAATAGAGCCTATCGAACCTATACAATTCATCGCTTGTAATAACTCTGAATCTGACAGCGATTGACTGTAGTTTTACATTTTACTTTCATCTCTTTCTTAATAAACTCAAAATCAAATTAAAAGTTTTTTATTCTGTAGGCTGCATAATAATATTGTCTATGTCCAGTATAGTGGACGTCTTGCGGCTGAGATGACGATGATGAAGTACAAAATCATAAACACCCAAAAATTTGGGTGTTTATGGGGTTTAAACCCAATAAACCCAAAACACCCGGTTTTTACCCACCAGACTTTAAACCCACCCAGGTGGATTGCCCATCTCTAGATGCGATGCTTTGATTCCATAATGCTTTTTTAATTCCAACATTAATTCATTATTGGATATTTAGTAAGTTAACTTTATTATTAAAGTACTAACTATTTTCCACGGGTTTTTCCACATGCAAAAGTATATAAAGTTTCCTGAGTGTGAAGTTAGTATATAACCTATATGTGCACTAAATTTATTTTAAATCTGTTCACCTTTGATTTAGTAACAAACATGCAAACATTTTTACAAACTTTTATATTTATAGTATTAGCACTAATAAAGGCAAACAAGCTCACGCCCTACCTGACCGGAACAAGTAACAGTCGCTTATGACTTAATGGTACATGAATAGAGTAGTATACCACAGACTACGCTATGACATTATGGTGCCTCATGCCTTGTCCTTTTTGAAGACTAAGGCTATTTGTTTACTAAATATATTCTGCGGCTTCACTCGCTTGAAAGAGTATATAAAGTATTCTATGTGCTAAGTTAGGATACAGGGGGGGGGGAGACGATAGTTTTTTCTTGATGGATGAAAATGGTATGGTAACCTCGCCTGCGATAATAGGATAGGCTGGCGGAGCACCAGTGAAGGGTGATAGATGAGAATGAAAACAGGTCAGTTAGCCCATCATGATGAATTTATCAGGAATTGACCATGATAGTTTCCAGGGAGAATCGCGAGGAGGTCGACCTGGTTGGGTATATTGCTAGCAATGGGGTTCTCAGTCTCTATCACTAACAATCCCTTTCCCCCTTTATCATTGAGTTTGGAAAGACCAAAGATACTTGAATATGGGATCTATAAATTAAGATGATTCCCACTAAAATTAGCCATTTTGAATTAAGAAAATCAATTTTACGGTTTTAAAGAAGATATCATAATAAATAAAAATAAAATATAAATACAGGCGAATTTTGAAGTCTTAATATGTTTATCTGTATTTATAATTAATGAAAATTATTTTCCCCATAGCCCATGATGATGAATTCGTCAGGAATTAACCATGATAGTTTCCAGGGAGAACCGCGAGGAGGTCGACCTGGTTGGGTATATTGCTAGCAATGGGATTCTCAGTTTCCATTACTTTCTTCTATTCTCCATTACTAACAATCCCTTTCCCCCCCGAGAGGATAGTTAGTAATGCGGACCATTACTAGCAATATACCCTGTCAGGTCGATCTCGACGTGGTCCCCCCTGGAAACAATCGTGTTGAATTCCAGGTATACTCATCAGGATGGGCTAACTATCTAACTATCTATGGGATATCTATCATCCGTCACTGGTACCCCGCCAGCGTATACCATTAGCGCAGGTGGAGTTAGCAGTCTATTATATTAAAAAAAACTTAGGACAACTAACAACCTGCCCGTGTAAGTTATTTTTCAAATTTACAAATCCGTAAAGTAGACTTTGCGTAAAAGAGGAATAAACATCCATCCATCCATCCGTCCGTCCATCATTACAAACTTTCGCATTAATAATATTAATATAACTATTATTATATAAAGCCAATAAATCTACTTGAACTCTTTATAAACATTTTAATATTATTATTTACATTTCTGTTTTTCCAAAAGTTGACTGGAAGTGAATGCTATACAGCATTAAGTCCGTCTTTAATATCAATACTTTTCATAATGTTCCCAATAAAGACTATATAAATTAATGTCTAACTAAATGTCCGATTTTATGATACAGTATTTAGTCTCTTAAAAAATTTGCTAGAAGCTTCTCATTTTTACAAGGGGTGTTGTTGAATGTAGGTATTTTTCCATTTCCATTAGGTATCAGGAGCCAAGCGTTGCCATAGTAACCGGGGATGTCAAGCAACCCTATCCAATGGCCACGTAACCGATCCGATCTAGAAAATTGAATCTTGTCGCCGTTGAATACGGTACAAATTGCTTGATGAGCGGTCGAAATACGGTCCGGCAAAGGTAAATCTTATCACCGCCGAATAAAGTGCACTTGTGATATAAAGTGAGGCCCAATAAAGTTAAATCTTACCGCCGTGGAATAAGGTGCAAATTGTGTAAGTTGCGATGAAAATTCGGGCTCAACAAAGGTAATGTAGTTACACTCCAGTCTCGTTACGTTCAGTTAGTTTCGTTACTGTTGCTGTTAGATTCGTTACAATAATGAACTCAATACCAAACCGGTGACTTATTTATAAATAATAAAAAGAAATTTTCATAAAAAATATAAATAAAAATTACTCGCTATATTTAAAAACAGCGAAAAGTAATTCACCACAAATCTATTATTTTTTCAAATTGAATTTTTTAACACTGGCAACCACAGATTACACAATCTAAAATAACAAAATGAACATTGACATTTTAAATTCAAAAACAATTAACCCGTTCGAATTACGAGTTAAAACATTTTGGCGCGCGCCGCCCGCATTACGGCCACCAAAAGGGTACAATGAAAAGGTCGCTTACCACTCGATCTTTCCGCGTCGGCGATCACTGGCCGTCCGATTTATTTTTTATGACCACTTTAAACGATCCTATTCGGTTCTATGCAGGCGTTGCTAATGTAGGTGAAGGGGTGTATTAGTTTGATTGGAAATGGACCCCGTGATTGCGCAATGCGTAACTATTCTATGTCGTATTTTTTTAATACATGAATTTCATATTTTTAATCTATTATTTCCTATCTATAGTATTCCTGTCTGTTAAATATTATTATAAAATTTACAATTAAATCTATATAAATTATAATAAATTACCGAATGCATTTAGGTGCATCACTTCAGAATGACTGCACCTATTTAGTTTTTTTTTTTTTTTTTTATGTGTTTATTTATAATTGTCAGGACTAAGTTTGTATAAATAATGCAAAGCCGGAGCGGGTAGTTAGTATAGTAATATCAAAAAAAATATTAGAGGTATTTATTTTATTTTATTTTATTTAGGATAACAACAGCTTTTTACAACACTGAATACATATTAAATTACATTTACTACATATTAGCCAATTATAGTTATCCACAGCGCAAAACATAAGCATCCGTTAAACAAATAAAACCACATTTCATTTATATGAACACTAAAAGGCAGAAAAATCATTAATTTTAAAAATAATATGATGTTTTTCAAATGTATGAAACAATGGGTATATTTGTAATGTTTTACTTTAAACAAAATCAGTGACCATTATTTATTACTGTTTAACTTTAATATAGTAGAATATTAAAGTGAAACAGTACCTATCTCATACAATTTATTGGTCTCATATTTATTTCGGTATGATCATGCAAATATAAAGTCGTGTGTACACGAGCCAGCGTGTCACTGCGACACGCGCGTTTTGTATACGAGTAGCACAATATTGTCAGGCGCCCGCGGCGTCGCAGCGGGAATCCGCTGATTGCACTCTATAATAGATTTGGTGACCGTGGTTAGTGTGAAAAATTGTAAAATATACGGGAGTGTTATAAGCAATAAATATAATAGTTATTGGTTTTATAATAATCTGTTATAGTCATATATATCTGCTTACTCTAATGATAAATAAGCGTACATAATTATAATGCAGTTAGGTAAATTCGTACTTAAAACGATTTATGATGAAATATCTTCATAACTGGTAATAACAAGTTTCTAGACATATGTAATGTCATATGTAGTCGTCATAGGTTAACGTTACACAGAAAAAAATATTAGTAATCTTTGTTTTTTTCATTTAGTAATTGAAACTCAATAAGAATTATTCCATTGTAAAAAAGAATTTATTTGTTTACAGTCTTACTTGAATAAATATATAAATATAGCAAAATACTCGAAATGATTCATCAACGCATCATTTCTTTTCATCGTAAAGAAATCAAGATGCAATTACGGTACATTTAACGCAAATGCGTTCATTCATACTTGCACGCTCCTCAGGCGCGTGTCATTCGCTCGTGTTTTGTTTATACACCAGATTCGAGTCAATTTAGCGTTAAGTGATCGTATGTAGTGAAGTTGGGGCGACACACCCCTGCGGCTATTAATGACTTTCCGCTTTTTTAGTCGCGCGGCGGGTCGGCGCGATTTATTTACGGCCAGTGTAGACACGGCCTATAGTCCGAATGGTTTTCGGATGCTGATTGCAATCGGTTCCGCTATTAAAGCACTGTATGAAGTTTATATTAACTTTATAGAATCTACGATTAATAAAGTGTAGAGTGGTATTGACAATGAAACATGGTTAGTTTGATTGAAATAAATTGTGTTCTGATATACGAATTTGTGATGATATTAGGGCTATCATACTACACGATCTTGTAACACCAAGCGTGGTCCATTTCGGCAGTAAGACGTCGCATTATATGTATATATATATATATATATATATATATATATATATATATATATATATATATATATATATATATATATATATATATATATATATATATATATATATATAGACATTTTTTTTATGTTTTATTTATTGTATCAAAAATTCCCCGCACAGCCAGAACCGCACAGCCCACCTTTATATTCAGTAATAAGTCCTCTCAAAACAACCCATTTGCATGTATGGATTCATCATCATCATCATATCATCATAAGCCTCTCCCTTGGGGTTTTTACCAGTATTTGCCACACTTGACAGACGGACTGGCAACCGCAGTTAAGCTTTGGAGATGTTTTAAGAGAGACGTTGCTGCCCATCCCTCGCGCTCCCTTAGTCGCATCTTACGACACCCACGGGAAAGAAAGGGGTGGCGTATAGATTATGGATTACTTTATTTTATAAAAAAATAAAAAAAAAAACTAATTGTAATTTTTGTTTTCCATTTTTTTTTATTATCATTGTACGTTATTAGCAAAACAAATGCAAACCAAGTTGTTAGTTTTTATTATTATTTAAATAAGACACAAAGCAAAACGTTAATGCGTTTACGTTTGAGTCATACGCCTATAACTGTACAACGGTAGTGCGGGCTCGCTGTTCATTAGTGCCATTAATTAATGTTTAATTGAGCCAAATAGAGTATCAATTTAGCGGGGAGCAATTGGATCAGGCACGTCGCTACTGGACGTACTAGTATGCGTGTGGCGTTGTTAATGGCATACTGATTATGTTATAGGTCATAATTTTATTGTTAACCGACATCGAAAAGGGGGCATTTCAATTGACTTCTGTAAAGAGAATGTTTCACGAATAGATTTTATGTTTTTTTTTTTTTATGTATATTACATTTTTAACAAATTACAACAGGGTACTAATGAAAACGAAGTATGTACCTACAATTAAAAACATATTATTAGAAAAATAAATTAAAACACTTAAAATAGATTTAGACACATTAGCGTTCAATAGAATAGAAAATCCTAGAATTTGTTCAAAATTAATAGTATTTACTTATTTAATTTCATATCAATTAATTAAATAGATGTTTTTTTTTAAATATATTTTAAATAGTAATATAACATAACATTGCGTATCGTATAGCGCCATCTAGTATCAATCGAAAGAAAACTTGTCCATAGATAAGAATAGTATAGCTGCGAAAGAGTTTATACTACTGATACAAAATACTGGCAACTAATAAATACTTTTTTAAATGCATAGGTACATTTACCAGAGGGAGACTTTGTACAAAAGTCGTTTGCTTGGGTACCTCTGTCCCAATCGTGTTTCAACCGTGAAGTAGTTGTGTTTGCATAGCTCTGTTTCGGTTTGAAGGGTGGGATATGGCGTGAATTTACAGAGTACAGAGGAATAACACCTGAGTCCTCAGGAATATGCAACGCATGGGGGGTATCATGGGCGAAACAGTATACTCTGTTATGTCCCTGGTACTGCTCATGTCTATAGGCGACGGTTACCATTTTTCATCAGGTGGGCCGTCAGCTTGTTTGCCATTCTAAGTTGTATAAAAAAAAAATTATATACCTGCCCGTAGAATATTATAAAAAGGTACTTATGTCCGAGAACATAGAATGAAGACAGGAAGAAGTCCTTAACAGGGTCGCGTCTCATGCCATTTCATTAACGGCATTAATTAAAACGGAATTGACTTAAATAGGCAAGCAATTAGCTACACGACATTCAACGCGATTGTGTATGCAATATTAACGTTATGTATTATATTGCCAAAACTTATTTGATTAATTACGTCAATGGTGCTCAAAGTTGGCTACGTCAAATCACAAGGGAGTACGACCTATGTCAGCAAAGATTGGGGAAAACAGGGGATCCATGTTATGTGTATAGTGATATACTGGTCTCATTTAAGCAGGTCTTGACCATCTTTTTGGCTTTTCATGTTTAGAATAATCGAAATAGTAAATAGTAGAAAAGACGACTATTATTTATTTTAATTCTTAGTAATATTATAAATGTGAAAGTGAGTTTGTTTATTACCTTATAACACCTCAACGGCTTGAGCAATCACCATGAAATTAGGTATACACGTACTATATAGGATGGAGAAGGATATAGGCTATTTTTTATCCCGGTCTATAAACATATCCTGGTCACGCGGACCTGGTTGTTGTGGTTGTGTAAATTGCGGGTAAAAAACTAGTACTTATGTATACAAAAATCACGTGTGACGATGTTTGTTGAATGTAATATCAAAAACGTGTGTCGTAAGAGACGTCTGAGGGAACATAATGGTAGAAGGATGGGCAGCCGTGTCACTCTTAAAACATCTCTAAAAGCCTTTTTTATGAATAACTAAAAATACTGTTTGAACTTAGCAAGTGGCTTATAGGACAAAGAAAAATTTTGTATCCTGTGATTGATATCTGTAAGTACCGAACTACAGTCAGACTCCATATAGTATAAAACTATGAATATGAAGAAATTATAGACAATTTTCCTTATAAAAAAATTATTAATTCCTTTACAAAAACCCGGGAAATTACATTTATTTCTTTTGGGAGGGAGGAATTATTTTATTTTATCTTCCATATGGGAGGTATTGCCAGTAGTTGCCAAGCTTGGTAGGCGGATTGACAATCGCAGTTTGATTTTTAGTGATGTTTTAAAAAGTACGCTGCTGCCCATCCCTACACATAAGCTCCCTTAATCGCTTCTTACGACACCCACGGGATAGGAAAAGGTGGTCTATTCTATGCCTGGACACCTACACGGGTTCTAGGTATTATGTGACTTATAAAATTTTCACAATTTAGCTGTTAAAGTTTTTCCCCACACTGGACATTATGCTATGCTCAATTTGTAACAAATAATGGGCATTTTTGTATTGTCGCACGTCATTACAATTTGTCGTCTGTATGGGATTAAGTCGCGCTGTGGAATTAGCGCGCGCTCATCGGCAAATGCTCGTAACGAATTTATGTCGACGACAATCGGCCTGTTGATGGCTGTTAATGCGTGTGCATTAGATGCTAAATTGATTTAATTGTTGTGTACGTACGCGAATAATACTGAAGTTGAAAACAAAATGAAGAATTAAAAATTTATAGAGACTGCAAATTGCTTTATTCGTAATATTTATTATTAAGATACTAAGAATGGGAAACAAGCTGACATCGCACACACAACACAGCTGTTTTATGCCAAAAATACAGATGGCATAGAGGTACCCATGCTGACGAATTTTGTTTCTACAGAATTGTTGCCAGATGAGTATTTCTTAGAGAAACGAAATTATTGGAGAAAATTTTGATAACAAGTGAAATAGGTTAATTAAAATATAATGAGAAATACTCATGATTGAATAGTGAATCAAGACATTCAAATTATTTCTTTACACTTAGATAGCCTACTACTTTTTGACCATTGAAATATTAATAAATTCTTCCGAGAAGCTCCCAACAAATTCCTTCAATCACATTGACCGCTATATAGCTTTCCAAGAATATGTTAAATCATTGTCTATAGTGTCTAATTAATATCTAGAACTATGGTGATAATACAAAATGAATTTTCTACATTTACTAACAAAATCCTGACAACTTTAATCTCGAGCAGAAGCTATCCTGTTTCTTATAATTTCCTTCCTTCTAACTGCAGAAGAAAAGCGATCATAAGTCTAGATTGTGACTTCAGATATTCGTTGCTTAGTTCTTTTATACATAGTTTAGAGACCAGAAGATTAATGTGACTGTGATGTGATCCAAAAATTATTTACATATTAGCCACAAGCTGTGAACTTTCTTGTATGAATTAGGATAAAAACCTAAGTTCTTAGCAAATTATATAGCAATCTTAACATATTACAATGACAAATCCAATTTGCCTATACAGGATCTAACTCAATACGTGTAACCCGAACACAATACGTGCGAACAACGCGCAGGGTGAAACGGGCCGATGTAAATCTATTTGTCATATTAATGTGGGCAATTAGAGAGGCATGCGGGCGCGCGACCAGCGGCAAGGGTTGTCGCGAAACGGGTTCGTTACACCAGTCGCGCTGCGCCGCGCTGGTGTGTGACCAGCTTAATTGACGGTTTTAATTAGATTCGACTACAATGCTTTTAATATTAACGTAATAAGTGGTCATCAGGCAATTACTGGTGAGTTATACATTGTGTACGAGTTGATTTTCGGTATGACATCATACTACCAATTTAACAATGAACTAAAGAGAAAGCTATATACCTACATATCTACTCAAAAATATTCGAAGAAGAACTAAAGTGATCGATTTAGGTAGTCTATAAAATACACAAGCTGAAGTGGCAATTTATTATTATTTAATGGGTTAAATACCAAATGGATTATGATCATTTTCCCGGCATCAAAATCCAGGGGAACCCAATATATAGATATCGGATCGATGTCCATTTTACCAATACTTATAAGGAAGACTTAACTCTAAAAGCATTCTCTTCCATTGAACCTATAAGAAATAGGTATATTGATGTACCTAAATTATACATACACATTTCATTGTTTAATTATTAAATAGTTTTGCATATATGTATAATACATATATTTATAAAATATAATGATAAAATAGAGGGCATTACGCTCTTATTATTTGCACTTAACGTATGCGCAAAAGCGTCATATTTCAGCAGTCTATTTAACGTCATAATATAATTTTCTAGCGTATATTATTCAATTGGAGAAGACAGACAGACCATAATACATTTAGATATTATGGTAATTCGTCCCGTGAATAAATACTTGGCGTAATTGAAGACTCAACTTCGCACTGAGATGCGTAAGAAGAGGTGGCGTCTTTAATAATTTGTTGTGTGCGTAATTCATACGATACAAATATCATATAATAATTGAAATATTCTCTTACGTCGTAAGTATATTAAGACCACCAACTTATGACTCCTAATTTATAAAGCTCAAGTTTCTCGAGTGCCACGTGCAGGCAAGCGAAGGACAGGGCAACACCCGTAAGATGGAGTGACTGTTTCAGAAATGTTTCAGGCGTATTTTTTTTATACAACTTAGAATAGAAAACAAGCTGACGGCCCACCTGATGGAAAGTGGTAACCGTCGTCTATAGACATGAGCAGTACCATGGACATAATAGAGTATAATGTTTCGCCCATGATACCCCCCACGCGTTGCGGGTAGTTGGATGTAAGCGGTTCAGGATCGTACTTTGTAGTGAAATATGAAGAAGACATAGCAGTGGACAATAAATGGGTTATAATAATGATGAGGAAATCAGTCTTGTAGCTATAGTAACCAACGATTCGACTGAGGTAGCGAGTTTGATACGCAAATGAAAAGTAGATATGATCTGTATATTCTTAATAATATTTTCATTTAATAATAACAGTTTCAAAATATTTTTTTTGATATCATCAGATTTCTAGTATTACAAGTAAGACTCTTAAACCACTCAACCTGAGACCTGTTGTGTATGAGATGTTATGTTACTATGCTTGAACATGTAAACGAAAATTAAAATTCCTTTATTTTTTAAAATAGAAAAATAACGAATCTTTCATCTATACTAACATTAAAATAATTGTGTTTGTTTATTTATTTATAATGGATAAACTCAAAAACTACTCAACCGATTTAAAAAATTCTTTATACTTATATAATTCTTCTTCTTTCTTATTCTTTATACTTATAGCAGTATTTCCGAACCGATACGACAACATAACCTTCAAGAAAAAGCATTTTTAATTTTAAAAGGCCGGCAGCTTCACTTTATCAATGCCGTAGGTGTTGTGGGTGACCATGGGCGGCGGTAGTCACTTACCATCAGGTGAGCCGCATGCTCGTTTGCCCCCAGTGTTGTAAAAAAAAAATATAAAGGGACATTATCAAAGAACAATATAGGCTATATACTTTATCTAAAATTCTATTTATCGGTGCGAAACTAGGCCTAATTGATAGAAAATCATATATATTTGTGGGATAATAAAAAATCGAACTAGCTGTTTAGACTCTGTGTTGATACATAAACTAGTAAGGAAAAGCCTTTTTTAATTTTAGATACTCAAGAGCCCCCTCTTCAACTTATATCATCGTGCACGATCGTAATTGATAGGCATGCGCACGCGACGCCGTCTCACATTCAAAATTCAAATAATAGCCGTTGAGCGGTAAGTGGCGCGGGCGCAGACGTATTGTTATTAGGGTTACACCACCAAAGGGCACTGCCCTACAAATAGAATGGCATACTGCACTAATAGAGCTCTATATCACATAATCATACAAATTACTTTCACTGACATCGGAGATAGTTCCGAGAATGATAGATAGTTGTTTAAATTGTTAATACAAACAAATCACGTATGGCCGTGAAGATTGAATAGTTCTTAAACGATTTCAAGAAAGATTTGATTTAAATTTCTCAATCATATGTATTTATTGTATTACCACTAATTATGAGCCTAGTCTAATGTTAGGTACTTTTTGTAATTAAAAATTTTCTTTTTGTAATGAAATCAGCATGAACAATATGTTAGTTCCACTTGGCTTTGTATCAAATACAAACTCATAAATCACTGTACAAAAATTATATTTTTTTTACATTAAAAAATAAATAAATAAATAAAATATGAATGCATTTTCTTTTTATGCCTTTATTATAATGTATGTAATTTTTATAATATAAATATATTATTTAAATATTACCTATAAAGAATTTCATTAAATGGGATGTGACGAAATATACTGAACCTTAAAAAACAAATTATAACATTTTATTATTTATCTATATTTTTGGCAAATATTATTAATAAAAACAGTTGAAAAATTTAAAACAAAAAATAAATTTTGTTTATTTTTTACTTTATTTATACGTACGTTTCTTTATATGTTCTTTTTAACTGTTAAATGTGTAAGCAAACTATAAATACTCCGTTTGCGGTAATTATCTTATATCAACTATGAAAAACACCTGACAACCCTCTATAGGTTTACAAAACAAAATGGCGGCACATCCGGTTACTCGGAACTGCCCAAATCGGATTATAACGCCCGCGTATTACCAACACTATCCGGTGCACATGCCCGGATACCTCTGAATTCTTCCATCATGACTTTATATTCTTCTTTGGTAAATACTTTTACATCGCTATATAAATATAAATCTAGTCTGTTTTTTTTATTGTATTAATTGATAGGGACAAAAATAGCCTATTTATTTTTTATCCCAAATACTATAGTTAAACTAAATATCAAATAGTGCCTAAAGGTCACAAACAAATTGACTTTCACATTTATAATATTAGCAAACTATATCTCAGAATAATTCCGTATAAAGTTAAAAAGTTTCCCACGTAACAACATAAAACAGGGCTTGTTTGCCTCAAAACGATTATGAAAAAACTTATCAGAATATGTTTATAATGAGCAAAGACATGGTACATACACAATGTTCACATAAAAATTACCGTTAAATACGTCCTTCTGTTTAAATTGACTTAAGAAACTTTATTTATCTTAACTTTTTTTTATGCAACTTAGAATGGCAAACAAGCAGACGGCCCACCTGATGGAAAGTGGTAACCGTCGTCTATCGACATTTAAGAGCAGTATCATTTTATGTACCTTTTTTTGTGTTTTAACACAATTTAATTATCTTATTTATTTACTTTGATTTTGTAAAGTTGACTGTTATTATATTAAATGTTTCAATTATTTGCAATGTTCTTAAACATATTTTATTAAATCACATTGTAATTCATAATCAGCCCGTTGTGAACTCGACCCAACTTGAAAGTTAATTTCTAAAGTGGAAGCGACTTAACCTCGGATCATTATTATTGACAATTTAACTCCCTTGATTCAATTAAAGCGAATCTTCTAAGCAAGTTTGATAACTTTATAGGATTCGAGTAGTACAAATAATGGGCTTCAATAAACAATATCAATTAGATATTAAGATTTTGTTGCACAAAAAAACAACGTCTCCAGTCATAGTAAAATCAATTATTTAATTATACCCTTATGTATTATATTAAATTAATAAAAGCTAAACTACTAAACTGATCTAGATAAAATTTCTATGGGAAAAAGCTATAGAATGCCCAGTTAAATTATTTTAATAACTTTACTTGCTTTGTAAAATTATAAATTTGTAGGTAACAAAGGAATCTAAAAGTTTAATTTCGATATATATATGTGAAATCTTAAATGTAAATTATAATACCAAAAGCTAAAAATTATAAGATGTTGTATAAGTGAGGCGTTATTCAATCGTATATTTTTGGTATTTCGATCGGGCATCTAGTTGGTGTTATTTATCGATGATAATAATGGCCTATTATCAACAATAAATATAGGAAAATAAAGCCACAAGTTTTTTATGACCTTTAAGGGATATGCAAAATGAATCGTGCGATTATATGCACTAAATTATCATCCTCATCTTCATTTAAAGTTATAGATCTCTTATAACGTAAATCCAAAATGATAAACATAGTACTAAGTAACTTCAACTAAGTAAGTACAAGTATAATTTATAAATTTGATTCAGTAATATTGTACCAGTACTATTGAGCTAAAGGATTAGACCAGATTAGATAACAACAAGATGGCTGCCGCTTCGTTGTGTTTTCTATCAACAGAATTACTCAATCAGCAGCACAATTAAAATCAATTCAAACGACCTTTGAGCAATTAGATTGGAGCACAGCGTCGACACTAATATTATGATACGGTATATTGGAATCTATTCATGTAAATATCATCGGAATATCATACCAGCCAATAATAGGTACTTAATGTCCTTTAAATTCATAAGTCTAAAGGACTTTAAGTACCTGTTATTGTCTGGAATGATATTATGATTTCACATTTATAACATAGGATACTAATGTTTAGAAAAATGTGGATTTGAATGGAATTTGGGACATGGATAGGATATATTCTATTGTAACTTAATTCGTAAGATATTTTATATACACGTGAGCAAAATAGCGAAAAATAACTGATTTAAAATATAATTGACATTGAAACGGTAAAGACATATAACAATAATTCTTTATCTACGTTCATTTTAGTTATATAACTAACGATGTTTTTTTATGGATGATAATGGAATGGTCACCCTACTTGTGCTAACGGTATACGCTGGCGGGGCACCAGTGAGAGGTAATAGGTGATGATGAAAGCAAGTTAACAGACCTGTTTTCATCGTCGCCCATTGTGACGAATTCCATTAAAATTAGTCACGATGGTTTCCAGGGTATACGCCAGTGTATACCGATAGCGCAGGCAGAGTTACCATTTCATTAGCTTTTTTAGTTTATCCATTACAATTTGAATCACCCATTCGGTTGAGTAATTTTTGAGTTTATCCATTACAATTTGAATAAAAAAAATACACAATGATATGCAATAAATGTTATAAACGAGGAATAAAATTACAAATGCTCTGTTAAATTTATTTATATATTTTAATAATATTGACATGAATGTAAAATTATAAGAATAATACAATTGTAATCATAAGGCATGAATACTTGTAATAGAAATTAAAAGCACATGCCTACCACGTTGGCAATTAATTGTTTCAAATTAGGTAATATTATCGTCTTTTTTATATTATGAAAATGCAATTAGTTGTCATTAAAGCTTTCTTTCTTTCCTTCTTTCTTTCTTCCCTTCTTTCTTTCTTCCTTATTTATTTATTTACACTTTTGCACACATTAAAATATGTCTGCAGGGTGAACTTAATGCATTTTCTACCAATCAACCGTTACATTTGTTTAGCGTATTTTAATGTGTGCAAAGTACCTATAAATAAATAAATAAGAAATCTTTCTTCTTAGGCTAATCTTTCTTCTTTCTTTTCTGTCTTTCTTTTGTTTCTTTATTTATTTCTTTCTTTCAATAATATACTAAAATCTTTATTGGTTTCAATAATCAAACCGCAATGATGGCCACAATATTCAATTTATCACACTAATTCAACTGTAGATGCGTTCACATTGTCTTCCAGCTACATGAGTATACAGTGTCGACGGTCGACTGTGCGCAATATAATTACGTTTCATTAGAGTGCTGGCCGTACGTTTAATTAATTAATTGCCATATACTCAACGCTAATATACGCGGTACATCATACAGCCTGGCTGTCTTGTTAAATTTGTATGATTCACTTCTGGCTGGTTCAATGGTTGTTGTAAAATTATAAGTGCAAAGACCTAAAGTCATTTTATCATCATTGTTATGTAAATATTTCGCTGTGTGGTCCCAGTATAGAATGGACCAAATTCTTCCTTAACCGTAAGTATCGTAAGAAGCGAATAAAGGATTTTTTTTACAACACAGGGGGCAAACGAGCATGCGGCTCACCTGATGGTAAGTGACTACCGCCGCCCATGGTCACCCACAACACCTACGGCATTGCAGGTATGCTGCCGGCCTTTTAAAAATGAATATGATCTTTTCTTGAAGGCCGAAGGGTGGGCAGCAGCGTCTCTTAAAACATCATCAAAGTCTAACCTAGATTGGCAACCCGCTTGCCAAGCGTAGCAACTATTGACTAAATCCCTCAATAGGTGGAGGCCTATATTCAGCAATGGAAGTGAACGGCTGATATGATGATGATTATGTAAATAATTTGTGATGCGCTATAACAAATTATTTCAACAAAGATTTCGTAAATGTGTTGTGTGTGTGTGTGTTTGTAGTTAGATGTTTGATTATGTCCTGCTTGTATGAATCAGTTGCAAATATTAACGTAGCTCGCATTTATGGTGAGTGTAACATTGACAAATTTTGACAAAATATACACAAATAAAAAAAATACCATATTTGAATTAAAAGTCCGATGCTAATGAATACAATTAACTTACTGGTCAAAAGGTGAGAATATATGGTGAGGTGGCCGGTGCTCGGGCGGCGCGTCCCTGGAACCAGCACTTCCTACTGATGGAGCCGGAGATGGGCAGCTCGTCTCTGACCTGGCAACATTATAATTAGTCATTAAGCATACTGCGTTGCTGTAAAACCATGCTGCAAACGATACTTCATCTTCTAATATGTGCTCTGAGTTCAATATAGGCAAGATAAAATGTAAGATTTTATTTCACTGATTTTGATAATTTTTATGGTACTAAAAAAAGTAACCGAATTGAGTATATATATATATATATATATATATATATATATATATATATATATTTATACTTCTAATAAACTTCTTTTTCAAAAATATCATATAAAAAAATTAAATACAACCACAAATTAGGTCAGTATTGTTTTAATATTCTAACCTCTCCGGTCGTGGTGATCTGTTGGGTGAACGGCGTGGCGAGCGGAGAGGTGAACGTCGGGGCGACCCTGGAGTGACAGGCGGCGAGCCGCGAGGCGACGCCACTCCTGACACCGGCGACGCCTCCGCTGAACCTCTTGACATACCACACTCCGATGAACCCTACAATAAGCCATTATGTATTTACCCCGAAGTTATTATTATTTTTATATAAAACCAATGTTCATTTTCTAATGATCATCATCATCATCATATCAGCTTATAACTGTCCACTGCTGAACATAAGCCTCCCCATTGGAGGGTTTTGCCAGTAGTTGCCACGCTTGGCAGGCGGATTGGCAACCGCAGTCAGGCTTGGCAGATGTTTTAAGAGGAACGCTGCTGCCCATCTCTCGCCCTCCCTTAGTCGGCTTTTACGACACCCACGAGAAAAAAGGGATGGCCTATTTTATGCTGCGACAAATGGCCATTTCTAATGATGTTTATAAGAGAGGAACTTTATAACTTCATTCAGAATCTTCGTCAGGTGTGTCTCGTTTTGTGTGAGACGAGATGCTGTGACGTAAAGCGTCGTAATCTCCCTGAAGAAGATTTCCAGATAAAGTCGAAACAATTAACGGAAACGACAAGGTAGTTCGTAAAATTATCGTTATACATACCCTGAAAGTATTACAGCATTTCTTACCATAAATCTTGTATCAAAGGCTTGATTATCTCATGTTTCTGCCGTGAACCAGATGCGCTTGCATGGCTGTGTTTCGGTTTGAAGGTTGGTATATAGTAGTGATATATAAAATATATAATACAATAGTGATTAGAGGGTACGAGATATAACGTTTTCATCATTTCTAGCACGAAGTATAATCGTGACAGCATTTCTTTTGTATTTCGTAAGTTACTTAATATATAAGACATTGATTGACGCAGGCAATCCAGTAGGAAACAGATAGTAAAGTTATATGTAGAACATGCCTTGTCATCAGAGGGATCCCTTTTGGTGAGAACATCAGCGCCCTCTCGCTTGCGCTGTTCCTCTTTCAACCGTTCTGCTTTCCGCCATTTCGCTCTTCGGTTTTGGAACCAAACCTGTCACATAATGTTCAATTTATTATAAAAAAATAATATTCACCTTTTTCACAAAATCAAATAACCTACTACTTGTATTATATTGTGTAATATAATTCATTAATATAATAATAATTTATAATTTTTATTTATCAATTATTTATTATTTATTTATTTAAATAACTTTATCATCCTAATAAGCCATTGGCGGGTGGATTGGCAGTCATGCTTTAGATATGTTTTAAGAGGGACGCTACTGCTCATCCCTCGTCCTCCATTAGTCGGCTCTTACAACACCCACGGAAAAGGATGGAGTGGCCAATTCTATGTCGGGACCACACGGTCAATTCACATATATAAAAGTATGAAATTTATTGTAATAGTCTCATTGGTTGAGTCAAGTTCAAACACATTTAAGTGTAGTTCCAAAACAAACATACTATAAACAGCCCTAAAATACACAAGCATTTTAAAACAATTCTAATAAAAGTGTCCTATGATCGTTATACAACAAAACAAACAATATTTTATTATTCTTCATACATAAATAATAATGCCCATAGACCACAATGCCCCTTCTGGTGTGCTGTCAACACTACAAGTCTTTTATATCACATCATTACCACCCTATTTTGTCGGTTGTTATAACTCAAAGATTACAGATCATTGCAGAAAGCGAGGGTGACCAAATGAACCATATACAAGACCTCGCGTACAACTGGAAACGTACGCTACGGGAGCTCACCGTTTAATGGTTATTCCATGCTACGTCCAAAACGATAGGACCTATGTTGCGATGATAGTAGTTCGCTACAAGAGGTCCAATTAAACTGGACAGTGTAAGCTGGTTAGCCAGGCACGGCAGGGCCGCATTTGCAGTGCAATTTTCGCAATTTACTTTTAATAAGCCCTCTGTTGGGTGAGAGTGCTATGAAATCTTGTGGTGATGAGAAATAAATTTTGTTTAGAAGCGACAGAAGGTAGAAATGTGTTTTTATATTTATTTAATATTGATATTTAACTGAACTTAAAGATAAACAAGTTTTTAACTCGATTAATATTTTTATGTGATTTTTTGATAACTACAAATCATTAAGTAAAGGGTGGGGGGAATGAGTTGATTGTAATGGCAATTAGCAATCCCTTTGCTAGTAATATACCCTATCAGGTTGACCTGGAAACCACTGTGACAGTTTTATTATTGAATTAGTCATGATAAGTCAAATAACCTGCTTCATCCTCACCTATTATCCTTTATAGGTGCCCCACAAGTGAATACCGATAGCGCAGGCGGGGTTCCATTATCATCCATAAAAAAATTTAATGGTTAATTTAATTAAAAGATTATTTTAATTATAATAGAATATTTGATGAAAAATAATTATAACTATTTATTTACAGTAAATAAAACAAAATTACTATTATGCCCCAAATAAGTTTTGTGTATGCTGTGTTTCCTTAAAAATGATAGTACACTATGTATAAATAGATAGTAATCTTAATACTAAATGATATCAATGTAAAAATTGCTGGGATCCCAAATAAAGATAAAATAAAATGAAAAATAACAAAAAAAAAATACGATACTTATTACTATGAAAAGACCTCTCATTTCATGTTAAAAAAAAGCTCTCTACGTCTACAATGTGACACTCACGTTTTAAAAAATGCGTTATTTACGTAAAATATTTAAACCTGTGCTAACGTAGGCAAAAAACCAAATTCAACTTTTTATACTGCGACTTGTTGTTATTCTTTGACCCGCTTCGACAATGTAGTCCCTTAACGATCGCAAGCTAATTTCGTTAAAATAATAATCCGCCATAATCCGAGGCTACTCTAATAGTTTTTATCTTACTTACATGGGGTAAAATTAATATTTCAACGCGCCGAGCTGCACTGCACCCCCTTTGTAACATAACGACGAATTCTCTGAAGTATTGAGGGTTGTCAATATTTTCTACTGACTTCAAAAAAGGAGGTTCTGATTTCAGTTATGTATATTTATTTTTAGTATTCAGTTGTATGAATGTGAATGTGAATAGGACTCCATTTTCCGTGCTTAACCTCTAATTTGGGCCGTTGTGCGTATGAATCGTAGCTAGTACAGCCAACCTAGCTCCGCCCAAAAGCATAGAAGCTTCCTGGGATCTTCACAGTTGTATATTTAGTTGTGTATATTAAGTTTAAGTATTATTTATGTTTGTTGCCTCGTAACTCCGTCAGTTGTAAATCGACTTATAAAATTCTTTTTTTATCTGAAAGGATATATTGCTTGCTGATTGGTTAGAAATTTATCAAAATGGGTTCAGTAGTTTAATTTTATATATATATATATATATATATATATATATATATATATATATATATATATATATATATATATATATATATATAATCAAGTCTGTTTCTTTTTTCACAAATCAATATGATAGAGTTATAAGGTAACAGATATAAAAAATGTAATCGAATTAAGAGCTTTCTTCTTTTTGACGTCGCTTCAAAAGAACATAAATTTCAAAAATAATATCATTATAATTATAAATAATGTGAGCAAAAGTGTATGAGAATTTTTCAGTCAATTAATAAAACATCATGGGAACTTTCCGTTTGTACAAAACATTTTTTATTCACCAACCCGGTCATCGATCTTAGACAAAATACTCTAACAGGCACTAGCCCTAAGAGGCACGAGTCAATAATTTATTCATTGTTAATCAATAATGATTAAACAGGGTTATACAGTATTATAAGTAAAATCTATTCTACGTACGTACTTATCAAAAGTAAACCCTTCAACGTATCAACATCGCATTTACACTTCAACATCGACAAGGTTCTATTCTCATAGAAAACACATGTTAACATGCGACTTTGTCATTATAACTCAATGTCACCATTCAGCGGAGACCTCCCGCGTCTTTCTACTTAGTTTAAACACTGCAACACAGAAGGAGGTCGTGATAAATTGGCAGGGGGTCAAAGTAAATTGGTCACTTTATAAGGGGCGTCGTAGACAGTAGGGGTGCGTAATTACCTAGTGTTTGGTAAACGATTGTTTGCCTTTGTTACACTGTGAATTGAGTACTGGCTTTAAATAATAACAAATATGTATTGTTTAATGCAGTGGAGGTAATAGCTCTTGATGGGGCGTTTGTTTGCTGTAATCTTTTGTTAACGACAGTACTATGTTGATGCAGTTGTAAACTGACGATTTTACTTGCTAAGTGGTGCTTAATATGATTTTTTTATACTACTATGGTGATAAACAAGCATACGGCCAATCTGATGGTAAACGGAGTTACCGTATGGTCGCCTATGGATCCCTGTAACACCAGAAATGTTATGCTCGCATTGTTGACCCTTATGTGAAGTTTGGAAAGATTTTTGTATGAATTTCAATGGAAATTAATAATAATTATATTAGCAAACACTAATACTGCAACATATATTTTCGAGGTTTATTCTCTCCATTCATTTATTTATTTTACATTTTATTATACACAAAAAAAAGAAATACATAATAATTTATTTATTAATTTAATACATTCAAGTACATTGTACTTGGCGTCAATTTACTGGGTACAGAGGAATAACATCTGAGTCCTTAAGAATGGCAACGCATGGGGGTATCATGGGCGAAACAGTATACTCTGTTAGGTCCATGGTACTGCTCATGTCTATAGGCGACAGTTACCACTTTCCATCAGGTGGGCCGTCAGCTTGTTTGCCATTCTAAGTTGTATAAAAAAAATCGTGAAAATACGAAAATGTAAATCAATTACTTGTGTAAATGTTTCGATTTGTTAATCATTTCATCATCATCATCATATCAATCATTGTCTTCATTCAACGTATTTTCAATAATGCCTACCGCTAAAAAAATGCCTCCCATAATGGGAGGTTTTCCCAGTAGTTGTCACGCTTAGCAGGTTGGTTGGAAACCGTAGTTAGGCTTTGGTGACATTTTAAGAGTGATGCTGCTGTCCACCCATTGCCCTTTAAGTTCCCTTAGTCGCCTCTTACGACACCCACGGTAAAGGAAGGGGTGGCACATTCTATAGATGGACTACACGGCAATCTTGACATTAGTACATGTAATTTCAAATGGTTAATGTATTTTTTTTTCTATATGAAGCGCCGAATAAATATTTTTACTATTCTATTCTATTAGTGTAGAGTCATTGAAACACTAAGAAAAAACAAACAAATAAATACTACTAACTGTATTTCGCGATTTTCTTTGCGTAAATCATGATAAAAATAACTGTATTTTAAAACTAATAGCACTATATTATATCTATGCACTGAATTTAATTTAAAGCCATTCATCTGTTCAAACATGATTGAGTTGCAAATATCCAACACAAACTATCATTTATAATATTAATAGATAGTATATTAGTGTTATAAATACAGAAAAAAAGAGAAGATAGATAGATAGATACTTTTTATTGTTTCCTCCGAAAGATTACAACAGTAAACTTCTTCTAGATATAAACAATTACAAGAAATAATCACATTGTGAAAACAATGAGCGACCTTATCGCTAAAAGTGATCTCTTCCAGGCAACCTTTGGATGGAGAGGAGTAGTTATAAACAGTTTGATTGGAGGTACACAGAGAAGATAAAACTATAAAATTTAATAATGTATTTAATATTAATTTAGTAAAATAATATACTTAGTACTTACATACGAGCATGTATGTATAACTTAATCTTTTAGTTGCATTAGCAATGTTGATTATAATACTTAAGATTCACCTAACGCCTATTACAAAGTAACATGCTCAACTCAAAAACTTTAACGAGTTGCTAAATCCCCCATAATTTCATGATGAACTCCCCACTTAAAGTTAAACACACGTCATAACTTTAAGTAAAAACCATCACCTTAAAAGTAGCCTTAATTACGTCAGTGCGCCGTAATGTTTTAAAACACTACATACGGGGAGTTAACGTAACATTAACGTGAAAGTTAACGTTAATAACCGTTGAAAATATGTTAAGAAATACGAGGGAAACTCTTTAAGTAGCTGGAATGTTTTCGCGAGTCGCGACATAAGTGACAGGTTGTGTTAAGGGGAGTTCCGGGTTAATGTATTGAAATTGCTCATGTCAGCTTGCGTAATTTCGATGGAGATTTTTTTTAATACATTAATGGCTCAATTTTGACATTCATGTAAATTGCACTTATGCTTAATACATAAAAATCCTGTGTCAATGTGCATCATTCGTTCACGCTAATCTCCGAAACCGATCAATCGATTTTAATGGAACTTTGTAAATGTATTTTGTATGCCTTAACTAAAAAATTACACTAAGTGTCAGGGGCAAAACATAATTTGTCTGATCGAGTATTATATAAGCTTATTTATAATATAAGTACAGGATAGCTTAACAACATCATGAAGAATTACATCATTTTCTGTATCACTCTTTAAAGAGAACAACAAAGAATTTTCATTCTTTCGTTCATTCATTCACCATATGAAGAAACTAAATTTATTTACTTGTTGAGGTCATACAGTTTTTTACTAAATAAAGTATTTTATTGTAATTTATTTTCTACTACTCTTCCCCCGTGACTTTATCTGCGTAACCGAGATAAAAAAATAGCTTATATATTTCTACGTCTCAAATAGTACGTATACTAGCCAAATTTAGTGACATTTGATTGAGCCATCAAAGCACTAAGATGTAACAAACTCACCTTCCCATTTATAATATTGGTAAGGATTTAAATTTAGTTTAAGTTCTCGCAATCTATTTATTGAACAAAATAAATAAAACTAAGTTAAATTTGATTGCTTGTATAAGCTTAACTCTAAGTTAAACAGCTCAGACTGAAGGTTGATTAAAAGACGGCGAGTAATTAGCAGACTCATGTGTTATACACCGATAACTTCTTAATTTTTGCCCGTGCTCCTAAAAAAATGGGTGTAGTTTTTTTCTTTTTTTAATTATATTACCCATTAACTGAACATAGACCTCCCCCTTGAAGGGTTCTGCCAGTTCAGCTTTGGTGATCTTTTAAGAAGGATGCTACTTCCCATCCCTCGACCAATAAATACATTTAGTCGCCTCTTACGACACCCCCGGGCCCATTGTATGTGGGAACCACATAGGTTCTCTATATTTTATATTTATTTTACGCTAACTGTGCATGTGGTGATAGTTTTTTAATTAAAAATGTATGCTTAATTTTATCAAATAAAGTTCTCTTCTCTATCAATAAAAAAGTTACATTTATGTTTGACAAAAGAAAAAGATCTATTTAATTTCAATAAAAAAATATTATTTTATTTCCGTCAAACGAAAAATTTTATTAAAATGAAAAAATAAAATAAAAAAATTTATTTTTATAAAACATATAATTATATTCTCTATTAGCGAAAAGGAGAAAGACAGCAGAACATTGAAGACAAACATGTCCAAATGTTTTTTAATAGTA
Source organism: Galleria mellonella (assembly GCF_026898425.1). Taxonomy (NCBI): domain Eukaryota; kingdom Metazoa; phylum Arthropoda; class Insecta; order Lepidoptera; family Pyralidae; genus Galleria; species Galleria mellonella. The sequence continues at coordinate 1,156,732 of NW_026442061.1, forward strand.
CAACCGATTTCAGTTTAAACTAAATAACATCCTGAATATACATCTATTTAATACAAATAAAGAATCACGCAAATCGACACAGAAGACTCAAATAAGTACTCTAAAATATAGGCGTTAACACATAAACGACTTTTTTAGTTGAGTAATAAAATAATTATCGCTACTGACGAAGTTATTTAAGAAGCTAGATAACAGAAATGGCGCGTTAAGTTTTTCATCACATGATTAAGGGAAAATTACCCCCTCCCTCCCCCCTCCCGCCCATCATCTCCGTACTCCTGGGATCCGGCAAATCTCCTGTTATCCCGACTAAGATCCGAAGAGCTTTCTTAGTTACAAACATGAATGTCGGAACAATACTTTGGATACGGCAATTTTAACACTAACTGCATGTAAATCGAAAACACTAACTTACCAATAAGTATTATATAAATATTCAATTTGCAATTTCGAAGTTATAAAATATACACATGTCGGCGCAACACATTTAATTCGTTATTATAAATTTATTATTTATTGTTATATTTTTTAAAATATTCAAAGTACAGTATAGATATATTAATAAATATAATCTAGTCACGCAAGTCTCTATCACTAATGTGAAAAATAGTCGGCGGTTGATATCGAAATACATAGTATAATGACATTTTACGCGTTACCGAAATATATTCACTGACCAGGATAAAAGGTAGCATACGACCTTCTCCATTCCATGTAGTAGTACCTGTATATTAAATTTCAAAGTGATCAATTGAGCTTTTAAGGTGCCAAGAAATAACAATCAAACAAACTCGCTTTCACATTTATAATATTAGTAAGTAATTATATTGCCACATCCATTATTTGTTGTGGTCGCTTCGCACATCCTGCCGACTATGTAATTAGATTCCACGTCGAGAGTGGTGTAATTCACGCAAAATGGAAGACGTATCGTAGCTAACTTGTTTACTGGCAAATTATCTTTTGGATCATATCGACGCAATCCTCCACCGTTATTCCTTTATTCCCTACTAAGCTTTGTTTTAAAGTATATCAAAACTCAGTATTGTTAATGTAAATTGTTATTTTTTTATAATTTTTACCTTTTAATCAACTAACTACAAAAACTTTATTAAATATGTTTGGGTACTCGTTCTTTGTTTTTAATTAATATAAAATAAATGTAACTATGATTTTTAATGAATGTTTGTGCCAAAATAAATAAAAAAAATATACACAGATGCTAGCTTTTCCCGTGACATCGTCCGCATAACCGAGATATGCATGCTAAAGGTAACGGAGTTAAGGGGCCGCCTGAAAATCACTGTTATATAGGTACTTCTCGCTAGAGCTGTACATATATAGCAACAGCTGAGGCGGCTCCTATTACCAGTAAAATGAATTGCTTTTTTTTATTGTTGATTTTTTATTTTTTTATTACTGGTAATAAAGATTATCTATCTATCTATCTATATGTTCACTGACCGCGAAAAACCGCGGCCTTCTTCATCCCATATATACGTGTACACCAAATTTTTATGTAATTGGGGCAGTAGTAACAAACAAACAAACACACTTTCATATTTTTAAAACCAGTAAGGACTTACTCCGAATTTTTTTACATTTTTACAGCATTTTTTCTACTTTATCACTCCATCTTCACTCGTATTTCATATGTAATGTATGGGTATGTGAGATATGGCAGTAAAATAACATAATACGGAGGCACGATACTATAGTACGTACTACACATGAGTGGTGGAAGTGACAACACATGAGTGGTGACATGGGCGCTACATAATATTCCGTTAATGACTATATATAGCCAACGGTTATCACTTTCCATCAGGTAGGCCATAAGCTTGTTTACCATTCGAAATTGCATTAAAAAGCTATTAATATCTATAATAAATAAGAAAGATTGGAAGCATGGACGGATGGATGTTTAATACTCTTTCACTCAAAAACTACTGAACGGATTTGAATTAAATTTAGTACACAGGTAGGTTATATATTAACTTAGAACATAGGATAGTTTATGTGCTAATACTGCGCAGCGGGTTACAGCTGGTCTACCATAAAATTTTTGGCCACAACAGAATATCAGTATTTTGCTCTTTTGAAGGCAAAATAATAAACTATGTAAGTTGTGACCATTTTGTATTACTATGGCACATGCACAAAAGGAAAAACAAATACTTCTTATTATATTATTATGTATTTTGCTTTTGTATATGTGTTGCAGTCAAAACTGTTAACCAGTCAAAAGTACTATTGACTGGCAAAATCAGTCAAAAATATTTTTGACCGTATGTTTTTATTCAATATATTCAAAATATTTAGTCAATAATACTTTTGATTAAAATAACAGTTAAAAGTACCTAACCTAACCTAACCGCAAGGGGGGAAAGGGATAGTTAGTAACGGAGACTGAGAATCCCGTTGCTAGCAATATACCCAACCAGGTCGACCTCCTCGTGGTTTCCCCTGGAAACTATCATGGTTAATTCCTGATGAATTCATCATGATGGGCTAACTGGCCTGTTTTCATTCTCATCTATCACCCTTCACTGGTGCTCCGCCAGCGTATCCCGTTAGCGCAGGCGGGGTGACCATTCCATTTTCACTCATAAAAAAAAAAACCTAACCGCAAATTTGCAGTCAAAAATTATTAGTAAATAACCAATAATTTTCAGTCAAAACCACTTTTGACCGACCTGTTCAGTCAAAAGTACTTTTGACTGGTTTTGTTCCTCAATAGTATTTTTGACTGGTTAACAGTTTTCACTGCAACATATGCATTCTTTTATCTCTTTTTATTGTGTATGTCTATTTACGTCTGTTGTTATTTGTGTAAATGCTGTACGTAATGCAAATAAATTAATACATTATATCTATTTATCTGTCAAAAAATTAACCGAGGACAACTGTATTATAGCAATGTGTCAGTGAAAAATTAGTTAGTATCATAACAATAGTGAAATTTAATTAAATTATAACAAATATCATTTGTCGCAACACAATCCTCGTGTGACGGAGTGGTGGCCTCACTCACCCCTCTACCAAGACCCCTTTGTCCTAACGTGTCAATTATTGCTGACATCTTTGAGAACGGGGTCGTCAGAGATCCGACGGTGCATTATGTTATTAGAACATTTTAATTTGTATTTAACACTACGTTTTACCTTCTAATTCGTATGGATGTATTTAAAAAGTAGGTTAGTAATACTAATGAAAAATAAATCACTTCTAGGTGGTGTATCAAGGTAAAACATACATATATCAATTTATTAATTTGAGTAATAAAATTGTAACTAAACGATGTATGTAAAAGGGCAATATTTGAGAAAAATTGGTTGAGCAATAGAAGTCAAAACAATAATTTTGATATTTTATATATTTGTTTCAGCATTATGTAAAAACTATTGCACCAAATTGCATGTAATGTTTTCAGATGTATTCTTGAGAGTGTAACTTAAAATATGATGTATGTTTTAATAATATTTCTTATAAAAAAAAACACCTTTCAAATGATAGAGGAGTACAATTATCTTATAATGTGAAATATTTTGAAAAAATATCTTATAATTTAATCCTTCTTTGCATAATGGTGAAAATTTCCATCATAACATTATATAACGCCCAAAAATTATATAAAAGAACAAATTCGCTTTAAGTTGATCGTGTCTGGATACCTTTTTAATGTCCATTGCAGAAAAAAAAACAGCTGTCAAATTTATTTTTTTTAACCATTTTACCCTTAATTTTGAACATGAATATATCCACGTCGATTTATTTTATCAATAAAAAAAAACTATGCAAAGAAGGGTTAAAAATTAAAAATGTCATTATTTAAAAAGGGGAATCATTAAAGGAGGAGAACAGCTCTATTGCTAGCAATATGCCCTATCAGGTCAACCTCCATGCGGTTTGTTCTGGATATCATCATGGTTAATTAATGTTGAATTCGTCCCGATAGGCAAACTGATCTGCTTAATCCTCATTTATCATCCTTCACTGGTGCCCCGCCAATGTACTCATATACCCTCAGTGCAGGCGGGGTCACCATCTCACTATCAAACATTAAAAAATCCTTTTTTTATGTCGGGTAAAAAACTGAACAAGACACCCTATATTGTTTTAGTTGTATTTTTTCTCGCCCTCTTAGCTCGTACAAGTGGAACACTCAGACAAACTCTTCATCAATCGCGTCGTATAAAAATTAAATAAGGGGTGAAAACGTAATACGAATTTCACTTCTGTGGGAGAAATTCTCGCAATTTGTTTAGTATTTTTTTGAAGCTCGCTTTGTCAATCGCACTGCCTGAAGATCAGTTGTTTTTATTTAAGCGCTGAGTATTTTATGAATAGGTATTTATAATTGAATAGATATATAAATTTCAACTATAATTTTTTTATATCATATAATTATAAGTAACTATTCTAACATAAAAATATAAGTATACTAGCTTTGTTAGTGACTTTGTCTGCGTGACCGAGACATGTTTACTGACCGGATTAAAAAGTAGCCTATTGTCTTATTCATCCCATATATTACATGCATACCAAATTTCATAGCGATTTATTAAGCTATTAAAGCGCTATAAACATACAAACCAACAAACTCACTTTCGCATTTATAATATTAGTAATGATTACATACTAATTGTATACTATTAAATTAAGACAAAAGTGGAGTTGTGACCTGTATTTAGAAGTTTACATTTACAAATTTGTGCAAGGCAAAACCTTTGAAGTCAACATAGTACCTTGCATATAAAGTAAAAATAATTATTCGAAACGACAAATACATATAAAAAGTTTATAAAACTTTGGTTTCCCTGTTATAAGATATATGAATTTAATTCATAAACCAATCTTACTCTATGGATCCGAGTGTTAGGGAATACGTAAATGCGATGAACAGAAAATGCATGACACTGAAATAAAAATGCTGCACTGTACGAGTGGTCTTACTAAACTCCACAAAGTTTGAAACAAATACATCCAGGGACCTTTAAAGCACGCAAAATACGACAGAAAATTTATTTTATTTATTTATTTAAATAACTTTATTAACCAAAAGACTTTATTGTACAAAAATGAACTTAATGCTAGTGGCATTCTCTACCAGTCGACCTTTGGGATGATCAGTGAATCATGAATGCGGTACTTCATTATTGGGATAGGTAAAAAAATAACAGTTAATAGTGTACACCTACACACAATAAATAAGAAAATGGGAGAAAAAAGAGAAAAAAAGAAAGAAAGAAAGACAGAAAGAAAGAAATATTTTTATTTAAGTAAACTTAAATTTAAGCATTTTTGAATGTAATTTTTTCATTACCGCCCATTCAGAACGCAGTTTTAGCAAAGAAGTATGGGCAAGAAACTCTGCTTTTGCTTTTTTTTTTAAAGTTTAAATATATAAATAATGAATTTCTATTAATACAAACTACTAAGCAGTATCAGCTCATTAAATTTAAAATATTATATTTAAAATATAATATTTAAATATAATAATACAATTAAAACTAACCAAGAAAATAAATCGATTGTAGTGACCAGAGCAGTCGAGTCCCTGCAAGCAGCACCCGTTTACGAGTATGACGAGTGAGCCAGCCGTCATTGCGCTCAACCATATTTTAGGGAACTCAATAATAAATTTACTGTTTCGTAACGCAAATATTTTCATTAATTCATTCAAATATTAAAAAAAAAACTATAAAATTAATAGGATGATTATAAAATATCATAAACAATGAAACTTAACACTGCCATACAACCCTACTATCCAATTTGCAACGTTCGCGCCCCCTGACGGCAAGTGCTATTGTTGTTTGATTGTTTTTGTTTTAATTGTTGTTTGCGCACCTCACTTGGTATGTTCTTTGTTTTTGTATTTAAGAGACACGTAACAGATCAAATAGCTTTCATTGTTTATATAATTTTTTTTATAATATAACTCATCATCATATTACTACTGTTGAACATGAATCTCCTCCTTGAGTGATTTTGCCAATAGTTGCCACGCTAGGCAAGCGAATTGGCAATTGCAGTTAGGCTTTGGAGATGTTTTAAGAGGAACGACGCTGCCCTTTCCTCGACCTCATTTAGTCCTCTCTTACGACACTCACGGGAAAGGAAGGGGTGGTCTATTCCACAGCGGGACCACAGAACTTATGAAATATAAAAATACATTATTGGTAATGTTCTTAGCAATAAAATAAAACAGCTTATAAAAATCAGTCGCTGCTAAAATTCGATAATGTTCCTTAAAAAGATATGTTCTACGGCGAGCCGCGCGGTTCGTGCCCACCTAGCCGTAATCCAATATGTCTGACAGTTGCTCCCAAAGCTTCCTTTTTATATTTTTCGGGCGAATTATCACCGACACTCCCCGGCTGGACGAGGATGCGAATCAAATTGAAAGCCGACTCAATTATATTACGAAGCTCTTTAGGGCTGTCAACTTCCATCTATATAGACGTAACTTTATAACAACTTTTAAGTTTGTTTGCCATTCTAATAACAAATAATTGTAATGACCCACTTAACGAAAAGTGGTAACCGTAGCCTATTGACATGAACAGTATCATGGATACAGATATCTCGGAAAGCTTTCATGCTTTGCCATTCTTTGTAATATTTATAATTCTGTATCTTGTAATTTTCCTGCCATATCCCACGATTCACGATGTTACAGATATTTTTAGACACATTAATTTAAGTTTTGCGTCAATATCAATTATATTATTGTATAAATATAGATAGTTAAATGTATTTAAAATAATATTGTAAAATTTTTGATAAAATCCAAGTGGAACCAATATGAAAATCAATGATTTTGAATTAAAAATAAATCTCAATAACGATTCGCAAAGAAATCACGTTATACCAAAAAATATAGTTTTATTGAGAATTTGTTACTTTTTGAACACAATTAAACATGAATTCTGTGACAACCCTTAATCCGTGGAGCACGTGACGCTAGGTGTGAGAGGGGTGAGGATGCGGTCGCGCGGGAGGAAAGGTAACAGCCTCATACTGTAATACCATTCCGAGATGAGCGACTTAAACGCGTTACAGATCACCATCCAAACCTGACCTCCCGCGCGCCCTTCTCGTCTTGCCATTCAAAACGATATTGGGAAAACCGAATGAGTCTTCAAAGACCAACTATTATTGGACATGTAGACGTGCAATTCTCAAATGTTTTGGTGGTTTTAGCAACCAACTAGAGTGGATTTTGACAATGGACTTGTAGTTAACTAATGGGAGTGGATTCCTTCAGTTCGACGGGTGAAATTCGATATTGTCTAACTTGTCTGTGAGTTTGTTACGTCGATTGCTCTTGTTACGGGGATGGAGTAACTTTATGGATGGTTTGAATGACTTGTGACTGTTCTATTTTTATATTTGCAGGCACATAATGAAAAATAATCATGAAATCAGATAATTTTAAGTTTATATAATGCCATTAAAGCGTTCCATTCACCTGATTCTCGAGCTTATATACCCTGCGTTATGAAGAATTTTTTATTTGATGATAATGGAATGTAAACTCCGCCTATTGGTATACTGGTCTATAATAACAAAATAATTTTAAAAGATACAACAGGTCAAATCCCTCGTGATAAAATTATAAGAATTAATCGCAATGGTTTCCAGAATTGACAGATATATTAGTAGCGATATGGACCCTAGTTTCCATCATTAACAATCTTTCTTCTCCCCTTTATTATGAGGAATTAGACACATCTGGGAGCAGAATTCAAAACACTCAGTCCCGACGCAATATAGAATTTGTCGGTTTATAAATTGTTCCTGCCCCCCGCGATCGAACCCAAATCTTAATTACCCAAAGCAAAATTTTGTAAAATAAGCAATATTAACCACAGTGCCACAGAAGTCATCAAATCTTTACTAATATTATAAACGTGAAAGTGTATCTATTTGTTTGTTACTTTTTAGCACCTTATCCAATTATTATGAAATGAATATACATATACTATATGCAATGGAGTAGAATATAGACTACTTTTAATCTCGGTCAATCAACATATCCCAGTTACAAGGACGAAGTCGCGAGTAAAAGCTTGTAATGAAATAATTCATACATATTCCCAAATCTCATCAAATCATTGTCTTAAAATATTTTATCCAACAAATTCTCAGTCACATACCTAATTTTACAATGTAAAGATACATTACATCATTCAACCGATTCCAAACTCGCGTTCCTCGGCCATAAAACGTATTCACGTACGGGGGAGCGACAGTAGCGCCACTAAATTGTGGCTGGTGGCGTGCCCTGGCGGCGGAATTGGGCAATTTTTATTTCGACATAAATAAAACAGGGTCGGTTGCGCGAAGCAATTTGCCTAAAACCGCGTCATGAGCCACGGCTACTGCATGAGTTCTAAGTATATCACGATAAATTGGTTTACATTATATTATACATATATATACGTATCTAGTCAATTGGTATATTGCTATATATAATTCTGACTAATCTCAAGGATTTGTCTTCACGACAAGTTATTTATGCGGTGGACAGAGAGAATCAAATACATGAGAGTTGCATTATTTAGGTACTGTGACACTCATGGTATGATACGACGAGCGTCACAGTGAATTCAAGGCTTCATATGGTAGTTATCAGGTATGACAACGCATGAGGGAGGGATATTGGCAAACAATTTTAATGCCTGATAGATATATATAAAATGTTAGTCATCATTCCATTAATTTGGAAATAAGTAGTTGGAATCTCAAGATAAGCAAATTTTTTATGCAGCTTAGAGTGGCAAATAAGCTGACGGCCCAGCTGATGGAAAGTGGTAACCGTCGCCTATAGACATGAGCAGTACCATGGACATAACAGAGTATATTGTTAAGCCCATGATACCCCCATGCGTTGCTATTCCTGAAACCTCAGCTGTTATTCCTCTGTACCCTGTAAATTCACTGCCATATTCCACCCTTCAAACCGAAACACAGCCATGCAAACACAACTGCTTCACGGTAGAAACACTAATGGAACAGAGCTGCCTAAGCAAACGACTTTTGTATAAAATTTCCTTCTTGTTTTGCTTGGCAATAAGCAGTTATTGCTCCGCAAAGAAAAACAGCACCTTCAATCGACGAGACAAACACCGTGGCAAAAAGAAATTATCATAATGTTAATTTACAATATAAAATACAGATAAATCGAGAACTTTCTCCGTCTACAAGTTACTGTTTGCGAGTAACTGCTACTCGTAGTCGTCAATAAAACCTCATTATTCCAAGTTACAAGAATATAAATCGCTTAAAGCGAATACTCTAGCGGATTACCTTTCAAATATCTTTCACTTTGTCCGAATACGAGAATAAATCCAAAACGTATTTCTGATAAAAAGTTTACGATGTATGCTAAAAGCTCTCGAATTATTGCTTTCGCCGTTTCGAATAGACCAATCAATTGACAGAAAATAAGTTTAGAATTTGATGATTAAACATTTCTCTTAAGATTTCACTTGGTGATCTGATATTAGCGTACACGACTTGTCGGTATCTTTCTATACAACTTGTAATGGTAAATACAATTGAGAGGCTCTCTGATGAAAAATGGTAACTGTCGCCTATAGCAACAAAGGATTGGAACCTAACGCCAGCATATCCATTCTTAACTGCTAAGTGTAGTCTGATTTACACCAAACTAATAATGTAAACCAACGAATTAAATAGTATATTTATATTTGTAACTTAATAGATTAAAAAATGCCACGATAACATAGGCCATCCTTTTAGAAATTTCAAATGAAAAAGCATAATCATTTGATTTTTACGTTCTTCTGAAGTTCCGAACATTAGATCTACATCTTAAAAGAAACGCCTACAGAGATAAACACGGACCCCTCTTTTATGTATAAAAACAGATATATTCTTACAAATATATACAGGAACATAGATAAACAGATACTTTATTATTTCCTTCCAAAAGATTACAACAACAAAAAACAGCGGATATAAAAATTACAAGAAATAGTTCCATAATTATTATCTGAAATAACGACTTTCCTAAAACTGGCTGGGAGAGAAAGCTCTTAAAGTCTGCTTTGTACACATACATGTATTAATGAATAAATAAATAAACGATTACATTACATGTTTTATCTAAGGATCTGAACCCTAATATAGTTCAATTGTATTTATATAATGTGGCAATACGTGTAGTAATATTATATATGTGTTAACAGCTGATATGATGATGAATATGGTAATATAATCTTTTACTAAATAAAAAAAAAAACACTACATCGAAAGTTAGAGTTCATACTTTAAACGTGAGTTACATTTAGCAGGTGACAGTAAAGTTGACAATTTACAAGTGGCAGCCGAGATGAAAACCGCGGCACGTCTCGCTGCCAAGTCCAATAACGAACAAGCTACATTACCCCTATCCGCCACACCAAAACATCGTAAACCATATTTTTATGGCGTAAAACATTAAATATACACACTCATATTAAAGTTTCATGCGATCGAGATGACTTTTATTACAAAAATTGTGATATAATAAGTTAAGGATAACATGAGATTTCGCATCAAAATATATTGTATTCTAAGAGAGATTATATTATAGCTTAGGGTTTAACTAACTCTTATAGAATTTTACGGTAATTGATACAATAACGCAGTTTACAAATAAACAAACCCAGGGCTCATTGTGAGCGCTTAAAATTTATCAATTTTAGAATACACTTTATTCAAAAGACTATAGTATGGGATTCCTCAAAAAAGGGGAAAGGAAGGTTTCTTCAGATTTAGCAATGCGCACGTAATACCCTCATATTGCGAGCATTCATAGGCTACAGCAACTGTTTACAATCAGGTAGGCCGTATGCTTGTTTGCCACCTCAGTAGTGTAAAAAATTTAAAACAGCAGTTCAGACCAATTTGTAGTAAGCAACGTGAATCTGTCAACATAGTTATGCTTTAACCTACTCTGCTTATCGTCGTTGAGGTTGTAACTTCGCATAAATTTAGCACTTAGCAAAAAAAAATTGAATAAAATGGAAATTTCTGTTTTTATTGCATTGTATTTTTAATTTTTGTAGGTTTCAATATAGGATAGGTAATCTTTTTACAGTTCATTAACGCATATAATCCACACTACTCTTCAACTAACTATCGAATCGAATCAAAACATCAAAATTACATTAAAAGTTACTGATTAATCGAATAGAATTATTTTGTATAATTCTACTACCATTAATAACCGTGATACTGCTAACACTCGAAGATTGGCTACTATTAGTATTACAAGACATTCTACAACCTTTCATATTAAACATTAATCTCCGACTGGCATTCCATCGATGTACGTTTTCACATATGTTTTACCTCTACACGAGGTATTTTTAGGTGGGTTCGGAGCCTAATTTTAGCCTCCGAATATAGACTTTCGCAAAATAACACCTAGTTCAGTTAAAAATAAAAATAAAAAATTACTTACCCGATATTAGAACTTTAACGGTACACAATCACCATTTAATCTCTCAACTGAATTGTTTTCATCCTCATCTGTTATCCTTCTGATGATCCGCCAGTTTTATACCAATAACGCTGACCGTTCCATTATCAAGAATTTAAAAATCCCTAACAAAGATATTATCTACTATAGAAAGAAAAACAAGTGCCTTACTTGTACCCTAGCTTCGGTTAAATTGATCTTGAGTGCCAGGTCTTCGCGCGTGAATACGTCAGGGTAATGCGTCTGCGCAAACGCCGTCTCCAACTCCTCCAGCTGGGGAAAATAATTCCACCTTAGCTTCTTACTTAGTATAAACATTTATACATGAATGAATGATAGAATACCCAACGTCGTCAACAGTCGACTGTAGACATGAACAACATCAACGCACATCCACGAACAAAACATAAATATGAATGGGAATGTTTTTATCACATTATCCAATGTAAAAAATAAAATAGCATAAGCGATAATGACACTTGAATAAGTATAATAATATTATTATGATTAGGCACTTGGCAAATTACTAGTTGCAAATTATCATAAAATACTATTTTTTTTTATACAACTTAGAATGGCAAACAAGCTGACGGCCCACCTGATGTTAAATGGTAACCGTCGCCTATAGACATGAACAGTGCCATGGACATAACAGAGTATACTATTTCACCCATGATACCCCCCATGCGTTACCATTCCTGAGGACTCAGGTGTTATTCCTGTGTACCCTGTAAATTCACGCTATATCCCACCCTTCAAACCGAAACACAGCCATGCAAACACAAATGCTTCACGATAGAAACACGAATGGGACAGAGATACCCAAGCAATCGACTTTTGTACAAAGTCTCCAAATATGAAAATCATATTCTAATTCTGTGTTTAATAAATTTTGAAACTTAATCCAAATGTAATGTAGAAAGTGCAGTTAAAATCTCTTATTCTCCAAAATTTTATAGATTACAAGTTGTCATTGATTGATCAATCTATTAAGAAGGTTAATTATGAGACTGAAATTACCTGTTGCAATGTGAAGGTGGTTCGGTTACGGCGCTGTTTTCGACGCACGAACGTGTCATCGTGTATCGCCGGGTGGTACGAGTAGCTCGTATCTGGCAAAAAAAGAAAAAATATCAATCCTACCTCCTAGTATATTCACTTACTAACAATAAAAAAAGAGTTGTCACCTCTACTTCCTAGTGTGTTCGCTTACTGACAATAGAAGAGAATTGCCACAATCAATGACGTATCCTACATTAAAAAATTGCGTTTTTAGAGTTCCGTACCAAAATCCAGTCAACTTTTAGAAAAACAGAAATGTAGTTAGACGGTGAAAATCATTGAGGGTAAATAATTACAGACGTATGTATACTGACTCTCAAATATAAAATATGGAGAACTACTATACATTATGATCATATAAATATATTTATATAAATATGTTATGCAAATATAGGTATATCATAAAACATACATACTTACATACACGATAATACATTGTATTATTTTACTACTATTGGACCCTGCTGACTGTATTTTACTCGAATCAGAATATACTGATCGATCAGGATAAAAGGTAGCCCTATCTCAAATACTACTTATTTTACTTTCTTTATTCTAAGTACCTATAACATACTCTTTAATTGTATTTATTGATATTATTAGTATATATAATTATACTAAATTGTTGCGTATAAATCTACCAATAACGACTTTAGTATATACTATTAGATTTATATTTTTATATCTTATCTATTATAACATACCACATATAATTTTTATATCTTATCTATCTAGATAAAATATAGCACAACTCATTGCAATTTTTTGTTGATATTTAATTCGACAACTAAAAAAACTATTATTCATGCAAATATTTTCTTATCAACTCTTATCAATAACCTATCGTTCTGTACTTATCAACATAAATTACTGCTAGTCATAACTAAACCTTTCCTGTGTAAGTTACTATAAAATAATATTTACTTTCTATATGCTGTGCAGTGCTTGAAAAATGTATAGTGATAATTGTGTTACAAGAAATCAAAGATGAATTCGTTAATAATAATAAAAAATTCTATCAGTCGATACTATGTCGCTAAATCTGTCACGTTAATTGCAATTGTCGCTATTGTGATATATATGTACGCTACGCTGTACGTGCCTGGTGGAAACGATAACAAACCAATTTTATTTGATATACTTAGCCATAAACATGTAGAAGCAAATGTAGAAACAGTATCAAGAGATGATGATAATGAAGAACAATTATATGAGGAACGAAATGAAGATGTGAAATATATTCTACAATGGCATAAAAAGGGTTCATCTCCATTTTACCTCATAGGCGAAGATAACTCTGTCTTCTTTAAGTATAACTGCCCATACACGAGCTGTATAATGACCGATGATCCAAATTATTTGTCAGACGTAACGCGCTTTGATGCTGTACTCTTTCACGGTAATGAAATCGATCACGAGATATTAAAGTTACCGCCGAAAAGGTCCACAAAACAGAAATATGTCTTCGCTGCAACTGAATCGGCTCATTATTATCCTATTCAAAATCCCATTTATGACAACTTCTTTAACTGGACATGGACTTACAGATTAGACTCTGAAGTGTATTGGGGATACATAACAATTTATGACTTGAATGGTATAGTTGTTGGGCCAAAATTAGAAATGCACTGGCCGGATATGGACCCTATAGGTATAGAAATTCAGAACAATTTAGTTAATAAATCGAAAGCTGCAGCTTGGTTCGTGTCCAACTGCAATTCTAAAAGTCACAGAGAGCTCGAGGTTACTAAAATTCAAATAGAATTAGCTAAATATGGTTGGTCAGTTGATATTTACGGAAAGTGTGGAGAATTAAAGTGTCCCAGAAGTAATTCGAAATCTTGCTATGAATTAATAAAGAAAGATTACTATTTCTATTTCTCTTTTGAGAATTCTTTTGCCGAAGATTACGTCACGGAGAAGCTTCTGACCGCTTTGAACAATTATGCTGTACCGGTTGTGTTTGGAGCGGCCAATTATTCAAGGTCTTATTTTCATTTTGAATCTAATTATTATACTATAAATTTTTTGATTATTTTAATATTTACAAATACTTTAGTACTAATATAATTGTGAGAAATTATTGGAGGTGGAGTGTTTAAGTTATTATGGTTCCGCCTATTTATCTGTGGATAGATGTTACAACTTTTTTACTACAGTACTTCGAATGAGATGAATAATTAAAATTTATCACTACAAAGTACACTACAATAAGTTTCATCAGTTTGTAATTTAGTTATACTATGGGCACTGGATAAGTACTAAACAAATGACAAAAATACTTAAATGCATTTTTTAATACATATATATATATTATTACATTCTACTGTCAACAGTCTCATATATACTGATACTATTTTCTGTTTGAAAGCCACAAATACAAGGCACATATTGTTATTAATTATTTACATTGACTATTGTAAGGCTTTTAATAAAGTCGATTATTTGTGGTCGCTATAGATGCCGGCCAAGTAGATCAATTGTATCGGAAGGAATCTACTGAGATGTTTTGTACCCTATATTGAAAATAAAACTCAAAAAGTCATAATCGATAATATTGCGTAATAGTAGTAATTCAGGTATTCCATAAGGGCCTATATTAGGTCCACTCCTATTTATATTTTATTTTTGTTTTTGCAATGCAAATTTGTATTCTTTTGTATACCTGCTGACGATCTGAAAATGTATTTAAATATTTTCAAATATAATTACAGATGGGCAAAGCACCGGGTTTAAACCCGGTGCTTTGGTAAAAACCCAATAAACACCCATAAACTCCCATAATCACCCAAAAAAATAGGTTTTTACGTATTTTTTTGAAAATATGTGTAATACCAATAAATTATTTTTATAAATTGTATTGATCAATTCTACAATATTAAATAAAACGTTAACTAATAATATTTCAGGAAATTTTAAAAATCTATATATAATAAAATGAAAGTAATTAATTTTCAGTGTTTTCATGTTGCAGTTGATCAACATATAGATACTTTAAAATTTCTTCATAACACCTCGTTCGCACACATGGCCGTATATATTTAAATTCTTGAGCCACTAACAGTCCGAAATACTCATTTCTTTTATCCTCTTCTCCATAAATTAAGCATTTAGAACAGTTTGTTTCTTCTTTCAGTAAATTTTCTTTTACTTTATCCTCGTTTTTTTCTTTGTTGCGACGACGCTGGGTAAATCATCTGGACACTGGGTCTCACTATCGCCAAATATATTTGGAGATCGGCTTCGGCTACGGCTTGGCAGACATTTTTTTCTTTCTACAATTTTAAATTAAATTTATTAGAATAAATGCTTCGAACACACGCGATCTAAGTACCTTTTGTGTTTATTATACCTTACCTACCTAGGTATAAAAATAGATTTTCTTTTATTAACTGTTTTATACGAAGATATCTCTCAAATTAGCATCCATTTTACTTCCAGTGATTATCAACTAAATTAATAATCCACAAAGTATTAAATAACGTTTTTATGAAATATTTAGCACAAAAACAATACCCTTTAAATATCGATCGTCAGTAACTGTGGCTGACAGAATTAATATATTCTATCAAATAGGACTGCCAGATGTGAAGGGGAAATCCCCAATAAATTGTTGCATGTGACTGATGATGTGAGCATGTTCGTTTCATAATAAAAATGTTGCCAGGCAAAAAGTCGTATGTTTTTGTGCGAATACGATCAATCTTTACGATCGTACATTAAAAAATAGTAAAGTAATGATTTAAATCGTATATTATTAGCAAGAACAAAATCACGTTGCATAACAATAAATCTTATGAAATATACGGAAGAGATACGGACTTAGAAAAAACAGAAATGTTGTTCTTTGTGGAAGTCATTGATGAAATTATATGTATTTTAGCCCGCAAACTTTCTTCAAACAAAAACAGCGCCATCTAGTATCGAGTTCTGTAATTATCTCTTTGTTTATGGATTTGAAGTAAGACCGCCAATGCAATACATTATGACTGGGGATTCTATTCGTCGACGCTGAATATGAGGCGACGACAATACTGTCAAACGTGTTATATTAACTCTGGTACGTGACTTCCTGGTAACGTGTTTAGGAAAAGCAGTAAAAAATGCATATTAAGGGAGCAGATTTGAAATAATATTTATACTTAACAAGAAATAATTAAAGGTAAGTGGATTTTTGAATGATACAATTATATCATGATCACTTAACAATTTTAACTTAAAATTAGATGTATTATTACAAGCTTTTATTTAGCTTGCGTTATGTAAATAAAATTATGTAGGTATGTTCGTATGTTGATAATTATCCTTCCTCAACCGACTGGGATAAAATTTTCCATACACGTTTATTTTGGATGATACATTTTTTCATTGGATAATAATGGTGGATCTAAGATGTGTACTAGATATTTATTTTTAACATAATATGCGTAAGTACCTAATCGAATTAGTTTGAAAAATACAGAACAATACGATAATAAACTAGCGTCTGCGTTTAATCCTCCGAGGAGATGTAATTTTACAAAGGTTTTTTGTATTTATTTTATTATTTTTTTAATAAATTTATTGTAAATAACAAGAAATAATCATTGTAAAAAAATAGGACTCTATTGTTGAATTTTCGTCAGACCAACTAATCATCGTTCAAGGTTACCTAAAGATTTACGCATATGGGAGCACTACCGTACTTTACCAAACAATTGCAATTAATAAGGTCTACAAATTCAGTAATGCTGCCAAAATGCTTCAACATCTTATCAATCTATTATTTTTCCAAAACCAAAATGTCTGGACTGTCAGAGATAGAGACAAATGATATATCTGCTAACACTTAAATGCTGAGTTTCAAGACACCGATGATCATATAAAAACAGAATTATATATTTGTAACAGGGACGCCATTATCGATGGTGCAACATCCTTTATGGATACAATTTTTCGAAAAATTGCAACCAAAATTTAAAATACCTTCACGTAAAGCTTTAGCGACAAAATACTTAGATAAAATATATAGAGAAATGCGTTTTGAGTTAAATGAGGAACTAAATGCTTGTAGTTACTTACACCTTCAGTGCGATGGCTGGTCTAATTTAAGAAATGAAGGAATAATAAACTTTCTTATATCAAAACCTTGTACGTTAAAAGTTTGAATACAGAAAGACACTAGTGAATTTAGCCAAGAAGTTGAAAAAGTAATTTTTATATATTGGCGATAGTGCTAGAAAATATGAATTAACAAAACTCAAATATAGTTTATTACTTGTTGTGCCAAGATATTGTAAAGATTAACTGTTGCCATAAATATAATAAAAACTTTAAAAATCAACGATTAAGTTCCTTGTTGATAAAATCAAGGCAGGGTGAAGATTCTAACAAACACTAAAATTGCCTTGTGCTACAAGATGGGGAAGTCATGTTACTTCGTTAAAAAGTTTGAAAGCAAATAAGATAGCTTTGCAAATATTAACAGTTAGAGAAGATGTGGTAATTTCAAGAGATATTAAAGATTTAAAAGTGATGATTTCTGGACGAAGACAGGGGAATGTATAAGTATTTTGGAACCAGTCACTGAAAGATATTTTACTTAGAGAGCGACCAGATTTTTTACATTACAGATTCAAACGTTTTGCATTAAATGAGATTTCGACATTGAGCGAAGAAAGCAAACTATTCTAACATCTTCTTAAAATATAACATTTTGCAGCATATATTTATCTACATAAAATGTTTATCTACAATTTGATAAGTTTGAATAATGGCAGATTTGGCGTGTTATAAAGCTAAAGAAAACTTTTGGGCCAGAGGATTTGTATGGAGCTCATTAGATAGCATTGAGCCCCTAATATGGTGGAAAGGTATTTGTGGTTCCGTTCTTACATATATAAACAAGTAGCGATTCGTATTCTAATGATAATTTATTACATATATACTTTTTTCATTCATTTGTTATAACTATCTTAAACATAAAGATAACCTTAGAATACAAGTAAATGAACATAACAGTTTAGACGATAGAGCCTATCTATACAATTCATCGCTTGTAATAACTCTGAATCTGACAGTGATTGACTGTAGTTTTACATTTTACTTTCATCTCTTTCTTAATAAACTCAAAATCAAATAAAAAGTTTTTTATTCTGTAGGCTGCATAATAATATTGTCTATGTCCAGTATAGTGGACGTCTTGCGGCTGAGATGACGATGATGAAGTACAAAATCATAACACCCAAAAATTTGGGTGTTTATGGGGTTTAAACCCAATAAACCCAAAACACCCGGTTTTTACCCACCAGACTTTAAACCCACCCAGGTGGATTGCCCATCTCTAAATATAATAAATAATATGATGATTATTTAAACCTGTATTAGGATGTAGACTTCTCGAATAGATAGATGTAAATAGATTGATGGATAATATGGAAGGTTGCAGAACATAGTAGTCAATCTACGAGTATTGCCAGGCTAATGGTAACAGAATTAATATAATTCTAATCAAATAACCAGTGATATGGATATGAACTTTCGCAAAATAACAACTAATTCAGTAAAATGTTTTCGATTATTGAACATGGAATAAACTACGTTTGAATCTTGCGACATATTAGACTTGACTTCACTAAGAAGAATTCATGATTCATGACTTACTATTATATAATACATATTCATAAATCCAAGTTTCTTGTATAAAGTACTGGAAAGTATTATTAAATTGTAAATTTTTCCTTTTAAATTACTTTTTTCCGTGTACCTTCTATTTGATCCACGACCCGCCTTTATTCAAGAAAGAATTAAGAATTTAGCTACAATTAATCTCGAAATTATTATAAGTAGAGATATTTAAAATAATTATTATTATTTTTGCTTATACATATAATTTTTATAGCTTATACATATATGTTTATTTATTTATTAAATTATTACATTCTAGATAAAATACCTCTAAAAAGTGACTATTGTCCGACACATGTTTCTTTTTATATAGGACAAATATGTAGTTTATTAGCCAGTTTACTTGTAATTGCTTTAAAAAAATAACACCGTTTTAAGTATCGCAATAGTTGCAAAAACTTCTATTAAAAGTTTCCTAGATCTGATAGATTTTTTCCAATTCAAATTGGGTTCTATTTCTTCTTGTAAAATATAAATTTAAATATTTATCTACATAAAATGTACTGATAATGAATACAGGATATTTTAGATATGGACCTAAGACAAGTATTATTATATATATATATATATATATTTGTTACTTATATATATATATATATATATATATATATATATATATATATATATATATATATATATATATATATATATATATATATATATATATATATATATATATATATATATATATAGGTATTAATAATTCACTCTTGCGCCACCTACCAACTTCTATCTGTTCTCCTTTAACTAAAGGTTGTCTGTATAAGATAGCTCTAACGATAAGACCGCATTTTGTACCTTTATGTATATATATTAATCTGTATTTATGTTACTGTAATTCACTTGAATTATTCAATTGTCATTGTATATTTTTATATTTCTGGTGTTATAAAGAGTTATATAAATATATATCTACTTGATAACTGCCTTAGTGACTAAGGTTCAACTTCGCTGAAGCACATTCATCATCATCAACGCATGTATACATCCATAGTCTGCTATAATTAAACTAGCATTCATAAAATGTAAACAAATTACCACAGAGGAATACGCAACACAGATACAGACACAACGTAACATAATTTTACTCACAGTAGGTATATATATATATATATATATATATATATATATATATATATATATATATATATATATATATATATATATATATATATATATACATAATTTCGATACATGATGGAAAACACTGAGTAGATGTTTATCTATATATGTATGTATGTATTATATATATATATATATATATATAGCTCAATCTGTGTGATTTGTCCGTATATATTTATTATTATTATTATTATTATATATATATATATATATATACTAGCTGACTCGGCAAACGTTGTTTTACCATATACATTATTTCGAGAACTATACATGAAAATTTATCCTACTACAATTATTATATTCGATTGCCATCTTGCAACCCTATTGCGGAATATAAAAATCGCGATTAAAAAACAGAGGTTGATCTTAAAAGCGTGAAAATTTTAATTTGTATGTTTTTTCAATGCTAAATCATAATAAAATAAAAATAAAAATGGTAACAAACACCACGACACGAGAATTTATATATATATATATATATATATATATATATATATATATATATATATATATATATATATATATATATGTATGTATGTATGTATATATATATTTATATATATATATATATATCATATACCAATCCGATATGTATCTGACCGAGTAGTTTTTGCGTAAAATAGTAACTACCACCCATCTATCCATCACTACAAACTTATGCATTTATACTCGTAATATCATTAGGACATTTATAATGTGATTTCTCTGTAGCGTACAT
Source organism: Galleria mellonella (assembly GCF_026898425.1). Classification (NCBI taxonomy): domain Eukaryota; kingdom Metazoa; phylum Arthropoda; class Insecta; order Lepidoptera; family Pyralidae; genus Galleria; species Galleria mellonella. Next base: position 1,177,800 of record NW_026442061.1, read on the forward strand.
TAAACTGTCAAAATATATAAATCCACTACGCGTGGCTATACTTATCAGTCGTATCCGAACTGTTTCTGTGTGTCTGTGTGTGTGCCATAAAATCAAACGTGCTGTTTACTGCTTCAAAATATGCTGCTAGTGATATTTGTATTAATAAATCAAAAATGAATTCAGAAATAACAATAAACCTTTCTGTCGGTCGGCATTGTATCGTTAAGCATGTTACTTTAATTGCAATTTTCACTATTTTGTTAAATATATGCGCTGCACTTTACATACTTGGTAGAAACAATAATAAACCAATTCTCTTTGATATATTCAGCCGTAAAAACATAGAAGCAAATGCAGAAACAACATCGAAAGATGAAGACAGACAAGAACTATACGAGAAAAGTAATGTAGATGTGAAATACATTCTACAATGGCACGAAGATGGCTCATATCCATTTTACGTCATAGGCGAAGATAATTCTGTCTTCTTTAAGTATAACTGCCCATACACGAACTGTATAATGACCGATGATCCAAATTATTTGTCAGACGTAACGCGCTTTGATGCTGTACTCTTTCACGGTAATGAAATCGATCACGAGATATTAAAATTACCGCCGAAAAGATCCACAAAACAGAAATATGTCTTCGCTGCAACTGAATCGGCTCATTATTATCCTATTCAAAATCCCATTTATGACAACTTCTTTAACTGGACGTGGACTTACAGATTAGACTCTGAAGTGTATTGGGGATACATAACAATTTATGACTTGAATGGTATAGTTGTTGGGCCAAAATTAGAAATGCACTGGCCGGATATGGACCCTATAGGTATAGAAATTCAGAACAATTTAGTTAATAAATCGAAAGCTGCAGCTTGGTTCGTGTCCAACTGCAATTCTAAAAGTCACAGAGAGCTTGAGGTCACTAAAATTCAAATAGAATTAGCTAAATATGGTTGGTCAGTTGATATTTACGGAAAGTGTGGAGAATTAAAGTGTCCCAGAAGTAATTCGAAATCTTGCTATGAATTAATAAAGAAAGATTACTATTTCTATTTCTCTTTTGAGAATTCTTTTGCTGAAGATTACGTCACGGAGAAGCTTCTGACCGCTTTGAACAATTATGCTGTACCGGTTGTGTTTGGAGCAGCCAATTATTCAAGGTCTTATTTTCATTTTGAATCTAATTAAAGTTTAACTTATATAAATAATGTATACCTACTTATAATGGGAAGTCACATAGCTGTATATTATATAAGAGATAAAATTGGCTCCAGGAAAATATTTCTTTAATAATGAAATTTATTAACCTTTAAAACTAATTTAAATTCATTTTGTGTTGTTGTAGGTAGGAGTAGGTATTGATTATGCAGTATAAATCCACTTTTTATTTAAGGATAATCACAAAATCTCGACTCACCTACGAGTATTGCAGTTTATATGACTGTCATATGCTTTAATTTTATCCTCGTTTGCCAATTAAAGTACTATGTTCAAACATTTTTATCTACCTATAGATTACCATTTTTAGGATTTTATAAATTCGTCCAAATATTTTACTAAATTAGATGTTATCAACAGATTGAAAAAAGTCGGAAGTGATAACCAAATGGTAAAAGACACATTTAAAGTAAATATTAGACGGGAAATTTCTCGTCTGATGAAGTTTACGCTTCGACCTTCGTATGCCCTCACTAAAAAAACCCCGAAGTAGTCCTTCAGAAGCTATTTAATTTCGTCATCCATAACGGTGACAAATATACTATTGACTAGGCCGACATATCTTTTAAATCGCGTCTACGTAATGTTTTTGAGAGTCCTGATCAATTGTCTTACGCTCAAACTCGACAACTTCCAATCACTCGAAAAAACTGGTTTCCGAAAGGGCTTTAGCATCATAAACCACACACATATGCTACGACAGATTATACAAAAGGCAGAACTGTATAATCTGCTACTATGTCTGGCGTTTGTGAACTTTGAGGACCCCATGTCTTCGGTCGAGACATGGGCGCTACTACAGTCCCTCCAGCGGTGTGAGATTGACTGTAGATATATCAACGTACTAAAGAGGATCTATAGTAAGGCTACGATGTCTATCCGAGTACAGAACCAGAGTATGAAATCCATCTTAGTGCAGTAAGATGTAAGATAGGGTGACGTCATATCCCTGAAACTTTTCGCTGTTGCTTTGGAAGATGTTTTCAAACTCCTGAACTAAAAAAGATAAGGTATAAATATCAATGTCTAATGTTCATGTCACTACGGACAACACTATGCTCAAAATTGTCGACGAGTATATATACCTGGGACGACTCATCTAAGTCCAATTTAGATCAAGGCGTCAACCGACGAATCCAACTCGGCTAGGCAGTATTTGAAATATTACGCCACAACTTCTAATCCAAAGTACCTCAAAATGTGAAGACGAAGTTCTTTAATGCTGCGTGTTGCCAATGATAGTGATATAACCGTGTCCGTGTTGTCCGTAACCGTAAGCTTTAAATTATTCAACAGGCTATGGAGAAGGTTATGCTCGGAGTTTCTTTGTATGACAGAATCTAAAATAAGGATATCCGCAAAAGAATCAAAGTGACCAACATAGACTGAAGGATAAGCGAGCTGAAGTGGCAATGGACTAGTCACATAGCTCGAAGAACAGACAATCGATAAGGAAGAAAGGTTCTTGAGTGGCGACTCCGTAAGAGCGAAAGCAGTGTAAGATGATTCCCTACTAAATAGAGTGACGACCTCAAATGCATTGCAGGAATTCAGTGAATACAAGTGGCTCAGGACTGTTCTTTGTGGCAGTCAATGAAGGAGTGCTATGTTCAGCAGTAGACAGATAATAGCTGATGTGATGATGATGATGAACATGAAGTGTTATCTTGCGGAAGTGTATATCACTGGTTACTTAATTAAAGTTATTTTGATTCATTTTGCTACCATTAATATGCGTAGAACTTCCAACATATAATAATCGAATACTATTATTATTAGAGGTCTTATTACGATGTTGATGCATAGGTAGGGTGTATTTCATGATCTTTTTACTGATGTAAAATATATAATCTTTGTTACCAGATTAAAAAATGTAGAAGTAATGTTTGGTGTTGCAAGCTATTATAAAATACATTGACCTTTTACCACAAAGATTGTATACTTGTAACAAAGTTGATTTAAATGACGCGACACTTCACACAAAACCGCCATGCTCGTGATTGTTACAACTGCAGAAACAAGTAACATTTGTATATGTGACAATGTGTACGTGTGTAATTAGGGATAGCGCGAGAAAAGCGCACGCTTCGATCTATTGTATTATGTGAGTTGTGAAGTTGTCCTCTACATACCTTGTAAATACTGTATCCTTCGTCCTTTTCAGATATCAACAGTTGTAAAAGCGTAAACTAGAGATAGCCATTACAGTATGGTAGCTGACATGGTCAGATCGCAGTAGTGGACAAAGAGTTTATATACTGTACTTTAGCAATATCACTTATACTGTGTTCAAATTCTAAAAATTCAATAATTTCATTACAGGTTTGTTCCACCCGGGGCATACCTGAATGCTAGAGAATTGGGTCCAGAAAAGCTGGCGAAAGCAATGGATGAAATTATCAAGAACAAGACTCGGTACTACGACTTCTTCAGGTGGAGAAACCATTTCGTGTATGAAGAGACAATTGGAACTATTGACGGATGTAATATATGCACAGCTCTGAATGACCAAGAAAAATTCAATACGTACAGTTTATATGAAAACTTTAGAAAATGGTGGAATGAATATGATTAGGAGTGTTCATGTTTAATATAGTGATGGTATAAGAATAACTTGTGAGCAATGATGATTTTTTGCAATTGGGTTTTGCTGAAAAAACTCTTACAGTGTTAAGCTTGCTTTTGTACAATTTTTTTTTTCTAATATACATCTCTATGTATTATTGTACACCGCTCTATCCGTTGACATTGGTGCTCCTTTCCACTTTGAGTTTGCTGTAAGAGAATACTTAGAGTTAAGCTCGCCTTTCTACATTTAATTACCTCTGTCATATTTTTTTTTTTTTGTATAATTAGTGTGTACAGTAAAGCATTAAATAAATAAATAAATATTATTAGCCTGGACAATAAAGTACCGAAAACATATATATACAAACGTACAAGGCAAAAAAAACTCGAAAATGCATGTAAGGCTTGTCGGCCTTGTACTTAATATTGTCTAGGTAAGTAGAATAGGAAATTACTTTTAAACTTTCAGGTTTAATACTTATTTATTTTTATTTATTTAAATAACTTTATTAACCAAAAGAAAACATGGCACAAAAGGCGAACTTAATCCTAGTAGCATTCTCTACCAGTCAACCTTTGGAATGAACAATGAAGCACGAACGCGATATTTCATTATTAGGAATAGGTAAAGAAAATAACAACTAATAATGTACATACATAGATAACATAAAATGACGATAAGATTTATAAATAGTATTTTTTTTTTATATTTCTACCGCCCATTCAGAATGCTATTTCAGGTGACATGAATGGAGAAGAATCTCAAATATTGTTTATTTTTTTAAATAGTTGATTTTATAATCATAGATATTTGTCAATACAGACTAACAAACCACATAAGAGTTATGTAAATGATTATACAAATGTAAGTCCACTATTATAAATATTATAATGAACTGTATATGAACTAAAATATATTCAGATATATTTCAGACTTAATTCGTGAGATAGATAATAAATATACCATGCAAGAGCGCCAGTTCCACTTGTCCCTGATGCAAGCACGTTTGTCTTGTAAAATAAAGTATCTGCTTAAATATCAATGTTGATATATCATAATAAATATAGGATAGGATAAAAATTGCCTAAACGTACGTTTCTAAGTTATGTACACTAGCTGTGGTTACTGTAGTAACATAATATAGTTAACAGTTTTTTTATGCATGTTAGAATAGCAAACAAACTAACAAAGTAACCGCCCATAATATTCCTCATGCATTGCCATTCCTGAGGATTAAGGTGTTATGCCTCTGTACCCTATAAATTCACTGCCATATCCCACACTTCAAACCAAACCAACAATGCAAACACAACTGCTTCACGGTTGAAACGCAAATAGAACAAAGGTGCCCAAGCAAACGATTTTTCTACAGTCTCCCTCTGGTAGTTGATTGAAGAAAATTGCCTGTAATTGAAGATACTACTGATATCACTATTGTTAAAATTATTCATTATAACGGCTAGTGCAATCTACTCGAAACGTATGGGAGGTAAATACTTTATTTAAGACTAGCTTTTGCCCGAAACTTCCTTCGCGTAACCGTGCATATTAACTGACCAGGATAAAAAGTACCTTTCTCTATCGCATACAGTACACGCATACCAAATTTTAATTTATTAAACCATTAAGACGATATAACGTAACAAACAAACTCATTTCCCCATTCATCATCATCATCATCATATCAGCTTTTAATTGTCCACTGCTGAACATGAGTCTCCCCCTTGGGGGATTTTGCCAGTAGTTGCCACGCTTGACAGACGGATTGGCAACCGCAGTTAGGCTTTAGAGATGTTTTAAGAGGAACGCTGCTGCCCATCCCTCGCCCTCCCATAGTCGACTCTTACAACACCTACGGGAAAGGAAGGGGTGGCGTATTCTGCGCCAGGATCACACGTCTCCATTTCCATATTAGTAAGGATTAAATCATTTATGTTAAAACCTACAAATCACATTATATTAAGATAAGATTAGGAAGAGATATTTGCCCAGTAATGTGATATTAACATGTTTTGTTCATTATGATTAAAATTATGACCGTATTACGGTCATTCAACCAAGTTTCGTCGTTACATATTCAGAGGCGTTTCTCATTTTATAAAAGTGCACGAACGTTCCGAGGAAATTACTCCGGGAAGCGATCCTTTTTACAAAAAAAAAAGAAACTTCGAGATTTGTAAGCATCTTTGTTTGCAAAAACAATTAAACCCCATTTTTTTAAATAAGAACTCGTTTCGTGCTCGACTAGTCCCAAGTCAGTGTAAAACGTGCAGATTACTGGGGATTATAAATATTTTCATTAATTGAATGTTAATAATTGAACGGCCATCAGAGCAGCATAGAAAAATCCCTGGCAGCGGAAATTAAAAAGTGCTTCGCGTCCGGTCGGAGTGGCTGGCTTGAGTGCAGTGGAAAAAGTTGGCCGAAACTGGACGGATTAACTAACCATTTAATAAGTATATATTTTGTACAAGTATTAAGTATTTTCTAAGGCGCGTGAATAAGTAGTTGTTTTTAAACTCAAGTACCTAAATCACCATTCTTTATAACTTTAAGTATTTTCTGATATTTACCAAGATTATTGTTTGTATTTCCGTAAATGTTAAATGTTTCACACAATATGGTAATGTAATATTCTTTTCTTATACTTTTACTTATGTATATGTAATTACAAATACATAAGTAAAATTTAATTATTATTATAGCTAAAATTTTAAACACCATAAAACAAAATAGTCTGCTGTATCTAAGCCACATAAAACAGAATAAATAGAGCAGTCTTCTGAATCTAATGTTACTGAAACACCAGGCAGACTTCATTGTCAAAAAATCTAAGCCAGCGGTTCGTGTTCCGAAACACGGGGGTTTATTGTAAACGCTTATAACTGGATAGTTTCATAGATGGAGACTTTGTAGAAAATTCGTTTGCTTGAGCACCTCTATCCCATTCGTGTTTTATCGTAAAGCAGTTGTGTTTGCATGGCTGTGTTACGGTTTAAAGGATGGAATATGACAGTGAATTTACAGGGTACACAGGAATAATACCTGAGTCCTCAGGAATGACAACTCATGGGAGGTATCATGAGCGAAATACTCTGTTATGTCCATGGTACTGCTCGTGTCTGTAGGCGACGGTTACCACTTTCCATCAGGTGGGCCTTCAGCTTGTTTGCCATTCTAAGTTGCATAAAAAAAAGGTTAAATTGAGTTGCATTGCAAATTGGCCCTAAATTTACAAATAAAGCAAGCTTGTTTTTAATCACGTGACGTGAATTGGTCAAGTTTTTAAGTTTGTAATAAGGAACCAGCAACTCTACTCTAGAATCTAATATCAATATCACTCCAATCTATTTCCAATAACAATTTTATACTGCATTCATGAAACAACAGTTCGAAATTAGGTTATAATTGGGATCGGTTTACAATAGTTTTCATTGGCAAGCCACGTTAATATGCATCTATCAGAACAATATGGAACTGTTACGTCACTAGTATTGCAATTCAAGAGTGCGCAAGGTTCGATTAATATCGATTTATTGGAATTTATATCAAGTGTAACCACATAGGTCCCGTTTCAAAATGGCAGTAAAAATCGCCATACTTATCACTAAGTCTTCAACCTTCGATACGAAATGACATTGTCTCAGAGAAGATTGTCATGATGTCCCAACTTGGAACTTATAATTTATTGGATTATATAGCTAAATACATTGTAATGTATTAGATTTTATATAGATGTAAATAATATAAAATAAGCTGGAATTATACATATATTATTTACAGCCTATATATTTTTTTTTACAACACAGGGGGCAAACGAGCATGCGGCTCATCTGATGGTAAGTGACTACCGCCGCGCATGGTCACTCACAACACCTACGGCATTGCAGGTGTGCTGCCGGCCTTTAAAAAGGAATATGCTCTTTTCTTGAAGGTTATGTTGTCGTATCGGTTCGGAAATACTGCTGCTGGAAGTTGATTCCAAAGAGTGGTTGTGCGTGAGAGAAAGTGCCTTGAAAAACGCACGGTGGAGGACCGCCACTCGTTCAGATGGTTGGGATGAAATTTTAGTTTATGGCGGGTTGTATGATGGTGAAAATCTGCAGCAGGCTATATATAAAAACTAGCCAAGCTAAATCTCGAGATTAAATTATATTCCAAGTATAAATAATATATAAAGTTTATTTATATAATACTGATTTAAGAGTTTGTAATGTCTATTAAATAGCAAACATGGTAATAGTACCAAGAAACAAGAAATCGTTATATAAATTCATTTTATAATGTTGCATGTTCTTCTAACTTGTAAATTGGAAGATTCTCCACACAGAACTTGGCATCCATATAAATCTCAACTCTTTTTTCGGAGGAGGCGAAACGACACATATTCTTAATATTGAACTTGGCATTCATTTCATATTTATGTTTTTGATGTCTTAATTAATTCATTAGATATTTTAATAATTATATTTTATTATTTTTTATTTTTATTTTACCAATTGTAAGTAAAATTTCACTAAGTTTACCTATCTGTAACAATAACTGCAGTATCTATATAATAAATAATAATAAATACATTAATAGATTATGATTTAATTATATATGTATTATTATTATTTTATTTATTTAAAATCAATTTTAAATAGTTGTGTACTGTACAGTATACAGTGTCACTTCAATGCCTGAGCTAGACAAGGCGGTCTATGACTACGCTATTGAGACCGCGGCGCGTTCCAACAGAACGCTGAAAATTGCCTTATGCATTTTTAATAGATTCGTTTAAGCCGCTTTTTATTCACTAGTGGCGCGGACCGACTCGTCGGGCTTTTTAAAACTTCACCCCCCCACCCCCTTCCAACCCGCTGACCTCGCCGCCATAAACTCCAACAATTTGTTAATAGATTTTAAAAATTAAAACATTTATAGAATTACTGTGACGGGCGAGCTGTCATTTTGGGCCCCAAACGAAATAAGGCCAGTCGCTAACGAGGTTACTGCCGAGCCTTTGATCGTTGTGTACTTTGTAAAAAACAGTTGCGCACTGGGACTAATCAAAAGTGACATGATCCTTATTAAGTTAACGAATGTAACCGAGTTAAAGCGACCGACGGCGCGACTGAAAAACTATTTTATGAATAATAGATGCCGCCGGCTGCGACCAATCCCCAGGGAGCCCCGCCCACAGGCGCCCCGCGCGCCCCTGGCGCCGTCCCCCGCTGGGGCTCGCACCCCCGCACCCCTGGCCTGCCTTCTCTATTCATTAGCACATTACCACCCCTTGGGCACGCGAGTTGGGACAGCGAGAAAGAAACTGATTTCTTCCTTTTGATACTATTATAGGGTGCTCGTGAACATTCCGACAGATTAGCTTAGACAATTTTATTTAATAAATAGGTGAGTCTGAGATAATTTATTTATTTATTTAAACTGCAATGCACAATTATATAATATAAATAAGTGTACATATGGCGGACTTAACACCTGATGGCGTTCTCTATCAGTCAACCATGAGACAAGCAGAAAATTAAATATGCAGCGCGTTTACTACTAAAATATGTATATACTTACCTACTCAAATATATATATATATATATATATATATATATATATATATATATATATATATATATATATATATATATATATATATATATACAACTATAATTCTAATGATGATATTTTTTTTAAATGGAGGATTGTAATGGAATGGTAACCCCACCCGCGCTATCAGTTAACCTATCGTGACGAATTCAACAAGAATTGTTCACGATGGTTTCCAGGGGGAACTATGTGGAGGTCGACCTAATAAGGTATATTGCTAGCAATGGGGCTGTCAAACTCCATTGCTAACAATCCTTTTCCCCCTAAATTATTATAAATTAGAACAGCAGATAGAAGAAAATAAGGCAGAAAAATAATTACGACTGAAGCAAAAAGTACAATTAAATAGCAAAAGAAAGGACTAAAGAAAGTTATTAAAAAAAAGTGTTACAAGTTTTTTTAGGAAGTAAACCCGCAGATTATATTATAATCTATGTTTAACTATAGTTACTTACTTTTAATTTTATTCAAAGAAATTAGTAGGTATTTATTTACATTTCATCATCTCACAAAAATAGAAAATACAAAAAAAAGTAACGTTCATTAATAACAAGGCCATTGCTAGAAATATATGTATCTCTATAAAGTCGACTTCAACCGATAGGGGCCAACATGACAATGGGCCAACTGACCTAAGTTCATCCATACTTATCATCGTACGGTAACATGAACTAAATAGCTTAAGAGTTAACATTCCGTTTTCTTTTCATACAATAAATAATTAATCTAATATTCAATACATAATAATATAGTGAAAGACGCACAACGGCCCAAATGAGAGGCTAAGTGCGGAAAACAGAATCTTTCTTACAATATAGTAAAAGTGAATTTGTTTGTTTGTTACCATGTAGCGTCTTAACGGTAATCAGACACTATGAAATTTAATATACACGAACTATATGGGACATACAAGGATTACTTTTTATCCTTATTAACAAAAATATCCTGGTCACGCAGGTGAAGTCGTAGTAAAAGCTAGTATTATATAAAACAATCCTTAAAAAAAAACATGTAAAACCTATAGGTAAGTATCTATAAATAAAACGCGAAGTTCCCTAATAAAATTTAAAAACCCGCCCGCACAGATTCCACTCATCGATTTATAATTGAAATCGAATCGAGTTTGCGTTCAAAATCGAGTTGCCAGTCGAAACAAGACAAGAGCTTTAACTGGCAATAATGGCATTAGAGTGGAGTCGTGGCTTATAAACTCGGTTAGCGAAGTTTGCCGACCAATAAGTGAACCTAATCGACGGCTCTTGTATTCGTAAGTATAGTTACATCACTAGCTTTGGATGGTAACGACAAATTTACTATTGAGTTCACTATCTGCTTAATACTAACAATTTGTCAAGGGATCTATAACTCTAATTGTTCATAATGGCTTATTAAGAAACTTGATCAAGCAATAGACATTCGTAAAACTATAGATATATTTATGTGGTAACATCAATTTAGTTTGAAACTGGTTCGCAAACTTCTATACTGAGACTACCATAGACATGTCGACACACATTTTCTAACCATTAGATGCAGAATTTAAACAATAAAAGATGTTTGTTATTGCATGCATAATTATGAAACGATTGGCATAATTTAACCACGATTGAATAAATGTTAAACTAAGATCAGAGTAAAAGAATATTATATTCTTTGCTTCAAAATTTAAGCTATAAATAGATTTATTTATTTATTTATTCAACACTTTATTGCACCAACATAACAGGATTTGTTGAACAATTTTCAATACGTATAGTATGTAGTACAAAAGGTGGTCTTATTGCTAAGCAATCTTCCAGACAACCTTTGAGTAGAAGGAATTAAAGCATAAATAGGTAGGTGGCGCGTTAAAAAAATAGATCTGTAACGTTAGATGTATCGAAAAAGTTTTAAATTTTAATAAATGGTGATTCATGAAAATTATAAACTTTTACTACTAGTCATCTAGTACTGCCATTATAAATTGTTTATTTTTTTGTTTTTGTCCTTCTATACCTACTTGTTTTATTATTATGTATGAAAATGGAATGGCGACCCCGCGTGCGTTGTCAGTATATGTTGGCGGGGCACCAATAACAGATAATAGATAAGAATGAAAGCAGATCATTTGAACTAACGTGACGAATTCCACAAGAATTAATCATGATGATTTCCAGGGGGAATCGCGTGGAGGTCGACCTAATAGGATGTATTGCTAGCAATGGGACTATGATAGAACCCAATACTAACAATCTCTTTCACCCTGACTTAACAATATTAGGTGAAGTCGAAATAATAATAATCCTTAATCATAGATAAATAATATATAACATAGAATTCTATGATGATAGTATAAATAAAATAATTTACTCACACGGATGTGACGCCGTGAAAGGATACTCCAGCGTGGGTAGTCGGTGCTGATGGGGCGGCAAGCTCGGCGGACAGTGGTAGCAGAACAGGCCACGGCCGCCGCCGCCACCGCTCGCCAACTGAAAGAAACAGTATAAATAATAATAAATGCCACACAATACACCAGTCGACCGGTTCAAAAGTTAGCATACCCTGTGCTATGGGAAACTAGGCAACAAACATCTAGGGCTCAGACTCAAGCAAGCTAAAAAAAAAGAAGAAGATTTAACCATTTTCGAATAATCTTATTAATTTTTTTCAATACTGCCCATTCGAAACTCAATTTCAGTCAAGAAGAAAAGCGAAGTAACTCAGCTGTTGTTTTTTTCCAAAAGTTTAATTATATAAATTATGAATATGTGTGAATACAAACTACCTACTAAGCAGTAAAAGATCGTAAATTTTTTTATCATCTTACATTTTAAATAAAATATAAGTTCGTTTCCTAAATTAGTTCAATCGGGAAACAAACCCGAAACCTCAAAAAACAAACATTATTATACTGGATAAAATCGAATTCATTGACCTACTAGTGACCTTTGAAACTGAATTAAAAAAAAAGAGAGAATTAACCTTAAAAAAAACGTTGACATGTTAAAGAAACTCTACACTAACACCATGCCTCCAAACGTCAAGAGCCAAACGCCAATATCACATGAACATGGGCATATAGTCCATAGGGTAAATAGCAATTGCTTGTCGAACACTGTTGCTATGCATAGACTATTATTTCTCTCTATATGCGTAGACAATACTTATTATTTCCTACAGTGGAATAGATAGTTTAACTTTCTATAATGTCACATTAATTTCATCCGACGCCATGACACCATAAAGAAAGAACAATAAAATTCAATCTCTATTCAGAGTTGGCATTACAATATCGATCTAATACTATGTCAAATTAACATATAAACGACACCGCTTTTAATAATAAGGCGCCATTGCTGAGGGGTCCTTGAGGTGCGCATGCGCAATCAAACGATAGATCCCGACCGCGATCGGCGCACGATCTAATTGCAAAGCATGATCTCCTAAACACGGTTATTTATAAGGCTAGGTGTTTGATTGAATATAGATGAGATTGTGTCAATATACTCGTAGTATATACAGTGTATCTGCAGATAGTTAAACATAACGTGGAATAACCACGTCCTGCGATTAAATATTCCATTGTTTATGGATAAACATATCACAAACAATGAAATATCCAATTACAAGACCTGTTTATTTTTTATATTACTTTTATTTATATTTTAATGTAATAACTACTGGTTTAACTTTCGTGTAATTAGATAGAGATAGCTTAACTGGTTTCGGGACCAATTCGAAACCCTTAATTATGAGCGGTTGTAACGCGAGCGCGAGTCTGATTGCGCGCCTTATATGTGCTTTAAATTATAAAGTGTAAGTACTTATAAAATTTTAAACGATATAATTTTTATTTATCTTTTATACTGATATACAAGTATAGTATTTAGTAACTTTAGTGTTAAGGAGTGGGACAAGCCATGAGGGATGCCATGAGTGGCACAGGATTTTCTGTGATATTATCATAAATATAACCCATAACAGTCCCAATACATCAATCCAATCATTTCATTGCATTAAAATATTTTATAACTCTTTAGTCAGGTAGCTTAATATAGGTTTTTGCTTGGAATTGTCCTTTTATGCGTTAGCATATTATGTTTTTGCACTTACTCTAAGCTCTTACGATGTCCTGGAGATCGTGATTATGGTCGTATCATAGTATTTATATCTATAGAAAAGCCGGCAATTACAATTTTCCGTCAATTAAATATTATGAAAATTGACGAAAAGCAAAATTTAAACACGGCAAAATATAAATATGTCGAAAGTTACGTTCACCACAACGGCAACAGCTGATAAATACTTCTAGCTACTCTATTAGGGACCATTATAGTCGTGAATATATTTATTTTTATTATATGAAACAACTGAGTGAATTTAATTAAAGTAGTAATTGACAAATTACTATTAAAACGATACGACAACATAACCTTCAAGAAAAGAGCATATTCCTTTTTAAAAGGCCGGCGGCACACTTGCAATGCCGTAGGTGTTGTGGGTGACCATGGGCGGCGGTAGTCACTTACCATCAGGTGAGCCGTATGCTCGTTTACCCCTGTGTTGTAAAGCTAAATTACAACTAATACAAAACACACTTCTTTGTGCTGTTTCATCAAATACATAGTTTAGTGAAGATAAATGAATACCTAGGATATACTTGTATCCTTACCGGTCACATTGTAAGGATACTGGTATCAGCATAACTCACATAAATCAATTAATTTCGATGAGAAAATTGCGCACGTCAGTGTACGCTATTGTGCGAGTGAATCTATGCGCTACACGCTCTGTGCACTGTGACATAACACTTAACCCTTCTTAGCATAAGTTTTTTTTTATTGGTGAAATAAATCAAGGTGATATAATTCATGTTTCAAAAATATAATTTTCAGGAAGTACGGTTAAAAAAATAAATTTGACACATTTTACCAGAGGGAGACTTTATACAAAAGTCGATTGCTTGGGTACCTCTGTCCCATTATTTCAACCGTGAAGCAGTTGTGTGTGCATGGCTGTGTTTCGGTTTGAAGGGTGGGATATAGTGTGAATTTACTGGGTACAGAGGATTAACACCTGAATCCTCAGGAATGGCAACGCATGGGGGATATCATGGGCGAAACAGTATACTCTCTTATGTCCATGGTACTGCTCATGTCTATAGGCGACGGTTACCACTTTCCATCAGGTGGGCCGTCAGCTTGTTTGCCTTTCTAAGTTGTATAAAAAGAAACTATATTATTTTTTCTGTAATAGGCATTAAAAAGGTATCCAGACACGATCAACTTAAAGTAAACTTGTTCTTTTATATAATTTTTGGACATTTAATGTTATGATGGAGATTTTTACCATTATGCAAAGAAGCGTTAAAGAAAGATGGCATAACGGTGCCCACGACTCTACATGGAAACGAGAATTATCTATAAAGAAAGGATAATGGAAGTAGAATAGAAAGTGTTAATATTTGAATGGAAAATAGTTTTTTATGTAACTTAGAATCGCACACTAATTGACAGCCCATCTGATGGGAACCATCGTTTATAAACATGAACAGAACCATGGACAACACGAAATATACTAAAAATACATTATTATTGCTGGATGAATGACCGATCCATATATCATATCAGCCATTAACTGTCCACTGCTGAACATAGGCCTCCCCCTATTGGGGGTTTTGCCAATAGTTACGACGCTTAGCAGGCGGGTCGGCAACCACAGTTAGGCTTTGGTTATATTTTAAGAGGGACACTGCGGCCCATTCTTTGAAAATTAAATTCCATTAGGCGCCTCTTACGACACCCACAGAAAAGAAAGGGGTGGCCCATTCTATGCCGAGACTACACATCAACTATACTTGTTATAAACACAAACAATTACAATAATCGTACTAGTATTTTACCGCAAAACTCTGTAATTGCATAATTGTTTAAACGTTTAAATATAACGGCATTATTAGGTAGTAAAATATAATACCATAGTCCTTAGAAATGGCAACATTTATGTTTTGTGTTTTTCATAGTGGTAGGTCATGTCTATAAGCCACGGTCACCATTTTCAATCAGATGGGCAATCGTCTTTTTTGCCGTTTTCAATTGCCATAACAGATATAATCCTATCAGAATTAACAATATTCGCGAGAGGAAAATGACAATGAAATTCAATTGCACATATTAGTAGAGACCCACGTGTACGCGACGAGCCGTTTGTATAAACGACATTAATAGAGCAATGAATCGTCAAAACGATGCGCGGGCGCATTCGATGCCGCAAGTGACGTCAGCACACCGCGGACTCTGTATACACTGCTAGTCAAAACGTTAAATAAAAAAAATCCTTACCATATTATAAATGTGAAAGTGAATTTGTTTGTTACCTTACAGCGCTTCAATAGCTTAATCAATCACTATGAAATTTACTTATACACTTACTATATGGGATGGAAAAGGATGTTGGCTAATCTTTATCCCGGTCAGTAAACGTATTTAGTCAGCACATTAGTGTTTAAACTAAGCCTAGCTTGTATATTGGATATCAAAAATACATATTTTCGTGCAGTTTCGATACATTATATTTCAAATCATGTAAATACATCTTTATTTGTGGAGAAAAAGAATGTTAATATTTTTTTAATGGGATGAAAATGAAATAGTAACCTCGCCTGCGCTATCGGTATGCTGGCGAGGCACTAGCGATAGATAATAAGTGAGGATGAAGCAGGTCAGTTAACGCATCGTGACGAATTGATAGGGTACTTCGTTAGGAATGGGGCTGTTAGACCTCCATTACTAACAATCCCTTCCCCCGAATGTTAGTAATGGGGTCTATCAACTACAATATGCTCTACGCAGTTCTCCCTAAAACTATCGTGGTTAATTCTTGTAAATTCGTCACGATGAGCAAAGTAACCTGCTTTCGTTTTCTAATATCTCTCACTGGTGCCCCTCCGTAATTAGGTACTCGTATTAGAGCAGCTGGGTCACCATTCCATTTTCCCCTATAAATAAAAAAAAAAAAATAAACAGCTTTCTTTATCTCTCTTGATCGTAATATGCACGTATTTTAATGGACACATAAACGGTATGAGGTAATTAGATTTTATTTCTACAATGTGCAGAATCGTGACCACTGTGACTTATGCGTGTATTGGCGCGTCCTGTCTGCGCGCGTGGGGTCCCGATCCGACTAATCCTATTTATATTATTGTGTCATTACCACATTACGACACCCACTGGTGCCGCATCCGTGCTGCACCGCGACAACCTTGACGCGGGGGAAATTTTATTGCATCTAATGTCGACTTTTTTACTTTGGAATGCGTGATCACTTGTTGTGTGATTAGGTATACAGGGCAGAATCGAAGTGGGGAAAAAATTATCATGGGAAGTGCTCTGAAGAATTGTTCGGATTGATACCTGCTGCTGATTTTCACCATCGTACAACCCGCCATAAACTAATATTTCATCCCAACCATCTGGACGAGTAGCGGTCCTCCACCGTGCGTTTTTCAAGGCACTTTCTCCCACGCACAACCACTCTTCGGAATCAACTTCCAGCAGCAGTATTTCCGAACCGATACGACAACATAACCTTCAAGAAAAGAGTATATTCCTTTTTAAAAGGCCGGCAGTACACCTGCAATGCCGTTGGTGTTGTGGGTGACCATGGGCG
This sequence comes from Galleria mellonella, assembly GCF_026898425.1. NCBI lineage: Eukaryota > Metazoa > Arthropoda > Insecta > Lepidoptera > Pyralidae > Galleria > Galleria mellonella. The sequence continues at coordinate 1,194,831 of NW_026442061.1, forward strand.
GCGGTAGTCACTTACCATCAGGTGAGCCGCATGTTCGTTTGCCCCATGTGTTGTAAAAAAAAACAATGGTTAACCATCTACCCATGCTACAGAATATTTATTATTATATTTTTTTTAATGGGTGAAGATGAGAAGGTAGCCCCATATGTGCTATCGGTATACACTGGCGTGGCATCAGTGAGGGATGACAGATGCGGATGAAAGTTGATCCATTAGCTCATCATGATGAATTCAACTAGAAGTAACCACGATGGTTTCCAGGAGGAACCACGTGAAGGTCGACCGAACATGGGTACATTGCTAGTAATGGAATTATTTGACCCCCTTACCAACAATCCCTTCCCCCCTTTATTATTATATTAGCTGTTAACTGTTCACTTCTGAACATAGTTATCCCCCATATGAGGTTTTGCCAGTAATTACCATGCTTGGTAGACGGATTGGCAACCGCAGATAAGCTTTGATAATGTTTTAAAAGGGACGCTACTGCCCATCCTTGTAGAACATGTTAGGATACATATTTAGTGATTTAAAAATGACTTAAAATGAATAAACTTTGAGTCTTTCATACTACCAAACTAAACAGCTGAACGTGATATGTAAGTATAGAAGCTCAAAAATTTATGCCAATTTCAACCTATGTTTCTTTGATGAAAATGTTCAGCTCATTTGTAGCACATACCTTTCAATAGATGCTTAACTAACGTTTTTGATTTCCCATACAATATATATAGTGCGTGGAATTGTTAATACCTTAAAAATCGACTTCCACGCAATCTCCCCTGGAAACCATCGTTGTTTTTATTTATTTATTTATTGCATTCCATAATAATTAATTAATACATAATACATAATTATTACATAAGGTTTCAATTATGGACCCTGTTGGGCACAGCAAGTAGGAGAGAGGAAACAACACTTTTTTCACTTTCGAAATAGTATATCACGATAAGTAAGTACGTATTTTCTTATTATTATTACTCATTATTTAAGTATTGGCGTGTATCTATTCATATCGTAATTATTATTAGTATTATATAGTTATTTAAGCTTTAATATATTCTATAGTTTATAATTATTTATATTCATATTGTAAAATTAATCAATAAATAGTTTAATAATAAAATTGCAGCAATGTCAGTTTTAGCTATGTCTTAAATCATTATCAATTCATAATTAGTTATTTATTTATAAATTACAAGATAAATTCTGCTATATATTTTAGAACTACTCTTTTTCATATTATTTGTTTCACTAAAAATGTAATACAACATAAGGAAAAGCGCACTAACTCCTAAAACACAGGTTTTTCATACCTACCTCGGGAGTTAGGGACTTCACACTATTTTGTAACAATGAGTGAAATAAAGATTATTATTATATTATTATGATTATTTATCGAATTCTCGATCGTCTTCAGTGTTTATTTAACGGCATGAACGCCGTATAGCATAGCAATGTAGAAAATTGTTAAAATATAATATTTCATATACAAAAAAATGAAATTACATCAGTAAAAATATCAGAAGCCGAACTCCCATCTTCATATTTGCCGTGTAAACATCGAAATAGCTCAATAACGAAGGCAAACACAATTTACCCCGAAATTATATTTGTATCGCTTAATTTCGAGCTGACTGCGATTAATCAATTCGATTAATCGAGCAATTAAGTAGGTATCGGTATAATGACGTAAAACACCGTTCATATTTAATGTTAGCTACGAGCTATGTAACGATGAATTAATTATACGACAGACGTGAAGTTGATATACGAAAACTTTGTTATTTAAAGCAGTTAAATGGAATATTCTGAATGTATATTTAAAGTTTTATTATATTTACAATGTTATATAATAAGACAGTACACAAAATATATCTAGATATAAATGATTTGATAAACTAGCTATTGTTCACGGCGCTGCACGCGTGCTGTCGTGTTTCCTCTTTAGGTTGAATTTTAAAAATAAACCTATGGTTTAAATTTCATCTGTCTAGACATATCTAGTAGTTTTGCCTTTACATTGATGGTCAGTCAAGACAAACGATTTCATAAATATAGAAAATAATAAAATATCTAATACTAAATAGGTAAATAAAAATATCAAAATTAAATATGTATATTATGATATTATAATAAATGGAGTGAAATCAAAGTAGATCCATATATAAAACTAAGAATCTATCCATGCTATAGAATATACGAGACATTAATTATATAGGACAAAAATTTCAACAGTAAAAATTCAAAACGACCAAAAATTTTTGAAACATTCCATACTAATAATAGTTTGTTATTTTCAACCTACTTCAAAAAAGGAGGTTCTCAATTCGATTGCATTTTTTGTTTGTAACAAACATAAAAAAACTCATAACTCCGTCATTCGTAAACCGATTTGTAAAATTCTTTTTTTATGTGAAATAGGTATACTTACAGATTGGTCACATGGAAATTTTAATAATATCGGGTTGCTAGTTTAATATCTAAATCAAAATAACTTATTTCGCTACAATTGATGTTTTATTTTTTTTAATGAAACCCATCTTAAGTATTCTAAAATTAATCCGAATCACGGCGGTTGACTCGCATCCTGCCATGTTCGATTGTAATATGTTGAATATATCGAGTAAGTATTACATTCATTCAAATTGTCTACATAAAAAAAATGTACAATACATAACACAATTAAACTGTGAATTCACATATGAGCAACAGATAATAATCTTATAAAGTCGCCATCTCAAAGCAGACATTACTGAAAAAAAAAAACAAAATTAAAGGCTTATACCATAAACATTCTTTATTCAAAAATGTTTTCACTGAACAAAAACATAATCTTCATAATCCAATATAAACCAGTAGAATTAAAAGGCATTTAATATATTAAACCTGAAAGGCACAGATATAAATCAGTTCTCATGCTGTCGGCTCCGCACAAAAGACCTTAGTGCTTCCTCTTAAAAAGTGCTCGAGTTGGTGACAATAATCTCGCCTTTGAAGGGGACGCCAATGTGAAGTGCTTTTGCTTAATTCATATAATAATGTAGAGAGATAGACGATACGTTTATTTGACATTCATGAATAGACGTTGAGAACATTTTTAACCGACTTCAGAATAAGGAGAGCGTTCTCATTTCGGTTGTATGTATTTTTCGTTTGTATTTTTCTTATATCTGAACTCCGTCATTTATAAACGAATTTGGAAAACTATTTTATTATTAACTTTATTTATTTATTAACTAAAAGTTAATATTGATTTAATTATTAACTATTCTATTATATTCTTTCAATATACTTTAGTATATGGAATATATTTTAGTATGGCAAAGGGAGTCTATGGGAAGGAGGTTATACTTACGTCTATATCTTTGTCAATTGTGAACTCATTTTTACTGTTGTGTCAGATAAATAATAATTAAAAGCTAAATAGATAATAATTAATAATAAATAAATAGACTACAGCATGGGGTTTTTCAAAAGGGGGTAAAGGGATTTCTTCAGGGTCGACAACGCGCGCGTAGTACTCCTGGTAATGCAGGCGTTTATAAGCTACGGTAACTGCTTACCATCAGGTGGGCCGTATGCTTGTTTGCCATCTAAGTGATATAAAAAAAAAATTAAATGAAATTTTGTGTTCAATAGACATATAGAGTCGTTAGAGCACATTAAATCTAGTGAATTAATAATTTACCATACCAGCCGTTAATTCCTTCATTGCTGAACATAGGCCTTTTATCTGTTGAGAAGAGCCCGCAAGAAATTCAACCGTCTTTTAAACCTCTGTTAACATTATGTGTATTTATTTAACTATATCTGTATGTATTATATCTAAATTTACATGGTTGTTAAAAGCCCGTGCATGATCGACTAACATCTAGCACATTTGTCATTCAAATAAACTAAAGTTCTAAACTTCTATCTATGTCTATTATCAAATAAATAGAAGTATTATTATACATTAAATATATTTTTTACGATATAATACAATGGAAATTATATTAATGAACAAGATTAAAGTTAATTGGAATCGCTGTCCGTCGAACTTGTTCATATTGAATTTGGTAAATTCACTCGCCGCGAGCGGTAGGGCTGCCGCCAATTCAATTTCATTACGAAAATCATGTTGCGAAATTAATATTATAGTTACGAATTTTATAGGTACTTATGATTTAATTAATATCTATCTTGATTTTTATTTTATTGATTATATTTCATTAGAATTATATTGTTGAATACCGCTACCATTAGTATGTGTGTGACTGCAAACACTAGAAGATTGACCACCACTATTACTACCAGAAGTTCCAAAACCTTTGTTAGTGTTTTGAGTAGTCATGCTCACTAAAATGTCCAGACTTGTGGCGGCGTGGTGGGCCGGGTCATTGGGCTCCCTAAAATATGGTCGAGCGCAGTGATGGCTGGCTCATCCGTCATACTCGTGAACGGGTGCTGCTTGTAGGGACTGGTCTGCTCTAATCACTATGACTGATTTCCTCTTATTAATTGTTTAACCAGTTGGTTATGTATTCAATTTTTTTTTTTCTTTTTGAGTATTTAATTGAATTAGTGCTAATTGGTGGTTTGTATTCACACAATTAAACTTAAAAATGTAAAATAATAATAAAATTATTTAAAAGAGCATCACGCAAGTTTCTTGCTCGTTCTTCTTGTGATGAGACAGCTTTCCGAACGAGCGGTAAATTAAAAAAAATGTAATGACTTTTCAAAAGTGCTTCAATGTAAGTTTATTTGAATAAATGATTTCTATTCTATTCTTTTATAGTAGCCATCAATCTCCGACTACCATTTTGTTCAAGCACGTTTTGTGACACGTGTTTCACCTCGGAACGAGCCAGCTTCAGGCAAATTATAATTAGATCTCTGTTCAGAGCCTAGTGGTAACCGTTAGGGAAAAAAATAAAAATATGACAGTCACCTATATAGTTCATAAATTTTTTTATTATAATATTTTACTAATTATAAAACAAAAATGAAAAAATCGTAAAAAATATATATATAAATATTTATTTATTCTTTACTAGCTTTTACCCGCAATTTCAACAACGTAACTGAGATATGTTCACTGATAAGGCAAAAAAAAGGCTTAAAAGTAGCCTATATTCTTTTCCATCTTTACAAATTTACTCTACTAATTTTATTTCACTCTAAAAATGTTACCAAAACAAAACAAAAAAAGATTTTGTACAAAAGTAGTTTGCTTGGGTACCTCTATTTCATTCGTGTTTCTACCATAAAACAGTCGTGTTTGCATAGTCATGATCAGAGTCCTGATTCGGTTTGAAGAATGAGATATGGCAATGAAATTACAGAGTACAGACGCATAACACCTTTCACGTACTCAGGAATATCCATGTCTATAGGCAACGGTTACCACTATCCATCAGGTGCGCCGTGAGTTTATTTACCATTCTAAGTTGTATAAAAAAAAAAGACAAAATAATGTAATACTAAATTTAATAAATATGTCTGTATTTAATTTTAAATGCACTTCATGTTATTATGAGAAAATAAAGTTCTTAAAACTTATACTGTCATCCGTCCAAGCTACATCACATGCTTTCGTGTACAGTGAAGGCGGTCCGGAAACACTTGGTATCAGAGGACGCTACTCTCATACAAAGAATGGTCCACACAAATCGATACAGCTTAACAAACACACAATGCATAGTAATATGTAAATTCATTCAATTCAATTGATACAAATTATTTTACGATTCAACCCGGCACAATTCCTACTAAACAATCAATAATATTTAATCAAAGTCGCGGCGCTCGTTCATCTAATATGGAAGTTTTATAAACTGTAATGGAGATCAATTGAACGGTATGAATTAACTATTAATATTGACAATGGTTCAATCGAATCGATACGCCGAAATTGGTGCCACTGATCAATATAATCACACTGTTAAACATCTTCAGAATTTATTCATAAATGATTTGAGATTAACTATTACTACTGTCACCAGAGGGAGACTTTGTACAAAAGTCGATCGCTTGGGTACCTCTGTCCCATTCGTGTTTCTACCGTGAAACAGTTGTGTTTGCATGGCTGTGTTTCGGTTTGAAGGGTGGGATATGGCGTGAATTTACTGGGTACAGAGGAATAACACCTGAGTCCTCAGAAATGGCAACGCATGGGGGGTATCATGGGCGAAACAGTATACTCTGTTATGTCCATGGTACTGCTCTTGTCTATAGGCGACGGTTACCACTTTCCATCAGGTGGGCCGTCAGCTTGTTTGCCATTCTAAGTAGTAGATATAAAAAAAGAAACTAACTAACAGAAATAAATTTTATTGTTTTGTACTTTTATAATAACATTCTGTATTAATTCTTCTTAAGTAATATCATTTTTTTTTATTTGCCACTGAGGTGGCAAACAACCTTAATAATATTATAAATATGAAAATGAGTTTATTTACTACCTTATAGCGCCTTAACGCTTAAAGTTTCAGCCAAATATTATGAAAATTGGTATACACGTAATATATGGGATAATAAAAGATATAGGCTACTTTTAACCCAAAGCAAACATTTTAAGCAAATCACCCTAACGAAGTCGCCGGTAAAAGTTTGTTTGTTAGTAAATCACACCTAAATATCAGAACAGATTTTAATAAAATTTAATAAGCAAATATACCATAACACAGATATATCTGTCACGTCTATTTCATATTAAAGTAATGTAACGTTTTTCAAAAAGTGCGTATTAAGGTTTTTTAAGGGGCAGCAAAGCGGGCGTGGCATCTCTGGTGTTACAGATGTCCATAGGATACAATAGTTCCGTTTACCATCAAACGGGATGTATGCTTGTTTGCCACCATAGCAGTGTATATTTATATTCATAGGCTACAGTAATGGTTTACCATCAAACGGGATATATGCTTGTTTGCCACCATAGCAGTGTATATTTATATTCATAGGCTACAGTAATGGTTTACCATCAAACGGTTTGTATGCTTGTTTACCACCCTCGTGGTATAAAAAAAACTTTGGTACGCGGGTAGGAATGTATATAATACATCTGAAGGTCTAACATAAAATCAGCTGTGTTTTATCTTGATACCCCATCTAGGAGTGGTATATTTTGTTGGTTTTCCTACTACAGAAATCCACTCGTACAAAGACACGAGCAACAAGCTGTTATTTTGGAGTTTAAGATATAAATTTTAGTCCCCAAGATACAGGTCTGGCCTAGTTTGGGGACTGATGGTAATGCAGATATTTCCTCGTTAAATATAAATTGTAACAATTGTAAATTGTGCTATATGCAACCGTATTTTTCTTGAATAAAAATATTATTATTTTATTTTTATTTTATTAATTATAAAATTTAACTATAAAACATTACAGCGGCAGCCCTGAACGCACCTGTCACTCATAATTCTCGAAACCGGCTCCATCTAGTCCATAATCGGTTTAACAATACAACTCTACTTGCGATTGATTCAATTTGTGAGTTTTTGTAATAAAGAACTTGTTTGATTTGTTATAAAAGGAATGGACAGACTTTTTTTTTTAGATTTAGCCTATTTAATAAACAATATCGACCTTGCTATTTCACTTTTCTGAGATCACTGGTTTGATACATATAAATATTTTTTCTCGATGTCCTCTTTTCCCAAAGGTTGTCTGAAAGAGATTGCTTAGCGATAAGACCGCCTTTTGTATCACTTCTAATGAGAAGTGATACAAAAGGCGGCCTTATCGCCTTATTAAAATTAACTGTATTTATTATTTTTATAAATGGCACAATAGAGTATAAATACATAAATAAAATATTTATAAACACAGAAGCATAACAATTATTCCTCAGAAATGACAACATATGATGTTTTTTTTAATGGGTGATAATAGAATGGTAACCCCGCCTAGCCTATCGGATACGCGGGCGGGGCACCAGTGTAAGATGATAAATGAGCCCCATCCTGATGAGTTCGACAAGAATTAACCACATAAGTTTAGAGGGGGAAAGAAATTGTTACTAATAGGCTCCAACTGCCCCTTTACTAGCAATATCGAGCAATTTACTAGCAATGTCGATCTACACGCGATTCCGATAGTTATTGTTAAAGAGGTATAAATGTATGAGTGGGTAAAATACTTGAATTATAGTGTGATATAAATAAATGAATATACGTAGTGTATATATGTACGTGTATATATATGCACATAGGTAATTAATAGGTAATTATGTAATAAAGTAATATAGTAACAAAGTAGTATAGTAATAAAGTAGTATATTCTGTAACATGCACAGTACTGTTCATGTCTATAGACCGACGGTTACCACTATCCATCAAGGCCGTCAGTAGTGTATTTTTTTTTCTAAACCCACTTATATACAAAACTATGTGATTAGGCAGCATAAATAGCTCTAAGCCTATCTAGCAATACGCAAACAACTCAATTCTGCCAACTACTTCGCTATTCACAAAAGCCGAGTATTACCCCCGAGTAGTTTTAGAGGCATGCATCTAATTCTCTAATTCACCTATATACACTATAGTACATATAATTATGTTTAGATTAAATTGTGAACAAATAGATATATTATTTTTAGAATCAATGTAGTTCAATCTCGTCATTTTATATACACAGTGAGAGTTTATAATTTGATTCAAATATGAGCATATCTCATTGTATTTCACTGTGATGAATTGTGAAGAGAAAATAAATCTATTTATTATTATTATGTATATGTATTATTTCTCAGCTTATAGCTGGTTTTGTAGAGACAAGGACGGGAGTTTTTTTTTTTTACAACACAGGGGGCAAACGAGCATGCGGCTCACCTGATGGTAAGTGACTACCGCCGCCCATGATCACCCACCACACCAGCGGCATTGCAGGTGTGCTGCCGGCCTTTTAAAAAGGATTGTTACCAAGTCACTCATATTTTATTTTATTCAGTAGAAATGTTAGGACTTGGACTATTTAAATTTTTTTTAACTATGGAGCATGTATCTAATACTGTAGATTTCTGGTGTTTAATGAAGAATGTTTTATTAAGGTGCAGTTTATTTAATGAGTTGTGTGATTTTGGGATAACTATTATTATTATTAGTGACCGTTTACCATCAAACGGGCTGTATGCTTGTTTGCCACTATCGCGGTATAAAAAAATAATTTTGGTACGCGAGTAACTTAGCAAACAAGGTATTTTGTATAGTGATACACACAGGTAAAGTCGGGGGATACAGCTAGTGATGAATAAAATAAAACCGTTTTTTGTAGCACTTAGTCTGGACACTTGACCCTAATATATAATACCTACTAGGTCGTATCAATTTCGTAACACATAAAGAAAATATTCCAATGCATTAAATAATTTAATTAGTTTCAATAGAAATTAATAAAACTTGCACTAAATTTATTGAAATTGTCTCTAAATGAAATTAGCATCAGATCGAAATATTCAACCCATTAATTTATTTTTTATTTAATTACTAGTATTAGATGTCTATTGATTATTTTACGGTCGGATCAATGAATAACTTTAATATCATTGATTTTTATTTTCATCAAATTATACCCACTCGTGTTAAGGCAGTGCAAATTAAACAAAATACCCCTGCTTTCATCGCATCAATCTTGACCGTACCTATGTCATACTACATAAAAAAATAATTAAATTCATTCATAGAAGAATTGAGAACCATTTTTCCGTTTATATTATATAGTACTAATTTTTACCCTCGACATCGTCCGCATGGCCGGGATATATTTACTGACCGGGTTAAAAAGTAGTCTATCGCATACAGTGTATACCAAATTCCATAGTAATTGATTAAGCCATTAAGGTTCTATAATAAACAAAAACTTACTTTCACATTCACAATATTAGTTATTTTTATCACAATATTACCTAGTTACAAGAATTATTTATAAAAATTCAAACCTACATAACTACTTTAACTATTACTCGTACACTGTTTTGTCGCTTTCTATCAAATTGAGTTTTAGTGTAAATGAAAGAGACAACAGTTTCAATAGCTTAAAATACGTTCATGAAAGGTTTGATATTTTTATGAATAAAAGGAAAAGTGTTTCTTAGCCATAATCGTAGCACTTGCAACATAATATTAGATCGTAGATAATTCGTAGCGCCTTCGTAGCGTAAACGTTGCATGTATAGAAAAATTTTGCACTTGTTTGTTGTATTAATATTATTATCATGTCCTTGATCATTACACTTTAAAAATATTTTTTATTTATTATACTTTAAATTATAGTCTCTTACTAAAAGTAAACTTGTCTCTAACTATAAAGACCTCTTCCAGTCAACCTAACACAGTGGCGGTTAATAGTGACCTAGCAACTGAGTGTAATAGTACAAGAGAAACTTGAAAATTTGTACTAAAAATTTTACGTTAAAATGCATTTGTGAGAGGTTTGACATTTTTATGATTAAGGAAAATAGTGTTTCTCAGCCGCGATCGTGGCACTTACAACATAATGTTAGATTGTAGCTAATTCGTAGCGCCTTCGTAGCGTAAATGTTGCATGTAAAAGAATATTTTTAACTTCATATCTTATTTATTTTTACTATTAATTAATAATAATTAAACCTTAAAAATATTTTTTTTACTATATCTAAAATATTGTCTCTTAAAATATTGTCTCTAAAAGTAAAAGTTAACTTGTCTCTAACTAAATAAAACCTCTTCCAGTCAACCTAACACAGTGGCGGTTAATAGTGACCTAGCAACTGAGTGTAATAGTGCAAGACAGATTTTATAAATTATACTAAAATTACAATAACTACAAATTAAAACAAAACTCATGCACCATATATTAAAGTTCAATATTTAAGTAATCACATAGGTGATAATGTGAATTATTTATACGTTATACTTATTATGATGTCCGCCTATAGATTCGTTAATATTTATTAAATAAAAAAACATTCCTACCTATACTTATGCAAGTAAATTATTGGTTGTAAAATTAAATTAATATACAAAATAAGATCAATAATTAGTAATCTGAAACGCCTATTGTTTTATCTTCTGCTATACATGGCTTTTAAAAGTATGATTTTTTTTAATTTTTATTTTATCTATTTTATTATATCAAAAAGAAGGATTCTTCAAAAGGAAGTGTCTATTCAAATCTCAGTTACGTTGTATTTATATATATTTTTTTTATATTTGTTACTTCATAACTCCATCAATTATAAACCGATTTAGAAAATTCTTTTTTTTTTATGAAAGGACTTACAGTTTAGTCCCTTAGAAATTTTATCAATATTGGTTCAGTAAATGAGTTTTTAAATCACAATAACTGAACGTGCTTCAATTGAAGTCGATTTCTTTTTTGCGCAACTCGAATTTAATCTTGTTTAGACATCTTATTTTATTCATAAAAGTCATACTTCCTATTTTAATTATTCAAACGTCTTTTTCTTTTACGGTACGCTTTTAATTTCAAAAAAAGTTTATTTATTTATTATATGTCTTATATTTATTTATTTATTTTTGTTTAAATATTTTTTATTTAGATTAATATTCTAAAGGACCTGATTTAATTTAATTTTAGATTTTGTATTTTGTGCTAAATTTGAGCAAAAAATTGTATAATGCATCATTTTATATATTTTAAACTATTCTATTTAAGTGAATTTATTACTACACTTCTAATAAAAGGATATTCACGATTCCTTTTCTGTGGCCTAAAATCCATTTTCTGAACAACAGGAACATTGTAATTCTGTGTTGCATATAATAAATTACGTTTAATAACGCTGGTACAACTGGCGGGCGCCAGGCGTCGGGCACAGATTGCATTGATACTCTATTTGTCAATAATTGAGCTTATTGGCAACATTGCTTTATTGACAACGTGGCTTATTGGCCTTTATTGTATTAGGGCCGATTGAGACGACGGCGACGTGCAATGGTATGACGTTTTTAATGAGTCAATTGATTTTAATATTACATTTGTGTGTTCACGTGTTACAAAGTTTTAATAGAATCATGTGATACATTAAATATTTATATGTACCTGCGGTTGCATAGTTTTTATAATGTAAAGGGAAGTTTTAGTATAAACTAATTACTCAGTTTCTGCTTTACATGTGTAGATATGTCTCTAATTTTATGGAAAATAAAATACAGTCCATGTTATTCGCTTTGATGTAGCTATATATAGGTGAAAAAATTTTTAAAACCGGTTAAGCATTTTCAAGTTTATCCATTACAAGTATATTAATAATATGAATATATATTTATATATCCAATATATATTTATTACTTTATAAATCAATAAAACATGTATTACAAATAAGTATGTAATATTTATACACTTGACCGCGGTTTCGCCAGTTGTTTTTTCTTTGAAATTGACTGGACACGCAGTCGCGTGTCTAGATTAATAAAAAAAATTAATTTAACATAGTATCAACTACATACATTTTAATTTTTTATTTTCTTAATACTGGTAATAAAGGTTATCTATCTATCTATCTACATGATATGATCCATACAAAATTTATATATAATATGGTTACGTTTTAGATTTCATACAACTCATTACTTTTTTTTTTTACATGCCCTTCTTTTAATATACCTACTTACAGTCATTTGGCAATTTTAATTTTATTTGCAATTTATTGAAACTGCACGTTCTATTTAATTATGACAATTTAGTTTATACACTTTTAAATAAATATAATTTCTCTTTTTGTTTAAATTCGATTTGATTTTGATGATAATTTCAATTTGTAAATTTATCAAAATTATCAATCAGTTACAATAAATTTATTCTACACTTAATTTATTCAGCAAACATTGTTACACTTACAAAGAAAGATCGTACAGAGTAATATAACATGTACAGAAGGTAAAGGTGTTAAGTAATATTTGCCGAATTGGTCCCCGCTCAGCGTAATGCTGCAGCCGAGGAGCTACAGCGCTGATTTTCAGCACGAGCCCTTCGAGTAGGATTTAATATTATTTAAATTAATATGGAGAATACTTAAATATTTATTATATTGTTTTTTTTTAACGGATTTCAAAAAAATTAGGTTATATGTTCCATTACCATATATATTTTTTATATATATCCACCGATTTCTCCGTAAATCGTGGACCGATTTCAATTTTTTTTTTATTTGAAAGAGTATACTCCTGAAATGGTCCCGTCGTCACCAAGTTAGGATCTAAGGATGGGATCCCAAAGAAATCTAGAGCAACCTTCAAATTTATAGGCACATTACTATAGGGTGTTTCATATTTTTTCAAAACTTATTTTATATAGAATCATCAGGTAATCGGTAAAATATTCGAAACTTGCCCAATTGCTGCGACAAATTTAGTTTAACGTATCTACTAAAACAATTTCGTTTTGTATTTTATATACACATAAAGATTTTAGTTTGTTGATTTATCGAATTTACTAATCAGTTGTGACAACTTTAATTAAATTTAATTTACACACTGAAAATATCGGTTGTTTTTTTATACTGCAACTATTCGATACTTACACATTTAATTTGCGAACTCATCAAAATACTGCACTGTTTTAAATAAATATTTCGTATCGAAATTGTTAGTAAAGCTGCCATATAGGCAGCTTTACTAACAATTTCGATACGAATATACGAACTTTAATTTACATTTTTAAATCAATATTGTTTCCTTTTTTATGTAGAGTCACTAATTATGGAAATTTCAAAGAAAGCGCTGCTACTAAGTAAAATAAAAAATAAATAAAAAAATTACATTAGTATTTATTTTTAAAAACCTCTATTATAATTGTACAAATTAAAATGTTCTTATTTTTTTAAATAAGTACTCACTTAGTTTACCTTAATATATAAATAAATTAGGTAAGTATCCTTAGGTAAGTATTTTTTAATATAAAATATATCGTAGAAAATTATGTAGAATTATATAATAATTAATGTATACATAATATATGAACAAAATATATGAACCCTATCGCCTTAAACAAGTTATTTTGTCAATTACTAATAAATTAAAATTTATATTAAGTTAAAAAACTTTTTGAATTACTTACGAATATTTTTGTCTGCAAATACGTAGACATTAACGTGATATTAACACTCATAATTATGTACTTATCCTGACATTCATATTTTTTTTTTCTTATTTGTCTATTTAAAGTGAATTACTAGTACGAAAAATAAAATAATTAATTTATTCGGCAATTTTAAATGATTGATATAAATATATAGAAAGTTAATAAAGCCAGTGGAAAAATTCAAAACTTGCTTACTACGTTTAAATTTATGAAATAAGTAGTAAAACAGCATTCTAAATTATTACCTTATTAGCGTCCGAAAATATTTTGTTAATTTTTGGGCGGGAACTTTTCCCGCCAAACTCCGCGTACAAGAAAGCGCGGTCACCGCGCTGTCACTGTCATTCCGTTCGGAAACACGCGCGAGCACTCACGAGTCGCGGCACCGAGCGACTGGCGAACGCCGCACTCGCCACGAACACCGAACTGCGAGTAATCGTTCAGAAACCGCCCTCGGCAAACAAAACCCCACCCGCTATAAAGAGCATTTTAGCACGCGCGCCTCCCCCGCTCCCGCGCCCTGATTTAATAGCGAACGCGGGCACTGATTCACTTAGCCGAACGCAACTACCGACTCCCTCTCTCTTCCTCCTGCTCAAATGGTAATCCACTCTGGATTCGCGCTCTCTGTCGTGCGCGTTCGAAAAACTTGAGGCGGAAAGAGATGGCGCCGCGGTCGCGGACACTTCTTTCTTTCAACTCGATTTGCATGCGAGCGGGGTCGCTCCGCAAACTTTATGTCCTCGTTTCGTAAATTATTTATTCGTTTGGAAATACTTTTAACGGCATGTTCGGGCTGAAAAAGATTGCTTTAAAACGAGTTGAATTAAGTGACCGGCCGCCAGCCGGGTAGATTACCGCGCGGGATGAGACAATGCTAATCAAATTTAGGTTTGTTCTTTGATTATTTTTGAATAAGGAAGGAGCACTTTAATGCATTCTTAAATTGATTCTACACTTGATCATACAAATGCCATAGACATTTAGATTGTCTATCTATGCCATATCTATCCAATTATTATACATTACGAAAGTTTTATGAGCAAAAATTATTATTATAACTCTACATTGAAGAAATAGGTACTTATGATAGATTTAGAGGTGACAATTATGTTTTATTTTACCTATTTGATTTTATTCGAGTAACAAACGACTCAATTAATATAAAATATTACATAATAAGTAGTTAATAACCAACAAAGTTTCCATTAATAACAAATGGAATAAACACTACCCAAGTTTCTATATACCTACAGCTGAAAAAAAAGCTATTATATTTCCATATTATATTATATATTCCTATTATATTATATTACAGTGTATCTTCTATATTTGTTCCTTTTATAATTTTAATAAAAATAAATAGGTATTATTAGTGTTGATCTCTACAATTTAAATCAAAACATAAACTAAGTAAACAAAATAAATAGGCAAACTAAATAACCTATTGCTAGGTGATTATTAAAACTATTTATTTTAAGATTAATTTTAAATTGTTATTTGTATTGTACTCTGTAAATAAATACAGAAACAGGAGAAACAATAATTTAAAATAAAGTTGATTAAAATCAAAGTTGTATATATCTATTAATCTCTACCTTTTTGGACGCAGTTTTTAGAAAATAATTTTCATTAATTATAAATACAGATAAACATATTGAGACTTCAAAATTCGCCTGTATTTATATTTTATCTTTTTTTATTATGATATCTTCTTTAAAACCGTAAAACTGATTTTCTTAATTCAAAATGGCTAATAAAATTAGTGGGAAGGATTTTAAATTATAGATCCCATATTCAAGTATCTCTGGTCTTTCCAAACCCAATGATAAACTGACAGAAACAACAAATACCATACAAATTAATAACTCACGCCTTTAAAATTGAAATAACTCACTATTAATAATAACAAAACTATTTTACTTAAAATATTTAATTCTAAGATTTCGTGTTTTTTATTAAAAATAAAATATCACAAAATTCCAAAATCAATCAACTTTAAATTATACTCAAAATGCACAAAATACCTATGGTGGAACAATTTTAATGATTAAATAATATTGTAATAAACTCATTAATTTATTTCTAAATAAAAAAGGTTGCCCTACTCTCTCTTGCTAGCTGTGCCCAACAGAGTCCATAATTACAGTATCAACCATATTATGAAATGCAATAAGAAATAAATAAATACATTTTATCAATTTCCCAAAAATCAAGATATTCGGATTGTGTCCATTCAATTCTAAAACTGCAATACAAGTATCTTAAGTAGATCCAAATAATTATTGTGATTGTAAATATCTACATAAATCGCATTATTTACCTTTTACCTCACAAGTACAGCTATCAGACCAGTTCGAGAACACGGTCCCAAATTCCCAGCACAGTTAACCTATCCAATTAGCCATCATTGTATTATCTGGCGCAGAAATAAACTTCTAATGGCGTTCGTGACCCCTTTGCCAACTCTTGCTTTAGTGGTGCTCGATTACTGGACCTCTTACCATTGGTTTCATTTATTTGTCTTCAAAAAAATTTGTTGTAAATTTTAAGTAGTTTATACTTTTTATACCACTGAGGTGGCATACCAGCATACGGTCCACCTGACAGTAGATAAGCAGTTGCTATAGCTTATGAAGGCCTGCAATACAAAGGTTGCCAATTTTGAAGCAATCTCTTTAACCCTTTTTTTAAAGAATCCCATGCTGTCTCTGTATGTATGTATGTAGTATTTTATAGGATTGAAGTAAAAGTACTCGAATAGAATTATTACCTTACCGTACTTTTGTCGAAAAAAACATCAAGTATATGTTTTTTTTATTACATATGCTGTATAATTGAATATCAGCCAAAAGGAAAGTTTTAACGACTCACATTATGAAATGACTTATAGATATGAACGGTACTTACCATGGATATACACTATGATATGTGATAAGCACCCTAAGTGCCAATAGAATAGGGGTGGAAATATACAGCAATATTTATAAAAAATATAGATTTTAAAAAAAATATAGCAATATCTGTGTAGTTAATAGATATTGTTATATATTATTAGATATATAAATATTAATATATAGTTACAATATCTATATACCCACTGGTCCAATTACAAATATGTTAAAAGACTGTTATTCAAAAAATAATATTTGGATAACAGACTTTTGACATATTCGAAATAGATATCCGACCGATATGGGCGATATCGAAATGGGTGATGACCTTTTTCACCATAAATATCTACAGAAGCCCAATATATAAATATCGAATCGGTATCCATACTTTAGAGTTTCTATCGCCAATTGCTTGCATGTAATATTTCAATTCGTAATCGCTTTTTGCTTGCTTGCAAATTTAAAACTCCATCAATATTTAATTTTAAATAATTATAGCTATAAAATCAAGATCTGGTCCTTATTTGAGATGGAATGGAACCAACTCACAGCAACAGTATTTCCTAACAAACACGAAATTGAAACGCTCAAGATGAGAGCATATTCTTTTTAAAAGAAACAACCCACCTGCAATTTCTCTGATGTTGCAAGTGCCTATGAACATTGGTAATCCCTATTGGGTACGCCGCATGCTCATTTGCTCCCTATATTAATAGAAAAAGAAATTAATAGGATATGTGTTTGACTCTATTCATCATTCTTTCTATTAGTCTTTTACTTATTTGTTATACTTATAAATAATGGGTTACGAACTTAAATATATACCTATTCTCTTATGTCACCGTCATCGGCGTTCCCGAAACCGTGTTATCAAACTACACGTTACTCCTTAAGATTACATTGATAAGTCTCTATTCTCTAATCATATCATATTCTGGGTCATCAAAATACGATATCTATGTATATAAGTAATAGCACGTTCATATTAATATCAGAAGCAAATTAGGCACTAGTCTAATGAAAATCTGGTGTAACTATTGCATGTTATCTTCTCTTCTCTATATATGAGTATTAATTTTAAAGATCTCACAAATAATATTGATCACTTTCTATAATCTCGTAATAATCCTTAAAACTATACTTAAAATGCTACTTTTCAACTGATTTCACGAAGAAGTAAATTTCAATTCAAAAAATTCTCAATTAGATTGAATTTTTTTTATGTTTGATACCTCATAACTCCATCAATTGTAAATCAATTTGAAAAAATATTTTTTTTTATCTGAAAGGATATACCTAAACACATATTGCTCCCATAGATTTTAATAAATTTCGTAGTTTAGTTTTTAATTTTTTTTTTTTTTATTTTGCCACAATTGATTTTTTTTTTTATGGGACACAACCATAATTATATTACGATAATATAAGTATAAACCTAATGTAACTGGGAAACAATTAAAACTATGCACGTCACGTAAACTGAATTTATTTTTAATACGTAAAGAGAAAAAGTGTGAAAAAAATGAAATAGAATATATAAAAAGCTAACTAACTAAGGTGACAGTATCACAAAGAAATTGCAAAATATTTGCACACGGGGACAATACAATCTTTTTAAAGCGCTGATTTTTTTTTATCATTCTTGCTTAAAGACTACATCGAAAGTTTTAAACATAACAACACATTGTTAATTTAAAGCTGAAAGAGATGGGTCAGGCCGTTACATGTTCATATGCCCTCCATATAAGTTAACATAAACTACACTATCAGTACTAAACTACACTTTCTGAGGAAGGCCTATGTTCAATTGACGGCTGATATGATGATGATGATGATGATATCTATCAGTAGATTTGCAAATAATATCAAATGTAATCTCCGTTCCATATTACTTATTACTCCATGTTCATGCACAAAATTGAATAAGATTATTCTTTAACAATTTTTACTTTTAAACTCGATACAATCTCTGCTTTCACGCTGCTGGATTCGTATCGAAAACTAAAGGTAATGGTTGTTTTCCTATAACTCACTTATTAGCTAATCTACTAATTTACTCCGATACTCGTTACAAGAAAACCTAATTACCAGTTTCCGAAGATATGCGATATGTTACTGATCAGATATAATTACCTAATACAGATTACAGAACAGGTAACTGAAATATTGAAATACCGAACGTGGTTTGAATTGAGTTCGAAAAAACAAAACTAAACCTACCAACCTATAAAATATTTATAAGTTTAAGTAGATTGTAATTATCTTTAGGCAAAGAAGCATTTACATAAAACCTTCAAAATTTATAACGAAACAATAAGAAGCTGTTATTATCAAATATTCTCGGACAATCCAAAATAAGCATCTTAATACTTTATAAGCAATCGTTTCAGCGTCTGATTCTTTAATCAGAGCGCTGATTCAAAATTTACTTGTCTTGTGTATTCCGCGACCATGTTAATAATACAGTTGCATTCGTGATAAGTCAAATGAATCGCAACCTTGTGTCTCGGGGAAAAGTTTTGACGGAGATTCTGGATGACAATCTTAGTGGTAAACAAATCTTGGAAGAGGTGTAAGTGACAATAAAACGGGAGCTTAGCTCTCGGGGCCGTCTTCAAGTGGAACGGTGGCGCTGGAGGGTGCGGGGCCGCCGCGGGCACGAGGGACGAGGAAGGGGGAGGAGCGTGCAGCTATAGCCGTCTCACTCTCGTGGGCCGCGAGTCGCGCTCATCCGTTTTATTTCTTATTTGTCCGCCGCGCGCCTTCTCCGCTCGCTACATAATTCATTTTGAGCGGGTACGTTTAAAAAATTGGCTGAGCCGCGCGTACGAGTTTAGCCGGCGAAATGGAGTTTGCGGGCCTAGGGCGTAGCGTTAGCGGGGCGGGCGGCGGGGAGGGGGCTCTAGCAAATGAAAATAATATGGTAAATGATTTCATTTAAATTGCCGTTTCGCCGTAATCGTCGGGGGCGGGTAATGGGCCGTGGAAAGTCCCGCACCATTGTCCGCGCCGTTTTCATTTACGCGCTGAATTTATTTTGTGAGCTTTTATTGCCGCACTTGACTTTTATCGCCCTTTATGCTGTCCCCATACATATTCAATGTCGTTCGCAGCATCCTGTCTGGTATTCGAAAACTATTTGATACAATGTTTGTGACGCCCTGATGTACTTTATTGATGGTATGTGATGTAGATGCCTGCCTATAATATAATATCGAATTTGCTTTTTCGATATATGCAACAATTTGATAATTTAATTGGTTTAAATATCAGGACTTTTACGTTCTATGTTTATATTAATATTTTAAAGCACTCTACACCAACGCCATGTTAGTTTTTTTGAAACAATTTGTATAGAACCTTCAATAAAACTCTATTTTAAATAAATACGTAAGTCTGTAATTGTAGGTATAGGTATTGTAAACTATAACTATAGTGTAAGGAGATGATTAAGTATATAATATATGCACAATGACACATACTTATCCATTGAAACTCACAATAAGAAAATGCTAAATTATTTTCACCGACTTCAAAAAAGTAGGTTTACAATTCAGTTGTTTTTTTAACTTTAATTACCTCAGAACTTTGTAAATTAAAAATTTATTTCTTTATCTAATCTTACATATTAATTACATAGAAATTTTATCAAAATCGGTTCAATAGTTTAGTTTTTAAATAAATATAATCGCTTTTGCCAAATTAAAGTCGATTTTTTTTTGTAGAAAATACTCTTAATCTACGTAGGTGCTACCTGTCTACGCTTAAACTTATTTTCTGTTCTCAGTAGTAAATATAAGAAATAATCCCAATAAAATATATTACCTACTTACCTATTTTCTTTTTGAAACTAAAAATACTCGACGGAATTTAACATCCAGATCAGGACTAAATAATTTTTATATCATCTCTCCTTAAAATTAATTTTAAGAGCGTTTATCTTCTTCTAATGCTGCTGCAGATTTTCACCATCGTACAACCCGCCATAAACTAAAATTTCATCCCAACCATCTGGACGAGTGGCGGTCCTCCACTGTGCGTTTTTCAAAGCACATTCTCCCACGCACAACCACTCTTTGGAATCAACTTCCAGCAGCAGTATTTCCGAACCGATACGACAACATAACCTTCAAGAAAAGAGCATATTCCTTTTTAAAAGGCCGGCAGAACACCTGCAATGCCGTAGGTGTTGTGGGTGACCATGGGCGGCGGTAGTCACTTACCATCAGGTGAGCCCCATGCTCGTTTGCCCCCTGTGTTGTAAAAAAAATTATTTATTTATTAATTTATTTATTTAACTCTTTATTGCACCATAAATAAAAATATACAATGACAAGTGAATAATTCAAGTGAAATATAGTAACATAAATACAGATTGAAATATACACATAAAGGTACAAAAGGCGGTCTTATCACTAGGGCAATCTCTTACAAACAATCTTTTATTATTCTAATTCTTCTATCTAACTTCTGCTTACTGAAGTGTCAAAATGTCGCAATTGTCTGTAAATTTTCAAAAATAATTGAACAATTTTCAATATTTCTGATTGATAATAAAAGTGCTTCGAATTGTTCAAATATTTTTGTCTTTGAAAACCTAATTTTTAGTGAAAACTTAATGAGAATATTATTACATGACTAACATTTTAGTTCGCTATCACTTTACTTTTTAAATAAAATTAATCAACATTAAAAAAAAAAGTCAATTGTTTTTTTAAACTTTACGTCATATAAACTCTCTTAAACTATAAAAACCTGTGTGCTCGTCGCCGTAAAGTAATCTCGAGTTAAATTTAATAAACTATACAATTAAACTATCTATCCACTATCCTTCTAGAATCTTAGCCTTAGACAGAACAAAAAATATTAACAAGAGTTAATTTTCTTCACAATACTAGGTAAGTAGGCACACTAGTGGGGGAGGCGGGGGGGAGACAGTGTTATTAATGAAATCTAATAGGTCCATTACTAGCAAATATACTCTAACAGATCGACCTCCACGCGATTTCCACTTGAAAACCATCGTGGTTAATTCCTGCTGGATTCATCAATGATGGGCCAACTGACCTGCTTCATCCTTATCTATCACCCCTCACTGTTGCCCCGCTAGCGTATACCGATAGCTCTGGGGGGGCTACCATTCCATTTTGATCCATAAAACAAAATTAGGTTCATTTATTATATTCAATACCTATAAGTTATTCGGGGGGAAAGGGATTGTTAGTAATGGGGACTAATGGCTTCATTGCTAGCAAGCCCTGTCAGGTCGACCTCCACGCAGTTCCCCCTGGAAACCATTGTGATTAATACTTATTGCATTCATCCCGATGGGCTAACTGACCTGCTTTCATGCTCATCTATCATCCCTTACTAGTGCCCCGCCAGTGTATACCGATAGCGCAGGCGGGGTTACCATTCCATTATCATCCATTAAAAAAATATAAGTTATTAGATATTTTTTTAAATATACCTAAATATTTTTTTGGTTACACAATGCAATATATTGTGAAGAACTGGTGTGTGAACTAGGATAATTGGTAGTGCTCCTATGTCATCATATTCTAGCTCATCGTTCAAATTGTGTCATCATCATATCGGCCACATATCAGCCACTGCTAAACATAGGCCCCCTTCATAGATTGTCTAAGCAACGGGACCATTTCTTAAGTCAGATTACTATTGAGAGGTTTCTACTAGCAATCACCACGCTTGGCAGGCGGATTGGCAACAGCAGTTTGACTTCTGATAATGTTTTAAAAGGGACGCTGCGGCCATCACTCGACCACTTAGTTCCCTTAGTCGCCTCATACGACACCCACGTGAAAGGAAGAGGTGATCTATTCCATGCTAGGATGACATGGCAAATAAATCAAATAGTATATTACAGGTAAATTCATAAAAAATAAATTCGTGTTACCAAACAAACATCCATGCAGATATTAAATATATATTTAATATATAAAAACAGTTTGTATCAACAGAACTTATCGATCGAATAATTGATCCGATTATGAAACAGTCTGTTGAAGTCCAATATGTATCATAGTAATACAAATAGTTTTTGTTCCAGTTTCATTAATAGTTTTGTGGTAAATTAAAAAAAAAATATGAATTTTTCATTAAATTTTATTTGAAAAAGGCTATAAGCACTTTCACGGGCTGAAGAACAAGGGTATTACGCGCATATTATCAACTCTGCAAAGGCCTCTTTTTTGAAGAACCCCATGTTGTAGTCTCGAAAACATCGACAATAGACATGGGTAATATGGATACCAATCCAATATCTATATATTGAGTTACTCTGGACATTGATGGCGGAAAAAAGGTCACATATCTATCGGTCGGATATCTATTTTAGAATATGGTAAAAGTCTGTTATCCAATATAATTTTCTGGATAAGAGACTTTTAACATATTCGTTATTGGACCAGTATATATATATATATATTGCTGTGTATAACTCATCTCTATTTGACAGGGAGTTCATTTCATAACCTGAAAACTCGTGAGAGGAAGCATATCTGAAACCGCGCTGTAATGTGGCCACCTAGATTTTAAGGTATGGTATTCTGTCTGTATTGTATGGTTTTAGTCACGATTTAACTTTGGAGTTGCTCGACTAGTTTTGGATCGACGAGCACGGTTCATGACTTCCGTAAAGTCCGAAACTTCTCGAAAACTCCCGAACTTAATTATGTGAGTAAAGTCGTATAATACGGTATGGCTCAAAATAATTATTAGTCAAAAATTGTATTCTCTTTGAGTCTCACGTGAGTCTGTATAGAAAATATCCTACGTTCTAATATCTTCATTGGAAAATACACTGAAATATAATATCTTGAGGAGATAGAAAATATCCATTTAAAAAACAAAAGTCCTATAGTTAACAGAAATTAGCAGCGAACTTTAAAATAAGGACGAGCACAAAAGATCATAGAAAGGTCACAATGTCACGAGTGTTTCTGCCTGAAAAAGGCCGTCTTTCATTAATAACAATAATCCTATGTTTTCAATTAGGTTATAACTTATTCGTGTAATAAATTCGGGACCGAGGTATGTTTATTGACCAGGACAAAAAGTAGCCCGTATTCTTCTCTATGTATAACGCTTGGTTAAGCCGTTAAGGTACAATAGTGTAACATACAAACAAACTCAAATATTAGTAAGAATTAAAAACTCTAAAATACCTAAATTATAAGTAGATTGAATAAATACCTTCAGACGACTCGATTGAATAGGATTCAAACTTTTATCTCTCTGATATTCGTACAGTAACATAATATTTTTCAACTTATTTACAATTTAAAATTCCTAAATGCAGGTTTACAATTTAAAAGTATTTTCTAAACTGAATTTTTTAATTTGACAAAATCTCTACCAATGCGTACCTTCTCGAGGTAAAAAATTATCAATTTTCCTTGATTTAATAACTGTTGACATTTCTACGCATAGATAAAGAATGATCATCGTCGATAAAGGATTAATCAGTTAATTTTCTACTTGCATAGATATTTCGTAGCACTTAGCTACGTGCTACATAATGTAATACAAAAGTAGCATAGTCTAGATCTAACTTTTTCTGTTGGAGGGGTAAGAGATTGTTAGTAAGGGAGTCTAACACCCCATTGTTAGCAATTTACCCTAAGAGTTCAACCTTCACGTGGTTTCGCCAGGAAACCATGTTTAATTATTTACGAATACGTCACGATGAACCAACTGACCCGCTTTCATCTTCACATATCATTTCTCACTAGTACCGTAAATTTACCCGTTAGAAAAATTCGCTATTATTGAATAAATAATATATACATATAAATTATTCAATTACATATATTTATATAATTACAATGCATGTACTTCAGAATGTAAATAAAATTTCTGTAATTACATGTATTATTATTAAATATTATTTTAACCAAAGATGTAGCATTACTTTTGATATATTATTATTTCTTCATTCTTATAAATTTATACATGTAACATATACCCTTAGCATATACCTATTTCTTTATACAGAAGCTAAGTGTTCAACTTAGATTAGGTATAATATAATATTTAAACTTTCTATATTGTAAAACGAAATATACTTCACGGAATCTAGTTAATATAATTTATATAGGGTTTATTCGCGAACATATGTCAAGAATAGATAATAATTTTCAAAAATATTGAAACAATAAAAAAGTCTCATTTTAAAATTATATGACAGCAACATCATAGATTAAGGATTACTATCCTTAATCTATGATTTCTCCGTCCGTAATCTTTAAATTTACTATTTTATTTTTAATATTCGAATTTCAAAACGTAGGTACAATTATATTTCAAAATTCGAAAAATGTTATCAAATCCCAAATTGGTCTCCCACATTCTATAATTCATCGGCTTCTATAGTCTATTCATAAAATATAAATAATATTTAATTCTGAAATTTATTAACGTAGTTACAATTTGAAGTGACGTAATTATTATTGCTAAAATTAATATTAATTTTAAACATTTTTAAACATTATATGGAAAACATATTATTTACTCGAATTTAAAATTGAATAGAATATGTTAAATTTAGAATGGGAATGATAAAATTGAAACGAAACTTATAATTTTGTAAATTATGAATAAATAATCTGTATTATAACAATTATAATAGCTATCTACAAGGCTAATGCCTAACTATCCACTGCTTTAACTTAATACATTTCAAATTAGCATATCTTCTATAACCAAAGAAAATGAGTCGTCAAAACACATAATATCCCCATAATAACTGAATGGTTGCGTAATTGTATCTTTGAGCGAAAAATCAACCCCTAATATTGGGGTTTTTCGACCCTCGCAAGTGATTTATTAAAGAAAGCTTTTAAACCCTTGCGGTCGCCATTGTTGTAGATTTCTTGTATTATTCTATGGATCATTATGTCGGGATTTGCTGTAATACTTCAATAGTTGATCTGTCACTGGTTTTATTACTTAATGATCTTTATATTAAATTTTCTATAACTAAAAATTATGATTGTTTCTAAGTTTCTTTTTTTTATTAATGGCAACGCATGACAGGTACCGGGGACATTGCAGTGTGTTCTGTGATATTTTGTTCTCTTGTCTTGTATCGCTGTTCATGTGTATAAGCGACGGTTACCACTTGACATCAGGTGTATCGTCCATATGAGGATCCATGGATATTACATTGTATTGTGTTATATCTAGGGCATCGGCTTGTCCGTCAGTCTATGTTGCATAAAAAAAAATCTATTTCAAAAGCAAACTTGTTGGTAAAAAGTGGTAACTTTCGTTTACTCCTTTAAACGAAATCTCAGTTAGTATTTATTCCTATGAACGGGACTAGTGGCCCTTATACTAACAATATAAATTATTAGGTCAATCTCCACCTACTTTCCCTGGACTATCCTCGCCTGACATCCTCCAAGCATCAAGTACCACTAACAAATGGTAGATGAAGATGAAGTTAGTGTAAACCAGTGCGGGTGATAGGGATTGTTAGTAATTGGTTCTAACAGTATACTAACATGCGGCTTCCTCTGGAAACCATTGTGGTTAATTCTTGTTGAATTGAGCATGATGGATCAACTAACCTGCTTTCATCCTCATCTATCATCTCCTACTCGTACTGTTATCTCTCCAGTGTATACTGATAACGGTAAACATTCTGTTTTCACCCTCATTAAAAAAAACAATAGTGCGGGCGAACTTACCTATCCATTAGAGGGGAAAGGGATTGTTAGCAATGGAGTTTGACAGCCCCATTGCTAACAATATGCCCTATTAGGTCGACCTCCACGTGGTTCCCCTTGGAAACCATCGTGAACAATTCTTGTTAAATTCGTCACGGTGGGCTCACTGACCTGCTTCATCCTCGTCTATCATCCTTCACTGGTGCCCCGCCGGTGTATACCGATAGCGCGGGTGGGGTAACCATTCCATTATCACCTATTAAAAAAACCTATCCATTATGATACAATGTTGATATATATGATATAATGTTGTCTCTCTCTTCAGTCGTACACTCTTGGCAGAGTGGTCGTGGTTTTCACAATGACGGTGGATCGTCGGTGAGGCTCTCCTTCGCGATTGAGGTCCTCGCAATATGTCTCCATCTACTTCTGTTCGCCGCCGAGCGAGAGCATTCCACAATAGATTTCTGTGTGGCCGTTTTGATGAGGTCAGTCCATCGCGTTGGCGATCTACCCCGAGAACGTTTGCCTTGTACCGCTCCTTGGACAATTAAACGTTCCATACAATCTTCATTCCGGATGATATGGCCGAAGTATTTGAAAATTCGTATACGAACAGTTGACGACAATCTCTCTCTGATTTTCAGTTCATTCAGAATGGAAACGTTAGTTCGAAAGGCAGTCCAAGGTATTCGTCGTCGCCAACACCACATCTCTAGAGCATTAATTTTTCGGCGTTCTTGTTGCCTGATCGTCCAAGTTTCTGCACTATACATGTTGTAAGAATGGCTAAATGTTTGTACTTTTCGAGTAAGAACTGAACATATTTGATTGAAATTTGGTGGCTATATAGACAGCTTAAATCCGAACTATGTTTTAAACATAAGATACTTTGTATAATAAATCATACAGGCAAAGCCGTGGGACACCGCTAGTCGTTCATAAAACAAAACCTTTGCTTGTAAATAGATATTTTTAATGGGTAAGAATGGATAACGATAACCCCCACACATATAACATAGATAGAGCATCAGTAAGAGATTATTGGTAAATTCCACATGAATTAACCATGATGGTTTCCAGAGGGAACAGTGTGGAAGTAGACCTGTTAAAGTATACTGGCAGCAATGGGGCTGTTTTTTTTTAATAGATGATAAAGGAATAATACACGATGGCGGGGCACCAGTGAAATATGATAGGTGAGATGAAAATGCAGGTAAATTAGCCCATCGTGACAAATATACCAGAAATTCAGCACGAAAAGGCCGGCAGCACACCTGCAATGCCGTTGGTGTTGTGGGTGATCATGGGAGGCGGTAGTCACCTTCCATCAGGTGAGCCGCATGCTCGATTACCCCCTGTGTTGTAAAAAACGTGGTTCTCCCTGGTTTCCAGGGGGAACCACGTAAAGGTCGGCCTGACAGGGTATATTGCTAACAATGGGACTGGTAGTACGCATTACTAACAATCCCTTCTCCACCACCCCACAATGAATCTGTTAGACCCCATTACTAACAATTCCTTTCCCTCCTATATATAGATATAACAGCCTTATGGATATCCCAAACCAAATGAATGAAGACAAAATGGTGTACCCGCCTATGGTAATTATATATAATAAAGGGGTACCAGTGAAGAATGAAAAGAAGATAATAAAGTCAGGTCAGTTGGTGCACCGTAGTCAATTCATTAGAAACTAGCCACATTAGTTTCCAGGAGGAGACATTTAGAAGTATTTTTATAATATTAACGAACTTACCCACCTACTATAGCAATAAAAAGTATGAGGTTACATTAATTATACAAATATTACAAAGATAAATATTTTAGTGATTTAGTTAAAAATTTCCCTTCTGTTTTTAAATGTGGTTAAGATTTTTTTCTTGAGATTCCTAATGCCATCTAGTTATTATATTTAGAATCGTCGTACATATGGCTGCAATAAAATTTTGATAATCTTATTTTCGTATTATAAAAATATAAAAAGAAGAATTTATTTAATATGCATGTCGAAAAAAAGCGCGGGAAACGTTTAAAAAAGCGGGAGTGTTTTTTGATCTTCTTTAAATTAATTTTATTTTTATTTATATAAGGATTAGTCTTTTTTATATATTGTGTATTAGATTGTATATTTAATTGTATATTTTGTAGTAATAGTGTTTGTTGCTGTAAATATTGGTAAGTAAATTACCTATATTAACATTATGGATCCACCTATAGACCCTGGGGGGACAACCCCCAGGTGTCTGCAAATATAACTATTCCATTCAATAATAGTTTTGATATATTGGGTGAATCTAGTATGGACACAGATGGTTCTAGCGTTGCAAGTTCTAAACGTAAGCGAGTACGTGGTGAACGTCGCATTTGCAAACATTGCAATAAAAAACGAAGGAGGCACACCAAGGGTCTTGAATCTAAAATTAAAGATAGTGATTGTCAATGTATTGAAGATGAGAATCAAACTCAAGTATCAATACCAGTTGTAAATAATACCGAGTCTGTTAAACCTGCTTCTCCACCCAGTACTTTAAGCAGAACTTTGTACAATGCCGAGGATGTAGCTCCTTATGTCGTTCATGTACAAAAAAATGAAACACATCCTAATGATAACACTACATTACATCCTATTGCATTTGGTCGCTTTTTACACACTAATAAGATAAATAATATAGTGAATGGTAGCCTCAAAAGAATAGGAAGAAACCGTTTATCGCTTTCTTTCTCAAATTTTGAAAATGCAAATGCATTTTTAAATAATAGTAACTTAGTGACACATAATTTTAAGGCATTTATACCTTCTTTCCATGTAACCCGTATGGGAATTGTGAGGGGTATTCCTAAAGATTGGACAGAAGAGGAAGTAATCCAAAATATATCAGTACCGATAGGTTGTGGGAAAATTCTAAAAACCAGAAGAATAAAGAAAAAGACAATTAATGAAGGACAACCAAGTTTTATTAATACTGAAACCATTGTTATTACTTTTGATGGACAAATATTGCCAAAAAGAGTATTTATGTTTTACACATCATTAACTGTAGATTTGTACATTTACCCTACTATCCAATGCTATAACTGCTGTAGGTTCGGACATGTCAAGATGCAGTGTCGTTCAAATCCTCGGTGTTATAAATGCAGGCAAAATCATACAGGTGATAAATGTGAAGTAGATGAGGAAAATGTTTCTTGTATCTTGTGTAATGGTTCTCATTCAGCAATTAGTAAAAAATGTCCTGAATATGCACGTCAGAAAGCCATTAAAGAAACAATGGCCCATAGTTGTGTTTCTTATGCTGAAGCATCAAAATTTCATCCTCCAACTTCTAAACTATATTCAGATGTATTAACATCATCATCTCCTTCCAATAAATCTCATTTTCAATCTTCTTTCCTTAAAGAGAAATCATCATTACCACATATACAATCATCATATAAAAAAACAGTTACACTTAAACCACGCTCTCCTCAAAAAATACAACAAGGATATGATCGTTCTGCCCATGAAGCCATAGTTAAGGAATATAATATTCCTGCTCCCTCTAATGGTTGTGCATTATCATCAAATAATATTGACAATAATCAATCCATCATTAATATTATTCTCATGCTTATTAAAGTGTTATCGCAATCAAAAATGATACAAACAACTTTACCACCGTCCAACGATGCCATGTACAATGTATTTTCTCAATTATTAACTTCTCACAATGGATTACAAAGTCCAAATAATTCAGTGGAACTGTCGTAGCATAACAAATAAGAAATCAGACTTATTTTATTTGATTAATAAATATAATCCTTTTATAATAGCTCTACAAGAGACTTGGTTAAAGCCAGGATATCCTTTTAGGATTTCAGGCTTTACAAGTCTCCGTGATGATAGAGCTGACGGATATGGCGGTGTTGCCATATTGGTCAAAAACTCCCTTCTTTTTTCTTCTTTTTCGCTTCCTGTATATAGCGGCATTAATGCAGCTGCTATAATTATAAATGGTATCTGTTTTGTTACTTTATATATTCCTGATCCTACATGCCAAATATATTCACAACTAGAACAATTATTTTCAATTTTACCTAAACCTTTTCTCGTAATGGGCGATTTTAATGCTCAGCACCAATCGTGGGGCAGTTCTACTTCTAATTTTTATGGTGGAAAACTCCTGACGATAATTGACACTTACAACTTATGTATTATTAACTCAGATGTACCGACACGTAGAACTGCACCGAATGAAGGGTTTAGTGCTCCTGATATTTCAATATGTTCTTCTGATTTAGCTTCTTCACTGTCGTGGTATCCTCATTCCTCTACCTTCGGAAGCGATCACTTTCCCCTCATTCTTTCTTTTCCAATTTCCATTCCCTCAAGTCGAAAGAGTGGTCCTCGACTTAAATATAATTTATCAAATGTAGACTGGAATATTTACAAACAATATTTAGATAATAAAATATCGGAGTTACCTATTGTTTATCATGGAAATGAACATCAATGTTGTAATGACTTGATAATTAATATGAAGGAGGTTGCTGATTTATTATTTCCTGTTAAAAATAGTGCTTCAGGGAAAATTCCCTCCCCACCTTGGTGGGACAAAGATTGTACGGAAGCAATTAAAAATCGTAAAGAGGCTGAAAAAAATTATAATAATTACATGACATCAGAAAATTTTGAAATTTACACCGCAGTTTCACGTTCTACTCGAAAACTACTGAAAAAAAAGAAATTGGAAGGTTGGAGAAGATTTTGTTCTTCTATCTGTCCAGAAGTTAATTCATCAGTCGTTTGGAATAATATTAAAAGATTCAGATCTGCCTTTAGTGATCATACATCACGTTCTGCACTCGATTTAACTTTAGCGAATAAATTTTTAGATCGCCTTGCTCCTAGTTATGTGCCGGAATGCCTTTACAATATTTCTCTATCCGTCTCTGACGAATTATCCGAACTTGAGTCTCCTTTTACTCTTGTAGAACTTAAAGGTGTTCTAGCTTGTATTAAAGACTCTGCACCGGGAGAAGACGGTATACCGTATTCCTTTTTTAAAAATGCTAGCGATGCGACATTAATTTACTTTTTAAATATAATTAATTCCATAATTATTTCGGGAAATATACCTACTTCATGGAAGTCTCAGATTATTATACCATTTCTAAAGCCTCATAAACCACCTTCTGAACCATCTTCATACCGTCCTGTTGCACTTTCCTCTGTCTTACTAAAGCTAGCTGAACATTTAGTGAAGAACCGTCTAGAATGGTTTTTAGAAAGTAATAACTTACTATCCCCGAACCAGTTTGGTTTTAGGAAAGGTAAGAGCACCTTAGATAATGTGAGCATTCTTATTTCAGATATTCATATAGCTTTCTCACAAAATTTGTCAATCCTCTCAGCCTTTTTAGATATAAATTCTGCCTATGATAATGTAATAATTTCTATTTTAAAAACCAAATTACAAGCTCTAAATGTACCGGTAATGCTTTCTAATTTCATTATTAATATTTTATCAGAAAGAACAATACATATGGATCTAGATGAAGATACCAAATTATCTAGAACAGT
The DNA here is from genome assembly GCF_026898425.1 of Galleria mellonella. Taxonomy (NCBI): domain Eukaryota; kingdom Metazoa; phylum Arthropoda; class Insecta; order Lepidoptera; family Pyralidae; genus Galleria; species Galleria mellonella. Next base: position 1,227,050 of record NW_026442061.1, read on the forward strand.
ATGGAAAGGCCTTCCACAAGGATCTGTTCTCAGTCCAATTTTATTCAACATATACACATACGATCTAGAATCATTCCTTGATAAATCCGTCAAAATTTTACAATATGCTGATGATCTCTTATTATATTTTATTGCGAAGTCCATAGAATCTGCTTCTGCCAAATTATCTGATTCATTAGATTTGTTAAAAACGTGGTTAGATGCAAATGGTCTTAATCTTTCTGTAACCAAGAGTAGTGTAGTTTTGTTTTCAAGAATGAGATCACCGCAACAAATTAAGGTGCTTTATGATAACTCATACATTCCTATAAAGACTGAAATTAAATTTTTAGGTATCGTGCTAGATAATAAATTAACAGGTCTGTCCCACTGTAATTATATTTCCACGAAATGTGAGCGTAACCTCAACATTCTTAGGTGCCTTGCTGGAGTTTGGTGGGGAGCACATCCCGTTTCACTAAAACTTGCTTATAATGGTCTTATAAGGAGTGTCATTGATTATGGAACTTTTTTGTTAGCTCCAGGAAGTTCATTTGCTTTTAAGAAATTGGATTTAATTCAATCAAAGGCCTTGAGGATTATCTCTGGAGCAATGAAATCAAGTCCAATCAATGCTTTACAGCTCGAAGTCGGTGATCCACCTTTGGTTTTAAGAAGGCAATATTTATCTGATCGCTTCTTTTTTCGTTGTTTACAATTATCTAATCATCCGCTTATTCAAAAGTTATCTCAACTATATATCTTTATTTCGTCTTCATCCTATTGGAAACATAAAAAACCTCCATGTTTAATACAAAGTTATGAAAAATATAAATCCATAGAATCTCCCACTTTTACATCGTCCTGTTTTCCCATTTATAAATGCTCATATCAATCTTTAGTTTTATCTCCTAATATTAAATATGATTTTGGGTTATCAAAAAATGATTCAGAATTGAATGCCAAATTTATGTTTATAACTGACATTGAATGGAATGAATGGCACTACATCTTTACTGATGCATCAAAACCAGACAATAGCGGTTGTGTAGGTGTGGGTGTGTTTCATTCACAATTTAATATCGTTCAAAAAATTAAACTTCCACCGGAGTCTTCAGTTTTTACCGGGGAATGCTATGGTATTTTAAAAGCTGTAGAATATATACTTTTAATGAAATTACATAAGGCAATAGTTTTCACTGACTCTATGAGCTCTTTGCAAGCTCTAGCCAAATATCCGTTTAAATCAAAACCAGTTTATCCCATTATTTGTGACATAAGACAAAGTCTTTATCTTTGCATGTTGAGAGGGTATTCCGTTTCTTTTGCCTGGTTACCAGGACACAGTGGTATTAGCGGCAATGACAAAGCTGACCTTATTGCAAGAGAGGCTGTAACTTGTGGTGATATGTATCCGTATCATAATTACTGTAGTGACCTAGCTTGTCTCCCAAAAATATATTTAAGGTATGCCTGGAAGGAATATTGGGAAAAAACAAGTACAATAAAAGGAAGATTTTATCGCCTTATACAACCCGATATTCCTTTCAAACCATGGTTTTGTAAATTAAAGCTTGGAAAGACCGCAACAACTATTATAACTCGTATGCGTCTAGGTCACGTATGCACACCTTCTCATTTATACAAGCTTGGTATTGTACAAAGTTCGTCGTGTAATTGCGGTGCTGAAGTGGCGGACTTGAATCATATATTCTTCTCATGTTCTAAATTTGACCACACCTCCCTTTTTAATCATCTCCGATCCATCCGTGTTCCATTCCCAACTTCTATTCTTACTCTACTTTCTTCCAATGATCCTATTATCTATAAAATACTATCTTCATATATATATGATAACAATATTAAGATTTAGTTATATTACACGAATACATTTATAGTTGCATCAATTGCTTTTCCTATATATTTATAAATATATTCTCATATGTACAAGTATATCCTTCATATCCTATAAATATCCTAGACCTAATCCTTATCCTTTCTAAATTCGTTTGTGTTAGGTATTTTTATTACTATTATCGTTTCCCCGTTTTGTTCTTGGCAAAATACCCTAATATCGGGGTGAACGCCACAAAAGAAGAAAAAAAAAAAAAAAAAAAAATATGCATGTCTTTTAAACCACAAACAAATTTAAAAAAGACCTAAATATTTAAAAAAATAACTTTCGAATTATGCTAAATTTTATCTGTGGTAGCGTCACAAATTTTGCTTCTTGTGGTGCCATCTATTGTCATATTAATTACATCTGTTCTTGCCGATAAAACAGTCTGGTTCCAGCAATCTTTGACTTTTTAATAAATTTAATATTAATATTTCACGCAATATAATATATGAAAATATTGTTTCTTTTAATAAAAATACTATTGGAGTTTATTATCTAAATATTTATATTTAAAAGAGTAAAATATTATTCTTTATTCATAATTACCGCCCTTCGTCGGCGGCGTTTCTATCATTTTGCGAACCCCGCCACAGGAAGTGAGTGTTGTAGGTGCTACGCAGGCGTAAATTGACCTTTCGGTTGAAGAACCCGTCGGTCACATGTGAGTGTCGATAAATATCTTACTTTTAAAGTGAAACCCTTTTAGACAGTTATTATTATCTTTTTTGTAAGTATTTTCAATGGTGAATATTTTTATGTGAAAATATGGCGATACCGTAGTGTGGATATTGTGTAAATAATGCAAAATTTTGTTCCGCGGCGCCGGCACGTTTGACAAATTGCTATTTTTTAACGATAGCTCCCCAAATTAATACGATCAAACCAAGTTTACACTTTTCCAATGCAATTTTTATTGTTTATATAGTTGAGTACATAAAAAAATGTCGTGTGATTGAATATCTTCATAGTGCTTTTTTCGAAGACATGTTCAAGATGTCCCTCTCATCAAAGCCACATGTCTGGCTACCACACGGTTGCAGTGTGCTCATTGCCACCTCGTGTTAAATTTGATCTGTGATTATTGTCATTTACCTTGCTCTGCAAGTTATCTGCATAAGGTGTATATAGTCCTCTTTGTAGTAACGTGTATTATCATACAAAGGGTTGTCAGAATTTCCGTAGGTAGGTGGGGTTAGGTTGTGAAAAAAATTCTAAAACATATGCATAGTTAAAAATACTCGCTGGCCACAGCGCCGTTTTCTGAAAAAATGAGTGTAATATTTACATGTGAGTATGACTTAACATATTTGCTGATGACTAATGTCACTACACTTTTTCTATAACTTCATACTTAAATGTAAGTGAGCCCATGCTTTCTTTTAATAAATTCCCATTCTGTGTTCAATGGTCATTGTCTTCTTTAGGTTATGTGGTAATGTTCTTCAAATATTTTTTTTCTTTTCCTTTGCCCATTTGAGAGTACCCCATTACCTAAGTGATATCAAGTAAGTGTTATTTTAAAATGCAATCATTTATTGACCCAGATAAAATAGAAAGTTACTATTATACATTTAAAAATTTTAGAAAGACCACATGTTGACATGTCATAGGTAAATTAACTATTATAAGTGCCTTAGTAAGTTAGGTTATAAATTTATGATAATTAGCTATACATTTCATATTTTCATATAATAATATAAAAAGGTTATATAGCCATATGGTATTATTTTTCAGGTCTTCTCATATGTTACTCATGCATTTGAAGGTTATAATAAGACTATATTTGAAGTAAAAATTAAAAAATAACTTCATTTTAAAGAGTATACAAATTAACTTGTTTTTTATTTAAATTTTGCAATTTTTATACTATTTTATGCTCAAAGTATTCTGTTTGTCTCATTATCTGATCTACTTTAATTGTGAATTTATTCAATTTTGATTTTATATAATTTTACTATATACAGTTACTTCCTATGGTTTTAACATAATATAATACACTGTCATTTCTTTTTATCTGCATGATGTAGATACATGTAAAATAGATATATGGAAATTAGTACCTATTAGCAAGTACCAATATATATATATATCAAGGGAAGGAAAAGTAAAAATGACATCATATACTATTTATGAATGAATGCGAGCTAAACAAAAAATTATGAATGATAAATGTCACAAATAAGTAGTTTTATAGAAACAAAGGATTTGCAAACAATCAATTCCTATGTATAATTACACTTCAATATTTTCTTCATAATTATTTATAATGTTTAAATTTTCCCAATATAATTTGATTGTAGTGACGATTTTAGCTCAATGGTCAACATTTGGTTCCTGATGTAATCTAAGTTGGGTTAACTTAAATAAATTACAATGATTTAATACATTTATATAATATATATTATTACAATTTGCATTACAATATAACTTATGAATAAGTATTATTGTGATGCAAATTTGTGATTTAATTTTTTGTGACATCTGCTATCTTATGATTTATTACATAATTTTTTTTTTTTGTTAAGCTGTTAATTGACCTCATACAATATTAATGATAGGATTATCTTTTTTACTAAATCTTAAATAGCTGAATGAATTTGAATTACATGGACCATATTGAAGATTAACATATGGGTTAATTTAGAAAGTTCATCCGAGTAAAGCCACAAGATATTGTTAGTTTTTAAAAAAAGGATGGCAGCTAAACTGAAGTGGGAGTTTGCCGGATATATAACTAGAATACACTCAGATAAATAGATCATACTCCTTATGTTTTAATTACTGATGTTGCGATAGACTGTAGTATAGGCGGATCCAAGATTTTTCCATCATTCATGCAGGATCCAGCTTTCATGCAGGAAGGGCATGGTCCAAACAACCTTTAAATAGAGACATGATACAAAAATAAGGTGTTTGTCTAGCATACTAAAAAAAATTACTAGAAGTGTTGATCGAAAGTATTGTCTTTCAGGCTTTTCAAAAATTTTAATGACACCTAAAATTTGATTAGATAAGGCAAATTACAAAATGAATCTGCTTACTGATAAAATAATCAACAGCTTAATTGTCTTTGTAATTTCTACATGTTATTAACTTATAACTGTAGGTATTTTTTTTCTGTAGCTTTTATAAACACTGATCTAAAGATACTGGCTGTTGTCATGTTAAAAATACTTTGTAATAACATGATTATTATGTTTACTTCCATTAACTACAACTATTTACAATAACTAGCTAGCTAGCTGTCATTGTATGCTAGCTAGTGACCTGCCCTGACTTCGCCTGGTTCCTTTTTTAAATATAGACTAATGATATAGTTTTCTATAGGCGAAATAATAAAATGGTTTAGGTATTTTTTCTTTTTAGTAGTCAAAGAAAGCAGTCAAATCTTTCCTGTTTATAATGTTGGTTTTGATAATTATGAATTTATAATGTGTTGCCAAGCAAATTAAGCTAGGTAAAGTACTTTGTGTATGCTTCTGCTGTGGAGAAATAAGTACAGAATCCAGGATTAATTATAATCTAGACCTAAACAATCAGCTGATCTACATACTTGAATAATAATTTTTTTTATTGCCCACATATAAGATTATAAAACATTAAAATAAATTTAATGATAACACCTCTCTATTCTTAATTTTGTAGTATTGTTAAGTCATATTGAATAAGTATAGCCATTTTAACTATAGTCACATAATTATTTATTTAATTAAATGTATTTTAGAGACACAATTGGGTTCAAACTTGAATTCTGTGAATGAAATCACCCAAGCATTTTTCTAGTATTGGAATGTTTTTGATTTCATATTTTGTTTCATTTTGTAAGTGCAGATTCAAATGCCCGTTACATTGTGTCTGTGAGTAATTAATCACTATAAATCAAATCGTATGGCAGTTTACAGCACGTAAACACTTTCAGTCGTTCATAGGTCATTGACCTCATGTCAATAACCTATGTGCTAATTTTTTACCCACTATACATTTTTGTGAACAGTTAATGCCAATAATTTGGTTAGACACTTAGAAGGTCTTCTGTCCATTCATAATGTTCCTCTGTTTATTTTAGACATTATTTAGTTTCATATTAATTTTCTTTGTTTTACTTCTATTTTATAACAGCATTTTTTTTTTTTTTTTTATTAACTATAATACTTTCTGTGTGTAGTAAATATCGTTTTCTAACCTTTCGTAGAATGTGAATGATCACGTGCTCCATAAATAAAAAAAGGTTCATTAATTCTATATTTCAACCCATATTACTTTGCGTATGAAGTTGTTTAGTTTCTCGAATATTAATGTTGACTATTGATCCTGTGTAAGTATACCTACTGGTATTTCTAACTACTTGCCTAAATAGATTTTGTTTCCAAATTCAAAAATTAACGGACACATAAAGACTTCTCTTTTTTATACCTTTTAGAGTGTATTTTTTTTTTTTTTATGTAAGTAGTGAGTAATAGGCCGCAATATTGAAGAAATTGGATGAAGGACTTGGCTTTTTAGGAAGAAATACCTATTGGTGCTTACTGTTTTTTGGAAGGTTTCGATATCAAATCGTGTCGTAGAAATATTGCGTCTTTTAGTCCATTTTACAATGTGGTTTCGAAAGTCTTGTCATCTCTTCTATATATGAGTCATCTTTGTAAATTGAAGGTTTAAAGTTAATTTTTATAATTAAACTTCAATATCAGATTAACGACCAGTTTAACGGACGTATTATTTTTAGTTTACAAAAGAATATCTTTATTTCAGATAAAATGTTGTTTTTTCTTTATGGATGATAATGAAATGTTAACCCCGCGTGCGAAGATTACGATGGCTGGATACCAGTCAGGCATAATAAGGTGATGATGAATTCAGAACGACAATGGTGTTCATCCATGGTCGCGTTTACAAGTTATATTACCAGCAATGAGACCTCCAGTTCCCGCCACTAATAATCCCCTCGCCTAAATTATTAGGTAACATTTTTAACAATTGAAGAACTAACAAATCCAATATCTAAAATCAACAGATCACTCCTGACCGTAATTACACTCGGCACATAACAAAATGGGTGACATTGAAGACACACACTTCGAGACCGGGGACTCCGGTGCTTCGGCCACCTTCCCCATGCAGTGCTCCGCCCTGCGTAAGAACGGTTTCGTCATGCTGAAGGGTCGCCCGTGCAAGATTGTCGAGATGTCCACCTCAAAGACTGGGAAACACGGCCACGCTAAAGTACACTTGGTCGGAATTGATATTTTCAATGGCAAGAAGTGAGTATGATTATTTATCTATTACGCAATATCAATTTAAGCAAATAGGTATATTAATAGCAATTATTTTTAGGATTTTAAATTCATTTTATTATTACTTACAAGTACACTTATATTATTATTTTTTTATTTTAATCAAAAAATATTGTAACTCTACCATCCATCGCAAAAATTTTATCAGTATTCAAATTTAAACTGTTTGATTCCATTCTATGAAATAGTCTTTAATTATAGACTCATTATTTCAAATTAATACAATGATACTTTAGGATTCTTATTTTTATTGTTACTAATTCAAATGTAGAATTCGCCGAAATACCTGTTCGGATTTCGAATTTCACGAAAAACCTTTTAAGTTAATGTCGATAAAACAGTTCTGTGATTACTTATCTGTATCTTGTAGGATGATAACTATTTTACGAGCCCATAGAGTCGCGACTGCAGTTTTCATACTGTTGCCGTGCTGAGGGTACTCGAAAATTGAACTAGGCCTGACTATGCGTCTCATTACACGACTGTGTTTTGGGATCACCGTACAAGGGCACAAGTTAAATTAGATTCTGAACATTAGTATATCTACTACTTCGTTACTTGAAAAACCAATAGTTGATTGGAAAGTTCTTAAATGGTGACCACCGTGACTCTGTACTATTTCCTGTGATACTCGACCCTTATTAACTCAAAATTATACCATATGACCTGGCTAGCATGATCATAGTAGCCTCTATCCTCTTTATGGGGAAAAACTTGTGTCCAACAGTAGGATACTAATGGAGTATTAATAAATATCAAAATGTCCTGCCCTCTATATATCATGTCTGCCCTTAATGAATTAATTTTCAACTGACTTAAAAAATAAGGAGGGTTCTTAACTCAGTTATATATTTTTTTTTATTTGAAATTGAATTTTTTTTTTTATCTGAACAGATTCTAACAGTTTGGTTTCATAGATTTTTTTCAAAATATGTTCATACATACATACATATCTGTCACGCCTGTCTCTCATTAGGGTAGGCAGAAACAATGGAATGCCAAATGCTTCGATTCAAACAAATCTCTTTCGCTTCTTCCACAAGTGTTCACTAGTTTTTAAATTAAAATAACATTATACATGTTAAGAATAAATGTTTATTAGGTCAGCTGGTTTAATATAAAATCGCCTTGTTCTCCAGATATGAAGATATCTGCCCATCCACTCACAACATGGACGTGCCCCACGTGAAACGCGAGGACTACCAGCTCACTGACATATCTGACGACGGCTACCTCACTCTCATGGCTGACAATGGTGATTTGCGTGAGGACTTGAAGATACCAGACGGCGACCTTGGCACCCAGCTGCGCTCCGACTTCGACAGCGGCAAGGAGTTGTTGGTGAGTTTATAGTTTAATCTTGCACTAAAATTCTGGCGCTGTATACCTCGATCACAGGCATGTATGTACTTTTAGACATGTTATTGCTCATAGATGGAAGTTTTGCTTCTGTCCCACCAGTGCCCCCTTAGAAAAACCCATGAGCTCGATTCTTATAAAACAAACTGTTCAATATTTAATATCTAGAACAGGGTCTCCTAAACTTTTAATATAATGGAACACCCACCAAATACCTTTTATATTATGGAATCCCATATCAAACTATTACAAATTAAAAACAATGTAATTTAAATAAGAACAAAAGCTTTTATTAGAAATATTTTAAAAGTATAACACTTTATAGTTTCCTTTAATTTTTAATGTGAAGAATGAAATTGTTTCACTGTATAAATAATTATGCGGAACCCTGATGATTTACGGAACCCACCTTAGTAATCGCTAATCTATAAGTTAAGTAGACATTCTATAGACTTCTTGTCCTAAGTTTGTAGTGGCTTATTAAAGGTGGATAAACAAATTTTAATTATGTAAATAAAATTAAGTAATAAAAATTAATATATTTTAAGAAAATGGTACAATGGCATTGTGTTTCAACCGTGAAGCAGTTGTGTTTGCATGACTGTTTCGGTTTGAAGGGTGGGATATGGCGTGAATTTACTGAGTACAGAGGAATAACATCCGAGTCCTCAGGAATGGCAACGCACGGGGGGTATCATGGGCAAAACAGTATACTCTGTTATGTCTATGGTACTGCTCATATCTATAGGCGACAGTTACCACTTTCCATCAGGTGGGCCGTCAGCTTGTTTGCCATTCTAAGTTGTATAAAAAAAATGTTTAAATGACTGGATTCCTTTCAAGTATAAGAATACCGGTCACAACGATATTGAATCGCTACAATACCACTTAGTTATAGTAATACCACTGACCTAATAAACCAATAGTCACTTACCACCAGGTGAGCCGCATGCTCGTTTGCCCCCTGTGTTGTAAAAAAAAAAAAAAAAACATTGTGATTTTTCGTTGTCGAGCTTACAAAGTGCCATTTTACCCTTCATAATACAATAACGCATTATTACCATAGAGCAGGCGCAGATAAGAGATGGTGGCTATTACCGTTATCTTATCCGGAAAAGACATAACAATTTCTACTTTCGAGTATAGAGTCTCCGACACGTTACCTTAGTGTGTTGGTGCTAAATTCACTCGTAGATTATTTTCTCGTCCTTCAACCTGGGCTCTTGCCATCATCAGCCGTATGGAACCATGGGTTTTGAGTACATTCATAAACATTTGAAAATGTTCTAAAATAAAAAAAAAAAAACAAGAAACCAATTAATAGTCTAAAATAACCACTTTGGTCATACACCTAAGACGAGATTCACTTTTATAATTTACTAGACTGTATTCTATCTATAAAAAGTATTTTACTCACATATCTGCAATTAATATAATATAGGATTGAATGACATTTTAGACTGAATAAAGAATAAAAATTAAATATTATTAGATTATCACTAGGTTATGTATTACTATAAACTGTTTTACAAATATGTCACTAGCTTTTTAAATTAATTCATATAAAACGTTAACTGTCCACTGCTGAACATAAGCCTTCCCCATAAAGGGAGTTTTGCCAGTAGTTGCCGTGCTTGGCAGGCGAGTAGGCGGCGGTAGTCACTTACCATCAGATGAGCCGCATGCTCGTTTGCCCCCTGTGTTGTAAAAAAAAAGAAAGAGTTGGCAGCCACAGTTAGGCTTTTAGAGATGTTTTAAGAAGGACGCTGCTTTCCATCACTCCTCCATTAAGTTCCTTTAGTCGCCTTTTACTACATTCACAGGAAAGAAAGGGGTAGCCTATTCAATGCTGGGACCACACGGACTTAAATTGATTGCATGTATAAAAACCTTTTTTAATGTGTTATATATATGACAGCATAATAAGAATTTTACACGAATCGATTTCCTATGACGAATGCCTCTCACTTCAAATCAATACATCCTGGCGGACTCAATTATGCCATAAACAATCGTCAACTGCCTCCGTTATTAAACGTTTAATACAAAGTAACATAATATCGTAGTTACAGTACATAAAACCATTAAAATTATCTAATATTTCTCAAAATTGTTTGTCGTTTTTCAACTCATGTTCTTTAGGAAAAATATTTAGTCTTACTAAAAACAAGCCAATGATTTCAATAAACTAGTTTTATTTTTTACTATATTTTGCTAGCAATTCTTAGGAATACATTTTGGAAATATAAACAGACAACTTCCAGATAGTATAAATTGTTACAAAAATAATGAGAAAACGTACACCAGATTTTAAGTTGGACCTTCAGCAACACAAATGTGGACGTAGCCTCCAATTAAATGTACTCATAGTAATTTTTAACGTGATTTTGGAACAGATAAACTAAAATTTAAAAAAGAATTTCGACTTCTAAATTTTAACAAATCTATAAACGAGGAAAGTTTGTGTACACACACAAGAAATTCTTCAAATATTTCCGGCGTAAAAGGATTTTCAATTACAACTAACACTAACTCGAATGCATGATAACTCACAGGTCTATCTTGTTTTCTTATAAATGTGACATTTTTTCTTTCATATCTTTTGTGATAAACTGATAACAGATACATAACTTTATCGGGACATTGACTTTATAGATAACGTGTCTATTTCTCTCATTTCTTTGGCAGTTGAATAAAAACTATAGTGTAACATTGACATTATTAAGCCAGATTCACACTATAGTGCTGGTTCCAGTTCTGGCAAGTTATAATTAAATTGTGTGCGCGCCATTTCTCAAAAATTTTCTCTTAACCTAATATTTTAATTTGGTAATTTCGCTAAATGACTGTTTTATGGCCCATAAATCATAATCATAAACTAAAATCATAATAATCTTTACTTAAATCTATTACAAAATTAGTTCATATTGGTCTTTACAATAAAGAGTTTGCTGTGACATCAAATTGGAATTTTAAGGTTAAGGTAAATAGGTTAAGAGAAACTGCGTCTTAGAATCGACCCGTATTGTTTCTTACGTAATTATTCTTTACCAAATCGATATCGAACCATGACCGGCATTAAAGTGTAAATTTAGCTTCAAAAGCTTGACCGTGTGGTCCTAACATAGAATGGGCCACCCCTTCCTTTCCCTTGGGTGTAGTAAGAGGCGACTAAAGGAATTTAATGGTTGATTCGAATGGGCAGAAACGTTCCTCTTAAAACGCCTCCGAACCCTAACCGCGGTTGCTAACCCTCCTGCCAAGCATGGCAACAAGCATTTAACAGCTAAAATGTATGATAAGGTATGGTAGCTTCAAGGGGCATTTAGAAATGAAAATATTTGCCTTATAAACATTACAAGGTAAAAACCGACGTCAACTAATCATAACTGGACGGAATCCAACAAAAAATGCAGAGTAAAAAAGCGAGTCCACGTCGGTCTTCGATTAAGTAAATTTATCCTTGCTTATTTGTGTATTATTGTACGCATGAAAATGTCGTATTGCGGCAAATTTAATATTTCTACTAATGTTATAAATGTGTGAGTTTCTAAAAATGTTTATTTATTACTCAAACATGCAATGGCTGAAAGATTTAAATTTCTTTTTTTTGTAACGGTCACTAAAGTGGTAACTGTCGCCTATAGACATGAGCAGTACCATGGACATAACAGAGTATACTGTTTCGCTCATGATACCCCCATGCGTTGCCATTCCTGAGGACTCAGGTGTTATTCCTCTATACCCTGTAAATTCACGCCATATCCCACCCTTCAAACCGAAACACAGCCATACACAACTGCTTCACGGTTGAAACACGAATGGGACAGAGGTACCCAAGCAATCGACTTTTGTATAAATTTTTTTACACATATGGTCTATCATATATACTAGATTAAAATAAAATTGTGTTCCACAAAAAAACTTCAGTTGCGGCAACATTATTTATTTTGATTTAAAAACTAGAATCAAATGTCTATGGGACCAATCTCTTTCTTTAGAAAAAAAAAAATCACTTTTCCAATTCAGTTCACAACAACTGGAGTTATAAGGTAACAAACATTAAAAAAAAATATAACCAGCTTGGTAGCCTCCTTTTTGAAGTTGGTTGAAAATATTGTTTGTTGTCGTATTTTAAGTGTTTTTTTTTTTTTTTTTTTTAGGAAAAATGTACTATTTAAAGTAAGGTTTAATTTAATTTCAGTAAAAGTACCTTTTACTTTTTGGAAAGAATCTGAATATAGCTACTGCTAGTGATTAGTACATTGTATACTTACCCGATTGTTTTCCTCTATTAAATTTTATATCTTCTTTTTATGTTTATTGCTTATATTGACTGGTAGATGACGCCATATAGTGTTAATTAAGTCCGCCTTTTACACTGTCTAGGTGTGTTAAAGTTTAATAAATAAATTGCAGTTATTAATTGTTCAATTATATTAACATAAAATTTTCTTTGTTACAGTGCACCGTGCTGAAATCTTGCGGCGAGGAGTGTGTAATCGCGGTTAAGGCAAACACGGCTCTCGACAAATAAACCAACTCAGCATTTATAGGGAGTAACAAGCGTATAATTTTTTTACAATCAAAACTCTTACATAAATGTAAAACATAATATTATGTATAATTTAACGTAAAATATTGTGGTTTGGCGCGGAGCTCGCGATTAACTCTCTGAACGTTAGCTGTTTCCCATATTATATTAGCAATAATCACGGCAATCGTGAAGACAATACGGTATTGTTGTAAGAATGCCATATCTAGGGGCGTGGTCACTAACTACCAAGTCCCTAGTTCTTATACTAAAAATCTTACCGGCCCTCTCGCTCTGTCACAAATGAGAGGACCTGATAGATTCTTAGTACAAGACCCGCTGGCCGGCCGGCATTGTTACCCCGACTGTACGATTATTGCACATAAATGAAATATTGTAACCTATGAAATGTTAACCCGAAAGCGAATATAATGTCACGCATATTAATTTATTTATATTAAGTGTAATACGAATCCATGTTAAAGAGCGCCAGTGACTTGCAATACCACCTCTAAGTGGTAATACGATCCACAGCAAACGGTCGTAGTATCGCTGGTACGAGTACGGAATGCGAGGTGCACTGGCCCTCTTAATCTCGGGTGCGGGACGGTCAAGCGTCCGTGGCCGGTGGCCGGTGTCCAGCGTCCGGCAACGCTGCAGCGCCGGGACGAGAGTGTAAGAGTGCCGCGCGGAAACTTCACGTTTGTTTTGTTTTGTTTGTTCTCTTTTCGCTTAACGTCTACACAACGTCAACGTTACGTTGCGCTCCGCGAGTCGCCGAACATTGTTGATAGATATCGGTATAAACTCCGTGTGGTGTAGTTGGATAATAAATGTTTTATAGTGGTTTGTAATCTGACGAAAAGATGGACGCAAACTTGAAGTTATTACCATATTTTAATGCTAAATTAATTGATACATATAAAAATCAAGAAAACAAACAAAAAAAAAATAGAAATAAAGAAAATTCTTGAATGTGGTGTGTGATTGATTAGTCCTCTTTGGGGCACTGTCATTTATTTGACGCGCTCCTGTGCTGCCGCGAGCGGGAACGCTCGCCGCGCCCGCTTAGGCATTATATCCCTTTGTGTAACACTTGCCATCTGTTCAAATAGACATGTTCTTTGCCCAGAGCCCGAAGTTGAAATAAAAAGAATTACATTACTCCTGTTTGAATTTTTATACGGAAAAAAGAACAAGCCCCTAGCAAGAAGTCACGTGAATGTAAATTTGTCGTTTACTTTTTCGTACTTACCTGGTGGTGCTTAAATATAATAAGTGGTTGATACCACTACAAAACGTACTTATTAGACTCCTTTGTGAAATAAATAAATACCTACAAAATAGTAGTAATATATAATTTTACTTTTCTAATTTGCATATTACTCTGTTTCTCTAACGTCAGTCCTAATGACTCAACGCATGAGATTAAATATTGTTTTATTGAAGTTAACATATCGGCAATGCTGCCTTAGTGTATCAATTCATTTGTTATATGTTTTATTTTGCTGTAATTATAGTTCAATTCAGTTATACAACCTATTTTATGACCTTATGACAGAAAAAAACCACGAACTGCATAGTCCTCAAGGAAAATTGGTAATTACTATTAATTTACCAAAAATTTTGTTAGGAATCCTTTGACGTGTCCTTAGTATGTATATTTTGGTCGCCCTTGACGTGCTTTTATTTCAACTTCACTCAGGGTACTAACCACTTCGACTATCACTGTCTGATGGTATACTTATCATTATGTGCAAAATTAATGAAGACTGAATGGACTGTCATTTGAAAATATCTTCAGTGAAGACTGACAATGCATTTTGTAGAAGAAATAGTTGATTTTTATAAAGTACGTGTAAAAACAATACTTGGCTTTTTCCGGCCTTTCCTTGCTCTCTTTAATTTGATATTTGAACACATGAAATGTTACACTAAATCGAGTGGCTTAAAATTGCCTATATTCCATAGTTGTGTGTATAATGTTTGTCGTTGGCATTGTAACAGCAAGTGTTGCCAGCAAGGGGCTAGTATCATTCACTTGTATGTCAGTTGGACTATCATTTTTTAACATCAAATTGTCAAAGACGATATGATATACGAAAATTAATTTAAGAATGTAAGGTAAGGCCCTATAGGAGAGATATTTTTTTATGCATTCAAAATTCTTACATCACAGGTTGTAGACTAAAAAATTAGGCTGGTTATATTATAGATAACTGTTTGTTGTCTGTACAATTTTTTTTTTTCGTCTAAATCGCATAATCGTTATTGTTGGTCAAGTTTTTATATTTAGCAGCTTGTAATCAGGTTTTTATTTTATATAAAAAAAAAAAATAAACTAATGTAATGACAACGGGAGGTATAAAAAATAAAATACTTTAGTCAAGACAAAGTAACTTTTCTTTCGGGCCATTTAGGATGTCCTAATGAGGCCTCGGTGGACGATGTAGTAGCCTTCCTTGTTAATCGTAATATCCAAGTCATAGGATAACGGCAGCGCATTAAATGTGAATTTACTTATCCATTTAGAATTAATTACTGGTGCACCATTAAGTCGAATTAGGAATTGATTGCTCCCGTGCACACATGGTCTATTGCGCTTATTATTACCAACTGATATTTTGTAAAACGAGCTATAATATCGGAATGTGCGAACACTTGTCAGCGCGACAGCCACTTGGATATATATATTCTCTAATTGCTTTAATGTCGCCAGTTCGAATATAGCTCGTGCAATATTACTAGTAGCTTTACTTTAAGTGAACTAGATTTGGCGTGACCTTGTGTCTTTGAGATGGACGTCATACTATCCACTCATATTTTATTTAGAAAACTTAAATTATTTTTTTATATTGGGGCGTAGATCAGATAATAACTATGCGACGGTTTTAGTGCTAAAGTTCTGTATATACGTAAGAGTGGAACATTTTAATGGATATTAAGTAATTGCAGTTCTCAACTCGACACATCCAATCTCCGACGTATGTCGTTTTATGTCTATGTGCAAACAGTACCGAATTTAATAAACAACAATGGCCAATAAATAAATGTAAATGCAGTAATAAGTATTTAACAGTCTGTCGAATTAAATCTGTACAAAACGAATCATCGTGGCTTGTGATTTATTCTCTTTTTATCAATATTTAGTTTTGCGTAGCTATTTATTTATACCCTTTACAAATTTTTTTTACTACAAGTAGGTATAACATGAGATAAATTCGCAATCCAGCTATTTCTAAGATTGAAGAAATATCCCCGGAAAAGAATAGATTTAGAATAAAAAATATCTCCTACGATATTTTTTTTTTATTAAACTTCACTTGTGAATTCTAGCTGGATTTCAGATTTAGAAATACGAGCACATATATATATATATATATATATATATATATATATATAGATATATATATATGTGTGTGTGTGTGTGTGTTTCCTCTGTTTAATTATTGTAAAAAACCTATTATTTGTATCAAATTTTAACATAACGTAAAAAGAAGGATAACGGGTGTTAGCATGAACTTAGACAAATTATACCACGAGACTGTATGAGCAATAGTATTCTTCATGTTATTATTAATAACTTAGTGTGCTAAATTTCATTCAAATTAATACAGCTATTTAACCGTGGTTGACATTCCAAATTGAATTAAAAATTACATTTCATACATTTAAACTAAAATTAAATTAAGACCAGTATATTGAAGCTTTAACATAAAAAGTAAGAAAAAATGATTTAATTTTTTTTATAATATTGTAACTGATATTGGCGTGTGGAACGAAGCCTGTGGAATGAAACTCCTTATGTAAGTATGTAGTATTGAGCCACGATTGAAAGAACGTGTTTTACAATGGATTTATCTAAAAATCAATAAAGAAATTTAAGGAGATACCCAGAAATCCAGGATCTAGACGAAGGTGGGTAAAGAATGAAGGCATCTCATTGGCACTACATCGAACGCTACAGAAACTAATTATATTTTTTTTAACCGAGATAACGTATCTTGTGAGACAAACTACCCTGTAACATTGTCTGCATTTGCTTTATACATACTACTCGAACGATAACTTCCTATATAAATATAAACAGCGTCATAAAAGACAATTCTAGTACAAAGCCATTTTTAAAGGTAGTCATGAATTCTTATAAACACAATAGAACCCAAAAGAATGATTTTTAGAATTTTATTTGTACATTTGTGCACGTTAATCTCAGAAACGGCTTAACCGATTTGAATGCGTTTTGATCCACTTAAAATTTGTTTCAATCTGTTCATAAAAAAAGTTATATGAATCTGAAGAATCACATAAAATACTATAAAATATTCGATCAGTGGAATTTTCTGAAACTTTTTATATGTACTGATTTTCGAAAATTCTGTCTACTCGTGCGAAGCAGAGTCAGATCATTAGTATTTAATATGGTAAAAACCCCACAAGACGATTTATAAGACACACAGAACAGATTTAAAAACTATACATATTCCAAAAAACACCGGTGTCAACAAAACCAGCATTAAAACTCGCAACACACTTTCTATGCAGGGACCATACAGCAATAATAATAGGTATTATTGTCCAAGGACCACTTAAACCACTTGTAAAAAGATTCTGTAAAAATAATTAACATCAAACTACAACAGAATGAGACGCCATAATCTGTCGACATGTTCTCATAAGTACGGTAACGAAACCCTATCTATCGATAAATTCTCTCGGATATAGAATGAGACAACAGCGTTTTTTTCAAGCATGCAGCATTAGAAACCCAAATACTCTTGTTAATTTCTTATTAGCCATACATTATAGTTGGTTAGCTTTTGCCCAAATCGCATTTAATTTGGTGTAGTAGATTTTGCGTAATACGGGGACAAACAAACAGACAAAAATTCTAAAAATGATCGTTTTGGCTACTATTATTATACTACTTATTATTGTCCCTTGTATTATTTTTCTTACACATCTATTTACAGACACCATTTAATTACTATATTAAATTTTGGACTTTCATGCTAATTAATACAAAATAAGTAAATTTAACAGTCTTTAATAAATTTAAAACAACTAAAATAAAGGCCTCAACTAAAGGAGCAATATGTTCCAAGTATAAAACGTCTATGCAACATATATATATATATATATACATATCTAAAAGATAATCACTCCAAGATCACCAATGTTCACTCAAATCGTCATCATCAGAACTATCCGATGAAATTTCTATAATTAAAAATGGATCTTCTATATCCACTATAGTGGTTGTGAAGGAGTTACCTAAACTTTCTAACGCCTTCATTATGTCTTCAGTTGCATCACTTGCAACTTCTTTCTTAACACTTCTAGATAGGCTATCACAATTCTCATGATATGCTGACTCGTAATCATTTTTATGCTTGTCTGTGGAAGTTATTTCACTAGTAGTTGTATAACTAATCTCCGTCGATGTCTTTTGAGGGTTTTCTAGAGATTTAACATCCATATTTGCAATAAATTCAGAACTATTTCTATTATTTACATCAATTTCATTAAAAGTTTCAGTAAAATTGTATAATTTATTATCTACTCCTGCTAGAATATCACATGCATTATGTTCAATTTCATTTTTATTCTTTATTGATTCTGTGTTTTCAGATCTCGTATTTATTTGACTTAAATTGTTTTCCACAAATGTTTTTGGATTCAAAGATTCATTTGATTTTATTGAATTGTTTATTTCACTGATGCTTAGTGATGTATCAACAGGCGTGTTGTTTGGATATGATACGTTTTCTTTATTGTTTTCTATATGGGTAGATTCGTTTTCAAAATTTTCTTCTACTATTGTATTATGTTGGTGGATGCTATCAAGTAATTCAGATCTTTCTTCAACATCATTTGTACATACAACATCGGAGTTATCGCTGTCGCTATCGTCTGCCGCCTCTCGAGTGAACGTCGGTAGTAATATACCTGAGCATTTTTCTAACTTAACAAATCTGAAACATTTCAAGTATTATTTTTAATAAACAAACACAAGTATCACATTTATATACTAAATATATATAAAAGTAGTAACCGTCGGGTATAGACATGAGCAGTATCATGGACATACCAGAGTATAGTTTTACCATTCCTGAAGAGTCAGGTGTTATTCCTCTATACCCTGTAAATTCACTGCTATATCCCACTCTTCAAACTAAAACACAGCCATGCAAACAACTGCTTCACGGTAGAAACATGAATAGTGTCCAAGCAAACAACCTTTGTACAAAGTCTCTCTCTGGTAGGTATTGTATTATACTAAGTAGTAAGTGTATTAGGTGTGTATTGTACTTCACAGTTACCCTACAACATGTCTGTGGTTGCGGATTCGAGCTTATGACACGGTGCCATATGCACCGTGCCCAACGGTATTTATTATTATAATTACCTATCCAAGATATCTGACTCTTTCTTTAAAGCTTGTCGCCTATTCTCCTCCAAACGTGCCAAAAGCTGTGGATCCTCATCGGCCGGGTCGTCTTCGAGCTTGCATTTTACCCGACTCGTCATGTCACGCCACTCTCTCTTTTGCCGATTCTGCTGTATCGCAAGACCGCAACGTGTGAATAATATCCTTGCTGAAAAAGAGAAAACGAAAAAGAAAATATTAACTTGGCTCTACAAAAAGAATGTATTAAAATGTCTTCAAGTTCAGCAACACGCATGTGATACCCCTTGTGTTGCAGGTGTCCATAGACTAGTGACCGTTTATGATGGTAAATGATTACTATAGCCTACTGTAGTAGATGGTGACCATTGTGCTATAAAAAATGTCTGACCCGGCAAACAAACAAAAAATACAACTGAATTGAGAAACTTTTTCTTCCAAAATTAGTTAAAAATTAGAAAATATCGCTTGCAGAGTTGTTCACACCATCATATCAGCCCTTAACTGTCTACTGCTGAACATAAGCCTCAACCTTGGAGTTATGCCAGTAGTTGCCACGTTTGGCGGACGGATTGGCAATCGCAGTTAATCTTTGGAGATATTTTAAGTGGGACGCTGCTGCACATCCCTGGCCGAGTTGTTCTTATTTTGAATTAATTTAAAATTCTTTATATAACATGAACGAAACTCTGCTTTACACAAGTAAATGTAAGGTTTAAGTTGCATCGAATTCATAAATAACTCATTTACCTAATATTAAATTACTTCGTTGTCTATAATGTATACAGATAATGGGCAGAGTTCCAGTAAAGGATAAAATATTCCAATAATTTATCTGCCTATTTATAAATAAATTGTTTATTGTTTATTGCCCATTCTTTCGTGCCATAATCTACAAGCCTAACGGACTGCGAGGCAAAAAACTAACTTTTATTATATTTAAAAATATTCCAAATTTTATCTTACTGCAAAAGTGAAATCTTGAAAGGGAGAGCAGATAAAACTAATCCACAAACCTTCATTTAGAATCTGTTTTTCACCCCACCCCCAATTTTCTTTCTTGTTGGCTTCATACACGCAATGGACAACATCGTGAAAGTCCGGAAAGTGTGGGTTTCCATCGCACCCGATATTATCATTTATGAGCTTTTCTAAATTCTTCACGGCTAACTGGGGTCGGTCGGTAACTACTTGGAGTCGTATTTCGCGTCGTTTCACAGCTTCATCCCCCGTCAATGAACACAACTCGCTGTACAATTTGACTATCATAGCTTTCAACCTGGTAAAGGAAGTGTTTTTTTTTAAATAGCACATAACATGTCCCACCTGATGGAAAGTGGTAACCATATAAACATGTACAATACCATGGGCATCACCGAACACTGTGTTGGCCATGGAACTCCTCATGCATTACCATTCCTGAGAACTATGATATTGTAACCCCCTAACAGATGGAGTGACGACCTGAAATGCACTGCAGGGTGTCAGTGGGTGCAGGTGGCTTAGCACCGTTCTTTATGGCAGTCTATGGGGGAGGCTTATGTCCAACAGTGGACAGCTAATGGCTGAAATGATGATGATGATATTATGCATCAGATTAAAATTTCAGTGTGGTCCCGGAATAGAATGTGCTACCCATTTCATCCCTGTGGGTGGCAATTATGGGCAAAACCCCCTCTATGAGGGGGGAAAGGGACTGTTAGTAATGGAGACTGAGAATCCTATTGCTAGCAATATACCCAACCAGGTAGACCTCCTCGTGGTTCCCCCTGAATGGCTAATGGCTGAAATGATGATGATGATATTATGCATCAGATTAAAATTTCAGTGTGATCCCGGCATAGAATGTGCTACCCTTTTTATTTCTGTGAATGGCAATTATTGGCAAACCCCCCCCCCTATGAAGGAGGTCTATGTTCACTAGTAGAAAGTTAATGGCTGATATGACGATGATCAAATAAAATTATTAAATTATATAGATAAAGGTACAGAGAAATGGCGCCACAGAATTGACCCTAATATCTTCTGTTTAAATTTTCATTTATAAATGTTTTATTGAAACAAACCATAGTTGTTATAATGGCTAAGATGTTTATCATCATCATCTTAGCCATTATCTATCTAAAGTCTTTATTCCATTATTCGATTGCTTGGGTACCTCTGTCCCATTCGTGTTTCAACCGTAAAGCAGTTGTATTTGCATGGCTGTGTTTCAGTTTGAAGGGTGGGATATGTCGTTAATTTACTGGGTACGGAGGAATAACACCCGAGTCCTCAGGAATGGCAACGCAAGGGGGGTATCATGGGTGAAACAGTATACTATGTTATGTCCATGGTACTACTCATGTCTATAGGCGACGGTTACCACTTTCCATCAGGTGGGCCGTCAGCTTGTTTGCCATTCTAAGTTGTATAAAAAAAAATTGCTTACCTACTGTATATTGGTATTGTAACAATAAAAATTATCTGTGACTCAACCAATTAAACAATTGTTATTTTCTATATAACAACTATATCTAGATATACTTACTGATCACACTGTATATAAGGTGAGAATATAGTATTATCTTCTACTTCCAATTGTTCTAATTTTTCAATATCATTTTTTAAAACTTTTATTCTCTCCTCAATTTCTTTTATTCGTTTCATATTTTGATCTATTGGCTCTACATCACATTGCACATCTTTATGGGCTACTAATAAACTATTGTTATCAATATGAGTACCATATAAAGCTAAATCACAAGTTTCTTTACTAATATCTCTTGTTGCATATGTTAAATTCTGAGCATCATTTGGCACTACATCATTATTCTTAACATTGGTATTCAAAGTAACCTCTTTTGAGTAAACAGATGTACCATTAACATAACTAGATTGTATTTCACTTATATTGTTGTTAAAATTATTATTTTTTCTGATAATGTCTCCATTATCTATTACTCTACCATCATCAACTTCTTCATCCATCAAATCAACATCAATTTGATTTATATTTAAGTTCATGGCTGGAACCTCTATTTCAATATAGTTACTTTTGTCAATGTTGTCAAGTTTTCGTTTTTTTGACTTGTTTTGAGAATTCTTATGTTTTATTCGTTTCTTTTTCTTGCTTGAATCTAAATTATCTAAAAATATAATGTTGGATTATTAATCTGTTGTTCAAATGTTTATAAAAATTAACTGCTTCCTTAAAATTATTTATTTTTGAACTAGTATTTATAACAATTATGTTTCAAAGAAACGGCCTCATTACAGATTATTAATCCATATTTATAATAAAACTGTAAGGAGACCGTTTCTTGTTTTTGCCAAATTTGTTACTTTAAGTATATAATATCATTAAATTACCTTCTAAATCATTTGATAATGTAATTAACTCTACTTTTTTTCTAGTTTTGTGACATTTCATAATTTCACACAAATCCTTAACATGAGAGAATTTATGATCAGGATCTGTTTCTAATAGATCTATCTTTCTATCCAACAACCTATTAAATTCGGGTGATTTTTTGTATTTCTCATCTGTTTCCTTATATCTTCTTAACAGTATTTTATTTATTACCCTTAGCATACCATGTGTATCCTCTAAATCCAGACATTTTTCAATGAACTCTGCCAGTTTTTTATTTTCATAAAATATACTATCAAATGTAGTAAGAATTTCATTAGTATCACATTTTTCTGTTTCAACATCTATGATTTCAATATCATCATCCACAAATCCTCTAACATTTTGTTTATTTTCCGATACATAAATAACATCATCTGTTACCTTGTCTTCATCTATTATTATTGTTTCAACCACTTTATCTCTTACGTCAGATACTGAGGTAGTTTCAACAACCTGTAAATAAAAACATACATGGCAGTTAATAGTAGTAATTTTTTTTTTTTGTAAGAAAATAATAAAAATTTGATAATTTGACTACATAGAGCTAACTATTAATTAAAGTTTATTTGTTACTAGAGAGCAATACACTCTTAGATAGCATAAATTACACATTCAATATTGAGAAAAAAAATTAAAATAATATTCATTTGCACAATAAACAGTTTTGTAAAGTTTTATACATAAGCTACACCTATTTCTTCCATAATATAGGGGGCAAACGAGCTTGCAGTTTGGCTGATAGTAATTAACTACCACTGGCTACAAGCACTCACAACACTGGAAGAAGAGGGGAAAGGGATTGTTAGTAATGGAGATCAAATAGCCCCATTACTAGCAATATACCATATCAGGTCGACCTTCACATGGTTCCCCTGAAAACCAACCATCAAATTAATTCATCACGATGGACTAACTGACCCATTAATCATCTATCACTGGTGCCCCACCATTGTATACCGATAGGGCAGATGGGGTTACCATACCATTATCACCCATTAAAAAACACTGGAAGAAAAAAAGGTTTGCAGCTAGCTTTTTAAAATGAAATAGGTTCCTTTCTTGAAGGTTACAATTACATATGCTTTCGCTATTATGAAGCAGTTAATAATCAGTTCTTAGCATATGTAAAGCTTTAGCTTTCAAAGAAACTCCTCTAAGGGAAAAGAACATAATTAGAGATAAGAAATAGCAGACTGATAAATTTCTGTAAATTATTAACATTATAATAATAAGTACCTAGCTGTTACTGCAATGTGTATTTATTTTTCTTTTTATATCTCTATTATTAATTTAAAATATTTTGCATACCAGCCTGTGGTGCAACATGCTTGTATTTCATTATTATTATATTATATTTTAGTAAGAAGTAGGAATTATTAATAATGGGGACTAGTATCAATAGCTAGCAATTTTTTTTTTGATGGGTGAAAATGGTATGGTAACTCCGCCTGCGCTAATGGGATAGGCTAACGGAACACCAGTAAAAGGTGATCGATGAGAATGAAAGCAGGCCAGTTAGCCCATCATGATGAATTCATGAGGAATTAACCATGATAGTTTCCAGGGGAAACAACAAGGAGGTCGACCTGGTTGGGTATATTGCTAGCAATGGGATTTTTAGTCTCTATTACTAACAATCCCTTTCCCCCCAATAGCTAGCAATAAGATAAACCTCTAGATAATCTTCCCTAAAAACCCTAATGGTTAATCTTGATAAATTTGTCACAATGGACTGTCTTCCCTTAGGAGGAAAACGACTGTTGGTAATAAGGACTAACAGTCACATTGCTATCAATACATGAGTCAAGTCGACCTCCACATGGTGCCCCTTGGAAACCATTGTGCTAAATTTCAGGCATATTCATCACAATGGCCTAACTTGCCTGGCTTTTCACACTCACCTTTCATCCCTCACGGGTGTCTCTCAAGATGAGATTATCATTCCTTTATCATTCATTAAAAAAATTCTTCACTTTATCCCTACCAAATGGCAAACAAGCTGATGGCCTACCTGATAAAAAGTGGTAACTGTCGCCTATAGACATGAGCAATATCATGGACATAACAGAGTATACTGTTCCGCCCATGATACCACCCATGTGTTGCCAGCCATTCCTGAGAACTCCGCCGCTGTTATTCCTCTGTACCCTGTAAATTCACTACCGTATCCCACCCCTCAAACCGAAACATGTAAACAACTGCTTCGCAGTAAAAACACGAATGGGACAGAGGTATTCAAGTAAACGACTTTTGTACACAGTATCCCTCTGGTTACATACTCATTTCATTTTCATCCCATTAAAAAAAAATAAAAGATTAAAAAATTTTCCAAAAAAATCTAAATAGATACCTCAACGCTGCCTGGATCATCATTAATTATTACAATATCTGCACTCATTGTTGCAAAAATATTTTTAAACCATAGACGACTTTATAATATAAATGTAAAATAAAGTAATTAATGGACATTTTTTATTACAATAGAAAACTATAGTTTAATAAATTTCATTTCAAATAAAAATACGATGCAACACCAATGAGTGTATATTAAAAACAAGGAATGCATATTTCTTTGTGGGCCATGGCGAGCCACAATATAGTAGATCATTTGTTTAATCACTGTGTTCATTTGAGAAATTGGACATTGACATTTGACAGTCCTAGCAGCTGTAAATATGTCAAATATAATCTGTTTACATTTTGTTTAATGTTCAGTATAGGTTGTAATCAAAATTAATATGTAAAAAGTAAACGATAACTAATGAGTTTGTTATTTTATATTTTTTTTTTTATAGATGATAATGGAATAGTAACCTCGCCTGCGCTATCGGTATACGTTGACTGGATACCAGTGATAGATGATAGGTGAGGATGAAAGCAGCTCTTTTAGCATCGTGACAAATTCAATAAGAATTAACCACGATGGTTTTCCCATTACTAACAATCCCTTTCCCCCCCTTCTTCCAGTGTTGTGGGTGCTTGTCTTTTACCGTCTATTTCATTAAAAGTGCCCAGAAAAACTTCATTCCCTTATTCCACCTTCCCGTTTCCGGTGTCGCATAACGAGAATGGACCAACAACTACATCTGTACACGATAGTCCGCTATATGGAATATATAGAAAAAGGAATTGTTAGTAATGGGGTCTACCAGCCCCATTGCTAACAATCAGGTCGACTTTCATGCAGTTCCCCCTGAAAAGTATTGTTATTAATTCTTGTGGAATTCGATACGACGGACAAACTGACCTGTTTTTATCCTCACCTGTCATCCACTCACATCCTGCTAGCGTACAGATAGCACAGAAGGGTTACTGTTTCATTATTACTCATTAAAAGTAAGTTTGCCAACTTTTACGTGAACCGTACCGTAAAAATGTAGAATGACCTTTCCTGTGCCATCTTTCCTTCACCTATAATACCTCGGATCCTTCAAACATAACATAAAAAACAATTAATGTGCCGGCAGTGTGCGGTCTAGTATTGTATTATATTATCTGTGGTCAACCATATAGAGTAAATAATTCTTTTTTCGGTTAATAGTATTCATGGACCATATAGTTTCTGTGTTCGCTCATAATGCTTTGATCAGACATGTCGTGATTTAATAAAAAAATGCTTTCACGTACTTGTGTATTTCTGATAGTATCTATTATTATACAGGTTGGAAGGGACAGGTTGACGAAAACGAAAACAACTAATTCAGATGAATAATTTGAATAAGTTGGCAGCTAGTTTTACCACCGGCAATACACTACAGCCATATAAGTAACGATTCTTAATTATATAGCTGTAGTGCAATATATTTGAAATTATATGATCCGCACGACACTTGATACTTACAACGCGTGATTAATAGAGCTTCTTCGTAGATAGTTTTGTCTTGTGACGTTTACTTTATACGGCTGATTCCGCGCGTTGCGATAGGATTTTAATAAGTGTTACATTATTTTTTTTTTTTGGGTGTTTTATAGTATTTTTATAGAATTTCCATTGGTTTTCAGTTTAAAATAATGGTCTGAATTCACTGTTTCAGTTTTTGCCAATCTGTCCCTTGCACCTGTATATTTAAAAAACGAGAACTACATCTTTTATCTAGATATACTTACGAGCTGAATAAAAACAGTGAATACTCTGGAAAACGTGCTGATTGGTTTTGCCTACTTGTATTCATAGTTAGTAAAATTCAAAATACTTATATTTTTTAAAAAGCATTAATCTCGCTTGTCTATTTAATACACTTATTCAAGTTATTAACATAATCTGTTGAATATCCTTTACATATTATCATGTTGACTTAAACTAAATTAAAGAACTAAAATGGGGAAAGTAATTTTAAGTATTATTTATTCTATTATAAATGCGAACAATCGGCGCATTTATTGCCTTATACCACGTATACTTAAAAATGTGTAAAATTAAAATTAACTACTCTGGATTTTTGTATTTAGAAATAAAAAAAGAAACGATAGTTACTCAGATAAATATTTATTTAGAGAGGCCAGTTAATAAAAACTGTCGATTGTGAAATACAAGCAACGACTTATATTGGGCTGTTGCTTCAATAATAATTAATCTTACATAATTCCTTAATTTAAAAAATACGCATCTTTAATTTACAATATAAAAAATAAGCAATAAAAATGCAATTCGTAAATAATAAGATGGATGACTTGGGTGAATTGTTTTTACAACGTGATTATTTTACAATATTTTAATAACTCTACACACGTTCACAGAATTCGGGAATCGTTTTCATTACAAGACTAAAATATAGAAATATACTGTTATTCTTCAAAGCACCACAGAGGTTGCATTGATCACTAAATCTAAGGAATAGAATTTTCAATACAATCTCAAATACATCTTCACTTGTCTAATGTCTGTATAAAAAACATACAAAAGTTTTCATGTTTCAAACATTAGGAGATCTGCACAGTCGATAGTTATTAGCTAGAATTGAAGAAAAAACACTATTCGCGTGAACCAAAGATAAGACATGGACTTTTATGTACAATTATATACTTTATACATTGTTGTTTACAGATAATAATTAACATTTTATTCTCTAAAAAGATAAATACACACACACATACATTAATTATTAATGTTCGACTAGATGTTCAGTAGACACATTAAAAATAGTATATTTGAATTTAGAACGCAAAATTACGAGAAATTAAGCCCTACCGATTGCAATAATTCAAAAAGTCGGTTCGAAAATGGCGACCCAACTGTGTAATATATCCACAAAACATGAGACGTATTGGAAAACTCATTCTGTTGGAAATCAGCTAGAAAAATTCTCTCCATCTACACACTCCTCTAAGAAAACTTTTGATATTTTTTTTTATTAGACTATCGACCGTGATCATTAAAAAAATCATTAATTGGTGGCGTAGTTAGTCACACAGCTCATGCTACTATTTGTTAATAAATTTTCTGCAGGCATCGTTGTTATTAAACTCCTTTTTGACGTTTTTCTAATAAACCCAACATCTCCACCTCATCTGGAATAAAATAAATATATATCTATAACTAATATTACAAATGAGCGAGTTTATTTGCATAGCTGCTTCACAGCAAAAAGAGAGAGATGAGAAGTATCTATGCAGAATACTGTTATACAAAATCTTTCTCTAGAAAATTTTATTCTAATTCATTAGTAATGGCCTTAGCGCCTTTCGCCATTAGGGCACAAAAAAAAATTGAATGGTAAGCTAAGGTTCAGACGATGACAAAACTGCGAGGCAAAACTAGTAATATAAAATAAAGTTACATACGAATACTAATAGGTTGCGAGTGGGTGCTCAGTCTGCGCGCGCGACATGGCGGCGCTGCAGCGCTACAGCCAGATCGTGCTGCAGCGCTGCAGTACGCCGGGCGACATCCGCCGGCACCACGGAACGTAAACCGTTAACAATGTCTTTCGTTTTTCCTGGAAAGATGGAAATATTAATAAATATATAAATATTGAAATGAATATATTTTAATATTTTACTTAACTAGGTGCTATTTTGCCGAAATCCATGCAACTGATTATTTGATTAGAATTATTTTATTTAATAATTTGCCTGAAGATGCCTTGTTTAGAGGTGAATCACCTGTCTCAAAATGTGTGTGAACAAAATTGCAGTCGGAGATCGATAGCTAATATGGAAGGTTGTGGAACTTTTGGTAGTAATAGTGGTGGTCAATCTTCAAGTGTTGGCAGTCACACACCTACTATTGGTAGCGAAATTAAAAAAAATAATTCTATTCAAATAACCAGAAATATATAGGTTAAAAAAAAGTCATTAGGCATGGAGAGTAGAGAGCATTGCAGTAGGCAGAAACAATAAAACGCCAAATGCTTCAATTCAAATAGACTGTGTCCACTTCCTTCACATTCATTAAGATTTTACCCATGCTATATAATACATATACAAAGATAGAAATTACATAAAAATGCAAAATTGAATAACCATTTGTCGTTCGTTAGACTATGTTCCTTTAGTGAAAATGTTAAGTTTCACACTGGTAGAACAGTCCTAAAATTTTTTATTTCAGCTTGTATAATAAAAAATTCTTTATGTTTTAACTGTAACACTAACTTAATTGGCGGGTATAAATAGTTAAGAATGCTATTAATTACAGTTACAGTTCCTTACTAGTATTATCAATGTGAAAATGAGTTTGTTTGTATGTTACCTTATAGCACCATAACCAATCACTATTAAATTTGGTATATGCTAAGTATATGGGATGGAGGAGGATATACGTTTTTAAAGCATATATCCTTCTATCCTATAGTAAAAGCTAGTAAATTATAATGTATATGAAATTTATAAACTTTTAATACTGAAATTATTTATTACACATTTTTTTACTGAAACGTGGCAACTTCAGAGTTATTTTAAAAAATAATTTCATAATTTTCAATTCTTTTTCTTATTTAAAAAGTTAAAAATATGCATAATAATACATAAACAAAGCCAACACTATACTAAGATAAATACTTAATGTTTTTATAGAGGAGGAATTGAACTCATATTTATCGAGAGGCTCGAGTATGTAAAATCATCAAGGTCAACAAGGTACACAACTCTTACTTTACATTACTCTTCTCTCATAGATTTCTTCTAAGATCTTTTCAACAATAATATAATTTAAAATGGAATTGCTTACCAAAATAAATGTCATTGAGAGTATTCCTGATCTTGTTTTCCATATCCTCAACCATGCGTCCAATGTTGATGATGTGTGGTGTGACATCACTCACAGAGGAGTCTTGCTCAGCCTGGACATAAAGAAGGATTTATTTTACAAATAAACTTCTAATGTGGCTTGGTTGGCACTTTCTTTATTTTTAGAAGCCAACATTCCCTGGATATAATTTGTCAATAAAGCAGGAGGTGAGCTTGCCACCCCAAACACTGCATTACTGAAATTAATTTGATTTGTTAATAGTATTTTTCAAAATATTTTCAAGACAAGATATATAATGGTAGGAAAGCCAATAGTCCTCTATATACATAACAACCTTAAGGTTGTCTTGAAAAGATTGCTCTCAGCAATAAGACCACCTTACTGTACTTATACAATTGTACCATTGTGTTTGTAAATTGCCTTGCTTATTTCCTATATTGTATAATGCAAATAAAGTATACTCATTCATTCATAACATAACAGGAAAATAACAATAAAAAATAAAATTCACAATAGTTGTTGAAATAAACAATTATCTTTACCAATATTAAGAACATATTGTTTAAAAATGATCTTTATTACCTTTTGTCACTTATCAAAATCAATTAGACATATTATAAGTGGTAAAGTTAAAGTTACTATAATTTTCGAATAATAACTTTTGACTTGAATTAAATAGAAATGTTAGTATTTTAAAATTTACAAATAACACATAATAGTGTAACATATATACAGAATTTAAATGCAATTATCTCACAATTTTACTCTAATATTACTTATGACAGTGTAGGATGACCTCCCACTAGATGGAGTGGCAACCTCAAATATATTGCCTTGTGGTAGCCTATGGGGAAGGCCTATGTTTAGAAGAGGGCAGGTGGTGACTGAGATGATAAAGGTGATTGTTTAAATTAATATAGTATTACAATGCAGCAAAAAAAAATAGTTGCAAAAAAAAACACCACTTATCCATCTATCCCTATACACAAAAACTTATTTAGAATGTGAAAAGACAAAGATGAAGTCATGGGATAGTTTTATCATTAACATTTCTGCCGTTAACTTAGTCCACTGTTGACTGGCATAAATTGACTCTCTGAAATAGGACAGTTTATTACAATAGATTGTTATACCATATTATTATTTTTGTTAATTAGCATGCTGTGTTTCCTTTAAAATGATTGTACACTAAGTATAAATAGACAGTAATTTTAATATTAAATCTTAACAGTGTAACAATTGCTAGGAGACCAAATAAAGATAAAATAAAAATTAAATATAATCTACCTGTCTAGTGAGACTGCCCCCCAAGTTCATAGTTCCACTGCCTTCTTTATTAGTCTGTAACCACAGCATTGCTGTCGATGTCAATTTGTAATGAGCATTGCGTCCTGAGCTTTTTTCAACAACTTCTACTACATGAATAGAATCCCAGCAACCTTTGATCTTCTGGGAGCCATCACCAGCTTTTTTTATCAATATTACACCTGAAAAATAATGGAATTGTATTTACTTTACCTCAGTTACAATAATTATGAAGTTTTAAAATTTGCAATATCAATTCCTTCCAGGAGTTATCACCTGTTCACACATATCACATTACTTATGTTTTAATTTCAAATCTCAAACATAAACAACAGTAATCAGAATCTGTATGCCAAAGTCTTGGTTATCTAATTTATTCAGAGCCAAATTTGGTTTGATTTATTGTCATTATATTTATTATTGTATGCCTTGAACATTATTAGCAAAGACAATGTAAGTTAACAAGTTAGTTGTAGTGGTACTGTTAGTATATGCAAGAAAAAAATATTTATTTATTTATATATTGGCATTACCTAAACAAACAAAGAGGTAAGTGTGTAATTATGACACAATTATCCTTAAAAGCTCAAATATTACTCATTATATCACTTCATATATAAAAATGCATGTTTAAGTTAATCAAACAAATCAGATAAGATCTTCTGATAAAACTAACTATACATTGCTACAATTTTTACAGTGAAAAACAGGTTAATAAGAAACATATAGTCAAACCTGCAAATCCATGATCCATGTCCCACAAATATACAGAGCTTACTCCACCTTCAAAGTACATTTCTCTATATTGATCAAACGCGTAATTTGCTTCTACCTCTAATTTCCTCAGCTTCTCTGAAGGCATTGACCCATCCTCAAGAGGTGGGTCGTAAGTATTTGACCATGGTGACCTATACGAGTCACCATCACGATTGTAGTCACATAAAAGGTAATCTTTTCCCGTATTACGGTCCTGCGCTATTTTTAAAGGCTGGTCCACTGACGACAGAAGGTCTTCACACAGACTTGGTACTAAATCTATTAGATCTGTCAAGTTCTTCTCAATCTGCTGTGGCGGTAGTCTTCGCATCAAGTCAAGAGCACAATCCATTTGCTGTTCAGTCTGAAATATAAGAAGCAAACACTAAAATATACGAAAGACCTACTTATTAGTCATCACAACATTTGATAATAGTTTGTTTTATTGTCGTCGGGTTAAAATATTCCTTACCATGATAGATACTTTGTTTAACACAAAATAAAATTAAAATTGTGATGAAAATATAATTTATATTGTGAAGAGTGAATAAAATATTAGAGAAAACAGTAAATTTATAGCTCTTAAGAGAATTGACAATTTTGACAAACAAGTTTGCGTTTTACAGATGTTTTTGCACCAGATTTAGGGCACTCATAATTTTATTCCATAACAGTAATGTTTTTGTAACAAATACTAATAATATTATTATCCTATATTATTATATATTATTTAATTGGAAAATAAATAAATAATTAAAGATTTTGTAATTATCTGCGTTTAGTTATAACAAGTATTAACAAAAAAAATTACTCGTAACGGAAACAGCTGGATACGTCATTGATTTTGAGTTCTTACATTGGCTAAACTGCTAGACGCCGGTATATACATCTCTTTTATTCCTATGTAATTATTACTTGCAATAGAAGAAGACGGCACAAGAATTAGCATTTTATCCCGTTGCTGTCACCGCTATTTCCTATGAAATGTCAGTTTATCAGCTTATTGTTTTGTCAAACTTTTGTTGATATTACTTTAATACGATTAATAAAGTACAATTTGTTATTTTATACTTTTATCAATGGCAATCTAATCGCATTTTGTTACAAACAACGTGACAGTTTTGTATTTTGAGGATATATCTTTAAAGGTTTGTATTTTAAACTTATTCAAACATTAGAGTGAATCATTAAACGAGAATGGTACTCTTAATAATGTGCGCTAGCGCCTATTATAAACGTCCAAACAGGAAGTGAACTGCAAATTATGACTGTGGCTATTGTTAATTTATCGCTAGTAAGCTTTATATCAGATAATCTCACTTGAAAATAGGTTATGAAGTAGTACTTAACCCAAGATTTGTGAAACCATATGAAGTGCATATCTCTGGTAGTTACTGTCTTAGTAATATATTTATGTGTGAGTTAAGCCATAAAAGTACAAGGGCAACGACAATTATTTATCATTCATACCTTACAAAGATATGTAAACAATGTTTCTTATATGTTCATACATTGTTCTTATATTTTCTTTAAGTGTACTCTTAGTTATAACTGTGTAGTAGTCACACACAATAGATTGTAAAATTTGTTACTACTCTTTATGTTGTCTAATATAAGTTATTATAATGCTGAATTGTCAAAAAAATATGCCAAATTTTGTTCTAAATCAGAAGTGAAACGATTGGTGTTGAGCATTAAAATCGCCCATTACATTGTTCTAGTTGTGAATATATTTGGGTGATCAGGAATATATAAAGTAACAAAACAGATACCATTTATAATTACTGTCTTTTTTTTTGTTCTTCTTCTGATTAGTGCTTGCCGTGGAATTAGAGAAAAAAGCCTTTTGGAAATTGGTAATCATTTTTTTGTAAATTTTTCAAGGGTGTTAAGAAAAAACATAATTTCCAATGATGGTAGTTATAAGCAAATATAATACATTTGTGGTTTACCTGTGAGTTTTTTATTTACAGGATTATTAAACCTTCGATACTGAATAACTGCCATGATGCCTACTCAGCTGGTGAACCAGGATAACCATGCAAATGATGTGCGAGTGAAGACTGTATACAGCGGTGGTGTTATGATAACATACATCAAACATAACATCACCCTCGATGAGTTCACCCAGGAGATGGTGGCTATGTGTCGATTTCCACCAGATCAGGTGAAACATTAAGTTACTATTATTATAATTATGTAAAAGTTTGTGAAGATGTTTATTACTTAATTATATTTGAATGGTGAAATGGATTTGTATGAATTAATCCAATTACAAAACATGGATTTGTTTTCTACTGCTAATTAGAGTCCATTTTTTTGTTATCACAATAAAAATAATTTTAAATCTGAGCAAACAATACACATTTATAAAATTTCATAAACATTGCTTGAGTGCTTTCGGAGATCAGTATAAATAAACATTGTGACACAAGATTTTTATATATTAAGATAAATGGCTGACATTAGTCCTAAGTCTGATCCTCATACTGAGATATTATGTGTTATTAGAAATTAGATAGTAAATATCTGGATGCATAGTTCAAAACTTCTAGACCAGAAATAGTTTTGAAAAGTATCCTAACTCATATGTACAACAGCCCAAATGAGAGGCTAAGCACGGAAAAGAGAGTCCAATTTACATTACATTTACGAAAACTATCCTAAAGTGATCCTAATATGTCTTGATATCTAATGAAATGAAATCTCTTTTTTTTATACAACTTAGAATGGCAAACAAGCTGACGGCCCACCTGATGGAAAGTGGTAACCGTCGCCTATAGACATGAGACATGACATAGCTTTCGAGCTCGACGAGTACCATGGACATAACAGAGTATACTGTTTCGCCCATGATACCCCCTATGTGTTGCCATTCCTGAGGACTCAGGTGTTATTCCTCTGTACTCAGTAAATTCACACCATATTCCACCCTTCAAACCGAAACACAGCCATGCAAACACAACTGCTTCACGGTTGAAACACGAATGGGACAGAGGTACCCAAGCAATCGACTTTTGTACAAAGTCTCCCTCTGGTAAATAATATCTGGTATATAAATAATCTCATTTATAATATAGCAATTTGTGAGAATAATTATTTTTTTAACCTTCTGACCGTGCATACCGCGATTTCCGCGTGCGGTATCTATTAGTTTAATTTTACACATCCCGTGATTTAGACATGCTTGCATTGTTTATGTTTATTGACTTTATCCCGCGATTTTTGTTTTGATAGATTGATATTATTTCTCAGAATCTCGCTAGATGTCTAGATACTACTATTTGTTGTCAAAGCAATGTGTTTTATTGTTGTGAAAAAAAAATACACGGTCAGAGGGTTAATAGTGATTCCTAAAAATAATTGTGCTGAATGTTTATTATTATTATTTTTATATTATATGAAAATAATTTGACATGACAGGTGTTTACTATGAAGTGGGTGGATGAGGAGGGAGATCCATGTACCATCTCTACTCAGCTGGAGCTCGACGAGGCGCTTAGGCTGTATGAACTAAATCGGGACTCGGAACTGACTGTACATGGTATGTACTATTTATAAATTGGCTAATCCACATTATAATTGCATGGAAATAACGTTATAGACCTTTAGGCACCTATTGGAGAAGTGCCGATTCTATCAGTATCTGTGTCTGTGTTTGTAGAATTATATATGTATGTGTAGGACAATTAAAAATGTCATAAGGCGAAACTGGTGAGCTATTAACTAAAAATAATATAGATAGATGAACGAATCCAATATTAATTTTAGTAATGGTCACTATAAATTTAATACATCATACTGGGCAACAAACCGATGTCTAGTTTGTTCCTAAATAACATCTGCAACAAGTGTTTAAGTACGATGTAGTAGCAAATTCGGATCCGGCTCAAAGGACCAAGAAATTGAATAAAATTCACTGTAAAGTAGATATAAAATTTAGGTACCAAAATGGCTACACGATCGAAACTGTTGTTGTTTAAACAAATCTATACCATTAGCACTCTTTAGTGTTTTTAAAAATAATAGTCTAATTATCTCTCTTAGCTCTTAGTGTTTAAGATCTTATTATTCAATGCCACGGGTAATTACCACTTATTAGACGTATTAGCACTAATTTACTACTATCATACGTGTATAATTCGCTATGTACTTATACAATATCTCGTATACTTCAAGCTGAAATGGCGTCATCATGTACCACGCTGCCATTACTGCATAATCAGATGATATTTATGTGTCTTATACTGATTTCTTATATATTTTCAAATGACAAACAAACTAACAGCTTTCCTGTTGGAAATATGGTAAGTGTTGCCTATAGATATCAACTACAAGCCCCATGAATATTATAGAAAATACTGGAATCTTATTACCCCTCATATATTCCCAATACTAAGAACTAAGATATTATGCTTGGGTATCCTGAGTGAGTGAGTGAGTATACTTTATTTGCATTATACAATATAGGAAATAAGCAAGGCAATTTACAAACACAACGATACAATTGTATAAGTACAGTAAGGCGGTCTTATTGCTGAGAGCGATCTTTTCAAGACAACCTTAAGGTAATGGACTAATTGTTATTTCATTATTATGTCCTTTCAAAATAGCCGTGCGAGCACAGTTATTTGGCACTAGAAACACGAGTAAGACAAAGTTATAAAACTTACAACAGCTATCGTCACGGTCGCCAAAATGATCAATTTGGTAAAAATACAAATAATAAATAAAATTGTTAATTCTTTTTTAATTTGTAGATATGAGATGCACAAACAAGATGGTAATTCGACCATAGACAAGAAAGATAAATAAAAAGTAATTGACAAGCAAAAAACGGCGCAAGAGCCTCATAAATTCTCATTCCCGTGTAGTCTAGAGTATATAAAAATGACATAGTTCATGAATCGTAGACACCTGTAGTAGAACATTGAGTCGAGCGTAATAAAGTTATAGAGATAGTATTGAATAATAAAGTGATAAGTAGGTACTATTACAGGTTGTACATTTGTACTATACTAGCTTTTGGTTTGGATAATAAAAATCACATCCAAATTGGTGCAATATTTTTGCGTGATACCAGAACAATATACAGACAGACAAAGTTTCCAAGAGTTTATTGTTTTGGCATCTATTGATTTTTTTAAGAACTTTTATATTTTTTTTTTCTTAAATACTTCCCATACACAGACATCGATAAGTTACAATTTTATTGTATTAGTAAGATAATTAGGTACATCTTGTTACACAATATAATAGACGTACATTTTTGTACATATTGTCTTATGTACATATAAATATTAAAGATATATTGCGCGCAATAAATACACTACATTCTTATAAAATCCAATTTCTTCTAATCTCAGATAAAGTACAATATCATCGGACCTAAGATAAATATTTATACACAAACACATGATAAGATAAATTTTATTCAAATAGACTATGCACTTTTATAACGACGTTATTGGATTATTCTAAAAAAAAGTCGACTCAGAAACTTCATAGAAAATACATAATAAAAATATGTGTCGTAAAATATTAACGATAATAAAAATAGGTCTGACATGTTTAATTTTGATTAAAGTTCCTATAACAACAAAAACCCCTAGAGTTTTCCGCTCTGCAAATTTAAAACCTGACTAGATCATCTACTACAAACATATCATCTTTATCATTTCATCATCATCATCATATCAGCTTTTAACTGTCCACTGCTGAACATAGCCTCCTCCTAGGGGGGTTTTGTCAATAGTTGTTACGCTTGGCAGACGGATTGGCAACCGCAGTTAAATATCAAACTGCAAATAGACGATGTGATTAGAGTCGGTAATGCGCGCGTGATATTCTTGGTGTTACAGGCATCCATAGGCTACGGTAACCCCGTTTACCCTTAGACGAGCCGTATGTTACAACCACATTTGTATAAAAAAAAAAAAACCTTTGATATATGAAAAATAATCCTTAATTAATCTCAAAATCTAAAACCTACCAAAAATATCATCTATCATCACCAAATACCATCCGTTATGCAAATTCTTTGGAGGACCTTCTAATCGAAATAAGGTCCTGTTTAATAGAAATCTGTCGAGACTAATTTAGGGTCAAATATTATAACTCAAATTACTTGCTGGTGCTAACAACTGTGTCCAATATTTAGAGTTTCTTGTGCCTATGGTTCTAACATTGCATTATATTTTGGTATGCCAGTACGGTGCTGATGTATGAGTATATTTCTAGTTATATAGGAGTCCGTTGTATTTTGTTTTTAAATATTTCGTATATTTTATAAATATTCTCTTGCATATTCATAGATGTCATAAAAAATGACAATAGCCACCGTGTCGAAATCGTTCAGAAAAAGCAATTTAATCGAAGTTTTCTTTGCCATTAAGAAACAGTCGCCTCGGGCCCTTTGACCGAAAATATAAAGAAAATTCTAAATTTGGATAGCGTTCGTATCTGGTATTAACATAAATGAATAATTTATTTGCAAATACATAAATTATTTATTCTCAACTGCCGCCGCTACGAGTTTCCGTGTCACTTGTTTGTCTGATTGCAAACAAAACGTTAAAAGCTGCGGCGAGCGCCTTATCGCGTCGGCAGTTCCGATGACACCCCCGTACGTACTTATCGACATCATTTTGCATATGCCACGCTGTTTACCCGGCCGAGTATACTGTAAGTTCTCGCCATAAAATCCTTATCTGCCAGCAATGCGAGACCGCCACCCATTTCCATATTCAGATTGGCATTTCGTCGAGCGGTATTTTCTGTTCTCCATTTCACCCAAACCACTGATCAAGCGTATCCAGTCACGTCCGCTTGTGATTCCGTTGTAATATCTTCGTGCCGTCTATTGTTTTATCTTTGACGTCACAGTGAATTTCTTTTTGATGTAACTTAGAATGGAAAATAACCCACCTGATGGTATATGGTAAACGTCGCTTATAGACAGGAACGTGGATGGTGTCATACTTTACTCTGTCACAGAATAAATATAACGGTGTTGCTATTTCTAAAAACTGCTTCATTGCCTCTGTACCCTATAAAATCACTACCTTATCGAACACCATTTAAACGGAAATCCTCCCATGTTGCTTCACGGCTGAAATACAAAATAATGTATGTCTTGTGTTATTCCAGTTAATTCGCTTTCCAGTCCCATTTGTTACGTGTATCTTTTATTTTATGCGACCTAGGACATATATTTGCGGGGTGGTGAATCGGAGATTTCGCGAGGCGGCCGGGCAAGTTGGCGCACGTTCCCAACAGAGGGTAAATAAAACGGAAGCGGCCCAAACTTGTATGCAAACAGTGGAGGAACTTGCTCTAATAAAGTGCAAACATTGCGGTACGCTTTGGCGCCCAACGTGGGACAGAGTTTGTGCGACGTTTGTCGCCGTTGCGCAATTAGGGATATTTTAATTAACTTTGTGAGCGTTATGAACGCCAATTTTGAATCCTATTCTGTTAATTGAATGCGTGGCCCGCTCTCGAATGGGACAGCCATTGTTTGCTTATTGCTATTCGTTTAAGTCCACCAGGCTTGTTGGTTTGTTGAATCCTGTATGGTGATAGGACCCTTATTAAATACGCCCGTTTCGTAAGAGCTTTTGCGAAATTTTATTAGAATTTATTAAATACCAGTAGATAAAGGTTCAATTCATTTATCTACAATTATTTTAGTACAGTTTGTTTTGTTAAACAAAAATGTCATATTTAAGTATATTGAATATCTAAATCATGCCACAGATTATTTTAAAATAATTCCAAAGGAGGTTCGGTTTACAAATTTTTCTGTTTTTTTTTTTTGTGATTACGTTACCAAATCTGCAGCTTGGAACTGAAGATTCTTGTTGTAAAGGATAGAGTTTACTATCGTCTTGGTCCTACTTTAATTTTATGTCGACCGAAGGGTTCATTTTTCCTTGTGGAACAAAAACTTCTCTACATGAAGTCGGTTAAAAGAAGTTTACTTGAGCACCTTTCCGTGTTCTGTATTCAAAAGGTGTTTTGTAACTATTAAAATTGCTATTTTTTTATATAGAAAAATGTACTTACATGTGTATAATATTAAAAGCAACGTCGGAGTATAACAGGTAACACGAGTCGCGACATCATGACGTCACTCCAACGCTAATTAACGTACCTCGTGTAATATCCCGCCGCCCGCGAACTTTCACGAGCCGTCGTATTATATTCATAGTGTCATCGCTGCGACGGAATACTTTAACAACGTCGCATATGCCTATCATTACATTACTATCCTGGGAATTTCATGTTCATATTCGCATCACCTAATTTTCAACTACTTCAAAAAATAGCAGTTTCTTAAGTAGCAAGTATTGTTTGTTTGTATGTTACGCAATATCTTCACACATTGTAAAATGATTTTGATAGTTATTTTACACAACCGACAGAATTTTTTTAAGTGTTAATCCTACATTAATTTTATTTTATATTACGTTTTAATTTATCACTCATGTGCACGTGAATTTAAATGGGTTTTGTATGTATTTCTAAAAAAAATTGACATTTTATTTATGTAGTATTTTGTAATGTTACTTTTAATAAAATATTTTTTTTAATGTAATTAGGAACGGCAAAGAAGATAACCTTCCTAGTATAATGTGATGTCTAACGGCTGTCTATAGACATGAACTGCACCATAAATTTTATAGAGTAGCGTCCACGATACCCCTTGTATATTGCAATTCCTAGATTTTTATAATTATAATCTAAATGCAACATTTATTAATATTTCACTTTAGAAATTTTATCACCTGTCGAGACGTGTCGTTACCATAAAGTCGGTAATAGAATAAATCCTACTCTTTGCGCTTGGCCCATATAAATCACCATAATCCACATAACTGACAGCAATATACCCCTGTATTGTAAACAAGAAGGTATATGCAAATTAGGAACGAAAATACAATTATTTACTTTCTTAGATATTACGCCTGTGAGTAGTCGCAAGATAATAGGATTCATGTATACATAATGTTATTCATGAATCGACAATGCCGAAAAACGTATCCATATATTTAGAGATTCACCGAACGCGCCCTGATGTTTCCTAATTTGATACATAGCGAGGAAACATCTTAGATATAGGCATAGAATAACTTACATTTATTATACTAGCACATAAAGTAAGTGTTCTATGAGTGACATTGAATATTTTTTTATATAAAAATTTAGGTCTTATATAAATTAATACGGCGTGTTCATCTCAAGAATCAAGGCCAAGATTGGAAAATGTCAGAAAATTTGGTCAATTCTAAAAAGCCGTTTCTTTGAACCTTCTTCTAAAATCAAATTCAATTTCATATCACAGCGAAATCTTTATTTTAAGGACCGGTATGAACTTCTAATACACTTAA
This sequence comes from Galleria mellonella, assembly GCF_026898425.1. NCBI lineage: Eukaryota > Metazoa > Arthropoda > Insecta > Lepidoptera > Pyralidae > Galleria > Galleria mellonella. Next base: position 1,268,558 of record NW_026442061.1, read on the forward strand.
GTCAAAACTACTATTAATATGTAAAATATATGCTATAAGAAAATCGTAATTTCGCAAAACTATCAAGCCAAAATATCAGATTAGAGTTAATTTTATAGGAATGGCACCTCAAAAAGAGTAAAAGACGGTGTTTAACGTTGGGGCATAGCTGGAGCTCTTCTAGGAATAGGGGAAACGTAATTTAGTGCCTTTTAATCCCTCAATAATGTAGGTCTGTACGTTTACAATAAAGACGGCCTGGTTTGTTGTGGCACATAAATTCTTGAATACTCCTCTTAAGATATCTAAAAGCATGTGAATTCTCGGGCTTCATATTACGAACGAAGTTCAATTCAGGGGTCATTTGGAGGAGAAAGCGAAACTGCCTTTTAAAAAACTTGGGGTTCTGAACAAGGCAAAGGATAGTATAACTCCTCAGTATAGACTCCCTTCTTTACAAAGCCCAAATTTGCCCACATATGGATTACTGCTCACATCTTTGGATAGGAGCACCCTAATATGACGTTATAGCGTCAAGCTGTATAAGATGTCGATGATCCCATGTTGACTAATGATTTCTACTATTGTACCTCTCGCCATAGAGTTGGATTTCACCTTCATTTCTTGAGTGCATGGCATGGTACAACTGTCCTTGCATCCCGTTCATTACTACCGCGTATTTTTAGGTTGTGGAATGAGCTCCCGTCTTCAATTGTTCCCTTTACAATATAATATGAGCAGTTTTAAAATGTGCCCATAAACATTTAAAAGGCCGGCAACGAACAAGCAACGCTTGTCGTATTACAGGTGTTCATGGGCGACTGTAGCCGTTTTCCATCAGAGGGACCGTCTGCTCGTTTGTCTCCCTAATAATATATATATAAAAAACTCGAACCCAATTTTTTAAATTATCTAGAGATTCACCGAACGCCCTAGAGGATTAAAAAGCACATTACAGGAATTATAATAGGATTCGCTTTGCATAACCCGCCAAATTTAATAGGACTCGCACATTGAGAGCATTATATTAACAGAGTAGAATATTTACATCAGTGGGTTATAAAAAGGAAATCCCATTACGATTCGTGCAATATGGACTTTTTAGTCCCCCTGATGTTTCCTAATTTCATACATAACGAATAACTCACGTCCAGGTTTACAAAATGTGATTAAAAATAATTGCATTCTTTTAAGTTTGAAGTGTACTGCTAGTCAGACTGAACGTTTATCAACCGACTTCAAAAAAAAGGAAGTTCTTAGTTCGGTTGTACTTTGTTTTTTACCTTATTTTTTACCTATAGAAATTTTATCAAAATCGGTTCAGTAGTTTAGTTTTTAAATCAAAACAATTGGTTTAAATTAATGACGGATTTTATTGTGAGGCACAATCGTTAATTATGCTAAAGAAATTTCGGACAAAAAACTACAAAAAATTTTTAATATGTCTAACCGTCAATTTGCCCGTAGTATGAAAGGATCACAGTGTGTCATTTTTTTTTTTTTTTAAATGTTTAGTTTTATTTGTAGAAGACTCTTTTAAAAGTTTTCAAATAATTTAAATTAATTCGAAATCAATCGATAGGTAAATTAATATGTCATTGAATTAACCAATTTAACCACTACTCATACTATAATTATATCGAAATATTCTTGTTGTTTATATACAAAATTTAATATTAATAAAATTGAATTTTAATATATTCTTACTTTTGTGATATTAACTTGTATAAACATTCATAATGTTGCAAACGTTGATTTTCAGTGGAATAATAGTTCATGTCTATTTGTATATATATGTATATATATAAAAAGGGAATTTTATAAATTTACTATGTTTATCGTTTTCGACAATTATTTTGACTTTATTCGTAAGTCTTCTACAAAGGGAGTACGGCGCTTTGCGTCACACAGTCTCGTCGGGCTGCAGTTCGCAGAGCTCGTGAAGTCGGTGGGGTTGGGTGGGCCCCTAACAAGTTACAACAGGGAAAATATTATCATCAGCGTTATAATAAGTATGATCTCTTTACATATGAGTAATTATTGCAGTTGTCGTCTTTAAAGTATAGTTTTTAGGTTCATTGGCTTACAACACTAGATCAACAACGTTGCTAACATTTTAGTTTTGTTTTAGTTTAATGTCGTTACATTAATGAATTCTAGCGAAGTAATATCAATTCTGGAATATGACATGTTATTCATATGTATACCGGGCAATGTTCGCATCAAGAACGCCGTGCCGTCATCGCTCGCGCCAATTTGTATTAATCATTACAAATTACGATCTCCATCCCGCTATGATTCGTCGCAGTTGATCATAAAAAAAAACATCGGAACATCTTGAAACTGGTACCATGAAGTAACACAGTACAATTGTTGTGAAGAAAGAGTTATGTAAACCTTAAACAGTATCTTACTCGCGGGTCATTGTTCGCGGCGAGTGTCCGCCAGTGATTATTGTCATTTCGATCATCGAGTACGCCGGAGGCCGTGACGGCTAATTGACGGCGCGCCGCCGCGCCGTTGCCCGCGCGCACGGGAAACAGTGGCATTGTGAAAATCCGTGCGCGTACGCGTGTTTTTCGCGGCAACGCGCTATCTGAGAGCGATCACTCGGCCGGATAGTATCGTATGCGCGCACCGGCGGCGCCGGCGACAATTTCGCATTTCGAAATGTCCGCGCCGCTGCAGTGAACGTTGTGTTGTGTGTTTACTCGATTTGGTGGCAGTGATTACGCGCGTATAGAATGGAAGCGTCGACCTCGCTGTTTGCACCACTGGTCCCCGCAACAGCGGGCGACAATCGTCCGTGTAAGGTGCTTTTGTGTTTGTTTTGACCCTCGTTTGTGTTTTTAACTTTCCGATGGCGTTCGCCTCCGTTTTTCTTCTCGGCTCTTTGTTTATCGGAGTCGCCGGCCGTCCGAGATAATATCGCGCGGTTGACCCACATCAGGTCCAAGTTTGCACAAGGTGTGGATGTTTCGAAATTTCAACTGTGGGTTTGCGGCGGAGGGTTTCGTTAAACACATACGCCGATAAGAGAGTCGAGTCGTATTGTACACGTGCGAACGGAGTTTTCTGTCCGTTGTTTCCGGATTACAACCATGTTTGTTCAGTGTATGCATGATGAATTCTTTATTGGATACATATATTTATTGAATGGACATGGGTTATCTCTTTTGCACAGAAGGTTTTGTTCTGTTATCTGTAGATGTCTCAGTGCATTCCTACTCGTGTTATGCTGTGTGAAGGCTGGGTTGGCCAGTCTCGTTTCTATGTAACAGTATAATACAAGTACAGTGCGCAAAAAGTGCAAAAAATCTCGGTGACGACACCGCCAAGACAGCCGGTTGAACCAAATAGAACCCGTCCGCGGTCGCCGACTCGTTATATACACGAATTATAAGGAATTAAAACGACTTGATGCATTTTGATCTCCGTCAAAAATGTGAGTTCTTCATAAGTTGATTTAGATATGATAGTGGTTTTTTCTTTTTTTTTATGGGTGAAAATGGCATGCGCTATGGAAATACACCGGCAGGGTACCAGTAAGAGGTGATAGATGAGGATAAAAAGGTTGCAGTTAGTCTAATTTGATGAATTCAACGATAAATTAAACACGGTAGTTTCCAGGGGGAACCGCGTAGACGTCGACCTGATAGGGTATATTGATAGCAATGGGGACTAACCTACCCATTACTAGCAAACCCTTCCCCCGATATGATAGTAGTTGACAATGTTATATACGCCTAAATAGGCTAACATACTATCATATAGCATAAACTCTAGGTACCACTCTCCATCCGGTGGGCCGTCAGCTTGTTTGCCATTATAAGTTGCATAAAAAAAAATCTCAGTCATAAATGCAAGATGGAGGGTAATTCCCTTTTGTTTCTTATATCTTGTGTTATATATACATACATATCTGTCACGCCTGTCTCCCATTAGGGTAGACAGAAACAATGGAACGCCAAATGCTTCGATTTAAACAAACCTCTTTCGCTTCTTCCACATTCATCAATCTTTTCATACACGCTCGCCGGTTACGGGTACTTTTAATTATACAGTGTTATACATTGTTGTCATAGTACAAGATATTTAAAAAAAACGCTTGATTGGTATTGAAACTGTAAAACTTTAAAAGTACATTTCTGGGTTATTATATGGACAGAGATATGATCCCACATATTACGTACGTGGTAGTGTAGTAATATAGTAAGATATTAAAATTTCTATGCTACTAACCTTAATTATACCAGAAACATTAAAATGAAACACCAATAATATTTGCATAATCCGCTTCCAAATTACAACCTTATCTGAAACATAACAAAGACTATTTGTATACTTCTTTGTATAGATACAGAGAAGTATACAAAAGCATGCATCGAGTCCTTGTCGTATCAAGGTTGCCACCTTCGAATCGTCCGATAGAAAGTTCATATATTTTGTTTTTAATTTATTCAACTTATGTTTTGATCGTTTATTAAAGATTAATTAGATTTGCAAAAAATATTGGATAAAAAACTTTTTGTGAAGGTCATTTGCAATAAAGTCATGTACATATCGTAAGTTATTTTGCCAGTGCTTATGCAAATCTTCTTAACAAAAACTTGTTAAGTGATAACCCTACAAGTTGTATACTATGAGATGATACATATTGTAGTTTGTTTTCCTCATACCCCACTAGGTATATAGGTACTATTTAGATAGGCCAATAGCCCCTCGCACAGCCTTGATCTCGCTGGATATTAAGTATGATTCACGAACTGTCCAGTTTAGCTCGCGGTTTATTTACATACGTAATGTGGGGTCTGGTCTGTTTCCATAATTTCACAATGGAATTTCAACCTTATGTCCGCAGCGTAAATGCCTGTGAACAATAAAAATTATGGAACACTTAGCTAGTTTATGCGAATTATATGCGATACTGTAATCGGAATCACATACATTTTTAAATGAAGTATAGAGATAAGAATTGTTCTGTTTAGGTAGGTATTACTTAAGAATGAAAATTAATATATAAATATAGATATTAATTTATTTCAAAAGCAGTGTATTTTATTGAAATCGTCAATCGATATAGTATACATGATAGTATCATCATCACAGTCATGATTTTGCTCTTAGATCAAGTATCAGCGATTTTAATCATCATAAAATTAATATAGAACAAATCCGAGACTGCACTTGACTGCTCAAATTTAAGCTGGACTTCAGTTCGCGTAGTTAACTAACGGCCTATTCTCAATTCGGTTGTATTTGTATATGTTTGTTACCTCATAACTCTGTTAGTTGTAAACCAATTTAGAAAATTATTGTTTTATTATTGTGTAAAATAATTATTGTTTAAAGGATATACTTATAGCTTTGTTTCATAGAAATTTTATCGAATTCGGTTCAGTCTGGTTCAGTTCGGTTAAAACTGTTTTTGTCACAATTGAAATGGTTTTTTTTTTTTTGTGGGACACAATCTTTAATCGTGTACATATTACTAGCAGTATGACAATCCTTATATTATAAATGCGAAAGTGTGTTTGTTTGTTTGTTACACATTGACGCCTTAAAGATTTAATCAATTACTGTGAAATTTGATATACACATACTATAGGGGACTGAAAACTACTTTTTATCCCAGTGAATATATTTCGATTATTTCCAGTCGCAGGTAAAACTAGTATTGTTATAAAAATTATTGTTTTGTTTTTAAATAATTTTCAAGTCGTATATGCCACAGTGTATATTTTGCTTACACCTGCATTGCACACTTAAGTTCGAGAAGGTCGTTATAGATAAATATAGAACACGTGTCTATAACCTAGAATGCGTGAGTGGCATTCTCGATATGCTGATTTGTTGCATTTTTATTCTTACGTATATAGCTATTTGCCATATCATATCAGCCATTAACCATCCACTGATGGACATAGGCCTCGTTGACTCGAACTCGTTGGGTTTCAGTATTGTTTTAAAAGGGACGCCGATGCCCATCCCTCGACCATCAAATTCCCTTAGTCGCCTTTTACGATTCCAATGGAAAAGGAAGGGGTAGCCCATGGACCTTCTATGCAAGGATCACACGGATAGCTAACTACTCATTGCATACTAAATATATCCTGTGTTTTTGCCAGCATAAATTTGAATAAAAATCTTTTGTTATATTAATCTAGGTTATGGTCTGTCTGTGTACTAAACATTCAAACATATGCAGTTGTTTACGCAATGTTTATTACCTAATCGTGTTTAAACGGCTGTATGAAATGAAATGAAATTTGGTACTCGGATAGGCCATATTCCAAATTGATACATTTGATTAATCTATTTAATACAGACTCCATCATCGAAACCTCTCAATTTTTTTTTTGTAAATGTAGGGTAATTATTAAAAAATAAATCTAAAATGACTTTATTTGCACTCCTTGTTTTGTATATTTTTTTTTTTTATTTATGTCAAGAATCTATAAAACTAGAAGTATGAAAAATCTTTTCCCCAATAGTGGAAAAGTATGGGCTTTAAATAAATCTTACTAGTATAGTAACTGGACGATGTACCTCTACAGTAGTATTTTATGTACAATGAAAGATATTTAAGAAATATTGATGTAAGGGATTTTAATAAGAGCAATAGCAGCAAAAACAATAATTTTTAAAAATTTTGTATGTGTCTATGTAGGCCTATCGGTCTGTCTTTGTTTTTTGCATCACGCAGAAATTAATTAACCAAATTGAATACAGTTTTCACAAATATATTTCTGCAGGTTTAATTTAAAATCTGGTATGTGTTGTTTTGATATGCCATCTAGATGTGGTCTGCTTCATTGGTTTCCCTACTTCTGAAATCCACATATATGAGATGAGTAATATATAGCAATATCTATGTATTGTAGTTACAATATATATATATATTAAACTAATAACAAATATTTTAAATCTCTGTTATTAAATATATAATATAGAAATTAAGAACCCGTTTGAAAACAATATAGATATCCAACTGGTTTGGGCGACATCGAAATAAACCATGACCTTGTTATTGGCATTAATGTCCCAAGGAACCTAATATACAGATATTGGAACGGTACCAATATTACCCATCCCTAGTAAGATATCAAGAAGTATTAATATTAATTACGTACTAAATAAAACAATAAAAAGAAACCAAAACCCGCTCAGGATTTGTCCGTCAATGTCAAAATGTATTACCGCATAGACGCTTATCTGGTAAATAAAAAAAAAAGATTTTATTATAAATCTTTTACACTTTCTGTGAAAACAGAAGTAACAAAATGAATGATTCACTTTCACAATTATTATACAGCGACAATGGACCGAAAACAATGGTCTTAAAAATGTTGTCCGTTTACTTGGTTGTGTTTGTTTGAATTGTTGGCTCATTGACCGCGGATTAGCTATTAAGTTGTTTGTCTTAAAATTCCAACGGTAAAAAGAATTTAAATTGATACACGCGCGAAAACGCTGCAGGAACATTGAGCCTCGTCGTGATCAGAGTACACCTACTAATTAACCTATAACTAAAACTAGCTTTTACCCGCAACATGGTCCACGGATGGATTATGTTCACTGAGCGGGATGCAAAATAGCCTATATCCTTCTCCATCCCATTAAATACGTGTATACCAAATTTCATAGTAATTGATTATAGGTAACAAACAAAGTCACTCACATTTATAATATTAGTAAGGATATGAAAAAAAAAAAATGCAGTCAGAATTTATTATTCTATAATTATTTTCTAAATGGAAAAAAAAATTCATTTTTTTTTGGGATGGGTATCGAAGTCAAACGTTTTAGTGCGGAAAGAAGTTTGCGCATTTAATGAAGAGTTAGTAAACCAATGCAAAAAGAAATGAATTATTTATAACATACTTTTCAACCGTCTTCAAAAATAGTTTCTCAAATCGGTTGTTGCTTTGTTACCTTTTAACTCCGTCAATTGTGAACCGATTTAGATTTTTATCTAAAAGGATATATATACATACAAATTGGTTTCGTAGAAATTTTATTAAAGTCGATTGCTTGGGTTCCTCTGTCTCATTCGTGTTTCTACCGTGAAGCAGCTGTGTTTGCATGGCTGTGTTTTGGTTTGAAGGGTGGGATATGGCGTGAATTTACAGGGTACAGAGGAATAACATCCGAGTCCTCAGGAATGGCAACGCATGGGGGGTATCATAGACGAAACAGTATACTCTGTTATGCCCATGGTACTACTCATGTCTATAGGCGACGGTTACCACTTTCCATCAGGTGGGCCGTCCGTCAGCTTGTTTGCCATTCTAAGTTGTATAAAAAAAAATTAAAATAACTACTTTTGCTACAATTGAAGTCGGTATTTATGTGTAACACAATTTCTTTTCTAAAACGTAGGTGGGTACTAGCGTCGTCTATCTCAAAGTATATCTAATGTTTACGAGCGTGTACCAAGACATGTTCGTATACCAACATATCAATTGTCCACGGTTCTCAATCGAGAACCACTTTCACTCAAGGCCGAAAATCACCAGTATCAAGCTACTGTTCTGCATCACTTGTCATGCATGATCCATGCGTCACTTTCACGCACACGCTCCTTTGTTAACGGTCGAAAGAGACGGGAGATGTGCTCACGCGAATCTCGACTGTGTTCGGGAGAAAGTGCGATGTTTATTGCGTTGTGGGTGCAGCAGGATTCGGCTGCACGCGTAAGATAAACAATTTGAGATAATCTTAAATTAATGGTTAATTAAGTAGGTATTTAGCACGCCGTAAACAAGGCTTTTGCATTCATTTTGAGTCTGGTTTTTTGATTGGAATTCTCTAAAATCTATTATTTATACTCGCGGTTTTGTCTGCTTGATCGGTTTGTAGGCATAGATTGATTAGTATAAATTAAGTAGCTCAATGACAGCGAAATCCATATATAAATCTGTTGTGTAGTTTAGAAGATATAAGCGGAGAAACAGATAGACTATTTTATTTTTGTTAAGTAGGTAGTAAACTATAACAACCTTATTTAGCTATATCGTAGCGTAACGATTAGCAATTTTGTATAATTTTATCTATAGCGTAATAGCCGCTGAAGACTAAAGGTCCCAGATATCCCGAAACTAGTCGAACGTTCACGACCGAATTATACGTAAGTTAAACCGGTAGTTATTATGTTGAAATATAATAACCTTGTTTTATGTGAATTTTCGCACCATCAGCTTCGCATTTCATCCTAGATTAGTAATCTGAAGTCAGTGCTAGAGGACTCTCTAATGTACTAATAATGTAGTAAGTGTAATTTATTTATGATAATTAAGATTGTGATTTACAAAAAATCGACTTCAATTGTGACATAATCAGTTATTTTGGTTTAAAACCTAAACCATTGAACTGATTTTGATAAAACTTCTATGGAGCCGATCCTTTTAGATAAAAATAAAGATTTTTCCAAACCAGTTTATGACTGACGGAGTTATAAAGTAACAAATATAGAAAAAAAAAATCAAATTCTGAACTTTTGAAATCGTTGGAAAAAAGAAGAGGATTCAGTATTTTAGATATAAGTAGAATTATAATTAGAAGTTATAATAGCGTATCTCATGTGAACTCGGCATTTTTCTTCGCACGACATAAAATTGCTTGTCACGAAACAAAATAAAAAAAATATCTGTTTCCTTCGAGTTCTAAATTTAAATATTTTTAATCTGAATTGTTTACATTTCAAATAAATGATAAATTGAATGATCGATCGTCCAGTTTATCAGTGTGATTCAATGGTTTTAAGAATTGCAGAGATTGAGGCTGAAAGTGGAGGAATAATAGGTTGTTTCGTGAGATTAATAATAATGAGATAATATTGTCAATATTAATTATTTACATACATACATATGTATCACGCCTATCTCCCATTATTTCACACTGTCACAATTGTCTTTTATATTTATATTCAGTTACTAAAATATTCTTAGTACTTAAGTACTAAGAATATAACATACACTTTATTATTATTTTTTAAATGTTTACAAAAAAAAAACTTAAAAAAAATTATTATTATTATATTATTATTATTTATTATCTGTTTGAGGTTTTCCATGGTAGAGTGGTACCCATGTTGGTTTGCATAAATGAGATCCCTATTTCGACACTCCATCGGGTCGATTTGAGAATCAAAGCGTTTCAGATCTATCCACAGAATGAAAAAGGTTATAAAATATTTTGAATATATGCGTAGGTATAATAAGCGGGCGAATTTTGAAAAAGTTCTCTTCCACCAAAACCATGTAGCGTTAATGACCACAAATGCATCATGCAGAGAGTCCATTGCTGGAAGTTCATAGTATGATAATTATGGTTGTCTATGGCATCTTTCTATTTTTTTTTAAAAGTTAAGTATTTTTTTTGTCAGATTAGTAAAGATATAGACAAACAATTAGCTCCCATAGAGTTTTCTTCACGAAACATAATTTTGGATAATTAATGATAAATATCATGTTTTGCGAAATTTTTGTTATAATCCTCTTTTCTCTGATAATATAAACTATGTACATTCTCTCCTTTTCAAATTTAATAAATAATTATAAATAACTGTATATATTAAATGTAAATATAATATAAACCTACTAATGAAAGTAGAAAAACAGGTTTTTTTTTCGCCATCCGCTTTGTTGATTTTTACATAGCAAATCTTAAAGATAAAGATATATTTATTTAACAAAGTATTAAAACATTAAAATCGACATAAGTTCCTAAATGGGTGAAAATGAATTGTAACGATTTGGAGAAAAAATATTTTATATTTAATTAAAATTTCAAAAATTGTATCTAATAAGCCTGGTTTAAGTGGTAAACCTTAGTTTAATAATTAGTAAGTAATTACTAAAACGATGATAATGGCTAAACACAAGCACCCATGGAATAGAGTCCGAGAGTGCATCGTGCCAATAAGATTTATGCGTGTCGATTTATTTCAATCGAGCAATCGATGCTGACGTCATGCGATCGTTGGCATATCATAAAACAGCAGTAGCTCTTGTGGTTAATGTATCCATTTAGTACAGCAAAGGGTGTGTGCTCACTGGGTAACTGTTTTGAGTGATATATTTACTAATATAAATTTATATAAAGAGGTTTCTTCGAAGTCCGTAACGCGCGTGTGATGCCACTAATATTGCAGGCGTTCATAGGCTATGATAATCGCTTACTATCAAGTGGGCCGTGTGCTTGTTTGCCACCTCAGTGGTGTAAAAAAAATATTGTAAATATGAAAATGAGTTTATTTGTTACCTCTAAGCGCCTTACAGGCTGAACTATGGTATACACGTACCATATGGCATAGAGAAGGATATAGGATATTTGTTGCAGATACAATTTAATGTATGTAAGGATGATTTTTTTTTATTATTGCACGTACTGGCCACTTATACTTTTTTACTATTAAAAATATAATGCATTCTGTCGATTCTATTCAAATTTAGTAAAATGGCTGTTGAAAACATAATATGTATTTTATTTATCTCGTCGTCCATATAAATATATAATAGTTTAGTCGCATTAGCATAGCAATTGTTGCAGTTTTCAACAATATTATTTATCCCGGCAAATCATGATGATCCTGTTAAACGACTAATAAAAACTAGTTATTTATATGAGGGTGTCCAAGCCCAGTGATATACCTACATACAACCCTGTCTATGCCCCACAAAGGTCAACAGTTCGAGTTTACACGATACCAAAAGTTTGTCATTTTAAATTTCTAATTCTCATGTGACGAGGACGGAATTCTTAATATTGGGAACTAGAGAGCCCATTGCTCGTGGGTATATTGCTAGCAATGAGGTCGACCTCCACACGGTGCCTGTTGGAAACCATCTTTTTTAATTTGTGATAAAATCGTCATAAAAGGCCATGTGACTTCATCATCATCCATCACTACTTCCTCGCCAGTCTAAACTAATACCATATAATAGAAGGGGTTATCATTTTGTTCATTCATAACAAATAAACTCTCTGGTGATGGAAAACACCGATGTCCAAAATAAGTCGACAAATGTTGACTATCCCATTAGGGATTATGGCCGTAAGCGTATTTATTTTTTTATTTGTGTAATGTACACGAAGGATCTAAGCGTACTGACTGTTTTCCTGTTTAATCTTCATCTGAGTCCGGTTTTCTTCGTTTGTTTTTTTTATCTTTTCTTTTTTTTTTTATCAGCAAGCAATCAAGATGTTAGTTAATAAAATTAACTAATTTCTAATATAATAAGTACATAAAATATTTTTGTATGTACTTGAAAAATATAGAAAGATCGCAGATACTATGCTTATTATATGTTCAAAAAGGAGTTTCTTAATTTGATAGTTTTTTTTATATAATGCGATATTTTTGGAAATATTTTGAGCAACTTTTTGTAATCAATAGTATTAGACCCATATTGATTTTGTTTCGATGATTACAGTTTTTGTTTTTGTAGAAAAAAAGTATATATAATACTTAAATTATACAATAATAGCTTCGTTATAAGGATACGTTGTGGAGATTGTTTACCAAATATCTAAGAAAAATAAGGAAAACAGAGTATTATAAATATTTTGATTCGATATAAGTAGAGCGGTTTCCGATACCCGATTCCCTGTACCAAAGTGCCACTGCATCAATATGATTAAATAATAGATATACTTATATAAAATACTAATAATTCGCCCTGACTTCGCATAAAAAGATAAATTAGTATTTATTATTATTAGGTTATGGTTATTGAAAACTATATTTTTGATACTTTAGGTTACATTATAGCAATTATTGTAGGAATCTGTAATTTTTTTTAAATAATATTATAGTCTATGTTACTCGCTAATAATGTAGATTTCTATAGACGAAACAATTTTTTAAAATCGGTTTAGTAGTTTTTAAGTTTATTCATTACAATGAAACAAACATACAAAACATTAAATATTTCTTTTTATCGTATTACTATAGTGTAAACAATGTTGAATAGGAGCTTGTTGTTCGTGAGCCAGCAAGACGCACGGTACTTCACTCTTGGCTAGATCGTCACAGAGGGTGGTTGTCGGTCCTTTTATTTTTAAATTCATTAATATAAGTTGATTTGGTCAAATCGTAGACTTTTAGTTTTCTTTATTTCGCATTTATTACAATAAATTCTTTGCGAAACTCGATTGTATAGAGTTTTAATTGATTCTATTCCCATGATGATTGTGAAGTAAATACTAGTAGATACTCTAATAAATCCTTATTACCATTTCTGTTAATCCTACTGATATTATAAATGTAAAAATTTGTAAAGATGTTTGTTCTTCAATCACGATTGAACGGTTAAATGGATTTCAATGAAATTTAAGAGTAGTATACAGATATACCTATATATTGCATTAATGCAGGATAATTTGTATTCTAAGGCTGAGCCCAGGCACAGATAAATATAACTACACGTCTAGATGAATTAGGATAAAAAATATTATAAATTAGAGGTGAGCAATATATATAATATAGCAATATATAGCAATATTGTAGCTACAATAGCTAGATATTGGACCAATAACGAATATACATATAAAATATCGGTTATCCAATATATAATATCGAAATGTAACATCCAATCAAAATTAATCTAGATGTCCGACCAGTGTGGATGGTAACGTAATGTGTGATGAACTTTTTTCCAGAGGAATCCAATATATAGATAACGGATCGGATTCATATTTTTTTTTCTAATGGGTGATAATGGAATGGTAACCCCACCCGCGCTATCGGTATACACTGGCGGGGCACCAGTGAAGGATGATAGGGGAGGATGAAAGCAGGTCAATTAGTCCATCGTGACGAATTCAACAAGAATTGTTTACGATGGTTTCCAGGGGGAACCGCATGGAGGTCAACCTAGTAGGGCATATTGCTAGCAATAGAGCTGTCAAACTCCATTGCTAACAATCCCTTTCCCCCCAACGGATTCATATTACCCATGTCTATTGCTAATGTGAAAGTGAATTATTTTTTATGTTACTTCTCGAATAATCCTCATAAAATTTGACATACGTAACATTTTCTTGGCAAGGAAAACGATATGACCTGTGTGTATTTTTATCCAAACTATTGAATACTATATTTATAGATAATGTAATGGGCACAGCTATGCTAGTTCGATACAAAAATATCTAATGCGATTAATCGATTTGTTCCCACGGGATAACAAAATCGTTATCTTCGAAACACGTTCATCGCAAGTCTGTTACATACCCGTGTGATCTTATAGAAAAATGAGATACGAAAACGTGATTTACTTAAGTGTTCTAGGGTACGTGATTGAGAGAGAAACTAGTTGATACAGACGTTAAAAATCGAGCCATTCTGTACATTTACAGACGTAAATGTACAGAATGGCTCGATTTTTAAAAAAGTAGAATTAAAATGATTTACCTGATTACAAGACAAAGGACGGTAATGTTTTTCAAGCGATGGAATGAAATTCATTAGAGTTATTCTAAGGAAATATTCTAGTGAAATCAAACATATTTCCCAAAATGTTGAGTCTGCCATTTTAACACAACGCGTGCAGCTGCCAAGTCAGTTAGTTAAGAAGAAAAAGTATACTTTATGTAGTATAATTGTAATTTTCAGATGAGATTTTCCGACTATGTTTCTATCTTTCATACTTCTAGAAACCTTGATCTGGTAGTTTTTGTGTGTCGATATGTCAGTTCTTTTTTTCTTTTCTTCTTATATATATCTAAACTAATATTGTTAAAAGAAATTATTTAGTTCGATTGTAATGAATAAAATCAATAACTAATCGATTAAAAAAAAACTTTAAAAAGCTGCATTGTCAGCTAGTAACATGTATTTTATTAAAAAAAAAAACATGCGATTCCGAGGTATATGCGATATACGAGCTTTGTATATTCTTATTAATTCGTTAAGATGTAAAGAGATAACAAAGAAACATACAAATACTTATACAATACACATACTTTCACATTACAATATTAGTAAGGACCAGATACATGTTAAATTGATAAAAGAAATAAATTGCTGTATATATATATATATATTGGAATATTATATGAATCGACAATTCTCCTAACAACCATTCCATGAACATCCAATGTGAGTCTCCCTTTACATTCGCCAAGATAATTGGCCACAATTGAGCACGACGCGGTGCTGATTTAGCGACAATGTAGCTAGCTGCTCGTACTTCCTTTAAAATAATTTATGTGCGTGCCACATCTCATTTTGTCGTATAGTTATAGGCTTACAATGGTTTTTATATATATTTATAGTCTAGAAAGCAAAATAAGAGGTATCGTCATCATCATCCTACCCTTATCGCAATAATTTATTTGAAGTGGGCGTAATATGTTTTGTTCTTCCATTGATCTCCTTTCACTGTCCTTTCCGCATTTATTCCCATTCTGGCCATTTCATTTTTCATAAAGTACATCCATGTCTTTTATAGGTCTTCCTCTGTCCATATAGCCATCCACATTAATACTATTATTAAAATATGCTCTTCATCCCTACGCATCATAGTTAAGAGATAAAGGCATGATAATTCTTTGGTATTGAATAATTTTTTTTTATACCACTGAAGTATTTATTTATTATAATATAGTAAGTAAAGATGATTTGAATTTGTATCATAAAATACTAATAATTTTTATACCACTGAGGTGGCAAGCGGTTACCTTAGTCTATGTACGCCTGCAATACCAGGGGTATAACGCGCACGCACGAAACCTCTTACCCTCCTTGTGAAGAACCCCATTCTGTAGTCTCTTGGAAAAACCTCGGCAGGGAGCTCATTCCCTAACCTAAGTCTTCGTGGGAAAAATCATCTCTGAAACCACGTTGTACGTGACCATTTAGACTATAGGGTATGAGGGTTAAGATATAGCGAGCCATACGATGGTAGAAAGTGGCCATGGGCATCATATTGGATAATTCCTCTAAGCAGAATCAGTTGTACAAGCGGTAGAATACAAATGAATTCATAATATCTACTAGATAGTAGATAATGAAATTATACACAAGGTTTTCCATTATGTAATTTATCTAAGGATCTCTAAAAATGTATTAAAGTTTGCTAGTCGTGTTTAGATATGTTGCCTGTTTCAACCTTTTGCATCAAGTCTATTTTGAATTCCTGTAATTGCACCCACAATTAGTATACATTGATTTATGTACTTGTTACACTTGTACTACATAACATTAAATCTATAACAAATGCTAATTAATTTTCACCTTTATTGTAATAGACATTAGCGCGAAAGTGCATCTGATAGTGAATGTTTGGACGTGAACTTCTAATTAGTATACTCATAAGGTATTCTCGAGGGCTTAACTTCTGCACATTTTCTATGGCATGTTGAACTCTGTGCATCTTGTAATAAGACACGGGGTATCGCTCTGGCGTCGTATAAATTGTTCCGGTATTCCGGTAACTTAGTTATCTAGCTGGTCTCAAAGGAGACGGTGCCATTTAGTGCTACTGAGGTTCACGTTTCAAGTTATAATTGCCTATTTTAAAAGCAAAATATCTAGCTGAACATATAAATTGGTTGAAACTTGTCACTTTACTCATATGAATTGGGATAAAAAGTAACCTTAATGTTAGTCTGTAGTAATATTTATTTATTAAACTTTAATACACCTAGAGAGTGTAAATGGCGGATTTAACAATATATAGCGTTATCTACCAGTCAACCGTAGACTGAAATAACAGAAAATGTAATTGACAGTGCAATGTAATGAACAATATTAATTATTACGTTATTTTTTAATTACTGTTTTAATAATAATTTACTTTTTGGTTGAACATGCTGATTTCGGGAACTACTGGTTTGAATTGCAAAATTCTTTTAATAAAAAAAATCTTTTATGTATTGAGTTTATTTACCGAGGAAGGCTATAACGACCAATAGTAGCGGAGCAATAAAAAATGTTGCAAAAACGGGGGAAATTAGTTCTTTTGAGAAATTAGTTTTTAGTTCAATTGCGGTTGCACTGGTTAGCTAGTCTAGAATAAATGGTACATCTATGCACCACATTTCAAGTAAATTTACTGATGTAATAATGTAACAAATATAAAATATCTTTGTAAACTACGTATACATATATTGTTAGAAAGAAATAAAGATGTAAATGTTTGCTATATTTTAGGGTTTGTTATTAAACCAAACGACTGAATGGGTTTTTTTATGGATGGATATGAAATGGTATACCCGCTTACACGAATGGCCTACAATGGCGCGGCACCAGAATATGAAACGATGATGATGAAACTAAATCAATTTATCCGTCATGCTGAATCCACTAGAAATTAGACATTACCGCTATTAGGGTCTTTTCTAGCCGTGTCCCTGATCGTGGTCTCCCACGTAGAGGTTACGTTGCAATACCAGGGGTATTAAGCGCGCGTTGCCGACCCTGAAGAAACCTCTTTACTCCCTTTTAAAGAACCCCATGCTGTAGTCTCTTGGAAAAATCTCGGCAGGGAGCATTCTATAACCTGAGTGTTTGTGGGCGAAAACATCTCTGAAATCGAGTTGTAACAAACCTGAACCGTCTGCTATATATCCAAAAACTATACTGTTACTATTTGAGAATTTGTATTTTAAATATGAAATACTAGAAACTATTATAAAACCAATAGTAATGCTCGTACATAAGTTACGTTTCGAACCCCTGAAGCTACGAGTATACGAGTATTTATAGTTTGTCAAAACTTTTGTGAAACTACTGTAATAAATAATTTTGCGAATTTATCACTGGCTCCTTTTATTTGTGGGTATGTTATTTTCAATTTATACTTATTGTACTCGTATATTGTTACAATTATTATTTATTCATATGAAGTCTCCAATTGAATTTGACGTACAGTTAATTTTAATTATAATAATTAAATTATTTAGAAACGCAAAATGAGTAATAAATATTTACTTACCGCGGTTATACAGTATGTATTTTATTAAAAAAAATTAATTTATATAAATTTTTCATTGGCTTTTATAGGTACCTGTATTTGTGACACTAGCTGTATCCCACGTCTTCACTCACGTCAATATGCTAATTTAAGATATAATCTACTTGTGTACCAAATTTAGTTCAAATCCGTTCAGTAGTTTTTGCGTGAAAGAGTAACAAACGTCTATCCATCCATCGTAACGAACTTTCGCATTTATAATAATAAATCCTTTATCTGTGAATGCAAGTTATAAAGTATTGTGCCTACAAGTTCATCATATTATATATATATATATATATATATATATATATATATATATATATATATATATATATATATATATATATATATATTATTGTCCATCGTCATATCAGCCATTAACTGACCGCTGTTGGCGTACTTCATAAGGAAAAATTTTCCAGTAGTTATCACGTTTGATAGGAGGGTTAACAACTGCAGTTAGGTATTTAATGATGTTTTAAGAGAGACGTTGCTGCCCATCCCTAGACCAATAAGTTTCTTTAGTCGCTTCTTACGACACCCACGGGAAAGGAAGATTTGGTCTATTATATACCGGGTTCACACGGCAAAAATAAATGTTTATTTAACATCAATATTTAGGTATAACCTTAATTAGATATATTTATCCTTACTAATATTAAAAATTTGAAAGTGAGTTTGATTGTGTGTTTTTACTTATAGTACGACAACGGCTTAACCAATTACTATAAAAATCGGTATAGACGTACTATACCCCTTTCAGACCTGAACGATACGGGATTCTAAAACCGCGCGTAATTCATTTTTACGCACGAAGCTGAAATAACATGATAGTGAGATTCTAAACCAGCCAATAAAAATCATTTTAGCGGTTAGGTGGTGCAGTAGTCTCGTGCGTACCGGCAAGGTGGCTTGGCTCCAAAACACGAAAATATATTTAATCTGAAAGAAAAAAAATCTTGGGTCTGAAAGGGATACGGGATGGAGAAGTATATAGGCTATTTTTTATCCCAGTCAGTGAACAAATCCCAGTCACGCGGACGAACTTGCGATTAAAAGCTAATTGTAACACAAAAGGAATATCCAATATAGTTTTTTCCTATTTGCCCACTATTCAGCATGTGATGAGGAATATTGTAACAGCCTCAATCAATCAGTTTCAAATTTCAATATCTTTTTCTCATATGTACAGACTGTCGAACGCTGTAAACGTTATTAGCAGTTGCTATACACGCGTATTCCTAAATAAACACGAGGGTAAAACTTCCGTTAGCAGATACAAAGGCAAAGGCAATCTAAATAAAAGTACACCCGATACGTTCCTATATCATGCCAAGTCGCACATCCAGTTAACGTACCCATGCGAAATTCCTTTGAAGCGTTCCATGTTTACGACTTCATCGGGCGAATTAAAAAAGTATAAGGATACTTTCATTCATATTACGTAGCGTGTACACATCACGCGTAGACGCACACACATTCAGATCAAAGCTTTAAGGCCCGAGATTCTGCGCAAACAGCGAAATACTGCGAGCGAGTCTGCAAACAGTTAAACGCCATATATCTTGTCGACACCTATAATTCGGTTCAAACGGCGCAATTTGGATACGAGCTCAATATATTTACACACGGACAGCGTGATATTTTGGAATGATGTGATAAAAGAAAAGTCAGTTTTGTACGAGTTCAAAGGGAACAGATAACTCGCGAGCCTGGTTCTTAAGCATTATCACATGCAAGCGCACAACATAGTTTAAGAGAAAGAATGGATAGCATATGCAGGATATGTTTGTCTGATTTTGTACAATAACATTTTGAGTATAATAGAGTATATTTTACTGAACTAGGTGTTATTATTAATTATTATATATTCAGTAATTCCGCTACCATTAATCCGTGTGTTACTGCTAACACTTGAAAATTACTACCAGAAATTCGGTGCTCAAACTGCGAAACTGCCGAATGGTTAACTCTAGGCTCCGAGCAGTAAATTTGTCTGAATATAAGGTCTAGAGGTGAAAAACGTATTGCAAAACGTGCGTGAACAAAATGTCAGTCGGAGATTGATAGCTAATATTCATATTCGCATATATTCTGTATGATGTATTAAAATTTGATGCAAGTTTTCACCCAGATTTTGTACATTTGGCTGGAATAAAAGACTGTCCTACTCCTTACTAAATACTTCGTGTAGCCTTGTATACCAAATTCCAAGTCACTAGTTGGAAACGTTAAGGCTTCAAGAGATAATAAATTCTCTTTCACATTTATAGTATAAGTAAGGAACTAAAGATTGATCTCAAATTTTACCATAATTGTCTTAATGTTCATAAGTCCTTAATCTCCGCAATATATCAACTAAGCTTTGTGGGCGAATTGATTCAATAAGCGTATATAACCTCGTGCACTTTCGAATACATTTCGTTTCGATGTGTTTCAATCAGGCTAAATCGATCTTAGAATTGAGGGCTGACGAGATGAGCGAGTCCAAATCTTAAGAACATTTCCCGCAAGAATTCAGCTTTCATATCGATTTGAAATTGTCATTATCGGTATTTGAGACTTCGATTTACCAATATCGCAATATAATGTTCAGACAAAAAGTGTTCAGTTCTCGCGTACGTTAATGATATGTTTTTCACTGTCAGAAAAAAATAAGGATAATTTATTTCTTTACGTTAAAACGAGACCGCATTATCGATTATAGAGAAATTAATTACAATTTGTCTTAATCAATTGATTACAAACCGGCTTCTGGTCACAGCAGAATATCAGTGTTTTGCTCTTTTGATGGCAAAACAATAAACAGAGTTGTGACCATTTTATATACTATAGCATATGCACAAAAAGAAAATTATGTTACTTATTTTACGTATTTTGTTTTTTTTTATATTATAGGTATGTATCCTTTTATTTCTGTATCCTTTTATTTCTTTTTTATTACGTATGTCTATCTATGTAGTTATTTGTGTTCTATAGTAATGTGAATACATTATCTCTGTATCTATCTACATTTTAATCTCTTTTCCCAATTATTAAATTTTTTTCTCCTATTATAATAAAATTTTACAGTTTAAAAAAAAATACACTTTCTTCACATTATACAGGATTGGTTGTATAATAGGAGTACCAAGCGAAAACCCATTGATAATATTTTATAACACCGCGCGGTCACATTATCAGGAGGCACAGCAGTGCCCCCGCCAAGGCCAGCACAGTTGTACCATCATATTCTACTAATAAAATATTTAATTCTTAAGTGCACTATTTAGATTTACTTAATAATTGAAATAGTGGATTTTATATTAGATTATTCTTTTATAATTATTTTGCCGTACAATTATCAAGATATTATACACTTTAGATATCACAACTTTTTATAGTATAGATATCACAACTTTTTATAGTAAAAAGTCTACGTTGTGAGACTTGGCGTTTTTTTTATATTTTATGATTTTAATACATTTATTATGAAAGATTTAGAAAATGCGTCTCATATAGGCATAAGTTTTTCAATTATATTGATACGAATAAACCTGTATAATATGTAAATCCCTCTTTATTACAATATCACTATAATGTATAATTTTACAGTTATTCGGTATACACATTTATGTGTAGATCACATGTCATGCCCGTAATTATTTGACATTGCACCACATAGCGTGTTCGCGTAATGACTGCCTTAGGGTTCATATGACGTGACGAGTTTCACCTTGCTCGAACCTTGAGTATTTTTTGGAGAAGGAAACCTTTTATCTTGATTGCTTAGACGATTAACAACATGTTTAGAACTGTGTGAACTTGTTCGCTATTGTCTGAATCTACCTATATACATTTTGCAATCAAAACAATTCCGTTTAATAACAAATTTTATTAAACTGCCCGAGTTGTAGTCTGAATCTCGACTTTTAAGTTTTTGAATATACTATTACTGATGTTATTCGCCGTGTGTGCCCCGGCATAGAATGGACCACCCCTTTCTTTCCCACGGGTGTCGTAAGAGACGACTAAGGGAGGGCAACGGATGGACAACAGAATCCCTCTTAGAACTCTAAAGGCCTAACTGTGGTTGCCAACCCGCCTACTCAACGTGGCAGCTACTAGCAAAACTCCCTTTAAAAGGAAGGCTTATGTCCAACAGTGGCTGAAATATTAAGAATAATGATAGATGAATGTAGACTCGTTCAAAGGAGCTTTCTTCCACAGATGCTTAGGTAATGCATGATATTTATTTTTGATGAAATACTAAAGATTTTTTGTAATATATTTTTGTGTTGTACACATTAATTAAAAAAAGAACATAGAAAACTAGTTATACGAATGTTTGTCGACTGAACATGGAAACTAATAAAGAAATAAAAGAAGTAAATACTAAAGGTAGTTTTGAGAATAATCCTGATATAAAATATTATCCTATTAATATTATAAATGCGAAAGTTTGTAACATTGAATGGATGGTTGAATGTATGTTAATCGTTACTCACGCGAAACATACTGAATGAATTTGAATGAAATTTAAAGCTAGCATATATGATACTTTATACTGATTCACAAGGGTGAAGACGCGAGATACAATTAATTCACAAATAATTTTGAAATTAAACCGTGTTTGTATAATATAATAACATTTCATAACAAAACATCGAGTTTATGTTTGACCTGTTTAAGAGCTCTTTGCGTTCCACCTTTGCGGATATGAATAGGCAGTAAAGATAACAGAAGTGCTGTTGTCGCTACTCAGATTCTCCCAGTACATACAGCTGAAAGAGTGCTTAAAAATTCTGTAAGCGGAACACGTCTGTTAAACAAGATTAAGGCAAAAAGCCGTCTGGCCGCCGTAAGCCACTGCATAATGGAGACGCCGTGATCTGATACGGCACCATTGAAAAGCTTTGTCGTTTTATATCCACTATCTTGTAATAAAGTGTGGTTTTTCAGTGTCGTTGGACGGGAGCGAAAATACCTAGCCGGATGATTTCTGCCGGCAAACTGCGAGCTGTTTAAATTCTATTGAAATCCGAGATTGTAAAAATTGCTCGGTTTATTTTGTGGTTAAAAATTCACTATTTTGCTAATGTAACTTTTTTGGGATATAATATTACTACTTTAATTTTTTTTTCTGAAAAGCAACAGAATTCTCAATAGTATACAATACATAATAGTATATGTTGTTTCGTAAAAAAAAAACAAACGACTTCAATTGTAACAAATATCAATGAACTACATGTTTGATAGACACATTAGATTCAAAATAAATTAATTTTGAACGTGATATCATTTATCTATAAATATATTTTGTTTCGCAACAAACGAGATTTTGTTGTCATGAGAATCATCATGGGACCAACGCGAGAGTAAGCCATATCGATTGATTGATTGAAATTATCAAAACTCGGTTCAGATTTGGCGACGTAATCGCGTAATAGAAAAAAAATATAGACGATTTGGAAACTTTTTTGAAACTCACTTAAAAATAACGAGATTAATGATATAAGATTTTTAAAAGACTACTTATTATTTTACAACCACCGCTTCCTTTCGTATCCTAAATAATGCAATAAGCATGTACGAGTATCCTTGAAATTCTGGGTTGCGGTGAAAATTATATGCTCTCTGCGTCCAAGTTTCTACCTCGTAATATGTAGAAGCTTGATAACATTTACGTGGTTTGAAATTTTATCATGGCACGATCCAAATGCTTCGTGCTCCCAACAGATGGCTTACTGTCATCAGGAAACTTCGCGGAATGAGAATCTGAAAGCTGATATAAACAACTGTTTCAGGGTTTTTAAACCTTTTTAAATTTGGCACTACCACAACAGTTTATTTGATTTAATCCATTTGCGTTCGTGTTTTATTTAAGATAATTAGAACTCCTTATTCGCAATTTCGTGTTCCCTTTATT
Organism: Galleria mellonella; assembly: GCF_026898425.1. Lineage (NCBI taxonomy): Eukaryota > Metazoa > Arthropoda > Insecta > Lepidoptera > Pyralidae > Galleria > Galleria mellonella. The sequence goes on from NW_026442061.1 coordinate 1,292,408, forward strand.
AATTACTTTATTATATATCTATCTTATAATATATATATATATATATATATATATATATATATATATATATATATATATATATATATATATATATATATATATATATATATATATATATATATATATATATTTATAATTAATTTTTCTTTTTATAAAGGTTTTAATGATTTTTTTCTAAATTGATTTATGCTCAAGGTTTACTTTTTATTCGCACATTTCTTTACTATTTATATTTCTTCTATTTTATAATATTATATATTATAATACAATTGTAACTTTTTTTAAAAACTTGGTTGTTTTTTTTTTTTATTTCATAGTTATGTTTATAGAAACTGGTACATCATCTTTTTATGTGGCAATGTGACATTGTTTTCTGTTTCTATACGTATGATTGTCTTCAAGGTCTTCTTAATAATTGCCACTTCGAACTGTTTAATGTCTTAACAAGATGTGGCGGAAGCGGAGTGTAAAGATTTATTATATTAAAATGCCCAAGGATACCTAAATGTAACTGCTTTAGAACGTGGTACTCGTTTAAATTAACTTGTAAAGTTTAGATCAATTTGTCACAAAGTTTACTCGAGATGTAAAAGATTCGCACACATTTAATTAAAATACATTTGTGGAAATATAATATTATATTTAAATTTATTATTAGGCGCAGAGAATCCAAAGTTTCATAAAGGCGGTGAATTGTTTCTCTGCTGATATTTTATTTATTCAGAGCTGTCGTGTCGTCCCAACGTCGCACCCAACAAAATATCACCTAAGCTCTCGGGCACTACAGAATATTCTATACGCCTGAATAATGCCCAGTTTTCCGTAAAGAATACATTTGCATACATCGCTACACTGCAACAGGCAGGTTTCCTTTTTAAAATACAAATTTACGAATCTTGAACAAACACAAAACCATCTTTGTATGTTTAGTACAATATGTCTGCTACAGTGAAATGTGAATAAGGAATGCAGTGATGGAATGTTTAACAAGTATTGGTGCATTAAAAACAGTGAAAATGTTAGTGTTATCGAATATGTTTCGTGCAAGCCATCCCCAAAATCAAATAGGCCCTCAAGTGAACGCGATCACGGAAAAAGTGAAAGAGACAAGGAGAGATGAGTTATCGTCTCAGAATTCTTTAAGTATAAATCAACGAACAAAGACGCATGATAATGTAAGTGTACATAAAAATATCGATGAAGAGACTAAAACAGTGTTACGAGATAAATGTCTTTCTAACAGTGCTGATGCGATAGTCGTGTCAAATCATGCCAAAAGTAAAGTGATATGTAGTGCCAAAGGTTTATTAGAAACAAATCTAGATGATCTATTTAACGATGGACATAGTGCAGATTGGACGGCCGAACCAAAAAATTTGGGTGCTAGTGAGCCCACTTTAAGTTTTAACGAAGATTTCAAAGGTTTAAACAAACATGAATCTCTCGTGTCAGAAGATGACAGTGAAGAAGATACAACTACGGACAGCGATTGTATGGATGAAGTGGTTCGGGAGCAACGAATATGCTTGGGTGCGAGACGCTTCGGTCATATGCTTCGCAGAGTTATATCTAGAAATGGTAAGTGTGATTAAGGCACTTTTATCAAAATGCACCAAGTAGTAAATTAATGTTTAGTACAAATTAACATCAATTAAGTTTACCAGGCTGTAGCTTAGAATTGTTACAATATTAAAATGAGAGTCTTATAACTAAGTACGATATATCAATGATTAGTTTTTAAATTTGTTTCATATTCGTAAGTCATATAAAAAAGCATACCACAAAATTATTTCCGACCTTGTCTTGGCTTCGTCTCGCACCAGTGCGCACTTTAAAAAAAGTTGTAAAAAGACAAGCTCTTCATTGTTCCTATTCAATTGTTTTATATAACATCAGTAATACTTGCAATTGTTAAATTGAGATGGCGGCAGCTTTTATTTCTTTTTAATTGTAGTAAATTACTTGCCGCACTGATTGCATTGACTGTAGTTAAATATTTTTACGTAGATGTTATCTGTCGTCTTTATATCGACTTCTAGTCGTTTCTAAGTGATAGTTTTCTTTGTTATTTACTTATTCTTTATTGACCACATTACAAAAAAAAATTTTGGTACAAACTGTGGACTTAATGCTATATAGCATTTCTCTTACAGTCAATGTTTGGCAATACAAAAACGTATGCGGTAAAAAATTGAAAAGTGTTGTAGACAAACGTATCCACATTGACTTACAAATTATATAACAAGTACAATGAAGAACTACTGCATATTATGACCATATAAATACACTTACATGAGTATGAGGATGTCGTTACTAATACAGTATTTTGATTCGCTACACTAAATAAAATAGTTTAGTAAATTTCAATTTATCAATGAGTTAAAGAGTAATTTATTTGCGTAAACGTAGGTACAATTATAAATTTAAGGTATTTAATGCGTAAAGCGCTATATTTTACCGTCATTGGGCATACAAATATGATGATTACATGTCCTTTAAATTATAATTTTTACTAATAACAAATACAATATTACAACAACAAACAACAATACGATATTATCTTAGTACTATTGTTAGTATATAAGTGAAGTTTACAAATATACAATCAATACTATTGTCCATGAATTAAAATATACTGAGCTTATCGTTTTCGATCAGATAAGACATAAGCATTTTACAATTTTCAATAGTATAAAAATATATCTTCATAAGTTTTTCTCAAGAAAAGTCTGGGTTATAAGTTATATTATATACATATATATTTTTAATATTATTAGAAAAATACTTGTACTCCTCCATTAAAAAGGTGTTATATTTTTTTTTTTATTTATAAAATGATCGTCCCAAATACTTATTGTTACATAGTTATTGTTCACAATTAAAGCGATATCTTAATTAATTACCGAACCATAATCCGAGTTTATAATCCGTGTTTCCTCGTTAAACTATTATTACTGCAAAAACAGAGCTGCGAAAGTTAACCCGTGAAGTTAGCGATCGTTGCAATCACGGGATCTCCCGAGTATTAATTTTAATAGACGCTAATAGGGTTAGCTAGTTTTAGGCTAATTGTCAACTTGGCTGTACTAGATCCGATAATGACTAGACGGTGAATCGATCTTAATATGTATATTTTGCTTTGCAATAAAATATAACTACTTCACACATCTTAAAAATACCATAGGATATTTTGTTTTTTCAAAAGACTTGGTTTTAATCAAAACCTAAATATTCCAAAACCAAACTACTGAATCGATTTTATTAAAATTTATATGGGAACAATCTGAAAATATATCCTTTTAGGCATAAAAAAAAATCTTATTCGATTTATAAATGACGGAAACAAACTTTTAAAAAATGCAATTGAATTGAAATCCTCTATTTTTTTAAGTCGGCTAATAAAAATACACAGATAAATTATTTACATTATTTTTTGCAAAGTACAATCTCCAATCTATAGAAAAATATCCATGAAGTTTTTCTTACGGATAAATACCAGAGCAACATCAGTATTGCTGGTGTCTTAGAGAAAAACAGCAGTAATTGCGGTTCCTGATGTACTTCTTTAAGATACCAAGTCCATAATATTCCTTTTCACCTGCATTTATTTTCTATGGTACTTATTAGCTTTGAAATAGGCTCCAAAATTTATTTAACTCCTACTAAATGACAATTAGGAGTTCCTACATAAATTTATGTATAAATAAGGCGTGGCACCAGTGGATGATTATAGGTGAGGATGAAAATAGGTCAGTTCGCTCATAGTGATGAATTCCACACGAATTAAGCACGATAACTTCCAAGGAGAACCGGGTGGAGTAACTTTGTAGAGTATATTGATAGCAATGGAGTTCTTAGAACCCCATTACTGATAATCTCTATCGTTCGTTGGTAAATGGTTACCCTAGCATGTCCAGTAGAGGCTATGGGCGCCTGCAACACCACTCGTCGAAGACGAGCGTCTAAAACTTTGCTATAACAAATTTTTGTTGCAAACCGTACGATACTTAAAGCGAAAAACTTCAATTGTTAACAGATAGTCAACATTGTGTACTTTTTCTAACTAAAAAGTACCGTTCGCAGCTAACGAAAGTTGTACTAGTGACGTGACTAGTTTTAAAATAAACGTCCGCAACAACACTTCGGCGAATAACTTATTTAACTTTGTACAAACTGTACATAACGTGTTTCGCAGTTACTTTCTGTTTAATAACCGTAAAAGTTAAAAACTCGTTAGTTTGCGGACGCGCGCAACTTCCCCGCAGCGTTCCAACATTAAACCTCCCATTTTACCTGTACTCACCCACGTTGCTATAATATCTAAAGGGGAAACGGGGCATAGTAGTCACTGTGCTAACTAAATACTACGTTAAATTTTATTCGCTTCAATATAGCTTGTTATTATGGGACAACTGTTTTTATGAACAAATGTAGCGGGTGCGGTGCAGTACGACTAGAGAACACAATCCAGGGATCTGGAATGAAAAAAATTATGTCATCAACCTTCTAACAAAAACTTCTATATTATTCTTAATAGAAGATTGAAATAAGAATGAGATTATTATTATCACCAGAGGGAGACTTTGTACAAAAGTCGATTGCTTGGGTACCTCTGTCCCATTCGTGTTTCAACCGTGAAGCAGTTGTGTTTGCATGGCTGTGTTTCGGTTTGAAAGATGGGATATGGCGTGAATTTACAGGGTACAGAGGTATAAAATCTGAGTCCTCAGGAATGGCAACGCATGGGGGGTATCATGGGCGAAACAGTATACTCTGTTATGTCCATGATACTGCTCATATCTAAAAGCGACGGTTACCACTTTCCATCAGGTGAGCTTGTTTGCCATTCAAAATTGTATATAAAAAAAAAATTTAATCTTGTATTACAATTGATTAACAAAGACATAATGTTATTTTTTGCATCTGTGGTCATTCAAAATTATTTTTAATTATTTGTTTTCATTTATACAATAATTCCTATATTAATTATTACAGCTGCATATGTATCGTCCAGTTGCCTTTGTCACTCGGGATCCTGAGAATAAATTATCTAAGCACGACGTCACATTATTACATAACTACTAGTAGTACTACTACTGACTACTAGATCCATGATCTACTCTTTACTGACGAAACCCTGTGCAATCTACCAGTTACATACTTCTTCAAAATCTCAAATAAAACAGCATAGTTCAGTACACAATTATGTTGTATTGTAGTATTTTTTTATTTTATTAAAAGGAAAAACATAAAACTGAAAATTATTCTTAGTAACTACTTATTTATATTAGTGTGAGCATTGCGTCTGATTATCTTCCACTAGATTAGCAAAATATTATATTTTTTGCTTTGCCACTTTCAACTGGACTAATAAGAGGAGGGAAAGGGATTGTTAGTAATGGGGTCAAATAGCCCCGTTACTAGCAATATACCCTCAGATCAAGAGGTCAGGTCGACCTCCACGTGGTTCCTCCTGGAAACCATCGTGGCTAATTCTAGTTAAATTCGTCAGGATAGGCTAACTGACCTGTTTTCATCCTCATCAGTCATCTGTCACTGGTACCCCGCCAGTGTATACCGATAGCGCAGACGGGTTTACCATACCATATCATCCATTTAAAAAAAACTGGACTAATAGTCAACTAATAGAGCGCGATCGACCAGGTGATCACCCTTGGTATATAATAATATATTTATATACAACTACATAGTATCAAACACATGACGCGTTGAGAAATACAAATATAAATAATAAACATATCAATACAACGAAATTATGGAAACATATTTTTTTAAATAATATATAACCTCCATTAAATAGCAATATCATGGAAGTAAAATTACTTTTCCATATACGTAGAAAACAGAGGGCCTACCATGAAATATTTTTTGAAATTTCGGGGACGAACGAAATAGAAATTTGATGTTAAAATTACATAATACATGCCGTTTAAAATTATTAAAAATATCGTTCCTCTGGACTATTAGGATAGGATTTATGATGAATGAAATGTTAAGCTCCATTTATTTAGTCGATTTACATAGGTACGAACAAAAATCGAAATTGAGCCCGAAAATTCGGAATTTCATTTCATGGTAGACCCCCTTATATACGTGATAATAATTACCTATCTATTTAGTTTATATTTGTTTTTGATCAGAGACATTACAATTATTATCAATAAATTTTTTAAAGTAGTTTAGTTTTTTGTCAAACATCATTAAACGGCTGAATAGATCGGAATAAAAAATTATAATAAAACAGATGGACTATATTCTGTACTGGCTCTTGTCCGCAGCTTTGCTTGCATGTGTATATAAATAATTATTATAAAAATAAACATTAACAAATAATACTGCATCTACATTACCAAAATAACCAACAAAGCCTAATGGTTAAGCAAGCAGATGTAGTAATAGGCTGGCCACAGCTCGAAGAACCGTCAGCCAATAGGGAAGAAAGATTTTTGAGTGGCGGTCCCGTACAAACAAATGCGGCAAATGTAGTGTAGGACGACCTTCCAGTAGATGCAGTGACGACCTCACATGCATTGAAGGGAGTATGTGGATGTAGGTGGTTCAGGACCGTTCCTTATGGCACTCTATGGGGGAGACCTATGTTCAGTCGTGGACAAATACAGGTTGAGATGATGATGAAAAAAAAAAGAACACGGTCAAGGTTTTTGCCTACACCTTCGACGCTCTGCCGGGACCCGTGCTTCTTACTAATTAAGCTACCGCTTCATTAGATGCCCGTCTCGAAACTAATAATAACCACTACACAGCGCAGTCGCTTATAGATTGTCGTCGATAGGTGACGTCATTAATTATGTAATAAATAATAAACTTTGCACAACACCATCTAGTTCCAAACCAAGCAAGGCGTTTACTGTTGGTAGTAAGTAGTCAATCGGTACAAATACTTTTTATTATAGTATATATATATATATATATATATATATATATATATATATATATATATATATATATATATATATATATATATATATATCGTGGATGTCGTAAGAAGCGACTAAGGGGATAGGCAGAAACGTTCCTCTTGAAACATCACCAAAAGCTAAACTGCGGTTACCACTGTTACTGGCAAAACTCCACTTTTGAAACATTCACATCACAAACAAATTGAACACAATTTTAATTATTGTCATTTTATAAGCCATTTGAGGAAAATGTCCTAGTTCACTGTTAGAAAATAAACTTAAAGAGATTTCGAATTCAACCTGTATTTAAAAAAGAAATTATCGCTCAAACATCGCATTAGCAATGTAGGAGCGACTTTACATCAAGCGTTAGCACTAATTGTCCATAACCTTAAACTTATTATTTATTTAATACCATTTTACTGCTGTAGTAAACATAAAACGTTGGCGCACTGAATTAGTTTCCGTTTAATATTATATAGTGGCTCGAATTTACTGTAACATTATAGTTAACAGCCTGAGTGGTTAAGTATCGAGTATTTTAATGCGTACCAAAGGAAAATAGACCAAAACGCTTTTATTTGTTTACACATTAAAGCTTTATTCATGGTGAAGTAATGGTTCCGTAATTATTGATTGACTTCTAAAATAATTCTTATTTTGATTCCATTTTCTATATTTCTAGATAAAATTTTTAATATTTCCCAATTGTTTTAAAGTATTATTTATAAAACTTATGTTAAATTTTTAATACTATATGCATGCACATCGGGAACCAGAGATCTTAATAAATTAAAAAGACAAATGAGTCTTTATTCAATGAATCGTCTCGAATTTCTCAACCTAATTAATCAAATGACCGATATTTATGATATTTTATTTGTTGGAAGGTCAAAAGAGCTTCTATCTCATTAACGAGGACATATTATTATTACCAGAGGGAGACTTTTTACAAAAGTAATTTGCTTGGGCACTTCTGTCCCATTCGTGTTTCTACCGTGTAGCAGTTGTGTTTGCATGGCTGTGTTTTGGTTTGAAGGGTGGGATATGGTTGTGAATTTCCAGGGTACAGAAGAATAACACTTGAGTCCTCAGGAATGGCAACACATGGGGGTATCATAGGCGAAACAGTATACTATGTTATGTCCATGGTACTGCTCATGTCTATAGGCGACGGTTACCAATTTCCATCAGGTGGGCCTTCAGCTTGTTTGCCATTCTAAGTTGCATAAAAAAAATTAACGGACTTACTGTGTTTGTCGTCTTCGACAATTGTTATTTTCAAAGTACCGTACGCTCCCTGAAGAAGACTTCCGGATGAAGTCGAAACAAAACACGAAAAAAAAACAACCGAAAAAAACTTACTGTGGAGTCAAAACCTAATCAGGGTAATTTATATGGACTAGCTTTTACCTGCGACTTCAATGTCTTATATACTCGTATTCACCGATTAGAATAAAAAGTAAAAAGCCGTTCTGGTGCTAACAGGTAACAAACGAATGAATTAACTTTCACGTTGATAATATTAGTAAAAATGGCATATCAGTTCTGCCACCTTATATATAACTAATGCCAATTTGAAATATATTAATAAAAATATAAAAATATTCTTCAATTTTTATTTCACATTTCTATAACATAAAAGCTTTAGAGGTCAAAAGAGAGCAGTGTTGTTAGATATTATCTTTAGATTATCTTTTTCTATTTTGTATAAAAAGTTCGTTTGGGTTCGCGAAATTTTAGAGAAAAGTTGAAGACATTTTTGGAGAAAAATGAAAAGTGCGTAGAAAATTTTGTATAACGTTTCCGACAGTTTTGATATTTGTAATCCATATAACAGTATATAAATACAATATCAATGACGGTAGCAACATAAGGTTAGACTTAGAGAAGGCCTTTTTTATTCATTACTCACGTAATGCTTACATGGCAATATTTAGTGAGGAACGATACCAATACGTGATTGGGCAAAAGTCACCGAAATAATAACAATTTGGAATATTTTTTAACATTTGGGTTTAAATAAAAAATTGTATTTGGCAACCCTGAGAGAGAGCGAAGTTAATGTAGAGATTATCTGTCATTATAACGACAATGTCATACATGATTTCAAGAACTACAAAAGCGATGTCATATAAATCACACATGCAGTGGTTTTCACTACTTTCCGCGTCACGCGTGACCACACCGTATAAGGCCTAAGTGTTCCTTTGTGGCCACACCTCCCGCCACCGATACGGTTCATTAGGTAAATTGACTATGTCATTCCCATGACATAACGGGTGTGTCCAAACCGTATAATGAGCGGTTTTGTTAGCGGCCACGGATTGGACGAAAGTAGAACTAATTCTTTGCAAAGAGATCAATGTTGCCAATTCGGGTTTAGATTTTCTTGCTAATAAAAAAATGAATTTCTGAAGATATAATAATAAGTTTACTATTGTAATCTTTTGGAGGAATCAATAAAGAGTATCTATCTATCTATTTATATAATGTTAAAATTTAGAATATAATTAAGATTGTGTTCCATGAAAAACCGACCTCAATTATAGCAAAATCGGATATTTTTTTATAAAAACTAAATGACTGAACCGATTTTGATAAAATTTCTATGAGACTAATCTGTAAGTATATTCTTTCAGATAAAAAAAAAAGAATTTTACGATTTGTAAAATTCTATTATTATATTTGTTTTCAACTAACGGAGTTATGAGGTTACAAACATTAAAAACGGCTCTAGTGCTAAATTATATTATAATGGTTGTTTATTTTTAATTTGATTATATTAAACATTTTCTACATAAACAACTCTACTTAATTATTAATATATATAAAATGCATAAATCACAGAGCATTAAAATAAAAAAAATATGAGAGAAATGATTATGCCTTTAATTTACTGTGAAAACTAGCATGTTTAGGTCCTTTTCAACCAAATTTACTAGAGGAAAACTTTTTACAAAAGTCGTTTGCTTGAGTACCTCTTTCTCATTCGTGTTTCAACCGTGAAGCAGTTGAGTTTGTATGGCTGTGTTTCGGTTTGAAGGGCGTGGCGGATATGGCGTGAATTTACGGGGTACAGAGGAATAATACCTGAGTCCTCAGGAATGGCAACGCATGGGGGGTATCATGGGCGAAATAGTATACTCTGTTATGTCCATGGTACTGCTTATGTACTATAGGCGACGGTTACTACTTGCCATCAGGTGGGCTGTCAGCTTGTTTGTCATTCTAAGTTGTATAAAAAAACTTAAAAAGATGAAGGTTCAAAAAGAAGGAGCCTCTCATTCGGTTGTATTTTTTTTATATTTGTTACCTCATAGCTCCGCCAGTTACAAAACGGATTTGGAAAATTATTTTTTTATTTGAAAGAATATACGTGACAGAATATACGTTACAGATTGGTCGAATAAAAACTTTATAAAAATAGTTACAGTAGTTCAGTTTTTAAATCAAAATAACTGGCAAAACAGACAAATAACTCACTAAACAAAAGTTCAGTTGTGACAATTCAAAACTGAAGTCGGTTTTGTTTTGTGGTACACAGTCTTTAATTATTATAAACTCTTTATGTTTATTTCATCGTCATCCTCTCAATAAATATGAATTCTCTCTGTTCAATATGGTATCGTGACAGAGAATAGAGTTATCTATAATAATATTAGCAAGATAATCCCCAATCGAAACGGGCGGTCGTACCGATCCATCTTAGAATATTGTCTTCCATGATTAAATTTATAACGTTCTGGCGTTTGATTTATGAGTTCCAATTGAAGGATAAATTATAATAGTGTTGTGCCATAAAAATAAAATATGTTGGGTGGAAGCGAAACTCGTGTACTTTCCTTTGTGACTGCGGCGATGCCGCCCAAATATACAACTCCGTTTATTGCTTCATGTCCCGCATAGGTTCGAGATTATGTTTCAAATTTATTCACATTTAACAAATATTTCACGATATGATTCATGCAACACAATTGTGCGAGCGAGACGCATAATATTATTGCAAAGATATAGTTTGTAAACTTCATTAGTTATTTATGTAATTTTTAAATATTTTTTTTCAAGTTTTATTATTTTTTTAGCAACGAAAATTTTTTAAAGTTACTGTTTGTGTCCAACAATTGTTCTGTCATACAAAAAATATTTAAAACATATGTTTATTAAACAGTGTTTAACGAACTTAAATATTGTTAAAAAATAAATATTGTTTAGTTAGTATAATGATGTTTATTTTTAATTTTATCTGCCAAAATCTATAATTATACTAAAATTGATTACTTCAAAAATACTGTTCATTTTAATAATAATGCACTATCGTTTGTTTAGACGTAAATATTAGATACTTACTTGTAGTAATACGTCTAAACATGTGTTGATCATCTGTCAATCGTAATTTTTTTTTTATAAGACGGTAACTGATTTAGTTTTTTAATAGGGCGCTTTATTTAACCCGCGGGAGAGTCGATCTATTGCAAATTTGTTCTTATGGTTATCTATTACAACCGGTTTCGTTTTGATTATGATCGTATTGTGCATTTTTTTAATTTATTGCGCTTGTGTGCTTGCATGGTCATATTTTAATTTGAAAGGTGGAATATGGCAGTGAAATCACAGACAACACTTCAGGAATGGCAACTTATCAGAGGTGTCGTGGAAGTTACGGTCTGAATGGCTTGTTTTGCCATTCTTAACTATATAAAACGGTCTGTCTGTCTGTATCTATATTTTATGCGATTGTCGAAGGAAAATAATGTTTTCGGATATATTATGGTAAAAGTATTTGGTACAATGTATGATGACCCAAATAAACAATTTGACAGACTTTTAAAAGACTTTAAATTATGGCAATTCCCAATTCGGTTATAGCTTTAGTAGTGTTACGCGATACCTTCACCTAAATAAAACCTGTATAGATATATTTTCTTAATTCATCATTATCATCTCAGCCATTATTGGCCCGCTGCTAAATATAGGCCTCCATAGACTGCCATAAGGAATTTGCTTTATTACCAAAGTTTATTTCCGTATTGATCCTATTTCATAGATTATTATTTAAGTTATTCGCACAATAATAAGATGAACAATAGTTACTCTGTAACACGCCGAGTTCAATTGCGCAAAGGGGTGTCGGCGCCTGTGACCATATCAGGCCCATGGTTAATTGCGATTCCCTTTCACCCATTGTTACGGTCGCAGAACAATACGGTTTTCGATCACCGTTACTGCCTGCTCACTTTTACTATTGATTGTGATAATACAATGCTTGGAACTATTGTCTTTCGTGTGTAACTTATTGGAGGGAGACTTCACAAATTTGTACACATTATTAGCGTGCATATCTTACCTTAACAGCAGGAGTCGTTCTGATATTTAGTGTAATCGGTTTCAATAGAGCGTAATGGAAAGGTAACCAAATTTCGTTGAAATTATCACAGATATACGCTCTACATTAATATCAAATCCATGACATTCAATCACCATGATTCTATGAATAAAAAAATAATAATAACACAATACCATTTTTTTACACCACATGATATTTTGTTTCTTTGTACACCTCATTCACACAACACTACACACACAAATAAGACACACTTTTACACTTATGTGTAAAAGTGTGTGTTATTGCGTGTGTGTATTTATGCGTGTAGTGATGCGACGTTTCAAATAAGTATGTCCATAGATTATTTTTTTCAATTTAATTTAACCTACCCTCTAAAAATAAGCTTAATATTGTCTGGTATACGAATTGGGAATCTGTAATTGGGTAATGTATGGTGTAAATATAATGTTTTTAATTATTCTGGATATAAACTGTTGATTCCAGATGTAATATAAAAATAAAATAAAAAATATATAATCAATTTTTATTTGTACCGTTATTGGATATAATCGATCTATCCATAAAACATGGATGGGTCGATTATTTGTTTACGTTTTTATTAAATTTTATTGAAACTTCTCCTAAACTCTCTCCTACTCGCATTTCTGCCGTGAAGCAGCAGTGCTGTCGTGGCTGTGTTTGTTTGAAGGATAAGATGTGGCATTGAAAGTATAATGTTAGCAACCATAACACTTTTCTTGTCAAGAATGACAATGCATGAGAGTTATGTGTGTGTTGTCAAGTATCATCATATCAGCCATTAATTGTCCACTACTATACACGCATATTCACCCCTTAGGGAATTTTGCTAATAGTTACCATGCTTGGCAGGCGGGTTGGCAACCGCAGGCTAGGCTTTAGTAATGTTTTAAGAAGGACGCTACTGACCATCGTTCGATCAATAAATTTCCTTATTCGCCTCTTACGGCATCCACTGGTAAGGAAGGGGCAGCCCATTGCAAGTGTGTTGCCAATAATATGGGAAATAAAAAAAAATATGCCTACACACGTTTAAAGAGCCGGCAATGCATAAGCAACTTCCTCTGTGTTGCAGGTGGTGGCCATTTTTTATCAGGTCGACGGAATGTTCGTTTGTTTACAATAAAAAAAATTATTGCGTCACAGTGTATTCTGAGTTATCCATGTTGCTATTCATGTCTATAGGCAACAACTCTTGAATTGTACTCTTACTTCTTTTCGTCCTTGATCCCGTTTATGTCCACGTGAATTAGAAATAATCTGTCATCTTACCAAAGTTTGTTAAAATCTGTTTAGCTGTCTAAACTTCTTTCACGTTTAGAATATTATCAAGATAGAAGAATACCAACCACTTAGAGAAATTAAAATCCGAACACGCATTTAACTTTTTAATTTGTTTTATTTCTTTTTTTTTTTAGTCGTAAACAAAAGCGGCGTTATTTTGCAATTTATTTACATAAATTAAAGATCTAACTTTTCTTTCAGGTAAGTATCTATCGAGACGGCTGGCGGCGCCCCCCGAGTGCCCGAGGTATCTTTTCGTTTTACGACATTCTTCCTTTTCATTATTAATTTGTAAGTCCTCCAGTCCGGAGTTATCTAATTACGTACTTTTTTGATGAATGTACTCTAATTTATATGTCAATTAGATGTGCGAGTATATTATGTTGTATTTTAAAAACAACATATTAACACATTTCGTCATAGTCGTAGAATACACTGACGGATCTATATATGTAATATTTGTCAGATCCGTCAGTATTCTACGACTATAACGATATGTATTTGAAATAGGACTGTTTTAAATTTTGAATGTCAGTTTAGTGTTTTGCTCAGTGTCTTGTGATTGTGACGAAAAAAAAATTGACAATAGATATTTTGATATTAAAAAAATAATCGAAGACAATGGCTGTATAGACACAGTTCTTTTGCCTTTTCCCGAGTTTAGGGAGAACCAAACAAAAAAATAAATAAATAAAAGCCTTTCTAAGATATTTATCATTATATACTGTTTAGTCTCGAGGTTGACGAATGTTTATGGTGGAGTTAGCGGTTTTGTTACTTGCAATGGAAATTAACGTTCTTTAATTCTTAGTGAATTTATCACGATCGGTTAACTGACTTGACTCACCTATATTATCTCTTAATGGTAACCCCTAAGTGTAAACTAATAGCCCAGGTAATATTTTATTCCATTTTTATCAAAAAGTCTGAACAATAATGCACTTGATTCTTCATGGCGCAAACTTAGATACTTACCTAAGTAAAGTCACCCATAACTTACTATAATACCAAACAATGAATGAAATAACTTTGGTATAGGTCATAGTTAAAATCGTGGCTGTCTTTGGGGTTTAATCTCTCTGCATAACATAATGTCTATACCTATATAGTGTAGCGGATGAGATCGTGACGAATGACTTTCGGGTTCGCAAGACGAACGCCGCCTGTCGGCTCGCACCATCAATCACGTGACAGTCACGTGACCGCCGGCAGCGTATCGGTCGCCACCGCAACCACTGTTGCCATTTTAGCACTTTTTGATGAAATCTAGCAATATTTTGAGAGTTATCATCTAATGAAAAATATATTGGTAGCTACGTAATGGAGCCGCTATTGTAATAATTCTTGCACTTGGTGAAACTTTATACATTAACATATTGTTATTATTAGAAAAAGTAATTCTGAATTTGCAGATATAAGTGGTTTTGTAGTAGATAATATATCTAATACTACTATTTCCAGTTACTTTTTGCATCATGTTTGTAGAACATTTCTGTACGAATTTTCAACGCTTTTTTTTTTAATCTAAGATTCTTACAATAATACCTGTTTAAAAGTCTAAGGGTACACACGCCTATTTTTTTATTTCATTAATTTTGTAATAATAATGGATTTTAATAGTTATAATATTCTTTTAGCCACTTTCAAGTTAATATTACAATCTGGCTACTTTCTGGGCCCTATTTAGCTACAAAATCCGTAGTCAAAGTGGCAACAGTGACCGCAGCGTCGCGATGTTGCCTACAGACGCCCGAGGCGCCTTAATTTGTTCGCCTAATTATGTCCGGCATTTTATAGGTTGAATTATTAATGCTCCGGTTTCGGCTCATTTAAGGGTTAATGACATTCGTGAACTTGATATTTTTTTGAACTTTTCGGAATAGAATTTTTTTTTATACAAGTTAGAATGGCAAATAAGCTGACGGCCCACCTGATGGAAAGTGGTAACCGTCGCCTATAGACATGAGTCGTACCATGGACATAACAGAGTATACTGTTTCGCCCATGATACACCCCATGCATTGCCATTCCTGAGGACTCGGGTGTTATTCCTCTGTACCCAGTAAATTCACGCCATATCCCACTTTAAACCGAAACACAGCCATGCAAACACAACTGCTTAACGGTTGAAACACGAATGGGACAGAGGTACCCTTTTTTTTTAATGATGACGGAATTGTAACTCCGCCTTTGCTATCGGTATATGCTGACAGGGCACCTGAGATAGATGATAAGTGAGGATGAAAGTTAGCCTATTGTGACGAATTTCCCAGCAATTAACGATGGTTTCCAGGGAGGACCGCGTGGAAGTCGACCTGTTAGGGTATATTACTGGCAGTGGGGCCATTCCATCTTATCACTAACAATCTCTCCTCCCCCTCTCCTTCCTTCTCCCTTTATTTTGTAGTCGACGTCTGTAGTTCGATGGTTTATCTTCGTTTTAAATTTAGGTTTATGTCAAAATTTACTAAACAATCGGGAACACACAGATATGTTTTGTGGGTCATACCGTAATTGTATTTACGTGGCACGTACCTAATTACAGGGACCTCTTGTGCGATCTATACAAAAATGATTTTTGGCTTATTTTGTACAATAATTTATCTAACTACGACGATATGACGATATTGACGAAAATGTCATATAATGGCGTGTCGTCTGCGGCATGTAGATGGTTTGCTTCGTTTTTGGAGCATCGACGCCAATACGTGGAGATGCGGACAGATCAGGGTGTTATAACTAAATCTCAAATAAAAGCTGTTAATAGAGGAACGCCGCAGGGCTCCATACTGAGCTCTTTATTATTTTTGATATATACATCTGATCTTCCTGCTAACATTAGAAATTGCCAGCTACATCTTTACGCGGATGATACCCAACTTTACTACTCTTTCGAACCTGAAAATTTAAGACAGGCGGAAATATATATAAATAATGATTTGAATTCGCTTCTCAAATGGTGTCACTGTAATGCTCTTGTACTAAACCCTACGAAGTCCAAGTTTTTGGTATTGGGTAATAAAATGCAGTGCAAGAAAACTAAATGCCAATGTCCTCAGATTCTTGTCAATAACCAGCCAATAGAAAGAGTTGAAACTGCAAAAAATCTTGGACTTTTATTTGATGAGGAATTACGCTTCATAGAACATGTAAATACAAAGATAAGATTAACATTTTATAAACTTAAAACACTTTATCATGTGAGGAAATATTTGAGCATACCAGTTCGTGTAACTCTAGTGGAGTCTCTAGTATTGTCCCTTTTCAACTATTGCGACACAGTATATGGCCCTAAATTGCTAGAGCGAACTCGAGGATCTATTCAGCGAGTACAAAATGCCTGCATACGTTTTTGCTATAACATCACTAAACGAGAACATATTACACCATATTACAACAAAAATGATATATTGAATATGGCTTCACGAAGAGAGCTTCATTTCTCTTGTTTTGTTCAGAAGATTGTTCATAGTGGACGGCCAGAATATTTGTACGAGAAACTGGACTGGGTTAGAAATAGACATCATAGAGGACTTCGAGAGTGCAGATTAAATATATTAAAAATTCCACCACACAGATCTGCAAATTATAGAGGAGGTTTTAAATTTACAGCCGCAAAAATTTGGAACGACCTGCCTCCACCCTTACACCAACCATTAACGCCATTACATTTTAAAAACCTAATGAAGAAAAGGATTTTACTTATGCGGAAGCAACCCTCGGATCGTGGAGCTGGCTCTCGTCATCGAATGTAGTGCATCGAAAATTGTATATCACTTTTAAGGATTTTTTTTTTTTTTGTCACTAATTTGGTATATTGGATTCTTGTTCTGTTATATTTTTTTTTTTTTTCTTTTACTCATTGTTTTTATACTTGTTTATTTTAGTTTTTGTATTGTTTTCTTTTATTTTTTACGTAATATCTACATCAATATATATATTTGATAATGAAACGGTGCCCCGTGTAGGTGCAAACTGAAAATCAGCGCTGAACGAACATCAGTCCAGCAAAAGCTGAGTACCTATTGCCAGGCGCATACGATTAATGGACAATATATTGATAAATTAATTATAATTTGTGAAGAATGGCAATAAATTTTATTATTATTATTTTTTAAATTTCACTAAAATTCTCATCTCCCCTCTTAAGGAGAGGAGATGGCAACTAACCCCCGGCAGAAGCACAGTCAGCCGGGGTTCAGGGCCCCAGGGAGAGAAACCGGCGTACAATGCGGGCAGAATCTAAGAGCACCGCTTTCTGCATCTTTCCCGGGAGTGAGCCGCCTCGGAATCCCAACCGTGTGAGATGTTGTTCCAGACTGGTTGGGATAAGACCGTTCACCGACATAACGATTGGGATGATTATTATTGATATAATAATGGTCTGTATCCAGTTAGGTTACTTTCTAAATTAGTGACTATATAATAGCAACGGAGCAATTGCTGGTTTACTTCATTTGTCCATTTCATCCGTTGTCTATTTCGGCCTCCCTGAGTGGTTGAAGGCATCATGTCCTCCAAAACACTTCTGGCAGGGTTGGTTGATGTCGAGGCAGTAGCCCTATTTTCGACCGTCGCCTGCCTCTGTAACGAACGGCCGCTGGCGGCCCGCATACTGTCACGCCCAGCGCCAGCCCCAGACGTGCCCTGGCGATTACCCCCAGGCAGCGGCTCTATACGAACATTACTATTATTCTCCATCATTAATGGGTTACCAGAGCCATGTTAGCCGTGCCAGTAATGTAAAAAAAAGATCACGTGTCCGCCCCCTACGTGGATCAGATGGTCGACCCGGACGTATGGCTGGATTTGAGGGGGCTTATTATTATTATTATTTAAATATATATTGTATTTAACATCTCCCTTTTTATGGGGGTAAATGTTCAACCATGCGGGCCTTAGCCAAGCAATGGTTGACTTTAAATTATATATGAGGATGATGACAATGATGAGGAAAGAAATTTTCTGACTATGCGGCAGGTATTGAGGATGACCGCTTTCTGTAGCAAATCTATTGTATAGGTAGGAATTTGTAACATATCTAAATGCTTGTGAAGATTTTTGGGTACGATTCCTGTAGACGATAGTACTATGGGTATTATGTGGATGGTGTGCGCTTTCCATTGCTTCTTTATCTCTATTGCTAAGTCTGTATATTTTGATAGTTTTTCATTAATAGTGCTTTGTATATTGTGTGTGTTCGGAATAGCTATGTCAACTATGTATACTACATTATTGTCTTTATCATGTATAGTTATAT
The DNA here is from genome assembly GCF_026898425.1 of Galleria mellonella. Taxonomy (NCBI): domain Eukaryota; kingdom Metazoa; phylum Arthropoda; class Insecta; order Lepidoptera; family Pyralidae; genus Galleria; species Galleria mellonella. The sequence continues at coordinate 1,311,258 of NW_026442061.1, forward strand.
CGGGTCTATTGAAATGAATGGTTTTATCGGTAATGATGGTTCTATCCCAGTATAGTTTACAGTTATTATTATTATTATTATTATGTTATTTTGATTTTTTTTTACTCAACGTATAGTTGGCTTTATTGCTACGAGTACGGGCTGGCTGCCAAGTATCTCGTAGATTGTACAAATAATTAATTTTGATTAGATGTTAAAAATCGCCGAACAATGGAACAGGTGTTTAGTATTATAGACTTCTGCAGTTCGATGTAAGTGTAGCACGGAAGGTCAAGTGTTCTAAGTGATAAGTGTAGCTGATTCGGGATTACTCCTGTAGTAGATAGGACTATTGGAACTATGGTTGCGGATTGTAAACGCCACATGCGGGTTATTTCGTCCTTTAGATCTGTATATTTTGCCAGTTTCTCAGCTATGGTGTTCTGTACATTGTGTGTATTTGGGACTGCAATATCGATAATATATGCTTTGCGATTAATTTTATCTAGGAGGGTAATATCAGGTCTATTATAATGTGTAGTTTTATCTGTCAAGGTAGCACGGTCATAGTATAATTTGTGTGTATTGTTTTCAACTATTACATCAGGGGTATATTTATAGTAGGGTGTGTATGTTTCTGGTATAAGTTTGTATTTCTGAGCTAATTTTTGGTGAATAATGTTGGAAACCTGGTCATGTCTATATTTGTAATCGGTCTGTACTATGGATTTACAAGCTCCTGTAATATGCTGTATGGTCTCCGAATTACTGTTACATCGTCTGCATAAATCTGTCACTAAATTTTGTTTTATAATGAATTTTTGGTAATTTCGAGTTTCGATCACTTGGTCTTGTATGGCAATCATAAATCCCTCCGTTTCCGGGAAAAGAACCCCACGATTTAGCCATTCATTCGACGCTACTTTATCGACGTTAGGTTGGCATAAATCGCTGTAATGTCTCCCATGGAGGGATTTATCACGCCACTCTTCTATTTTTGTTTGCATGTCTGTTTGCTTTTCATTATTTTGTGTTGTGTGATCTTGCAAATTTAACGCAATATTTTGGGTTAGCTTACAGTCATTTTGTACTATAGCGTTGTGTAAATCAGATATAAGTTCTTTTTTATGAAAGTATTTTCTAAGTAGGGTAATTTGCTTGTTATGTAGGTTAATAATATCTAGTAATCCTCTGCCTCCACTTTTGCGGGGTAGTGTCAGTCTTTGAATACATGATCGCGGATGGTGTTTTCTATGTTTCGTCATTGTTGTACTAATGTTGCGTTGAAGAGATTTAAGATCTGTTTTTGTCCAATGTATAATACCAAATGAATATGTTAGGATAGGAATTGCATAGGAATTTATACCTTTTATTGTATTACATGAATTTAATTGTGTTTTAAGTATAATGTTTGAATTTAAGAGACAACGAATTCTTTATATTTTTTTGATGTATATGTTTAGATTGATTGTATCCTAGATATTTATAGGTTTCATTTTCGTCTAAAGGGTTAATTGTATCACCTGTCTCCGTTTGATAATAATGCTGATGATTTTGCCCTGCCTTGACAGAGTTAATTCTGCATTTATCAATACCAAATTCCATTTTAATGTCCTTTGAGAAATGTTCAGTTAAATTAGCCAAGTTTTTTAATTCATTTTCTGAACAACCATATAATTTAATATCATCCATATACATAAGATGACTTAAAGCAACTTCTTTTTCCTCACTCTGTCCATCTATATCTATATTATATTTCAATTTATAACCAGTATTAGATGAATTAAGGATATTAGATAAAGGGTTCAAGGCAAGGCAAAACCATAATGGGCTTAATGCATCACCTTGAAAAATGCCTCTTTCTATTTTAATCGAGTCTGTACGTGTTGTTAAATTTGAGGAATTTATGCTTAAGGTCGTTGTCCAATTTTGCATAATTGTTTGTAAGAATTTTGTGATAGTCGGGTGAACTTTATAAATATCTAGGATTTTAAGCAGCCAAGTATGGGGTACAGTATCATATGCTTTTTTATAATCTACATACATTGTAAAAAGAGCTGACTTGCGCTTATGAACTTGTTCAAGGATCACAGAATCAATTATTAGTTGTTCTTTACAACCCTGGCTTGCTTTTCTGCATCCTTTTTGTTGTTCAGCTAGTATGTCATTACTTTCTGTATAATTATAAATAATTCGGGTTATACACGATGTGATTATTTTGTAAATAGTCTGTAAGCAGGTAATAGGTCGATATTTTGCTGGGTTTGTAGTATCATTAAGATCTTTAGGTAATAAGTACGTACATCCTTCAGTAATAAATTTAGGAATAGTATCCGGATTTTGAATGAAATTATTGATGTGTTTGTGGAGAAGTATGTGAGTCACGGTTAATTTCTTGTACCAATAATTATGAATATGATCTGTGCCTGTTGCTTTCCAATTATGCAGTCTGTTGATTACCTCATGAAACAATTCAAATGAAATAGAGTCATACTCCATCGGTATTATATGTTCATATTTTAGTTGTTCAGTCTTTATCCATAGTGCTTCATTATTATGAGAGGTTGGGTTCGACCATATACCTGCCCAAAAGTTTTGCAATTCTTCCGGGGATGGTGTAGGAAATACTTCGGTTTGTATATTATTTTCATTATTTGATATAGTTTTGTTGATTGTACGGTAAAATTGTTTCTCATTGTTAATAAATTGAATATTTTGTAATTTACGTTTTGTACAGTTTTTATATCTACGTAAACGGTTTGCTACTACCGTTAATTTTTGTTTAAGTGTGTCTAAAAAGTGCGTCAGTTGTGTGTTAGGTTCTTCATGAATAGAATGTATATGATATTGTACTAGAATCTTTTTTACATGTTTTGTAAGTTTTCTGTTTCTATTTCCATTTATGTATTGTGTCAATCTACTAATTTTTACCCTCAGATCTTCCATTTTATTTTCTAATCTTTTTTGCCATTGCGGTTTTGATGAATTTTGTCTTGTTCGTAATGTATCGATCGGTGGGATTCTTAATTTTGTACCATTTATTTTTGCCGCTGTCCATGCTGAACAGTAGATTATTCCGTGTAGTTTATCAAAATTAGTATCATTATTTATGTATTTTGGCAATAGTATATTATTTATATAATTAATTGTAGTAGCTAGTTTTTTTGTTGCTCTTTGTTTAGGTATATAGGGTCTGTTAGTGGGATAAAGATTAACAAAGTATTCTAGTGCCATTTGGAATGTATCATCTATTTCTGAGTTTGTTTGTACAGGCTTAGATTGTGTATCAGGGTTTGATGGATTTTCTTGAAATAATTCGAGGCTATTGTTTGTAAGAATTCATTTTCATTATCTTGTGTTTGTGTCTGTTGTATATTATTGTGGTTAATATTTTCTTCTATTGTCGGTGATAAATCTAGCTCTGTGGCCACTTCTTGTTTTATTAATAAAGGTCTATCCTCTGAAATTAACTTATTGTTAACAATAACACGTCTTTGGTCTGCTATTCTTTGCTCAGATATTTGTGTAAGGTGGGGGAATTGACTAATGAATTCTTTGTGTAGTAGTTTTCTATATCCTGTCTTGTTCGATTCTAATTTTGTTACGCGGAAATAAATCCGTATTATTGCCTCGTTATGATTATTACTCCATTTCATCCGAGTATTTTGTGTTGTAGTGATAGTGTGGCTGCTTGTTTGTGGATAGTTTATGTTTAAATTACGAAGTTCTTGTTCAGCATCATTATGTATTTGTTTAATTTTATTTTCAGGTAGCAGTTTATTCCGTATTATAGATCTTCTTTGATCACCTAGGCGTTGGCGAGTTACTTCTATTTCGGGGAACTTTTCCATGAATTTTGTGTGTAGGGGTGTGAGGTAGTCTTTTGTATCTGTATCTAGATTGGTGACAAGTAAATATGTACGTAGGATAAACTCATTCATTTCATCAGTCCATTTCCTACGTTTATAAATTATTATATATTGTATACAGTATAAGGTGACTGATGTCTATATTTATGATTTGTCAGTTTTCTTTTAGATAATATTTTAAAAGACCGGCAACACACAATACCTGCAATTTCGCTGATGTTGTAGTTGCTTATGATTTTCACAAAAAATAATTTATCAATAAATAATAATAATAAATAAACAAACCCTTTAAGTTTACCTATTTTTTGTAGATGGTGTAAATTTTTAAAATAAAGAAAAATTACCTGTATATTTTTTTATCATAAATTCAATGTAATCATTTACATATATATATATATCTGAATCTAAATGTTAACCTTGTTTATCTTATCCGGTTTGTTATTATTTTGTTTACATATATATATTAGTCGATTTTATATATTATTATATTTAATAGTTTGTAGATAACAAAGCAATATAACTATAATCTATTTTATAGCGTCCCGTCTTATTTTTAATACGAGAACGAATCTCGCGAGACAGACCGTCGTAAAATCACAAACGAGTTTCCAGAGTAAATCTCATAAATCTAGTTTCCAAGATAAACTTGTATAGTGTGAAAGATCCATTTGGAATGCGCCAAACGTGGAGGTTTTCAGTTTTGCTACCATATCTTATAATGTCTACTGGGTAAAGTTTCCCTTTGGAAGCACCTATTTCTATTACGGGAAGCAAGTTGTATCTTGTTTATATAACGGTCGGGTTTATTTATTTTTAAAATGTGCAATGTCAGCTAGTTACTAGCTATGATTGCATGGTTGTTTTGGTTTCAAGTATAAATCATCATCATCATCATTTCAGCTATTATTCGTCCACTGCTGGACATAAACCTCCTTCACAGACTGTCATAAAGAACAGTCCTGAGTTACCTGCATCCACTGATTCCCTGCAACGCATTTCATGTCGTCACTCCATCTAGTGGAGGGTCATCCTACACTGCGTTTACCCGTACGTGGTCGCCACTCAAGAACCTTTTTTCCCCCCATCGGTTGTCGGTTCTTCAAGCTATGTGACCAGACCATTGCCACTTCAGCTTGCTTATCCTTCGGGCTATTTCGGTTATTTTGGTTCATTTGCGGATATCCTCGTTTCGGATTCTATCACGCAAAGAAACAAGTATAGATGTGACAATGAAATTACAAGGTACAGTAACATAACACTATAGTCCTCGGGAATGGCAACGTATGACGGATTATTCATATTTTACAATATGAATAATACTGCTTACCTTACCGTTAATTGTAGATTGCTGAACATAGTCCTCTCCCTATTTAGAGGTTTTGCCAGTAGTTATCACGTTTGGCAGACGGGTTGGCAATCGCGATTAAGTTTTGGTAATGTTTTAAGATGCTCACTGCTGCCCATTCCTTGACCATTAAGATCATATTTACTTATTTTACATTTGACTAGTATTAAAAGATTTTATTAAATGTAAAATAAGACTAGACATTTGTGACAATAATTATATATATATATTTTTTTATTGTTTAAACTGAAATATTAATTGATTTTTTTTTTGCAGAAATCGATTATTTATTTTTATTAAAATTTATTTTTGACAAATCGTTTAATATTGAATAAAGAAAAACTTATTTTTATTTAATCGATTCTTTACCATTATCTGTCTCACATCCCTAGGATTGACTACTTTTATAATTAGAAGAAGTTCTACGAACGTCCATATTAGTCATCAATCTCTGACCGTTATTCAGTACACGCACATGTTGCGTCACGTGTTCCGCCTTTAAACAGGATATCTTAAGGTTTAAGATTAGACACCTAATACAGTAAAATACATGAAGTATTTAATCGTAGTTTTCCCCTATAAACGCTTTTTGAAAAATAGTTCAACTTTTTATTTTTGTGTGAAATGATTATGTAGATTGGTTAATACTCGTATATGCTTGAATCATCATCATATCAGCCTTAATTGTCCACTGCTGAACATATGTCTCCCCCTTGGGGGGTTTTGCCAATAACCACGCTTGGCAAGCGAATTGGCAACCGCAGTTAGGCTTTTAGAGATGTTTTAAGAGAGACGCTGCTGCCCTTCATTCGCTCTCCCTTAGTCGGCTCTTACGACACCCACGGGAAAGAAAGCGGTGGCCTATTCTATGCCGGGACCACACAGCTATTTATTTAAATATGCTTGAATAATTATCAACAAAAAAACAAAAACAAATCCTTGGTTTACCCAAAACGACGTAAGCTGAAAGAGAAATTATAGGAAATATGTCCGCTAAATCGAATTACAATGAAAGTTTACGCGGCCGTTTCCACCGTGTTTCCATTCAGACTGAATGATTTATATTGGAATGACGTAACAAAAGTTGGGTAGATAAAGCTGGAAAGCGGCATGTTATCCCGGTATCGCGGTGCAAAAGTACCAGTTTTCAGTTCCATAATTCAACTCGACTCGGACCATTTTTCAGTGCAATTGAATATTCTAAGCCAACCTTCGCTGTTTCGACGTTAGGCCTTCCTCACATGCCGCCCATGAACGACTGTCGGAATGTCTTGGAAAAATATAGTTTTTAAGAGACTTCCAATAGATAGCGGGTCTCAATTTGTCTGTATTTTCAACCGACTTAAAAAAAGTAGGAAACTCGATTCGTTTGTCTTTTTTGTATTTGTCATCTCCTAACTTTGTCATTTATAAATCGACTTGGGAAATATTTTTTTTTATCTGAAAGGATTTACTTTCGGAATAGTTGTATAGTAATTTTATCAAAATTGGTTCAGTGTATTTTTTTTTATATTTGTTATTTCATAACTACGTCGTTTATAAACCGATTTGGATTTTTTTTATCATCTGAAAGGATTTTATTTCAAATTAGTTACGTAAAAATTTCATTAAAATAGGTTTCAGTAGTTTGGTTTTTAAATCAAAGTAATTGGTTTTACCACGATTTGAGCGAATTATTTCACGATTGTTTTATGAAACAAAAGCTAAATTATGACCGATTAACTTTTAGCTTTTATTATTACAGTATTCTTCTCCATTCCATATTACGTGCCCAAATTTCATAGTGATTGGTTAAGCCAAACAACAAATTCATATACATACATATATATATATATGTGTATATGTATGTATGTATATATATATATATGTGTATATGTATGTATGTATATATATATATATATGTATTATGTATGTATATATATATATATATATATATATATATATATATATATATATATATATATATATATATATATATATATATATATATATATATATATATATATATATATATATATATATATATATAAGGATATAAGGAAGGATTACGTAACTAATTTTGAATCGACTTTTAAGTAATGGCGAAACGAAGGAATTAACTGTTCACTGCTGAACATAGGCCTTCTCCATAAGAAAGGTATTGCCAGTAGTTACCACGCTTAGCAGATGGGTTGGCAACCCGAAGTTAGGCTTTGGTGATATTATAAAAAAGCACGCTGTTGTCCATCCATCAACCATTGATTTACCTTAGTGGCCTCCTACGACACCGAAAGGAAGGAGTGGTTTATTCTATTCCAGGACCCACTATAATGTTTTTTATTGCTGAAGTAAATATTACTTGTTTTATGAATTTCTTCTGAAAGACGGTTCACAATTTGCCTTACAATCGATACGGTTCACTCCTACATATATATAAAAGATGATTAAAACCTCCGTTCTATAGCCGGATAAAAACACGAAAATTGGCCTCAAATAACCTTTCCAGGAAGCACGAATGCGGAAAATTTTGGCTTTGTTCCGAATTAGTTCCAATATAATCAGCACAGTTAGGCCTATGTCAATAAGCGGAGTGATTGGCCCAAATGAAGTACACATTGGTGGTAACTAAATTGATTATGTGTTGTAACGGATGGACAACACCACAGAATATATATGTGAATTGATATATTAACCGTAGATAGCCGTAGGTCGACATGATTGATAGATATTCTATTCTATCTGTAATGTTGTGATTCGTACTCTTTAGTGGATTTTTAAATATTTAATTTTGGAACAAGAAAAAAAAAAGTATATAAAAATATCTACAGTATAAAAGTTAACGATAATAAAATTTTTGAATTCTTTTTAGGGATTATTTTGATTCTAAATTTACAAATTATCTTCTTTCAAGACTTTCATTTCTGATTAAGTGAAATCAGTATTAGAGATCGTATCCTGTCTTATAAACCTTAATAAAAGTCGTGTCGAAATTTCGAATGTGGCTAAAACTAAAAATTTTATGTCTCTGGTAACACTTCTAACAAACCGAATGATGAGAATGTGAGCAACAGTCGACAAATGCCTCAATCTACTTCACTAGGGATAACCTCTACCGTAAAGTCGTGATCTAATTCTTTTTCTGTAATTTAAAACGACATTAACAATTTTAACTTTGTGGAATTAATAAGACATAAACAACAAAAGCTGTTTCTAGATATAGCGGTACCGCTAAATAGTGTAATATTTATAGCACTGCAGCGACGGTGCGGTGTACTAACTGCATACCCGAAATATACGGGTAAGGTCTCCGTGAAAAGAGGGCCTACCATGAAATATTTTCCGAAATTTTTGTGTCGAACGAAACACAAATTTACATTATACATACCGTTTAAGAATATTTAAAATGGACTTTGGACTATTATGGTACAATTTATGACGAACGAATTGTTTATCTCAATTTACTGGACCGATTTCGGTACGTACAAAGAAATTGAAATCTGAAAATTCGGAATTTCATTTCATAGTAGAGCTCCTGGTTCTGTTTCAATATAACTAAATGAAAGGTAACCAAATTTCGTTGAAATTATCACGGATACACTCTCTAAAATGAAGTTTATAGCAAATCAAAACATTCAGCCAATTAATTGATTTATTATTTGTACTCGATTGAACATCAGCAAACTGCTTTATGGTCGACTCAATTATTATTTTGTTTACATTTTCATTACCTACTGAAACGGCTAATATAGTATTGATTATTTTCAAACGGTCGCTTCGGTGTTCGATATTCAAATATTATCAATCCAATGTGCCTACGAAACAGCTCGTCCTTTAACGGATTTTGTCACAAATGAAGCAGCTTTATATTGCTCATGTCTATAGGCGACGGTTACCACTTTCCATCAGGTGGGCCGTCAGCTTGTTTGCCGTTCTAAGTTGCCTAAAAAAAAGCTTTTTTATGATAAAATGTATTATGTACATCATCATATTAGCTGTTAACTGTCCACTGCTGAACATAGGACTTTCTTACAGACTGCAGTAAGGAACGAGTGAGGTACCGCGTCAAACTGACTCGTCTACTCGAATAATCAATATGTAGAACTCGGATAGGCATTCTGTATTCGACTATAGGTTACGAATATTTACGGTACTCGAATACCAGTCGTATATTTATTTTTATAATAGTAAACACTATGATAATATAATATATAATAGTGGATAACATCATAAACCACTCGATTACCCATAATCGAGTCAGGATTCGATTGTTTTCTTAACGAGTACTTTAATACTCGAATACCTACTAAAAAACCGACTCAGAACCTCACTTGTCTGGTTTGGTTTATTTTGATGTAAAATTTTAATATCATATTTTTTGTACAGTACCTTTTTTTTTTTAATTTGACTACTAAAGGCAACTTTGTTTTTTTTTTTTTAATTTAACTGCTAAAGACGATTTAGTCTATGGAAAATCTTCAAGCTTAGCGAAAATTTTAAGTTGAATTTTACTGGGATCTCGCATTTTATAAACTGTTTAATACCGAGTATTTAGTACTAATTAATAATCCCATATATTCTGAAGGAAGTAAATTGGATTACCACTGTATTCTTTTCAGTCGACTTAAAAAAGGTGTAGTTTTTTAATTCAAATATTTATTTTCTACGCCAATATTAATGATTCTTTTTGCAATCCATATAGTGTTGTCTTATACTAATTTTGTGCCGTTTAAAACCGTTATTATTTGTATAATAAAATGTTAAACTGATTCCATAGCGATAAAGGTTACAATATTTTTTACGTCGCAAATGTAAGTAGAATTTTATTAAATATTAAATTATGTACGTTTTATGCGTTTTTAAACGGATTCCCGAGATTTCAATTTCAATTTCAATTTATTTTATTCGTTACAATATTGTATTGTGTTGAATATTTTTGCAAGTGACAAGAAGATATCGTAAAATATAACAAAACAAAAAAAAACATGAAACAACAAAATAACCAATAATAATTGTCAAAAAATAACATTACAATCAATTTAAAAGTCATCAGTAAGGCATAAAATAATGAAAGAGTATTTTAAAATTCATCAATTGAGTAGATGCACCTTTCCAACAAAAGAGTATAAAGTTTTATTTTTTCTCCAATCTTTAATAGTTTTTAATGCAGTGGGTAATTTATTATACAATTTAACCGCTTGAAATTTTGCGCCATGTTTCACTATATTTAGTTTTGGTTGGACATCATATGCAACATTTTTTCGTCTAGAAATCATGCGTATATTTCTCTCTTCTCTCGTTTCATTTGGCAGACGATTCTTAACATAGTCTGTAACCACAATCAATACATACAAACTGGGTACAGTAAGAATACTATATTTTGTGAAAAAAGTCCTGCAAGACTGCCACTGCGGAATCCGAGCGATAGTTCTAATTGCTCTTTTTTGCAACCTGAAAGCCCTTTCCACATTGTAATTATAGCTGTTTCCCCACAGTTTAATGCTGTATCTAAATTTTGATTCAACCAATGAGTAATAGACTGGTTTGAGTTGATTAACAGTTAACACATCCCTCAAACATCTCAAAGCATAGCATGATGCACTAACTGATTTAGTTATAGAGTCTAACTCAGATTTCCAATTCAGTACAGAATCTATCTTCACACCTAGAAATTTTACTTCATTAACAACTTTAATATTATTACCATTCAGGTACACTTCCAAAGTATCCTTATTTTTAGAAGTTGACCTAAATAGTAAGGCACATGTTTTGTCTATATTTAGTTTTAAATTGTTAACAGAAAACCATTCATCTAAGAGAGCTATAACATTATTGATTTTTATTTCTAGGTCCTTTATGTCCATAGCGGAGATTATGGCATTGGTATCGTCGGCATATATTATTAATTGAGTATCATTTGCAACATTTTGTATATAATTAATAAGATCATTGATAAAGAGAATGAAAAATATTGGTCCCAATATAGAACCCTGTGGTACGCCTCTTTTTATGATGGTCAGTTTTGATGTATATATCATCTCCTGGTTATTTTCTATATTTCTTATTTCGACATATTGTTTTCTATTATTTAAATAAGATTTGAATAGTTTTAGTGATTGTTCTCGTATACCGTAATAGTGTAGTTTGCTTAAGAGTATTTCATGATCAACTGTGTCAAATGCAGAGCTTAAATCCAGGAAAAGCCCTGCTACCTTTTTTTTGCTATTAATCTTATCCAAAACATCATCTATGAGTGTCTCTATAGCTTCTGCGGTGCCTATGCCTTTTTGATACCCAAACTGTCCCTCGCTTAGTATATTATTTGATACTATATGTTGTAGAAGTCTATTTTTTAAAAGCTTTTCAAATATTTTGGAAAGGGTTGGTAAGAGGGATATGGGTCTATAATTTTTGGAATTATATTTGCAGTCCTTTTTATGAATTGGTATAACACGAGCTACTTTAAGTTGATCGGGAAAAATGCCTTCTTTCAAACACATGTTATAGAAATGAGCCAGTGGTTTAAAAGCTCAATATTCTCTTTAATGATAGATATTGGAATGTCATCATATCCACAAGATTTTTTAGTGTTCATATCTTTTACTACTTTTTTTATTTCAGTCAGAGTAATTGGTTCCCAAGATAAGTTGTCTTGTACTCTATTTGTGTTGTCATGTAGAATCTTTTCCGCTTTATATTTATTACCTGATGACTCGTCAAGCTTATATTCAAAATTCGAAGATAATATTTTAACAATTTCCTGTGGGTTGTCAATTATTTTTGAGTCAACTTTAAGTTTAAATTTTTCATGGTCATGCATCTTTTTGTTTTTATTTCTTTGCTCATTTATTACATTCCAAATACCTTTACTTTCATTATTTACATCTTGTATTTCTTTTTGTATGTAACGTTTCTTAGCATTTCTTACAACTCTTCTATATATTTTAATGTACTTGTCACGAAAATCTATAACACTTTGGCCACAATCTATCTTATTAATATTATATAAAACTCTTTTCATTGCGCTAGATACCTTTATTCCTTTTGAGATCCATTTAGCTTTATAAGTGTTAGTTATCCTAATTTTCTTTTTAGTTTTCTTAAAACAATGTTTGAATATATTATTAAATTTATTTATAAACGTATTTATGCTCATGTCACTCCACTTTATATTTACGAGCAAATCTTTGAAGTTTTGTTTATTTCTAGCGGAATAAGATCTTTGATTTTTTATTATAAATAATCTTTTGCTCTGTGCATGTTGAAATTTTTCTACTGAAAGATTACAAAAGATTCCTGCATGTCCGTCTGCCAATCCATTATGGTCAATGTAACTATCGGTGACAGAATCGTCTGTTAAATTTATTAATATGTTGTCAATGCATGACTGACTCTTATTTCTTTTATATGTTATGTCTTCAAAAAGGTGTTTAAAACCATAGCATTGTAGTAAATTTATGAATTCTCTTTTTTGTTTACTATTTTCTAATATATTTATATTAAAATCACCACAAATAATACATCTTTTGTTAAAAAAATAATCTAATAATTTTTCTAAGTATAACATAAACTTATCAAGATTCTTCATATTTGGATTTCGGTAGCAGCACAAAATACATAGATTTGTTTCCAAATCTTTTACACCACATAACTCAAAAAATTCCGACCTACTTAAATCCTTGCACACAGAGAGATCCTCAAATAGTCTACCGCTTTCGCTCAGTATTAGCGTTCCGCCTCTCATTTTATTAGTTCTAGTATAGTAGGAAGCCAGTTGAAAATTCTGTAGATGAAAGAGAGGAGCAGTGACACTATTTAAGAAGTGTTCGCTTATACAAATATAATGCATGCTTTTACATAAATAGTCCAAATAAATTTCTAGGTCGTCTTTTTTATTATTTACACCACACATGTTTTGATGAAATATATTTATATTAATCATATCGCTACTGTTCATTTTTAATTTATATTTACATTTATTTATATAATTTTGACATTGATTATAGCAATTATTAACGAAATAAACAATTTTCAGTGGTACTCATTTCAACGCAAACTGCTCTTTCATCTTTATTATTTGAATCACAGTAAGTGTCATCATTACACAATACAGGAAAAGTGTCTGATGTTTGAGTACTGACATTTTTTTTATTATCAAAATATGTACCTTTATGGGATTTGACATAGTTATTGTAATTATTTTTATAAGTAATCTTTAAAATCTGTCTTAAAAACAACCTACATATATAAAGTTTATTGAATAAAAAATTTGTATCTCTGTTTGCACATATATGCATATAATAAGCATTCCCAAACTGTGAACATGAAGATCGTAACAAATTATTAAGACTAGATACATTCAGATTTCTATTTTCAGGTACATTGCACAGCAGCACATTTGTATTTTTCAATTGACTTAAATTATAATATAAATAGGCCTGTAATTTAATTGGATTGTGGTCATTTGAACCACCTAATATCAAAACAAAATCAGACATTGTAAAGTCCTTACATAACATTTTACATGAGTTTAGAATATTGTCCAATGGTGCCCGAGTCTTTATAATAGATTCAACTGCAAATTCATTTCCTAATAATTTTTGTAGCATAATGTTAAGGTGTTTCCCCTTTTCATCTGCCAATATAAGCACTTTGTGTTTCATGCTTGATTCAGTATCCACTAAATTAATACTTTTAGTTTTTTCAGTTTTAATTTGTTCATTTTTTGAGGAAAATACTTTGATTTCTTTGTGATCAGCTTCTTTGACTTCCTGTAACGAATTAGCCTTCGATTTCACTTGCAATGTATTTGGAGTACGGGCGTCATTTTCAACAGCCAAGTTAGTTATAGAAGAAGAGTTTATATTTGAAGTATTTAAGTCCAAGGTGCGCATAGCATTTACTCTCAACTTATTTTTCGTATTTAGGTTCTGACTCCTTCTTTTAAACTGCGGCGAGTAAAATTTTACGGGCGATGACACACAACTAATACCAAGATTCTCAACACCGACTGATTTGTACAGTTTAATTTTTTTCTCATAATCAGATAGTTTTCTTTTTAGGGAACCATTTTCGATGTTTAAATTCTCAATTTCTCCATGGGCTATACGGAGCTCAATGTTAAGTTTCTCGATTTCATCCTTTAACGTCGTGATTTCTGAGCTATCCACAATATTTGGCAGGCTTTCGTAGCTTAGATCTATTGTTTCATTACTGCTTATATCAAAGTTGTTTTGAAGAGTAGACGTTATCTTTCTATATGTAATATTATTTAATTGATCAGATGAAATATTAAGTTTCTCTCCGATATTATGATCCATATTTCCTGTTTATAACGTTAAACTTTAATGCGGTAACGTACTAGTAGCGTAGCGATAATAGTTCACCTTTTCTTATTAAGTGTACGTTGTAGTTATTCACATATATATGACCTGACACCTTTATTTTTTCATCTATGTGGTTTTTGTTGCAGTAGATTATTTTGTAAAGTGTATATTAAAATTTTTATTTCACAAAACGCTATGTGTCGTGATGAGATTCGATCGCAGTACCTTTCGGCTATCGGAACAGATACTTTAAACTGTACCACTGAAGTAATTAGTCGAAGTAGTGAATTTAGCATTCCAATTATACATCAAATACTGAAACTTTTTCAAATGTCGGAGTGACCGACCTAACGGTAATTTTATTTTTTAGACTACTCACATTTAAGAAATATTATGAGTAGCACAAAAAAAAAAAAAATAAAAAAGAAACACAAAAACAATATGTAATTTAACACTATTTTGTTTCAAAATATTTGTATTCCATGTGTTTGGGTATATATAATTATTTATGCACTTCCAAAATCATACAATGTACTTGTATGTCGTCTATATAAACTTCACTTAATTTCTTCACAGTTAAATATTGATAACTTTTCTATTGTTTACATTTATTCTTCGAGAATGCATATATTAAAATTTGAATATCTAATTTACATTTTTTAGTATAAATGATAGGGTATTTCACTAGATAAACATTTTTTAAGAACATTAAACACAGAGCCGTTGTTGACGCGTTTAGGTGGTAACATAATTGATTATGACGTCAATCCGGCTTTACCGTTCTGAATTTTAAAAATATTTTTACGTTTGATACAAAATAAAAATACATTTATTAACTCTCATCTGTTTAACAGTACTTACTAATACAATAAATGTGAGTATGTCGTTTGTCACCTCTTGGAATTTTAACGGCTTAACTGTTCTTGGTGGAATTTAGAATACATGTACTATTTGAGATGGAGAAGGACCTGGGGTCTTTTTATCCCGTCAATCAACATTCCCGGTCAAACAGATGAAGTCGCAGGTAAAGACTAGTAAACAATATATATGAATATATAGCTATATATGTGTCACGGTAAATTTGTACCCTATCATATCAGCCGAATGCATTAAACTATAATAAATTTGACAGTCAACAGTTATATTAACTTGCAATTTAACCGATAACCGACTAACATATCTATTTTTATGTGCATCACCGAACAGTTAGGGTAACCAGGATGAATGACGTACAAACAAATGATTTATTGACTGTAATACAATTTTATTACGGCAACACTAACAACCTATCGAAAAAAAATATTGAAAAAGTTGTGTTTCCGTGTAATGTAATTAACAATTGTCGGAAACAACAAACGCAGTATGATCATAAAATTTTACAAAGTTAAAAATGAATAAAAGATTTAAAATAAAAAAAAATGTATATCTATGATGCCGCTACAAGCGAAACTCCTTCTCAGAGTCCTTATCAAAAGATTTCAATACCGAAGTCGGATTAAGGTCGAGTGATTTTGTAATTTGTTAATTAGTCGAGTTGATCTCTACCGGGCACGATTACCGGGTCAACTGATTAATTAATTCATCTTAACATCGTTCATATCTACGTATATATACGTTTGCATTGCCTATTATATCTTACTGTCAAGAATGGATACATAGAAACTTTTTAATAATAATAATAAACTCTTTATTGTGCACAGTAGAGATGTATACAAGGAGTATTTATACAGAATGAGCATATACAAAAGGCGGCCTTATCGCTAAAAGCAATCTCTTACAGACAGCTCTCTTTATTCTTTCTTCCAAAAGATTACAGTAGTACAGTGGCGTAGCTACCAGAGTGCTGGGGGGAAAGGGATTGTTAGTTAGTAATGGAGACTGAGAATCCCGTTGCTAGCAATATACTCAACGAGGTCGACCTCTTTGCGGTTCCCCCTGGAAACTATCATGGTTAATTCCTGATGAATTCATCATAATGGGCTAACTGACCTGTTTTCATTCTTATCTATCACCCTTCACTGGTGCTCCGCCAGCGTATCCCGTTAGCGCAGGCGGGGTTACCATACCATATTCATCCATCAGAAAAAAAAAGCTACCAGAGTGCTAGACAGGACTGTACCCCGGGGCCTTCAAATTCAGGGTGCTCCTCGGACTCTGACTTGCTAAAAGTTGAAATGGTGAAAATTTGTCCCACATTCGGAATATAAATAAACCAGATTCCAAGAATGCGACTTTAATAATGGCAACTTATTTGAAAAAATACAGGCGAATTTCCAATAAGTCACGACCATCTTTGTTTGAAACTTGAAGGGAACTCACCTGTATTCTTAGGCTGGGTTATTTTTTGCCCCAGGATCTTTGGTTATCAACCTACGCCACTGAAGTAGTAACTTTATTATAGACACAATTACAAGAAATGTTCACAATGAGAAAACTATACTGTTTAGTGATACAGTTTCAAATATATATACAGTTAATAAGCTATACGTTTTAATGCCGGCAACAAACTGACAAATCCCGGTTGAGAGGTAGGTACACATTTACAATTGTCACACATTAATGATGTACCCACAAATATCACATCCCTCCACCAGTAGTATAAAATTATCTAAAACAATGAACAGCCTAAAATATCTCAATTACAATTTATAATTCATTTTTTTCCGAGTCGCTCTAAGGGGTCTTTGACGAAAGGTGTGTTCATTAATATCAGTTGATGGCACATGAACAGGCTGCACTGGATTCGAACCTAGAGGTATCGGACTCGACGCGCTGTTATCACTTAATATTCTCTCCTCCCCACCAGCTCGCTCCTCTCCCGATTTGGACATCATACTATTATTGATATACTCCGGTAATGATTAAAATGAAACCCACAAACATCACAAAAACGATGGGCTGTTTTATCGTTAAATGTAAAAAGAACGAACAAGAAAACTTTGACTCGCATAAGAATTTTAATCCTGCGTTTGTAATGAAATTTATTTTTATTAACTCATTATTTTTATTTAAAAAATGCACCGATAACACATATAGTTCTATTGCAAAAATAATTCAAGATCCTTTTAATCTAAATCATATGATATAATTAAAAAACCTCTGTCCTACAAAAAAAAAGACCCTTTTTTTTACTAAGTTCCAACAGAATATTATGAACTCTTCTATTGTATTAGTTATTCTATGAATATTTGTCCTTATTCCACCGTTCCCGTAGAATTTCCCTCGAGAGCGACAGCTGATTTTTGCGAATGGGCACTAGGTGACGCCGACATTGCATTTTGAACAACTTGACTTGTATCTGTGCCACAATATAAGTAATTGTATTATTTACATAATATCTATGCTTAAAACATACAATATACAATAGCTAGCAAAATACAAGCTATAAATTAAATTTAATTCAATATACTTAAGAGTATTCATACCGAAGTGAGGTTACGTCAGAATGATTTGTCAATTCGAAAAAATAATTAAATAATTTTCAATATCATTGATAATTATAAAATACTGTGATAATGAACTCAAACGAAGATCATGGATGAAGTTGCACATAAATGTACCACAAAAAAATTTTGCACCTACTCCATATTTTACGTCTGAAGCTTCAAATACTTTTTATAACATGCATATTTTACATTTTAGTTCACTATCAGAGAACTTTAAATAAGCAGTCATAAACATTTAAAATTGTACTATTTGTTTTTTTTTTAAATTAACAAATAAGGATCTCTACTAAATATTGTTTACCGATGTATGTTCGCAATTGAAGTATTTTTTCTGCGGCGCATAATGTATTGACAATTCTCTTTACTTTTGACATTTGCTATTTTAAAAATGGAATATAGATTTAAACTTCAAGGATGTAATTAATAACAAAGTATCGATCAGATTTGATTCTATCATATCACACATAACTCTCAAACCCCAAATCATTCCTAAATCATACATCATACGCCATCAGGGACAAGTCTACTCGATTCTTTCAAATATTGTGACGAAAAAGTGTCAAGCTCACCTAATATTTCACCTAGTCTATAAATATTTGCAGAGGTTCCACTGTCATAGTAGAATTTCCCCAGAGGGCGTTTGTGGATTTTGTTATTCTACAGATGGGTAGTCAGGTTGGTGATGTGACAGGACAATTTGAAATTAATATTGTTTGTTTTGGGGCCTTAACATTCATTTATAATTTATTAATTTCTAATTTGTTATAGATATATATTATTAATGGGGGAGGCATATGTCCAGCAGTGGACGGATAATTGCTGAAATGATGATGAATTATTATTAATCTAATTTTAGTAATTATTGTGCATTTGTAAACAAAATTCAAAACTGGCGGTCTTTAAGGCTGCATCTTCTAATCAGAAAACATTTTTTTTTAATGGATGATAATGGAATGATAACCCCGCCTGTGCTATCGGTATACACTGACGGACCACCAGTGAGGGATGATAGGTGAGGATGAAGCGGGTCAGTTAGCCCAACGTGACAAATCTAACAATAAATCAATCACGATGGTTTTCAGGGGGAATCATAAGGAGGTCGACCTCATATATTGCTAGCAATGGGGCTACTAATTCCTATTACTAACAATCCCTTCTCCCCTAAACAAAAATTATTAGAATATCATATTTTAATTACCAAATTAATTTAAAAGATCGTAAATCAAACCAATTAGATTGAAATCAGGTCAGTTGGCCCATCAATTTTCAATGAGTACAATTATTACTAATATTATTAATGTGAAAGCGAGTTTATTTATTACTTCTTGGTGGTGTAACGGATCGACCATAATATTTGGGATAGAAAGGGACATAGGCTACTTTCTATTCCGTTCTATCGGTACTTTATTTGGTGTTTAATTGTCATTGTATATTTTTATATTTCTGGTGCAATAAAGTATTAAATAAATAAATAATATACCCGGTCACGATGGCATACCATTAGCTGCACTAATATGTACATATTCATCATATTAGCCGATTTTATTAATTGATAAAAAAATAATTTATAAAATCATAAATGAAAAACAATTTCGAGTCTCTCGACAAAATTAACAACTGAACGTGTCGTGTTGCTGTCAACAAGGCTCAAAATTTTATATTTTATATTCATCTATATTCGTTTGAGAAAGTTATACAGTTTTATTATTGGAACACTCTTTAATATCGTACTAATGATTTTGATTTTGTAAAAAAAAAAGAATTGCTTTACACAAATAAAAAACGTGTAAAACGTAATAATTATCTACGCACAAACGCACACATATCTCATTTAACAAATAAACGAGCACAACCCGCCATAAGTTCACGATCTCCCTAAAATCGTCATTCACATATATTTCAAGTTAATATCGTGCACTCTAGCCGCCGTGGCCTAAATCTGCCCGATTAAAATTTTACGATCCAAAATCCTCCAATGAAAAGCCTCTGGAGGATGAGCGGCGTCGCACTTTTGTCGTAAAATGCTTTATCCGATAACAATCGACGCTAGATATCCGTATAGTTTCCTATTCGTATCTAGTTCGCGCTTGGCAAATAATGCATTGTTGAAACAAGTACATTTTGATTCACAAAGAGCGACTTTAGTCGTGAATACACACATAGAGAAACGACGAGATATTTCGTTTTAAATTCAAATATTTTCAATACAAAGTTGGACATGTTGAAGAGGTCAGAAGTAAAACGCGCAGGAACTATTTACAACTTTAATACTTTAACAATACGATAATCTAATACTTTTCAGGGTTCCATACCTCCAAAAGAAAAAACGGAACCTTTTTAGGATCACTTCGTTGTCCGTCCGTCCTTCTGTCAAGACCTTTTTTTAGGAACGCGTAGAGGTATCAAGTCGAAATTAATATCATATATTCAGATCTGTAATCTCTTAAAGTAGTGAAAAATTAAGCTTCTAAACCTACGCAATCAAAAGATATGGCTATTTATGTATATTGCATATTTTAACATTCGCAAAGGGAATCAAAACCTATATAGTACTTCCCGTTAACCTAGAAGCATGAAATATGGTAAGAAGCAATGTTATATAGCACAAGGAAAATTGGAAAACCGTAAATTTGTAGTTATTTCACGAAAAAATTTACTTGATGATTTTGTACGGAATGTTCGTTGCTCGAGTCCGACAAGCACTTGACAAGCTTTTTATACTTCTACAAAATACCGCGAAAACCAGTGCTCAACGTCGATAATAATAATAAATAATTACATTTCGATTGTCATCGAACTAATGATAGCTGTCAAAACTGTAATTTTTTTAGTACGTTTGTTCCTTTGTGGAACAGGCTAAGGTCGGAGACCATGCTGCCTAGTCTTCAATATGATAACTTGTCTGAAATCTGTCATTTATTCTACTGACATATTAAAAATATGAACGTTACGGCTTTGGCTTCCAATTTATTTCAGCCTCACAATCACTATAAGCCATTTCAGGACATTCATCTTAGTATCCTCAGACTATTACATATTACATAAATTCTTTTACAATAAAAGTCAATAGTTAACAGACACGAATATAATTATACAATATTTATTGTTTGCAGAAAGAAAGTAAATATTTGTATCAGTTATTTAGTCATATAGTACAAGATCTATAATATAATTTAGTTTGAGACTAGATGATGCTATGTAAAAAACTAATAATTACCTTTTCAATGATGATTTTTTTATCATGGAGCCATCAAAATGCGATTTAATTTAAATTGGTGAAAATATCGTGTTATTTATTCATACAAAAAAATCGTCGATCGTTTAAAATATGTACACCATTAATTTCAGTAGATAGAGCATCGTTCGTGCCAAATAATAATGAATAAATATCAACCATCCGATACATTTTACCTACCAATAATGTTCACTATAATAACGACCGAGTTTAAACATTATTCTCTGTGAAGTGTCGCCATTGTGCCATTTTCGCACATCCTCTGCAGTTATTTGGCAAACGCGAGGCGTAAATTTTTGGGTCATAACCTATAAATTCATAGGTTATAATGCGACTAATGCATGTGGTAGCCGTGCGGGTCAAGCGAAGTTGTTACTAGTGTTGCCTTTTGCAATAATCGATATTTTTGCCAAGATGGTAATTTTTTTTTGTAAACGAAATTATAAAGTATGTATATGGACTCAGTCAATGTATATTTATAAAAAGAGAAATGTAATTAAATTTAATATACATTTCCTTATAATTTTGCTTTGTTTTTCGCGCATAAAATAAATCTGAAAATCAATAATTGTAACTCAATTCAGAACTAAAATTTTAACCATAATGGATTTTATATTATGGTAGAGATTTCAATTAACAACTGACGTACAACTGAGTTGCAACTGACAATATTAACAAATAAAAAATATTTAATATACTAAATAACAAATAAAGGAAATTAAGATAAAAATGGTAGGGCAACACTAATGTGTAGTATTTGATATTTATGGAAGACGTTTATTACTTTTCATAAGGTGAGCTTGTTTGTCAATCCCAGTAGAATTAATACAAACTAGAAGAAAACACTGCGATTTCCCGCTGCTTCGAAACCTGTTCCTTTTCCTGTTAAGGATTCCCACGGGTATTCTCAGAAACCTTTACTGTTCCTTAAAATGGTTGGTCACTAAACAAAATTAGACACGAAATATAAGATGGCGCTAAAATCTTGACTTGTGGTTTTGTTTATTATTTTGTAATTAAAAATAATTTAAAGCAAAATTTTAAAATTGGCGAGTGGTTTTATATATTTTTGAACCATATAGTAATAATTTATTATAATCGTTGTCTTTATTCTCTTGTTTTGTACAACTTTACAAATAAGCACATACTTCCAAGAAAAAGATTGTGTAATTACGTATTACCTGTTACTTCACTTCATACATAATAATAATAAAAACCACTCGCTAATTTAGAGATTTAATTTCCAATATCTTTAGTTTCAAAATAATCAACAAGTCACAAGTTTCGATTCTAGCGCCATCTATTATTTCTTATTTAATCTTGTTTAGAGATCAACAAGTAACGTGCGTGTATCTGGATATGTCACTGAATTAACATACATTTACTATTTATTATACTTTATAGTTTCACAAATTCGCAGTAACTTGAAGTATGGAATGAAGAACTGAGAATTAAAGTTTTTACACTTCATACAGCTTGCTTCATCCTGTTTGATAAATTGCCTCTAAGTACATATCAGTTCCGGAAATTCTTGCCGCTATTTATACGGTACAACAAGCTAATAGAATCAAATCTCAGAATTCGTGACTATATTGTCGTGGATGGGCTTTAAATGCACTTGTGCTAAGCTTATTCCCATAGACATAGATTGAGAAAGACGATACGAGCGCCAATTTATATGAAAACTGTTTACTATGATGTTATTATATATACAAAAGCTATTGAAAAGTAAACTTGCTCTCACTCGAAACCTTTTATAAATACCACGTGTAATATTGTTTTTGTCTATTTTTAACACTTTGAATCGATTTTCATAACTAGAGAGATTTCAGTTTATTTTTCATGCGTATATGACACGCCATGACGTTGTCAATTCTCAAGTGATCTCCACAATCCTTTTTGCAATTGATGGGATTTAATCCTGTGTTAGTTTCATATTAATTTTGTGACCATCTGAGTTACCATTTTCTTTTTGTTGCGTAGCAAATATCTATAATTTCTTGTTGCGTAGTAAAATATTTATGTAAACAAGCAGTATTTGCAAAAAGGTATCTACGAAATAAAAATTAAGGTAATTGAAGACATTTTTGCCTAGTAATATACACATGCATCAACATATACCTATATATTTTTAACCGACTTCAAAAAGAAGGAGGTGTTTTTATGTTTGTTACCTCATAACTCCGTCAGTAAACCGATTGGGAAGTTTCTTTTTTTTTTATCTGAAACGATATACTTACAGATTGGTCACATAGAAATTTTATCAAAATCGTTTTTGTAGTTTAGTTTTTAAATCAAAATTACTGGCGTTTGTTGCAATTGAAATTGTTTTTTTTTTCCTTGAATCGAATCTACAATCTTAGTTGTTTATAATACTTAGAATGACAAACAAGCTTCTTTGTTAGTACAATTCTAATTATGACAAACAATTGGCGTTCGAAGTATAAATAGTTGCATCATCAATTTAAAAGTAATGTATCTAATCTATGTTTATTCCCCTCTCTATCCCGTAATGTACTAGCTCCGATAGTACGGTACTAAGCAGTACTAGCGCACATTATTAAATAGTCGTGTAACATGAACAAGTTTTGATTAATACACTCCCACATAACTTAGTCATTTCCCTCTTGGCATGTAAACTTTCACTTCGGTAATGAAGAAGGCAGGAAGATGGTGGTATTAACTTGGAGAATAGGATTGTTCTAGTTGTTCCTACGTATCGGTTGTTGTATGAAATACATTCTGTGATTTATTCCCTCTTCATTAGATAGCATTTGCATTAACAAAATCTTTCTATCCTGCATGCATCAAGTTAGAATTGCCAAATTTAAAATATCGCTCTACATAGATACTAAATGATTTCAATTTTATCTTGTACACTTACACGGATTACGGACTCCCCGAGCTTTCTGAGCTGATACGCATGATTGGTCGTGCCAGTGATCCCAGAATAGAATGGGCCGGCTTACTCTTCTTTTCTCGTGGATGTCGTAAGAGGCGACTATGGGAATGTAATGGTCGAGGGATGGGCAGTAACGTTCCTCTTTAAACATATCCGAAAGCCTGACTGCGGTTGTCAATTCGCGTGTCAAACGTAGTAACTACTGGTAAAACCTCCAAATAGGTGGAGACCTATATTCAGAAGTGGACAGTTAACGGCTGATATGGTATGGTATAATGAGATAAACATTATTTTGTTTTAAATAAAGGGGTTTAATAAACAGGGTTACACTTTTTGTTAAAATTGATGGAACGCAGTACAGGTACCATGAGCATGGTGGTGTAGTTCATGCCTATATGCGATAGTTATTTAAACCGTCAGCTAGTTTGCCATTCTGTGTTCCAGAAAAGTAAAAGTTTTCTACCATGTCTCATATTATTAAGATATAACGTTCAAGCTCTCAACCCTTTAACACAACAAAAATAAATATAAATTCACCTAGCCATCGAAGCGTTATTCGGCCATTTGCGCCGGCCGAAGCATGATTGTATTGCTATGTAATTTGGGACCCACAACCTGATTGCAACCTTCCGGAACGGCCGCCAGTCTACCCTTCTTTATTAGCTATTATTTTCTTTTATACTATATAAAATAGTAAAGGAACATGCTTACATCGTTTTGAGTAAGCTCATTCAACATCAAAGAAATGTAATTTTGTATGGACCTATATCTATTACATTCGGAGCTTATGAAGGATAATCTCGATTATCTGGATATTAGCTTCAGTGAATTTAACGGTATAAAGTGTATAGAAACAACATGTTCTTTTGATGAAAATAAAATAGAATCATGACCCCGCCTTCGTTATATGTCGATAAGCTATCAGAAAGTGATGGTAAACGAGGATGAAGTCAGGTAATCATCATCATCACATCAGCCAATATCTGTCCACTGCTGAACGTAGGCTCATAGACTGCATAAGGAACGGTCTTGGGAGCACCTGCATCCATTGACTTCTTGCAAAGCATTTGAAGTTGTAACTATTTAGTGGGAGATTATCCTACACTGTTTTTACCCGTATGGAGTCGAACCCAAGAACTTTTCTTACCCATCGTTTGCCAGTTCTTCGAGCAAAGTCAGGCCAATTAGTTAGGGATTAATCAGGAATTAATACGATGGTTTCTAGAGAGATCCGCGTGGAAATCAACCTGATTAGGGTATGTAACCATTAGTGGGAATGTTAGACCTCGTTACTAACGATCTCTCCCTTCTGAAACCACACATTAATGTCCCACTACTGGTTGCGGGTTTCTTCGCATAAGAGGAAAATTTGAACACATTATTACCTTACCAACACCTACGCAGCAGCAATTAGTTTAGTAACTATTTTTTATATATTCAGATAGTTCAGATTTGGAGATGTCATTGAGTATTCTAAAGAGTCCGCCTCAACTGAACATACCTCTTGAATTGTCAAGAACGCAAGAAACATTCTTTCTTAATGTCTTTTAGTGGCTGAACTTTAAAATAGGTAATTTACATTCTCGGTGCAATGGCAACTTAATACCAACAAATACAAACAGATGTGACTATATTAAGTACTGTTCAACATATGTTCTCAAGTAAACAACTAATTTATGTTCTGAAAACTACTTCAGCATTTTGCTGTTGGCCTATAAGTTCTGGCGCGGCTGTGTTTGGCAATAGTGGTTTTCAAACTGTAATTCTACTCTTACAATGTTCGGAAAGTACACACTTACTCGTATGTTACAAAAATATTGAAGGTTAGGTTTAGAACGTCAATAACGGTATAGTCAGAATGTTTTACGACAATTTTTTACTCGAATGCGAAAGAAAAGAAGGTAATGTTTTCCAAACAACTGTAAGTGGTTCTTAAATTTCCTATGTTTTTTCTGTGTATATAAAATGAAATCTTTACCAATTCTTAAAAGATTACGATAATTATTTTTGATCATATAAATGAATAAATGAATGAATGAGTATACTTTATTTGCATTATACAATATAGGAAATAAGCAAGACAATTTACAAACACAACGATATAATTGTATAAGTACAGTAAGGTTGTTATTGCTGAGAGCAATCTTTTCAAGACAACCTTAAGGTAAAGGACTAATTGTTGTACAAGTAGGTATGATAGTACTGTATAATTAAAAAAACATCTTTTTGAAATTAAATGTCTCGTTATTAATTTTATCAAAATTTATGTTGGTGTTTTAAATTATGTGTTATGATTATTTTTAACTCCTGCCGCGAAAAGAGGAGGTTATAAATTACATGAGATTGGTAGTATAAATTTGGTAAATAGCTCTAGTAGTTTACATAGCGTCCCATAAAATTCACGGGAAATTACGGGTAACATACAGTATATCACTACGTACTCGCACTTCACAAACTAAGCGCATTGGCGTAAGTGTCGCAGTTCAATAAATAAAGGGTTTGTTCCGTATATGTCCCGAGAGGTTTCGCTCGACATAAAGAATCGTTGTTCGCCCCCCACATTTTATGTTTTCCGTTCCACATGTTATTCACCGCATGGTTATTGTCTTTTATACGCACCCCACGTTCCTACAGTATCACGTCAAACCTACTGTAACAATTCATATGAAACACATAGGACGGAAATAGACTATATTATTTTTAGTAACGTTGCTGCGAGACAAGACGCTGCGACGTAAGTACCGTACTCACCCCAAAGAAGACTTCCGGATAAAGGCGAAACAGTTGTCGGAAACGACACACATAATAAATTCATAAAAATCCCTTCATCTAGTTATACATATGGAAATAAACTATATTATAATATATATGTCGAAGGAAAAAATATACCCACAAAATATATTGTAAGTAATTTTATGTTTTATATTAATGTAATTTGAAGGAAAGGAGCACAATCTAATTCCATTTACTTAATCTTGTAAAATATAGGTCGTATAAATATACCTAACAAAAATTATTCAAAATTTTAACACATAAAATAAGTAAGGTTCAGTTGCTGTTCTCGTTGTGATACTTTTTTTAGAAATAACTCACTTCACTCTCCCTAGTAACTATTCATATATTCAATAATGTCACTATCTACCCGTTCCACAACTGCACGGCAGACAGAGATGAAGCTTAAAGTGGCCCTACAAGAACTTCAGGCATCCAAAGATCTCAGTGACAAATTGATCAGGGAGAGAGAAGAGAGTGAAGATGAAATTTTAAAAATTATAAATAAAAATACCCAATTAAAATCAGAATTGTCAGAACTTCATAATAGCCATCAGGAAGTTATTGAGCAGCGGGATCAGCTTCAAGAACTAATAAGTAGCTTTCATCAATGTAGTGACACTCATGAGCAAGCCTTGAGGCGTATCACTGAATTGGAACTTGAGTTAAAGCAGGCATATTCTAAAATCAATGATCTAGACACAAGATTGGAATCTCGACAAAGTAATGAGATTAGTAATTTATATGAGGAACTTATTAGTGTTGACTGTGTGCCTCCTTCTACTACAGTTCCATGCACCCATCCTGTTGTAATTGACCTTACTAGTGATACATCACCTAAATTAGGCAACTATAACAGTAATATTTGTATGTTGAGTAATAATAAATTTAAAAAATATTTAAAACTAAAAAAGTTTATAATTAAGAATCGGAATATATTAAATAAGCGTTGCAAAAAGGGACAATTATTGAAAAAAACCACTTTGAATAAGTGTAATAATAAGTTAGTGGAAAGCCAAAAGTTATATGACATTGATACAGACTACCTAACTTCAAAAATCAATAGTTTAGAATCTTCGCTTCATGATTTAAATACAAAATATATTATCTCTCAGAAACAAATCCAGGAGCATATTTTAGCAATGGATGATCTGATTGATGTCAGTAAATACAATGCTGACCGTTT
Organism: Galleria mellonella; assembly: GCF_026898425.1. Classification (NCBI taxonomy): domain Eukaryota; kingdom Metazoa; phylum Arthropoda; class Insecta; order Lepidoptera; family Pyralidae; genus Galleria; species Galleria mellonella. The sequence goes on from NW_026442061.1 coordinate 1,339,294, forward strand.
TGAGTCGTTGACTAAGCATTGTACATGTAATCACACAAATATATCAAATAATAATTCAGTTGTAACTGTGCTGGAAAATGAAGTTCAGGGTGTTTGTGCCAGTGACTGTAACCCTAAGAGTAGCACAATGGTGTTCTCTGACAGAATAGGCTGTAACTTTGGGTCTATATTGAAGTATCATCTTAAGGGTGATTTATTAAACTACTGCATGCCAGAAGCATCATTTACACAAATAATAAATAAAATTAAGTCTACGAAAATGAACAATATGACCACAATTGTGTTATTTTTTGGTAATAGTATTCAATTAAATAGACAGGATGTAATTAAAGGAATTGAATATTTATTACAATTAAATGTGTATAAGATTGTATTGTGCGCTTTTCCTTACACAAATAGACATCTTCATAAAAAAATTAACAGTAAGGTACATTACCTGAATAACTTATTACATACATTGACATGTCGTCATAGTGACATTTTGACATTTTTTGATACTAATAGTTTTATTAGTGATTTTTATTTGACAAAAGATACAATGTATCTTTCTAAATCATCTAAAAATAAAATAACCACTTTAGTGGCTTATAATATTGACTACATGAACAGTTTACATGGTAAACTTAAACATAAAAATGCTGACATAACAGATAATTCTATTAATATTTGTGACATAAGTACTATGACTGCAGATTTAAACTGCTCACAAAGACAAAGGGAAAGCAATCAGAATTAATAATTGTTCATCAGAACATACAAAGTTTTCCCGGCAGCGAGTTAATTATACAATTATTTTTAGAAAAGTATAATATTGATATTGTCTGTTTCACAGAACATTGGCTTAAAGAAAGCAATATGATGTTCAATTTAAATAATTATAACGTTGTCAGCTGCTTCAATAGAAAGTCAGTTAACAGAGGCGGGTCTATGATAATTGCAAGAAATAATATTAAAGTAAAGGAACGTGCTGACATTGTTAGACTTTCTATTGAGTGTTGTATAGAATTATCTTGTATAGAACTAGAAAATTATATCCTTATATGTGTGTACAGGCCTCCTAATAGTGATTACAATGTTTTTGAAGGGGTGATGGAGGATATTTTAAAAAAAGTATTTAATAGTATTAAAAAAATTATTGTATGTGGAGATTTTAACGTTGATATTCTTTGTAACACACCCACATGTACAAAAATTATTAGTTTATTTCAGTCATTTGATTTATGTCATGTCTTTCATGAACCCACTCGTGTAACTGCCACGTCTGCTACTTGTCTTGACAATGTTTTTTGTAACTGCGAGTATACAGAAAAATTCATAATAAATAAACTTCCTTCAGATCACTGTGGTCAAGTTGTTAAGTTTAGCAGTCAAATCAATAAAGTCAACAATAATAAAAAATCAAAAAGACAAATAAACGTTTACAATATTAATAAATACAAAAGCGCGATTAAAAATAAATTGGATTTGCTGTTACAATCTAGTAATAATCCTGATTATCTTTACACCAAGCTAATTAATATTTTATCCGGAGAATATGAACAATTTTTCAAGAAAAAAGAAGTTCATGTTAAATCTAAATTCACGGAATGGGCAACAGTAGGAATACTTAAAAGTAGAAATATTTTGTTTGATTTATACGATCAAAAAAAATATCGATTTGATGACAAATTCACCACTTATGTAAAAAATTATTCTAAAATTTTTAAAAAAGTTTGTATTATGGCTAAGTCTAATTATTTTAATAAACAAATTAAGCAGTCTTCTGACAAAATTAAAACCATCTGGAGCATTATAAATAAAGAAACTGGAAGATCTAAAATAGCCTGTAATCAATTTACATTAAATTATGATAATAAATTAATAACAACAACAAAAGATGTAGTTAATATTTTTGAAGATTTTTTTGCTAATATTCCGATTGATATTACATCTTCTCTGGACTCATCTCAATCTCGAGCAAAAAAATTACTAGAGACTAATATCGGTTGTTGTTCTTTAAGATTTAAATTTTCACATGTTAGCCCCTTTCATATCATAAAAATATTCAAACAGCTAAATTTAAAAAATACGGAAGACCTTTGGGGCATGTCTGTAAAAGTAGTTAGTTCTTTCATAGATATTGTTGCTCCATATCTAGCCACTATTTTTAATAAATGTATTGATAATGGCGTTTTTCCACATTTAATGAAATTTAGCAAATTAATCCCACTATTTAAATCAGGAGATAAATTTGAGCCAGGGAACTATAGACCTATATCTATTTTGCCAGTTCTAAGTAAGGTGTTTGAAAAGATAATGTTAAATCAAATGTTACATCACTTCAGGGTTAACGGACTGCTTCACAGTCAGCAATATGGTTTCACCGCCGGCAAGTCTACCACTGACGCAGGTGTTGCGCTAATGACACATATTTTCGAATCTTGGGAGAGGTCACAGGATGCACTCGGAGTTTTTTGTGACCTATCAAAGGCATTTGATTGTGTGGATCATAAAACGCTTTTGTACAAGCTCGAACATTATGGTATAAGAGATAATGATCTAAAATTAATGAGAACTTATTTAGAGGATAGGGTTCAAACTGTAGATATTGACGGTGTAAAATCTAAGGGAGCTAATATTAAGATGGGCGTTCCACAAGGGTCAATCTTAGGCCCCTTTCTCTTTTTAATCTACATAAATGACCTTCCCTTTATGGTAGAGAAAATTGCAGATATAGTGCTGTTTGCGGATGATACTTCGTTAGTGTTTAAAATTGGACGTCAAAGTAATCAATTAGACGATGTAAATTGTGCTATGTCTGCAATATTAAATTGGTTTACATGTAATAACCTATTATTAAATTCCAGCAAAACAAAGTGTATAAAATTTACACTTCCTAATGTAAGACTAATAAATACACAGTTATTGCTTAATGACGAAATAGTAAATTTTGTTAATGATACAGTTTTTTTAGGTATAACAGTGGACTCGAAATTACAATGGGGGCCCCATATTTCAAAATTGGCCAGTAGACTCAGTTCTGCTGCATATGCAATTAGAAGAATTAGGCAATTAACAGACGTGGCGACGGCTAAACTTGTATATTTTAGTTATTTCCATAGCATAATGTCTTATGGCATACTGCTGTGGGGTAAAGCAGCCGATATAAATACTATATTTGTTTTACAAAAGAGAGCCATACGTTCTATTTATGGTATGGGTTCGAGAGAGTCATTACGTCAGTGCTTTAAAGACTCAAATATCCTCACAGTTACTTCACAATACATTTATGAAAATATTATGTATACACGGAAGAACTTAGCGAGTTTTAAAAAACTCAAAGACTGTACAAGTAGAAACTTACGCAATATAAATAAGCTTATTTTACCTAAATGCCGTCTGCACAAAATCAGTAATTCATTCTATGGTAATTGCATAAGATTTTATAATAAACTGCCGGAATCTGCATTAAATCTGACAGAGAGGCAATTCAAATCTTATATTAAACAATTTTTATGTTAGAAAGCCTATTACAGGATAGACGAATTCATAGATGACAACATATCAAGTAAATAATTAGTTTATTAGCATACAACGTTATAATTTTTTTTTCTCATTGCTTTCTTGATTTAATTGATTAATTTTAGAAATATGAAAGCGTAGCGGTTTTTTGTATTAATTGCCGCATGCATTCTTATGTAAAATGTGAATACTATAACTATCAGATGGCAATTGTGAGTAGCTTTGACGTGGTCTAGTGTTTTGAGTAGTCATGCTCACTAAAATGTCCAGACTTGTGGCGGCGTGGTGGGCCGGGTCATTGGGCTCCCTAAAATATGGTCGAGCGCAGTGATGGCTGGCTCATCCGTCATACTCGTGAACGGGTGCTGCTTGTAGGGACTGGTCTGCTCTAATCACTATGACTGATTTCCTCTTATTAATTGTTTAACCAGTTGGTTATGTATTCAATTTTTTTTTTCTTTTTGAGTATTTAATTGAATTAGTGCTAATTGGTGGTTTGTATTCACACAATTAAACTTAAAAATGTAAAATAATAATAAAATTATTTAAAAGAGCATCACGCAAGTTTCTTGCTCGTTCTTCTTGTGATGAGACAGCTTTCCGAACGAGCGGTAAATTAAAAAAAATGTAATGACTTTTCAAAAGTGCTTCAATGTAAGTTTATTTGAATAAATGATTTCTATTCTATTCTATTCTATTCTATGCTTTTATATAAGCGAACTTTCGCTGACTGATCACGCAATCTTTAGAACTATAAGCATATAAATTTAAATTTTGCGTAAAAAAATTTTGTATTACGTATCCATAAAAAAAGATTTTTAGATATTCCTACGGGAATGAAATAACAACTTATACGTGAACGAAATCGTGGGCGAACGTTGTTTCCTTCTGTATCAATGATATTATAGTATACTATGTAGTATAAAATAACATAGCAGTTGTGTTTGCATGGCTGTGTTTCGGTTTGGGATATGGCATGAATTTACAGGGTACAAAAGAATAACAACCGAGTCCTCAGGAATGACAATGCATGGGGGGCGGGGGTATCATGGGCGAAACAGTATGTGTGTGTACTGTTATGTCCATGCTACTGTTCATGTCTATAAGCGACGCTTACCACTTTCCATCAGGTGGGCCGTCAGCTTGTTTGCCATTCTAAGTCGTATAAAAAAAAATATCAACCAACTTTAAAAATGGAGGAGGTTCTCATATCGGTTGTATTTTTTATTACAATCGAATTGAGAATGTCATTTACAAACCAATTTGAAAAATTCTTTTTTATATGAAAAAATATACTTACAGTTTGGTTCCATAGAAATTTTATCAAAATCGATTAAGTAGTTTAATTTTTACATCAAATTTTGCTACCATTTTTGTGGAACAAAATCTTTAATTATTCGATAGACGACTCCAAAATTCTCCTTCAATACAATTCTTTTACAATTGAACTGTAAAAATTTCAGTTGCCACCTGTTACAATATGCAGAATATAATTAGAACATGCCAAGGAAGAAACCAGTGTCAATTATATGTATAATATCATTTGTGGTCATGATAATCATTGTTTCAGACGTGCTTTAATATAGAGGATTTTTATGCATAATGGAATGGTAATCCCTTTGCTATCGGTTCACACTAACGGGGTCCCAGTAGGGATTGACAGATAAAAATAAGATTACTTAGATTAGAACTGGCCTATTTTAACGAACTTAGTAGCACGATGGTTTCCGATGGTCCCTATCTATATATATTATATATCGCTAGCAAAGAGGCTACTAATCGCCATTAATAACAATCCTTTCCCATCCCTATCACCTGGATCGAGCTATTGAGACAGTAGCGGAGTAAACCAAATAAAGTCGTAATTCTGTTCAGTCCAGCGTAGCGTCCATGGCCCCATTAGATCAGTGGCAGAATTAACGATTCGTGTCCCACAGAAATTGTTAATTCCGCGACCCCGGACATCACTAGAGCTGTCGTTAAAATTACAATCGAAATTAATAGAAATTGAACCTTTTGACAATTCAAAATTATATTATGTACGCATATAAAGAATAAGTAATATTCAAGAAGAAACCTACAATGGTCGAGGGATGGACAGAAGAGTCCTTAAAACGTCACCAAAGCCTAAATGTGGTTTCCAACCCGCCTGCCAAGCGTGGCAACTTCTGCCAAAATCCTCCAATAGGAGGGGGCCTAATAGGTTCAACAGTGGACAGTTCTCGCTGATTTGATAACGATGATAATGAATAAGGGCGTAATTTGAGTTATCGGTCTGAGGCAGAAATTGTTAATACATTGATACTGAACGTCACTTGAACTATCACTATAATTATAACACCAATGAAAATTAAACCTTTTGGCAATTCGTATTTACAATAGTCACGTATAAGGAATTAATAAATTATAATAAGGTTTTAATTTGAATATCCGTCTTATCCGCCAATGAGAATGTTCCATGAAATACGATACGGGGTTTAATGCTACTGTTTCACTCTAGAAGTAAGTAGATTATAATTCCTAAACCTGTATCTAAAAAGAAATAGTGTGATTAGAGAAAAGTGTGGACTGAAAGACGATGTAGTGACAAAAATCGAAAAAGGAATGTTGCTTTAGTTTGGCCATTTGGAGAGGATGGATGAAAGAAGAATTACGAAAGAGATTTATCGAGCAAGAATGAATGGAGATGTCGGTAGGGGCCGCCCCAGACGGACGTATGTCGGCCAAATAGGCGACGTGCTGAAGAAGGGCCAAATTAAAAGTACCCGTAACCGGCGAGCGTGTATGAAAATATTAATGAATGTGGAAGAAGCGAAAGAGGTTTGTTTGAATCGAAACATTTGGTGTTCCATTCTTTCTGCCTACCCTAATGGGAGACAGGCGTGATAGATATGTATGTATGTAAGTATAATTGTCTCTAGATCTTTCCTGTTGTTTCGTCCTCGTTATATCCATTATTTTAAAACGAGTTTCTGAAAACCTAGTTTCCACTGACGTTATTTAAGGAAGCATTGTACAAAAATTCATGTTTCCAAATCAGTGAGTTTCCCAAGCCGTATGCCCTATAAGATAAGAAGTCTTATCGGTCACTTCCATCCAAATGATCATTTCCTTTCCAAAAGCTTTAGGAAACGAATTTTCAAAAAACCTTTTGTATTGCTCCCCTTCATTACACAAATATTCCTGTGTTAAATTTTGTGAATGTTCTTAATTCCAAAAAAAAACCTGTATCTAAAACTTAAATGTTAAGTTGATACTTTATCGAAAGTAGTGAATACCAACAATTACGTTTAAAATAACTCTACCTTTAGAATTGTTATAAGTACAAATTAGTTTTTTTTTTTTAAGTGATAGAAAATGAAGCTTCAGAAATGACCTCAGCCTACACTTGTAGGTTCAGGATAACACTACAAAAATGACGATCAATATAATAATTTTATTAAATACACTACTAAACTAAAAGAGAATTACATAGCTATAAATATAAATTTATTATTCTATATCTTTATTATATTTGTTATTGGATTGAAAATAAAATATATTTTATTAAAATACTCGACTGCGCTAATATTTTTAATAAATAATCTCGTAATTTGGGACACTAGCACAGCGCTTTCACGCTACCCATTAAATTCAATGACAAAATTAACGACTAGTGCATTACGTGCATCTACCATTGCGGATTATCGAGTTGGTACCGCACTACTGCGGGCACCACTAGAATTTAACCTTTACGAAATTTAGGTTCTTTATAGACGTAAATCGAATGGCAGTCCCGCCTGCGCTATTAGTTTACGCTGGTAGGTTACCAGTGACGGATGATAGGTAAGGATGAAGTTGGCCCATCAATAATTACTTAAAACCAATATAGTAAACTCTATATAAGTTAGTCTAATGTAACTAGATCTGCGAGTAATGAGTCGTCATTACTTAAAAGCAAATATTACTATTTTTTAATACTTTTGTATTTGTTATTGGTGGTAGTTAAAGAATTAGACAATTCACCAACACCCCTACCCCTAATATGCAAAATAAATTCTAAATGAAATCCATTTCTGTTTTTAAGTACTTTTTATGACGAAACATATTTTGTTCTTGGTCCTTCGAGCCGGATAACGTAACATATAAACCGATATACACTGTTCTAATATCAATAACTTGCGTGATACCCCATAAAAGAATTTAATGGTCATAAAATATATCTTTCTACGAATTGTTAATGTGAATCGTAAAATTTTATGACGGAATGGTTTTGTGGCCGTAGCTCATGCTGAGAGTCTCCTAAAGAATGTTGTGCATTTACAAATAAGTCACCACCTACCAGCAGCCGAGCCGTATGCTTCTAGGTAGGTAGGTACAATATTTCGTAACAAATACGAGTATTATCAGATCTGAATTTTACTCGAAACATTATTCCTGTGACCGAAATATGTGGATTTTTCAAGTCATGTTTTCCAAGAGACTACAGCACGAAGTTCTTTAGAAAAGAGTTAAACAGGTTTTTTCAGGGCGTTCAACGCGCGTGTAATGCTCCTTGTAATTCAGGTGTTCATAGGCTACGGTAACCGCTTACCATCAGATGAGCCGTGTGCTTATTTGTCACCTCAGTGGTATAAATAAAAATATTTAAATTAACTACGGGATAAAGGTAGCCTATGTCCTTCTACATCTCAAATTGTCCAAATCCCAAATTTCGTAACGATTGATTGAGCCGTTAATAATAATAAATAAATTATTTAAAAGGTGACAAGGTCCCACACAATTTTTGTACAATATTAATTTATATTAAATATAAACCATTAAATTAAATTATTAAAATTATACAACATTATTACAATGTTAAATAAAATAATAAAAAAAAAAAATAAAGAAATCAATGCAAACAACAACGACCTAACCTACTTTTTTTAAAGGCACCAAAAGATAATAAAGAAACAATTTTACACATACACACGCACAAGCAGACGAACACGAACACGAACACGCACACGCACACGCACACGCACACGCACACACACGCACACGCACACACACGCACACGCACACACACACACACACGCACACATCTCTCTGTATATATTTGTTTATAGATAATATAGTGCCACCTATCCACTTTATTTCATTCTTTTCTCAATGTCCTCTACTCAAAGATTGTCTGGAAGAGATTGCTTAGCGATAAGGCCGCCTTTTGTATCATTTCTCATTACATTTATATGTATTTACTATTTTATAAATGGTGCAAGAAAGTGCAAAATAAAATAAACATATATTATGTTATTAGATAAGAATTAATTCCATAAATAATGTATACGTTTGTATAATATCTCTTACCTCGGTCCCACATTCAGTAAGCTATTATTTTTGCCGCTTTCCGGAATATCTAATGTTCATGAGCAGTTTTAGGCCACTTCAGAACGGTAATGTCCTAGCTGGTACGGCAGGAAAACATAAAAGATAGTAGAGTAGGTAAGTGGAACACCACATGTGTATGATATTTATTAGTGAATTATACAGCACTGATAGATAACGTTTCATATTTGTCGACTACGTGAAATGGAAACGAAAGTTTTCGCGAACTACCATGCAGGTTAACTATATATATATATACACTAGCGACCCGCCCCGGCGTCGCACGGGTGAAATGCTGATACTGAATAGCGCCGCAACCTCATTTTAAATCTGTGATATCTTCGAAAATATTCATTTAAATTACATGCATAGGATACAGCCAGTAAGTGCAAAAAATGTGTTTATTTACGATATCACATTAAAAACTCTTAAAATTTTCAGTGTTTCTCTACTATATTATGCATGTATTATACATATAAACCTTCGTCTTGAATCACTCTAACTATTAATATTACCAGATGGAGACTTTGTACAAAAGTCGATTGCTTGGGCACCTCTGTCCCATTCGTGTTTTAACCGTGAAGCAGTTGTGTTTACATAGCTGTGTTTCAGTTTGAAGGGTGGGATATGGCGTGAATTTACTGGGTACAGAGGAATAACACCTGAGCCCTCAGGAATGGCAACGCTTAGGGGGTATCATGGGCGAAACAGTATACTCTGTTATGTCCATGGTACTGCTCATGTCTATAGGCGACGGTTACAACTTTCCATCAGGTGGGCTGTCAGCTTGTTTGCCATTCTAAATAAAAAAAAAACCGCATCAAAATCCGTTGCGTAGTTTTAAATATCTAAGCATACACAGGGACAGACAGACGGAATGCGACTTTGTTTTATGTAGTGAAGATATATAACTTGCGCGATGCTCGGTCGCGTACAGATATTCTATTGGATCCCAACATATTTTGTTTTGAAAAAAGTGACTTCCATTGCATACCAGAGACGGACTTTGTACAAAAGTCGTTTATCTGTCTCATTCGTATTACTACCATGAAGCAGTTGTTTGCATGACTGTGTTTCGGTTTGAAGGGTTTTTTTTAATAGATGATAATGGAATGATAGCCCCGCCTGCACTAACGGTATAAGCTTGCGGAGCGCCAGTGAGGTATGATAAGTGAGAATGAAAAGGCAGGTCAGTTAGCCCATCGTGATGTATACACCTGGAATTCGGCACGATGGTTTCTAGGGGGGACCACGTGGAGGTCGACCTGACAGGTTATATTGCTAGCAATGGGACTGGTAGTCCACATTACTAACAATCCCTTCCCCCCTTCGGTTTGAAGGGTGGGATGTGGAATAGACGACAGTTATCACTTTCCATCAGGTGGGCCGTCAGCTTGTTTGTTATTCTAAGTTGCATAAAAAACAATTATACACACATATTAAACTACGATATGTTTTGTTTTTGTTTGTGTACATATTGTTAACCTTAATAATCTATCATTCCGTGAAGGGAACAATAGTTTTCGTTCATTCATCCAAAATTCATTCTGATTCGTTTTTGCGTGAAAGAACTTGAGTAGAGTAATAGTATAGAGAGTAATTACAGTTGAGACTCTAACTTGAGTCTTTGGTAGATCATTAGATCTACCAAATGTGTGTGTTTTATTTTTTGTATTATGGAGATTTCTCCATAATACAAAATAAAAACACAATTCCTCGTAAAAGTTACAGTGTAAAAGAGGAAGCGTTAAAATAAAAAAATTACCAAGTACAAAGGGATATTCACCATTTGCCAAAAGTCACTCTTTTATAAAAATAATATATACACTAAACTTATTAACAAAGAAGTGATTTGACTTATTTGGACTGGACCCAAACTAATACTATTATACTTTAGGAAAGTGAACGCCAAAATTGTGACAATAACTAAAAGAAATAATAATAATAGCACATAAAATAAATATAGATAATTTAGAATATCTTATACAAGATGGAATGGTCCATCTTTTTTTTAATGGGTGGTAACCCCGCCTGCGCTATCGGTATACGCTGGCGGGGCTACCACCCATTAAAAATATGAATGAAAGATGATAGATGAGGATGAAACAGGTCAGTTGGCCCATAGTGACGCCATTTATAAAGAATTAATCAAGATGATTTCCAGGGGGAACCGAGTGGAGGACGACCTGATAACGTATATTGCTAGCTATGGGGTTGTTAGATCCCCAATACTAACAATCCCTTTTCCCCCGAGTGATCCATCTTGAACAAGATATTCTCTCTGTTTACTCCTCTCCTTACTTCTCTCCATTCAAAGGTTGTCTGGAAGAAATAGCTTTCATCAGCGATAAGCTCATTATCACATGTTGTGTAGTATAGCATTATCTATACAATAGATACTGCCCTGCTAAAGTATTGTGAATATAGTTCAGTTTGTTTTGTTTCTAATAACAATAAAAACATTCTCAGTTGTATAACATTTGAGTATGTATTAGTTGATGTTATTCAGGCACCATAAATCGTAAGTGGCGCTATTCTCCATTCTCAGTGTACACACGCTCCGTTGGCCCACAAAGAAGCGATACGACCTATTTGGATCCGTACCAACCCCGATCGGACGGTGCATTACAAAAAATACCCGTTGAAAAATGAAAATATCTCGGCATTGAGAAAAAATGTTACTTCGGACACCCACAGTCCTTTGGCTCTTGCAACTGCAGGGTTTTATTTGCCAAAACATGCTGTTTGCAATCTATTTACTAAGTAGATGTAAAACTATTGTTGTAAAAAAGTTTCAACGAAAGACAGTAAATTTTTTTTTAATATTGTTATTTATTTATTTTGTTATATACATAAAAGTTGAACAAATAAATAAATACTCGTATGGCGGCTGAAAAAAACATAATAAATAACGCACAATAAAAATTGAAAATGAAAGTATTTCAACAATATTATAAGATTTTTAAACGAAATTTGTCGGTAACACACACGCATCAGACTACTTGTTTGTCACTTTGTAGTAAAAAATAAATAAAAACAGTACTTTTTTTTTTCAAATAGATGAAATGGTAAATAAATAAATTAAATAATACACAATGAGAATATATCATAATGACATGCAAGAGCTTGACTGCTACATCAAGCCAGAGCTAAAACTCAGTAACTCAGTAACTCAGTGAGTCACATATCTACCATCAGCGATGTCCAATACCAAAATACTTCGTGCCAACACTTGGCGACATTAGGTAAATATGTCGCAGCAATTTGGGAAATTTCATACTTAGCCAAATGAGCCGACGTTAAGGTAATTGCCACCGGTTGGGCAAATAATTGTAGTTTTTCTTCAGTTGATATTTTCAAACGTAATTCAGTAATATTTTACATTGGGCTTGTCACTGCCAGTGAACCGTGCCCGTCGTCAGTTGGACATTTTGAATAATGACCTTTTTAAAGTATATACTTGGCGTTCATACTTTAGCTAATGCGAGTGATGTCATGGTATGCAAATTGTATGTTGCTTTATGCTGTTGCGGAATATACATTATTAACTGAATATCCAACGTGTTTATACATTTATAACAATTTATGGTTTTCTGATGATCGTTCATTATAAGAATAATTTATCAGAGGGAGACTTTGTACAAAAGTCGATTGCTTGGGTACCTCTGTCCCATTCATGTTTCAACCGTGAAGCAGTTGTGTTTGCATGGCTGTTTGGCTGTTCGGTTTGAAGGGTGGGATATGGCGTGAATTTACTGGGTACAGAGGAATTGAGTCCTCAGGAATGGCAACGCATGGGGGTATCATGGGCGAAATAGTATACTCTGTTATGTCTATGGTACTGCTCATGTCTATGACTTTCCATCAGGTGGGCCGACTTGTTTGCCATTCTAATTTCTTCAAAAAAATGCTTAGGACTCTTTCTTATGACCTTAGGACTGTCTCTTACGACATAATTATAGGTTTGAAAGTGAGTTTATTTGTTTCCACTTGGCGTTTTAAAGTCTCAACCACACGTCCTGTAATTTGGTGTGTACGCAGGTGTATGTAGTATTTAGAGTACACATATAGATTTTTTAACAAATTAATGGCGTTCAATAAAATGATAAATAGAAATATTTTACAGATTAGTGTGTATTTAGAATGTAAGATTATAAATTACCTATTATTTTTTAATAGAAACAACTATATTGCTTCCTCTACTTATTATACGCACACTGCCCGCTGGTAATTTATGCTCCAATCCACTTAGGGTTTGTTGGAAGAGAACTCTTATAAAGCTCGCCTGTTGTATATTTTTATTTGAAATAAATTATAATGTATTTTTGTGTACAATAAAGTATAAATATTTTTAATTACCAATTGGCTGTTTTCGTTGTTAATTCGAAAATGACATTTAAATTACGTAGGCGCATGTGTTGTTGAAATAGATTCACATTAATTATGTAACACGTAAATGGATGCGAACCACGTACGTAAATAAATTGCTTTAAACTATTAACCACAGATCAGATAAAGATGGATAACGCAATGATATTAATTTTATTTCAAACTTATGGCTAGAAAAATGCAATCAAAGCGATGCAAAGTCATCTATCTCGCCAACAAAAAAAAAAATCGTATCGCCACTGGAGAAGCATGCTAATAGAAAACGTTATTCTCCCTCAGAACTGTGTCCAGTTGTAATAATGTTAATGGGTAATCCATGAACAAAAATAAGTAATAAGTTATGCTATTTTTGTAAATCCTCTAAACTTGGTTCGACATAAATTTGATCCTGTTACTCGGAATTGCAATTTATTAGGAATTCTATCAGGCTTTTCGGATATATATTTGGTTAAAAACTGGCATATCAGTACAAATATACCTATCTAATTTGCGACATTTATTTAAATATGGGTAGGTTATGGCAGTGAATTTACAGAGGGATAACACCTGAGTCCTCAGGAATGGTAATGGGCAGTATAGGGAGTTCATAGGCGAACCAGTACACTCTGTTATGCCCATGGTACTGCTCATATCTATAGGCAAAGGTTACCACTTTCCATCAGGTTGGGCGACAGTTTGTTTGCCATTCTAAGTTGCATAAAAAAGATCTGTGGAACTGTTACAAGTACTTACAAATCAGTTTTCTCTAAATGTTTACTTATTCACATCTTTGGCCATGAGAAGGTTAACCTCAAGTGTTTTAAATCATCGTGTTTTAAACTTTAAAATAATTTAATTAAAAAAAACTTGCATCACCAATAGATATAATCAGCGTTATTGCCAGCAACTTATTACTTTTTAAGAGATACGGAATATCTCTATGAATTCTGAAACGATTTTGTCGATATTATTTGGAATCGATAGTGTTTATTCCCGTGTTTTTTTTATGTAGAGCAAAATCTTGTTTGTTGCAAATTAAAGTCTACTTGTGCATATTATTCCGCGTTCGAAATTTATATAATACAGATATAATTTTAGATATTTATATTTATTTACATACTTAACCAGTTTTGTATATATATTTATAAAATATAGAATATATATATAAATCGAAGCACACAATATTGACAGATCTTTTATTTCCAATAGAATATTTGTGTATTAAATTAATATACCATATTTAGATTTTTTTAATTGCAAACGATCATGTTTTTCCATAGGAATCTTGAATTACCGCTACTCAACAAGAGATGGCGCAAGTTGTCTCATTCTTATAATAAAATGTGTAATATTATATATGTTACTATAGCTAGATGCTATATAGGTGATCCATAATTTAGATCCAAATTTGTGTAAAGGGAGAATGTAATCTCTTGAAGACTAAGGAACCCACCTTTGAAAACCACAATTTTTACTCATTACGCCACGGGAATAAGAAAGATTATAGGTAATTTCAAAGCGTTCGAAGTTAGATGAAAATTTAAAATTTAATTACCAATATATAAAAATGCACATAAACCTGCCTCCAGTGAGTTCCGTAGCCAAATTACCAAAACCGAGCCGTTGTAATTGCGTTATATCCGCCCGTGATATCCGCTCGTCAAAGCCTTAAAATTCCGCCATCTTTCCATCTATATTGAAATATTTTTACGGAAAGCAGTCTTATGTGTTTTTAATGATATTACGAATAACTAGCTCTGCCCCTGGCCTCGTATGACCAACATAAGCGTGGTTATGGCATTCTCTATCCCATACACATATGAATGGCAAACTTTATAATGATTTGTAACAAACAATAAAAAAAAGGCATAAAAATCTGTTCGCTATTGTCGAATATATGACTCATTCAAATACACATAAAAGACTGTTGAATTGAGAACAGCTGTCTTTTTAATATTTTTCTTTTACTTGTCGCTGCTGCCCCTCTACCATTAAGTTCCTTTAGACGGCTCTTACGACACACACCGAAAAGGAAGGGTGGCCTATTCTATGCTGGGATCATACGAACTTAGACACCATTCGTGTTTCTACGGTGAAGCAGTTGTGTTTGCATGGCTGTTTGGCTGTTCGGTTTGAAGGGTAGGACATGGCGTATATTTACAGGGTACAGAGGAATAACAACTGAGTCCTCAGGAATGGCAACGCATGGGGGGTATCATGAGCGAAACACTATACTCTGTTATGTCCATGGTACTGCTCATGTCTATAGGCGACGGTTACAACTTTCCATCAGGTGGGCCGTCAGCTTGTTTGCCATTCTAACATCTATAAAAAAAAAATTAAGTTGCTATTGCTTTAAGAGACAAAATGCACTTGTTTTTAATAAGTTTTAGCCTCGACTACATACTGAAACGCTATCCCATCGCTGTAGGTGATATGTAAGCAACAAACTGTACAAGTTTTGATTTACGTTGGCAGCGGTAACGTAAAAAATGGCCATCCCCATAATATATTCGCATCACGCGTACACTCGCGAGTGGTCGTCACCTGGAGATACGCCGGGAATTCCGTATTCGCTCACATTTAGCACCAGCTAGTTTGTAGTCCACCGACGGTGTTCCTTCATTTCCGAATACGGCCTTTTTGGATATGCCCATTGAATAGGCTGTGCACACAGATTTTGCTAGTTAGTCTTACGGTTCCAAAGAGACGATTTTGTTTTCTTTCCAGAGGGCGAAATTCTCGATTTGTCTGTTTCTTTTTATGTGGATACTAAGCAAACTAAGCAAAACTCACTTGTAAAAATGCAATTCCGTGTTCTAAATTTTTAATGTAATGTGTCTGCAAAACATATAGTTCTTCCTTAATAAGCATATCCAAAAAGGCTGTATTCATTAATATCCGAATAAGACTTTTATGAGTCAATGAACGCAGGTGGCTCAGGATCATTCCTTATGGCTATCTATGGGGGAGGCCTATGTTCAGCAGTGGACAGATAATGGCTGATATGATGAAGATGATGACCTTTTTGGAAATGCTCATTAAATAGATTGTGTACACAGATTTTGCTAGTCCACATTGAAGTTCAAAAATGACGATTCTATTTTTTAGCTAATTCCAATTCGTATATTTTTTATGACTGTATTACGCGTTACGTTGCCAGGTTGTAATGAATTTTTCATATTTCTTTTTCCTTGTTGATCCCATATTAATTTTGGAAAGAATAAAGCTGCAGTTGTCCTTGTTTGAAAAAAGAAGTCTTTGTTCTTGCATAGCAAACTCTACTTGTAGACACGACGAACCCGAATTCTAAATTCAAATATGTTCAATTTAAATCATCTACGAACTTTCTATATTACTTTTTTAATATATATAGGCAACGGTTACGATTATCAATCAGGTGGCCATGTTTTTCGTATCAATCAGGTTTGCCATTCTAAGTAGACATGGGTAATATGGATACCAATACGGTATAGTTGGTTTTATTTAATATTTATGGCGGTAAAAAGGTTATCACCCATTTCTATATCGCCCATATCGTTTGGATATCTATTTTCAAATATGTTAAAAGTTTGTTATCCAGTATTATTTTTTGGATAACACACTTTTAACACATTTTATATTGAACTAGTATTTTTTTTATACCTGATGGAAAGTGGTAACCGTCGCCTATAGACATGAGCATAACCATGGACATAACAGAGTATACTGTTTCGCCCATGAGACCCCCCCATGCGTTGCCATTCCTGAGGACTCAGGTGTTATTCCTCTGTACCCTGTAAATTCACGCCATATCTCACCCTTCAAACCGAAACAGAGTCATGCAAACACAGCTGCTTCACGGTTGAAACACGAATGGGACCCAAGCAATCGACTTTTGTACAAAGTCTCCCTCTGGGGAAATATAGATATTGGATATAAGGTATTATATAGATATTGTAACTAAAATATTGCAATATATTACCCACCTCTAAGTGTCATAAAAATTATTGAGAGTAAAAATAAAATACTTCGTTATTAGTTTAACGCTCAAGTTAATGCACTCAATCTTTAACTACAAAAGCGAAAACTTATAACACACACAACGTTTTAAAACCCGACATTTAAAAAGAGATCTCCTCAACTCACAAGCTTCGTGAAGTGCTCAGGGAATCTTCTTTAAAAACGATTTATCGACATCATTCATCCTTTAATGCCGGTCCATTTGCCGACTTCCAGCGTTCCTAACTTCACGGCAGACTTATATTTTCTCATAGAAGAAAAATGTAACGTTCGAGAGAAGCATCGGAACATGTGCTTAACGCCGGATATGTCTAGTTTTATATTCAAACTAGTCTTTGCCCGCTATTTCGTACGCGTTTTCGGTCGGTTATTTATATGGGCTAAAAAAATAAAACATAAGCAAATTACTGAAAGGTATCATCCTTCTTAGTTCTTTTCATATTTTGAAATGAATAGATGTACCAAATTTTAACAGAATTTAACGAGAATGCAGACAAACGAATAATTGAGTCGACCATAAGAGAATTTCCTGGTGTTCAGTACTAGTGCAAATAAAAATTCGATTAACTACTTTAATGTTTCGATTGTTATTAATTATTCAAAGAGAGTTATAGTGATAATTTCAACAACTCTTGGTTACCTTTAAATTAATTTCTCTTAAAACTGGCCATAGATATTTGCATTTTTATTTGGCTTTTAAGTGTATCTTTCTCATTGATGTAAACATTACCTTGCTTGTTTCTAATGGAAAGATAAAAAATAGATATAATTAAGTATCTAAATGTTGTAAATATGTATCAGCGTATATTATTTATGTCCAAAACGACCAATGTAGTCGTAAAACAACATTTAAAAACTATCTTGCTTATTTGTAATCGAAAGATAGAAAATAGATTTTTTTTTATACAACTTAGAATCGCAAATAAGCTTATGGTCCACCTGATGGAAAGTGGTAACCGTCGCCTATAGATATGAGCAGTACCATGGACATAACAGAGTACGCTGTCTCGCCCGTGGTACTCCCCATGCGTTGCCATTCCTGAGGACTCAGGTGTTATTCCTCTGTACCCAGTAAATTCACGCCATATCCCACCCTTCAAACCGAAACACAGCCATGCAAACGCAACTGCTTCACGGTTGAAACACGAATGGAACAGAGGTACACAAGCAATCGACTTTTGTACAAAATATTATTAAGTATCTAAATGTTGTAAATATGTATGTATCAGTGTACATTATTTATGGCCAAAACGACCAATATGGTCGTAAAAGCCGAAAACAACCCTTGGCGAATTATATTTTTTCTCCGACAATATTTCCCTTATGATTAACTACCAAGTAATATATCTGCTGCGAACACCAGTACGTAATACAAATTTATGTTGGTAACAGATAAATATACAGCTGCTTGGACATCCACCAGAGGCCGGTCCTTATTTTTGAAACCTTCTTAAAAATCGATGACAATTTGCTCGGTGCAAAGGTAGAAATGTTACTTAATTTCGTTCCAAATTCGACTCTTGGTAAGACGAATTTAAATTCGAAAAATAAGTTTTTTATGACATGGAGCATCTTAGCTTCTGAACCAAGTAAGTATAACTTTGTGACATTTATATTAATTACAATTCTATTTAAAACAACCTTTTATAATTTAATCAGTCCATTTGGGAAATTAGTTCAGGGTATGATGAGGCCGCTGTATCCACCTAAAGAACGTAAAAGTCATTATTTAAATTGATTTAAAAAATAAAAAGTAAACTTAACAAAAACGCAATAAAAAAGGTACAATAATTTTTAAAAGCAATTAATATGGGCAAATTATAAATTATGTTGCGTCATGCCGTAATTTGTGGCACTCCTATTATTTGTACTGCTACAAATAAAGACAAAATCAACGACATCCCCTTATTTAATGTACCAAATAATTTTGGTTACATATATATAGACATACTAATTTTTACCTGCGACTTTGCCGACGTGACCGGAATATGTGACCAAGTTAAAAAGTAGCCTATGTCCTTCTCCACCCATATTTTACGTGTATACCAAGTTTTATAGTGATTGGTCAAGGCATTATGAAATAACAAGGAAATAAACAAATTCACTTTTACATTTATAACAACGTAAAGATATTCAAACAAGAGGTCACCTTTTTTATATACTGACTGTAGCAAGTAGCGCATTATCATAGTCATTTTCTACGGGTAACTTTCAAAGCTGCCAGTAGACTGCACTATAATGCTTTCATGTAATTTGTTAACAGCATTTAGGTTCTTTGGGAGCCATTTAGCTTAATAGTGGAAGTGTTTGTGTAACGTCCAGTGATCACCAATACCAAAAAACATTAATATCACATTATATAGGTAGTATATTTATTTATTTTAACATTTATTATATAAGTAAGTAGATATTATATTAAAGTATCTATGTAAATTATAATATATAATTGTAATATTTCACCTACCTATTTATTTGTATTTTATGTGTTAATTACTATGCATGGCCGTAATGGGGGGGGGGGGCATTGTGGGGCAATGCCCTACCTTAATAGGCCCAATGTCCTACCTTAAAATGAAAAACCCAAGAAAATTAGATTGACTTTATTGAAGTCACTTAATTATGCCTTCTGCCGTACCAAAAATGTTCTTCTCTATCTTAAATTCGGGTCTAGCTACGGCCCTGTATCTGTGTTTTTCGTAAGCACTCATGCACTTTAGCTGCTTGCTAAGGGCATCCTTTATCACTGTATTAGGTTGGCTGGAAGACATCTCTTTCAGACATAAGTCCGGCCTTGCTTATAATGTTTATAAAACACATGTGACCTATAGATATATAGAGCTTCATATCTCTACAGAAAACTTAGATACGTGTAATTGCTAATAAAAAATTGTTAACTTAAAGCGATTATGTACTTTTGCAGATTGCTAACAAAAAGTTGTGTCAAAGCGAAGTAGAAATATGTTAGAACTAAATAAATTGAACGAAATTAAAAATTGAACGAAATTAAAAATCGAACGAAATTATTAATATAGAAAAATAAAATATATATTAATACTGCCAAGTTTTATACTAGCAAGCGTGCTAGTATAAAACCAACAAGTTAATAGCAGTAAGTAGGGCATAGAAGGTGCTATTATGAAGATAGATTTCTAGTGATGTTAAATTTAATAACGGCTGCGATGCTCACGCTCGCTTCCGGTAGTTATTGCATTAAAATATATAATATATACTTACAAAACTATTAACAATAAAATATATGACATAATAGAGGTTTGGCTACTTTTTGTTTATATAATTATACTTTAATATATTAAATTAGAGATCGTTTTTAGCGATAAGGTCGCCCATTGTTTTCTCATTGTGATTATTTCTTGTAATTGTTTATATTTATAATAAGTTTACTATTGTAATCTTTTGAAGGAAACAATAAAGAGTATCTATCTATTTAAAATAAAAAAAAAAGGATAAGCAAACTGAAGTGGCAATGGGCTGGTCACATAGCTCGAAGAAACGACAATCGATGGGGAAGAAAGATTCTTGAGTGGCGACCGCGTACGGGTAAACGCAGTGTAGGACGACCCCCCGCTAGATGGAGTGCACGACCTGAAACGCATTGCAGGGAGTCAGTGGATGCAGGTGGCTTAGAACCGTTCTTTATGGCAGTCTATGTGGGAAGCTTATGTCCAGCAGTGGACGAATAATGGCTGAAATGATGATGATGATGATACTAAAATATATACGTTTTTACAATCATGGAAATCAAGGATTAACCAATATCATCTATAGTTAATCGCAACTATACAACTATCTTTTAATTGTTCCGAAATGCTAGTTTAATCCCTTGAAGTAATTGTTTTACATTCAAACGATTTATTAGTTCTCTTGGCCTAGATTCGACTAATCTCCTTGCAAAGTTGGACCGCCCATTTCACTATCCGTCATCTTCGTTCAATGCTAGATCCGAATGGGCTCCATCTCAGCTAATCTGAACTAACGGCCCGCAATTATTTATAGACACACACATATTTATCACATTTATTTATAGTTATACAATATCAAGTGAAAGGGGAGAATGGGATTATTAGCAATGGTGTTTGACAGCCCCATTGCTAGCAATATGCCCTATTAGGTTGACCTCCACTGGAAACCATCGTGTGGTCGTGGAAAAGATAGTGCGCGTGAGGTTACCATTCCATTATCATCCATTAAAAAAAATATAACAAGTAAAATATTATATTAATAAGGAAAATCAATCCTAATATCAGTAAGTGAAAAACCAAATGTTGAGTCGTTTAGTAAAGCCATAAAAGGTACTCAGCTCTCACTTCTTTTTTAAGGGAGTTTTTTTTCTGATGGGTGAAAATGCTATGGTGATCCCGCCCGCGCTAACGGGATACGCTGGCGGAACACCAGTGAAGGGTGATAGATGAAAATGAAAACAGACCAGTTAGCCCATCATGATGAATTCATCAGGAATTAACCATGATAGTTTCCAGGGAGAACCGCTAAGAGGTCGACCTGGTAGGGTATATTGCTAGCAATGGGATTCTCAGTCTCCATTACTAACAATTCCTTTCCCCCATTGTACGATGTTATTACGTTATAGAGACTCTTCCATCAGGATATCAAATATTTGCAATCAGCTTGCTAATTGACAAGTTATTAATGATAATCATGGTTACATAATTACACGGTTACTATATACTATAGTTCTCAAGCTGGAATATCCTGACAGGATAAATCAGACAATATGGGGGGGGGGGGGGACATCCACAGATCCAGATTTAGACTGGAGCCAGAAAAAATATTTTTTTTATACCACTAAGGTGGCAAACAAGCATTCGGCCCACCTGATGTTAAGTGGTAACTGTAGCCTATGAACACCTGCAATACCAGAGGCATTACGCGCGCGTTGCTGACCCTGAAGTTACCATTCCTTTACCACCCATTAAAAAAACGAACCCCATGCTGTCATCATTTTAAATGATGATAGCATGTAGGTTCTTCAACCACATAAAGCTTGTCAATTAGCAAGCTGCATTGGCAGTATATTTGATACTGATGGAGAAGAGTCTCGAGTAACAACATCGTACAAGCATTCTAAATGTTGCGCTGCTTCATAAGATGGTAGGGAGATTTTTTTATGATAAAAATGAAATGGTAATTACTGGTAGGTGGCGGGTATCACCAACAAACGCATTCCCAAGGAGAATTAATATTAGGTAGGTGGTCGGTCGTAGAATTAGAAACCAAAACTTTTTATTCTATTCATATTACAACATGAATAAAATCATATTACACCGACCCCAAATAATTGAAATAAGGTCTGCAAGATGAAAGATAGAATGATACTATGTAATGATAAACAAAAATAAAGTCTTTTAAATAAAGGATATTTGGTACTCCATAAGACTATTTAATTCTAACCTCCATATTTTTATAGTTTTTAAACACGTCACAAATGGAAGTTGCCTTGACGTATCTCATCATTTAAGGGTGAGTTTTCCCCTATGCTCGTAGTGACAGCATTCACTACTTTCTCTATTGAAGGTCCCATAAGAAAACAAACTTGAGAAACACTGGTCTATTGAAATGAATTCATTAATCGGAGAGACGACTCGTAATATTTTAGCGGATGAATGGAAGAAATTATTCCGCATCGGATCGAAGCAAAGGGCATTCATCAAATCGAATCGCAACAATTTTAATACACACAGCGAATTATTAAACAACGGAAATAGAACTTTATGTATACGTAATAAGGATTTATTAAATAAACGCAACAGTACATCCGTTGTTTCCTGTGGAATATTGGTGCCAATGTTTGTACAGTTTATTTGCGTTGTTGATAATGAATGATTTAGTACTCGTATTATATGTATTCGTGTAATATTTTCCCGCCTTTTCAAATAAACGATGAATAATTAATATCGATTTTTTTGCTGTAAACGAAGAATTTCATATATAGTGTTCTATATTATGAATCATTGCCTTATAGTATACAAATCGCATAATATGAGACTCATATACCATGTGTATTCTAATTCTAAGGCGTCTATGGTCATTTTCGTCTGTAAGCATTGGTTAAAACTTTTCATTATAATTAATGAGAAGTACGTACGGTAAGACATATATTAAGAGAAGTTTTAAAAACAGTATTTGATGTTCTCGAGGAAAGGAAAATTTTTAATTGTCTTTTTAAAACTTTAACGGCCTACCAGCAGTACGAGTGTATGAATCATTTAGTTATAAATATTTGGATTTTTTAAAGTATTTTTCATAGTTTCCAATTAAAATGAATAATTTATTATAGCGATGACTTTATGGATAATTTTAAAATTACACATATTTTAGAAACGAGCTACTAATATCTATTTGTAAATGGACATTAAAAACTTGTGAGATTACGTAGCTTGAAAACGCATATTCATAAAGGTCTAAATTTAAACATGAAACTCACTTTCAATAAATACATATTCAACCCGAACATAGTACTTGTAACTATTCGAAGTATGAGTTAAAAGCATTTCAAGCAAAAATACCCCTTCATTTCAGACAGTATTACCATTCGCCGTAGCCCCAACATTTTTGCATGGCAACTCGACGTTAAGAGAATAA
This sequence comes from Galleria mellonella, assembly GCF_026898425.1. Classification (NCBI taxonomy): domain Eukaryota; kingdom Metazoa; phylum Arthropoda; class Insecta; order Lepidoptera; family Pyralidae; genus Galleria; species Galleria mellonella. The sequence continues at coordinate 1,363,132 of NW_026442061.1, forward strand.
TTATTTTCCGGGTATTTGCTACAGTTCGTTTTCCTAATGTTTTTTTTTCTATTCCCGTCATTTTTCATATTGATTCTCATTTCATTTTGAATTTATCGTTAAGCCAAATTAAAATTTTCAAATCAATAGCTCGGTTAATTTTGATTATAATCTGTAAACGTCATTCCCTTGCCTTTATATCATTATTCGGGGGCGTCCCAGTATATTTCATATCAGAAAATCGCATTATTCTAGCAATGTATAATTGAAGTGTGTAATATCATTATTCTAGCAAGGTATCGAAACTAGAATGATAAGGTTAAGCTTTCGTTAGAATCGTTTAAGTACCAGGGGGAAACTTTGTACAAAAGTCGTTTGCTTGGGCACCTCTGTCCCATTCGTGTTTCTACCGTGAAGCAGTTGTATTTGCATGGCTATGTTTTGGTTTGAAGGGTGGGATGTGACAGAGAATTTACAGGATACAGAGGAATAACACCTGAATCCTCAGGGATGGCAACTTCAAACGCATGAGGGCTGTCACGGGCGAAACAGCGCACTGTTACGTCCATGGTACTACTCATGTCTATAGGCGACGGTTACCACTATCCATCAGGTGAGCCATCAGCTTGTTTGCAATTCTAAGTTGCATAAAAAAAGTTTGTTTATGCCAACAAGCAGACAAATACACTTCGGTACTTGTAACATTAATGTTTGTAAAAGTATTTATAGCATAATAAAACGATTATGTATACAATTAACAATTCTTTTACGAAAAAACATTTGATAACGGAAGGATCATCCCTAAATACGCCTTAACTATCCATTTAATACGAAATACTAATCGCTGGGGCGTAATTTGGGGCTTTAAAATAATTAATAGATACCTCCAAATCACCTAACCAATTTATGCGCTCAGGAGCTCTGATACACACCGATTATCACTACAATAGGCACTCGCGTGACTGCACAGACGTTTCATTCAAGTTGAACGGCAACTGGCGCATAAGGCGCCCATTCACAATCTTTTTAATTGCCCCACTGTGTAGGGTTGGCGATTTTTTAAAGTAGATTATCGCGTGACGCTAAACGTGTATTATTATGATGGGCCTTGAGACATACCTTTCGCGACGCAGTTTAATTTTGATTGACGTTTATAAAGGGAAGCGCCAAAGTGCGAAACTCTTAGTGTGTGACGCGTGTATATTTATTATAGCAAATAAAATTTTCTTACGTATAATAAAATTGATATATTTTTTTTTTTTGTATTATAAGACGGTATATTTTTTTCTGTATATGCACTTGGAATCTATTTATACTGGAAAAAAACTGTTATTATGGGTACTTACGTTTTGGTGAATTTTGGTAGTAGATTATATTCACAATCGTTATCAATAAAACAAGTTATATTAAAATACTAGCGGCCCGTCCCAGCGTCGCACGAGTGGACATTTTTGCATTTTAAAAAGTGGCCATTAGGGCTGCACACGCGACGGAAGCTTAAAAATGAAGTAACTTCTCCCGTTTTCCCAACATTTCCCTTCACTGCTCTGCTCCTATTGATCGTAGCGTGATGAAAAGTATACTATAACCTGCCCAGGTGTATGGAGAATAATTGTACCAAGTTTTGTTAAAATCCGTCGAGTAGTTTTTGTTTCTATAATGAACATACAGACAGACACAAAAATTTTACTGATTGCATTTTTGGCATCAGTATCGATCACTAATCACGCCCTGATAGTTATTTTGGAAATATATTTCATGTATAGAGTTGACCTCTCTACAGATTTATTATAAGTATAGATAAATTAACAGAATTATTCCCATTGTTTGGCAAAAACTATAGTAATTATTTCTAAAATTTAATTGTGCCACGTCGATTTTCCAAATACTTTCGAATGAACGTTTTATTAATTTAGACTACTTATGAACGAAGACTTAAGACTCGATTCCTTAAATCATAAATATTGTTTATGTAAATGAACTTATTTCCAGATTTTTTTTTTAATATTAAACTAATAATATTAATATTAAATTTAGTGTTAAAAACTATATTGTTCTTGATATTAACTATAATTTATTTTTACTTTACAGGTAAGTGTCTACTCTCTGCTACTACGTCATGAAGATATAACAGGTAAATTATATAATGTTTTAATATTCAGGTCTTCCACCATGTCTTGGATAATAGAACAGTGGTCAGAGGCAAATACATACCCGTTACTCTCCGTCATCAGTTGGACGGTTTACATCATTCCTTGCTTTGCTGAAAGGCATTGTTAGTAATAGGGTTTAACAGCGTTATTGCTGGTAATATCAGGTCGACCTCCACGGTTACTTCCTGGACACCATCGTAGTTAATTCTTGACGAAATCATCTCGATGGGCTAACTGACTTTTATGCTAACCTCTTCATCACTTACTTTTGTTGATATTGTTTTATACAACTTAGAATGGCAAACAAGCTGACGGCCATCTTGATGGAAAGTGGTAACCGTCGCCTATAGACATGAGCAGTATCATGAGCATAATAGAGTATACTGTTTCGCCCATGATACCTGAGGGCTCGGGTGTTATTCCTCTGTACCCTGTAAATTCACGCCATATCCCACCCTCCAAACCGAAACACAGCCATGCAAACACAACTGCTTCACGGTAAAAACGCGAATGGGACAGAGGTACCCAAGCAATCGACTTTTGTACATAGTCTTCCTCTAGTATTTGTTGATATACTGATTACAATGTATCAACAGAAATAAGTGATGGTAATCTGCATCATCACATGCGGTGTTACCATTCCATTATCGCCCTATAAAAAGAACACTTTAAGAGCATACAATCTTTGTCGTACCAACTAATAAATAAAAACTCAAGTCCTCTTCCGACTAAGATGCTGCGCTATATTACTGAAAGTTAAGTTTTCAAACCTCCTCGTTCTTGTTTTTTTTTTTACTATAACTCCTACAATTTTCCCTAGCTACAGCAGACACTTAAAACTCCGATGTTCCCTAAATTCATTTGGAAAAGAAAAGTTGGCGAACTACAAGCCGGGCAAGTTTCCGATGGAAGCCATGTTCTATTTTGCCTTATTCGTGAAATAGCTCTTATCTCGGATGCTTCTAATTAGCATTGCATTTTGCAACTATCCACTAGAGGTGCAATGTCGGATTTGTAGTATTGTTTATTCGTTAGTCATGGAGTATTTTACCAAACTATGTGTTACTCGTATTTTGCGGAAATCCATATCACTGGTTAGTTAATTGTTTTTTTTCTTTAATTCCGCTACCGCTTTACTTATGCGTGCGACTGACAACATTTGAGAATTGATTACTATTATTAGAAGTTCTACAATCTTCTATATGATTTATCAATTTCTTACCGTTATTCAGTCTACGCACATATTGCGACATATCTTTCACCTGTAAATGAGGCATCTTCTGGCAAATTAATAGATCACTGCTCGAAGCCTAGTGTTGACTGGTCGCTGCCCATACTGCGAACTGTCACAGGCTACGATTGGTGAGAGATTGTTTGAATAATATGAAAGGTTGTAAAACTTCTAAACAAATAGTAATCAATTCTAAAATATCCGCCCGCATAAAATAGTCGCACGCATATTTATGGTAGTGGAATTTAAATAAATCTAATAAGCTAACTCGTTACGAAGTTTCCTTATTATTGTAACTAAGAACTCTTAGTAAAATTATATGGGCCCAATTCCCGCTCGGACCAATTTGTGAAACGAACTTTTGGTTTCTGAATTGGCTCGCGTCTGGAGGTTCTGGGTTGTGCACCCAGATGCTCGTTGCTTGGTTCTTCATAACGGAGTGTAATCCTAGCCTGAGCATTAACAAATTGTTGTGATTGTGTAGCATAGATTTTTTAAACCCAAAAAGAAATTTGTTTGTTACATCTTGGTGTCTTAAGAGCTCAACCAATCGTTATAAGATTTAACACGCTCGTACTATTTGTGATGGAGAATGTAATAGTTTACTTTTTATCCTATTTAATTAACATTTTCTTATCATGCAGACGGAGTCTCTAGTAATAAACAGTTTCATTGCACATTCTTCGGATTATATACAATTTGTGAAGTGTGTGGAGGTGGCCTTTGTTCAGCAATGGCCAATTAATGTCTGATATGATGATGATGATGATGATGATGATGATGATGAAATATTCATGTCAGTAATTTCATTAAATCCAGTTATATATAGTTTAATTCGCGACTTTATCCTCGTGAACGGTATAAAGTTCTTCATAGCATGTCTCATCATATCAGCTTTTAACTATTCACTGCTGAATATAATCCTTCCCCATAAATAGAGTTTTCCCAGTAGTTGCCATGCTTGGCAGGCGGGCTGGCAACCGCGGTTAGGCTTTTAGAGATGTTTTTAAGGGGGGCTGCTACCTATCTCTCTACCATTAAGTTCCTTTAAACGTTTCTTACAACACCCACAGAAAAGAACGAAAAGGGGTGGCTTATTTTATGATGTAATCACTCGGGAAATACATACGTATATAAGAGATGAAATATGGTATATATATAAAATTTCATAGTCATTGGTTGAGCTACTAAAGCGCTAAAAGGTAGCAAACAAATAAACTTACTTTCATTACTACATACTTCCACACATAAGTAAGGATTTGTTACATACAATTTGTTAAAAATGAATATTAATAGATTGTGTTCTGAAACTCACTATTAGTATATTGTAGCGTGACTGGTATAAAAAATATATATGAATTCATGCGTCACGCTCTCGGTGAAGCTGTAAATGCCATCTGCGGTCAACAGCATTGGAATAGTACAAATAGCCAAGTTCAAATATTAAAGCATGGACGCCAAAACAGAAGGACAAAAAATACAATTTCAAGTACCTAAAATGTGATGTTTACTATATATATGTTTATATTTACAGCATGAATTCAATGATATGAGTCTCTGCCTACCCTGGAATGTACTTTGCATAATTAAAATAAAGCTACTTCAATCGTCGAAATGTTTTATAGACATCCTACATCATTCATCTATAAACGTGGAAAAGATCGCTCTTAGCGATAAGGCCGTCCTTTGTTTTCTCAGTGTAATATATTCTTGAAATTGTTTGTATTTATAATAAGTCATCTTATGGAGGAAACAATAAAGAGTATGTATCTATCTTTACTAATATTCTTAATTCATTCTTTATTGCACCACAAGCATAAAAATGTACATAATTAGATAATTCAAGTGAAATACAGTTAAATAAAGTACAATTTTTAATTTTTATATTGAAAGAAAAAGTCTGCATTACCATCAGTCCCCAGACTAGGCCAGACCTGTATCTTGGGGTCTAAGAGTATGGTTACCTAATGTTTAGTACACTTTATTTAAACAAAAAAAAATTGTAAATATAAAAGTGAGTGTGTTACAGTTTAACCAATCTCTATGAAATTTGCTATACACATACTATCTGAGATGGATGGATGACAGTCTTTTTAACCTGATTAGTGAATATGTCTTGGCAACAGACGAAGTCACAGGTAATAGCTATATATAACTGGATAACTAAACGTGTAAATAAACTTGCTGATATGACTTTTTATTTATTTCTTAAACTTTAACCCAGTGTAAACGGTAGTCTTAACGTTTATGCGGAAGTCTTTATCAGATTGATTGTCGGAAAGGACAAACATAGTAAATTCATTGAAATCTCGTTATCCAATTATATATTTTTATTAAAAATTAACATATTTAAAATTCATTTCCTTTACCCATCATATATATTTGAATTCAGAAAATAGAATCGCATGGTTACATGGACACTGAGGTAAACCCAATCGGTTGCAAAAAGAATTGTGAAAATCGAAATTCTGACAAATAGAGCACCTCTCTCTTTCACATGTCACTTAGAAAGACACAAACAATGCAGGGGGTTAAAGAAAATAGAAGGCTAATGCTGTTAAACATTTATGTTGCCATGTATTCAACCTTGATTCTGAAGCGCACGGCGGTTGTTCCCACGGGACTCGTGTAACGTTGTGAAGCTTGCATAGAACTCGTATGGACATACAGCCCTCTATTATCCCTTTCGCGGAGCAAGTTAAATGAACTGAGACTGACCACTGCCGCACAGGCCGAGAGTGAAATCCAAAAGCCTCATGTGATATCAACTAGAAATTAGTGTATAGTGACGAGACATTTATGTATATTTCTTGTATTTGACTATAATTATTTTTTATTATAAGGTAATGTAATATGTAAAATGAAGTCACGCGCAAAGGAAATTAGATACAAATATATATTTTAGTATTGTACATGTTTTTTTAATCGATGATAATGGAATAGTAACCCCGTCTGAGATAACAGTATATCCTGGCGTGGCACTAGTGAGTGATGATACAAGAGAATAAAAAGGCAGGTCAGTTCGCCCATCATAATGAGTAGGTATACCTGGAATACAGCACGATGATTTCCAAAGGGGGCCACGTGGAGGCCTACATTACTACCCCCCCCCGTATTGTACGAACGCTAGCCCGTTGTAGCTGTAACTAGTAATTTTATCTATGCAAATTAGGATAAAAATAATTCTAAGTATAAATTTAGGAAGTATCCTAACTACTAAGAAAGGGATTGTTAGCAATGAAGTTTGACAGCCCCATTGCTAGCAATATGCCTTATTAGGTCGATCTCCACGTTGTTCCCCCTGGAAACCATCGTGAACAATTCTTGTTGAATTCGTCACGATGGGCTAACTGACCTGCTTCATCCTCACCTATCATCCTTCATTGGTGCACCCCGGTGTATACCGCTAGCGTGGGTGGGGTTACCATTCCATTATCACCCATAAAAAACTACTAAGACATAACTAGTAAGTTATACCAGTAACTTTCACTGACTTAAATAAAAAAAACTCCTTCATGCCAAATACTGTATTCCAAATTACATAACGAATAGTTGCAATAAAATTTACTGTCACATTTATAATGTTAGTAAAGATAATCTTTATTATTATCATTATTTAAGATTTCGGAAAAAGCAGTTTTGTAATTATTTACATATGTCAGCTTTGCTCGCGTTATAAATTTGGGGTTGCCCGACTAGTTTCGAACTCGTTAGGAGCCCTTATTCATGAGCGTGATTCATGAATAAAGCCGACATCAATAATTACAATACAGTATGACTCATGATAGTTATTATTCAACACAGACAATTTTGTCAAAATCTTTGTTTTAGTTCTATAGCCGTTTAAGCGTGGTTAAGGAACAAACATCCAAACATCTCTATAAAGTTTGACATTTACAGAGTTGCCAGATATGATTTTTGACTTTTACCTAAATGTCAAATTTTTTTTCCAAATCGATACGATTTCATTTACTTTTACAAACACAAATTTATATCAATTCAACTACGTTGTGCCACGTAACCAAAAACCGAAAAAAAAACCCTTAACCTCTCTCATCCTTCGTTTTATTATCTCTATTAATATATTTTATTGTATTTATATACTGCTGTACAGATTACTAGTACCACAACTGTAAAAATATAATCCAAATTCCTTTAACCCCATTTCACTTTTCTCCAAGAATTTCATTTTTTCAAATTTTTGCAAGCAAAAATTTTTTTACGCGAAGTTTTAAAAAAATTACCAGATCTCTTAAAATACTCTTCAAGTAGGTGGTGAATAAGTGTCTTCTGCGTTAGGGCGCTTCATCCCAGAACTTGTCATCACTCACCAGGCGAGGTAAGATCAAGCGCAAACCCATCTTCTATGTAATGAAAAAGAAAAAAAAGTTAGTAAAAGTAAAACCTTACAATATAATCGTAACTCTAAAATCGAATTGACAATTATGTCACGTGACGTGCACACAGAAAAAAAAGTAATTAAATAGTTGTTTGCCATTATAATACTGTACGGTCATCGGGTTTATTTATGTACACATATTTACAGACAATTCCGACGTGATCTCGATCGAAAGTGACTTACGATATAATCGTAATTCTAAAATCGAATTGACGATTATGTCACGTGACGTACACACCGAAAAAAGTAATTAAATAGTTGCTCGCCATTATAATACTGCACGGTCATCGGGTTTATTTATGTATACATATATACAGACAATTCTGACGTGATCTCGTTCGAAAGTGACTTGCAAAATTTGACCCATACACAACAAGTGAAGTTAAATTAAGGCTTGTAAAAACATGACTACGTTTAATAAAATGACGTAGTGCCTTGATGTAATCTAATGATGCTGGGATTTGTATCTTGTAAGGTCAACTTGCATGTTGCACGTGGTTGCAGCATAAACCAGTGCATCATTCCATTTTAATCCATTAAAAAATGCCCCATATGGTACTTGGTTCATTAAAATATGTCAGGTCGACTAAAGAAACTCAAAGTCCTCATCATCTTCCTGCCCTTATCCCAGTTATATAAATTTTGGGGTCGCCATAATATGTTTTTATTCATATTACCGAAGGTTTTGGCTTTTAGTGTCACGACCGGCTGCCTACCTCACGTCAAGCCTCCTTGGGAATACATTTAAATAAATAAACTAAAGAAACTTGAAATAAATAACGATGTATAAACGTGTTCCAAAGACCATTATTTTATTTTATTATATAGTATTTTACTAGAATTATTAGAGCGCTCATCGGAGTCTATGTAATAATTTGCCTGAAGATACTTCGTTTACAAGTGAAACACGTGTCGCAAAATATGCGCCAACAAAGTGGTAGTCGGAAATGGATGGCTAATATAAAAGGTGGTGGAACTTCTGGTAGTAATAGTGGTGGTCAATCTTCGAGTATTGTCAGTCACATACATACTAATGGTAACGGAATTAAACAAAATAATTCTAATCAAATAACCAGTTTTCATAATTCTTATATTAAACTCTGTTATACAATACATATGTTCTAGGGTTTGAATTTCCGACAACATTTTGTAATTTACTGCTATCTCTCCTTTTTTGTTTTACCTTATCGTTTATATTATAAAAAATATTTTTAGATGGATGCAGAACATGGAAATAATTTATTTACAATTTATCGATATTTTTCAATACTAAATTCAATTTAATCCACTCCACTGCAAAATTTCGAAATTATAGAAAGTTCAAATTGTTATAAAAGAAAATAAATAAATATAATATAAAAGTGAGCGGAATTTATAAAAATAATTTCTAAATGATCGTATCTTAAAGTGATTGGTGCTCGTAGAAGCTACAGCGTAGCACGTAGCGCGGCTACAATATTCGTAGCACGTCTACAGAGTCTTATAGAACGATCGCGATCGAATGGAAGACATTTCATTTCATTTAATATTGTTGTTCTTATAAATCCTCTTGAAGGCAAATATTGTTATATTATTTATAAAATTTCTAAGAAATAATATAATCACGATTCCAACTGCAAATGAGGTAGTCAGTCCTTTTTAATGTGAACATAGCATTCTGCTTTATCATATTAAGCGGATTGTATCTAATTTCAATTGTAATTTGGGTGACGAGTATCTTTACTATTTTCTTAGTTTAATTTGTTAACAGTGTTCACCCCCCTCGCCCCTAGGCGGGGGAAAGGGATTGTTAGTAATGGAGTTTGACAGCCCCATTGCTAGCAATATGCCCTATTAGGTCGACCTCCACGTGGTTCCCCCTGGAAACCATCGTGAACAATTCTTGTTGAATTTGTCACGATGGGCTAACTGACCTACTTCATCCTCACCTATCAACCTTTACTGGCGCCCCGCCGGTGTATACCGATAGCGCGGGTGGGGTTACCATTCCATTATCGTCCATTAAAAAAAAACCCTCGCCCTAATAGGGGTTTGCTAGTAATTACCACGCTTGTCAGGCGGTTCGGCAACCACAGTTAGAGTTTCAGTGATGTATTAAGAGATACGCTGCTGCCCCATACCTCGACCATTAAGTGTTCTTAGTCGCCTCTTACGACATCCACGGGAAACGAAGAGATGTCCCATTATATGCCGGGACCACACGGCAATGTCTGTATATATTTATAATCGTTTGTGTTATTTATTTACTTGTACTGTCTTCTCTTTTAATTAAATTTAAGCGTACCTTCGCACAATATATTCCAATATCAAATGTTTTGTTTCATGAATGACCTTCAATACATTGATAAATTGCCATCTTTGAAAATCTCAACACAGCTATTATTTCGCTTCGCTCATCAATTCCCATGAGGGCGAAGTCAAATATTGCCAAGGGGCCCATCCTTTAATATCTCCATTCATTAATCACGCTTACATACGATATAATGGGCGAATTATTCAGTTCACCACTGAAAGAGACTGTACAATGTCGTCTTTATAAGTACTTCTATCACACTCGTGTCTCTCGCGTCAAGCAGTTATTTGCAGCATTACGTTTTGGTTTCAAAATTAAAATATCGACTTAAGTTGCGACCGATTAAGTTATTTTGATTTAAAACTAAACTAATAAACCGATTTTGATAAAAAATTCAATCGGACCAATCTGTAGTTATATTTATTTATTTAACACTTCATTGCACCAATATTAAAGAACTTGGAAGGATTTTCAATAAGCATAGTGTACCACAAAAGGCAGTTTTATTGCTCGTCTCTTCCAGAAAGCTTTTGGGTAAAAAGAATTAAAAAATGACTAGATAGGTGGCGCATTGAAAAAATAATAAATATAAATATTCTTTCAGACAGAAAATATTTTTAAAAATCGGTTTAGAATTAACTGAGTTATGAGGTGACAAACATAAAAAAATAAATACATGCGAATTGAAAACCTCTTTTTTTAAGTCGGTTAGAAATGGTATAATGGGCGAAACAGTGTACTCTATTATGTCCATGGTACTGCTCATGTCTATAGGCGACGGTTACCACTTTCCATCAGGTGGGCCATTAGCTTGTTTGCCATTCTAAGTTATATAAAAAAAAAATAGCATAATCTACCAGGCGAAGATTTTGTACAAAACTCGTCCGCATAAGTACCGCTGGCCCACTCGTGTTTCGGTTGTGAAGCTGCTGTTCATGGATGTGTCAGTACAGGGTACGGAGGCATGACACCATAGTCCCTAGGATTGACAACCCATGAGGAGTTGGATCACGGGCATCACAGTGTATTTAATAATGTCTATAATATTGTTTATTAGGCGATGGTTGCCACTGACTTGTTTTAAAAGTAATTTCCTTTCAATCAGTATAAAACACGGCGAATAAATAAAATTGAGAGGCATTTATAAGTTACTTTTATTTTAATTAAATGATGGCATAACGCCTTTAATTAAAACTTTAATATTAAGCTAAGCTTTATTAAAAGTTTTTCCTCATAATTGTTCGTAAGATGTTATTTCGGACAGAGATGGCTTCAAAGGTCCTTTTATTTTTCTCTGTCGCATCCTTTACCGCAGTATTCTTCTCATTTATCTCGCATGAGCTAGCAGTCACTAGAATGAAATAGAATGGAATTATGTTTTTTATTTTGTATTTTTTAAGATTTTTAAATATTAAATAGATTCTTTTATGCTTGTACCGCCAAATTTGGAATACAATCCAAGCTGAAAATTTTAAGTAAAGCTTCAAAATTAGAATAGAATCGAATTTAATTTTACAAGTTATACAATTCTGTAAATACTGAATGTCAAATTACATTATATTAGACACGATTAGATTTCCTTGTAATGTCATTAAAAATTTGTATGATTCATGCGTACCCACTGTACGCTGCAGTACCCACTGTATCATATCCACTTCATTACATTCTAATGACACTTTCCCTCTTGTTTGGTCGCTTTGATCACCGGTTCAGAAAATGGCACTCACTATAAGGCACTGTTAATGTTTCAAAGTCTAAAAATTGAAGTATAAATGAGTCAAGTTCAGTAATTACATTCTATTTATTCCGATTATGTTTAAGTTCAACAGAGTCAAGTCGAGAATCCTTATGGTATGACGTCGTTATTTGGACCAAATGCGTTAAAATTATTTCACTAACTTGTTGGCTGTGCTGCTTCGAAATATCTATTTTCCTACGAGTACTTTTACTCGTAGAACCCATTGTCAAACGCTTAACCCTCCATCTGCGTCACGCGCTGACACGGGTCCGAAACACCCCCGCGCAGCTTGGTGTTAATTTTAAACTCCATAATCCGGTCTTTGGGACCAGATGATATTAATTTTTGTTGTTGTTTGTTACGCTTCAAAGTTTTAACTAGACGACATTGGGTGATCATCTGGGGCCCAGTAAAAGTTTGACAAATTTTCGAGATGGTTTTCTGTTAGATTGTTGTTCTAATTCTACTCATCGTAGTCATTTTTGTTAATTGGAAAGTTTCGATGTAACTCGTGTACACTCTACAAAGATTTCGCCACTTCGGAACTGCAGAACAAATTTGAACAAATTTATGTTGAAGGTGCTGTGTTCTTTTTCTGATGTAGCAAACGATCGTTCAACAGGCAATTGACATTTACTTTGTTGTTTTTGTATTCGAGTAAAGCAAAAATATACTGCAGCAACCATGATGTAAATTTATATTTTCTCTATTTGAAAATTTATATGCAAGTAGATAATCGTAACTTTTTTACTCTTTCTATCGTATTTCTTTTATTATAATACTTGTCCAACCTTTTCTAGGTTGTCCATACACTAGATACTACTACTAGTACGTGTAGTAGATACAAGGATCCAGTATCCTTAATATGAAATATTATTGCAAATTGTTCTCTTAAGTATTTAAATCGGTAAGAGTAGATACAACAACGTTCCAATAATATTAACAAATAACAAAATTTTGTCGCATAATTGCAAAGCAATCAATTGCACACGGTACGCGGCGATCGCAGTGCAAACTTACCGCAACCAATTTCCAGTCGAACGGCCGGGCACCAAATCGAATAGGAAACGTCATAATCATATGATAGGTGCGGCGCATTGCGCCCACCTGTCGCCGCGCTTGCGTCCCGCGGTGACGTCACACCGCGAATCCGGCCGACCCTCGCCGGAGCGGCACGAGCGCGCCAGCCCGCACCCGACCGCACACGATTGATCCGAGCGAGCCTCCGCGAAACGCTAATTCAATGAGCCAATCTTTTCATGCTAACCAAATGTTTCACACTATTACATACGACAGTGTAAAACCTGCGACATGTAAATGTAACCTAATGTAAATTTGGTATCCTATACAATATTTGGCCTTGGTGTAAATGCACCATTATAATAAGAGCTAAAGTAAATGGCGGTTCAGGAATGGCATGCGATCTCGAGCGTGTCTCACCACGGCTCCTTATCTAGTTCTTAATCCAAGATAAATATTACATCAATCGGGGGAGGAGACGGTGGTGCACGCAGGCGCGGCCGCCGGCGGCCCAGTCCCGCTCCGGCCGCGCTGCCCGCCGCACTACGCTCTCGCGGGCGCTCGACCCGGCGGCGACTCGCCCGCTGCCTTCTCAACGACCCCCGTGTATACAAAGTGATATTATACCCCACAATAACAAGCCGGACGTTGCCAACAAGTAACCGCCGAGTGTCGTCCGGCCGCCGGCGTACTCGTCCACGTGCCCAACCCGTTGCGTAAGTCGGGATCTGCGAAAGCGCAAATTCGCCGAAAATGAACCTCCTCTCCTTTGACACGCAAGAAAAACAATCGTACTTCGTTATCGATCACGTCGTGTTTATCATTGCCATGGCGTGCCGATGCGACCTAACGCCATGTGTGTATTTGCATCGCGGCCAAAGTAAATAGTGTATCGAATCGCAAGTGTAAGCAAGGTTAGAAGTGGCTTTCTTTTTTAATGGGGTAATCCGGGCCGCGCCCGCGGTCTTTTAACCCTGTAGTACGCAAGTGCTGGTTGACCTTAAAACCGCGGGTCGCAACTAAACTTGTACAGCAGTGGCTTGTTTGTTTATGAAGCTGCAGTGTGCTCTGACATATATCTACCTACTTTTTATGTATCTATTTATTTGTAACGAAATTGCGACTCGTACTTATCTGAAATCTTTCTGAATGGTCTAAATCATTTATAATTACCGAAACTAATGGAAAGAACGGTACCGATTGTTATGTATTTGTATTATTATTATTGGTTTTCTAAGGAAAAACCTTAATACAAGGCATGCCAAAGCCCAGCTTGCTAGTTGGTGGCAGTTATTCTAAATAATTGCCCTGTTATTTATAATTCTCTAAAGATTAATTATAAAAATAAGATAACAACAATATACTTATAGATGATTATAAATTAATTATTTCTATAAAAAATGGATATTCGAAGCGTAATGGTTGCGGTAATAGTATCACGTTTTGTCCAAATATTTTCTCCAAATTCGATTATCAATGAACCCATTCATTATCTTGCTCAACCAATGATTTTGTGATAATTATATTTTATAAATGTGTTTTGTTTAATCGTGGTATTTACAGCCTTACCCTAGTTCAATTATACGTTTTACCAACTTATACTTGCCGATGCAACCTATTTAAATACCGTCCCTATTTCATACCTCACAGCTTGACTCTCAGGCATCTAAGACTGATGTAAACTGCTTAGATTGGCAAGTGACAGAATCGTGAAGCTCTATGTAGATTGTCGTTGAGAAGGGTCCGTAAGGCTCAACTCAATACAGTTGCTACACAGTCTTAGACCAAGACTCTGTGCTGCCGCTGCTGACGATTGGACTGGTTTGTTCCTCAGTCAAAGAGGAAATGTCAATCCAAAGAGAAAATGCAGTTAGTGTTTTTGATATCACGACACTCGAACAGGACCATTTTAAAAAACTTTAAATGAAAAAAACTTGAAAGTATGTAAATTGTAATGTTATGTTTATAATAATATTACAAATGCAGAAGTTTGTAATGATGGTCATATGTTTGTTACTTTCTAAAAAGTACTAAACAGATTTTAATTTGAAATTTAGTACACCAGTAGGTTAGGATTATTATAATTAGGATATCCTAGTTTCGCAAGCGAAGCCGCGAGATACAGCTAGTTTATTAATAAAATATTATCGATGTTTCTGAATTCCGACGCAAAAAGAGAGATGTGTTTGATTAACCGACACAATCAAAAAGACCCAGGCTCTAGTCGTTTTAGAGTAGTCAGTCTATAATTTGCCCAGATTATTTTACCAGACTTTGTACAAAAGTCGATTGCTTGGGTACCTCTGTCCCATTCGTGTTTCAACCGTGAAGCAGTTGTGTTTACATGGCTGTGTTTCGATTTAAAGGGTGGGATATGGCGTGAATTTACTGGGTACAGAGGAATAACACCTGAGTCCTCAGGAATGGCAACGCATGGGGGTATTATGGGCGAAACAGTATACTCTGTTATGTCCATGGTACTGCTTATGTTTATAGGCGACGGTTTCCACTTTCCATTAGGTGGGCCGTCAGCTTGTTTGCCA
The DNA here is from genome assembly GCF_026898425.1 of Galleria mellonella. Classification (NCBI taxonomy): domain Eukaryota; kingdom Metazoa; phylum Arthropoda; class Insecta; order Lepidoptera; family Pyralidae; genus Galleria; species Galleria mellonella. The sequence goes on from NW_026442061.1 coordinate 1,378,488, forward strand.
GTCTAAGTTGTATAAAAAAAAACAGAGATTGTCAATCATGAACTACAATATTACAACTGATTAAAATGAGACGTACTTTGCTAGATAATGTATATTTACAAACCATGGGCAAACAAACAGATATTTTAGCAAAGCGATGTCCAACCATTCGCACTTTACTTTCTTTGTATTTATATTCTGAGCAGGCGCTTAACTTTTTTTTTAATCGCCTCTAATGACTTCTTCCCCTAATTAATGACGCTTGACAGTTAAGAATGAGAATTTTCCGGTAAATTTCGAATAAGCTCTCACCGCTCGGTCGTTGGATGTATTTTTACAAGTATTTTACTTTTATCGTTTTGAGCACGTCATGGTGTAAGGATGATTTGGGGCTTTGGAAATTATGTGGTCACATCCACCCCATCAGGTGTGCTATTGTCAAACTTGTATTGTGTTTATTACAATGTGCGGTTCGCGAAGCGTTTATTACTGATTCAAATTTTTGTAGAACATAGATGTATTTTTTTACTGAAAGAAGGGGATTATCGCTTCTTCCATCGTTTCGTTTCATTCGTGATTTTGTCGCAAAACAACTGTACCTGCATAGTTGTGTTTCGGTTTAAAGGATGCGATGTGACAGTTGAATTATTGGGTAAAGAAATAGGTATAAATAACTTTGTAGTTGTTTAGGGTCACCATATTACTGCTGAACATTCTCCCATAGACTGCCATAAGGATCAGTTTCGAACCCATTGCGGGGTTTTGCTAATACTTGCCACGCTTGGCATTCGGGTTGATAGCTGCACTTAGGCTTTTGATGTTTTAAGAGGAAGTTGCTGCCCATCTCTCGACCATTTTGTTTCCTTAGTCGACTCACGGGAAAGAAAGGGGTAGGCCATTCTACGCCGGGACCACATGACTATTGTTCTAATTTCTTTTAACTTATAAAACGGTTTTTTTTATGTCTGTTATATAAGTTCCCTTGTAACGATAATTATACTCGTATTAAGGGAAATAATTTCTAATCTTCAAAATTAGTAGCCCTATATTAAAGAATCAGTATGGACTAAAAACTGGAAAGGTTTACTCTTGGTCTCGTCAAGATTAAAGTTAAGGCCCCATAAAGAAACCTACTTACTATACGACTTATTAATAAGTTTTTCACTATCACTTGTTCTTATCTTATTTACTAATATATTAAAATTGTAATTAGTCGATGTCTGTACATTAGAGATATTATGAAAACTTAGAGAGGTCCTTATAAGAGAACTTGAGACCAAAACAATTTTGGTTTTAGAATTTTTGTCTGTCTATATGTTTATACCGGCATCACGCTAAAACTACTGTATCAAACTGAATGCGGTTTTCACGATTGTATTCTTGAAGCTTTAACTTAAAATCTGGTGAAGATTTTATCTTGATAGGCCATCTGCAAGTAGTAATATATACGCAAAATTTATGCGTACAAAGTTCCGCGCAAAGGATAGTTAGTCACAAACACTATATAGATCATCTATTTCATACATCCAGGTTCGTTAATTTATGCATTATTTTTCTCCGGTTACGGGTTCTTCCTATATGACATCCAACACGTCATGCGCTTGCTTGACGTAAGTCTATCTAGTATTCTTATTTAGACGAATCTTCCTTTCTCATATTAATAGATTTAGATCAAACGAAACGATTACTAATCGTCCTTACTTCCTCATATCCCTCCAATTATTGTTCAGTATAAATATGGTAAGAGGTGGTAGAAAGATTTGGTTTGGCTTTCATTACTCAACTGCATTCACCAAAAATTTTGTACGTTTTTCTAACGTTATTTCTTAAGCCTCTATGGGTCTATGCTGTAAACCTTGTCGTCTTTGTGGTTTTAAACTATACCATAAGCATTTATTGATCTTGAAGATAAAAGTAGGTCCTTTGCTACACTGATTTCAAATAGAACTGCTTGGTGAAGTATGATGAAGTTGGCTTTCCACTACAATATAGAAATTGTCTCTGACTACAATTCCAGTCGTGAATATATGTTTTTGTTTTATTTAATAATACTTAATTGTTTGTAATTCAATGGTAACTAATTTATTTAATGAGCTACCATGAAAATGACCGTCAATGTTGCTAACTAGGCCGGTTTATAAGGAAGTTAAGCGCTTACCCAATATGAGTTATAGTCACGGAACTTTCAGCGCTGAAATTATTTTAGATTATACATCTTTTTATAAATTATAGGTAGTAACAAGGGGCTCTCCTCCCTTGGTTATTTGTCGCACAATTTTATATAAAATCTTGGCATTCTCTTTCGTAGTACTTGCTTTTATATTCATGCATAATGGGTTTTATTTACATAGGCAGAAAGTCGCATAATAGCTTTGTACGTCTGCCTGCTCGTATTATTTCGATATTGAATTATTTGGAGCTTTTTCAAATATCTTATACACCATAAAATAAAGAAGAGGTATCGTATCATAAGGGTAGATAGAGATGGTGTAATATTATCTGTAGCTGAGAGAACTAAATATCTCTATTCTTAGATACTTATCTTGCTTCATCCACTTTCACAATTTATTTCATGCATGTAAGCAGGATCTGTCAAGTTTTACAACATTTACAAAGAAAATAATTAAAAAAAAATTAAATACGTCCTATTTTACTCATTTAAAACTACGAATATAACGTTATTTATTTAACATCTTAACGTCACTTTTCAAGAGAAACTAATCACTCTCTAATCAGCTTACTGTACTTCTATTTCGGAAACGACTCTAGCCACCAAATGAAACCGATAAATAGTAACCCTCTTCAAACGACTTGTATAGGCACGAGTAACCGAGACAAAGGCCAAGATTATTCCGACCATAAAAGGCTCAGATAGGCTCAGATAGTTCAAAATACTTCGGATGATGTATGCCGACTTGCGGCATCAATGTAGATAGATTAACCCGTAACAGAATTAATTCGCCGCGGACAAAATGACCCTAAACCGTGAAAGGTCTGTTCAGATATTCGCCGCTAATTCGCCAAGATTTGTGGGTCACGCGATAAAATCTCTGGGCAGACAATAAATCGATATTCGTTGAGTGGGAACATATTGTTGTCTATAATAGTGTTATTAGCGTTCATAATTTTAGCTTACCGAAGTATGGCAACTGTCAATTTTCCTTTTTTTAAAAAACTAAATTTTTTTATTGTTTCACCCTGATTATCAATATTTAAAACGATTCGTGCTAGCGAACTAAAACGTTCCATATAAGTTTACCATTAAAAGCTGTCCACCTAGTTTATATTTTGCTTCGGGATTTTCCAAATACATTTTTGCTATTAAAATTAAAGTTTTTAATGATAGTTTAATAAGTATACTATTGCATGGTTAACGTATTAGTTCGCTAGCTCTTTTAAAATAATCACTCGGAAACAATGAAAATAATTAAATTGTTTTTTAACATTGGCCTATATTCAGCAGTGGACAGTTAAATGCGACGTTGCGACTTTTCGGCAAGATATAGTTATGAATGTTCTCAAGTGCGTGCAGCGCCAAAATCTCTGGCTGTAAAATGCGACGCGGGAATTCGCTTTACGTGCGGCACACATACAAAATACCCTTGTGTGTTTGTGTTGTGTAGTGAATTATCGGCTGCGTAACATTACTGCAGGCTGTTGTGATTATCGCTTTGTTTGAAAATCTTTTGTTTTATAAACACATAGATATTAAAATATTGGAATTTTTTTCATATACAGTTTTTGTTATCATAAGTAGTTATTTACCAGAGGGAGACTTTGTACAAAAGTCGATTGCTTGGGTACCTCTGTCCCATTCGTGTTTCAACCGTGAAGCAGTTGTGTTTGCATAGCTTTGTTTCGGTTTGAAGGGTGGGATATGGCGTGAATTTACAGGGTACAGAGGAATAACATCTGAGTCTTCAGGAATGGCAACGCATGGGGGGTGTCATGGGCGAAACAGTATACTCTGTTATGTCCATGGTACTGCTCATGTCTATAGGCGACGGTTACCACTTTCCATCAGGTGGGCCGTCAGCTTGTTTGCCATTCTAAGTTGTATAAAAAAAAAGTAGAATGTGACTGTGGATCTTCGATTCTTGATTGTATATACATATTATATTAACGATTACTGATGTCAGTTTGATTTTATTTGACTGTTTTTATTAATTATGTCAAAAAATCGCATGAACATTCAGTTTTTTTTATTCGACTATTTGACTGCAATGATTCAATGACTGAGCAGACATGATATCACGTGTCGTTATAAGTCTCTAAGCTTGCACTATATGTGCGTCAACTGCCAAACCCTAATTTTACCCTACGTCATCTAGTGTAGCCTTTTTGCGATGACGCAGTTAGTGTTTTGATTTGATACATAGAAGGATAAGAAACTCTTATAAAAGAGCGATATGTTATTATATGTTTATGTCCTTAATGTTTTGAAGTGGCCACGCATGAGGGGTGTGATGTGCAAACGAGGAATAGTATGTGATGTACATGTCACGTCACTAGCGTTATGTCTACAGACACCACTTATCACCATTAGGCCGTCAACTTGTTTTCTATTACAGTGATATAATATTTATCGTCAAAGAAAGCGGTGCGACTTGATGTTAAGCATTAGTATTTTGAGTTATAAAGCGATTTTTATTAGAAGGTAATCATTATCACTAATTCTGCATAGAATTTACTTACGTGTTATTCTAGTAATTCAACATATATATATATATATATATATATATATATATATATATATATATATATATATATATATATATATATATATATATATAAGTTGCCACGCTTGGCAAACGGGTTGGCAACCATAGTTAAGCTTTGGTAATATTTAAAGAGGATCGCTGCTTCCCATCCTTCGAGTATTAGTTGCCTTTTACAACACCCACAGGATAGGGGGAGGGGGGGCATTCTATGCCGGGACCACACGACATTATATTATACTAATTAGTAATTTTTAATAACAATAACAGTTTATTTCTATGACATCTAGAGTATCTAAATGATACAAATATCTTTAAACATAGGTGGAGCCCTTAATTTAGTCACAATTGAAAGTATTACTTTTTTATGCGGCATGAAACCTTAACAATAATCTAGATGTCAGATACCGCCTTCAATTCATTAAATATTCGCCGCTTCTATTTTCAACACTGTTCTTCAGTGAACTTTATTAGGTGAAAACACTTGTGTCGTCCCACAGATTCAAGAACCTATGGAACGGTCGCCTGAAATTGATTTTCTACCAACCAACTAATATATATTTTGAATTTCAGAACAGAAATAAAATAAATTATATTTAAAAAAAAATACTGTTAATTATTTATTATTGCGTATTATTTCATATGGTTTTATTTTTAAACTAAATTTACTGAAAAAATACAAGATAACATTGTTTTATATTTAAATTCAAAAACAGTTATTTTTGAATGAGTTTTAACTTAATGATTCAGGATTTAATCTTGGACTCTTCTTATTAAGTCACGTGTTTTCTTTAGAAAACATTTGATATTTTTATGCGAAACTCTATTCTGTCTTTATAAAATTTAGTTTTTGATTTTTTCATTTCTTACTTTCTAAGTAAATATTTATTTTTAATTGTAAATAACTGAACAACTACAATTTATATACTGCAATTAATTTATATTGCTCTTTAGTTAAATGCTTAATGGAATTTTAAAGCGTAATTATGTAGAATTAGGACGTCTCTAGCAATTTCTATCTTTCCATCATCATATCGGCCATTATCTGTCCACTGCTAAACATAGGTCTCATATGTACCATATAATGTGTTATAAAAACACATAGACTGCCATAAGGAACAATTCTGAACCATCTGTAGTCTCCTGACTTCCTGCAATACATTTGAAGTCGTCACTTAATCTAGCAGGGTCGGGGTACGGGGTCGCCACTCAAGAACTTTTCTTCCCTTTCGGTTGTCGGTTTTTCGAGCTATGTGACCAGTCCATTGCCACTTCAGCTTGCTTATCCTTCGGGCTATGTTGGTTTTGTTTATTTTGCGGGTATCCTCAATTCTTCATATTTTAAAATATAATATTTTGTACATCGTTTCGAACTAAAACAGCTGCGTCACGAAAATTCACTTATCGTGTCATAAATTCGTTCATTTTTCATACGAGTTTAACAACCTTTGTTGTATGGTCGACTACATAAAATGTACATGAAATGTAAATTATTTACATACCTATCTACTATAAAATTTAGTTATTGTTACTGTTATATATATAAATATATAATTATGTATATAAAATTACTACACTGTAACTATATTTTAAACTTTTTATTATACGATTACGTCGTTGATATTTTTTTTATAATACTTATTACTGATTATTTTTCTGGTGTCCCCATATTTATGAAATTATGTCATTTAAACCATCGTGGTTAGTTCCCAGTGGTATTCGTCACAATAAACCAACTGACCTGATTTCATTTTGTCCTATCATCACTCACTGCCACCCTGCCAGCGCAGGCGTTACTATTCCATGTTCATCCCATTGAAACGTGACGTGCAATATTTTGTGTACTCAACTCTTTAAATTTGTACATACATGTGTATACTATATATGTATGTACTCATACGTACTCATATTCTGAAGTGTAAGTTCCTTAATGGGTACAATGAAGCGGTGCGTATTTATCAGTCGGTGTGTGTCTCTCTATCCTATTGTACGTCTTCCTTGAATAATATTAAACATCAGTGTTATCTCCAGTTGCTAAGTATGTAACTTGAATACATCAAGCGTTCACGCTTGTACGCAAGACGTGGCGTTGATTAATTTGTTCTAAAATTTAAATGCCACGTACGAGTATGTATGATGTATGTTTATATATGAAAATCAAATTTATTCATATACTATTAACGAACGAGAAAGTCTTGAAAAGGGTGAATGGCAAAAGAGCATTAATAAAAACAATAGAGAGTAGAAGTAAAATGCTGGGTCACCGTATAGATTTTAAAGAGTATACTAGAAGGAAAAATAGAGGGCAAAAGAGGACAGGGAAGACTAAGAAATAACTGCATGGGACAGATTAAGGAAACACTAGGTGTTATGTCGAATACGAAGGTCAAAGATATGACCTGCAATAGAACTGGCTGGAAGGGAATACATGAATTATTTGCCCTAACATAAGGAAACTTAAAAAAAAAGACTATTAAGGCAGTGTTCTCTCAGTGAACGTCAACATTTTCTCTCTAGAAATATGTGGAAAAATGACATCAAATTTTTACCCATACTAGCTTTTTGACGTTTTTCTACCCGTCTTTCTATGAGAAAAATATTTTCTTCAGTTGCACTGACAGAACGCTCTCTTAAAATGCTAATAATTTTGACTGCTACTTGTGTCTAGGATTCAACTAATGATTCACGTCATGTTTTCCTTTGTGGTAATTTATTGGCACATAAGTGTATGAGTATATTATGTGTATGTGTGTAAAAGAATAGTATATTATTACTTTGGAATATTTAATTATTCATTCTCTTATAACTTACTCATAAAAGTAATACGGAATAAAAAGGCTTCACCTGTACTTTAGATTTTTTAATGTGAAACATAATTAAAACTGTACTAATGTCCAGATTATACAATACATATAGAACCTTAATGTTTACGCTATTAAGGTATTTATTCTCCGTAATCCACGTCGCAGTGGCAGGGAGTAACTCATAAAGAGTTCCAAGAAAATTATTACTGTATTTTAAAACTATTCTGCTTAAGAAAAAGTATTTTTCTTTTCTCATTTTTTTTTTTTATTTTTTCTTTCTATGCGTGCGTTTTATTGAAGAGCGATTGAATAGCCTGTAAGGAGCTTCCCATCAACAATTCTTTAGATTTTCAAAGCGTCTACGTAACGAAATATTATGTTGCTTTGAAACGCGTTATTACCTATTCATTTTTACGGTTAGCAATTTTGTGTGAGAGTTTTTAATTTTCTCTATTTTAAAATTGGTATAAGATTCAGAATTAGTTTTTTTTTTATCCAATGTTTTTTTAAGATAAATGGAAATAGTTCTATCAATAATTTGGAAACGCATGTAAACTCTTTTCATAAAAACAAATCATCTTTGTTTAGTCTTGTCAAATATATATTTGTATGTTTGTACGTACCAAACAAAAATGTATAATTGACAACTTTTTATGTCTATTTATATATACTGTACGGAAGTTTTTGACACTTTATGGCAATTCATTATCATCTCAGCCATTATCTATCCACTGCTGGATTTAGACCTCTCCATAGACTGCCGTAAGGAACGGTCTTGAGCCATCAAGACCGGTCCTTACCTTTCCATTTATCTTGATCAATAAACATACTCTTATTCCGATCATGCGGACAATATCAGCGGTAAACGCTAGTTTACCATATATGTAATATAGTATTATATTATCTGTGGTTACGTGTACTATAGATTCATACTTTGTAACAAGAGATTAAATATTTAAACACTCATTATGTATATAACAAAGTTTTAGCGACCGTTTTTTAACATTCGATTAAATAATAAAAAAAAAAAAAATATGAAAATTAGAATGGTTTATAATTCAACGGTAAACGAGACCCGTAAACGAGAACTGTGGACATCTCAAAGTATACTGTGACGCCCACAACACCCCTCATACGTGATAATTTTGTACTGCGACCATATGGCGTATGACAATATGAAATATGATCCACTTTGTAACAATCCCAAGTTAACTCACGGCACAGCCGGGTGCACTGTTGAGTCGCTGGAAGATTGATTGCTTTTATGACTTTTACCTCGTCTATACGGTAACTTGACGTCGTAAATATTGTTAATGCCGCAAAGATACTCCAACAGTTATATATGGGTTGCACCTGTCTATAGTAAGAGATTGCCTGTTTGTGTTGCGATAGGGCTCGCGCTCGTGTCACAACCGCTCAAAACTAAGGATCCCGAACATTTCCTAAACTAGTCGAGCCTTCTCGACTAAATTACACGTAAGTTAAACCGATAGTTATTATATTAAAATAAAAGGAAAGTTATTTTTTGGTTGTAATAGATAATTTTAAAAAATAATTGAAAGAAATCATAAATTTATTAACGATTAACACGGGCTATGTTTTATTTAAACAACACCACACAAAGTTAACCAGAGCTGCTCGCGAGTTAACCATATTTTACTTAGAACACCATAGACTTGTTTTAGGTTTTCCTGTTTAGGCAAAGATCTATTTTCAGTTATTTATTTTTAAAAATTTGAAGGCAGGAAGGAGAATAATTAATTTTCGTCTATTTTCTTAAATAACTCCAAAATTATTTATATTAAAATTGTAAAAAAAAAAATCTCACAAACCCATTAATTTGATATGAATAAATAAAAGCACGTCTTCGCGTCTATGCGTCTTTAGTCTGCGTCTATCCTGTATTCTATTTTGAGCAACCGCCATACATAACAGGCTCGATGGTTTGATCCCCTAAATACTTAAACACGATTACTAAATTATATATGAACTTGAGCCACTAAAATAGGCAATCGCTTGTTACTTGGCAGAGCTATAATTATAAATAGAAGGTGTGTAAGATCTGATAATAGTCGTAAATATACCGGGGGGTACAAGTAGCGAGTTTGCCCTGACCATAGATCATATTAATAGAATCAAGTAATTTATTTCATACTAGCTATAACTCGTAGATTTAAAAAATAATTGTACTATATCTATACACAGGATATAGATAGTTTTTCTTTTTTATAGAAAATTCTTTACATGTTTATCAAGTTCTCTTTAAATTGACTATAGTTCACTGCTTGCCACAGCTCTGACGGTTTCATCATATTAGCTGTTAATTGTCCGCTGTTGAACAAGCCTTCCACGGCAAGGAAGTTCTACCAGTAGTTGCCGCGATTGGCAAGTGGAATGGCAACCGCAGTTAGGCTTTTAATGCTGTGTTTTAAGAAGGAAACTGCTGCTCACCCCTCTGTCATAACAAGTACACTCGGTAGTCTGTTCACAGTATAGGAAGGGATGGCCTATTCTATACCGGGGTCACACAGCGAATCTCTGTCGGCTTACTAGCTGTTTTTTTCACGCGTTTCTAGAAGAAACCTAGAGAAAATATATATGTATTAAATTGTATGGATTGAATATGTACGACGTTTTTAAATATGAATGAGTAACAAACAAACATCTTTACAAACTTTCACTAATAATTTTCATTTATATTAGTAGGATAAAGCAGGTGGGATACCCTAGCTAAATTTAATAGGTAATTCGCACTTAGGGCGTAGTACGAGTATTAAGCTGTGGTGAAGTTTCATTAATCGTATAAAATGGCCTTTTAACCAACCACGTGTAACATTTAAATTTAGGTTAAACACGAGTACGTTGTAGAGGGAAAATATTTTTCGATTAAACGGAATTATTTTTTTCATTAAACAATCATAATGTAATGTTGGCCATATTGAATCGGTTTATCACTTCACTAACGAGCCTAACCGCGGTTGCCAACCCGTCTGTCAAGCGTGGCAAGTACTGACAAAATTAAGGGGTTTTGGGGAGTCTGTGTTCTGCAGTGGACAATTAACAGCTGGTACAATAACAACAACTATAAATATAGCTGTATCACGCGACTTCGACCCCGTGAATCGTGAAATGTTTTAAATTATAATATAACCTATTTATTTATACAACCATTCACACAAACTTTTGCATTTACAGTAAGACAGGTACATTTTATACATTACTTTAGATCAGTATATTTATCTACGTTCGTGTCACTAAAATAGTGTTTTAATTTTAAGCGTTTATTTTTTATAGCTACGTGCCTCTGTTAATAGCAGCTTCAAATATTATAGCTGCTTATTACTTTTGTGACTGACTGTAGGTATATTTGTATCGGCCGTTAACTGCCCACTGCTGGACATAGCCTCTTCCTCTCCTTGCCCTCTGGCTGTCTGTAGATTCCGTTATTATGCTCCTATATAAAAAAATTAAATTAATAATTAAAAAATAATTACCTTCATAAAACCAATGCTATATATACATACATATATTTGTTTAGGAGTAGTAGACTATAGGAGTTGAAAGTGAAGTTTTAACGGGCCTCATTTCTCAAATAGCAATTGCTAACAAACTCGCTCCATCAATTCCGGAGCTAGCAACGCATGGCGCGCACCCTTCTTTACCGTTATATATCAGCGGCGTTTCCATCTCATTTAGTGGGTACTGAAACAACCTCGAGTTGATTCAACCCGAATTAGTAGAAAGCATCGTCATCGCACCCGATCCTATCGGCGCAATGAGATATGAAATGAAACTCACTGGTCACGATATAAACAGCTACAGAATTACTCCCATCCACGAACGGATTGCTCCGCAATAGATATAATATAGATAGATGGAGTTAGATAATGCAAAATTTATTATGCCACTACAATACTTATTAGGATTTTACAAAAAAAAATATATTGATAGGAAAAAATACATCGTCGGATCAAAACACTGAAAGTGCTAGATATAATATTACTTAGGGCCAACAATTGACACGTTAAATGTGACCATTGCGACATCCATTTCGATCTAGGTCTCTGGTCGCAACACTAAAACGAGCGATGTATGTCAGGAACCCTCAAAACACGTTATCAAAACATTTAAGCACATATCACGTGAGCGTGCGGTCACGAAGCTTTGTCTCCGCCTGCCCGCGGCGTCGACGTCAAAGGAGATTAGGTTCGTTTACACAATTGTCGCCTCCCTACACCCCGGGGCCCGGCCAGCTCGGTGTCATGCAACCTCGCCAGCCACACGCTCGGATTACCCGCCCCGACACACTAAACCCAACTGCCCCGATGTGTGTCAACTCGCAAGCACTGAACCGATGACCACTTTACTTACTGAAGTGGTAGTTTATCTAAATCGCCTCGGTAGGCTACCGTCAACTTATTTCTGCTCTAAAGCAAAAATAAAAAATATGTGCGTTGTTGTTTTGCATTGAACGATAAGATTTGAACAGTCTTACAGTTTAATCTTCATAAAGTGTAAATGACACCATGGCTGGCTGGTAACAGATGGACTTTCCATCAGGCAATACTTTAAAAAATACTTCCGCAGGATCGACGTCTTCCTATTCGTTTATGGCTAATAGCCAGTGAACTTTGGTAGTGATATAAAGACTGATTGGAAATGGCGTGGGGGTACTGGTCGGCTTCATCGGTGCTGCCGGACCGCGGCCGGAGCCCGCGGCGGGCGGGCACCTCGGCGGTGCACGCACACTCGAACCCTCCGACCGCGAGGGAAGTAATGGAGACACACGACGAGAGCATCATACACACGGCGTCGACGTCGCGCGACAGCCGCGACCACTCGGCGTCCCCGCACTCGTCGTCCAACGGGGGTCACTCGCACCACCACGAGGTGCGGCACGCGGTGCCCGCGAGCGCGTTGTTCGGCGAGAGCTACGGGGAACTGTCCAGGCGGCCTTCACTCGATCTAGGGTCAGTGCGCAGTGCGTTAGCCTCGTGCTCGGGAGGCGGAACATTAAGTGCGGGCTCGACGTTGACACGCGGCGGCACGTTAGCGGACTACCTGCCGCCGACGCCGTGTCCCCACCATCATCGCGTGTACGTGGACCATCATAAACACTACGAACAGCCCATACAGCCGGTGCACGTGGGAGTGGCCCACCATTCGCACTCGCACGCGTCGAGCAGACACCATACGGATGATGAGGATGACCTCGAACCGGCGTATGCTACAGGTATGATTTTGGCTTTTAGTGTTTTCTCTGATAATTTCAATGGATTTTTTAATTATGATACTAGCAATAATTATATATTTCATATAATACACACGATACAATAATTGTCCATGTTTATTTTTGTAATACCAGTTATTATTTGTTGCGTTTGCAATTTATAAAGTAACGGTATTCGAAAGTAGGCAATTGTTTATAAAAAAAAGGGGATTTTTTTACTCTTATATTACTTTTATAATCTTATCTTTGCAATAAAAAATACATAATACGGTAATACTATGCAGAGTAAATGCAAAAAAAAAAACAGATAAATTTCTTTTCCTTCAGAAGCCAATACTGTTACGCCTTACACTGTGATATCGAACGGGGATATCTTTGTACTCTTAATAATTTTTTAACAGATTGTTATTATTATCAAAAAAATATCGGTATGAAAACGTGGCATATGTTTTTATCCCTACTAGACACAAAATACCTCTTTCTATACTTTTATATTATATTTTTTCTAAATTGCTACGTTGATATATAAAACAAAATGTAAAGAGATGAAAACTCAACGTATTTCAATTCCTACCCTAATGATTGTTCTCAACGGATGCCTCTTTCTTTCATTAGCTTATATAATACTATCTGTAGTCTGCGGATTCTCCTGTACACGTATAGCGATGTTGAATGTTGCCCGACTAATAATTCTAGAGATTAACGCGTTCAAACAAATAAACTCTTTCACTGTATTATATAAATAAGTTAAGAAAATAAATGCAGCGAGACGTGATGCAATTACACGCGCACCGCTCTTACCATGCGGCCGCGGGACGCCAGAAAGAAAAAACAATCCCATTTCAGCACAAGTTCGTTTCACAATCTCATCACGATACAGTGTCGTCGTATCTCCATCAAAGTTAGTCATTAATGCTCGCCTCCCGGAGTATTGTATTACATTAATTACAAAAGTTGGCCGTTTTATTTCGTTAATGTATTTGTAGCTCCGCCGACCTACTTCAGGCGGGGTTTTCACTAAATTTCAGTTAACGTACGCTCGAAATGTGCCCGAGATTCTCGAAAACAATTCGACATTCGCTCAGATTCTGCACTTCTTATTTATAAACGTCATAAGTCTATTTTGTATTAAAGGAAATATTGCATCCCTTTCTTTCAAACGTAGTTCTTAATTTGAGGGAAACTGACGAAATATACGGATTGTTTAACCTACATGTGTATGAATAATTGAACTTAATTAAAATAATACCCATAATAAACCACATAGTTCTACCTATACGATGTGCTAGTATTAGTGATAGTATTTATTTATTTATACTTATGCACACATGAAAATATGTATAAAAGGCGGACTTAATCTCTGATGGCATTCTCTACCAGTCAACCGTTACGCTCAACAGGTATATAGCTCTAGCAAAATCAATTTGTAAATTAAATAAATATTTTTAAATAACAACGTTAATACATTTTAAGATAAATGAACATGCAAACATATAGAATAATATACTTACAAGAATGATACATACATAAATCAATTACTCATATATGTATATATGAATACAGCATGTATGTGTGCGACAGATTTATCATTCGCCTTGTGTGGGTCATACGTTCATTTGTATTCGTTTTTCAAAATAGGGCAATCATACTTGCCGCCAATTTTCCACGTGTTAATGAGATACCTGACGGAAAAATCACGATTTTTTTATCATTCCTTCAATGTGTTAAATTATTGTAATCAAAGTCATTCAATTTATTAGATTTCGTTTATAGCGAAAAATTCCATTTTCTTTCTCCTCTTCGAATTAATTTCTAAACGAATATTGTCAAGGAAAAAGATAAAATTGGTTATTATATAATGGGTACTAGTGATCAGGATCGATATTAGATGGAAACTTACGTAATTTGGTTTACTACTAGTTTTTACACGCGACTTTATCCGCGTCACCACGACATATTAATAGACCGGGATAACAGTAACATATATCTTTCTCTATTAAAAATACTATTTGTACACCAAAATTGGTTGAGCCATTACTCTAATATGTAACAATAAATAAATTTACTTTCCAAATTTCATGATGACTGTTGTACTGTTTAGATATTAAGTGGTGAGAAACAAATATACACTTTCATATTTTGATATTATTAGAAAAACGTTTATACACTTCCACAGAAAAGGTGATATAATAAATATCTGACTGGTTTCACAATTTAGGGCATTTTTAGAAGTTAATTTTACACTAATTGGATGGAAATTTATAGAACAAGTAGGTACCTACATGACTTAAAGTAAAAAAAAATTACCAAAATATAAAATAGTTCCAAAATGTTGTCCAGTGGATTTACAGTGTGACCAGGATATCTTATGTATTGATCCGGTACGATTTTTACAAACACTGAAATAAATTCTGAAAAGAAAAATATAAATTATTAGTTTTATTATGTTGGTACAATCTCATTGTATTCAATTTCAAAAGAATAGATGCCAGATAAGTAGTGGAGCCGCTATGTGGAGCGTTTGATCTCTCATGTCCCATATCCGAGATTATTTCGCCTACGTCACTGCCACCATCTTTGACATGGCTTTTATGGCCTCGCCTAGGCTTAATCACTTTAATCAAGATGTGTTTCAGTGAATGAAAAAGTGCTTTTTAGCCGATCTCCAAAGGGAAATGTATAAGAGCAGACCCGTGTCACATCTGACAAAAAAGTTTGTATGAAATCTGTGCAACCAATTCGTTGATTTGAAAATTTTACACTATAAAATAGCTAGAATTTTTATGATACCTATTGATGTTGATAGTTAAGACAAAGGCACTTTATAAATAGTTACATAAGTCTATTCATATAGCATTAATTTATTTTGAAATTCGAAGTTGAGTAGTTGAAAAAATTTAACCGATTTTGATAAAATTTCTATGCGAATAATCTAAAATTATATCCTTTCATTTAAAAAAGAAACTTCGAATCGGTCCCGTCTTCTAGTAATTGGAGTATGTACATAAAAAAATTAAAGATTCCGATGTATTGAGAACCTCCTTTTACTGTACATATACATACATATACACAAACAAATATGTATATGTAATATATATATATATATATATATATATATATATATATATATATATATATATATATATATATATATATATATATATATATATATATATATATAGCAGCAGTGGTTCTATAATGTGTATTATATACCTAATTTGTGAGTCAATATAGATATGTCTGTAACTGTTTATCTCCAACAATTTTCAATAATAAAATAAATAAATACAATATTATATTACTCTGTGCCCATTTTGACGTTGTTATTGTGATCTCTTCCAATATTGTTAGCTACAGTAATTATGCACGATTTATGCGTAGAACGAATGGTCGCTTTTAAATAGGTCAGGTCGTTTATCGTTCGTCAGGTGAATGGGATGCATAATTACATTCGCGAAGCATTCCCGACGTTTTCGTTCATTCACCGACTCTCTTGTCTGCGTTCCGCAAATGAATTACTGGAAACTGCTATAACTGTACTTGGGGAAAATATTTATAGGGATTTCATTGTAGTGTAATTTTTTTTATATGTAATTTAAAATGACAAGGAAGTTATATAATTGTTTGTAGTTTACTGTTATATTATTGTTGATTTAATGATGAATAGTATTATAAATATACTTTCTAGACTTAGCTACAATTATTTAAAAGAGTTCGAAAAGATATTTTTTGTTGTCACTAGGTTTTGTGTTCGGCTATTACGCGATGTCTTCGCTAATTGTGGGCTGATTTTAACGATTCTTTTCTAATTCCTTGTTATTTACATACGTATTCAACCGACTTCAAAAAGGTGGATCTCACTTCGGTTATTTTTTATATTTGTTACCTCACAACTCCGTCAGTTCTAAACCGATTTGGAAAATTCTTGTTTTATCTGAAAGGATTTACTTAGAAATTGATTCCATAGAAATTTTATCAAAATCGTTTCTGCAATTTGGTTTTTAGATCAAAATAACTGGTTTGGCAGAATTCGTTTTTTTTTTTTATAAAACACAATCTTTAATTATTTTATAATTTTGTAATTCGATTTGTTTTAGATAAAACAATATTCTCTTTCACGTTGATTCCAATAAAACTATTAGTTGTTAGCAAAATAAAAAATACGTCCTTGCCGACTTGAACCACAGTGTAAAGATCTAGTCTCCTTACACTGTGCTTTGATCTATGTAATTGAACCAGAGCGTCCACAGCCAATAAACGATAAAAGTCTTTATTCCGTAACGAATATGCTTTGAAATAAGTAAACTTCATATCTATTGTAATGTTATAAATTTGCTGTTCTTTCGCATGACAAATTGCATTTGAATTTAGAATATCGATGTTCCCGCTGTAAATTTAAAAGTCCGATAAGGAGATGGCACTATCCATTTGTATTATTTAAAGTGCAGCATATTTTTTTTTTTTTATTTTAATGGATGATAATGGAATGGTAACTCCACCCGCGCTATCGCTATACACCGGCGTGCCACCAGTGAAGGATGATAGGTGAGGATGAAGTAGGTCAGTTAGCCCATCGTGACAAATTCAACAAGAATTGTTCACGATAGTTTCCAGGGGAACCACGTGGAGGTCGACCTAATAAGGCATATTGCTAGCAATAGGACTGTCAAATTCCATTACTAACAATCCCTTTCTTCCCAAGTGCAGCATATTAGGATAGTCAGCGGACCACCGCCGCGTAGCATTTCTTTTGTGTTCCGCTCTGTCTCACAGTGAATGCTATATAGGATTACTCGCCTTTATTCGCAATTTCTTGCGCCTGGATATTGAACTAATGAAATAAACCACTAGATGGCGTATCCAGATAAATACATACACATATACCTGATTTTAAAATATACTTTCAGGCATACAACTGTGAAAACCGCATCAAATTTGTCGAAGTGATTTTCGCGTTATTCCAGAACATACATACAGATAAATAAAAATTTAAAAAAAGAGTATTGTTTTGACTCGTATTCCTTTTATTAATATTATTTATAATATATTTTATTAAAGCTGTCCTATGTACAGACATTGTCTTTCAAATTTAATTATCTTAATAGCTTAAATCCGCGAGAATTTTTCCGCGTGTCCGAGATGTTTTATAGAGATAGTAAGTAGCCTATGTATTTTACCATCGTATCTAATATAAGTTAAAATGTGTATACCAAATTTCATAACAATTGGTCGAGTCGTAAATACGCCAAGAGGTATCAAACAAAGTATCTCATTTTCATACGTAGTAGGGACTAGCTGTAACCTGCCGCTTTGTCCACTACTATACATAATGTATCTATATGTTTAATTAGAATATAAAGCTACCTGTCTATCAAATTTTCCATCCAAAGGTTGTCTGGAAGAGATCGCTCTTACCGATAAGGCCGTCCATTGTTATCTTAGTTTTTTCTTTATACAACTTAGAATGACAAACAAGCTGACGGATCACCTGATGTAAAGTGGTAACCGTCGCCTATAGACATGAGCAGTACCATGGACATAACAGAGTATACTGTTTCGCCCATGATACCCCCCATGCGTTGCCATTCCTGAGGACTCAGGTGTTATTTCTCTGTACCCAGTAAATTTACGCCATATCCCACCCTTCGAACCGAAACACAGCCATGCAAACACAACTGCTTTGCACACGGTTGAAACACGAATGGGACAGAGATACCCAAGCAATCGACTTTTGTACCTCTGGTGTAGTATTTTCTTGTAATTGTTTGTATTTACAATAAGTTTACTATTGTAATCCTATAGATCATAATAAAGAGTATCTATCTATTTATATGTATATATATATATATATATATATATATATATATATATATATATATATATATATATATATAAGCGCAGCAAACTAGAAAGTCAGCAAACCACCGGCACATCGCCGCAGGAACATCTTTTGTGTTTCGCTCCGTCTCACAATGAATGCTTTATAGGATTATATGTACTATTCAAATTGAATTGCCTCGCTGTAATAGCCAATTTCATTGTTGTTCGTTTGTGAAAATAATACCGCCATTCTATTGCATTTGTGGTTATCCCCAGTATTTATAATCATCCTTTCAGTCTACGAGTACTTTACTAAATAATTTTCTTTTAGTAGCGTTATAAGTGGATTATGCTTGCAAAGAAAAGAGAGTTGATTCCTGACAAAATTAATATTTACCTAGTACTTTTTTTTATTTATATACGAATAAGGTTAACTGAAAGAGAATGCTATATAGCATTAAGTTCGCCTTTTGTACTAGACATTTTATGTAATGTGGTCAATAAGGAATAAATAAATAAATAAGGCCAATGGACTATTGACAAAAGCAGTAGAATATGGATAATACAAACAAAAAATACATCGTCGTTTAAACTTCACCATCGAACACACATACGTAACTCAGACATTACCTCAATTTTTTTGTAGTCGGGTAAAAGAACATTCAAACTAAACCCTTCCCCGGCTTTAAATATGTCACCCCGACATTTATGACGAAATTAAAAATTACCCTCAACAACATGGATTGTAAAAAACCCACCATTAGTCAGCGCTTATTGCGGAGTTTACACGAGTTTAGTAACTCAATTTTAGTACTTAACATTGAAAATAATTTGTCAAGTGTAAACATTCTAGATTTTTAGTATTAGTAAAACGATTGAATAGAAGCCAAATATATTTATTGAGATAAGTCAATTCGTCAGATTTATATTTTTAAATCAGCGTCACAATTTATTCGACGAAAAAGTTATTTATTAGTACCAAAAGCGCGCTTTCTCTCGCACTAAATTCTTCCGAAAATATCATTTATAATATTGTATTCCTTTGTATCATTTCTTTAAACTTTTTTTTTTCACGTTATTTGTATAGGAATTCTGATCAATATTTAACTGGACGCAATTAGACTTTGTTGCGCGTAATTTAAGGTAAAAAATTGACGCGCAATGTTCATGATGTTGCGTCATCTATTTACTGTAATCTACATACATATATCTGAAGCTAAACTCGTGTAAACATGGCATGCCTATAGCGTGATTCGTAAGGCGATCTTTATGTGTTTAATTAACATAAGAAGTTATCGCCACGTAATTTGTGATTTTGCGACAACATCGTTGAATCCATATTGTTATAGCCATAAAGGTGATTTCAAATACATAATTAACGAATATTATGTTGATCTTAGATTAATATACGCGTACATGTTCTTTCCAAGGCTTTGTCATGTTTTTATATGTTTAGTTGTTTTCCAAATGTTTATATATTTTAAAAAAATGTTTTAATGTTATGTATCTAAATTTGAACTAGTGTTAAATTAGCACGATATATATATATATATATATATATATATATATATATATATATATATATATATATATATATATATATATATATATATATATATAACTTTTATTATCTATTGATTTTTTTAAACATTTACGAAAATAATATTAAGACAGTTTTAGGCATCAGTGCCATGTATTTCTTTTAAAATACAGTAATCCCTTATAGATATAGATCTATAATTATATCTATTATTGAAATATACTTTTTTATAAACTGTTTCATAATAATTAACTAAACTAGGTGTTATCTTGCGATAATACCGCTACTATGTACTAGTAGCACTCGAAGACTGACCACCACTATTACTACCACAAATTATAGTATATATATACATATATATATATATATATATATATATATATATATATATATATATATATATATATATATATATATATATATAATTAAAATAGTATTGTGTAAATAATATAGTGAATGATTGAAATCATTCAAATTAAAAAATATTAAATCGGTTCAAAGTTAGCAGAGTTAGTGTGCGTTGTATGTACACACAAAAGTAAAATTGAGAGGTCAGTTAAAAATAAACGCTTTCATGTTACCTTTACAGTCGAATATTTTTAAACTCTCGCCGAAAACAAAACTACAAATATTTAATTTAGGAGTGAGGCGCTAAACCGAATTTTTCAACGTTTAACGAACACAAACTTGTTGCTATCGAATGATATCGATTCGAAATAGATGAATATCTATGTCTGTTCAGTACTCACTTAAAATATAGGAGCGTTCCATTCCACGAACCCTCCGATTGCATCTCCAGCGATTTCCGATAATTACGTTCCGTTTCAAGCAAACTACGTTTGGTGATAAAATTAGACGGGAACGGGCAAACGTACTACCCACTAGTCGGTTAAAACGGTAATTGAATAGATTTCCTCACTTTTGCTGTCGGCATAGGAAATAAATTGTTGTTGATTTAATAAATACTAGCTGTGACCTACAGGTTTCCCCTCGTGTATTATGATAATTCCTAATACAGGAACGTTGCATTTGAAGAGACAAGAGATCAAAGGCTTATGCCATATAGAACATTTTTTTAGTCATTTAGAGTCATAATTTTTTAAACCCTATCGTTTATTTCGGTAAGCAGTTTAGCCTAGAGGAACTGGCAAGAAACCCGATTATTGAAGACATAAATAAAAATCAAAATACAGTGCACCTCCTTTTTAAAGTCGATTGAAAAAGAGCTTTACCTACTGTCAAAATAGTAATGCATTGAGATTGTAAGCAATATGTCCATTTACCCGTATATCCTTATTCCTCTAAGTAAAATTTATTTCAACGCTGTAGGCTCGTGTTTTTACCATGTTTTCGCATTTATTTGGTGGCCAAAGTGGTTTCCTGTCTCGTGTACAGTTTTCAGCTACAACATTATTTGTTATAAACGACCACTGTTTTCAACCTATTTATGACATGTGTAGATTTCATAGAATCATATGTGGGATGCTATATATATATATATATATATATATATATATATATATATATATATATATATATATATATATATATATATATATATATATATATATATATATATATATATATATATATATATATATATATATATATATATATATATATATATATATATATATATATATATATATATATATATATATTAGTATAAAATTAGATACGGTTGTAACAGTTGAGTTCTTGAAGATATAAAATTTTTGTTTTATCCTGATATACAATCTGTAAGTTATCTACTTCATTGGTTTTCTTCTGATACCACGCATAATATATTTTTTGCCCATAGCAAGAGAAGGGCTATTGTAAAAAAAATCAATCTTGTAGAAATGGAATCCTAATCTCGTTTAAGAGTTTGATATGGTTGTAAAATCAATAAGTATAAAATGTATAACATCTTAGTCCTCAGGAATGATAATTTTCATGTCTTTAGGCGAAGATTACCGCTTTCCATTCACGGAGCTCCTCAGCTATTCTAAGTGATATGTAAAAGAATGTTCTACAGCCTACCCACAGGATTGTCACAGGATCAAAGTCAATCTAATCATAGCGCACTCGATAACCTCTCTAGTCACCTGACAAAACATATCCTCGATTCAGACCGACTCTCCAACGTAAGCCAAGTGAAGCCCGACGTAGGTGACCGGGGTTAATCCCGGTAAGTTTAGTATTCCAGATGTAGTGCGCCGTTCGTTAACCAGCCGTCCGAGTATTGAGTGATGTTCGACGCGTCCCGGCTCCGAGCAGCGGAGCGCAATCGGAATTTTTAATTCATTTGATACTAGCCGCTGCCTCTGACTTTGACTAATTTTCCAAATATTAGTTGGTCTCTGTAGAGTTCTTATTTCTATCGCTTGTATTTTGTTCCATTTATGTTACTAATAACAGATCGATCAGCAATTTTGAATCGATTATGTTTTTTTTTTGTCGTTGATAGAGATTAGGTATTTTCTTATTTATTTTGTCCGTTTTTCATCAAATAACTTACTATTTTTTTATTAGCAATGGGATCTAACGGCTCCACTGCTAGCAATATACTCTATCATCTCAACTTCTACAGTTCCACCTGGAATTTTTTTTTTGTTTTTATGTAAGTTAGAATGGCAAACAAAATGACGGCCCACTTGATGGAAAAGTGGTCACCGTCACCTATAGACATCGCCGGCGGAGTTACTATTCCATATTCACCCATTTAAAAAAAAATAAAAAACAAAACGATCGAGTCAGACATGGCAGGCGGGGCCGTGATTTTTCACAATTAACGGATTATAATTAGCGGGGTGGCCACGTCGCGTCTTTACGAGCCAATCTCTCTTCGCGACAGCATTGAACGTGCACTGAATTTTACCGATGCCCCACGCACCTAACGGGGGCGCCCCCCCCATCTTAGTCCCATTTATCCGCATTACCGTTAAATAAACGGAACTTCTGTAGATCGAAGATAGTCTTC
The DNA here is from genome assembly GCF_026898425.1 of Galleria mellonella. Taxonomy (NCBI): domain Eukaryota; kingdom Metazoa; phylum Arthropoda; class Insecta; order Lepidoptera; family Pyralidae; genus Galleria; species Galleria mellonella. The sequence goes on from NW_026442061.1 coordinate 1,401,541, forward strand.
AAGAACATTGAATTACTTCCATTTCTACTTTTAATGGTAAGTGATGTGTTTGCATCTAAGAATAAGAATAACTTTATTTCCTTAAAGAAAATTAGCCTATAGGTACAATATACCTATGACCCCACACCAGGCAAGGCTTGTCTCATAGAAGTCAAAGCAAGAAATTTAACAGTTATGGGGCGGCGAACAGGGTTAATTTAAATATATAACATTTAATGTGAGTTTGAATATGCATAGGTGTATGGTTCGTGTGGGCCTATGTGTATGTGTGTGGGTGCGCACGTGCGCATGCACGTGCGTGTGCACTTGTGTCTATGTGCTTTTTTCGTCGACAAATAGATTGCATTTTTTTATTGAAAAAAAATGAGACAGGGCTTCTTTTTCTCCTTGACTAGAATTGTATGTCAATTAAAGTTTATTATAGCATTGCAACTAGTAATGTGAGCCTTTTTCTATACGTATTAATAAAAAAAAACATATGTTAGTATTTATATATCAAGTTTCATTTAAGTTGGTTAATCCGTTTAAGCACAATTGACGTTATTTATTTCTTATTGAAGTTGACTCTACGTTTATAACGTTATAGTGATATTTTATATCAAAAGTCAAGGGAATACTATCTGAAATTAATTAAAAGACGTATCCGAGACCGAGTTATGTAATAGTGATTTCAAATCTCTACAATCTAGAACACAATCTAGATTGGAATTGTATGTGTCGCTTTTCCACGATCCTTACACTCGCGTGTTGTGTTGGACTGGTAGAACACGAATGTAGGTCAGCCATTGGGATCAAGTTGCACGCATAGATCTACACTTTATTATTTTAAAACGTGTTCCATGTTTAAAAGTTTATTCCATTTTTAAAACAACGATAACAAAGAATCCATATATAAGTAAGATGTCTTTAGACTCTTCTGTACTCATAGATTCACGTAGCAAGACGTAGCATGTTTTTGTCGGTTAAAAATAGGCTATTATACTCGAAATTTGTCTCAGCCAAAGGCGAATTTACGGTATTAACAGTTACAAACTAATTTTAATCAAAATTGTTTATTTTCATATCGGTCCCATATGAAAACTAGATGTGTACATATGGGACCGATAAAATTAATTCGGTCTCTTTGACAATGATAATGATTTATATGTATATATACTTATTTACTAAAGCGTAATTAATGCATATTAAGATAAGAAACTACATAATTCAAATGCTTAAAACAATTCAAAACTTGTTATTCTTAAAAGTTCATTGTGTCCAAGGGCGATAAGGATCGTAAATTGTAATAGAGCCCGCACGTTTAGTGCTGTACACTTATGTAGGTCAGTTAGGGGAAGAGGGTAAATGAAACATAAACTATAATGTAATAGCAAGAATAACTATTATAGAATAATGTCGTAATATTCCAAAATTACATTTTCTAGAATATTATAAAGTAATTTCATTAATTAATTATACCATACAACAGTTATTAATTAAAAAAATACTGCAAGTACATACTTGGGTTTTTTTTATGCAACGTAGAATGGCAAACAAGCTGACAGCCTACCTGATGGAAAGTGGTAAACGTCGTCTATAGACATGTGCAGTACCATGGGCATAACAGAGCATACTGTTTCGCCCATGATACCACCCATGCGTTACCATTCCTCAGGACTCAGGTGTTATTCCTCTGTAGCCTGAAATATGAATCGAAACGCGAATAATTTTGACCATACCAGATACAGCTTGTGTAATTATGAAATTGGTTGTTTAATATATTTTATAGTTTTGTAACCGATATTTCTTTGGGGAAGATGGTCCTTATTTCAATTTCACATACATACTCGTATATACATACTCAAACAATAAAACATTTAATTATAGAGTTTATACTATTAATTTTTTTTTAATCCACCGACGATTTAAATTTAAAATTCACAAATATATAAGAATAAAAGATATATGTAAATGTGTAAGTTAATTAATTATAGGCCGATGTCATAGATAGCTTTTACATGTCCACTCCAAAAACACTTACGTAAATTTATTCAATATAACAGCAGACCTCTTTCATAAATTTATTATACGTAGGTACACAGATAAATCATGATTGATAGAGTGACGGAAGGGTGCGACATAAAAAATAAAACATGAAATGTTCCTATTTTTCACGTGTGCACGTCGCATTGATCAGAGAGGGGCGTTCGTCCCTTGAAGGCATTACCTTTTTTTGTGACAAAGCGATTATTTTTATACGCAAGGCGAAAATATAACAATGGGAAAATTATTTTTTTATACTAAACTTATAAGAAAATTTCGTGGTTGACTAAATCGTAGTTGGGTTTACGATTTGGACCATTTTTCAAGAAATATGTATCCTTACCAAGCTTAGAATAGAAATGTGTGAAAACATAAAGGAAAGGCTTTACCTGACTGTAGGACACAAATCAAGCTTAAAAATTCGTCTAGTAGTGAGAACGTGACCGTACATTTTTATTTTTTAATATATTTTTCATATTAATTTCATCTAACTAAATTTTAATAGCTTACATTAAGTTAAGGAAATCTCCGTAATAAGATTTCATATGAGAGTAGAGTAGAAAGTTCTATATGTAATAGATAAGTGCAAAAAATATATGACGGCTGGATTGATTTACACTGTCTTTTTCTTTCTGATTTGTCCTCGACAATGTCTAGTTTTTTTTTTTTTGATGGATGGAAATGAAATGCTAACCCCGCCTGCGCTAACGGGATACGCTGGCGGAGCACCAGTGAAGGGTGATCGATGAAAACGGTCACCCTTCACTGGTGCTCCGAATCGGAATGAAAACAGGCCAGTTAGCCCATCATGATTAATACATCAGGAATTAACCGTGATAGTTTCCAGGGGGAACCGCGAGGAGGTCGACCTGGTTGGGTATATTGCTAGCAATGTGATTCTCAGTCCCCATTACTAATAATCCCTTTCCCCCCAAACGTATGAGAGTTGTACCCCACCATCTTCTATATATTGTTCTTTCTTCTTGTTTATGACCATCCATTGTCTTTTCATTTTTTAAATTCAATACTATTTTACACCACAATTAGCATCATCCATCTTTTTTTTTTATTTTATTATCAATAAAAATACAAGTTACAGAATTTATGTTACATTAGCATTTAGAAACCACGTAGGTTTATATTAATACTAAATACATTAAAATTATTTAAATTGTATTAAAACCATGCAAGAAGTATCGTTTTAATTTATACTTGATGTTGCTAATAGTAATGTTATCTCGTACATCGGTGGGTAGTTCATTATATAGCTACAAGGATTTTTATTAACACTGACTATATTCTGTACTGCTTGCTAATCCTTATTCGTCAGGAATGGCACATGAAGGCTGCCGTATAATTTAATCAGCAGATTGGACACCAGTTTGTTTGTTCATTTATTTCTTAACAATATGTCACGTGCGTACATAAAGTCACGCCTGTGACCTATTAGGCTAAACTTGATAGGTGGACGTTAAATGCATTAATCCAAACATACCTTCTCCACATATTTTAAATTTATCAATCTATTCATCGAGTACTCGTATATTAATCTGTTTATAATTGCTCATGCAAAGATTGCCTGGAAAAGATCGTTCTTAGCGATAAGGCCCCCCTTGTTTTCTCAGTGTAATATTTTGTTGTAATTGTTTGTATTTATAATAAGATTACTATTGTTATTTTATAGAGGAAACAAAGAGTATCTATCTATCTATCTAATTATTAATTATCGACATACGATATATGATCTTTATTTACATTACTTCAGATACAATTCGAAATGATTCGAAATGACGTGTCTGTCAGCAGTGTAAATAACATTCCGCATGTCCTCAATAATCTTAGGATAGGTAAATCTCTTGAATTTGTATTAAACCAGAAAGGGTATTCGAGTACTGCTACATTCGCCCTCAACAATGTGTAGTTTCATTTTCCCGTCACGGCTGAGGAAAAATCTTGTATAAATCTCGCCCGAGCGACGTCACTCGACGGAATAAAATTTACCAGCACCACGGACAGCTCGGATCGACTTTGAATATGCAAATTGTAAGGCACTCCCGTTACTAGGGCCCTTCGGACCAATAGTACCTCATCTCCTGTAGAAATATTGACATTGGACATTTTTCTGCGCCCCAGTTATTGTAGCGGGTTTAAGAGGGTTTTTGTTTAATTTGTTTTTGCGATGGCTCGCCTTTATTCACATCCAGTTAAGTGTTGGTAGACATTACTTTAAGACTGGTTCAATGCAAATTGTATTATTTTAAGTAGCTTTACCAGTGACATCTTTTAAATTTTATTTAATTTGTCTGACTTTAAGCAGTATTTCTTCTTTGTGGTAAATTTGAGTTACTTTCATATTATCAGCTGGTTTAATTTTCAAGCTACACATCTAATACTTTGGCTGTGAAAATATTATAAATAAATAAATGTAATATCCTATTGTTAATGTAATATCATATTATAATATCCTATTGTTTAATATTATAAATGCAAAAATTTGTAAGGATGGATGTATGTTTGTTACTCTTTCACGCAATAATTACTGAATGGATTTGAATGGAATTTGATACACAGGTAGGTTAACTAACTTAGCACATAGGATATTTCATGTTATGATTTACGTGGACAAAGCTGTTGTAACCTTCCTATAGGTCGAATCAATGTGATTTGAATGTGTAATAGACAGGCCAAGCCTAGTATTTCTTGTTACATTACAGAGGGAGAGTTTGTACAAAAGTCGATTGCTTGGGTACCTCTATCCCATTCGTGTTTCTACCGTGAAGCAGTTGTGTTTGCATGGCTGTGTTTTGGTTTAAAGGGTGGGAATTTACAGGGTACAGAGGAATAACATCTGAGTCCTCAGGAATGGCAACGCAAGGGGATATCTTGGGCGAAACAGTATGTCCATGTTCTCTGTTATGTCCTTGGTACTGCTCATGTCTATTAGCGACGGTTACCACTTTCCATCAGGTGGGCCGTCAGCTTGTTTGCCATTCTAAGTTGTATAAAAAAAAATCTGCCAATAATATAGAAGTACTTTAATACAATCTAAAATTTAAGACTTCCGAATGTAAGATTTATTTTATTTTTACAATCTTGTTAAATAAATTATCTTCTTCATCCCTATTTGTAATGTGAATTCCAAAAATTTATATACTTTTTGACCGGTTTAATTAGTAGCTTATGAAATGATCTCGCTTTGCTCCAGGATGTTGGGAATTTCACAACAGAGAATGTTATAACCAGGAGGTAAACTGAGGTCAATGAATACCGATAACAAGGTATCGATATCGGTTAGGTACGATGCTGGGACAACAAATTACTCGCCTATTAGACATGGGTCATGTCCGCAATATGTAAACTGCATGGTGTTTGACACAATTCACGAGAGACTATAAGTTTTTTAATGTAATAACCATTGGTTTAATTTAAGTGTAATTTAGTCGAGAAAGCTCGACTAGTTTCGAGACCGTCCGGGAGTCTTAGTCTTGAACGGCGAATCACGGGCTCTGATACACACTTAGTTTGTTTAGATTTCCGTTAAGTTCTATTGAAATAATCTATAGGTACTGTTTGAAAACTAATTAGTATTACATTTAATATTAACACGAAGTGATTTATTGTGATATTGACTGTGATTTTCCAAATCACTTATATGACGAAGTTATACCACGTTACGGGGAGATAGCCAAAGATTACCTCAGCATTCCGCCATGGAATTCTCTGAGTAGAAACAAACAAAAAACAATTGAGAACCTCCTTCTTTTTTGAAGTCGGTTAAAAATATACTTCATTTTTCAGAATTCAATTTCACGTGGATGACTAATTTTGAACAACAGACTATAATTAGATAAACAGATAATGAATGAAAAAATATTATTGCGCATGTCGTTTATTACGTTAATATGTTTTCTTTACTGCGTTGCCTTTTTGCCGCTACATCTCATATCTTGTGTCGCTTCCTAACCAGTTATCTGTTTCAAGTCTGCTCGGGCGTTATTAAGGATTGACGGGTTTGGTACTGCGTGGCGTTGTACAAGGGTTTCTAATCTCATGGTTTATCGCGCCGTGTGCCCAGAATACAGACGCTGAGACACGAGTAATTTAGATCGTTTGATAACCCCGTATAGAGCGGTGTGTGTAACTAGCATTGCTAATTGGAGCGTCCCTAAGTTGTATTTGTTTGGACAATATCGTGTTATTATACGAGTATTGCTTGGATAGAACTAATAAGAAAGTTACGGAATTAGTTATTAATGAATCGATAAGTTTTATTATTTCTGCATTGCGTTCAAGGGACATTAATGAATAAGATGGGTTTCTGGAGTCATAATATCACCAAAAAGACAATACTCTGAATATAGTTATTGGCAAATTATTATTAATAAGTTTTACTGTTTTTTTCATTGGATTCAAAGACACGCTCTTACGATTAAGATGGGCCATCGGAAAACCACTAAACAGACCAGAAGGAGACTTTGTACAAAAGTCGTTTGCTTGGGCACCTCTGTCTCATTCGTGTTTCTACAGTAAAGCAGTTGTGTTTGTATGGCTGTGTTTCAGTTTGAAGGTATATAGCGGTGAATTTACAGGGTACAGAGGAATAACACCTGAGTCCTGAGGAATGGTAACGCATGGGGGTATCATGGGCTCTGTTATGTCCATGGTACTGCTCATGTCTATAGGCGACGGTTACCACTTTCCATTAGATGGCCTGTCAGCTTGTTTGCCATTCTACATTGCATAAAACAAGACTAAAAAAATATTATTTGTTTTTTAATTACTTTTAATTTTAAAATAAAAAAACAATTTCATTAACATTTAAATTTTAATCCTTCTGTAAAGCAACCTATGGTAATTTTATATATTTATTTGATTCAAAGAATTGCTTTCATGAACACACTTTGTGACGCCTACGTGTCCACGAATACGCTATGCATGCAGACGCCTACAGACGTAGACGTCTACGGCTGTAGCAGTCTACAGTATGTGACGGTGTCAACGAAGTTACGATATTAATTCTGTTTGTTCAATTAAACATGTTCCATTTAGTGCTATAATTTATGGACACCTACGATTGGGTCTATGCCACGAATGTGTTATCCGTGTAGACGCCTACACTACACTAATAGACGTCTACGATTGTAGTAAACTTGGGATATTTCACATTTAGCAAGTGTAATATCATATACAAAATCACACGTCTCACCAGCTACGTTGCTTCATATAGACTGTTTTACCCTAGATTTACTTTACTCTTTAACTGTTACAAATAGCTATAAATGAAATTATAGACAGTCACTGTGTTGCGGATTTTTCATGAGTCATCGACTGCGCTCGTTTAGTAATGAAATTAAATCGCAGCAGACGGCCGACTGGACCGAAAAGAAAAAGGAAATAAAGACTGGCACACTGTGCTAGTCGTGATCACATAGACACCCTGATCATAAAAATCATAATTTATATTTTACTTTTAGTACTAAATAGTAACGAGTAAGATATTGAATCATTGCGAGCGAATATCACTTTTATTATTTTTACTACAGCTGATATCACTGTGACACAAAAATAGTTTCATTAAATGAAAATGAATTAAATATGGCAATAGTTATATATGTCTAGATTATGTAACTGTAATAAAGAAATCATGTCTATCTTCACGTCAATGTTACAGAGACGGCAGAGATAACTGAGTATCTATATACTGTTACATATAATAAAAAAAAAACTTAATAAATTTTTACATTTTATAATACTATCTGTAACCCGCAACTTTGCTCCCATGAATTGGGATAAAAAGTACGAATACATACGTGTTACAGCAAATTTCATTCTAGTTTGCGTTTGACATTTATAATATTCCTAGAATGTGACCTTTTGTTGAACTATGATTTGTTAACAATAAACCAATTTTACGAGGATTGTATTAAAATGTGTACATACAATAATTAATTCGGGAAGAATGTCAAACGGTGCCGACACCTCAGCCCGAGATTCCCTCCAATGACCTCATTAAACCCACAACTTTTCACTTTTGCCCCGGGATTTAATTATGTTCCTCATTTAAGTTTAATTTGTTTTGACGCTTCGCTAATTTAATTAGCCGCTCATAATTAAGGATAAACCTATAAAAATAAGGATTGATTGTCTATCGATTCAAATTTGGTTTTTGTTACGGTAGCCCGAAAGATGAAATTTGTTTGCTCGAGTTTGGGATTGAATTCATTGAGCGAATTATTTATTATTGAAGATCTTTAATCTTTTTTTTTTTTTTTATATTGCTATACTGCTAAATGTGCATACGGTATGTCTGATAGTAAACAATTATTTATTCATTTAATGCTGTTGGTAAATCACTGCGCATCGTAAAGATTTTATCGCAACCAAGTTCATGATAGTGACTTCGCTTCGCACTGTTCAGTACAAACCTATCTTCTATTTATATAAAATCCCACAGTCTGTCATTCCTAGTTAAATCCTTACTAATAATATAAAAGTATATGTGAGTTTGTTTGTTACGTTTTAGCGCCTTAATAGCTTAACCAACAATCATGAACATGAAAAAAACAGGTCAGTTAGCTCATCATGATGAATTCACCTGGAATTCAGCACGAAGGTTTCCATGGACGTGGAGATCAACCTGACAGTTGGTATTTCCCACCCCCTACCCTCTCCCCGAAGCGAAGTATTAAATCGCTAGCCACAACAGCCATTCCATCAAAATGATGTTAACGACTTCGATTTCTCCCTGTATACGTGAAGCAACTCACCTACAACTGCACCGTAGCTTCCGTTAGTCCGCTTCGTGTCCGTAACCCGTCCTGGTCGCTCATTACGGATAAATTACCCGACCCGTTTACTCTAAACTCTCAATACTGCATTATGATCCGTTTGGCCGGTGGCCAGGCATTTGTAATATAAACGGAATGTCCCGAACAATCTGCGGAACAATGGTCATAACAATACATATTCGTATTACGATAGGTCTCAGTCCATTTGTACCGCTAATCACTGCTGTAAATTATTCTCAGGAGATTGTACGGATGGTTCGATACATCTTGCTTGTTAAAACGCCACAATAAAACATGGACAGACATTGTTTTGATAGGTAGATAGATACTCTTTATTGTTTCCTCCAAAAAGATTACAATAGTAAACTTATTATAAATATAAACAATTACAAGAAATAATCACAATAAGAAAACAACGGGCGACCTTATCGCTAAAAGCGATCTCTTACAGACAACCTTTGGATGGAGAGGAGTAATTATAAACAGTTTAATCGGAGGCATGATGAAATTCTATTATTTCTAAAATATAGACGATAGATATTGTTGGATAAAAAGAAGGGTAAAGGACAAACCTGGTTCACGTAGTCCCCGCGTGTAGGTCTTTATACGCGTTCTCGTTCTCTCTTCTAAATATCTAACACTTGTGTTGATTTCGCTGAAATACCACTGTATGTTGCGCGGAGATCGCGGCTGATTGACTAATTCGCAACTGGTGGAGCCTTTTTTGTGATCTTGGCGGAACTTGATCAGCTCGACACGCAGTTGGATTACAGACTGAATTTGTCCGTCTACCCCCCAATGTGATCCCAGATTTAATAGGAAATATGGATAGGTAAGGAGGGTAGAAGCATGTTGCGTTCGGAAATGTTTAAAGCATATACATATGATGAGATTATATTTACCAGATATGATACATGTTATAATGTAAATATATATCCCTACTTATTATATCCACTTATATACTATTATATACATATATATAAACATACATAGATAGTTAGATAGATAATATATTTGCATTATTTACAGCACATAAATAACAACAGATATACACAGTAAAAAGAGATAAAAGAATGCATACAAAAAAAAGCAAAATATATAAAACAAGTAAAAAGTTTTTCTTTCGTGCGTGTGCCATAGTAACACAAGTTTTGTCTGTCTATTTGTAAAGATACAGCTCTTGGTTTTGTTTTACCTATGTATTTCGTTATTTTAATGTAAGTACTTAGTTATTATTTTTTTGCTGTAATTATTTTTAACTCCTGCCTGGGTGCTGTCGCGTGTGTGAACAAACTGAGGTTTCTTTTCTACGTGACAAATGACAAAGTTTAAAGTGGACTATTACAAAAGTAGAACATATCGAATGCATTATATTAATATGGGTTAGGAATCTTTGGAGATATCGCGTAAAATACATATAAAATAGGCGACTGTTATCATAGATCCTCCATCCAGCCATCAGTTTGTTTGCTTTTTATTTTTCATAAAAAAGTAAACAAAAATGATGGTGAATTCAGAACTTTCTATTTTTGAAATAGTAAATAAATATAATCTTTATTTTAACCATGAAATTGCATAGAAATCATCTCCACTTCATGCTGCCTACATATTCTGCTATTCGTATCCAACGCGTCTACAATGTCCGCTATTTTCCACTGATACTCGCATTAAATGGCTTCAGACTGCATCTCAAGTCTGTTTACAAACAACTCGAGTCCACCGTCGCCACGGTCGATACGACACGGTGCACATACTAATGCGCACGGATTTGTACAGTAAGTTAAGTAGGTATGTTCTAGTACAGAGGATTTTCTAGATATAGAGGTTAAAACCAAAGTCAATATACACTGTTGTTACAAAAATGCTCTATAAGTGAAACCTAATGTTTTTTTTTTTTCAAAGAAATATGCGTTTTTTGTCCCATATATCATGGGGAGTGTTCATAGGATTTATTTGGATTAGTACCAGCTGATGCATGAATAATGGAAGGATAAGCAAGCTGAAGTGGCAATGAGCTGGTCATATAGTTCGAAGAACCGATAACCGATGGGGAAGAAAGGTTCTTGAGTGACGACCACGTATGAGTAAACGCAGTGTAGGGCGACAAGAATGGAAAGGAAAGGATGCATGAATTAGTTGCCCTACAAAAGAAACACTTAAATAAGAAGAAGTACCAGCTACTGAATTTTATCACCGTACAACCAAACCCCACAAGCATCCCATTGCTGGCAATATACTCTGCCAGGTCGAGCTTCACGCGATTCCTCCTAAAAACCATCGTAGTTTATACTTGATGAATTCAATACGATGGGCCAATTGACCTGCCTTTCTTCCTCATTTATCGAGACGATAAGAGAAGAAGAACTTTACTGGTGCTCTGCCAGCTTTGCTCTGCGAGATTGCCTTTTCATTATCACCCATAAAAGACCCCGCTACATGATAAACTAGTCGTCGGTGAAGTCATAGGCTTGCACAGCGCTGTGGTAGTAAATAAACTGCCATAGCATAATGCTGAGTGTTGCCACGTTAGAAGTTGTTACAAATTAATATTGTTTTTTTTGTCGTATAAGTGCATTCGGTTGTCAATAAATCTTTCTTTCTTACTAAAGTTCGATTTCGACCATTGGTACCAGTGGCGTTGTACACACGGTTTTGTATACACTTTCTTCCACGCACAGACAAATAAAATAAAAAAAAACTAAAAGCCAAGTCGTTGGGTAATATGGATAAAAATATTTTACATAGTATATAATTGGGATGTTGATATCTGTATAAAAATATTTTTCAATTATTTCTACTAGCAACTTTACTAATGTAATCTATGTAATTGGCAATACTATAATAATTACATTATTTTCAGAGCGCAACCAGCAAATACGTTTACAATCTTACTTCCTATTAGATCGTATCCCGCTATCTGATCTCCATAAATCAGCGCGCCCGTGATCCGACCACAATTTCGTTCTTATTCCTCGATTTCGATGCTGAACAACTGGAGCATCTCATATTATCGATATCAAGAGAATTCTCGTTTCGTTATTCCTTACATTCAAGTTATCGTGGAACGGAATGGACTATTGAGAACAAATAGGTGCCCTAACTTCACTAGAATAACTTTTACTATAAAAATAGGGAGGTAAATATTATAACTTATTCTGTGAGAAGAATTTTTAAAATTGGTTAAGTATTTTTCCCTTTTCACCATTATAAAACCAATAATCAATTCTCTTCTCCTCTATATAATATTAATTTAGAATGACCTGACTGTAGGTAAGAAGAATTTAAAAAATCGGTTAAGTATTTATTCCTATTTCACCATTACAAAACCAATAATCAATTCTCTTCTCCTCTATATAATATTAATTTAGAATTACCTGATGGGATCCCTTTTACCTATTTTTTCGACAAGCTTCTTAAATCTTTCTTGACTGAGGCGTGCATTGTGTTTCGGTCTGATGTGAAAACATTATATAACCTGTATAATACGATCCTATTACTTTTTATATTCCCCACAACATTATTTTATGACACTAATCTCCTTTGAGATGAAGGTTATTATCCTTTCATATGCAATGCGTGTGAAAAGTACGTCTTGCTTTTTAAATTAAAAAAAGAAAATTATTATTTATCTATAGTATATATAACATAGATAGATTATTTACATTACTTACACAAATTACAATACAAACATACACAGTAAAGGAGGTAAAAGAATGAAAAACAAAAAAGCAACAAAAAAAATCAAAAAGCAAAATATATAAAACAACAATATACGAGTATAAAATAATATTTAATATTAATATAATATAAAGAGGAAAAGTTTGTTTGTTTTTTTTTTTTTGTAATGGATAAACTCAAAAACTACTTAACGGAGTTTAAAATTTATTTCACCTGTAGAAAACTACATTATCAGTGAGTAACACATTTTCAAAACAAAGTAAGAACGAAATTTGCAATAATGTAATGTGTCAAAAATTTGCCTATAGATGTCATTATTTGGCGTGTGCTATCAAAACTATTAATAATACATAAATTTATGTAATACATGTGTGAATGTAGCACTCATCATTATAAAAAAAAATCGCTTCTCCATCCCATACAGGACCTGTTTACCAAATTTCATAGAGATTGCTTAAGTTGTTAAGGCGTAAAAAGGTAGGTACAATAATAGGTAAACAAACAAACTTTGACATTTATAATATTAGTAAAAATACAGATATATTTAAATGATCCAAACTTGAATTTAAAAGTTCAAAGGTTTAAACTGTGATTCCATACTAGGCCTCCCTGACCGTAGTCAAGTGTTGTCCGACTGAACCACTCTATTGCTATTTAAACATTTTCCTTAAATATTGCTTATTGTTAACTAGTATGTATTGTGGGAAAGGTATTGTAATGCGGACTACGAGTCCCATTGCTAACAATATACTCTATCAGGTCGACCTCCACGTAATCCCCATAGAAACCAACGTACCGAATTCTAGATCTGTTCATCACGATGGGCTAACTGACCTGCCCTTTTATTCTTACCTATCATCCCTCACTGGGGCCCCGCCAGCATATATCGTAAGCGCACTCGGGGTTGCTATTCCATTATCATCCATTGAAAACTCGTATGTATTATACGATACGTTTCATCACCACTTCGAGATATCTTTAATTAAAAACAGCAGCGAAACTTTATTTATCTTGTTTATATTGTATTGTGTCTTTACAATATATTTCGGAAATAAACTTTGAGAGTTGGATTGTTTTAGAAGTATATTATTTATTAAGCTCCATAATTAAACCCTAATTAACATGTGCCAACAAACAAAACAAATGAAACGAGTTCGAAATTCCTACGTTCCTTCCACCTTCCTGCTCCATCATCAGGATAACTCTGTGAGACAATAATATTGCATAATATTATTAATACCGAAATATTTCATTAAAATCGGATGCTATCATTAAAAATAACTAACAAGTTTTAAACCGGAAATTTATAAAAAACGAAGGAAACGAGTAAACAATAAAATAATTTGAATTTCTTAAAAAAATGTTCTATAATAAACTATAGGCAATTCCGTCGTAAAAAATAATAAATACGTTACTAAGAAAGAAATAAAGTTTAATGATTGAAGGAAAAAAAATGTTAAAAGTTTACAAAAATACCGCGTAAATGGACATTCATCCAAAAAAAAAAAAAACGTTTTTCCTTTGAAACCTAATTAAGAAATTTTTAAGTTCTCTGAAAATATCCTCACAACAGCAGACATATCTAATTGCTTAAATGGATTAAGATCTCGCAAAATATCCCTTATATTGGTCTTAATACTTTGTAATTAACGAAGGTTTCGATCGTCGCTCGTGGCGCCCTCTTGGCGCCCTCTTGGGGAAGTTGTTTACTCGTTGCGTATAGAAAAAATATATACACATATACCTAACAACAATAGCCCACTGTATAGCTACTTATATATATGAAAAAATATATATTATCATATCGGAAGAGAGAAGAGTTTTTGCTACACAAAACCAGCACTTAGGAGACCACTCCTCAGTCCAAGTGAGACATAGGACCCTTGGGATGTCGCCCCCGAAAATTGAAGCTAGGGCAAAAGGGTCTGCCCCGAAGCCCCCACCTAACTCTCACTGGAGAGTTAAAAAGACCTTCTGTCGATTTTTGAAATGATAAAAAATTTACTTATCTACATTCTTTTAATATAATTAATTTTTATAATTTTTTTTTTTCATATTTTATCGTAATTTATACCAGCTGCGAAAAGATTTTTATGGTTAATTAATATCTTGGTTCTGAAAAGTAGATATTATGGAAAAGTGGATATTATGGATAAGTGGAAAAGTGGATAGGATAAGGGGTATTATGGGATCATAATGTATCCTATAATATCAATGGTGTCTATGGCGTGGAATAAAACTTTCCATCAAGTAGACCGTCAACTAGTTATACATGCATAAAAAGTAAACTTAATAAAATAAAATAGGATTGCTACAGTTTTCTCACACTATTTAGTTAAAATTAAAATTTGTTTTCGTGTATAATAATTACTTTTATATCACAAGTACACTTTTATATTACAAGTGTACTTAAATTTCCCCATTTATTCATGGAGTGATTAATAATATACATAATAAAAGTCATCCCTGTCGCCCATTGGGATCGGCAAACAATAGAATCTCGAATGAAGCTCAACAATACAAAACAATTTACGACTCTTAAACCTGTGCCTTTTAATAAAATTGACACATATTTCAATAGTATCTACCTCATAACATATAGCCTGTCGAGCCTGTCTCCAGCTAGGATAATAAGAAACAATAGAACCACAAATGCTCGGCTCAATGATGCAAAACAGTCTGTTCTATGACGCTTAAACAGTTTAATAAAATCAACACTTATTTCTATAGTACATAAATGATCAAAATATCTTATTAATTTAATAAAATTATGACCAGATGTCTGTACATGGGAGATATTTAAGAAAAATTGATAGTAGGGGTCTTAATTAGAAGAATAGAGGTCAAAACAATATTTTGTTAGAAATTTTGACTGTCTGTATACGTTTCGGCATCACGCAAAAAGAACGGTACAAAATTGTATGCGGTTTTTACAGTTATTTCTGAAAGACTAACATATAATTTGATATACTTTTTATGTTAATGCGGCATCCAATAGTGCTTTAATTAATTGCTTTTTCTTTCTGAAATACTTCTGAAATTCAGACATACGAAGTAGCGGGCAAAAAGTTTGTTTTGAAAATAAACTATAAAACAGCTTCATAAGCTCCTTCTGTTTTTGACCATTACAAATTGCTTTGGTATATAATATAATAATTATATATGTATACTCATCTATACTTATATTAGAAAAAGGAAAGATTTGATTATAATGAATATACTCAGAAACTACTAAATCGATGAAAAAATCATCTATAGAAATTACATTATTAACAAAACAAGACAGGCAATTTTATTTTCGAAAATTCTATCGATCCGTGCAAAGCCGGACCGGATCACTAGTATGGCATATACAAATATTCTTTTTCTCCATAAAAAACAGTAACTAATTGTATCAAATCTTATCGATGAACGTCATGATGTTACTTTAGATTGTATGAAATTAGAACGCGTAATCTAATATCTACAAGTAAATTTCATCTCGTAGTAAGCTGTTTTTCACTTCGCTGAAAAAAATGGCAATATAGAGATAAACTCTCTCTATTGCAAAATGAAATATTAAAAATATTAGCTTATAACGGCGACTTCGTCCACCTAATCGGAATATGGTTATTGGCCGGTATAAAATTAGCCTATGTCCTTTTCAAACCCATATAATACGTGTATACTAAATTTCATAGTGATTGATCAAGACACTAAGAGGTAATAAACAAATTCGCTTTCACATTTACATTACTTTATATTAATTATATATTATATTGTATTAATTCATATATTTCAAGGATATTCAGACTGAGCTACGTGTTCGCCATAAAAAATTTATGGTTGAAAACCTGCTTCTTTAGTAAGCGACTTAATAAATAACTTCATCATTTATTAATTTAGCCACTTCATATCTGATTAGGCCCAGCCCTATGTCTATACAGGGGTTTGCCCACATAGCAACAGTGAACACTGACCTTTACAATCTGTACGTAGCGTGTACTTGTCGTTAAAGACATGATATGAACATTTCACAGAGTGACATGTCCTTTGTGTTGTACAGAGTTGATTCAAAGGAAGATCTTTGTAAATGCACAATAGGAAGCCAGCATTCAATTTGAGACGTTCATTATCAATTAATACGAAATGCTTTGGCCGGACCAATGGTGGTAATTGGTTAGTGAGTAATTGCTGATTATACGCTGAGACAGTGGTAGACCTTGTCTTTAATTAGTTCGATTTATACAGGGTGAAATAAAAATTATTATTCTATCAGTAAAGTCAAAGATTGTCAAAAATTAACATACAATTTAATTTTCGATGCTACAAATATCGAAAACTTAATTGAGTATCATAAAAGTATCATAGTATCATTAAAGAATAATCTAATACAAAATCTACTATATCGATTACTAAATAAGCCGCTCAAAATTAACCCCCTTATTCATAAAAACATCAAACCTCTTATAAACTGACTAGCTATTAAACTAATCTGTTTCTTTTTGTTTCTTTTTTTTTTTGTCGCTAAATTCTCAACATGAAAGTAACAGAACAATGTTTTAAAATGTTTTAAATAGTTTAAAATAGGTTTGTAGAAGATTTTTGTCTTAGAAATAAGGAGGCAAGGGTCCCGGATGGGTTTGGAAACTAGTCGAACTTTCTCGACCAAATTACACGTAAGTTAAACCAATAGTTGCTACATTGAAATTGAAATATAATGCGCACTTACGAACATTAACAATAGAAGTACGATTAAGAATAAAAAAAAATATTAGTAGAATATGTTGTCGTGCAATTACCAAATCAATACTTGTATATTTATTATAGAATTAAAGATGTCTAGTATTGATACGGTCACTATAAATGTTAGGTAAGGTAGTATACTTCCAGGGACATTAACTAAATTAGGTGCCTTGCTTTTACGTGAGATCTCGCAACTTTTTGTAGTGCAAGAATGGCATTGTGAGAGTTGGTATTTTTAAACATTTTATATTTTTAATGGAACAGTTTTTATATCTCTCGCTTTTTCCATTTAATAACATATAAGTTGCTTATCTAAATTATGACTATTAATACTTTTAATATAAGACCCAACGGATTTATCTAGAAAAATATTTAATTTTATGGTAATCACAACTTAATCTATTATGATTACCGGAGTGTCGGACTGGACCTTTTAGGCTATACATAAATTACTTATGGAGACGTTGGTCGCAAATTATGCGCGAGGGATTTCATCGATCCGAAAACCCTGCAATACAAATCCCTCGGCGGGGATATTCGGGGAAAAACGCGTAATTAATAATACATCAAAGCCGGTGCGTAGATTTTTCTTGGGAAAGAAAAACTGTTAAATATTGTTCCTTCTTAAATGTAGATAAGTCGCTCGGAAAACGTCTAAATACAATTTTATTTTAGTCGTTCATCATTATTTTTAACAAGTTCTCTGTTTGTCTGTTTTTGTTTATAGCTATTATACGATTACATCGCCGATTCTCAACCTAAATTAATATTTCTTGTTGGTTGTTAATCCGTGTTGGTATTATTAATTTTGTGGTTATTAAAGCTAACGTTTTTATTCGCTGAGCAAAAAACTATTCGTCGCGTAGCAAAATGTACTTGTAGTTACATGGTTTTAACATGGTTGATATTATAGGTTTTTGCAAAGCAAAATATACATGTACAAGTAGGCATTTATTGAGCGCTATTGGTTTACTAACATACAAGCTAATAGCTGGACACGCCGTGTTATTATGGAACAGTCTAAATATTTTATCATTCTTTGACCTATATTTCTTTTAAAAAGTTTGTTCAGTAACATTAGTAATATTCCCTTAAAAGGATGTTGTAGCTTAACATTCGTATTGTATTGTGCCAACCATTAACTCTCCGCTGTTGGACATAGGCCTTGCCAATAGCTGCCACACTTGGCAGACGGGTTGTAAGCCGTCTTAGGCTGCTGTAATTAGGCTTTGGTATTGTTTTAAAAGAAACGCTACTGTCCGTTCGTCAACCATAAACTGTCCATTGTTGAACATAGGCGTCTCTCTATTGGGGTGTTTTCCAGTAGTTGCCATACTTGGCAGGCAGGTTAGTAGTTGCAGTTAGGCGTTGGTATTGTTTCAAAAGGGACGCTGCTGTCCATCCCTTGACTATTAAATTCCCTTAGTCGTCTCTCACGACACCTACTTCTGTAGGGGATGGCCCATTCTATGTCATTGTATGTCAGAACCACACGGCGGCAACTTAATCATATGTTATGTTAATGATAGTTTTCTTTATAATACTCGTCTAGTGCAGCTATAAATCTGACATGCACAAAGACAGCGTTTAACTCATTTAAAATTCTGCTACAGTCGATTGCAACCGAGGCAAAGTTGAAAGGAGTTTTTTAACACTGCCTCTGGGATGCGCTCTTTCGGATTTTAAAAAGAAATATTTAATACCTACTACGGCTTCAAAGCAGGCGCCCGAACAGTGCCAAGGAAATGTCTGCGATCGCAAGAATCGTGGGTGATTTATAAAAAAATAACTCCTCCATTTGTAACTGCGGGGGGGGGGTGGACTTTATGAGGTGGAATGGAGTCTGCAGGTGCGGAACGGCTAAATCAACTGCTATATATTTGAATTGTGTTTATTTTCTTAAACTCTGAGATATTTATATGTTTCTTATTTAAGGTACTTAATGTAAAGCCGAATAACTACTACAAAGGGGACAAACAAATATAGAGACCATCTGATTGTATGCTGATAAAAGATCACTGTAGAATAATTGGTACTGTTTGTGACTGTCACAATAATTGATATACTGTGGTATACCTGCTTAGACGGACGACATTTGACTGTGGTCTGCAGGTCCTATCATTGGATTCCAGCTTCAACCTACAGAAGGTACAGAATAAATTAATAATATGTACAATAGGTGATAAAATTTCACTGTATGCATATCGTGTGCGTTTTCTTTATTAGACAATGAGACGTTTGGTTTTATTTAAACCAACCGCGTTTGGTTTTACCTCACTTGATGCAAAGTGATGGTAAGACACAAAATGAAATGCGTTTATTCAGAAGATGCACTGATGACTTGAAGAGTCCAAGATTCTATTTCTACGGGAATATATAAGCAAAAAAAACGTTTCACCTACTCATTGAATTCTCGTTATTCAGTCATATATTAGCCTTCCATTCTTTGGCAGTTTGCTCCAGGAATGATATCGCCAAACCAGTTCGTGCGAATGTGGGAAACAACCCACGTACATTATGCAAATACACGACTTTATCAAAAGAAAATATTATCCGAGAATAAAATATAATATATTATGCAAATTTATGAGTTAACATATAAAAATTTACACTGAACATTGTACCTTATCTCACTTAAATGCCTAAGAAAGAGAGGCAAAAATAGAGAAATTTTTGCTCACGAACATGCCCCTCGTCTGTTCAGTCCTATAAGGTACACAGGGAAAGTTATACAACCGGAGATAAAGTAGTAACGAGTTGGTCCACCGGATCACATCTACAGATAACCGCCGGCGTATTCCGTCGAGCCATAAAAACTAACAGCTGTAGTGCCGCAAGATACCTCCGCACTCCGCGCAGTTTACTTTTATTCCTTTTTCCTCCTTTGCGCATTTGTCGTATATTTGATTTCGGAAATCTTATGTCAACAACTGTCTAATTATATATAATATATTAAGATTATACTTAATATGTAATATAATTTAGTGTTTAACGTGCACATTTATGTAAAAATACATTAAATATAAAAAATATTTGAACACCCGATATGAAGCAGAGTATAAAGGAGATTAATATTTTTAACGGCCTTAAAAATTATTTCCAATTACTGTTATTATTTATTTGTATTTCATGTGATATTTTCAAAAATTCTGAACTGATTTTGAAAATAAATTTTACTATTATTGAGATAAATCGTTACAATAAATAATCCTTATTCTTATAAATAAACCCTTAGTTTATTTTCGTGTTTGTTCCATGACTGAAGACGTTTTTTTTTTTTTTTTCGGTGCAATATCTTAATTTTTCTCTGCTTCTGTTTCAAAAAGGAGGAGAGTCTCGATTATGATTGTATTTTTTATGTTTGTTACGTCATTACTCCATTATTTATAAAATGATTTTGAAATAAAAAATATCAGAAGATTTTGCCGCGTTTGATTGGTATTTTTTTATGAAACAAAATCTTAACTTTTTTTTTAATGTTGTGGTAAATTTAACATTCCATGTGTCAACATTTCGCAAAGAACATTCGAGTGCAACGTATCTTGAATTACCATACCATATCTTGAACAGACTGCTTTTAGAAATAAAACGGCCTTACTGCACTTTCACATCTGTATCGTTATATTAATTGTCTTACTTATTTCCTATATTGTATAATACAAACAAAATATACTTAGTCAATCATTTATTAACGCTTTTATTTAAAAATATACATAAATATATTCGATAACCATTACCCTCCTTTCTAAGACATTCCATTACAAGTGACATCACAAATATGTATGTTCTACTAGTGTTCATATAGGTACTTCATTGATTATTCATTCGGTCATAGAACACAATGCCGCCAACTCAATAACGTATACAATTAACTTACGAATATGATAGTTGATGACAGAAATTATTAATAATATAATAGTAATTTTTAACAATTTAGATTCACTAAGCCACTTAGAAGAGAAAATTGTCCATTCGTTAGGTTTTTTTTTGTGGTAATGGTACGCCATTACATCTGTAATTCCTGATATATTTGTTGATAATTATTTCTACAACCAACAGGGTCTCTTCATCAACATCATCATATCAATCTTTAACTGTTCATTGCTGAACATAAGCCTCCCCTTTGAGGGGTTTTGCTAGTAGTTACCATGCTTGGCAGACGGATTGGCAATCGCAGTCAGGCTTTAAAGGTGTTTTAAGAGGGACGCTTTTGCCCATCCCTCGCTGTCCCTTAGTCGGCTCTTACGACACCCACAAAAAAGGAAGGGGCGGCCTATTCCATGCCGGGACCACACGGCCAAGGGTCACAAAGCACAAGGTCTCTTGTAACTAGTAAATCTGTCGTTTTGCTTTGCTAAGCAAAAAACTTCTTATGAAAGTAAAATTTATTTGTAAATTTGCAATTCTGTGGTTCAAATTAAATTATTTACAGTCTATATATGTATATACAATCAATTTGTTGCCTGTTAGTGTCTTAATGGTGTAACCAATTACTATGAAATTTGTTATACACGTGCAATAGAGAAGGTTTTAAGTTTCTTTATCCTAGTCAGTGAATAAATCCTAGTCACGCGGACGAAGTCGTAGGTAAAAGCTAGTATGTGGTGTGGTATGTGTTGAAAATAGCAATATGAAATAAACAATCCGTTTGATAGAATTACGAGTATAATAAATAACCTTCGTCTATAAACCGTATCGAAAATACATATAAAATAAATTTTTAATTATGATTTTATTCGAATGCTGCGCTTTTCCCGTTCAATACACGAAAGGCGAAGGAGCTGCATTTGACAGAACTTGAATAATCATGTAATAATAATTATTTATTTATATTTTATTTGAAATCGTTGTTATATTTATTCCGCAGCATTTACATATAACAGTTATATATAAAATCTAAAAACAGACTAGAAATGTATTCATGCCATAAACAACACGAAAACAGAAGCCTCCGCTGATGAAATTTTATGCCAACGGAGCCATAGCTCGCAAAAAATGTTTCCAAACTCGCATACAGAGAAACAATTCGTATATTTATACACCGACCTGAACGAAATATGCTTTGGTGAGTTTTTGGTGCGGCTCCATTCATGCGAACTTTGTTATTACTGTGAGTGTGTTTTGCTTCACTTCAAAAGCGTGCCACTAAAACGTCTAACGAATGCCTCGCAAACATGTACATTTTGGTTTACGGGAGACGAGAATTAACGTTATCATTTAGGTAAAATATGAAATTTTACGCGAGTTATCTCGACTTTTGTATGATAATGAGTGGGTAGATAGTACATTTGCTTCGCCAGCGAAGATATGACGTCGCTACATCGGTCAACTGCCGACCATGATCGGTATAACTAGGTCGAAATGTTGAGGCTTTTTGGAGAATTTTTTCTCTTTATCATATTTCTGCTCTTATCCCAATTATGGGTTTGGCATAATATGATTATAATTATTTCTGCAGTACACAGGATTTTAACTTTTGTTTTTACAACTAGCAGCCTCCTTAACGTCTACCTTCTTTAAATGTACATTTATTGGTTATATACGCAACTAAAGTAGGGAGGAAAGGCTGAGTAAAAAGAAGGGAAGTTTTGAAAATGAGTAAAGAAAGTTGGTATATAAAGAATAAAAGATTTATGGGGAAAAGAAGAAGGCAAACTACAAACTTGAGTTGCGGCGGAAATATGGTCAAAAATCACAGTGGCTCGAGAAGCCGGGGTCTTATACCGTGTGTAGCATTACTCTAGAATCAGACGAATCAGTAGTGGAGAATACCCTTAACACAAATTTTCACAAATCAAATTGACAAATTTTGATCTCTTATAAACCATAAATCATGCAATGAGAGAGTCGTATAATTTAATAGAAATACAAAATTTACTGGAGGAAGCTCCGCAAAAAAATATTTAAATGTGTACAGACAAATTCATATACGGCGCGATTTTTCGTAGATATTTTCCCTAGAGATTGCAGAATGAGGCTCTTCAAAAAGGGCGTATTAAGGTTTCTTAGAGTCAGTAACGCCCTCGTGACATCTCTGGTGTTACAGGCGTGTGGTACAGGCGCCCACTAGCTACGGTAACCCCGTTTACAATCAGACGGGCCATACGTTTGTTTGTCACCATAATAGTGTAAAAAAAAGTAAATACATTTATTTAACAGACAGAATCAAATGTTTACAAGTCGAAGTCGAAGCAAATATTTTTTGCACTATAATGGAAAACACCTTCAACGTCAAAATAAATATGGGACCAACACAGAAGTAAATATTATCTATTCCAAAAAATACATACATACATATCTGTCACGCCTGTCTCCCATTAGGGTAGGCAGAAATAATGGAACGCCAAATGCTTCGATTCAAACAAACCTCTTTCGCTTCCTCCACATTGATCAATTTTTCATACACGCTCGCCGGTTACGGGTAGTTTTAATTTGGCCCTTCTTCAGCACGTCGCCTATGTGGTCGACATACATTCGTATCCCCGTAGACGGCTCTTATCGGCATCTCCATCTCCTCATCCATCGTCTTCATCCATACTCTCGAAATGTTCAAACCAACGCAACATCTTTTCGATGTTTGTCCACTACATTTCTTTTACAGTCCAATTGTCTTCTATCTAATTACACTATAAAAAAAAAGGGAAAATTAAATCAAAATTGATCGCAAAAAAAGTAAACCTCTTTCTTTTGAAAGTCGCTTCAAAATGTCAGACGAAGGACTCGCAAAAAATCTCATAATTTGGATAATCGTCCAAACGGCACGATGCCGGCGACATCAAAACTGAATTATGAGGCCAGTCCTCGAGATATTTATTTCATAAAGTCTTTTAAGTAGTAAGAGCTTTCAGGTGTGGGGGCGTTGAACCTCTCTGATGGATTGATTTGCTTTTATTTTTATGCTTTTAACGTATTAACCGCTGATTATAATCCGACTAGAAACTTACGATTCAATTTATTTGGTGGTATCGAAACTTTATTTGCAACCGACTTCAAAAAAAGAAGTATATAGTTTTTTAATATTTTTTGTTATATTCTGATTTTTTTTTCTATGTATTACAAATATACGTCTGTCTGTCTTCAAGAAACATTACTTAAAGAATTCAAAGAACTTATTGACCCTATCAAGTGAAAAAACACTGAGTGGCATTGTGAAAATCGATTCAGAATTGGTGACATAATCGCGAAACATAATTTAAAATTTCAGAAAAATATATTTCGATATCGCCCATATCGGTTAGACATCTATTTTCGAAGATGTTAAAAAGTCTGTTATCGATTATTGCTTTTTGTATAGCAGAACAGCGTATCAATATTTATATATTGTAGCTAAAATATATAGATATTGCTATATATAACCCACCCCTTATTAATAGGATGTTGTCCTATTTTTATCTTCTCTATCTTGTTTAATACTAATAAAATATAATCATTCAATTAAAATAGTAGATATCTATTTACCAATACAGCACGTAGATCGTTACGCCAACTAGATAATCTACTGTTTGGAAATGGTATTAAGGTTCTAAATTGCAAGTTTCGTGGAAATAATATGCACCAGTTACATTATTGAATTACTTGTGCAGCATGATTGGTCTAACTATTCCCTTAGTTACGAGCGCTCCAATACACAAGAGATACTGTCTAATAGTATACAAATCCTAGTGATAATTAATAATATTAATTACCACTAGGATTTGTATATGATAGATAAATAGATACTCTTTATTGTTTCCTCCAAAAGATTACAGTAGTAAACTTATTATAAATACAAACAATTACAAGAAATATTTGCACTGAGAAAACAATGAACAGCCTTATCGCTAAAAGCGATCTCTTCCAGGCAACCTTTGGATGGAAAGGAGTTATATGTACCTAAAAATAATATGTAGAATTATAGTACCAATTCAACAAGCTGTTGCCGGTAACTTAATTCGTATAAATTTGGAAGTATTTAACCATCTCTAGGTGGCGCTGGTGTATCAAAATAAAACATACACCACATTTTAAGATAGACGTTCAAGACTATATGAAAAGCGCAATATATTGTAGTGGTATTTGCGTATATTAAATGCCTAAACAAAGAGATAGACAACAATTCTAAAAAATGTTTTGGTTTCTATTATTGCTCTTTTTTTTTATTATATCACTATTAACTGTCCACTGGTGGACATAGGCCGTCCCCTTAAAGGGTATCGCCAGTGGTTACCACACTTAGCAGGCTGGTTAATAACCTCATTTAGACTTTGATGATGTTTTAAGAAGGACGCTATTGCCCAACCCTCGACCATTGAATTTCCTTAGTCGCCTCTCACAACATCCACGGGACAGAAAGGGCCTGGCCCATTCTATGCCAGGATCTCACGACAATGATTACTCCTGTTGATTGTCAATTAAGTGTACATATGTAGTGTACGTAAATAAGACTCATGACGGTGGCGACTTCTTTTCTATGTAACTTTGAATGGCAAACAAGCTGACTGCCCATGGTAAATGGTATAAACATACTATTTACATCCCGACTTAACAATTTGTCCCTACCTGAATCGTATAACAGTAGAAAAGGATCATTTTTAAGTTAACTCAAAAAAGAAACTTACGTTTCATTTACTTTACTGTATCGGACGATATTTTTTACGGACCTCAAAGGAAAATAATAAACGTTTTTTTTTATCTTCCTTCTGTAAAATTATTAAATTACTTCAGAGAAATGGTATGATTTATTTGAGACATGCCTACATGAGTGGATTAAGTTACAGTTCGCTTAGCTTTTTAACTGGCACACTACAAAAGTAGAAGGTTCTCAATAGATTTGTCTGTATATATATATATTTTTATACAACTTAGAATTAGCAAACAAGCTGACGGCCCACCTGATGGAAAGTGGTAACCGTCGCCTATAGACAATAAGCAGTACAAAAGACATAACAGAGTATACTGTATCGCCCATGATACCTCCCATGCGTTGCCATTCCTGAGTACTCAGGTGTTATTCCTCTGTGCCCTGTAAATTCACGCCATATCCCACCCTTCAAACCGAAACACAGCCATGTAAACACCACTGCTTTACGGTTGAAACACGAATGGGACAGAGGTGCCCAAGCAAACGACTTTTGTATAAAGTCTCCCTCTGGTAATTATATGTCGGGTAATTATTTATATTAAAATATTTTTTGCGATGTCTCTATTTATTATATCAGTCGTTAACTGACCATTGGTGAACATAGAATTTCCCCAGGAGTTTTGCCAGTAGTTGCCACGCTTGGCAGGCGGGTTGGCAACCGCAGTCAGGCTATTAGTGACGTTTTAATAGAGATGCTGTTGTCCATCCCTCGATTATAAGTTTCCTTAGTCGCAAACAAAAATCTTATTTCAAATGCTAATATAGATTGTTGATGATCTTGTTTCAAATGTCAATATATAAATATTGGCATTTGAAACAAGAATAAAAATAATCGATATCATCCGATGATGTCTGTTCACTTTTTTCATCGTCATTATCAAATGACCACTGCTGAATATAGGAATTCCCTCAATTGGTGTTTTGCCATTAGGTGCCATGCTTGGCAGGCAGGTTGGTAAGTGCGGTTCGACTTTTGATGATGTTTTAAAAGGAGCGCTGCTGCCCATCCCTCGACCAATAAATTCCCTTAATCGCCTCTTACGACATCCCCATGCGAAATGAAGGAGTGGCCCATTGTATGTCGGGATCACATGGCAATGACAATAAAATGACCATTTTATGTATTTATTATTGTAATTTATTATTAATAATGCGAATCTTTAAAATTCGAAATTACATAGTACGAGATTGTAATGAAGGGGTCTCCAATCAGCAATCGAAGCGTTCCCTAATGAATCCTTGTACAAAGCGAAACGCATATCGCTATGCGCTGCGCTGCGCTAATAATGATGG
The DNA here is from genome assembly GCF_026898425.1 of Galleria mellonella. NCBI lineage: Eukaryota > Metazoa > Arthropoda > Insecta > Lepidoptera > Pyralidae > Galleria > Galleria mellonella. Next base: position 1,428,667 of record NW_026442061.1, read on the forward strand.
GATTGAACTAATTTGGCGGCTACTGTAATTAAATTTCTCAATATAGTACTATCTGAAGTGCGTATCTAAAATTATTATTAGATACCACAAGATAGATATTAGATATTGAGATAAGCTTAAATAGTTTAAAGTGCATTTTTTAAAGGATAAAAATGGAATATTATCCTCATCAGCACTATTGATATACGTTGGCGGAGTACCGATGAATGATGATAGGCGAGGATGAAGGAATATCAGTTAGCCCATCTTGACGAATCAACAAGAATGAACCACAGGTTCGGAGATGTTTCCTCTCACGAACACTCAGATTATGGAATGAGCTCCCTGCCGAGGTTTTCCAAGAGCCTACAGCATAGGGTTCTTCAAAAGGGGAGTAAAGGGGTTTCTTCAGGGTTGGCAACGCACGCGTTATTACGCTCGCGCGCGTTACCAGAGGTATTCCTCTGGTATTGCAGGTGTTCATAGGCTACGGTAACCACTTATCACCAGGTGGGCCGTAAGCTTGTTTGCCACCTCAGTGGTATAAAAATAAATAAAAAAAACAGTGGTTTGCAAGGGGAATTGCGTGGAGGTCGACTTTATAGGCTTTATTACTAGCAATATCTCTATTATTTCTATCCAGAGACTACAGTATGGGGTTCTTCAAAAAGTATTTCAGGGTCGGCAAGGCGCGCATAAAACCCCTAGGGTTGCAGAAATCCATAAGCTACAGTGACAGATTACCATCAGATGGGCTGTGTGCTTGTTTGCCACCTTTGTGGTATAATAGGCTTCGAGACTGGCCCTTAAGGCAGTCTATAGAAGAGACCTATGTTCAGCTGTGGACAGTTAACGGCTTTTACTAGTAGTTACCACGCTTGGCAGGCGATTTGGCAACCACAGTTAGGCTTTGGTGATGTTTTAAGAGAGATTTTTTTTTACAACACAGGGAGCAAACGTGCATGCGGCTCACTTGATGGTAAGTGACTACCGCCGCCCGTGATCACCCACAACACCAACGGCATTGCAGGTGTGCTGTCGGCCTTTTAAAAAGGAATATGCTCTTTTCTTGAAGGTTATGTTGTCGTATCGGAGATGCTGCATAAACGTGAATAGTATTTTTTTGTGTATACTATTTTTTTCGGAACTATAGGATTAGTCTATTTAGCATCAATATACTATCACGAACGAAGCCACGGTATACAGTTATTATTTTACACCAAAAATATAAATTGATTCACAGTAACATTAGAACTTTATTGATCATAACACTTTCTTGTTTCAGGTAAGTCTACAATCATCAGTATATACAAAGGAAATTGATGGTACGTAATCAATAATTTTTAGAGTTCTGTGTCAATATGCTAGGTAGATATAAAGGAACCCTTATGGTGCAATTTTGTCCGTTCGTCGGACACAGCACTATTTATAGGCAACTAAACGAATACTACCGACTTTACATTTTGAATATTTAAAACATTCTTGAGCCACGCATACATACGAATATATTTTGCTAAAGAAACAATCGTATATATTTTTTTCAACCACTTTAAAAAAAAAAGAGGTTCTCAATTCGATTGTATTTTTTTTATGTTTGTAACCTCATAACTCCATCTGTTGTAAACCGGTTTTAAAAGTTTTTTTTTTTTTTTTTATCTGAAAGGATATACGTATTTACAGTTTAACTGCATAGACATTTTATCAAAGTAGTTTTTGAATCAAAATAACTGATTTTGCTAGAATTATAATCAGTTTTTTTTAGAACCCAATCTTAATGGTAATTAATGTAACCACTTACAAGTTAGCTTTTTATTGTCTCTATCTACCCCAGTTAAAGACCTGTCTGTAATTAGTGTAGACAAAGACCCCTGGATCACTTCTATATATGTATCTATGAAAATTCGCCAAGATCAATTGTATTTGTAACAGTTGCAATTTCTACACCGTCAATGGTCCCGCGAGCCGGATGCCTGGCGTGCCGCCAAAACCGCGTATCTGATTACATTTGAACGGAAATTCGATTTCATTTCTCGGGTATGAAACGTTTGGCTCTCACTATGTGAGTCGACATACATGCGCGAAGTTTATTGCCTACATAAAGATAGTAAAGTGACTGCCTATTAGGCAAGTTAGGCCAGGTACACACTAGGCATAGAAATTATTGCTACATAAATTTACTGGCAGTTTATGAAATTATTATTATTATTCACTGTTATATCACCAGTGAAAAATCACAAAATAGTTATTTTCGTTCACAGTGACTTAATGTCGCCTTCACTACCATTTTCACCTTTATGTAAAATATGAATTATGATTTTTATTATAAGAGCAAGCGAATAGAGACTTTAAAGCATCACACTGCAAGTCTCTATTCGCTCGCTTTGTAAATCCCAGTCGGCAGTGTGTTCATTGCTAACCGAGCCCAGCCGATGACTCACGAATAAACCCGAACGCTGTGATGATCTGTGATTTCGGTTAAGAGTGACACAGCTGAAGTGTTGTTTGATTAGGCATAGCATATCAAATTTCAGTTGTGAATGTGAAATATGTTAAGCCATTCTTTGTTATATATGTATGTATCAGTATATATGATGAATTTCATGCGGGAATTTCCAAAGTTTGTCCTTAGTCTTAGCTTATACTTACCCCTTAGTGTTGTTTCATACGACTTCCAAGAAAAATTGTCGCTTTTTCACACGAGAATTGACGAAAACTCTTTTTTAAGACTCACTTATACCTTTTATAAGGAATCCCAGTGCAAAATTTTCTCTGGGTTTTAAGATTTAGTGTTGTTCTTCTGTTCTTTTATATTCTATTTGATTTAGTCCGTGTGACCTTTATAAAAAGTTGTGTATGCCCTTCTCCATCCCAAATACCTATTATACTAATTAATAGGTTTATACTAAATTTTATATTAATAGTTGAGCTTTTAAGACGTCAAGAAAAAACAAACAAATGGACAAACTCACACATATTTTCACATTTTCAATTCACATTTATAATAATAATAATGATACAAAGGAAGATTTTTTGTCACCATTTAACCAAACTTAATAGGACTTCATATAAGTAGGTTTATACAAAAACTCTTTTAAATAATATGTATAATATAATTATAATTGACAAGAAATTACGAGAAAAAAAAATGTCTACCAATGTTTTTCTTTTAAAATTTTTACGTGTAACTTTTAAATTTTTCGTCTCCAAAAAACTGTCATCACAAAACGACATTCCGCAGCGGGTCAAAAAACCGTGCACAAACAAACCAGGAGTGAAATGCACTTAAACAATGGCCCAAGTGTGAGAGGGCTTCTTGCCAAATTACACAGCGAGTGCCGCTCAGCGGGCGGCCTAGTACTATTGTTTCCTTTAATTAAATTGCGTAGTTTATTATTATTGTATGACTGGAAACTAATTTAGGCCTCAATTTTGTGCTGTGTTGAACATTTATTGTGACGTAACAAACGGTAAATTCGGTAAAGGGATGCCCCATTGTACGAGGTTTGTCCGGAAAGTACGTATAAAAGTTTTTTAAAAATTTTATTTTACAATTATTCAGGTAAATCAATTTTATCCCCTTCAAAATACTCCCCCTGTGACATAATGCACTTGTGCCAACGCCGTTTCCACTGTGAGAAGGCTCCTTGAAAGTCCTCTGGTTGTAGGTTTCTCAGCTGCCCCGTCGTAGCTTTTTTTATCTCATTTATGTCCCCCAAATGCCGCCCCCGAAGTACCAATTTGGTTTTTGGGAACAAGAAGAAGTCACACGGGGCCAAATCCGGCGAATAGGGGGGGTGTTCGGTCACCGTAATGGAATTTTTACTCAAAAACTCACGGACAACAAGAGAGGTGTGGGCAGGGGCATTGTCGTGGTGAAGAATCCAACGCCCCTCTCGCGCCAATTCTGGACGAACTCGTGCCACACGAGCTTTGAGGCGTCTGAGCACATCGACGTAGAATTTTCCATCAACTGTCTGGCCTGGAGGGACGAATTCTTGATGGACAATCCCCCGAACATCGAAAAAAACAATCAACATTGTCTCGGCCCTCTCTGAATCTTTTTAGCCACTTGTGGACGGTTGGTTCCTTCACAGCATCATCCCCATAAACTGTTCTGAGATCGGCAAAAATTTCACGGCCATTCTTGCCGAGTTTCGAGAGAAACTTGATTACGACGCGCTGCTCTTCAACGGAAGCGGGCTCCATGCCGACGGGGTTTCGTTAAGAGGTAACTTCACAGATGGCGTGACAAGCCAGTTCGCACCGCACGGCGGTCAGACCAGAACTGAAGCATTGTTAGGGACATAAGGAAGGGGTCCTGCGCTTACCTGGCCTCCCCACTCCTCTTTCTCGCATTCCAGAACACTTTTATACGAACTTTCCGGACAGACCTCGTATGTGTTTTTTTAACATTCTGTATAAACGAGTGGAGAGATGTTAGAAGTTTTAGTTTATGTAGTTTGTATCAGTGGTTTTGGCTTCTAGTCTGTTTCAATAGAATTTAATGAATATGTAAACGAATAAATGATCGACCTTGACCATAAGACAGTAATATCATGTATTATTCATAAGTAAATATGTTGTCACTGTAAAATATTCTATGTGACATTTGGTTTATGCTTGTGTTTGTAGCATAATTAAATGATTTTTTTTTTATATGCCAGATTATGGTGAAGAATGTGAACAGTATTTAAATATTTATGTACCATTCTTTCTATCACTTTTCAAATAAAATGAACTTATTTGTATTTATAATGTGCAATAAATAAAAAAATAAAATAAAAAAAGAAACAATTAATTAATAGAATGTTTTAATTTCTTACTAATTTCATTTAGAGTGACTTTGTGATAATATAATATCACGATACGACCACGGGCGGATCCGCGAGATACACCTAGCTATATCATATTATTATTGAATATATTTATATTTTAATAATTGTTGTGTGATCTGGGTTATATAATAATTTAGATTTTTGTGTTTTTTAAATACGTATTTACAAAATTTTATTCTTGTTGATGTAAAACATATTTTTTCTTTCTTTTTTTTATGATATTTAAAATGGCATACAGTTTTACGGCTTATATGATGGAAAACGGTAACCGTCGTCTAAAGATTTACTATCTTATTCAGAAAGACGCCTAACTTTTCATAACCCTATTTATTTTAGCTATTGAATTGTTTATCTCTTTCTTGTGCTAAATTCTTAGTTTGAAGGAAAGGGACAAAACAGTTTAATAGTTGAAGTAGGTTTGTGGGAGGTTTTAGTTTTTATAAATACGGCGGTTAACAATTTTATTGTTAATAGTTTCATAAGCACTCATTATATTTTAATGTAATAACAACCGGTTTAATTCACGTATAATTCAGACTCAAACGTCAGGCTTGCGCTCGCGTCACAGTCGCTCATGACTAAGGATCACGAATGGATCCCGAAACTAGTCGAGATTTTTCGATCTAATTACACGTAAGTTAAACCAGCAGTTATTCCATTTAAATATAAAACAGTTGGCCTTATGGTCTTCACATAGTATACAATGCCATTAGAAACATAAAATGTAAAAAAATGCCAAGTCTCACAACGTTGTTCTTCCGCTACAAAAAGTTGTGAGATCTCATGTAAAACTAAGTCGGTTATTTTAGTTAGTGCGTATGGAAACAACTTTGTTATAAATTGTTACCTAATTGCTACTAAATTAATTAATTATTACTTAATGTTATCAACATTTGTACTGATCATATCAATATTGGGCTACTATAATAATTGTAATGACTATATGTAACACTAAAAGTTACATATCCGTCAAATTGTTACTCGACTATACTATGTACACTGCATCAAAGATTCGACGGCACACAACAAATAAATGTGCCCACTATCAATCATACGACCGAATACATATTAAGTTTACCTCCACGCACCCATAAAATATTGTCACATACAAAACCACTCTAATCCATCAAGCTAAATGGTAAATACATAATACTCTTAACTCATAGATGTCAATACAAACGAATAGCCCATAAAAACGCGACGCAGTATAGTTATTCCGTTTACTGCTGTGCCCAAGTACTCGTGCACAGAACTTTCTATGGACTTTTTATTGCTCTTAGGTACATTTTCATTATGCCTCAAGCCTGCGGCCGCTAGGTAAGCGACGGATAAGGAAATTTAGACTTTATTCCGATTAGTTGAAAGTGCAAAAATACAGTTATTACAGAATAAGAACAAGTTGCAAAACTACAAAACTAATTTCGCGTTATTCAGAACTGTAGCAGTGATGAATATAAGTTAACTTGATGTCTCTTTTGTTTAAGAACTAAAATAGTGTATTATTGCCACTATTATTACTTGTGTGAAGGTTTCATGCGATGAAATTGGAATGGTAACCCCGCCTGCTATCGGTATACGCTTTTGAGGAACCAGTTAGGGTGATATGTGAAGATGAAGTTAAGTCAATTAGCTCATCCGGACCCATTCACCATAAACACATGGTTTCCAGGGGAATCACGCAGAGGTCATCGTAATAGCATGTATTGCTAATGGGGCCACTTGACCCATTACTTACCAATTTATCCCTTCCCTTTTGTATGAATCTGTCAACCTCTGGTGTCAAGTGTTTCAAAACCGTCTTTAATACTCGTAGGCATTTGACGTGGCATTATAAGATATCGTGGATCACTGTTGTTTCTTATCAGTTCGTATTTTCATATTGAAGTTACTACAGAAAAGACTATGTTCTAAATTGAACGGTTTAGTTCGTGTGTAAGTTAAGCCACACCTTAGCATATGGACTAAATGGACCGATTTTGATTAGTTTTGCTGCAATAAATATGGTTTACTCTTTTTTTTTTATTTAAGAGTTTCCTCTTGTCGGAGCAACTTATTCATTCTCTTCCAGCCAGTTTTATTCCAGGCCATATTTAGATCTCTGTATATGAAATGACACGTAGTGTTTTCTTTATCTGTTCTATGTAGTTAATTCTCGGTCTTCTCCTTCCTCTTTAGGGTAAAAGAGGATATTTGTCCTTGTAGTATTTATTTTTATTTTTTATTGGTCCTATATTCCCTTTCATTTTCCGTGGATATCGTATGAGGTGACTAAGAAAGGACGAAGGATGGGCAACAGAGTGCCTTTTTTAAACATCTCTAATGACTTTTTTTTTATACAACTTAGAATGGCAAACAAGCTGACGGCCCACCTGATGGAAAGTGGTAACCGTCGCCTATAGACATGAGCAGTGCCATGGACATAACAGAGTATACTGTTTCGCCCATGATACCCATCATGCGTCGCCATTCCTGTGGACTCAGGTGTTATTCCTCTTCCAATCCGCTTGCGTGGCAACTACTGGCAAAACCACCCAAGGAGAAGGCTTGTTCAGCAGTGGACAATTAAAGGCTGATATGGTGATGATTATTGATCCTATATTAATTTTATCACCAATATCTATCATCAACCAATATTTTTATGAATGAGGAGGCAAATAAGCTTACAATTTTCTTGATAGTGAGTGTTCACCAAAGTACTCGAAAATCATAAGTTTCAATGGAGTTGCCAATATTTTGCCGAAAGATGTTTGCTTTCGGTTAACGTGCGGAGTATACGAGTTCATTTTACGTTTCAGATATATGTATGTTGTATATTTGTTACGTGAAATTTACCGGCAGTCGGCGGCCGCTATATAAAACACACCAGCCGTGCATTTGAACAATTCATACCAAAGTGTAGCAATTACGTAGCGAGACATCTGTCTCATATTTAATTCAGCTTTTTCCTACATAACGCTGCCGTTTAAATGTACTCCCTTATTTTATGTTTATATCCACTTTATATTGTTTACAGTATTTTATAGCTGAAATTTACGTTACATTTTATTATGTTAATAAAGAACCGGCTAATTAAAATAACTTAATTCAACTGGTTTTATTGATGGAATAGTTTCAATTCAACAATTCACATTTGATTAAATTTTTTTTACTTGTTTGTGCTTGGTTGATTGAAAAAGCTGATATCACTGGTACTGGTTTTTGAAACCCTTCTTTGCATAGTGGTGGAAATTTCCATCGTAACATTAAATGCCCAAAAATTATATAAAAGACCAAGTTCACTTTAAGTTGATCGTGTCTGGATACTTTTTTTATGTCCATTGCAGAAAAAAAAAACATACCTGTCAAATTTTATTTTTTAACCATTTTTCCTTTAATTTAGAACATGAATTATATAACCTTGATTTATTTCACGAATAAGTCATGCAAAGAAAGGTTAACAAAACGCCTAAGCGCAGATTGGATCCGCGCACCGATTGTTTCATATATAGCAACTGTTTTATTAAATAACACCTTTTTATTTTTAGGATCAAGATGTGATAAAAATGTTTTCCGACGTATCACTGTAAAGATTCTCCTTGTATATTTACACAAACTGTGACTCTAGAACTTATGGAAAATTACCAGGTGGTGTTTTATCATATCCATTTTTTTATCCATTTAATAAAGACTTCCAAATCACATCCCAAAGATATGTCTTTTCATATAGAAACTAGATACTGGAGACCTCAAACAAACGTGATATTTGAAACTGAGTCAAATATAAACAATTCAACCCGACACGTCAGTGTAACCGATTCCGATATAACATTAATAAATCATACATCCCCTGATAGCTATCATGGACGTCACAGTATATTCTGGGATGTTCACGCCGTTAATATTTATACGTGACGCTTACTATTTTCCATCAGATGGGCTATCTCGGCTAGTTGTTACATCGTTCAATGTTTGTAAAAAAAATTATACAATTTGTCTAAAGGACGATCTTAACTTTTGCTTACCTAAGTGTGGCAACGTCGCAGTTATATGTCAGTTTATTTATTTAAAAAGTGTTAAACGTTACTCATAGAATACATTACAAGTAAATTTACCATTAAAAACTTTTCCCCTACTTTAAATATTGCTTCGGATTTTTCAAATACATTTTTGCCGCCAAAATCCAAATTTTCACTGATACTTTAATAAGTATATTATTACATAATTAACCTTTTAGTTTGCTAGCAGAACACCTTTTAAATAATCAATCGGAAACATTGAAAAATGTTTGTTTTTAAAAATTGACAGGTAATTGCGACGTTGCCATGCTTCTAGACGCTTTTATATCTAGATCGCTGAGGAAAAGTTGATAATAGTGAGTATGAAGTATGTGTGTGTGTTACGGAAATAGAGAGATGTTGACGTAGCTCGCTCGATAAATTACTTGTATGGGGTCTTGCTGACACTAGCAACGTGTGCTGTATATATAAACCGAAATAAGGTGGTTGTCTAGCTGTTTTACTGCTAACAATACTGAAATAGACTTGGCGTGTTTGTTGAAAATGTGCCTTAACAGCTCTTTTGTAAGAGTGACTGTGAACTAGTCATAAATAATTCTAAGTACTCGTAACTAGCGTGATGGTTAAAATGTATCGAAATATAGTGAACTTATCAGACGAATCCTTCATATAATTACATCACAGACGCTTCAAACAAAAAATGACATGTTTTATAGTTGTTATTACTACATAAACAGATGACGTTTGTGCGTGTGCATGTGTGTGCCGGGTTCAGGTGCATGGTATGCGTGGGCGTGTATGTGTGAGAGTGTTTGCTTGTATGTCTATTTTTAAAAGTGAATAGTTATCACAGTGTATTTTCTAGAATCTTTGACACGATATATAGTCTAAACGACTATATCAATCCTCATTGTAAAGAAATAATCCCACGCCCAGCACTGGAACTTTAAACCATTGTTTGTATATCTATACGAGGTTTGTCCGGAAAGTACGTATAAAAGTTTTTTAAAAATTTTATTTTACAATTATTCAGGTAAATCAATTTTATCCCCTTCAAAGTACTCCCCCTGTGACATAATGCACTTGTGCCAACGCCGTTTCCACTGTGAGAAGGCTCCTTGAAAGTCCTCTGGTTGTAGGTTTCTCAGCTGCCCCGTCGTAGCTTTTTTATCTCATTTATGTCCCCCAAATGCCGCCCCCGAAGTACCAATTTGGTTTTGGGAACAAGAAGAAGTCACACGGGGCCAAATCCGGCGAATAGGGGGGGTGGTCGGTCACCGTAATTGAATTTTTACTCAAAAACTCACGGAACGATCTTGGCGCAAATTTTTTTTTCATTTGAAGTTCGTTTCTTAGAATTTTGTGGACCACGGTTTTGCCCAAATTAAGCTCTTCAGCCACCTGTCTGACCGTTAAACGACGGTCCCCATTAACACAAGTTCGAATTCTTTCCACGTTTTCGTCGGAATGTGAAGTGGAAGGACGTCCTGAACGTGGGTCATCTTGAACGCTTTCTCGGCCCTCTCTGAATCTTTTTAGCCACTTGTGGACGGTTGGTTCCTTCACAGCATCATCCCCATAAACTGTTCTGAGATCGGCAAAAATTTCACGGCCATTCTTGCCGAGTTTCGAGAGAAACTTGATTACGACGCGCTGCTCTTCAACGGAAGCGGGCTCCATGCCGACGGGGTTTCGTTAAGAGGTAACTTCACAGATGGCGTGACAAGCACCGCACGGCGGTCAGACCAGAACTGAAGCATTGTTAGGGACATAAGGAAGGGGTCCTGCGCTTACCTGGCCTCCCCACTCCTCTTTCTCGCATTCCAGAACACTTTTATACGAACTTTCCGGACAGACCTCGTACATGTCTTTATTTAATTATATATATATATATATATATATATATATATATATATATATATATATATATATATATATATATATATATATATATATTATACATATATTCATATCTATACTACATTCAAAACAATTTTACACCAGATAAAATGTTTTTTGTCACGTCCATTGCTTAATTAATATCGAAAAGGTAAATCCAATATCAATATACAATGTGTATTGTAAAAGTAGAATGGAAATATCTCTCTCGAAATACGCTTGTAAATAAATACCGACCCCATTATTCAGGGTTGACGCGTAGCCTATAAAAACATAGTAGGGCAGTATGTAAGTATTTGTAAGTTGAAAGCAGAAATAGACGGAGAAAATGGTTCAGGAATCGAATACGTACACTTGACGTAACACGCTCGATGTGGTTGCGAGTACGCTTATCTATAAGGTTACAGAATATTGCGAAATATATATCTTATAGACCTGAAATGGCTGATTTGACTAGACCCAAGATCTATGGTTTACTAACGAAACCCTGTGCGATCTACCAATTACATACTTCTTGAAATCCTTAATGAAACAACATACTTCAATACACAATTATGTATTTTTTTATGGATGAGAATACAATGGTAATACCGCCTGCGCTATCGGTATACGCTGACGGGGCACCAGGGAGAGATGATAGGTGAGGATGAAACAGATCAGTTAGCCCGATGGTTGCCAATCACGATGGTTTTCCGGGAAAACCACGAGGAGGTCGACCTGTGCAGGGTATATTGCTAGCAATGAGGCTACTTATTCCCATTACTAATAATCCCTTCTCCCCCAATTATGTAGTATTGTAGTATTTTTTATTTTATTAATAGGCAAAACATAAAACTGAAATTATTCTTAGTAACTACTTATTTATATTAGTGTGAGCATTGCGTCTGAGTATCTTCCGCTAGATTAGCAAAATATTGTATTTTTTGCCTTGCCACGATCCACTGGACTAGTAGTCGCGATCGGATAATAGACCGGTTGGCCACTCCTGTTATAGAAGTATACATTTGGAAGTAAGTTAATTTTGTGAAATAAAATACATGTAAAATATAAAACTGGATGAAGAAACGATTATAAAATGAATTATCTAAATTATTCAGAGCAAGCCACACATGGTTAAGATTAGCGCCTGTAATCTTCGCCTGTAAAAAAAAAAACCAAAAATATTATGTAAAGTTCTGTTTATGCTATCAATTAAGTAAGAGTATGTGATTTAAAAGGTCATATTAAGGTTCCTTCAGGATCGAGAACACACACTTGACCTCTCTGGTGTTGCAAGCGTTCAAAGGCTAGCTGTCATTTACCATCAAACTGTATCCTTGTAGAAAAATTTTATATATATAATATATACATATATTGCATATATATAAATATATATATACATATATGATCCATATATACATATAAAATATATATATATATATATATATATATATATATATATATATATATATATATATATATATATATATATATATATATATATATATATATATATATATCACAATCACAATACTGGATTGTCAGAGTATACTTGTGTACTGGCTTGTTATACTAAACCCAAATAACACGAGGTTACTAGCTACTAGTATTAAGTAAACATCTCTACGCCGGCTGCTACGGTCGTAGTAATAGCGCTACGAGGTGCTACGCTGCTACAGTTTTACTTACTGATATTTTCATCTAAAAGCGCACAAGTCGGAAAAAGCGAGCGTTGCGCTCTGTAGAGAGAAAATATCCTAAATATGGAAAATAGAATATTATTCGCATAGGAAACGTACTTTCGAACTCTACTGTATTTTTTTGTGTATGTTACGCGATATTTTATCTAGTGTTTAACTAATTTTTGTATATTTACAAAATTAATAACATTTGCATTATACAATATAGAATTACATTATACAATAAATGTAACGATACAGTAAGACTGTATTTTTTCGAAGTTTAAATCGAGTAAGTTTATTCAAATAAATTTTAAAATAAAATTTAGGTTTTATAACAATGATGTTGATAATGATTATAGTTTTCATTTTATGTTTTTTTTTTTTTATTATTTTTCTAATTGCTTTGCCATTAAAATAATTGTCATCATATCAGCCGTTAAGTGTCCACTATTGAATATTGGCCTCCTTTTTTTTACTTTTGGACTTTGGCAATAGTTGCCATGCTTGGCAGATGGATCGGCAACCGCAGTTAGGCTTTATAAAGATGTTTTAAGAAAGACGCTACTACCCATCTCTCGGCTATTACATTTCCATAGTCGCTTCATATGACACGGGAAAAAAAAGGTTGGCCCATTCATTCTATGTCGGGACCACATGGCACTGAAATACTTTTTTTTTATACTACTTAGAATGGCAAACAAGCTGACGGCCCACCTGATGGAAAGTGGTAACCGTCGCCTATAGACATGAGCAGTACCGTGGACATAACAGAGTATACTGTTTCGCCCATGATACCCCCCATGCGTAGCCATTCCTGAAGACTCAGGTGTTATTCCTACGTACCCAGTAAATTCACGCCATATCCCACCCTTCAAACCGAAACACAGCCATGCGAACACAACTGCTTTATGGTTGAAACACGAATGGGACAGAGGTGCCCAAGCAATCGACTTTTGTACAAAGTCTCCCTCTACACATGTGTAGTATTAGGCATTACACTAAATATTAATGACGATTTAACCATTTGGAAAATAGTCGCAAATCAAAGAAAGAAATATTTTTTATTCAAAAATAATTCTTTCTTCTTAAAAATTCATAAATGCTTAAATCTAAGTTTATTAACTTAGATTTAAGCATTTATGATTTTTTTTTCATTACCATTCATTACCATACATCACCATCATCATTTTTCGCCAAGAAGAATGGACAAGAATCTCAACTGTTGCTTTATTCCAAAGTTTAATAATAGTATATATCATAAAGTATGTATCATATTATAAAAAATATCAGTTTTAATTGCCAAAAAATTTATTGTCTACCAATACAGCACATTCTGAATACTTCATTTATATATCTATACATCCTTACGGATTTACTGTACTCGCTTGGAGACTCTCGAAGTGTTATACTTCAAATCCTAGTTGCGCGGGTGAGTTGCTCAAACATAAAGCAGTTCTGAAACTCGGTGCATGGAAATATTTTAAAGGAAACTGTATTCGACGGATCTATACGAGTATAAACAGGTGCTATAGTAACACTTGAACCAATAAGGAAAATTTTACATTTTATGCGCAAAAACAAAGAAAATTTTCACAAATATTAGTATGTATATTAGCGAAAATATAACGTAACCTAATGTACGAGATATTTCCACATTTAATATAAGTAGGGAAGTATTGGAAGGGACAAGTGGAACTGGTCTATTTTTTATGTCGTAAATTTTGTAACAGAAAATAACAATCGTCATGATATCAGCCGTTAATTTTCCACTGCTGAACATAGCCTCCCTCCTTCCTATTGGGGGATTTGGGGGACTAATTATTGTCACGCTTGGCAGGCGTGTTGGCAACCGTAGTTAGGCTTTGGTGATATTTTAAAAGGAACGCTGCTGTCCATCCCTCGACCAGTGAATTCCTTTTAAGACACGAAAAAGGAAGGTGTGGCTCATTCTATACCAAGAGCACACGACAAATAAAATAAGAATAATAGTTCAAAATTAGAGTATGTGATTTTTTTTACTTTATGTATGAATTTCAGTATACGATCGACTATATCTGATACCATAATCCTTGAACGAATAAACCAAATTCTCTTTTTATTTGAAAGTTGTCGTATTAAATTTTCAAATGCGATTTTCCGGATTACTTATGCAGATACCTTTTTTTCCATCATTTTTTGATGTTAAGATTACTGTCAATCTTGTTTGCTTGTCATCATCATCATCATCATCATCATATCAGCCATTAACTGTTCACTGCTGAATATAGGCATAGACTACCATCAGTAAAGGTCCCGAGCCACCTGTATCCCCTATCCCCCTGCAATAAATTTGAAATCGTCGCTTCATCTAGTGGGAGTTCGTCTCATGCTGCGTTTACCTGTACGGAGTCGCCACTTAAGAATCTCGTTTCCCTATCGATTGTCGGTTCCCTCGAACTATGTGACCAGCCCATTGCCGCTTCAACTTGCTTGTCCTTTGTTATTGCTGTTGTTTATAATTATGTACAAATTTAAACACTTCCAGTGCTTCACTTAATTATACTAATATTTGATTTCTACACTATTAACTATATTTATACTTCTGTAAAATTACCGCCTCATCATCCTAATGACTCTCTAATAGTAGTCTTTGAGTGTCACCACCTTTTTATTACTTCGCTCCATTTTAAATAATACGTACTTAGAGAAAAACCAGATGGTTCGTTTGCGACCTCTCGCTGCTCCCGTAGACGTGACGATTCCATTTACAAAAGGTACTCAGCATTTAGTCGGGCTGCGATGACATTATTCTTGTGACGGCCGCACGGACAATGGGAACATTTTGCGAAATATTAAGGGCATTACATGGAAAAGCTTCTAAAGAGGTCCGCGCTGTTTGTGCCAAGAGTCCTGAGTGAAAGACGCCGCTGCCGCACGCCGTTTTATCTTTTTGAGGTGCCGCACAATGAGCCGATACCCGGGCGAAAACTATTCAGAGGCAGGCGACACCTGTTGGCGTAAACAAAATGCTTCTTATCATCTGTTTATTTCAAAAACTCATTAAGAGCGTTCACATTCAGTATAAAAGAACGGTGTACTCAGTCTCGCAACGTTTGCGTTATCTATAAATTTTCAAAAACCATTTTCGATGTTTCTGAATGAGTGACGAATTCTTTTGATTTGTTTATTTATTTGAGCGTGTCGATATTAAGACTCTGATTCAACACAACCTTGTTTAAAAATAACCGCGATGATCAATAAAGTTTACTAAATTAGTAACAAGTGTTCTTGTAAGGAACTGAAACGTTAATCATAGGTTTTCATGGTAAAAAAGTATTTGCATAGTTTAAAAGCGAAATAAAATGTTTTGAAGTAAATTTCAACATGACTTATTTTGTGATTAATTTATAATGCGATATTAAATTAGTAAAAAAAATCATTCAAAAATATTGAATTAACTATTTCATTTGGTGGTGATTAAAACTCGTTTTTCATTGCAAGTCTAATAACATGCCAACATATTATATTTGTAATGTAGGGTAATTTTAAATATATCCAGTTTGACTTATGTTACTCGTACATACTCGGGCATTCTCCATAAAAATATACGTAATGAATTAATTTCTAGTCTGTCAAATAATCCAGAAGGTAGGGTAGACTTTAGCATGACAATGTCCGATCTAGCTGTTTTGTTGCTACGGGCAATAATTAATGTTTGCCGCTCCAGTCAACAATGAATATTCACCGTCATATTTAATAAATGACCAATGACCAACTCGCTGTGAGCTGATTTTGTATCTATAGATATTTGCTCGGCTAATGACCCCAAGAAGGGTCACAGGGTACGAACGCTCTTAACTAACCGTAAGAGCACTTGTTAAGTTAACGTAAAGACGCTCGGCCAGCACTTATTAATAGCACAAATGAGTTTGCAAATTGCCTGTATCTAGCCTCTAATTGTCGCCGGCCGGGGGCACCGCTTTTGTCTCCCGCGCTCGTTAATTCTCCGGGGTTTTTTTTTTCAGCGCCTCGAAGATAGCTCTTCATTATTTGCCAAAAGAATATAAATTCGCGGCGGCCGCTCGCCGTCGAAATTAATAATAGAGAGTGGCGAGGACCGGCGGCGATTTATCGTTCTATTATGGACAATAAATTTATATTATAAATACGATAAACGGGCCGAAGACGCTTCTGCGAACGGGGTTTAGTTTCGTGCAATTAGTGAACTGAAATTATTTGGTGTAGTCTTTTTGAGATGTTGATGGGAATGGATTAGTTTTAAATGTACGAGTATGTATTGTAAACTGTTTGAGTACCTTTTTGTGAGAAAGAGATAAAAAATTAAAACGATGTCCTAATATTTTTTTTATTGAAATAAATTTGTTGATCTAAAGCAAATATGGTACAAAAGGCAGACTTAATGCCAGTAGCATACTTTACCAATCAACTTTTGGAATGAGCAGTGAATCACGAACGAATAATACCGAATATTTTTTGAGCAGCTGACGGTAGCCGATTAGCATTTGATAGTCTGATAGTAATATCAGTATTAAAAAAATCCATGGTAATATTAACAATGGTCTCTCTAATAATATATTGCCATAAGGAACGGTCTCGTCTCACCTGCATTCTCTGACTCCTTGCAATGCATTTGAAGTCGTCGCTTCACCTAGTCGCCTTTTCCCGCGTTTGATGCACGCACTCACCATTTAAGAACCTTTCGTCGCCGTCGATTGTCGGTAACTATTTCATATTATATATGACACATCGCCACCTTCGAAACAGTATACTCTGTTATGTCCATGGTACTGGCTCATGTCTATAGGCGACGGTTACCACTTTCCATCAGATGGGCCGTCAGCTTGTTTGCCATTCTAAATTGTATAAAAAAAATATCAGTTTGTTAATATTTTCTTTTTATTTTGTTATGCCAAAATAGGTGAAAATGTTTAAGGAGATTCCTCAACATGTAATTACTAAAAGTACATATGTTTTTATTGTATCAGCCATTAACTGTCCACTACTGAATATAGCCTCCCCCATTAGTGGGGTTTTGCCAGTAGTTGCCAAACTTGGCAGGCGGATCGGCAACCGTAGTTTGGCTTTTAATTATGTTTTAAGAGGACCTCTGCTGCCCATCCCTTCACCAACTCACTTAGTCGCCTCTTACGACACCCACGGGAAGAGGTGGCCTATTCTATGCCGGGACCTGCACGCCTAAAGTACATATAAAATACTTAAATTATGGAATTATATTAATAAATTAATTTGAACAAAATAATTTCTTAGAAGCAGCTAATATTATGTAGACTCCTATTTTTTTATATACATTTTCATTCTACCAAACATTTACATGTTTATCGTAAGCAAAGTACCGGAAAATTGTCATGCGTGCTTTTATAATTACGCTAAGAATTTACCTACAGTCAAAGAGAATTTTCTGTTTTATATGTCACAGAATAATTTCTTTGAAAAACGAACGCATTAAGTTACCCTTTCGCTATGAAAGATTCAATTTAAAAAATTAAATATAGCTACTGAAATTTTGAAAGCAAGGGTAGAACTCATCAATTTTTATACGGCGAAGGTAGCAAACTAGCATACAGCTCGTCTGACGGTCACTGTTGCCTAAGGACGTTTGTTACTAGTGTAACTAGGAGTGTCACGTACACGTTGGAAAAAGACTTTCAGAGTTGACGAATAAAAAAGTGTAAGTGCTTTTTGTATTGTGTGGTAATCGAACCTGTGGGGCAATATGTTACACCGGGGGAAAAGGGATTGTTAGTAATGGGGTCTAACTGCCCCATTGTTAGCAATACACCCTATTAGTTCGACTTCCACGCAGTTCCCCCTGTAAACCATCGTGGTTAACTCTAGTGGAATTCGTCACGATGGGCTAACTGGCCTGCTTTCATCATCACCTATCATCCCTCACTGGTGCCCTGACAGCGTATACCGATAGCGCAGGAGGGGTTACCATTCCATTATCATATTATACATTAAATATATTACACCGCTACACCATCAAGATCGTCGATAATTTTATTAAGTAAAATCTTATTAATATATCTTATCTTACTTCTTACCAATATAATACAAATGTAACTGGACGATGTCTGTATATGGAAGATATTAAAAAAAATAGATTTAAAGGAATTTAATATGTATAATATATAATTTAATATATATTTTTTATACCACTGAGGTGGCAAACAAGTGCGGCCCACCTGATGGTAAGTGGTTACCGTAGCCTATGAACACCTGCAATACTAGAGGTATTACGCGCGCGTTGCCGACCCTGAAGTAACTCCTTTACCCCCCTTTTGAAGAACCCCATGTTGTAATTTCTTAGGAAAACCTAGACAGAGAGCTCATTCCATAACCTTAGTGTTCGTGGGAGAAAACTTCTCTAAAACCGCAATATATGTAATAGAAGCTAAAACAA
The DNA here is from genome assembly GCF_026898425.1 of Galleria mellonella. Classification (NCBI taxonomy): domain Eukaryota; kingdom Metazoa; phylum Arthropoda; class Insecta; order Lepidoptera; family Pyralidae; genus Galleria; species Galleria mellonella. The sequence goes on from NW_026442061.1 coordinate 1,447,460, forward strand.
TATTTTTTTAGAAATTTTGTTTCTATGTTTTTTCCAGAATCACGCAAAACCTATTGCACTAAATTGAACGCGGCATTCATTGTTGTGTTCCTTAAAATCTATCGTAAAAACTGACATATGTTTATATTGATACGTCATCTAGAAGTAGTTTGTTTCATTGGTATTCCTAGTTTTGAAATCTGCGCGTGCGAAGTAGCAGACAAAAAGCTAGTAACATAATAAAGCAAATATTAATACTTACCATCTTTCCATTTACTTTAAATTCACCCATATTTTACAGCTGCAAATCGGTTATAACGTTGTTTTCAATAAGGCTTAGACTGGTACATTAATGTATTCAGGATATTCAACCTTACTGCGCAGCATTTGGGTCGACATTAATTCGCTCCGTTCAGATATTCCGAAGCGGTTGGATTCGCCAAATTGATTCGCGTGTCGACGCGGAGAGCGCCAAATTCCGACGCTGCTGACGCCTAGCTCACTGGACTATGGACTTATTTAATCTGTGGTATCCATCAAATGCTCTAGCATTTTACAGAAAACTGCTCTATAAATACTGAATTGCGTTGATTTAGTTCTGGTCTTTTCGCACTATCAATTTATTATTGAAATTACTATTTTTTTTTTATAAAAATATGTCAAATATTTGAATATAAAATATTGTTCGTAAAAATAGCAATTAAAAATATTTAAATATAGAATGTGGAATCAGAAATGCGATTCAGAATTGGTGAATTTAATCGCGATGAAATTCATACATTTTGCAAAAAAAAAACACATACGCACACGCACATGAGTGAATGATAAAATATTTCAAAGGCACATTATATATTATTAAATTATTTTAAACTAGCTTTTGGCTTGCTGTTTAGTAACCAATAAAACGTAAAAAGCAGTGAAATAGACTACTAAATGGTGCATCAAGATAAAACATCAAGATTAAAATCAGTTGGATATTTTAATCTAGACCTTATAGAATTATTAATTTATCATTTATTGGTCTTAATAAACTCTTCTTTTTAATATTTCCCATGTACAAACATCGAGTAGTTGCAATTTTATTATATTTTTCATATCAGTCGTCCATTATCCACTGCTGAACTTATGCCTCCCTTATAGACTGTCATAAGGAACTGTCCTAAGCCATCTGCATCCACTGACTCCTTGTAATGCATTTAAGGTCATCACTCCATCTAGTGGGAGGTCATCCTACCCTGCATTTGACTGTACAAGTTCTTCACTCAAGAATTTTCCTTAATCGCAGACGAAATATACGAATTGAGACTCTCCTTTTGGAAGTGGCTTGAAAACTATAATGTTTATACGAGGGTTGTATACAGCGCGAAGTAGAGTTTGGCTCGCGCCAACTATCAAGTATATGTAACTTGCTCAAATATTATTCCCGAACCCGAGGCACTGGTGAGGAAATAAAATAAATATTCGATGGAAGACGATATAACTTTATTTTCAGTATATGGTATACGTATTTTCATCTGGCTATTTTGTTAAAAAAATATAGGCTTCGGATTGTTAACAACTCATTTGACCTAAATTGTATAAATAAATCGAAACAGTACAGCGATATTTTTAAGCATTTTCGAAAAGGGGAAATTACAAAGAGGGTATTGATTCGTTTGTATTTTTCATAATTTGAAATAATTATGAAGTTCTGGACTGATTTTCATAATATATGCTAGGACTTACTCTCATCGTGGTATCAATAATACCAGTATAAACGTGACAAAATAATATAATAATATCTTAATCGATACGACATCGTAAACTTTATGAAAAGATAATATTCTTTTTTAAATTGCCGACAGCACCCTTGCAGTACTTCTGGTGAGTCCCATACTGGTTTGTTCCCTATGTTATAAAAATAAATATTTTATGATGATTATATTGTGATTGGAACTAGATGGCGCTGCATTTGTTTATATTTTTAAAAGTTCTCACTCATAACTTTATCTTTAACATCTTATTGGATGATGTTCATCATATGATATCTGAATGTATGAAATACAAAACACAAAGGGAAGTATTGATACAGAAATATAGTCTCAATAGACAGGAGATTGGATTATTTTCAAATATACTTGCAGAACTACATTCCGGAATGGCAAAATCTTGAATTACTATATTTTTGTATCAATAATTCCCTTTATCAAAATAGATTACTAAGATATTATGTATTATTTATTTATGTATTAATGTTTTAAGTATGTGAGGTATTTTATTAAATTAGGGTATGATGAGGCTGGCATATCCTTATAGGATAAAAGCCTCTAAATAAAAAAGATTAAAAAAAAAATCTTTAACATGGCCGAAATATACTCGTATATGTTGAGTAGGATTAAAAGTAACATTAAAAAATAATCTTTCAAGAATACTATGTACCCTTAATTTTCTGACAATAAATTAACTCATCGAAGCGCCAAAAATATAACGAACAAACAAATCGTTTTAATATTTATTACTCGTATATTAGTATGTAACAGTTTGGAAAAAATTACGAAAATGATTTGATTTTAGAAATTTAACAATCGAATTTTTGTGACTTCATTACATCCACTTATTCAGACTTTAATTGTTATAAATCACATTAATAAATCTTTTTTGAAAGATAACATCGCAATTACCGATTTCTCTTATATTACTATGAAAAAAATCTCATCGAATATTTCCGAAATTGCAATAAAATTAAACGAGGGATAATTATTAAAAGGTCGTAAAGGGCAGCAGTAAAATCGAAAAGCGAACGTGAATTCTTATCTCAAATTGTGATGAAATTACTATGGATTGAATTAATGGAGGGATACCTGTAACAATGGGGTACGGGGATGTCGGGATATAGGATAACCGTGGTTCCACGAAAATAACTAATTAACGCCATCACCCTAAAATGGGTCAGGTAATAGCCAAACCGATGGGTTTACCATCGATAATCATTTTGATGTTGTATCAGCAATTTCTTTTATAGATTATGCATATTACACATAGTTTTAGTATTATAGTAGGTATCACTTTTTTTTAATTTGTAACAAACGTATATACGTTATAATATTACAATGAATTCAATTGTTAATAACCTTAAGTCATATAATGTATATAGAAAAGTATAACAGAAACGTTATAACATACATAATATATTAAAATTCTATTAATTCGTTTTGTTATGTTGTGTTTATTATAATCATCACTAAGGATGTATAATGACCTAATAATATTATTATTGGTTTAAATGGTTTTCTGTAATATGGCCAATATAAATATATATATAATAAAAAAGTCAATACTATAAATCCAATACATCTGAACATGCCTTTTACATATAGATCTTCAACAAAATTTCTCGGTAGCAAAACATCAAGTTTTCATGGCAGGTTTTTATGATGGGAAATAGCGGCTTATCGTCATGGTCCAGAGGCAAATATTTGTCTGCAGTAGTATTTGTTTCAAGGGGATGTTTTCATGCCTTTTCTGGGACCGGATGATAGACAACATAAAAACTTGGGACAGAAAGTATATATAACTATTAAGTCGATCTCTCTCTAATGCTGTCTGCTTTATTCTATTGATATTGTGATTGTGGGAGATGGGGAAGAACAAATAAACGCATTTCTGCGAAGGCTCATATATTATTTCCTGCATTGACAGATTGAATATTTTCTGTTCCGGATAATTCCGATATACGTTTCCGCCTGATTATTTATTAATCTACATGAACTAAGTCTATTAAATTATTTATTATATTATTATTCTAAATATAGGCTATGATAATAACATAATGTTTCGTGATGTGACAAAATTTTAATTTTTAATATGTAAAAACAATTAATATTGTATTATAATATTCATATGAATGGTAATTCTTGTATCTATTTTTATGAAATATAAATATTTGCATTTGCCTTAAGACAATTAAACAGGTGCCAAATTTAAAAATACATAGTCTATGTTAATAATTTTAGAACTGTTTCATGCAGATAAATTCAATACAGGTCGCGGTTTCAATAGATAGATAAATAATTTATTTGAATCTCTAACATACACATAAGATCCAAAAAGAAAGAAACAATAATTACATAATAAAGGAATAATGTACAAAAAGTCTGTAGTCATGTATGTACTACAGTAACACAAATTAATCATGACAAAGTTACACAACAGAACAACAGAAGACACCAATTCTATTGTCTTTGTTCTCTTACACTATTCTCTGTCTTGAATATCGTGTTCTGGGACTATCGTGTCGCCGTGCATTAGATTCTTCAAGTACATACTTGTCCAGAGATAAACCACATGGTCTACCTCTGGACCTTCGATTAAGGATGCAAATAAAAGGAAAGGCAAGATATCCTCTATACCATAACAACCTTCAAACCTATCAAAGAAATCTCGCACGTACTTGGTGCAAATTTTATTGTGCCTGATAATTTTAGTCCTGGTAATTCTAGCAACTTGAATGATATAAACTTTTTCCTGGGAATAGACCCATATTTCATATATAAAGGTTTATCTTATGTATATCTATCCACAATAATTCAAAATATTTCATTGCAGATATTATATGGGATTTAAAATTGTTATCGATGTGTAAGAATAAATTTTAATATTGTTTCAGTTAGGGATTACAAAAGTTATTACCCACACAGAAATAATTTATTCTATGTGATGTTACTATTATATGAATACGAATAAATTGTTTATTTGTATATCATTTTGCCATTTTCTGTGCAGTACGCAACTAGGAGTATATAGTTACTTCATGTAACATTACTACATTCATAAGAAGATTCTTTATTTTCCCTTTATTTTTTGTTGATAAGTACAGCATTTGTGATAAATCGCCGTCATTGTATGTGATTGCTTTACGCGGCCAGACATCACCCATTACTTACATAAGGGATTTTTTGTGGTGCGTGGACTCCATATCAATGTTTTTCTTGCTGTGATGAATATCGCAGTGAAATATGTTCCAGTAATAGACACCTCCTTACTTGGGAGTAATAGACAGGGTCTTCGAGATTTGACCCAAATAAGACTCGTGACATATGTGTCGCCGGATAAGCGTAATCCGGGATTTAACCAAATCCCTAATGATCCGCCCAAATGAATGACAATTCCGATACGATCGTAGCCATTGTTGGAAAATTAAGTGGTGAATTTTGACTGTTCTATGATTGTATGAAAGTCTTAGTCACTAAAACTAGCCTGAGATTTACTTGCTACATTTAGTGCTAGTAGTTTGAATATTGTTTTCTTTTTTCGTTCTTTAGTTTTTAATTTTATTTTCTTTATTGTATTTTTATATGTGCTTAAATTATATAATTTTATTTTCACTTTTCTCCGTGTCTTTTACCTTAACGTTGTTTGATAGAAATTGCTTTACAAATAACACTGTTTTCTATTTCTTCACCAATATTGATCCATTTAATAGTAAGTAATTTAAATTATATAATAATGAGAACAAATCTCCAGAGGTTATCAAACACTGCCTTTTAGCAGATGCGACGGGTGCGAGCAATATTCCCAAACTTGTCTAATATTGGAACGGTAGGCGCGATCCATGACTAATGTAATATGAAACTTTATGCTCACACAAAATGTTTGGCTAGATTGCGAAGCTGCTATATGAAAAAGCCTCGGATCATTTTCTTTCATAACAGCCTAAATCAGCTTCCTTTGTTATTGTTCTTAGATTTATTAGAACATACATTCTTCTATTTTGTTACAAAAGTTCTATTATATTGCACGTCAAAAATTTAACAGTATCTGGATGAAGTTTAGTTGTTGCAAATTAAATGAGCTTCCGAAGTATTAATAACAATTCAAAAATTCTGCAGACATGATTTACATGCCCAAAAAAATTATATTATACCAAAAAAAATCTACTTCACGTTTTACTATATTTTAAATTTAACATTCACATTTACCTTCAACTGATTGAATTCTTAAAGCTAATTTCTTTCATGCGTTCACTCCTACATTTCCTAAGATCAACAAATATCAACGTTCTCCAAAACAGATTTACACGTAAAACATCTCCGATTACCAAATAGTTTATTTGCGAAAGCTGTGCAAACAGTGCTTACAAGTCCTCGTACCCATTCAATCGATCATGGGATCTAAAACAATTCCGTGATTGCTTTTTTTTTTGCTCTTTGCAATCGCGCCGTTTATTTGCCTCGTCGCTAAACTTTTTTCTTTATTGCTAGGTGTAACTCATGTGCAAGTTTTTTAATTTCACGGCAAGGTCCGCATACTCTCATAAACTGTAGTTTTCGAACTTCCTAATGTAAATAATAGTCACATTGCTTATTTTTATGTCTTCCTCAATTTGTACGTGTAGTTTTGTCTAGAAGTTTTATCTACTAATGGAACGCTTTATATGTGTTACTTTTCATCTGTCGTGATGATGTCTGTAGCGCAGTGATGAACATGTTACTTGGAAAAATGAGGTTCCGGGTTCGATTCACGGTCTTTCTGATTTGACTCGGGATTAGGCATTCTGGTTGTTCCTCCAATCCCAAATGTTGGTTGCCTAGTTCCTCGTTGTCAGGGTGTATTAGCTTTAGGGCCAAGATTTTTTTATACTTCTACAGTGACAATATTTAATAATCGAGGGTTGGGCAGCAGCGTCCCTCTTAAAACATAATCAAAACCTAACTGCGGTTGTTAACCCTTCTGCCAAGCGTGGCAACACCCTCCTTATGGGAGAAGCCTATGTCCAGAAATGGACAGTTAATGGCTGATATATTAATAATAATCTGATGGCAAACAAGCATTTTCTTGCATAGCTCATGTGATGTATGCCATTTATGAATATTGCGTCAAAATGAAGGAGATTCTAAATTTGTATTTTTTTGTATGTTTCGCAATAGATAAAAGACAGATCGATACAACTTAGCCAATTCTGAATGGATTTTCATAATTCTTTTTATAACCGATATAGTTTATTCCCATATTGGTCCTATAAGAAATTTTATTTTGTTACCAATAAATTTGCTTTTCTCAGAAGAAAATTTTGGAATATTAAAATGTAAGTATATATCGATTTATATAATTAATAAGCTATGTAATATAGATTCTTGTTCCACAAGCCACTTTGTATAATGCCTTGCTTACACGTGCTCAGGTCGGTGTATTAAGATCGGCAGTGCATTGGCTCTATATTGATTTTATGACGTCACTCAACCCTTTTCCGATGCCGGAACATCCGCCGTGGGACTACTTTTACCCAACTGTACATGTGATAGCTATTACCGCTGTAAGTAGGCACTATTCAAACGCCTTTAGGTGTACATATTTTTGATATTAGGGGGCGGGACAGCCCGTCTGGATACAGGATTAGTCGGATCACATCTGTTTATATTCGTATTTTATGACAGCTAGTATCTAGTTTTGACTAACATCTGTAATGTATTTTGTTATGTGACTAAGGTATATATTTCTATGCGATCTGTAATGTTTTTAAAAATAATATACAATCTATCTTATTCACTGATAATATAGCTTTCTAAAAGTGAAATAATTTTTAAAATCGTTGAAGTAGTTTTTTAGTTTACCCGTTATAAACGAGCAAACATACAAAAATCAAATCTTTTCTCTTTATAATATTAGTATAGATAAAAAATACGAGAGTTTGTTTCTTACCTCTTAGAGCCTTAACGGTTTAATAAATTCACTATGAAATTTGCTTTACATGTACTAATGCGATGAAAAAGGTCATAGACTACTCTTTATCCTGGTCAGTGAACATATCCCGGTCACGTGGGCGAAATCGTGGGTAAAAACTGGTATGTTTATAAGTGAATACTAATGCTACTTCTACTGGCTTTATATATATATATATATATATATATATATATATATATATATATATATATATATATATATATATATATATATATATATATATATATATATATATAATTTACTAGTTTTTGCCCGCGATTTCGTCCACGTAATTAAGATAAAAAGTGGTCTGTCTTTCTCCATTTTCGTTCTTATTATTATTCATTTCTTTCTTTTTACCTGTTGGCGCCTTAACGTCTTAACTAATCGTCATATAATATAGTAACACGTACTATTTGAGTTGGAGAAGGACATAGACTACCTCCTATATATATAATCCCACATCCTGGTCAGTTAATATTCCAGTCACGCGAAATCCCAAGTAAAAAGTGGTAGTTAATAGAATTTATTTAAGAACATTGATCCGTCGTACGTATTATCCTATAGTTACACATTGACCAACCACGCCTGTTCGCTGTCTGACCATAGCAAAAACTGGTAACCGCGATCGTTGAAAGCCCAGCTTTATATTTTTTACTGTCCCTATATTGTGAGACTCAACGCGTTGATATTAGCTGACGTCATTGTGACACTATATCTCCATGCGTGAAGAGGGAACATTAAATTTAATGTATTAATTAATGATTCGCCATATTGATCTTTTTCAACCGACTTCAAAAAAGAGTTACTCACTTTGGTTTTCTCTCATGTTTATTATCTTATAACTCCAATATCTTATATACCGATTTGAAAAATTCTTTTTTTTTATCTGAAAGGAGATACTTACAGATTGATCTCATAAAAATATTCGAATTTAAGAACTCGAACAAGTACTCGAATACTTTTTTCGCAATTCGAGTATTTCATTAAACACCAGTAGTATTCCATATTATTTCTGAAGTTTTAATAAGGATAATAAATGTGTAGATATTCAATATTTTTTCGCTTAGTAATTAAGTAAAAATTAATGATAGTATAGAACAGAAATATAAAAACTTACGATAAAATCGCGCCTTATTTTGAGTACCGTAAGTACTCGAAATATGTATCCAAATACATCGGGTATTCGAATTCTGTATATTGTACAAAGAATTTTTTTCTATAGAAAATAACATATTCCTTCCTAAAAGACCGGCAATGCATCTCAATTCCTCGATGATGATGTTACTAGTGCCTATGGGCGGCGGTAATCACTTACACCATCAGTTGAGCTGCATGTTCGCTTGCCACCTATGGTATGGAAAAAATACAGTATTCGAGTACCTATTTGTTTAAGTACCTAGTAAATACTCGCTTATTCCTGATTTAGCTCATATGCCTCAATTAATAATTGATTATAAGAGCTTGTAAACTTTTTGTGTCGAGTTAAGAAGGTATGTTAATTTTAATTATTCCTTTCAATCCTAAGGTTTCTGGAAGAGACCACTATTTAGCGATAAGGCCCCTCATTGTTGCCTTTATCTTACTTTTATGTAATTTTTTTTTGATGGGTGAAAATGTTATGGTAACCCCGCCTGCGCTAACGGGATACGCTGGCGGAGCACCAGTGAAGGGTGATAGATGAGAATGAAAACAGGACAGTTAGCCCATCATGATGATTTCATCAGGAATTAACTATGATAGTTTCTAGGGGGAACCGCGAGGAGGTCGACCTGGTTGGGTATATTGCTAGCAATGGGATTCTTAGTCTCCATTACTAATAATCACTTTCCCCCCACTTTTATGTAATTAGGTATTCGTTTTGTTTGTGTACATATTGTTAATCTTTATAATCTGTATTCTTTGAAGGGATCAGTGACGAGTTTTCATTCATTTGTGTTTGAAGATAAAAGCGTATAATGACATTTTGCTCCGCAAAAGACATCAAAAGACAAAATGATGATAATCACTAATCCCACTATTCATATTTTAATACTTCAAAAACATATTAGAATTAGATTCTTGGAACGTAGACTACTGATATAACTATATAAATATGTAAAGATAAGATTTCTGTTCGAGAATGGCAAGAAACTTTAAAACGACCTCTTAATATAAGTGTCCCGAGGACCTCTTACACGCAAGTCTCTTTTTCAGTATCTCAGGAACTTTAAAGTACGTTCGGATATAATGTTGAAAGGTCTTAGCTCCTGGTCTAATTATTATTGTCGGTTATTATTTCTATATTTATATAATTTAATGAATAAATAAATGAGTATTTTGTTTAGTCTATATTTTATTTAGATTATAGAAGACTTCTTCAGGGGTAGTAACATGCACGTGACATCTCTAGTATTGCGAGATTCCATAGACTACAATGACCGTTTATCATCAGATGGGCTACATGCTTATTTGCCACCTTTGTGGTATAAAAAATATGTCGTAGGGATTACAAGAATAGAAGCAATAAATACAATGGATATACTAATACAATGTGAATAATTTTAATTGAACCACTTCCATAATAAGGAGGTTTTTATTTTTTTTATATAACATGGCAAACGGACATGCAGCTTACCTGATCGTAAGTGTACCACAGTGTATTTAAACGTGAATGTTTAAAATTAACTACTACCGTACACAGTTGATGATATAACATAGCCATGAAGAAGCAAAATGTTGGGCCATCTCATACGACATGATAATGTTTTTTTGGTAGGACAAATAGAGGGCAAAATTGGAAGGGAAAGACCGAGAAATAACTTATATGAGACAGATAAAGGAAATACTAATTGTCATGTCGTATAGAGAGATAAAAAATATGGCCTGGAATCTTTTTAGCTCTTTTTGACTCATCTCTTGGAAAAGAATGCTCTTATACGAACTAGTTGCCCTGAAAAAAAGAAACTCATAAATTAAAATAAAAATTAAAAACCCTTTTTCCCATACTTTTTCTTTTGGACGTAACTTAAAATTTTATCTAAAATATATTACTAGTTTATTAGTTTAGTTAAATGACTTAAATGTTATTATGCTCGTATGTATTTGATAGTATAACATATTCCTGACACACATAATATCATGTTTATGACCTAAACCCATAAATGTTGTCGTTATGATATTAGTATCTCTACAGGTTCAAATTTTATTAGAATAAATATTTTATTTACCAAATATAAAGCATATTAAATCTATAATTTATTATATAAATTTATCTCTTATTTAATAAGATCTCTTATTTAATAAGATCTCTTATTAAAATTTGACTACTTGAATTCTCTTATTATATTTTGACCATCACATCAACAAGTAATTTTATAAACCCAATGTTTGGTGATACGATGTTCGATTGGTTTTGATTGATTTTAAATTAAGATTTGTTTTAAGTACAATACGATAGAATGCCCTTTGAACTCAAGGCAGGGCTGCCGCTAATTCAAATTCTAACAATGTATTAATTGTGAAAGTTTAAGTGAAATACTCACTTATAATATTTAAAAGTATATTCCTTTTTCATATTTATCTTTATGTTTAGTAGAACTCGTTAGTAAAAGCGGTTTACGCTTTTTGTAATTGCACACTCTGTAGCAATATTCCATACATATTCACTTCTATTTTGTGTGCAAATAAATGTTTATTATAGCTATTTATTTTTTATTTTTACTTAAATATAAAACATCTGTTGTTTTCTACTAAAGCAAAAATATAACAATTTGCGTTACTATTTGATTCAGAATTGAATTAAAATTCGAAAATAATGTGAAGACTAATCCTCACTTTACAAATTTTAAATTGTATTTGACAACCCTACCGAAATCTCGACAGATATGCTCTAGAGTCGTTGCACCGATAACCGCTCACTTGCAGTATCGAGTTATGTATATCCATACAAATTCAGTTTGAATCCTATCCTGATTGTAATTAAGATATATTGGATTTGGCTCCAAGCGGATACAACAATCATTGTAACATGTATGTATGTATTTGTTTCTATAGATAGCCGTAGTTGTTTACTCGCTCGGATGGCTTTTCGTGGACTTTCATTTTGTATCGGTATTCGATTGATTGATCCAAGCTTGGACAGGCACTTTAAGCCTTTACTTTACTGTCAAAGGACGTTATGTTTTTTCCGGACCTCATCGATAAAGGTGTGTACTCTACTACTCGGAGATTATTTAGAATTCTAAGAATACCTATCTAAAGTTTGAGATTTAGTCGTTAGTAATTTTGTTTTACTTCGATGACAAATTACTGAGTCGTTCCAGCATAGAATGGGTTACCTCTTCTTTTCCCGTGGGTGTCGTAAGAAGCGACTAAAGGTGTCGAAGTGTAATGGTCGAGGGATGGGCAGCAGCGTTCCCCTGAAAACATCACCCAAGGCTAACTGCAGTTTCCAAACGTGGCAATTACTGGCAAAACCCCCCTTTATGGGGGAGGCCTATGTTCATCACTGAACAGTTAACGGCTGATATGATGATGATGACTTTAATGTCAAACATTCTAACGGCCCACCTGATGGAAAATTTCCTATACACATGGATGGCACCATGGACAACAGAGAATACCCTATAACATTTTTAATGCATTGTCATTCCTGAGGATTATGGTGTTATGCCTCCATACCCTATATTAATTAATCCTATTAATTTTGTAACCTTTGAAATCGCCATATTCGTTTGAAAGGCATCTTCTTTGGTGCGGAACAACATCTACTTGTAAAAAATATATGATACCGCGTCGTAAATTCAAATATTTTTAATCTAATGTCTTTTTTTATAATTAAAGTGCATTAGCTGTGTGTTATGAAAATCTTGGCAATGAACATTTGTAAACAGAACCTAGAACATCCAAACCTGAGCCAATTTAGAAAAAATCCTTCCAAAATTGGCCTGATTAGAAATCGAACCCGGGACCTCATTTGTGCAAAACAAAGTGCCAACTGCACCGCGGAGGTGTTTTCTTAATGGCTGATAATGGAATGGCGCTATTGATATAATCTGACACAGGCATCAGTTAGGGATAATTGATGATTATGAAAGTATTCAAATGGTGGGTCCATCTTGAGAAATTCAACAAGAATTGACCACGAGGGTTTCCAGGGGAATCATTCCGAAGTGGACCTGACAGGGTATATTGCTAACAATACTTTTCCCCCCATACCTGATACCTCCATCCCGTCCATTGCCAGAAACACTTTGTACTACTATGCAATGGAGCTTTTAGATCTCCATTACTAGTAACAACCCCTTTCGTCGTTCAGGTATGTTTTGTCACAATTTAAGCCACTGCTTTTTTGCAAAGCAAAATATACTTATGAAATTGCTATATTGTCAATTCACACGTCACTTCCCATTCCATATGTCAGCCCACCCTCGTCTACATACTGTAATATTTAAACCAAACATCCTGTATTGATTTTTACGATTTCTACCTTAACTCTTATAATATCCAAAGTAATATTTGCGAAACAAACAGAGTACCATGGAAATAATGTTTGTATCGAATTACAAACATATATTTGTGGAACGTATGTACACAAAACAAGTTCAGAATTGGCCCGCACAGAAAGTTGTTCGGAAAAATATGTTCCCTTTTTACATGCGTGATTGATTCTACAGACTGTCATCATAGTTTTGAAACTTCATCGTTTGTATTTCTTTTAAAAAAAACCAAATGATCTTACTTATCAAACAATGATTGCTCTATGAGAGGTATAGGTAGAAATAGATGTAACTGCAATTTTTACCCTAAATAAGGTTCAATAGAAAATTAATTCCGGCAATGTTCAAATTGCAATCAAAAGGCCGACAGCACACCTGCTATGCCGTAGGTGTTGTGGGTGACCATGGGCGGCGGTAGTCACTTACCATCAGGTGAGCCGCATGTTCGTTTGCCCCCTGTGTTGTAAAAAAAAGAAATGGAGTCCTACATAAAATTTGTTGAAAATAAGTAGGAGACACGATGACAAAAAATAGGGTAATACACGAATATTTTCGAAAAGGTATAGTTCGAAAGAGCGTTTGCTATCAATAAATAGCCTTTGTAACATCAAGGCAAGTTTACCAATAACGGGCTCATATAAATTGAGGTACTTACGTCATCTATCTCCCTCTGAGTCTATAGTTTTACTGAAAGTTTTATGTGCCTCGCCTGAGTGAGTGCCATTATCTTACTCGAGAACAAAAAACCTTATTCCTCAGGAGAGCAATATATATATTTTTTGATATCCATAATGTTGTTTATGTCCATAGGCTATATTATTTTTGAAACTTATATTCATTTTTAATCGACTTCAAGAAGAAGGAAGTCTTTTAAAAAAAGTCTTTTTGAAGTTGTATTTTTTTTTATATTTGTTACCTCATAACTCCATCAGTTGTAAATCGATTTTGAAAATATTTTTTTATTTAAAAGAATATACTTACAAACTGTTTCCAAAAAAGTTGTATCAGAATCGGAACAGTATTTGAATTAAAATGACTGGTTTAATCTCATTTAAAATCTTTTTTTTTTTGTGACTCTTAATTATTATCAGATGAAGTTAAAACAATTAATGGAAACGACAAATTTGGTAAATTCATTAAATTCCCGTTATCCAGTTATCTGTACGCTATGGTTACCACTCTCTTTGAGGTGGACCGTCAGCTTGTTTATCATTCCAAATTACATAAAAAAGAGTGAATCTACACGATATGGAGCAATGTACAAAGTTGCACATATAAGTAATTGAAAATTGTTTATTTTGACGATGTATGGAGAAGACCTAGAAGAAACCAGAGGGAGACTTTGTACAAAAGTCGATTGCTTGGGTACCTCTGTCCCATTCGTGTTTCTACCGTGAAGCAGTTGTGTTTGCATGGCTGTGTTTCGGTTTGAAGGGTGAGATATGGCGTGAATTTACAGGGTACAGAGGAATAACATCTGAGTCCTCAGGAATGGCAACGCATGGGGGGTATCATGGACGAAACAGTATATTCTGTTATGTCCATGGTACTGCTCATGTCTATAGGCGACGGTTACCACTGTCTATCAGGTGGGCCGTCAGCTTGTTTGCCATTTTAAGTTGTATAAAAAACTAGATCTATATAGCTTATGAATGGGCAAAGGATTGGTGGGAATATTGAAATGTTTAAACGCTACTATTATAATGGTATCTGTATTATTAATATAGACAATACTGAATCCTTACATTTCCCGGTTGGAAACATTAAAAAGCGACTATAAACATCAACGATTGTGAGTTCCGAATTTTAGTTCAATCGTAAAGCTGACTCGTAAAAAGCCAAATCGGCCACGTTTTATGCCCCATTGTTAGCGGGGACGTGCAACTTGCAGACAAATCTGTTGCTGGAAATGTAAATACCTATGTGGTTTTTTTATCTACAGAGAACATTTCCAACGATTCGTATTCACAAAGCGAAATCATTAGCCTCAATTTAATGGAAAGTTCTATCAGTGAAACTAAACGTTCTTCGAATTTTGAAAACAAATTTCGAATGTTCGAATTACTATTCTATTAATCATTAATTAAAAAATAAATAAAGATCAAACCAATTTCAGTTGTGACGAAATCAGTTATTTTGATGTAAAAACTAAAGTAATGAACCGATTTTGATAAAATTTGTAAGTATATTGTTTCAGTTAAAATTAAGAATTTTTCAAATCGATTTAGAGCTGACGGAGTTGTGAGGTAACAAACATTTTTTTTTTATAAAACTTAGAATGGCAAACAAGCTGACGGCCCACCTGATGGAAAGTGGTAACCGTCGACTATAGACATGAGCAGTACCATGGACATAACAGAGTATACTGTTTCGCCCATGATACCCCCCATGCGTTGCCATTCCTGAGGACTCAGGTGTTATTCCTCTGTACCCAGTAAATTCACGCCATATCCCACCCTTCAAACCGAAACACAGCCATGCAAACACAACTGCTTCACGGTTGAAACACGAATGGGACAGAGGTACCCAAGCAATCGACTTTTGTACAAAGTCTCTCTCATAAAAAAAATACACCGAATCGAGAACATCTTTCTTGAAATCGGTTAAAACACAACTTCCCAAGGAAAGATGCTTTTTTTTATTTTTATTACTGCACGGTTAGTAACCTGTATATGAAGGTAATAAAGTGACGTCCTAGATCGAGCCACCAGACCTAGTTACACGCCCGTTACATGGCTAATTCCAGTTACCATCCTAATACCATCAGCGAGGGCGCGGACGTGAATTCAGTTTTTACCGGCGGGTGGGTTAATGAAAAATATGAAATATTAAGGATGTTATACACCGGACGGTACGAAAGGAGAATTAAACTTAATATTTTATTGTACAATCATATTGCTATAGTTGCAGTTGCTATATACATTTTTTATAACACATTGTAAAAACGAGCTTGCCACTCACCTGATGGTAAGTGACCATCGCTGTCCATAAGCACCTAGGATACTGTAGGAATTTCGGGTGTGGCGTCGGCCTTTTAAAAATGATTTTTTATTATGAATCTTATACTAATTATAACAATTATTTTTTGTAATTGGTAAGGTTTTTACTCTCATGTTGGTCTCATAGTTTAACAAGAAATTAAGTTGTTTTTTTTTACAGAACAAAATACTATTTAGGATCTAGGATAGTCCCAAAGCTCGACTAAAAAACATGTAAATTAATACACGTATTCTTACAATTTAGATACTACTTGTTGCGAAGTTTAGTCTAGTACCTCTTCTATCAACTTTTCTTAAATATATTCCACGTACAGGCCAGTTATTATTTACAATTATTATATACAATTTTATTATATTAGTAAAATGTAATTCATGTAGACAAAACATCTCATAGCTCATTGCTATATCTAAAATCAGGATTTTTATTTTTTTGCGAAATAAAATGTACTTGTTTGTGTATTCATGCATTTTATATACATGTAAATTATAAATATTATAAATGTGTTGAAAATGAAGTTTGAAAGCTAAATAAATCGGCATCTATACATCAGACTCCTTTGGCATATGAGGCAAATGTATGAGGTCCTTTAGTACTAATTAAGTATTAATTACATCGATGCAAACGGGCGGTATACATGCTATATAATTATGGCAGTGTCGTCAATCAAGAGTTCGTGTTTCAATATTTTTATTTATACTAACAGAGTGATGAAATTTGTGTAGGAGAGTTATATATTAGTGTGACGATTTAAAATTTTTATATATTTTTATATATATAAACCCCATTTTTGTTCGTTCAGTGTCACATACACACAAAAATACTGTTGAATTAAGAATCTCCTCATTTTAAGGCAATTGAAAATCCAGTATCTATCCAAAGCTCAAATATATAATATTAAATATGTATATGAATATATACATATTTAATATACAGTATATACATATTTGTTTTATAGGACATAAAAAAACTCCATGTTGAATTAAGCAATCTTTAAACACTTGTCACCTGTGGGGGCCACCCTCATGTGCGATAATATTGTCCTGTGTCTATCATGTACCGTAATGAAAATATTAATGTTTTTTTTTTTATTTCAGGTAAGTCACAGAGACGAAGATAATAGATTTCCATTCTACGTAAGCAAATATATATTTTCATTAATACTTATTACTACATTAATATTATACAATTTATATTTTTTTTTATACAACTTAGAATGGCAAACAAGCTAACGGCCCACCTGATGGAAAGTGGTAACCGTCGCCTATAGACATGAGCAGTACCATGGACATAACAGAGTATACTGTTTCGCCCATGATACCCCCCATGCGTTGCCATTCCTGAGGACTCATATACTTTTAAATAGTTATCTTACACTATAAGGTATATATGTATGACCTCGAAGAAACCTTGACAATTACTCAATTTGCCCTCTTAGACTAGACGATAAAGTTATTTGTGTTTTAAATGAAAAAAATATTTAGGATAAAAATTATAAATGTGAAAGTGAGTTTATTTGTTTATTACTACAGTATTAGTCCTCCAGAATAGCAACGTATTAGGGATACTACAGGTATCACAGCATATTTAGATGTCCTTGATATTGTTCATATCTATAGGCGTCGGTTACCAATTCTATTAGGTTGGCAAACAAGGCGACTTGTTTGCCATTTTAAGTTACTTAAAAAAAAAACATATTTCACGTCATCATTTTCGCGGACTACTCATTTTAACATCTACTTTTATTAAAACTAATTGCTACATCTAATTACGTGAATTCATTTCAAATTAGATGGTTTTTTTTCTGTAATTGTAAAGTACCTATCTTATTATGACTAACGAAACGACTAGGCTCTTAAAGTAGAATTAATTTTCGAAATCTTATATACTTAATAAAAACAAGGTTTGTGATGATATATATTTATTTCTTAAGCACGTAATTAAAGGGATAAGATGGCATTTTGTACAAAAATAAATCGTATTCTAGCTACATAGATTCCATTTTATCTATTCTATTGTGATATTTCACATTATAACTAATTATCTTCCTATCGTGTCGCCCCCGGCATATAATGGTCCATCCTTCCTCTTGTGATACCCAGGGGAAACGAGTGTCGTAAGATGCGACTAAGGAAATTTTATGGTTGAGGCATGGGCAGCAGCGTCCCTTTTCAAACATTATCAGAGCCTGCGGTTACCATCCGCTTGCCAAGCGTGGCAACTACTAGCCAGATCCTCCAAAGGGGAGGTTTATGTTCAACTATGGATAGGTAATGGCTGATAAGAATGATGTTAAATCATCTTCCAAACATATCTGATGTCGACATAATTAAAGAATTACCCAACCGATTTTAAAAATTGTTTCACCTATATGAAGCTACATTATCAGCAAGTAACAAAAGCTATATAATATTTTCGAAAATTCTATTTACCCGTGCGAAGCCGAGGTGGATCGCTAGTCGAAAATAAAACACGAATAAGAAGCTAAATATTGGCAGCCCAACTACGAAACTTTGCTATCTCCAACCACTTACAAGAAATTACCGCGAAGTACACAGAATACAGGGAAGTAGGACCGGTAATTACTCATGGTTGGTACCTAATCGGAACTTAGTACTCGTACCGATAGTCGAAGTTCGCCGAGTTTACGAACAATCGATGCGAAATGCACCTTACACGAAGTTGTTAAGACATGAAAAGTGGGATGTAATTTAAAAAGTTGTACGTGCCTGGATATCGAAAACAGGGCTTTAGATTTGAAATTGCATATTATCAAACTTCGTGTAGAAACCGTCGGCATGGGTGCTTCTGTTCCACTGTTTCTTTCGTCAGTCTACTGTACTTGCATGATTGTGTTGTAGTTATGGCTTATATTGAAGTGAAATTTACAGTGATCGATGGTATAACACCTTAATCCTCAGGAATGGCAAGACAGTAAGGATACCATGTGTATCACAGGATAATGTGTGACGTCACAAACATTGGCCTGTACAACAGATAAACTAACAGTCATTTGCTATTCCAAATAGCATAAAAACAAAAACAATATTTTATTTATTATATTTTTTATTTTTGCAGTCGTTTAAAAGAAAAGGCTAAGACGGTCTCCAAAGAGTTAGGAGTGCTCAATAAGGTGAGACGATATTTCACGTCGGAACACCGCTTGCAATTGTGTAAAGCTCAAATCCGACCAAAAAGAATAATGTCCTCACCTACAGACTGGAACGCCACAGTACGAGTACCAACTTCTTCCATTAGAACGCATTCGGAGTCGGGCGACTCGAATTATTAATGATCAACACCTTACTATCCGACTCGACCCACTGAAACTGCGTAGAAATGTTGCATCTATATGCATCGTTAATTCAATATATAGTTCCATCCAAACCATCTGGATAAGTGGCAGTCCTCCAACGTGCACTTTTCAAATCACATTCTTCCACGCACAACCACGTTTTGGAATCCACTTCCAGCAGCAGTATTTTCGAACCGATATGATATCTTAACCTTCAAGAAAAGATGATAGGTATCTTTTTAAAAGGCCGGCAACATACCTGGAATTCCTCTGGTGTTGCATAGAATGCATGCTCATTTGCCCTCTGTGTTATAACAAAAATCATTTTAGTACCTGTATTTAAATATTATAATTAGCATATATTTTATTTAGTCGCACAATCCACTCATATATTGGATCCGCAATTTACTTCTTAACTATTTATACGGATTTCTCCTAAATTATATTGTACGGCTAACTATCTAAGGTCAAATGTAATAAGAAAAAGGTCAACTAATAAAATAGCCTATCAGTGTGATGTCACGTCACGTGACCATCCCAAAGTGCTGGCAGCACGATCAAATCTGACGGGATAATCTCCGTATTAAGGTATACGACCCTCATACTAGGTTTATGAGCGACAAGCTCCGGAAAGTAAATGCACCCAG
Source organism: Galleria mellonella (assembly GCF_026898425.1). NCBI lineage: Eukaryota > Metazoa > Arthropoda > Insecta > Lepidoptera > Pyralidae > Galleria > Galleria mellonella. Next base: position 1,467,556 of record NW_026442061.1, read on the forward strand.
GAATCCTAGTTTATGACGTATAGTGGAAACATCTTAGTCTAAGAAGTTTATGTATAGGATTAACATTCGTGCTACACTGTAACTAATAAAGTTGTTTAATAACTATCATAAGTCTACTGTATTCTAATTGTTTATTCAAAATATAATCACAGTCGTTAACATCCTTTTAAGCTAGTCTTCTACCGGTTAGACTTAACATTTGCACCAGAAAATCATAAGTCAAAAAACGACAATAAATTTTATCGTTTTTTATATAAATTGCGGGTGTAAGTTGTTAATATTATCATCGTTATATGAGCCGTTAACTGTCCGCCGTTAAATATAGACCTCCCTCATAAACTACATACCTCCACATGGTCCCCCGTGGAAACCATCGTGCTGAATTCCTGGTATAATTGATCTGGCTAACTGATCTGCCCTTTCATCTCACATATTATTCCTCACTGGTGTCTCGCCTGCGTAACATATACCGTTAGCGCACGTAGGGTTACCATTCCATTATTTCCATTATCATCCATTGAAAAAAATTCTCTTAAAATAGAAAGCCCCAAGAAAATTAGATAGATTCGCTTTTTCGAAGTCTTTTCTCTGACCTATGGCTTCTGGCCTACCAAAAAATTCTTTTGCCCTACCTTAAACATGGGTCCTAGCTACGGCCCTGAAAAAAGTTCTCTGATATATATTTTTATTATCGAATATATAAAATCATATATGACTGAAGATATAGTCAACATCCGACTACATCCGTAAAGCAGTTGTGTTTCGGTTTGAGGAGTGGGATATGGCGTGAATTTACTGGGTACGGAGGAATAACACCTGAGTCCTCAGGAATGGCAACGCATGGGGGGTATCATGGGCGAAACAGTATGTTATGTCCATAGTACTACTCATATCTATAGGCGACGGTTACCACTTTTCATCAAGTGGGCCGTCAGCTTGTTTGCCATTCCAAGTTGTATAAAAAAAACATGCGTGTTGTACGATTTTAAGATCAAGCGTTGCTGTAATCGCTCCATGTGTGGAACCTCTAAAGTCGATAAATAAATAACCATCTAAAAAAAATATCTACTTCTGAACATTACTGCGATGTAGCCTTGCGAACTGTGACCGATACCTAGACATCGTTAACTCAGTAATAGGGTCTCGTTAGTGGACTCTAGGCACTAAACTCTAAAAATAACCGACCCACGTTTCTGTTTCGTCTATCCAATTTCAGCAGAGTAACCTTTATACGTGTAGAAACACATAGTAAGTCTTGCAAACTGCAAATGTTTTTTCTCTTTCCCATATACTTAGATGGAAAGTTAGGGGTGTACAAACTTTTCTTAACTTTGACAACTTTGGGACATCTCGAGGAAGATAAGGTATTTGAAAAAATGTCAATTTGCCATAATATTTACAAGGATGTATCACTTTTGGACGCTGTTACACGCAACTGACGGAATGATTATGTTATGATTTAGACTTTTCTCCGCAAATGAAAAAGGTGACTTCCAAAGCGGTTGGATTAATATTGCATTTTTTTAAATGCAACAATGAATATTAAGATGGACAGGGTCGTAGGGATCCCTATAATATAATTAAACACATTAGAATAGGTCACCCCTTCCTTTCCCGTGGGTGTCGTAAGAGGCGACTAAGCCGACTAAGGGAGGGCGAGAGATGGGCAGCAGCGCCCCTCTTAATACATCTCCAAAGTCTAACTGCGGTTGCCAATCCGCCTGCCAAGCGTGGCAACTACTGGCGAAACTCCCCAAGGCTTATGCTCATAAACGATTCTGTTAATGTTAATGTCTGGTTAAATATGAGCATAAACGATTCTGAATTAGCGAAAATAGAAAATTCAGTCGAATTGATCTTATAAAGACAATATTACGTGTGATATTTTCAAAACAGTTTGACATGATAATAATGAGAGGGTGCTTGATAGAGGTTTCTATTAATAAATAACTTTTATAGCACCAAACACTAAACGTGTCACCACTAAGGTACTCAACCTTAGTCGTCACATGTTTAGTTTTCCTCTATAATAATTTTATAAATTATAATAATTTAAAAAAATATGTTTTATTTGTAACGAATAAACTCAAAAAATATATAACTGATTTTAAAAAATCTTTCACATTTAGAACATTATCAACGAGTAATATACGATACGAGGTCTGTCCGGAAAGTTCGTATAAAAGTGTTCTGGAATGCGAGAAAGAGGAGTGGGGAGGCCAGGTAAGCGCAGGACCCCTTCCTTATGTCCCTAACAATGCTTCAGTTCTGGTCTGACCGCCGTGTGGTGCGAACTGGCTTGTCACGCCATCTGTGAAGTTACCTCTTAACGAAACCCCGTCGGCATGGAGCCCGCTTCCGTTGAAGAGCAGCGCGTCGTAATCAAGTTTCTCTCGAAACTCGGCAAGAATGGCCGTGAAATTTTTGCCGATCTCAGAACAGTTTATGGGGATGATGCTGTGAAGGAACCAACCGTCCACAAGTGGCTAAAAAGATTCAGAGAGGGCCGAGAAAGCGTTCAAGATGACCCACGTTCAGGACGTTCAGGACTCCAGGCCAGACAGTTGATGGAAAATTCTACGTCGATGTGCTCAGACGCCTCAAAGCTCGTGTGGCACGAGTTCGTCCAGAATTGGCGCGAGAGGGGCGTTGGATTCTTCACCACGACAATGCCCCTGCCCACACCTCTCTTGTTGTCCGTGAGTTTTTGAGTAAAAATTCCATTACGGTGACCGAACACCCCCCCCCTTTCGCCGGATTTGGCCCCGTGTGACTTCTTCTTGTTCCCAAAAACCAAATTGGTACTTCGGGGGCGGCATTTGGGGGACATAAATGAGATAAAAAAAGCTACGACGGGGCAGCTGAGAAACCTACAACCAGAGGACTTTCAAGGAGCCTTCTCACAGTGGAAACGGCGTTGGCACAAGTGCATTATGTCACAGGGGGAGTACTTTGAAGGGGATAAAATTGATTTACCTGAATAATTGTAAAATAAAATTTTTAAAAAACTTTTATACGTACTTTCCGGACAAACCTCGTATATCATTTTTTGAAGTTCAAAAAAGAGAATTTTTGTTTTCTCAAACCAATTCGTTGGTTTTTTTTTTAAATTTTGCTACCCCATAACTTTGTCATTTATAAACCAATTTGAAAAATTCCATTTTAATCTAAAAGGATATACTTTGAGATTAGTCGTATAGAAATTAGATCAACATTGATTTATTAGTTTAATTTTTATTTCGATAACTGGTTTTGCTATGCTAAAGTCAATGTTTTTTGTGGGACAAAATCTTAAATTATACTCTATACTAATATTATAAAGACGAAAGATTTTATTATTTGTTTGTAATGGATATAAAAAAAATACTTAACCTGTTTGAAAAATTCTATCATCTTTAGGAAGCTACATTGTCAGTGAGTAACGTGGGATATATTTTGTTTTCAAAAAACCGTGTGAAGCAAGGCCATATAAGTGGTTATAAATGAAGACACTTGAGCCGTCTATCTCTGTCTACGTATATAGTGTGGTCGCACACAAACTTGACGTAATTCCGTATTACAGTGAAGAATAGCTATTGACAAAGACCGTAACCCCCTACTACACAGTCCACATAAACCTCATGGGGCCTTACAAAATTTACAAGACATTTATCGTTAACTCACATCCAGCACGGTCTTCCTTACCGCACTGTCCTGCGCACGGAGTTACAACAAAAGGTCGTTTTCTATTAAATCTAAATCAACTAGTGTTCTCAGGTATTCAAGCGGCGGGTAGAGCGGAGAGAATTTATGTGCAGTATAGTCCCTTTTTTGATGAAATGTAAATTTGTTTGTGCTAGGCACGGTTCACTTCCATTTATTATTTTGCGACGGCTCCTTAATGGAGTTTTGTATTACTCCTTTAATGTTTGGATGTTGAAATACATCCTAATTAGGCACGGGTTTATAAAGGCTGCGCAGTGTAAATGAATGGAAAGTAAAACCACTCGTGTCTAATATGTCTAATGATATTTATATACAAAAGGACATAAGATAAGTCTTTTTTTTTTTAATGGGTGATAATGAAATGGTAACCCCGCCTGCGCTATCGGTATACGCTGGCGGGACACCAGTGGGAGATGATAAGTGAGGATGAAAGCAGGTCAGTTAGCCCAACGTGAAGAATTTCACGAGAAATAACTAAGATGGTTTCTAGGGGATCCGCGTGAAGTTCGACCTGATATAGTACATTGCTAGTAATGGAGCTGTTAGACCCCATTTCTAACAATCCTTTTTTCCCCCAAGACGAAGAAGTCAGGTAATTTGTGTCTCTTTTTTTTATATGCAACTTAGAATGACAAACAAGCCCATCTGATTGAAAGCGGTAACCTTCGCTTATAGACATGAAGAATACTACGGGGACCTAACATTGAGGAGCTCAGCGGAATGCATGCTGGGTGTTATATTGATGGAGTAAGCGTCAATAACATAAGCTATGCCGACGACATGGTACTGCTGAGCCCCTCAATTGGAGCTTTAAGAAAAATGCTAGCTGTGTGTGAAGCATACGCGAAAAAGCATGGTCTGGTATATAATTCTAGCAAAAGTGTAATTATGACATTTGTATCTGGACATAAAAAACCGAAGTATGTGCCTCCTATATCACTTAATGGAAATATACTTGACGTGGTAACTGATTTTAAATATCTCGGTCACGTTATTGCAAATACTTTAAAAGATGACCTGGATATAGAACGAGAAAGAAGAGCATTGGCAGTTAGAAGTAACATGTTGGCCCGCAGGTTTACTAGATGTACAAAACAAGTAAAAATAACCCTGTTTAAAGCTTTTTGTCAGGTGTTCTACACAAGTAGCTTGTGGGTCAACTATAGTCAAAAAACTTACAATGCTCTTCGAGTCCAATATAATAATGTCTTCAGGGCACTGTTGGGGCTACCTAGTCACTGTAGTGCGTCACACATGTTTGCACGGAAGCGTACAGATGATTTTTACGCAATACGACGCAAACGAATTGTTTCGCTGTTGGGTAGGGTGCGTGTTAGCTCAAACAGTGTCCTGAAGACAATTGCTGATAAAATGGACTGTCCCATAATAAAATATTGGGTGGGACAGGTTATCAATGTAAGAGCGTTATCACCGCTTATTTACTAACATAGGTTAAGTCAATTTGTAACTAACAAAATGGGCCTTATGTAGTCTAATTAAATAAATATTATTATTATTATAACAGATTATGTGGCAGTCATGATACCCCAGACATCGCAGAATACGCCGTGATATCAATGTGATGCGTTACCATTCCTAAGAACTATGGTATTATACCCATGAACCCTGTATTTTCATTGCGACTTCCAACACTTCAAACTGAAACATAGCCATAGCCATACGAACACAACTGCTTCGCGGCAAAAACACTAATGGAATAGAGGGACTCAAACAAACGAATTTTGTACAGTTTTCCCTCTGATTCTACTTGTGTTTCTGCAGTAAAGTAGCTGTTCTTACAAGGCTGTGTTTTGTTTTGAAGGAAGAAGTATGATACGGATTTACACGTTACGGAAGCATGTCCTATGCTATATTCTCAGAAATGGCAATGCATAACATGGAAATAACAGTGTATTCTAACTATGATGCTGTTCACAATATATATATATATATAGTGAATTATACAAGAATAGTTTTCGTTTCCTTGCAATTTATCCGTTTTATTTTATTAAATCGATTTTAATAACTGCCTTTCCAATCCTTTACTAACTCCTGTCATTTTCATAATAATTTTGTCACGCAGAATTTAAGTCCTATTTTTTGGTCTAACAAAATTATTCTTGTATATACTGTTTTCAACAGTAAAACGCAAATGATATTTAGCGATAGAAATATGAATCTCAAATACCCATATTTTCTATTTTTAATTATTTCGTTTAAAAACTGGCATTATAGTATTGTGCAAAATATTATTGTATAATATTAACATATATAATGAATTGGAGTATTCCTTTAATTTGAATGTACTCTATGTATTGTAATCTGTTTTATGATCCTTATCCCTCCTATATATTGCATGCTTACCATTATCATAATTGAATCCATTACCCCTAAGTAGCCTTGATAATATTGCTTTTAGCAATTCTTGCCTTATTCTAATACATTATACTGTTTATAAATAATATTGTTCGTGTTCATTTGATATTGTTTGTTCTATTATTATTAAACTAGCTATCTCCCGCGGCTTCTCCCCTATGAATCTATATGTAAAGTATCTATGTGCTGAATTAGGATATAACCTGCCAGTATGGGTGAAAGGGGTTGTTAGTAATTGGGTTATAATAGTTCCATTGCTAGCAATATCAGATATAGGTAATAGGTCGACATCCACTCGGTATCCCCTAGAAACCATCGTGGTTGATTTTTGTCGTATTCGTCACGCCAACTTGCCTGCTTTCTTTCTCATTCTTATCATCTCTCACTGGTGCCCAGCTAGCGCATACTGATAGCGCAAGCGAGAACGCGATTCGATGTTCACTGATTAAAAAAACCTACCCGTGTATCAAATTTCATTTAAATCCATTCTGTAGTTTTTGCGTGAAAGAATAACAAACATTCATCCATTCATCGTTACAAACTTTTGCATTTATTATATTAATGGGATAAAATAATTACTACTCATTACGCAGTGCCATCTAGACTTAAACTAAACAGAGTCACAGTATAAGTAATAATTCTACTTCATCGTAGCAAAGATTGTACTATGGGTACTAGGTAAAGTATAAGTAAATAAATATACTTTTTTTTTTTTATAAATACATTATAAATACCCAGTCATATAAATAAACAGAGTTATGAAATTTTTATCGAAATTTCGGGGTCGAACAAAACACAAGTTTGATATTAAAAATTACATAATATATACCGTTTAAAAATATTAAAAATGTTAATGTAATCGCTCCTTTGGACTTTTATGATAGAATTTATGACCAACGAAATATTAAGCTTCATTTACTGAGGCGATTTCGATATGAACAAAAACACTTAATTAAGTCCGAAAATTCGGATTTTCTTTTCTGAGATAGACCTCCAGAAATACTCATGAATTCAATGATTCGTATTATACGGGAATGTACCTTTAAAATTTACGCGTTACATTATCTATTAATATTCATTTAGTAACGCTAGAATCGACGCCAATTTACAATTTGCAAAATATCGAGCAAATTCCAGCTAAATTATTATATTATACCGTGGTAATCACGTTATTTCCTTTTATATATTTTAAAGCATAAATCTATCAAAGAATAGTAACTATTTTTAATTGATGAAAATAAAAATGTTGCCTCTCAACCATGAAGGATGGTAGATAAATGGCCCATCGTAGTAATTCATCACAAATTAACAACGATAGTTTTAAGAATGTATCGCAACAGCTATATATCATCATAGTCGTAGAATACTGACGGATCTTTATATGTAATCTTTGTCAGATCTGTCAGTATTCTACGACTATGACGATATATCCAAATCGTCTGATCTGAAGTTTTCACAAGGCTACAATTAAATAATTTTATTGTTCAAATTTCGTAAGCACAATAAAGCTCGACTAGCTTCGGGATCAATTCGTGATCCTTACTCATGAGCAGCTGTGACGCGAGCGCGAGCCTGATTGCGCGCCTCGGCCCACTGGAACTAGTCGAGTTTTCTCGATCCAATTACACGTAAGTTAAACCGGTAGTTACGATAGCACAATTATATAATCATTAGTAAACTCATAAAATGTTATTAACACATATTTATACGGTTATTTTTTAATAAAGCAAATACCTGTTTATATGTACTATTATTAACACGTCTGCACCAATTTCTATCAAAGAAAAGCTACACAATATTATACAAAAAAAGAAAATATCTATTCAGCTAAAAAGCAGCCCGTACTCAAACTGATTGATGCGTTCAAAGGGTACAACCGAATACATATTTGCAAACATTCTACAGCCTCAAACACACCCTTATTAATATAATATTATAAATGTGAAAGTTTGTTTGTTTGTTTCTTAACGACTTTACCAGTTGTCATGACATTTGGTATTCACGTAGTGTTTGGGATGTAAAAGGATACATGCCGCTTTTTAACCCGGTCACGAAGACAAATTTTTACATATATTTCAGGGGAAAGGTAAGTCGTGTCCATTCCAGAATCGTCTGATGCTCACCTCAGAATGTGAAGGAGCTTTTAACTATGCGAAAAAGCATCTAAAAGTACATATGCACCTTTATTTAATAGGACAGCCCCCTCAAGAAAAATAATATTAAATACGCTACTTCATAAATTGTTTGTTGTGAGTTTTTATAATATGTTTAAAGTTGAGAAATGAAGTTATCTAAAATAAATATATCGTTTCCTGTGTTCTTAAAAGACTTTTCATGTTTCAGAAAATACAACTACATGCAATTCATACATCTTCCGTTTTGCAAGACTATTTGTATTTCGTTTGATCGATCTGTCTGCACGTACATACTGTCTATGAATATCGGTGAAATCAATGTTGCCAAGGGTTCGGAAGTTTACGAATACCTGAAATAACTCTCGGCTACTTACGAACATGTCGAATATGATGATGTTCATAATTAGGTTAGCAACAAGTTTATTTAAAAACATTTTTAAAATTAACCTTTTATATTAAAACCCACTATCGTGTGGATGCAGCCATTTTAAAATAATATCATTTAGTTCATCATTACAAAGGACTTACAAAATATGCACCACCATCCGCCATCTTGTGGCGGCGGCCATTTTGAAAATATTACGATGCTGAATATCGCATATTGTATTATCATCAGAATTAAAGGTACATACTAAATTTCAGCTAAATTGATGTCAAAACGTGGTTCTAATTCAGCTTGCAAAATATGACTCAAACTAAGATACATTCCAAGTTAAAAACTTGTAAAATCTGAATGCTGATAGGCAGGGCCTTGAAATGTATTTATAGGCATTTCACACCATAGTATGAATTGCCTAATCGATCTCGTTGATGATCGTGACTTGCAATGTTTAGTTTATCTATTTTGGATTATGCGACATCTTGCTGAATTTTTTTTTCAACCGATACGGGGTTTATTAATAAGTCGGTTGGTACTTTAATTTTATCATTATTAAAGTCAGTTTTTAATGGAGAAAATCTCATTGTTGTATTCTATTTTAATGTAATTTATTGAAAAGATTAATAAAAAGCTGGATACTTCTCTAAGAGATTATTCTATTAATAGAAATGTGGATTTGATTAATTTAAATTCGATTTCTTCCATCAAGCCCGTTATATTCAATCCCAGCAATAACAAATACCTTGCAAGTCATACACACGCTGTGAAAGTTTTCAACTATTCGATAACATTATTCCGAGTGATTGCCGGGTCTTGGAGAATTTCTTTGGCCTGTGGTTTGATTGATGCAGGTCCGCGAACCCATTCCGAGCAAAAAGGTCCATATTTACATATTAACATACAACGCGGTCCCAATATAAAGGGTCCAATTATGTGAGCGATTTATTTTAAGCTTTCTCGGGATCATTATTACGTTCTGTTGATAATCCGTCATGGAAATTTGATAATTCGCCTTAATTGTGTTAGGCCGCTGTGGTGAAACTAGAGATGTGAATTTATAATGTATGTATGTGAATAGATACTTGTTTTTACTTGTGTCGGTGAATTCGTTCCTTGCCCATTTCGTAACAATGTAATGTGATTACTTGATACCGCTATCTGGGGCATATTGTTTGCGGAAATATTATTCTTTAATGAACAATTTTATAAATGAATAACATATATATATATATATATATATATATATATATATATATATATATATATATATATATATATTATGATGCCCATTCTATACTGTGTTGTCCCGGCATAGCATGGATCACCACTTCCTTTGTTGACTGAGGAAACTTAATGAACGAGAGTTAAGCAGCAGCGTCTCTCTTAAAAAATCACCAAAATTTAAACTGCTGTTACCAATTCGCCTGCCAAGCGTGGCAACTACAGGCAAATCTCCCCAATGATAAAAGGAACGGCCCCGTTCCTTATGACAGTTTTTGAGGAATGTTCAGCAGTGGATACAACAGCTGATATAATGATGATGATTATAAATGTAAAAGGGAATTTGTTCCTTCGTTAGGAAATTTAATAAAGTTAAATTATTTGTGATGGAGGAAATTAGGATACTTTGTATCCCGGCCAATCAATATATCCCGGTTTCGCTGACGAATAAGTGATGAATTCGAATCGTCTGATATTATTTGATATCGCTTTCTTGTTCTTTGTACACTCGTCACGTGCCTAAAACCTACAACGGCAGATTTAATGGGTTTATATGCATGGGATAACGTGACTTATGAAAACGTGATAATTTTTTATTACTTTTTTTTTATTATATTTCATAACGGAAAGTTTATAAAAAAAATATTGTGAGTGTAAAATAAATACTCTTTGTTATCAATTCTAAATAATATCTGTAACTAATTATCTACCAGAGGGAGACTTTGAACAAAAGTCGATTGCTTGGGTACCTCTGTCCCATTCGTGTTTCTACCGTAAAGCAGTTGTGTTTGCATGACTGTGTTTCGGTTTGAGGGTGGGATATGACGTGAATTTACAGGGTACAGAGGAATAACATCTGAGTCCTCAGGAATGGCGACGCATGGGGGGGTATCATGGGCGAAACAGTATTCTCTGTTATGTCCATGGTACTGATAATGTCTCTAGGCGACGGTTACCACTCTCCATCAGGTGGACTGTTAGCTTGTTTGCCATTCTAAGTTGTATAAAAAAATTAAATAATAAGCAACTTTATATTAGCTGTTTGAAGCTAGTCAAACTGACATCGTTTAAGTCCTATTTTTAGACTTTCTGCACCATCCAATTATGGTATAGTTATACAAAGAGACCCTATAACTTCTTGTGCAATACAATAACGCATTCCGAGCGGTGCTCAACTTACTATGGCTATGTAATGCGTTTGGCATGTTCGCAGAGAACAGGGTTAATGATTTCTTAGCTATTTTACCTAAATGTAAAGCAAAATTCCATGAAAGATTAATAGAAATAAGTTTCCTATTGTTAAGAGAGTATACCTCACTGCTTACCTGATGACGAATGAATTTATAATAAAATTATTTTAATTGGTATTTTATTAATTAATGCTTGTATAATATAAAAATGTAAAAATTGTACTTAATTAAAATTGAATTATTGTCATAATGACTGTAAGCTATTTTTTTATGCAACTTAGAATGGCAAACAAGCTGACAGACCACCTGATGGAAAGTGGTAACCGTCGCCTATAGACATGAGCAGTACCATGGACATAAGGAGTATACTGTTTCGCCCATGATACCCCATGATATGATAACTATGGGTATGTTTCTGAAATAAGGGATAATTCCTGGAATAATAATTTATCAGAGGGAGACTCTTTTGTACAGACTCTGAACAAAAGTCGTATGCATGGCTATCTCTGTCCCATTCGTGTATCAATCGTGAAGCAGTTGTGTTTGCATGGCTGTGTTTCGGTTTGAAGGGTGGGATATGGCGTAAATTTACTGGGTACAGAGGAATAACACCTAAGTCCTCAGGAATGGCAACGCATGGGAGGTATCATGGGCGAAACAGTATATACTCTGTTATGTCCATGGTACTGTTTGTGTCTATAGGCGACGGTTACCACTTCACATCAGGTGGGCCGTCAGCTTATTTGCCATTCTAAGTTGTATAAATAAAAATAATAATAAACAATAAAGAGATTTATTATTAATATGCATATAGTTATTATAAACAGTCTGTACAATGCTACATTTTGATGGAGAGGACCAATTTGATAATTCTCTAATACATATGTATGTTTTAATGAAATACCTACTTAAATTTATATTTACATTACCAGCATTGCGGTCTTTGCCTTCTGAAAAATTGTTTACTTACTTTTTTTAATCAAAGCTTGCGAAATGCAAAACAGTCAACCCTGTATATATATACTCGTACACGTCGTAAACTTTATCTGGCAACAATTCGGAAGTGGACCGCGACGCACCGCTGGCCAAACATCATGAATCAAACGCGTCCGGCGCCGGACGGGCACCGGACGGCCGCCGAACGCCGGACATTCGACCGTACGAGACAACTTATTTCTGGATACATTGCGACTCTTATCCGCGTTTTATCATAATACTCGATGCGATTTCAGATCCAAATATTTGGATCTATAATCATTTTGATCTTAAATTATTTGATTTTAATTGATACCAATATTTTTTTTTAATGGGTGAAAATGGTATGGTAACCCCACCTGCGCTAACGGGATACGCTGGCGGAGCACCAGTGAAGGGTGATAGATTAGAATGAAAACAGGCCAGTTAGCCCATCATGATGAATTCATCAAGAATTAACCATGATAATTTCCAGAGGAAACCGCGAGGAGGTCGACCTGGTTAGGTATATTGCTAGCAATGGGATTCTCAGTCTCTATTACTAACAATCCCTTTCCCCCTTGATACCAATATTAGTTTGTATAGATTATACAAGTGATTAGTTTTTACTGACGTAACTGAGGGGGAGGGGGGAGTTTAATAATGGAAACTAATAGTTCCCTTGCTAGCAACATCCCTAACAGGTCGACCTCCACGTTTTCTTTCCTATTCACCATCGTGGTTATTTCCTGGTAAATTTGTCACGATAGCCTGACCCGGTTTAATCCTTATCTATTATCACTCGCTTGTGCCCCACCAGCGTATATCGTTATCGCATACGAGGATACCGTTTCATTTTCAACATTAATAACTAGTATTTATTTGTAACTTTATCTGGGTAACTGAGATGTTTTGACTGGTTTGATCGCCCGGGAAACTTAAGTTCTTTTATTCAAAATACTGTGTATGACAAATTTCATCATAACTAGTTCAGATTGATATCTACAGAAACAATTATAATATTACTAAAGATTATCAACAAACTATCATATATCATATTATGGGGTATCATGGGCGAAACAGTATACTCTGTTATGTCCATGGTATTACTGCTCATGTCTATAGGCGACGGTTACCACTTTCTATCAGGTGGGCCGTCAGCTTGTTTGCCATTCTAAGTTGCATTAAAAAAAAGACTAGTTACTTTCCGCGGCTACGCCTGCGTAAAACCTATTCAACTCCCAACAAAAATCGTGTAGTTTTATCTTGAAGCTTATTGTCACCTTTGATAGGATCATTAATTAAAAGTCATCTTAATTAATGTTTTAATTGAAATCTGTCTACTTCATAAAGCTTTTGTCCTTCATAAGTATGTATGTACCTACCTTCCATTACGTTACAAATTTACACGATCGTGCCCACTCTGTATAATTTTCATGACAAAGTTTTTTATTCATTCTACAAAATAAATTATCGCCAGACCATTTTTCGTCGAAGCACAATGGTAGGTGCATTAACTTTACCGTTTGATGTGTTTTTAATCCATTCCTAATTGGTAAATTACTCTACAAACAACGAAGCGTGAATTGAGACCGTGTCAATAGTGCTGATAATGTAATTTGTACTTAATAATGAGCATTGTTAGATTGCTTTTTAATTGAATATGTTGAAAGATTTTTTTGAGAGATAGTAAAAGACATTTTGTTATAAATAAAATAATTATTCTAGACATGAGCAAATCGAACGTAATTGTAACTTAAGATGAAAACAAAAGAAGAATCGTATACAAATATTTAAAAACAAGACTACATTTTTAGTCTAATTTTTAAATTAAACGAATTTTATGCAATAGAGAAAACATGATCTCGTGACGTCCCAGTATAGAATAGGCCACCTCTTTTTTTCCCGTGGGTGTCGTAAGAGGCGACTAAAGATGGGCATGGGATGAGCAGTAGCTTTCATCTTAAAACATCTCCAAAGCCTAACTACGGTTTCCAAACCGCCTGCCAAGCGTAACAACTACTAAAAAAACCCCCCTAAGTGGAAGCTTGTGTTCAGGAATGCACAGATAAAGGCTGATATAATAAAAGAAAACATGTACTCTTAATTGGTAGATTCGGAAACATAACACCTTATTTCTCAGTAATAATAACTCGTGATGGATATCATAGACACCACAATGTTCTACACTACTCATATTTATACCGATTGACACTTACCATCAAGTGGCTGTCAACTAGTTTGCTTTTCTACATCGTATAAAAATATTTTTTAAAAATATCAACCATCAGGTATCATCGTAAATTATGTTTACCTACTGCTGTGTAACGTCACAAAGGTTTGTGGCACGATAGATGGCGTCAGACGTCAGCCATAATGACATTAGGAAAAGTACTGAATATTTCACAAGTTTCTTTATAATTAAATTAGTATACCATAAAAACCCTTACTTCAATTGTGACCAAAACCGTTTTAATTTAAAAAGTAAACTAGTAAACCGATTTTGATAAAATTTCTATGGAGCCAATATGTAAGTATATACTTTCAGATAAAAGAATTTTCCAAATAAGTTTACGATTGACTGAGTTATAAAGCAACAAACATAAAAACTACATCCAAATTAAGAACCTTTTTTTGAAATCGGTTGAAAAGACGGTAACGGTAGTAAAAACTTCGCGTTCGTTTATTTTTTTTTACGACTCGAACCAAACAGCTCGAATACGAGTGGGAGAGATTCGATAGCCACTTAATTTAATATTAAATTAAAAGTAACAATTCTGTTTTTACACAAACAAAACGGCGAAATGTTCTGAAACGTAAATTGAATTAACATTTTATACAGCTCTTTCTGTCGTCTGCCACCACGAGAATAAATTATTAAATCCGCCCGCGTTATCTTGCTTGGTGTGGTTAAGTAAATTTTACATCGCACGACCTTTGCTTTAACCTACCCTAATTTGATTGTTTGTTTGTTGCCTCCTGCCATCTTAATAAAACGATCAATCGTCATTGTCATTAAGTTTGCCATACTCATAATATCTGGATGATTACTGATGACATATGAAAGACGACTTTATACAACTAAGATGCGAATGTTGAAATGCTTATGTGGTGTGACAAAAGTGGATAATATCAAGAATGAATATATAAGAGGAAGTTTGAAAGTAGTGCCAGTAATGGAGAAGATGAGAAGTCGTTCATCGTGGTATGGACATATGATGCGTAGGGAAGACAAGAATGTAGTAAGAAAAGTATTACGTATGAATATAGCTGGTTAAGACCGACAGGGGAATACCCTAAAAGAGGGAGACTTTGTACAAAAGTCGATTGCTTGGATACCTCTGTCCCATTCGTGTTTCTACCGTAAAGCAGTTGTATTTGCATGGCTGTGTTTCGGTTTGAAGGGTGGGATTTACAGGGAACAGAGGAATAACACCTGAGTCGCATCAGGAATGACAACGCATGGGGGGGGGGGGGGTATCATGGGCGAAACAGTATACTCTGTTATGTCCATGGTACTGCTCATGTCTATAGGCGACGGTTACCACTTTCCATCAGATGGGCCGTCAGCTTGTTTGCCATTCTGAATCCTATAAAAAAAAAGATGGATGGAATGTGTTAAAGATAATTTGGCCAGCAAGGAAGTGACTAGTGAAATAACTGTAAATCCAAATGAATGAAAGAAGCCTACCTCAAATAGATATGGAAAAGGGAAGGAAAAAGAAGAGAGTTTTATCCCGGTCTATTAATATATTCCTGTCATGTAATTGAAGTGATTGAAGTTGCAAGTACAGTTAATATATATGCAGGTTGAAATTGAAGTTGTTGGCATCCGTTGAAGAGAGTGTACCAGGGAAACTCTACATTTTCACAAAAGAAACGATCTAACACTAACTTTTCTAACTCCCATATAACATGGCGGGTTCAGTTCAGCGGCTGCAGAACATAGCCCCCCTACCCTTTGGAAATTTTTGCTTGTAGTTGCCACCCCTGGCAGGCGGGTTGGCAACCACAGTTAGGCTTAAATGATGTTTTAAAAGGATCGTTTAATTGCCCATCTCTCTCTCGACCATAAAATTTCCTTAGTCATAAATATATTATCTTAAAATAGTAATATATACAATTAATTACAATTTAAATAATGCTTCTAACACTCAAACAAATAAAATAGATCTACAAATTACTACAAAACAAATGAACACAACATATATATAACATTGTGCGTTATATTCCATAAGCGACACACTTGACTCCACAGAGTTCCTAAACCAAAAACCTTATCTTACCTTCAAAGAACTAAAAGTAGATAATTTGTATAGCATGAACATCTATAAAGTAAGCGAGATTGAAGTTTTCTATTCTAGAAGACAAAGATCGTACCGATGCAACCATTGGAAGCGGTTATTAAGCAAAGGTTCGGCAAGTGATGTTTCTGACTAGAGAAAAATGGGAAAGTGAGGGTGAAGTCAAATTAATTTGCGTTCCAAATACAAAAATTTGAATACATTTGAATTAGAATTCTGTATTTCCAGGGCTATTTTGTTACGCTTATTTATATATTATTGTAAAATATATATTTAAATTTATTGTCATCTGTATAATAAATGTTGTCTGCTCTGTAAACAAATCTAATATTTTCTCTTGTATGTTTATTCAGTAATTCATATTTTATTTCGTCTTCTTTACAATTTTTTTTTTTATTTTTTTATCTTGTTTTATAAAGATATTGATTTAACAATATTTCATTGACGTGGATTCAAATAGATGGCGCAACTACTTCGTATATAATAATAATTTAATAATTAAACCAAAAAATTAAACGAAACTGTACATAAATAGTTGACCGAATTGTAGTTGAATTTAAAATGGAATTTCCTACTTTTAAATAATATTTAAACCATGGTTTTAAAAAATTAACAAAAGTACAGTGGTAACTGTTTACCATCACACGGCCTGTGTGATTGTTTACCATCTTTGTTTTATTCTCTTAAAAATAAAATAGAAGATACATGAAAAAGAAAAAAGGAACAAAGAGTTTGCAAAAGGTTTAGTGCGAATTTGTTTACTAACAATAGCTTTTGAATAATCAACGTAAGTATATAATTTAATAGTGACACGCATTTCGTTTAAATCATACTTTTTGCTTCGTCTATTTTTGCTATGTCCGTGTAATATTTATAATGATTATTGTTTTTATTTATTCCATGTCCAGATAAACCCTAATAATTAATTATGTAGAACAAAAAATGCGCGGTGGTAATTACTAGGGTACGGAGCAGGTGCGCGCTGACTCCGGCTAATGAGCTCATAAATTGAGCGCAGGGTTTAGAAGACCCCGCCGCGACATTTGAAGGTTAGATTTCATATAATATTAATGACGATTGCGACGCACTCGCGAAGAGATTTGATACACACTGAGATGTAACCTTTAGAAGCGACACGTGGTTCTGTTTTAACCTTTTTAGGCGACTTCTAAAAGAAGGAAGAAAAAAGGTGGTCAATGAAAGGGCAAGGAAAGAAAGTCTGTAATTTCTTTAAGTATATATAACGTGTTTACCTAAATAATTCTGAATAAATTTTCAAGAATCCAATTCTTAACTTAATTTTAACGACATTACGACACATGTTGATTTTTAATTACTAAATCACTAATTCTTTATTACTGCGTTACTAAATTCCTAACTTACTAATTCATTACTAGATTTGAATTTTAAGTGGTTGTCCATGTAAGTCTGTAATGTAACGACGTAGCTCCTAAATTGTTTAACCGATTTTAATGGTCTTTTCTGCTGTACTTAGATAACTGTATTTGTTGAAAAGAACCCCAATGTCATAAGATCTTAAAACGCATGTACATATATATTTTTTATAAATTTTCTACATATTTTAACTTTTATGTTCTTTTTTTGTATGTTTTGATTGTTATATTTTTATATGTTATCCGAGCACGTTGTAATACAATTGTACCTCTATGGGTTAAGTACCTGATAATTATTATTATTATATGCTAGGTTTTGTTGATTAGTATGTACCTCCGTATATCTATGTAATAATAATAAAAACTATGTCGTGATGGAGCTTTTAAATTTTTAATTAAACTTTCCAACTAATATTAAACAAGAACGCACGTAGCAAAAATGACGGCAGTTTATTAAAGAAATCTCAAAGCGGCTGAGGCGCAAACAACCTGAATGAATTAGTAGGGGGCGCTTCACAGACAATGGCGTTGTACGTATGCAGTGTTGCCAGATTGGGTATTTTTGTTTTTCGAAATATTGAGTAAAATTATTTCGCCAAATTGAAATTGTTATAGGAATCCTTAGAAAAAAATGAAATGTGGTTGGGAAATATTTGGATAATTTGTTTTTTGACAGTTATGAGTTTTGTAAAACATATAGCAGTATCATATACTATCATGCAGTATCATGCACTGCAATACAGTAAAGCGTACCGGTGGCAAAACAGGGAAGGAGAAATAAAGCGTAAATAAAGGTTTTTTTTTTTGTAGTGACCAACTTTGCTTTAGCTATATATATATATGGAGGTGCATAAATAAATAAAAGTAATCGTACAGGAAATTATATCGATTTGGAGATTAAATATTTGACATTTAGACAATGCCATCTGGCAACCCTGTACGTACGTGACTGTAGCGATTTTCATTAAATAGCCGACGGAGCTGCAGCGCGCATTATTATGCAAATGCGACGACGCTGCGTGCCGCCGGCGATGCGGCGCCGGCATCAGATTTGGGGCGTGGGCCCTGTGCTCGCGGGGCGGAATCGCAGCTAACTTACACTACGAATACACTGTAATTTCATGAATAGTCAATCCTTTTATAATATAAAGACTTGGCTCATTGGGATACAGTCCAGAAGCTTTAAACAATCCAAGTTGCTTTCTATCCTTCTGAGGCAGTCTGGGTTGACTAACCAACGAACTATAGTCATAATGGCCCAATCACTAGAATTCTAGGCAGGCTTTTTGTACGTAGCCTAAATAAGTAAATTGTGTTCCGCAAATTTTTTTATTTTGATTCAAAAACTAAAGATTTATGATGTGATAAAGTTTCTATGGTACCAATCTGTATGTATGTTATATCGTTTAAAAAAAAATCCAAACCGATTTATAACTGTCAGAATTACATACAACCGAATTGAGAACCTTTTTCTTTTTGAAATCTGTTAAAAAACTAGATCTGCCTGAATAAACTAGTAACTTTACAAAAATCGTCTGCAACTAAAACGTAACACACAAGTAAAATTGAGTACCTAACTCAATTCTCGTATTTCCGCGGTCAAGCATAACGGTTTGTTACATGGTCGAGTTTCAGTTTGAAGTGTGGAAAATGGCAGTAACATTACTTGTAACACCTAGTTGCTTTAAAAATTTCCAACTTGTACCGTGAACGTCGCAGTATATTATGTGATGTCCGTGCTACTATTAATATTCGTAAATGAGTTCTTTTTGATTAGGTAAGCGATCAGTTTACTGTTCTAAGTTAAATTTATACTCGGGTAATGGATAAGCTCCCTGCCGAGGTTTTCCCAAGAGACTACAACATGGGGTTATTCAAAAGTGGGGTAAAGAGGTTTCTTCAGGGTCGGCAACGCATGCGTAATACCTCTGGTATTGCAGGTGTTCATAGACTACGGTAACCGCTTACCATTAGGTGGGCCGTATGCTTGTTTGCCACCTCAGTGGTACAAAAAAAAATTTACTGTCAAGGCAAATTAGACCTGGATATGACGTAAGGATTAGGGGTTTTGCCAGTAGTTTCCACACTTGGCAAGCGAATTGACAACCGCAGTTAGACTTGATGATGTTTTTAAGAGGGGTGCTGCTGCCCATTCTTCGACCATACGCGCCCTTAAATGCCTCTTACGACACTCACGAGAAAGTAAGGGTGGCCTATTCTACGCCGGGATTACCAACCTAGCTCAAAGAATCGACCAATGAAGAAGAAAGGTTCTTGAGTTGAAACCCCGTACAGGCAAACGCAGTGTAGGATGACTCCCCACTAGATGGAATGACGACTTCAAATCCATTGCAAAAAGTCAGAGTCATCATCAGAGATGCGAGTGGCTTAAGACCGTTCCTTATGGCAGTCTGTGGGGGAGGCCTATGTTCAACAGTGGACAGACAATGGCTGGGATGATGATTGATAATGATGTAGGCAATATATATTTCATCCAGAATTTCTGCTAAAATAGTAAAAAGAAAAAGATCCTTAAAGATGCAGGTTAACCAGTCATGCAAGTGAACAATTACACCCACTGACTTGTCTGTGCTGTCACAGAAGTGGCAATCCACCCGAGCAACGTCAAGCGCCAGCTTATGGAAGTCCCAGAATTCGCTTCAGTGAACGTACTCACCTTGGCCCGGGGTTGATTCGAAATTTCTTTCCTAAAGTGGATTTTAATAATGCTTATGTACAACAGTGAATTCACTAAATAACTGACCCAGTTTTTAGGAGATGGTATTGTTTGTAAATAGTTTAAAAAAAATGTTAGGCAAATTAAATTGATATCATGGTAATGGAATAATAGTGGGGGAAAGGGATTGTTAGCAATGAAGTTTGACAGCCCTATTGCTAGCAATATGCCCTATTAGATCGACCTCCACGTGATTTCCCCTGGAAACCATCGTGAACAATTCTTGTTGAATTCGTCACAATGGGCTAACTAACCTGCTTCATCGTCACCTATCATCCTTCACTGGTGCCCTGCCGGTATATACCCATAGGACGGATGGGGTTACCATTCCATTATCATCCGTTAAAAAAATTGAATAATAGTATAAAGCTATCAGGAAATGTCCTTTTTTTTAATCTAAATTAGTCCTCAGAACTGAACTTCGACTACAATGTTCCATTCCTTTTATTAGAGAGCCTACGAATTTGCCTTTTCAGTTATAATCTTACTTTTCAGTTAAAAAGATTAAAGGGTATAGCAGCCAGTATTATAAATTAGATACCTTATCAGTTACGCCTAGACCCAGACGCAAATTTAATTATTCCTCTCCATCCTAAGGTTGTTTAGCAGAGGTCGCTTCCAAAGAGATCGATTGTTACCTCATTACCTTGCTTCTTGCAATTGTTTTTTTTTTTCGTATAAAATATGTTAACTTATGTAATCTATACCATTCTTTGTGGGAAACAATAAACGTCAAAATGGTAAGATAATCATCATCATCGTCATCATATTAGCCATTGTCCGTCCACTCCTGAACATAGGCCTCCTCCATTGACTGCCATAAAGAACGGTCCTGAGCCACCTGATATTTCAATAATGAAATAATAGTCATAGTTTACCTAAATAATCCCTTATAAAACAAGACAATGGAGAGTTTTTTATTCATTTCATGTATTCATTAGAGCCTTACTAACTCTATTTAATGCTCCTAACTCCACCTAAATTTGGATTCTCAATTTATACATAAAAATTTTGCCGCAAGAGGTTTAAATAATTGACAAAACTACGTTACGTAATGTTATTTTCGAATAAGCTTCGTATTTTTTATAAATAAATTACTTTTGTAATATCAAGTCAGGTGGTTTAATTATGAAACGCTTAGGTTTTATAATGTTCATGTACTACTAACAGGGTTTATTTCTATCTATGGCTATACATTGCTGCTTTATGCTAATGAGTATGGGCTTATACTAGCGTTAGAAGAGGAAGGTAACAAACAACACCACGAGTACAACTAGTTCCTGGCAATCTAAAATTGCAGCTCATAGGATATCTACTTGCTTTATATTTAAATTGCTTCCAGACGTTCCGCTTTGTGACGCGACGTATTTTCTACGGAAATATTAAGAGATATTTCTCGTTTCAAATACGTTCTATGTGATTATTGGCATTGAAATCGATATTTTATATTTGAGATTTCTCTCGGAGAACACTTGATTTATGGTGGAAAATTCAGTGGCTATATCAGGGGTTCCCAAACTTGTTTACTGCCCACTTTGAGAATAAATTCTTTTTTAGCGCCCCCATTTTTTCACCTACTTAAAACCACTATTACTTCAAGATCAACAAATCACCCCCCAATCCTCTACACAACGCAACCATTTTTTTCTGTGTCTCTTGCCGTCTTGTCTCAATTTTTTTTTAGAGTTGTGAAATTTTGCACAAAAACGAATACATGGCGTCCATAGGCTACAGTGACTATTTACCATCAGACAGCCAGTATGCTTGTTTGCCATATTTGTGGTATAAAAAAAAGAAAACACAAAATTTTATTTTAGAAACTTTTAGGCTTAAATTACTAAATTATTTTGATGAACAAAATGAATGCTCTTACAAATTCATTAGTCATAAATTATAAAGAGTTTGAACGAAATTTGAATGAAGTTAAAGTGCAAAAATTATAATAGCCATTAATCTGTTTAAGGATCCAGTTGTCGGCCGAGCACTTATCTTCATTGAAAGCGCCATAACGACGATCGTTCTCGATTGAATCGAACGAATTCGGTAGATATAATTACCTCTCGTCCACTCTCCCCCACTTCTGAATCCGCGCAATGATTTCGAGGGCGTTTCAAGAGATGTTCAAACGTGTCACATTCATTTGTTCAATTTGTAATGGGACCACTGTCCCTTATTTAGATCTTGCCTTTTTAACACTACTTGACGAAAGAAGTAGAAATACTTCTATATTATTGTTTGTTTATTTATAAATTAATTATAAAGTTAAATTATATTTACCTAGACTGTACTGACTGTGGTCACGAGCTGTTTTTTTTTAATCGGTGAAAATAGCATGGTAAGCCCGTCTGCGCTATCGGTATACACTGGCGGGGTACCAGTGAGAGGTAATAAGTAAGGATGAAAAGACAGGTCAGTTTGCCTATTATGATGAATTTAACGATAAATTAGTCACGATAGTTTCTAGGCGGGTTCCGCCTAGTGGATGTTGACCTCATAGGGTATTTTAATAGCAATGGGGACTAACCTCCCCATTACTAACAATCTTTTTCCCCCGGCCTCCATCCCAAGACAGAAGTGTTTTCTCCTGCTCTCACTCATTGTTGTACATTATACTACAAGGTCTCACACAACATGATAGATTTAGAAATGAGGAATGTGACGTCCATTCTGTAAAAGCGAATAGTCCTGTTTCGGTCTGACTTTCAAAGGTCCCTAGTAAATGGCTAAAACGATACCCCTATAATTTCATTATATATGTCTGTTGGCTGCCAAAGTATCGCAATTTTCATTCCTGAAATCCGACCTTCGTTAAATTTTATAAAAATTGGAAGAGGCGGCGACCTTATTTCTTGTTATTCTATTACTAAATTATGTAAATTATACTAGTTAATTATGTTATCTAACTAATATTATTATTGTTAAAGTTTTTTAAACATGTTTGTATATTTGTATGAAATCATGCTTAAACAGCTGAACGGATTTGAAATTAGCTATACGAGTAGATTATATCTTAACAACACAGGATATTTTATATACTCATAGACGCGGGAATAGCCACGGGGAAAAGATAGCAAGTTATAATATTGGATACACTTGAGACTGAAAAAGACTATCGGATACATTTAGCGTGATATATCCCTTGAATACGTTCTTTCCTCAATATTAACATATTAAATGGATGATAATGGAAAAATAACCCCACGCTCGCTATCAGCTGATGCGTTATACGCTGGCAAAGCACCAAGGAGTTGAGAGGAAAGGGATTGTTATTAATGAAGTCTAACAGCTCTATTGCTTGCAATATACCCTAACAGGTTGACCTCCTCGTGGTTCCTCATGGAAACCACTTTGTTTAATTATTTGTCACGATGGACCAACTGACCTGCTTTCATCTTCACCTATCATCCTTCACCGGTGCCCATCTTCACCCATTAAAAGAGCACCAGGGAAAGATGATAAGTGAGAATGAATGAAAGTTGGTTAGCCCATCCTGATGAATTCAACAAGAATTAACAACGATTGTTTCCAAAGGGACCGCGTGGAGGTCGACCTAATAGAGTATTTTGCTAGCAACAGGACTATTAAACCTCATTACAAGCAATTCATTCCCCCTCCCCCCCAGTATTAACATGTTGGTAGACAGTACGGCTGACCAAACTGGCTTAGTTTTATTTAGATTCCTTAGCTTGCGCTGTTATTGCTAAATTACAAAAAAGCATTAAGGGTATCACAGGCCCCATACCATAAGCGACGTTTAGCACTATCCATCAGATAGGACTTGTTTATCATCCCAAGTTGCATAAAAAATCTTTATTCTATTTTATTATTTTTTTCACCTCTTGCAACATCCTAAGGTGAGACATGTTGTTCCTACAAAGCTTAATTGTCAAAGGGTATGTAAATATCAACTAAAACAAAACAGCAGCGCAACTGATGGTCCCCAGATTCCGTGATGCGGGGGGAGGGGTAGGGCGACATCTGAGCTTTTGGAAGGCTCCCACTAATATTCATTTCCATCTTACCAAAGCTACAAACTAACACAAAACCGCTACAAATTAGTACGTACATAGTACCTAATTTCAAATTTCCACAATATAATAAACATTTAGAATTTCCCCCACAAACATGAACAAACTAAAATCCCTCCAGGATCCGACGCGCAGCATTTCCCCAAAGGAGCGCAACTAGAACTCTATAAAGTACGGCTTACAGTACAGTTCAATTGATATTTAAAAGTTTAAAGAGAAAGTTTGCGGTGGCGAGTGAGTGGGCTCAAAGGCGCTCGTCCGAGTTCGCAACTTAGTTACGACCTACACACAGACGCCTCGTTGGGAAGGAATTAAATACCTAGTACATTAAATTATTTAACTTTTTCTGTAAAAGAAACTCTTACTAACTGGTAAACTGTACGGGAGTTTCTACAGATTGCCAACGAAGTCATCAAAAGCGTTCAGAGATACTAAAAATATCACGTAATATTCACATAAAATGTTTAAATATACGGGACATTTAAATGTATGTAAACATTTGTGACATTTGACTCTTTGAACTGACATTAAAATGCCTCCTCCATTCTTAAATCGACGACACTTTATGTGAACATTACGCAATATTTATTGTATATAGATTCGTCAATTGAACCAATTTGACTTCATCCTCACGTATCATTCTTCAACCAACGAAGGATTAGTGAAGCATCAGTCTCACTAATATATACTGAGAGTGCAGCCAGAGTTACTATCATATCTTCATGCTTTTAAGTAACTCTGCTCACCAAGAGGTGAAAGGGATAAATACGGTACCCGTTACTAACAACGGGGTCGCTATTCCTCATTGCCAACAATACACCCTGTCTTGTTCTCCCTGGAAACCAACTTACATGACTTCATGTTCATTTCTCCCGCCACTTGTATCTTGAGACTTGTACAAAAGTCGATTACTTGGGTACCTCTGTCCCATTCGTGCAGTTGTGTTTGCATAGCTGTGTTTCGATTTGAAGGGTGGGATGTGACAGTAAATTTACAAGGTACAGAGGAATAACACCTGAGTCCTCAGGAATGGCAACACATAGAGGGTATCATGGGCGAAACAGTATACTCTGTTATGTCCATGATACTGCTCATGTCTATAGGCGACGGTTACTACCTTCCATCAGGTGAACCGTCAGCTTGTTTGTTATTCTAAGTTGTATAAAAAAAAAACTAACACCGTTAGCATAGGCCATAAAAATATCGCCCAAAGCCATATCATATGGATTTTTATGGAAAAACCATCTTCACATAAACCATTATGTTCTCTACGTCCGTGTGTCCGAAAAGCCACTCGTCGAGATGGACTCTACGACTTATTAATTTATGTTTCTTTCCTCAACATCAAAGGCTTTAGTCACATTCACCCCCATCTGCACCCCCTGTAAGTAACTCTGCACACGATACTTATTTAAATTATTTGACGAAAATTGTTCCTTCTTTCGCTTTGACAATTTAAAATAGAGCACAGGCCTATATTACTTTTATAGACCAATATATGTTTTTTTTTTAATGTATTTAGAGGATTTGGTGCGAAAAATAAGAGCTTATTTATATTATCTGGATTTGGAGTGAAGAATTTCCGCGACCGACATAATGTATGCATGAAACGCGAGTTTCATAAATGGATAAATCTAGAGATGTATGTAAGTTTAGTAAGTTGCTTCAACAGTGCTCCTCACTCACCCCACGGTATCCCACACTGCACTCTGCAGTTCATTTTATTTATACATCTCACATGTAATCGTGAGTTCGTATTCTCTTTGAAATCAGATTAACAGTTGAAATATTAAGTAGGAAACCTTTTTCAACTATATCGATACTTGGTTTCCAATTTGTTTTTTTTTATTCAACTTAGAATGGCAAATAAGCTGACGGTTCACTTGATGGAAAGTGGTAACCGTCGCCTATAGACATGAGCAGTACCATGGACATAACAAAGTATACTGTTTCACCCGTGGTACTCCCCATGCGTTGCCATTCCTGAGGACTCAGGTGTTATTCCTCCATACCCAGTAAATTGACGCCATATCCCACCCTTCAAACCGAAACACAGCCAATCAAACACAACTGCTTTACTATTGAAACACGTATGGGACAAAGGTATCCAAGCAATCGACTTTTGTACAAAGTCTCCCTCTAGTGAGATACATTCAAAAGATAAATTTCTTCACTGCAAATATTTCGATTTCATTCGACGGCCGTTCGCATGCGACGTCATCAGAACACGAACGTCCTAAACAAACATGGCGATGTAATTTGGGCAACTTTTTTTAATTGACACAGTGACATCGCAACACGAAAACAATTTCGCGAGGCACGCGGCGTCGCATCGGCAAATTGACTGCGTTATTTATGGAACAATCGACGTCACGGGTGCTTTGTGACGCTATGAATACAATTTGAATGAACTCTGTTCTGTATAACCCTTCTTTTCCCTCCTATCTTCGTGAACGTTTTGATTTTCTAGTTCCCCATGATATGTCCTCCCGTTCGACGAAATCTCTTATCCTCAAAATCCCTTCACACTCATCTACACGCTATAGTGGATCTTTTACCGTCCGTGCTGCTAGATTGTGGAATTCTCTTCCCATATCTATCCGTGAGAGTCAATCTCTAATTATTTTTAAGAATAGACTTAAAGAGCATCTTCTATCTCTATGAACATATATTTATTTATCTATATATTACGTATATTGTATATATATGTGTATGTGTGTGTGTAAGTATATGCATAGATGTAGGTATACATTTATGTATATGTGTATTTGTACGATTAAATATAATGTAATTAATTTAATTTTGTTTTTTTAAAAATTGTCACAATTGCTGTATCCATTGACATTGATGCTCCTTTCCACTTTGGGTTTGCTGGAAGAAAACTCTATCAGAGTTAAGCTCGCCTTTGTACTTTTGATTACCTCTGTATTTATTCTTAAAACTAGTGTGTACAATAAAAAATTAAATAAATAAATAAACTCTCCACAAGCCGTAGTCTGCGATGTTCGTGGTGGCATTTGTGACTATAAATATAGGCGATGGTTACCACTTTCCATCAGTTGAAATTACCTGATAAAAGGTGGTATTTAGAGCCTAGACATGAATAAACATCGTCATATTACCTCTCTAAGTGGCGGAGTCCCTCTTTATGGCGGTGGCCTATGTTCAGCAGTGGTCAGTTTTTTTTTTTTTTTTGATGAGTGAAAATGGTATGGTAATCCCGCCTGCGCTAACGGGATACGCTGGCGGAGCAAAAGTGAAGGGTAATCGATGAGAATGAAAACAGGTCAGTTAGCCCATCATGATGAATTCATCAGGAATTAACCGTGATAGTTTCCAGGGAGAACCGCGAGGAGGTCGCCCTGGTTGGGTATATTGCTAGCAATGGGATTCTCAGTCTCCATTACTAACAATTCCTTTCCCCCCAGCAGTGGACAGATAATGGCATAAAATAATGTAGTAACATAGGTCTCCGCTTTAAAGAGGGACTCTACCAATAGTTGATACCCACAACGTATTTTATAATGATATAGAATGGACTACTCCTTCCTCTTCTGTAGGTGTCGCATGAGGCAACTAAATGAACTTAATAACCGAGGGATAGGCAGCAGCGATACTCTTAAACACCACCAAAAGCCAAACTGCGGTTGCGAAACCGCTTGCCATGTGTGACTACTAGACAACTACTAGCAGTATAACCGTAATGGTAAACTGTCATATGGAACAACCCCGTGCTTTATGACAGTCTATGGGGAAGGCCTATGCTCAGCAGTAAACAGTTACCAACTGATATGTTCATAATGTAAAAAATTGTATTGTATACCCGGTAGGTTATGTAAATCAGAAGAGTAGAGGATTAAGGTAACGTTAACATCTTGCAAATTACTATAAAGTAAATATACTTTCCATGATTCTTGTAAATAAATAAGGATGGCTATCGATAAACATGTTTTCTATTGTAATATATCCGTTATCGGGCCAGTATATAGATAAAGTAACAACAATATATAGATACTGTCGCAAAATACCCACTGTTACTTACAACAAATGTTCGTTTTGTAATTACATCGTGCCACTGCCATCGATCATCGGATCAGTCAGAAGTTCGCTCGATCAGTCACCGGCCAGACAACGCCGTCTTAAATGGATTGACGGGCAAATATACCCAGACACGAACGAATGATGATCGACTCGTCTCAACTTTAAATTACATTTCGATTTTTATTGCCGAATAGATTTTGTGTAATTTTATAAACAACCACAGAATTTGATGTTGACAATATTGTATTGTATTGTAAAGTCTATATAGTATATAATTTACATTGGACACATAGAAAGATTTAATATACACTGACCGGCTTTCTCTTACAGACAACTTTTGAGAAACTGAAAAAAAAACTAAGAATGTTCAAGGGTAAAAACCGCACAGCTAAAGAAATAAAGATAAAAGTTATCGATACAAGGTGAAATCAAAATTCAATTTCAAATTCATATTCAATTTCAAATTTAGTCAAAATCGTTTTGATTTCACCTTTTTTTTTTATTTTGTAGAACACTTCCTTTAAAAGAAGTATTCTAAGCGAAACTGAACATAATTATCAAAGAAACATGGAAGAAAATTGTTTGTCATTTATAAAATTATGATACGTAGATTCTTAATTTTACGAACCACTAGTTTTTATACTATCATCATCATCATCATCGTATCAGCCATTATCTGTCCACTGCTGAACATAGGCCTCTTCTGTAGATTGCCATAAAGAACGGCCTGAGCCACCTCCTTTCACTTACTCTATAATAATTTTATTTCATTTCATCGTTGTATTAGCTTATTAATACCGCAATGCTCATATGGCTTGGTAAAGAGTTTTATTCCGAGTATTCCATCTCTTTTACTCTTATATTTATTTTGCTTTATAACTCCATCAAACTAATATTTACTTTAGTAGTAATCCTTGCACACTTGTCACACTAAGAGAATCACGTTCGTTGCCAACCCTTAAAAAATCTTTCACTTATTTCTTTTAACTCCATTATGGTAATCTCCGCGTCACCTTGACGGAAAGCTTAAT
Source organism: Galleria mellonella (assembly GCF_026898425.1). NCBI lineage: Eukaryota > Metazoa > Arthropoda > Insecta > Lepidoptera > Pyralidae > Galleria > Galleria mellonella. Next base: position 1,497,051 of record NW_026442061.1, read on the forward strand.
CCAAAATTCCCGGAAGGAAGCTCCTCTAAATTTAGACGCGATATTGGAGTTAAATATGCAGGTGACTAAGGAGTTAGGGACTGTTCCTTGTAGCAGTTTACGAGCGAGGCCTATATTTAGCAGTGCACAATGAATGGGTAAAATTATTATGAATCATGACGAATCTTGGAGTTTTCATTATTTACCTCGTTAATCGACTCTGGCAAACGAGTGCAACGGATATGCGAGCGCTTTTTTTTTAGAAAATTACCGCTCAATCTTTCAAATTAAAACGCTGACTCAGCGCATTCCACCGTTAAAGCAACAGAAGCTCGCTAAATTTTATTAGGACAGAGGGAATGTATTTGCGGGCCCCATAAACCGTAAAAGGAATGCAGTGAAATATCTTCGGAGTCGTAACTTCGGGACTTGGCACAGACGAAATAAAATGCAAGAGGTGTAACTGACTTATTTACAACTGCGGAGTTTATGCACAAATTTGAACTTTAATGTTGGAGCGTTAACCTTCACGGTTATCTTTATTAAAGATATAAAAAGTGAAACTGTTTGTATGATTTGTTTGAACATGAATATTTTATTAGAAATGTTGTAAGAATTAAACACTTCTCCACTCGTTTTCATACGCAGTGAGATAATTAGTAGTATGAGATTGGTTTTATGCCAAGTTTTAAAGAGAGACTGGTCGTCTCCACGGGTACTTCTGTCTGACGGCCCACCTGATGGAAAGTAGTAACCATCGCCTATAGACATGAGCAGTACCATGGACTTAACAGAGTATACTGTTTCGCCCATGATATCACCAATGCGTTGCCATTCCTAAGGACTCGGGTATTATTCCTCTGTACCCTGTAAATTCACAAATTACAGAATACCGAGGTATAGTAATATAGTCCTCAGGAATGGCAACGCGTGCAAGATACCATAGATATGTAAATGTTTTCTGTGATGTCTTCGGTGCTGTTAATATATATAGGCGACGGTTACCACTTTCAGCTTTTTTTTTATACAACTTAGAATGACAAACAAGCTGTCGGCCCACCTGATGGAAAGTGGTAATCGTCGCCTATAGACATGAGCAGTGCCTATAGACACAACAGAGTATACTATTTCGCCCATGATACCCCCCATGCGTTGCCATTCCTGAGGACCCAGGTGTTATTCCTCTGTACCCAGTAAATTCACGCCATATCCCACCCTTCAAACCGAAACACAGCCATGCAAACACAACTGCTTCACGGTTGAAACACGAATAGGACAGAGGTACCCAAGCAATCGACTTTTGTACAAAGTCTCCCTCTGGTACAGCTTATTTGGTATTCTAAGTATCATATAAAATACTCTAGTACAACAGAAAGAACACTACAAATAAAATTCTATATCAATCAGCTAATCAAATGTCGTATAGTATGCTAATCGAGTCTCGTACTTTCATAAGAATAAATCCCTATCAGCAAATGGGATGTGCTTTATTGGTGTTATAATGTTGTATAATCATTATCAACGTATTAGCCGTTGTCTGTTCACTGCTGAACTGGCCTTCCTCATAGACTGTCGTAGATAGTCATAAGGAACGGTCCTGAGCCACCTGAATCCAGTGACTGCCTTCAATGCATTTGTGGTCGCCACTTCCTCATCAGCTGTCGTTTCTTCGAACTATGTGACCAACTCATTGCTTCTTCAGCTTGCATTTACGAATATTCTTATTTCAAATTCTGTCACGCAAAAATCTTTAAGCATACGCTTCATCATATAGATCACTAAGCAATTTGAAACTTTTTCATATCGTCTAGAACCGTGTTTCGATTTCATAGGTCATCATAATATTGTATGGAATAAATTAATACAAGTACTAGAATTTTATACTCTCTACTTACTCCGTAAAGGACGGTAGGAAAATATATTGTTATTTTTAATTCAGATATTTACTTTGTTCATACTTTTATCTCTATGTAAGTATATTTGCGTACCGCAATTACCAAATTAACACAACAAATTATATCCAAAGGGCGCTCTGATCGTCCATCCATCAGACTGGACGTTTACTAATCGCCAGGGGCTTTATTTACTCATTAGTGGTAAATGTGTAGCATCACAAGCTGCGTGCCATGCGCAGTTTGTATACGTTTTGTGGAGTTAATACAACTTAACTAGTACATTTTACGTAAATACACATTTTTTTAACAAGTGGATTTAGCCACGGCTGAACATAGGCCTCTCCTCCATACGACCTCTCCTGCCTTTACGAAGATCTTAAGTCACCTGCATCCACTGACTCGCTGAAATTCATTTAAGGACGTCACTCCATCTAGTAGCGAGTCGTTCAATTGAAAATAAATATTAATTACTAATTTTACTGTTCTTATTTTATTTTATTTATTAGGGGCACATAACAGAAGTTTACAAATACAAACTTAAATTATAACATGCAAGTACATTAATGTAATCAGGTAAACTTGCCACAACATGTGCACACAGCATGATCCAATAATAAATGCGACTGCAGCAAAGCCATTCGGTTGCAACTATTAGTGAAAAAAATAAACATAAAAAGATACATAAACATAAAGAAAGTTAAATAAAAATTTACTGCCGGGCTCCTCTTATTAATATTTCTGTTGCAGTAAATACAATAAACGAAGACCTTGAACGTATATCTGTCTGGAGCAAATCCTATGGTCTTGCTGTAAATCCGACCAAGACCCAGGTTATAATCATAGGTAGCCCTAGTTACATTTCCAGAATGGCTTTGAATGACCTTCCTTCTGTAGTTTTTAATGGAATGAAGTTAAACTACAGCGACCGCGTTAAAAATCTCGGCATTTGTTTTGATAGTACTTTATCCTGGTCACCTCAGATTGCTGAGATTAGCAGGAAGATGTTTGCGGCAACTGGATCCCTTTACAGGTTGCGTAAGGTTCTTCCTATGGATACCAAAATTGCGCTTGCTCATACATTGCTCCTCCCCATCCTTGACTACGCCGATTCCTGTTATTCAAATGTCACTGAAGAGCAGTTAAATAAACTTGAGCGTCTTCAAAATTTATGTATACGGTTCATATTTGGACTTCGCAAATATGACCATGTATCCCAATATCGTACACGACTCAAGTGGCTCTCTATCCGTCTTCGTCGTAACTGGCACATCCTTTCCCTTCTTTACTCAATTCTCTTTAATCCAGTTACACCTCATTATTTAAAAGAACGTTTTATGTTTCTTGGAGAGAGCAATTCTAATTCTTATTCTTTACGTAGTACTGACAACCTCCAACTCATAATTCCTACCCATTCTTCCTCTTTCTACTCCAAATCCTTTTCCGTGCAAGCAGTTCGTTTGTGGAACTCACTCCCTACCTCTATACGGTGCGCTCAATCGTTGCCCATTTTTAAAAACTTAGTTAAAGCCCACTACCTATCCTTATAATCACTTAGTCCTACGTATTTCCAGTTTTATGTGTGTTATATATATGTGTATTAATATGGTATATTTATGTGTATTTATGCGTATATATGTATATGTATGTATATATATTTATATGTGTATGTGTATGTATATATATGTATATGTTTGGTTGTATGTGTTTATTTATGTATGTATATGTATATGACTATGCTGTCACAAATATTATTTTTTACAAATCTATCTTTTTTAACGCGCCACCTACCTACTTATGCTTTAATCCTTTCTACCCAAAGGTTGTCTGGAAGAGATTGCTTAGCAATAAGACCGCCTTTTGTACTACACTATACTTATTGAAAATTGTTTTAACAAATCATGTTATGTTGGTGCAATAAAGTGTTAAATAAAATAAATAAATAACAAATCAAAATTATATAAGAAATTTCTAAATATTACATAATTTTATACAATTGTCTGCGAAATTTATTATAACCGAGTCCAAATATGTCAAGGTCATTTTGATGAGCGTCATTATATGATCTACACATATTCGCTATAGGGTTGTTTAAAGAAATTATTTCTATAAAGAGGCACAGTAAAAGTACGTTGAAGACGAATTCGGCCATTCGTATTAATATTAATTAATTCTAAAAGTTGGGGACAATCCACAATTGAGTTTATAATCTGATATAGGTACAGTAATTCTTTTATTTTTCTTCTTTTAGTTAATAATTATAAAATGCATCCTATTTCGTCATTAATATGATACCAATATAGGACAACCCTATCAATTAGAAAAATAATTATCAAAACGGAGTCAAGTATTTTGGAAGTTAAAAAGTATTTTCAATTTTCAGTTCATCGATTATTCAGCCTTAAATTCGTCAATATCTTAACCAATTTTTAATGGAAAGGGTTTACTCTCGTTCCTCTCAGTAGATGATTTTTAACATTTTGTATCAGATAGGGCATAATATTGTTTACCATCGCCATTAGTATGAGAAATATAAATGGTGTTCGATTAATACTGGGCAAGTGGTCACGCTCCAATGAGAATCTCGAGGCAACGCGCGCCGCGGCGGGTGATCCATTAACTTACAAAACTTCTACAGGGAGCGGAGACATACGTGCGACAAGTGTAGATAGCGCTTGACGTTAACTTATAGGTACAGTAGCGGCCCGTCCCGGTTTCGCACGGGTGGACATTTTTACAACATTTTAAACAGTGATTATTGTGGCATAACGACAATAGTTGGACAATAGTTTTTTGTAGTTATTGATATTTTCTTCAATATTGTAGAACATACTTTTTTTCTATCACCAATAGTTTCCGTAGCGCACGCGACGAAAGATATTTTATAGCATTTTTTTACACCTTGATTTACAATTGTTAGTAAGGATCCCTAATCTTTTCTAGCAATAAATATGTTACTCACGAGTCAATGTAGCTTTCTAATCTTTCCTCTTTATAATATTAATATAGATTATATTCTTGAAGATTTTCTCCCTTGTAGAATGGATTTCGATAAAATTTGATAGTCGAAAAAAAAGTTTCGACAATTGCTGCAGCCCGCACTGCTGTCTGCAATTATGATTGCAGTGATTGACGGAAACGACAGTAAATTCATAAAATACTCGTAGTGCATGTGTATAGACAACGTTAAACTATGAACGTAAGTTTTAAAAAGTAATTATTTTCATAAAAATACACTGTATTAACTCACGTAGAACTTTGATAGTCATATTAAAAAAATCTTCTAGATGATATTAGTATGAACAACATGTTTTCTAACTGCACTGGGTTGACTGGAAGAGATCTCTGTCAGAGATAAGTCCACCCTTGCTCACAATATTTATAAATGCATTAACAATGTAATTTACAAGTGCATTAAAGTATATAGTTACATGATAGTGATGATAATATCAGACGTTAACAGTCCACTGCTGAACATAGGCCTCCCCTAGAGGTTTTTTGACAATAGTTGCCACTCTTGGCAGGTGGGTTGGCAACCGTAGTTAAGCTTTGGTGAAGTTTTCAGAGAGACCCTCAAGCATAAAATTTTCTTAGTCGCCTCTTATGATCCCCACGAGACGGTAAAAATTTGACTGTATGAATTATTTTACTACCATACAAACGAAATTTTGAGCAAAATTATTATTAAGTTATAATAGAAATTATTAACGTCCTTTTAAGAGAAAGTTCTATTTTTTTTATGGGTGAAAATGGTATTGTAACCCCGCCTGCGCTAACGGGATACGCTGGCGGAGCACCAGTAAAGGGTCATAGATGAGAATGAAAACAGGCCAGTTAGCGCATCATGATGAATTCATCAGGAATTAACCATGATGGTTTCCAGGGAGAATCGCGAGGAGGTCGACCTGGTTGGATATATTGCAGGCAATAGGATTCTCAGTCTCCATTACTAACAATCCCTTTCCCCCCTAGAATGTTCTATTAGTGAAACAGAGACCTTTCCCAAAGATTGTTTCTCTATGTATAAGAATAGTAGTGGAAAATTAAACGAAGCCCCATGTTAGTCAGTCTTGGCATCAGTATGTCACTATTATCAGGCCATCGCCTTAGATATTCTATGTACGAGATTAATAACTTGCCATCACGCCAGAGAGCCAAGTTTGTTGCAAACTTGGACTTTTCTCCACCACACGACTATGCCGGGAGCTTAGTACTTTAAGTACGGCATTTTTTTATTTTGATTTTGTGCCTATGTAATTTATACTTATAATAAATCTGTAGAGAGGTCAAGTCTGTACAAGAAATATATTTACAAAATAACTGTCAGGGAGTGATTAGTGATCGTTACTGATGCCAAAAATGCAATCAGTAAAATTTTTGTCTGTCTGTCTGTCTGTATGTTCATTAAAGAAACAAAAACTACTCGACGGATTTTAACGAAACTTGGTACAATTATTTTTCATACTCCTGGGCAGGTTATAGTATACTTTTCATTACGCTACGATCAATAGGAGCAGAGCAGTGAAGGGAAATGTTGGGAAAACGAGAGAAGTTACTCCATTTTTAAGCTTCCGTATCGTGTGCAGCCTTAATGGCCACTTTTTTAAATGTAAAAATGTCCACCGGTGCGACGCCGGGACGGGCCGCTAGTTGTTAAATAAATAAATAGATTTGCAATAATAAATTATGCACCGGTCCAAGAAAAGGAAATCTTGAAATAAAACATTACATGAAGCCACTTATCCAACCGTGTTTTTTAGTAAGCTATATCATGCTCTTATGTAGATAGAATTATGTGATAATTTCTTTAAAACTTAGTTACTTTTTCATTAAATTACATTGAAACTATCAAGGTAGAATGGAAAGGAAACTATAATAGGTGTATACTCGTATCTATGGGATATAGTAATATAACATGTAAACGTAATTTATGGGCGTGTCACGTCACGATTTTGTATGCGATTAAATAACTGCAATTAATCGTTTGTTAAAATAGTTCTGGGAATTTGACACGGAACGGAGGACAAATTGTTCACTAACAAATTACACGTTTTGAATGCACGCAAGTGTATGCATTATTCAGTGCAACATTCTGATTCATTTATGTTGCTAAGTTGTATTTTACACAAATACTCGTATATTTCGCTCCGCATTAGTCGCCAGAAGCAGCTACTGTTATAAAGTTGGAAAATATTCGAATATAGAAAGTACAATCGTGTTTAACAATAAATGTTGCCAAACCATTTTTTGCTCCGCAAACAAAATGTCAGCTCAATTGTCACAAAATTATTATCAGCATCAAATCTATTCTGATTCATCTAACGTAGATACAAAAACATTCATACGAATTGAAATGTCTTAAATTATCTATATATGTAATATTTGTCAAATCCGTCAGTATTCTACGACTATGACGATTTTTTTTTTATGCAACTTAGAATGGCAAACAAGCTGACGGCCCACCTGATGAAAAGTGGTAACCGTCGCCTATAGACATGAGCAGTACCATGAACATAACAGAGTATACTGTTTCGCCCATGATACCCCCCATGCGTTGCCATTCCTGAGGACTCAGGTGTTATTCCTATGTACCCAGTCAATTCACGCCATATCCCACCCTTCAAACCGAAACACGGACATGCAAGCACAACTGCTTCACGGTAGAAACACGAATGGAACAGAGGTACCCAAGCAATCGACTTTTGTACAAAGTCTTCCTCTGGTATACATATATATTAATTTTGTTTGTAAAGCGTTGTCGGTTTTTTTAAATAAATATAATATTTCTACTTATATATCTCAGCTATTAACAATTCAACGCTGAACATAAGCTTTCCCCATAAGGGAAGTTTTGCTAGTTGTTTTCATGCTTGGTAGGCGGGTTACCATAGTTAGACTTTGGTGATATTTTAAGAGGGATACTAGTGCCCATTCCTCGACCATTTAGTACCCTTAGTCGCCTCTTATGCCACGGGAAAGAAAAGAGTGACACATTCTGTGCCGGGACCACACGAGTATATATATATATATATATATATATATATATATATATATATACTCGTGTGGTCCCGTATATATTTTATCAAAATCGATTCAGCAGTTTAGTTTTGAAATGAAAATAATTTCTTTGTGGTTTTGCATTTACATAGAAATTTTAAAAATTTCTAAATGCAACTAATTGCATTATATATATATATATATATATATATATATATATATATATATATATATATATATATATATATATATATATATTGCCTAAAATGTATTCTTCAGACTCGTTTAGCTGTTAAATTACTTGCCACTCATTAATTACTTCTAATGTAACCTGTATTTAAGCAAATAAAGTTAGTTCATTCCATCATTCATTCAATCACTAGATTAGTTGTATCAGATACGTGCGGAACAAAATTTGTGTGTATAGGTGATATAAAAATACTATTTCTTACTAATATAAATGTAAAATTGTATTTGTATGTCATCTCTTAGCACCTTAACCGATCACTATGAAACTTAATGTACATGTACTATATAATAAGGACAAGGACATACATTTATCCCGAAAGTGTATGTAAAGTGAACATATCCCGGTCATGTGGGCCGAGTTGCGGATAAAAATTAGTGTCATAAAAACAAAACCTCGGAGTCATGTTTCTCGAATTATTTCTCAAAATCTTAAATTCGTGTATTACTTCTTTCTATTAAGTCAACGCTATTCCGTCACGAGCGAAACAGCCGAATCCCAAATCCTCCGTAAACATAAAGGAAGTGGATTAGGCACCGCATCCGCAATAAAGTAGGTATTTTAATAAAACAAACAATAAACAGGCAACCGTAAACAGTATAAACAAGGAGTAACAGGCTTGTTGCTATCACCGTGACGTCACAGCAATTTAACACGCCAGTTTATGATTTTAATTTACGCCGCTCCGGGGGAGTTATGGAAATGTACCCCCGGGATTCGGGAACATGCGCTCTTCATTAGCTATTATTAGACGTTCATATCAGATAAACTACTCTGAATATATCCGGTCGGTAGAAGGTAAAAAGTATATATTCACTCCCGTAAAGAAAAGCAGCTATAATCGTGAACACACGTACATCGAGATGGATGACAAAATGTTTTGTAAGCGAAAATACGTTACGTTTAAAATATTTTTAATTCAGAACTCAGAATAACGTTAAGAATATTTGAATTTAGAATGCGTTATCGTGTGCTTATTTACATGTGTTGAAATTATTTTGAATTTAGAACACAAAATAACTTTTAAAATATTTTAGTTTAGAACACGAAAATATGCGTTTCCATGTAGATTGTATTTCGTTACAAGCATTTACAAGATGTTTTAAGAAAGACGCTGCTGTCCATCCTTCGCCTTCCACCTCTTACAACACCCACGGGAAAGGTAGAGGTGGCCTATTCTATGCCGAGACCATACGATAATTAATCAAAATAATTGAATTTAGCACATAGGATACTTTATATACTGATTCACGCGAGCAAAGCCACGATATACAGCTAGTCTATGATAAATTTGAAGTTTAGTTTACAGTGGTCTTTAAAATAAAAATTTCACTGTAATATTAAATTGAAATTTTAATTTTAAATATAGGTTTTGAGAAATGGTGCCTCAGAGTTATAACCAAATTATATGTAGATACAATACATGTGCAGTATTGTCAAAAAAATAAGTCTCCGTTTGGACTTTGAGTACGGAACCTCAAAATGAAATTCCTCTCGTCTACCCAACGCCATATTTCAACTTCCGTAAACTGGAAATCGAACGTAAATACGGTGGTATTTAAACGCCACTACTAAATTCCGTCCTTTTATCTCACCTGTAGGGCCGGAAGCGAAGTCGTTTGAGTAGGGCTGTACATTTTAAAATTTTCAAAAAAATTAAATATAAATGAAATTGCATGGAGTTTTCTAAATGGCTCTTTAGTGATAATTACAGGTTTCCGTATACTGTTTTTATTTTATTTTATTTGTATTTAATATAAATACTAGTTTTTACCGGCGTCTTCGTCCCCGTAAGCGGGATAGCTTTACTGATCGGCATAAAAAGTAACCTATGTCCTTCTCCACCCCATATAGCACGTGTATACCAAATGTCATATTAATTCGTTGAGCCGTTAAAACGCTAAAAAGTAACAAAGTCACTTTCCATTTACATATACTACTAGCAGTACCCCGCGGCTTTTCGCGAATCGGTACATAAAGTATGCTAAGTTAAGACTAGATATTAAATTGCACTCAAATCCGTTCAATAGATTTTGTGTGAACGAGTAACAAATATCTATCCATCCATCCATTTTTACAAATGTTCACATTTATAATAGTAAAGACTTTTTAACTAGCTTACCAAACAGACCATGTTCTGTAAAAAATCTTTATCAGACACAAACACTCGTATAGTTACCAATAAGAGGTAAAAGCAATAACTCTTTCAAAGTCAGAGAAAGGTAGGTCGAAACTGGAACGGTGACAACCCTACAGTGGCCCAGATAATCTAGATGTATATATAGATATATACGTATGTTTACAGGCATCTATAAATGTCTATAGACTTTTTATTGTAGCCACGAGTCCCAAATTCTTTATGCGACGATTTGTACCAGCTCGCTATTCGCCGGAATCGTTTAGCGAGAATCGATACGACAGTCGTTGATGAATGACGATAACTTAGGCTCTTTATAGTGCTAATTTATTTTCAACCGACTTCAAAATAGGATGTTCTAAATTTTTTACGTTTGTTACCTCTTAAACCGTCATTTAATAAACTGATTTGGAAAACTCTATTTCTATCTGAAAGGATGTAAGTACTTACGGGTTTATAGAAAACTAATATTTATTTTTTATATATTTAAATAATAGGTAACTAAATAAACGACATAATAAAAATAATATGATATGATTTTATTATGAAATAATAAAATTAACACCAAATTAATTATATGTTATCTTGTTCACAGGTAAGCATCAGGAGTATTTGAAACAGCTGGTTAGCAACCAAATGGCTGTAAGTAACTAGAACTATGACTGATCACATAGAAACAAATATAGGGGAAGCATATAAATACAAGATGAAATTATTAGCATGCCTTTAGTTATTTCAGTATAACTTTTTTATATGCAACTTAGAATGGCAAGCAAGCTGACGGCCTACCTGATGGAAAGTGGTAACCGACGCCTATAGACATGAGCAGTACCATGGACGTAACGGAGTATACTGTTTCGCTTTTTCGTCATAGTCGTAAAATACTGACGGATCTATATAGGTAATATTTGTCAAATCCGTCAGTATTCTACGACTATGACGATTTTTTTTTATACAACTTAGAATGGCAAACAAGTTGACGGCCCACCTGATGGAAAGTGGTAACCGTCGCCTATAGACATGAGCAGTATCATAGACATAACAGAGTATACTGTTTCGCCCATGATATACCCCCCATGCGTTGCCATTCCTGAGGACTCAGGTGTTATTCCTCTGTACACAATAAATTCACGCTATATCCCACCCTTCAAACTGAAACACAGCCATGCAAACACAACTGCTTTACGGTTGAAACACGAATGGGACAGAGGTACCCAAGCAATCGTCTTTTGTACAAAGTCTCCCTCTGGTAAATTTGTTTATATTACTAAACATTTTGTCCCAAATTTTTCTAAAGTTTTTTCATGAATTCTTCATCAATCTATCCCATACTAATTTGACAGCTAGATGCGCTTATTCTTTCAAGCCAATCGTCTAATGGATACTTGAAAGCATTGCATCCCGAATTGTCATGAAATGGTTCAGGATATGTTAAAAGTATAGGAACAGAACAGAAGGCTCAAAGTCATTCAACAATCACTAGAATCGAAATTGATCGATTACAAGATAATAGTATAATATTTTAGATTAAGGGCCCACTTGTCCCATATTACATGCACAGAGATAGTACAGAAACTAGGGCATAGATTATATATTTTTCGATTGCGATTATTAGAATATCGATCATTCGTATAGCAACATTTAATCTGGACACCTGTCGGTTCTTTTTTTTCTTTTAATATTTTTTTTTAATCGCAAGTTTCATTGTGGATTTTATTTAAAATTATCTTTTTAATGTGCTATTTAGTGATATATAAACGTATGTGAATAGTGTGTGTTATCTATATGTATATACATTATATTGTCTTTAAAAGGTTTAGAGGTTCTTGACACTTCCCTCAAATATGATACGATCTTCCAAACAACATAGGACAGATTAATTATAAGGAATATCATTTTAAAATTTTAGTTACATATTTAATCTATAATTTATTTGCAATTAAAGATATATTATGATGTTATAAATACTCGTATATTAGAATATATATATGAGCTCAACCGTAATCAATATTCGCCATTCAAAATATGTCCTGTCACTACGTAAATTAGGGATTTTTTTATTTATTTATACACTGCACCAACACCAACAGCATATAGCATTATAACATATATAATAAACATTAAATACAATACAATATTAATGCACATGCCTTTTAAAGGTATTTTTATAATTTTACATTAACATAATTATACAGTATGAAATGAAGTAAACAATTTTAAGGAATTAAATAAAGCATGGGCTAAAAAGATACATTAAAAGGCATAAAATATCGTGAAAAAAAAATATAATAAATAATTACATAATACTATTCATAGTGTACATATGTAAACCTTAAATTTGTTTTTGCGTAGAAAAATATAAAAAAAAATGTTAAATATAAAACATAGTGAAGTGAGTAGGAGAACCAAGGAGCGAGACTGTATACTCAATGTACTAGACTTGTTGGGTGTATTATGTGATCAACGTAAGCTCGCACCGAGGAGACGGCTCAAACGAGGTAAGCTTCGCGTTATTATTCATAATTTAATGAACTGATAATATCTCCTCGTTGTTGAAACAGGTTTAAATTACCTCTTGAAACACGCAGTGCATACTTATCTAGATAGCTGTATACCTTACATTATATAGATAGAGTATCGAGCCTCAAAAACGGGTCAACTTTTTGCCAGCTAATTATCAAATTAACTGACTCGTTTTTTTATTATTGTTTTATATACTTACACATAAAATGAATCTTGACGTATTATTTAATAAAATGATTTACCAGAGGGAGACTTTGTACAAAAGTCGATTGCTTGGGTACCTCTGTTCCATTCGTGTTTCAATTGTAAAGTAGTTGTGTTTGCATGGCTGTGTTTCGGTTTGAAGGGTGGGATATGGCGTGAATTTACTGGGTACAGAGGAATAACACCTGAGTCCTCAGGAATGGCAACGTATAGGGGGTATCATGGGTGAAACAGTCTACTCTGTTATGGGGTTATATACAGTTAATTTTTTCAAAAAATCGATTTTTTTTTTATTTTATTTTCTGATTCTACATATATTCAAGAATACACACAAGAAATTTCAAATCGATCCGGCAAATATTTTCGAAGTTACACGCATATTTGTAACGACGTCTCGGAGCGCTTGGGAGTATAAGGCCGGAGCGGCATCGACTACCTGAGCGCTGTCCCTTTCATGCATCTGTCTATTGTAAGCATTCCCCTTCTAAAGTGTTTAGATGTGTAAATCAACAGTGTGATTATTTTATTTTATACCTGAAAAGTGAGTTTATATTTTTTCGACCCTAAAGTGGAACATATTTAAGAGTGGTAGTCAGTATACGGAGCCAAGCCAAGCTGTAAACTTGTGAGATCGTTTATTTTTTTGTGTGTAATTTCCAGTGAAAATGAAGTCTTCCCGAATAATGAGAAAATCTCATAATGTACGTAAGTCGAGAGTAAAAAAACGTAAAAATGTTTTCAACCCAAAAACAGCTGAAACAGATGAAAGGAGTTTCAGTGCCTCGGCGAAAAAATTTAAAGAGCAAGAGGAAATCTCCGTCACACGTGATCCGTCTGTTGAGTATCGCATACTAAACTTCATTACTGTTTTTGCAGCAATTGCTGAATATGTAAAGTGTAAAGTCTGTGACGGAGATGTCAAGTTTCAAACAACTTCTGAACGAGGACTTGGTTTTCAAATAGTTGTGCTGTGTGATAAGTGTGCCGACCGTAGCGTAAATTCTAGTCCGTTCGTCACGCATTCTTATGAAATAAATCGACGATTTTTATTTGTCATGAGAGTTCTCGGATTAGGATTGAAAGGTGCAGCAAAATTTTGTGGATTAATGGACATGCGAGCTTTTATATCACAGCCAACTTATGATTTGATAATAAATAACATTCACTCCAGTGTAAAAATAGCCACTGAAAAACTTTTTGCACAGGCTTGTACCGAAGAGAAAAATTTGACTTCCGATAATCAAGGTAACGAACATTCAACAGAATTAACTGTATCTGGTGATGGCACATGGAAAAAGCGAGGGTATACTTCCTTGTACGGTGTGACCTCTTTGATTGGATATTATTCAGGTAAAATAATAGATATAGTTGTTAAAAGTGCCTACTGTAAACTGTGTGAAACTTGGAAGAAGAAACTTGATACAGAAGAGTATAATGAATGGTACGAAGAACATAAAAATACTTGCACTGCAAATCATGCTGGTTCCTCAGGGAAAATGGAAGTTGATTCAGTCGTTGAAATGTTCAAACGTTCATTGGAAAAACTCGGAGTCATCTATAAAAATTATATCGGAGACGGTGATTCCAAAACGTACTCGGGAATTTTAAAAGTTAAACCTTATGGTGATGAGGAAGTTGTAAAGAAAGAATGTATTGGACATGTACAGAAACGAATGGGTACGAGACTTCGAGATTGTGTAAAAAAAAAAAAATGTTGAGACTGTTGAGAATGCGAAAGGAAAAAAAATACAAAAGAAAACTCTCGGTGGAAAAGGAAAACTCACTGGAAAGATGATCGATAAGTTAACAGTTTACTATGGCTTAGCAATACGTAGAAATTGTGATTCCATTGAGAAAATGTATAATGCTATCTGGGCCACATATTATCACTATTGTTCATCTGACCAAAAACCTCAGCACGACAACTGTCCGAGTGGACCAGACTCATGGTGCAGCTGGCAGAGGGCTGCTGCTGCCAATGAAGTATCTACTTTCGAACATGATTATGAGCCACTACCTGATGATGTTGCTGAAGCTATACGTCCGATTTTTATAGACCTCAGCAATAAAAGTTTATTGGAAAGATGTGTCGGTGGTTTTAACCAAAACAACAACGAGAGTTATAATCAACTGATTTGGAAAATCTCTCCCAAAATTGTTCCGGCAGGCTCGAAAACTGTAGAAACCGCTGCATACATAGCTGCTGGCGTCTTTAATGAAGGAATGGCTTCATTATTATATTATATGAATGCAATAGGAATTACACTTGGACCCAACGCACATTTATATGCCGAAAAAGAAGATGAGCAGCGCGTGAACATCTCCGACCGCAGAGCGCGCGATAGCACCCGAGATGGAAGAATGGCTCGCAGACAACATCAGCTCGAGTTATTGGAAGCTAATGAATCAGCAGAAGGTCTCTTATATGGGCCTGGAATAGATGACACCATGTAAGTTGAAAAAAAAAATTTTTTATCCCATGTAAAGTGCACTCAAAACTTTAAACGCGTTTTTCTCGAAATGGTGTTTTCAAAGTCGGTGACCACTGTAACTCGAAAACGGTTTCTCCGATTCGTCTAAAATTTTGATACAAGCTTCTTAAATATATTTTTCAGTTATTAATCGAAGCTTTTATTTTTCCAATAAAAACTTCGATTTTTTATAAACAATTTAAAGTTGAAATTTTGGTGAAAAATCGACTTTTTTTTTTGAGAAGGCGCCATTTTGACAAAAAAATTTTTTTTGCTTATTCCATCGATTAATAATTGAATTTAACATTACTTTAACTAAATCTTTTTATTTTTTTAATTTCAGATGATCCAGTTCAGAGATAGAGTGGTCACCGCAAGACGTCTTTTTAGAGGACCTCCTGGAGATCGGCTGTAGCTCTTCTCCAGAGAAATATTTTTACTAATAATAAGCACTAAAATGTTGTTGAATAATACCATAATAAGTATGTAAACTTTTGGAATCAATAAATTTTAACGGCTTCTCAAAAAAAATTCCTAAAAATTCGCTTTTTTTCGACCCATTAACTGTATATAACCCCTTATGTCCATGGTACTGCTCATGTCTATAGGCGACGGTTACCACTTTCCATCAGGTGGCCGTCAGCTTGTTTGCCATTTTAAGTAGTATAAAAAAAAAAGTGTGTACGCATTAAATAGATGCAGAAATTATAAGACAAAATTAATATAGGAGTTATGAAGGTATCATTCATAAATATTTATAACGCAAAATTGTATGAAAAAGTTGACCCGTTTTTCTCGATTTCTATGGAGACACTCTATCTATATAATCTAAGGTTTTTATAGTGTTTGGAAAACTGTACGATCTATCGTTCCACCGTAACAGAGTTCAAAAAGAGACTCTCATGCTACTGTGTTATTTTTACTAGCTGTATCCTGCAGATTTACCCACATATGTTATATGTAACTAGCGATCCGAATTCACTTCGCACGCTAAGTAATCACGTATTTTTCTTTATTCCGAAAGTCTCGATAATTTACTCTTTATTTGGTTAACAAAAGAAGTTGATTTATTTTCTTTTTTATTTATTTTATACTTTATATTACTAATGTTTTATTAACTTGCATGCATGATTCACTTTCTCACACATTATCTAACTAATCTAATAATAATATATTGATTAAATATAAAGTGATATCAAAATTAACTGTATTTGAATTTGTGAATCACTCATGCCTTTGTTTGATTAAAAAAAATACCTCTATGGACAGTGTCATTGTATTTATTTCTATGTTATATTTTACTCTATTTTTGCCCGCGTTGCACTTATTCCTTTCCAATCACGTGGGAATTTTGATAAAACCTGTATGACTATCTCGCAAGGAATCTATCTACTAAGGAGTTTGACAAACTCCTTCGTAAATTTATCGCGTTTAGTATAACCTCACTTTTTTACTAAATTGGAAATATGTAAATAAAGTACCCACTATTTTTAGCTCGAAAATTTAAAAAGTTCGTTGGCAGCAGTTATCTGGAGCGAACACCCATTCAAAATCTGCATTTTTTTTTAATATGGTCGAAAATAGGTATATGCATTATATTATCAGTTTCTACCTAATTATGGGCGAGGCTTATCACAGTGATAGTAGACAACGCTTGAATGATAACAACAACAGTCTCCGACGGAACGTCCGCGTGTATTATTCCGGCAAATATATGACATACAAAAAAAAACAAAAAATGAATAAATAAATAAAATGCACTGACAATAAATATAAACGGAACGTCAAATTTCAAAATAGTGTTGTGACGATGCAAAAAGTTGAGTTATCGATGCACTGTTGAGCGCGAGTGCGAAATGAGTACGTTCTGGACAGAGGTATTGAATGCAGCCGCCAATCACTCGTTCCAGTTGACACCTGGTGATTTGTTGTCGCCGCTCGATATGGGTTCGAATGATTTTTTTAAGTTCCCATCCAATCTGCTGGCTGAATTTATGTAGGTTGTGAATTATTATGAGCATAGTAATATCTGTATGAAGGCACTAACAATTTTTTACTGTTTATTTTAATTTATTCTATTAAAATTATAGATATTAAAGTTTTTAAAGATACTTTGATGTTAATTTTTCGATCACGCTCAAAGGATTTTTGGATCAACACAAAGGATACTTATTATCCTAACTCGAATAGGCAAAATCAAAGTACACTGTACCTATCTGATTTCCTATACTAGCATTTCAAAAATTTGTAACGTTTTTAAATAAATGTTTTAATTTATTTACGTATTTAAATAAAATTAAAAAAAATTGTTTTAAGTACATAATTATTTAACTGCAGCTCGTTAGTGTACTAATTTTACTGATACTAGTTCTAATTAAGCCAAAACAAAACCGCTTATGTTTGTTGTTTCAGATAATCCTCTTACGCGGTTATTGTGTTTATACTAACAGTTTCCGTCGGCAAATAATTTGATTTACTTATAGTAATAATACGGTAATATTAATTGAGAATATTAATATAGTTGCTTTAAATACAAGTACATAAAGCGAAATATAAACAAGTGATCGTTAACTTTTGGTATTAAGAAACCAAGTAGGTATCTCAAACGTGCATTGTTTAATATAAAATAATATTGATAAATAGGTAATAACTGAACATTTGATATCATTATACATATATATCAACATACAAAATGCGGTAATTTAGTGATAATATTGTCTGTTTACACGTATTATATTTTGCCGTGTGGGCATAAAATAGACCACATCTTCCTTTCCCGTTGGTGTCGTAAGGTACGACTAAGGGAGGCAACTAAAGGAAGGCGAGGGATGGGCAGCAGCAGCCTTCTTAAAACATCTCTAAAGCCTAACTGCGATTGCCAATTCGCCTACCAAGCGTGGTAACTACTGGCAAAATCCTTCAAAGGAAGGCTTACGTTCAGCAATGGACAGATGAAGGCTGATATTATGATAATGATGATATTTGTATTGTAACACATGACGTGCCCAAAATATAATGAAAATTTTTTCATGACCAATAAAAATAAATAATATGAAATTAAAAATATTATATTAATTTGTAAATGGCAGTTCTTGTCTTATAAAATTTTATTCGTGCGCGTCTCTAGTTTACAGAGTTTCACGTCCAATTACAAAGTTTTCTGAATTGTCTTAATATGTATCTTAGAGACCACTTTGTACAAAGACTCGCAACAACAAAGATACAAAGTCCTAAACAAACACTTGTCCTTGCTGAGAAAAGGTTTAAGCCTCTCATTTACAATAAACTGACACACGAACTACGAGACGTATACTGTAATAATGTAGACAATTTCAGTTATACATAATTTTTCTTCTTTCTTCGTACAAAATAATGTCTCCTCACATTTGTCACCTCATAATCTCAAATTATCAAAACGTACAATCATTTATTTCTGTTTAGTGTCTTTCATTTTACATTACTAATCTAGAATAACGATATTGAAAATTTACAAAAATACATTTAATTGACACTCATCAACATTTTTTTTTTACACTTACGATACCATAAGATTTGGTAAATACACATATTCCATTATTTAACGTCCTTCGATAAAAACGCCATTGCGCAAACTCTGTAAATTATCACTATGTTATCTTTGAATTCGAGATAATAAATCTTCTGACACCGCCTAATAGGACTACAAAATATAACCACGTCTATCAGTTGTTTTTCATACACAGATGAATATCTCGTACCATAGACTACACACATTATCTTATCGACAGAAGCAAATATATCGATATTCATACACAGTGAAATCACGCGCATCGACAATTTGATATTACTGGATCGCGACTATCTTATCTCGTTTATATTCAAAGGAATGTGATCGAAATGAACGTGTGTGTTTCATTGTGCATTAATTTACAGTGACTAATTTTGTTACAAAATATTTATTAAATTATATTGTTCCATGGAATTCCAGTGTGTGGTGAATTGCAGTATTGCATTATTTTTTTTCTAGTTCTTGGAATAGTGTTGTGCATAACATATCGATATGAAAATACCAAAAGTATCATGGTCCCGGACTATTGAGTGTATGCAAACATGTGCATGGCGCACTTTTTACTGTAGTCTCAGCATGTGCGAACAGTTTGCTTATGTGCATCATATTCTGGCACAGCCTTATCCTAATCTCGACGTTGTAATTGCTGCCCCAACGTATGCTATGCACTGTGAGTAAATATTAATATTTTAATAACTTCATTGTTCAGATAAGATGTATAAGAATTTAAATTTTCTCGTATTTTACACATATTTAATACTAGCAACCTACTCCAGCTTATGGCGTTAACTGACTTACCCCATTTTATTATATATCAGTTTTTTGTTAAATAAATAACCGCCCATGTCCATGTCCTTGACAATGTTGTTTTCTACAGGTGAAAGAATTTTTAAAATGGATGAAGTGTTTTTTGAGTTTATCCATGCATCATCATATCAGCCGTTCAGCAGTTAACACTGTTGAATGTTCCCCATAAGGAGGGTTTTGCCATTAGTTCCCACACTTGTCTGGCGGGTTGGCAGCCGCAGCCAAACTCTGACGATGCTTTAAGAGGGACGCTTCTATCTATTCCTCGAATGAATAGGAGACCATTCGCCTCTGATGACACTCACGGGAAAGGAGGGGATGGCCCATTTTATGTAGGAGCCACACGGCACTTAGTTTATCTATTACAAGTAAAATCTTTTCTCTTTATAATATCAATTTAGACATTAATTTGGCGTGCTTATGATGCTGTGTACGAATCGCATCGAAACGTCACGCGTCAACTTGTCGCTGACATTTCGATTTAGATTCTGATTCGACCATTCGTATCTAGTGCAAGGTACTATGCAACTTGTTGTGTTAAATAATAATATAAATTTACTTATCTACGGTTTTTATTCCGTTGTACTTAATTTTTAAAATAAGTATTCTTAGAGTAGTAATTGTTATTGTTCCTAGTCGTCGTTTTTTTTATACAACTTAGAATGACAAAAAGCTGACGGCCCACCTGATGGAAAGTTGTAACCGTCGCCTATAGACATGAGCAGTACCATGGACATAACAGAATATACTGTTTCGCCCATGATACCCCCCATGCGTTGCCATTCCTGAAGACTCCGATGTTATTCCTCTGTACCCTGTAAATTCACGCCATATCCCACCTTTCAAACCGAAACACAGCCATGCAAACACAACTGCTTTAAGGTTGAAGAACGAATGGGACAGAGGTGCCCAAGCAAACGCTTTTTGTACAAAGTCTCCCTTTGGTTATATCGTCGTATCAGCCATTAACTGTCCACTGCTAAACATTGCCTCCCCTATAAGGGAGATATTGCCAATAGTTTCCTCTCGCAACTTTTCGCCTCTTACAACATCCACGGAAAAGGAAGGGGTGACCAATTCTATGCCGGAACCTATACGGCTATTCCTAGTATATATATATATATATATGAATAATAATAATAACTTTATTGGATATCCATGATTGTAACAAACTCAGCACTGGAGAATACAGTAAAAGTAGGTACGAATTCATTTGTACATTTAGATCAGCTTAAACATCTATGTCTGAACTAAGATATGAATCCTGTATCTCATACCACAGCGAGTGTGTGATAGTTTTAGTACTTTTTTTTTCTGTATTCTCAGAAATTTTATCTTTATTAACAACTACGAGTCCCTACATGAATCATATTTTTAAAAATTAATTGTTTATATGTTTGTACAGTTTATAATATTTGTGTTCATTTTTTTTTACTACTATGGTGGCAAATAAGTATAGGGTCCATCTGATGGTAAACGGGGTTATCATAGCTTATGGAGCTATGATATCAATTGTATACATGTATTTTGTTATATATAGATTTTTTTGTTTTCATTATGGATTTTTTAGTATTTGAATGGGCAACTCCTTTTTTTAATAGCCATGTCTCACATATTAAAATAATATTATAATTAAATATTATACCAGATTTAAATTAATCACAATATATTATGTAAAATAATGTTGATGAAATACAACAGTGTCTACCGTTCTATGTATCGTTCTGAATGAAACAGTAACCGCTTTGTTTACCAATAGCGGAACGCAATCATACCAGTAATAACAAAACAACACTATTTGATAGAGCGAGTCCGCGCACTAAATATTAATGTCCCATCATTATTTTGCACTATCGATAAATTTCGCCCTTCACTAAAGGCAATATTAATTTTCAATCTTATTTCCTTTACTTATTGATTTACATTTCATTGTACAACCATCCCTCACTGTTGCCCCGCCAGCGTATATCGTTAGTGCAGTCGAGGTACCATTCCATTCATTATCATCATATCAGCTTTTAACTCTCCACTGCTGGGGGGAAAGGAATTGTTAGTAATGGAGACTGAGAATCCCATTGCTAGCAATATACCCAACCAGGTCGACCTCCTCGCGGTTCTCCCTGGAAACTATCATATTTAATTCCTGATGAATTCATCATGATGGGCTAGCTGGCCTGTTTTCATTCTCATCTATCACCCTTCACTGGTGCTCCGCCAGCGTATCCCGTTAGCACGGGCGGGATTATCATACCATTTTCACCCATAAAAAAAACTCCACTGCTGGACATTAGTTGTTTACTACCAAGCGCTATTCGATAGAGCGGAATTTGATATTTAATAGAGAACTATTGGCTAAACACCCCAAAGTGGACGCTTAAGTTCAGCACTGGGAGACTTTGTACAAAAGTCGATTACTTGGGTACCTCTGCCCATTCGTGTTTCTACCGTGAAGCAGTTGTGTTTGCATAGCTGTGTTTCGGTTTGAAGGGTGGGATATGGCGTGAATTTACAGGGAACAGAGGAATAACATCTAAGTCCTCAGGAATGGCAATGCATGGGGGGGTATCATGGGCGAAACAGTACTCTGTTATGTCCATGGCACTGCTCATGTCTATAGACGACGGTTACCACTTTCCATCAGGTGGGCTGTCAGCTTGTTTGCCATTCTAAGTTGTAAAAAAAAGGAATGTATAGTTAAAAGCTGATATGATATAATGATCATCATATTAGTCAATAACTGTCCATTGCTAAACATAGACTGAATATTAATGTCCCATCACTATTGAACGCTATCAACAAATTCTGTCATACGGAAATATTAATTTTTAATATTATTTTCCTCATAAAATGATGTGCATATTGAAACGGACATAATCGATATTTTCCGATATCATTTTTCAATATCGAGCAATATTTGCAGAAATTATAAAGCTGCATTTATTAAATTTAATATGGAATATTTAGCGATTCGATGGGCCCATGCGGTTACAATGGTCGCTAAAAACATATTAAAAACTAGTTACACGCCCCTGCTTCGTACGAGTAGATAAGTCGATATTGTTTAAAAAATGCAGCCCATTTCACTCGCTGATAATGTTATCAAAGGCTTTCTAAAGGTGAAAAAAAATTCGATTCGGTTATTTGTCGAGGTTAACCTAAAGGTTAAAAGTCTAAAGGGTAAAAGAAACAATATCAAATCTTTCCACTTTATAATATTGGTAAATATTTTACTTATGCTGGTTAGCATAATGTAATCTAAATTATTAATAAAAGTTAATATTATAAAAGTTCATTTATAGAACTTTTTCCGAAAAAATGTAAAGTGAAATTCGACAATAATATTTATGCCTTCCATATTACTCGTAATTTGACAGATGGACGAATCAATGGAATTGGACATTTTTCACAATGAAACACTCCCTTAAAAGCATGATAATGTAATCCTGTTTTATTAATTCAGCTGAACAACTATCCCCAAGGAGCATTATCTAGGCATGACTAGTATCAGTCTCTGATATCTATATATTGAGATCCTCTTAGCTTCGATTGCGGAAAAAAGGTCGTCACCCATTTCAATATTATCTATCATCATATCATATCAGCGTCTGCTGTCCACTGCTGAACATAGGCCTTCCGCATAAAGAGGGGTTTTGCCAGAAGTTGCCACGCTTGGAAAGCGGGTTGGCAACCACAGTTAGATTTCAGTGATGTCTTTGAAAAGACGCTGCTATCCATCCCTCGACCGTTAAATTAATCGCCTCTTACGTCATCCACGGGAAAGGAAGGGGTAGCCCATTCTATGTCAGGACCGGACAATAGCATATTAGCTATACCGATCGGATATCTACGTGTATATTAATTTTGATAATTTTCGGTATTCACGTATAATATTTACGTACCCATACTTAATATATCTATTATTGAGTCAATATATAATAATAAGATGAAACAAATCAATCGTAGCCTAATCGTTTGGCCTGCTGATCAATGTATAGATTTGTAACTATATATTACCATTTCCTTGTCTAAATACAAAAACAATATTTGAATCTTTCATACAAATCACTGTGGAAGAGCTATGCTCGGAGATTCTCTGAGGGATTGAATCTATTATGGCTTCGGTAACCCGTAACGACTAATCCTGTAGACGTAATGGTACTTTTAGTCCCTTCATGTGCGCTATAATAATAAAAACATATTCTTTATTTCAAGCAACGGTTATATAAGCGACGGAATACTCGGGCTCATATTAATGTAGGTATCGAGTCAAATTTATTTGCTGTATATCATCATCACCATATCAGCACGAATGGGACAGAGGTACCCAAGCAAACGACTTTTATACAAAGTCTTCCTCTGGTGATATCGTCGTATCAGTCATTAACTGTCCACTGCTGAACATAAGCTTCCTCCTTAGGGGGGGTTTTGCCAGTAGTTGCCACACTTGGCAGACGGATTGGCAGACGCACTAAGACTTTAGAGATATTTTAAGAGGGACGCTGTTGCCCATCCCTCGCCTTCCCTTAGTCGGTTCTTACGACACCTACGGGAAAGAAAGGAGTGGCCTATTCTATGCCGGGACCACACGGTCATTGCTATATATACTTTAAACAAAATATAAATGTTTATATAAAAATGTTCATGAAATCAAATTCTTTTCTACTCAAGTCTCAAGAATTCGAAATAAATGTCAAATGACTATAAATATATTTCCATTTAATAGTTACGATGAAAACTTAGGAAATAATCTCGCTTAATCATAATTTCCCGTTTAAAGGATCTAACAACAAGCGTTTTTAGACGACGTCTGCTTAACATTTGATATAATATGGTATACCAATTATTAGCAAACAATTTAATAAAACATAATAAATACAGTTTTGTAGGTATGAAATTTACAAATGATTTTTGTTGAATTTTGGTCGGATAACAGTGCGGATAGCGGGGATACAGAGGATGAAGTTAGCGCATAACCGCTGCAAGTGGCGCGACTAAAATGAGACCTGTTCAATTATGAGCCCAGCAATGAATTGATGCGGGCTGATTGTATAAATAAATTCATTTTGTAGACTGAGTCTGTTTAATTCGGCATTTATTTAGCTGGGATTCGATCCTGGGACCTCTGGATTACAGTCCAACATTATCCAACAGAGCTGTTCGCAGCTCATGACTAGACAATCCACTCGTATATCCATACTAATATTATAAAGAGGAGAGATTGAACTATTTCTAATAGATAAACACTTTTTTTATTCTTTCATCTATAGAAAATTATATTATCCGCAAGTAATATAGGTTATATATTATTTTGAAAAAATTTAGAAATCCCTACGAAAATGACGAAAATGTAACCCAAAGGATCAGAAATTTGGCGTGCTCTGCAAAAAATGTTGGTGATGCATAAAATAATGTACTTCATTTATAGTCATTGTATGCATGTATCGTCATTGCTTACAAAAAAGTTCGGGAGACATTTTTTATGCAACTTAGAATGGCAAACAAGCTGACGGCCCATCTAATGGAAAGTGGTAACCGTCGCCTATAGACATAAGCAGTACCATGGACATATCAGAGTATACCGTTTCGCCCATGATACCCCCCATGCGTTGCCATTCCTGAGGATTCAGACCATATATCTAACTGTCATAGTTAAATCACGAAAACCGTTTTTTTTTTTGTTTTAACTAGTCGAATAAAGCACGAGTCATACACTACTAATGATTTATTTTTTATTAATGAATTAATCATAATGTTAATCCCTATATGTAAATTCCTCTTTAGGCAGGAAACAGACGTAACAGGTATGTATGTACATTCCTCTTTAAATTATTCGAATCGAACCTTTCGTTTAGAAATTACGTTGAGTATAAAAATGCTAAAAGTAAGAAAAATACTGTAGTGGGAGTGATCAGATCGCTTAATATTGTTATTATCTACTATTGGCCCAAGTAAAGTACCAATTTAAAATACTAATTTATCTTCCCATCTGCTCGTACGGGTCGTTAGTATAAAATAAATCCGTTATTAATTAACTCATTGTCGCCAATCTGTTAATTTGCCTGATTCATATCGATATTATCCGTCAGAATGGTAATGCCCTGCCTCACCTTGAAATTTCATCGTGCGCTCCGTTTAATTAACTTAATCGTATAATATTTGGGCTCATTTGAGCGTAATACGCGCGGTACTTGTTACGTATACCGCTTTTAATTAAGTTTTGATATAATACTATAGTATATATACGCATATATTAAAATAAATCAAAGAAATAAATCTACTTAACAAAACTCTGACTAATACAATACGCAGCCTACGAAACAAGTATGTTTTTGCTCCTTAAAAAATGCCTATATAACATATATGGCATAATGGCATAGTTAATATTGCTCAGTATACTATTCTTATTTCTAACGAATTGAATGCACTGATGAACGGTATGGTATCTCAGAGATAAAAATATTAATTTAAAAAATATTAAAAATATTAAAAAATATTAAAATATTAAAAATATTAATTGATTAAAATATTTGAATTTAAAACGCGGAGTAGTATTGCAGCTACGTTTTAATAAGCAATCAGTAGTATTTTGCTTAACAAAGAGAAACTGCGGCTTCAGACATCACAAAATAATTTTAGCTATTTATAAAATTATTTTGTGCTAAGGCTAAATTCTAGCTATTGCAAAGACAATCATGAAAATGTATGCAATTATACTATTTTTTTTTAAACCACTAAGGAGGCAAACAAACAAGCCACCTGATGGTGAACAGTTTCTTTTTTTTATGAGATGATAATGGAATGGTAACCCCGCCTACATTACCAGTATACGCTAGCGAGGCACAAGTAAGGGATGATAGGTGAAGATGACGCAGGTCATTGGGTTTATTATGACATATTCACAACAATTTATGGCGATGGTTTCGACAGGAACCGAGTCAACCATAGGAGCCGACTTGAAAGGGTATCTTGTTACTAACAATTCCTTCTTTCCGATGGTAAACGGTTACCGTACTACGCTTATGAACGCTAGCAATACAAACAAGTGTAGTTAGGCTTTGGTGAAGTTTTAAATAGGACTCTATTGCCCTTCCCTCGACCATTAATTTCTCTTAATCGCCTCTTATCATACCCACGGGAAAAAAGGGGTGGTCCATTGTATGCCGGGCCCATACAAAAACGGATTCGCTTAACGGAAAATACAAATTGAGAAATTCCTCGTTTGGAAGTATCTTAAAAGGCAATTCACTTTATTGCAGCCACAGTTTTTAAAGTCGGTTGTAAACAATAAATAGTTGTTTAATATTTTACTCTATTAACGGCAACAATGTCGTGTCACTACTATTGCTTTATCTCTGCCAGATAGCCGTGCTTTCAACGTCATAAACTTACAATGCACTGCGTGGCCGCGTCCAAGTAAATACATTGTGACACAGTGTATTCTGTATTGTTCGGTGTATATACATTTATCGCTCTACATGGATTATTGATTTAGTATTTGATAAAAATACCTCATAACCCACAATGACGACTGGTCCCTACTACGCATGAATGCAATTTATAACAACATTGAATTTATTTACTTATGCACAAAGGGTTTCCATATGAAATCTGCATTGGCGTCTTTTCTATATATTTTTATTAATTATTTTCTCTCTAACTGCATTGGGTTAGCTGGAAGAGATCTCTTTTAGAGATAAGCCCACCAATGATAACAAGTTGTTTAACTAACTAAGCTGTATCTTTTGTTCAAGTGCAATAAAGAATATGTATATTGTAGGTAATATGAGTATTATATGTGATTTTTAAATTACTCATTTATATTTATTATTTTTTTTTTTATTTTTCTTATTTATTCGCTCATTACGTTGCACCGTTAAATATATTTTCTCTTATTCCTGTCTACAGTCGATTGATAAATAACGCCATATTGTCGTTAAGTGTATTGGTGTTAAGTCCTCCATTTACACCATCTAGGTGTTAAATTAAATAAATAAATATTGTTCTCCAAATTCCACCACAAATACAAAAACCTATTGTGCGAGCTGGTGTGTCCGAGATTGGGTTATTAGCAAAGTTTGACCGCAAAATGCAGCGGCGCGGCGAGACGAGCAATTTGGCAGCGCTGCGACGCGGTCACAAGTTTAGCACAAAAAGCGCTTATTGCTCAAACACTGACGACGTATTAAATGTGGGGATAGTCTCGAGCCAGACTGCTCAGTGCTATTTCAAGCTATAGTCGTAATTATTATAATGAAATACTCTGTTAATGCGACTTTCGAAAGGAGGTGCCCATTAAGTTTGAATTTAAATTGCTTAGCAACAAAATCGTCTCTTGTGCTATACTATAGTTTTAAAAATCCTTCAATAATCATATAGCATTGGAATGTAAAATAAATATTTAATTTTTGGAATTACGTTACGCGTCGCCTATTCTGAATTGATTTTCAACTACCTTAAAAAAAAATAAGGGGTTCTCAAATTCGGTGCTAGGTTTTTTTTATGTTTGTAGGTAACAAACAAATCTTCGTACGTTACAAAATCGATTTATACCGAAAATGATATTTTACAAATTGGTCTCACAGGTATTTTATCAAAATTGGTTTAGTAATTTAGTTTTGAAATCAAAATAATTTGTTTACCAAAACCTTTATGGTACTGACAACTGGTAATCCTGTCTTAATGTCGGCTGTGTAGCACTTAGTCTTTACAGAATACCTAGTAAATAATACATGCATAACTCGTGCGTAATATCTGTACCGCTGCGATATCTATATATTGGGTTTATCTAGAGCGAAGAAAATGTCATCATCGTTCCAATATCGCCTATACCAGTTGGATATCTATGTTCATTTCGAACGGATTCTTCATTTCGATTTTATACGTATATTGATCGAATAACCGATATTTAAATATACCCGTTATTGAAACGATATATAGATATTGCTATATATGTATTACCTATCCCTGTATACATTACTCATTAATGTACAGTACGTAAATACGTTGTTATTGTGTCAACCGTTAACTGTTTACTGCTGAACATAGCCTCCCCTATAAGAAGGGTTTTGCCAGTACTTGCCACCCTTGGCAGGCGAGTTGGCAACTGCAGGTCTTTGAAAATGTTTTAAGAGGAACTCTGCTGCCCATCCCTCCACCACACACACACGCTCCCTTAGTTGCCTCTTACGACTCCAACGCGAAAGGAAGGCTTATTTTATGCTTGGATCATCTACACGTCTAAATACATACGCTCGTTAAAATGCCCTCACCATTTTGACCATTTAACTAATTTAACCAAACTACGGAACCCAACAATTTTACCAATAACGTTACAGGACAATCAAGATAAGGAACCAGTAATCCGAGACTAGTAACATGTTAGTAAACAGAAGTAATTGCTCCGGCACACCGCGATAACAAAAGAACTTAAACTTGGAAACTCGAAAAACTTGTTAAAACTATATCTATTAGACGCCGTTTGCGGTGGTTGTGTGAACGTAAAGTCGCGTGCACACTGCCCGCTGTCGGGGCATGCGACTTTTAAATTACATCAGCGGTGCCATTTATTATTTAAACACGCTACGTGTGAATGGGCATTAATATCTGTTGTATTCGTCGCTTTAATTTACAATTTATAATTTTGTTACAATTTATTTTTAACAAAGATATACAACAGACGAACATAATTCTGTGAGAGCTCTCTTCTAGTAAACTTAGTCTTTATTTATTTATTTATTTATTCATTAGTACAAATATGTGTACATGGCGAACTTAATGCTAAAAGCATTCTCTACCAGTCAACCATAGGGAAGTGTCAGAATACTCGAATGCGGTACTAGTAATTATTGATATACATACATACTAAAATTACATATCTAAACGGATAAATATAAATGAATAACAAATATACTTACACATATATGACATATACTATATTATACACGAAATTGAGAATAATATAAACCACTTACTGCTCGGATAAAGTAGAAAAGTGAGCGTGAACTTTTTTTTTAAAGACGGTTTAGTTGGTAGTCTCTAAATGACATCAGGAAGCGCGTTCTAGAGTCATGAAGAAATTTAATCGTGAAGAAACTTTATGCAACTTACATTGGCGAATAAGCTAACGGTCCACTTTGTGGAAAGTGAGAAAATGGTCTAAAGACATGAAGAGCAAAATACAATCGTAGTAGTATATATGTATATTGAAATACTTATATGTTTATATTGTTATTCCTAATTTCCTAAAGACTATAAATATTATCCCTCTAAACCCTATTATTACATACATATAATTAATTACATTACATGTCTAACCCAAAGTTACGTCATTATACCTGTCTATTTATTTAATAAACATAGCGATCGATGGCCATCAAATATGTTAAACTGTTCTAGTTCACTAGCTGTAACTTCTGGGTTTACTCGGATAAAATTGAGTAATAAATGTCATACACGTTTCTTGAATATATTTATTTTATCTACAGATTTATCTGTGTATCAAGATTCCATTCAGCCATTGAGATGCAACCTGATATATAACATTCATGTGTTTACAAACTTTAACATTATTATGTTAGGTATTGATATGATATTTGGGGGGGGTCCACTAGTTTTTTTTTTACAACACATTGGGCAAACGAACGTGCGGCTCACCTAATGGTACGTGACTACCGCCGCGCATGGTCACCCACAACACCAACGGCATCGCAGGTGTGCTGCCGGCCTTTTAAAAAAGAAAATGCTTGTTTCTTAAAGGTTATGATGTCGTATCAGTTTGGAAATACTGCTGCTGGAAGTTAATTCCAAAGAGTGCTACGCTTGGTAGGCGGGTTGGCAACCGCAGTTAGGCTTTGGTGATATTTTGAGAGGAACGCTTTGCCGATTTGCCGATCCCTAAGTTCCCTTAGTTGCCTCTTACGACACTTTACAATCCAGAGACTTTAGAATCTTCCCTTAGATAAAATATGGTATATCTAACTATGAAACAGTATTAAAAGTATAAATCGAAGAAGGCCCTTTTCAGTTATTTTATGTGAGAATAATCCTTAGTTTAATTTAAGTGAAATTAAACAATGTAAATAATAAATCATTTCCTATAAACGGTATAGCAATTTTTAATAAAATGTGCTATAACATTTTATTAAAATATCAAGTCTCTTATTACACTTGTAGCGTTGCAACCACTCGATTCTAAAGCGATTCTATCTACTCGTATACCGACTTACAAGAGTTTGCGAGCGACAAACCCATTATACTTGGTGTTATCGCGCCGTTGTGCATTGTACGTGTGAAATGGGTTTTATTTATTTCTCGAAACAATAAACTTTTTTAATTAATTATATCTATTTTTAATTTCATATATAATTATTAAATATTAAATGTAATATTTAATATATAATAATTAATATTAGAAACTAGAAACTACTTTTTTGCCGGCTACTTATTACGCGTGATTTCAAAGCGGAAAAACTAATAAATTTGACAACTTCTAGCGTATTAAGATAAAACATGTAATAGATTTTAAGTTAGACTTTCAAGAACTTTGAGAACCAAATCCAATTTGGTGTGCAACAGAAAAGTTCGGAACAAACAAGATAAACAGATAAAATCATTGTTTTAGCTTCTATTGGTCTTATCAAGACCCCTCTTATTTTTTTACTATCTCCCATGTACAGATATCGTCTAATTATATTTTTTTACTTGGAGTATCTCAATTCGCCTTTATTTCTTTTTTAAATGTTACAACATTAATTTAGTCAAAATTGAAGAAGTAGTTTATGCCGAGCAAAATCTAGGTGCCAAGAAATCCATTCCCAATCAAGTCTTATAAATCTTATACATTTGTATAAACTTTGTAAACGTTGTAAACTTTCATGTATATAACAAAGATGGCGGACAAACAGCAATATCTAAAGGCGTTCTTTAGCAATCAACTATAGGGCAAGCAGAGAAGTTTGTTGGCGGTACAATTGAAAATATAAAAGAACGGAATAATATTTATAGTTATTTATTTATTTATTCATTAGTACATATATGTGTATATGGCGGACTTAATGCTAAAAGCATTCTCTCCCAGCCAACCATAGGGAAGTGAATACTCGAATGACAACATAACCTTCAAGAAAAGAGCATATTCCTTTTTAAAAGGCCGGCAGCACACCTGCAATACCGTTGGTGTTGTGGGTGATCATAGGCGGCGGTAGTCACTTACCATCAGGTAACCAGTATGCTCGTTTGCCCCCTGTGTTGTAAAACAAAATATACATACTAAAATTACATACGTAAACGAATAAATATATATAAATAACAAATATACGTACACATATATAAAATATACTATATTATATTATATACAAAATTGAGAATAATATAAAGTACTTATTATTATATATTATAAATAAGACAAGTATTTTTGCCACCGTTAACGTGGGCTAGATATTAACGTGCACGTCACCGGATATCCTCGCGGCCGATTATTCTGTTAATAGAAT
The DNA here is from genome assembly GCF_026898425.1 of Galleria mellonella. Lineage (NCBI taxonomy): Eukaryota > Metazoa > Arthropoda > Insecta > Lepidoptera > Pyralidae > Galleria > Galleria mellonella. Next base: position 1,529,346 of record NW_026442061.1, read on the forward strand.
CAGGTACACCGTGTTGCCTAGTGATACTGACGGCAGGAAATGTTCAGGAAGTGTCCGACACAACTCGGTAATGTGTTACTGGGGCGTCAGTAATGCTTTTATGTTACAACTAGCTTCGTCTCGCGCATTCGCCTGCGTCACCGGGATATATAAGTATTGTTTGCCCGGGACAAAAGTGGTCTATTATAATTATTTATTTATTTATTTAAACTTTATTAACCAATAAACTTTTTCTTCTGTCGCCTTTTTCTCTACATCTATCCACTTTAATTGGTTTTCATTTATCTATATGACAAATACAGCTAGATGGGGGGAGAGATTGTTAGTAATGGAGTTTGACAGCCCCATTGCTAGTAATATGCGTTATTAGGTCGACCTCCACGTGGTCCCCCCTGGAAACCATCGTGAACAATTCTTGTTGAATTCGTCACGATGGGCTAACTGACCTACTTCATCCTCAGCTATCATCCTTCACTGGTGCCCCGCCGGTGTATACCGATAGCGCGGGTGGGGTTACATGATAATGAAATCATCCATTAAAAAAAAAATACAGCTAGATTATTCGTAACAACATGAATTGGCTTATTTAATTTAATTTCTTATTTATTCTTCTAAGAACCGACGGGAATAATACCTATTGTATTAATAATCCCCATTGATTGCCAAAATCATTTCTCTTAGATAAACACATAGATCATATTTTATCCAAATCAATGAAATTACGGCCTACAGAGCCATAACACATTCGTGTTTCTACCGTGAAGCAGTTGTGTTTGCATGCCTGTGTTTCGGTTTGAAAGGTGGGATATGGCAGTGAATTTACAGGGTACAAAGAAATAACACCTGAGTTCTCAAGAATGGCAACGCGTGAAAAGTATCATGGGCGACACAGTATATTTGTCTCTGTTATGTTAATGTTCATGTCTATAGGCGACGGTTATCACATCCATCAGGTCGGCCGTGAACTTGTTTGCCATTCTATGTTGCATAAAAAAATAGATAAAAAAAATCGCGCGACCAAAGTAGCGAGTTTCAACCTGTAATATAACATCTGAAAGTTTCAAAGATGTTTGAAAGTTTGTCGCTCATAACGGCTAAAGGGATTTAAATGTTTTATCCTGGCGCAGGCATAACCGCGAACACTACATTACCACGCCGCAATATTGTGATAACGCTCCAAAAATAGCTTCCCTTATTCTTGTACGCACACAATGCAACCACGCAACACAATAATTTATAAGATGTTATGCCGTTACCCACAATTCAGGAAGGCCGCAATAAAATTATAATAATAAAACATTTCGCAAGGTGCTTTGTCACAATCAGTGTTGCCAGGTTGAGTATTTTTCCCGCAATTTGGAATAAAACTTTACTCTTATTTAAGTTTTTTACATTTTTCTTATATGTAAGTCGTATAAACAGTATATAAATAAATACAATAAAATATACTAATGTAAGTAATAAAACGTCATGTGAAGTGAGGTGTAAGGAATAGCGTTTATTACGTCATTGTTTTTTTTATATATTAGTTACATAGCAATATGGACATATATTTGTGGTTGGGTAAGACTGAAGAAACTCTTATAAATATCTAGAAAAAATATTTGAAATTTGGGTAGAAATGAGAAATAGAATCTGGCAACCCTGAACGCAATATAAATAGTATACTGCACGGGTCCACTATGTTTTCGCTCTAGCCACAACAGACGAGATTGAATTTGACGCCCTCCCCGCCAGTATCTCTTTATTTACTTCCCTTTTATACCATTCAACGTTTTTATTCCCAGTCGGTCCCTGGGAAATTATCTGCTAAATTAGATTGCATTTCTGCAGAGAGTCAGGCGTTTGTAGCTGTCACAGACAGGCAGTGTACATTTGGAGGATAAAACTAAGTGAGCTATCTATTTATCTATTTGCTATAGAAAAAGGGTATTGTGTTTCACTAAACTTCTAAAAAGAGGTGATCATTAATTTGTCCGAGTTTGTAATAAATATTTAAATTATGTAATAAACAGATTTTGATTCTGTTTTCTGTTACAGTTTTTGATAATTCTCTCTACAATCGATAGAATCTACGATGGGTTGAGTTTATGCTAATTTATTACAATATAAATCAAAACTTTTAATTGTTATATGTATTTGATATTTGGTGTTATTTTATTTTTATCTAAAAATATATTAAAAGTCTTATAGCCTGATGATTTGAAAACTCGACTTAGAAGCCAATGGTAATGATATGTGAAAGCAAGAGATTGATAGTAATGGAAACCAGTTGCCCAATTGGTAACAATATTTTCTGTCAGGTCAAAACCTTCACGCAGTTTTTTTTAATGGGTGATAATAGAATGATAACCCCTCTGCGCTATCGGTATACGCTGGCAGGGCACCAGTGAGGGATGATAGGTGACGATGAAAGCAGGTCAGCTAACCCATTGTGACGAATTGCACTAGAATTAACTAAGATGGTTTCTACGGGGAACTGCGTGAAGGTCGACCTGATAGACCCCATTACTAATAATCCGTTTCCCCCCATCTCCACACAATTACCCCTGTAATCCATCGTAGATAATTCCTATTAGACCTATGAGAATATCTGATTTTTAGTGTATAAAGCTAAGTTTTATATGTGTACAGTTATAAGCTGTAATGTACGTATACATTTATATAATTCCTGGTGAATCCCTCATTATGGTCCAACTGATCTGACTTCATCTTCACGTATCATCCCTCGCTGGTACCCTGCCAGCGTAAACCGATTGCACAATCTGGATTACATTTCTATTTTCATCCATTAAAAATGTCAAATCAACACTACTACACTGACGGTAAAGTCATTCCCTGCTAAGTAGAGATCTAAAATTTTCTCAATGGGAAGAGGGATTGTTAGTAATGGAGACTAAGAATCCCATTGCTAGCAATATACCTAACCAAGTCGATCTCCACGCGGTCCTCCCTAGAAACTATTATGGTTAATTCTTGATGAATTTATCATGATAGGCTAACTGGCCTGTTTTCATTCTCATGTATCACCCTTCACTGATGCCCCGTCAGTGTATCCCGTTAGCGCAGACGGGGTTACCATACTATTTTCACCCATCAAAAAAAACATATACAATATTCATTACTCTACTAGATTCAGGCCATCAGATATCTTTAATGGCTATGTCTGATATCCATAATCAATAATATTATCTTCACTGATGCCCCGCCACTGTATACCGTTAGCGCAGGCTCGGTTTCCATTCCATTTTCACCATAAAAAAAATATATGTGTTCAGCGAAATGCGCAAAGTCAACAAATGATAAATCGTACTCCCTGACTACCTCATCTAGTGACAGTCATGAGCATATTTACTTTTATTATATTCTTTATTTGTACTAAAATATTCGTATGGTTTGTATGCGATTGTTAAATGTGTTTAGTGCTTCCACATAATAGGGCCCTCTGAATATCGACTGAGCAAATATTGTGACGCCTGAGAGACTTTTACGATATTATTATTTTTTAAACTTATCCTGTCTCCTCTGTACAGTGTAATGGTACACTAGAACAATCCCGTGTGAGTTAACAATTTTTTATATCACGACAGTGACAAACAAGCTAAAAGTCTAGCTGATGGTAAACAGTCGTTGTATACTATGGACGTCTACAGCGTTAGTATCACGTGCGCATTTGCCGACCCTGAAGAAATCTTAATACGTCTTTGAAGAACCTCATACTCTAGGAGATGTCTCTAGGGAAGACCTCAGCAGGAAGCTCATTCCACAGCCTGAACGTTCACGGGACGAAACTCCAAACCGCATAGTACCCAACAATCTAATAACTAGTTTTTCCCACAGTTTTATATGCGTGAATTTTGGAAGTAGGTAACCACTTCTAGTTTACTTTCTAATACTTTTTTTTACAATTGATAACTGTGAAGGTCTAGAAATTCTTGACACCAGAGGGCGGCACGCTCGCACGAGTACATACATTCAGTAACCGATCTCGGGGTCTAAAAATATCCTAAACTAAAACGTTGCCTTGAGTATTTGCTAAACTATAAATGTGAAATCGATACGTATCTCAGTCACGCGCAATCAATGCCGCGTACGCGTAACAACGGGTCGATAATGATGTTAAAATATAGCTGTATATTGTGACCACTTGGTGGTGTAGCGGTTTAACACACCGCCTTGCCCTCCGATGATCGCAGGTTCGATCCTCATACAAAACATACGTCTAGATACTTAGATTATAAACTATAATAGTACTTTTATAACATTATAACCTCTTTTACATTACCAATCTATATGATTGGCAATGTAAAAGAGAGACAATATAATAACCTAACCTATATGTTAGAGTATGTGGGAGATTTTGTGGGAGTATGAGCAAAATAATAATCTAACTATTTTTACGTTTTAAAGTGAAATTAGTTTTAAGTAAATGCAGTTTGTTAGAATTAAATGTGCTGTACCTTAATATAACATACATCAGGAAATTAAATAGCAAAATTGTGTAATTTTCATGTAATTACTCTAAATATTTATATCTTTAAACGCAATATTGCCGCGTCCACATAACAAGAGAGAGGAGAGTTTGTTAGTAATGGGTTCTAAAAGCCCCATTGCTAGTAATATACCCTATCAGGTCGACCTTCACGCGGTTTCCCTTGGAAACCATCGTGGTTAATTCTTTACGATTGGCCAACTGACCTGCCTTCATCTATCACTGGTGCCTCGCCGGCGTATACCGACAGCACGGGCGGGGTAACCATTTACCAAAGGGAGACTTTGTACAAAAGTCGATTGCTTGGATTCCTCTATCCCATTCGTGTTTTAACTGTGAAGCAGCTGTGTTTGCATGGCTGTGTTTCGGTTTGAAGGGTGGGATATGGCGTGAATTTACTGGATACAGAGGAATAACACCTGAGTCCTCAGGAATGACAACGCATGGGAGGTATCATAGGCGAAACAGTATAGTCTGTTATGTCCATGGTACTGCTCATGTCTATAGGCGACGGTTACCACTTTCCATCAGGTGGGCCGTCAGCTTGTTTGCCATTCTAAGTTGTATAAAAAAAAAAAACAGCAAGATCCCTTACACCACGTATTTACTTAAATACAGAATAAACGATACATATACGAGTACAATCCAATATCAATTGCACACAGCGTTGCGGAATCACTGAACTTCAGCGCGCTAAATCAATTATATTGAAAAACTTTGTTGTATGATTTCAGCGCAACGGCCGGCACAAATATGGTTTTATGTGTTAATTACAATGTTGATTTTTAAAACGAGGCAGCGTATGAATATCATTTGTCGCTTGAAACTTTAAAACGTGTTTTTGTTGTAATACATATTTTCATTGTAAGATGGGTTTGCACTTGATCTCACTTCACCTGAGGATAAGTGATAATAAGATCTAGGATGGATCACGCTTACCCAAAAGATACGCACACTTTGGGTCGGCCACGCACATCGCCGCGTTATGGCCTTCGTTTCCGCAGCGGTAACATAGACCGCTACGGTCCTGCTCATGACTGCAAGATGGGCATCTTGCAGCACATGTCCTTCCTCCAAGCAACGGAAGCACCGAAGCGGCCTATGCCACAGAAGCTCCGGTCGCTATATACTCGTTTTTATCCGTGAATTCTGAACGTGTAGTCCCGGCATAGGATAGCCCACCCCTTCCTTTTCCGTGGGTGTCGTAAGAGGCGACTAAGGGAACTTATTGTCGAAGGATGGGTACCAGCGTCCCTCTTAGCCTTACTGCGGTTGCCAATCCACCTGCCAAGTATGGTAACTACTGGCAAAATCCCCCAAGAGGGAATTCGAATTCATCCAGCGAATTCGCCTGCGTGATCGATTAATTGACCACAATAAAAGCGTAGTTTGTTCAACATCTAAAATACAACGTGTATATTAAGTTTTATTACGATTGGTCGAGCTGTTAATACGAGATTTTCCACAGGGGGACTTTATATATATCATCTTCATGGGTACTTCTGTCCCACACGCGTTACTGCAATCAAATAGGCAGTCAGCTTATTTGACATTTTTTTATGCAACTTAGAAAGGCAAATAAACTGACGACCCACCTGATGGAAAGTGGTAACCTATAAACTCGAACAGTACCATGGACGTAACAGAGTATACATATTGTATTGCCCATGATACTCTTTACGCGTTGTCATTCCTGAGGATTGTGTTATTCCTCTATACCCTGTAAATCGGCTGTCATATCCTACCCTTCAAACCGAAACACAGCTATGCAAACACAATTGCTTTACGGTAGAAACATGAATGAGACAGTGGTGCCCAAGTAATCGACTTTTATACATAGTCTCCCTCGGGTAAAAGATAATATCATAAAACAATAAGGTTTCTTCCTTAATAGGATGAATTTCACTCTTTATATTAAAATGTGATTTATCTCTGTAAAAATTCGATCCAAATTCGTTCAACAGTTTAATCGTGATTGAATGATAAATAAACTAATATCTAATAACTCTCATAACTATAATATTAATGGGATTATTCATATTAAATGGATAACGTGTTAAATAAATGATAGGCGGCATCATTGTGTGTAAAGTTTAGATACCATTGATAGTATTGTTGATTGTATCTCTTGTTACATTAATGGCTTATGGTATTTATATTGGACAGGGTCATTATCAAACTAAATCATCTATTAACCACTAGTTGTATCCCGCGGATTCGCTCGCGCTCGTGGTAGCAGTTGAATTTAGAACACTTAACCATTTACAAGTAGAAGTTTTGTTCCGCAAATAATTTTCGTTTTGCTCTGTAATGTAAAATAGCGAGTCCAATCATCAGAAAATTAATAAGAAATTAACAACATGGGAATGAACCGTATGGTTTAATTCCATTAAATCGATTTACTACTAGCTACATAACCTATATAAACCACTAACTGAAAATCCCTTTATTCTTGAAGAAAAGGATTTTCAGTAATAGGTTCTCAACAGCAATATACCCTATTCGACCTCTACGCATATTATGGAAACCATATGTTTAATTCTTGTTAATTTCTTCACGATGGGCCAACGATCTGTCTTTTTTTTTCAACTTAGAATGAAAACATCGTGTTTAATTAGAGACTTGTACCATGGACATAACAGAGTAACGATGGTTGCCATTCCTGAGGACTCTGTAATATTCCTCTGTACCCTGTAAATTCATCATCACCTATCGTCTATCACTGGTGCCCCACCAAGTCTCCCTCCGGTCTGTCTGTCTTCATCTTCACCTATTGCCAATGTATACCAATAGCGCATACGGGATTACCATTCCACTTATTAAAAACAACCGCTTATTTATAAAAACTGAAACCTACAAACCCACCTACCCACAGAAGAGAAAATGGCCCCATTCTATGCGGGGACCACACAGCATTTACCAATATTATCCATCAGAATATTTTTCCCGTTTAAACGCCAAAATTCCTAAACTGTAATAGACTAGCAAAACATGGAACACTCGACGCGTATGGCCATCGAAGTACAAAGCATACCCACCCACTGCCGATTCGTAATACAAATGCATACATTGCGAGTACTGGTATTGAGTACTTCGACAAGTTTCGATGGCGGGATCCAATTTGTTTTAAACAATCGGTATTTTGGCTTTTGTTCTTGTTTTTAATTGAATTGACGATTTCGGCATACTATTATCCTACTGTTTGCAATACGGTAAAATACTTTATTTAATACTAACAACCCGCTCCGGTAAATATATAAATTAATATTTTAAATTAGTACTTGGATAAATTAAGGTTCTTGAGTGATAACTCCGTACGGTCAAACGCAGTGTAGGACGACCCCCTACTAAACGGAATGACGACCTCAAATGCGTTACAGGGAGTCAGTGGACGCAGATGGTTCAGGACCGTTCCTTATGGGAGTCTATGGGGGAGGCCTACGTTCAGTAGTGAATAGATATTGACTGAGATGATGATGATGATGATGATTTGATATAATATAACAGTAATATTAAGCGTACAACACTGCGACATTTTTGTCACTTTTATTATTTTTATACACGCTGTATATTCGAAACAATTAATACTACCTTCCAACGAAAGTACGTCTGTCCCTCGTGTTTCTACCGTATAGCTTTTTTATTTATTGAGTGATAATGGAATGGTAACCCCACCTGCGCTATCGGTGCGATAGCGCTGGCGAAGCACCACTGAGGGATGAAAGCAGGTCAATTAGCCCATCGTGACGAATTCCACTAGAATTAACTACGATGGTTTCCAGGGGAAACCGCGTGGAGGTCTACCTGATAGGATGTATTGCTAGTAATGGGTTCATTAGAACCCATTACTAACAATCCTTTTCCCCCTCTGCCGTTTTTGTGTTTTAATTTGATGGGTAGTAATGTTACATGGTACGGAGGTACACCATAGCAGAAATGAGCATTTTTTTGAAAGACCAGCAGCATATTTGCAATGCCTCTGGTGTTGTAGGTGCTCATGGGCTGCGGTAGTCAGTCAGTCAGGTTTTCTCCCTAATTCGGGAGAAAAGGATTATTAGTAATGAAAACTAGCGGTCCCATTGGTAGCAGTATACCTGTTAGTTCGACCTCTACGCTGTTCTCATTGGAAACCAACGTGATTTATTTTTTATATAGGTATTCATTTAACACCATGTACTTTTATTCTTCTCATATATACCCATAGCGCAGGTGAAGTGACCGTTCCATTATCATTTATCAAAAAAAAAACCATAGTCCTCAGAAGTTGTAACACATGAAAGGGTTAGGATCGGGTCTATAGGCGACGGTTACCGCTTTCCATCCGGGCCTTTCCAAGTGGGCCGTCAGCTCGTCTACCATTCCAAGTATCATAAAAAAATTATCTTCCAATCAAGCTAAATACTGTATGTTTTTTTTTTATAAATCCCAGTGTGCACATACTTCAAAAATATATGAGGGCAAATGTCAAAACTCAATTTGTAACACAACCCCCAGATTGTTTCCAAACCTTTATTTATCGTCGAAAACAATGACTGAATCGGACGTTTGCTGTTTTATTTTCGTTTCTCTCCCGGAATGCAATATCGTCGGAAAATAGAAGACGCGGCGGCGAGTGTTAGTATTGCCTGGACAGTCGGCTTTTGTGTCTGACTTTTGTTCCTGGAGTGTAATTCAAAGCTAATGATGTTATCTCTTTGTTTCAGTGTTTCCGAATGTGCCACCAGCGCCTGGCATGCCCTGTGCGGGCGAAGACAGTGAGTATTATACGTTTATACCTATACCTATATATATATACAATCGTAACAAATAAATTTCCTTTTTATACTCTGTGCGTTCGAGTATTATGCGGGTGACAGCTGTCATTTTAGTTTTTGAAGTTTTTGTTAACGCATAGTTTATGATCATAATTGATACTTTCTGTCAATAGTCTTGTTGAATATATGTAACATATATATTGAAACTTTGTATATCATGTATTTTAATTTTTTTTTTTATAGTTTTAGTGCTCCGTCATCCGCATCATATTATACTCGTAATGCACAGAGTAGTCTGAGATATGAATGCATGGCACAAGTAAATGTATATAACTCTAAACGTATGAGTGCTCTTAATATATAGTCTTCAATCTTACTCATGTATAAATATAGCGACGTTGTAAATTTATAATTAAAAAATAATAATAAATGCTAAATACATATGCGATGATACTTATAATTTATCTGCTCAACAAATTAGTGTACTTACAAATAACTGCATAGGACCACTTTAAATTACATACAACAAAAAAATATTGCATAATTATTATGTATTGTTATGCTCATAAACAACAATAAGTCTCTAAATAGTGATATGCACAGCTGAGTGGTGACCATTTTAGTCGCATGATTCCTAATTGGATATAAATTTATTTTTGTATTTTCTATCAAATTGTAATTGTTTATGTTTTTATTATAACTGTTATTGGTATGTGTTGCCAAATAAATATTTTTCTTTCTTATTCCAATGATATATATTATCCATATATACATCCACCAGAGGGAGACTTTGTACAAAAGTCGATTGCTTGGGTACCTCTGTCCCATTGTTTTACCTTATCGTCATTAGTGTAACTATTTGTGGGTTTTTTACTTTTTTTATAATTAATTATTATAATAAGAAATTCAAATGCAAAAACAATAAATTAATTATATAATAATACATTTATGTTTAAATTAAATACATTGCGCAAGGCGTAAATATGAAAGAATTTCTAAACAAAATCAACACAATCAGGAAACTCTACGTGTTTGACAAAATTATTTAACGATTCAATGTCAATCAAAATGACATTAACGGTCCACGAAGTTTACCTTTATTGTTGCAAATATTGAATTCAATATTTATTTTATGCCAAAAAACAAAGTTTCTAAGTAAATATGTATTAAAGATTAGCTTTTTCTTAATATAGATTGGCCATTGACTGGGCACATGCTTCATATATTTCTAACAATCGTAATTAAAAAACTACAATTACATAGTATAAAAATATTTAGTAATAATAATAAAGCATAATAGTGACTTTAATAGTTACGTGTCAATATGAAAAAAAAAAATATTTATTTATTTAGCGTCACAAATATAAGATACAGCGAAACATTTCGATACATTACAGTAATGGATTACGGCTAACTGTTCTTACATTTAGAGACAACCGCAGCATGTTTTGTGTTTAAAAAATATTAAAATAGGATTAAATTACTTATTACAATATAATAATAATAATAATAATGTTTATTTATTTATCTTACAACTTTTTAAAACAATGAAACATTTAAAATAATACCATAGATACATCAAAGTTGTAGAGAGCTGGTGCCTGAACTGGGTATCCAAAGAACCCGTATCACAGTCACCAGGACCCCTCCCTGGCATGAAACAGTTTATGGTAATACATACAACGGAGAACTCGAAAGTAGTTAGGCGTAGCAGATACAATACGAACACATGAAAATACACACATAGTTGTATAACATTTAAAAGTTTAAATAACAATCAATCAAACTGGATATAAATTAGCAAACAAAGGCAAGGTAATACGCACGCATGCACTACCATTTGCCGTCAAGTGGCACATTTCAAATTCCTGCATACCTACTCGGGTTCCACGATGGGCATTAGCATGTGAATACATGAGATGCCCCCGACCACAGCTCAATTTGAGCCCCCGTGTCACCTCCCCATCTTCGTGCACTTGCCGACGATAGCGAATGTAGAAATTTTTTATACGAGATTTTAAATGTAATGAATCCTTACATTCTAAATTTAAGTAAACGTAATTTATAAATGCGTTCAATTTTCGCTCAATTTAAGCTCATATTGCATCGTTTGGTGCAGTATTTTTTGCATAATGCCAGGAAAACACACAAACAAAATTTCTAAAAAAATATTGCTTTGCCATCTATTTCTCTCATTAATATCAGTATGAAAACAACAATCGGAAGTCTCAAAAAAAAAAACGAATTTTTATCACAACTTATTTAATTCTGTTTATAAAAGTTACAATATAATATTCCTATATCTAATTTTAATTAAAATAACTGGCCGAATTAATTAAAATAAGTTCGAGGTGTGAACCAGGAGTGCGTTTCCAAGTCATCAAGTAGACCAGCCTCGTAGTGAAGCGTCAGCAGTTACCTAGTTAGGCATTTACGTCATTTACACGACAATTAAATGCGATGCCGTGTCAGCGGTCTCAATAGTGGCTCGCTATGTTACTAACCCCTCATATCAGGGGAAAGGGATTGTTAGCAATGAAGACTGAGAATCCCATTGCTAGCAATATGCCCAACCAGGTCGACCTCCTCGCGGTTCCCCCTGGAAACTGTCATGGTTAATTCCTGATGAATTCATCATGATGGGCTAACTGGCCTGTTTTCATTCTCAGCTATCACCCTTCACTGGTGCTCCGCCGGCGTGTCCCGTTAGCGCAGGCAGGGTTACCATGCCATTTTCACTCACCAAAAAAAAAAACCCCTCATATCAATTTTTCTTTAATATCTCCCATGTACAGACGTTCTATTACAATTTTATTATATTATATAGATTATGGTGTCGTGTGGTCCCAGCATGAGTCACCTCTTCCTTTACTGTGAGTGTCGTAATAGGTGACTAAGGGAACTAAATAAATAGTAGTCAAAGGTTGTGCAGCAGCGTCTCTCTTAAAACATCTCCGAGCCCTATCTGCGGTTTCCAACCCGCCTACCGAGCATGACAACTACTAGCAAACCCCCTGGAACCTACTGGCAAAAATGAGTGGCAACCCTCCCTCTTCCCCCTTTAATAGAAAGAAGCCTATTTTTAGCAGTGGACAATTAACAACTGATATGGGGGAAAGGTTTGTTAATAATGAGACTTAACAACCCCATTGCTAGCAATATATCCTATCAGGTCGACCTCCACGCGGTTCCCCCTAGAAACCATAGTGGTTAATTCTTGTTCAATTGATCACTATGGGTGAATTGATCTGCCTTCATCCTCACCTGTCACCTTTTACTGGTACCCTGCCAGCGTATACCGATAGCGCAGACAGGGCTACCATTCCATCTTCACCCATAAAAAAAAACTGATATGGTAATGATAATATAGATTGGTCCTAAAAATAGTGTTTCACTGTGATATCAAATAGATTTTTTTATTTTAAAGATAGGTTTAGAGTTATGATGCTCAGAATAAACTCCGTTCTAATTTTTGCAAATTACCCCCGCAGTAGAATACTCGTATAATACTGGCATCCTCTTTACCGCAATGCGTAAAGTAAGCCTCGAGCATACTGTTTGAGGTACCTACATAAATTCTCAGACTGATCAAATTCATTAAACAATTTATCTTAATAAATACACGCCTTTAGTCTCGTTTGGTTTTAGTTTAACATTTGTTGTTTTTGCTTACTGCGACTATCCGGCGCTTGGATTTTTTTTTTTAATTCTTTTAAGTCTTTACATAAACGTGTTTTTTTAACAAGACCCTAAGGACTCGTTATTAGAACTTCTTTAACTTTGCAAGATAATATAACGATTCATAGATTTTGGAAACAAGTGTACAGTATGAAACATAATGATGAATACCTTACCCAATATTTTTTTTCTAGTCTGCACCCAGTAGTTTTGACTTTGCGACGATGAGTCGATCAATTTCCACTTTTATGTACATTACTAGCGACCCACCCCGGCTTCGCACGGGTAGTTAGAATTTACGAAAATAATACCTTATGTTACTCGCTGATAACGTAGCTTTCTATACAGAAAATAATTTTTAAAGTCTATTCAGTAGTTTTTAAATTTATCGATTGCAAATAAACAGACAAACAATCAAGTCTTTCCTCTTTATAATATTAGTATAAATTAATATTTTTTATGGCACTTCGAAGTGCGAACAAGCCGAGGAGAGTCTATCTGACGCAAATTCATGTCTATAGGCGAAGGAACGCAATAGTACTCTTTGTATATTTATCAGAGGGAGACTTTGTACAAAAGTCATTTGCTTGGGCACCTCTGTCTCTTTCGTGTTTCTACCGTAAAGCAGTTGTTTGCATGACTGTGTTTCGATTTTTCATCAGGTGGGCCGTCGGCTTATTTGCCCTTCTAAGTTACATAAAAAATTGCTTTTCCCCGCGACATAATCCGCATGACCGGGATATTTACACTGACCGGAATAAAAGGTAGACTTCCATCCCATATAATATATGTATGCCAAATTTCATAGTGATTGCTCGAGCCATTAAGACAGTATAAGGTAACAAAGTTATAAACTCACTTTCACATTTATAATATTAGTAAAAGGATTATTGTATCCACTTTTTTTTTATACAACTTGAATGGCAAACAAGTTGACGGCCCACCTGATGGAAAGTGGTAACTGTCGCCTATAGACATGAGCAGTACCATGGACATAACAGAGTATACTGTTTCACCCACGATACCCCCCATGCGTTGCCATTCCTGAGGATTCGGGTGTTATTCCTCTGTACCCAGTAAATTCACGCCATATCCCACCCTTCAAACCAAAACGCATCCATGCAAACACAACTGCTTCACGGTGGAAACACGAATGGGACAGAGGTACCCAAGCAATCGACTTTTGTACAAAGTCTCCCTCTGGTAAACTTGCACTGAATATATGTATTTATTAAACACTACCCCTACTACCCCTAGTAATATGTATGTTATACTGCAAGCTTCGCTTAGTTTGGATCTAGATGGCGTTGTGTATATATTAATATATATACATAAATAATTTTATTCCTTTTTCGACAATAAGTGTGTATTCAGCAGCTGTGTTCTACTCACGTAAGCCAAACTCTCGAATGTTGCATCAACATTAGCATTTGAATGCTGGAGATTGAACCAACTAGCCGTCTATTTGTGTACATACGCGATCGCCGTATGCTACTGTACACTCGTCTCGTCAACAACTGGAATTACTGTGTTGCCACTAAACCACTTGCCGTCATGCCACGAAAGCTGTTTAGTCGATCCCCTCATATCACTGAACCGTTTTGAAAATATCATTTCTATTTCTATTACAATATTTTTTTAACAAATATAAAAGTAATTTAGTTAGCCTCTGGCGTAATAATCACTTTCGTAAACTACCTTACTAGTTTTTTTTTTTTATGGGTGAAAATGGTATGGTAACCCCGCCTGCGCTAACGGGATACACTGGCGGGGCACCAGTGAAGGGTGATAGATGAGAATGAAAACAGGCCAGTTAGCCCATCATGATGAATTCATCAGGAATTAACCATGATAGTTTCCAGGGGGAACCGCGAGGAGGTCGACCTGGTTGAGTATATTGCTAGCAATGGGATTCTCAGTCTCCATTACTAACAATCCCTTTCCCCCCTACCTTACTAGTAGGTATATGTATGTGAAAGTGAGTTTGTTTGTATGTCACCTTATAGCGTCTCAACGGCTTCACCAATCACTATTAAATTTAGTATACATGTTAGTATGGGATGAAGATGATTATAGGATAGGACTTTTTCATCCCAAGTAAACGTATCCCGGTCACGCGCGTGAAATCACGGATTAAAGCTAGTCATTTGTATTGCTACTTTTGTTCTTTAAACTCTTTTCGACATAAATATAATAACTCTAAATCTAATTTTGAAAGAATTTAGGTAAATTGACATACAAAGAATTTTTTAAATGGTTTTATAAATAACGGATATCGGAGGTAACTGGAACTGAACTCTCTCTTTTTTGAAGTCGGCTAAGAATAGTTAAAATCCCTGAATTATTATAGGATGCCACCGCATAACGGTGAGATAAAGTTCATAATCGAATGCGACATAAATCACTCGTGGGCTGACACGACCCTGGTGGTGCCCGCTTCCGCAAACTTATGGAAATTTGACGTGCCCGCTTTATAAACTCATTTTTCAATTTTTCTTATATCGTTTAAGGATCAGGGTTTCCAGCTTAGGGATTTTTCCACTAAATTTAGGAGCGTGCCCCCCGAATGAGAGTCTTTTGGGCCTTGTGGGAACGTAATTCATAAATAACTAGTTTTTATCTGCAACGTCATCCGCCTGAACAAAATATGTTGAATTACTGCACAAAAAGTACCCTATGGTCTACTTTTTCTTGCTTCATCTCAAAAGCTGTCTGTTTCAATAGAACTTAAATAAATAGGTATGTTTATTTAAATTCTCTCTCTTTCTCAGTCTCTCTCCCTCGCTCTCTCTCTCTCTCTTTCTTTCTCTCTTTCTCTCTTTCTTTCTTTCTTTCACACTCACTCTCTTACACACACATTCGCTCAGTCTGTCTCTCTAAATTAAATTAGAACCAAGTTAAAACATTTCTTTATTTACACTTTATTACACCATTTATTAAAATAAAAAATACAGTATTTTTTATGAGAAATTATACGAAAGGCGACTTTATCTCTAAGTAGTCTCTTCCAGACAACCTTTGGATAGAGGACATTGAAAAAAAAAGACGTTCTATCAATTAATCGATTTTGGACTGCTATTGGTCAACATGCATGCGTTGCAGGGAGTCAGTGGAAGCAGGTGGCTCAGAACCGTTCCTTATGGCAGTTATGGAAGAGACCTATATGTTCAGCAGTGGACAGTTAACGGCTAATATGATGATTGATCATCAACTGACTCTCTTATAGTCGAATAAGTTGTGTGAACATTTGCATTAAATTCTATTAAAACATTTGAAAGTTCCTTGCTTGGTAGACAGAGTAAACCGAGTGTCAATAGCCTCTATCCACACTTACATTTGTTCTTTCATCCAATTTCATAATTTGTTTCATACATACACGTCGATTCTAATAACTTGACTCGTGACTTGAACAAGGTCTATCTGATCACTATAGCAACTACTTCCTTTCACTTAAACAAAATTATAGTCAACTATTTGCCTTCTATTTCGTTCGCGTAGATTTCAAAATTAAGAAAACTAAGGAAATAAGATCACTTCTAAATAGTGTATAAGATAAAACAAACATAGTTTATAAGATAGACCTTGTAATTTAAAGTTGTAAGTTTTTGTGTCCTATTGAGATTATTGTAAAAACATAAGAGACAACCTTCAAGAATACAAATGTGAAAGTCACATCCGATTTGGTTCAGTCGTTTTGTGTTATACTGGGACAAACATACAGATTGGATAGACAGTTAAAAATTGTTATTTTAGGCTTCTGTTGTTCTTATTAAGACCCCTTATATCATTTTTTCTTAAATAACTCTCATGTACTGACATCGTCTTGTTACAATTTTAATAATTATAAGATACAAGTATTGGTTTTTATCCATTAACTTATTAGACTGATTCATAAAATTTGCTTTAAGTCGATAAGATAATGTCGATAAGACATCGATATCAGTTGGCTCACAAACAGTGTTGGTTTACAGTTGTCATGACTGTCTCTCATGTCTTGTACTCCAGGACTCAAATTTCTCACAGGTGACGTGTATTTCATTCTATTTTATAATTGTGTGAAGTGATCTGTGACAGTATCTACGGTTTTTTTTTTTTGCGGATATCCTTACTTGTTGTGATAGTGCTGTTTTATAAAGGATTTATTTTTATCCATGATAATTATTTATAGTATCACAATCGAGTAGGAAGTTGCATTGTATTTTTTTTAAACAGATCGCAGGAGGAGGGTTTTAATATTTTTTATGTTATGGAACCACCGTAATTAATATATAAATAATATAATATTTTTTTTTTGTATTTGACAGCTGTGACAGCTATATTCAGAATGTTTGAAACACAGTTTGTATTGAAATGAAATGAACAAATGTGGTTACAAATTTATTGTGATTAAATTTATTTGCTAGAATCATTTGGTATGTTACATTTTCTAGTTATATCCATTATGTTTCGCCACATTAAATGGCGTCGTTAAAACTACAAATAATTAATTTTAACAATTTATTATTATATGTTCTTTTCTCTCTCTCCTCATTTAAAAGTTTCCTCTTATCGGGGCAACTAATTCATACATTCTCTTCTAGCCAGCTCTATTTCAGGCCATATCTTTGATCTCCCTGTACGACATGATACCTAGTTTTTCCTTTATCTATCACATATAGTTATTTCTCCGCTTCTCCTTCCTCTTTTACCCTCTATTTTTCCTTCAAAAATCATCATATCGTATAAGGTGAATCAGCATTTTGCCTCATATTCCTTGCCTTATATTTTTTACAATATATGTTACTAAAAAAAATATATCGCTACATACTCCATCAAATTGAGAGAATATCATTCAGTATTAAACACGCCTTACGAATCATACATTTATTTTATTACAATATATTAAAATAAAGAAAAATAATAAAAAGAGTTAAATGTTAATTAACAATGTTTACTATTAATAATTCTTCTTAATAATTTGAGGTATTAACAAAACTAATTTCTGGCAACACTGTTGTGTTAATGAAATTATTTCATTTTAATTTACGAAACATGATTTGATGCAAATTTATATGGCCAAAGCTGACAGTTTTCGTTTAAATGTAGAATTTTAATGTGGTTTTGTTATTACTGTACGTACGTAGTGAATATATATTTATTAATCTGAAATCACACGTTAATTCCGATATTGGTTAAACAATAGGCAGCGAGCAATTTAAACTGTTACCAATAAATTACACAAACACGTCTTCTTATTTTGTTATTATTAACACTTCGAAATATCTACCTGAATCGAATATCGTTACCTTTGATGGTCCTTGAAGGTTGATATTCAAAAGCATGGCTTCTGAAGCCTCTGCTAATCTGATTTATAAAGGGTTGGACCGGTAATGGGATACTTGGTTACTCCACTTATAATGTTACTCTAAAGAGGTCTGTAGACAGTCGTGCGACTTTAAAATGTAAGTGCTTGTTTCAGTATCATTTTGTCACTTGTAAAATGACTTGATCAAGCTTCTTAGTGTACACATTATTTTATATTATTAATTACAATGTTTTTTTTTTTTGTAAATCAAAATCTTATATTGTTATTTATAAAATACTATTAATTAAAATTCGCAAATATTCGTATTTTTATTGTATGACTAACTTTTACCCGCGACTTGGTCCGCATGACCAACATGTATTCATTAAATTCATTCATATAAATTCATTATACTTAACTCTTTCTATTTCGTCCTAGATTTCTATTCTTTTACTTTTTTATTCTAAAAATAAAAAAGAAGTCTTTGAATAATAGCTACCCAATTGGGATTTTTCTAGGAAAAGATTGTGAATTTCTTTGTAGGAACTTTGTTTTCTTGGCAACACTTAATAAGCGATCTACATTAGTAGATCGCTTATTATACTTAATATACTTTTACTTATTAAGTTCATAGAACCAAGGTGACCAAGGTTTATAGAAATTATTACGGAAACACTCTCAATGTAACTTAATAACAAATCAAAACAATCAATCTTTTATTTATTTATTTAAACTTTAATGCACAGTAAAATTCTATGTATATTTGGCGAACTTAACATCGGACGGTGTTCTCTTCTCTGTCAGTCAACCATTGAGAAAACCGAGAAATAAGTAGGCGGTGCATTATTGAATAGAGGAAAAATAAAGCAATACTTGATATATTCATATATATAAACATATAATTAGACTAATATATACATATACATAATATATTAAATAAATAAATATATACATATATTAAAAATATACAAAAATAAATACATAAAATATTACTATATCAAAGAATTAACTCTAATAGAAGAGCAAATAACAATTTATGACTCAAACAGAGTTTAAAGGGGAAGTGATTTTTCTAAGAAATAGGTACGCAATTTATGTTTAAAAGCTAGTTTGCTTAGAGTTGATCTTATGTTAAGTACCTTAATAATATCTTATCACCATCTTATTAACCTATTTCTAATTTGTTTTACTCTTGGACTTCAGCAGACAATTTTGTGATCTGGTCAATTATTCTTTATCTATATTTTCATCAATAAGACAGACTAGGTATAGCTAAATATTAGTAGCGTATATTAAAACTAAGTTTTAATTACTATATATATATATATATATATATATATATATATATACACACACATATATATATATAGTAATCTCAAATTCTTTATCGTTTATCAACCTATGTTCTTTTGGAAAAAGTATTCAGTTTCACTGTTAGAACACCTTTGAATGAATGCTTAATTCGATTTCACCCTATATGTAATGACAATCTTCAGCATATGTCCGTCCACTTTTCTAACTCAACACCGTATTTTGTTTCCAGGAAGCATATACAGACGCGGTGCACGGCGGTGGCGAAAGCTTTACCGGGTCAATGGACACATATTTCAAGCCAAACGATTTAACAGAGTGAGTTTTATACAACTATGTATTACTATTTTTACCTGCATCTTCGTTTGCAAGACCGGGATATATTAATTGACCAAGATAAAAAAATAGGCTATGTCCTTTGCCGTCTTAGTTACTACGAGTATAGTATTACTTCCACTTAGGTTACCCTGACTTATGCAAACACCGACCGAGTAACGCGTTACCAAATTTCGACGAATTGTCGTGTTATGAACATCATACATCTCTTAATTTTTAACATATGATTTTCTTTAGTCTCGAGATCCAATAAAAAATAACTTGTATGTATTTATAATTTTTTCCTGCTATTATATAATATATCGTGCGTGTGGTTTTCGAAAGTAGTAAAGTAATTAAATGGACCATTTTTTAAATAACATATCAAGATAAACCATACGCCAGATTTTAAGATGTACGAGTACCTTCAAGAACATAACTATGAAAACCGCCTCTAATTTCATGCAGTGGAAAAATTCTTTAAGTCCTATTTTTTTTTTACTTTTTAATCTTGTTTTTTTATTTCGAGTTAAATAAATTATATCTATGTAACATCGCTGTCTGTTTTTATATTCCAGCGCGCCTTCTGTGCCTTCTGCCAAGACCGAATCTGGGGCCTGGGGCGGCAAGGCTTCAAATGCATCCAGTGTAAACTGTTGGTGCACAAGAAGTGCCATAAGTTGGTGCAGAAACCCTGCTCCAATGAGCACGTCGACCCTGTCGAAGTCAAGGACGATGCCAACGGAGAGAGCACGCTGGGCCGGGCGTCATCTGTCAGGTATGTTTTTTTTAGTTCGATAAACATGGACTGGTAACCCTACCTGCATTATAGGTGAGGATGAAGTCAGATCAGTTTATTGTGACGCATCCACCAAGAATTAACCACGATGGTTTTCGAACGGACCGCGTGGAAATAACAACATTACATTACAGTATTTTGTTAGCAATCCCTTCCTCTCGTCTCAGGTATGTTTTAGAGTCTTTGGGTGTATCGGACCACTATGAGAATCCGTCAAGTCCTCTTATTCAATCTATATGTGAATTAGTCGAATAACAATAGAAATTTTCAATTTTTCAATGGTACATTATAGTCACCATTACATGAAATTAATAAAGTTACCTCCCGTATTGATTGAAACTCCTTTTTGTGTGGTACTAATAAAAACAGCTTAATTGTTTATCAAAACCAATAATTTTTCTTTGCATTGTTACAGATCGCGCGCGGAGCCCGAACCGCCGCTGCCGGAGACGCCGCCGGCGCCGGCGCCGCCCGCCCCGGTCCGACCCGAGGACCTCGAGCCGGGCTCGCAGCGCCAGTACTCGCTCGAGGACTTCGAGCTCATCAGGGTCATCGGCAGGGGCTCATACGCTAAGGTACATTTTAGTGATATCAAAGAACACATAAATTATATCAAATAACACAATTACTTTTTAATTTTTTATTTATTTTTTTATTTTATTGCTGTTGACTTACTATTTTTTTTTATTGGTGAAAATGGTATGGTAACCCCGCCTTCGCTAACGGGATACGCTGGCGGAGCACCAGTGAAGGGTCATAGATGAGAATGAAAACAGGCTAGTTAGCCCATCATGATGAATTCATCAGGAATTAACCATGATAGTTTCCAGGGAGAACTGCGAGGAGGTCGACCTTGTTGGATATATTGCTAGCAATGGGATTCTCAGTCTCCATTACTAACAATCCCTTTCCCCCCAGCTGTTGACTTACTAGTACAATTGTTGTAATATTGAAACGTAAACATCATTACTTGTCCCTGCTCTTCAATAATTAACGTGCTTCACTTTATAAGGCTAACATTAGTACTTTTTAATAAGATCTGTAAAACCGAAATTTATTAGCAAAGTAATGCTAATAATAAGCTTTGCAAATGCAAAAACATAGGTTGTTACACATCTATATTGAATTAAAAGTAAAAATAATTCTCATGTCTTTAGATTTTCCTCATATTTTAAAGTAAATATGATCAAGAACAAATTCCGTATTCGATTACAATTTTACTTTATCAATATTATTGTATTTCCTTCAGCATTTGTAATTGGTTTCATTTAAAATTAATTAAATTTATAACTTCTCTTAAACCTTAATTTGTAAAGACATCTGGAAGTTGATCGGTAATCTTTTAGAAATCATTCATTACAAACTTTAATCCTGCACTCACTGGCACTAATGAATATAAATAATTTGAAGTATGTATATACTTCTAATTATTTATATAATAAATACTGTACTATGTCAGCTGTTAACTACCAAACAAAGAACCATGTTTTGAGCATTAAGAATTATTTTCACATTGCAGGTATTAATGGTAGAACTGAAGAGAACGAAACGCGTGTACGCGATGAAGGTGATCAAAAAGGCGCTGGTGACAGACGACGAGGATATAGACTGGGTGCAAACCGAGAAACACGTGTTCGAGACCGCGTCCAACCACCCGTTCCTCGTCGGGCTACACTCCTGCTTCCAGACGCCGAGCCGCCTCTTCTTTGTCATCGAGTTCGTGAGAGGAGGAGATCTCATGTGAGTTCCATTTTATACTTCTTCTGCTACTTTTGACGTCTATTTCGATCTGGAGAAACTAGTACAGTTCATGAAAGGAGGTGATTGTTTATCCTTCTCTAAGAGACCCCAAGTATCTCATTCTGGAGAAACCACTTTTTGTAATTTATGTATGGAGTAGATTTCATATGAGTTCTATCTCTTTGCCCTTCTTTAAAACCCTCAAACACCTCAGTCTAAAAAAAACTGATACGTAACACCGACAAAACTGAAAAAGCCCTTCTATCTTAGGTAGGATTGCTATATTTATCTTTATAATGAACGTCATACAATCATGCAAACTGTATGGTTTTTGGTATTAAACTTAAAGTAGACAATAAGCTGGCAACCCACCTGGTGGAATGCGGTACTCCCCTCCTATAAACGTAACAGCACCATAAACGTCACAGAATTCTCTATGATACCTCTCGTGCATTGCAATTCTTGAGGACCATAGTGTTGGGACCGATTGGGAAGAAAGGTTCTTGATTGGCGACCCCATACGGGTAAACACAGTGTAGGATGAGCCCTCACTATATAGAGTGACGACCTCAAATGCATTGCAGGGAGTCAGTAGATGCAGTTGGCTAGAACCGTTCCTTATGACAGTTTATGGGGAGGCCTATGTTTAGCAGTGGACTGATAATCAAGATGACGATATTATGCCTTCATATCCTGTACTTTTATTGCCATATTCCATCTATTGTTGTACTCATACCGCATATATGAAAAGATTATAAAGATCGGCGTGTCTATGGCAGGTTCCACATGCAGCGGCAACGGCGGCTGCCGGAGGAGCATGCGCGATTCTACGCTGCGGAGATCTCGCTGGCGCTCCACTTCCTGCACGAGCGCGGCGTCATCTACCGGGACCTGAAGCTGGACAACGTGCTGCTCGACCACGAGGGGCATATTAAGCTCACCGACTACGGCATGTGCAAGGTACCGCTGACAAGGACTTTGAAGACGTGTAGAATAAACTACCTGTAACGTTGTTTCCGATTAAATACGATTTGGGGACCTTCAATCAAAGATTTATACATTTTTAAAAATCTGGCAACGCACAGGCAAATCCTCTAGTGTTGTTAATGTCTTGGGGCTGCGATAATCACTTGCCATATAGAGAACATTATGCTTGTTTGCCACTCTGTCACACTATCATATCAAAGCATGATCTGTCGTGAGTTTATCCACTCACCTGGTGTGGTGCATTGTATTATGTTTGTAAATACGTTGTCCATTTAACACCGACGATAGATCCTTCACAGAACGAATACCGTAAATAAACAGCTCATTGCGTCCCTTTGCCAAATATTTTGGTGCGCCTGATAATATCTGGATATATTTTGTTGGACGCCGCAGAAAATCTGCGACGAAAGACCTGCATAGTTGTATGGCACTTGTATTGTTGTATTTTCAGGTAGAGAGTCTAAGTCTCTGAAACAGATACCACTGTCTTACATCACGGTCTGCCGTGAAGCGAACTGTCAGAGTAGTGGAACGCTGACGCTGAGTATGATTGCAGGAGGGCGTGCGGCCCGGCGACACGACGTCGACGTTCTGCGGGACGCCCAACTACATCGCGCCGGAGATCCTGCGCGGCGAGGAGTACGGCTTCTCCGTGGACTGGTGGGCGCTGGGCGTGCTCACCTACGAGATGCTCGCCGGCCGCTCGCCCTTCGACATCGCGCAGGCCGCCGACAACCCCGACCAGAACACGGAAGACTACCTCTTCCAGGTGATTTTCTTAATTCACATATTAATGATGGGATGGTAACCAATTGCTAACATGGACCTCCTCGTGATCACCCTCGGAAACCATCGTAGTTCATTTCTAGTGTGATTAATGATGAATCACTGATTTCATTTCATTCTATAGCGGTGCCCCGTTATACACAGATGCATTATTCCATCTTTATATATAAAAAATCCCCTAGAGCCTGTAACTGGATGCCCTTTTACTTCGCTAGTGGCACTGAACAATCGGTACATATAAGAAAGCGCTTGCCTCGATGGTTATTGGTTTCGACGTTATTGTATACCAATACTGGCGGGATACCAATATTCATTCGCTGGTACCCCACTAGAGAGGCTTCTACCTCACTTATCATCAAATCAGATCAATTAGGCCAATGATGATGAATTCAGCAGGAATTAATTACGATAGTTTTCAGACTGAATTTGAGGATATCTTTCCTCAAGATCGACAATGCGCGCATAATGCCCCTGTTGTGAATGGACTCCATTTTCCGCGCTTAGCCTCTAATTTGGGCTGTTGTGCGTATGAGTCATGGCTAGTACAGCCAACCTAGCTCCGCCCAGTAGTACAGAAGCTTCTAGGGATCTTCACAGGCCTCAGGGAGCGACCTCACCGTTCCGAGGATTTCTAAACGTTGATGGGCCACAGCTTCACACTCCAGGATTACGTGAGCAGCCGTAATGCCCCTGTTATTGCAGGCGTTCATAGGCTATGGTAACCGCTTACCATCAGGTGGGCCGAATCCTTATTTGCCCCCTCAGTGGTATAAAAAAATACATTCTCTTTTCTGAGAGAAAAGCGATTATTACTAATATAGTCTAAAAGCCTCATTGCTAGCAAAATACCCTTTCAGGTCGACCTCCACACGGTTTGCTTGGAAACAGTCGTGATAAGTTCTTATTAAATTCGTCACAATTAGCCAACAGACCTGATTTCATCCTCGCCTATCATTTTTCACTGGTGTCCCGTCAGCGTATACCGATAGCGCAGATGGGATTACCATGTACCACAATTTATCACTCGTTAAAAAACTCTCCTCCCCTTCTAACCGCAATGGTGTGTGTGTATTGCAGGTGATCCTAGAGAAGACGATTCGTATTCCGCGCTCGCTGTCGGTGAAGGCGGCGTCGGTGCTCAAGGGCTTCCTCAACAAGAATCCGGTGGAGCGGCTCGGCTGCGGCGAGAACGGCTTCCTCGACATCGTTAACCATCCCTTCTTCAAGAGCATCGAGTGGGAAATGGTCAGTTACCTGAACAATTATTATAAATATTATAAAAGGAAAAGATTAACTCCTTTATTCATAAATATTAAAACATGTTACAAACCTGTTTTAACTATTACAAAACAGTTCGATGTTGATGCTAAAATAAGTTTATAAGATGTTTTATTGATGTTTTGTTAACGTTTTTATGAATAAAGGGGTAATTTTATACGTTTGTAATTTATTACTATATTTTGTTGAACTCATCTTTTGTTAACGATAATTCTGTTTGAATTTAGAATAGTTTAGGTAGGTTTAAGTTTTTAAATCTATACTTATAATAAATCTGTAGAGAGGTCAATTCTGTACATGAAATATATTTCCAAAATAAATATCAGGGGGTGATTAGTGATCGATACTGATGCCAAAAATGCAATCAGTAAAATTTTTGTCTGTCTGTTTGTATGTTTGTTATAGAAACAAAAACTACTTGACGGATTTTAACGAAACTTGGTACAATTATTCTTCATACTCCTGGGCAGGTTATAGTATACTATCATCACGCTACGATCAATAAGAGCGGAGCAGTGAAGGGAAATGTTAAAAATGTTCACCCGAGCGACGCCGGGACGGGTCGCTAGTTTTTAATATTTCTTGAATATTTAAAATGCATTAATTTGTTTTTACTTATGTTTAGAAAATGTACAATGTTTTGTTATGAATATATCTTTTGATTCTTTGTCGTCATTTGAGCCGTTAACTGTCTACTGCTGGACATAAGCATCCATTATAGACTGCTTTTGCCATTAGGGGGTTTTGCCAGTAGCTGCCAGGCTTGGCAAGTGGGTTGCCAAGCGCAGTTAGGTTTTGATGATATTTTAAGAGGGACGCTACTGACCGCCATTAAGTTCCCTTAGTCGTCTGTTACGACACTCACAGAAAACGAAAGGACCACACGGCGATTTTTTGTACTTTTTTTTTTATTTATTTACCAGAGGGAGACTTTGTACAAAAGTCGATTGCTTGGGTACCTCTGTTCCATTCGTGTTTCTACCGTGAAGCAGTTGTGTTTGCATGGCTGTATTTCTGTTTGAAGGGTGGAATATGGCGTGAATTTACTGGGTACGGAGTAATAACATCTGAGTTTTCAGGAATGGCAACGCATGGGGGTATCATGGGCGAAATAGTATACTCTGTTATGTCCATGGTACTGCTCATGTCTCGGTTCCCACTTTCCATTAGGTGGGCCGTCAGCTTGTTTACCATTCTAAGTTGTATAAAAAAAAAACTTCTTTGACAAAATCTCATGAATAGTCTAAAAAGAGTCTTGTATCAACTGTACAGCACGAATCTCGATATCAAATAACGTAATTTCAATTTGTTCAACCTATGCGGTAAACAGTGTTAATCTTAGTTTAATTCTCAATAACCCGTAATATGATACTTTGTTTTATACCACTGAGGTGGCAAACAAGTATACGGCCCACCTGATGATAAGTGGTTACCGTAGCCTACGAACGCCTGCAATACCAGAGGTATTACGCGCGCGTTGCCGACCCTTAAGAAACCTCTTTACCCCCCTTTTGAAGAATTTCTTGGGAAAACCTCGGCAAGGAGCTCATTCTATAACCTGAGTGTTCGTGGGAGGAAATCTTGAAACCGCGCTGTACGCGACCATTTAGGCTGTAAGGTATGAGGGTGAACTCTCTGCCGATGGCGAGCCTTACTTTCGCTTAACTACGAACGTATTATTCCAGTTGGAGCAAAAGCAAGTGGTACCACCGTTCAAGCCGCGACTGGAGGGCGAGCGAGACCTGGCCAACTTCCCGCCGGAGTTCACGGACGAGCCTGTCCACCTCACGCCCGACAACGAGTTAGTATCCAACCAGACCGCTAGATGGCACCACAGTTTTTACACCAATACTTGCAATCATAGTATTTTTACCTGACATAAGTAAAATTTTAAATGGCATACAAACAATTTTAATATTAGATTTAATTTTAAACTTTAGGGGTTTACGCGAGGCAATTAAAAGGAAATAGTACGTCAGCAATAAAAATAGTACGTACTAATTAGGATAGTGTATTCTAATTTTTATAATGTCTATATATCGTCCACATTTCAGCCATAATACGTCCACTGCTGGACTGCTGGACTGTCCCCAATAGACTGCAATAAGGAATTGTCCTAAGCCACCTGTATCTTCTCTATATATTACCTGTATAATTTTTAGAATATTAAAAAGATTTTAAATTGCATATCTTACAGCTAATTGAAACCAAAGTGAAACTTTGTACAAAAGTCGTTTGGTTGGGCACCTCTGTCCCATTCGTATTTCTGCCGTGAAGCAGTTGTGTTTGCGTCGCTGTTTCAATTTGAAGAGTGGGATATGGCAGTGAATTCACAGAGTACAAAAGAATAACACCTGAGTCCTCAGGAGTGGCAACGCATGAGGGGTGTCATAGGCGAAACAGTGTAATCTGTTATGACCATGATACTGCTCATATCTATAGGCAACGGTAACCACTTTCCATCAGGTGGGCCGTCCGCTTGTTTGCCATTGTAAGTTGCATAAAAGAAATGGCGTTTAATTTTGTTTGGGGTAAATAATTAACTCTTAGCAGCTAAAAGTAAGTACATCATCAGACTGCGATCTCCAAAGTGCAAGATAAATTAATACTTTTCGATTCGGCAGCACGGTGATCGCGGACATTGACCAGTCTGAGTTCGAGGGCTTCGAGTACGTGAACCCGCTGCTGATGTCGCTGGAGGACTGCGTGTGACAACACGCCTGTTTGCTGCATCCCTACCACGATCCCTTGCAGGTAACTAGCTAAGAGCGTAGGCAAGATCTTACTAATATAATAAAATACTGAACTAATGAATGAATGGTTTATTTTTCTCTTCACAAAAGTAACAACTTGATGTACAATTAAATATATGTGTAAAAATAGACCAGTTTTGTGAGAAACTGGTGCCTGCTGTAGGTTTTGAAAAAACCTGTATTACAGATCACCAGACAGTAACAATTGTCTGCCTGTACATAGAAAATATTTAAAAATAATTAATATAAGAAGTCGTAATAAAACTGATAGACGCCAAAAAATATTATTTAGAAATTTTGTCTGTCTGTCTGTGTCTATGTTTGCTCCGGCATCACGCGAAAATTACCGCACCAAACTGAATGCGGCTCTCCCTTTATTGGTTCTTCTGACCCGCATTTTTAATTTTATAAAGTATTAATGTAACCTGCAGCATCTTCCGTGTGCGCAGGCGTACGCGTACGGCGTGGGCGCGGAGTCGTCGTCGTCGGACTACGACTCGGTTTGCTCGGAGCTGCCGCCGCGCAAGCCCACGCTGCTGCAGCACATGTTCTGCTTGCCGCTCAACTGACGACACAACAAGCACTAGCCACACACGCGCGACCGGTACTCCATACATAGCCTAACTTTATACTGGTTACTTCACATTCATTGGACAACACTAACACGAACAGTTGCCAACCCTAATTATGTACGATAGCAACACTAAGTATTCAGACAGTATGTTGGTTACTTTAAATTTGTTGAAAACCTTAATCCGACCGGTTGACAACCCCTAAAGTATCTATACTGGATTTCCACGTACTAAACACAAAAATAATTAATAAACATTAAAATTAGTTTCCCTTATTTATAAAAAAAAATAAGACGATTTTTTAAAAAATTTACAGAAATTATACAGTTTTTTTAATCATAAGTGGAATTTCGACGTGGTCTCTTCGCTGCCCTCTTATATTCTGCCTGGAATATCTCGACAAACAGCAATAATCCGCCAACATTGAAACGTTCCAATGGCCTTGATATCGCTTTTCCATGTTGGCAATATACATGTTCATCGCTTAAAGCCCCACAATTATCCGGAAAGAAATCCAAATGCGAATTAAAAAGTGGATTTTCAAGGACATGTTAGTTTTTGGAATGATGATAACATATTTTCTATAAGTTCAGCATAGTTGTCACTCCTTTTATTTCCTAAGAAGTTTTTTCCGAAAATCATCCCAGCTTTTTTTTCTTTACCTTCTGAACACGAAGTTATCATCTTTAAATAAATTTCTTATTTGAGGACCTACAAATATTCCTTCCTTGACCTTAGCGTCACTTAATCTTGGAAATTTCTGGCGAAGATATTGAAAAGCAGCTCCATTTTTGTTCATTGCTTTTACGAAATTTTTCATCAGTCCTAGTTTAATATGCAATGGCGGAAGTAAAACATTTTGTGGGTTAACTAAAGGGTCATTTTTAACATTTTTTTGTCCAGGTTGAAGTGTCTGACGATGGGGCCACAACTTTTTTTTATAATGCTCTTTTCTATCACGACTATCCCATTCGCAAATGAAGCAACAAAATTTCGTGTAGCCTAATTGTAGTCCGAGCAGCAGAGCTACGACTTTCAAATCCCCGCAGATTTGCCATTGGTGTTTATCATACTTAATCCGCAACAGAAGGGTTTTCATGTTTTCATAAGACTCTTTCATATGGACCGCGTAACCAATAGGAATCGAAGGTAAAATATTTCGGTTATGTAACAAAACAGCTTTCAAGCTTAACTTCGAGCTATCTATGAAAAGTCGCCATTATTCTGTTTATACGTAATTTTAAGAGCTTTCATTAACATTTACAAAAACTAAACTTTCAGCCATTTCAAAATATTGCGTTAAGTTTTTTTTTGAGAATGGTTTTAAATTTTCAGAATTATTTCTATGTTCGAGTAATCTTATTTTTCTTACTAAGGATAAAACTTGGCATTTTAAAAAAATATTACATTTTAACATACTTGTAAATTTGTCACAAAATCAAAATATATTTTATATATGTATTTTACAGTGAATTTGAAGTAATCCAGTATTTAAAACTTCTTTTAATCCCGTTACAGAAAAGTCAAATTTGCTTAAATCGCTTCTCACATACGACTTCTTGTTAATTTAATTAACACAATGACGTACATTACGGTTGCCAAACGGGTTTTGTTTAATTTTACTTCTCTAATTTGAGAATGGTTTTAAATTTTCAGAATTATTTCTATGTTCGAGTAATCTTATTTTTCTTACTAAGGATAAAACTTGGCATTTTAAAAAAAATATTACATTTTAACTCAACGGGTTTTGTTTAATTTTACTTCTCTAATTTGAGTAGAAATGGGTGCCAATCGTACGGGTTTTGTTTATTTTTCTTTGAGAAGGATAAAACTTGAGCATTTTAAAAAAATATTACATTTTAACATACTTGTAAATTTGTCACAAAATCAAAATATATTTTATATAAATCAAGCAGTATTTGTATACACGACTTCTGTAAACTTTGATACCTAAACTTTGTCCATTTTATTAATTTTTCGATGTTTTTTCATGATTTTTGTAAATCATGCAAAATATAATTGGCCAAGATTATTCAATAAATATCTATCACATGTTCACATATTAAAAATATTTCATTTCTATATACGTTCTAGAAAATGTAATAAAATAGACATAAGTCTAGACAAATGGCAAACGAATCTATTAATATCTACGTTTACGCGACTTCACGCATGAGATAGAACGAGACAGATACGTCTAGTTATTCTATGTCATACGTCAGAGTGTAAAGGTATCTACAAATATGTTTGTTTACTACTTGTCTAAAGGGCAAATCGTTACGTTGATGGACTCTCCATACATGTAATTCATTCCATGACTTAATTACTTTCACAGTATTACTTAGAAAATATTTTTACTACTAAATATTTCATTTAATGATTAACAATTTATATCTATGTGTGGTTAGACTGCAGTTTAAATATAATTATTTATATAATATATAATATTAGCAATTGAAATGGGAGAAACAATGTAAAATTCCTCATGTGGGTAAATGGCTATCGCATAGATAATTATCTTATGTGAAATGAACCATAACGATTATGAAATAAGGTCAATTGTTAAACAAAAAACGTCGACTTGAAGTAAACTATCTTTTTACACTCCAATTTAATCGACTTGAAAAACTGCGAGTTTCCTAATTAGTCTTGTTTTTTTTTTGGAACTTCGATGTCTTAACCTATTGTGAACCGATTCTGATTGCTCATTTTTTAATCAAAATTTCTTGCTATCCCTTCTGTCCCTATGCTGATTTTATTAAAATTTAAGTCTTTTTACAATACTACTAATTAATAATAATCCTATTCATGTGAGGGTGGCGCCCTCTAGTGGCAAGAGTTTCAAGGCCTTTGCCTTTCTTTTCGCAATAAAAATATATTAAATATTACCACAGTGAGATTGTATTAATTGGCTTCCAAAACGTATTTGTATACAGAATCTATTCCAATGGTGCTTTAATTCGTTTGGATATTATGATAATGCACTTGCTGGAACAAATCTGGTTAACGTTTAGCTAAATTAATTTTGAAAGTTTAAAATTAACATTGTCTGTATCACTCCTATGTGACTAGACAAGGATGACGTTATAGCTGTATTCTTCGATTAATTAATTTTTTTTGACACAAAATCGACACGCATTTTATACAAAAATGTTGATAGTACACGTCTTTTTACAAATATGAAACTGCACTCCCAAATGTAAAATTATATTGTTCAAATATTTGATTTTCATTCCATTTTATTTATAATATCATAACTAAATTAATATAACGTAATTACTAATTATATTCTAACATTCAATATAAATTACACGTGCGTGCAAAAAAACTGCACTAATACAATTTTATTGGGCATTTTAAAAATGTTCATTTAATATTGTAAGTTTTGAAAGGGAAAATATTAAATATTAGACAAAAAAAAAAAATTTTGGTGCAGATTCATTGTGCGCTGTAACAATATGAAATTTTCTATCTCAAACGTGGAATTGATACTGTCACGCATTGTTTTAGCCAAGTTTGGTGCTCGTAACGCATGTTTAAATATGAAATGTATAACGCTTGATCGTTTAGATAGGGAGCAGCATCGTAATTCGACGGCGTCACATCTTTCCTATTATAATTAGATCACTACCAAGTCCGAAGCGGCGACTTCGGAACAAAAACGCTTCATATGTACATAAATAATGGAAATTAATCGTACGAAGAATATTATAAGACTTAATATTTTTGAAACTATTATAGTGTCTATCTAGCCCTTTCTGTGAGAAAGGTTTCGCGATTTGTAATGTTGAGTATGTGAATTGTATGCGTGTGCGCGTCTCGCGTGCCGCACGCGGGACGGCACAGTGTTAATCTGTCATTATTATTTCGAGCAATAAAGTTGTAGTAATTATATGTGGATACAGAGACAGGTGAACTGCTCAATGAAAGGCACGTAAGGAATTAAAAGTAGACATTTCGGCCGACACGGCCAGAGGAGCGTATTTAAAGCCCTTTTCCAAATGTAGTGTATTCCCTAGGCGCCTAGATATAAGCTAGTTTCGTAGCTACAATTCTTGGCATACGGTTCGCGTGTTGTTTACGTCAATTTATTCATTATTGCCGCATTGGTTGTTCTGGTTTTAATATATATATTTAAATAACACGATATAGCTTATTATTGTAGTCGACAGTTTGTAAATGACACGCGTTACCGTCATGCCGTTGTAATGCACATAATGGCATTAAAAGTGACTCACAAATATTGAATAAATAAATATTTGCATGAATGATATGCGCAATGGTCGTTTGTGATTTTTTTTTTGCTTTACATTATTAGCAACAGTGGATTACTTTTCATGCCATTAAGTGTATAGTATATTCCATTCCCTATGGTAGATCCTGTTGTCTTTCATTTAGGTACACCACTCGTTTAGGTAGCCAACGAATTTTATAAAAATATATAATATTGAGCACTGAAACAAATTTAAAATCGTGTAAATTATAAACAAATAACTCGTAAATACATCGGTTATAAAATATTATAACAAATTATTGTTAAATGTAGAAAAAAAGACTTATTATATAAAAAAAAAATATTGTCATAAAGGTAATGGGTGACGGTGCGCGGGCGCCGACTGAGCTCAAGTGTCCACAAACTATTCTAAATAGTGCGTAGTACCTATCTTAGACATTTTGCACCGGTATTATAGTAATTACACACGCGCGTCAGTCTCCGCTGAACATTCCCGCGACGTGTTTCTTTGCTGTCTGACCTCAAGTCGGCTTTGACATTGGAAAATGTAAAAACAGCTCTTATTACCATCGCATGTAAGTACATTATTGAGTACGGTGATTAAAAATTTGTATTTTATTATTAAGCGCTGACTTTACTGTATATTCATGTTGTGGTTCCCTTTATTGTCGTATTTTATTAATGTGTTGCCCATTTGAAATGTTCTTTATAAAGGGGCGGTCCACTAAAACAAGTTTTGATGCGCCACACATCCGCAAAAACAAACTTTATGTAGGTATTATTATATTCGTTTTTCGTATGTGTGATTTATCAAGATATAGTTTTGGTGGATCCCTATCTATCGAAGATATTCTATTGTTAGCGTCGTCTGTTGCAGCGTCGGAGCCTGTATAGGATTTGTTTTGTATTATTTATTTTAAGTATTAAAATTTAATGTAAGAGACAGTATTTGGTACTATTATAGCTTTAGGTGTATTTTAGTTAACATTTCAATCTTACTGAGCATTGTGGTGTTGATTTATCGTTACTTATGTCTGTCGGTGACTACACACAGTGTTGCATTGTTATGTTTGTTCATGTTTTATCATTCAATATGCTGGCTGAAAATGTTACATATAATATAATATATAATATAAATATTTGAAAGTTTAAATCACGTTATGAAACGTATTTTATTTTGAATTTCTTTTTATTGTAAAGAGACTACCGCATTGAAATAACGGATTCACAAACAGTCCAATTGTATTGTAATTGTGTGCGTTTTAAGCTGAAACGACGATATCAATACTAATATAACTATAGCGTCACCTAGTGGCACACATTAGACAATCTATAATCAAGCCAAGTTATCACGTTTCCAACCAGCATATTGCTACATATTAGCAAAAAAAAGTACCACAGTTTTACAATCCATACAGTTGGGCAACAGATGAAAACGCCCACAGTAAAGTAGAGGGCGCCACCGTCCGTTACCGCATACACAACAACCGCACGCAAAAACTAGCGTGAATATACCAGAAGCAAAAATGTAACAAAAATGTTCTACGTAGCAGAATGTAAAACTTTTCAGACAGTGCTCAATATGAAAGTGGAAATCACTGCATAAAATGTATGTATGTTTAAGGGAACTATAACGTGGGCATTACTAATTAAATTTATGGTGATATCCATGGTATTAAGGTTTTATATGACAATCACCACTTTCTAAATTGAGTACTAGTCGAAGTTATCTCTGTACTTGGTGTTGCGCAGCTGTACGGAACATATTGTAACACTGTGATAGTACATGTTATAAAACGTTAAGTTTGAACTCGACGTTCAATTTATTACCAAAAAAAAAATTGTATTACATATGTATAAAAAAAAATATACTAACAGCATGACAAGCAACTAACGTTATTGTTATCTTGTAAGAGGCGTTGAGATGAGACGTAACACTGCAGAACAAATCATGTATTTAGTTATAAGTGGATTGTTTACTTTAATCATGTAAGTTACACTCGAGGAACCAAACGTTTACTTATCGTATTACTCGTTTATATAATTTTCGACTGTACATTTGTGTATGTGAACACCAATAAAGTTAAAGAGAACATAATGGAAGGCGTGATTGCGACTTGTCAAATTAGACTGGGAGATATTGAGATACTGTACTATTCTATGCTTAACTGAAAATAAAGAAAGATTAATCCGAATATATGTTTTTATTTTTTGTCCTGAAAATATTCGTGATGATGTAGTCCAGTGTGGACATTTCGTCATAGTTGTAGAATACTGACGGATCTATATATGTAATCTTTGTCAGATCCGTCAGTATTCTACGTCTATGACGATTTAGGTCGATTTAGAAATACCATTTCTATAAACTTATCTCTAAAATTAAGATTACAATTTGATGTCACAGCGAAATCATCGCTAAATTAATTATTATTATATTAATAATTATTTTTTTATTATTATCAAATTTAAATATTAGGTTCAGAGATAAATTTCGGAAATGGCATCTTAGAATCGGCCCCTTTATATTCTACGCCGATAAAGATGAAGCAAACGCATCGTTTTTTTTTTACCTTTTCTATAATAATCTAACTCAACCTGTAAAACGTTATTACAATTTTATACGCCTCGGTTTATTTGAATTCAAAATCAGGATCCATAATCTGGATCAGGAATATTTTAACCTTTTTTAATCCATAAATGGATCATGTCATCAAAAGTATGAGTCGTTTTCTCTCTTAAATCTTAAATGAAAATATATTCATACTGATAAAAAGAAATTCTAAATTGGTTTATAAATTCAAATCGTCTTTATTCAAATTCATAAATGGATCAATGTGATTGTGTTTACTGGCAATAAATATTTTTTATTCTATTCTAATAAATAATTTCCTCTCTCATCAGCGATCCACAGTTTAAATCCGATTTTATAAAAATTTGGGTAGGTGTTGGTGTTGTGGGCGACCATGGGCGGCGGTAGTCACTTACCATCAGGTGAGCCGCATGCTCGTTTGCCCCCTGTGTTGTAAAAAAAATCTATAAAACTTATTTGAAAATTAATCCATACATATAAAAAAAAAAAAGAATTTTGAGGTATCTGTATTTATATGACGGAGTTATCGAAGTAACAAACAAAAAAATATAATCGAATAGAATACCTCTTCCTTCATTGAAGTCGTTTGAAAATTAGAACCATAGGTTAATGAAATAAAAAGCACCAGATCCAATTACAAAGTTTATTTTAGCATTAATGCACATAGTAATCTACTCAGATCAATACAACGCCGAATATCTAACCACGTGCGACAATTATTTCGACTTTCCCGAATTGAAAATATTCTCTTCAAAGCAAGAAAGGAAAATCGATAAAATTTACCTTGTAATAGGCATTTATACAAACTAAACACATGTATACAGGGTCATTGTTATCGAATACACATTTTTCATACGGTCTCCTTAGAACCATGAATTTTATTCATATCTGTATAGAAAATATGTACTGATAAAAATAATCGTATATAAAAAATAAAACATGCATATCATTGGAGCGAGATGCGAATAGGTTTCATATTATATATTAATGATAAATCGAGTGCAGAGTGATGTTTGCATAGTACCCTAACAGCATAAATGGTCCGTAATCACAATACACTACACATTGTAAATTTGTTCAAAAATATTGTTGACACTAAACAGTCGCTTGCCGTAAGTAGAACTAGATATGATACAAATAAAAAAAGACCTTGTGGCAGAAATCGTTTAGGGTTCTAAATCTGTCGAATAAATATGAAAGTATATTTTTTTTTTATGTTTAATAGATACTTTCATTGGCCAGTAACAAGCACGCCATAAGGTCTCATTTCATTTATCCCTTCTTATACGCATTCTTAATTTATAGTGTTCTCAATCTATATGAATAATAATAAAAAAATATGAGCAAAGTGTTATCATCAGTCATTAATTAATAAGATTTCTTATTGATTTGGAGTTTAGCCAAAATTTATTTTTGGCAACACCATAAAAAAATATGTTTAACATTTACAAACGACAAGCATAGTTTCGGCGCAAATGTGTTTTAATCTGTTTATGGTTTTGAGACTTAACTATTCCAATCTATATTTTTCGTTGATCTATTCTATAATTGATACATTTATTTAACAAACATCAGGGTTTTCTAAAAATACTTAAAGAGCGTAAAAGGTAAGTTACTGTCAAAATGTTTAATCAGGCATTACTTTTTAAGACAACATCTGACAGTTCTTTGCTCATCTCACGTGCGACATATTGAAGTGTCAACGATAATATATTTTTATTTTTACATGTTATATGTATCTAAATATTAAATTTACTACACTACAAAGTGTAAAATTCACAATATGCCAAAAGAAAAATTAACAAATCCTATGCTTAACTATAATCGTGATCACACATTATTCATTTGAACGAGATAAAACATTCAATATATTTTTTAAGACAAGTAAGCACACAAGACATCTTAAAAAACAATAATGGCAGCTGTCAAATATTCCCGCGCTTTGCAGTGGATACACTCTCATTTAAATGTTTAGTCATTCGTAATTATTTTTAACACAAAATCTTTAGGAACTTAGGGTACTTATGATATAGTAAATAATCGTTAAATTGATAATAACAATAATCAAAGATTTCAATTAAAAAAAAAAAAACAAAATAAATTTATTGTCATTCAGTTAAGTATCTTAACTAAATTATAACATAAGGGAAACCTATGGTTTACGGAAATAATTTTATAATCACAAAAGTCACTATCACAGAACAGAAGTACAATAGATCTATCGCTATATATACACTATAGCAGTTTCCATGACCCTGCCAATAGTTTGCAACACTGGGGATGTAGGTAGAAATTCGATAATAAAATATATAATGGGAAATGCATTTCTCTGCACGAATGCACTGAATTCTTTTTACCTACTATTAAAGGTAGTTAGCGAGAAGATAATTAAAAAGAGAACACAACAATTAAATTCGAAAAGGTGATTTTTTTATGATTGCAGTTAAGTTGTTGTTTATTTTTAGCATTTAATAACTTTAGAAATAGCAAAAATTATGAATGTATTGTATGTTAGTGTAATATACTATGGATAAAAGCTGGTAAGAGTCTCAGTATTTACCAGACAAATCATAAACTGCATGCTTGCTTGCACACACACATGCTTGCTAAATATATCTGCTACCAGCGACTACGTAAGCAGTGTTTGTATATCTGAAAGATGAGATTCAGTAGAGAAACTACTATTATGTATATATATAGATCATAAAAAAAAATGTTTCGTGATTTTTATGTAATAAAAAGTCTGCAACAAATTAAAGATGTCTCTGGTGTTACAAGTTATTCGACATATTCTATTTTATATATGTATTTATATATGTATGTGTATGTATATATATATATATGCAAATGGAATAATATACATTATGAAAAAATGTGTATTAGATAATCATTTGTAAAATAAAATCCGAAACGTAACTGCAATCATTGCGCGTCACAAAAAAACTAAATACCTAATAAGTAGTGATTTGAATTTTGTGCTTATGAAATTAATAATTCACTCTTCTTCGCCCCCGTGTTATTTTACTTTTCAAAAAATAAACCAAAGATATTCGAGATTCTGAATCTCTAGCTTAGCATCTACCATATTACGCAACAGTATCGACTTAATACTGGGAATGCACATATTGTTAATACCATATTGACAATACTATTTAATCAAATGCATTAAAAAAAATCTTGTATCTATTCTCTATGTCGCTCGTACATTTTTATTGCCATTAGCGGCACTTAAAATTACAATTGAAAAATAAAAATCGTAATACAATTTTAATACGTAATAATAAAACACAAATTAAAATAACAAGAACATAACCATATTCATTATCGTATTCAATAGCTTGTAACCATAACCTCTAATCAACAAACCATAAAAACGACGCCATTTCGTTAAAAAATCACTTGTGTAAAACACCAGCAAAAATACAGTTAGGAATTCGAGTATCTATACTGTTACTTTGTAAAGGTATATTATGAGTAAATTTGTACACTATTAAAAATAGCATAAAACATGGCCTATTTAATTGTGAAGAAATAAATGTCATCCAAAATGGCAAATAATTCGAGCCGTGGGTTCATTTTTTATATATTTAATCAAATTATCATTTCCATTTGTATTCTCTATTTTATTTTGTTGACAACCTTGCCGACCGTTGCATGAACTCTAAAGTGCTAGTATCTAGGGCCGTTAAATTATTAAGAAAAAATAAATTGCTGTGGTGAATATATGGACACGTTACGTGGGGAGACGGTGGGGCGAAGTCCAGGCGTTTACTGGTCGCCGTTGGCGTGGGCCACCTTCTGCTTCTTGACGGGAGGTGCATTTCCAAACATTCGGCCCGAACGCAGCTCGGACATCAAGAACGGCACCTGGAAAATACATTCCAATATCATTTTTAATAAATTGTTTTTTTAAGATCACAAATGCAATAACTAGTCGTCAATAGGTACATTTATTTATGTGGTCGCAAATAGGCGATTCAAAATATACCCAAATGTGTTTATTAGGTCGATTTATAGGTATCCGATTATACAAGTATGCAAGGAATGCTACAGTCTAGCATCACGTCTGTCATCGGCGCAACTAGAGCTGTGAAAATTTTAAGAATGACTCATGATCTCTGCTATACTTAGTGTAGTAGTAAAATTTATGATATTAATTTTAGATGTTCAATGACCTTCGGTTATCGGAAGATCAGCAACGATGGATTGTATGTTTTTTAACGTGACGTGTCATACTCGGCGGACAATTTGCGCCGAGTTATCGTATTTTTTTTATGCAACTTATAATGGCAAACAAGCTGACGGTCCACCTGATGGCAAGTGGTAACCGTGGCGTATAGACACGAGCAGTACAGTTGGCACTGGCGAGTAGCGAGATGTGGGTGTTACCCGGTGCTCGAGCTGCAGGCCGTGCGCGCGCAGGCCGAGCGCGGCGCGCAGCAGCCCGTCGAGCGCGGCGCGCTGCTTGAACAGCGCGTTGACGACGGGCGCGCCCGGCGGCACGGCCGGCGCCTTCAGCAGGTACGACAGCGCCGACAGCACCGCGTGCAGCCCGCGCCACTCTGCACCACCACACGCACACGTACACGTACACGTGTCGCACTCAAAGCAATTATTTACTAGCAAAATCATTTCTTATTACAGTTATAGTACATTCCTGCAGCGGCCAGCAACTGAGGCACTGATGGACGAACGTGCAAATGTGGGCCGAGGCGTAGCCGAGGCACACATACGTGAGTCCATCACAAGAACATGTTATATCACAGTTTATTTATTATTTTAGCTATAAATAACTAATACAGTGGGGGGAAAGGGATTGTTAGTAATGGAGACTGAGAAAATCCCATTGCTAGCAATATACCCAACCAGGTCGACCGCCTCGCGTTTCCTCCTAGAAACTATCATGGTTAATTCTTGATGAATTCATCATGATAGCTCATCATGATGAATGAATGAATGAACTGGCCTGTTTTCATTCTCACCTATAATCCTTCACTGGTGCTCCGCCAGAGTATCCCGTTAGCGCAGGCGGGGTTACCATACCATTTTCACCCATCAAAAAAAACTAATAAAGTGGCTCTTCGATATACTTTATACCAGCTCAGAAGTCACAAATAATACTGTACGTTAGCCTGTACACAATATTAAACATATGCCCCTTTATTCATAAAAACGTCAAGCATCTAAACCAGTGATTCTCAACCACTGTGCCGCGGCACTTTTGTGTGCCGCCAAATTTTAAGTGTACCGCCAAATTTTACAAATATTTAAAATTTTTGTCATAACCTATTTATGCAGTGTGTTGTAGTAAGTAAATAATTTTTATCTTTTTCTTTGTGTGCCGCCAAATTTTGAAATCGTTAAATATGTGCCGCAACAAAAAAAAAAAAAGGTTGAGAATCACTGATCTAAACCTATTATAGCTATTGAACTGTTTTGTCTCTTTCTTTTGTGCTAAATTGTCACTTTCTTTCAAACTTACAATTTACTACAATAGAAAGAGATAAAACACTGTAAATAGTTCAAATAAGTTAGTAGAGGATTTTAGTTTTTTAAGGGAATTACTCTTTACGTTCTAACACAATATATGATTTCATTTAAGGAAAGTATATTATTATTATTTGCAAGTTACAGTACTGACCGTGGTTTTCGTCGGGGCGGAAGCTGACCCGCGTGAAGAGCTCGGCGAGCAGCACCAGGTCGAGGATGAGAGGCACCGCGAGCAGCGAGTCCTCGCACGTGTTGTGGATCACCAGCGTATTGGTGCCGTGCAGCATTATCTCCGACGTGTACTCGTCCATCGCGCGCTTCGAGTCACCTGCATGCGGCCAGTTATACGGTTTACGTATCGAATATCAATAATTACTAGTAGCTAATTCAAGTATTCTGACACTTCCCTATGGTTGACTGGGAGAGAATGCTTTTAGCATTAAGTCCGCCATGTACACATATATGTACTAATGAATAAATAAATAAAAAAATTCGATCCGATACCGAAACGAGTGTATTATCAATTTTTAGGGATCCTCACCAAGATGGTACAAAGGGACCGTTAGGATGCGACTGTCTGTCTATCATAGTGCTACATTTTAACTACTATTAATGCCATTGATTTTTGAAATAGTTTTAGATATTGTTGGCACACACATGTTATTCAAACTCAAAATTGGAAAATAGGGCTACACTTCCAAGTAGATCATTATATGAAGGCCTCAAAGATAAAAGAATAATTATAAGTAAAAAAAATTGTCTTGTTTAGGGCCAACATTACATAATTATACTTTTTTCCATCTCTAGTTCCTCTAATGATAAAAAAGACAAACTTACCAACATACGGCACGTATTTTATGACGACCACGTGATCGGGCTTCTCGCCGGGCTTGTACAGTATGGAGTTGGATTCCACCATGTCGTCCACTACGTTGCTCTTTGTGATCTGGTTATAAGAAAATAAAGAATAAATTAAAACAAAAATCTAATGTTTATTTTTCATATAAAGTGGACATTGCATGTATGAACATATTACAAAATATGTACCCTGTAACTCATTAGAATCCCAGTACCGGGTTACTGAAGAAAGTCCCTCAAGAGAGAGTTACTATCACCATGTTGGATACACGGCTCCATATAGGTTTTTTGTAGTATTCTTGCACTTGTATTTGTGCTTTGTTCCTCTAATCGCCTCTTCATCGTGGAGTGATGAATAACAGGATGTATTTTTACATTGTCACCACAAAGAGAGACGTAGCAAATTATGGTGTTCAAAAATAGAATTTGAGAACAAGACCCAATATCATGCAAATGTAACCTAGTACTGGTAAGAACATTGGCTCCAACATCGAAAGTGCGGATTAAAGTCCTGCCCATTTCAAAAATTGTCAATAATTGCAATTATGTGTCTAATCATAAATATATGAAATCTAGTAACATAGCCCAGGAGCCATCTATAAATTACATCAACAACTTTGGACTATCCTCGACCCCCCTCCATGTTACCATTATACATCCCCATGCTTACCTCTTTAGAACGGAACTGTTGTGGCGCGGAGAGATTCTTGCCATCGTTGTTGCCCAGATGGTTGTAGCTCACAATTGACACAGGCTTCAAACCTGCATGGAGAATTTTAACTTGTGAGTGAAAGAATGAATGAACGTCAATATAAGAAGCGTCAAGAAGTGGTACACGTGGCTGAGATACAGTGTAGAAGTTTCTTATCAGGATTCCATAGTCATTTACTCAATATATAAGAGAAGAACATAGGCTCCTTTTTATCTCGGTCAATCAACATATTTTGCC
Source organism: Galleria mellonella (assembly GCF_026898425.1). Lineage (NCBI taxonomy): Eukaryota > Metazoa > Arthropoda > Insecta > Lepidoptera > Pyralidae > Galleria > Galleria mellonella. The sequence continues at coordinate 1,572,216 of NW_026442061.1, forward strand.
TCACTTTGCGAGTTCTACCACTTATACAACGGATTGTGCTCAGAGGAATTGTTCAATATGATGCCCACAGCCACTTTCTACCATCGTACGGTTCACCATCGGCAGGGAATTCATTCTCATGTCCTACAGCTTCAATGATCGCGTACTGCGCGGTTTCAGAGATGTTTTCTCCCACGAACACTCAGGTTATGGAATGAGCTACCTGCCAGGTTTTCCCAAGAGACTACAGCATGGGGTTCTCCCTACGCTGTAGTCCATGAAGAAACCTATTTACCCCCCTTTTGAAGAATCAAAACGAGGGTAAAGAGGTTTCTTCAGGATCGGCAACGCACGCGTAATACCTCTTATTGCAGGTGTTCATAGGCTACGGTAACCACTTACCATCAGGTGGGCTGTACGCTTGTTTGCCACCTCAGTGGTATAAAAAAATATTCCGGTGACGCAAATGAAGTAATAAGTAAATTCCATTAGGTGTTAAGTCCGTCATATGTACACTTTACTTATATAATTATGCATTGAAGTTTCTATCTATCCTATTTAAGAGCTGCGCTCTTGTCGGTGGAGCTCTTGCCACTCACTACGATTTTCAGCGAGTCTCTTCACCTCTTGATACGACACGACACCAAGTCCTTCCTTGATCTATCTGATGTAACTATGTCTCGGTCTCCCTCTTCCCCTTCTTCCTTCTATCTTACCTTCTATTATAATAATGATTGAAGTTAAAATAAACAAAATAAATAAATAAATTCCAGTAAAATAATACATGAATACGTACCGGCAGATACTAGGAAGTCGACCAGCACCGACTTGAGCTTGGTCTGGCCGGACTTGAAGTCGTCTCCAGCCACGTAGACGCCGTTCTTCTCAGCCCTTTCGACCACGCCGGCCACTAAGGTATTTTGCGGCGAACCGTTTATGTAGCAGCACTGATGAAATAAAAAAAAATGTTAAAAGCGTGTAATCCCGGCATAAAATGGGTCACTCCTTCCATTCTCGGGGGTGTCGTAAGAGGCGACTAAGGGAACTTAATTAGTCGAGGAATGGACAGCAGCGTCCTCTTTTAAAACATCACCAAAGCCTAAATGCGGTTGCGGTGGCAACTACTGGAGAAATGCCCCTTATGGGTTTATCTATAACGAGGTCTTATAGGCCCATAATAATGTTTCATAAAAAGAGAGTTTAGACACTATACATTTTCTCAAAGACACATAGTCAAAAAACGACTTAAAATTTCATTTTGATATTACAGCTACATATAAAAAAGCGGTGATAGCCCAGCGGTATTTGTACCGGACTCTCGTGCATGAGGGTCTTGGTTCGAGTCACGGCTGGGGCCTGTACCAATGAGCTATTTTCTAACTTATGTACGGATTTAGCAATTTTTCTAAATTATCACTCGTTTTAAACGGTGAAGGAAAACATCGTGAGGAAACCTGCATACGCTAGAGAAGAAATTTAAAGGCGTATGTACCTACAAGCACCGATATAACGGGAAAGCTTTCGTATATATATATATATATATATATATATACACATATATATACGATAAATGGGACTTGTAGGCGATGGTGTTTATTACTAGACTAATGAATACAGAATTTGAAAGCAGTTGGAAAAGCCTTTGTTCAACAGTGACATTCCTGGGAGAAAATTATTAATAATGAGTTCTAACAAGGTATATCTTTCACAATGGATCCCATTGTTAGCAATAGACCTAATCAGATCCACCTGCACGCGATCCCAACCGGAAACCTTCGTGGTTAAGTCCTCGTAAATTTATCACGATAGGCATTCTCTGACTTCATTCTCAGCTATCAGCTTTCACTTATACCCCACCGAGGGTATATGAACAGCCAATAAGCTTAATAGCGTAGGTGCAGTTTCCAATACATTTTTATTCGATGAAAAAAAGGGGGAATAACAACACCTATTTTTTACAACACAAGGGGCAAACGAGCATACGGCTCACCTGATGGTAAGTGATTACCGCCGCCCATGATCACCCACAACACCAACGGCATTGCAGGTGTACTGCCGGCCTTTTAAAAAGGAATATGCTCTTTTCTTGAAGGTTACGATCATATCGGGTCGGAAATACTGCTGCTGGAAGTTGATTCCAAAGAGTGGTTACCACTTACCCCTTCATCGATGGAGGCTAGCGCAAATATGGTGGAGGGCGATATCTCAGGCTCGTTGTTGCGCAATGCCCGCTCCAAGTTCTCGGCAGTATCGTGGACGCCATCGCGGACCACGCAGAAACTATAACAATAATATGAAAAATATATCATCATCATCATATCGGCTTTTAATTGTCCACTGGTGGGGGGAAAGGGATTGTTAGCAATGGGGTTTAACTGACCCATTCCTAGCAATACACCTTATCAGATCGACCTCCACGCGGTTCCCCCTAGAAACCATCGTGGTTAATTCTAGTGGAATTCGTCATGATGGGCTAACTGACCTGCTTTCATCGTCACCTATCATCCTTCACTGGTGCTCCGCCAGCGTATATCGATAGCGCAGGCGGGGTTACCATTCCATTATCACCCATATAAAAAAAAACTGTCCACTGCTAAATACAAGCCTCCTCTTTGGGGGGTTTCGCCAGTAGTTGCCACGCTTGGTAAGCAGATTGGCAACCGCAGTTAGACTTTAGAGATGTTTCAAAAGGGACGATGCTGCCCTTTCCTCGCCCTCTCTTAGTCGCCTCTTACGACACCCATGGGAAAGGAAAGGGTGGCCTATTCTATGCCGGGACTACCCGGCAATAATATATATTCAATGGAAAAATTGACGATCATCAATTTAACTATAAAAAAAAGTAAAAAGAGGAAAAATATTCTCATACCTAAATATACTCGATATTTTATGAGTTATTTTTTGTCCACGCGATACTTGTATGCGGGCTCGATGAGTTGCGCCATTTATTTTACTAATACCGTAATTTTTACCAATGAATTATCTACTTAACGATTTTTTAACGTCACGCTATTTGTATTTATTATTATTGTACCCGATCTCACCCTTCATTTATGATCACGCATTGTATTCTTTAAATAAATTATGTAAAAGGCGAATCAGTATGTGCCAAAGAACAGCCAGCTTTCTAGCACACTGATACCTAAATATAAAATTGCATTTTAAATTAATAATAAATTAAATTAATATTTCTTAAGTGAGTTATAATTTTAAACTTATAATTTTGAAGACTATAAGAGACCCGTGGGCTATACTCGGGGTTTCTTTGCGTGACAGAATCTGAAATGTGGTGTGCCCGAAGGATAAGCAAGTTGAAGTGGCAATTGGCTGGTCATATAGCTTGAAGTATCGATAACCTATGGGGAAGGAAGTTTCTTGAGTGGCGACCCCGTACGAGCAAACACAGTGTAGAACGATCGTCCACTAGATGGAGTAACGACCTCAAAATCATTGCAGGTGGCTCACGACCGTTCCTTATGACACTATGGGGGAGGCCTACAAGATACAATTTATCTAATTTTATCTAAATATCTTCAGCCGTTCAAGAGTGATTGAGTAACAAACATACAAACATTTTTATAAACTTTCACATCTACAATTTTAGTAGGATTAAAAAAAATGACGCCAAAAATAATTGCCACCAGGCTCAAAAGTCTAATCAGACGAGGCAAACATGGACTGGAATTTTTTTTTGCGACTGTGCACAGACCGTAGATCTAAAGATCCTTGAACAATCAGCGGTAGCAAAATGAGAGACACAAACTAAAACATGAGACTAATAGACGAATTGTCTACAGTCACTAACATATGTATGATTTTGGAGCCAGTTTGATCTATGTATTCGTAACACGGAAGCTAATTCGAATTTTAAAAAAGTGACGCAACCATTATAGTTGCGTCTTATAACAGCATAGTTATAAAGTTCAAAATTGAATGCCAATTTTTTACCCAAATAATAAAACATTATTTGCAGGTACCATGTGTTCCCGTCAATTCTATTTCTTGCCCGTCCTCAATAAGTTAATATAAAAAAAAAAAAAGAAATATCCCGCCTCCTGCCATCTATTCTTCAAAACACTGATACGTATCCAATTATCTATGAATTTATCCTCCACACTATTAAAACACTATAATTACATCAAGATGGATTCAGTTACATACATTTTTCAAGAAAAATATTCTCTGGAATAATAGTAATAGAAATTAAATCCAAAGATATATCCAAAGCCGTAAAACTGTTACAAAAAAAATCTTACGGCCACCCATTACTACCGTTTTATATATATATATTGTCTTCTAGAAAAATCTGCACGAATAAATAGAAATCGCAATGAACGGTACCTATTAATAGACGTTCATAGACAATTTTAAATAGAATTTAAAAATAATGCCAACATACAATCTGCTGTTTTTTTTTTTCCTCTTTAATCTTGGCATATTTTAAAAGCTATCTCTATATTATATCTTCTGTACTTTTTATTACATTACATACACATGGATAACAAATTTGCCAGTTGATAGTATCTCATTTATTATATAGGTTACTGGGAACACGGTCAGCATAGAGAGACGCAGATTCGATTCCCGTCGGATCGAGCTATCGGGAAATAATAGGTATTTAAATTGTGTTCTAAAAAAACCTACTTCAGATATGGCAAAACCAATTATTGTATTGTATTGTAAAATCTTTATTGTACATAATTCATACTGAATACATTAAAATATTTGATATACAATGGCGGACTTATCCCATAAAGGGATCTCTTACAGTCAACCTTTGAGAAGCTGAAATAAACCTGTATTAATTAATATGTAATTATTTTGATTTAAAAACTAAACTACTCAATAGATTATGATACAATTCCTATAGGATCAATAAACCAAAGAATTTTCCAAATCGGTTTACAATTGACAAAGTTATGAGGTAACAAACATAAAAAAAAACCTCGAAAAGAGAACCTTATTTTTGAAGTCGGTTGAAAATAACGAATACGCTCAATTCACGCATGAATCCAGTACATTCTATATTATAGCAATAGAGAAGAAGTTGACACAAAACATCGCCATATTTACATTGTTACGGCCTTATTGTGCGAACTGCAAACACCTGATGTGCGTGTTATGTAATTTATTTGCATTGATTAAGTATCACTACCTGCGGAACATTCGAGATTAGTTGGCCGATTGACCGACAATGTCATGGACTTCAGTACAACGACCCCGCCGTCACTATGGCAAAAACTCCTAATATTTAAATAGGTATGTTAATTAATTCAGCTAGTCTGCTTAGACTTGTACTACGTATGTGTGTATGTACGTATAGCGAATTGATTCAAACATTTTTGCACATACTATTTTCAACAGATTAATGTTAATAAGAATAATTAAACATTGTATCCCATAAAAAAGTTCCCTTCAGTTATTTTTATTTCAAAACTAAGCTACTGTGTCGATTGCGATAAAATTTCTATGGGAACAACATATAAGTATTTCAGATAAAAGATGAATTTCCCATATTTATTATATCGTTGGATATACTTACAGTTGGTACCTTTAATCAAAATTTAATCAAAATCGATTCAGTAAGTAGTTTAGTTTTTAAATAAAAAAATAACTGGTTTTAACACGATTGACGTCTGTTTTATTTTTTGTCAATTAGAATATATTCCGATCTAATGTTTTAAATTAATATTTTATGAAACTGCTAATGTCAAATAGGTTTGACAACTCATTTTTTCCGGGTTTATGCAGTTATACCATACATTAATCTTTGTTAATTACAACATATAACTAGCAGCCCATCCCGGCTTCGCACGGGTGGACATTTTTACAACATTTTAAAAGTGGTTATTGTGACATAACGATAATAGTTGGACATATAGTATCGCGAAGTTTTTTGTAGTTATTGATGTTTTCTTCAATACTGTAGAACATACTTTTGTTCTATCACCAATAGTTTTGGCAGCGCACGCGACGTAAGATATTTTATAGCATTTTTTAACACTTTAAGTTACGTTATAAAAGTTTTAGTAAGGATCCCTAATCTTTTCTAGCAATAAATATAGCCTATGTTACTCAGGGTGAATGTAGCATTCTAATAGTGAAAGAATTTTTGAAATCGGCAAAGTAGTTTTTGAGTTTATTCATTACAAACTTACACACAAAAATACAAATGTTTCCTCTTTATAATATTAGTGTAGATTAATTAAGACTTTGTGGTGTCAGCATAGAATAGGCCACCCCTTCCTTTCCCGTGGGTGTCATATGAGGCGATTAAGGGAGAGCGAAAGGTGAGCAGCAGCATCCCTCTTAAAGCATCATCAAATCCTAACTGCGGTTGCCAATCCGCCTGCCAAGCGTGGCAACTACTGACATAATCCCCTCAAAGGGGAGGCTTATGTTTAGCAGTTAAGGGCTATGATGATGATGATGAACGACCAGGATGTTATGATATTTGTTTCAAATTATGATCGCACTACAGATTATATGACAACAGCATTATACTAATTTTAATCAAAAATTATCAAAAACTTATACATTAGGCTCAAAAACTTATACAATAGGCTCAAAAACTTATACAATAGGTAAAGTTATGGGGTTACTTTTAAAATAAATTCCAATAGATCGATATTGGAATTAAGACGTCTCGCACTCTCGAATTGCAATACTAGCGACATAATAATTTTACCAGAGGAAGACTTTGTACAAAAGTCGTATGCTTGGGCACCTCTGTCCCATTCGTGTTTCTAGCGTGAAGCAATTGTATTTGCATAGCTGTGTTTCGGTTTGAAGGGTGGGATATGGCAGTGAATTTACAGGGTACATAGGAATAACACCCGAGTCCGCAGGAATAGCAACGCATGGAAGGTATCATGGGCAAAACAGTATACTCTGTTATGGACATGGTACTGTTCATGTCTACAGGCGACGGTTACCACTTTCCATCAGGTGGGCTGTCTCAGTTTATTTGTCATTCTAAGTTGCATAAAAAAATATATTTTTTAAGACATTTCAATTAGTATGAATGTTTTTGTATCTACGTTAGATGAATCAGAATAGATTTGATGCTGATAATATTGTTCCGATAGATGTGTATTAGCGTAACCTGCCAATGCAACTATTGTAAACCGATTCAAATTGCTGTGGGGAAAGGGATTGTTTGTAATGGAGACTGAGAATCCCATTGCTAGCAATATACCCAACCACGTCGACCTCCTCGAGGTTATCCCTGAAAACTATCATGGTTAATTCCTGATGAATTCATCATGATGGGCTAACTGGTCTGTTTTCATTCTCATCTATCATCCTTCACTGGTGCTCCGCCACCGTATCCCGTTAGCGCAGGCAGGGTTATCATACCATTTTCACCCATTGAAAAAAAAATCCTAATTGTTGCACATAAGGTAAGTATTAAATTGTCAATGGCAACACATTTGATTGATAATATTAAACTAAAAAGTACACCTGATGTACTTAAAGAATTAAATAATCAGACAAACAGCATTATAATATTGTTCTATACAGTTTTAGAAATATATTTTCAGATGAGAAAAAAGCGTGTGACATTGACAAGTTCATAGACAACGTAGAAGCGCGCCCGTTCAAGATCACCGTCGCCAAAGTCATACCGCTGACCGCTGACTGGTTGCTGTCGTAGTTGAATATTGATGTTACCTATCTTTTTTTTTTTGTACAACACAGGGGACAAACGAGCATGCGGCTCACCTGATGATAAGTGATTACCGCCGCCCATGATCACCCACAACACCAGCAGCATTGCAGGTGTGCTGCCGGTCTTTTAAAAAGGAATATACTCTTTTCTTGAAGGTTATGTTGTCGTATCGGTTCGGAAATACTGCTGCTGGAAGTTGATTCCAAAGAATGGTTGTGCGTGGAAGAAAGTGCCTTGAAAAACGCACGGTGGAAGACCGCCACTCGTCCAGATGATTGGGATGAAACTTTAGTCTGTGGTAGTATTTCATTGTAATATTACAGTTCCAATTTACCTAAATGTTTTAGGGGGACCATTTAATACGCCATTAAGATTTGCCGTTGATGTAACAAAAAAAAATGGTAACCGTCATCTACAGACATGTGCAGCATTATGAACATGACTACACTGCCCATGTGACATTTTCAAACCAGAATTCTAGTGTCAGTTATATTTTACCCGTCATGTAGATCACGGCATACCCACCCGTCCATTTTCCGTGAGAGACGACTAAGAGAAGTTATGGTAAAAACAACCCCAAAAGCCTAACCGCGGTTGTCAACCCGCCTGCCAAGTGGCAATTACTGGCAAAACCTTTTAATGGTAGAAGCAATGGGCTGGTCACATAAGCTCGAAGGATCGACAACCAATGAAGAAGAAAGATTTTCGAGTGGCGACCCCGTACGGGCAAATGCAGTGTAGGATGACTCCAAACTAGGTATGTGACCACCTCAAATGCATTGCAGGGAGTCAGTGGATGCAAGAAACATTCCTTATGGATGTGTCATGGGGAAGACCTATGTTCAGCAGCGGACAAATAATGACTGAAATGATATTGACGATGATAGCTTAAGTTTTAAATACATATCCATATTTATAAAATATTATACATATTAACTAAATTTTAAATAAATTTAAGAAAGATTCATGTTTTTATTGTAATCGATAAACTCAAAAATTACTTGATTTTAAAAATTCTTGCAAGCTACATTATCATTGTCTAACATGGAATGTATTTTATTAAAAAAAAAACCGTGCGAAGTAGGTATATATGATATGGAAACTTACCGCTCAGTGTTAGCCGTCCACAGCACAATTACTTTATCGAGCTTCTTCTTGTCACGGAAGTTCTTAATGTCGGCCCGGATCTGGAGGTACTGTTCATATTTGGTGCCGCGGATCAGATTGGTTGCACGATCAGCCTAAAAACAAATACAAAAAAAAATAAAACTTACATGATATATTTCCTTTGCTTTTAATCCACTTTAAAAAGATAGAGATTCAAATCTCCTTGTTCATAAAAACTAAAAGCTGCAATAAACCTATTTTAACTATTACACTGTTTTGTGACTTACATGCAAACATCTAAAATAAATTTGACGTTTTTGTGAATCTCCTTATTCCAAAGTAATGTTTTACGAGTATACCACATTTTATTGGTCAGTAAAGTTTTTTTTTTTTTTTGATGGGTGAAAATGTTATGGTAACCCCGCCTACGCTAACGGGATACGCTGGCGGAGCACCAGTGAAGGGTGATAGATGAGAATGAAAACAGGCCAGTTAGCCCATCATGATGAATTCATCAGGAATTAACCATGATAGTTTCCAGGGGGAACCGCGTGGAGGTTGACCTAGTTGGGTATATTGCTAGCAATGGGATTCTCAGTCTCTATTACTAACAATCCCTTTCCCCCCTCCGTAAAGTTATTCGTAAAAATTGAAACCTTTAATATACATATAAAACAAATTTACTAATAAAATGTTTTATTTCTATCATATCGAGAAATTAGCGTAAACACATTTGGATAATCTGCGAAACTGAAGCCGTTTACTTTTAATTAAATGAACTCTATGATCGTCTATATTTTTTTATATATAACTATGAATGGAAAATAAATACAAATACGTTTTTCCCTCAAAATTTCACGTATCAGGAAGCCGGATAGAGGCGCACTAAATATAACATGGCAAAAAATGCGAGCGCAGTAATAGCATGGTGTGATAATACGTCATAAATACTCGTCGAGTTTGAAGTGTTGTTTGTAGTTACAGTGAACAAATTTATCAAGGCTGAATATGTGGGTATCGAACATAGGGAACGCTCATTTTTTATTTTATTTCCATAGATAAGATATAGAGGAACAGGTACCAATATGTCAAAAGACATATATATGTAGGTACGTAGACTGTGTTTGCTTATGACGTGGCCCGTCATTCGAGAACCTTCCCCATTGGTTATCTGTTAATCATACTATATGGACGCTTCATCATTTTAGCTTGTTAATCCTTCGGACTATACAGATCGTTTAAATTCTTCCAATGATATCCTCGCTACAGAATTCATCACGAGTGTGAACGAATTTGAAATTAGAAATAAAACTACACACATTCCTTTTTATTTTAAATATACAATTGGTACTTAACGCGATGAAAAAGCTTTTATAAGTAAATAGTACTTACATACCTGCTTCTTTATTGCCGACTTTTCGACGTGGATCCACGTCTAAAAGTTTACCTGTAAAAGCTTTTACTTCGCTTTAAGTCCCGATTGTGTATTTAAAATATGTGTAACATCGCGAAAGTTTAAAATTAACTATAGTCCTTTTTACCTAGCAGTGTAATAAATATCATGCCATAGATATACAGGGCCTCATAAACCATTGCCGAAACTCTCACTGAAATCATGCATGCATGTATAGACATGCAATTATAGAATTGGTCTTCTCCATTAACTGGCATAAAGAACGGTGTTAAACCACCTCCAGCCGTCGTTGCAATGCATTTGAGATTGTCACATCTAATGGAGGGTTGTTCTTTCTACACTGCGTTTGCCAGTAAGGAGTCGCTACTCAAGAATATTCTTTCCTCATCGGTTTTCAGTCGTTTGCATTATATGGTCGGTTCATTGCCATTTCATCCTTCGGGCTATATATTATCTTCTGTTTTATATTAAAAAAAAATCATAAACGGCTCTAATAAAGCGTTTATCTATCTAGTTTCTTCTGTGGATATCCTAATATCATGTGTAGTAGTTCTAAATACAGTTATAAATAACTGTATTTTCCTATGCCATGTATAGAATGGGCCAACCCTTCCTTTCCCGTAAATGTAATAAAAGGCGACTAAGGGAAGTTAATGATCGAAGGATAAGCAGCAGCGTCAATCTTAAAACATCACCAAAGCCAAAACGCGCTTGCCAACCCGCCTACCAACCGTGATAATTATTGGCAAAACCTCCTTGAAAAGGAAGTCTATATTCAGCAGTAGACAGTCAACGGCTGATCATCCGATGATGATTTATCCACAACAATTTTCAATATTATTCACCGCATAATTACATTACAGTTTTTTCCAAAGGTTAACTTATTAAGTCCGCCTTTTGTACCAAATAGTATATTTTTTGTGATTTGGTCAATAAAGAATGAATAAATTAAATTAATAACTATCCTCATTGCGGACTTTGCGGACAGAGTGAAACTCCGAGCATAATCCTCCCCATAACTCGCTAACCAACTTGAAAGCATTTGTATACGGCTGTGTAAGATGCATGTAGACTGTAGGCATATTGTCTTTGAAGGAAACCTTGAAATTTTTAATAAGCCATTCAAACGAATGTTATCATCTCTCAACGGATTTATAATGACTTTAATCTCTTGTAACTAACGAACAGTGAATCAATTATCCATCGTCAGCTATCCCTGATAGCCTAAGACCCTCTTAAATTGTAATGACTGCCTGCTTTGTAGCAATGCCATTAAATATCATGTGAATTGTGCCCCTTGTTTATACTGTATAGGAACTCATTGTTGAAAATCTTGATTATGAATAAATACATATATACCTACGTCTTTATTTGGTAACAAGATAATGAATTAATAGTGAAGCTTTATATCGAATAAATGTCTCTCTGACCGTTTATTTCGAGGATCACAATAATGGTGTCACATTTTTAAATATATTAATTTTGTTCAATTAATCTTGGGAAATCTTCGTGCTAAAGATTGTATCCATTAATTATTTTAGCTTTAAGGTGGGGGGGGGGGGAGCAAAGTATCATTTATAGTGGACTCCCTTCGTGATGAAATGAAAATCTTATGTCAACTTATCATTCTCTATTTCATTGAAATAAACAAATGTAGATAAATGAAATAGGTATATATAATTACTAGATTTTACCCGCGACTTAGCTCGCGTGTGGTATTAAATTTTATGTGGTATTCGATTACACACTAAACGATTATTCGAATGACAAACGTGTTTGGTGTTAGTGGATTATGCACGGGCTTCTTAATATCCTTGTAATTATAGACATGGTATATTTAAATAAACATATGTGTATTTATTTTTATATATTGACAGAGATTTGAAAGAGTAACTGTCGAGTTTCTTGCGGCTCTACCCAGCAGATAACAATTTCCAACCCCTGGAGTAGATTAGAAAAAAAAATGTCGATTTTAAAGTTCTTGTATACAAGTTTATTTGAATAAAGATAATTTGAATTTAAAATTTGATTTCTTGTTCTAAAAATTGCGAGTGTTGAACTTCTAAGCTGATAAAATTCCATACAAAATCTTAATATTCCAAATTCAGCTGTTATACTGTGTGTTGATATATGGGTTATTCAGTCAATCTGTGTTAAAATCTCGCACAAGGAATAGAGGAATCTCAACAAATCTTGTTCAAAAGAGAAAAGAGGACCGAATTAAAAAAAAACATGTAATGGTACTGCCCCAAGAACTGCAACCTCACAATATCCTGTCGAATTCTAAACTTATGCGTTATAAGTTTGTACAATTTGTAATATATAAGTAATCATTGTTATAATAGTAAAAAAAAAAATCTGTTTATTAATTTCCAAAGACTATATTTTTTTTTTTTTTGCAAGAATAACTGCCGGCTCACTAAGAGGTTTTAACGTACGTTTAAAGGACGAAAGAAACATCACTAGATTTCTATTTCGATATAACATTCTATTCGGCCATATGCCAGTCCCATCGTACCCTAAATTATGAATATATTTCAAAATCGAAAACTGATATTAATGTTAGAAAGAGGTCTAGTCAGTACCAGTATTGAGACGTGTTTCTGTAGACTTCTTTCTCTGTATTATCTAAGTACCAGTACTTAGACAATGCATTATACTGAACAGTTATTATTTATATATATAATATATCAGCATAATGGGATTGACATGTGAACTTTAAATTTACAGACGACATTAGTTCCTGATCTAAATACTTATCGCTCATAACATAAAGGCTTACTGTACGATTTGATTAGAATATAAAATATAAAAGATATCTACTATGTAACACGAATAATGGAGTACATTTATGTACGTCAAATTAATACCTTGACATTTATAAAGGTCTTTAATAAATCAACAAATACGGTTAACATTTAAATAATTTTATATTACAATTTCGAGATAACATCCCATCTATTAATATATTATTTTTTAAAAGAATTTATATTATACATCTTACACAGAGTAATTACGAAAATAAAGGTTCACAATCGACGTCAGTAATTCAAGTCGCTCATAAATTATGACTAGCTAATTAAAATACTCCGTATTAATTATGTTTATTTTATGATACCTATGTAAATTATTTCCCATACCTGAATATATAGCTCCATGAAATTAAACATCCTAAGACAGATTTATCTACATTCCCATAAGATTGGATTTAAAAGGTTCCGCGTAGACAATTAATTAATACGCGGCTAATAATTATATTTCAATTCGCTAAGTATATTCCATTTTTTTAATAAGTGTTGTTTTTAATATAATGTTTTTAATTAGATAATTGTGATATAGTGAATAAACTATTAATTTTTTATGGGTGAAAATGGAATCTCTGAAACCGCGGTTTACTCGACCATCCAGGCTTCAAGTTATAGGGATGAACTCTCTGTTGATGACAAACTATTAAGTAACGATAGTTACAGTTAGCAATGGGCCATTATTAAAAATGCCTTTCCAAACTATGCTGATTACATATAAGAAATCGATGAAAGAAAAATTCTGAAAGGTATGTATTGAGCGCGAATAAAGCTGACAGGCTAGATTGGCCTCTGGTACTGGAAACGATACCCACAATCAGCGAGCATGTATAAATATATTAATAGAAGTGGAAGAAGGAAAAGTGGTTTATTTAAATTAGAGCATATGTCATTCTATTGTTTTGCCTACCCCAATGAGAGACAGGTGTGACATATGTGTGTGCAATATTCATTCTCTATTGTCGATTTTTTAAAATCTCTTTTCCGCAATATCAACATTCTGAACCTCGCAGTAATCATAAAATAGAGCAAAGATGTTAGAAACGTTCTATGTTTAAAAATAATAAAAAAACTAGAAGAGAATGTTGTGGTTAGGTAAAACAATTGAAAATGTAATGTAACCTGACTGAACATGTGACACTTGTTTTTTAAACACAACGATGCAAAGGAACATTCTATTCTTCTACATCGCGGCGCCTACAATCATAGACAATCGTGGCATTTTGTAAACATACGTACACTACACGTGTTTTGGAAAGAACTTGACACAACGCTTCCACGTGTTTGGTTCGCATACAAATGTACAACAAACTGATGATAGATTAACAATTCAACACTGATTTATTTTGAACCAAACCAGCGAGAAAAAAAAATCTAGTCCGTTCTATTTACAACAGTTTATAAATATAACGTATGAATTAAAGTTATAGCATTCTTTTCAACGCAGTATTCTATTAGTAAAACTGAACATAAAAAAAAAAAACAATTCAAAAATGGATTTTTGTCTCACGTTAATTTGGGAAAAGTATTCAATTTCATTGGAACATTCCTTTACAAGGAATTTATCTAGATAATGATAAATACCAGATAATACTACAAGCATACTGTAAGAAACCAAGCAAAGCACATTTAGGGGCCACAACCCAGAACACGAAAATACGAGGAAATATAGAAAAAAAAATTCCCTAAATTGCACGAACGATAAATCAAACCCGTGGAGTTCATCTACGCATCATACCCATCACTAAGGCACGAAGGTCGTCGAACTAAAATAAAAATGGAATTGACGTAACCGAGCGAGCGAGCCCGTGAGCTATGTAAAGTGACGAGACTGCATGGGGGACGGACAACGTGTGACGTCGCCGACTCGCCTATATTACTAGACTATAAACGTTTAAAAAGAACGGCCGGTTGTACAAAAAAAAAAATATATATATATATATAATACAATATATATGTATCATCATGACAATGGGGTTCAGCTAAAGTAGTTTCATAGGGGAGAAAATAAATTAATAATAAATAAAAGCTGTCAACCCTAATTGCTAACAATCCTATCAGGTCGATCTCCAGGTCCTCCCTGGAAGTCACCGTAGTTAATTCTTATCGAATTCGTCACAATAGGCCAACTGACCAGCTTTAATTTTCACCGATCATCATTCACTACACCACCACCACCAGCGTATAGGTACCTATAGCACAGGCGGGGCTACCATTCCATTTTTATCAATTAAAAAAAATCTTTTTTTTTTTATACAACTTAGAATGGCAAACAAGCTGACGGTCCACCTGATGGAAAGTGATAACCGTCACCTATAGACATGAGCAGTACCATGGACATAACAGACTGTTTCGCCCATGATACCCGCCATGCGTTGTCATTCCTGAGGACTCAGGTGTTATTCCTCTGTACCCTGTAAATTCACGCCATATGCCACCCTTCAAACCAAAACACAGCCATGCAAACACAACTGCTTTACGGTTGAAACATGAACGGGACAGAGGTACCCAAGCAAATAACTTTTGTACAGTCTCCCTCTGGTAGTATGTAGTTTCATTGTCCTATATCATAGGCCCTATGGTATACAAAATCTCTAAATATAGAGGACTCTCATAATGTTGAGGATGATAAGGTTTCTGTAAATTGACTCAATAAAGGTATCGAAAAAACAACAGCACTGGTATGGCTGCCTTCGACAAAGTTTAACAAAGTATTGAAAAAGAATTTGCAGTGGAACAATAAAAATAATAATTCCTAATGAAGAATCAATAATCCACTTTTGCAGTTATGGTGAACATTCAACATATCCACATTCTGTCAAGCACGTTAGAATGCAACGCGGGACGAGGCAAAGCCTGCCGTGTAACTAAAAAATTACATTTAACAAATAAAAAAAAAATAAAGTCTATTTTTACAATATATAAAAAAAAAATAACCAGAAATAGATATCAATTTTATTAAAACACAATTCTTCGCCTAAAATAACGAACTAGTTTTTGATTATAGATTCATTACGTCTGTACTATTTTAATGCGATTGTGCACGACGCACCTTTTTAGTTTCTTTTTTAATTTTATTAAAAAGATGTTCTTTTTATAATTTGAAGTCTGTGTCAGTTTCGGTTTTGTTTTTGCCTTCGCTTTTTTTTACTCCGTTGGTTTGCTATGTATATTTTTTATATAATTATATTATCTTTCTAAAACACCGTGTTTCCATACCAGCATACAGTCCTTTCGCCCACAGCGATATTTTAGCGATGGCGTTTATTACTAGACCGATCATCTAACGTCGTTCGGCATTCGGCCATCAGTTACATTTTAAAGAATTAACTGTATTTATGAGTTTGCTATATTTTTTTATACCACTGAGGTGGCAAACAAGCATACGGCCCACCTGATGGTAAGTGATTACCGTAGCCTATGAACACCTGCAATACCAGAGGTATTACGCGTGCGTTGCCGACCCTGAAGAAACCTCTTTATCCCCCTTTTGAAGAACCCCATGCTGTAGTCTCTTGGGAAAACCTCGGCAGGGAGCTCATTCCACAACCTGAGTGTTCGTGGGAGGAAACATCTCTGAAACCGCGCAGTACGCGACCATTGAGGCTGTAGGACATGAGGATGAACTCCCTGTCGATGGCGAGCCGTACGATGCTATATGTTTAGCAGTAAACAGATAATGACTAATAAGATGACGATGATGTATTTGCTAATTCTTAATAATTATATACACATATTTATAAATTGCGACCTTTAGCCTTTTAAATTAGTAATTTGCACATATTGCATACAATAATTGTGTATCGCGAGGTATCTACCGCGCGTATTTGGGGTTTACCCTCACCGTACAGATCGAGCGGTGGCCTTGAAGTACACAAGCTACATACCACTGGCTAAACACCTACCTACCCACCTATAAAATGTCTCGGCAAATATATCACCCTTATCGCCATCCCCATATATTGACGGTTGCTACAAAAGAAGAGTGCCATTCCAGAAGTTGAAAATTAGACGCGCAAAGTTTCTATACCCATTATTTTTATTTATGTATATTACTTTTTCGTGGTCGCATTAGTGTTTTTGTTTTTTTTTTATTACGAAAATAAATCTCACCACCTGTACCAAAAGCGACAATCACCGTCACTAGGACTAATTTGATTTGTCTTTGGAATTTCTCATCATTCGATTCGATGTGTTCGATTTTTAAAATTTACTATAACAACCCATCATGTATAAAATTTCATGTACTTTTATTATTGATTTTAATAAAGAGTAAATATTTTGTTTATTGATCATGTCACATGTAAATAATAAGAAAAAATACGGTCACTAGTCGAGTGTATATTTTTTTATATGTAATGGGATAGTCACGCTCGTATTTGATAAGTACCTACATATAATCAAATTGCATTTTTAACAATATTCTACACTATGAATTTTAAGATACACATTTTAATTAAATTTTAATGAACATATAGCGGTCTTTGTGGGTGGTATATCTTAAATTCGAAAATTACATGCACGTACGTCGTAAAGGAAGGTAATAAAAACAACCATAGTAGCAGTTCTACCGTGACAATATCTATGACGTTCGCCGACACGCCTATTACATGTCCACAAATAAAATAGGTAATTTGATTAATTTAAAATTTGTAGAATGTATAATAATTATTTAAATTGTTCCAATGAGGATACTCTATACAAAATAAACAGAATGGAATTAACATCTTTTTTTAAAAGTATTCTACCAGTAAAATTGTATATTTTTCCCCAAAGAAACAAGTCGTATAAAAAATTATCAATTTAAAGCTTAATATACAGCTTGTTTGCCGTTTTAAATATCATAAACAAAAAAAATAAATAGAAAACGCAATGTCAAATTGTCAAGTAGGTAAGGTATGCTCAATATTATTTCGATGTTACACTGAAAGAATAAGGCTCTTTAGCAAAGTAAAAACATAGTATCGATTCTGAGAGGTCATTCCCTAAACTTATCTCCAAAATCAAAACTTTATATTTAGTAATTTACTGAAAATATACTGTTATGGACTATAAAGAATAAAATCATAATGTAGTCCTGACTCAATTTTACAATTGTAATTTAGTCTGGAACCATAATTACTTTACAATATCAAACTGAAATTTTAGTTTTGAAAAAGGACCTTTATTTATAAAATATCAAATCTCCCATTAACCTATTCAAGCTTTTGAACTGTTTTTTTTTTTAGTTAAATTTCCAATTTAAAAGAAAGAGACAGAATAGTATAATATTAAAATAGATTTGTAGGTTTTAATTTGTATGAATAAAGGGTTTAAGCCCATTACACTTAAAACTTCATTAAAATAAAGTTTGGGTTAAACAACAAAATACATACCTGATTGGCCGCAATGAAGTCAGGATCGTATATAGCGGGCCGTGGTTTCATCGCAGCCATTTCTTTCTTCAATTTCTGCTGTAGGTCATAGTCAATCACCTTCGCTCGTGCCATAGACTCCGCCAAATTTAATGGGCTGATGTCCCATCCGTCGATTTCTGGTGTACGTAAGAATATTTTTTTATATTAAAAACTATAAAACCGTGAACATTTGTACCAAGTTTCAGAATCCGTCGAAAATATAATCCGTGAAGCAGTTGTGTTTGCATGGCTGTGTTTCGGTTTGAAGAGTGGGATATGGCGTGAATTTACTGGGTACAGAGGAATAACACCTGAGTCCTCAGGAATGGCAGCGCATGGGGGGTATCATGGGCGAAACAGTATAATCTGTTATGTCCATGGTACTGCTCATGTCTATAGGCGACGGTTACCACTTTCCATCAGGTGGGCCGTCAGCTTGTTTGCCATTCTAAGTTGTATAAAAAAAAAAAAAAAAATAAAAAAAATAGAAACACAAACTTAATATCAGAATTATCATGAATTTCCTATTAAAATTGACACATGATGCGCACTAATGAGGAAGTATTAAGTATGAACAGGGATAACTATGAGGACAGAAGAAGAACGAAAAAGACAAATGCACTGTGTCCCATTCGTGTTTCTACCGTTAAGCAGTTGTATTTCCATGGCTGTGTTTCGGTTTGAAGGGTGGGATATGGCGTGAATTTACAGGGTACAGAGGAATAACACCCGAGTCCTCAGGAATGGCAACGCATGGGGGGGTATCATGGACGAAACAGTATGTGTGTACTGTTATATCTATGGTACTGATCATGTCTATAGGCGACGGTTACCACTTTCCATCAGGTGGGCCGTCAACTTGTTCGCCATTCCAAATCGTATAAAAAAAAAGTGCAAGATTAATCGCCAGAATGGGACTGGATTCGGAAATTACTTTGAATAACTAATGGAAGAGTAAAACATATTACAATGACGCCAAATAAATAATGGTAATACTATTAAAATGAATTTTTTTCGGTAGTTGGAACAATTTACAAACAACACTTAATGATAAAGTTTATAATGAGCGAAATGTTTCTTAGCATATGTCCAATTTCAGAATGATTGTTTTTAAGTGTTCACACCAAACCCGTTCAGCAATTTGAACATGATTACTCAAGTGTAACTAATATTTATCACAAGCTAATCCAACAGATGTTTTGCCCCTTACCACCCCCTACTAAGTAATTTTTTTTTTCGAGACAAAAACTATCTCTTCTTTGTTGTTGAAGCAAACAACACACCTTTGCGATTGCGAAACTTTATTAATATTCGTTGAGCGGATTCGGTTATTAGCGTGAAAGAATTTCGTGACACGAATTTATATGTACTAACTTGATATGGAATTTTTATATTAGATTTATGGATTTTAAATACATCATCATATCATATCAGCCACTAACTATCCACTGCTGAACATCGGTTTCCCCCATAAAGAGAAGTTTTATCAGATAAATTTTGGCAATGTTTTTAGAGGGAAGCTGCCGCCCATCCCTCAACCATAAAGTTTCCTTAGTTGCCTTTTATGACACCTACAGGAAAGGAAGGAGTGGCAAATGCCACACTGAGACCGTTTAAATATATACTAACCCAAATCATCTGGGTCCACCATAGGCAACAGCTGCGACATAGGGACATATACATCTTGACCTTGTTCATCAATTCCAAGGCGCACTGTGGACGATTGTGTTATAGAACCATACCTGTTGAAGGTATTAACAATTTAATCACAAATCTATAGGTTGTTTGTCATTTGTTGTCTCTGAAAATCTCTAGAAATACCAGTATTTGAAAAATGCTTTTGGCATTTGATAGCATATTACTAGGTGAAGTTTGTAGGCTATTTAGCATCTCGATACAACCACGGGCGAAGCCACGAGATACAGCTAGTTGTATATTTATATATAACACATAAACGCAAGTTCTTAAATCCTACTCACATCTCTCAACTTGTGTGGCTGTGTTTCCAATTACAATATGGAAGGAATACTTTTAAATGGGAAATTTCTGCAAGCAAAAAATTGCAAAATACTGGGGTACACATTTGAAAAAGATAAAAAGAAAATGCTATCCGTGACTCTTCTATTACAGTTTACACATTTGCACAGTACATCACTGTGTTACTGTACAAATGTGTATATTCTGAGCATAGTCCATTCTTTTTCAATTGTGGAACAATCCTTAGTAATATTGTAAATCTAAAAGTGTGTTTGTTAGTTACCTCCTACTTTTTATAGCAACCAATTAAAGTAACCCAATGAAACAAAGTCTCAAGTAAAACTAATCTCATATAAATAATTTGAAAAATGCATACCAATTTGAATCCACTTTTCCATTCTTTGTATTCCATGACAGTTGGTGGCGGTTGGCGAGTACTCCTGCTGTGAATGTTGATCCGTTATTTCCACCCCAACCTACCAGCATTACACCAACTTTGCCCACTTTCCTTCCAGTACGAATAGAAAGTGATTTCCGGTAAGGTTTAGCCTGTGGAGTTATTTAACTGTAAAACAAGTGGCTGTGACACTCAAAATTTTGTGACACTCTTTTGAAAAGTTTTTCAATGTATCAAATAAATTTTTTGGCACTCAAGATAGATAAATAAACTCTTTATCTCCTGATGCAATCAAGAGATACACAAAAATTGTGACAATAGTAACAAAAAACATTACTAGTGTTTAACAAAAGGTTTTTTTTTTTATACATAACATAATATGTGAATATGCATATGTAATATGCAATAAGCAAACCATGATTTTCAGTTACTGCCTGATATTGTATATTTATTTTGATTAATTTAAATATACAATTTATTTATAACATTTTGGTTTTCGAGTAGAAAAACAAAGATTTTTTTTAAATATCTTGAGGAAATATTTTTAATGGGTGGAGGTATATTGTTCCACCATATACTAGCCTGATAACAGAAAGATCTCCTGCATGCTATACAGCTTATTATTATTACTCTTTTTTTGCCTATTATCAATATTAATCAATGAAATAGACTACTTTTATTGATGACATACACTATGGTTACACCAGTTTTTAAGTTAGACCTTCAGGAATATGACTTTAAAAACCCATACAAAGAGACAGAAACAAAACAAATTTTTTTTAAATTATTATTTTGGTTTCTATTCATGCTCTTATCTGTTTTTTTTAAAATACCTCCCATGTAGACTTTTATTAAAAAAAATTATACATACATAATAAACACCTATACCAGCCACTTTTGAAGAATTTTATATTTATGGTAAATTGTCAACTCCACCAAGATTTTATCCTATTAGTATTTTATTTTTATGTATATTAATGAATATATCAAATTACATATAATTTTCCTGTACCTCTGTCTACATATAAATTATAAAATAAATTACACATTTTTAAGTAATATCACTGTTGACTTTCAGGGGAAAGGGATTATTATTAATGAGGACTAATAATTACATTTATTATACCCAGTTCCCCTGAAAACCTTCATATTTAATTCCAAGTTTACAATGGGTGACTTGACCTAACTTCATTCTCACCTATCATCCCTCCCTGATGCCCCATCAGTGTATAACAATAGTACAGGTAGGTTTATTAATAATTCATTTTCATGCCACAAAAGAAATTATTAGATAAATTTACAAGTTAAAATAAGTATGTAATCAATGTTCACACACATCTTTAATATAAATCTTTTACAGATTGTCAAATGGTCTATTATAATGTCAGGTTGTTTATTTTGGTATAGAGATTTTGTATTACCTTCGTGGTATAAAAAAAAAAGTTATATTGTGCATAACCTAAACCACTACTAGAGTAAGAGATTACATGGATAAAAAAAATATAAAATTGTTAAACAATGTAAGCATATACATGCTACAACCAATAATATTTATTATTGAACTAATATTTAAAAGATTTCTGTGAATATTTCTCCAACATAGGTACCTAAATCCAGTTATTTTATGGGGCATAGAAAAATCGATATGTCGAGTTATAGCTGAATTTTAAGTTGATATGGAAACAGAACGCTAGAAAAAGATGCTCACCACTAATTCACTGCCGTTTTTAGTCACCAAAGTCTCCTCATAATCGTAGTCCGAATAAATAAATTCATCGGTATATTTTGTATTTGGACTTACTACGACCAAACTTGAGGATTTGTCCATATTGACTAAAATATGAAATATTGTATAGAATCTCAATTTTTCCAATGAATATATACAAGTACAACAGACTTCAGTAGTAAGACTTAATTAATTAAAAAGATGTTATTTCTAGAATTTGCAAGACCGGCACGAATACGCCACAATAAAGCAGTACGGTTAATAACAAACTGTTAACTGCAGTTAATCGACTGACAGAGTTCAAGAAAGAAAATGAATGAATGATGACAACTATTGTGACAGGAAAGTTCAAGAACAATTACGTCACTGCCACTTGTTGCCATAAAGAAAAAATAATAGTTTTTTTTTTTTTTTGTACGCACCATTGAATCGCCTATAACATGTACGAATTTATTAAAATTTCTAGAACAGATAACTTAAACAAACAAGTATTTATTGCAACTTGAAAGAAAAAGACGAAACAAAAAACCCTATTTTTTTCTTATCTCAAGAAGAGCATAATTGAAATGTATATTAAACTCTAGTCATCGATCATCTACGCCGTGCAGGTATGGAATATGATACCTACATTTTTATTTATGTTCTGTATTTGGTTTGATAAAATTTATGTTTCTTTTGTTATTTGTACTTTATGTAATTGCGCTCATAGAGAATTATATATATAAGAGCAATTTTTAATTTGGTACCTAAAAGTGTTAGCAAGTGAATGATGGAGCTGCCTCTACTGAGCTATTTAGAAACTAAAATTAGAACTTTAAGTTCTCCATAGATTAAGAATAGGCATTATTTCTATAAATTAATTTTCTTTTTTGTAACTAAGAAACAATGATGTTTAATAAAAAAATGTCTTTAAACGGTGAAACCTACATTCACTCGGTGTGTAAATAGTAGAGGACTGGCACAACAATCATACTTTTTGCATCATAGGATGATGTGAATGACAGCTTATTAAAACCACAAAAAATAATTATTAATTTATGAATTTACGAAGATTATTAATCATAAGAAAGTATGACTTTTATATGAAAATTACATTGCTTTCAACTTCACAAAAGTGATCACTGAATACCTATGTACTGCCAAAATATAAGTTGTCACACACATCAGACTATTACCTTCGCGCAAAATTTATACCTCCACTATTTATTTGCCACTTTGCTAAAAGTTCGCATAAAAGTGATCTTTTGTCGTTACTCATATATAACATAAAAAATCATAAAATATACGCAATATGTATATACATTTTGCAATTTTTGTAAATTTAGGTTTAGTTGTTCAATAATAATCTTAAACTAACATAATTGCAAGCGCTTGTATCTATGATGAAAGAAATAAAGGACTAAGTTCAATGAACGAGTGTGGATTGCGGAAGAATATTCCTATAGGAACAAGATGTAGATACTATATAACTATTACGTATTCTGTGCTACAGTTAAAACACACAAATATACCTAGCTATTGTTCAATTCCACATCGGTCTACACACATTTACAATTATATTATTGCTTTTCATCTGACATAATGTAGGTACGTATAGATGAAAAGGGATGGAATCTAATAAAAATAAAAAGAATCTTGTTCCCTCCGCCTATTCTCCATTCTCTGTCACTCGTATATATGTGTGTGTGCGAAGAAAAGAAAAGAAATTAATTAATTATTCATGTTGTAGTGTAGTATGTATGTATAAGAATGGTATAACACATACTTAAATAGAATCATCGACCGGAAAAATATATATATATATTGAATTCTTTTTAATTTACAATACTATAAAAATATTTAAAATTGTGATTATAAAGAGACAATAACAATTTATTATTTTAAATAAAAATAGTAATAAATAAAATAATGCTTTGAGATAAAAGATACCTCTCTACGTAACTATTTTCTATATGCGAGCGTGATATAATTATTTTTATCTACTGTAATAATATACCTACTTGTAGGTACTTAGGTAGGTTAGTATTCTTAATACTTATATTTAATATTGAGTAGATACATTCTTGCTTGGAATGTATGAGCGCTGTCTATAATACAATAAAGTTGTATATTAATTACGGTATAATAAAGCATGCGGGGGACGAGGGGGCGCGCCGCGCTCTCATATTCCGTATATTGATTGTGTGCGAGGGGGCCGGGGCAAGGAGGGGGCCACGGCGTGCCCCACTCTGTTTTTTACGACACGGCTTTCTGTGTAACATAATTATTGTATTTAATTTTGTGAAATGTTTCGGTGTTATTTGTGAAAAATTGGGAAGTCGGAAACGCGAATACGAGGTAAGAAATTCGCGCCGGCATAGTATAATATATAAAAACATTTTAACGCCGAATAGTATTAAATATTATAAAATTTTATAGTTCTAAATTCCGTCGGCGGTACGTACCTATAGTATATTACACTGTCATACCGCGTACGTATAGTGTTTTTTACGGGCATCGTTCTAAAAATAAATTGTAATAATTATAATTTTATGTAGCGGTCGCAGTAGAGTCGGTTTTCTGTCGATTATTCATCAGACGTGAAGTTGTGTGATTTGTGTTCAATAAGTGTATGTGGTGGTGCAGATGCAGGGGTTGGTGAGCGATAAAACGTTCCACTTGAAGTGGAACAACCACCTGCAGAACTTGAGCCAGCTGTTCACAACCATCTACTCATCGTCTGCGCTCGCGGACGTCACGCTCTCCTGCCGGGACGGGACCCTCAAGGCACATAAACTCGTGCTCTCAGCATGCAGTCCATATTTCGAACAGATATTCAGGTAGTGTACATAATTTTTCAAAATAAAAAATATATTTAAATGTACTGTGTTCTATTAGTCAGTACTGGTCACTCATAAAATCTTTTACTTATAATTACCTAATTCAAATTTGTACCATTTGCTCAATATGACATCATTATTTTTTCTTGTGAAGTTATTTATAATTCTGTGTAAGTACTATTGTAAACAGTCAAGAGCCATAATTTTATGTGTGGATTTAGTCTTGTCTCAATATTATTTATATAAATGAATTCACAATAATATTATAATGGACTCTCAAATAATTATTATGTGAAAATAGACATAATTATATTAATGCAATGATAAAATCTAATGTAAGATTTAAGTATTATGATTAAATGAACTTAAATAATAAATAAAAAAAAAAAAACAAAAAAAAGTGTTATAATTTTAAATTTTATGTGTAAGTCAAAAAAGAAAAATGAAATATTTTGTGATTTTTTACAGGGACAACCCTTGTCAACATCCGATTGTGATCCTCAAAGGGATCCCATTTTCAGAAATCAACCTCCTGGTTGAATTTATGTACAAGGGTTCAGTGGATGTTCAGGAATTAGACTTGCAATCATTGATGCATACTGCATCTGAACTAGAGATCCGTGGGTTGGCTTATGAAGCTCGGGATAATGCTGCACAGATGTTAAATGTGAACTTGGAGTATCCAACATATACCCAGACATCTGTGACTGCACAACAAACATACCCACAGGCCAGAACTGATGTTGAAAGACTAAAACAGGTAAGTGAATCAATTACTTATTTTATATCATAATATGTAAATGCAGTATTTTTAATTTTAATTGACATACCAATTTAAAATTAATCTAATATTGAGTTATATAATAATTTCATAAAAAAAAAATATAATTTCTACTTTGAACATGTTTAGTTATATCTAAATTTAAATATTATTATATTTGAAATGTGATATTATATTGGTGTATGTTTTTATAATACCTACTAATTTACATGTAGGCATATATAATCACCTTCATATAAAATTAGGTAACGCCTAAAATGTAATTTGTACTTAATAAAAGTGTATCTACACTTATATAATTATTGGGTAGTTTACCAGTTTCAATATAGGTAATATAATAGTTTTTAATACAGACAAGTTTGATAATAAATAATATGTAATAATAATAGGTATGTTCTTATTAAATTGTCAGAGGTCAGTAATATCTCTTGTTCAAACAAAGTGCACTCAGAGGCTGGCATCAAAAAGAATGCACAGAGTAGAAATATATTATTTAGATAAATTTACCTAATGAAATTACTTTGATAATATGTGTTATATTAATACATTAATATATTTATCTGTTTTTTTTTTTTAATTGGTGATGCAATGTAATCATATTGTTTAAAAAATATAATTAAAAAAAAAAGTATTTATTCTATGGTAATTTTTTTTTATTCTATCTGAAGGAGCCAAGAGTCTCTGAAACCACTATGCATGTAGAAAACAAGTTATAAAAGTACATGTAACAAGAGATGTATGTACAGATAGAGGCCTTAAGCACTCAAATCTCATTGTCTATTCCCCAAAGAATTTGTTGTGAACATATAAAATTCTCTTATTTTCTAGGAATTTCTACACAATTGAGTGTAAAACAATTTTAAGAAATTAAAATATATTTTATTTAATAAACTTTAAATACATATATAATAATAAATAGTATTTAAATTACAGTTAAATATTTATTATTAATTATAAATTATTATTAATAACTTTATAAAATTATTATTGAAGTATGTTTTACAACTTATGTAAAGTTTATACTTGATGGTATAGTGTTGCTGTCATCACTATGTCCAACCAAAAATGAAGTCTTAATTGAGACATATATGAATAATTTTGATTTAATTATTATACTTAAATTTTTCCTGTAGACAGTTACAGTAAGACCAATATAACTAGATATATAATCTGTTAAATATTACAAATAGTTGTGTCTATTAGTAATTCTTAGGTATTAAAATGAAAATAAAATTTATTAGTTACATACATATTGCTAATCATAATTTAGATTCTATATATATAATGACCAAAATGCTAAAAATCATTGTTCATCATGCGAAATATATATATAATATATATATATATATATATATATATATATATATATATATATATATATATATATATATATATATATATATATATATATATATATATATATATATATATATATAATATATATATATATAATATATATATATATATATATATATAATATATATATATATATATATATATATATATATATATATATATATATATATATATATATATATATATATATATATATATATATAATGTAATTAGGCAATATCTGTACATAGGATATGTTTAAGAAAACTTCATATGCTGGATCTTAATGAGAGGAATATAAGTCTAAACAATAACTTTTAGAATGTTTGTCAGCCTGTTTGTTTATATATTCCAGCATCATTTGAATGCTACTGCACCTATCAACATAGCCATTCTCTAATGCATTCCACTCATTTGCTATCTTCTGCTTTTCATACATTTGTAATCTATTGTTATTTGTGCATATATAGTTTTCTTCATACATTTAATCAGTTTATTATCTATAAAATTTTTGAAACATTTCATTCTTTATGAATGTAATTTAGGGACTAGTCAAGAATTTTTCTGTATATATTTATTTTTTATCTGAGTAGATAAAAAAAAATATAATTTTATTATTTATTTATTTATTCTTTATTGCACCTCTTGAGCAATATAAAACAATATATGTTACAAATATAAAGTATAAAAAGTGGTCTTGCCACTAAAGCAATCTCTTCTGGACTACCTTATGTGTTATATTATATTGTTGTAGTATAAAATTTAAATTATGAATACATATTTAGATATAGATTTTTTTAAATGTTTCTGTAAAATTTAAATTATTATGGTATGTATTTGTTGTATTAGTAAAATTATATAGTATTATAAATTTTATCCTTAATTTTATTAAAAATAAAAAATATAAATTTTATTTTTACTAATTAAAAAAACTACTTCCGCATAATGAAAAAATGTTTTATGCATAGTATGTATGTATTGACAGATAAATTTTACATTTTCGTGCTTCTTACTAACTATTTATGATCACTCGTGTCCAAGCAAAAGTAGCCTATAAGAAATTGCTTATCCATAAGTCCGTCCATTGTTTTCTCTGTCTATTTCATGTATTTTTATCTCTGCTGAGTATATTACATAAATTATGTTAAGGAACAATACAGTGAATCTATTTATATCAGGCTAAATAAGAACTGATATTATTGATTGCTTAATTGCTTTAAAATTTCACGAAATTATTTGAAACTAACGATCCGACCTGGCTTCGCACGAGTAGACAGAATTCTCGAAAATCAATACATATAATAAAAACAGTTTTAGCCAATTCAACAGATCGGTTATTTTATAGCATTTTATATATAATTCTTTAGATTGATATAACTTTTTTTATTTATGTATGAACTGATTGAAATAAAACACACTAAATATTAAGTGAAGCAAATGGCAATGCATTAGTGAAAACTGCATTCAAATCGGTTAAGCCATTTCTGAGATTAGCTTGTACAAAGGTACAGACATAAAAACAAACAGACAAAAATGCTAAAAATCATTATTTTGGGTTCTATTGCGTTCATAAAGCCTATAATAGTTTTTCTTATATATCTTCTATGTACAATCTTCTATGTATGACATATCTTCTATGTATGACAGCAACCAGTTACTATTTTTTTATATATTTTTATGATTATAGACTTGTTTTTTACCATAAATATTTTAATATTTTCTTTATATGTGTACTAATTAATTTGCTATAAAATTTATAATAATTTGTGTTTAATGCGCATACTCTAATAAAATTTAATTCAAATACAATAATAATGCAATTTCGCAATAATATTAGTCAGGTAAATAGTTTATCATTATTTAAACAATGACGTGTTACTGACTCATCTTTAATATTACATATGTTTTACTATTGGTTTCTTTTGTGTTTACTCGCGCTAAGGAAATCCCATTAATATCATTAGCGGAGGATTTACCTATTTTTTTTTTTTTATATATGCAAAATTAATTTAAAGTTAATTCATTCATTTTTATTTAAGAACTACGCTCTTGTCGGTGGAGTTCTTGCCGCTTATTATAATTTCCAGCGTGTTTCTCCACCTCTTGATACGACCCCTCACATAAATGTTTCTTTAATACAGTCATCGTCTAATTTTCAACCGACTTTAGAAAAAGGAGGTTCGAGATCGAATTGATCGATATTTTTTTTTATTGTTATCTCATAACTCCGTCAGTTTAAAACGATTCGAAATATAATTTTCTTGTATCTGAAAGAATATGTTTTCAGATTGGTTCCATAGAAATTTTATCAAAAAGTAGATTTTAAATCAAAATAACTGGTTTTTAAAATTAAAATATTGTAATTGATTTTACCATATTGAAGTTTGTTTCTTTTTTGTGAAACACGATCTTATATTAGTAAGATAACACAAATAATTTTTTTTTTAGAACTTTGCGCGAGAGAAGTAATAAAAATTTGCTGTGATTGGTCGACTTTTTTAATGGAAATCCACGAATGGTCTCTTCTGTGTTGATGATTTTAAATTAATTTTATTTTTAAATAAAAGTAATTCGAGATGGCGTAGTCAGATATGATTGATCCTTATAGGTCGGCGCTAATGTGGAGGATTTATATCGAATGGCGCGCTTTGGAGTGCAACGGAATAAATGCGTGGCGGCAACCTACAGTCTCTGTCGGGAAAACAAAATGCACGTGTACGTAGATCGATGCATTCATCGGCAGCGAATTAAATGCTGTCGACCTGAACAAGAAAATACATGTTCATGAAATGCGCCCGC
Source organism: Galleria mellonella (assembly GCF_026898425.1). Classification (NCBI taxonomy): domain Eukaryota; kingdom Metazoa; phylum Arthropoda; class Insecta; order Lepidoptera; family Pyralidae; genus Galleria; species Galleria mellonella. Next base: position 1,602,422 of record NW_026442061.1, read on the forward strand.
AGCGACTGCAGCGTTCTGTGGATTGCGCACGCGTATATGACTGCATTCTGCGGAATTCGAGCGTAGCCAACTACGTTCCGCGGAATGCGCGACCAGATACCGGATTGTCTAAATGAAAAATTTTAATATTTCATATCCCATAAAACCAAACTGAATTCGAACTATGAATTACCGTGAAAGTAATTTTATTTCTTTTGCCGCATTGTAAAATCCGCTTCGACGCGCACCCGATGCGTATCGTTTGATGTAAATCGTATTTTAGTTGATTATCGCTCTTATATTGTGGCGAACGTAGTACGTATGATGATATGATGAAAACCCAAAGATTAAATAAAAAATGCAGAGCACATTCTAAAATTATTCACTACTCAAACTACTGTAGTTTGAACTTTACGCATCGACTTTATATCTATTATCCTTTATTGTATTGTAAAATCCGCTCCGTCGCGCGCCGGTTCGTGTCGTTTGATGTAAATCGTACGTTAGTTGACTGATGCTTCTGTGGCGAATGTAACATTTGACTTTCTTACCTTGTTGAGCACATTTGAATCCAACATTGTAGGACATTGTTATATTAATAAGTAAAGTATATACTAATAAAACTATATACGCAAACATATCAACTCGTATAGGACGCAATCCGTGACAGTAGTTTGAACTTCGATATTGACTTTAAATTTATGGCTGTTTATATGCATCTATGACGAAAAGAAAAATAAAAATGAAATATAATAAGACCCTCAATAGCATTAGGACGACTAACTACTAATATACCTTAACTAACATAAAATAACTGGTTTTTTTTTAGCCGCGACTTCGTCTACATTTCCGGGATATGTTGATTGACCATGATTAAAAGTATCCTATATCGTCTATCCTCCAATATAGGTTGTGAATACAAAATTTCTTTGTAATTCATTAAGAATTGGAGACATTACCAGAGGAAAAACTTGTACAAAAGTCGTTTGCTTGGACACCTCTGTCCCATTCGTGTTTCTATTGTGGAATAGTTGTGTTTGCATGGGTGTGTTTCGGTTTGAAGGGTGGTATGGCAGAATTTACAGGGTATAGAGGAACAACACCTGTGGCCTGAGGAATGGAAACGCAAGAAGCTTATCATGGGTGAAACAGTATACTCTGTTATGTCCATGCTACTGCTCATATCTATAAGCGACGGTTACCACTTTCCATCGGGTGGGACGACAGCTTATTTGCCATTCTAAGTTGTATAAAAAAAAAAAAACACTTTTTCTAACTTATCAGTCTTCTTTTACATTACCATTGGTATTGAAGTTAATTGATTTACTTTTTAATTTCACTGTATTTGTAGTAAATGCATTTTAGGATGTTACCCGTGAAGCCTTTTAATTAAAAAATTGTCCATGTCAGTTAGGAGTCATTGGCAATTAATTGTAGGTTAGTTATTACCATTACAAAGAACATTATGCTTATATTTTGTAGACTTAAATCACTGCCTTCTCCTTTGTATCTTCAGTTCTGAGATATTCGCTTGTTATTACAAAAGCATTTTCCGTCTCCCCTCCATCCAGCCTCTAATTACTAAAGCGCTACAAAAAACTAAAGAAATTGTACATCCCTACTTAATTTTATATTCCTATGAGATTCGTTATTAAATATGGCGCGTAAGAAGCTATTCTATAAGTTTTTTGGTTATTTTAAAAGAGTTAAAACAAAAACATCGCGTTCAAAATAGGAATGGCTCAAAACTTACAACGATGACAATTATGTATTAGTCATTCGTTTTTTGTTCTTATTTCTTAACATTACCTGGCATGTTGAGATTATTATACCGCCTTTTTGTTTTTTTTTTTTTTTATATGAACAGGCCACTATTAAAAAAATATGGCTTTATTGCTTTTTTTGTTGCGCGCGCCGGGAACGTGTTCAGTCTCAACTCGCGACCCCCCTTTATGATCCCGCCGCCTGGTTTATAAATGGAACTATATTTAGAACACTTGCATTATACTATATTATTCCTTGGCATTATTTATGATTTCTGTTTAAATAAAGATATGCTTCTATTTATTAATGTATGTACGCCGCATTTTATATATTTTTCTTTATTTCTCATAGTATTTGGGGCATATTACTAAGTGTTGCTGAAAACTATTTAGCTATCTAGTTTAGTTTCACAGTTTGTTAAGGAAGTTTACTTATTAGGTATTATCATTACTCGATTATATTTAAACGTCTCAATCAATTTTTAGCACAGATGGATCATAAGCTTTTCTAATCGTATTCAGTTTAAGAGCTATAAAAAGACATATTACCCTAAATATAAGATATGTAACAATTGTTGCCGACGTACTGGCATGTCACAATTTTGCACACTTTTTTATTTCTCTTTATTTTGTATTCTATATTTAACTTTTCTAATAAATCTCCTTCTAAACGACAATTATAACTTTTTGTTTTTCCGTACTAAGTTAATAATTACAATCACAAGCGCATTGATATTCTATACTCGAAATAAATATTTACTTGTCGTAGGTCTAAAAATATGTTACGCAGTCGGTAATTGAACCCGGAACCTCGCCTCGGAAAGAACGGTACCGCTTCGCTAAATCACATTACATATTAAATGTAAAGTATATTTCTTTTATTACATCGTGAGAAGTGTAAACACTGTACTGCGTATATTAGGAGCGAATAAATAAAAGTTGAATCAAAATTCTATAATCTATAAAACTGGAGAGACGATTTAGTAGTGATCTCACATTATTATTTTTTTTTATACAACTTAGATTGGCAAACAAGCTGACGGCCCACCTGATGGAAAGTGGTAACCGTCGCCATAGACATGAGCAGTACCATGGACATAACAAAGTATACTGCTTCGCACATGATACCCCCCATGCGTTGCCATTCCTGAGGATTGAGGTGTTATTCCTCTGTACCCAGTAAATTCACGCCATATCCCACCCTTCAAACCGAAACACAGCCATGCAACAATAACTGCTTCACGGTTGAAACACGAATGGGACAGAGGTGCCCAAGCAATCGTACTAATTAGCGACCCGTCCCGGCTTCGCACGGGTGGACATTTTTGCAACATTTTAAAAAGTAGTTATTGTGACATAACGATTATAGTTAAACGTATAGTATCACAAAGTTTTCTGTAGTTATTGATGTTTTCTTCAATATTGTAGAACATACTTTTGTTCTATCACCAATAGTTTCCGCAAGGCACGCGACAAAAGATATTTTATAGCCTTTATTTTTACACCTTGAGTTACGTTATTAAAGTTTTAGTAAGGATCCCTAATCTTTTCTAGGAATAAATATAGCCTATATTACTTAGGGTGAAAGTAGCTTTCTAATGGTGAAAGAATTTTTGAAATCGGCAAAGTAGTTTTTGAGTTTATTCATTACAAACATACACACAAAAATACAAATCTTTCCTCTTATCCCCCACTTATATATAATATTAGTGTAGATGTAGAATACTAGTTTTTGCCCGCAACTTTGTACGCGTGGATTTTGGATGTAGGTAATCATTTATAGATGGCATATCAAGATTTATAATTTAAAACGACAGATTTTAAATTGGACCTTCAAGATTACAATTTTGAATGCCGCATTCAATTTGGTGCAGTAGTTTTTGTGCGATTACAATTTTATTACAATACTAGTGATCCGCCCAGACTTTATACAGGTAGATAGATTTTTTAAAATAATATATATAGCGTATATAATTTGCTGATAAATGAATATTTATCGAGCTTATCTATTACAAACAAACAAACAAATAATCAAATCTTTCCTCTTTACAATATTATTTATTATGTCTTGCTGACATACATCCACAGACATTATTCTTTTAAATGCTATTGAAAATGTCATATAGAAAAATGCTAGTTTTATATTTTTCTTGTAAATTTTTTCCACTTTATTCTTCATAAGACTCTTTTTAGGACTTCAAGACATATTAAAGAAAAAAAGAAAGTAAAAGTACTATATATTGTAGATGTATTCGAGTTTTGCGCTTAGCAAGTTTTTTTTTTTTTAATTTATATATATATTTATATTCAGATACTCTGCATAGACCTTTAGTTCTGGTAACAATACAATACGTATTTCTTAATATTGTAATATTTACAAAATGGCTACCACCACAAGATGGCTGATTATATCATAAAAGCTTGTTTTTAAAAACGTTTTTAAACAGACATGTTTAATAGATGAAAATGGAATGATAACACTTCCTGTGCGCAGTTGACAATTTTTTTTTTTTCTATAAGCTAGTAATGAGAATACTCTAAACATTTCTGGTCTTCTTCTATTCTTCCTCTCTCTACTTATTTTGTCACTTATATCAATTCCTTTCCTATAATAATTAGATTTTTATAGTTGTAATTGTTTTTACGTTTCTACTAAAATTAGATAGAAGTGAATCCTTACGATCTATGGTTCCACTTCATCCGTCCGTCTGTCTGTATTAGTGGCATGTTTCAATGCATCTTACTAATGCAATTTGGAATACTTTTAATAGATTGAAATTAATTATTGTTTTTAAATTTTTTTTTTTTTTACTAATTGGTTACCTGACCATGTTTTTGAATTCGATTGTTAAACAATATTTCAATTATGTCTATCCTAATATTATAAATACGAAAATCAGTGTGCTTATTTATTTTTTTGTTTGTTACCTTTTAATGCTTTAACATGAAATTTGGCGGAGATAGGTGTGTATACGTATATATAGGTGTAGCGTTGGATTAGTCATTTGATGATGAAGAGAATGGATGAAAGAAGAATTACGAAAGAGATTTATCGAGCAAGAACGAATAGAAATGTCGGTAGAGGCCACCCTAGACGGACGGAGTATGTAGACCAAATAGGCGATGTAGGAGGCTGAAGAAGGGCCAAATTAAAAGTACCCGTAACCTACGAGCGTGTATGAAAAGATTGATGAATGTAAAGGAAGCGAAAGGGGTTTGTTTGAATAGAAGCATTTGGCGTTCCATTGTTTCTGCTTACCCTAATGGGAGACAGGCGCGACAGATATTAATGTATAAAGATATATTTATGTATAAAGATATAGTATATATAGTATTTGGTGTTGGAGATAGATATAACCTATTTGTTTAGATGCCCCTCTATAGAAGTGTCAAACGAATCTATCGATAGAATCGTTTTGATTAGCAATTGCACGAGAAAGAACAAGACAAGACTGGATTTTTGAACTCGTATTTAGTTTTTTTGTTCATACCAAATGTGCCCTAGTAAATAGGACTTAACATTTCGTTCGTCATAAATCCTACCATAAAAATTCACAGGAACAATATTTTCATACTTTAAACTATTTGTTTTGTGTAATTTAAACATAAAAGTAGTGTTCAGTTCGGCTCTGTTGGAAAACATTTCATGGTAGGCCTTCTGGTCTCGCATACGAATTCACGCAGAGAGAATTTTTTAATTTCCATTTATATACACGTTGTTTCTGTAAGTGATAGGTTAATGTTTAATAACATACGGCGTCATATTCGTAACGACAAGACTCGACAACGGAAGCGTCAATTTTCTATGCTTCTCGAGATTGAAGCGGTCAACTCGACAACGCTGAGAATTAGCCTCCTTAAAATTGACGTTTATCGTTACTAAAATAAATAAAATTTGTTTATCACCCGATTTAAAAACGAGGGATGTCAAAGTGAATGTTTTTTTTTTTTTTTAATTACATATACATAGAAAATATATTTTTTCTTTTTAAAGCCGCGTACATGCACGAATGTGTGCATTTTAACATGACGGACAAAAACATATGTCAAGTATTGTATGTCATCTGTGCAGGTCTTTATGATGAGTGACTATCTACTGTAAACACAATGAATATTATGAATATAATATGGTGGATGTTTTAATGACTCATATTTTGTACATATAGGACCTCAGAGAATACATAGGAATAAAGAATAAAAAAGTGTCCCCAGAGTCCCACATACGAAATATATTACTTGAAATACATGTAACAAATCTGTTTATTTTCTAACAGAAATATAACAACTAACCTTACTGTCTAAAATCTTTCGGTGGATTTATCACAAAAAATCACACGCGTCAATTTTTTTTTTAATAAATCGTTAATATTTTATTAAAAAAAAAAAATCTAAAATGTTTATATACACGTGTTACCAAAATTTGTAATACGAATGTACTTCGACTTCCTAGAAGTTTGAATATTATAGTTACTATGTAAAAATATGTTGTACGTATTCTGACATTCGGAATACTTGAAATTCAGTCGGTCTGGTCTTTTAATCCCTATAAGAAATAAGATCGACTGGCATAAATTGTGTTGCAGTGTTTTAGGAACGCTTTCTTGTAACTACAACAGTTACCATCGCACCACAAAGTTTTTTTTTTAATGTAACAAAAAAGTATTATTAAAAATAAAAAGTATGTAAAGTAATATACTGTATTATGATAATTTATGGATTTTTGACACGTAGAATAACAAATGACTAAATAATGGAGTTTTGTTAAACTTACAGATAGACTAGCTTTTAATTTTGTTTTTGTGCTAAGACCGTTAATGTTCTTGCGCTCCCTCTCAATGTTCCGTTCTGTACGTTCTATGTATTCCGTTCTATGTATTTGTTTATTTATATACTTAACAGTCTTCAGCCAGCCTACCATAGGGTTATTCATTGTTAGTATTATTTTATCTAAAATAGTCCATACACAAATCTTATTTTCTTAAATACTGTGTGTGCTTAATTTTTTTTTTTTATTTCTCTTATAAATATTTCGTCAGACCAATGTCGAGCAGATTATTTATTTTTTAATAATAATATGTCCACCGCAGGTATGCAAATATTATCTCCCATTATATGTATATATTAAACATAACTAAATTACAAGATAAATATTGAAATGAGATAACTTTGACTATAAAAATTAAAAATAAAATTATTATACGATAATGTTATTTTTCATGACTTAATGACGTACGTACACACATATTTAAATATTATCGCGATATCTTGTACGATGTTATGTAAAAATATATTATTCAGTTATAAAATGATTAAAATTCGAAAACACCAGAATCGAACGGTTATACAATATTGAATTCAATATCACGTTATCTGATAAAAGGGGTACATTATCTATTTATATTATTTGTAATGTGATACGTTTTTGTCGTATTTTTTTTTTTATATCGGAAAATATAGTATAAACGGATATATTGAAATTATAGGGACGAAGTATTTAATTGGATTGTAAAGAGTTTTTGTTATAATATATGCAGAATTGAGAAGTAAAAAAAAAGTTATAGAATAACACAAATAATACAAAAAATACAAATCCATTACGTCGCATATATAACAATCAGTATAGCTAAATACGTATTTTAAGCAATGAAACATTAAAACATACAAAAAAATATATCCATCTCATGATGTAGTTACATACATTATTACAGTTGCATTTCTTGTCAATTTCAATGAAGTAATGTTTCGTTTATGAGAGTGATTATTGCGAATAGAGCATCTAAATAATTTTGTATAAACAAACAAAATAAACGAATGAAATTTAAATAAATACGAATAGAGTATCAGTAAAATTATCGATTATTATCCTATGTTTATATTAACAAATCGAATGTCAAATAGTTGTTCGTTATAGGCAATTTTCTGGATATTATAATTGTCCAAAAAATATATTTAAGCTTATTACCTTGCCATATTAATCATAAACACAATATGTTTAATAAATTTAATTGTGTTTCACAATAACAATTTACTTCAATTATGACAAAGCGAGTTATTTTAATTTAATAAATAAACTAATGAACATATTTTGTTAATTTTTTTATGGGACCAATCTGTAAGTATACAGATCCAAACAATATTTTTCCAAATCGGTTTAACTATGACGTAGTTATGAGGTGACAATAAAAAGAAAAAAAATGAATTGGGAACTTCCTTCTTTTTGAAGTCGGTTAAAACATAAGGCCCCAAAATTCTCTTTTCTCCGTTCACCCGAAATAACAATCTAGTTCCCCAGGTGGATCCGAAAAAAAATTTCATCTAAATCCCGGGTCAGGTCGATTCACATTCATTCAAAAATCTACAATTGAACTATGTTCCCCAGATTCATATGTATCAACAATCAATGATGCGTGCTGAAGAGATACGAAGACGTCGCCGCGATGACACGCCGGGCACGCACACGGCTGTTAATAACATATTAGCGGCCGCTGCAAGGGAGATGGAGGAGGCGAGGCACGCGGCCCGTGGGGGGGAAAGAGTTGTCGCCAGCATCCAAACTGAGCACGAACAAGGTGAGATTATCTGGGTCCTCTTTGTAACTAGGATACTTATCAAGCATGCAGCATACCAGATGGGGGAAAAGGGACTGTTAGTAATGGCGGTTTATTGTCCCATTGCTAGTAATATACTCTAACAGGTTAACCTCCATGTGGTTTACCCTGGAAACCATCGTGGTTAATTCTAGTGTATTTGTCACGATGGGCTAACTGACCTGTCTTTTATCCTCACTAGTCGTCTCTCACTGGTGCCCTGCCAGTGTATACCGATAGCGCGGGCAGGATTACCATTTCATTATCATCCATTAAAAAAAAGGCATACCAGATGGTAACAACCGCAGAAACTTAGAACCCTTTCAATATTAGAAGTATACTCGAAGACCGAGAGTTTCCTACTCTTGCGACATGAAGATACTGGGATATCCAATTTCCAGTAAATTATCTGCTTTATATCATCCTTCAAACACAGCGCACAGTATCTAAAGAATCTCCAGTTTATTGACTAAATTTGATAGTCGATATAAACCACAAAAGTCAGTTTTATACGTCTTCTTCCTTTAACAGTGTTCATAAAAATGCATATTTGTTATTATTACAACTGTAAACATATACTTAATTTTAGACGTGATAATTTTATAATACTTCTAAATGAATACCAGAGGGAGACTTTGTAGAAAAATCGATTGCTTGGGTACCTCTGTCCCATTCGTGTTTCAATCGTGAAGCAATTGTATTTGCATGGCTGTGTTTCAGTTTGAAGGCTAGGATATGGCGTTTACTGGGTACAGAGGAATAACACACGAGTCCTCAGAAATGGCAACGCATGGGGATATCATGGGCGAAACAGTATACTCTGTTATGTTCATGGTACTGCTCATGTCTATAAGCGACGGTTACCACTTTCCATCAGGTGGGCCGTCAGCTTGTTTGCCATTCTAAATTGTATAAAAATAAAAATTAAAAAAAGTAGTCTGTCCAAAAGTCGTCTACAAAATATTACTGCCACCAAATCGCTATGTTCGTATAGTCATGTTTCAAATAATATCTCACGATACAATGTATCCTGCAGCGTTCATGGTGCTGTTCATGTCTAAATACGATGATGGGCCCTTTCTATCAGTCGGAACGTCAGGTTCCAAGGTGCATCAAATGCCTTCTAAGACTTAGAGTTATAGAAAGTTTTAGTACTTAGAGTCCAGTAGTTCTAAAACTATTGTTCTACATACAGCGGCAGCCGCAGCGGCCGCGGCAGCGGCGGCCTCCGCCACGTCCTCATCAGCGGAGCTCAAACGTGAGCCAGAAGACGACCGCCCCAAGAAGCGCGTCTCAATTCTCTCCCCGGAGGACGAGAAGATGCGGATTAAGAAGAAACCAATGACTGTTCGCTTCCAAGACGATAGTAAGACTGAAGAGCGCCCCAACAAGATCACTTCGCCGGGTGAGTTTTTCTCTGCAAGTATTAACGGACATCTTAGATCAGTAATAACTAGATTCACAATCAGCTTTTAAAATATTATCTAAACTAATATTATAAAGAGGAAAAAATTTATTTTTGTCTGTAATGAAAAAAATTCTTGACCTACTTTAAATATTCTTTTATCTAATGAAAGCTACATTATAAGCTATATTGTCGAGTATTATGGGCTTTATTTGATTTTCAAAAAAATTCTGAATTTAGCTATCTATCCATATGAAGCCGGGGCGGGTTACTAGTCCTTAATAAAACAGTACCTAAATGTTCTTTTGCTTATCGCGTTTTTTGTTTAACATTGTCATCCAAATATGTTTGTCCTTGTCACAGTTGGTCAACTTTGGGACATTATTTGCTTAGAATTATCAGGTGATTATGAATCCAGTCATTAGTGATCGATGGTGAGAATACTAATTAAATTTCGCGGGCTTTTTTGACAAGACCTGCCTTTGACCATACACGACGAATAGGCTCTATTTTCTTGTTTCACTTTTTTTATTATCTTTGATAAAGATGGATGGAGAATTGTTGTATGATGATGGTGTAAAATTACATTGCTAACCGTTTTCCAAAAAAGGAGGTTCTTAATTAATTTTTTTTTTTATATTTGTTACGAAGTTACGAGGTACGTAACTTCGTAACTTACAGATTGGTCCCATAGTAATTTTATCACTGGTTTTGTCACAGTTGAAGTATTATTTTTCTGTTTTTATCTATTAGATTTTATACGCAACAGGAGCTTACAAATAAACGTTTATTGTTATAATTAAAATATATGGTAAAGCAGGATATGTTACATGAAAATTCTGCCATAAAAATCATTTCACGCACTACATTTTATTAAATAAAATGAGTGCGTGAAATGAATCCAGTGTGGCCTATTAGAGATCTTTGGGTTCGTTAAAAAAATCGACAACGGAATTTTGAAAGAGTGCGCGAGGCGAGACTGATTCCCCATACGGTCTTATTCATACGCCCTTCATTGCTTACATACAGTTTGCAGCCAGCTACCGGCTATTGAGAGCCGCTACTTTATATGGGACTTAGGTGTGTCACCTTGGTTCTATTCGCAGATTTGTATAGCTTCGATACATATTTCAAGTTAGACAACTAAATATTTTCTATAAACTCCTACCATTATGGTCTAAATTAATTATATACAGAATAATTGTGTAAAAGTGTCCGTGTGGTCCTGGCATAGAATAGGCCACCTTTTCCTTTCCTATAGATTTTAAAAGAGGCGACTTAATGGTAGAAGGATGGGCAGCAGCGTCCCTCTTAAAATATCTCTAAAAGCCTAACTGCGGTTTCCAACTCGCCTGCCAAGCGTGGCAACTACTGGCGAAACTCCCCTTATGGGAATGGCTTATGTTGAGCAGTGGACAGTTAATAGCTGAAATGCTGATACAAAATAATTACATTTTTTTATACCTAGAATCGCAAAACAAGCTGTCAGTCCACCTTGTAACAGGATAACTATGGCCTATAAATATAAACAGCGCCGTGAACATCACAGAATGCAATGTCTATGGTACCCCTCATGCGTTAACATTTAAACGAGTGGGACAAAGGTACTCAATTTTTTATTAGCATTAGAATTGATTTGTTATTTAAAAAAAATTTTTGTCATTTTCAATAAAATGTTCATATACATACATTTAATTTGAAGTTAATATATTTTAGCATTAATTTATTTTAATAAAAAAATTGTTTATTCAAGAAGAATATAGGAATAAATAATTTTCAATGGCGTTCTATGAACTCTTTTGCTCAAAGCAATGTCAATATGTACCTATTAAATATTTTGTCCGGGAATTAGACAGATATCTTCTCAATAAATAGAATAGGGTTATTGCACTATCCAATTTGAATCATATCTAGTACAACTTACAATTAAACTATTAATGCACTGTTACGCATTAGTAATTTACCAGAGGGAGACTTTGTACAAAAGTCGATTGCTTGGGTACCTCTGTCCCATTCGTATTTCAACCGTGAAGCAGTTGTGTTTGCATGGCTGTGTTTCGGTTTGAAGGGTGAGATATGGCGTGAATTTACTGGGTACAGAGGAATAACACCTGAGTCCTCAGGAATGGCAACGTATGGGGGGTATCATGGGCGAAACAGTATACTCTGTTATGTCCATGGTACTGCTCATGTCTATAGGCGACGGTTACCACTTTCCATCAGGTGGGCCGTCAGCTTGTTTGCCATTCTAAGTTGTATAAAAAAAAGTAAATAATTATAATAATAAAATGTATAAATTATTTTATACTAGCTGTAACCCGCGGATTCCCCTGCGTGAATAAGTATATAAAGTATTCCATGTGCTAAGTTAGGATATAACCTACCTATATACTAAATTTCATTAAAATCCGTTCAATAGTTTTTGCATTAAAGATAAACAAAAACCCATCCATCGTTACAAACTTTCACATTTTTCATATTAATAGGGTCTATACTGGTCTTCTTATTTCTAAAAACTTAAGTCATAAATAAATCTATTTTGTCTATTCCAGTCTTTTGTAAATTTTATTCAAATTTAGAATGTGGCGCAAAAGAAAAAACAAAACACTTTGCGACGTTTGACATTTTTATAATAAACGTTACCTAAGTTATAAAGCGAAAAGGGTTGTTTGTTTGTTTGTAATGTATAAACTTAAAGTACGCAACCGACTTTAAAAATTCTTTCACCTATAGGAAGTGACATTATTGACTAGTAAAATAAGCTTTATATCATTTAAAAAAAAAATATTTACCTGTGTGAAGCTGGACCGGATCGCTAGTCTTATATGTTGAGCTAAGAAATAATTCTAAATTTGCTATAAAATAGACAATAATTATATCGTTCTTGAGTTAATAAATTATCTACCCTATAAAATATTTTTATACTAATAATTTTTATTGCTGGGAGTAATAAACACTACGGTTGATGTTATTCGACTTTTTTTATACAACTTAGAATAGCAAACAAGCTGACGGCCCACCTGATGGAAAGTGGTAACCGTCGCCTATAGACATGAGCAGTACCATGGACATAACAGAGTATACTGTTTTGCCCATGATACCCCCCATGCGTTGCCATTCCTGATGACTCAGGTGTTACTCCTTTGTACCCTGTAAATTCACGCCATATTCCACCCTTCAAACCGAAACACAGCCATGCAAACACAACTGCTTCACGGTTGAAACACGAATGGGACAGAGGTACCCAAGAAAACGACTTTTGCACAAAGTCTCCCTTTGGTGACATCATGTATTGTTGATTTTTATTATATATATATATAATTAAACATTATAGTACCTAATTATATAGTATTTTGTTTTATTTAACACTAGCTCTTTGCCTACTTCATATGCGCGGATTACAGAAATAAACCACTACTTAAAATGACATAACGAAATAAAAAATGCACCAGTTGTTAAGTTAGGCCTTCAGGAACACAACAGTGAAAACGTCTTTCAATTTGGGGACAACAGTTGATGTTGGTGATTGTTAACAGGTTGCAGGCATATTTTCTAACATTATAAATAGAACGTCTTGCAAAATTTATTTTACTTTTAACATAAAAACCATGTTTTTGTCTGAACACTTTACTTTTAGACTTACTTTTAGACACACTACTTTTAGATTTACAAAAAAAAAAAAACAACTTTTTTGTAAATCTAAAAGTAATTCATATTTTGTAAAATTTATCTTAACTTTAACATAAAAACCATGTTTTTGTATGAAATATTAAACTTCGATGTATGGTGTCGCCAATTTTTTTTGTAAATCTAAAAGTAATGAATATCTTTATTCCTATATTTCAATATAGAATTTTTGCCGACTTCAATTACATTTATTGCAATTTATTATTAAAAATATATATTTACTAAAAGAAAAAGTAGCCTATAGCAATCAGGAATAATATACCTTTTTAATAAGTGAAAGAATTTTCAAAATAGGATCTTAGTACCGGAGATTACCCCGAACATCCAGCCTCACAAACTTTACCTTTTTATAATGTTAGTATAGATAAAACATCTAGTCAGAAAGTCTTAAAGTTAAAATTACAACCTACGTGCTTATTTGGACACCTGTTTTATCTACCCCTTTACTGTAGTAAATCTTTTTTCACCCCACTGTTTATATTGTATCTAAAATTACGTAACAAAAGAACTGTAAGCACGTGTAAGTTGAGTAAAAGTGATTTGTTTTAAAGGGAAAAAGTTATTTTTAAGGGACTTTAAAAAGAAGGCCTTCAATTAGTCTGAATTTTTTGCGACTATGTTACGCGATTTCGTTTATAAATTTAAGTAGTAAATAATTACTAGCTTTTACCCGCGGCTTTGTCCGGGTGACAGGTATATGTTAGCTGACTGGAATAAAAAGTTGTTCAAAGTTGTCTTCTCCGTCCCATATAGTGTACGTGTATACCAAATTTCATAGCGATTGTTTAAACCGTTAAGGCACTATGAAGTAGCAAACAAACAAACTCACTTTCACATTTATATGTGAGTGAGATTAGTAGTTTGAATTCATACAAATTCATTAAAAAAGCAACAGCAGTTTCTTGCCCGTTCTTCTTGGCTGAAATTGCGTACCGAATGTGCGGTAGTGAAAAAAATACTATTAAAAAATGTTTAAATCTAAATTTACTTTAATAAAAATATATCCTTCTTTCTTCTTCCTTTCTATAATATTAATAAAAAATAGTAATAATAATCGTTTATATTTACATAAGTGTCTGTGAATTCGTTAGTAACTATGTCCATAAGTGGCTATGTACAAGCACAATTTAAACCTAAGATATGGCTTAAACGTGCGTTCATTACTCTGTGCCAGGAATGTCTGAATGGAACTGTTTAAATAAATAAAAAAAGACAATATACTGTGTTTTGTTGAGATGGTAATTTCCAGACAATACCATTGAGTTACTTGCACGGCAAGACATATTTTTTTAATGTTTGACGTCATTAAATCTACGTATCTAAAATCTGTTTATGTCTAAACAAAAGAAAGTCTGTCTCATTAAAAATTTATTTAGAGTCATTTTAAATTAATTTTTTTTTTTTCAAATAATTTATTGCTTGAATGGGTACATACATTAGGTGAAAATATTTTTTAAAAGTCCAATAATTATAATCGTCTTTATATATATATATATATATATATATATATATATTATGATTTGTGCGTATGTTTGCGTGCGTGCGTGCGTGCGTGTGCGTGTGTGTGTATGTGTGTGTATTTTAATATGTAGTAGTGCGCCACCTACTTACCGTTTGTCTTTTTTCTCAATGTCCTTTACCAAAAAGTTGTCTAAAAGAGATTATATCGCTTCTCATTAAAAATTTTTGTATTTATTATTTTTTATCGGTGTAATTTAAGTGTAAATATATAAAATATAACATAAAATAAAAATATAAGAAACGCCAAACCAGAAAATTTTAGGAATTTTGTCTGTATGTTTGCTACGGCATCACGTAAAAACTGTTGCGCCAAAAGATGCGGTTTTCACAGGTGTTCCTAAAGGTCTAACTTAAAATGTGATGTGTTTTATTTTGATATTTAGTACTTGATGATAAGTGGGGATCTATTTCATTGGTTATCCTACTTCTGAAAACAGACGTACGTACATACAATACCTACGAAGTAGTGGACGAAATGCTACATTATTATACCATACAAATACAGACAAATAAAAATTATTATACCGACTAAATAATAAGTGATTAAATTCTTTTTGTTAAACTTTTTAAATACGCAGTGTTTTAAATTGTTTTTGTAGTAAGACCGCTCGAGTTTTCCAATGTATTTTGATTATTATCACGGAAATGTCACGAAGCGTACATCACTGTTAAATATATAATATATTTATAGATTTATTGATATAAATTATCTTTTTATTATCGTAATACAATTTATATTAATACATACGGATTAAATATCAAATTGAATGGACTACGGATGGCCCATACTGCGTGCCAGTATATCGCCACTTGTATTTATATGCGTAGGTGTATAGATATGTATATAGATCAATAGAGGCCAGGTGGCGCCGAATCCGGAATATTTTTTTTTATACAAAATACATTATTTTTAACCGACTTCAATAAAAGAGGAGATTCTCAATTCTTTTGTATTTTTTATCTCATAACTCCCTCATTTATAAACCGATTTGGAATTTTTTTATTTGAATACATAAGGTAGTTTTTACCGTATAGTTCTGGCATAGAATGGGCCAGCTCTTCTTTTTCCATGGGTGTCGTACGAGGCGACTAAGGAAACTTAATGGTCGAGGAATGGGCAGCAGCGTCCCACTTAAAACGTTACCAAAATCCTAACTGCAATTGCCAACCAACTAGAAAGTGTGGCAACTACTGACTGATGATGATGACATTATTTTTAACAGACTTCAATAAAGAAGGAGTTTTTCAATTTTGTTGTATAGTTTTTTTTTTTTACCTCAAAACTCTGTAATTTGAAAATCGATTTTGTTTTATTTTAATGAAACACAAGGTACTTTAGTTTTAAATCAAAATAACCAGTTTATAGTTCATTATATTTAATTGACCTTTGCCACGATTGAAATTGGTAATTTTTTTGTGGTTCAAAATCTACTTTTAATACATAGTAACTTCTGTCTGTTTACATTCAATTGCTTGTTCAAAATACAATGTTTCCAGCATACAAACTATTATTACATTATTTTTATTGTAACACGTATAAAACAAAGCCGCAATTAAAAGCGTTGTATAACACGCCATAAACTCCCCTCTCCGAGCCATACAATTCTAAAAATGTAATAAAAATAATAAAAACAATTTTTAATGCAACTTTGCTCGTAAATATTCACGACTCATTTGTGGGCTTTTATTAAAATTGTGGTACAAGTAGATAGAGATACCTACATAATATCGTGTTTTACCCGATTGCCAAAGAAAAGAGGTTAATATTTATAGAGTGTATGTATGTGAATGTATGTTTACACCATTGATGCAACTATGTAGACACAAACAGCAAAATGGAGTGTCGTTTAGATATGTCTTAATTCTGGGAGTGTTATTTTTTTATGGATGAAAAATGGAATGGTAACCCCATCTGCATCTGCACTCGGCACCGGGTGCCTTACGGGGCAGACCGTAGATGGAAACTGCCTGATGACGTAAGGGCTCTGCTGCGCGCAAAGAACGCCGCTACGCGACATTATGATCGCTACCCCTCCAACCAAAACCGGGTCCGCCTGCGAGCTTTACAGCGAGAAGTAAAGCATCGCATAGCGGAATTACAGAAAGACAGATGGGATGACTTCACTAGGGAGCTCACCCCCAGCCACACCGCGTACTGGCGCATTGCCAAATCTCTCAAAACCGACCAAGACCTCTCGGACCTGCCGCCACTGGTCCAATCCGACAACACCCTAGCCCTATTCGACAAGGACAAAGCCGAATGCCTGGCTGACAGCCTCGAAACTCAATGCTCCCCAAGCACCCTCCCGGTGCCAGTCGGTCATCTAGAGGAGGTCGAATCCGAGGTGGAGCGGATCGCGTCGATCCCACCCACAGCATCACTCTCCCCCGTCACTCTCGACGAGGTGCGATCGCTCATTAAAAATACCTCTCCCCGTAAGGCACCCGGTCCGCAGGCTGCATCAGGTGAACCGTATCCTTGTTTACTATCTCGGTCGTATAAAAAAAAAATAGAAATATGTTAAAAAAATTCAGAGCTTTGCATATGTATTAATGTTGCTGGAAGTACCCGATATTTTTTCACCCTGTATACACGAAGACGGCATAAAAAAAGGCGGACATTAATAAATCAAATACATATAAAAAGATTAACTTTAGAGATTTTATACTTAGGATTTTCGGAACTTTGTCACATTCTCTTGTCAATTCTATCATTGCTTATTGTAAATATACAACGATATATTTTAAGTATATTTGTTCATGTATGAATGTGTCTTTTATTACACTGTTATTATTATATCAATATAAATATGGAAGTGTGTAAAGATGTTTGTTGCACAAACATTTAAACTGCTGAACGGAGTTTAGTAAAATTTGGTAAACATCCAAGAATAACACATAGAATAATTTTTATCCTAATTCACCTGAAAAAAGATGCACGTTACAGTTACTTATTATCTAAACTAATATTATTAAATGACAAGATTTTTTTTAATTGGTGAAAATGGTATGGTAACCCCGCCTGCGCTAACGGGATACGCTGGCGGAGCACCAGTGAAGGGTGATAAACGAGAATGAAAACAGGCCAGTTAGCCCATCATGATGAATTCATCAGGAATTAACCATGATAGTTTCCAGGGAGAACCGGGAGAGGTCAACCTGGTTGGGTGTATTGCTAGCAATAGGATTCTCAGTCTCCATTACTAACAATCCCTTTCCCCCCTAAATGAAAAGATTTTATTGTATTTTTGTAATGTATAAGAACAAAAACTACTCAACTGATTTTAAAATCCTTTCACCTACAGAAACCTACATTAACAGAGAGTAACATGACTGTATTGTATTTAAAAAAAGCCGTGTGAAGCCATAGCGTATCGCTAGTAAAAATAATCCTCTATACAAACTAATTCCTTTTTGAAACTATGTTTTTTTATTCCGAAATATTCACGTAAATAATTATTAACCATAAAATAAACTTATTAAATATAAAAATAACTTGTTATTTCGATGTGCCGTATTAATGGTATGGCAAGCCAGAAATATTACATTATTTTTTTTAATGTGTTTATAAATTGTGCAGGTAAAAATCCTTTTGAAGATTCTCAGAAACTCGTTTTTTTTTCTTTCTTTTATTTAGAACGTACGTTTAAGATCGGGGTGGTCCGTTAATTTATTTTTTTTTGTGTCCAATATATAATATACATAATATTAATCATCGAAAAATATATATAAGGCTATGTATCTACAATTATATAAGTAATTAGATATCTTCGTAAAAAAAAAAAAACACTCATTGTCCATCGAAATATCAAACGTCGCGATATTATTATTCTTAAATAAAATGTTCTACAACCATATTAATGTTGGCATATTATGAATAACATATGCAAAAATTTGATACATTTAATATGTAAATGAGTTATGTAAATGTATCTAGTTTTCAATTAAATATTAATATATCTCTATTTTATTTATTATTGCTTATTAAACGTATAAGTAAATTTCAAGCGTCTAGTTAAAAACCGGTCAATCGTAAAGTAGGTATGGCCGTATGGCTTCGGTGCCTTGGCGCGGGTTTATTTTATTTTTTATTAAATTTTATCGTTCAATGGGGCGCTTTAGCAGCGGCAGTACGCAGAAGGCCTTGAAATAATTTTATTGCGGACTATTCACGGAAAGCTTTGTTTTACAATACAATTGTTTTTAAGCTTAATAAAAATAAATATGGCGTACGGCTAAAGTGATGATAAGAAAAGAGTATTAATAACATATATATATGGTATATGGGTTGTTATTTTCAACCAACTTCAAAAAAGGAGGAGGTTCTCACTATTATTATGTTTATTAATTAGTATATTTGTTATGTTTGTTACTTTATAACTCTGTCAGTTATGAACTGATTTGGAAAATTATTCTTTTATCTGAAAAGATATACTTTCCGATTAGTCCTATAGAAATTTTTTCACAATTGGTTTAAGAGTTTAGTTTTTAAATGTAAATAACTGGTTTTGTTATAATTGAAGTGGTTTTTTTTGTAGAACAGAATCTTATTTGAGAATGGTTATAAAATTTATAAGTTAGGCAAAAACATCAGTTAAATAAAAAACTATGTTGTAAAGTGATTTTTCTTAAATTACCACGATAATGATAAACATTAACGATAGCCTATGAACGCCAACGGACCTGTCTGATTTAAAAAATAAATTTGTTCTTATAAATATTTCTAATTTAGTACTGCTACAAGAGAAGAAACAAATACCTATTAAACTAGTATATTTTTACAATATAAAAAGTCATCTGGCATGTCCTTGCCTATAAAATTTTTGCACGATTAAAAAAAATATGTATAAAGAAATTATATACATTGAAATACAAAAAATCATTTCTTATTCTACAATTAAATTTATTTTAGAATATTAGCCCAATTAACGTTTTTTGTTACATGCCAGTTTTTAGTAATTAATTCAATTATGAATCACAAATTATAAAATCTTTGGTTTCTATTCGAATTTTACACTATGTCTACTTAATATGATAAAGGAAAATGTAATTTATAATTAATTATAATTAAATTCCGCCTATAAACATAGTTGGATTAAAATACTAGCTGAGGGCACAATGTAATTAGATTAATAAATAAATCAATGTATAAAAAGAAACCTTTAAAAGGCCTTTTTTGGGGGGTTCTGGTTCTAAACAATTAAGGGTTTGGTATATATTTTGATATTAGAATTATATAGATGGATTTCTATTTTCAAATATTTTGGCACAAACAGTCTTTAAAAAATATAGTTACATTATAGTTATAAAAAAAAATAGACGGACGGAAACATATTTAATACAATAGTGGAAGTTTATGTAGGTAGTAAACTGAAATTAACTGTACACGTCGATCAAAAGAAATCTACACTAATCTTAGATTATATAGAAGAGTCTCGAACCTCAAAAACGTATGAAATTTTTGTCAGCTAATTGTGAAATTAACTGAATCGCTTTTTTATCAGTGTTCTATATACTTATGTATACAGTGTATCTTGACGTATTATTTAATAAATAAAATGAGTATTTACGCATTTAAAAGATGCAAAAATTATAACACAAAATAAATATAGAAGTTATAAAGGAATCACTCATATCTATTTATCACGCAAAATTGTATAAACAAGTTGACCCGATTTTCTCGAAGCATTTGTATGGAGACACTCTATCTATATAATCTAAGAAAGTTATATTCCAAAAAATATAGATAAAGAATTATAGATAATGAATATATAGCAACAAAATATTCTTTATATATAATAAGTAAATATAGCATCAAAGTAAGAATAGCAACGCCAACTTATCCTAAAGATAACGTTCTTAATTTTTACTTTGCTCATTATTATTTACTAATTTCTTTCTAATTTCAAAAACCGTTTATTAAAAGTTGTGACGTAGAAGTTTGGATCGTCGTTTGTTAAAAAACTAATATAAAGTTGGTATGGTATCATTATTAAAACTTGGTAATTATTCCCTAAATTAAGACTATAATTTTTTTTTTATTTTCAATCAAATACTCGAGTAAATTCATCTCAATTGAACACAACAAATCTTGCCGGAATAATTTTAAAATTTCTCATGAATACTAGATTTTTTTTTCAATAATAAATACAGTTGTAAATTAACATAATAAAAAAATAATTGTAAATTTGTACAAAAAAAAAATAAACAGTAATAACATGTAAAATAGTATAAATTTCGCTGCGCAACTCAATGTGCGTAACCTAAATTTGGGAATTGTCGTTTTGTAATAGTCCTTTTAACATTATAAATATACATTTATGTAGATTGATTGTTAAACTTCTTACATTTGAATTTTGCAAGTAGACACTCTGATTTTCTATCCTGATTATTGTAGACAAACCCACTGGTTTTGGTTAGTAACTTGTATAATATACAATTTTCATAGATTGTTAGTTTAATTTCTTTCTTTTTTATAGCAGTTTTTAATAGTTTACATTTTTATTTTAAACGAAACTTACAACAAAGTATAGCTACTACATGGGTAAAGAGCAAACATATTGTGTGATATGTCGACTTTTTTTTCCTAAAATGTACAACTAAATGAATTATAAATTTTTAATTATTCTCTTTATAGAAAAAATCATTTTCGCGTCACTTCACGGACGGTACTATAATCTTAATGCGTCTAAACATATTATAGATATAGATATTAATTACATACATAACTACATTAATTATATTATCTTTAGGCACTATCTTCTAATTATTTAATGTTGTTTACACACCGGCGTAACAAAAGTAATAAATAATATCCGTCTAATATTATATAAATTAGTAGATAATGGCAATCGAAATTTTTTGAGTCAAGTAGATTTACAATATCACAAACGCGTTGATGACCCTGAAAAAAACATTTTTACATGCTTTTTGAGAACTTGTCATTTCGCCACAACCTTAGCGTTCTCGAAAGGTAACTAACTCCTTTGAAATGGCATCGTAAGCGACCACAAATAATCCTTGAGACATGAAATCGTCAAATTACACGAACTTTAATGCTATAACTTCTAAATAAATACAATTTAAATAAATATCGACAACAGAGATAATTCATCGTTGTTTCATTTCTTTTTTATCCTCAAATGAGCGTTTCCTTTCTGTGACCTTTCAGTTGCATTCGGTCGATTCAATACAATTGTTTTGTATGTTAATACTGATGATAATCATATTTGATGACATTTTGCATTCATATTCTGTACAAAAACTTATCTTCAACCATTATTTCGTTTATACAACATTACCGGCAAATGTTAACGAATATTCGTTGTGGCGTTCGCTAAATCGTCCGCACAAAAGATACTAAACCAAAGAAACGACGATAAGCAATAAAATCCATCCAGTCAGTGTGTATGCAGCATAAGTATACAAACTTTAAAACAAATGTATACCGCTCGTACATAATTTTGCTTCTGTTTCACTGATAGATAAAATCTTGCAGTATTAAACGGATCGTTTTTACAGTTTTTAACAATGTACAGCAATAAAAATGAATTATATATACATATAAAGTAATAGCAATAATCGACATAATTATCCATTATAATGCATTATCATGGAAGTATCAGTCTATTTTCCAACAACAATGCATCCCAAGATAATAATTTACTATAATTTCCTTTCACGGCAATTTCGCACAATCACGTTTGATTGCTGTAAAACTTTGTGGGCCACATTGTGTTTATTTATTTTAACTCTGCATCGATCATTGTATCATCGTAGCATTCAACCTTTATTATATTGAGGGGGAGAAAAAAACATTCGTCTTGTGTAAACATGGCTTCGTAACAAAGGTGGTGATTCGTAGCTCTGGACAAGTAATTGTAACAGTTATGTTTTCTGTATTATATTAATAAAAGAAAAAGAAACAAATGTAGGGGGGGGGGGGGGAATAAAGGGGCTGCTAGTCACTTTTGTGGTTTCTGTACAGACCTGCAAATTTCCTTTGATAAACAATGAAAAAAAAAACATTCTCTGCCACTGGTTTTTGACATTATAAGTTTTCTATAAAAAGTGGACTTGTATCATTTACCGCTTTGATAAAAAATATCCTCGTAATTATAACTGTACAATCAGATGACGTTATTCTGTCCACAAGTACATTTTGCCTCACAAAAAACAGCAGATTCAATTGTGACAAAACTAGTATAGAACAATAAAAAAAAACAGTATGCTTCTTGTTACCGATTTTGATACAACCTTTTAAAAGGAATTATCAAAATCGCTTCAGTTCTTGGGCTTGTGAATAATGATGATGATGTTAATTGTAACAGCTCTTGCAAATGTGTTAAGTGTTGTTAGGCCTTTTAAAATTTTTCCCATGCTATAAATATATGTTGTTATTTTTTTATTTTTATATTTTAGGTCCAGCCATTAATGAGTCGAAATCTGAAATGGAGACGAAGACAGGCGGTATCAAGGTTGTTCAATTGGCTGTTTTACAGAAACCTTCCAATAACGAACACGATGACTCTGATGGTAAATATCCAATTGGATTAACATGTTTAAAATATTTACAATATTTTCAATGTAGAAAAAGATTTAAAAAACATGTAGTATAGAGTCTGGGTCCATCCAATTTACACTATTCATCATCATCTTCATCATCTTCCTACCCTTATCCCAATTATTATTTAGGGTCGGCGTAATATGGTTTTATCCATATTACTAAAAGATTTGGCTTTTAGTTTTGCGACCGGTCGCCTGCCTGTCGTCAACCCTCTTTGATTTACACAATTATTATAAAAAATCTAATCTCACCACGTTCGAATTTAACGTTTTATTTTCTCATAATTTTACTTTTTTAACACAGAACGATTTAAAAAAAAAAATCTGTTTATTCAAGTTACAATATACACTACTTTTATTTTAACAATAAAAATGAATCGATATCTTGAAATATGTTACCTAATTACGACTAATAATATCTACTCATCACTAGTATATTAATTTAGCTGTCGTACCATTATAAATTAATACGGCATGAAGTATAAATTATGGAAGCTCTTTTGTCAATTCTCATATATATATATATATATATATATATATATATATATATTGTTTATTATATATTCCGTACATTAAATCTTTGTTTAGGCGCAAACTATATATTGGAAAGTATTCATATTTTCAAATGCGACTGTAAGACTCTTCATGTACACAGTAAAACTAAGAAATTGTAAATTCTGTTGTCTGTGTTATGTATAAACATTAGAACATGTTATAAACGAAACCTTAATACATCTTAACTTGGATTTCATTAAAAAATATATTACAGTTATCATTGTATTGAGTATACTAAGCGAAACCCAGTAAGTAATTCTAAAGAAGTTCTAAAAATATAACGGTTTACCTGTTGGACAATGGATCTGTAGGTATTTTATTTATTTATTTTTATTTATTTATTTAAGACAAACAAACAGCTAAAATAATACATAATTATATACTTAAATAGTAATTTGGTAAAAAATAAAATATAAGTAAACGAAACACAGGTATAGACATTCCAAAATACACTGTTACACCCATGGACTCCTCGAGTATTGTCATTCCTGAGGAAGGGTGTTACGTCTCCATAATGTGCAATTCCATTACTACAAGTCTAAACAGCCATGCAAGCGCAACTGCTTGGCAACAGAATCTCGAGTGTGCTAGAATTATTCGTCATCGACACCCCCTTCCGTGTTCATAGTCATCATCTTCATATCCTTATTCCGATTTCTTCGGGTTGGCATAGCATATTTTTATTCATCTATGCTTATAATAAATCTGTAGAGAGGTCAATTCTGTACATGAAATATATGTTCAAAATAAATATCAGGGGGTGATTAGTGATCGATACTGATGCCAAAAATGCAATCAGTAAAATTTTTGTATCTGTCTGTATGTTCGTTATAGAAACAAAAACTACTTGACGGATTTTAACGAAACTTGGTACAATTATTCTTCATACTCCTGGGCAGGTTATATAGGAGTTATATAGGAGCAGAGCAGTGGAAGGGAAATATTGGGAAAACGAGAGAAGTTACTCCATTTTTAAGCTTCCGTCACGTGTGCAGCCTTAATGGCCATTTTTTTAAATTTAAAAATGTCTACCCATGCCACGCCGGGATGGGCCGCTAGTATAATATAAGGTTTCGGCTTTTGGTTTTAAGACCGGCCTGCTTGACGTAACTCTCCTTGAGAAGTTCATAGTATAGTATATTTATTTACTTAAACCTTTATTGCACCACAAACATAAAAATAAACAATGACATATTAACAATTCAAGAGAAATACAGTAGCATAAAGTATAAATATAGATAGATAAAACGTATATCTATTACAGAGAAAGGCAAAGGAATGGATGACGATGAGGAAACAGACTCCAGTGGTTCGGTGTCCGACTCAGCCGCTAATGACTCGCAGGAGGGACGCCCGCACGTTTGCGATGTTTGTGATCTCAGGTACTTTTTTATTTCATATATATAAAAAATATAAATATACAGCGCCATCTAGTATCGAACTAAACAGTTTGTACTATGATTAGATTTTTTTCTTTTTAAAGACATAGATAAAAACTCAAACTATACAGACATTGTCCTGAATATAGATGTTTATATAGTCAAGGTCTCACAATCCGAAATATCTTTCACTGGAAGATAATCTTAAATACGCCACTATCCGTAGTTGACGTGCTAAAACGTTGTTTTGCCCTCTACTGCCACCTATTGGGTTCATTTATTTGATAGAAACTATTTAAAAAAAAAAACAATATATAACACAATTAAGAGCGAAGAAAGAAGCCTACAAGAATGAAGACACCACGCCGGCATACACAGACCATCAGTGTATGCCGGCTGAAGAAACCAAGTGACCCGGAGGTTATCGCCTCCGGAGTTGAAGCCGGGGTAGTGGGGTACACCCCGAGGCCCCTACCTCGCCCGCCCACACATTCGGCGGGCAAGAAATGTCCTTGTTGTTGTTGTAAACTATTCCATCCCTCGAGTTGAAGCAACAAATAATGCAGATGTATAATTTTTTTTTTTATATAAAGATGTCTTAGTAACAAATACATGGTAATAATAAAGAATTCTATACAAGACAATGTAATTTTTTATTAATATTTAAAGTGCGCACTAGTTTTGAAAATTGATATAATTTATCTGTAGATATTTGATAGTGTACTTGCTTAATACTTGATAGTGTAATTGTGTAATTACTTATTTAAAATTATTTATGACGTGTCAACATGGCGGAAAGTCGGCCGTATTCTCATTTTGATCTATATTGCCGCAGGTTCAGCCGCTCGTCGCACCTGTCGCGGCACAAGCTGACGCACACGGGCGAGCGGCCGTTCACGTGCGGCGGCTGCGGCCGCTCGTTCGCGCGCTCCGACAAGCTGCGCGTGCACACCAAGATCTGCGAACGGGTTAGTGCGCGAACACTACCGCATGTGTACGTCTGGCGCCACAGTAGGGGTTGAAGGATTGTTAGTCCATTATTAACAATCCCTTTCCCTCCTACACGACGGTTAGCTTTCTGACAGATTGTCAATCCCTATGGTTGTGGCATCAATCGTTAACCATTCACTGCTTCCCCATACAAGTTTTGCCAGTAGATGCTACGCGTAGCAAGCCAGTTAGCAACCGCAGTTTGACTTTTAGTGATGTTTCATAAGGGATGCTACTGCCTATCCCTCCACTATAAAGCTCTCTTCCTTAGTCGCCTCTTACGAAATATACGGGAAAAGAAAGGGTGACCTATTCTAGGCCGGGACCTACACAGCTATTCTCTATGGTATAAAATTATAATCCCTTGTCTAGCATGCAATATGTGGGAGGAGGGATTATTAGTAATGCGGACTAGCGGCTCTATCATCAGTAATATATATCCTGTCAGGCCAAGGGGAATGGAATTGTTAGTGATAGGAGTATGTACGCTAGAAGGCCGACCTCCGCAGCGTCTCCTCGAAAACCATCGCGGTCAATTTCCAGTAAAATTGTTACGATAGACCAACTGGCCTGGCTTCGACTTTACTTATCATTTACTGGTACCTTCAGTATATCAATAGCCTAGGCGGGATTACCATTCCGTTTTTATCCTATAAAAATACAACAGAATTGGGAATCTCTTTTTCAAAAAGCGACTTGGCGCTCTTTTATAAACCGACAAGCCATACTTTGGTGACGGAATGCCAATACATGTAATTAGATGCTCTTGATCATATTACTCGGAGTAACGTTATTGGTGTTCGGACACCAGAGGGAGACTTTGTACAAAAGTCGATTGCTTGGGTACCTCTGTCCCACTCGTGTTTTAACTGTGAAGCAGTTGTGTTTGCATGACTGTGTTTCGGTTTGAAGGGTGGGATATGGCGTGAATTTACTGGGTACAGAGGAATAACACCTGAGTCCTCAGGAATGGCAACGCATGGGGGATATCATGGGCGAAACAATATACTCTGTTATGTCCATGGTACTGCTCATGTCTATAGGCGACGGTTACCATTTTCCATCGGGTGGGCCGTCAGCTTGTTTGCCATTCTAAGTTGTATAAAAAAAGTACGTAAGTATGTACATTAACGTAACGCCGCGGAACTCCCGGCAGGCGTCTACTCGATACAGGGCATGTCGATCTTTGTTCGGCGGAAGATCAGCAACGCCGCATTGGACGTTACACCCTCGGGGATTATGTCAGTAGTTGCCACGCTTGGCAGGCGGATTGGCAGCCGCAGTTAGGCTTTAAAGTTGTTTTAAAAGGGATGCTGCTGCCTATCCCTCGTCCTTAATCGCCTTTTACGACACCCACGGGAAATCTTCTATCTGTTTGTAGGTGAAAGGATTTTTAAAATTGGTTATGTAGTTTTTGGGTTTATCCTTTACAAACGAACAATCAAATCTTTCCTCTTTATAGTAATACAGATGTGCATGTATAAAGAATTTTTTTGTTAACAGATTTATTTCAAAAGAAACATGCATCTCGCTCATACGTACATGTGTCGCGTAAGTCCGTCCTTTATTTATTTATATAAAATAGATGTCTTTTTAATTGTAATTAAAATTAGGGCAACCCTATGTGGAGTCTGAAGAGAAATCTTCCTATATTTTGACAATGTTGCCTTATTAAAAGTATATAAATGTCGGTTCTAGTCTGTTTAGTTGTTATAACTGTATTATATAAAGTGCGTAAGAAAAAGAATATAACATAATATTCTCTCGACTGGGGGGGAAAGGGATTGTAAGTAATGGAGACTGAGAATCCCATTGCTAGTAATATACCTAACCAGGTCGACCTCCTCGCGGTTCTCCCTGGAAACTATCGTGATTAATTCCTGATGAATTCATCATGATGGGCTAACTGGCCTGTTTTCATTCTCATCTATCACCCTTCACTGGTGCTCCGCCAGCGTATCCTGTTAGCGCAGGCGGGATTACCATAACATTTTCACCCATCAGAAAAAAAATCTCTTGACTATAGTCCTTAGTAGGGAATGGAAAGCATTTGTTGAGCTAGGGGTATGAAAATATGGGTATGCGTTTGTCGGATAAATCCTAATGGGCTAGATTTCCTTTTTGTGAAAATTTATTTCGTTTTTATATATAGAAATGATTTCAACAAGATTTTTTATTTCTTATGTTAATAAGAATATTATAAATAGGAAATATTTGTTTGTTTGTTTTTTTTTTTTGTAATGGATAAACTCAAAGACTACTCATTCGATTTTTAAAATTCTTTTACAAATATATATAATACCTATACAAAGCTACATTATCAACTAGTAACATAGGCTGTATATTATTTTCGTCGTCGTCGGGTCGTACATTGCGCATCGCGAGATCCCTTCGTTTAGTAACTCCTATTCATTCTTCTAAATTCTATTCCTATTCTTTCACTATCCAAAGTATCAGTCTTTGGAACTCCTTACCTCTTGGTATTAGATCAGCGCAATCTCTTGCCTCGTTCAAGAGGCAGGTAAAATCTCATTACCTATCTCTCTAATTTGCTTTGACGTTTACTATGTGTGATTTATCTTGATCTATTTAGTATATTAATGTATTTATGTTTATGTATTCTTATTTATATTATATATGTATGTTTATGTATTGTAATCTTATTTTTATATTTAGAATATTTTGCATTTTGTTTGATTCCCTTTTATGTATTTACTGTGTCTGACTTGCGCCATCTACCTTTCTCTCTGTACTTATCCTTTCTTTATGCCAGGTTGTCTGTAAGAGATTGCTTTTAGCGATAAGGCCGCCTTTTGTATATGCTCATTCTTTATTAATACTCCTTGTATACATCTCTACTGTGCACAATAAAGAGTTTATTATTATTATTATTATTTTTGAAAATTCTATCTACCCGTGCGAAGCCGGAATAGGTATATCTATACAAGTTGTATAAATACTTTTTATGCCAACACTATAAACGCGGCTTATACGTCATCCGTTTATTGACAGTTTTATTAGAAACATTAATAGGACGTGAACGTTCCACACTAAATATTAATATTTGTTTTGTATGCGGTTCTGATTTAAGACGGCAGCGGCTATATTGTCTCTCAGTTGCAAATATATGATTTTCTTTATTCCTTTCATACCACGATTGATGAATAAGTTGCTTATTTTTATGCAACTTAGAATGGCAAATAAGCTTACGACCCACTTATAGAAAGTGGTAACCGTCGCCTATAGACATGAATAGTACAATGGATATAACAGAGTAAACTATTTCGTCCATGATACCGTCCATGCGTTGCCATTCCTGAGGACTAAGGTGTTAAGGTGTACAATAAGTATAGGTGTTAAGTTATAGGGTAACAGAGACATATAGGGTATATTACTAGCAATGGGGCCTTTAGTCCCCATTACCAACAATCCCTTTTCTCCACGTGTCTTTTTAAAATTTGATCATTTTTATTTTATTATTTGTCGATGCGAGAGTGAAAGTATAATATATATGTATATATTATATATAGGCCTATATATACATATATATTATGTATATATAATATATATGTATATATAGGCAATGAGGGAGGCCTAGACAAATCTAAATGCCCAAATATACGGTATATTATGCTGTGTAAGAGAGGAGTCATGTAGCCAAAATTTTCGTGTTTGCAGATCACGAATTATGAAAGTGTATGAAACAAGAAATTTATGTAAAGATACCTTTAGTACTCGTATTAAGTTCTTTCTGTCTACCTAGATATATATGTTTTCAACAGTAGAAACGAAGGTATTTTTTTTTATACAGCTTAGAATGGCAAACAAGCGGACGGTCCACCTGATGGAAAGTGATAACTGTCGCCTATAGACATGAGCAGTACCATGGACATTACAGAGTATACTCTTTCGCCCATGATACCCCTAATGCATATTCCTGAGGACTCAGATATTATTCCTCTGTACCTAGTTAATTCACGCCATATCCCACCCTTTAAACCGAAACACAGCCACGCAAACAGCTGCTTCACGGTAGAAACACGAATGGGACAGAGGTACCCCTAAGCAATCGACTTTTGTACAAATATTTTGTATGTAATGTCACGATCCTACTTCTCATAACATCAAAACATCTGATCCCCTGTACCACGCTTATAAAATCAAGTCGCAGTACTTTAGCTTAAAAATAAATAGTGGATAACGGTGGATAGATATTATATATAAATTAGCTTTACTATCTACATATAAAAATAAGTCGCAAATATTATCTGGCAAGATAAGGAAATGTATGTATTAAAATACCTAATCTGTCGAGTGGCGCCAACGTTAGGTTTACCCGATTATTAATCTATTATAAAATTATGATACATCTTTTTTCCTGGTACATCATGGTATCGTGACAAAATGCTTATCGCAATAAGTGATATCACACACTATCGAGTGGGAATGGACATATCAGTAATAATATGTATTAATATTCGGTGTGTGTGTGTATGTGTATGTGCGTGTGTGTTTATTCACAATGATATTCAATCAATACGATGCTTATCTGAAGTTTTTATAAAAAAAAAAAATAATTAGAGCATAGGTCGGAATACAAAAATCGATTCTTATATCAATATTATATTTTCTATAAACGCACAAACGCATATTTAATAGTATCACTGAAAACGTTCAAGTTTGTCGTTCGTACTGCATCTGTACTGATCGCTAGCTGCAGCTTTCTCACTGTATTGGGTCGGCTGGAAGTGATCTCACTTACAGATAAGAGATGAACAAGGGTGTTTGCTCATAATATTTATAACTGTCTTATACATGTAATTTACGAATGCAATAAAGAAAATATATGATATTCTTTATTCCTTATATTTCCTCTATTCATAGCGCGATGCATGACGAAAATATTATTTTATACTACTTGCAATAATAAGTTGGTGATGCATATTATGAAAAGTGATAATATGGTAACCGTCACCAGTACACATGAATACTTTTGTACAAAGTCCCCCTCTGGAGAACCTTTCTTTCCCGTGGGTGTCGTAAGAGGCGACTAAAGGACGACGAGGGATGGGCAGCAGCGTACCTCTTAAAACATATCTAAAGCCTAACTGCGGTTGCCAATTCGCCTGCCAAGCGTGGCAACTACTGACAAAACCCCCCAAGGGGGATATTAATTTGTAGCAACGTTTCCAGGAGGACCCAACTGTGGATATGGCAAACGAGTCGTCGGGCGGGAAACGTGAGAACAGCTCCGAGGTGATGTCGGGGATGGTGCGGACGACCCACCGGGAGTCCGGCCACCTGGTGTTCACTCCCAGCGGAGACGTGATGCTCCCGCCGCGCTCCTCCACCAACGCGGTGGTGCTGAACTCCACGCTGGAGCCAGTCAGGAATGAGATCCACCCGGGGGACCTGGTGGACCCCCCGAGGAGAGGCCGGGGGCGACCCAGGAAGACCCCGCTGCCTCTCACGCCGAAGATCAAGAAGAAGAGGGGCCGGCCTCCTAAAACTTCGCTAGGTAACGCAATATAAACCTTGATATAAAAAAATTCCACATAGCTGTGTTTGTTCACGTTAATCTCTGAAACCGTTAAACAAGTTTTAATAAACGAAATGTTACGAAGGTCAAATTTGTAGATATATATTGTTTTCTCCAAATTGAGAGATTTTAGTCACCGGTCCGCCATCCTGATCGCCTGATCGTCGCCATCCTTCGTCTATCACCCGTCAGCTGATAGAATATGGTAACTGTCACTTTTAGTCATGAACAACACCATGGATATTACAGAGTGCACTTTAAAGGCCATGATACAATGAATACGTTGCCTTTCCTGAGGACATTAGGATAGTATGCATCTGTCTGTAATTTCAGTTCAATGTCCCACCCTTCAAACCAAAATACAGCTGCTACACAACAGAAAAACTTTTATGGCTACTTCTTACTGAGCAGAGTTAAAAATTATTTTTTTAATCTTCCATCTCTCCACCCCTTCTCGACAGATATGGAGGGGTGCGTGCTGACGAGTGGGTCGGTGATGGGCCCCAGCCCGCAGCACATGTCGCACATGTCGGCTGGCCAGCAACAACTGCTGCTGAAGCGCAAGCGCGGCCGCCCGCCAAAGAACTACCTGCTGCCCAGACCCGGTATGTCCTGCGGCTGATATGCCAATTTCTAAAGTTGTCTCTAAAATTTTATTTTTAAATTGATTTCACTATATGTCAAGCTGGAGAATGTAAAGTATGAAAGAGCAAAAAAGGGGGAATAGTAATATAGTATAAAAATGGATTAAAAAAGTCCTTGATAGACATAAATCGAGGGAAAGCCTGTAACATAACTTTACACAGAGTAGGGTAAAAAATGTCCTCAAGAAATTCAATGTACGAGAATGTTGATTATAACTGTAAAATCTATTATAAATTTAGTTCAGTCTAGTCTTTAGAAATTTCTTGTTTTAGAGATAAACATAGAGAACGATGTTACGGAATCTACCCCATCTATCATCTAGATATCTATCTATGGTCGCATCTAGACTATGGGCGCTTTTGAATTATATATATACGTACATATCAGTCACGCCTGTCTCCCATTAGGGTAGGCGTATTTTAAATTAATAGAAAAAATTGTTTTTAATATATAACAATAAACAAATATACAATAACAATAAATATATAACACGATATTTTTTGTTATATATTTACTATAAATATATTACATACAGCTAAATATGGAACGATATCTAATTCATCCATCATTTAATTTTAAGTGTATAATTTTTCTGATTTCTATCTGTATATAATCATAATTTATCAAACTTGTTTTGTGTATTTTATTTGCTTCACACCGTTTCGCTACTCTCCAATTTATTTATCCACGGAACATTTAATTGACTCCATCATTTTGTTAATAAGTCAGTGACTCAACTGAGACGTTTTTGTTAGATGAATAATGGTAACTTGTATAATATATGTGTATATATATGACTCACTGCTATTATGTGTTTTTGTTTGCAGTCAGTGTGTGTGTTTGTGTGTGAATGTATACCGTATTTTTGTACGCCTCATTGCTTCTAATATACATTGCCCGTTGGAATATTCTCTTGTTTTTGCTAATATTTCCCAGAAATTGTGCATTAGTAAAAAAAATATAATTTATGTTTCAAATTTTGTTCGACTCAAATGTCTGACACGTAAAATATGAAAGTATAATAGGTCAATGACCAGATATGATACATTTAAATTCTTAGGAGTATATTACTCTATCGGAACTGTTGACTCGTCGCGTTTGAAATTCGAACCATTCTTCTTTCATTCCATTTTTTTTATAATTAACGTTCCAATCTATGCATATAACATTTATATTCAATTATTGATCATTCCGTTACACATTAGTATCCCACATGTATATATTTTGAGACAACAAGAGAATAGTACCATGCTTTTATAGTCATCGCTCTAGATACGTGTCTATTCGCCGAACGCTTGTGTGTTGTGCTAACCGCGAGTCTGTCCCTAGGTATGGATATACCGATGCAGTACGGACTAGCCGCCGAATTGAACAACATTTGTTAGTACCAATCACAACAGTAGCATGACAAAATTGTTGATAATTAAACATTCTGGGAACAGTCGACTGTACTAATCGGTATTTGTTTGCAAGGTTCACTCTTGAAAATTCATTGTATTTTTTTTTTAAGTTGTATAAAAGTTTTTTTTTTTTATGGGTGAAAATGAAATGGTAACTCCGCCTGCGCTAATGGGATACGCTGGCGGAGCACCAGTGAAGGATGATCGATGAGAATGAAAACAGGCCAGTTAGCCCATAATGATGAATTCATTAGGAATTAACCATGATAGTTTCCAGGGAGAACCGCGAGGGAGTCGACCTGGTTGGGCATATTGCTAGCAATGGGATTTAGTCTCCATTATTAACAATCCCTTTCCCCCAAAAAAAAAAATATATTAGCACAATACAAAATAATTTTTGATACTTTTTTTGATTTTTTGTGAAAATCTTCAGCTGGATATTACTAAGACTCTTCAGTAAAGGCAGAAACTTTATCCTTGGTAACGATATTATTTATAATGCCCTTTAGGGCATAATTTTAAAATAGTTGCAATCACAAAATAATGGATTTACATTACAAAAGCTTATTTTTTTAAAAGATTTTTAAACAGACTTGTTTGGTAAAAATTAACTACGATGATTTCCAGGGGAACTGCGTCGACCTGACAAGATATATTGCTTGCAATGACTGTTACTGCTACTGTGAAGTGAATTTGACCGAATTGTTTATTTTTTAATTATAGTAATGTACAAGTATTTTTGAGAGTGAACGAGAGTAGAATCAGAGGAGTAGATACTAAAATAATGCACTTTGATTATGATATGCACAATTAAGACAAAGTCGTAATGAATGTGTAATTTTAGAACAAAACTATAATAATTTTGTAAATCCGTAAAATCGAATGTAGTTTGTTTTGGTGTCGGGTAGGCGTAGTATGTTTAGCAGTGTTGCCAGATTGGGTATATTTTTTCATATTTTTGGCTAAATCTTTTTCTGTTCGCGAAATTTTAAATAAAATTAAATTCTCGAAGAAAAGTGAAATGAGTATTGAGAAATTTGGGTAATTTTTTTGGACAATTTTGGTATTTTACAAATTATATAGAGGCATACAAATACAGTAAAATATTAATGAAGGTAAATAAACAAAGAATGGGATAAGCGAAGGAGAGAAAGATTTTTTTCTAGTTTACTTTATGGCACATGGCAATTCGTAGTCAAAAGCGATAAAACATTGTGTGATTGGAGGTAAAAGTCCTTAAAATCGCATCAATTTGGAGAAAAAATATAGGGCGTAAAGGTAAATATTAAAATTCGCATCTGGCAACTCTTTATCTTTAGATCTATTTGTAGTTTTATTTCAGATGACATTATTTAACAATATTATATATTTTAATACGATACGTATTATTAACACGCCTGCTTTGCTTTATATTACATAACATTATATTTATATTAAATTATGTATTCAAGTATATATAATTAAGTAGACAATTGTATATGATAATCATAGTCGTAGCAAGTAGTTAGATACTAAAAATATTCTGTTCAATAAATATATGTTAATGTTTCTTTCTTTGTATTATTTACAGATGGACGACCCAACGAGAACTACAATGCAACAAACCTACCCTTCGGAGATTTCTCGTACCTCACGGAAATGATATACAACCCACTGGCGTTCGGATACGGCGTGACGAGCGTGGACCCGGATCGTAATGTCGACGCCGATCAAGGTATGAACGCGGAGTCGTCCCACGACCGGACCATTGACGTCTCAGATTCCTCCACTGACGATGACGACTCACGAGTAGAGCCAGAAGAGAACGTGCCGCCCGTTGCCATGGAAACGCAGATCATGACTGTCGGCGACTGTCAGATTGTGAAGCTACCACCGAACAATGAAGACAAGGAGGAGAAAATGGAGCAGGTAGCGGAAACGAACTCGGTGCCCGCCTCGACGCCCAGCTCGGTCACCATCACGCCTATAACTACAGTCGGGGACTGCACCATAAGACCGGTGGAGAACACATAATATGGCCTATACATCGTCTATCCTTTGTCAAGGGAACGCAATTGAGTATTCCATGCTTCCGAGGTGAGCATCGTTCGATGACTGTTTTTTTTTTTTTATTTTGTAACGGTATATTAAACATATTTTAGTATTACAATTACCATGGAAAATACTGTACGATCAGCAACAAAAGCTGGACACGTTTCACCAATTTCGGGCCTTATTGCAGCGTAGGGTTTATAAGTGTTCAATGAATTTTCTGTCTGTACCTGGCATGCAAAAGTGTACATACTCTTGTAAGTGCAAAATGGCAGTTTATTAGTCTAATTTTAGACAGCTGCTGGAATTTTGGCAGCGTTTTTTTTTTTCATAAAAATGATAGTAATGTATTGCGTTCTCCTAAATGGAGGGTAGATATAATATGTAGTAATAAAAGTATTATTGTGGTAGCATTCACGTGATATTTGCGTGTGATTGTTCATCACTACATTGCTCGCAAGTATTTAATTTTATTTATACTATAAACGTACCGTATAACAGAAAGAGTATTAAGTAATGATATTAATAAACTGAACTCTTGTAAGGAAAAAATGCATGAAATATAAAATTGTATATTGCATGAGCGCTTTTATATGAAGAGCCAATTTTTTATTCGACTCTTCTCCTTATGAAAAGTTCAGTTTAATAAAATCTAAACTCTGTACTCTTTCTGTTATATTTTATATAAATTTTATTATTAAACTCATGCCTTGTAGATAGGCATTGAAATAACTGTTTCCTATAAATCGATTCTTCAAAGTGCTGTTGTATTGCCGCGGCAATATCGACATTTTATACATAGAGTAATGTTAATCACGTCGAATATATTAATTTTAACTGCATTGGAATGTCTGTAAATAAGGCTTTCCGCGCAATTATGACTTATAGTGTCTTAAATGTAATATTTAATAAGAATTAAGATTGTGTAATGCTACTACAATGAGTGAAAACTTCGCTTTAACATTTGAGAATAATTCAAGTGACTGTCGAGATGTGCATTTAATTGGTGGTGATTAATTTATTCGAGAACGTACCATAATGCCATAAGCTTTACTTTATTCAACAGTGATACTCAATTTAATCGACTATAGTGGCAGTACGATTTACACCGAAGGCGTGTCGCGACGCCGTCCGGTGTAAATCGTACTCGACATAACAAATCGATTCGTCACAACTTAGAACGATGTTTTACATGAATGTAAACCATAGTTATACAAATATATATTTTAGAAGAATAAATAATTTTATAGTCGTAATAAGGGATACATTACAAATCAGTGTGCATTGCAAATTGCATTTATACAATGCATTCTGTGGAAGACTGCTTAATGGTACGCGAAATAATTTTTATTTAATAAAAAAAAAAATAATATAGTATTATATATTTCAAGTGGACGCATTTCACGTGACTTCGCTGTATGTTACATGCACTTCATGTAGAACATCGTGTTATGTAAATGATTACTTATAGATGTGTAATATTTTGCGAAAATCTACATAGAGGCAGCATATTTACGACAATGTTATTACAGTGAAACTAATAATAGATACGCAGTGTTTTATATTAATGTGTGCACTCGGAGGGTTGCCTCCAGTGTCGGCACGCAGGCGTGTACGCTCGCCGTTCGGTTTCTCTCTCCACAATCTTGGATCTGATATTTTAGTAGCGGGAGACGTGTACTGAACCCGTCGAGGTGTATTGTCTTGTTACGCGTCGTCTCACCGGCTGTCTATTTAATTTGTAAGTCTCGATTATAATTTATAGTATGTACGATGAGTCGTGTAGTGAGCGCACGCTGTTTCTCGCCTTTCTATGTTCTTATCTGTATCATTCTCTGTGAATACTAGATAGTAGAAAGTAGTGTCTTAGATAAAACTTAATATTCTAAATATTAAAACTCGGCAACACCACACTAACAAGTGATACGATGTAAGCTACTTATTTTAGCAGAAACATATTGTATGAACATAATGTGTATTAACATATATATTTCTTTAATCGTTTTGCCTGTAAAAGCAATGATTAACGTATCGTAGTACTTATATAATATAATAATTATATATTATAATAATATGATGCAATATAATATAAACCCCACGGTCAGACAGCTAGTAGCCATTCGAGGAGGCTGTGAAACAGCCAAGTTGGCAGGTTCTCTTATATTTTTATAGATCCAAAACCCCCCGTTAGTTCCTCGCTCGATGTATTGACAGAACTTTGTCGGACGTGAACTCGCGCAATGTATTCCGCTTTTGGGATATCGACGCCTGGAAAGTATTAACAGTCTTGACATAATTTCTTTATATAATCTGTACAGTAGAATAGTTCCTAACTTGTAATCGATACAAAATTATAATCCTACAAATACTAGAGTAGAGGAGGCGTAATTTAATTTTCTTTTAATAGTTTAGCGTTAAGTTTTTAATTTTACATACGATCAAATTATGTTTAGTGGTTCACTATTAGTTGGTATGATTTCGAATCGTTTTAAAATAATTTACGTTCACGGATATTTTCGTGTTTTAATAGAAGACTGCTCGGATCCGTTTTCTATTACGTGCGATTTGATTTTTTTTTTCGTGTTTTTGTATGTCTGGTGTGAGCCCTGTAGAGGCAATAGAAGTTACGAGTCTCAGACGGCAAGCTAAGCTTATTGAGAAATTAATTTAATATAGGAATCTGTATTTTTATAATGGAAATATTACACGATCAGTTACTCCCTATATCGTAGTCGTATTTATACAATCTGGCATAGTGTTAGACGTCTGAACTTAGTTGTGTTATAAGCCTTATTGGCTCTATGTTGACGTTAAGTTTATATACCCTTAGTTTCTCGATCCACGAGGCAAAATTCCACATATATTTTGGTTCTCAAACTACACCTTGCCTTGTCGGTAAACGGCAAACGAGGCTACAATAGATCCTTAGCATCGCTAGTGTTCTATCTGTGAAACTAAAAAGCTTTGCTCAAAGAAACATGAAACAAACATTGGAGTTGAATAGTATATAGTAATAAATATATATTTTTTTATTTATAAGTGAATGGTGAAATGGTAGCCCCGCCTGCGTTATCGGTATACGCTGGCAGGCTGCCAGTGAAGGGTGACAGGTGAGGATGAAGACAGGTCAGTTGGCCCGTAGTGATCAATTGAACAAGAATTAACCACTATGGTTTCCAAGGGGAACCGCGTGGAGGTCGATCTGATAGGGTATATTGCTAGCAATGGGGTTGTTAAATCTCATTATTACCAATCCCTTTCCCCCCAATAAATATATATATATTTTTTTAAATGGGTGATAATGAAATGGTAACCCCACCCGCGCTATTGGTATACACTGGCGGGGCACCAGTGAGGGATGATAGATGAGGATGAAGCAGGTCAGTTAGCCCATCGTGACGAATTCAACGAGAATTGTTCACGATGGTTTCCAGGGGGAACCATTAGGAGGTCGACCTGATATTGCTAGCAATGTCGAACTCCATTGCTAACAATCCCTTTCCCCCCAATAAATATATATTGTACTTCAATATCTATACAGGCGTGAAAGATATGTATGTAATATATGTATATTGGCCCAATAACGGATATAATAAATATTGGTTAGCCAATAGATAATATTTAAATAAAGAACACAATCGAAATTAATCGATATCCGACTGGTAATTGGGCGATATCGAAATGAGTAATGATCTTGTTTTTTCGCCATCAATATCCAGAAGATCCTAATATCTAAATATCGGGACGGTGCCAATATTACTCATGTCCACCACCCATACTAATAATATGTATCCATCTGTCAGATTAGTATGGAAAAATAGTTTTTATTGCTGTTTTTCGACTTAAGTTTCCAGGTAAAAATGTTTAGTGTTATTAATAGAAGAACGCTCGCTCAAAAGGATGCTAACGATTTAAATTTCACCTTATATTTTTAAATACGTTCACCGCATGCATTAGAAAGAAAAAGACGTCGACGACATTACTGTCTTGTTCTATCACATGCATGTGGTAGCGTAAATGTATCTGAAAATAGATTAGTTTGCTATATAAATACACTATCGGGACTTAGAGCGATAAAAAATTTTGCAGGTATAACATACCTGCTTCTTTATTGCCGACGTTTAGACGTGGATTGCACCACGTCGTGATCACGACAGGACGAGTGAATAGTATATGTGTAAACAACGCCAAAGTTTAAAATTAACTAATATGCCATAATTGGAAATTTTTAGCAATTTATTACTTTCTCAGTGAGCCAATTTAATAATATCATTTATTAATAAGACTACAGTTTTACTTTTCTATATAAATAGGTAAAATAAAAAAAGACAAGGTGTAGATTTTTTTTTTATTCCTTTGTGATTAGGAAAGAATGACTTCTTATAGCCTGGGTCATTTATGAGGCACAGTTTCTTTAAATCTATCTATAAAATTAAAATTTCAATTTGATATCACATCGAAATTCTTATTCTAAAGACCGATATGGACTAAATTTCTAATATATTTTAGTCAAAATTATTATAAATTTAGTTTCGAATGGTCCATAGAAAAGTAACTTCGAGAATCCATCAAATTAATATATTAAGTAAAGACATAAGTTGGGAGAAATGGTGCTTCAGAATCGACCCAAGTGTCGCTTTGAAATGTATAGTAGATTCATATAACAAAAATGCGATGACTCGTGGATCTGTCTTACAATTTGGCAATATGATGGAAGTTGGATTATTTATAGGCATGTTTGAGGAATGCTCGCCGGAATATTGCATTTATATTTAAATTTTTATTGGTGTGTCGTATTATCAGAACGGTGCTACG
Organism: Galleria mellonella; assembly: GCF_026898425.1. Taxonomy (NCBI): domain Eukaryota; kingdom Metazoa; phylum Arthropoda; class Insecta; order Lepidoptera; family Pyralidae; genus Galleria; species Galleria mellonella. The sequence continues at coordinate 1,643,283 of NW_026442061.1, forward strand.
GTGCAATGAGAGATAAAGTACATCAAACTGTTTATACTCTTATATATTTCTGTGATTTAATATAAAAAGTGAGTATTTTATACTTATTATAACTTCAGTACGTACTATTTTTAATATTTTATAACCGATCAAAACCAAATTTGTATGTATAGTGGTCTGCGGAGAGAAGGACAATCTCGGCGTGGTTTTTTGTCTATCAAAATGGAATATAGGATTTTATTTTGTTAAGCACATGAGTGACTTTTGTCGTGAGCCAATGAGTAGTAAGTTGACAAGGCGATTTCGCAGGCTTATGATAATTTTGTTTTTATAATATTTTATATACATTGTGTTGTATTTCATTACATTGTACCCACATTTCCTCAACGCCAGTGTGGCTGCACTTTTATCTCAATTGTGAACAAAAGATTTACGCTCCGAATGTGCGCGGTGGGGCCACGCCTTTATAGTGCAGTTGAATCTCTCATAGTGCCAGTCATACATAAACAAATTTTAAACCAAGGCAAAAATCAATATTATGTATTAAATCTACAAGTGTCATATGAAAAAACGGGATTTTATTAATGATTATATAAGTATAATTTATATATAAGTTTTATTATTTTAGGTAATCAAATATTCACTGTGTAGCCTTGGCTTAACTTTAGTTTCTGTAGCGTATGTGTATCTATTAATATGTTGATTTTATTATTTATATTTATTGGGAGTGTCCACGAATCAATTTGGTTATGTATACAACTTAATGATGAAATCACAGAATGCTTCCTTACATTAATTAGATAGAAAACGTTGTTTTCTTAGGTATTTATAATAATATAGTTAGTGATGAATTTGTGTACCGATCCTCTCTAGGCTGAACATTATCCCCATACTTATAAAAATCATGACTACTCTGTAATCGGTGAGTACCTATTTGCATATAAAAAAGACTACGTATTAATTAGCGATTTATATAATATTTATAAGTAAGGGGGTACTTGAGAGAGAATAAAGCAAACGTTACCCTGTACCCTTTTAAGTATTCAACATTGGAGTCGCCGATTATAAAGCCCAGTTATGGTCACCGCCACGCGTATAGTTAGACCCAGGATTGATTCTCTATGGGTTTTAACAACATAAATTGCCTCTGATCTGAATGTTTTGTATTATGACCATGAATGGTTATTATACTGTTTTTTTGATATGCTTTATCCTAGTTTGGGGACTATCGATTGATACGTGTTAATTTTTTTTTTTTTTTTTATAAATTATCAATAATAGTCTTATTGGAAAATTCAAATACGTGTCCGACTATCAAGACCTCTTTATATTATATATTACTACACTATTCTTTCTTTTTCACACAAAAATATAATAGAAAATATAATATGTACATGTGAAGAGCCATCTCCAATGTTGAATGCTTACAAGTCCAGGCTATTTGTGGACGCATCCCAAATTTATAGATTCTACAGTCGTGTAGTTGAGGTTAGCTTTATGCATATTTGGCGATAAATTAATTTTTAGTTTTAAGAACGAACGAGTTTTATATTCCTGTATTGTGAAATGTCTATCATTTTACGTTGTGATCATGTGAGTGCAAAATTATTATTTTTTTTTTAAATTATCTTTAATCCAGTTTCGTTGACGAATCGTCAATTTAAGGGCAGCAGAAATAATATCAAGTGTTTCGTTCTGCATAGTCCAAGAGCAGTATTTTTTAGATGTAATCTTTATTATTATGAACTTTTTTTTTATTATTTTAACATTTATCAATTTCGATCGTTAGTTAATTTCTAACAATGAAATATTTAATAAAGAAATCACAAAATTTTATTAGACTTTAATTTTTCCGATTCCCAAATATTTTTCTATAGAATACAAAAGTTTACCAAGAAAATAGCACTATCGTAGTGTTCTTTTTCATGTTTACCGATAGATTCGTTTACCTCTTGCCCCGAAAGATATAATAGGTGAAGATATCAGGATTTATTTCCAAAATTTCGGGCATTTTGATGTAAATAGGATATTTTGTATTGTATCAGCTGCCAATTGTTCACTGCTGAACATAGCGTCTCGCATGGGGGGAGAGGGAGTTGCCAGTTGTTGTCAATTTTAGGCAGGCGGGTTGGCAACCGCAGTTTGGCTTTTGATGTTGCTGCCTATCCTTCCACCATGGCTCCCTTAGTCGCCTCTTTTTTTTTTGATGGGTGAAAATGATATGGTAACCCCCCCTGAGCTAACGGGATATGCTGGCGGAGTACCAGTGAAGGGTAATGGGTGAGAATGAAAACAGGCCAGTTGGCTCATCATGATGAATTCTTCAGAAATTGACCATGATAGTTTCCAGGGAGAACCGCGAGGAGGTCGACCTGGTTGGGTATATTGCTAGCAATGGGATTCTGTCTTCATTACTAACAATCCCTTTTCCCCTCTTAGTCGCCTCTTACGACACCCACAGGAAAAAAAGCGTTGCTACACAGCAACTGGTATTTATATTATTCTTTCTAGGGTACAGTGATATGAAGGGAAAAGTAAAGACATAGTACTGCTATAGTTTTTATTTATCCATATAAATATAAATATATTTTTGGGTGGCCACACTTTAGCATAGTTAAACGATTCTACAGACTATTATTAGGAGATAAACCTTAAAACGAATTTAAACTATGTGCGTGTAATTAGGTCCCTGGTGGAGGCGGGAGACCGTTATTCACCCATTGGGGTTGTGGACCGGCGACGTTGCAAAAGTTAGCACCAAACACAGGCACCCCATGCCTGAATGGAGATATTCCCATGGGAGGAATTGGGCCATGCATCCGAGGGTTCCCGCCAAACTGAAATGCGTTGCCCATAAGAGGGGGAGGAGTACCTGGGTTGAAAGGTGGGAACATTGGTGGAATATTGGGTGAAAATGGTGGCGCGCTGAATGGAGGGTGACCGCCGGGATCATTGGGATGTGGGGGCGTTCTCATATCCATGTTGGCGAGCCACGGCCGAGCAAATCTCGGGAAAGAGTTGGGATTATTTCTCCTGGAACCAGCAGCGAATGGGTTTCGGCCTCTACTAGGTCCGCTACCGAATCTGCTGCTCGATTCTGACGGTCGTTGATTTCGCCTCGTCTCGGGAGGCTTCCGATTCTTCGAGGGTTCTCCATTCTCGGAATTTTCTTCTCCTCTCTCTTTGTTCAATTTGTTTTGTTCTTTTCTCGCTCTGTTTGCCTTCCTCTCTTCTTCGTCGTCGGAGTAGTCGATCTGATTCGGCGGAGGTTCTATATCATTCCGCCATGATGCGTCGGAGCCTTTTAATCTGTAATTAATGACCTTAATTAATAAATCAGTCTCTTATTCAACAGATATTTGTAAGACCTTAACACATTCTATATACACTTGCATTATATGATATAGCAACAATAATTAAACGTTGGTTTGGCCATTTGGAGAGGATGGATGAAAGAAGATAGATAGATACTCTTTATTGTTTCCTCCAAAAGATTACAATAGTAAACTTATTATAAATATAAATAATTATAAATAATCACAATGAGAAAACAATGGGCGACCTTATCGCTAAGAGCGATCTCTTCCAGGCAACCTTTTGGCAGGCAGGAAGAATTACGAAAGAGATTTATGGAGCAAAAATGAATGGAGATGTCGGTAGAGGTCACCCTAGACGGACGGAGTATGTAGACCAAATAGGCGACGTGCTGAAGAAGGGCCAAATTAAAAGTACCCGTAACCGGTGAGTGTGTATGAAAAGATTGATGAATGTGGAAGAAGCGAAAGAGGTTTGTTTGAATCGAAGCATTTGGCGTTTCATTGTTTCTGCCTACCCTAATGGGAGACAGGCGTGACAGATATGTATGTACGAGTATGTATGCAACAATAATATTGGACGCTGTTAAATAAAGATGAACATTTCTGATACTTATATATTAACCAACATTTATTTTGTTTATACAAACATGTTTTCTCATATTGATTAGACTCTAATTTGTTTAAGGCAAAATAAGCCATTTGAAAATCGGCGTTGCTTCTTCTACAGGAACTTTATAGCATCCTATTTAATTTCTATGACACTGACCGAAATTTAACTATGTTATATTGCAAATATATCTTTTTACTATTTTATACTAAGCTGTTATTACTGCAATCTAAGTTGTGGATTAACTAAATAAATTTTCATTTATTCATTCAAAAATCAACACGCAAAGTAACGGCATCTATTATATTATAATATATTCAAGCTTGTGGTATTATTAGTTTTTTATACAACTTAGAATGGCAAACAAGCTGACGGTCCACCTGATGGAAAGTGGTAATAGACACCGTCGCCTATAGACATGAGCAGTACCATGGACATAACAGAGTATACTGTTTCGCACATGGTTCCCTTCTATGCGTAGCCATTCCTGAGGACTCGGGGTGTTATTCCTCTGTACCCTGTAAATTTACTGTCACATTCCACCCTTCAAACCGAAACACAGCTATGCAAACACAACTACTTCACGGTAGAAACACGAATGGGACAGAGGTGCCCAAGCAAACGACTTTTATACACTCCCCTCTGGTAATTATACATATACCGGTAGTGCGAATCTGTGGTGGTATTACAACGTGTAGACTCACTTCATGAGCTCGCTGAGGAATACGTAGCTGGTGTGTTGGGAGCGCGGCGCTATGTACACATCGAGGCCGGTTTGTATGCCGCGCTCCTTCACATGCTCCTGGGAATTGAACCGTACGCAGTAGTGGGGCTCGGTTACCTGCAAACGCAATTATACTTATCAACGAGATTGATTCAATTCTCTATACCTTACCCATAAGGAACCTGGCGTTATAACTTTATTTTTTTACTCTAGGTTCCTAAGATGTATTTATTGATGGGAAAGGACAAAGTCAGGTAAATTGCCCCGTCGCAAATTCACTTTGAATTAACTACGAATTCTTTTCCAAGTAACCACACCTTAATTTTATTAATATTATCAAAGAATTATTTAGGTATGTTTGTAAAAACAAGTGTTGAGAACTTGTCATGCCACATCGTCATAATATTCTCTATTTTATTATTATTATTATATATGTCGTTAAATATTCAGTACTCGATTCGGACATATACCCAACACAATCAATCATTCGCTGTGCCCTTCACTTTTATTGGCGCATAACCTCTTTAATATTTATAAATCTATTTGGCATAGTATATTATGTAATTTATTACCAACTAACATTTGATTACTATAAGAGAAAGTGTACAACAAAATATTTTTTGTATTGGGTAAACATATAAATATATATTTTTATATTCATATAAAATCAACTTCCAGCAGCAGTATTTCCGAACCGATACGACAACATAACCTTCAAGAAAAGAGCATATTTTCTTTTAAAAGGCCGGCAGCACACCTGCATTGCCGTTGGTGTTGTGAGCGATCATGGGCGGCGGTAGTCACTTACCATCAGGTGAGCCGCATGCTCGTTTGCCCCCTGTGTTGTAAAAAAAAAAGAAAGGAGGAGGGGGGATTGTTACTAGTGGATACCAGCGGTTCCATTAATTTTTTTTTTAATAGATGGTAATGAAATGTTAATTCCACCTTCGCTATCGGTGTATGCTGGTATGGCACCAGTGAAAAGTGATAAAGATGAGAATGAAAGCAAATTAGTTAACCCATCGTAAGGAATTCGACTAGAATCAACCACGATGGTTTCCAAAAGGAACCGTGAGGAGGTTGACCTGAAAGGGTTTATTGCTAGCTATAGGGCTGTTAGACCCCATCTCCATTACTAATAACGTCTTTTCTTCTAGAGTCGAAATCAAAGACAAATCATGGGCTGCTGTAACCGTTTACCATCAGGCGAACCATAAGCTTCATTTTCACTCTATATAACAAAGAATCACACTTACAGGACCAAATACGTCGAACACTTTTCCTAGCGTTTTCGCCCCGTTATCCAAGAAGAGAATGCTGTCCAGATCCACTGCAGGTGTATCAGGAAAGGAACGGACAATTACTGAAAAAAAAATACATGTCTAAAGTTGCATTACATTTAGTGTATGAATCCTACTAAACTTTGTAAAGGTATTCTAAATTAACAGTGAAATAACAAGGCACCGAGTCATAGTTCATAGGAATGGAAACGCACGAATAATATTTTGAGCACCACAGTTTTTCCTGTGTAGTTCATGGTGCTGTTCATGTCTATACGTGATGGTAGCAATAAGACCGCCTTTTGTACTACACTATACGTATTGAAAATTGTTCAACAAATCCTGTTATGTTGGTGCAATAAAGTGTTAAATATTAACATAATTAGAACGAAAAGCAAGCAAAAAAAATATAGAAATTTTTATCCTAATAAACGAGGGACGTTTAGATACAGCTAATGTAAAAATGTCTATTCGGTACGAAATTATAGAATATCAAACAATAAATATGATTAATGGCTAACAAAGAGCTACAAATAATATGCATAAAAAGACATCGAGTTAATACAAAAGATGTGTTGAGTACGCAAATATTTAACCTGGCCTCAATATGATTACAATAACAAAACGGATAGCAAGAGATATACTCATAAATAAAGCTAAATTGACAATCAAAAATTTATATGTACATTAGTGACTTTTATTGAAATGGTTATTATACAAGCGTACATTACGAGAATTTCCAGAAGTTACCACAGAAATGAGATATATACAAGAGACAGAGATTTTACTTATTTCTTATTGAAATAAAAAGCATTTTGATTCACAAAAAAAAAAACAGTCTTTAAACATACCAATATACGATGAAGTATTTTAATAGATAATTGAAATATCTTTTTTAATGAGACTGAATGGCAAACGAGCTGATTGCCACCTGATGGAAACCGGTACATTGTTTTATTGTGATGAATTCATCAGGATCTGACAGGGTTTGAATTGTTAGCAATAATCCTCCCCATTGTTAACAATCTCTTCAACGTTAATAGTTTTATTTATAATTCCATAATAAAAAAAGCACATAGACACTGCAATGCAAGTGAATACCAATTTCTTTTTAACCGACTTTAAGAAGGAGGTTCTCCATCAGTTGTATTTTTTTATGTTTATTACCTGATAAATCCGTCAGTTCTAAATCGATTTAAAAATTATTTTTATTTGAAAGTATATTGCAGATTGGTGTCATAGAAATTTTATCAAAATCAGTAGTTTAGTTTTAAAATTATAAAAAAAAGGCTGGTTTTGTCACAATTGAAGTATTTTTTGTGGAACACAAGCTTTATTTTCGAGTACGCACTCATTTAGGAATACCTACATTTTACCTTGTACATATAATACAATCTATTAACTTTGCCATGTATCTGTTGGAATACATCCAAATATTAAGACATTTAAGAATACATTACTTTGATAAACTGACAGTTTTATGACAATTTCGAGCATATATATTAAACCATAAACATTATATGAAAACTACTCATATTTATAATAGTGATTGATAAATATTTTTTCTTATTTCATAATAGTATAAAATAAATGTATTTAAACTTTAAATATTGACCTAAATTCACAAATTTGATTTTTATATACCACAAAAGACATAACAATATAATTTTTGCCTTGGTATAGATAGTACAGTATAGATATATATTATTTCTCAATATGTATTTACAATAAAACGAACATTTTCGTGTCTTGGGTGAAACTTCTTCAACCAAAGGTTGCCTGGAAAAGCTCTCTTTTACCGATAATGCCGCCCATTGTTTTCTCATGTAATCTTTTCTTGTTGGTGTGTCTATAATGAGTTTACTAACGAAATGTCTTGGAGGAAACACTAAAAAGTATCTATTTACAACGATCTATACTGTAATTTCCATACTTAGTTTGGTTCAGTTATTCATATGTATAGGCGACGTTCCACTTTCTAACAGATGGATATTTCCAATACCGCCCAATGGTATCAAAAAACTTATAATGCTTATTTTCTAGCATGCACTGTAATTTTTTTTTTTTTTTTTTTATTTTAGAGGAGAAGTAATAGAGACAGACAGAAGTGAAATAATTTGCCAAACAATAGGTCAAAATAATTTTTTATGCAATTTAGAATGACAAACAAGCTGATGGCCCCATCTGATGGAAAATAGTAAATGTCGCCTATAGACATGAACATAACTAAGTATACTGTTTCACCCATTATACCCCCATGCTTTGCTATTCCTGAGGACTTAGGTGCTATACCTCTGTACTCTGCAAATTCACTACCCTTCATCCTTCAAACTGAAACATAGCCATGGTAGCCAAGTAAACGACTTTTGTACAAAGTCTCTCTGGTATTTCTGTTATGCAAGTCAAATGTGTTCTCTTGTTACCGTAAAATGTTAAAAATCTGCTACAAATAGCAGTCCTTGGTACAAATATGTGGAATCAAAAATAATTGATTAATATGTTACCTAATCGATCAACGATGCTAGCGATTGTGCCGATCTTGGTGGTTTCCTGTTCTGGCAAGCTGATGGCAAGATCTTCGATCGGCGGAAGGTCATCCAGCTCGAGTTCGCCTAGAACTCGCGGCGGTTCCAACTTTCCACTACGATTGACTGGATCCTCATCTCTGCAATGAATTATTTTAATATATAACAATAATAAAAAATGCCACACGAATCACCTGGTTATCAAGCTAGGATACCTGTGTTATAAGGAACAAAGCAACAAATACCTGGCAATTAGTGACCTATCCTAATTTTACTTATACAAACATTTATTGTGATATATTGTACATACTAAATTTGACCATATTTATTATCTTTGTGAATGGTGTAATAAAGTTTTATTTTAAATAAATATAACATTGTGAAAAAAAAAGTCTAAATGATAGTGATACTCCTATTAAAACCCTCCATGTGGTTTAGAAGTGGAGTGTTGTAGTCCTAGAATGTAATTTCTTGATAGAAACTAAAGGTTTTTGGATTTAAGAATTTTAATGCCAATTTTAGACAGTAAATGGATGAAAGTAATGTCCAAAAAAAAAAACATTTATTTCTTAATAAATTCTGTAGTTTAGACACACTAACATAGAGAAACAAATAGGCATGACTAAAATTAGTATTTCATAACAAAGCTTAAATTATAAATGTACACAACGTTGTTGTTCATTTCATTAACTTATAATATAGCTAACCCAATAAACAGTGTTTTGTCCCATTGCCTACTGAGTTCTTTTTCTACACATAAAATAGACTATCTTATGAGCAAATAATACATATTTACAAGATTTCATTAAACTCGACTGAGTAGTTTTAGAGATAAGCATGAATTAATGACAGAATTTATACACATCTCAATTATTTTTTCTAATATTTTATTATATGACTTACAACTGCTTCCACAACTACCCACACCTGCTTCGCACAAGTAGGTCGGTAGAATGATAAATTAATGTATTATTAAAATTACATAAAATACAGCTTATATTACTCGCTGATAATGTAGTTTTCAATAGGTAATAGAACTTTTAAAATTGATTATTCATTCATCACAAACAAAAAATCCAATCTTTCCTTTTTATAACATCAGTATAGAGACAGATATTATCAGACTAGAAAAAATAGACTATAGTTCTCTTTGTAACCAGCATACTCAATAGAATTATTATTAAGCAAATAAAACTGATTCAGAAAACAAGTATAATGATTGAACCTGTTTTTATAGTTTCATACTAGTATAAAATAACCACAGTAATATGACATTTTAGGGGGGAAAGGGATTGTTAATAATGGGGTCAAAATAGCCCCATTACTAGCAATATACCCTGTCAGGTCGACCACGACCACGTGGTTCCCCTGGAAACCATCGTGACTAATTCTAGTTTAATTCGTCAGGATGGGCTAACTGACCTACTTTCATCTTCATCTGTCATCTCTCACTGGTGCCCCGCCAGCGTATACCAATAGCGCAGACGGGGTTACCATACCATTATCACCCATTAAAAAAAAATATATATAACATTTTGAAACTACCCTCATTTTAGTACAGAGTTTTATTTGTGAATGATAGAATATAAAATATCTGGGTTAATGAGAGGGACAATTCCTGAAGAATTATAAGACTGACAGTCGCCTATACAGGAACCCTGATCTTATTTATACTTCTGCAGTCAAAAAATACTACTTATGTTTCAGTTTAACAGCCGGTGAAATTAAAATTCCAAGTCAAAACTTACCCACTGGAAATTTCTTCTATATCTTTAACAGATTCTACATCACTATTGCTGGAATCACTAGAGTCTGAATCACTTGAGTCTCTGTACTCTGTTACTTCGTATTCCACCACTCCACTCTCCGAACTGTCTATAATCATGTGCCTAGTGGTCTCCTCGTCATCTCGCAAGATAGTTCTTGACAGAGGACCGTGAGCACATGCGTTTATGATATTATTTTTCAACACCATTTCACTGAGTTCCGCCGTGTCAGAATCTTCATTGCCGGTATTAGACCGGGTCTCCGTATAATCTGAATCTGAATCCGATTCACCGTAGCCAGCAATTAAACTTAGCGACACGTTTTTATTATTACTACGATCAAGGTTTTCCATTGTGGTGAGCGATGCGTGATACGCGACGGGAAGCAAAATAGACAATAAGCGTATTGCTTATTTTTACATTAAAATGTTGTGCTAATTTTATTAAAAGTTAAATTAGGCACGATTAATGCATCAAATTGACACCACGAGGACAAAAACAATAAAATTGTGAACAATATGCACGGATTTCATGCGAAATGAAATGACAAATAAATAAGGACACACAAGTAATCAGGGTTGACAGATCCGAATTTTAACTTTTACCCAAACGTCAAATATTTTTTTCTCCAAATCGTTACGGTTTCCAGAATTTTTATTAAATCACAAACTTGTATTGTTTTTCAACTGGGGTTTGCCATATGCCACAAAGTGAGCAATGAAAAAAGGTCGTTTTTATTTTCCCCTCGCCTTTTTATTATATCATATTAGCCATTAACTGTCTAGTGCTAAACATAGGTCTTCTCCATAAGAAGGATTTTGCTAGTAGTAGTGTAATAGTATATAGTAGTGTTATTTCCCCAAAATTTCGAAATATAAGAAAGTTTTACTCAAAATTATGAAAAAAATACTCAATGTGGCAATACTGCTAGTAATGACAACAATGACAGACAGAAAAGACAACAGACTCAAAATGACACAGATAACATCACGAAATTCTTCTTCTAATATTAGAATTCTTGTTCTAATATACGGTATACACGATTTAGTTCAGTGATTGTAATAATAGAATTCGTAGTATTAGTTACAGTTAAGGTCTTTTATGGGAACGGGCATTAAATGTTTTTTTTTTATACCAGTGAGGTGGCAAACTAGTATATGGCCCACCTGCCTTAAAACCATTTGAAATTTATAAATTCTGGCTTAATTCGTAAAATGAAGGGTCACTTGAACTCTGAATGTCTCCCACAGAGCAAGTAATAACTTAAATCCTTACAAAAACTACTACAAATGTTAAAACAATTTATAAAAAGTTACTCAAGAACTAACTTTTTCAACATTGCTTTATTTGACATAGAGATGCGTAAGAAACGTTTTGTTGCTGTCAAAGTGGGCGTCATGGTACGAATTGTTCATACAAAAAAAAGAGAATGGTTTAGAAATACCAGTCAAATAATCCTGTAGCTGGCCTACTATAACGCGGTCATAGTACGTTTTAGCAGGACAGTTGAATTTAAGGCCTGCTTAAAAAGCTCTTAGTAAACCCCCTAATGGTAAGTGGTTACCGTAGCCTATGAACACCGCAATACCAGAGGTATTACATGTGCGTTGCCGACCCTGAAAAAACCTCTTTACCCCCCTTTTGAAGAACCCCATGCTGTAGTCTCTTAGGAAAAACTTATTGCACAACCTGAGTGTTCGGGGAAAGGGATTTGGCAATATACCCAACCAGGTCGACCTCCTCGCGGTTCCCCCTGGAAACTATCATTGTTAATTCCTGATGAATTTATCATGATGGGCTAACTGGCCTGTTTTTATTCTCGTCGATCACCCTTCATTGGTGCTTCGCCAGCGTATCCCGTTAGCGCAGGCGGGGTTACCATTCCATTTCCAGCCATCAAAAAAAAAACCTGAGTGTTCGTGGGAGGAAACATCTCTGAAACCGCGCAGTATGCGACCATTGAGGCTGTAGGACATGAGGATAAATTCCCTGTCGATGGCACGCCGTACGATGGTAGAAAGTGGCTGTGGGCATCATATTGAACAATTCCTCTGAGTATAATCCATTGTACAGGCGGTAGAACACGCAGAGTGAGCAAAATCTCTCCTAAGACTTGTGTGGTTTTTTTACTAAGTAAGTAAAAAAACCACACACCATTCGAATGACTAGAGACTTGTAGGGTAAGAGGGAATATTTATTATAAACCAATGTAGTTGAATTATAATTTATTTGCGTTAAAATTTGTTTATTAAAAAACATAAGTTAATTTCACGTAACAATATTATTATCATCTATATTTATAGCAGATTTATTGGTTCTCTTCTTTCTGGGCGGATGCGGCAGTTTGTAGTGTACCGTGCGTACGTGAAGGTTTACACTCGTCGAGTACTTGAACTTTTTGCCGCACATTGTACACTCATACGGAGTCAATCCACTATGTACCTGATAATGAATAAAAAAAAATTGCAAAGGTATAAAAAAAAACTTATTAAAAAAAAAAGAATATTCGACGTGATTTTTTATATGAAATACTAAAAAATCTATATGCAATTTAAATACACTTATAATATCGAGATTTAACGCGATGTAGAAGCCTTTACAGGTAAATAGTGGCTATATACCTGCTTCTTTATTGCCGCCGTTTCGACGTTTCGACGTGGTCACGACAGGACTGAAGTGAGCGGCGTCTTCGTCTAAAATTAACAAAATCTGTATGCATTATAAAATAGTGTGGTCACCCTCGCATGTCGCTGCAGGTTGGCGCGCAGTTTAAAGGCGCGGCCACACGTGCGGCAGGCGTGCGGCCGCGCGGCGCTGTGCGCGGCGGCGTGGCGCGCGAGCGCGTACTTGTCGTAGAACATACGCTCGCACTGCGAGCAGCGCAGCGTCGGCCCGGCGTGCCGCAGCGCGTGCAGCTGCAGCTTCGTACTGTTCTGATATTGTATACAATAAAACATATAATTTCAATTTGATGCTTTTTTACTACTTTATATATTTTTTTTATGCAACTTAGTATGGCAAACAAGCTGACGGCCCACCTGATGGAAAGTGGTAAAGCAGTGCAGTACCATGGACATAACAGAGTATACTGTTTCGCCCATGATACCCCTCATGAGTTGCCATACCTGCGCATTTATACAAAGTCCCTAAAATATAAGTCCCTCTGTTAGACCTATTTATTTATTCATAAGAAAACCAGGGCACTTCACTACACTAGAGCAAAAAGATACAGTTCAGGTTCACAAAATAAGCCACTAATAGGTTTTTACAAGTAGCAACAATATAGATACAAGGCGCTGTACACAAAGCTACAAAAATAGGAGCTAACAAAAAAAAATATGAACAAACAAAAGGAACGAAAACAAAAAAAAAAAAAAAGAATAAAATAATGATGAATAAAATACAAAGTAAAAATTAAATGCAAATATTTGATTAAAATATGGCCTTATCCATACAATAGTTCTTTAAACTGACTATAAATATAAAAATTGCCTACTCAGTTGGTCTCTCACTGATATTATATTTTTCGAAAATAGATCTATATTAAGAGTTTTAGAAACAGTATTAAAGTTATATTGTACATATCATTCATACATACGATACACATAGAAAATGGTATCCGTCGCCTATAAATATGAACAGTACTATAACAGAATAAAATGTGTCGCCCATGACGCGCTTCATGCACTGCCATTCTTGAGGACTAAGGTATTACACCTTTGTACTCTGTAACTTCATTGCCATATCCCATCCTTAAAACCGAAACACACTGATGTAAAAACAACAGCAGAAACACGAATGATTCTACATAAGTATCATAAAAAAACTAAGTGGTATTACCTGGAAACCCTTGCCGCAGGCGTGGCATACAGCGGTGACGACGCGGCGGTATGCAGCCACGAGCCGCGGGTGATGCCGCCGCACGTGCCGCCAGTGCTCGCCGCGGGAGTCCACGCACACGTCACACTGACCAACGACCGGTTAAACGTTTATACCGAAGTGTGGCAAGGTCTTTATTATTTGTCACTAATTATTTAACGGGGTTTTGCCCGCGTACATCAGTATATAAAGTATTCTATGATATAAATCTATATTGAAATTCACTCACATCTGTCTAGCCGTTTAAGCTTAATTAACAATCATCCAAAAATACAAATATCTTTATAAACTTTCATATTCATATTAGTATCTTTTTTTTTAAATAATCGAATAAATTTAATATCTGTGACTGATGACTTATTTAAAGTCCTCTGACTCTAATAGGAAATTAAATAAGATTCTTATTAAGATGCCGACAGCAGAAAAATATTTAAAATTTCAAAAACAATTTTTATCCCTATTTAATTTATTATGCATATTTCCAGCATGGGAACGTAGTAAAAAAACTTAAATTGATACAAAGCTTTTAACGTCGGCCAGACTTGAACCTAAAACATTGTAATTGCGATCTTATATTTTCTTTTTTAATCTTTCAATTTATAATTCTGGTCAGTATACAACTGGATCATGACATACTGTTGCAGTTTGTATAAAAAAAAAGTGTCACTCACATGTTCGCACTGCGTCGGGTACGAGTCGTCAGGTAGCCGCCAGCCGGTTTTCTTCTGGACCCTCCGGTGTTCAGTGCGGATATGTCTGACCACCTCGGCCGCAGTCGAAAACTCCACGCCGCAAAATTTGCATGTATTTTTAGGTACGAGATCTTGAGGACTAGGGATACTAAAAACAAAAAATACTCAGACCTATAAATTAAAAAAACAAACGCAGTTACTTTACTTCGACTGTTTTCAGTCGACTTCAATAAAGGAGGAAGTACTCAATTCGGTTATTTTTTTTTTGTTTGGTAAATATAATAAACCGATTTGGATAATTATTTACCTAAAACGCCGCCCTCCGCCTCCATAAATATGCCTATGTTCGAAACACGAAGCACAAGACAATCGTTATGAATTTGAAAAATTCAAAAATTGAGATTCGATCTTAAGATCTCCAGACCGAAGTCAAACATTGTCCAAGCAATCTGGCTTTATTGTGGAAAGGGAACGAATTGATCGGTTAGTAAAAAATGGCTATACTTACTGTAAATTATTTTTCCGCCTGTGCTGTTTCGACGTCAGTATGTGTACGCGACGTGCGCCTTCAGAATTAAAGCTTAGGTTGCACTCCTCACATGGAAAAGCTTCACTGTCTTCACTTTTCTGTGGTGATTGTAAAAATAATCGTAGTTTATTATAAAATGTAGACAAGGTACAAACGAATAGATAGATAAAATAACTTAGAGAAGACAATATTGCACATGTCGACATCTCATGGACTGGCTAGCAATAACGATTCTACCAATAGGTTAATTCGTACTTAGTCTAGGCCTTTCTTTGTCTTTCTTAAGATTTTGTACAAGTATAAAGGTCGATTTAGGGCCGTTTGCACTATGAAGCTGTTTGCACATTAAGAGTGCGTACACGCGAGGCCGTGCTGGTGCAGCTGCTGCGTGCTGCGTGCTGCGTGCTGCGTGCTGCGTGCTACCTGCGGCGCGGCGTGCGCGGCGGCGCGGTGCAGGCGCAGCGCGCGGCGCGAGGCGGCGGCGCGGCCGCAGCGCGCGCACGCGAGGCCGTGCTGGTGCAGCTGCTGCGTGCTGCGTGCTGCGTGCTGCGTGCTGCGTGCTACCTGCGGCGCGGCGTGCGCGGCGGCGCGGTGCAGGCGCAGCGCGCGGCGCGAGGCGGCGGCGCGGCCGCAGCGCGCGCACGCGAGGCCGTGCTGGTGCAGCTGCTGCGTGCTGCGTGCTGCGTGCTGCGTGCTGCGTGCTACCTGCGGCGCGGCGTGCGCGGCGGCGCGGTGCAGGCGCAGCGCGCGGCGCGAGGCGGCGGCGCGGCCGCAGCGCGCGCACGCGAGGCCGTGCTGGTGCAGCTGCTGCGTGCTGCGTGCTGCGTGCTGCGTGCTGCGTGCTACCTGCGGCGCGGCGTGCGCGGCGGCGCGGTGCAGGCGCAGCGCGCGGCGCGAGGCGGCGGCGCGGCCGCAGCGCGCGCACGCGAGGCCGTGCTGGTGCAGCTGCTGCGTGCTGCGTGCTGCGTGCTGCGTGCTGCGTGCTACCTGCGGCGCGGCGTGCGCGGCGGCGCGGTGCAGGCGCAGCGCGCGGCGCGAGGCGGCGGCGCGGCCGCAGCGCGCGCACGCGAGGCCGTGCTGGTGCAGCTGCTGCGTGCTGCGTGCTGCGTGCTGCGTGCTGCGTGCTACCTGCGGCGCGGCGTGCGCGGCGGCGCGGTGCAGGCGCAGCGCGCGGCGCGAGGCGGCGGCGCGGCCGCAGCGCGCGCACGCGAGGCCGTGCTGGTGCTGGCGCCGCACGTGCACGCCCAGCGACGACTCGTGAACACTACGGAAGGGACAGCGGCTGCACGCGTACTTGTACCCCGAGTGCCATTTCTGATGCTTTTTTGCGACTCCTCTGTTAATATAAATTGAATAGTGATAAAAATTGACAGTGCGAAAATTGGAATATCGACAACAGTATATACATGATAAATGATCAAGCAGAAAGAATTAAACTAAGAAATCTTTCACACACTACGAAGATAACAGCTCTTCATCACTACTCAGGACGATCGAGATGTTCCACAGGATCTTTCTAAAGAAACTCTGGGTATGCTTGAGAACGTACGCTGAAATAGCTTGCTTCGTTCATTTCGATGACGAGAGTGATGAACACCGCAAAAGAGATGGTGTGTTTTCAATTATTTAAATTATTATTCATCATAATTATTTTACCTATTCCCCAATTAATGAATATTAAACATACATCAAAAATATACTGTACAGAGAAAACCCACAATAAAACGTACTTACACGTTACTAAACACTTTAGAACACGATTTGCAATGGAATTTCTTGCCGTGGATACGATTGGCATGAGATCTGACCACAACGTCGTTCTTGAAACGTAATTTACATACTGGGCATTCGGCTTTGCCACGACTCTGAAAATATGAACGAGGTGAGATAAAAATTTTAATAAATAAATATCACGCAATTAAAAAAAAAATATTTAAAAATATTTATTGGGAATACAAATCAACCCGGATAACAGTAATGTGGATTCAAAAGTCAAAAGATAATTTTTCACTATTAGTTGATAATAAAAAATATACATATATATACCTACTGGGTCATGGCGTGTCACATGCGAACGGTATGTATTGACGTGGGCGAATATTTTCGAGCATACTTCACATTTGTATACTGCGTTGCTTTTCCACGGTCGATTCTCCATTGTTTTCTTCCATTCCTCTATTTGCTCTTGTGGCTAAAAAAAATGAAATACTAATAAAAAAATTTACTAAACGAATTTTTATTTGGTCAATAAAGTTACTTATTTAGATAAATGTAAATAACAAGTAATTTTTAACATTTAAAATATATAAAGTATTCTGTGTTATTGCAAGATTCATCTGTGTATCAAATATATTAAATATCTGAAGATCACATATTATTTAAAAACATTTGTCAACTTCATCATAATCAGCTCTTGATTATATAGATAGAGCCTTAAGCCTCTATAAACGGGTAATTTTTTTGTCAGCTACTTGTCAAATTAGTTGACTTGTTTTTTATCAGTATTCTATTCTATTTACGCATAAACTGTATCTTGACGTATTATTTAATAAACAAAATGTGTGTTTACGCATTAAAATGTTGCAGAATTTATAAGACAAAATAAATATAGAAGTTATAAAGGAATCATTCATAACTATTTATTACGCAAAATTGTATGAAAAAGTTGACCCGTTTTTCACGAAGCATTTGTATGGAGACACTATCTATCTATATAATCTAAGTATTAAGTACCATTATCTGTCCACTGCTGAACAGAGACCTATGTTCAACAGTGGCCTAGGTGCACAGACTGTATCTTTATATCATAATATCTCTACGCATAGTTACAATACTTAGATAGCATCCTCATGTGGGTATCAGACAATTTTGGAGTGGGCACGGCCTACTCGGCGATCCTCTTAAATACATCTTAATACCACTAATTCATAACAATACACCTATTATCCTTCACTCTAAAAATACCCTGTAAATAATTAGACAATGAATTTACTGATAGATATGTTCTGTTAGCGCACGCATAAAAAAAAGGCACTGGAGGTCGCTGTGTGATTATTATCAATTAAAATGAGTCTGTTTGAATGAGTAAAAAAAGGAAGAAAGAAAGAAAGAAAGAAAGAAAAGAAAGAAAAAAGAAAAGAAAGAAATAAATAAAAGGAAGAAATAAAGAAAAGAAGGAAAGAAGAAAAGAAGAGAGAGAAAAAGAAAGAAATAAATAAAAGAAAGGAATAAATAAAAGAAAGAAATAAAGAAAAAAAGCTTTATTGATGACCAATTGGATTTATTTTCTAATCTATATATGAATAAAGATTATTTTCTATTTTTGTCTATTCTCTCTTTACCTATATATATTTATTTGCCACTTATCTAAGTTAAAACTTACAGTTAGTTTGACGATATTGAAATATTTCTGCATGCTGACTTCATTGGGTGTAAAGCCACCTAAGGATTTTCTATTACACTTCTCTTCTTCTTTATTCTGCTGTCGTTTAAAAGATTTCTCTTGAATTATCTAAAATATGTACAATCTCAAATAGAATGTAGAATGTTTAAGTAGGTATAGTTACTATACATAATTATTGTTAAATAATGTATCACCCATATTTTTTCTATGGTACAATAAATACCTATTCCTTATTGCCAACTCCCTAAAATATCTAAATTAAAAGTATTAATTAAGAAACAAAAAACTAGACGCAGCTCAAATAAAAACAATAACATTGATTCTTTTGCTATTAGTTACTGTCTTATTAAATTCATCAAGTAATATAAAACTATTATAAAAATATAATATATCTGTCACGCCTGTCTCCCATTAGGGTAGGCAGAAACAATGGAACACCAAATGCTTCGATTCAAACAAACCTCTTTCGCTTCTGTGTGGACATTCATCAATCTTGTCATACACACTCGCCGGTTACGGGTACTTTTAATGTATGTCAACTTACATTTTTGTCAGTATACTCATTTGTGTCCAATACATTTGCAACTAATTCTTCACCACCACTTGATTTTATATTCATAACTTGTATATTTTCAATTGTTTCATTATCACTATCATAATTTTGAGTTTCATCGCCTCCATCAAAATCATCCTCTATCGAATATTCATCATTTGTTTTATTTATTTTATTTTCAATATTGTGATATTGCATACCTTTTTTTAAATCATTGTCTACATGACTTTTAGTTTTAGCTGCACAATCATTTAATTTGTGATCTTCCACTAAAAATTCAGTATTAGTTAATAATGATGTTTCATTAATATCATCATATTTATATTCGAATAAATAAGTTGGTACTACACCATTATATTTTAAATTTGATTTAAGATTTAAGTTTTCTCTATTTTTAGTTTTGATAAGAGTTTTCGTTATCTGAAAAGGAACAGAACAGTAAAGGGTTGACATTTTTCTGATGACAATAACCAATATTGATAGCTTTACAAAAAAATTAAGTAAATAGTTTTTGGAACATGTTTCTATTTTAATATTGAGCAAAGCACAATAATAAAAAAATATAGGAAGTATTTTTATGAAACTTACATGGCCATTTAGAGCAAAAATGTCCAGCAATGTTGCTTGAGCTGTCATACTTTTTTCTATAAGATTATAGCACTTTATCAGATGAGCGGCACACTCAAAACAAATAAACTGGGGTAGTCCTTCTATATTATAGTTTTCCTTAAACAATATAGCATCCATTATAACTTCAATTAAAAAAATATATATATTAAATTCTTATGAAAAAGAAAATAGAGGGTTAGCATAAAAGGATTGATATATCAATTCAAAAGACAGTGACATTATTTACAAAAACAACTTGCCCCATGAAACATATTTAGTTCAAATATGAAAATGTTGTTTAATATCTCAGCTGTATTCTATATAAAAACCCAATACTGTGCTACATAGCGATATTAAATGCTATCGTTAAACTAGAATGTTTAGTGGTATGAGAAACTAAAGAATAAATGTCTGTGTACACAATCTAGAACACACCAATATGATTCAATTTAAAAAAAAAAATTAATTGCTATGTTAGCCTGGATTAGATTGAATTTAAGATCCTATTTACATAAAGTAACATGTCTACTCTTGCACTAAGGAAATTATCTATAAATTTTGATCTTTTAATCCATTTATTACAGACTATTTATACTTACATTAAATCCAGCTATTGATTCCATGCAACTCTTCAGTATACCATTCTCCAAACTGTACATCTTCAGGTCAGTTGCCAGGCAGATTCTGCACACCTCTATGAATGAAGCTTCAAAGTTTGAGTTGGGCTGTAACAAATATATTTAGTCAGTAGTTAAAAATAACTATAGATATAACATTTTATTTTAAAAAAACATTAGATATCATAAAAAAAAATACTCTGACAATTCAAAAATGCTTTTAGTTAAGTTTACTTGAATAAAAAATATTCTAATTCTTACTAACACATAGTATGTTACTAAATATACATTATTATTATATAAAAGGAAAAGGAATTACACTAGACTATTACAAAACAATACATGAAAATAGTAAAATACTACTATACTACAATAAGTTCATAAATAATGGAAATATTAAAGATAATTCTATATATTTGCGAGTGGATAAAACACTCACAGGCAATGCATTTACAGGACATGCATCATCCTTGATCCTGATGCGACAGCTGTCATGGTTGATCTGGTCGTAGTTGAAATGTGCGCTACAAATGCGCGCGTGACTTGGAGGATCCCAGTTAGGCCGCCCGATTGCTTTCAACCATTTCATTCGGAGCTCTTGGTTGGATGGGAACCTATTAAAAGTGAATCAGTATTTAGAAATTAAATGTTGACAAAAAGTTTGAAATTTAAATTATATTTATTTTATATATTATCAAATATTTGCAACGACTTATCTATAAGTCTGTTATGTGGGCCAAAACACCAACAAATAGCTAAAGAGACACTCTTTATGGAAATAAATTAAGGTTTCTCCCCCATACGAAAAGGAGTAAATTGAAATTAAACGTATATGCTCTTAACCCGTTTCTATTTATTTAACTGTTAAAAATAATTTAATTTAAGGGAATTAATACTAACGCATGAAAAGAAGTGTTACTACTTGGATTTTTCTTTTTATTATTACTATTGTTACCGCAGCCCTTTACACAGCAATAACAAACCATTTTTAAATTTAAATTAACACGCAAAGAAAGATTTTTTTTTAATTCCACTTTAATTGAAAACAAAATAAACAACAAACAAAATATTCCAATACAAATTTCTAACTTGACAATACTTGACATTGGCAAAATACCCTAATATCGGGGTGAACGCCACAAAAAAAGAAAAAAAAAATACTTGACATTGACACTGACAGATACTTGACAGTTTGATGTCGAAAAAAAATCGCATGTACTATCGTTATCTATGGCGGCAGTAATTTATCAGAGGAACTTTATCATCAGCTAGTATCAAATATACTCAGACTTTATGTAGTGTTCATTCATCATCATCATATCATCCTGCTGAACATAAGCCTCCATATTGCGGGATTTTATCAGTAGTTGCCACGCTTGCCAGGCGGATTAGCAACCGCAGTTAGGCTTTAGAGATGGTTTAAGCCCATCTCTCGCCCGAGTAGTAGTGTTCATTACTAACATTAAATTGAATAGTACGCAATAAACTTATATTTCCTTATTGCTTATTTGAGCCAGTTTTCTGGCGGAGATTTCTCACCTATTGATTCGTCGTAATTTTGGCCGCTGCTGGTATTAGGAATAAAGTGTTCTCGTTGAAGAGGAATAGTAGTTCGTTTTATATTTACCTTAAATCATTAAATGAAACTACTATAATACTTAGATTACATATACGTTTATATTTATGATAACAACTTTGCATAGATTTTTGCGGTTTATATATAATTTATCCATTAAAAGGTACAACGGGCAGTAATTTTCCACTGCAATTCCCAAAACCAATTCTGACACCATGTTCGTTGATACAGTATCCACGGAGTATTACTGTGTCGCCATCTTGAAGGAATTTCCGTTCTTCACCATTGAGCAGGCGAATAGGCTTGGTGCCTTTCCATGAAATCTCCAGCATACTTCCGTAAGAGTCAACAGTCTGAACATAAAAAATAATCATTATTTGTATATGAAACGCATTTATAATATATGGATATGACATATGCAATAATCATAAGAGATAATCCTTGTGATTATTGCTATATGGTCCAATTTTGAAGTATCTAAGCTTAAATTCCTTTGCCAATTGTTTAGGGACTGAATAATAACAATATTAACACAAAATCAAAACTTATTGATAGTAGATTTTTAAGAATTGAATAACCAGTTTGCTATCAGACGTATTTTTTTTAATACCACTGAGGCGGCAAACAAGCATACGGCCCACCTGATGGTAAGTGGTTATCGTAGCCTATGAATACCTGTAATACCAGAGGTATTACGCGTGCGTTGTCGACCCTGAAGAAACCTCTTTACCCCCCCTTTTGAAAAACCCCATGCTGTAGT
Organism: Galleria mellonella; assembly: GCF_026898425.1. Lineage (NCBI taxonomy): Eukaryota > Metazoa > Arthropoda > Insecta > Lepidoptera > Pyralidae > Galleria > Galleria mellonella. The sequence goes on from NW_026442061.1 coordinate 1,666,099, forward strand.
CTCTTGGGAAAACCTCGGCAGGAAGCTCATTCCACAACCTGAGTGTTCGTGGGAGGAAACATCTTTGAAACCGCGCAGTACGCGACCATTGAGGCTGTAGGACATGAGGATGAACTCCCTGTCGATGGCGAGCTGTACGATGGTTGAAAGTGGCTGTAGGCGTATGCTTGTTTGCCACCTTTTTGGTATAAAAAAAAATCGCAAAAATAATTGTAGGTCACAATATGATATATTTTTCCCTACTAAATTTATTATGTTGATTGAATAAATCGATTTTAATTGACTCTATAAGTTAAATACTTATTATTATTAGTAAAAACTATACTTCTCTCCCTCTTCAGTCGTACACTCTTGATAGAGTGGTCGTGGTTTTCACAATGACAGCGATTGAGGTCCTCGCAGTATGTCTTTATCTACTTCTGTTCGCCAAAACTAATTATACTTACATCGCCACTTATAGTGCCTGATCCTAGCAAGTCGCCAGGTCTCAAGTTGCAGCCGGTAACGGTCTGCTGAGCTAGTTGTTGCTTCGCCGTCCAATATAGATACTTGTAGTTCGAACGACATATCGTCGTTACAACGGGAGACTTTTCAGCTGTCAGTGAAAAACGGAGAGTAGATAAATTATCCAGCTTTAGGTTCTATCATATATAAGATCCAAATTATGACTTGTAATTTATAAAAGACAAGACGTATAGATTGTCTATAATAACATGGCACGCCTCTTCAAAAACCAAAGTATTAAAAATATGCGAGTAAAAATATTTACAAGGTTTCGATCAAGGAATATAATACTCCTCTAGCCGAACCATTACTGAAGTCGTTTACTCACAAACACAAATAAAGCACCAATATATACGGTCACACACATTAAAATAAAAAAAAATGAAAGAGCGTGCTATGTTAACGTAAATAATCTATAGGTACCTAATACTCGAAATAAACCAATTTGGACCCCTCCTCATCAGTGGAGAATTTAAACAATTTTATTTATTTAATACGTTTATGTATTTTGTTTTATTTACTTATTTTAGTGAAATAAAAAATTGATAGGAGTTTTTACTTCCCTGTGGATGAGATTTAGTAAGATTTTACTAGACGATTCCTCCAGTTTTAAACTTACCTACATATTTAATGTATTATTTCGCAAAAAAATATTCCAATAGTGACGAAATAATTTCGACTAGTAATCTATTTTTATATTAGTAGAATATTCTATTTTTAAAATGAATAAAAGAACAAGGACTGTAATTCGAAACAAAAAAATGTTATAATTTTTGACTCACATTGTATATCGACCTCCAATCGGATATCGAAATTGAATTTGTCATCATGTCTTAAGTATTCGAACGGTGTGGGATCCTGCGGATAGTTGTCTACTGCGAACGGCTTAAGGGCTTCCACGGTAACAATCCATGGGGACACTGACGTGCCGAGGTTCTTGGCTGTGAAAGGTCCTAGAGGGACATACTCCCATTTCTGTATGTCTCTCGCTGTAAAAGTTAATAGAAAATTTAAATCACTCAGCGTTTTATAAAAAAAAAAAAAAAAAAAAAAAAAAACTCAGCGTTGACTCTGGGGTAAAGCAAGAATAGCGATCGCTCTAGACGCCAGACGGCAAAGGATGCTAAAAAGCCAAATGCCAGAAACAATTTCCAGCGTAAAATCAATTTTAATAATGTCTTTTGAGAGTTGTGGGTTGCTAGATCAGGTTTTTAAAAACTCGAAGGACAACGTTGCAGAAATCCACAGATTGCCTCAACACTTTTTAAAATTTTGAAATTATTATATATATATATTCTTTATTGCACAAAAACATACAGTAACAACAATAAGTTAATAACAATGTTAGCAAAGGCGAACTTATCTCTAAAAGAGATTTCTTCCAGTCAACCTAACGCAGTGGCATAGGAAGTAGTGAGTGGGCAGTAGTAGTGCAAGACAGAAATTTAAATAAATATTTACATAAATTATAAATAATTATATATATATATACACACATGCATTCACATATATACATACATACACATACACATATATATACATATACACATACACATACATATACACACATACATACACACGTTAAATACAACATATAAATATCAAATACAAGAGAACACAATGATGACAGTCTTCTAATCATTTTTATATTTAAATTAAATTGGAAAGATAAAATATTATCAGGGGCTAGAGCCGGCACTGATATTCAATGTAATAAAGGAGCAAGTTATGTAATAAACAGTCTCTTACAGACATCTCAGGTAATCTTATCAGAGGGAGACTTTGTACAAAAGTCGATTGCTTGGGTACCTCTGTCCCATTCGTGTTTCAACCGTGAAGCAGTTGTGTTTGCATGGCTGTGTTTTGGTTTGAAGGGTGGGATATGGCGTGAATTTACTGGGTACAGAGGAATAACACCTGAGTCCTCAGGAATGGCAACGCATGGGGGGTATCATGGGCGAAATAGTAAACTCTGTTATGTCCATGGTACTGCTCATGTCTATAGGCGACGGTTACCACTTTCCATCAGGTGGTCCGTCAGTTTGTTTGCCATTCTAAGTTGTATAAAAAAAAAGACTTTTTAAAATTTTGAAATTATTATCAGGGACTAGGGCCGGCACTGATATTCAATGTAATAAAGGAGCAAGTTATGTAATAAACAGTCTCTTACAGACATCTCAGGTAATGTGGCTGTTTTATACACAACTAGCCACAAATTATTGCTATTAATTCTATTAATTACTAACGTTTGCCCGCATTATCGTACGCTAACTTTGGAAATAGGTACTCACATCTAGATGGGGTATCAGAATAAAGCTTACACGAGGGGGTCTACCATGAAATGAAATTCCGAATTTTCGGATTCAATTTCGTATTTTCGTTCATACTGAAATCGGCCTAGTAAATGGAGCTTAACATTTTGTTTGCCATAAATCCTACCTAAAGTCCAAATGAACATTTTAATATTTATAAACAATACGTATTGAATAATTTTAATATCAAATTTGAGTTTCGTTCGGCCCTTAAGTTTCGGAAAACATTTAATGGTAGACCCTTATATATTAAATTGGATATTCAGAAACATAATTGTAAAACTCACATTCAAAGCGATACAGTAGTTTTTTCATGATATTAAAACAAACGTACAGACTTTATATTGCTCTTATTAAGACACCTTACATACATTTTTCCTCGTACATCCTAAAGACATCTTTGAGTTACAATTTTATTATATTAGTAAAAACAGAAAGATATATATTTATTAAATAAAAAAAATTTTATCAGTACACAAAAAGGCGGCTTGTTTGGAATTCCATGTAGAATAAAAAGAAAAAAGAAATGTGCCAATTTACGTACCACTCCAATCGTTCATGAGCACAAAACCAAAGATATGGTCCTCAGCCTGCTTTGCTGTGACTCTCTGTCCAAGTGCGGTAGGTGGTCCTCCGACGAAGCAGGCCACCTCCAACTCAAAGTCCATCAGGCGACACGGCCCGAAGTGGGGATCGGCACCTAAATAAAAATATCAAGTTGATTAAATTAATAAGCATATAAAATAATTGTCCATAAAATATTTGTAAAAATATACATCATATTTATTATACAGAAGGTGTAAGCGAAGCCATTATAATATTTTTTTTATAACATCCTTTTATAAAGTTATCTGAATGTTCTATGCAGAAAGAGATAGAGGAAATCACGGACAGACAGAGTGAGATGCCAACATACTCGATAGACACGTTTCATATTAACTTTCGCGTATCTCGCTCTGTCTCTGATTTTCAATAATTGCATCTCTGTCTGTTGACATCGTTTCGCTATATCGCCATTATATTATTAAATGTGATTCTTTTACGTTTTTGTGGTTTACGTGTGTGGTTTACGTTGGTGTGTGATATATATGGCGTGAATTTACTGGGTACAGAGGAATAACACCTGAGTCCTCAGGAATGGCAACGCATGGGGGGTATCATGGGCAAAACAGTATACTCTGTTATGTCCATGGTACTGCTCATGTCTATAGGCGACGCTTACCACTTTCCATCAGGTGGACCGTCAGCTTGTTTGCCATTCTAAGTTTTATAAAAAAAAAAAATATTGTTAACATTTATATATTTACTATGTTTCTTGTAATTAAATATTTATTTATTCAGTATTGTGTCATTGTACTGAAGCCAACAAAAGTACCGAGGGTACTAATCTAACATTACTATTACATTTACTGTATTTATTATTTTTGTAATTGATGAAGTAACATGTAAAATGAATGAATGAATGAGTATCAAATGAATGAATGAATTACATTATTCGTATAAATACCTTCAACAGGCAGTGTTTGACCATAAGGCCTATGTATCGGCGTGCCCGATATCACAATGGAACTGGACCGCCCGTGGTAGCCAACCGGTAGGTGTTTCCTAAATTGTAAAAACATAGTTTTTCAATTAATATCATATAATGAAATTTTATATTATAATAATTTCAAGTAAACAAATATATAACTAGAATATATCTTGTTTTTAATTTTTTATATTTACGTTACATCCTGTAATAACAGTATCAGGTATTTTTTTTTAATATTTATTATATATATATATATATATATATATATATATATATATATATATATATATATATATATATATATATATTATTCATTTAATTTTTTTTTAATTCTTTTACCTATACAAAGCTACATTATCAACGAATAACATAGATTATATATTATTTTTGAAAATTCTATCTACTCATGCGAAATAGGTTACTTAAGTGTTTAACAAGGAATAGAATTTAATATTTATTCATATTTTTTATTAATGTTATACCGACTGCGCGGCAACAGTAACAGCATTCTGTGGGCGTTATGTAATAAATACGATAGCCCGATCCTCTCATTGTGGGTTAAAATTATTATAGGGGCCATAAAATGATTTGTTGTGTATTTTTTTTTTACTAATATAGTTTAAGTCAATTGTTACTAAGAAAAATGGATTTTAGTTATCTGTAATAAAGGAATTATTATTATTATATAGATAAATAATAAGTAACACATTTATTAGGTACTACTAATAATTTAGTCTCACCAATTCGGCATGAGGGCGTTTTCCTTACTCCTGAACATGATGCCTACGTTGGTAGCATGGTGGATAGACGAATAGAAATCTGTGTAGTCGCCGATTTCAGCTGGAACGTGCATTGTTGCTTCGCTCTGTTTGACGAATGCACTGGAAAAATTTAAACAAATTAAAAAAGAAAATAAGTAAAATATTTAAACTACTATTATATAATGGAAAGGAAATATATAATATTTAAAAAAATCTTGACCGACTTTAAAAATTCTTCCATCTATAGAATAGATATATTATGAATAAGTAACATGGGCTGTATTATATTTAAAAAAAAAAACCGTTAAAAATGGCGGTTGCTCGTAACATGTTGAAGTGGCGAATATTTTATTACGATACCAGTTATAATTAAATAATCTGGACTTATTGCTGAGGTCAAAAGGAATGCTTTTTTCGTGTAAGTTGTACTAAGTTCTATGTAACTCCTATATGGCTGCGCAAATAAAAATTCGATATTGATGAATCATTTGTAATCAATATAGATAGAAATAATCTAATAAATGTATTGGTCCTATACTAATTTTAATAACATTGAAGTCAATTTGTTTCGATTTAACTATATTTAAAAAAAATATGTCTTTATAATTTCTTTAAAACGAGAAGTGGGAACATATGTACGTGTTCAGTAGATTTAAGATTTTTCGTTGTATAAAGACGGTGAATTAAATCGACTGCCAAAATACGCATCGTAATCGATACAATATAAATTATAGCTATAATCATCATTATAAACATAATAAGGACATCATTATAAATTCATCATTATAAACATTTCGTGTAGTAAAATTAACTGTAAGCCAGATTACCTTTGTTTGAGTTCACTGTCATTTTGTAACGTAGAATTGGATACATCTAGAAGGTTTTGAAGTGTACTTCTCGCTTCAATCCAATGTGATTTTGTCAATCCCATAAAAGCATTTAATTTCTCCTCCTAAAAATATTGATATGATTAATCTGTTTTTATGTAACTGGTTAAACAATCTGACGGTGGGAGGAAAGGGATTGTTAGCAATGGAGTTGGACAGCCCCATTGCAGAAAATGAAAGAGCAGGTCAGCTAGCCCATCGTGATAAATACACCTGGCATTTAGCATGATGGTTTCCAGGGGAGATCACGTGAAGATCGACCTGACTGGCGCCTGTATATGGCGGGGGGAAAGGGATTGTTAGTAATGGAGACTGAGAATCCTATTACTAGCAATATACCCAACCAGGTCGACCTCATCGCGGTTCTCCCTGGAAACTATCATGGTTAATTCCTGATGAATTCATCATGATGGGCTAACTGGCCTGTTTTCATTCTCATCCATCACCCTTCACTGGTGCTCCGCCAGCGTATCCCGTTAGCGCAGGCGGGGTTACCATACCATTTTCACCCATCAAAAAAAGACTGGGTATATGGCTAGCAATGGGGCTGGTAGTCCGCATTACAACCCCTCCCCCCCCTCATTGCTACCTGTTAGAGTTTCACCCATTAAATGGCAACACCGTTCTTCTATTCCAGTTCAGTATATTTCCATGCCGTGATAATTAAATATAGAATTAATAAATATTGTGGAATGTTATAATAATTCTAATTTTACTCGTAAACAACTGAACAATTTGCATACACGGCCGTGTCGTCGTGTCGTTTATTAACTTTGTTATTACGAGTGGCTTGCTTGTTATCAAGTAAAATAAAATCATTGCATTTTGAATCTATTTGCAACGGAATAAAGTCTATTAATTGTTGTTAAGTACTCTTGTTTATTAAAGATATAAACAGATAAGTAAAGGATTGTTAGTAATGGAGACTTGAGACCCAACGGGGTCTAGCAAATACTCTATTAAGTTATATTTCATATTTTACCCCAGTAGGCATCGTGGTTATTATTTGGTGAATTTGTCATGATGTTTACCTTGAGTTCTTACTTGTCATTCTTCACTGATATTCTGTATCATAAATTAATAGTGCAGAAAGGGTTACCATTCCATTTCCACTAATTAAAAATAAAAAAATATGTAGGCGAGTAGGTGCATTACCTTAAAAACATTCTGTTTATCTTTCAATAAAGGTCCATCGAACAGATGAGAGATCACATTTAAATCCAATATCCAGTCCCCGATTGCAACACCGATATGTTTGATATCCTAAAATAAACAATTTAAACAAACAGTTAATATAATAAAATAAGATAATAAATTAGTTATGATTATTATTAACTTAATTCCAATACATTTAATTCAAATAATAAAGATCTTAGATTATATAGATAGTGTATTAATTTTCAAAAACGGGTAAACATTTTGTCAGCTAATTGTCAAATTAGCTGACTCGTTTTTTTATCAGTGTTCTATGTACTTATGCATACAATGAGTCTTAACGTATTATTTAATAAATGAGTATTTATGCATTAAAAAATGCAGAAATTATAAGATAAAATAAATATAGAAGTTATAAATTAATCACTCATAATTATTTATAACGCAAAATTGTATGACCCGCTTTAATCGAAATAATTGTATGGAAAGTAAAACTTACATTTTTTGGTGAAGTGAAGACACCATACGGAAGATTTTCAATTGGAAAGTCCGAATTAGGTCCGTATTCTATAAAAGATTTCATGTTTAATTCTGTTCACCAGCTCACACAAGAATGTGGTATCGGTCGGAATTACATTTATAAACTAGTAAACTTGGTTATACTTAGGTTATGTTTCTTGTTATGGAAATGAGACGCGTCGAGTTCGAGTCTGTCGGTTCATTCGCCGGGCGGCTTGTTGCTTGGATACATAATGTCAAGGTTATTTGAAGTAGGTAGGTAGGTATTCACTTTCGTTATCTTTTGAGAAAGTTATTAGTTATATTGGTTAGATTCTAAAGGTATGCTCTCGGTCATTATAACTAAAATTTGAATTTGATATTGCAATGATATAAATATTTATTAATAATATATATCTAACAAACAAAGAAAAAATATAACCATTTTGCTCTCTTTGAAGTCGGCTGCATAGGAGGAGGTTCTCAATTTGGTGTATTTTTTTTTTTATATTTGTTATCTCATAACTCCGTTATTTATCTTTTTTTTTTTTTTATCTGAAAGGATATGACTTCAGATTGGTCCATAGAAGTTTTAACAAAATCGTTAAGTAGTTTATATGTTTTTGTTTTATCAAGATTGATTTTGCAAAGGTTATAGTCGGTTTTTTTTTTTGTGAAACGCAATCTTATGTAAAAGTCTATTGTTTGCTCTAATTTGAGGGGCAAGATAGTTTTTATTTGAATAAAAAAAGTCACCTATTTAGGTGACGATAATGGGAAAATACGTTTGCCGGCACCTAGTAGGCAGGTAGGTATATAAATTTATTCAAAACTAGAACTGTATTTACATTTAATTATCGGCAACTTGCAACATTAATTTTAGAATAACTAAATTGACTTAGGTGTATTTTATTCGTGAATACTTGAATAGTTTCTCGATTAAAATACATAAATCAATCCGGTTGTTTTTACATATTTTTTTATGCAATTTAGAATGACAATGTGATGAACCTGATCAATTGTGGTAACCACACGCCTACACGTCGCCTACAGACATGACCAATCGTCCATAGAGAACAGTGGGTATATAATGTCGCCCATGATACCCGACAAACATGGTCATTCCTGAGAACTAAGGTGTTTTGCCTCTGTACCCTCTAATTTAATTGCATTATTTGTGTAATGTGTATTTAGAAAACTTAATAATATAATTAATTCTAGATATAAATTTGAGGAATGCCACATTACAGAATAAATTTAGACTATTCTCTTAAGTGTGCTAAAATAATAATTACTTCAACTTTATCCAATAACTATATTATTACGTACTTTAGTGTTAGTATTTACTGACTGTATCCCGTGGGTTTACTCGCGTGAATCAATAAGTATATCTTAATCTTTATGTAGGATACTTTATGTCCTTACGTAGCCTATGTGCTAAGTTAGAATATAATCCACCTATGTACCAAATTTCATTCAAATCTATTCAGTAGTTTTTGTATGAAAGAAGAACAAATATGCAATCGATCCTTTCAAATTTTCGCATTTATAATATCGTCATAGACGTAGAATACTGACGGATCTATATATTTAACCTTTGTCAGATCCGTCAGTATTCTACGTCTATGACGATATTAAAAACCGCAAATGAACATAAATTTTAAAGATAAATACCACTATAAATATCAGCCTTTAACTATCCACTGTTGAACATAGACCTCCCTCTACTGGAGGGTTTTGCCAGTAGTTGCCACGCTTGGTAGGCAGATTGGCAACCGCAGTTAGGCTTTGGCGATGTTTAAAAAAGGACGCCGCGCCGTTGCTCATCCCTCATCATTTAGTAAAAAAATTATAAAAATATATAATATCCTTTTAATTTTCTTTTTTAATTTATCTAATCTAAATCTTAACAAATATTATAAATAAGACAGTGAATTTGTTTGTTACCTATAGCGCCATCAGGGCTTAACCAATCTTTCTGAGATTTGGTACCCATACACATATTTTATGAGATGGAGAAGGACAGCCTATATTTTATTTCAGTCAGTGAACATATCCTGCGGGTCTACCATGAAATGAAATTCCGAAATTTTGGACTCAATTTCGTGTTTTTGTTTATCGTTTTACCAAAATCGGATCAATAAATGGAGTTTAACATTTCGTTCGTCATACATCCTATCATAGAAGTCAAAAGGAACAATATTTTAACATTTTTAATATTTCCAAACTGCATGTATTATGTAATTTTAAGATCAAATTTCTGTTTCGTTTGGCTCCGAAATTTCGGAAAACATTTCATGGTAGGCCCTCTGGTCAAGTGAACGAAGTCACAGGTCAGGACTAGTAGTGATATAGTACAATAATAACACTATAACTCAATAACAACATTTTATTACAATTAGACAAATCTATTAGTGTTTAAAGTATTTATATAAATATTTACATATCGAATTTAACCCTACTGAGTACGGGGGCGGGGTTGCACGGCGCTACGCGAACAGCCCTCCTGTTCAGGACAAGCGTCCTGAGAGACTCCGCGACTGCCTGGAAACAGGTTGTTACTGTATTTTATGTAGTTACATTGAAATATACACATTTTAATATTTGTCATTGCATAATTACATTTCTGTTTATTCAAAGGTTGCTTTGGCGTGAATGTTATATATAATAAAGTCCGCCTTTTGTACCAAACATTTTTATGTAATATGGTCAATAAATAAAGGGGAAATTGTACGTTCGATGATGGACATTTGATGTTATAAAAAAATTTACAAATTTTGAAAAACTACTTGTAGTAAATATAAAAATTTTAATTCTAATATTTATTGGCACTTTTTGATATCACTGAGGCTTTTTTTTTCAATAGATAATAATGATAACCCCGCCTGCGCTATCGGTATACGCTGGTGGGGCACCAGTGAGGGATGATAGGTGAGAATGAAAGGGCAGGTCAGTTAGCCCATCGTGAGGAATACAACTGGAATTCAGCACGTTAGTTTCCAGGGGGACCACGTGGAGGTCGACCTGACAGGGTATATTGCTAGCAATGGGACTGGTAGGCCGCATTACTAACAATTCCTCCCCCCCCCCCCCCCGACATTACTGAGGTGGCAAATAAGCATACGGCCCACAGAATATTGTTAAGGTAACACATAGGATCTATGAAATGATGGTATAAGTCAGGGGGAAGCACAAAAGATCCCGATGGGTCGACGTGCAACGGCTTAGCTGACCCCATATGCGAATATAAGATACGGCCCGTTAGATGGTTTTTTTTTTTTTTTTTTTTTTTACAACACAGGGGGCAAACGAGCATGCGGCTCACCTGATGGTAAGTGACTACCGCCGCCCATGATCACCCACAACACCAGCGGCATTGCAGGTGTGCTGCCGGCCTTTTAAAAAGGAATATACTCTTTTCTTGAAGGTTATGTTGTCGTATCGGTTCGGAAATACTGCTGCTGGAAGTTGATTCCAAAGAATGGTTGTGCGTGGAAGAAAATGCCTTGAAAAACGCACGGTGGAAGACCGCCACTCGTCCAGATGATTGGGATGAAACTTTAGTTTGTGGCGGGTTGTACGGTGGTGAAAATCAGCAGCAGGTATCAATCCGAACAATTCCTCAGAACACTCCCCATGATAAATTCGGTAGAAGATGCACAGAGACGCAACATCTCTGCGCAGTTTCAATGGGTCAAGTCGGACAGTAAGGCGTTGACTATCGATAATTCGAGCCGCCCGACTTTGAATGCGGTCTAACGGAAGGAGTTGGTACTGTGGCGCTCCTGCCCACAGGTGAGAACAGTATTCCATATGCGGCCTGACTTGGGCTTTATATAATTTCAGGCGGTGTTCTGGCATGAAATATCGTCTCACCCTATTGAGCACTCCTAACTTTTTGGAAGCTATCTTAGCCTTCTCCTCCAGATGACCGCAAAACTGGACGTCGCAAGATATATCAACGCCCAGAATTCCTAGACTTGACTTTTTATCAAGGGAAGTGCCCTGAAAGTGAGGAGATACGACAAACGGCGTCTTTTTTGCGGTAAACGCGCAGACTTGTGTCTTTTTGGGGTTAAATTGGACAAGATTTTGTTCACCCCAGATCGAAACTTGATGGAGTGAAGTTTCGATTTCAGACACAAGTCTATTCCGGCACTCATCGGTATGTGCCCGCGAGATCTTTGCATGACCGGTATATAATGTATCTCCTGTACTGTCGTCCGCATAGCAATGAATATTACTTATCTGTAACATATCATTGATATGCAGAAGAAACAGAGTCGGAGATAGTACACAGCCTTGCGGGACACCAGCATTCAAAGGTTTTAAATCAGAGCATGCACCGTCGACTACGACCTTAATGCTACGTTCCTTGAGAAAACTGGCGACCCAAATGCACAGTCTCGCAGGCAACCCAAATGAAGGTAACTTTGAAAGCAGCGCTCTATGCCACACCCGATCAAAGGCCTTCGCAATATCCAGACTAACTGCTAAGGCCTCTCCCTTACTCTCGATTGCCACTGCCCATCGGTGTGTTAAGTAAGCTAAAAGATCACCGGCCGAACGTCCCTGTCGAAAGCCATACTGGCGATCACAGATCAGCCGGTGCTCTTCTAGGTACCGGAGCAGTTGACGGTTAATGATGGATTCCATAACCTTCGAGAATAAGGAAGTGATAGCTATGGGCCTATAGTTAGCTGGATCTGAGCGATCTCCTTTTAGGGATCGGATGCACCAGAGCAGTCTTCCAAAACTTTGGGACAATGCCCGATGAGTAGCTAAGCCGAAAAAGACGCGTAAGAACCGGAGCCAATTCTGGTGCGCACGTCCTAAGCACAATTGGAGGAATACCATCAGGCCCACTCGACTTATGGATTTCGAGGGAGAAAAGTGCTCTACGCACTGAGCTATGCGTGAATTTAATGTCAGGCATAGAGCTCCTACAACACGTGATGGTCGGTGGTGGTTTCTCCCCGTCATCCAATGTCGAGTTTGACGCAAAGATGGATCCAAGAAGATCGGCCTTTTCTTTAGCGTTCTGGGCCAACGAGTCATCCTCCCTGCGCAAAGGTGGAAAGGATGACTTACAGAAATTCCCTTGTGCAGCTTTGGCAAGAGACCAGAAAGCTCGAGTCCCAGAGGGCAAACTAGCCAGTCTCTTGCCAATTCTACTAATATGCTCTGACTTCGCTGTGGCTATAACTCTTTTGAAAGACCTAGAGGCAGAGTTATACTTCTTTTTAAGAGCACTGGTGTTAGGATCTCGCGACGCCACACCTTTAGCCCAGGTTAGGAAGCACTCCTGTTTCAGACGAGATGCTGTTCTACAGGAGGCTCCATACCAGGGCTGGGATTTCCCGCCGACGGGCACCACAGAGTTAGGAATAAATAATTCCATTCCCTGAAGCACCACATCAGCAATGGAATCGGCAATGGCGTCGGGATCATCCAGTGTGAAGCAAACCTGCCTCCATGGGTAAGATGCGAAAAAAATCCGCATCTCATCCCAATCTGCCGACCTGTAGTGCCAAATGCGACGTCTACCCGTAGAACGAGGTGGAGTCGGACTCGTAAGAGGCACTTCGCTCCGCACCAAACAGTGATCCAACGATCCAAGCGGGGCTTCGACGGAGATCACATAGTTGTCTGGGTGGGTGGTCAGCAGAAGGTCCAGCAGTGAAGGTGAATGGTCCAACACATCAGGGATTCGCGTAGGCGAGGAAACAAGCTGTGTCAGACCATAAGCTAAAGCAAAGTCATGAACAGATCTTCCCGCATAGTCGGTTGTACGCGAACCAAGCCATTCGGCATGGTGGGCATTAAAGTCGCCAACAATCACGACTTCAGCGGAAGGAATCTGCTCAAGCAGGGAATCTGTAGCCATTTGGACGTGCTCAATTAGTTGGTCGGTTTCAGTGTTACCGCTGTGGGACCTGTATAGGCACGCATAGATGCGGGGATGGTCATTGCAATCTACGCGCAGCCATAGAATGGACAGGTCCGTACCTTCAAGAGTCCCAAGGCGTCGACAGCAGATATCCTCTCTGACATACGCACATACACCGGCACGCGAAACAAAACAATGTTCAAGCTTATACCCCGGGTAGGTCAGGTATGATGTTTCGTTAGGAGGGGATATCTGTGTCTCCGTGAGGAAGAGCAATGCCGGCCGCGCCGTTTCTAGGTGGTGGTGGACAGCGTTCAGGTTTGAATGAATTCCCTAATATTACAGAGGCTCACATTGAGCAAAGGGGATGCCGCAGAAGTCTTGCTCTGTTTGCCCTTGGTCCCATAGAGCGGAATTTTGCTCCCCCCAGAATACGCAGGGCAGCCCGAGCGTGGTTGCTCGAGGGAGGATTCTCCAGCAACATGGCTGCTGGTACCTCCCTGGGGTACGTTATTTTTTTTAAATTCCACTGCCATGGTATTGAAAGATGGGGGGACGGAGTTGGGGGAGGATTTTAGGATAAGGAAGGGGATGGGTATAGGATGGGCCTCCGGACTCCCTCACTCACCATACGGAATGTGGTCGCACTAAAAGTGCGGCCACTTAGCGTCGGTATTCTGTGAGGGTGTGGTACTTCCCCGGTCGAGCCGGCCCATTCATGCTGCAATACCATATGGTATTACAGCGTGGCTCTACCACCTGCAAATGGTGGTAAGCGGTTACCGTAGCCTAATATAGAATGCCTGAAATACGTGGGAGTAGAAGTGGGCATTGTAAATTCCAGTTAAAAAAAAAATTGGAGGAGGTGGGGCACTGCTATTATGTTTAATTGAGCTATCGCTCGAGCCTGTCTGTCATGTCATGTCACGATATGGCAAAATGCAGATTTAAACTCAGCCTATTTTTTAATCACGTAATTAGAACATGGCTTTAAAATTATAAATATGTATTTTTCCTTCTATTTATACAATAAAGTATTCGAGCAGCTTAGATACATATAAGCGGTTATTACATTCTAGGGCTGCCTGCAGCTCTAGAAGCAAAAACAGCAACTTTTCAATCCTGATTCACGTGCGTCTTTTTCAACTACGAACTAAAGAAACTTTTTCTAGGCAAAACTAGACAAGAAAAAACAGGGATGAAAGTAAAAAGACGGAGCTACTCTGAAGCCTCATTATGCGTTTGTCTAAATATCAGATCAGTCAACCGCGAAACTTGTATGAAAGGGTACAAAAATATTTTCATATTTCGATGTTCATATGATGTTTTAATGGTTGAAGGGTGGGATATGGCGTGAATTTACTGGGTACAGAGGAATAACACCTGAGTCCTCAGGAATGGCAACGCATGGGGAGTATCATGGGCGAAACAGTATACTCTGTTATGTCCATGGTACTGCTCATGTCTATAGGCGACGGTTACCACTATCCATCAGGTGGGCCGTCAGCTTGTTTGCCATTCTAAGTTGTATAAAAAAAATGTTCCTTGGGATAAGTTGTTGTTTTATGAATACTAGTATGATTTCATACTATATCCAATTAATACTGTATAGATCTGAGAGTAAAACGGCCATCTTATACGAGTCATTATAGAATTAACTTTACGTAACCCGCCGAGTTCAACAGACCTCTCACGCTCAGGGCGTTATTATGATTGTGCTAGCACGTTCACATCGGCGGGTTATACAAAACGAATTCTCTTCTAATCGTATACAGCTGGGGGGGAAAGGGATTGTTAGTAATGGAGACTGAGAATCCCATTGCTAGCAATATACCCAACCAGGTCGACCTACTCGCGGTTCCCCCTGGAAACTATCATGGTTAATTCCTGATAAATTCATCATGATGGGGTAACTGGCCTGTTTTCATTCTCATCTATCACCCTTCACTGGTGCTCCGCCAGCGTATCCCGTTAGCGCAGGCGGGGTTACCATTCCATTTTCACCCATAACAAAAAATCGTATACAGCGGGCTTTTTGCCCCCAGAAAGTGTATGACTAATGTTTTGTTTTCAAATAAAAGTAATTTTACAACATAAGAGACAATTATATTTCATAGTTTTACATGTAGTTGTTTTGCGAGAAACACAAAATACTGTTTACACATATACGTCGAATACAACATTAAGCAGGCGATTAACACACGGAGCGGTACGATATGCGTATGAGGATTGGGGGGGCGCCGTTTCGAAGCCGTTATTAAAGGTCTACAAGAAAATCCTGAAATACGCCAAATCCTCGATACATAAAAATATAATGATGTACAATTAAACTAAGTACCGATTCTTTTTTTTTTTTGTTCTTCAAAAACTTCTTTTTATAACGTCTATAACTAAAAAGTTTCATATTTTCGGTAAATATACCTCATAAAAGACTGTTACCAAGCGACTACCGAGCAATTAATTCTTCAATGACCGATGCTTCGGTGCATGATAAATGTTATTGTTGTATGTAACTGAAGATCATTGTACCTACTTGTATTTAGTTTTATTGTACTTACCACGTAGTCATTATGTTATATATCTTAAGCGTAAAAATATGTAATTGACTGTACTGTATTACTATATTTAATACTGTTATACTCTTCACCGTTGTACATTCTTTAAATACATAAATGCATATTTATTTTATATGTAATATATCATAATAATGGACTCTAATTCTACGCATGCATTACCTATCTCAAATACAGGAATTGATTTTTATAAACTTACAACTTCACTCTATGTTGAGAAACTAACTTTTGTTCGAGGATGGTAAATCTTTTTTTTTATTATTATTATTATTACTTTGTATATACACGAGAGTAGTAGAAATTTTGGCTCATTAGCGCTCAGATGTGGATCGTGGGCGTATGTAAACCGCCATGTTATTGCGGATACACCGCTCCGTGTGTTAATCGCCATAGTCCAAACTACACAACAGATACAATACCAACTACGAATTGTACAAAATCTATGTTAGTACATCCCATATACACGATACTCTATGGACAAATTGAATATAGGCACTTAAATATTATTTTATGTATACAAGATTATGTCGTAATCAATTGCATTTTTAAGAGTATTGCACCAGCGAAACTGAACACTTTTCCCAATGTAATATGGATTGAAAAATTTTAAGTATTTCACACTAACTTTTTATTTTTTTCAATTAGTTAGGGAAACGATATTTGGTAAGTAGGATACATTCTTAAAAAGATGTTATTGATTTCGACTTCACCCTGTATAAGGTGTAAAAGAGGATATAACAATCGGAAATATATCCCTTGAGAACATCCATCCATTTTTTTGCTTTTACAAATATTCAAATGGATGTCTGAGAGATGTATGGTATATAAGATTACTATTAAATAACTGAAAATATTTTTATGCTATTAAACTATTTAGTAAATAAATACTATTCCATTTTAGCGATAAGCCTCGAACTTTACCCAATATTTTGAAATAGTGTACAATGGCTGGACCCAAAATATAACATTTTTTCAGATTGTTATATCTTTTCCAATACATCTTATTACTTCCCATTATTATAATCTATTCTCAATTATTGTTAGTGAATAAATTTCTTATTATTAACATTAACAGATAATGGATGGCCGGATGCACGCGCACAGACTTCAGACTCCACACAACAGATAACACTACGTAAAATACTCATATCTAAATAGAAAGAAAAAAAAAAAACTATTTTATTTCGAAAAAAGAATACAGAATTACAAAGTACAGTTTACAAGTTAAAAAGTAAATCATCATCTTCCTAACCCTATCCAAATTATTATTTGGGGTCGGCGTAATATGCCTGCCTGACGTCAACCCTCTTTGGGAAAAGTTAAAAAGTAAATAAATATAATTAATCTATGGCATTTTGACTTCAGATACATACATGATGCATTATTCTCAATGGCCAAGATGTGTCACAAAGACTAAACCTATATCAAAGCCTACTAAACGATAAGCGCTTGTGTAGACAAAGGATTTTTTGTTCGTAGTGGTTTCAATTCCTCATTTTAACCACGGACTTGTATGGACTCACGTGCGTTATCTAATGCAATTCTGTCTTCTTGAATCATTGAATAAACCATCGACTATTAAATGCGTGTTATTATATTGTTTTTTACAATAACCTGTATCTGCAATTTCTAATGACAAAGTATGTTTAAATTACGTACTATATACTATGGCTATTTAATATTTTTTCTTTTACTACATCAAATAATTTATAAGCTGCATCGTATAGTCAGCACAGCCAACTCTAAGAGGAAAGAAGTCAGTAAATAAATAGTAATAATACTTAACAACGTTATATTACACCAGTCTATACAACAAATTGATCCATCCAATGACATGTAATATTTACTCTACGCTCAGATCAACAAAAAAAAGTAGATTTAATAAGTAATTAATTTTATTCAAATTCTTTTGGGGTTATGTGAGTTAGTGTTGCCACATTTTAATATCTAGATAAGTGAGGTAAATAAACGGTCATACAATCTGAACCGAACCTGTGGTCAATTGATTGAACATGTCAACATAACATTTAGCACTGTCTAGAGAAGTACAACAGAGTAATATATTTTTTTTTTATTTTGACAAACTTGATTACATAACGAATTATGAAAATGAAAAAATTATATTAAATATAATTATGAATATATTAATAATGTTTCTGTATTTAATTATTTAATTTTAACTTCTTTTTCACAGTATATTAGCATTAAAAAAATATTTTGACAAGCAAAGAACACAGTTTTGGTGTGAATGTGTATATAAACAAATGTGGTTTGTTTGCCTCCTTCACTGTTTTATTTTTCTTTTGATTTCAGCTTTTTAGGGTTGCCATTAGCCATTTTCAAGTTTAATTAAAAAGCAGGGAAATCAATGCGGAACAGGAACAGGTATGTTGAAGAGAAGACTATTATCGTGTGTAGAGATCTGTATACCCTTTTTTGTTGGTCTGAGATTCTACTATATCTGATAATGTACAAATGATTTCTTATCTACACAAAGTGGCGTCAATCTGCTGCAGTGATGGAAGCGTCAATTTTAGTTTCCGCCTGTATGCCGGGTCGGACGCCAGTGGATTCCTCTCCAAGTATATGGTGGCCAGCTTTTTGTTCTGCACCAGATATTCCACTGAGGACCACTCTGATACTTGGTTGTCATTTAGCTATAAAGAAACAGGTGTTTAAATACATAGTTAATTTTAAACTTTCACATTGATTACACATATTGAAACACACTATCGGGACATAGCATGAATAACAATTAAATACAATATTTGAACTAATACTATAAATGCAAAACCACTTATTTTTCAAACTTACTTTGAAATCAAAAGATTTCAAAACTAAACTACTGAATCGATTTTGATAAAATTTCTATGAGATTAATATGTAAATCTTTCAGATACAAAGAAATTAAATTTTCAAATTGATTTATAACTGATGGAGATATGAAGTAATAAACATAAAAAAAATACAACCGAATTGTGAACCTTCTACTTTTTTCAAGCTTGGAATATATATATAGTATTAAGGATGAAACAGAAAAGCTATTTTCTAGCTTGTTTATGCGGTGTTAGAACATAAATTTCTTATTTTTTTAAATTTTCAAATGAAATATTATATTGTTTTACTATTTGATAAAGCAATCCATTATTACTTTTTTACACTGCTTTGCTTTTATATAATTAAGTTAATTTAATTAATTATTAATTTTGTTTGTGTACATAATTTTTATAATCTGTATCATTCTTTGAAGGGAACAATAAAGTGTTCATTAATTCATTTATTTACTGTATATGCCAAAGGAAAAAATAATACTCTAGAATTTCACTAAACAAGAATTATTAAAATAGATATAAGAGTGTGTGTGTGTTTGTGGAAAGCTTTACACAGTTTTGCATATGTCCCAGAACTTGCAACTTTAAATTAAAAGCATAAAGTTTAAAAACAAATAGGTATTATACTTTCTCTGCAAAAAAACATATAAGTAAATATATAATGATTACATACCCATAACTCCTCTAAATCACTCATGTGTCTAACATTTTCAATCACCGTGATCCTGTTCATGGCCAAGTCCAAAGTCTGAAGTTTGACCTGGTTGTCCATGTTCTCAATAGCAGTTAGTCCATTCTCTGATATGTAAAGCTGTTCCAAGTTGACAAGTTGTTCAAGGTTTTCAATCTTGGTTAATCTATTACACTGTAGTACAAGGATTTCTAGATTTGACAGATCCTCCAAATTTTGTATCTTTGTGATTTTATTTTTCCCTAGATACAGCTGCTTAAGTGTCTTCAAGCCTTCCAAATTCTTTATTTCCTGTGGAAAGATGACATATATGTGGTGTTTTTTTATATTCAAATAGCAAAAAAGTTGACAGCTAACCTGATTGAAAATCGTAATAATTAACTGCACTAAATTTTATTTTTTCTTATACTTTTTTGTGAGCATAGATATTATAGAATAACATTTATATTAGTATGAGCAATACAATAACAGTTTGCATAAGTATTAACTGCTAATGTAACACTTAAACATAACAAGTTTAATACCTCATCTTTAGATTTATGTTTTTTAATTGTTATTTATTACATAAGATTATATATTTTTGTTGTTATTTATTGTCAATTGTAATCTATAAATATAATTCAATAGCAACATAGGACATGTTGCTATTGAATCATCTCATCAATAATATGAATTGAGGACTAGTACTTGCTTCCGCAGTACATACACTAAAATTGGAACAGGACTTAACATAAATTGGATTCTTTTTTTTTTCCACACAAATCATCTCATTTGGGTTATTGTACATATAACATATACATACATACATATGTACATACAATATAATATATTGTGCAAAGAAATAAAAACAAGGCCTATATATACATGTATTATACAAATTAAAACATTACTTACTCTTATACGATTGTCTCCTAACTCGAGTACTTCTAGTTTGGGCAAATGATTAACATTCTTGATTTCTGTAATTTTATTAGAACTTAGGAACAGTCTTCTTAGATTCTGTAGCTTTTCCAGACCTGTTATCTCTTTGATCCTGTTAAAGGATAAATCTAAAATTCTGAAAAATAATATAAAATTAATTGAGTACTTAGATTTGTTTTTCCAAATTTAGTTTAGTTTAGTAGCACCTTTTGGGAAGCAGGAGACATGGGTGATACCTGAAGGTATTCTTTCTTTATATAATAACATTATTACAATGATTATTTCAGCCAAGTATTGTCTACTGCTTAACATATGTCTTTATTATGAAGTATAGGGCAACATGATTAGAGTCCACTGTTGGACATAAGCTCATAAGGAGAATTTTGCCAGTAGTTGCCATGCTTGGTAGGCAGGTTGACAATCGTAGTAAGGGTTTTAGAAATGTTTTAAGAGGGATTCTGCTGCCCATCTCTTACCCTCTCTTAGTTACCACTTATGACACCTGTGGGAAAGGATGTGGTTCATTCTGCCGGGGCACACACAGTGATAAAAAAAAATATTACAAAAATTAGAAACTTACTCAAGATTAACAAGATTATTTAAATTCTCTATAACAACAATCTGGTTATCATACAGCTCCAGTTCAACCAATGTGCTCAGTGTATCCAAACCCTCTATTTTCTTTATTAAGTTCCATCTCAGGTACAATCTAAAAATTTAAAACATAAAAAAGTCGCATTTTCTCAATAGATATGCATTTAATAATTATATTTCAATTAAGTATTAAAAACAAATATATTTTTTATGCAAGTTATATGGTAAACATATTGATACCTCATTTAATGAGTTAATAATAGCTTCATAAACTATCATAGTATATACCGTTGTACAACTCATGAATTGCCATCACTGATGACAAGGCATGGTAAGATTACAACTTCATATGCTGTAATTTCATTGTAATCTATATCTCACTTTTCAGACAAATACAATGCGAACTAGGTGGTAGAAACAAGAAACAAGTACCCATGTAAACAATTTCTATACAATATGTCACAAAATAAAATAATTATATAATTTATAATGTGTTATGTTGTAACACATTGCTTTAAGTGTTTTAATTTTGTAAAAAGAAATTAAAATATCTCTACTAAATTTTATGAAAAAATAAAAATGTATCTATAATAAAAAAAAAAAAAAACTAATTTAATATTATTTTTCTGCCTAACATGAATAGAATACAGTATTTAAATACCTTTCTAGTCTCTTCAAAGGCTCTAGATTTTCAATTTTTCCGATTCTGCCGTGATTCAAATCAAGTTCTTCTGTGTTCTCATTAACAACTATTAGTTCTTGTGTGTCTTCTTGGCCCGGCGGAGGTGTAACAGGCGGTGGCGGAGTACCACTCTGTTCTCTTTTATGATCTTCATTCAGAGTAACAGAAGCACGCTTAGGTACTTCATCTGACTCATTATTAGTCATAGGCGTATCTTGATTGTCTGAAAGCATAAGGATAATAAAAAACGGAAGAAAATTGAACTTTTTGATACAGTATTCAAATGGGAATAAAAATCGTACCAGCCATGCTACTTTAATTTTTCGTTATTTTATGTTGAATTTATTATAATTACAGATATTATTTTACTAGTAACAGTTTTAGAAAGTATTAGGAAATGTTTTATTTAGTCAATAATTAAAAATGAAGGAAGAATCATTGAACTGTGTAGGGAAATAGAAAAGTGTTTCAAAATTGTCAATGTCAAACAAACAGGTATAGAGTAAGTAAGTAAATAATATAGATTATGTACACAGACATTATAATGAAACAGACTAAACAGAAGGGACTAAAAGGCACGCAAAAATTCACTCATTTATTTACACATACATACTACTTACTATAAATGCAGGGACTTAAGGTATCTGATTACATTAATAAGTACATTTTTTAAGAGCGTTCATATTTTTAGCTTGACGAAATGTGACAACGTCGCAAATAAAAAATACTCCGCTTACAAACTAAAACATTAATCTTGCTACATAATATTTGTTCTATGCAAATTTAGAACGATTATTTTTTTTTAAATTATCATCGTCAAATACTATAAAATATCGAAGATATAAATACGTTTGCAAATAAAAGATTATTTGCAAATGTACACTTTAGCAACGTGTAGGTACTTTTTTCATATTTTTGTAATTTATGATAGATTGGCATTAAAATAAGATGTTTTAAATTACATTATCACAACAAACAAAATGCACTTTACAATTTCTATGTTCGTGTTTCTATACTTTTAGTGATGAAAATTATAAAATTTTCTTTGTACTTTTAACTTATGCTTTGCTACTTCATAATTATGTCTGTGATTATTATGTATACATAGGAAGAAAATTTGTGGTTAAAAGAAAGTAAACGAGTAATACAATTTTTTATCTTCGGTAATGTTATCATTTAAAGATTTCGGATTTCTTAGTTATTATTGGAGGCAGCATAGTCTCCGACCTTAGCATGTTCCACAACGGAACAAACGTACTAAAAAAAAATTTGTTGTCATTGGTAATAGCTGTCAACGTCAGTCAGTCAGTGTCAGCTGTGAGTTTTTAATTATAACGATATCAATGACGAAAAAAAAGGCGGGAAACTCGAATAAGAACAAGCGGGTTTTTTAAATTTTTTTTATTAATTTATTAAAACTATCTCTATCAATTCTTATTATTGAATAAAATATTATATTTTCACTAAATTCAGCGACAGTAATATAATTAGCATTCATGGGGAAGCGCAGTTGTAGAAAAAGGAAAAAAAAAAGATGACGATTCAGGTGATGTAGACCATGAACCTTGTAATGACAAGGATATATATTCGGAAGATACTTCTACTGACTCAGAATCTGAAATTGATAAGGCCGATAAGTATAAACCTTACTACGTCACAGATTATATTAGAAGATATCCCGAGGAATCCCCTGGGACAGAATTTGTTGTCTTTGTAGAATCCTCAGATAGTCAGAAAACCATTGGATCCAGAGACTTGCTCTCACTCTCCTCCTGTTTAAAACGATTTAATAAAGGGGTAACTTATCTTAGATCTATAAATAAATTCAAAATCGGAGTATACTTTCAAAAGCCAGACTTAGCCAATGCTTTTTTAAATAATAAAACTTTTTTAAATGACTACCATTTTAAGGCCAGTATTCCTGCTTCTTCAACAGAAGTTACAGGCGTTATTAGAAATGTACCTACAAATATATCTAATAAAAAAATATATACTATGATATCGAGTTCTAAGAAAATTATTGCTATTAAAAGAATTTTAAAAAAATACCTTGACTCATGGATATGTGTTACAGCCAACTCTAACCGTGACAATTACTTTTGCTGCATCTGTATTACCTGAATATCTGGATATTGGAGGTTGGCGCCACAATGTCTCTCCATATATACCACCAGTTAAACAATGCTACCGGTGCTTGAGGTATGGACATTTAGCTAAATTCTGTAAGAATTCTGAGCGTTGCAGCATCTGCAAAGGTGAGCATAATTATAAAACTTGTACAACTGGAATGGAAAACGCTATTTGTGTACACTGCAATGGAAATCACACAAGTGTATCACCGCAATGCCCTGTTAAACAAAAGAAAATTGCTGAAAATAGATCTAAATTCAGACCTGCTTCTTTTGGAGATATACTTAGCACTGAAATATTTCCTAAACTGGGTAACAAACCTAAAAAAAATGTAGACCTAATTTCAATTCTAAATTCTGATAACAAGAGTTTATCACTTTTAATAGAAAGCATAATCAAACTTATTTCACTACATAACACAAAGAACACATCTATTAACACTAAAAGTGTTTTGAATGTGTTATATGATACTTTTGGTAATAGACCTATTTCACAAAATTCAATCGAGACCAATTAACTATCATACAGTGGAACGCTCAGAGCCTACTGAGCAATCGACATATTTTTACACAATTTTTAAATGAACATCATATTCACATTGCTCTCATCTCAGAAACTTGGCTAAAACCACATTACAAATTAAAAATTAAAGATTATTGTATAGAACGAAATGATTGTGGTAATAACCACAATGGAGTAGCGATTATTATACATAATAGTATTAGATATAAAAAACTTCACTCTTTTTTCGACAATTCTTTGCAAACTATAGCTATTAGTATTGAAGTTAATAATTCTTGGTATTCAGTTGCCAGTATTTACTGTCCTACCAATAGTACACCTAGTTTTACTAAAGCCAAATTTAAGTTCTTTTTGGAGTCTCTTCCTAAACCCACTATCATATCTGGAGATTTAAATGCACATCATACTATGTGGGGTTGTACCTCCACTAATACAAGAGGTAAAGACATTCTTGATTGTTTAGATGAATGTAATTTGGTACTATTAAATGATAAGCAAGTTACTACTGTTGGCTCTCATATTTGGAGACCCAATGGCCTTGATTTAACTATGGTATCCCCATCCATATCATTAAAATGCGAGTGGTCGGTTCATGATGATCCGTTAGGAAGTTATCACCTGCCGACTTTTACTAAAATAAACACAAAGAACTCTTCATCAACTCCGTCAGGTGAACAACATGCTCCTATAGATGAAGTTAATAAACTTTTGTTAAATCGTATAAACCTACGTCTCGTTAATTGGGATCTTTATTCTGAAACTGTTAATCGATTACTTTTGGATTTCGAGTATGATGTCAATGAACCCTTAAACAATTACAATAGGTTCTGTAAAATTATTTTGACAGCTGTGGAACGTTCCGTTCCACGTAGGAACTTATCAAATAGCGGTGCAAATACTTCAAAGAGGCACAAACATATTGCAGTACCTTGGTGGAATAACAGGTGTGCGACAGCTGTCAATGATAGTAAAGCGGCTTACCTTAGGTTTAAACAAAATCCAACTCTCGATAATTACATAAATTTTAAAAGAGTTCAAGCTGTTAAAAAGTTAGTAATTAAGCAAGTAAGACAACAGGGGTGGCAGGAATTTTGTTCCAAATTTAATAGATTAACACCAATTTCCACTGTTTGGCAAAATATGAGAAAACTAAATTCAAAACATCGTCAAAATCATTTTAAAGATATATCATGGGTCAATGATTTTTTACGCAAATATACTCCTGATTTTGTACACTCACCTTTTGATGACAAACAGTTTAATTCTGTTAATTCATGCCCAAAATTTCTCACTGACCCATTCTCAATTGATGAAATATCCAGTGCAGTAAAATCTAGAAAAGATACAGCTAGTGGCCTTGATCGCTTAACATACAATATGTTTCGATTGCTGAATAAAATAAACCTTACTAAACTCTTACATATTTTTAACGATTTATGGAAGGACTGTATTATCCCACCAGAATGGAAAATGGATTGTTTGATTCCAGTAATTAAACCCGGTAAAGATCCTACAAATTTCGACTCCTATAGACCTATAACATTGACGTCCTGTGCAGGCAAATTATTCGAACAATTAATTAAACAGCGTTTAGAGTTCTTTATTGAAAGTAATAGTATATTACCATCGAATCAATTTGGTTTTCGCCGTGGATATTCAGCGCGCGAAAGTTTAGAGAACTTCTATGTCGACCTTAGTACTGCTTTGAATAACGATGAATATGTTCTATCTGTTTTTTTAGATGTCGTAGGAGCTTTTAACAATGTAAATTTAACAGTTCTATCTTCGATTTTATCCTCATTTCTTCCAATGAAACTTATCGAATGGATTTATAATTTTCTTAGTAATAGAGAAGTGTATGTTAAAGTAAATAGTAAATTAATAGGACCTAGGTTAAGCTCTAAAGGAGTATGTCAAGGTGGTATTCTAAGCCCGCTACTATATATTTTATATATCTATAAACTTAATTCAATTTTAGGAAACAGTGTGAACAACTTGCAATTTGCCGATGATTTATTAATTTATATAAAAGGAAAGAATATTATTGATATGCAATTAGTGTTAAATGAGTCATTAAAAAGACTTGAGAAATATTTTTCTCTTCTTTCCCTCGATATTAGTTTAACCAAAAGTAAAGTAGTTGTTTTTCATCAAGTTCATAAATATGTTCCATTAATGAATATTATATATAATAATCAAACTCTTCCAACAGACTGTAGCGTTAAATTTCTGGGGTAATTTTTCATCAAAATTTAAAATGGGATCTATACGTTGATTGCTTAGTAGATCGTGCTTTAAGAGCCACTAATATAATAAGATCTGTAATTGGTCGTAACTGGGGAGCTGATCCTAAAATTATCCTTTTACTTTACAAATCTCTTGTTAGAAGTAATTTTGATTACGCTTTCTTTTGTTATGCCTCAGAACATAAATTAGTAGAAAAACTCGAAAAAATTCAAAATATGAATTTAAGACTTATTTTAGGTGCTATGTATACTTCTCCAATTATCTCAATGCAAGTAGAATGTAATTTGCCTCCTATCCTTCTTCGTTTCGAATACCTAAAACTCAAATTTCTCTTCAAAGTTTTTTCAGTTTCCAATAACCCACTCATACTCAAATTATTAAATTGCCCCATTTCTATGTTTTTGAATAAAACTATTGTCAATGATTTGAATTTACGAGATGAATATAACATCTATAGTAGTAAGATACTTCCTTGTTATAATGGCCTTTATGAGAGTAAGTTCTGTAAGATCAAAATTGTTATACGTAAAGACATAAAAGAAAAGCACGATATGTATGAGACTTTATCAGAATTTATTGACTACAGGCAGATATATATAGATGGTTCCAAAAATGCACTTAGCACTTCAGTGGCTTTTTACGATTTGTCAAATAGATTTGGTCACGGTTATAAAATTTCAACTTTGGCTAGTATTTACACAGCAGAAGCAAAAGCTATATTTTTAGCATTAGAATACATAGAAAAACAGGTACTATATTCGAAATGGATTATAATTACAGATAGTATGAGTGTTCTTATGGCATTAAAAAATAACACATTCATTTCATCATCAAACTACTTAATTCAAGAAATTCGTAATAAATATTATCATCTCTGTACTATATATGGAAAAGATATTATCTTCATCTGGACCCCTTCACATATTGGAGTGTTTGGGAATGAACAAGTAGACACTTTGGCTAAAATTATTAATTCAAGTGCTGCTCGTGTTCAAGATTTACCCCTTTGTTACTCAGATTGTAGTATTGGAATACATAAAATCGTTACAACTAAATGGGAGGAGCATTGGACTCAAATATTACAGACTAAAGGCAAATGGTACCG
The DNA here is from genome assembly GCF_026898425.1 of Galleria mellonella. Classification (NCBI taxonomy): domain Eukaryota; kingdom Metazoa; phylum Arthropoda; class Insecta; order Lepidoptera; family Pyralidae; genus Galleria; species Galleria mellonella. The sequence goes on from NW_026442061.1 coordinate 1,693,933, forward strand.
CAAAATTAATTGGCGTATTGGAAAACCGTGGTTCTGCAAAGGAAAGGACACAAACAGAAAATTTTACACCAATATTTGTAGATTACGAATCGGCCACGGACATTTCAACGAACACCTGCACCGAATGGGCATGATCGCTTCCCCATCATGCACATGGTGTAACTCAAATACAGCCCAATCTCTACATCACCTTTTTTTTGATTGCTCTGAATTTGTCATTCAAAGACACATTATGTTTGACGAACTCAGGATTATCTTCAAAAAACCCGAAAATATCCCGCACTCAATCCCGCTTCTCTTAAGATTTCCTTCTTGTTTCAAAGCTATTTTCACTTATATTACTACAACATTCAAGGAGCTATAAGAATACTTTTATTGAATTGCAAGACAATGATTTTTTATAATTATTTATTTTTAATTTGATAAATCCACTGGTTTAAGAAAACTCAAGAAAAGATATTTATGAAAATGTACTTACCGGATTTGACAAATGAAATATTGAAGATTATGACAATAATTGAAGCGACATTAGAAAAATAAAATTCCAGACAAATTATCTTTTTGAAGACAGGCAGCATGGTCTCCGACCTTAGCCTGTTCCAAACGGAACAAACGTACTAAAAAAAAAAAAAAAAAATTATAACGACATCAATATTTTATCATAATATATATTTTGGCGCTTTTTTCCTTTAACTTTGTGTTATAAACTTTATAGAATTCATTTTAGTAACGAATCAATAGAAGCAAAGAAAAAAATGGTGGAAGAAAAAGACGAACTATCGCAATTAGAAGAATTGTTATGTGCAGACTTGGCTGAAGATAGTGAAAAGCATGTAAATAAAAATGCACGTGAAATTGATATTTTTCAAACAAACAATGATATTTCGGAAGATAATAATATATGTACCAAAACTTCGTCGTCTGCAGTACACAATGGAGATACAGATTCCTCAGATGACGAAGAGAGAAGAAATTATACCGAAAGAAAATATAACGATTATGGTACCGAAGTGAAAAAGATATTGGACAACAGCGAACATGAGCAGCATGATAAACGATTAGATTTTGAAATTAGATTACGAAAAACTAATGAAGACACGAAAGCTGTCCGTAATAGTTCTTTCAAAAAGAATGTGGAACCCATTCTAGAACAAAATACAAAAAACCAATTCTGTGCTCCAGAAGTGAAACCGAAACAACAAGGAGATGTGTATACTGATCCAGTATTTGGAATCAGAATAATAAAACCACAAATTTCCAGTTTAGCACTTTTAGATCGCATGCAGGGAAGAGAAGCTGTAAGTATGTTAAGAGTGAAGAGGCATGTGGAGAATGAGGATTTGTCCAAAGACTGGGTGATTGCTGGTGTTATAGTGAGGAAAAGTGCAGCTAAAAAGTCACAAAAAGGTAACCAATTCATTATTTGGACATTGAGTGATCTCAAGGATAATATGAAGACTGTTTCTATGTTTTTATTTAGAAAAGCTTACAATGATTTGTGGAAAACAAGTGACGGTACTGTGGTAGCTGTGTTAAATCCAAATGTCTTAGATAAATCTCAAAATAGTCAAGACCAGGCATGTCTCAGTGTAGAGAGTCCAGACAGAGTTATGATTCTAGGGCAATCAAAAGACTTCGGGACTTGTAAGAGCAAAAAGAAAAATGGGGAGCCATGTACAGCATTTGTTAATTTGAGCCAATGTGAACATTGTATTTATCATGTGAAGCAGGAGTATCAAAAGTATTCGAGACGTCAAGAACTGCAGTCCTCAACTATGGGGAAAGGTCTTGTTAATTTACAGAACAAAGTTTTAGGTAAAAGTACTGTCATATATGGTGGTAGGGCCTATTCTGCTTTGCCAAGTGGCAATAGTAAGAAAGTCAAAGAGAGAGATCAAAATAGACTAATGAGTTTAAGTGATTATCATAAGTTAGATAGAGACAATATGATGATAAACAAAGTCCCATATGGGTCAGGTCCATTTAAAAGCAAAACTGACATTTTACATAGCCCTACAGTTCAAAGGGTTACTGATTCAGAAAGATTAAGCAAATTATCAAGTCCAACATCTAGTCCACAAACTTCAAGGCTTGTGTCACAAAGTTTAGCTGAAAAAGTTGCTAATTCCCCAATGTTGGGTAAAGGATTTGGATTAAAAGGCAGTGGTGTGATTGATTTAAATGTATCTTATGGGCAAAAAGCAGCTGAAAAGAGGAAAGAGAATGCTATAAAGTTGATTCAGCAAAGTGGTGGTATAAAAAAATCAGACCCTAACAATATAAAAGGTACAGAAGCTGGTAAGAAGCGGGCTATAGATAAGTTGAATGATTCTGGTAATGAGGAGAATAAAAGTAAAAAATTTAAGCCTAATGGAGAAGATAATAAGATAACAAAGGGTGTTATGTCAGAAAGATTCAAAAAGATACTAGAAGCAACATCGGCACATCAAAATTTGATTAAACAGCATGAGGATAATGAACAAGAGATGTACTTCAATAAACTCGAGAAGAAAGAAGCTATGGAAGAAAAAATGTTGAATACATTCAAGCTTGCATGCAAAGCAGTCAGGTGTGTCAAATGCAAGTATACTGCGTTTTCTGCAGCGCAACTTTGCAAAGATGAGAGGCACCCTCTCAAAGTATTGGATACATTTAAAAGATTTTTCAAATGTGCAGATTGTAGTAATAGAACTGTATCTTTGGAACTTATACCTTTACACTCGTGTAGTAACTGTAGCAGTTCTCGATGGGTGAAAGCGCCTATGTTAAGAGAGAAAAAGCTGACTACGTTAGAGGGTCTATCAATAAGAGGTGAAGAGGAAACATTTATAGGTGGCCAAGTAACAGGCAAAAATATAAATTTACTTGTACCAGATGAATGACATTTTTATCTATTGATGAATGTTGTAATATTATGTTTTTATTTTCGACTATGTATTAATAAATTATTAAGAATATATATTTGTTTTAATAATTATGTGTTATATTAGTGGGAAAGGCCATCAACGCACAATCATTTCATCTTGTATTGCAGGTGTTCATGCGAAATGGTAGCTACTTTTTATCAAGTGGACTGTCTGCTCATTTGCCTCCCTAACAATAAAAAAATCATACTATGCCTGATTAAGGGTTAAAATAAATCACTTCCGCGCAACACTGCCTTAATAATACTGTGTAGAGATTAGGGATTGTTATAAAAGGAGTTTAATAGCATCATTCCACGCTGTTCTCCCTAGAAACCACCATAGTAAATTTTTAAATTCGTAATGATGGGCTAACTGATCTGCTTGGGGGGAAAGGGATTGTTAGTAATGGAGACTGAGAATTCCTTTGCTAGCAATATACCCAACCAGGTCGACCTCCTCGCGGTTCTCCCTGGAAACTATCATGGTTAATTCCTGATGAATTCATCATGATGGGCTAACTGGCCTGTTTTCATTCTCATCTATCACCCTTCACTGGTGTTGCGCAAGCGTATACCGTTAGCGCGGGCGGGGTTGCCATAACATTTTCACCCATAAAAAAAATGATCTGCTTATATTCTCACCAATGGCTTTCACTGGTGATCCGTCAGTGCATACCGATAGTGCAGACGGGGGGCTACAATTCCATCATCATCCTTTAAAAAAAAATTGATTGCGTTATTAGTAATATTAATAGAGATGCATGAAGGGGTATATCGAAATAAAATACATTATAAAAATAAAGCATAATATAATTTTTATTATGAAACTTCCAGTCAAGAACACTGAACCATTCCATAAACACAATGTGTCTTCGATTTAATACAAGATTTGTTACATTAACCTTGTCAGCGGACTAAATTGCAGGCTTTATATAAATTTTTACACAGCCTTGGACAATAAATTACTACACGTTACAAATGTGACTGATCAGTGGAGCTAACAATAACATGTTACGCGAATGTATCTTGTGTTACACCAATGTATTTACATAACTTCAAATACTGGGCAGTGCTCTAGTTGTTGCAACATATACATATTAAAGATACAAGAACATGTTCTGAGATAGATATTACGAGGAACAACATTCGGGGTACCTTTTGTCAGTCAAAATATAATGTACATCTGCGTTAATTATATAACATGGGTGCGTGGCAAGTACATCATAATGATATTAGAGAATATTGTCCCCCACCTATAAGTCTCTCGTCAGCGTTGGTTATTTTATTAAATAATTTGATAACCGATATCATATCTTCTACAGACTAACCGAGAGACAGTCAGCCTTGATCACTGACATATTAGGTTCTAAATTCAGTCAGGTCGTCAAATTTCTCAATCTACAATTATTTAATTATTCTATACATTCTTGTAATACCGTTATGATATCAACAACTAGGATCATGTGTAATATAAATCTATACAGGATTACATACTAATAAAACATATAAAATAAAACCATTATAAAGTAACAGAAAATTCATTAATCGTGTATAATGAAAGTCATTTGGACCTGTATAGATATTTATACAAAGAGTTATAATAAAAAGAGTAGTTGCACACTTTCAACGTGTTTGATAATTAGGCACTTTATTATTGCATATAAATATGTAACAAGCCTGATTTTTTCATAAACTAACAAACAATAAAAAGCAATTAAATCAACGACGTCATTGGGTAAATCAACAATAATATGTTCATGTAACTATAGACAGATTTCATCGTTCTTGGCTAACTTTCACTCTATCAAAAACATCTTAAAAACAACTGATATAAATATGAGTTTCATATTCTGTTGAATTTTTAGATCAAAACTGGCATTTGGTGCAGTACTAAGAAACTAGAGTCACTGCCCCAAGGGTGCGTTCTTTTAGTAAAAAAATATATAAAAGGAAGGCGATTGGCGCGATCATTCCCACTCGGTGGTGCCTGGAGGTTTTGGAGTCAGGTCGTACAGTACGCGGGATATGCCTGGCACGCTCATTAATTCCTTACGCATCCTGTCTAATACCTGTGGACAATTTATGTACATTATAAAATAGTCACTGCAAAAGTTCCTTTTTTTTGTACTTTTTCTGTACTAGACTGTACGCTGCTTTCTCTTTATATATATACGCACATACATACATACACTTGAAATTAATTTGTCTGGAGTGTTTATTCTTTTAAATTCAAAGAAAGAAGATTGAAGATTGAGTGGAGACCCTGTACAGGCAAACAGTGTAGGATAACCCCTACTAGATGGAGTAAAAACCTCAAATGCATTGCACGGAGTTAGTGGATGCAGGTGGCTCTGGACCGTTCCTTATGGCAGTCTATGATAGAGGCCTATGTTTAGCAGTAGACAGATAAGGTGATATTGTGATGATAGGTAGTAGCAGACAAGGCGAGCGGGTACTGACGTCCTGCGGCATGGCGTCGGAGCCGGGCAGCGCGGGCACGCCGGTCATGAAGTCGGCCGTGAGGAAGGGGCGCAGCACGAGCGAGCGCTGGCACGAGGGCGCGCGCACGGCCGCGTCGCGGTCGAAGTGCAGCGGCGCCAGCACCACCGGCATCTGCGCCACGCGCGACACCGTGCCGCTCGACACCAGCACCTGTTCACCCCGCGCCACAACAATATAATATTCATTGGGAGGAAAGGGATTGTTAGTAATGGAGACTGAGAATCACATTGCTAGCAATATTGGGTATACCAGGTCGACCTCCTTGCGGTTCCCCCTGGAAACTATCATGGTTAATTCCTGATGAATTCATCATGATGGGCTAACTGATCTGTTTTCATTCTCATCTATCACCCTTCACTGGTGCTCCGCCAGCGTATCTCGTTAGCGCAGGCGGGGTTACCATACCATTTTCACCCATCAAATATATATATATATATATATATATATATATATATATATATTATTCTGAAAATCCCTCTTCATTGAGAAAATTTTTCTTTTGAACTCGGTTGAAAATTGATAGATAATTCCGATGCTGCATTACTTAATTGTGGCAACTCATTATACCTTTTTTAATACTTTTAATATCGAGTTATTCTGTAATAATATCAGCGAAAAATCATTATCAACCACTATCTGATTCATAGACTATTTATGTAAATTATATAAATTTGAGGGCATTTTGTGAAAACTAGTTAGAACTAGTTTAGCTTTAGTTTTTCGTAAAAAATAATAAAACAGCCGAATTCAGCACATAAGACTTATACGTAAAAAATTGCAATTTCAATGGTGAACACACCAATATGTATTAAAATTTTTCGTTTAATGTTTTTATTCTTTTTTTGATTCGCCACAAATATAAGATATATTCAACTCACCTGCATAGCGATGTCATCGGCCTGACGTAAAGTTGATATAACTTGTTGTGTTAAGAAAGTTGGCGTTATGTCTGTCACTAGTTCTTTAATTATACCGCCGAACGCGTAACAAACCCTGAAAATAAAAATGAATGTTAATAATATGCCGAGATAAAATGGCATATGACGACACTGTGTAAATAATATTTTGGTCTGTTGTTAGAAATTTCTTTTTTATATAATTTTTTATTTTTTATTTAATAAAGAATCACAAGTATTAATTTTCTTATTTTTTTATTTTTATGTTCAGCAGTGGACAGATAATTGTTGAGATTATGATAAGTATTATTAATATAATCTGTAGATGTGTTAGCAATAAATATTGTACAGTTAGTGGCCAAGTTGATGATAATATCCAGATTTTTCAAATCTCTAAACACTGTTTATGTGTATTGTATTGATTCAGATGATGGAAAAAAAAACTGATAAATAAACCAAATTAATCCGAGTTACAATAGTAGATAATGACAATACTGGATTCTAATAAGTTCAGTGAAATGTAGGCACATCAAATGTTATGTTCACAGCAATAGTAAGTCAATAAATGTATCTGATATACCAGAGGGAGACTTTGTACAAAAGTCGATTGCTTGAGTACCTCTGTCCCATTCGTGTTTCGACCGTGAAACAGTTGTGTCTGCATGGCTGCGTTTCGGTTTGAAGGATGGGATATGGCGTGAATTTACTAGGTACAGAGGAATAACACCTAAGTCCTCAGGAATGGCAATGCATAGGGGGTATCATGGGCGAAACAGTATACTCTGTTATGTCCATGGTACTGCTCATGTCTATAGCCGACTGCTACCACTTTCCATCAGGTGGCCCGTCAGCTTGTTTGCCATTCTAAGTTGTATAAAAAATAAAATCTGACTATCAGGAATTCTAGTCTTGAGTTTATTTATGTATTTATTTACTTTATTGTATCATCAGTATATAAGACTTTAACTGTCTAACTGCTGAATATAAGCCTACCCTTTGGGGTTTGCTAGTAGTTGCCACGCTAGACAGGCGGATTGGCAACCGAAGTTAAGCTTTGAAGACGTTTTAAGAGGAACGCTGCTGCCCATCCCTCGCATTACCTTAGTCGCGTCTTACGATACCCACAGCAAAGTAAGGGGTGGCCTATTCTATGCCGGGACCATACGGAATTTTTGTGTATACATTGAACGTTCAACAGACCTGTTAACATTGTGACAGACGCGTGGGATCATTTTGGCGAGGTAGAACATGTCTTTCCAGTCGGGAGGGTAGCGCTCCGTTGATAACGCTACCGCGTAGCTGTATGTCCGCCCGTCACCTGCAATAATTATTAAATAAATAATATATATATATATATATATAAAAATACATTTAAACAAAATCATATTGTGGTCAATACAGTAGTTTATAGATTGTCTGATACAAACACGAAATTTTATTCACATTTTTTATCATTTCCAAAATTTTGTTTTCTTTTTTATTTTACTAACATCCAAATTGTTTTATTTTATGTTTTCAAGAATAAATAATTGTGTGGATGCGAGTGGTATTTGTGTGGGTGAGTAAGAGAATTATGTGGAAGTGTGACGTGATCGAATAAGTGAGTGGGTGACTGGGTGGCGAGTGAGTTAGGTGATTGGGTGGGAAAATGAGTGATTGGAGGGATTAGTGGGGTGATTGAAGGCAAGTGAGGTGATTGGATAAGTAAGTGACCGGATGTGTGAGTGAGATGATTGGATGGATATGTGACCGGGCGTGTGATCGACCGCACCTTGCACCCCGACGGAGCGCAGCGGCAGCAGCGTGGCGGCGACGGGCGTCTTGGACGAGATCCGCTTGAGCTCGGCCTGGTCGGCGGCGCTGCACGCGTTCGATACGCGGCCCAGCAGCGCGTGCGATTTCACACACATCGACGCATATTCCACCATTATCTTCACTATTACCTGCACACACCAATATTGCGATTAATTACGTGATAAATATTGTAGAGCAAACACATTTCAAGATTATGTACATTCAGGATTTAGTCAATTTACATATATAAAAAAGTTAATTTAAAATAATATATTTTTTGTAATTTTCGCTTGTTTTCTGCCACAAAATAAATAAAAATATTTATCAAATACACTGATGGCAACTTTTTTTTTAATGTGGGAGAATTCATTATTCCATTTGTTCTGCAGAAGACGAGCGGATATTGATGTGTGTCTATCGGAGAAAACCTTACAGAGTTTGTGTTTTAAGAAGTGGTGTGTTCAAAGCACATTTTACCGTAAATTTATCATCCGCTTGAACGGGTCTCGCAGATGATAAGATTTTTTCGCTCACAGGAGAGAGCAGGTAGAAGCTTCAAGAAATTCTCATTGCGCTGGTTGTCTCTGGGGACCACAATGTTTGGGTGTTCCGATTGTCTTGGTTGATTGGTGAGTGTGGTATACGTAATGGCCAGGGTATGCGTTCTGGGTAAGCGATGTTAGTGGCTAGCGTCGTACCTGCGTCTCTGCGAAGTCACGGTCGGTGTAGGGCTCGTCCTGGCAGAGCACGCGCACGGCGAGCCCGGGCCCGGGGAACGGGTGGCGCTCCACCAGCGCCGCCGGCAGCCCCAGCTCCACGCCCAGTGCACGGACCTGCGTGTACATGCCACCACAACACATTAATAAAAAAAAAAAAAAAAAACAACAAAAATTCTGAACAGAAGCTCTTTCAAATCGTCACGTTTTTTATGGTTCTACCTTAGATAGGAAACATGTTATTTGTTTTGAAACTATTAGAAAAGGGTTACTTTTTAGATCTACAACATAGCTAGCTGACTTGGCAACTACTATTTTGGTCCCTACTTTTTTTTTTTATAATACAGAGGGCAAACGAGCATATGGCTAACTTGATGGCAAGTGACTACCGCTGCCCATGGTCACCAGTAACACCAGAGGCATTGCAGGTGTGATGCCGGCCTTTTAAACAGGAATATGCTCTTTCCTTGATGGTTATGAATATTTACACAATTTCATTTAAGTCAGTCCAGAGATTTCAGTTTATCATGAATTTTTACATTACCACACGTCACAAAATGTATACAATTTCAGTTTAGGGAGTCAGTGGATGCAGGTGGCCCAGGACCGTTCTTTACGGCAGTCTATGGGGGAGGCTTAAGTGAGGATTATATGAAATGATGATGATTTATATAATTTAGAGTATTTTTTTTTATGACAATTCTGTAATTTTATTTCAGCATTAATTTCTTGGGATTTTTGATTGGGATTCGATATTAACGTATTCAATATAGTGACCTCGTCCTTGTGGAAGTCCCGGAGCGGCTCGACGACGCGACCGCGCTGTCGCAGCAGGCGCACGAGCTCGGTGTCGTTGTGGTGCGTCTTGATGGTGGCCGCGTTGGTGGAGCACATCGACGACGCCGACTCGATCAGGTCCGGCCGCAGCGTGCCCTGCCCCAGCAGCACTTGATCCTCCCTGTGTACCACACGCACTATATACGATTTTTAGGTTTTTTTTTTTAAGAAATAACAGGCAAGGGAAAGTTCTGATACAGATATATCAATTATTAATTAAGGAACTATATAAATTATAATAAAATATATAAATTTATGAATATGTTATGAAATATTCTGGCAAATTCTGAATCAACTTTGACAAGTACTCATACAATTGGTATACTTATTAATAATTGATAACTTCCGTGTAGGAACAACATTTGCGTTGTTTCCTCCAAAGCATATGTTTATCGTAAGGCCACCTTTGAATCTAAAAGATTTACTTATGTACTTAAGTATATTAGGTAATTATTGAAGTAGTTATAAGTGTAAAGGCAGCCCAGCGCCACATTCAGCGTATCTTCGACTGGATGACTGCGCGCCAATGACTGAACAGACGCCGGGTACATGTGTTTCGTGACTTTACCTAGATGTAATGATTGAATATTTCAAATATTTAACTTGATGTACTGGTGTTTTGTTGCGTATCTTCAGCGACAGAAGATATGTGAATGTAGCTAAGCTAGCACCACATTCAGCGTATTTTCCGTCGCCTTCGTTTGCTTAGATGCCGACTCCCTGATATACGACCGGTAACGCTATATTGCACGTATTTCTTATATGACGCACTAGACTTAGTGAACAATTAGCGTTGTCTACTCGCTTTAGTTAGTATTCATGTGGCCAGAGACATGTTGAACGTGGCTGCTACGTTCCGCTGCCGATCTTCGATTGTCAAAGAACCACAACCGAAGATGCGCAAAAAGTGGCGCTAGACTATCGGTAGAAAGTAAAGGTGTGTACTGACTGCAGCTGTAGGTCGTGCACGGCCTGCTCGGCAATGCGTATGAAAACGTCGCCGATAATTTTCCGTTTATCCTCTGGCGAGGTGGCGTGGCATAGCAGAGGGGTGTGCCGCGCCCGCCCCCCTCCGCCCACGCCTCCCCCCGCCCCTGCCGCGCCGCCGGCACAGCCAACCGCCGCCTCGCGGATCACTGTGCTGCCTTGCCGGAACTGGGGACCAAAACATAGTGTTATTTGATGGGGAAATGATTGCTAGTAACAGGAAATAATGAGAATGGTAATTCTAATATAATTTCAAGTAAATAATATAACCATTATATAATTTCCAATGTATTACTTATCTAATAATATAAAAAATATACCTGATGAGCTGCATTGATAACGTGTAAACGCACGCCAAGATCACGAAGGCTTCTTTCCACTTTAGTACTTTCATTTTTGCGCATGAAACCTGCAATTAACAAAAGTACTTAGCATTAACATTCGATATTGGTCATTTACTTTATTTATTTATTTACAAGAAACATGGTAAGTACATTTAAAAAGAAGACCCATAAAAATAATAATACAATCAGTTAAAATTAAAACCAACAGCGGTATTTGTTGCACGTTCCTTTGGGAACTTTTCAGGCGGTAGAAGTAACTAAAAATTATTGGTTTGCTTATTAAACAAACAACTCACTGACATGTTGCCTTCTTGCATCGCTGTGGTACACATATTACATTTTCATATATTATGTTATGTAAATTTTTTTGTATATACCGCCTTTTTGTTATGTTTTTTTTTGTTTCTATTACTATTGTCACAATTTTTGTGTATCTCTTGACATAAATAGTTTATCTATCTATCTATAATTTTATTCTATTTATTTTAAGCATTGATAATTCTATAAAAGTATACATAACAAAATTGTTTACTAAATATGTATAATAAAAAACTTATCATATAGAGAATGTTAAAGAAACAGTATAACAAAACATTTCCAACAATATATATAGTATTTATTAAACAGAACAACTTTCCTCTCGCGCAGCCTCTTTTTCATAATCGTCAAATATGTGTGTGTGTGTGTGTGTTTTTTTTTTTTATACAACTTAGAATGTCAAACAAGCTGACGGCCTTCCCACCTGATGGAAAGTGGTAATCGTCGCCTATAGACATGAGCTACTATGGACTAGTACTATGGACATAACAGAGTATACTGTTTAACCCATGATATCCCCATGCGTTGCCATTCCTGAGGACTCAGATGTTATTCCTCTGTACCCAGTAAATTCACGCCATATCCCACCCTTCACACTGAAACACAGCCATACAAACACAACTGCTACACGGTAGAAACACGAATGGGAAATACAAATTTTGTAAATCGAATTACACATTTACATACCATTGTCAATGTGTAGGGCGATAACTTGGTCCTCGCGTAAAGCGGTGCGCAGCAGGGCTGCACATACTGTAGAGTCCACACCGCCGCTCACTAACACCTAGTAAAACAATAGTATAATAATACATCTATTGATAAAATTTTGTTTTGCATCAATATAATATTTATTTTTATATTTCGATGATAAAAATTTATAGGGATTGTTAGTAAAGCGTACTAGTCCCATTGCTAGCAATATAACCCTGTAAGGTCGACCTCCACGTGGTTCCCCTTAGAAACAATTGTGCTGAATACTAGGTGTATTCATCACGATGGGCTAACTGGCTTGCCTTTTCATTCTCAGCTATTATCTCTCACTGGTATCCCGCTAGCCTATCCCGATAGCGCAGGCAAGGTTACTATTCCATTACCCCCCAGTAAAAAAAAACCTTGAAGAAGACTTCCGCATGAAGTAAAAACAATTATCAGAAACTTATATACGTATAGACACAAGAACTTTTCAGGGAGATCCCATTATCTTGAACTACCAAGTGATATGTTCGTCATAGCAGCAACATTCAACAATGCCTCTGTCCACCTCATTAGGAAAGCTATTCCTGAAAATATTTATTTTTATGTACATACAAGCACTTTGTTCTCTCCAACAGTTTCTCTTATGTATTGTATGCAGGCCTCGCGTCGCGAGCGTAGCGTGAACGAGCGTGACAGACCCGCGATGTCAAACAGGAAGTTGGAGAGCATTTGCTTCCCTTTTGGAGTTAGGTCCACCTGTGAATAATTACAACTTTTAATAATTCTAGAATCGACTTCATTATTTTAATAAAAATAATGTATCAGAATATGATTTTTATATTTTATTAATATATTTATAACAACAAACTTTTATATACATAAATAAATAAAAGTAAGATGCATAAAAGAAGTATTATATATTTTAACACACAATAACACAAAATCGTCACAATTCAATTTATTGTTTTGTTTTGAAAAGAGCAAATTACTGATTTTATGTTGAGGCCAAAAGACAGCCGCAGAAATTCCCTGGCAAAGAAAAATAAAAAAAAAAAATAGCTATCATGAATTACGTTCATGAATAAAATCTTCTATCGAGTAGCTGGTATCTGCTTCATTATCTGAGTAATGCCTGTGTCAGGAAGCATCATTTTTCCATACTTTGTAAAAATTATAATAAATGCTTTATTTTTAATAAATAAAAATTTTGTGTCGAAGTGAAATGTACGAAATACAGAGTGTGCATGTTGTTCGAAAATGGTGTTTAAGTGTGTTTACGTAATTCATTGTGCACATAATAATAAAATGGGTAATAATTTATTTATTTTTTAAATACATCAAAAATATCGAAACCAAATTGTGTGTAACAATCAGTATATCCATTTTTTTCAAATATCCATTTTTTTTTTGTTATTCTATGAAATAATTTTAAATTATCAATAATGTATGTAAATTTTTAAATTGAATTATTGATGTTTAGAAATAATCAAATTATTTTTATATAATGCTCTGCACACGCCTAAAGTTGGTAGAGAAGAGAACACATTAAGTCCGCCTTTCATACATTTTATTTATCTATCAATTTTGAATAAATAAAAGCGATATTAAAGTAATACTATTATTTATACTGTGCCCTAACGTGACATCTGTGTCATCAATGTGTTGGCCTCGATATTCGTGCCAATACACTACAGTACGTAGTGAACACTGAATTCAACAGTATATAGGTATGCAATGAAACGACCGCTTTCATACGCTCGGTATACTGCCAACATAAATATTAGTAACTAGAGACATGTTCATTTACGATCATATAATATTGTTAATTTCATAATGTAACAGTTTATCCGAGATCCTATTTAAAACAAACAAACACATTTTCAACCGACTTCAAAAAGAAGGTTTTCAATTCGGTTTCGTTTCTTTGTGTTTGTTACCGTCATCAGTTATGAAATGATTTGAAATTATTTTTTTATCAGATATATTTTTACAGATCGGCCCCATAGAAATTTTTACAAATTTGGTTCACCACTTTAGTTTTTATATAAAAATTGCCACAATTGAAATATGTAGATGTTTTTTGTGGAACACACTTTTTTTTTTTAATTTCGCCAAGGGTGAGTGATGCCCATTATGCAACTTTGTAGTGGATAATTGGGTGAAGTTCGATGCACTCGAATAATGTTCTCCACCTTGTAAACTTCAGAATATATATGTACATTTATTACAAATCAATTACATTAACACACACATACAATAAGACCGGCTGAATTGAGAAACTTCTTTTAAATTTGTTAGAAAAATTATTGTTGTTTTTAATTTATTTATTCGACATTTCTAGGTATATTCATTTATTAATTATATATTTTTTTTATACAACTTAGAATGGCAAACAAGCTGACGGCCCACCTGATGGAAAGTGATAACCGTCGCCTATAGACATGAGCAGTACCATGGACATAACAGAGTATACCTACTGTTTCGCCCATGATACCCCCATGCGTTGCCATTCCTGAGGATTCAAATGTTATTCCTCTGTACCCTGTAAATTCACGCCATATCCCACCCTTCAAACCGAAACAGCCATGCAAACAACTACTTCACGGTAGAAACACGAATGGGACAGAGGTAACCAAGCAATCGACTTTTGTACAAAGTCTCCCTCTGGTAATAATATGAATGTCATATTACAGTAATTGTGTATATTAATCTAAACCAATACTATAAAAAGATATTTTTGTAAACTAGTTGTTTCTAATAAGAAAACAACTGAACTGTTTTTTTTTTTGTTGAAAAACTGTTAAAATTTTTTCACTGATCATAAAACTACATTATCATTGAGTAAGATAAGCTAGATATTATTAAAAAAATAATTAGAACTGCCCATGAAAATTTCAATAACGTAACCTAAAGTATCAAGAGCTTTGTATAATTAATATTTTTATATTGAATACTAGCTGACTCGGCAAACGTTGTTTTACCATATACATTATTTCATGAAAATTTATCGTATTTCGTATCGTATCGATTATATTTGATCGTCATCTTGCAACCCTTTTTCGGAATATAAAAATCGCGATTAAAAAACAGGGGTTGATCGTAAAAGGGTAAAAATTTGAAGCTGTATGTAATTTTCTATGCTTAGTCATAATAAAATAAAAATAAATGTCAAAAAAAAAAAATATATATTTAAGGGTAGGTCACCCTTATCATTGAGGGGTATGAAAAATAGATGTTGGCCGATTCTCAGACCTACCCAATATGCACACGAAATTTTATAAAAATCGGTAAAGCCGTTTCGGAGGAGTTTGGTAACAAACACCGTGACACGAGAATTTTATATATAATATGTATATTTCAAAATTCTTGAGTATTTTTATTAATCTATCTATCTACCTATAAATGCGAAGCCAGGGCGAATCGTTAGTATTTCTATTAGTGCTTTGTTTAAAATATTCCAACGTACCTCCGGGTGGAATTGCACGCCGTAAAGCCTCATTTGCTCGTTGTATATAGCTGCGATGAGGTGGTTGGACGACTGCGCGCCGACGCGGAACCTCTCGCCCACCTTCTGTACGCTGTCGCCGTGTGTCAACAGTACAGGTTGTAATTTTTCTAATCGGCTGCGAAAATAAAAAATTAATGAACTGACTGTCTAGTTTTTTTTTTCATTGTTAGGGAGGCAAAAGAGTAAAGAGTCCACCTGATATTGTATATATGTATTGTAGTTATGTTTTTTTTTAAATTATATTATTATTATACCTTCATCAGATACTGGTTTAGTCACTCTTCTCTATGCTAAGATTATCTAGATGAGCTTATTTAGTGATAAGGCCGTCTATTATTGCCTGTTTCAATTATATCTTTTCTTAAGGTGAAAATAGAGAATAAATATTACTTATCTCTAGTAATATTGGCACAGCGGTATCTAGTAGCAAATGAAGAATTTGTATTATGAGTATTAATACATATATTTTTTTGAAAATACACAGGCATAGAAAACACTTTGATCAATACAAACAACCATACACATGAATACAAAATTTATTGTTCAGGGTTCGAATCTAAACCATAGGATGGTGAAGTAGTATGTTAAGCTAATATACAACCAAATCTGTTATTGTAACAGATTATTTATGTTATGTTTAGATATAGTCTGTGGAGGTACTCTGTATCGGTAATTACTCTATGGTGGTGTGCTGTACTGTAGACTGTAATGGAAATAAGAAAATAAAACATGTTGTGATAATACTTATTATATCATTGAAAGGATACCCCTAATATTAATTCAGTTATGTATAACATGTTTTCTCATATGTAGACTAAATAGGCGACATGCTAAAGGAAGGCCAAATTAAAATTACCCATAATCGGCGAATGTGTATGAAAAGATTGATGAATGTGGAGGAAACGAAAGAGGTTTGTTCTGTCTAGGGTATGAGGGTGATGAGAGCCAGACGTGACAGACATATAATGTATGATGTATGTATTGTCACTTGTATTTCAGTCGTAAAGCAAATGTCCACGTAAATAGTGTATGAATGCGGGTGCACACGTGGTTTGATGGCTTAGTAAATAAACTTGAAAATTACTGAATTCACTTTCTGATTTCTTTCATGAATGCACTGAAAACTTACAAATATCGAAATGCATTTTATCTTTATATTTTACTAAACGATATCGCTGAGACACGCTTGCTTCTTCGAGCGCCAATGGAAGAGGGACAAATCATAGACAATATCTACTTAAATTTTTGACTAGAACATAGACTACAAAAAAGTAAAATCTTGCCTATTAGAAATAATTTATGATTAATTGAACTAAAACATTTGGCGTTCCATTGTTTCTGCCTACCCTGACAGATATATATGTATGTATGTATGTAATTGAACTAAAAATGTGATTTAAATATGTTGAAGCATACAATATTGTGTAAACAGCACCATGCTTGTGTTTCGGTTTGACGAGTGATGAAATTTCAGGGCATGGAGGCAAAACACAGTAGTTCTCAGCAGTTTGCTGTTACAAGTATTATGAAAATGCAGTAATTACTTGAAGAGCGGGCATGTCGTCTCCACTTCTACCTCGAACTGGCCATCTTCGCGAGCCTCTTTGCGTAGCACTGAACCGCCAAACTCTTTGTTGAGCATTTGCATACCATAACAAATACCTGCGGAAGAAATATGCTAGTTTCAGTTATTGGCAGTCCCTATTAAACATATATATATATATATATATATATATATATATATATATATATATATATATATATATATATATATATATATAATTATAACAATTTATTAATATTGCATCTCTAGACATGGGTCCCCCATTTTTTTTCTATCTGTATTCAGCCTTTTTCAGCAAAAATCAGACCTCTTATATAAAAATTGTAAGTGCTAGAAGATGCATATCCAGTGAGATAATAGATCTCAAACGAGCAGCTGCGTCCCTCTTAAAATATCATCAAAACCTAACTGTGATTGCTAACCGCCTGCCAAAGCGTGACAACTACAGGCAAATCCTTCCAAAGGGAAGGCCTATGTTCACCAATAGACAGTTGATGGCTGTATCATCATCCTCATCATCAACCTGTTTTGTTTAGTTGATACATATTCTCAAATATATAAAATTACACTGTAGTATGTCTAGATTAGTGCTTTTTATTGTAAACTTGATAGAAAGTTGCAATACATAAATATTACGAACATTTATTAGATAGTTGCCAACAAGTATACAGCCTTAAATAATTAATATGGATAACAAGCTTACACTAGACTAACAATAAATGGTTACCACAGTTTATGGATACCTGCATATACTAAGAGTCCAAGTGCACGTTGCCAATCCTTGTAACCTGAAGATCTCGAGTCACAAGTCATTTCAGTGTCAAATGATACCCTGTAAACCGGGTACGCGCATTTTTTTTTATACAACTTAGAATGGCAAACAAGCTGACGGCCCACCTGATGGAAAGTGGTAACCGTCGCCTATAGACATGAGCAGTATCATGGACATAACAGAGTATACCGTTTCGCCCATGATACCCCCCATGCGTTGCCATTCCTGAGGACTCAGGTGTTACTCCTCCGTACCCAGTAAATTCACGCCATATCCCACCCTTCAAACCGAAACACAGCTATGCAAACACAACTGCTTTACGGTTGAAACACGACTGGGAGAGAGGTACCCAAGCAATCGACTTTTGTACTTATAGATATTTGAAAAAAAATCAGCAAGTCAAAAGTATCATCCCAGACTCTTTGTTGTACATCCTTGATGAAAATATACCTAAAATAATTTCAAGTATGTTTCTTAAGAAACTTATTACTTACCTAATACTGGTAATCCAATTTTGAATATGTCCGCGTCGTATCTAGGCGCGTCTTCGGCGTAGACCGAGTTGGGGCCACCGGATATGATGATGGCTCGGTAGCCGGCCTCCTTGAGGTGGTAGGCTGGCGTGTCCAGCGGCAGGATGTCCGACTCCACGCATAATTCTCGGACCCTTCGGTCTATGACCTGCAAAAAAAAAATTGATGGATTATTTTATAACATAGGGGCAAACGAGCGGCTCAGTTAATGGTAAGTACCGGCACCCATAGTGACATCCGCAACATCATTGTAAATGGAATACCTAGTAACATCTTTAGTAGGAAATGTTAGACAGAGTCACTCTCATACAACGGACTGATGCTAATGTAACATAATTTTTGTAACTTTGTATTTTTATTGATAATAAAAAAAAAGAGTTGATTTTATGCACTAGTCTTAAAATCAACAACCAAATAAAAAAATACATTATTTTTTTAGAGGCAAACAAGAATACAAACTATTTAATTAAGAGGTTAGAGTAGCCTGTTTTTAAATAGGTATTAATGGAATGGTAACCATGAATTAGTGAGAGATGATATGATGTATTAACTAAGATGGTTTCCTGGGGGAAGGCAGAAGGGATTGTTAGTAATGCGGACTATCAATCCCATTGTTAACAATATACCCTATCAGGTCGATCTTCACGTGGTTTCCCTTGGAAACCATCGTGCTGTATTCTTGGTCAGGTGACCCATTATGATAGGCTAACTGACATCCCTTTTTATCTCACCTGTCTCTCACTGGTGTCTCGCCAGCGTATACCTTTAGCGCAGACGGGGGTTACCATTCCATTGTCATCCATTAAAAAAAACTAATAATCATTTCTCTCATAGTAGCCATTTTTGTTTATGCAGTAATAAATGAGTGAAATTCTAATGATGCCAAGAGTAAATATGCTCGGTGCAGGATGTTGACATGATAATTTTTATTATACACAAGCTGATTCGTCAGACGTCGTTTCATTAAAAGCTATTGGACTGTGTCAGTTCATTAGAAAAATTTGTATGAAAAAAAAATAGGGGTTTACGTAGGTAATTTATCGAATTTTTCTTTACAATACGAACTTCAACAAATACTCGAATTTTGCGCTTAGCAACACATTACCGATTCAATTTATATATAGATAGATTTGACGGCAAATATTCACTATTGCCTGGAACGGCAGAAAGCTAGATCGGACATTGCATATTTATTTATTTAAACTTTAATGCACAGTGAAACTATGTACATATGGCGGACTTACCATCGGACTGTGTTCTCTATCGTGAATATATGTTTGCATTAACGACAATTGATTAAAATTACCTTTCCATATTGCGAGCCAGCATCCAATATGGCGAGTTTGTCGCGGCCGTGCGAGGAACCGTTGGCGCCGCGGTACTGCCCGTCTGCAGTGGCTGTGTGCATCTCGCCAACTCGCCAGCAGCACTGCACATAAAGTTTTTTTTCTCAATTATTATTTTAAAGTAAATGTACAATAAAGAAACAACCAGAAGGCCTACCATGAAATGTTTTCCGAAATTTTGGAGCCGAACGATACAAAAATTTAAAATTAAAATTAAGTCTTAAAATATCATTGCTTTGATATTTTTTGGTAGGATTTATGACGAATGAAATGTTAAGCTCCATTTACTGAGCCGATTTCGGTATGAATGAAAACATGAAATTGAGCCCGAAATTTCAGGGACGGGCTTTTTGAAGACCATGTAATTTTAGACTTAACACATTCAAATGTATTTATTTACCTAATGTTACAGAGACCTATAGAGACACCATACAAATATTTAAATAAATAACTATTGAGTATCTTGTGGGCTCTTCTCAACAGATAACAACTTTCCGAATCTTGCATTCATAAAAAAAAGACTATTTAAAAGTGCTTGTTTTAAATTTGGAAACCGAATATTTTCACGAAAGAAACATGGGTTGTAAACTGACAAATTTAGTACCTCCCATACTAACATTACAGCGTGTCTAACTGTTAAGTTAGTATGTTTAGGTAGGCTCTAAATTTTTTTAAAAGTAGCCTATCCTATTTAAAGTAGTAAATCCTCCACCCCATATAAGACGTATATACCAATTTTCATAGTGAGTAACAAGCAAGCAAACTTAGTTTAACATTTATAATATTAGAAAGGATAAAAAAAGGAAGAAAAAATATGGCCTATAATTGTAACCCCTAATGAGGTAGTTATGTCGTAGGCACTAATCGACTACTATCACTGTAAAAAACATATGTACTTATTAAAATAATTTATATGACTGTCAAATGTCAAACAAGTTGAGGGTCCACTTGGAAAGCGTTTACAATTTTAATGTTTTACATTGCATTGTTGACACAATACGTAGACAAATAACAATACAAACGTAGGTAATTTAGTGTAACTAATATATATTAGCCGTGTCTACATATTTGCAATTGGCATACTTATTTTATGGTAAAAGTGCAGGCAGGATGACTCGCTTGAAAGCAATTTCTAGGCGTAACAAATTCTTAGTTAAAATTTGCTGCGCTTACTGTTACTCATTACAAGTCAATATTAATAATATTAGAAGCGGTTTACTTGAAAATTATATATTTATGTAAATTTATTGAGGGAGAATTGAAGAGAGTTCAGATTTGATGTTTATTTATAAGAGCTTTTTTAATGGGTTAAAATGGTATGGTAACCCCGCCTACGTTATCGGTATACGCTGGCGGGGTACCAGCGAGTGATGATAAGGATGATGATGAAAACGGGTCAGTTGGCCGATCGTAAAAAAATTAATAAGAAACAACCACGATTGTTTCTAGGGGGGACCGTAAGGTCAACTTGACAGGGTTATCAGAAACAAATTAAGCAATTATATACATATATGGCTATTATTGGAATTTTTAGATTCTATTATTAACAATTCCTTTTCACCTTATACGAAGAGTAAGTAATAAAAATAAATAAGAAATAATAATAAACTCTTTATTGTGCACAATAGAGATGTATGTATACAAGGAGTATTTATACAGAATGTGGCCTTATCGTTAAAAGCAATCTCTTACAGACAATCTGGATTAATTAGAATAGTATGTACAAAACACTTGCACTGTTCCTCTAACGTTGCCCGTATACATGGAAGATATTTAAGAAAAAATTATATGAGGGTACAAAAAAAAAAAGAAATTAGTATAAAATCTCTTTTATATTATACCGAAATAAACTATAATTTATTATTATATTAGTTTGACAGAATTTTTCGAAATAAAAAGAGATTAATTTCCTTTAAGAATGAAACAAAAAAATCTTATACTTAATAGGTTTAACCTGTGATTCTACCCTCGTGAATAATTTATTAAAGGTAGGAAATTCTTTAAGCACTAACATTAATTCGAATCCTTTCTACCCTTAAAGCGTGAGGGAAGGGATTGTTAGTAATACGGACTACCAGTACTATTGCTAGCAATATACCCCGTCAGGTCGACCTTCACGTGGTCCCCCCTGGAAACCATCGTGCTGAATTCCTGGTCAGGTGGCCCAACACGATGGGCTAGCTGATCTGTCTTTTCATCTCACCTATCATCCCTTACTGGTGCCCCGCCAGCGTATACTGATAGCGCAGATGGGGATTACCATTCCATTGTCATCCACAAAAAATAAAAACTCCTTTAAGCGTGATGCAGTAAAAAATTAATAATTTTTACATACTATTAACTTTATTGTGATAATAAGATGCTTTATATCATTACTCATTTATTATATTTTAAAGTGTAAAATTAAAGTAAAAGTTACAATTAAAGTTAGCATGTCATTGAATCAGACTCTCACGTATGGTCGCGACAAGATTTTATATTTCCTATAATTTTAAGGAACAAATATTAAAGCAAGTCATGTTTAAGACAGATAGATAGATCAAGAAATAAAAATTGATTTTGTTTAAATTTTTAACTTATATCCATATTTACATTACGCCTATCATGGGGGTAGGTAGCAACAATAGAACATTAAATATCGATTTAAATGGATCTCTCTCGATTTATCCACATTTGGTGTTATTTATTTATTGTCAGTATATCTGTTGTAGATTATATGACTTATTAAACAAACAAATGCTGAATTAGATTTTGAATATAATAATAATAATAACAAAAAACAAAAAAAAAGAAATACGTTGATATAATATGAAGTAATTTATCCGTATAAGTACTAGATATAAAATATATGACGGTACCTTAAATAATAAATCTTTAATACTAAACATCACAACACAAAGATAGCTTAGACAAACAGTTTTCACCACCGCTAGTACTGGACATCTTCACTGACAGAAATCAAAAGTCATCCGTTAACAACACTATACAACAACACTCACACACACAAACAACAACAGAACTGTTGTCAGTCAAAAAGACATTTCCGTATGAAAATACGATATTACACGTAATGATAGTATGAATAAAACGTACATCATGGTGA
The DNA here is from genome assembly GCF_026898425.1 of Galleria mellonella. Classification (NCBI taxonomy): domain Eukaryota; kingdom Metazoa; phylum Arthropoda; class Insecta; order Lepidoptera; family Pyralidae; genus Galleria; species Galleria mellonella. Next base: position 1,716,754 of record NW_026442061.1, read on the forward strand.
AACGAAACGCGTAGTTTAGTCCAAGACTGTGCGTTATTTATAGCAAACATCCCACACATGAAGAGTAAATATATATACAAACATTGGCCAAGTGCAGAATGGCTTTCTAATTGTTCGACTCGTCACAGGTGTAAGAAAACTATAAATGACAATTGTAGACTTTTAAATCTATAAATGTCAGTTGATTAAATTGATAGAGATGGAGTAGGTAAGATGTGTCACTAAACACTCGTTTTCATTTTAGGAATGTCATTACAAGGGCGTCGTAAGAGGCGACTAAGGGAACAAAACACAATACAGTATTAAAAGAGAACAAAACTTTAAACAAAGACCTAGAGGCTGGCCAGGGCAGAATTACCCCTCATGCTGCGCTGACCAACCTCTAGGGCTGTATACCTTTCTTACTGTAACAGATCACAGAAATTTAAGGCTTACTGTTCAGCGGTAGACAATGAATGAGTGAAGTCATGATGATTATGAAATTTTGATATAAAAACTATTTTAAATAGAATTTGGCGGGAAAATGTAAATACGCACGATTATAGAGCCGCGCGAAAGTATTTATGTGTAACTTTCTTATATAATTTTTACAATTTTGTGTCTATTCTCGATGTGTGACTTATACACATTATGAGATTTATGTTTTTATAAACTAGCGACCCGCCCCAGCTTTGCACGGGTGCAATATATGTTTGTGTAACTTTTAAATTAATCAACATATTTTAGTGGTGTTGGTATTTAGACGTGTGTAAAAGTACTACATTAATATTTTGTAAGATTTTAAAATGAACGGCCTATTAAGCAATTTGATGTGTTTATATTATAGTTCCTCCTACCGCCCTCACCTATGCGCCCCGCCTACTATTCTTGCACAGCCAGCGCCAGCGACAATGCAATAATTTTACTGAATTTTATTTCGCATTATTTTCTGAACAACTGCATCAATTAACATGTTGTAAAAAGTAAATTTTATCTCCAAAAAATTTGCATTTTTATTCCGTTATTTGTTTTTATAAGGATTTATAAAGTACATGTCAAACTTGTATACAAATTTAATCTTATAAAATGTATTTCACTTTTATCATAAAAACAATTTTTTTTTTGCTGAGATATTAAACTTAGATTTATGGTGTCGTGGACCTTTTTGTACAGCTAAAAGTTATTAATATTTTTTGCTTTAGATTTTATTCCTTAATTTCAAACCGTGTAGGCAGCGTACGTCATATTATGGAATTTTGCCGACTTAAACTATATTTATGGTGATAAATTATAGAAATTAGGAACTCAGAAATAATGTACCTTTCTAACAGTGAAAGAATTTTTAAAATTGGATCGGTAGTACCGAAGATTACCCCAAAATATCCAAACTTACAAATTTATAATATTAGTATAGATAATGGGATACAGCGCTACAAATTTATGTATCCATTTTATCAGTACACTATTTAATAAGAAACTAAGTAAATTGTAATTAAGTAGATCCTTTTGTAAAGTCAGTCAGGAATCCGACTATGTTACAAATATATAAACCAATGGACATAGAAGCCTTGATATTTATAAATGAGTATCCTTTTTTATTCATGTACTTATATTAAAGTCACCATTATTACTTGGTATACACATACTATATGGAAGGGAGAAGGTATAGGTTATTTTTATCTCGGTCACACAAACAAAGTCACGGGTAAAAGCTAATACTCATATAAATTTTATTATTATGCTCATTATAATTTTAAAATAGGGAAAATGGAGTACCAATAATATACATATTAATATTTTGTTACAAAAATTCTAAATTGAGACAGTGTAAAGTGTAATATAAATATTAAAGCATACTCATATATTAACCTTGTTCTTAGTAATTAAGTTTTTAAATAAATGAGTCCATTAATTGCTAATTTCACCTTATACTAACTAATCACCAACTTGCAACTAAAGAATAAATACATACATACATATCTGTCACGCCTGTCTCCCATTAGGGTAAGCAGAAACAATGGAACACCAAATGCTTCGATTCAAACAAACCTCTAAAGAATAAATTAACTCAAAAAAAAACAAAAGTTTAAATAAGAGTCAGTACAGTTAGACAGTAACAATTAAATACCAGGTAGAATCTGATTTGTTTTACAATTCATATCAATGTTCATTAAATAAATTCATTTATAAAGCATGTATCTATTTATGTATTTATTTTTTATTACTGTTAATTGAATTTTATTAATTCTCAATAAAGATCACCACAAGGAAGGGATAATTAAAAAAAAAATATCAGGCGTATAGTGATAGTGGAAATTTCTGGTATTATTTTATTGACAAGCAAAAATAACCCATTAAATTATTTAATGATTAAGCAATTTTCAAATAAATGAAAGATAAAACAACCTATATATCACACACAGATATATATCATCACATATGTTACCAAGGCACCCATGACAGATTACATATGATATTGACGAATGTGTGAACATAAGCAATAGATATAATAGATCTACAAACTTATACGAATAAAATAAGGTGATAGAATGAATAATTGAAATAATGCAATGAAAAATAGTTAACAGCCCAATAAAGACACAATGTTGAACTCATTGAATTAATTAAAATATCAGCAGCAATTTCTAACAGTTTGTAAATTAAGTAATTTGTAATTCAATATTTAGCAAGTACATATTAAAAATGGAGTTAGAAATAACTATAAATAAAATTATTTAGTATTTTTAAACACCTTTAAAGTGCTTGGAAAATAATAATAAATAAATAGATCTATTTTCACTTCACAATTCATCACAGTGAAATACAACGAGACATGCTTATATTAATGTATTCAAATAAAATACTATAATAAAAAAAAAATAACATTGGGATGAAAGAGCATTTGTAATTCAGGTTCAATGCACTTTCAGTAATCTGAAAGTGAAATATGATCTGAACACACATATTAATAAATTTCACATTATTAATAGAATAAGTATAGGAATTTTATTTTGTCAAATGATATTTTTACATATCACAACATTGCATCAAATTAAAAGATGTTTTATAAATCCATACATTTATTAGGTAATATACCAAACACATCTTTAAATAGTATAAAACAAAATGTTCACAATTACTATTATTTCTTCACCATGCAATGAATTTTGATACATTTATTTATTAATTTAAGTGTTGTTATAAAAGGTTTATATGAAAAATAAATAAAAAATATACATATATATTTTCAATACAATTTTAAAGCATTATGGAATCTGTTTTTCTTTTTATACTTCACATATTTAGTAATCAATCTGTGTAACTAAGTGCTTTTATCAAATAGTAAATAATAAAATATATTAAATACTATTATCTAATCAAATAATAGTGTATAAAATAAGTAAATAACTACATTAAATACATTTTATTTATTTTTAAATATAACATTTAAGTTGATTGGTACACATGTAGAACTGTAACTATTAATAAATTGTCAATTATTCTCATATTGAGTTTGATGGAAAAAATCTCTTTTAGAGATAAATTTGCCTTTCTGCACTATTATGTTTGTTTTTCTACTTCAATAACTTTTTGTGTATAATAAAGTATAAAAATAATTTTAATATAATAATTTTTGTTATTCATTATATTAACAATATTGTTTAAATTATTAATTTCAACAAAGTTAAAGATTATTTATTAAATATGTAAAGTAAAAGAAATCATATATAATTTAAATTATAAGTATACTTACACAGAACACAAATCAAACTCAATAATTATAGATGTCATGAGTGAACTATAGGTTCTGATTGTATCAGAAAAGGTTACAATAATAAGGTTATCTCATTTTAACACCAATAGATGTCATGTAATTTTGGAGAATTATTACAAATGTGGTGTTGTATGGTAAACAAACGGATTTTATTATTATAGAGCTGTTAGTTCCAAGTTTATTAACAAAGGAATGATCACATACCTTTCTGAGAATGCAAAACATGGCACATAAATATCAACTAGATACTTTTATGTATCAGACATATCAATAAACATTATTCGGAAATAAGATGTTGGCGATCGAAAGATAAAAATAATAGATAACAAGGAGATAAATTTAAGCATTTTCAAGCAAGCAGAAGTGACAAGATCGCAGACCGGGCGCCTCGCACATTTGTCGAAACACTTACGATAAAAATTTTATATGCGTCTTGAAGATATTATCCAAAATAAACATTTGAATACGATATAGATTATTATGAATTAAAAGTGCATGTTATATGATGATAATTAAATACAAAACCGGGATTTGACATTAGATTCTGGGTCATAACCAGTCACGAACTAAAGCAGCCATTGTTATCAAATGGATTATGTTGTGGTAGCACTTGATTTAAAGGTATGGTTTTTAAAACTCACCTAAAATAAAATATTCGCTATCTTAGAAGAATACTTTCATGAAAAACACGAAAAAATGTGATTCTCCATTCAGGACTACGAATACAAAATTTTAGTACTAAGGATTGTTGTTAGGTGGCGCTCATGTTACTACTTAATGATGTGTACAAAAAAAATTAATTTATAAATGTAACAAAACATTGTTTATAAATAATATTTCATGCATTATTAAAAGCAAAATATTTTTGATTTAGTGTAAAATGTATTAATAAAATATTTTTGTAGATATATAATGTTCTACAGTTCAGTAGATATATAGAAAAATATAGCAGTTGATGTTTTTAAATTATAAGTTATAATGAACGCGGCACAAAGTTTTGCTTGTCATTGCTTGAGTTACGTTCTGTTTCAAGAACTACATAATTTAGAATCAGTAAATCTAAATTGCAAAATTTTATATTTCGTTAAAATTTTTATGGTTTGAAAAACTCTAATTTTATAAAATAAATGGACAATATATCAAACTGTATATATTTAATAGCGCAAATCTTAATAATTTCAGATTAATAATAAATGTGTCGTCACTAATTCTGTGAAACGGATCTTAAGCCGTGACAACGACGGATGGTATAGTTGGTTATTGAATAAATTGTAATTGAAACTTGCAACTATTTTCCAAACTGGTGTATATATTCATTCATTAATTCAAAATGCCTGACCATTTAGGGGATGATATGCGAAAAGTCAAGGATGATAAAGAAGAACCAGAAAAAGAAATTAAATGTTGGTATATTTAACTTTGGCCACCTATTGTTAACCCGTTTATGTACCTTATTTTTTGTTTTGTGACTTATTTTACAATATTTATTATATTTCAGCGCTCGATGAAGGGGATATAGCACTTCTAAAGTCTTATGTGAGTAAAATTAAACATATAAAAAAACAATTAGTTTTAAATGTACCATGACTGGCAATATTTTGTATTTTGTATTATTTTTATATTGTAGGGCCAAGGACAATATACAAAAATAATTAAAGAGGTCGAAGAAGGTATACAAACTGTAATGAAGAGAGTCAATGAACTAACTGGCATCAAAGAATCCGATACAGGCTTGGCACCTCCAGCTCTGTGGGATCTTGCTGCAGATAAACAGACATTACAAAATGAGCAACCCTTACAGGTATATATATTTTATTACATATATCATCATTAGGACTCTTGTATCATTATGTTCAAGATGGGTGATGAGGGTGCTGAAGGAGTAATATCAGTAAGGTCATTCTACAGCAGAGAAAAGTTGTTTTTTAAAATGGTATTAAATCATACAAATATGGGGAGGAATGAAAGGGAAAATATAAAAATCTCTCTATTGTTAATATAAAATTGTATGAGTATAATAAACTTTTATATAAAAAATGACAGATTAACTCATAATTATTATGTTGCATATTATAGAGCTTGTGATGAAAATACTTTATTCTTACCATTTTCATTGGTAAATTGCTTGTCTTTATAAGAAATATGTAGTATGACAGGACCAGCACCAGCTGACCAGCTGCTTCTCTTCCTCAGCTATAACAATGAAGAAATTCTTATATCATGATGATTTTTATTACGCAGGTTGCAAGATGCACTAAAATCATTAATGCAGATTCCAATGATCCTAAATACATAATCAATGTGAAGCAGTTTGCTAAGTTTGTTGTGGACCTTGCTGATTCCGTAGCACCTACTGATATTGAAGAAGGAATGCGGGTTGGGTGAGTATTTATACAAAATTGTGATTATTAGAATTGAAAGAAATAAGAAGTCACCATAAGTGTGGCATCCTCTAAATCAAACTGTCAGTTTTCAAAATAATTGGACAATTTTCAATATTTCTAATTAAATATTTAAAAATTGTTCTAATAGCAAACTGAAGTGTTATTTATAGACAAATTTGCATTTTTCTGTGAACCAGTTGTGTTTGCATGGCTGTGTTTCAGTTTGAAGGCATGAATTTGAATGGCAGTGAATTAACAGGGTACAGAGGGATATGGTTACATGGGAGGTATCATGGGTGAAACAGTATACTCTGTTATGTCCATGGTACTGTTCATGTCTATAGGTGACAGTAACAACTTTCCATCAGGTGGGCCGTCAGCTTGTTTGCTATTGCAAAGTTGCATAAAATAAAAAATACATGAAATTAAAATTATGAGTTTTGCACTTGCATTATATTTTGGCTTCTTAAGTTTTCAAGTATTTTTGGCTATCAGAATTGAAATTTTCAGGATAGCTTAAGTAATAAGGATGTAATTGAATGGATTATCGGGTTATGATGTCAAAATACTGTTTAAATAAAGTAAATAATTCCAGAAATATTAGAAATTTATTGTTTTTGACAATTGACATGTGTAGTTAGACATAAGTCCATAGTAAGATATTTAATGTTTGTGGAGATAGACATATCATTCATGCGTACCCCAATATTGTTTAGTGCCCACGCCAGGATCCTAGAAACTTCGAGAAAACATGTTTGAAAATACATATACACTTTTTTTAAACACTTTGGAAAATAATTTTAAATATGCCTATATTTGTGAAAATGAAGTTTTGTCAATTTAGGGGAGTAAAGAAAGAATGTTGTTTTTAGTGTTGGCAACATTTCTGATACAACTCCCCAATATTATTGTTCATTGTTTTAACAGCTTAATATATTTAGATTATACATTGAGTTATTACCTTGAACTACATTGTCATTTAAGTAATTTATTTATACTTTTTATGCTTGCTTGTTACAATTGGTGGGGCTTACTCACATGTTGGTCTCATACTAATTATGTCACAAAATTTTTTGTGGAGCAAAATGTGACCTAAATTGGACTTATTATATTTATTATTCTTTATTTATTTGATTACTAAAATATAATAAAGTTTATATTTGACATGCAGTGTGGACCGGAATAAATACCAGATCCACATACCACTCCCCCCAAAGATTGATCCCACAGTTACAATGATGCAAGTGGAGGAGAAACCTGACGTCACATACAGTGATGTGGGCGGGTGCAAGGAACAGATTGAAAAGTTAAGGGAGGTTGTTGAAACTCCATTGTTGCATGTAAGTTTTTTTAAAAGGTTTCTTGTATAACTAGTAGTAGCAAATCACTAAGTATAGGGGTTGTCACAATAACGTCAAAAAAAAGTTGAGAAGGAATGTACATTTACTTTTAAGGTATCAAAAACGCAGTAGATGTTATAAAAATGGGTATGTAACTTTTTAACTAGTACCTATTTTAAATAACTTATTTATTTTTTAAGAAAGTGTAATTTTACTCAATTTAGAAGTATCAGTAAATTCCCGCGGCGCGCGTAATTTATGGAAAGCTCCGAATAAATTATAAAAATAAAAGCTTTCGAGAAGTAATGTGGCATAATGTATTTATATAGATTTGGCAACCCTAAAGCTAAGTAAAAGGTTAATCCTTTTATTCATAGAAAACGTCAAACCTATCATAAACCTATTTTAGCTATTTGTTCTGTCTTCGGTTTTGTCTATTTCTTTTGAGTTAAATTCTTAATTTGAAAAAAAAAGACAAAATAGTATAGTAGTTAAAATAGATTTGTAGGTGTTAGTTTTCATAAATAAGTATTTACTCGAATTGAACAAATTTTAATTTTATTATTACAGCCCGAAAAATTTGTGAAACTTGGTATTGAGCCTCCCAAAGGTGTGCTGCTGTTTGGCCCCCCTGGTACTGGTAAGACGCTCTGTGCTAGGGCTGTCGCCAATCGGACAGATGCTTGTTTTATCAGAGTTATTGGTGAGTATATTGTTATTTATGTAACATAAGCATATATAAATCTCGCTATGTCGTCCCGGCATAGAATAGGCCATCACTTCCTTTTTTGTGGGTGTCGTGAGAGGTGACTAAGGGAGCTTAAAGGTAGAGGGAAGGGCTACAGCATTCCTTTTAAAATATTTCTAACAGCCTAACTGCAGTTTCCAACCCATCTGCCAAGCGTGGCAACTATTGGCAAAACTCCTTTTAGGGGAAAGGCTTATGTTAAGCAGTGAACAGTTAATGGCTGAAATGATGGTGAAGCATACTTAATTCCTCTTGGAAGTGGCTTAAATAATGTTATTGTTAGGAATTTAGTTTTTGAGACTGGGAAGTAAAGAAAGAGTGGTGTTCATAAGCCAAGACAACATTCTGATACGTCTTCCCTAGAACAAACACTGCAATGAACATCTTTGCTTATTATAGTTTAAAAGCAGAGCTACACATTGTAGAACATTCTATTTAATGTAAAGAGACATAGTGTATAGAATTAATAGTATTCGGAATTAGCGTATGTATGAAACTAGTTATGAAAGTGGATAATCCAAGAAATTATGTAAGGAAAGGGCTTCCTTTCCTTACTGAATCCGAAACTGAGACCGGGATCCATAGGTCTTTACAGACCTTGGTTATCTACTTTAAGGCCATGGTGGGAAAATAAATATAAAAGAGTACAATTCGAGAAAAAAAAGGTTTTTAATACTAATATTAATTTTTAACTATGTCTGTATATTTATTTATTTATTTAACTAGTTTGGTATTCTTTTACATACATCAAAATATGTATACAGCGCGGATATATGTCTGATGGCATTCTCTACCAGTCAACTGTTATGCTAAACAGAGATAGTGCATTGGACTAATAAAATCAATTTGTAAATAAATTAAATATGTTAACAACATTAATACATTTTAAGAACACAAAAATAATATAGTGTTAAATTTTCAAACCAATACAGGCGTCTTTTTATATATTATATCATCTATATTAATTAGTTTATTTTCAAGATAATTATTTAGGCTTAATCTAGGACACTTTTCTACAATTAACAGAATGTAATGGTAAAAACATACTAACATATTCGCAAAATTCAGTAAATATAAGTCTGTCACTCTGGAATATTATAATAAAAAAGTAAAAATCAATACCTTTAACCCTTCTTTGCATACTGGTGGAAATTTCCATCATAACATTGAATGCCCAAAAATTATATTAAAGAACAATTTCACTTGTAAGTTGATCGTGTCTGGATACCTTATTAATGTCCATTGTAGGAAAAAAAAACCATAGCTGTCAAATTTATTTTTTTAACCATTTTTCCTTTTATTTTGAACATGAATTATATCAGCTTGATTTATTTCACCAATAAAAAAAGTCATGCAAAGAAAGGTTAATATGAAGTAAATAAGGAAATTTATAAAAATATTCAAATACACCTTTATAATTGCGCACACAATTTTTCTGTTGTTTAGCTAAAATAATAATAAGCATAATAGAAGGAAAGATAGAGGGCAAAAGAGGAAGAGGAAGACCGAGGATTAACTACATGGGACAGATAAAGGAAACACTAGGCGTCATGTCATATAGGGGGATAAAGGATATGGCCTGGGATAGAGCTGGCTGGAGGAAGATGCATGAATTAGTTGCACCGACAAGAGGAAACTCTTAAATGAAAATGAATGAGCTAAAATAACTAAATTATAAAATATTACAATATTTCTGAAATGAAATGCATGCAGTGACTTAATTTTTTTTGTATGAGATAAAAACTGATCATAGTGGATGTTTTATTGGTCACTCTTATAAATAAATAAATAAATGTTAGAAATGTAACCTTTTATGATTGTTTTTAAATTACGCTTAAACAGTTGAGCATATTTTAATGAAGGATATAGTAATTTATATACTTCTGTGAAATCTGTTTCGTTACTTTATGCGGGTGAAGCTGCAGTATACGATTAGTTTTAGTAAGATATTAAAATTATTGCTCAAGTGTATTTCAAATGATATGTTATATAAATGTGTTTCTATTTGAATGCAGGCTCGGAGCTGGTACAGAAATATGTCGGCGAGGGCGCTCGTATGGTGCGCGAACTGTTTGAAATGGCGCGCAGCAAAAAGGCCTGTCTCATATTCTTTGATGAAATCGACGCCATTGGCGGAGCTCGGTAAGCTTTGCTCTTCTCTGCTGCTTTATTCACCATAATTTGCTAATAATTTTATTATAGTTATTTTAAAAATACTTAGAAGCATGTGTAACACAGACAACACTATTGCTCAAAGTATTTAAAGTTATTGCCTAATTGGACTGGTAGTTCATATTACTAACAATCCCTTCCCTCCCAGACAGACGTGTTAGGCTTTGATTTCGAGTTTTACTTCGCTTACACGAGTGTCTTGTGTCTTATTTCTTTAGCCATCCCTTACGACATGGTGGGATAAATGTTTGTGATGTTCTTATGAAATCCTGGAGATGAAGAGATGAATAGGTGTGGTGATACGTGATAGAGAGTGTGGTATAAATTTTGACTGTTACTAAATTCGTAAAGTTTTTTTATTTTAGTTTTCCCCAGTTGTATAGTAACCATAGTACAAGCTCTGCTTAGTTTGGGAACTAGATGGCGTTGTACTATATTTTAAAGTGCTTTTATTTATTTATCTATATTATTAATTTACTTAGGTTTGACGACGGAGCCGGTGGTGATAACGAAGTTCAACGTACTATGTTAGAATTGATCAATCAACTCGACGGATTTGATCCACGCGGTAATATTAAGGTACAGTAATATAATTCAAAATTACTGGTAATAAAATTTCAATATTTACTTTATTAATTATTTATTGTAATTTTAATGCACTGTATAAATATATGTGTACATTTGGCGGTTTTATTCGTATGATAGGAATTTTCTCAACGCTCCGGCTGTGGAATGTGCTTCCTGCTGAGGTTTTCTCTGGAGACTACAGTTTGGGGTTCTTCAAAAAGGGTATTATTTAAGGTTTCTTCAGAGTTGGCAACGCGCACGTGATACCCTTAGTGTTTCTAGTATACCATTAGATGAGCTGTAGACTTGTTTCCTATCTTCGTGGTATAAAAAATGTAGAGAAATGAGCGTACACAGCTTGCGCTAGCAGTTTATGCTGGCGACTACCAGAGAGTTGGTCCATCGAGACTTAATTTAAAAATTAACCACAATGTTTTCCAGGGGGAACCGTGTACAGGTCAGCCTGATAGTTTGCATTACTACCAATGTGTGTTGTTTTACCAATATATTAACAATCCTTTTTTCCTCTCGTTTTCCAGGTTCTGATGGCTACGAACAGGCCCGACACACTGGACCCTGCCCTTATGCGTCCCGGCCGTCTCGATAGGAAAGTCGAGTTCGGTCTACCGGACTTGGAGGGGCGAGCGCACATCTTCCGCATTCACGCCCGTTCGATGAGCGTCGAAAGAGATATTAGGTTCGACCTGCTTGCACGCTTGTGTCCCAACTCCACCGGTGCTGAAATCAGGTATATGTAGTTCTTTATTCATTTCATAATCATATTTTTTTTAATGGGTGAAAATGGAATGGTAGGGGGGAAAGGGATTGTTAGTAATGGAGACTGAGAATCCCATTGCTAGCAATATACCCAACCAGGTCGACCTCCTCGCGGTTCTCCCTGGAAACTATCATGGTTAATTCCTGATGAATTCATCATGATGGGCTAACTGGCCTGTTTTCATTCTCATCTATCACCCTTAACTGGTACTCCGCCAGCGTATCCCGTTAGCATAGGCGGGGTTACTATACCATTTTCACGCATAAAAAAAAAAAAAACTTTTATACAACTTAAAAAAAATACAATGAATTTTCAAGAGTGAACCTTGCAAACAAATACCGATTAGTACAGTCGACTGTTCCCAGAATGTTTAATTATCAACAATTTTGTCATGCTACTGTTGTGATTGGTACTAACAAATGTTGTTCAATTCGGCGGCTAGTTCGTACTGCATCGGTATATCCATACCTAGGGACAGACTCGCGGTTAGCACAACACACAAGCGTTCGGCGAATAGACACGTATCTAGAGCGATGACTATAGAAGCATGGTACTATTCTCTTGTTATCTCAAAATATATACATGTGGGATACTAATGTGTAACGGAATGATCAATAATTGAATATAAATGTTATATGCATAGATTGGAACGTTAATTATAAAAAAAAATGGAATGAAGGAAGAATGGTTCGAATTTCAAAAAAAAAATGGAATGGTAACGCCTGCGCTTTAGGTTTTCGCTGGTGGGGTGCCAGTGAGAGATGAAAGGTCAAGATAAAAGCAGGTCAGTTGGCCCATCGTGAATAATTCGATAAGAATATAACCACGGTGGTTTCTAGGGTGAACTGTGTGGAGGTCGAACTTTTAGGGTATATGCTAGCAATGGGACTGTTAGGTCCCTATTACTAACAATCCCTTTCCTCCCTTTCATAATCATAATTAGGTTCTAAGATCAGTGGTTATCAACATTTTTTGGACCAGCACTTTTTTAAAGAAACAAAAATGTCAATGCCAATGAAATATAAAAATTTTGTTACATTTTATATATTATATAACTGCTATTCCATTAAAAAGTTCCGGCGCCTATCGACGACAGTAATGCCCTGAACAGACCGCTCCTAAAGTGCAATTTAAAGTTTTATGATTTATTTAACGAATGTGTTCTCACTATCAATGTTTTCTTTCTATGTTTCGGTTTAAAGGGTAGATTTACAGGGTACAGAGGAATAACACCTGAGTCCTCAGGAATGGCAACGCATGGGGGGTACCATGGGCAAAGCAGTATACTCTGTTATGTCCATGGTACTGCTCATGTCTATAGGAGACGGTTATAACTTTCCATCAGGTGGGCCGTCAGCTTGTTTGCCATTCTAAGTTGTATAAAAAATAAAAATAAAAAATCAAATTATATCGTATGGAGGCCGACTCGAGGTTAAGATTAGTAGCATTATTGTTAGCAATATTCCCCTACATTGCTAGCAATGCCACAATATGAGTGGCATTGCTAGCAGTTGTTAACAATCCCCTCCCTACAATAAATATTATTTATCAATACATATAATAAAGTCTTAACTGGTCACTGTCTGCACATGGAAGATATATAAAAAAAATAGTAAAAAAAAAATAATAATACGCAATAGAACCCAAAACAATGATCTTTAGAATTTTCATCTGTACGTTTGCACGCTAATCTCAGAAATGGCTTAACAGATTTGAATGCGATTTTCATTACTGCATTGCGGTTTGCTCAATTTAACATTTAGTGTTTGCTTTATTTCAATAGGTTTATAAATAAAAAAAGTTATATCAATCTAAAGAATCATATATAAAACGCTATAAAATAACCGATCAGTTAAATTGGCTGAAAGTTTTTTTTTTATTATATGTATTGATTTTCGTAAATTCTGTCTACTCGTGCGAAGCCGGATCATTAGTTTAAAATAAATTAAAATATGATTTTTATTTTTTAATGTAATTTCAACTAAATTTCATTTAGTAAAACGGCTTCTTATAATCGTCATCGTATTCCCCAGGTCTGTGTGCACAGAGGCGGGCATGTTCGCGATCCGCGCTCGTCGCAAGGTCGCCACCGAGAAGGACTTCTTGGAAGCGGTCAACAAAGTCATCAAGTCATACGCCAAGTTCTCGGCCACGCCGCGTTACATGACTTACAACTAAATCAATGTAAAGTTATTTGTATTAACGTATTTCTGATAATAAAATAAATAGAATTATCTAAAAAAGATTTTTATTTATATTATTACTATTTGTGCCTTCTACCTTATCAGAGGGAGACTGTACAAAAGTCGTTTGCTCGGGCATCTCTGTCCCATTCGTGTTTCTAACGTGAAGCAGTCGTGTTTGCATGACTGTGTTTTGATTTGAAGGGTGGGATATGGCAGTGAATTTACAGGGTACAGAGGAATAACACCTGAGTCCGCAGGAATGGCAACACATGCCCCCCCCCCCCCCATGTGTTGCTATTCCTGAGGACTGTAATGCTATATTTTCTTATTTTATCTAAGTTTCGTACTCTGTAGTTTCACAGGCATGATGGATAGGATCCTTTCAATTTCAAAATGAAACAGCCATGCAAGTATTGTTATGCTTGGGGACAGAAACGCGACCGAAACGGATTTTGATGCTGCCAATTTCTGTATAGTCTCCTTCATGGAAAGATATTATAAATTTACAATCTTTGGAATCGGGGTATGATGAGAGACAATTATCTGTGTGTATATTAGTTCAAGTATAATAAAATCCCTAAAATTTTATGCTACAATGCCCGGATATTGAAATAAGTAGGTACACTGCTTAAGGCTTAGAATGCGTATTATTTCCTGCGGGCAAAATGACCAGAGAGAGACTGTACAAAAGTAATTTATTTTAGTCATTGGTTCTATTCGTGTTTCTACCGTGAAGCAGTTGTGTTGGCATGGCTGTGTTTCGGTTTTAAGGGTGGGATATGACAATGAATTTACGGGGTACAGAGGCAACACCTAAGTTCTCAGGAATGACAACGTATGGAGTATTTCATGGGCGAAACAGTATACTCTGTTATGTCCACGGTACTGTTCATGGCTATAGGCGACGGTTACCACTTTCCATTTTCGGGCCGGCAGTTTGATTACCATTTTAAGTTGCATAAAAAATGACCATTGTAATTCTCCAAGACTAATAATGCATGACTTTCCTATTACAATATCCTGATTATTTGTAAACCAGATAAGAAATATTTTTGTTGGACAACGCAGAATATTTTGTTAACGCAGAATTTAGAACAATATTTTTTGAGAAATTGGTTTACTAAATTGATTCGAACCATAATCTAAGTCAAAACATCGTTCACCAAAGTACCTACCGTAGTTCTTCAGCATTGGTTTTACAACATGACGATTTAGTAGAAATTTTGCGGGTAGTTTAAATTTCTTTGTTCTAAAGAACCGAATAAAGGTTTTATAACACACATTTGACGCTGTTCGTTTTGTGGTTATCCAATAATTAAAGCTAAGGAAAATTTAAAAAATTAGAGCTGATAAGTTTGTCGCTGATGGTCTAATGCAAATTAATATTTACATTACAGTCTGTTAGGTAGTTTTTATTTCTGTAGTTATTTTACAAGTTCATTTTTAAATTTCATACATCGAAAGTGTTGCGTTCAAATAATTTTATTTCACTATGCCGCAAAATGTAAGTATTGTCTGTCAGTTTTTAATTTTGTACCAATTATGATGCATTTTTATGCTAATATGTAGTATCTATGTTTTAAATACACAATCGGGATTTAACACGATGAAAAAACCTTTGTAGGTAAATAGTACCTAATAGGTTGTGTCTCGATTGTGTATTTAAAATATGTGTAAACAACGCAGAAGTTTAAAATTAACTGTTATAGTATCTAGTTATATTAGTTTTTTAAACAACCTTTCTCTTCGAACAATATAGCTTTATAAAAAATATTAAATTTCACTTAATAAAATAAACTACCTAGTAGGTAGATAATAATTACCTATAGGCCAATTTTTTCACAGGCAAGAATTATTTACTGTTGAAAATTTGTAAAAATGAATATACTTTAAAAATCAATTTATCGTTTTAGGACGCATTAGCAGATGTAGTGGAGATATGTGCTTTAATTCAATGTCTAGGATTTAGCCTGAAGTCATTGGAGACGAATGATGCAAATGCTAGCCAGGATGGAGGTGGTGTCAGGACTGTTACTATCAATTGTCAGGTAATATCCATTTATTATTCTGTGTGGTTTTGGCATAGAATGTGCCACCCCTTACTTTCTCCTGGGTGTTGTAAAGGACGACTAAGGGAACTTAATGCTTGAGGGATGGGCAGCAGCGTCTCTTTTAGAACATCATCAAAGCGAAACTGCAGTTGCCAACCCGTCTACCAAGTGTGACAACTAATAATGGGGGAGGGCTATGTTTAGCAGGAGACGGTTAACGGCTGATATGATGACGATGAATCATTTATTAGGATTGACATACACAATTGGTAACAATTAATTTTACTAACCCTATAAAGAGTAGTATCACAGTATGTCTTATTCAACCGACTTCAAAAAAGGAGGTTCTCAATTCGGTTGTATTCTGTTTGGTTGTACCTTCTAACTCCATTAGTTCTAAATCAATAAGAAACATGAGTGTGACAGAGATACTAAAGCAGACTGCGGCTCCTTCTTGCATAATACTTAACTAACGTTTATTTTAGAGTTTTTTTTTATGGGTGATAATGGTATGGTAACCCCGCCTGCGCTAACGGGATACGCTGGCGGAGCACCAGTGAAGGGTGATAAATGAGAATGAAAACAGGCCAGTTAGCCCATCATGATGAATTCATCAGGAATTAACCATGATAGTTTCCAGGGAGAACCGTGAAGAGGTCGACCTGGTTGGGTATATTGCTAGCAATGTGATTCTCAGTCTCCATTACTAACAATCCCTTTCCCCCCTTTATTATAGAGTTATGTTAGACTAGATCTAGTCTTTATTTTTATACTTACACAGTTATCACTTTATAATGAAAATATCATGGTTCGGGAGGAAAGGGATTGTCAGTAATGAGATCTAACAGGATCATTAGTAACAATATACCTTAACAGGTCGACCTTCACTCGGTTCCTCCTGGAAATCGTCGTGATTAATTTTAGATGAATTAATTACTAAGGCCCAACTGACCTGCGTCATCGTATATCGTTAGCGCAGGAGGGTTTACCATTCCATTTTCATCTATTGAAAAAAATAATCAAAGTTATATAAATTCTTTTTATGAATTTATTAGACATCGGGGTTACATATTGTACTGGAAAGTGCCAACGTGTCCTGTTCATGCCCCGCCACCAACCAGCAGAATAGCGGATTGTGGCAGATTTCGGGCATTACTGGCGGGAAATTACATGATAAGGTTTTTTTTTTTAATTAATTCATTTTTATGACTCTTAGAATAGTAAATAAGTTGACCGCGCACCTGAA
The DNA here is from genome assembly GCF_026898425.1 of Galleria mellonella. NCBI lineage: Eukaryota > Metazoa > Arthropoda > Insecta > Lepidoptera > Pyralidae > Galleria > Galleria mellonella. The sequence goes on from NW_026442061.1 coordinate 1,733,980, forward strand.
CGAAAGTGTTAACTGTCGTCCATAGACATGAACGGTACCTACCATAGACTTAAAGAATATACTGTGACGCCCAAGGTACCCCATGTGGATTGCCATTCCTGAGGACTACAGCGTTATGCATCCGTACTTTGTAATATTACTACCATATTTCACCCAAAAGTCGTGTATATACAATACTTCTTTCATCATACGCCTGTTCTAACCAGTTCTATTTTTCATGGCGCTTAGAAGGCCATAATAGTTGACAGCTATAAAAAGTGACACCCGTCGTGTATGGATATGAACAGTACCATACAGATATACAAAATATACTTCCAATGTAATTATTTGCCATACCATTATATTACCTATTCATTTATTATATATATATATATTTATTATATATATATATATATATATATATATATATATATATATATATATATATATATATATATCTTACATATAATACCTCGCTAGAAACTTTTTATCCTAATGGTTATCAATTGCTCGAGTTATACGGTCAGTCCATTACTGCTTCAGCTTGCAGATTCTTCGGAGATTATGGGTGACTTTAGTTCTTCTGCGGATTTCTACGCTCTAGTTTGATTTCTATACATATAAATGCTGTAGGTACATGAAGTAATATTTTTTGGCAGGAATTTGGATGTACTCTTCTCGACTCGTTACCGAGGGATTACCGCGAGCGTCTCGCCGCGGAACTGCGGGAGATGATTAAATGTATCAAGCAGTATAATAATTCTGAACTAAACAAGTCCATATTGGAACCTGTCGACAAGTCTGCGAGTATGGTTGAACTCGGCACACCTGACAAAAAGTAACTAGATTTTATCTACATACCAAATTTCTTATAGGATAGGCAGAGAATGCTTACCTTTATATTACCTTAGTTATATGTATAATGGAAATTTTATGACCTTACTATGTTTGTCGTTTCCGAAAATTGTTTCGTTTCGAATTCATCCGGAAGTCTTCTTAAGGATGAGTATGGTGCTGTACGTTGCAGAGTCTTGTGAAAAAAGTTTTATAAAATTCCTATTACATATATACATCGTTAAAAATATTATTGTTTGTTAGATTGTGCCAAGCTAAAGTGGATACACCAACCCGTTATCGCTCTTTGGACGCCTTGACTAATCCAAAAAGGGAAGCTGAGCAGCCATTACCGGCTCCAGGCCCATTGCAGCGGCAGACACCAAGCATGTATGCTGATGACATTTCTAAGAAAGTATGTAAATATCCTATCCAAATTTTTGCCCCTGTAGGCGTATAATAACGCCTACAGGGGCAAAAATTTGAATGTGATGTGAACACCACACTTGTACCTAAATATAAAAAAATTGTCATCCTTTTGAGCCTGGCTTCTGAAGCCAACTTTGTTAGAATTAGAATCTATAACTTTATTTTGGATCATCTTCTTACCCTTATCGCAATTATATAAATTTTGGGATTGGCGTAATATATTTTTGTACATATTATCCAAGATTTTGGCTTTTAGTTTTACAGCCGGCCGCCTGCCAGGTTATATCCGCCACTTACATTATGGAGGTGAGATAGTTTGGGGGTGAGTAAAGGAAGTTGGCAGAGAAGAAATTAAACTTTATTGAATTATTGAAAAAATCTTACTCTTTAGATTCGGTCATGTTGTTGATTTTGGGAATAAAATATTCTCCTGATATATTTATTAAATTTTAAATTAAATATAATACCAAATATAAAATCAAACAGTACAGGTATTATTACAATTTTGTGTTAGACCGGAGATTTGGGGGAAAACATGAAAATGTTTAATTATCAAAAAAATCTAAACATTTGGCGTTCTATTGTTTCTGCCTACCCTAATGGGAGACAGGCGTGGCAGATATGTATGTATGTATGTAACAAAAAATTATAGTAAATAGTAATATTGACCTTCCAATTAAATTTGTATGGAGACTTAAAGACAAAAACTAGTTACTAATTGCACATTGTTACCATTGTGGAATTGCTAGTAAATTAATTAAAGTGTTAATTTTAAACATTCGCGCATGTTTATATATATTTACATACATACACGTGATGACCATCACGTGGTCCACGACGATAACACGACGTGGTGCAATTCACGTCGAAACGTCGTCAATAAAGAAGCAGGTATGTAGGTGCTTTATACCTGTAAAGGCTTTTACATCGCGCTAAGTTCCGATTGTGTATTTAAAATAATGAAGAGTTTTTTTATCTATGTTGAGTTTAATTTTTATTTTAGACAATGTGTCGCAGGCAGAGTACGTACACTGTTTCTTCAATGTCTGGTAGTAGCGTAAGGCGACGGAATAAAACATCAAGGTGAGTTGAGTTCATTAGGTAAAGACACTCAAACACGAAACAAAGATAACTTTAATTTTCTATGGTGTGTAGGTGTTTTTATTCAATATATATGAAGTGATGAATACACCTATTGCAAATATTATGTAAAATGCTTTTGATTGATCTACCTACTGGAATTTTTTTTGGAAAGAGTGTAGATTTAAATTTTGACGTGCTTAAAAGGTATTTATTAATTTATTCTTGATTTTAGCCCGATTCAGAGTCAAAGCGGCATTCTTGATAGATTGTTAGCCGCAGAGAAAGTAGCTGAAGATCTACGCAGCAGACTATCGTCAGTGATCAGAGATTTTGTAGAAGAAGGAAGGGATGATTCTTCTATGTCTTCAATGATATTAGATGTATCCAAAATATCAATATTAAAGGTAAATAATACAGTAGTTTAATTGTGTGTTAAAAGTGGAATAGCACGTAGGATATAAAAAAGAGTAATGTAAGATTGTGTTTAACAATTCTGCGTGTTCTACTGTTTGTACTACGGATTGTGCTCAGAGGAATTATTCAATATGATGCCTACGGCCACTTTCTATCATCGTACGGCTCGCTATCGACAGGGAGTTCACTCTCATACCCTACAACCTAAATGGTCGCGTACAACGCGGTTTCAGAGATGTTTTCTCTCACGAATACTCAGGTTATGGAATGAGCTCCCTGCCGAGCTTTTCCCAAGAGACTACAGCATGGGGTTCTTCAAAAGCGGGGTAAAGAGTTTTTTTCAGGGTCGGAAACGCGCGCGTAATACCTCTGGTATTGCAGGCGTTCATAGGCTACGGTAACCGCTTACCATCAGGTGGGCCGTATGCTTGTTTGCCACCTCAGTGGTATAAAAAAACTAACTTCAAGTGTGACAAAATCAGTTTTTTTTTCAAAACTAAACTATTGAACTAATTTTGATAAAAAGTCTATAGGCCCAATTTGTAAGTATATCCATTTGGATAAAAAAGATTTTACAAATCGGTTTAGAACTGACGGAGTTATGAGGTAACAAACATAAAGAATACAACTGAATTGAGAACTTCCTTTTTGGAAGTCGGTTGAAAACAGTGTAGTCTAAGGTTGTCACTATGAACAGATGGTGTCTATAATATGCGTTAATATGTGTTTATGTAGCGAGCAAGTTACGTTCTTTATTTCAAACGGTCATATTTGAGTCACAGAATAAAGAAGTTAGCTCGTGAGAGTACCAGGAAATGACCTTCCAGTATTATGGAGTAGTACTAATCAACGTACTGTGGTGCTTTTATTACCAAACTATAAGGTTTCCTAAAATACTAAAACGTCGCCAAGACACACTCAATATACCTGCTATAGCAAACGTGTCTATAGGTGGTGATTACTTACCATCGGGTGAATCGTAAGTTCGTTATCCCGCAACCCTTTCCTTTCCCATAAACAAAAGTTTGGGGATATCTCAAAAAACCGAAAATTAATTTCTATCGTGAAGTATACAAGCGAAGTACAATTATTTACAGGGAGAAACATCAAAGGCTCAATTCGCTTCCAGTCCCAATCTTTCAGGGTTGGACTCTGTTCAGGAAGACTTCCCGAAGAGTCGTTTGAAGCGTTTCGAGAGTGCTTCAACTTCTAACTTGGGTCCAACTAAACAGATTGCAAAAGGCGATGGAAAAATTTCACGTTTGCGTCGTTTGTCTCCTAGTCTGTTTAAGGCCAAGAAAGACAGCCCGATTATAAAGACTGATTTCAAAGCAACAGAGAGTAAAAGTAAATTAAACGGTAAGTTTCTGCTTTTTAGTTGATATGGTTGGAGTGACAGTGTTTTGTAATATTAGAAGTGTAAAATTTTGTAAAGATGTTTAAATATTTATTACTCAATCATGTTTAAACAGTTGAACGGATTTAAAGGAAATTTTGGCACACAGATAGGCCATATTCTATATTGTTTCTCGTGACATTGACTGTATGAATCAGTATATGAAGTATATTAATAGGATTAGCATTAATAATAATTTCTATAGTTCACGTTAAAATTAAACTAAATGCCCAAATAAAGAAATTATAGTATACCCGGATTTATTAAGGTCCTGTTTCACCTGGCTTTATCCGGGTACTTTAGGATCCAAAATTCTTTCCCATTAAAATAATACTTAACGTTTTAATATTAATACAAATTAACATATACCATCATATAGTGTAGTGTTACTCTGTCCTATATATAATCCGGTTGAAATGTAATTTTGTAATTCTTTAAAACTTTCAGCTTTATTTCGGCCAAAAATAGTAACACCGGTCCTAACTCCAAGAGGCAAATCAGAATCAAGTCCTAATATTAGCTCTTCTAAAAAGAAGTTTAGTCATGTTAAATCCACTATACCAAGGCCCACAAAAAGAGAGTGAACTAAGAAAGCTAATTTTTATACAAATAAAACACATAAATTTTATTAAAAACGTGTTTGTAAAGAAAATAATAAAGTCGTTTTTGAAATTATTAACAATTCTTTCATTTACAATCTAATTACGTAAACAAAATTTTTTGGTTACGCTATAATACAATTGATCTTAAGTTATGAATCAGACAAATCAGAGTTTTTATATATTTTAATCAATTCCTCTACTTCTTTTTCTAAATTGGCATTCCTTTTACCATTAGACTTTTTCTTTGTTTTTGATCTTGATGAATATTTGCAAATATAGTCCTTATCTTTTTTATTTGATTTAGTACCTGAATGTTCCTTGTTTTGCTGTATGTGAATTGTTGTAGGATATGCTACAGTATCTATGTTTTGTTTCCTACATAAATCTCTGTTATCTTGAATATCGTGTATACTTTTCATATTGTTCTTATTTATAAGTTTATGAAAGGTTTCATCTTCACTGTTAATTTTTTCTTTGTTATGAATATTCTCTTTTTTAGACCTTTCGCTGATTTGTATTTTTTGATTTAATATAGTCATTTCTTTCAGAGTGTTTCCGTCATTTTGCAATTTCATTTTTCTGTTCTTCTTGGCTAATTTCATACAAATAGTTGCTTTTGGGTAACCGGTAAATTGTTGATAACAGTTGCCTTTATCCAATGATATAAAGGTGTTAAAAAATCTCTTTGGATGGATGTCATCAGGAGTATCATTTAACAACACATAAGCATTCTTTAAAAAATGTTTTTTGTCTATGGGATTTTGCATTCGAAAAAAATTTTCCAATTGTTCATGCGTTTTTAATCTTTTAATTGCATTTCTTTGAACTATATTGTATGATACCACTGCCATGATAACGAAAGCTGGATCATTACTTAGTATGTGATCCCAGAGAATCAGCCATTCAGAACAAGTTAGTACTTCGCTGAATGCTGTCTCTAATATCTTGAGTGCATACGTTTGACTTGTGATACCAGTTTCACAGAAGTGATCTAAGAGTTGCTGATCATGTTCTGATAAAATATTTTCAACTATAGCCAAAATACTTATTGGAGGGAATGGTGCATATTCAAACCAAAGTTGGCAATAATTTAATAATATTGTAGCTACACATTCAAATAATAACAAGGGGTCCTTTTGCAATACTTTTACGAATGGAAAAACAAATGCAGGAAGAAATTTCATTACTCCAAATAATGGGCACCAATGTGCAAGGCAAGATAACAATCTTTTCAAACTTTTAAGCGTGACAGAACTATGGATAGTAAATTGTTTCTCGATATCTTTATAAGCTGGATGTATCCCTTTATCAATTAAAGAAGAATATGCATTCCTATTTCTAGGTGTATTAAGTAGAGACCTCCATATAATTGATCTAAATTTGTCAGGGTATTCGCCGTATTGCATTAATATTCTTCTCAATCTTACACTATCCATGCATATCCGCATCTTCTGCTCTACTTCAGCTTTAGAAGAAGATACATCTTGTCTCGCTAACTTTTGCATTGAAGTACATAGTTTCTCTTTCTTTAAATCACTTATATTCTGTGCTAAGTCCATGACATATGATGAGTTGTAAATATTTACCTCTCCTAATTGTAAAATACAAAGGAAATATTTTCCGGTTGGACTTATTACAAATCTTTTTATACATGATGAATCTGGGCAAATACTGTGTATAACATTTAATATTTCCAGATCTAATAAATGAAGAGTACAATCACTACTTAAAATAGCAAGGATTTTATTGGCTCCGCCATCAAATATTTGTGGTATAAAAGCTATTTGCTGAGCCCCACTTATATTGTGTTTTGTTAAATTTATTGATTTTAAAGCTTTCCATGTGTCCATACTGAATAATATTAGCATAGGCGTGAGACCAGCCATAGCCATAGCTCGACCATTCATTGTGAACGCAATATTCTTCAAATGTTTTAATTCACTTGGTATAATCTGCTTCACAGATTTCATAGTTTCATTTTTCCATATTTGCACTGTATCATTTTGAAAACACGCGACAAGATAATCACCAGCCGGTGTGAACATAATTTGCTGGATTTGAGCATCTAGATACGTGTTAAGTGTGAAGTATTTAGTGTAATTACGAAGTTCCCATAATATAGCTTCTACAGAACTGGCAGTAAGTAAATTATTATATTTACTATTAGAATAAGAGATATGTTTTACAGGTGCTGTATGACCGGTCAAAGTCAAATTTGTTTCTCCGTTATCTATATCCAAAAAGCTTATATCATATTTTTTGGCATTAGCAACAATTAAAATGTCCTCTTTATTGGGAAGGAAGTATAAAGCGGTACAAGTTCCTACACTGCTCAGTTTCCAGAATTTAAGATCGGTGAAATCCAAAATGAAAATATTACCCAAGTTGTCGGCACATGCTAGTTTCTCGTGTAGGTCATCGAATGTACCAGATGAGAATCGAATCCTTCTATTTTTGCCATTGGAATCACGAACTGTGTGGTGTAATTGTAGTATTACCCCATCTTTAGGTCTCGATTTTAGTTTCAAATCATATTTTTCTATATTTCGGGATTGTAGCTGCCTTTGATCCATCTATGGTATATCATTAATCATTCACAAAAAGAAGTTTTAAAATGATTCTCATATTTTGTTTATACAATTATTAAAATATTTAAAATTTGGCGATTCCGACAGATTTCCAACGATACGAAATGACATTGAGCACTGATTGCCATTGATTGACATTTTTAATCTATGTCTGAACTGTTATTGATCGATTAGGATTAAGTAGGTATTAATTTCAGATACTCGTTCTTTATCTATGCACTTAACACACTGTTTTTAATTTCTCTATTATCTAATTGTTGCACTAACTTCAAGACCATTTAAAGGGCACTCGTTTTTACGAGTTCTTAGTTATAAGACGATATTTTTCTGAAAAAAAAGTATAGATCTTAATTACTCACATATTTTTAGTACACTGGTGCTGCTGAAATATTCGTCATGTATTCATACGATACAACAAATCTCTTTAACAGACGGTTCAAGTTTAAATTATACCAGGCCATATTCAAGATCAATAAAATATATGTATATGTATTTTATTTTTATATATTAAGTTAATAAATCCATTTAGCTAGTATGCTAATTTTTATATATAAATATAAAGTATAAAGTATAAAATTAAAAAATATAAAGTATAAAATTAAAGTAAGGCCTCAAAGAGAATAAATCTCATGTTCATAATTAAGGTTTTTTTTTTTAATTTAAGTAAGTAAGTATTGACATACGTTATATTAATGTTTGCTTACTTATCGAAAGACGCATGCAGTTTGCATCTTAAAACGGATATGCAACACTACTTACTTTCTATATGCTTACTTCCTTACTGATATTATAAATGTAAAAGGGAGTTGGTTGTTCCAATCCTCATGAAATTTGGTATGTTACCTACTGTTTCTTTTAATAGGTGATAATGAAATGGTAACCCCGTCTGCGCTATCGGCATACGTTGGCGGGGCATCAGCGAGGGATGATAGGTGACGATAAAACCAGGACAGTTAGCCTATCGTGACGAATTCCACAAGAGTTAACTACGTGTTTCTAGGAGGAATCGCGTGGATGTCGACCTGATAGGGTTTATTGTTAGCAATGGTGCAGTTAGAGGCCATTACTAATAATCCTTTTCCCCCCGTTACCTACTGTTTAGGACGAAATACGAAATTTTTTATCTCAGTCACGCGGTCAAAGTCGCGAGTAAAAGATAGTATATATTATTATAACAAGGGAAACAAAATCAGCAGGGACCCAACAAGTACGTTTGTTTGGATATATTCTAAAAACGTTCCATAGTGGATGCATATAAAGTAGGTGATATCTGTACGATTAAGAAAATATTAATTTTTTTTATACAACTTAGAATAACAAACAAGCTGACAGCCCACCTGATGGAAAGTGGTAACCGTCGCCTATAGACATGAGCAGTACCATGGACATAACAGAGTATACTGTTTCGCCCATGATACTCCCCATGCGTTGCCATTCCTGAGGACTCAGGTGTTATTCCTCTGTACCCTGTAAATTCACGCTATATCCCACCCTTCAAACCAAAATACAACCATGCAAACACAACTGCTTTACGGTTGAAACACGAATGGGACAGAGGTAGCCAAGCAAACGACTTTTGTACAAAGTCTCCCTGTCTGTCTGTAATGGTAAAAATAATATGAGAGCTCTTAACTATAAAGTAGATTAATAAAAGCTAAAACAATCTATAGAATTTTTTTGTATGTCTGTTTGTACGTATGTTTAATCCGGCGTCACTTAAAAACTAGTACACTAAATTATATGAGGATTTTACAGGATTATTCCTGTAGGTCTAATTTAAAATATGATTACTTACCATCAGGTGGGCCGTATGCTTGTTTGTCACCTTAGTGATATAAAAAAAAATACGTCATCTAGCAGCAGTTAGTTTATTTCAATAGCTTATCTACTTCTAAAATTCACGCGTACGAAATAATGTACAAAAAGTCAGCTTGATATATATTGGTATGGAAAATCAACTCCCTTAATTCATAAATTGTTAAATTTCTCATAAATTTAGTTTGATTATTGAACTGTTTCCTTCTTTTGAGTTAAATTTCCAATTTAAAACAAAGTGACAAAACCATGTAATAGTTAAAATAGATTCATTGAAAGTTTTAGTTTTTATGAATAAGGAAGTATGTATTTACCTCGCAATACAAATTCATGGTTGCAGCGGTCGCTGACCATCAGGCGGACCGTATGCTCGTAACAAAAGGAAACAAGTATCAGACTTATTCCTTTTTACTATTCAGTGATAAAAAAGTGCACTTTCTTTAGATATTAGAGACGCCAAATTATTTACCTGCGAATGACCTGTAACGTTGTTGATTTAATCACCAAGCTAATTATTTTCTTTAGGAATTCCACATTTAAAATAGTGCAAATAGTGACTGTTCTTTAATTTTTATTTCTTTAGTCGTCTACTTCGTGTTTACCGTAGATGAAGACCAGTTGTGTTTACGTTTTTTGATTCGTGACATGTGTCCGTTACTATAGCAACCATGTAATATAAGCGCTTTATTGTGTGTCTCTGCTTATATTTAGGGGCTTTCTGCTGTAAGCAAAACAATATTTACTTCTAATAAAATTGTAATATGTCAATCATATTTACATCTATAACTACTTAATAATAAAGTATAAAATTGCAAACGACCGTACTCTGTATAGAAAATATTTAAAAATCATAATTGAAAAATACTAATTCAATCATATTTAGAATATTTGTTTGTTTCTATCATCATCATTATATCAGTTGTGAACTGTCTACTGCAGAACATAGGCCTCATAGGCAAATTAGCAACCGCAGTTAGGTTTTGGCGATGTTTTAAGTGGGACACTGCTACTCATACCTCGGTCATTAAGTTCCATTAGTCATCTCTTCTAACACCTACGGGAAACAACAGGAATAGCCACTCAATGCCTACGGTATTGCCATTTCAAAGGATAAGTGTTTAAACTGGGAAACAGAAATTCATGTTTTACATCAGAATTAAGAAAAATAATTTCTATTTATACATGACTTTTGAAATATTTTCTATTTATACATGAAATATTTTCTATTTATACATAATTTTCTTTTTAAACATGACATGTAAATATATAAAAACATAAACATATAGGTAGTTACAAAAAAAATGTCAAAATGATTGTTTCATTTAAATCAATTTTAACGGCTACGGAACGAAGCATAGACAAAATGGAGCGTCGTCGGTTACGGCTTATGACCCTAAATATTATCAGTCTTGGCGTATTTTCTCCGTAAACAGTTCCGTTTTTCAACTCTCGGGGAAATGCGAGTTAATTTGACGTAGAGACTATGATTACGGCTGTACAATAGTTACTGGCCAGCGCAGTGTAGCGGTAGACACGACGCGCGCTCACGCGCATTGATCGCATTCCACTTCTGATAGCGACTTGTATTTTTGGCGGGCTTTTTGAAATGTAGATATCTATAAAAATAAATGAGATTTCATTGTAAACTTTTTAAACGTAAAGTTTATCAAATGAATGTCGATAAACATTAAACTGGTTTTTCGGTCGCTACAATCAAAATATGTAATTTATACTTCTACCTGATCGCATGGGAGATTGTCTATTAAATCACACTGGAATGCCTTGTTAACGAAGTGTTCGCGTTACAGATAAATAGCGACAGTAAAATGTCTCAGTTTTCTCTGAGATTCCACGAGCGCTATGTCCGCCGTTTCGGGTAGTCGGGCACATGCCTACGTACAAGTTGGTGGAGAGTGCTGGCGCGTTTAGCCGACTCCTGCGTAGTTTGAAGATGTGTTTCCTCAACGTTCTACGGCTGCACGTGTCACAGAGTCAACGGCAGAAGCGTCTTTACAAGCAATACATGGAGCAGTTGACAGGCGCTTACGTCGAAAGATGCACTGACCTGAACACAATGCATTGGGAACAGAGATACTACAGGGAACAATCGCCGGAGTGGCGGTATTCCCTGCCGTGTGACGAGTACTGGTATGCTACGGAAGCCTCCAGGTCGTTCTGTGGGTCGGAATGTTCAGACAGCGGAAGGTGCTCGTCTCCTTGCTGCTCTGAAGTGATCTTTAATGGCGGACAGCATTTCAGCGGGAAGAGGGCACAAAGTCTTCATGTCTGTAGACGATATCCAATCTGCTATCCTGGAAATTTCGGGTAAGTTTCCTTTGCCTCATTATTATGTAAACATAAAAATATAAATAAGTTGTACACAATTTTTGTTCTTAGCAGCTGCAATTTTATATACAAAAGTGTCGCGTCTATTGGGCAGGGCATATTTCATTGTCTATGGTTTTGTTTTTTTTTGTTTTGTCTATTTGCTATGAACCTGTACTACGAGCACATGGGTATAACTTATATTATAAGATGTAAGTAAATAATAATTGTGATTGCTAATGAATATTGAAGCTTATTCTATTGGAGTTTAAAAAATGAACTTAAGTTATAAAACAATGAAAAAAAATATAGTTTCTTTTATTAATTGTAATTGTGTGTGTTGTGTTATTGAAACAAAATTGGATAACTATGTTCAAAAAAAAAAAAAACAAAAAAAGGACATTATCAATTGAGTTTAATTTTGTGCTAACGGTAAAGTAATCATTAGGTACTCGTATAAAATGAAGCAATTATAAATCGTAATGAACGCTTAAATTCTTGTGAACATCCACTAATTATTTATTGCAGTTCTACACTGATAGTTTCGTTATCGACGGGTTTTAGGGTTCCGTACCAAACAGGAACCCTTTTGGTGCGAATGGATTATAGGTGCGACTTTGCCCATCCGTCTGTTCGGCTGTCTGTCCGTCTTTTACAGCGGAAGTACTAATATAGTCGACTTAAAATTTGGAATTACATATCATCGGCCCGCACATTTAGCAATGGAAATATTTGAAAAAATATTATTATTTGCTTTACTAGGGATTTCTATGGATACTCAAAATTTAAAAACTATCACTGGTCCACCTGTGGCATCCCACTTAGATCAGTAGATCAAATTTGAAATTTTGTAAATAACCTTATAAAAATAATAATCTTAAAATAATAAATAAATAATCTTAGAAAAAACCATTCTTTCTTCCCTTTATCTCCGAAGTTATTGAAGTAAATATCTAAAATAAGTAAAGTTTATAAAAGTATATGTAAATGTTATAGAAAAAATAAGACGATGCTTCTAACAAGAACCGTTTTTGAGAAATTATCAAAAGACCTCCAATAACAAACTGAGTTAAGCAGTCCAGTTCTATACACAATTATGGTCCAAAATAAATTACGAATTGTAGTATCAACAATAATAAATATTAGGTGTCGACTTCGTATTGCAAATTCAATAAAGATCATTTTATGTCAAATATATATATGTACGGAACCTTCGGTGTGTAAGTTCCACTTTGGTTATTTATTATAGGTACAGGGTTAATCAAATCAAATCAAAGTTGTGAAGGGCATACGAAGTCGAAGCCAAATGATACTATTAATAAACTCTACAATTTGGCCCAAAAAGTGTAGTCGAAATCTGAAAATATTTTGTAGCTTGTCATATCAATTGCTTTTATGCGACTGCGTAGTACGTATGGAAATTTAAAAAAAAATGTCATCTACAAAAAAAAAAACCGATTTCAGTTGCGGCAAAACCGGTTATTTTAAAGACTAAATTAAAGAATAATTTTTGAGATAAATTCTATAGGACTAAAGTGTAAAGCATATTTTAGATAGAAAAGGAATTGTTCACTTCGGTTTGAAACTGACCGAGTTATGAGGTAACAAACATAAAAATACAATAACAATATAACCGAATTATGAACCTCCTTTTTTTTAAGTCGGTTGAAAAATAATTTGACTGAGTTTTTCGAATCTGTTCTTAGGGGAACGTTGTTTTATGAATATTATTACTTGGTTACGGTTTGGTATATTCTTTATGACTAGTCGTGCAGATTTACGTAGGTATCTAAGTGTAAATAGAAAATTCAGTCTATATTATGTTATAAATAAAAATTTTCAACCGTGAAGCAGCTGTGTTTGCATGGCTGTTTCGGCTTGAAGGGCGGGATATGGCGTGAATTTACTGGGTACAGAGGAATAACACCTGAGTCCTCAGGAATGGTAACGCATGGAGGTTATCATTTGCGAAATAGTATGTGTGTGTACTGTTATGTCCATGGTACTGCTCATGTCTATAGGCGACGGTTACCATTTTCTATCAGGTGGGCCGTCAGCTTGTTTGTTATTCTAAGCCGTATAAAAAAAAAACTATAATTCCTATTAATAATCCCCTTCTCCCAGACCTAGATGCTTTCCAGTTATAAAACTTATTTTATGGGTAACTCTTTTGCATTTTGTGCTGCACAGCTATGGAATAAACTTCCCGTGAATATTCGAAAACGTCCTTCTATTGGTTCCTTCAACTTTAAAATCACATTATTTTTCTACTGTTACTTGATTATATATATATATATATATATATATATATATTAATATATATATATATGTATTAATATTGTTTATTTCAAATGTATAATGTAAATTTTATACATATCATTATATATACTTATTATTATTGTTTTGATTTCTGTTTTACACTACTGCTGCCCACTAACTACTTTCTATGCCACTGTGTTAGGTTGACTGGAAGAGATCTCTTTTAGAGATAAGTTCAACTCTGCTTACATTGTTTCTAATTGTGATTATTACTGCATGCTTTAGTGCAATAGAAATATATTAAAAAAGAAATATTATACATGTTAAAATTTGTAGAGATGGATAAGTATTGGTTAGCCTTTTACGGAAAAATTACTTAACGGACTTGAATGAAATTTTGGTACACGGGTAGGTTATATCCTTACTAAGTACATAGGGGGAAGAAGGAATAGGGTAAGTATTTTTATACTCCTTTTTTCTCTATAAGCGACTTTTCCTAATAAGAATTTTTTTTATTGAAATCGGTTCAAATGAGTTGATTATATAGAGCGTTCACTCTATTTGAAAAACACATTTATAATTTACTCCGGAAAGAAAATTCGAAGTGTATGACTGTGAATAGATTAGTAATCAGTGTTATGTATAACTAGATGTATTAGCTGGGCGGAGCAGGTAGTGCCGAAAGTGGTTCACTGCATTTGTCTATGTTTATGTCTACAGCAATAAATGGAACAAAACATACAATCTCTTTGGATTATGTAACCGATGTAATGGATCCTACAATTATATAGTAAACTAGTTTATGCATCATTTAAGATATTCCATCTTATGAGCGTTCATACTTAAGCTTGTCAAAGTGCGGCAACGTCGGAATTAATTGTCAATTTAGTTTTCAAAAATAATTGTCAATATTCATTGTCAATATTACTGATGGTTTATTTAAAAAGTACTCTGTCATTAATTACTCCTCTCCATCCAAAGGTTGCCTGGAAGAGATCGCTTTTAGCGATAAGGTCGCCCACTGTTTTCTCATTGTGATTATTTCTTGTAATTGTTTATATTTATAACAAGTTTACTATTGTTATCTTTTGGAGGAAACAATAAAGAGTATCTATCTATCTATCTGTTAGAGAACTAAAATATTTAATCATATGTACTCGTAAATCGTAGTATATGAATCTAACACAACATATTTGAACTTACCTCATATTTCGCTTTTGAGGATTAAATATATTTTTTTTGTAAACAAATTTCAAATTTTTAGTGATCTTATTAATAACTATGGAAATAAATAGATAAAATATAAATCATGCACTTTTGAAGCAATCGATCAGAAATATTAAAACTTGTTCAATTGTTTTTGAAAAATGACAAACCATTCCGACGTTGCCACACTCCGGTATGAACGTTTTTAATTATAATAACTCGGTTCATTTGATGAATGTAGTAAATTGTGACCAGCCAAGATAGAGGTCGAGCCCACAAACAAAACAAAGATGATCGAGTCCAAGACATCTTGTCGAGCAATATTTTTATGGTTTTCTTTTAAGTAGGTAAGTAAACAAAGGTCATTTTACTATGGCTCTAATGTTAAGTTCTTTAAAATTAAAATTAGGTCATATATTTAATTATGATTTGATTAAATCAGTATAAATTCTTATCAATTTAATTAACCAATTGATTAATCCATTTCATTAATTATTGTTAATTTTTATAATTAATTTTTAATTATATTTGTTTGTTGATATTAAAGAAATATTTTTATTTTTATTAGATGAAATAGAGATCCGACTAGGCTTGGCACAATTTTTTTTAAAACAGTACATATAGCCTACAATACACGTTGACATTGTAGTTTAATATAGAGGAAAGTTTATTTTTAAATCGCTTATTTTTTTAAATAATAGGTAAATTACAAAATAATCTTTTACATACTTGAAACAAAGTATGTTTTTATTACGCATATATTCTGGGGTGAGTAAGGAACCACCCGGCTTTCCTTTAAATGTGTTTATACTCGTAGTTATGTTCTTTGTGACTTATATTGGATATATTTTTTATAGATGAAAATGAAATGCTTGATGAAAATTACACTATCGGTCTGCGCTGGCGGGGCGCTGATGATGGGTAATCCGTGAGGAATATATTGTGCTGATGAGGTTAGGTCAATTGGCCCATCGTGATAAATTAATTAGGAATTACCCACAAAGGTTTCCAGGGGGAATACCGTGGAGATCGACCTGATGGAGTAGGTATACTGCCAGCAACGAGAGAGTTAGATCTCATTGTTAGAGAGGAGTAAGTTTTATTTGCATGGAACAAGGTTCTCACGATTTATTATCTGGAAAAATGACAAGAGCTAGTAAATTGTAATATAAGATCTACGATATTCAAGTAACATAGGACTTTACATTGGAGTGTGTACTATATTTATGTAAATAATTCGTGCATATACCGTAAAAACTATGAGTAGCTCAGAACTGTATCTAACAGAACGTATGGGAAAGCGATTGTGTTGTTTTTGTGACAAAAAGTCGTTTAATTGGGTGCAATTGTACTGCCTTGTTGTTATTTATTCCATATCTTAGCGCAGTGGTTGCCAATTAGTTTGTTTTTATTCTACGTGTGTGGACTAGACAGTCGAGTCCACTATATGTTTAACTGCTGACGTGGTTTACTGGACGACAGAGAATGTTATATAGCTTTAAGTTTTTATTTTGTACCAAATATTTTATTTTTTTGTAATTTGATCGACAGGGTAATAAATATGTAATTAAATAAATAAAATACTTTAGAAGGATATTAATGACTTAGAAGTTAACCCATGTAGAGCGATGAATGCATTTTCTCGTGCAGTGTATATTTGACCGCAGCGTAGTGCAATATTCACGCACGGATGCTTGCTAGCTCATTGAACGATGTTACTGCAGAGGTTAATATCCTTTTCATTTGAAATGTGAATTAAAACAGGCTGTTTCTTCATTATTGGTATTGTCTTTTTTTATGTTTGTTACCTCATAACTCCGTCAGTTGTAAACTGATTTGGAAAGATCTTTTTTCATTTGAAAGGATTTATTTAAAGATTAATTCCATAGAAATTTTACAAAATCGAATCAGTTTATTTTTGGATCAAAATAAATGGATTTGTCACAATATTGTGGGACATAATTTTTAATTATAGTTTGAAATGTTAATTAATTATTATAAGCAGTATTTTATTATTTTTTTGTTAAAAAATGTATAAAAATATAAATATTGTTATTGGTAACATTATTGCAAAAGAAGTAATAAATAATGTTAAGAGCGCAGAATTTCGTTCGTTAGAATAAGTACAGTTTGTCTCACAAAAAAAAAAACAATGACGTCAACAGGGATAAAATATTAATTTTACCACTACTGATGTTGTCTTTGATTATTTTTATATCCCTAAATAAAAAAAAATAATAATAATATGGGATTAATACGGAAGTAAATACTATCGACAGCAAAAATTATAATATATATAAAATCAGTACTGAATTGGCAACAAGATTAAGTATCTCGTAATTTATGTTTTTCTTTATTTTATACACTGTTTTTGTAGATGAAAAGATGCTAAGATTACTTTTTGTGGCAAGTGTAAAAAATTGTGTATTTGACATATTAAAAATTATTTTCTAGGAGGTCAATTATGAATTACTTGTAAACATGTCTTTCTGCATAGATAAAGGTTCCGTTCGCATTCTGGTCGGAAAAACAATTCCGGAGTGGGCGTGGCACACCTCCACCTGGCCCCACTTTTAAATATGCCTATCATCATACATCGTGTATTAAGCTACACATTTTCTCTAAATAATTTGTATATTTTTTTTTTTTTGGAAAACGTACAGCTGAATTACAGTCAATACATAATCAAATTTATATCTATGTTAAGCCATGAATCGTTTTCACATTTGTGTAATGACACAATTGATCGGTTTTTACATATGCAAAATATATACATACATACAGGTTTTTAATACTTTCCTAGACTAGCCCATCTCTGACGGAAACATGTATATATTATATTTACATACATTTAAACATAATAAATAGTTATCCATCCTTACGCAATAAACGTTATACTCATGTGCATGAAAGTTCTCGTACCTGAAGTATATTATTATTTAAATAAATACCATACCAACATGACATTTAGAAATGCAGTTTTGTTATGAATTACTTCACGGCGGTGGCGGCGGTAGTTTTTGCACAATTATCAATCTTACACTGTATGTAATATGAGCGTGTGTAACTGTTTATTATGAGGGAGACACGGATTGCCAACATCCGTAACGTTGCGTGACAGCCTCGAGATACTGGTATTATCAGTAACGATGTCCATACATGTTGGAAGTGTACGGTATTAGGATTATGATATTAGGAAAAAGTTTATTTATACTCAATCTTTCGTTAGCTTCAAAACCCCTATTTTTTTTTTAATGGTAGATAATGAAATGGTAACCCCGCCTGCGCTATTCGTATACGTATACACTGGCAGGGCATCAGTGAGAGATGATATGTGAGGATGAAACGGGTCAGTTAGCCCATCGTGACGAATTCAACAAGAATTATTCACGATGATTTCTGGGGGGAACCACGGGGAGGTCGACCTGATAGAGTATATTGATAGCAATTGGGACTAATCTCCCCATTACTAACAATCCCTTCCCCCCGCAATGGTGCTGTTAGAACACATTACTAATAATCCCTTTCCTCCTGTCATGTTGGATTGGTATGTTGCTAGCAATGGGGCTGTTAAACTCCATCACGAACAATCCCAAATCCTCCATTGCTCGAAACCCCTGTTAAGTCCTACTTTCTTCATTTAAGTATTATTTTCCCGTGTTCTCACTTCATCTTCCTTTTTCATTCTCTCTTGCTGTATGTGTGCTATTAAGAATGTGTATGTTTATGCACATACTTGTTCATATGAGTGTGTATATAGATATATATGTTTGTATACATTAGTATCCTTATAGTACATAGTAATACGTCTCTTTCCCTTTACTTTTTTTCTTAACGCCCTTTAGCCAAGTGTTGACTGAAAGAGATTGGTAGTATAAATAAATAATAAGCGTGGTACCAGTGTAAACCACACAAATGAAATGATGAGGATGTAGTAAAATATTTTTTTTTATATTACAATGGTAGCAAACAAGCATACGGCATGTGTAATTGTAGACAATTACCATAGCCTGTAGAAGCCTGCAACACCAGCCACAGTGTCACGCGCCTGTTGTCGTTAGGCATTTTTGAACGCTGTAGTCTTTAAGGAAAACGTTGGCACGTGACTTATGGTAGCAAAACTACAAAAAATAAACTGAGATAGTTTACAGGGTGACCTAGTGGAGAATCTGAGAGGGTATATTGCCCCATAGCTATTTGGCGTATTCTATTACTCCGTTACCACAAAGAAATAATAAGATTTTATAAGTATGAGATATAATTATTAAAAGAACAAATTATTTAAGCCTTTCTACATAACCTTTAACTTTGATTTAATATTTATTATTTTATTGAACTAGGTGTTATTTTGCAAAAGTCCATATCTTTGATTATTTGATTAAATTACTTTGTTTAATTCCATTATAATTAGTATTGCAAAACGTGGACGAAATGGCATTCGGAGGTTGATGGTAATATACAAGGTTGTAGAACTTCTGATAATAATAATAGATCAATTTTCGGGTGTTGGCAGTCGAACACATACCAATGGTAACGAAATTTAACAATATAATTTTAATCAAAGGTTAAAATTGTCTTGATAAGATTGCTCTCAGCAATAAGACCGCCTTACTGTACTTATACATTTGTATCGTTGAGTTTGTAAATTGCCTTGCTTATTTCCTATATTATATAATGCAAATAAAGTATACTCATTCATTCATTCATTCATTCAAATATACATTTATCATTTACATTAACTCGAGGATCATAATTGACGAGTGTTGAAAAAGAAATTAATAGATTTATGTTTCTATCTAAAGGTAATAATTTACGTTTTTTTTAGAATAATATGCAAAGTGCATAACTATAATTTGTTAGTGGTTTTATATAATAAGCATTTAAGATGATAGATAAGACAACTTAATCGGTTTTTCATATACAAATTATATGTTTACGTGTAAGAACTAGTAGGAGTGTTTGCTCGTTGGAAACTCAAATAGTATGTAATTAACTGATACCTACTTGTATCTGTATGTTTTCTAATTAAACGAAAGTATAGTAGAATAAGATTTAGAAAAAATCCACGGCAATTAATAAAAATGCAGTGCTTTTGGAGCACCTATCTATACTATATACATTATATATTTATTTAAAATTCAATACATGACGTTCTCTATCAGTCAATCATGAGGCAAGTATATATATATGAATGAATGAATGAATCAGTATTCTTTACTTGAATTATACAATAGAAATAAGCAAGACAAAAAATATATAAAATATATATATATATATATATATATATATATATATATATATATATATATTAATATATATTAATATTAAGATATATTAAAAGATATTTTTTATAAAGTGTATATTAAGATTTCTTCAGCGTCGGAATCATTAAAATCAGTTGCGAAATAACAAAAATACAACGTAACATTACACATAAAAAATACAGTCGAATCGAGACCCTCTTCTTTTGTGAAGTCGGTACATAAATTAATTATTACAATAGCACTTACACTCATGACTTATTATTACCTTGGTAATGGTTATTACATTAAAGTACTTTGAGAATTTAAATATTTTAACATAATTGCATGAAATGAATTACGTCACATGACGTTCAAGTGTACTCTCACTCAATTTGTTATTATGTTATACGTAATACGTTTTCTTTTGTAACATTTCTTTTTTGCATTTATAATGACTTGTTTATGACAACAATTAGAGGTATGTACCTGTCTAGCAACTCATCGTTTATGAATGGATTTTTATTCTCTTTTCACAATTGATAACAAAAAAGTTGAACTTGCGATAAATGGGCGCTAAAGACTTGTTTTGGTGAATAATATACAGTCATTTTTTAATGGGTAATAATGGAATGGTAACCCCACCCGCGCTATTGGTATACACCGGGGGGGCACCAGTGAGGGATGATAGGTGAGGATGAAGCAGGTCAGTTAGCCTATCGTGACGAATTCAACAAGAATTGTTCACGATGGTTTCCAGGGGGAACCACGGAGAGGTCGACCTGATAGGGCATATTGCTAGCAATGTCGACCTCCTATTTAATATTTATATATTCTAATAATAACTATATTTTGATTCAGCCTTTAACTGTCCACTGCTGAACATAAGCTTCGAGGGCTTTTGCTTATGGTTACCACGCTTAGCAGGCGGATTTGCAGTCGAAGTTACGCTTTAGAGATGTTCTAAGAAGGGCGCTGCTACCCGTCCCTTGCCCTCCCTTAGTCGCCTCTTACCGCACCCACGGGAAAGGAAGGGGTGGCCTATTCTATGTTGGTATCAAACGGATAAACGGATGTATTAAATATCGATTATCCAATACATAATATTGAAATGAAGAATTCGACTAAATACATATATATGAGAATAATAGAATACAAAACCGACTCATATGCGAGGATGTGGACGGTATCGTACAATAAAAATAACGCTACGCCGAGGGACTGTGGTTCTTCGACAAACCAAAACTATTATAAACTGAGGACAAAAATTGACGGAAATTTGAAATAAACCAATAAGATCGTTACAACAAATGGGAAAAAGTGGAATGAAAAGTGAGGAATGAAGGAAACATGGTGGTAAAGAGTGAGGAAAACTTAGAAGGAAATAAAATTTGTTAAGAAACCTGGAAATTAATATCCGGGAACAAGCTGCACTCCTACAGAGGGCTAAAAAAATACATATATATGTGACTGGTCAATATCGAAATAGCAGATGACCTTTTTTCCACCGGCAATGTCCGAGGAACCCAATACATTGGAAACGGAGCGATACAGATGTTAGCTGTGCTTAGTTCAAAGGTCTTAGCGTGAAAAGGACGCCCAACATTCTGTTTATATCTAAACAGAATAAAATATAAAAATATGTCAACACGAGTTTGTTTTATTAAAAACAGCGACCTGGTTGATTTGAAAAAATATAGGTGAAAGTATGTTTAAAATTGGTTAAGTAGTTTTTGAGTTTAGCCATCATAAGCAAACAAGAAATCTAATCTTTCTCTTTATGATATTATTATCTTTTACGTGCGACTTCATCCGCGTAAACGGAATATATGACAGGTTACAAACAAAAATTTTTTTTTTTTATTATTTTTGTGTTATGGCCGATAGAGATCGCTTTTATCTCCTGCCTAAGATTTGTATAAAAAATATCATGATTGAAGTATATGTTTTTATGATATTATTTGTTACATTGGTATTTCATATTATATGCACGGCTAGAGAAATACAATATCATAAAATTGGGCAAGACTCGCAAAGAGAATAAATAAGCATGCTGTAACTAAAATACGGCGTGTAAATTAAAAATAAAAAGTTGGCCCAGTTGAGTCGATCGAATTGATTATGAATGATTATACAATATAATCTAAAATCTCAATTGAATGGTGCCGTACTGAATGCTCCTGCTGTGATTCAAGTGGTTTATGTTCTACTTTAAGGGTTTTGCTAGTAGTTGCCACGCTTGGCAGGCGCTTTGGCAACCGTAGATAGGTTATTTATTGGTGATGGTGGTGATTTTAAAAAGGACGCTGCTACTCATATTTCGAGCATTAAGTTTCTTTAGTTGTCTCATACAACTAAAGACACTCGGGAGACTCTGTACAAAAGTCGATTGCTTGGGTACCTCTGTCCCATTCGTGTTTCAACCGTGAAGCAGTTGTGTTTGCATGGCTGTGTTTCGGTTTGAAGGGTGGGATATAGCGTGAATTTACTGGGTACAGAGGAATAACACCTGAGTCCTCAGGAATGGCAACGCATGGGGGGTATCATGGGCGAAACAGTATACTCTGTTATGTCCATGGTACTTTCCGTCTCTTGGGAACTGATGAGTTATATAGTAGTTTTGTTTCTATATCAGTTCTCACCTCATTCAACCATTATTTCGAACTATAAATGAATTGCAACGTTACTAGAGAGGAAAAATACAATGACAGTATACGAATAAATGAGTACATTATAATGGAAGTCATTAAACAGAAAATTCGTCGTTAAAATGAAAACAGGAGTAAACAATGACTAACTGCAGTTTATGGCGAGGCGTTTATTTCACAGCTTCTATACTAGGGTTGCCACAGATCTGTTGATTAAAATTGCTTGTAAGAGATATCTGGTTGCTTAAATCAATTAAGAAACAACGAAGCCAGTAAATATAATATAGAGTAAGTAGGTGAATAATGCGAAATTTCTATATTTGTATTTTCGATACTGACAGTTTTATCGAATATATAATTTTGGGGGGAAAGGGATTGTTAGTAATGGAGACTGAGAATCCCATTGCTAGCAATATACCCAACCAGGTCGACCTCCTGGCGGTTCCCCCTGGAAACTATCATGGGTAATTCCCGATGAATTCATCATGATGTGCTAACTGGCCTGTTTTCATTCTCATCTATCACCCTTCACTGGTGCACCGCCAGCGTATCTCGTTAGCACAGGAGGGGTTACCATACCATTTTCACTCAGCTAAAAAAAAAATATTTTACTTAACATTTATATATTTTTTATGCGAACAAAGTCATAGAACAGCAGTATAAAAATTATATTGATGATGGTATCTCGTGTAATGTTGTAGTTAGACGCATATTATGATTGACTTTGTTGTGGTGAATGTAAGAATCCATTTTAAGAATTATTATTCTTATATGTAAAAATACAAGTCGTAAACAAGTAACTTTTTGTCAATTTTAATATTCTAAACTCTTGAAGGTGACAACCCTGATTACAGGCCGGGTAATGGCCCATAAAGTTAAGGGCAGTTGCTCAAGGAAAGTGCTCATTTGTCCAACCATTAGACCGCGACACATTTCACCCGATTTTCAATTATCGCTTGCGATTGTCGTGGAAAGCAAACCTTGAAAGTTATTAGGTATATTACGGACTATTTGAAACCCGCGGCTTTGTCCGCGTGAATCGGGAAAATATGTATGTGCCTATGTAGGATGTGGTCTGTATGTGTACCAAATGTTAATAAAATCTATGCAAAAAATACCCAAATATTTGTAATAAAATTTTTCTATTATTTTTTTATTATTGTATTAGGGGGAATTACAAATAAAAACATAATTATTTATGTTATGTAAGTATCTACTTAATGGTTTGCGTACTTATAGTTTTTTTTTAATGGACGATAAAGGAATGGTAATCCCACCTCCGCTAACGGTATACGCTGGCGGGGCACCAGTGAGGGATGATAGGTGAGAATGAAAAGGCAGGTTAGTTAGCCCATTGTGATGAAAATACTTGGAGTTCAGTGCGACGGTTTCTAGGGGGGATCACGTGGCGGTCGACTTGACAGGGTATATTGTTAGCAATGGAACTGGTAGTCTGCATTACTAATAATCCCTTCCCCCCTGGTACTTATAAGTTAAGTCAATCTCTTATGTTATAATTTATTGATAAAAAAAGTTTAATCCCCTTATTCATAAAAACTAAAGTCTTCTACAAACTTATTTTAACTTTTATACTGTTTTGTCACTTTCTTTCAAATTGGGACTTTAGGACGAGAAAAAGAGACAAAACAGTTCAATGTCTAGTATAGGTTTATGGGAAGTTTAACGGGTTAATTCATAACCTAATCAACAACATTTCGGTTGTAAACAAGTAAATTAGAAAATAGAATATTACTTACATGTGTATTATTAGCTATACTTATATATTTTTTATTGTACAAAAAAAATATTTGTAAATATAATATTTATAAAATAATAAATAAAAAATAAGTCTGGTCGCTTCAAATTAATCCATTTGTCAAATATTAACTACAATAAATAAATTGACTAGAAAATTACGCTATCAATTATTATATTTTCATAATAAATTACATTATGTAGTTTTCTTCATTATTTACAAACATTGAATAAATTATAATTAATTGATTTAATCACTTAACAGTAATTTTCATAATGTAGCATACAGTGCCATCTGTGGAGAAATAGTAATACTTGCTGTTCTGTTTCATACCATTCCACTCACCGTTAGATGATGATAATAAGTTTTTGGTTGAGTATTTTATAGATGGCGCCAATTTACCTTTCCTTCCATCTTTTTGTCAGGAAGAAAGTAGATAGATAGATAGATTTTGCCAAAAGATTACAATAGTGAACTTATTATAAATATAAACAATTAAAAGAAATAATCGAAATGAGAAAACAATGGGCGACTTTATCGCTAAAAGCGATCTCTTCCAGGCAACTAATTTAAATTTATTTATTTATTCCAGGAAAGTAATTTATATTTAAAAATATAATGTAAATAACTTCCTTAAATAAATTTTAAAATATCGTCATGATACTCCAAGGCTATTTGTAGACTGTTATACAGAAAGTTCTGAATTGTCAACTGACCCCTGCAATACATTTAAGGTCGTCTGGTTTTTTTTTATTAGATGATAATGGAATGGTTATCCTGCTTGCGTTATCGGTATACACCCGTGATGTACCAGTGAGGGATTACAAATGACGATGAAGCAGGGTAGTTGGTCTATCGTGACGAATTTAATAATAACTCAATCACGATGGTTTCTAGTTAGAACCGCGTGGAGTCGACCTAATTGCTAGCAATTGGATTGCTAATCTCCATTACTAATAATCTTTTCCCTCCGAAGTCGTCAGGTTATGACACTACTTGGGGGAGGATCTGCTTAAATTAAATTTGTTTATACGATATTACAAAAATGTATTTATAATATTATTATAATTTTATAATATTATTTATTGGTATTAAATTATTAAAGATGATAAGTGGATGGACTACTTACCAAAGAATTTATATTTATACCTATCACTTTCATTTTTTTTATCGTAACCTGTTCAGTTGTATTGCAAAATATTAATAATATGTTATTTTCAATTCTCACTACGTAAATAAGTGTGTATTCGATGTACATTGGAGGTTATGCACCTTTCACTGATTTCGTTAGGAATTGATAGAAAACTATTGGTATATATATATATATATATATATATATATATATATATATATATATATATATATATATATATATATATATATATATATATATATATATATATCCCTTATTGTGTTAATTTTGGGTGACAGAATTCTCCTGCATAATTTACTAGATGAAACACACTGCTTTGTCCGGAAGAATCAGAACATAAAAAACATTAAAGGTTAAACGTGTTTGAGTAACAAACAACAAAATATATTTACAAACATTCATATAAATAATTAATAGAATACTATTGAAACAAAGTACTGTTTCAATATATTGTACTTAATAATGAAAATGTGAACTAACTCTTTTTTTTTTAGTACGTTTGTTCCGTTGTGGAATAGGCTAAGGTCGGAGACCATGCTGCCTAGTCTTCAATATGATAAATTGTCTGGAATTTTAGAACTAACTCTTAATAAACCCCGTCATAAGACAGTCTATTGCTGTCTACTATTAGTACAAATCAAACATCGATTATTTGACTAATTTCATTTAGAGAGTGGTTCTATGATAATTTCAATAAAGTATGGTTGATATTTCGTTAAATTCTATTGATACCATAGAAAAGACAAACTGTTTTATTTCAATAGGTATTAGTAAAGTAATATTATCTATGATAGAGTCAAATAAGGGGGTAACCCTTATTCATAAAAACTAAAATGTTCTATAACTCTATTTTGACGATTACACTACTTGGTCAGTTTTTTTTTAATTGGGAATTTAGCACAAAAGAAAGAAGTTTTGTTTCTTTTTTCAACAACTACAATAGGTTTATGAAAGGTTTAGTGTTTTTATGAATAAAGATAATAATTATTGTGGTTATTGTTGTGAACATTGACTTAACATAATGTACTAAGGTCATAAGTATGTTTATTTTTCATTTGTGCCAAGACCCACTACTATATTTCAAGTGTGAAATAAAATAAGTATGTATAATGAGTGAAATAATACCAATCTGTCGTCATTATTGTAATAAACGACCACCACACCACTTTGCGCCACCTGCCCTTTTCTATCTGTTCTCCTTTAACTAAAGGTTGTCTGTAAGAGATTGCTCTAGCGATAAGACCGCCTTTTGTACCTTTATGTGTATATTTCAATCTGTATTTATGTTACTGTATTTCACTTGAATTATTCACTTGTCATTGTATATTTTTATTTATGTTGCAATAAAGAGTTAAATAAATAAATAAACGATCATTTCTGAAAAACTTGCTAACTATAATTATTTCATGTCTCGGCACTAAATAGTAATTTTAAGAAGTTCGCTGACCCATGCCACGCTGTTTGATGGCCGAAAGTGAAATTCTGTGCATAGACAGTAATAACTCGGAGAATTTGCATAACCGTCAACTGCTTTTAAGTTATTATACCTATCTGATATTAATTATAAAATATCTATCGAGGCTCTACTACACCAGTTGATTCCAAATGATTTGAGTCAGATTAAAAATCCTTACTTATTAGTATATAGGTTCTTTTTGTTACTTTTTAGCAACTAATGGCTTAATCATGGGGGACAGGGTAGAAGTAGTAAGATTCAACAGACCCATTACTAGCAATATATCCTAACAGGTCGACTTCCACGCGGTTCCCTCTGGAAACCGTCGTGGTTAATTTTTGATGAATTCATCGCGATGGTCTGACCTGCTTCATCTTTATCTATCATCCCTCACTGGTACCCTGACAGCGTATCTCGATAGCACATGCGGGATGACTATTCCATTTTCAATTATTAAATAAAAATGGCTTAATCAATTATCATGTAATTAATGTTCAAAACTAAATAGCTAAGTTAAAGTAAGAATCATAGATAACTTTTGCATTTGAGAATACTTGTATGTAATGTATGGTGTATGGGGGGAAAGGGATTGTTTGTAATGGAGACTGAGAATCACATTGCTAGCAATATACCTAACCAGGTCGACTTTCTCGCGGTTCTCCCTGAAAACTATCATGGCTAATTCCTGATGAATTCATCATGATGGGCTAACTGGCCTGTTTTCATTCTCATCTATCACCTCTCACTGGTGCTCCGCAAGCGTATCCCGTTAGCGCAGGCGGGGTTACCATGCCATATTCACCCATAAAAAAAAATGGTATATATATGTATTAGTACTGTATATTTCAAATATATATTGTTAGTATTTATTATTGTTAATTAGTTTTCTGTTTTGCACTACTGCTGCCCACTCACTACTTCCTATGCCACTGTGTTAGGCTGCCTGGAAGAGATCTCTTTTAGAGATAAGTTCACCTTTGCTTACATTGTTTCTAATTGCTATTATTACTGTATGTTTTAGTGCAATAAAAAGATGTTTAAAAAATATTATAAATGCGTTACTAATTGTTATGACAACTGTATATTTTAATGCAATAAAGATTATATATATATATATATATATATATATATATAATTAAGAAATGAGGTATTTTCAAGTGCCCTTTTTATTATATATTCAAATAAAACGTTTTATTAGTAGAATTATTGCATTAATAAATTCGCATTTCGTTCTTATTCTAATTTTACAATTTTGTAATAATTAATTAAATTTTACAATGTAAGTAAATATCTACTTTAATTTAATAATTTTTATATTAATTAAGTGCGAAAACGATGCAACTAACATCAGATAGAATACTTCTCCTTTATCCTCAATTATAGTTTTTATAACACCTAAGAATTCATAAAATCCGGTAAGTAATCGCTTAATTTGCATAATTGTTAAAATAATTTTATATCTATACAATAAATTCATACTCGTAGATTTTAGATATAGCAAAACCAATGAAATAATACTTCTAGATGGCGATAATATATCAGGATATTAGATCAGGATAAAATATACCCTAGATTTTAGATTCCTCCAGGAATATAATTTTGAAACTATTGATGTATGTATAGTAATTTTCACTCAGATTCTGGGTATAAAAATTAACTTCAATAGGCATTCTTTTTGTTGTATTTAAAACTATTAAAATATGATTTAAGGTAGGTATATTTTTTCGTGTATTATTTATTTATTTATTCTACAATGAACACATTCGAAAAACTATATACTACAAAAGGCATAAGGCATAAGGCATAATTTATCTTCTTAGGTCCGGTCAACAAACTGTAAATACAAAAAGTGGTCACAGCTTGTAGCTAATAGTTCAATTTACGTACAAGTATTTAGATCGAACGAGAGGTCGCCACAAATCAGTTCCGTATATATTTTAACTCAAATAGACTTTTAAGTAGGTACCTTACGTAATGGCTCCTTAGACAATCACCTAAAATACTTTCTAAAAACAAAAATAATGGAGACACGTGTCTCTTATAATGCATTTTTGTCAAGAGTGAACGGCGTGGCCTATAGTTTTGTGCCCTAATTAAAATACCAGCTTTTGTGGGTTGAAATCAGGCCTGGCTTGAATGAGTAGGGAAGTTTTGGGTGTTTATTTATTTATTCTTTATAGCATAATAAAACTTTTACAAGTGGAGCATATGAAGGGCAGAGGTGGTGAAAAAGATGTGACGTAAATATTGTAACATACTGAAATAATTATACATAATATACGAGAAATACAGATATAATACATAAGCATAAAACATAAAATGTTTATATATTATATTTGTATTTATTATTAACACTTAGAATGGCAAACAGACTCATATCTTACCTGATGGAAAGTGGTAACCATCCATATATATGAACAGCACCATGGAGATTATAGGATTTTTTTTATACAACTTAGAATGGCAAACAAGCTGACGGCCCATCTGATGGAAAGTGGTAGCCGTCGTCTATAGACATGAGCAGTATCATGGACATAACAGAGTATACTGTTTCGCTCATGATACCCCCATGCGTTGCCATTCCTGAGGACTCAGGTGTTGTTCCTCTGTACCCAGTAAATTCACGCCATATCCCACCCTTCAAACCGAAACATAGCCAAACACAACTGCTTCACGGTTAAAACACGAATGGGACAGAGGTACCCAAGCAATCGACTTTTGTACAAAGTCTCCCTCTGGTAGGATGAACTGCTATGCCCATTGTATTGTTGCATTGCCATTCCTGAGGACTAAGATGTTTTATACCTTTGTACCCTGTAATTTCACTGTCATATTACACCGTTTAAATTGAAATACAGCCATGCAATGAGCTAACTGTTTCACGGCAGAAATACAAATGGGACAGCTGTACCAATGTAGACAAATTTTGTACAAAGTCTCTCTCTCTGGTAAAACTGTTTCAAAAGTCTTATGACATTTACCTACGGAGATGATATATTCAAACAGAAATAAAACCTTAAATAGGGGAAGGGATTGTTAGTAATAGGTTGATATTCTGGAAGCCAACGTGGTTTATTTTTATTGAATTTGTCACAATGGGCCAACTGGCCTGCTTTCATTCTTATCTATCTTCTTTCACTGGTGCCCTGTAATCATATAATAATGGTGCAAGCGGAGTTACCATTCTATTACCATCCATTACGAAAATCTTAAATAAAAAAAGATAAAAAAGTCTTGTAATGTAATGTAATAGCCTCTCAATGTAATGTAATGTAGTAATGGAGACTGAGACTCTCATTGTTAGCAATATACCCAACCAAGTTACCTCCTCGCGGTTCCCCCTGGAAACTATCTCATTTCAGATGAATTCACCATGATGGGCTAACTGGCCTGTTTTCATTCTATCGAGTCGCCAGCGTAGTTAGCGTAGGCGGGGCCATTTTCATCCAATAAAAAAAAAACCAGCTCCGCCCAGAAGCACAGTAGCTTCCTGGCATCTTCACAGGCTTCACGAAGCGACGAATGTTGATGAAAAAATGTCTTATGATTTCATAATGACGTCCGTAGATGAGGGACTGTTTGGTATGTATGACAAAATGTAAACCGTAATACTGACAGTAGACAACAGTGCAGGAGAGGGATAATTGGATATAAAATTCTATACCTAGCTATCTTGCCAACCTAATAATAAAAGGACTTTAAACCTTTCTCTTTTGAGGAGAGACTCGTCTCCATAATAGTGGAATATTATTGGGTAGGAAGCCGCGGACTCTACATAGGTGACAAACTATGGAAATTTCAATCAAAATAATCATGATCATTGAATGACATTGTATAGATTAGGTAATTAATATTATTGGAGGACAGAACCCTTAGTGCGTTGGTCCGGTTCGCACTTTTTTATTTTATATATATATATATTTTAATTTAATTTTGTTTTACAAAAGAACTTCATCATCCAAACATAGAAAAGAAAATCATAAAAAGAAAAATCATAACAGTTATTATGGCCACCTACTCCCCTCCCTCCTAGGGGGAAAAGGGATTGTTAGTAATGGAGACTAAGAATCCCATTGCTAGCAATATATCCAACCAAGTCGAACTCCTCGCAGTTCCCCCTGGAAACTATCATGATTAATGCCTGATGAATTTATCATGATGGTCTAACTGGTCTGTTTTCATCCTCATCGATCATCCTTCACTGGTGCCTCGCCAGTGTATCCTATTAGCGCAGGCGGGGTTACCACTCCATTTTCACCCATAAAAAAAAAAAAACTTTTATACAACTTAAAAAAAAATACAGACTTTTATACAACTTAAAAAAACCCCTCCCTCCTCTTTTAATATGTCTGTGCAAGTGCCATTAATAGAATTAAGCATCTAATTAAGGGGTATAATACGAATCGAATGACATTTCGATTGAGCGACTTTCAAACTGACGCCGCGCCGTTCAAGGATGAGAGTACGAAAATGGTTTCAAAGATCCAGTATCGTTGCTGTTATTATAATAGGAATAAACGCTATGTTATAAGTAGAATGCTAGTGCTGTTAAATAGATTTAATTTTATTTTAAAGATTATAGATTTTTTTTATATATATAACTTAGAACGTTCATTTTACATCTAGGTTGTGGAATGAGCTCTTTTTTTATACCAATTAAATTAAATACTCTCGTCTTAAATTTTTTAATTTTTTTAAAAAATTGCCTTGCTTATTTCCCATATTGTATAATGCAAATAAAGTATACACATTCATTCATTCATTCATTTTCCCTACGTTATACGTTTTTTGCAATTCCCTATATTATATCGCGACTTGTAAAAAACGTGCCTAAACACATTTAAAAGGTCGGCAACGCACAAACAACTCTCGTGTTGCAAGTATCCATGGGCGAAGGTAGCCATTTTCCATAAGATGGACCGTCAGTTCGTTTGCCTCCCTAACAATTAAAAAAAAATGGCATTATATTACTAGTCATTTAAATAAAATAATTTAGTACGTTGTGGTTTCCGTTTGCTGGCAATTTGATTATTTTAAAATATATTTGGATATGTATTGTAAATAAAGAAAATAAACAAATTATTACGTAATTTACCTGTAACGTTATTATTAAAATGTACTGAGAGCATAACTATAGATTCCAAATGTTGTAAGTTCGTATTCAAAAACAGTGTGTGTCAATTTAAATATCCAAATTCGGTGAGGAGAAATACCGTTTATAAATAAACTAAATAACCCAGTAATTTATCCCCTGTTGTTTTTCTTAATGAAAATGGAATAGTGACTCCGCCTACGTTATTGGTATACGCCGGTAGAGCACCAGTGATGATAGTTAAGGATTAAGGCAGATCAGTCGATCCGTCGAGTAGAATTCGAGACGAATTAACCACGATGGTTTCCAGGGGGAACTGCGTGGAAGCCGACCTGATACCCTATCACCATATTGCCCGCAATGAGGCTGTTAGAACCCATTATTAATTTCCCTTGTCATGTTGGATTATAACATGCTCGGCGAAATATGGTTAGCTCGTAAGTTCAAACAAACGTAACGGGTGATCAACACATCAGGTGATGATGATCACCTGTTGCGTAAGTGCAAAAAAATATGATCAGCCATGAACACATTTTTTGCACTTGTAGTTATTGATTCATCATATTTGCCAATTCAATAGACATTAATGTTGTGTCTATGACAGTTTGGTTCGGTAAGCGGTGCATCCTCGCGGGCACGACCGGTTACGGCAAGGTCACTTTCCCGAGATGGTAATGTATATTCGCGAACAGAACTGTTTAATGTAATAGACTTTATCATCATATTAGATGTTTACTGTCCACTGTTGAACAAAGGCCGCCATAGGCATAGGCAGAGGCTGCCATAAAGGAGGGTTTTGTCAGCGGTTACTATATTTGGCAGGCGGGTTGGCAACCGCAGTTAAACTTTTGGGAGGGACGCTGCTGCCTATTAGTCGCCTGTTACAACAACCAGAGGAAAGAAAGCATCAATGACTATGAAATTTGGTATACACGTACTATATGCGATTGAGAAGGATACAGGCTACTTTTTATCCTAGTTAGTAAATATATCCAATCACGCGGACGAAGTTGCGGGTAAAAGCCAGTCGTATATATTATTTGATGTGTGGTCCCGGCATAGAATTACGCACTTATTTACGCACAACGGCCCAAATGAGAGGCTAATCGCGGAAAATAGTCCTATTTACATTACATTTTACCCGGCATAGAATGGGCTACTGCTTCTTTTCTCGTGGGTGTTGTAAGAGGCAACTTTGGAAACTCATGGCTGAGGGAAGGATAGCAGCGTTCTTTTTAAAACTTCAAGAGCCAAACTGCGGGTCTCAATCCGCCTGCTAAGTGTGATAACTACAGACAAAATCCTCCCAATGGTAAATTGTTTTCCTGCCGAGGTTTTCCCAAGAGGCATGGGGTTCTTCAAAAAGGGGGTAAAGAGGTTTCTTCAAGGTCGGCAACGCGCGCGTAATACCTCTGGTGTTGCAGGTGTTCATAGGTTACGGTAATCACTTACCATCAGGTGGGGCGTATGCTTGTTTGCCATCCAAGTGGTATAAAAAACTGCTATAAGGAATGGTCTTGATCTGTATAGAAGTCTATGGAGGAGGCCTAGGTTCAACAGTGGCCAAATAACGGCTGATATGAGGGGGGAAAGAGATTGTTAGTAAGCGGGTCTAACTGACCCAATGCTAGCAATACACGCTATTAGGTCGATTTTCACGCGGTTTCTCTTCAAAACCATCGTGGTAAATTCGTCACGATGGGCTAACTGACCTGTTTTCATCGTCACCTAGCATCCCTCACTGGTGCCTCGCCAGTTTATACCGATAGCGCGGGCGGCGATACCATTCCATTATCGCCCATTAAAAAAAAAGGCTGATGATATATTTTTTTATCAAGTTAATTTGCTTTTCACGAACTTCAATTTGCCTTTTCGTCGCACCATTACTATCTTTATAAATATGAATAACAAATTGGAGATATTATTAGAAAACGTCGCCTGTTCTATGGGTATTTGCTTTCTTAACGACGTACAATTTGAATATTATGTTATTTTTGTTTCTATCCATAATATTATGCGGAATATGGTGTCTTAATAGGCTTATATAAAAATATTTGTATATTTTAAATTGTTAGGTAATTCGTGTGAATTTTTATTTTTTTAGTATTGCGTTTTTTTTTTCAGGTCTTGTGTGTGATTTAAAATGATAAAATGTGTGTGAATTATTTATTAATTTATGATTATTTATTTTTGTTTTCATTTTAAGATGCACAAAATATGAGAGTCCACTAAGGAGGGCGAGGGACGGGCAGCAGCGTTTCTTTAAAACATTTTTGCTTATTTTGATATGGCGGCTGGTAAAAAAATCAGCAGTGGTCGGTTAAAGGCTGATATGTTGATAATGATGGGATGGGATGGGATACATGGGATGTACAAACATTATCTAGTTACAGTTTTATTTTATTAATGAGATTTGTAAAAAATTAAAATTCTAAGAAGTATCCATTAAATTGAAATATATGAAAAATGAAAAAAAACATAAAATTAAAATTTTACTTTTGGAGATAGGTTTAGATATATGGTGCTTTAGAATCGGCCCTAATATCGTTATATAATTACAATAGAATCTTCAATAAACTTGATCCGATTTTGATAATTATTTTTGAATGGATAGGCTCTTCTTTCGTATTGGTGTTACAATAATTTTGACATGGATGAAGTCGTTATTATTTTCATAATATAAAATCTAAATGTTTTTCCGATTCGTGCAACTATTTTGATGTTATCCAGTACAGAAACTATTTATGGCTTTTTCAAAAATATTGATAAATCTGAACCAATAGGAATGTCACCATCGTCTTGATATGAAACAATTGCTTGTTTAAAAAAGTAACATATTTGTTCCAGATACAAGTGTGTTACAATTGCCATTGTTATGTTTCTGGGACGATGATTTGATGACTTGATGTTTGTGATCGTGATAGTGACATTGTTTGACAGTAATTGGGCCTTTCCTCGATGCTGTTCTTCTTTTTATTAAGGGAACCTTTTTTTTACAACACAGGAGGCAAACGAGCATTTGGCTCGCCGATGGTAAGTGACTACCGCCGTCCATGATCACCCACAACACCAACGGCATTGCAGGTGTGCTGCCGGCCTTTTAAAAAGGAATATGCTCTTTTCTTGAAGGTTACGATGTCATATTGGTTCGGAAATACTGCTGTTGGAAGTTGATTTCAAAGAGTGGTTGTGTGTGGAAAAAGTGCCTTGAAAAATGTATCGTGGAAGACCGCTATTTGTCCAGTCATAAGGGAACCTATATATATATATATATATATTGATTATGAACTTAAATCTGCGACCTATAGAAAGTGGCGTTTTTCATTCCACATATTAAGTGTATGCCAAATTTCGTTACATAAAGAATCGTAACTGTGTTATAACCCAAAAGGTGGCGAAGAAATAAACATGCAAGCCTTAGATATATTTAGATGTATATGTAGGTATATACAATACAAACACTTTCATGTGTTTTATATTAGTTAGATGGAAAGGTAAATGGAGTAAAATTATAATGTTTTGGTACACAAAATACAAGAAAGAGAGAAGAGGAAGATCACCTAGAAGATGGGTAGATGACATTAAGATCGAAGCAGGTGGAATTTGGATAAAAATTGCTAGCGATAGAGACTATTGGAGACAGTTGGAGAAGCCTTTTGCTAACAAGTAAACAAACGATAGTAATTAAATTAAATATAAAGTGTTAAATTTTTTTTGTCTTAATAAAAGCTTATATTATTATTGTATTAGTAAGTATACTATTGTTATAAGATAGAAATTCAGGGTAAATAAGTCGTGGCTTATTACTGTGTGATCTCGAAATAGTACTTTCCTTTTCCGAAGCGACTCAATGGTCGAGTGATGGCCAGCAGCGTTCCTCTTAAAACACCACCAAAAGCCTAACTATGGTTGTCAATTCGTCTGTCAAGCGTAGCAACTACAGGCAAAACCCCCGTTATGGGGGTGGCTTATGTTCAGCAGTGAACAGTTAATAGCTGATTTGACGATGAAGTCGTGGCTTGTATCATTTATGATACATCTCCAAAAAGGTCATAAGTTCAATTTTCGCCGGTAAATCTATCTTGTGAAAAGACATTTTTAATTGTTTGAACTACATGTGCCTTCTTGGCATATTCCAAAGTACTAGACGGGTTAAGCATGAGAGGAGTCCCCAAAAATCCTCTTGGATAGTTCATTTTCCCAACTGTGCTGAACATGTACCCAGTATACATGTTACCTCGAGTAGAATCGGGTATTTTTTAGAAACAAATATATGTATCCACTATGATAAATTTTGCAGATTAAGAATAACTTGCAATTAACTTATTTATTACTGATATACATATGTCGATAATATGTATATATTAAATAGGATTGATTTATAATTACTAGAATTAATTTTGATATCTATTGGTATCAAAATTGGTTGTAAATTATATAGAAGGATATCCTGCAATATATGGAACTTTTAACGTTTAACCTTTTTATATATTTATGTTAAACCTATTTTAATTATTTAAAAATGCTTTAAATTTACTTTTGTTTGTTGCAATTGTAGCTTTTTAAATTGTCTTTGATATTAGATACCTATTACAGTTTAATATCCTATATCTACATGCGTACATTATACATCTAAGATATATATGTATATGTATCGGATAGCGAAGAATTTCGAATGTTTGCTTTGTAACTCATTTACGGTCACTGGACATTTCGTGGAGGTCGTCCAGATCGTTTTAAACTCATCACATTGCTTTCAAAATTAATTTTTAATATTACAAATTGCTCCTTTGCAATTGGATTTCATTAATACCACCTTTTCCTGCGGCTTTGTTTGCGTTATTGGGTTAAAAAGTTATGTAGTAAATCCAGTGCCACACTAAATATTATGCATATATTAAATTTTATTAGGACTATTGTTTCAAAGTCATACATTTATAATATAATATTAGTAAGAATAAGAATTTTTGAGGTCAAATGGATTTTTAATAAAAAATAAAATCCAACAACCTCTCCGTTGCAATTTTATAATTATTTATATATTATATATTTTATATATTATATATATTTTATAATTATATATATTTTATATATTATAATTACAATTGTATATAACATTAGTACATTTGTTTGCATCGGTCTGGAAGTTTTTCTGTGTTATGTTCATACATTTAAAAATGGGCTTTAGCTGCATGTACAGTACATAAAGTATCCTATATTTTTTATTAGGATATCTTATTTGTCTATCAAAATTTATTGAAATTCAGTAGTTTTTGCATGAAAAAGTAACAAATATCCTCATGGATTTTCTAATTTTTAATAATAATGTCTAAGTCGTCCATTAGTTGTTTAAGTTAAAGTTATTTTATCGTTAGAACGTGTTTATTTATAAATAAGTATACGATATTCTAAGTTATATAGGTAATAAGTTCCTGTAACGGCCTTATGCGTATCAAATGATTGGGTCATTAATTTACACGTCAAGTCTAAATTATTGAGTACTTTTTAATTTCAATTAGCAATGTTGTTTATATTTGCCATGATGAAACTCTGGCAGTTGTCGAATGTAATAAAAGATTTGTTTAATGCTTTGTTACTAATGATTGATAATGATGTTAGATTTAGAAGTCCGATTATTCGGAACTAAAATCTTTATAATATGTAAGGAGTTTAAAATTTTATGTTATTTGGACATTTATTACCAGAGGGAGACTTTGTACAAAAGTTGTTTGCTTGGGCACCTTTGTTTCATTCGTGTTTCTACATATATATATGTGTGCATATAAAAAATAATTATATATATATATATATATATATATATATATATATATATATATATATATATATATATATATATATATATATATATATTGAAATATATACCTTTAAAAAAAAGTGATTAAGAAAAGGAATTTTTAACAAAATGGCAAAAAAGTCAATTCGACTAACGCATTATTATTACATACTGCCAAAAGTTTAAAAGTATAAATAGTGATAATAATATTAAAAATAAAAAAAAAATATATTGTTACCTTTAAAAAAAAAGCGCAATTTTTAAAAAGTCTTGGCCATTTTTGTCGAAGCCTCAGCTTATATGTCAAAATACTTCTAAAGTTCTAAATTTTATATCTACGGTAGAATAAGATTTTACGTGAAAAAATATGAAACCCACCCATTGTATGTTGTTTTGATTACTTACTTTATTTTCCCCATGCAATATGTAACGAAATTTTATTTTTCGTATGTTTCGTATTCGTGCCCAACTATTCGGTAAAGCTGTACCTTTCATTATTTCGTATTTGGTGCAATTTCCACGCCTGTCACTACGGACAGGTCTATTATGCCGTTGATTATAAAAAGCTTCTCACATAGGTACCGGATAACGTAATGAACGCAATTAATATTACCAAATAGATACGAAAATTGATCTATGTTACCAAAATCAAATATTACCGTAATATGTCCGTTCAACAAAACCATACGTAACGTAACACAAGATTATCTGCACAGCGCACACGCATTCGTACATCGACAGACGGTAAAGGCGCGCGCGTCCACGCGCCATCTAGGTCAACGGCATGTTCTGTGCATTCGATTTTTGAATTTGAAAACTTTTTCGCATCAAAGACAAACAATGTTTTATTTTGTGTCGTGTGATAAAAGGTTTTGTTAGTGCTGTGTGCTCGTGCTTAGACGCATTCTGTGGATTGTGATTTTTTTAAATCGAATTGGTAAGTTTCTTGTTTATGCTCTATAGATTGTTAAGTTTAAGTTTACTGTACTATTGGCGTTATCGTTCAATATGTACAATCTTATGTTTTTATTATTATTTATAGTCGACAAAGTTTGTCTTTGCTGTCTAGACCAATCTTGATAACTGTCATTTTGCTCGTCATAACAACATTTTTATGGTTTTTCGCTGAATCCATTCACATTAATGCTCATGTGCAATGTATATATATAATAAATATCATATTATGCTCAATGCACATGATTAATATTAAAAAATGGATATAAAAAAAATTTTAAATGGTATAGAACAAGGGCAGGAAAATGATATGCTTGTTAAAGGGTTGAAAATACATTTTCTTCTGACGTAACTTTAGACTATGATAACAATAAGTTGTGCAAAAAAGATGGATAACTTTTTCTACAGAGAGCGGTTCATATTAGGGGTGGATAATATATAGCAATATCTATATATTTTAGTTGAATATCTATTTACTGGTCCAGTAACGAATACATTAAAAGTCTGTTATTCAAAGAATAATATTGGATAAAAGACTTTTAACATATTCGAAAATAAATATCCGAGTGACATGGGCGATATCGAAATGGGTATAGACCTTACGTCCTCCATCAAAGTCCACAGGAACCCAATATATAGATATCGGATCGATATCCATATTACCTATATCTACTTCATAAACAAAAAAATTGTTAAACTCAGATAAACAAGGTTAGCTTTAAAGTTGCCTTATTTAATATATCTTATTTAATATTCTAATATAATTTTCTTAATTTGGTCTCAAGTCTCAAGGTTACAATAAATAAATTAAAACATTTGTAAAAATAGAATTAATTTCGATTTTCAAATTTATAGATGGATAGATACTCTTTATTGTTTCCTTCAAAAGATTATAATAGTAAACTTATTATAAATATAAACAATTACAAGAAATAATCACAATGAGAAAACAATGGGCGACCTTATGGCTAAAAGCGATCTTTTCCAGCCAACCTTTGGATGGAGAGGAGTATACAGTTTGAATGGAGGCACGATGAAGATTCTATTATTTCTAAATATGGAGATGTAATACATGGATATTTATCACTTGCTATATCCCGAGATTTCGCTCGCATGTATCAATAAATACAGTAAAGTACCCTATGTGCTAAGTTAGGATATAACCTGTGGCAAATTCTTTTGATGGGGCCCTATCATTTATTTTCAAGTAAAATAAAATACTCAGGTACAAGGTAAAAAAAAAAAAATTCTGAGCTGGCGGCTTCTTAAGCCGGGGCCCTTTTGGGTCGGGGGCCCGTGGCATTATGCCAGCCCTGCCACCCTATTGTTACGCCACTGGACCTGTGTACCAAATTTAATTTAACAACTAATATCTATCCTTTCATTGTACCGTCTATTTATAAATATTCTGGTTCTTTTTATTTATGTAGTTACTTATTAATTTTATTAAATGTAATTGTAAATACTATTTGTTGACGTGATTATATTTTTGATTATTATTCATTCTTTTTTCCAATTTCCTTTTTTTTTTATAAATAACTATAATTGTCAACTTATATAAAAAAGATTTATTTTGAATATTTACGTTACAAACTTTCTTATTTATGATATTGTTAATAGGCTGTGTTACCTTCTTGATTTATTAGTGTACATGTTCTAGATACTATGGATCGAAAATCAATACATTGATTCAAAAAGATGGTCGAGATTAGTTTTAATTTTTATACCGTACAAGTTGGGCTCGTAAGTGAAACTTGTAAACTGCATACACTAAATTACATTTCTAATTCTAAAACTGTCAATTTTAATGTGTGTCAAACGGAGATTGATAGTAGCTGAGTTAGGTACATTCAGCTTCAAAAATATCATACCTTGAAAAAGACTTTTGGATGAAGTCGAAACAATTGTCGGAAACGACAAACATAGTAAGTTCAGAAAATTCTCGTTACATGCACTCATGTGTATAGAGAGAGAGAGAGAGAGAGAGAGAGAGAGAAAGGGATTGTTAATAATAGGGCTAAAGATCCCCATTTCTAGAAATACATTCTGTCAGGTCGACTTCCATGATACTCCCCTAAACCATTTCGGGTAATTCTTGATGAATTTGTCATAATGGGCCAATTGACTCACTTGTACTCCGCCATCGTATACTGATAGCGCAAGAGGGATTATCATTACATTATCACCAATTAAAAAATATTAATATATACATATGAGTACTATCCAGTAATTTCATTGCCATATCTATCTAACTCTTCTAACTGAAACATACGATCAGGCAAGCGGTAGTCGTTGTGTAGTCTCTCTTAAGCATAAAATATACTTCTACTTATGTATTATTATTATTAAATTATATCTTATCATTCTATCAATGAATGATCAAACAGTTGATTACTTTCACTTTCAAAAGAAATCAGATAATAAATATTTGGGGTCACAATTCCGGAAAACTCAGATCCGAGATTATGTACTTAATAATGTACTTAGAAAAGTACCCTTCCTAAATTACATCGACCGAGATTCGAACTAGTTACCTCATTTATGTAAACAAGCTTGCGGCTCATTTCATGGTAATTATAAGGTGCAGCTCGTAGCCATAGGCGATGGTTACCACTTTCCGGTGGACACCATCAGCTCATGTCATTCAAAATTATATAAAAAGAAATCACGGTAGTTTTAGGCATTTCAGGTTTTTACTTCGAGACCTCTATGTTGAATTTGTTAGAAGACGCTGCTTTAAGGTGTCGATTTCGTATTTTTGTGGTACTTGATAAAAAAGGCTCTGTAAAACTTTTGGTTGTAGACAGTCAATCAACAAGGTAGCGCTGGTATTAGAGAAGATTAACTCGACAATTTTACACCAAGTCACCGTGCCTTGCCTAGTAATAGTGGCTTAATATATTCCTCTTTTGAGAAGGGGCTTGTTCTATACAAGTCCCCTCTATGTCCTCTTAGTGGTACATGAGAGGGTTGACATAAACATGACGATGGAATTTAGTGGCTGATTACTAATTTAACACATAGATAGCATGACTTATAACTAATCAACGTTGTTTTGTTCTGTTTATTTTTGTATCAAATGGCATAATTTATAAATTAATCAGTGCAATTGGTAGCGATTTAGCCAAGTCACAAAATGGCCAACCATAGAAATTTCTTTGGTTTACCTCTTCCCATTTTTTGGTTTTTTGTTTATTTTTTATTTATATATAATTAAAGAAAGTCGGGTTGACGCCAGGCAGGTGGCCGGTCGTAAAACTAAAAATCAAATCTTTTTGTAATATGGATAAAATCATATTATGCCGACCCCAAATGATTGGGATAAGGGTAGGAAGATGATGATATAATTAAAGAAAGTGTTAAAAAAAACCGACTTCAATTGTGACAAAACCAGTTATTTTGATCCAAAAACTAAACTACAGAAACGGTTTTGATAAAACTACTATGGGAACAATCTATAAGTATATTGAGATCCCTTATTCTATTTATCCTTTCAGATAAAAAAAAAAAAAAGATTTTAGAAATTGGTTTAGAACTGACAAGGTTATGAGGTAACAAATATAGAAATATACAATCGAATTGAGAACTTCCTTTAGAATAGAATAGAACTAGTTGTGTATATACATATAGCAGTAACCATTGCTTTGGATTTGATATCAGTATCAATAGTTATACCCTACCGGGCATGCAACAATTTAAGAACAGCAATTATATTAACATCGAAACATTCAAATACTATTGATTGTGATTACAAATAAATTGAAATATTTGACAATACATATTACAAGGCAAAGAATAATCATAACCAAATTAAAATAAAATAGACATAATTTCGTTTACATGTCAATTATTATTAATTATTAATTTAATGAGTTTTAACATCAAAGTATTCATTTAAATTATAAACTTTTTTTGAAGTCGATTCAAAATTGGTTAAAAATACAAAGATGTGTCATTAACTGTTTTACCATATTTATAGACTTAGTATAAAGTACTTATTTCATAATCCCAAGATCGTGTTAAACATTTACTGTATTACCTAGTATCACTCATTTTTACTTTTCAATTCATGTTTTTTTGCTCTCCTCTAAAAATCACTAAATGTCGCTTAATACATTTTGCCCTTGCAGCGTCGATATAATATTTACGACGTTCTCCATTTAATATGCTTGTCTCTCGAAATAAATGCATATTCAAGAGTAAAGATCCAGCGGTAGACATACATTATGAGCTTTCTAAAGCAGTAAGCGGTGTTAGTTACCAAACAATTTTATTGTTTGAATCTAATTAATTTATATTGAAAGTGTTTAAATATACGTTCTGTGGCAATTTTAGTTTTTTTACATAGAATACAATTCTATAATCATCAATTATTAATCATTGGTTATAAACAAATTTACTTAGAAACACATAGTTCTCAATCGACTTTAAAAAAAAGAGAGTTTTCAATTCGATTGTATTCTATTTTTTATGTTTGTTACTTCACAACTTCATCAGTTGTGAACCGATTTGGAAAATCCTTTTATTATATGGAAGAATATACTTATGGATTTGTCCCGTACAAATTTTAACAAAGTTTGTCTATCTAATTGTTTGTATGTTTGTTCAGGTACGATGCAAAAACTACTATACGAAAATGTTGTTGCCACTGATGTGTTTGTGAAGATCTTACTTGGTGTATGTTTTATTTCTATATGCCATGTAGAAGAACCTGTTTCAT
This sequence comes from Galleria mellonella, assembly GCF_026898425.1. Taxonomy (NCBI): domain Eukaryota; kingdom Metazoa; phylum Arthropoda; class Insecta; order Lepidoptera; family Pyralidae; genus Galleria; species Galleria mellonella. The sequence goes on from NW_026442061.1 coordinate 1,777,723, forward strand.
TAGTTTACTTTTGTAATTCGTACGAAGCAGGAGGCAAAAACTAGTACAGTAGTTAGCTAGTAACAGTATACTCTGTTATGTCCACGGTACTCATGTCTATAGGCAACGGTTATCACTTTCCATCGGGTGGGCCTTCAGCTTGTTTGCCATTCTAAGTTGTATAAAAAAAAGCTAGTGTCTTACAAATTTATAACATAAAGGACAGAACAGTTTTTTCTTTTAAAAGGGGCGGTTGGGCAGCGTAGTTTTGAAACTATTTCTCCAGTTGCTCCCATCAGTACTAATGTAACCGAAATAAGTTAACGGATTACGTATATGTATACGTAATCCGTTAACTTATTTCGGTGATCAGTTACGAATTAATCAAGCTATTAATACATTCGTTGGTGTGATGCTGTTTAACTTGTTTGTTGTTTACATAACTATAAATATGCAAGGGACATGTGATGGACTGGTTGTAAATAAGTGAAAGTTTTCCTCTCTTAACTTGATAGTCATGTAAACACGAGTTCAAAATTTTTTAAAATTTTTTATACAACTTAGAATGGCAAACAAGCTGACGGCCCACCTGATGGAAAGTGGTAACTGTCGCCTATAGACATGAGCAGTACCATGGAAATAACAGAGTATATACAAAAAGATACAAAATATGACAAAATAGATACAAAAAGTGACAAAATATTATTGCAAATGTTTATGTTATTATGATGAAATTATTTTAATGTTTTGTTTAATAAGTTTTTATATTTGCGCGCCTACAGTGTGGCAGAATAAGATTGGACTATTTTTCTTGTAAAGTAACACCTATAAAAATGTGCTTGTTTGCCATTATCCCCCATATGAGTGCCACTGAGTACTCAGGTGTTATTCTTCTGTACCCAGTAAATTCACGTCATATCCTTTAAACTGAAACACAGCCATGCAAACACAACTGCTTCACGGTTGAAACACGAATGGGACAGAGGTACCCAAACAATCGACTTTTGTACAAAGTCTCCCTCTGGTGAAATTCTATATACTTATAAATATTAGACGATAGTTTACTTCATCTATATAGATTGCTGTGTGGTCCCGGCATAGAATGATTCATCATTTCCTTTCCCGTGAGTGTCGTAAGAGGCAATTCTAAGAATTTAATGGTCGAGGGATACAGCGTCCCTCTTAAAACGTCACTAAGACTGACTGCGATTGTCATCCCGTCTGCCAAGCAACTACTGGAAAGATAAATACCCACGGGAAAGGAAGGGGTATATATGATTATATAACCCTTGCCTTCCCTTCTGATATGTATATTAAAAGTGAATATACAACTTTAACTAACTTATAAATAAATAAGTAAAATAAATATAATAAGATAATTAAACTCGTACAAAGTATCCCGTTTGAATTTCTTTTTGAATGTATTAACATGTAAATTGCTCGCTCTTTAAGTTAAACGCTCCCACTTTCTTCGGTCAGTTGGGCAAGTGGCCGACAGAATTGGATTAGTGTGATGACTTTGAAATCATTACACTCACATAAAGATTACACCGCGGTAGAAGTCACCGCAAATTATTATCATTCTTGTCCGCTTTCAACCAGCTTAAAAAAATGGAGAATCTCATTAAATTATATTGTTTTTTATATACTCGTGTATAATATGCGATATATTAGCCAATTCTATATCGATTTTGATGATTGTTTTTATAACATGATAACGTTTTTGTTTATGGTGACATCATTGGCATAATCCAATGTAAGTACGTATTGAGCGCCATCTATACGTACTAACACTTGTTGAAGGCTAAAAGAAGTTAAAAGGAACAAAATAATTAAATTGTTAAAATTTTGTTGTAGTCGAGTAAAGACAAATGTTTAATACGTGAATAAAAAAAAATTGTATCAAGATTAGATCTTTATGCTAAAATGTTTAAGGAAGCATTGTTGAACATATTTCAAAGGATATCTGATTGAAATACTGATACGTTACTAATATTTGTATTTTTCAACTTTTGTTAAAGTAAAAAATATATATCGAAAATATATAAAAAAAATATATATAAACTTTCAGCTGTTAATTGTCAATTGTTAACTGCAGAACACAGGCTTCTACCATAGACAGTCATAACAAGCGGTTCTGAGCACCTATTGAGCCCTAAGACAAACGTGCGAGGATAACCCCTACAAGTGTTTGCCGGGTCTACAGGTATACGGGGTTGTTACTCGAGAAACTTTCTTCCCCATCGGTTGCCGGTTCTTCAAGTCATATGGCTAATCTGTTACTATTTCAGCTTGCTTATCTTGTAAGCTACATCAGTCCCTTTGGATCTTTAGCAGATATTCTTATTTTGGTCTCAATCACGCAGTGAAATTTTGTTCAGAGCTTATATTATAAACATAAATCCTCAAAGAGTATCCTTGTGGGATAGAGTAAATAAAAATGATTAATTCCATTAAAGAGACAAGAAAGTACTTTTTTTTTCATTTAAGAGTTTCCTCTTGTTGGTGCAACTAATTCATGCATCTTCTTACAGCCAGTTCTATCCCAGGCCATATTCTTGATCTCCCTATACGACATGACACCAGGTGTTTCTTAATAGGACGAGGAAGAGGAAGACCGAGGAATAACTACATGGGACAGATAAAAGAAAGTACTAGGTACACAGAATAATTAAGAATAACCACGCTTTGTTAAATGACAGCATTAATGAACAATTGAAATACTCGTACGGGGGCGCGAAAACAAAACAAATCTAATTTGACGACGCGTCGGTGCGCAGGCGCGGTTGGAGTATCGCGGAATCATAGGGGAACTAGAGCGTGGTGTGCCGCAGTTTTTAGTTCGTCTATTTACCGTATGAGTCGTAATTGCTACGGAACTGGTGTTGTTATAATGGTATTTAATATTAACATTCAAAAGTAACAGTTGTAGGATTGGTTTATAAGAATTAAGTAGGTCATTCTACCCAGAGTTGGTCCTTGCCCTAGATCAGGGCAGAGCGAGATTGTCCTTCAGCGCACTTTGCACTTTTCGCTTCTTATAAATTCTACTTCGGGTTTCCGTTAACACTAGGCTCGCGCCTCTCGCCATAAAAAATATTTTTCATTTAAAATTGTGTCTCGCATTTGACTTTTTGGCACCCCTTGCCATGTAATGCCTAGAGCGACCTGTTCTGTCGTTCTACCTTGGGGTAGAACTTTGATCTTACCGCGTAGAACTATTAAGCTCTATTGTCCTTCAACCCCTATTATGTCGTACTTCGTGGTTTTATATTTATCTATTTATTTACATGTTATTTAAAATAATTTTCTTAGTCCTAATCTGCCAATTTAATTTTATCATACAGCATGGCTAGTCAGCGAAAAGGATCTCTGTTTTGATTGGTGATAATACTATCCATCTGGCTAGTTTTCTCTGAAAAATACCACCCTTTCTCCAAGAGAAAAGGTTTCGGACCCCAACATATTTACCCCAGTAATTATCCTACTTTGTAAGATACCATTTCTCTTTCGAGGAAATCCTTCTTCATAATTCTTTTAAGAAGACCCTATATCGAGGAAACAAGGTTGCAAATGGAAATATATGGGCATATTTTAAATTTCTTCTTAGAGGTGGTTAAGTTTCAATGGACGAACTTGCGGTGGTAATTCAGTCAGTAGATTGCACTTTATGTTAGAGAATAGAAAGCAATTCATCGTCGTCATCATTTAAGCCGTTATGTGTCCATTGCTGGATATAGGCCTCTCCCATAGACAACCATAAAGAACGGTCCTGAGCCACCTGCATCCACTGATTTCCTGCAATGAATTTGAGGTCGTCACTCTATATACTGGGGGGTTGTCTTACATTGTTTGCCAGTATGAAGTCGCCATTCAAGAACCTTTCTACTCCATCGATTGTCGGTTCTTCGAGATATGTGACCAGGCCATTGCCACTTGAGCTTGCTTATCCTTCGGGCTATGTCGGTTACTTTGGTTCTTTTGCGGATATCTTCGTTTGGGATTCTATCACTTAATTCTCACATTTCATTTGATTTAATTTAAAAAATTATGTAAGAGTTCGTAAATACTTACGTCAGGAACTTTTGAATTATTAGCTTCAGTAGTGGAATTAATTAGTCACTTTCTATTTTTGTATAATATAATGATTATAATATCCATAAGTTATGATATTAATTTTCTTGTCTTTGAGAGAGTGTAGTTTTTTCACCGCTCGAGCTGAGTTCGTGGTGATTATAAACGTCAGTGGTTAGTTTTGAAGCCGTAGGATAGCCTTCAATAGCTAAAAAAGAAAATGACAGCCGGAATAGACGTTTAAATATATCTTGCGAAATAATAAATGTACGATACGATATTATTAATTGTTAGCCATCCAAAAGAGATACAAATTTCTTTATTAGAAAAGTTAAGGTGTATTTTGGCCTACTTTATGTCCTACTACTAGACTTGGAGGTCTGCCTACTAGAAAAAGGTTAGCTAGCTTTATAGAAATAATTTGTTAACCAGAGTCATTTTCAGATTAGTTCCATAGAAATATCATCAAAATCTATTCAATTGTTTAGTTTATAATTAAAATAACAGGTTCTGCCAAAATAGAAGCTTTTTTTTGGAACAAAATCGTAAATTCAATTTATTTTGTACTAATGTGTTTATTGGTTTAGATTGTGTATTGCTAAAAGTACATATATATGTATTTCGAACGAATTGCCACATTTTCACACACTTTATTAAAAGTGTGACATATGAATGAACTTATTTGTATTAAACAATGCTAAGTTACCACAGGCAAAAAGGTGTTCAATGATTGAGGATCTGTGTGGCACCGCAGTGGTAATGCATCTAGTGACTGATGCGACATCTAGGGAAAGTTAAAGGTATACAGTCACGCAATGTTGCTATAATTGTATAATTAGAACAATGGTATATTAGAAAATGTAATTTAACAGAACTATACACACTTATATATACGTAATTTACTATACATAATTTAAATTATTGCCGTGTGTCCCAGCATGGAATGAGCTCTTCCTTTCCTATAGATGTCGTAAGAGGTGACTAAGGGAACTTAATGGTCAAGGGATGGGCAGCAGCGTCCCTCTTAAAACATCATAAAAACCAACTCAACCCGTCAACCCGCCTGCCAAGCGTGGCAACTAAAAATAAAACTTCGCGATAGGGGAAGACATATGTTCAGCAGTGAACAGTTAACGGCTGATATGATGATGATGATGAATTTAGTTTTATATAAAGTCTTTACTGAAGAAAATAAGTTAAAGTTGTAGCTTTTTTTTTATACAACTTAGAATGGCAAACAAACTGACGGTCCACCTGATGGAAAGTGGTAACCGTCGCCTATAGACATGAGCAGTACCATGGACATAACAGAGTATACTGTTTCGCCCATGATACCCCCCATGCGTTGCCATTCCTGAGGACTCAGGTGTTATTCCTCTGTACCCAGTAAATTCACGCCATATCCTACCCTTCAAACCGAAACACAGCATTGCAAACACAACTGCTTCACGGTTGAAACACGAATGTGCTTCGAATCTAAAAAATAATATACATCTTAAAAATAAATATAAGAAATGAAAAAGTTGAAAGCTAAGAAACAAATAGAGGAAACCAAGTCACATAAAAATACACTTTTAACTGGCATATTTACATTATCGTAATTGAGCCCATAGCATGTCCACAGGTAAAACAGATTTCACATTTCATTTATTGAAATTCATTAAGTCATTTAGAACACACAACTATTTTGATAAAAATTTAGACATACATATTTTACATTACTTATTCTTTATTTTCAATTACCCTATTATAACAACTTCCACACGATTCCTTCTAGAAACTGTTGCAATTAATTTCTTTTGAATAAGTTTTGATAGACCAAATAACTTGATATCATTTTCACCAGCGTAAACCAATAGCATTAGTGGAAGTACTATTCTTTTATTATTTATAAAAACTACATCATTTTCACCTCATATTCGTTTAAAAAAAAAAACAGAAATCTTAGAAACCATATAATTAGAATGAGAACATTAGATACACATAGATAAAGTAAATGTCACGATTTCAGAGTCGACTTTCCAATCATGTTGACTTCTTATGCTAATATTGTGCTGCGTAATACAAATTGACAAGTCATGTTTAAATTACAAAATATTTGGACAACACTTTTCTTCTAATCCTTTTTATGTAACTTTATAGAATTGCCGTTAGGTTTTTAGGTCATAAAACGGTGATAGATGTTATAAAAATGAAAAGAGAATAATGGAATGATGGAAATGAATGGAATGAATGAACTTCACTTCATGAATGAATAGAACGGAATAAATAAAATGAATAGAATGAACGGAATGAATGAAATGAACGGAATGAATAAAATGAACGGAATGTATGAAATGAACGGAATGAATGAAATGAACGGAATGAATGAAATGAACGGAATGAATGAAATGAACAAAATGAATGAAATGAAATGTTTATTTCACATTAAATTACATTAACACAGGCGGTGGAAATCTTGTATTAAGCATAGACAGTATTTGTATTACGAGGTTCCGCGTTTCAATAACATAATCCGTGCAAGAAACTTATACTTGCGAATAAAAACTAATTAAGTAATAATGGACATAACTAGAGTTTTTATAGACCCTATTATATCTATTATTTTGTATTAGCTTTTCCCAATGACTTCGTTCGCGTGGCCAGAATATGTTTACTGATCGGGATAAAAGTAGTCTTATTGCCTTAGATTATATAGATAGAGTATCTCCATACAAATGCTTCGAGAAATTTTTTTTATAATTTAATAAATAAAATTAAATAAAATTTTATTAAATAATTACATGCTTAGGTACATTGCATGCATAGAATTGTGTATATATATATATATATATATATATATATATATATATATATATATATATATATATATATATATATATATATATATATATATATATATATATATATATATATATATGTGTGTGTGTGTGTGGTATAAATATCAAATTTCATAGCTTTTGGTTAAGCTATTAAGGCGTTATAAGGTAACAAATAAAGTAACTTACTCTCATGTTTATAATTTTAGTAAGGCTTATTACGAGTATGATAATATGTAACAAATATTTAATGCTATATGTAGCATATATGAATGTTTATGCTTAATTAGTGGTAGATAATATCCGATATCTATATATTGAGTTCTCCTGGACATTGCTGATAACTCATAGCGATGTCGCCCATAACAGTATATATGAATTTGAACCCGATGTTTCCGAATGAATATTCGGGCACATTGGGTTCTTTTGTTGGATAACCAATATCTAATATATATGTTATTGGGCCAATATACATATGTATAGATATCGTAACTACAATATATAAATATTAATATATATTCTCACCCTTCTATTTATTAAATTTCATGAGCCGTATTCATATGGTTTGTTCAATGTTTTTTTTTTTAATTTTTGGTGTCTGTTTGTTTAGGAAATATATTTAATAAAAAAAATACTGTCTTAAGAAGATCCCAATATGGATTTCATTCTGTATACATATAAATTATACGATATTTCTGCTACCCGTATTAATATTATAAATGTAAATGAAAAATGTGAGTTTTTCTGTTTGTTTATTTATTACCTCTTACGTCTAACCAATCATTATGGAGGACAGGGATTATTAGTAATGAGATTAAAGAGGTCCATTCTTAGTAATATATCCTAATAGGTGGTTCTACACGCGGTTTTCCTTGAAAACCACCGTAGCAAACTTTTGATGAACTCATCACGATGGGCTAACTGACCTGCTTCATCCTCACTGGTGTCCCGCCAACGTATACCAATAGCGTAGGTAGCGTTACCATTATATAATCATTCATTAAAACAATCATAAAAATACACGAACGATATTGGACAATATAGGACATAGGCGACTTTTTATCCCAGTCAGTGAAAATATCCCAGTTAGGTGGACGAAATCGCGGGTAAAAGCTTGTGAATATAATAAAAAAAAAATGGAGACAATTTCTAGTAAATCGACCAAGAAAGCGACGGTGGAATGATTACTTGTGGTTAGGTAATATCCGATAATATAGCAGCATACGTGCACTGATCTGCACGGAATGCGTTATGAGAGCTTTAGATCTTTTTATAGATAGATAGTCTTCATTACCACTAATAATATTAAAAAAAAATCAACAATAAAAAAGAAAGAAAAAAAAAATTCATTTTGCTGGTAATAGGAGCCGCCTCAGCTGTTGCTATATATGCATACTTCCAGTCAGATGTTTTTGTGATTTTCTGTTTTTCAGGCAGCCCCTTAACTCATTTAACTTTAGCATGCTCGCGGGTCGCCAATACTCATTTCATAACTCTCTATACTGTAGTTATGAATTCCTAGTAGATATAGCAGCGGATTATGAATGTCATCATCATTATTCCAGTCATACATTGTTCACTGTCGCTCTGTGGATCTGGCATAGAATGGGCTACCTCCATACTTTCCTGTGGGTATCGTAAAAGGCAACTAAGGGAACGGTCGAGGGATGGGCAGCAGCGTCCCTCTTAAAACATCACAAAAGCTTAACTGTAGCTGCCAATCCGACTGCCAAGAGTGGCAGTTACTGGCAAAACCTCCTTATGGGAGAGGCCTATGTTAGGATGGTTAACAGCTGATATGATGATGATGATGATTGTTCATTGCTGAATTATTGCAATATTCCAAAAGGCATCTTTAGGTCACGACAGGTCTGCCTTAAAAGGAATGGTTCTTTGATATCAACTATAAATTCTAATCCTGACTCATTCGTATTGTAAATCTGCGGCATATTCGAAATTCCTATAACATTTTTTATGCATATATATTTAATTAGTGGATTGCAATGGATTCATATTAATTGTCCTTCACAAATAAATATAAATAAATAAAAATATTTTTTATTCCAGCAAACTAATAATAAGCATTTGGGAATAGTAATTTTTTAATTTACGAATTTATCGCTCAGTTCGAAATCTGAAAAGAACGGGCACACCGATGTAAAGCTCAGCTGTTGCTTTTTTCAAACAAAAATTGAGTGTACTAAAAAAAAAAAGAATAATTATGATATGTTACACATCATCATCAGATGTTGTAGTAACAATATATAATATAATAATTTCTTGCTAACTGCAATTTCATTCTCGATTTTGCAATGTCAATATCGAGTTGGATTAAAAAAACATCTGTCAGGTGAACTCTGTACAATTTTCCGTTATTTCTTTCGCATATTGATAACAATGGAATTTCAGACATATTATTTATTGTCCTTAAGGCATTACAAACCAAATTGAAGAAATTTAATTTATTAAAAAGTTATTAATTTATATTAAAAATTACATTGCAGTTTGTATTTTATACAGTGACAATTGAATATGTTTATCGAAAATAAGATTGCGTTGTACAAAAAAAAATCCGCTTTTAATTAAGACAAAAATATATTGATTTCAAAAACTAAACTACTGAACTGATTTTGATAAAATTTCTATGCAACCAATCTGCAAATAGATCTTACAGATAAAAAAAAATCATCGGTTTCTAATTGACGGTATTATTACGTAACAAACAAAAAAAGTACAAACGAATTAAGAATTTCATTTTTTTGAAGTCGGTTGAATATGTCATTTATTTTGAAATAATTGCATATAATCCAAATACACTCGATTTGAAAAAAAGATTTGAGATATAAATGTGCTGTGACGGCCCAAATAAAATGGTCTGAAAACATAAATAATTAAACCTCATTAGGGATTTATATTTAAAATAAATTTTATTATTGTTAGTACTATTTCATTATTATGAGTTTATTAAAATGCACGTTAGTTGAAATTAAAAACTTAACACGCTTTATACGCCATAAATACATCAACTTTTAAAGAACAAAACCCAATTACATCATTAAAATGTCTATGGAAATCGGTAGAGCACAGTAGACTTCAAGTTGGAGAGAAAAGGAAAGGAATTAAAGATTTTATAGAACCTGTCACTCAAAACTAAACAGCTTCAATCAAACAGAAGTATATAACGCCAAATATAGCCAGTCTAGAATGTAATTTATCGTTGTTAATTACCCGTCCGGCTAGTGAAACTTGGGCGTTCGTCTGACCCGCAAAATCGTTTCCGCATTACGTACAGCTCACGCGAACTTGTGATGCTATTGATCATTGCGCCGAAGTTATGTGACTAACGTGAATATAGTGTGTGCACTAGATCATAAATACGATTATCTAGATAGAGTGTCTACTGTTGGAAACTCCAACATGAAGTTTGTAACTAACAGTATGATTGTAGCTATCTTCCGTCCGCTCTCGCATCGTGTACGGACGTGTCTTGTGATGTGTCTCCAATTAACCCTACTTTATTTCGTAAATCCTGTTTTTTTTTTAATGGGTGATAATGAAATGGTAGCTCCGCCTGCGCTATCGGTATAGACTGGCGGGGCACCAGTGAGAGATGTTAGGTGAGGATAAAGCAGGTCAGTTAACCCATCGTGATAAATTCAACAAGAATTGTTCGCGATGGTTTCCAGGGGGAACCACGTGGAGTTTGACTTAATAGGGTATGTTGCTAGCAATGGGGCTGTCAAACTCAATTGTTAATAATCCCTTTCCCCCCGTAAATCTTGTTGTGTTCACTCAAAAAGAAATCCAATATCTACAATATTTAGAAATGCAGCAATAAAATTAGCACCTTTTTTTAAAAGTGGCGTGCTTTTCAAGAGGTATCAAATTGTATCTGCTAATCATGTTAATTGATGACTTTTGTCACACGAACAGTCATTATATCTGTTATATAATCATCACTTTCAGAATGGAGTAAAGTGTAAAGTACCTATGAGAAAATAATGACCTTTTTTTTAGGTCGTTTTTAAGAAAACATAACACTTTATAAATATGTGAATGTATCTATTGCCATCTATTATTAAATAGATTCTTTGTCTGTATGACGACTTTTGTACAAAGTTCCCTCTTTATAAATATTTACCATAAACTGGTTGATGAAATTTTATAAATGATTATGATATATGTATAGTTGAGGAAATAAGCATAAAATAAATAGGAATGGTGACCGTAAAACATACTCATATTTTATAGTTTTTTTTTTATTTAACTATTGTGAATGACAAAGCTGGCAGATTACTTAATACACTATTCCATTCGAATGTTTAATAATTTAAATTCTAATGAATTGAAGGGTGTGAATTTTGAAAATTCGAAGTATGTAGATGTACAGATCTAATGTTTCTACATTTCTGTTCTGAAGCTGAAATCAAATCCTTTTCAATTTTTTTTTTATACTATTGAGATGGCAAACAAACATACCGCCCACCTGATTGTAAGCGGTTACCCTAGCCTATGAACGCCTGCAATACCAGAGGCATTGTATAATGTAGAAACAATAATGTAAAAATGAACGTGCAATTTGCGTCATCTAAGTACATTACATCCCATCTGTGTCTGTGGGGCAAGGAAATATCTCGACGCTTTCTGATTTCATATATTTCTAAAGCGTATCATGTTATAACGATATTACAATAATGATATATGTTATTCTGTTCTATTTATCAGATATTCAGTGAGTACTAACATCTGATAAAAAAATTTATAATTAACAAGCATAATAGATTTCTAAAACATTCAGCAATTCTAGTGAACTCCCATAATTACTCTTAAAATAAATAATTAAATATGGTATATTATTTTAATTGTATTACAGCATTATTTTTTACATTTTTAGAAATATGTCCAATTAATGATAATTATATATCACGGTTAGAAGAGCAGGGCTTAGTCCACTAAGCTATCTACTATATCTCTTTGGCGGGCTGGACTTTTGGAAGACTACAGACAGGCAAATAAATAAAAACCCATTATATCCCTGATAGTATAGAAAGAATTTAATCATATTAGAATTTTTATAGTATTTTTGACTCTGCTAAATAGAATATTGCTATAACCTATTAATTGCAGCAAGAGACTGATCTAATTTCGCATCACCAGCATTTATATACCAAAGCCCATAGTAATAGCTCCATTTTAGTACTGAATTTTAATTTACAGCATATGATAATACCTAATATCTATATTGTGGTCTCGGCATAGAATAGGCCACCCCTTCTTTACTCGTGTGTGTCGTAAGAGCCGACTGAGGGAAGGCGAAGAGTGGGTAGTAGCGTCCTACCTAACCTATCTGAGGTTTCCAACCTGTCTGCTGAGCATGGTATCTACCGGCAAATCCCATAAGAGAGAGTTCTATGTTCAGCAGTGGGTAGTTAACGGCTGATGATGATGATGATGAAAAAAAGATCGCTCTCAGCAATAAGACCGCCTTACTGTACTTATAAAATTGTATCGTTGCGTTTGTAAAGTGTCTTGCTTATTTCCTATATTGTATAATGCAAATAAAGTATATTCATTCATTCAACACTTGGGTTATCCTTACTAATATTATAAATGTGTAGGTGCATTTGTTTGTTTGTTTGTTATCTGTTAGTATCTATCTTGGTATCCAATTTGGTATCCACGCGCTATACAGGATTGGATGGAGAAGGTTATAGACGGCTTTTTATCTCGTTCAGTAAATACTAATTCGGTCAAGCAGATAAAGTCACGGATAAAAGTTAGTATGTATAAATAAATCTATACTTACGTTCTCTGTACTATTACACCAACATTTTAGAACAGCCTAAGAATGTAAATGTTATTTTTTTTTATGGAACAATATTACTGGTATTCAGGGCGGAATTAAAATTAAAATATACGAAAGAGGATTAAAATATTTTGTAAATGTACTATTTATTTATTTAAATAATTATTTGCAATAAGTGTAATGTAGCAAGATGTAACACGTTGCCACTTTAGTTCGTTCACGTATCAAACCCATTGATTTCATAAATCTTGAGTCATTAACGTTACGCTCGTTAAGTTTACAATGTTAATAACAATTAAAAATATAGTTAATTAAAATTGTAACCTTTCCCTAGATAATGATTGAATATATACAGTATAAATAATTACTCTGTGAAATGTCGCAAGGAGTAAGGTAATTAAGGTAGGTAGGTGTTAGATAGATAAATTTATATAAATAAAAAAAAAAAAACAATTGCCGAATGTGGGCCGAGGCGCAGCCGAGGCATGCTCTATATACTCTCTCTCTATGTACTCTACTCTATGCCAAATATAATATTTGTCAAATTTCACTATTGATTGAGCTTTTAGACTGGCAAGATATAAAAAAACAAATTCACTTTCACATTTATAATATTAGTAAGGATTTATTGGAATTGGCGAACGTAAAATTGATCATTTAATGGACGACATAGTGATAGTTGTGAGATGTGTACACATAAACAAGTTAATAGAAGAAAGCAACCATTACACCGTAAGTAAAGTGATTGACTGCGGTCTCTACCCACTGATGGAGTGACACACATACGTATAACACAATATTAGAAGATATACTTATATATATGTACAATGCATTGTATGAATTTAACTGGTATAAGTATTTTTTAATGGGTGTTAATGAAATGGTTGCCCCGCCCGCGCTATCGGTATACGCTGGCGGGATGACAGTGAGGGATGACAAGTGAGGAAAGTAGGATAGTTAGCCTATCGTGACGAATTTCATTAGAATTAACCACGACGGTGACCACGTGGAGGTCGACCTGATAGGATGTATTTCTAGCAATGGGGCACCTGGTGGAAAGTGGTAACCGTAGCCTATAGACATGAGCAGTACTATGGACTTAACAGAGTATATTGTTTCGACCATGATACCCCAATGCGTTGCCATTCCTAAAGACTCAGGAATATTAATTTTTATACAATTAAGTATGATTACTAGTGAGATTTTTTTTAATGATTTAATGTTATTTTTATATGTTACAGAGTGATATATAAGCATTTTTTCTGTAAAAAATTAAGTCTTAAATGAAGATTTGTCTTTTGGTTACGCGAAGACGTTCTATCTGGAATATAATTTTTCGATTTGAAACATAGAATATGGCAATGAAATTACTGGAACGCATAACGTTTTAGTTTTTAATAATGGTAATCCGCGAAGGGTGTCATTGTATACTATGATATATAGAAATTGTTAAAATTATATAAAATTATATATTTTACTGATTATATATTGTAGCCGGCACATGTTGTTTTACTATATAAATTATTTCCAGAAAATATTTTTATAAGTGTGTGGTGATGTGATAATTATGTGACTAGCGGCTCCTCCCGGCTTCGCACGGGTGGGCTTTTTTACAACATTTTAAAAAGTGGTTATTGTGACATAACGATATTAGTTGGATATATATTATCGAGAAGTTTTTTGTAGTTATTGATATTTTCTTCAATGTTGTAACATACTTTTGTTCTATTACCAATAGTTTTCGTAGTGCATGCAACGAAAAATATTTTATAGCATTTTTTTTTATATTTTTTTACCTTAAGTTACGTTACTGAAGTTTTAGTAAAGATCCCTAATCTTTTATAGCAATAAATATAGCCTATGTTACTCAGGGTGAATGTAGCTTTCTAATAGTGAAAGAATTTTTGAAATCAGCAAAGTAGTTTTTGAGTTTATTCATTACAAACATACATGCACACAAAAATGCAAATCCTTCCTCTTTATAACAATAGTGTAGAAAGAGAAATGAAGCGTTGTAGAAAATTATACTTTATTTAAGTTAATAAATTATTCTTTATTAAAGTAACAGATATCTAAATATTAAATTAGAATTCTTGATAGCTATCTATACATCGATAATAGTTTGTTATATTTCTATTAATACTTAGGGCAAATAAAAAATAAACAAAGGTTAATCTTTCAGCACAATTTCTGGTTACTCCGTCTTATATACAGAAATTGATACAATTATATACCGTTAAATAAATAAATTCAATTGAATTGAATTGAAAAAATATTTTATTACCATATATATATGACAGATAGTTACATTTTCATACCAGCCGGTCCGAGCATGGCTGCCATTTAGAGAGGCGTAAAAAAAATAGAACGGCATAAAACCTTTCCATTAAGGTATATAATCATATAGGTGATTCTTTCTCAACCTGCCACAGCTCGCTCACTTTCATCGATCAATACAAGGAAGGTGGGTAAAAGCGTACAGGACACCGAAAGCGGCACTTTCAAGTTGTACTGGTCAAACGTGATACTTGATACATTTTTATAAAGACGACGTGAACACTCACGTCGTCCACACGCTCCACACGGAGCGGTTTATTTTCAACCGACTTCAAAAACAAAGGAGTTTTATTCGGTTTTTTTTAATGGGTGAAAATGGAATGGTAATCCTGCCTGCGTTATCGGTATACGCTGGCGGGGCACCAGTGATTAGTGATAGGTGAGGGTGAAAGCAGGTCAGTTAGCCCATCGTGAAGAATTCCGTAAGAATTAACCACGATGATTTTCAGGGGGAACCGCGTGAAGGTCGACCTGATGAGGGTACATTGCTAGCAATGGAACTATTAGAGGTTTATTCGATTGTATGATTTTTAATGTTTGTTATCTCATAACTACGTAATTTTTTTGGAAAATTCTTCTTTTTTTTATCTAAGAAGATATACTTACAGATTGATTTCATAGACATTTTATCAAAATCGGTTCAGTAGTTCAGTTTTCAAATCAACACAATTTGGTTTAGCCACAATTGTAGTAATTTTTTTTGTGAAACACAGTTTAGTTATTTCATATAATTTTGAAATTTATATTTAGTAGGTTACATATTGTTGCTGATTGCTTGGCCAGTCGGTTCTTTTTATATACATATTTGTATTTTTATATTATTTTTTTTTATATTAATTTTTACATATATTTTTTGGCATCTTTTTTTGTTACTTCAAATATATTCAGACTTTTTTTAATGGATGAAAATGAAATAGTGACATTGCCCGCACTATTGCTATACATAGGTGGGGCATCAGTGAGGGATGATAGGTGAGGATGAAATAGGTTAGTTGGCCCATCGTGACGAATTCAGCCTTAACCACGATAGTTTCCAGAGGGAACCGTGTGACAGTCGATCTGATAGGGTATATTGTTAACAAGTGGTAGTTTTTTTTTAATGGGTGATAATGGAATGATAACTCCACCCGCGCTATCGGTATACACCGGCGGGGCACCAGTGAAGAATGATAGGTGAGGATGAAGCAGGTCAGTTAGCCCATCGTGACGAATTCAACAAAAATTGTTCACGATGGTTTCCAGGGGGAACCACGTGGAGGTCGACCTAATAGGGCATATTGTTAGCAGTGGGGCTGTCAAACTCCATTGCCAACAATCCCTTTCCCCCCAACAAGTGGTAGTTATGCCTTCCCATCCTCACCAATATTTAGTTTACATGACATATTGTTTATTGTTCTTACAGTCACATATCTAGTAAACGTTAGATTATAGGTACATAAATCTGACTTATTTATAACTACCATAGATGATACGAACACCAAAACCACCAGAATGCTATATGGCGAGCTAGCGTACTTCCATTTATTGAATTTCTATAAATTATTGAGGCTACAAATTGCTACCAAAGATCCGGACTTATTTAAATTCGTACATACGTTAAACACCTCCAGTCTATTTCGATACTCCCTTATTTAAAAAAAAAGATCATTTAAATTATTTTTAAACTGCATAAAGTCGACGTAAAGAAATAACTGTCAGAAAAGATTCTTAAACGAAAACTAGCGACATCACTAGCTAACAATAGACACTATATCAGATTAGATGGCGCCACAGAACAGTAAGTGAACAATACACGAGAATTAATTGTATGAGCATGAGCACGCAATATTCATGTGGGCACGCGCTAACAATTGAAAGTAACAATGAATTGTCGGAGTTGTACGATAGATGGTAGTAGCTCGGTTACACAGTTTGTATAATCAATTTCCTATAGAACTCAAAGTAAATGTAAACAAACGAATAATTGACCCGACCATAGCGACCATAGACAGTCTGCTAATGTTCGTAATTGTGGTACAAATCAAAAATAGATTAATTGATTGAACAACAAAGTGAAAGTTCAAAATTAACAAATTGATTGAATGTTTCAATCTGTCACTAATGTAATTTGAACCATGTTTCTGTGATAAATGATAAAAAAATTGTATAATGTATTACGTTGAATTTTTATAGACATACATAGATATAGACGAAGCATATACTTGAATGATAATTATAAAAATTCAAATGAGCCACTACAAAACTAAAGCTATTTATTGATAGCAACTCCCTCTTCCTTTCAATAATCTTTAATGCCATTTTTACAGTTCTCTATTCTAATAAAAATTTAAGCTGGAACTTAGAATTGTTATAATAATTATTTACATCGATTGTTTGACTAGTTTCAGATTCGATAGGAGCTCTTACCCATAAATATGTTTCACAGCCGTGTCGTCAGCAGGATTAAGAAAATAAATCGATAAAAAGTTAAAACAATAAAACAGCTATAAAAACAACAATAAAAATATAGTTAGTTGTTTTCGACATTTGAAATATAGGATATATTACAAATATTAAAAACAACTAAAAAAATTTATGCATAATAAAAATTTACACTCTAATTGCATGAAGTCAAGTATCTCTTTCTATAATTGTATGTTATAAGACTATGCAAGAGGGGGAAAGAGATTGTTAATAATGGGATTTAACAATACTATTACCCGCTCTAATAGAGTATATTTCTATAATGTATTAGGGCGACCTCCACGCGGTTCCCCCTGGAAATCATCGTGATTTATTCTTGTTACATTTGTCACGACGGGCTAATTGACTTGCTTTCATCTTTACCTATGATCTCTACTTGTGCCACGTTAGTGTATACCGATAGCGCAGACCGGGTTACCATTCTTTTTTACTCATTACAAAAAAGACTAGTAAGAGATGGAGAATTGGAAGAAAAAACCGAACTATTAAAGATCGTTGTAACTTTAAATTTCTTAATATGCTATGATGCGATGATGTTGTGATGATGATGATTTAAATCATGACATTATTCTTATTATGTAAAGTTATATATGTAAAATGGAAATAAGATTTTTGTTCGTTGCTACTTGCCAACTTAACGGCTCAAATAATATACCTACATAAAATTTTGCATTAGAGTACACTGACGACTCGCCTCGGCTTCACACAATATAGATCCCTAATATTTTAAAAATAAAATTCAGCCCTCGTTACTCGCCGATAATATAGCCATTATAAGCCATTATATAATATGTGAAAGGATTTTTAAAAGCGCTTAAGCATTTTTTTATTTTATTCATAACGAATAAAAAAACAAAATTTTCTTATTTATAATATTAGTTTACAGAGGTGCCTTTTTTATAGATGTAGTTTCGATATAAAAAAGCCTTAAAATTAACCCGATTAATAAATATATTCTGGTCACGATTAGATGGAAATTACAGACAGCTAATTTTAATGTACTTACAAAATTCTGTGTCACAATGTTTGTTCACGCTAATCTCTGATAGTAGCCAACCAATTACAATATTTATATAATATTTGATGGGTTACCTAATTTATTATAAGTTCAAACAGACATCCCTAAATACAGATTAGGCGATGTGCAGAAACGGCGCATAAAACAAAAAGCGTAAATGGTGACCGCCAAAAAGTAAAAGTTGGTGTGAAAGTGAACGCTCTGCAACCTGTTTGGCGTTACAACTCGGAATTATCTAATGTTATAGCTGTTACAGGTGTAGTGTTGAAAAATTTTGGCGATAGATCAACGATAAGTTTATTACAGCATAAATTGTCAATTGTTATCTAATGTGACCTTAATAACAGTGCAGTCTTATAAAGCGTAGAAGTAAAACATAAAGATGAAGTAATAAATTATAAAATAATAATAAATACTAATAAATAAAATAATAAATTATGATTAAAAATTACTTTTGCTACTAGTTGATAAATAAAACCCGTGTGATTATTACTCCGTTTATTGCGCGACTGACACATACAATATATCAAAGTACCTACATCAATTATAACTATTTTTATACTTAAATACCCAACACCTCCACCCTTAATTCCTAATAATCATTTAATTAACTTTTAAACACAATATTTATGCAATGACATATTCACCCTTCCGTTTATATACTATGAATAAAATATACTATGATTAAAATCTATATTACATAATTATGTTTGATTCCAGATCGTTACATATTCATCCAATCCATAACGGACTGGTAGCCTACGCTCCCTGGCACTCCCCCATTCTGCCGGACTGGCCGCCCGCCCCGCTAGCGGCACCCTCGAGCCCTCCGACCCCTCACTTTCACCCGGGATAGGCAAAGATAGCAATTCTGGACACAGCCATGAATCCTTACGTTCCGTGTTACCGTTAGTTTGTGTGTCTATATCGTGCCTTTTCAATTGATCTATGTGCCTGTGTTTAATGGACTTGTCCTTAGTTTGAATATTATAATCAGTGCTGCCTAATTTTTCCAATATTATACCTTCTCCCCATTTGGTTTTTGTGCCGAACTGTCTATACCATACCCTATCACCCACTTCGAAATACCTCTGTGTCCCCCTAGCCGCCAGTTCCTGTTTGCGTTGTGCTGTTGACACGTGTTTCTCCCTATCAGGTCTTAAACAATCCAAACGCGTTCTAATGGATCTACCTAAAAATAATTGAGCCGGACTGTCACCCGTAGTATTATGTATTGTATTTCTATACATCAAAAGAAATCGATTCAATGCAGTTTCCGGTTCTACCTTTTGTAATATCGCTTTTTTAATCACCTTTTTGCACAATTTAACCGCATTTTCAGCCGCCCCATTAGACGCAGGATGATATACAGCTGAAAATAGATGTTCTATACCGTTAAATTTACAGAAATGCATAAGTTCCTCGCTCGAAAAAGGCGGTCCGTTATCGCTCACTATCTGCTTAGGAATTCCGTATCTAGAAAATAAATCTCTTAATTTATATATAACTTGTGAAGCTGTAGTAGACTTCATTTTGATCGCTTCTACCCACTTTGAACAAGCATCTACTATCACTAAATACTTAACACCTCCCATTGGCCCTAAAAAATCGAGATGTATTCTAGACCATGGCTTATTCGGCCAGGGCCACGAGCGCGTTTGGTGTGCACGCGGAGCGTCCGCTACTTGGCGCAAGTGGCGCACGCGGCGCACTGCCGCTCCACTGCCTCGTCCACCCCCGGCCACCACACGTAGCTGCGCGCGACACTCTTCGTTTTTACTATTCCCATATGTGTCTCGTGTAGCTCCTGCAAAATTCGCCTGAAGTTTGTACGGCACCACTACCCTATGTCCCCACATGATGCAATCTAACTCGGTATATAATTCATTTCTACGATTGAAAAAAGGTTGTAATTCTTTTATTTCATTATTAGTAGGCCAGCCTTCCCGAATATATCTAAGCACTCTGCTTAGTAGGGGATCTCTTTTTGTTTCTTTCCTTACATCATTATAATCTAACAGGAAAGCATCTGCTGCGAATGTAAATAAGTCTGCTCGGGACTGTCTTCCTCCTCTCCCCCTCCGCCTTATAAGCAGCTATTAGCCTCGAAAGCGCGTCGGCTGTATTATTTTCAGACGAAACATATTCTATTTTAAAATCGTATGCTGATAATATGAGGGCCCAACGTTGTAATCGACTGGCTGTCATATTGGGAATACCCGAACGTGGGCCAAATATACTAACTAATGGTTTGTGATCGGTCCGCAACACAAACTGCCTACCATACAAATACTGGTGGTATTTCTTTACAGCAAAAACTATAGCTAAAGCCTCCTTATGTATTTGGCTATAGTTGCGTTCTGCAGGCGTGAGAGCGCGCGAAGCATACGCTACGACTCGTTCCGCGCCACTGCCTCCGCCGCCGGGCACGCTCTGCGACAGCACTGCCCCGATACCGTGTGCACTCGCATCGCACGTGACCATCACCGGCAGAGATGCGTCATAGTGAGCGAGCACCTCACTGCTACTTAATAAACATTTAACTCTTTCAAATGCTGATTGATGACATTTTAACCAAACCCACTTTTTATTATTTTTTTTTAACAACTCATACATTGAACTCAAATAACTGCTTAAATTTTTAATAAACTTTCCATAAAAGTTTATCATTCCAAAGAATGATTTTAATTCTGAGACATTGGCAGGAGCCCTCATTTTTAATATTGGATTAATTTTTTCCGGGTCTGCCCTAAATTTCTTTATTTATAATGTAGCCCAAATATTTTATTTCCTTCGAAAAAAAATACATTTTTGTTTCTTTATTTTAAGTCCATGACTCTTCAATTTTTCTAACACAGCTATCAAACTTTTAATATGCTCTTCTTCTGTTCGCCCTCCTATACAGATGTCATCAAGAATATCGTAACATGTGGTATGTCTTTTAACAAATTATATATGATTCGTTGGAAAATTCCCGGACTTGAAGCCAAACCATAGACAAGTCGTTTGTATTTGAACAAACCGCGATGTGTATTGATAACAGTGAGGTCGGTGGAGTCCTCAGATAACCGTATTTGTGCATAATATGTGACAAATCTAATTTACTAAATATAGTACTTCCACTTAATCTCGCAAATAAGTCCTCGATTTTTGGCACAGGGTACTTATCAACTAATAAGACACGATTTAGTGTAACCTTATAATCGACACATAAACGTAAAGATCCATCAGCTTTATGAACAATTACTAACGGTGTAGCCCAATCAGAGTGGTCGACGGGCTCGATGACGCCGGCGCTCATGCATAGCATCTAGCTCGGCGTCGACCCGCTCTCGTACCGCTTACGGCAGCGGTCGCGCCCGGCAGAATACGGGCTGCGCATGCGGCCGAAGGCGCAAAACGGCGCATTCGCCCGTATAACAACCCAACCCATTCTCGAACACTTCAGAATATCTGGAAATAAATATTTTTTTTACAATCATTAATATTCAATTTACAATTATCCTTTCTAACATTATTTATACATATTTTAGGAATATCTATATCGAGTTCCGCCAACCACTGTCGGCCCAGTAAACTAGTCGTACCACTATTTATAACATACAAATCTAAAGTTTTATATAACAATCCATATTTTACATTTACTTCGATAAATCCAACAGGTTTTATTCGACTACCATCATAGAATCTTAACATTAAGTTACAAGGATTTATCGGAATATCAAAAAATAATTCTGTGTACATTTTTTCACTTATGCACGACAAAGCCGATCCCGTGTCGACTTCCATGGTGATGACTCGATTATTAATGCAAACTGTCACGCTTACCGGTTTATATTGTCCTAAAGACATCTGATATACTGCTTCATCACTGTCAGACGCGTTACCGTCAGCTTCCTACAGATATTCCATCTGATGACCCGCATCGAAACCCTCACGCACCCAAATTGGCTAGTTTCCTTGCTATCGAGTCGCTTCGCATTGTTTCCGGTGCCATAACCGCGCCCCCGGCTCCGTATCTCCTGATTACGTTGGACGCCCCTTCCGCGCTGGATATTAGCTCCCCGCTGAACGCGATATCGGGGCCCAGCCGTCCACGCCGCATCATCTCCATATAACCCTTGTTCTTTTACTGGACATACTCTCCGTAGATGTCCCTTTTGGTTACAACGGCTACAGACATAGTCTCTGAACTTGCACTGTTTATACGTGTGATGGATGTCACCACACCCCAACAACTGGACTCGTGAAGTTTATTTCGCGTTGTGATATTGCCCTGCCTTGCAACATGCGAAATGAAACTCCTTCTTCCTTATTCTCGACAACCTGAGCGTCCCGCTCCGCCGCCTCCAAAGACAACGACAATGAAAGTGCTCTTTCAAAATCTATCTTCTCCTCTGCAAACAGCCTTTGTCGGATTCCGTCGCTTAATATTCCACAAATAAATTGATCTCTCATATTTTCATTAAAATTTAAATTAAATTCACAATTGGCCGCCATTTTCTTTAACTGCGCCACATATTGTGCAACTGACTGACCGTTACTTTGCCTACACTGTCTAAACCTATATCGCTCCGCCAACACCGACGGTTTCGGTTGTAAAAACTTTTGCACTGTGTAACTAGTTCACTGTATGTTTTCTTACACGGTTTACTCGGACTGCACAAATTCACCATAAGTTCATAGGCCGCGTCACCAACCACCGATATAAGTGTCGGTACTTTCAGTTCATCTTTAACCGTATTTGCCTTGAAATACATGTCCATCCGATCTATATATAACTTCCAATTGCCCTCTTGCACGTCAAACTCACTTAGTTTTCCCACTGACATTTTTTTTTTTTTTTGCTATTTTAATCCTCGTCGCCACTGATAAATAAAACCCGTGTGATTATTAAAATAAAATAATTGACACATACAATATATCAAAGTATACATCAATTATAACTATTTTTATACTTAAATACCCAACACTAGTCATTATGTGAAGGTGGCGTTTAGTAAGCTTTCGTAAACATACTAAAATGAAAATGTATTCAAATTAATAACAAATGATATTAAAATTCAAATAAATAATAAATACTAATGGACATATTGCATAGTATATGTAGTTACGTATATGGATTATTATCACATCAGCTGTTAACTGTACACTGCTGAACGTAACCTAACCTCCCCATAAGGGGGGGAAAGGGATTGTTAGTACTATTACTAGTATTATACCCAACCAGGTCGACTTCTTCGCGGTTCTCCCTGGAAACTATCATGGTTAATTCCTGATGAATTCATTACGATGGTCTAACTGACCTGTTTTCATTCTCATCTATCACCCTTCACTGGTGCTCCGCCAGCGTATCCCGTTAGTGCAGGCGAGGTTACTATAACATTTTCGCCCATAAAAAAAAATGGAAGGGAATAAAAAAGGGAAGTATATGAGTACTAGATTACTAATAGACATACAATATTTTAAACATTATTTCTTATATGTAATTATATTAGATATATCCATATGGTATATAGGTATACAGAAAAATATAAATAGACAGGCATGAATACAAGTGCGAGAATCGAACTTATGACCATTCTAAGGTGAGGCGGTAGAAAAAATACAACAATATTTTTCCTAGTTGTAGGACAGCATATACTCTACTACCACAGATAGTACATCTAATACTATACTATTACTACTACCTACTTCAAAATCATTGACATGTGCAATTATAGTATTGAATATTGAACTTAGAAACTGAAACCGCAACGTATATAATGTAATAACATGGTTTTAAGTACCAAAATAATAAAAACAAAATGAGTATGTACGCTTCGGTGGTTGCATAGAGCAATTCGAGAGGTAAAGAGGCGTAACCTGACTACACTTAAATATGTGTAGTATGTTTGATTTGACTGATTTTAGATATTTATATTTTAATTTTTTTACGTATATTTATTTAGGATATTGAACACAACAAATCAAAAAAAAAAGACATAACTTTTTTTGATTTTAATTTGATTTTGATTTTAACAGTGTTACAATTTTACAAAAGTTCCTAAAGTTTCTGCAAATGCAAATTTCTGCAATTACTCAATACAAGTTAAATTAAATATTTCTATATTATTTAGGTATAAAACAAAATTTATCTTTTTTATACATATCATGATAAATTGACTTTTTAAAATCTAATATATTGTGCATTGTTATAGTACACATAGAACAGTTGCGAAAATTTACACCTATTCCTCACTATACAGTATTTTCTACGATTATAGCGCCGTCATTGTAATTCGAATATTAAAGAGCATCGCCAACAAAGCACTGTTGCACACATTACTTATGTGCATCTCGTGCTTTCACATACACGCATACAACATCAATGTTATTACTTCGATTGTGTTTATAGAATTTAGTTCTCAGTGTTCGTGACATTTCCCAGCGTGTCTCTAGTGTTTACGTTCGAATTTTAAAATGGGTTATAAAAGAATTTTCTTTATAATAAGTATCTAAATTTTGTTGTTACTCTGTAACATTTTTGAATATAGAACGTTATGTGGTATATAGTGTTGACATTGTTTTTAATATGGCTGCTGGAGAGTTTCCGCCGGAAGGAGACCAATTCTATGTCCCACGCATGTGTGCAAATGTTAGTATAGTTTTGTAATTATCTAAAGAATAAAGCCTTTATTGTAATTATTACACGGAGATTTGTAAAAAAAAGTCGTCTTTATGGGTATCTCGTTCCCATTTATGTTTGTATTATCAGGTAGCTGTTATTATGAGATTGTATTTAGACGTGAAATCAGTGAAATTACAGGATGGGATGAATAACACAGGTTTTATATCTCAATATTTTATAATTAGTCTTTAGGTACCGCATGAGGGGTACTATGGGCATCAAAGTGTTTTATACCATGTGCAGGGTGCTGTTTATGTTTATGGAGCACGGTTACTGTTACAATTATCCATTAGGACTATCATTTTGTTTTTTTTTTTGTATATAAAAAAAATATTAATATCTTAAGAGCATTCATACCGAAGCTTACCGTAGTGTAGTAACGTGGGAATTATTTTATTATCAATTTTCAAAAATAATAGAACAATTTTAATATATTATATAAATATTTCTGATTATTTAAAACATTTGGTTATAACAAACTTTACATAAAAAAAAAATTATACAACTTAGAATGGCAAACAAGCTGACGGCCCACCTGATGGAAAGTGGTAACCGTCGCCTATAGACATGAGCAGTACCATGAACATAACAGAGTATACTGTTTCGCCCATGATACCCCTCATGCGTTGCCATTCCTGCGGACTCAGGTGTTATTTCTCTGTACCCAGTAAATTCACGCCATAACCCACTCTTTAAACCGAAACACAGCCATGCAAACACAACTGCTTCACGGTTGAAACACAAATGGGACAGAGGTGCCCAAGCAATCGACTTTTATACAAAGTGTCCCTCTGGTAAATACAAAATTGATGATCTAGCGACTGAACACAGCACTTTATCGTCGTGGTTGTGGGTTCGACACACCCCGTACAATACAAACATTTATATTCTTTAGTAGATAGATAAACATTTTATTTTAATCATCTATGTTACATGTAAATTTACAACTAAATGCATACAATCTTATAAGTTACATAACTATAAAAATAAAATACAAAAGATAAAATACAAAAATATGTTTTCACCATGTGTCAGTGACCTAAACAGAGTATATCTGTTTGTGTTCCAAAAAAAAGTAGGTAAGTATAGTTGTTTATCCACAATACAAGTTTTGCTTAGTTTCGTTACAGATGGCGTTGTGTCATATGTTTAGTGAGATTATTGTTGTTGTATGAACAAAAATTTTTAAAACATTTCATTTTTTTTTTTTTTTTTACAACACAGGGGGCAAACGAGCATGCGGCTCACCTGATGGTAAGTGACTACCGCCGCCCATAATCACCCACAACACCTACGGCATTGCAGGTGTGCTGCCGGCCTTTTAAAAAGGAATATGCTCTTTTCTTGAAGGTTATGTTGTCGTATCGGTTCGGAAATACTGCTGCTGGAAGTTGATTCCAAAGAGTGGTTGTGCGTGGGAGAAAGTGCCTTGAAAAACGCACGGTGGAGGACCGCCACTCGTCCAGATGGTTGGGATGAAATTTTAGTTTATGGCGGGTTGTACGATGGTGAAAATCAGTAGCAGGTATCAATCCGAACAATTCTTCAGAGCACTCCCCATGATAAATTCGGTAGAAGATGCACAGAGATGCAACATCTCTACGCAGTTTCAGTGGGTCGAGCCGGACAGTAAGACGCCGATCGTCAACAATTCGAGCTGCCCGACTTTGAATGCGGTCTAATGGAAGGAGTTGGTACTGTGGCGCTTGCCCACAGGTGAGAACAATTCCATGTGTGGCCTCACTTGAGCTTTATACAGTTTTTTTCTGGCGTGAAATACCGTCTTTATTGAGCACCCCCAACTTTTTGGAAGCTATCTTAGCTTTTTCCTCCAGAATAGAATAGAATAGAATAGAAATCATTTATTCAAATAAACTTACATTGAAGCACTTTTGAAAAGTCATTACATTTTTTTTAATTTACCGCTCGTTCGGAAAGCTGTCTCATCACAAGAAGAACGAGCAAGAAACTTGCGTGATGCTCTTTTAAATAATTTTATTATTATTTTACATTTTTAAGTTTAATTGTGTGAATACAAACCACCAATTAGCACTAATTCAATTATATCAAAAAGAAAAAAAAAAAAATTGAATACATAACCAACTGGTTAAACAATTAATAAGAGGAAATCAGTCATAGTGATTAGAGCAGACCAGTCCCTACAAGCAGCACCCGTTCACGAGTATGACGGATGTGCCAGCCATCACTGCGCTCGACCATAAGCGTAAATGGGCCCACCACGCCGCCACAAGTCTGGACATTTTAGTGAGCATGACTACTCAAAACACTAGACCACGTCAAAGCTACTCACAATTGCCATCTGATAGTTATAGTATTCACATTTTACATAAGAATGCATGCGGCAATTAATACAAAAAACCGCTACGCTTTCATATTTCTAAAATTAATCAATTAAATCAAGAAAGCAATGAGAAAAAAAAATTATAACGTTGTATGCTAATAAACTAATTATTTACTTGATATGTTGTCATCTATGAATTCGTCTATCCTGTAATAGGCTTTCTTACATAAAAATTGTTTAATATAAGATTTGAATTGCCTCTCTGTCAGATTTAATGCAGATTCCGGCAGTTTATTATAAAATCTTATGCAATTACCATAGAATGAATTACTGATTTTGTGCAGACGGCATTTATAAAATAAGCTTATTTATATTGCGTAAGTTTCTACTTGTACAGTCTTTGAGTTTTTTAAAACTCTCTAAGTTCTTCCGTGTATACATAATATTTTCATAAATGTATTGTGAAGTAACTGTGAGGATATTTGAGTCTTTAAAGCACTGACGTAATGACTCTCTTGAACCCATACCATAAATAGAACGTATGGCTCTCTTTTGTAAAACAAATATAGTATTTATATCGGCTGCTTTAACCCACAGCAGTATGCCATAAGACATTATGCTATGGAAATAACTAAAATATACAAGTTTAGCCGTCGCCACGTCTGTTAATTGCCTAATTCTTCTAATTGCATATGCAGCAGAACTGAGTCTACTGGCCAATTTTGAAATATGGGGCCCCCATTGTATTTTCGAGTCCACTGTTATACCAAAAAAACTGTATCATTAACAAAATTTACTATTTCGTCATTAAGCAATAACTGTGTATTTATTAGTCTTACATTAGGAAGTGTAAATTTTATACACTTTTTTTTGGAATTTAATAATAGGTTATTACATGTAACCAATTTAATATTAGACATAGCACAATTTACAATCTAATTGATTACTTTGACGTCCAATTTTAAACACTAACGAAGTATAATCCGCAAACAGCACTATATCTGCAATTTTCTCTACCATAAAGTGGAAGGTCATTTATGTAGATTAAAAAGAGATAGGGGCCTAAGATTGACCCTTGTGGAACGCCCATCTTAATATTAGCTCCCTTAGATTTTACACCGTCAATATCTACAGTTTGAACCCTATCCTCTAAATAAGTTCTCATTAATTTTAGATCATTATCTCTTATACCATAATGTTCGAGCTTGTACAAAAGCGTTTTATGATCCACAAAATCAAATGCCTTTGATATGTAACAAAAAACTCAGAGAGCATCCTGTGACCTCTCCCAAGATTCGAAAATATGTGTCATTAGCGCAACACCTGCGTCAGTGGTAGACTT
Source organism: Galleria mellonella (assembly GCF_026898425.1). Taxonomy (NCBI): domain Eukaryota; kingdom Metazoa; phylum Arthropoda; class Insecta; order Lepidoptera; family Pyralidae; genus Galleria; species Galleria mellonella. The sequence goes on from NW_026442061.1 coordinate 1,806,533, forward strand.
GCCGGCGGTGAAACCATATTGCTGACTGTGAAGCAGTCCGTTAACCCTGAAGTGATGTAACATTTGATTTAACATTATCTTTTCAAACACCTTACTTAGAACTGGCAAAATAGATAAAGGTCTATAGTTCCCTGGCTCAAATTTATCTCCTGATTTAAATAGTGGGATTAATTTGCTAAATTTCATTAAATGTGGAAAAACGCCATTATCAATACATTTATTAAAAATAGTGGCTAGATATGGAGCAACAATATCTATGAAAGAACTAACTAATTTTACAGACATGCCCCAAAGGTCTTCCGTATTTTTTAAATTTAGCTGTTTGAATATTTTTATGATATGAAAGGGGCTAACATGTGAAAATTTAAATCTTAAAGAACAACAACCGATATTAGTCTCTAGTAATTTTTTTGCTCGAGATTGAGATGAGTCCAGAGAAGATGTAATATCAATCGGAATATTAGCAAAAAAATCTTCAAAAATATTAACTACATCTTTTGTTGTTGTTATTAATTTATTATCATAATTTAATGTAAATTGATTACAGGCTATTTTAGATCTTCCAGTTTCTTTATTTATAATGCTCCAGATGGTTTTAATTTTGTCAGAAGACTGCTTAATTTGTTTATTAAAATAATTAGACTTAGCCATAATACAAACTTTTTTAAAAATTTTAGAATAATTTTTTACATAAGTGGTGAATTTGTCATCAAATCGATATTTTTTTTGATCGTATAAATCAAACAAAATATTTCTACTTTTAAGTATTCCTACTGTTGCCCATTCCGTGAATTTAGATTTAACATGAACTTCTTTTTCTTGAAAAATTGTTCATATTCTCCGGATAAAATATTAATTAGCTTGGTGTAAAGATAATCAGGATTATTACTAGATTGTAACAGCAAATCCAATTTATTTTTAATCGCGCTTTTGTATTTATTAATATTGTAAACGTTTATTTGTCTTTTTGATTTTTTATTATTGTTGACTTTATTGATTTGACTGCTAAACTTAACAACTTGACCACAGTGATCTGAAGGAAGTTTATTTATTATGAATTTTTCTGTATACTCGCAGTTACAAAAAAACATTGTCAAGACAAGTAGCAGACGTGGCAGTTACACGAGTGGGTTCATGAAAGACATGACATAAATCAAATGACTGAAATAAACTAATAATTTTTGTACATGTGGGTGTGTTACAAAGAATATCAACGTTAAAATCTCCACATACAATAATTTTTTTAATACTATTAAATACTTTTTTTAAAATATCCTCCATCACCCCTTCAAAAACATTGTAATCACTATTAGGAGGCCTGTACACACATATAAGGATATAATTTTCTAGTTCTATACAAGATAATTCTATACAACACTCAATAGAAAGTCTAACAATGTCAGCACGTTCCTTTACTTTAATATTATTTCTTGCAATTATCATTCTGTTAACTGACTTTCTATTGAAGCAGCTGACAACGTTATAATTATTTAAATTGAACATCATATTCTTTCTTTAAGCCAATGTTCTGTGAAACAGACAATATCAATATTATACTTTTCTAAAAATAATTGTATAATTAACTCGCTGCCGGGAAGACTTTGTATGTTCTGATGAACAATTATTAATTCTGATTGCTTTCCCTTTGTCTTTGTGAGCAGTTTAAATCTGCAGTCATAGTACTTATGTCACAAACATTAATAGAATTATCTGTTATGTCAGCATTTTTATGTTTAAGTTTACCATGTAAACTGTTCATGTAGTCAATATTATAAGCCACTAAAGTGGCTATTTTATTTTTAGATGATTTAGAAAGATACATTGTATCTTTTGTCAAATAAAAATCACAAAGTGTCCCTCTGGTAAAACTATTAGTATCAAAAAATGTCAAAATGTCACTATGACGACATGTCAATGTATGTAATAAGTTATTCAGGTAATGTACCTTACTGTTAATTTTTTTATGAAGATGTCTATTTGTGTAAGGAAAAGCGCACAATACAATCTTATACACATTTAATTGTAATAAATATTCAATTCCTTTAATTACATCCTGTCTATTTAATTGAATACTATTACCAAAAAATAACACAATTGTGGTCATATTGTTCATTTTCGTAGACTTAATTTTATTTATTATTTGTGTAAATGATGCTTCTGGCATGCAAGTTTAATAAATCACCCTTAAGATGATAAAATAGACCCAAAGTTACAGCCTATTCTGTCAGAGAACACCATTGTGCTACTCTTAGGGTTACAGTCACTGGCACAAACACCCTGAACTTCATTTTCCAGCACAGTTACAACTGAATTATTATTTGATATATTTGTGTGATTACATGTACAATGCTTAGTCAACGACTCAAAACGGTCAGCATTGTATTTACTGACATCAATCAGATCATCCATTGCTAAAATATGCTCCTGGATTTGTTTCTGAGAGATAATATACTTTGTATTTAAATCATGAAGCGAAGATTCTAAACTATTGATTTTTGAAGTTAGGTAGTCTGTATCAATGTCATATAACTTTTGGCTTTCCACTAACTTATTATTACACTTATTAATGTAATCATGCAATTTTAAATTATTCAAAGTGGTTTTTTTCAATAATTGTCCCTTTTTGCAACGCTTATTTAATATATTCCGATTCTTAATTATAAACTTTTTTAGTTGCAGATGACCGCAAAACTGGACGTCGCTAGATATATCGACGCCAAGAATCCCCAGACTCGACTTATTATCAAGGGAAGTGCCCTGAAAGTGAGGAGATGCGACAAACGGTGTCTTTTTTGCGGTGAACGCGCAGACTTGTGTCTTCTTAGGGTTAAAGTGAACAAGATTGCGTTCACCCCAGATCGAAACTTTATCGAGTGAAGTTTCGATTTCAGACACAAGTCTGTTCCGGAGCTCATCGGTATGTGCCCGCGAGATCTTTGCATGACCAGTGTATAATGCATCTCCTGTACTGTCGTCCGCATAACAATGAATATCACTGATCTGTAACATATCATTGATATGCAGAAGAAAGAGTGTCGGAGATAGTACACAGCCTTGCGGGACACCAGCATTCACAGGTTTTAAGTCAGAGCATGCTCCGTCGACTACGACCTTAATGCTACGTATCCTTAAGAAAGCTGGCGACCCAACTGCACAATCTCGCGGGCAACCCAAACGAAGGTAGTTTCGAGATTAGTGCCCTATGCCACACCCGATCAAAGGCTTTCGCAATATCCAGACTAACAGCTAAGGCCTCTCCCTTATTCTCGATTGCCACCGCCCATCGGTGTGTTAAATAAATTAAAAGATCACCAGCCGAGCGTCCTCGTCGAAAGCCGTACTGGCGGTCTGAGATCAGCTGGCGATCCTCTAGGTACCGGAGCAGTTGATCGTTAATAACTGATTCCATGACTTTCGAGAATAAGGAAGTAATAGCTATGGGCCTATAGTTAGCTGGATCTGAGCGGTTTCCTTTTTTAGGGATCGGATGCACCAAAGCAGTCTTCCAAAACTTTGGGACTATACCTGATGAGTAACAGAGCCGAAAAAGACGCGTAAGAACCGGAGCCAACTCTGGTGCGCACGTCCTAAGCACAATTGGAGGAATGCCATCGGGCCCACTCGACTTATGGATTTCAAGGGAGAGAAGTGCTCTACGCACTGATCTTTGCGTGAATTTAACATTCGGCATAGAGCTCTTACAACGCGGAATGGTCGGCGGTAGTTTCTCTCCGTCATCCAACGTCGAGTTTGATGCAAAGAGAGATCCAAGGAGATCGGCCTTCTCTTTGGCGTTCAGAGCCAACGAGTTATCCTCCCTGCGCAATGGTGGAAAAGATGACTGACAGAAATTCCCTTGTGCAGCTTTGGCAAGAGACCAGAAAGCTCGAGATCCCGAAGGTAAACTGGCCAATCTCTTGCCAATTCTACCAATATGCTCTGACTTCGCTGTGGCCAAAACTCTTTTGAAGGACCTAGAGGCAAAGTTATACTTCTTCATATTTCATATTTCGGTATGAATGCTCTTAATCAATATAATAATAATTTTAAAATATCTTAAATTCCCATAACATACTCGTATGATTAGACGAACTTCCACGAGCATTTTTCTTTTATGGTCCTCGTTAGCACGTTTGTTCAAGTACCTACTTGCATCACTTTCGTAAAGTGCGACCTTGAACAATCAATGGTTTAAGGTCACTAACAATATCATCGCTTTCACAAATATCCGAGCGGCCAGCAACAATCGACAGTGCTGTCTGATTGCACATAATTGGTGGCACTTTTTGCGCCTGAGCAATGTAAATTAATCGTCGTATAGTTCTTCAGGCAGCTGAAGCGTGACTATTGCTCGTCTGGGCATGTGGAGACACCATATTAGCATATTGTGTATGCAGTTATTTAGTGCAATCAAAAATTGTCATAATTATGACCAGAGGGAGACTTTGTACAAAAGTCGTCTCTCGTATATCTGCCGTAAAAGAGTTATGTTCGTATAGCTGCGTTTCAGTTTCAAATGGTGCGATATGGCAATGAGATTACAGGGTATATCGGGATAACCCTTTGCAATGGTATCGTGTGAAGGGTATCATAGGCGACACCGTATAGTCTGTTATGCCCATGGAACTGTTCATGTCTATAGGCGATGGTTGTCATTTTCTATCAGCTGGGTCATAAGCTTGTTTGGCATTCTAAGTTGCTAAAAATTTTTTTTTTAAAACTGTCATATTGAAATGATTAATACAGGTGTACCACTACTACTCGTATCTATGTTGCCATCTGGTGCCAAGAGTTTCTAAGCCATCTTTATTATCTAACTTAGTTTATTGGGCGATGCCTTTACGTGCCCTCCGAAGCATAAAGCAAGTGATTATTATAAATCAAATAGGACTGAGATTGTTGAATAATAACTATCGTGAGTTATGACTTAATAGACTTCCTTATTCATGAACGAATTCAATAGAAGCCCTTATTCATGAGCGCAGTTTACAGCTGTTCGAAATTAGTCAGGTATCGTCGAATTTAGAACGCAAGCAAAGTCGATATAAATAATTACAATAGGATTAAGATTTTTGAAAATTCTGACTTTTAGGCTGGGATTCGTTCTTAAGAACTCCGTCAAGCTGTGTGTGACTGAGCTCTATTCGCGTTTGGGGACAATAAGTACAGGACCACATTTCATGCACTGGAGTAAGTTCTATTAATTGTATAAAGAGAGGTAACTTAATAAAATAAAAATAAAATAAATGTTAAGAGCTACAAATATTAGTCGAATTTGGATTTTTTTGGAAGGCACTTATTAAAATTTATTTTTTGCTACTGGTAAACGAATCTCCTTCTTTCAGGTTAGATCAGTCGTCTTAAATATTAGGTGCAGTTAGGAAGCGATATGTATAGACATAAAAAATGGTCAGTTTCCGTAATTGAAACCAACTTTCCAGCAATTTCCACGGCATGATTGATATCATTTTAGGAACCGATGATAATATCTCAGAAGTAGGAAATTGTGGTTTTGTATAATAAAAGTGCACTTCTGGGGTTTCTTTTTAATAGAGAATAAAATGAGGTTTAAAGCCTGGCGAGGTTTTCCCTAGACATTACAGTGTGGGGTTCTTCAAAAAGATTTCTCCAATAAGGTTTCTTCAGGGTCGGCAACGTGCAAGTGACACCATAATGTTGAAGACGCACATAAGCTACAGTGACCGTTTCCTATTAGAGGAGCTGTGTGCTTGTTTGCCACCTTTGTGGTGAAAAAATATTTGATGTGATTTAGTAGCTTATATTTGAGGGTATGGTGTAAATTATGGAATATATCGGGGTTCTTTACATTTCCTATACTTTTTTGACACTTTTTCTCTGTTCGTTTTAAAATATATTGAGTTTTACGTGACGTCGATTTTTATTGTTCACCGGTTACAATCTATTGCACATAAAAAAGTACAATTATACAGTAATTTCAAAGTTTAATATAAAGTACAAGTACAATGACAATAATTTATTACAAATCCATTGAGAGTAAAATTTTTTCAGTTAATATTAAACTTTCGTTGTTTACACATATTTACATTCAGGATCGGTACTTAATGTTACATTATTTTTCCTGTAAAAGGTACGTAAACAATATAATAATATCTATGTACCTTTATAAGCATACATATAAAATATTTCTATTCTAGTTAAGATAGAATATTTATGTGGATCATAGACATAGTATAACATACCCAGGTACTTGATTTAAGATGTAAACATAGATATATATTTATATTTTTCACTTTACATAATACTTCCGCTAAAGTATCAAATTTAAACAGTAGAGATAGTTTAGGGACCAGTACTTCGGAATCAACCTCATTATGTTAGATAACAAGTACCTACTTGGTGCATTTGCAATTAAAATTATAAAACAAATGTTTTATTCATATCCGTTTGTTACTTTAAGCGTGATTGAGTAATAAACATTCAAACTGTCCAAACATTAAAATAAATAGACATCTTCACAAAATTTACATTTTATGATATTATAATAGAATCTATAAATTTTTTATCAATTGCAGTCTCATAATATTAGTTCTTTTAAATCTATCAATTCAGATTTTTTTATGCAACTTAAAATGGCAAACAAGATGATGGCCCACCTGATGGAAAGTGGTAATCGTCGCTTATAAACATGAATAGTACCATGGACATAACAGATTATACTGTTTCGCCCATGATACCCCCCATGCGTTGCCATTCCTGAGGACTCAGTTGTTATTTCTCTGTACCCTGTCAATTCACTGCCATATCCGATCCTTCAAACCGAAACACAGCCATGTAAACACAACTGCTTCACGGTAGAAACACGAATGGGACAGAGGTGCCCAAGCAATCGACTTTTGTACAAAGTCTCAGTAAAAAGTTTTAACAAAGGTTCTCATGTACATTAATTTATCAATTATCACTCATTAAACGACACGACTTTCTTTACTCACTTTAAAAATTTTACATGGCAATTCTCGTGCTTATATTAAAAAATATGTTTTATATAATTGATTTCATGTTCTGTTTACTTTGTATGTTATTTCCGTAGCAATTTTCACTAATTGCTGTACGTTATTGAGCAGTCATCGCGATCGTGGGTGCGCGGTTGTAATGGACAGTTTTCGTGTAAACTTTTACTATACATATGTACTTTAGTAAAGAGGTGTTGACAGTAGTAATTAGTCACATGTGACTTTCGATACTTCAACTTTATTTGACTATGAATTTAAGATTGTGTAAACACTGTTTTAGTCTATTAGTACTTTAGCCGATTCTGAAGCGTCATTTCTTTTAAATTACCTTTTTAAACTAATATTTTAATTTTATAATTTCGCAAAATTGCTGTTTTTTTTTTTTGGTTATGTACCAAAAACAAAATTAATAATAATTTTAATTTATTAGAAGTTTATAATAATACTTTATTCGAAATGTCTAAATTAAGTTTGTATTGGTCCTTAGAATAAAGATTTGTGGTGTCAAATTGAAATTGTATTATATATATATATGTATATATATATATATATATATGCATATATATATATATATATATATATATATATATATATATATATATATATATATATATATATATATATATATATATATATATATATATATATATATTTATATGTATATTATATATGTATATGTATATATATAATATACATACATATGTATACGGCCGTGCGGTCCCGGCATATAATGGCCACCCTTTCCTTTCCCGTGGGTGTCGTAAGAGCCGACTAAGAGAGATATATCTAAAGCCTAGCTGCGGTTGTGATTCCGCGTGCCAAGCGTGACAATTACGGGCAAAACCCCCCAAGGGATAGGCTTATGTTCAGCAGTGGACACTTAAAGGCTGATACGCATACGCACACTAAAACATACACTAATTATAACAATTAGAAACTATGTAAGCAAAAGTGAACTTATCTCTAAGCGGAATCTCTTCCAGTCACCTAACACAGTGGCATAGGAAGTCGTATGTTAGAGTTAAAGAAATAGCTGCTCAGAATCGACCTTATTCATATACGTATGTTGGCATCTTATGTAGAGATACATTTATACTTTTATGCAAATTGTTATTATTAGATTATTAAAGAAAGATAAGGCGATAATAACAATTTGTGGCAAAATAAAAATGTTTTCGTGTACAATTTCAGTATAACCGCATTAGTTGTTTATATAATGAGGTGAGCATTTGGCAAATTGTATTTATTTCATACTTTTCATTTCACAATATTTTAGAAGAATCATATTGTTATATGATCATGTCATAATAGTGAATTTAAAAAAAAATGTTTATTAAAAATTAATAATATATCTTAAATACATAATTAGGACTTTACGCGATGAAAAAACCTTTGTTCTGTTGTGACCATGACGTGGTGCAATCCAAGTTGTAAAGTCGGCAATAAAGAAGCAGGTATGTAGGTACTATTTACCTGCAAAGGCTTTTTCATCGCGTTAAGTCCTGATTTTATATTTAAAATATGTGTAAACAACGCGAAAGCTTAAAATTAATAAATATAAGAATTGCAAGCAATTTGACTGCCCACTTAGCGAAACTTAGAAAGTAGCAACTGGTAGACGAATATTTGTTTTAAATGTTATACGGTTATTGGTGAGGAAATCCATGCTGTAGTCTCTAGGGAAGGCCTCGGCAGGAAGATTACTCTACAACTTGAGTGTTCGTGGGAAGAAGCTTCTCTGTAACCGCACTGTGCGTGACCATGGCGAGCGGTGTGATGGTGAAAGGTGGTTATAGATATCATATCGTAAAGTTCTTCATAACAGAACACGTTATACGGGCGGTAGAAGATGTAAAGAGAAGCAAAGTCTCGCTTTAAACTAATTAATACATTCGTTATTGCTGTTAAATTCATAAGATAGAATGAGATGGCAATGTCCATTTATCATATCAGCCCTTTACTATCCACTCCTGAACATCGGCCTTCCCAGTAGTTTTGCCAATAGTTGCCATGCTTGCTAGGCGGGTTGACAATCGCAGATAAGCTTTGGTGATATTTTAAGAGGGACGCTGTTGCCCATTTCTTGACCATTTAGTTTCCTTAGTCGTCTCTTATACGCCTATTAGACAGAAAAGGAATGTGGCCTATTCTATTCCGGGACTACATGGCTCAATCATTAATATCCGTTGTCAATGATGTGTTATTTCTTATCCGAGTGCTAACCGAAACCATTCTCTCGATAGAATCGTTATTTTTCGCCACTTGTATACGAGTGTAATATGGGCGATATTATTAAAAATTAATTACTGTAGAACAATTATGTCTATAGAGTTTATGTGGTTGGTGATTACAGAACGTGAATACTTTGAGAACAAAGTGTGACGGCTATATTCATCGATGAGATTTGGTAATCACTCTGCCCATAATTATTTATTATATATTATTTTTTGTAAAATTCCAGCAATGCCTGTGTGCGTTTCCGCTCCAAAACACATAGATATTACTTAGTTTTGCATAATATTATCGTTGGACGCCGACTTATATCTCACTTACGACATTGTTGCGACACGTCAGATGCGAACTGTTACGTGTGTACGCTTTCAATTAGTATTTTTCAGGGTACCGCAATTAAATATTTAAATTGATTTTTAATGACCATAACATTTTTTGTTTTATACAACTTAGAATGGCAAACAAGCTGACGGCCCACCTGATGGAAAGTGGTAACCGTCGCCTATAGACATGAGCAGTACCACGGACATAACAGAGTATACTGTTTCGCCCATGATACCCCCCATGCGTTGCCATTCCTGAGGACTCAGGTGTTATTCCTCTGTACCAGTAAATTCTGTAAATTCACGCCATATCCCACCCTTCAAATCGAAACACAGCCATGCAAACACAACTGATTCACGGTTGAAACACAAATGTACCCAAGCAATCGACTTTTGTACAAAGTCTCCCTCTGGCATTAAACTATGTGGTTTTGATGGTTAGACGGTGTCAATGATTGAAGTTAGGTAACGTTGTGTACAGTGATTTTTTATTGCCGTTAAATTAAATATATGATCATTGGGGAAAAGTTAATAAAGTCAGTTGTGGTTATTGTAGTAGTTAAAACAAGATTGGAGTCTCTTAAATTTTATGATATTGTAGTAGACGTAATTATCTGTAAATATATAGAGAGTGTAGGACGGCTCTTACTAGATGGATTGACGATTTGAAATGCATTGTAGGGACTCACTGGATGCAGGTGGCTCAAATCAGGACCGTTCTTTATGGTAGTCTATGGGGGAGGCTTAAGTCCAACAGCGGACGGAGAATGGCTGAAATGATGATGATATAAAAAGTAGGTTATGTGAGTCGGAGTTAGTTTCTTTGAGGTGAGAGAACATGCCCAAACGTTGTGAATTGTATAAATTATGTATGACGTTGTGAAACTACCATTTAGTATGATTTTGTGCAGTTCGTATCGTACTGGATGTTTACTTTATTTTTATATTTATTCGGACATTCTTTACTTCGGTCAATATACATTGATCTGGAGGATAAGACAGTTCACATTAGCATAGAACTAATGGAAGATATGTTAAGGCTATACGGAGTTGGTAAAGCACTAACATAGAGCATGTTTGTACATGCTATGTCTACAAGAGATTAGATACCGAAGATCTCTAAAGAAGGTATGGATCCCTATAAAAATTATGTACAGTTAGTTTTTTATTAAACTATCAAGTAGCTACAGGCAACGAAGAATCTAAAACAAAGAAACCTATCTAAGAATAAATCCTAAATTCGTAGACAATGTGACTGGGTTTGATAAAATTCTAGATTTTCACACAAGAAATCATAAAAATAATCTTTTATCTTATCGTTAGACCTCCTAAATAGTTTAAGCATTGTTCGCCCCCTTCACGGCACCAAAAAATGAAGCTTCATTTTTTTTTCAAGTGTGCAACAGAATTGCGAATTAACATAATTACATAACGCATTTCTAGCAAGTTTCTATTAATATTTTCACTGGTTTGTATATATGTAAATTTAGTGAAGCATTGACCGCCAACGCATAAGTGGTATCGTAAATTTTGTTCAAATAAAGCAGGAAACAGGTTCGGAAACACGTGAGCTTGGCATCTATCTATGGTGCAATGAACAGCTGTCAAATGAACAACAATGCGCAGGTGCGCTCGTGCGAATGTTAATTTTCATCAACAGAGTGTATCATCATATCACTTTATGTGGAATGGGAGAAAGAGCGAGGCCGGTGCCCGCGTCGGCAGTCGCTCTACACGCGCAATTCGACATGGTCAACTGTACTTAATTATGTGCAGTACCGTGTTGTGTTTGGTGACCGCGCGTTTTTAAAAACGTAGCGCGAAAAAAGAACACGTCAAACTTTTGGCGCGCACTTTGACAGCTCAACTTTTTTTTCCGACACAAGATCATGGGATTGACCGAATGAATTTATAAGAACAAGTTTCGTGTAAGAAAGTGAATTAACATTTTAGTAACGTGACGTGTGAGAGTGGTGAAACTTATTGCATAACCGTCTGAAGCTTCGGAGATGTTTACGGAATTCTATCAATCAACATTGTAGTGTACACTTGTATTGTTTCTAATTACGCGTTTAAACGATTTAATTAGAAATGGACTTGTTCATGAATATAGGATGCTTATTTTTTCCTACTCATATAATAAATAAGTAATAACAAACACTTGATATATTGACAGTTGAATTACACCTAACTAAAAACGTGTACAATCTGAGTTATGGCTTATTTTTTATTTATCTTCGATAATTGTTATTACGTAGATATATAACTGAACAGGAAGATGATCAGTCCCATTGTAAATATATCTGGTTTGTATCTGAGAAAGCAACTTTGTATTTGCAGAATAGAGAACAAAATACTACAAAAAAAAAATGTAAATGGAATCAAACACTATCACAATAGGTACAAAATATTACAATTTACCCGAAAAGTTGGTTAAATTTCGCTTGTATTTAGTAATTTATATATATTTGATATTTCGTTCTGAAATGAAAGTAATTTATTATATAGTAGATATGTTTATACATAGAAATTGATTACAATTCGATCATCTTTTTAACTTTATTAATGTTCTTTATAATTTATTTGTTCATAAGTAACGATTACATAGATTCTTATCGGTTGTATCGTGTCATATCGAGTCATTTGCATGCAACATGACATAGAAAGTGTAGTAAAGTAATAATTTAACGCTTCTTGGACATAAGTTTTTAAGACGGTGTATAGATGACTAGAAAGAATACATTTGCAATCAACTTCAAAAAGCAGAAGGTTCTAGATGTAATTGTATTGCTGTTTCCTTATGTTTATGATTTTAATTACTCTATTATAATTCACAGAGTTTACTCCCTTAAAGATCTTGTACTAATTTTGTTTCGTTTGAAATAATTGTTTTGGGCATCAGAATATTTACAATTATTTTTTGCTTTTTTATTAAAAAGCCTCTTTTTAATTTCTAATGTAAAGGTTTTATGTACATTTTTTTATATATTTCTTTTTGAAAAATATTCAATTTTATATAATGTACTAAGATGTTTTGCTAAAAACCTTGCAATAATAGCGGTCCTTATTAAAATGGATGCGTGTTCAACTAGATCCTTGTCTTATAGATAGGATTAAAAAACATAAACGTCGTGTAGTGTCATGTTCCTATCCAATTAAAAGCAATAAGCCTAATTCATCGTTTTAATTCGACATGGCATGCTTAGGGAAATCGCAGTTTTTGCAATCGGCTCGTGTTAGTTAATTAGACAATTAATTTCTGGCGACAGGCAATGTATAAAAATCGCACTAAACATTGTGGGGAAATTATATTTATTGTTCTTGTCATGTACTAAAAATTTATGATTTATTGAAATAATAAAGGCTTTAGCCTTAGATAACATAGACAGAGCAGTGGTTCACGTACTTTTTGGCTATGGAACACTTTTGGGAAGGGGAGTATTTGATGTAATCCTAGAAAAATCAAACACTGATTCATTTGTCATTAATCATTGAAGTAATAATTATTTCATTATTTTCTCTCATTAATTACTAAATAATAAGGTATGAAATTGTTTTTTATATTTCATAATTGTTTGATATCAGGTTCGATAGAAGAGAGTTGAAGTCTTATGTCAGGTTTCAGCATTTAGTTTATTGCGGTATTTTGTGTGTTGTACACTCGCACAAGTATGTAGAGAATGGGAGAAGAACAGTCAGGGCTTTTGAGGCAAGAAATGGATCATGAATTCTGTACCAAAAATCATTCAGAGGCATTGTTTTTAATAGTGACTCCATACTTGTGTCTGATGTCATTTCCAAAAATGATTCATATATCTCGTCTAACTTTTTGTAGATCTCTCTCTCTTCGTCCACTTTATTACTGAAGGTCGTGTCCTTGAAAGGTGTCTGTTGCCTCTCTTATGATGTTATTCCATTTCGCACGGTCTTCAGCTTCTCGCAGGGCAGCTGCAATTAACAATCCCGTAATGGTGGTTACTTGGTCCGACCATCGATTAGGCGGTCGTCCGCGTGGTATTTTTCCCTCTATCTTGCCTACAACCATTAGCTTGTCCAGATTGTTGTCATATTTGACCGAAGTATCCAAGAATCCTCCGATAGCAGACTGTTGAGAGCCTATATTTTATGCGGATCTTTTTGTAGATACGTAAAATTAAAAATTTAACGGATTTTTCCGCTAGAGCCTTAAGGTAATCCTTTAGCATTTCAGTATAGTAGAAGTCAAACAAGTTGATTATGATTAAGATTATGTGGATTATTGGAATTATAAACCTTTTACTAATAGAATAGTATCATTCTTGATGTTCATATTATTACTAAGCAATAAATAAAAGTTTATGTCGTATTTGTGTTATGCATAAGTATTTTATAACTATGTAATAAATAAAGCAAACATAGATGAAAGACATTAATATGGTAAATATTATAAAGATGTAGATACTTACGTGTTAATAAGTGCGAGAAAATAGGTTATTATATTAGTTTTATGAGTTATTTGCATTCATTACATGAGCTATATCAATTAACCTAAACTTTAATTTTACTATTTACCAGAGTATATAATTACATTTCAAGTTATACGATTTCAAGTTTACTTACATAACTTTGTAGGTCAATAAAGCAAGCCGGTGTTAACTTACCATAGTTAGGTAATCAATTTAATTTGTAATATCAATATTCATTCATAAACCGGAATAGGTCATAACTCAGAGTTGTACGCGTCGAGTCGGAAGTTAAAATTAACTCAGGTCTAGCGTTCACGTAACTTATTTCAGTATGATAAAATAAGTTAAATTTATAATATTAACTAGCTATATCCCGTGGCTTTATTCGCGTGACTTGAAATAACAATGTATGAAACAAATTTCATAACTGGGTTTAATTGAATTCATACAAGTAATTAAGAATTCTCTTTGTATGATGACAAAGGAGCTCGAATATAAATATACTTATCACTTCTCTTTTTCATTCCAAGGATATCATAAAAGGCAACTAAAATATCAGTAGTACATGTACTAGTGCAAGAGAGAGAGAGAGAAAACTTAAAATAAAAATTATATCATTGTAGTAGATATAATAGATTTATGTCATAATCTTATCAAGAAAACTCATCTCTAATGTGTTGACGTAAATAATTTATTATCGTGTTCGAGAATTCAATTAAACCCAACATAATGTTCTTGATAAAGTAATTAAGTTATTTATACACTTAATTAGGTAACAGACTACAATAATATATGAATTGCTATCTTTGAGTGAAGAATTTGACTTGGTAAAGACACGGTCGCGTTAACTAGACCTTATGTAACCGTATCGTAACTAGATGAGAACACGGAAGCGTGTTACCGAATAATTCCGCCTATAATTAACCCATTAACGTCTGAATTCCACTAGGTCTCTGTGATTTTCTGTACTCTTTCTTAGTAGTGACAGTTAAATAACGAATTCAGTGATTCTAAATGCAAAATTCACGAGAGAAATGCCTA
Organism: Galleria mellonella; assembly: GCF_026898425.1. Taxonomy (NCBI): domain Eukaryota; kingdom Metazoa; phylum Arthropoda; class Insecta; order Lepidoptera; family Pyralidae; genus Galleria; species Galleria mellonella. Next base: position 1,821,566 of record NW_026442061.1, read on the forward strand.
AGGAACGTTCCAATGATGATAACTGCAATGCGATAGCGAGACTCATAAAGGACTTTTGTAGTTGCTCAGAAAACGGAACCTGGTCACCGGACATGACGTCGGACAAAAGAAAAGACCCGGTCCTCAGAAGCGAAATGACAAACATGTCCGCGATGCGCAGAAGAATAATGACAATCGCGAAAAGAAAAACGAGAGATGTCGCGCCAGAACCACCTAAGCTGTACGATCACGGTCTGGACAAAAAATCGGAAACTCTAACTTCGAATCTAATTAATACAACTATAAGTTCACAGAGTAGCACATTGAGAAGGAATATAGACAATTTTTTACTATCTAGAAGAATGTTTGCGCTAGAAGAAGATATCTATGAAAAGCCGATACCGGTTACTATTAAAAATTCGTCGTGCGGCGAAAATTGGTCGCTGAGTAAAGCATGGAAAAACAACAACGCCGATTTCTTTCATCGATCTCCTAAACTCGATTCTAATCGATTGGTCGATCGTAATTATACATATTTAGAACGTATAGATGAAGTTCCAAGAAGAAAGAAAAGAGATAAGAAAAACAAAGAACAGCTGCGTTACGATAGAAATATAAAGAGGCATATTAGAATTAGGGTAATGTTGTCATTAAGAATGAGGAGATACATGAAAAGGAGGTTAAGGAAGTCCCATATGCAACCACAGAATGTTAACGTGCCTCCCAGGAGGTTTCCTAGGGGATCATCAATTAATTCCAGTTTCGGTACACGATCATACAAGAGTGTGCTGACGGATAAGCTGGGCGATGGAGCGGTTTTATTTGATATACATGAAGCTAGGAATTCTACTATGGAGCTATGCCACGATTACGAAGAGGACCTCGACACGTTGGAGATTGCTCTCCGCGCCGGTAATTTTAGGTAAAAATCACATTTTTATAACTATTGAATTGGTATTTTTCCATATAGAAGTTTGTTTTCAGTATGTATTCAGGGAGTATATAAAATTATTAATTCGCCGTAAACTTCTTAAACACAATAATAGATAAGTCTTCATGGTAAACGATATTGTCCAATAAATATTTTACAAGCAGTCAGAAACTGTTTTCATGTTATTTTCTGATATTTATACCTGAGTAAATTATATATTTAAAGCCTACATAAAATTTGTATATTGAATTGGTTAAATGCATTAGCGATATATTTTTGGACAGTAATCGTCTTTTGATGACAGTCCTTGATTGGCGTCGAATCTGTACTCGTTTATAATGTCATTTTTGTATTAAATATATTTATGGTATTTTGCATATTTATATATGTAAATTTATATTTAGGTAGTCTATAATTAATATTATAAAGAGGAAAGATTTGAATGTTTGTTTGTAATGGATAAACATAAAAACTGCTCAACTAATTTTAATGATTCATTCAGGTATAATAAGCTAAATTTATCAGCAAGTAACACAAGCTATATACTATTTTTGAAAACTCTATGTGCCCTCTATGCGCCGTGTGAAGGCGGGCCAGATCGCTAGTAAAAAATAAAATCGCTGTCCGCATCGGTCAATTTATAAGCTTATTTATTCTAAACCATGCTGCAGATTTCAATACTAGTTTCACTATCATTTAGATATTTTTTAATGTAGTATATAATATGTAATAAATTACATATTTAAATATGTAATTTATATATATGTATATTACAATATATTTACAAATTTTAATATATAAATCCTATTTTCTGTTTTTTCATGATTGAATTTTAAATTGACAAATATTACGTGAATAGGTATAAAGTTTGATAGAACTTCAATTGACTGATTTGTGTACTATAATGATCTTGGGACGATATGTTTTTACGAGAATCGAGATACAAGAATTTTCCTGGGTAGACTGGACAAGTTATGATCAGCTGTGTATAACAAACGTTTGAAATGCAGTCTTAGGTTTATCGTACTTAAGTCTACTCTAGTCTAGCTTATTAAAATTAGTATCATGATTAACCAATTTTATAAGGTCAAACATATTAGAAAATGTCCAACAAAATCATTCCGGATGCATGGCCACCGTACCGTAACTCTATTGTTGCTCCCTACGTTAATGTAACACTGTCCATCTGTTTATGCAGTGGACAATGATTTAATCGGACATTAGTGCAGTCTGTTATTTAGAGGTCGATTGCAAATTTTGTCTGAAGGTTTTCTATATTTGTTTTTGTTTTTAAATTGTAATAAAAAATTAGATTAGTCAAAAAATTAAAATATGTCTGTGTTTATAACGCACCGAGTTTAAATTTGTATTTTATAACTAGTTTATAATGTTAATATATATTATAATTAGTAAGCTTTTAGTGTTCACTATGGTTAGGAAACAATTATTACATGTTACGCACATCGGAGGGTACATGAAGTTGTCCTCCAGTAAGATATGTAGACTTTCTATATAATGTATGACTATAGAATTATTTTAAGGGAGGGAGACTTTGTACTTACTACTTTAGTACTTAGTCTCCCTGAGGGAGACTTTGTACAAAAGTCGTTTGCTTAGGTACCTCTGTCCCATTCGTGTGTCTATTGTTAAGCAGTTGTGTTTGCATAGCTGTGTTTCGGTTTGAAGGGTGGGATATGATGTGAATTTACTGGGTACAGAGGAATAACACCTGAGTCCTCAGGAATGGCAACGCATGGGGGGTATCAAAGGGCGAAACAGTATACTCTGTTATATCCATGGTACTGCTCATGTCTATAGGCGACGGTTACCACTTTCCATCAGGCGGGCCGTCAGCTTGTTTGCTATTCTAAGTTGTATAAAAAAAAATTTAACCACTTCAATAAATGTGGAAGTCTATTATTAAAGCTTTCGAGAATATACAAGGAAAGAAGGAAATTCATATATTGGTCGACCAAATAGGCGACATGCTGAAGAAGGGCCAAATAAAAAGTACTCGCAACTGGCGAACGTGTATGAAAAGATTGATGAATTTTTTTTTTTTTTTTTATACCACTGTGGTGGCAAACAAGCATACGGCCCACCTGATGGTAAGCGGTTACCGTAGCCTATGAACGCCTGCAATACCAGAGGTATTACGCGCGCGTTGCCGACCCTGAAGAAACCTCTTTACCCCCCTTTTGAAGAACCCCATGCTGTAGTCTCTCGGGAAAACCTCGGCAGGGAGCTCATTCCATAACCTGAGTGTTCGTGGGAGAAAGCATCTCTGAAACCGCGTTGTACGCGACCATTTAGGCTGTAAGGTATGAGGGTGAACTCCCTGTCGATGGCGAGCCGTACGATGATAGAAAGTGGCCGTAGGCATCATATCGAACAGTTCCTCTGAGCACAATCCGTTGTATAAGCGGTAGAACACGCAGAGTGAGGCAAAATCTCTCCTAAGACTTAAGGGTTCAATACCGCTTGCAAGCATGGGATCATCGACAATTCTCATAGCTCGCCGTTGCACTGAGTCGAAGGGTTCAAGCTGGTAACTAGGTGCTCCCGCCCATAAGTGACAGCAATACTCCATATGGGGCCGGATTTGCGATTTGTAAAGCATTAATCGTTGATCCGGCGTGAAGTAATGCTTCGCTCTATTGAGCACACCGAGTTTTTTGGATGCCAGCTTCACCTTATCTTCGAGGTGGCTACGGAACTGTACATCACTAGAGATGTCGACACCAAGGATCCCAATGCTTTTAGAGATGTTAAGAGACGTGCCTTGGAACTGTGGGGCCACAGCAAATGGGGTTTTCTTAGCGGTGAACGCGCAAGCTTGTGTCTATATGAATATGAAAGAAACGAAAGTGGTCTGTTTGAATCGAAGTATATGGCATTCTATTGTTTCTACCTACCCTATAGAGTGACAGACGTGACAGATATGTATATTGGTTATATTTGGTTAGCTATATACGCAGTCAGATAGGTACCTCTTCGTTGTAGCTTGAAACATCATGGTCAATTCTTAGTGATTTAATCCAACTGATTTAGCTATCATTCCTCATTGATACCACGCCAGCATACACTAATAGTGCAGAAGAGTTACCATTAAATTTTTATTTTGTATAGTCTCTTTAATCATACAAACGTCAGACATCTCATAAACTGTTTATTTGTAGCGTATGTATTGATTAGTATTGATATTATTCATACAGCATTCGTGTACCTTAACTGTCCGTTAACGACATGCCTTCCCACAATTTTTTCAATAGGGTTAGCTGGAAGGATATTATCTATGTAAATTACAAGTGTAATAAAGAATTTATAAAACTATTGTACTGTTTTGTCTCTACTTTTGTGCTAAATTTCCAATTTGAATGAGATTTTTTTTCTTTTTTTTTTTAATTATCATACATAAATATATTAAAAAAATTGGATTTTTAGTACCACTTAAACCTCTTGGGCTTGTGTGTGATACTTTACATTATGATAAAATAAACAGTATGATAGTTAAAATAGATTTGTAGAAGCTTTTAGTTTTTTATGAATAAGGGGACAGTCTTTAAGATAATCTTGAAGATCGATTATTAACATTTCAGAGGCAAAAATATTATCGCAAATACTTTCGCTTGATTTATTAGCTGCGACTGTATTTCAAATATTCAGTTAATTATTGATTGGCACATTGTATGTACTCATTGTGCAGTACATAACATGTTATTTAGTGATGTTTACAATCGGCTTTAGAAATGCAATCAGCAGGAATTTTATCTTGCACGCAACATCTGACTATATCATACTATATTCTTCAGATTTCGTTTTCAGACTATCTGTGATATAGAAAAAGTGGCAGTTATAAGAAATTTGTTGCTGCATTTTTAATGATTGAATGATGATATATAATAGAGATCATGGTACGTCATTTAAGGGCACAATTTCAGGGCAATAAAATCGATAGGTAACAGCATTTTCAAGGGGGACAGGGATTGTTAGTAGTGAGATCCAACAGACCCATTACTAGCAATATATCCTAACAGGTCGACCTCCACGTGCTTCCCCCTGAAAACTATCGTGATTAATTCTAGTGGAATTCGTCACGATAGGCTAACTGACCTGCTTTCATTATCACCTATCATCCCTCACTGGTGCCCCGCCAGCGTATACCGATAGCGCATGCGGGGTTACCATTCCATTATCACCCATTAAAAAAAAAACGTAACATTTACGAGGGTCGCTGTTCTCCATCCCTCAACCATAAGTTCCCCTAGCGCTAAAACGCTAAAGAGGTAACAAACTCACTTTTAAGGATATTTTATATGTACCTACGTGTCTCCTTGTAGTCATTATTTCCCTCTCCAATCCACCGTTTCATTACAAACGACAACAATTCTTTACTGTAAACAGTAATAAATTATCGGTATAGTTATATATGGGTATGAGATATATCTTCAAATTATATAATGATTTTCTATCAGATTATTGACTATAGTTTTGTATAAAGTTCAATGTCAGGAAATTATAATGAGTCGCTAAATTCTAAATTATCATTTTAAGCCTTATTTCTATCTTTTTTAGATCTATTTAGCAATGTAATTTATTAACATTTACATTCACGATAGTTGGAAGTTGTATTCCCGTTTTTAGACCAGTTTTATTTAAATAGGTCATTTGGCTAACTGGATCTTCAGTTTCTATGCGGTGATACAGTTTGGAAACCCAGCTGTGAATGGAAGAATAAATTTACGAGTTTGCTTAGCAGCCAGTAGTTTTTGCTCCATAAAAAATAAGAACTTACATTAAGGTTGTTTCTTATATGCATACATGTCTCTGAAGTTCTGATCCTACCTTTTAACGTAACATTACCTTTTGATTGATTCGCGAAGTTATAGTTTTTAGGATTATCATAAACTAATTTTATCTGAAAAGATATATTTATAGATAGGTTCCTATAGTCGCAAATTGTTTTTTAAATTGGTTTAGTTTTTCGATTAAAATTATCGGTTTTGTCACAAATAAAGTCGGGTTTTGTGGGACACACTATTAAATTATTTTAAAAATTATTTTTACAATCGGTAGACAATCGATCATTTTTATATTTCACGTTTAATTAATTTTAATTATTAATTTTACTAATATTTTAAATGTGACAGTTTGTAAAGGTAATTTCAAATAATATATACCGAATAAAAAAAAAATATTGAAGTTCGTAATGCTATTTTCTTGCCATGATGTAATAGACAGACATACATTAATAAACTTTAATACTTACGATTTAATTATAATATTGATAAATCAACGCCGTATATCCGCCTGTCTGAGACATTTATAGACGACTCTACAATTGGTCTAGATTTTAATTTGTATACAGAATCAATGCTAATTGATTTTATATTAAAATTAATAGCCTTGTTCTCGACTTTTCCAGACACACTATCTTTTTATTTTACATTCAAAATCGAATCTTAACATAAAATCACTGAATTCTCATGTTTAGATCAATCAAAATCTGGTTATTTGATTACAGTTGTTTTGTTTAATTTCGTTACCATTAATACGTACCGTACCAGTACTCGAAGATTGACTATTATTATTGTTACTAGAAGTTCTACAGAACTACTACATAAGTTTAAATTAGACTTGAATTTTAAGACGTATAATTAGATTTTTATTTTGATGAAGGTTGTAAAAAATCGTATTTATTAAGATTCTAATCTCTAAGTGAAAAATATTGATGAATTATATAAAATAAAAAAGTATAAATCTTATATATATATATATATATATATATATACTCTTTTTCACATTTCTTTTTTACTTTTTTTTATATATTGTTTCAAAATTTGTATTACCTGTCAGTGCCATCTATTGATAAGTAGAGAAACATTCTTGTGTATGTTCTTCTCTATGAGTGTGCTAGTCAATGGCTTTATAATATCGCAATGTGTGCATAGATGGCGTTGATACCAAGCGTTGATGCAAAGTAATAAGTTAGCCTCTTACAGTCCATACAGTTAGCGTTGAAGTCTTTTATATTGATAAATCTTTTGTAAATACGAAATGAATTTTAATTATATTTTTTGATTAATTTAATTTAATATTATTATTATTAAATGTTTTTGATTAAACATTTAACAACATTTTACTAAGTTTGCTTATTGTAACTCAAGTATGTTTTAAAGAGAATCATATACAATATAAAAAGTTTTTCTAAGTACCTACTCTGTTAAGTAATAAATGCTGGTACATATATAACACATAAAATAAAGAAACATGAGATTACTTACAGATAACATGATTGACTGATAACAAAAAATTTATTCCCCAAAAAATACAGTGACTTTAATTTACTACAACATTAATATACTGGAGTACTCTATTGCAAAGAGAATTATCAAAACGGCTTCAAAATATAATACACATATAGATAGACATTTTTGTGAAATTGTTTAATAATTATAATTATATACCTATTTATTTAATATATTTTTTTGTGCGTGGGTGAAAAAAGAATGGGATTGCCGCTTGATTTATTGGTTTAACCTGACGAGACTACAGTGAAAGATGATAGTTAAGGATGAAAATGGGTTAGTTAGCCCATTGTGACAAGAATAAATCACGAGTGTTTCCACAAGGAACTGCGTAGAGTTCGACCTCTACGCGGTTCCTTGTGTGATATGTGTATGTGTGTTATGATATATGTGATGTGTGATATTTTGTAATAAAGTTGTTAGTCCCTATTGTAGACAATTCCTTTTTTTTATATTTTTTTTGATGGGTGAAAATGGAATGGTAACCCCGCCTGCGCTAACGGGATACGCTGGCGGAGCACCAGTGAAGGATGATAGATGAGAATGAAACAGGCCAATTAGCCCATCATGATGAATTCATCAGGAATTAACCATGATAGTTTCAAGGGGGAACCGCGAGGAGGTCGATCCGGTTGGGTATATTGCTAGGAATGGGATTCTTAGTCTCCATTATTAACAATCCCTTTCCCCTCCCATTTAATATGTTATACTGTGTCGTCCCGCAGGAGCGGTCGGCTAGCTGTCGAGGGGTGGTGGTGCGGGCGGGCGATGCCGGCGGCGGGGCCGGGCGGGCGCGCCAACAACGGCGCGCTCGCGCTCCACTATGCCGCGGCCCGAGGCTGCCTCGACTGCGTCAGGCTACTGACCAACACCACGCCTGATGTCTCGTGAGTACAAATTACACATCTAGACTTATCGTTACACTAAATAGATAGTGTCGAAGTGACACATGTATAATTTTACATTTATAAATGTGTGGCTGCTTCGATAGAATCAGACTACTTATAATCACTACGCCTGATGTCTTGTGAGTACACGCTACACATCTAGACTTATCGTTACACTAAATAGATAGTGTCGAAGTGACACATGTATAATTTTACATTTATAAATGTGTGGCTGCTTCGAATGAATCAGACTACTTATAATCACTACGCCTGATGTCTCGTGAGTACACGCTATCTATCGAGCCTTACCATTAAATTGTTAGTGTTGAAGTGACACATATATAATCTTACATTTATAAATGTGAGGTTGTTTCAACTGCATCAAGCTATTTATCATCATTACGCCTGATGTTTTGTGAGTACACACTACACATCTAGACTTATTGTTACAATAAATAGATAGTGTCGAAGTGACACACGTATAATCTTACTATTATGAATGTGAGGCTGCTTCGACTGCATCAGGTTACTTATTTTCACCACGCTTGATATCTCGTGAGTACATACTACACATATAACTGTAATAAGTAAGTACATTTTATTTCCCAAAAATAAAAACATCCATTTTAATCACGGCAATACCAGTTATTTTGATTTAAAGATAAATTTCTGAACTGATTTCGATGAAATTTCTATGAGAACAACTGAAAGTATAGGTATATCCTAAAAAAAAAAAATTCGAATTGGTTTGTAAATGACAATAATGAAGTTCTGAGTTAAAAAACAAAAAAATACGACCACTTTGAGAACCTCCTCCTTTTTTTAAGTGGGTTGAAACATACAAGTAGGTAGTACATACTATACATTTATCTTTACCTTAATAATTCCACTATTGGGCATGTATCTTTCCATATAAGAGTAGGAGAGTTATAGAGACCTAAATGGAGGGTATATGTATACTTAAAACATAATTCCTCTTTCTTTTATTAACCTACATGTAAAATTTATTTATTAACTCTACAAGATTGAATACTGAACGAATATCGAAAATATAAAAATTTCGTAATTCAAAAGATTTTCTCGCTCTTAAAATTACTTTCATACCACTTTTGGGAAAAAGTGGTATGAGTGGAAATATGGAAAAGACAAAATCTAAGTTAAATTAATCCGAATGACGGCCTTACACTTTATAAATAAATCTAAATTAAATAAACTCTCGGCCATGTTGAATTCTATATAATATGCTTATCGAATGGACATCCCTAGTGTTACGTTTCGACAACGGAAGCAGTCGAAAAATGCCTTTGAATACTCCGTTAGAGATTACTTTACTTATTTTTAATTTTACTACATTATTTTGTATAAAAGTGGTAACACTAGAATGCTACTTGTGCGTATTAACTGTACCTACTATCACGGCGTATAACGGACAGCGGGACCGCGAGCACTAACATGGTCGATGTTCTACTACTTAGAGCTATCAAGCGAGTCTATGAGTACAATTGATAGTTCCTATTTTTTTCTATAATTTTGTGCGGCAATATCCTTTTTTTTATAAAGAAGAACAAATTTTAAATTAATAAATAAAATTTAAAATTTTAAATTTTATTTATGTATATGGGCCGCACGTTAGATGCAATCTTGGGTTGGACCTCCGACCCACATAGATAGATTTCATAATTACTTGCCATTAGGTGGCTATGGTGTCAGGTGGCTATGGAGTCAATGTGTCATGCTAGTATAAAAAAAAAGAAAATATGTATTTATATATTGTTATGAAAGTTAGGAGGATAGACAAAATAATTAAATGAACTAATAATGTTAAAGATTTTCATTTTAATAGATTTATAAATTGTTAAAACAAAAGTTGGTTTTGTTTTCTATACTAATATTCTAAAGAGGAAAGATTTGAATGATTGCTTGTTTATAACGGATAAACTCAAAAAAATACTCAACAGATTTTAAAAATTATTTCACACGGATGAAGCTATATTATCAGTGAATAACATAGGCTATATTTTATTTATGTATTATCGTGCAAAGCCGGGCCAGATCGCTAGTTATATATTTTTTTGTCTGTCAATATACACTAATATAAATACGCTTTTTTACTTTATAATCAAAATATCTTCATATTATTCACAATTGGGTCAATGTTAATTATGAAAAAAAAATTAAAATAGTCTAGAACTTAGTGAAAGCACATTTAATTAAAATGAAGGCAGTGAGTGCTACTCGTATTCAACTAGGTATCTGTGTTACAGTATGGTAGGTATATTGGAGTGCATTTGAGTAAATCATATTACGAATCCGCTACGTGTGATTGGTTCTACTTGTAAGATAGGGTTGTCAAACTTGATTATTTTTATAAATAAATGAATTTTAATATAATAACTACCAGTTTAACTTATGTGTGATTAAATCGAAAAAGTTTGACTAATTTACTATTAAAATATAATGTGTGCTTATGAAATTTTTAATAATAAAATAAATTAATATTTATATACAATTTTCACGTATATGTACAAATAATAAATTTGTAATTAGACCGTGACAGTGAAGGTGTCTCGACAAAGCAAGATTTTGATGAAATTTGGTGCGGTAACAACATACTAATTCAATAATTAGGATAATTTTAGTGCAGTAAAATGACTCGTTTTTGTCTTAAAATTATTAAGAGAAACGCACGATAGACAGTGCATAATTAAATTATTTATAAAGTTTTTAAATTATAAATAAAAATAAAGTAAATCCTGTTGTTTGCAAAAATTTGAATTGACCAAACTATATTGTGTAACAGTGTAACATGTGCATAAAAAAGAACAGACGAATTGAGAATCTTTTCCATTGCGAAAATATATGAAAGATCCTTATTGGTACAAAATTAAAAAAACTTTTCGTGTTAAATAATAAATGCTCTGTCGTTGTCATGACAAAACGAAAGATTAATGTTTTAAAATAGTTAGAGTACCTTTTTACATTTGCAACTTAGAATAGCAAACAAGCTGAGGGCTCATCTGATAGAAAATGACAACCGTCGCCTATAGACATGAGCAGTACCTTTAGTTAATCATATAATAAACTAGCTCTCACCTGCGACTTCGTCCGCGTAACCAGAACATTGATTGATAAGGACAATTAGTGGCCTATGTTCTTTTCTATTCCATACAATACATGCATATCAAATTTCATAGAGATTGGTTAAATCTTTAATAATGTGTGAATAGATAGCTTGACAACCCTATTTCGTGACATTTAATATTACAGGAATGCGAATTATATTAAATTTTTATGACCAGTAATGACCATAATTACAATTGGAATTGGAATGGAATTTAGCTAGATATGAGAATAGTAACATTCGTCAGTACTAAATTAATAAATAATACTAAATAAATAAATAATTAAACACGAGGTTTAGATGCGTTTTCTTTATTGATTTCCACCATATATTACGTTAAATAAATTGTATTTTCAAATATATATATACTTATATTATACAACCCGTCATAAACTAAAGTTTCATCCCAACCATCTAGACGACTGGCGGTCTTCCACTGTGCGTTTTTCAAGACACTTTCTCCCACGCACAACCACTCTTTGAAATCAACTTCCAGCAGGAGTATTTCCAAACCGATACGACATCATAACCTTTGAGAAAAGAGTATATTCCTTTTTAAAAGGTCGGCAGCACACCTGCAATGCTGTTGGTGTAGTGGGTAATCATGGGCGACGGTAGTCACTTACCATCAGGTGAGCCGCATGCTCGTTTGCCCTTTGTGTTGTAAAAAATATATATATGATATTAAATTTTTTGAGATCCGTCATACTCGTGAATGGGTGCTGCTTGTGCATGTTTGGAGAGGTCTATGTTCAGCAGCGGACAGATTACATAGAAAAATCGAATTTAACGAAACAAAAAATAGTAAACCATACTCAGTGGGTAGGTGTAATGAAATACCAGCGACGTTCACTCAGTAGAGAAAGCGTTACCGAATTAATTGTATTTATCCGCGATCTGAGCGTGCTATCTCCATCTTCACACTCCGCCACCAAATCAGATCTGAATTTTGCACCGCGCTTCAGTGCGGTAGTCTGCGCATCTGTACAGGCGGGCTACTTTGCATGTTGCTTACATTTGTATTTATAACTGGCTTTTTTCCCCTCTACTTCGTACGCGTACATTTCAGTCAGTCCAGGTTTTTTTTTATACAACTTAGAATGGCAAACAAGCTGACGGCCCACCTGATGGAAAGTGGTAACCGTCGCCTATAGACATGAGCAGTACCATGGACATAACAGAGTGTATTGTTTCGCCCATGATACCCCCCATGCGTTGCCATTCCTGAGGACTCAGGTGTACCCTGTAAATTCACGCCATATCCCACCCTTCAAACCGAAACACAGCCATGCAAACACAACTGCTTCACGGTAGAAACACGAATGGGACAGAGGTACCCAAGCAATCGACATTTGTACAAAGTCTCCCTCTGGTCTTCTTAAACCTTCTAGGAGGGTTTAGGTGGGGGCCTGGAGGCGGATTTCATTTCTAATTATGAACGATGACTAGAGGCTCTATTGCTAGTCTGTCAACTTCTACACGGTTCACCCTTGACAGATAAATTGACTTGACTAAATTTTCCCCCATCTATCATACCTACCATACCATAGTACCCCGCCAGTGAATACTGATAGCGAAGGTGGGATTACTATTCCATTATGATCCATTTAAACCCCATTATTTATTATTATTAGTAATGCAGACGCTAGCCCCATTGCTAGCAATATAACCTGTTTGGTTGACTTCCACGTGGTCCTCCTTAGAAACCATCGTGCTGAATTCCAGGTGTATTCATCACGGTGGGCTAAGTGACCTGCCTTTTTATTCTCACCTATTATCCCTCACTGGTGCCCCGTTAGCGCATACCTTTAACGCGGGCGGGTATACCATTCCATTATCATCTATTAAAAAGGCCCCACCATATCTGTAATTTCTCACAACATAACATATTGTTCTTGTTTAACGACAGATTTATGCATAAGTGAAAATGGTACTGCGCATGCTGTACATGATTTTGTATGCAAAATTTTTAATGCTCAGGTCAGTTGTAAAATGTACACAGCTTTCTTGTATCTGGGTACCTTTTGCGACAACTGGACATGCTTTATCTTAACAATAATTGAACGTCTCTTTATACTTAATCCTGATGAAAGAGACTAGATACATTAAATATCCATGATGCCTATTATTTGTATGTTGTAAAACATTGGAGGGAAATTTGAATTTAGAAACTGTGTTGATAATTTTCTTTCGTATATTGTATTTTAAATTCTAAGTGGCCAGTGTTAATTTCGTATTTCAATACCATAGATAAGGAATCTGTGGTTTAATATTTTTTTAACATGACTGCTGGTATTTAGTAACTTAGATATGTCAACATAATTAGTCAGTTCTAGGCCGATTAAAATCAACCCCATAATAGCGTTTTTCATTTCTAATCGCCATACACGTAGTGGTACGAAATACGGATTGAGCAATCAACATGAATACTCGGGAATAAACGGAGCGTTGCTTTAATGTTTCGAAATGTGTGTACTATGGACAATTCCGTCGAAGAATTTGAATTTAGCCTTATTAATTAACTACTAATAAGGATTTAAGTTTTGAAAGGCGACCTCAGGTTCATAATGCTGTTTCCGTATGGGTATTTACTTAATTTTTTTTATAATGTTGTGTTTTATCTGAAATTGTTTTACTACTCTGTAAACAAATTAATTTAAATATAAATAAATAATAAATATTTTTACGACTGTAACCACAAATAGAGACAAAAGTCGACAGCAGCCGTTTTTATGGTCATCAACACTCGAATTGTTTATAATTGTGTATTTATATAATACGTATAATGTCATTTATGCTATATTATATATATCATGTTCACTATAAGAGAACATGATATATATAATATAGCACAGAATAATCAATTTAAATTATTTTTCTTTACAAACCTTTATAATTATAAGAATAGTATAAAATAACTAATTAGGTTTGATTATAATGGAATAAAATTTAAATAGTTAAAGAAAAGCATATAGCACATAAACATAACTAAATGCTAAAAATCATATAATAATAATAAAATATTAATAAATATATCCTTACTTTTATTATAAATGTAAAAGAGAGTTTGTTTGTTACCTTATAGCGCTTTAACGACCTTAATAAATCACTATGAAATTACTATTTGGGATGAAATAGGATATAGGTATTTTTTATCCCGGTCCGTAAAAATACTACATTCAAGTGGACGAAGTCGCAAGTAAATAGCTAGTACTCCTATATTTTATAAATCGTTACAATTTCGTTAATCTCTCTTTTTCTAAATAACGGAAACACATACTGGGAGATAATAAATAATTATATACGACAAAGAAAGCGGTAACTAGGTAACTAATGCTGTTACCGCGCCGCGAGGCTATTGCATAGTGTTTAGAATAGCGATTTTAATAGTTTTTTAATGTTTTATGTATAACCACTTACCATCAGGTGGGCCGTATGCTTGTTTGCCATCTCAGTGGTGTAAAAAAAAACTAGGTCTTAATATACTTGTATAAAAATGTCATGAGTTCGCGTCACGCGTAATCGTGTAATCTCCGAAATTGTGTAACCTATTGTAACGAAATTTTTTAAGTATTTATTGTTTACTTGAGACTTGAGAGATAAAATAATTCTTACCTTGATACGAAAATATAGATCCGGTGAGTGGTGGTAGGGGGGTAAAGCAAGATTTGCTTGTTCAGCTTACTAGCTTATTATTGATTGTTTCAAGAAATTTATTTTATTCATAAGAATTAATTACTTATTTTGTACCAAAATGTTAATCTTTTTGCTGCTAACACTCTAGGCTAACATTCTTATGTATACTTCTTACGACATTTTAAAGAGATCATCTTATCTTGCAGAGAGAAAAAGATGGTAACATATTTTTACTATGTCTATCAGATAGAAAAAAATTTACATAAAGAAAGAAAGTAGCATAGCGAGCCACTACATTGTAATAATATACTTAATAATAAAAAATACTATAGCAATATTTAATTTGGAAGGTTAAAAAGGATCTTCAGTTAATATGAAAGTTTACATGCGAGCTAAAGGACGGGAACAACCATACTTTGTTTTAACAGAATTAAATGAAATGTCTGTAAAATGTCAATGTCTTCAGATGTCCAATAGTAGTTAGTACAAATAAAATATCGATTAGCTGCACGAATTTCGACTTGTTACCAATTTCATTTAGTGTAAGCGTTATTTTTATTTATTTAAATAACTTTATTGACCAAAAGAAAATATTAATACAAAAGGCGTATTTAATGCTAGTAGCATTATCTGCCAGTCTTTTTAAATAAATAAATAAATAAAGTTACATTTTTATTAAGTTGTACTTAAATAGATTATAGATGTACACATATGTGCATTTTTGTGTAGGATACACAAAACCGCGTCCGCTACCTCGCCCGCTCCGCTGAACACACCGTCACAACCGTTACACCAAGTAACGCTCGGTTTACTCAGTCACAGTAACGCACTTAGTGGAGTGAGATGTAACTCCGCGTATGCCCGCCGGAGTGCATGCGCGGGAGTCGGCCAGTTCATTAGTCAAGTGGACGCTAATCTTTATAAAGTGCTTCTGTCTCTTGTGGGTTATCTGTGCAAGTGTAACACTAGCTTTATGTATACTTTTATTGTAGTTGATAGCAGATAGTGTGTGATTATTTAATGTCTTTGATATACATCCCTATTAACCTCTTTACTCATAAAACATGCTGTGGAGTACAGGCCACATATGTTGTTCATAGTTTTATATTATTATTTACCAAATTCGAAATTGACACGTGTTTCTATTCTTTTCCTTTGGCTTCTCTTCATGGCCCTAGTCTTCTAAGTTCCTTTGGCCAATATACATATATTTTCAATTCCATTCCTGGTTTCCTTTGTCCTATTCCATATTCAAGAAGTATATATTATATTACTATAATATAAAAAAGGGTTATAAAATAAAAAGTAAGTAAAGGGGAAGTTGTTATTAATAGTATCTAATATATTACTTTATACATTGTTTCTGCCTACCCTAATGGGAAACAGGCGTGACAGATATGTATGTATGTATAATACAATATACAGAGTTAGTTGTAATGGGTATACCAAGTCAAGCCTTAAATGTTTATATTATTTATTTGCACTAAAACATACAGTAATAATAAGAATTAGAAACAATGTAAGTAAAGGTGAAGTTATTTCTAAAAGAGATACGTGTCAAATCTACTAAAAAAATATTCTTTTTATAATCTATAAGTAAATATGCTATTTAGAAACTGATGGGTCATAGACTTCTTAAAATTTTATATGAGAAAACACAATTAAGTTTTATAAAAGAGAGAGAGAGAAAGAGGGACTTACACAAAAACTGTTTCATCTGTGTTCAACCAGATTACTAGGCGCGGTGGCTGAGTAAAATTTAGCATTAAATAAGCAGATTTTGCACCGTACAGGAACCTAATACCATATATATATATATATATATATATATATATATATATATATATATACACGCAGTCAGGTTCGCGTTTATATTATACCCGCTCATGACTAAGTGTATTGAATGGTCCCGAAACTAGTCGAGCTTTTTGACTAGAATACACGTAATTTAAACCGGTTATTATTACCTTAAAATATAGAGTGAATATTGATAAAAAGATCTCTAGATACCATAATTTTATAACTTTATCATTTTGCAATGTAACAAAAATATAACTTTAAAAATAATTCTTTACGGTCTGAGAACCATAGTTTTTTATCAGACATGCACTCAAAATGTATCGTGATTATATTTTTTAATTGTGAATATGTAATAATAAATGTTTTGCACTTCTTTTTTTACAAAAGAATGCAGTTGTTTGCAATTCGCGAAAGTGCCAATTAATCTTAGATCGTGTTATTATACTTTAATTAATACACATTTTTCTTAGAATTCATTTGTTCATTACTTTAATGTCTGAATTCATGAAAAACAATGTATTAAATCGAACGCGGTAGAAGTTACAAGTTTACAGCGGTTTTTATATGTTAAATTATGATATTTTTATTCATAAATTAATTTTACAAAATATAGTTATATTTATAACAGTCGGATTTCGTTTTATATAATTTGTAAAAACATGTTTAAACATGTAAAAAATATGTTTGATAATATTTCATTCAAGACAAATAAGTATTTTAATGTAAAAATAAATGTATTTACACTATTAAAATAAGATTATTATAATCGGTTTGCAATTGTCGAATTCACACATACAAAAGCAATATATAAAAATCCCGTGTCAAGTTTTTTTCTCACGCTGATCTACGGAACTGCTTAACTTAATTAAATGTTTTTTTTTTTTAATATATATTCTTTGTTTCCATTCGAAAAATAGGATAGTATTTACTCCAATAAAAATCGATCCGGTAGATGGCGGTAGCGAGCTAAACAACGTTTATTGGGTCAACTCTTTTAAATATAAAGTCGGGGACTTTGCTCTTTTAAAGTCGGTTAAAAACAAGTATTATTATTATATGCCCCCGTGACCTAACCTGTTACGTTTAAATGTAACAATATGCCATTCTTAAATCTCTTTATGTATTAATTTTTCACGGCACTGCATATTATTGGCTGCAACCGGGGTGGATCCAATGCAGTCCATTGTTTATTGTATAAAGTGTGAACTTGACTTGGTTTTATATTGCGTTACCTTTCCTAATTGAAAGCATATCGTGGTAATATTTTATCATTATTCGGCACTGCGCGCGTAATGCCCCTGGTATTTGCAGGCGTTCATAACGATACGATTACCGCTTACCTTCAGGTAGACCATATGCTTGTTTGTCACCTCAGTGGTATTAAAAAAATACACAAATAGTATATATAGTTTTTGGTAATTTAATACCCCAAACATACGCGATAGTTGGAGCTAAGCCATTACCGTATTAGTTGGGATATAATTTCGCTTATAATTTATTTTTGGGGCAGACGATTAAAGAAAATAATATAAGACTTCAAAATTGCATATATCGTGTTATTCGTAAGTTGGGTATATTAAAGGTACATTAAGATTTCCTCAGGGTCGGCAACGCGCACGTGACGCCTCTAATGTAGCAGGCGTCCATAGGCTACAGTGGTCGTTTACCACCAGACGGGGTGTAGGCTTGTTTGTCACCTTTGTGGTATAAAAAAATATTATTATTACCATATAAAAAAATCTTTTTTTTTTTAAATAGTTTTTATGAACAAGTGGATTTATAAAAACTAAAACCTCCTACAAACCTACTTTAACTATTACACAAACGGAGAATTTAGCAAGAAAAGTTTGACGTTTTTATGAATAAGGGGATAATATAGTAACCATAAGTTTTATTCTTATGGTATTGCTGTACCTTGAATAATTAATATTATATTTAAGTTACCGCTTACTATGAGGTGGGTCGTCTGTTTGTTTGCCTCCTCTAACGATAAAAAAAACTCTATCAATGAACCATATAGCAATATATTTTATTTTTCTGCTTCAGCCACGGGTACTTTTCTATTGAGAATAATTTATAAATATATATATTATAATTAGGTGTATTTACATAGAAAATATATAATAATCCAACATTTATTACTATTTGAATATTTTTTAATTTTTATTATATTATAAGAACAATTACAAAAAAAAAAATACTATAACGTGCCAGTATGCAATCAAAAATAATACTATTTTAATAAAAAAAAAAAGTAACACCAATCATTCTTTACTAAAATTTTATACCGGACTTCTTTCTATTACTTAATAGAGCACTATTATAAAATAATGTTCCATAAAAGCAATTTCTACTGGAAGTTACAAAAGATAGCGAATGCTTTTAATATCAAAGTAAAAGAATACTCAATTACGTCGATGTTAAAACGATTCATTATTTTGATGGCCGTGAAATTTTGTCATAAAAAAATATTGCGTATATATTTTATATTGCGTATTAGTCTACCTTGAGAACTATTAAACAGTAGTTTTGACCTTTCTTTATTATATTAATAACCGTAATAATCCACCTATTATGAATATTATCTGATTGAGAGTAACTGAGTGGAAATAAAATTACAGGCAAACTGCAATTAAACTTCGGCATTAACATACAAGTGTGGTTAACTCTCGAATTAAGAAAGTAAATAATGTTTTGATAGGCATTTTACGTAACAGGTGATACATAAGAAATAATTATCAATAAAATTACATTATATTATGTGAAGAAATGTCTGAAGATTTCTAATTTATTAAAATAATATGAAACAAGAAAATTAAACAAAAATATTTGATAATTTAAAAATATTATTCTTTTAGCAGATGTAATTGAAAAATAAGCTCTTTTATATGTATAAAATATAAATAACTGAAGTCAGTATGATGAAAATAGGAAAAAAATAAAAAAAATCTAGAATAAAAGTTGATTGAGATTTCTGTCATGTTTTTTACTACCAGTACCTATCCCTTTAACTCGGGATAACACAATATAATAATAATTTAATTATTATTTTTAAGAGAATTAATGAAATTGTAAACAAATAAAATGACTTTATTATAAAACAGTCCGCTGATGTCCAATAACAGTATAAATAAAAATACTATTAAATAATTTAATGTTTTGATTTGATAATAACTTCATTTAAAAAGTGTATTTATTTTACTTTTAATTTTTTTATAATACATTTTATAAAAATAATAAATATAGTAATTTTTAATGTGAAATGATACAAAGGCAGCTCAATCGCTAAGTGATTTTGTCGAAAGTTAGTCATTTTATCATTAAGTTGTATAGATACAGATCATAATTGAATATCTTTAGTATTATAGTATATAATTTAGTATTATATATAGTAGAATTACTACGTTTGGTCGTACTGTTTATACCTACATGGTTGAAAACAAACAGAAGACTCGAAAATATTTGAAATTTGCGAACTTTTAAAGAAATTTCTGTACCAATATATTCTATAACAAAGATAGATTTTGAATTTTATTCACAACTATGATTTAACTAAGTTGTATAAAAAAAATTGATTTCATCTTATACACCTTACTGTACAAATCATAGATATATTATGTTACTGACGTAATTAGTATGAAACTTTTGGTAGAATATCGTATGAGTTTCGATTTAAGATAATCAAACGTATCTAGTTAGTCGAATTATAAGTGGATAATGGATAAACGCGTGACAGCGCGTACCGCTCGGTTTCCCCTCAGCAATTTCTCTGCTGAAACAGATTTATCTGTCAGTTAGGAGCGAAATATAGCTATTTAGAGAGTGGATCTGGAAACGTATTTTTTACGGAAACATCATGAAGTAATTTAACGACGGCGTAGTAGGAGATGCGTTGCTTTGCGTATACGAGGTTGCGGATTCTGTTCTTATTCACGTAATTTTTTTTTAACATTGTCTAGTTTCTTATGTTTTAAATATTAACATGATATACTGATTTAAATCTATCACTTTATTTAGGTAATTCAAATTTTCAGTAAGTTTTTTTTTTCGTTTAAAATGGATAAATAAGACAAGCCATTTAAATGACCATCTGTTTCTTTAAGCAAATATTTTCTAAATAAGTTATAAATAAATAGATTCCACATTTGCTGATACCAGTATGTTCAAATAAGAATATTCTGAGATTACAATCAATTATTTTTCTATTTTCGTAAGTATATAATTTAGTTATATAATTTAGGTCTCCTACTTAAGTCTCTCTCTCTCTCTTTCCCTTTATTAAACTAATTAATTTTAGTAAGATGGACGTTTTAAGGCCCTTACGTCTAGTGACTTATAAGACCCTCTTTCTCCTTATCTATTTAAGTAATAATTACATTAATATAATTATAAATTGCACAATAGAAAGATAAAGAGATTCCACAAGTGCGGTTAAGTTCGAACAAGTGTGACTCCAGACGATACTAGAGTGATAGTGTTATGTTCTGATATTGTGACAACATGGCGACATGTCCGAGACGCGAACGACCTTCCCGATCCGCGTCTACCAGGCTGAAGTATTCAAAGACAGCACCAGCTAGTACCATAAGGTGGGTAGTACAGTATATAAAAGATATGACATGATAAGAGATTATATGGTTATTAAAATAAAATTAATGACACGGTAAAACAGTTATTACGTTTTACGTATCATTAATTTAGTTACGTTACGGTTATCACATCTTTGTATTACTGGCACGTTTTATATCAATCAAGTAAAAAAAAAAACAACCCAAAGTTATGAAGTTTAATCAAACAAATTTTATTGATTGGATATGTTGTGATTTTTTTAAATTGTCACTTGATTAGTTTGATTAATTTACTAAATATACTGTTCAATCCAGAAATATAAAATGAATTAAATAATATATATATATAGCTAAATATTCACCAAAGTAGCTGTTAATATATTTTGACTTTCCAGTGTCCAATATTAATTTTATATATGATTATATAATTAATAATAAATAATGAATTAATACTGATTCTGTTTTCTCTCTTTCCCTATTTTCTGTAAAGTTCTGATTAGAATTCTAATTTTGGAATCGATTTAATAAAAGCAGTTCAAAAGCCTGATCTCGGGAACGACTTAGTAAATTTATCGTTCTTATTTCGATTGTATTTTTTGTGTATACGTAATATGTTTAATAATTCTGAACAGATTTTCAAGGAACTTCTAAAAGGAAGAGTTTCATAATTAGTTCATATTTTTTTAAAGGTTATGATTAAAGGTTAGGTTTAAATTACATCATCAAGTATTCAATTACGAAGTTTGTTTGTTTTTTTTGTAAACAATAAGGTATTTTTCATGTTGGTTCCATATAAATTCGCTATTAAAATTCACTTTTTCATTAACAAAATCACAGGATTCTTTCTTCTTAATTTTGCGTATTGACAAATATCTATGATTTTTGAATATTGGAAATACATAATCGTCATTTTCACAATATCACTGTAATATAAAATCATGAATTATTTATGAACTTTCATAATACCTATTTGCGAGTATCTCTTTAAAAGTCACTTGAAATATAAGTGTAAAGAGAAAATAAATTGTTATTATATTTATCTGGTGTCTTAATGCTTGCATAAAATTTATTGGGAAATCGGCTATTTCAGGCCATAAACAATATATAGGATAGGTAATATCAAAATCATTAGGATCCCTTTAAGAGAGTATCCTATTAGTAAACAGGAACATTTTTCTTAAAAATACATAAAAAAAAAATGTCAAAAAATGATAAATCACTTGCATTTAAAGCTTTTTATCTAACTTGATAGTTATATACTATGTTTAGTATGGGAAGATTAAAGTTTTATGTCGTATTCCGACCCTTATTTTTTTTTAAGAGAAATGACATTTATATCGGAAAATATTATTGTAATGTAACATCATGGGTATAGTTGTTCTAAATATAAAACGTTTCGCATTAGGTATTCATTTATTTAAACTTTAATGCACAGTTAAATTCTATATATATTTGACAGACAAAATATTGCAAATACAAGTAACAGCTGAGTTTATTGCTCATTCTTCTCAGCTGAAATTGCATTCCGATTTGGCGGTAGATTCACTAAACAAAGACTATTTAAAAATACTTATAATTAAGTTTACTTGATTAAAAAAAAAAAATTATTTATTTAATGACATTGTTGTAATAAATGAGTGAATAAATAAATATTACCTTTCATTCGCTAATCGAGTAATATTGTACTTCCTTATCGAGATGAATAACAGAGCAGGAGTTTCAATCAATAGGCGTACAACATCGATGTTTCATTTACAGTTAACCAACCGCTACAGATGAGTGGTGTTTTATTGGTATAATGGTATAATTGGCCAACAGGAGTGCATAATTCAGGAATGCTCACGCCATGTTAACGGCGCGTTCCGATCTGAAACACACCGTACATGTTTTTGTTATCTCGCTTGTTCGTGCTGTTGGATATGTAATGAGGGACACCTTAATGCTCCTTATATGTCAATAATATACGATTAAGCGATTAACTGGAATGAAATTGATAAGAAAAAGCTTCAATTGTGATATAATTAAAAAGAAAATATAATGGAATTGAAGGCTTCTTCCTATTTAAAGTCGGTAAGAACGGTAAGGTGCTGTCGGTATATAATGGCGGGGCCCCAGTGAAGGATAATAGGTGAGAATGAAAAGGCAGGTCGGTTAGCCCATCGTGATAAATGCACCTGGAATTCAGCACGATGGTTTCCAGGCGGAACCACGTGGAGGTCGACTTGACATGGTATAGTGCTAGTAATGCGACTGATAGTTCGCATTACTAACGATCTTTTTCCATCCCGTTAGCTATGTGTTATGAGGCTACATGAACTTAGAGATGTCTGAAGCAGTCGAAACATTGAGACAGAACTTATTCAGTTTAATTATTAATTTTTCAGGTAGTTTTTATAAATATTAGGTAGAAATTAATTCAGCAAAGGAAAATATAATCTATTTATGATTTTAACACTTGGCTATTTATATATGTTAAAGTATTAAATTAAATATAATTTATATATTAACATTAGTATCATAATTGCATTTTTATTTATTATTTTAGTCGTTAACTGTCCACTGCTGGACATAAGGCTTTTCCATATGGGGACAGTTACAGTTACAGTTAGTTACAGTCTTAAATGCTTATCATACCATATCATATGTCCACTACTGAATATAGACCTCCCTCTATTTTAGAGAGGTTTTGCCAGTAGTTGCCACGCTTGGCAGCTGGGTTGGTAACCGCTAGACTTTTAGAGATGTTTTAAGAGGGACGCTGCTGCACATCCGTCGACCATAAGTTCCCTTGATTAGGCAATTTACGACGCCCATGGGAAAGGAAGGGCTGGCCCATTCTATGCCGGGGCATATATTGGCAATAATCGTATATAATATAAAAAATATTTTCCAATAAATTATTCTGTGTTTAAAAACAAAAAATTAAAAATGATTTCATCTGATTTCAGAATTCAACTTGAGGTCACTCAAACTTTTTAATATACCATTTTATACGCATTGTTATACTTTTTGCAAATATTCTTCATTATTTAACAATCGCTTAATGTTTTTATTGTGAGCGCCATCTATCGTAGAAATGCTGGGAAAATGATAGCGGAAAAAGTAGATTGTTTTCCAGATTTCTCTTCATCGGCATATTAATTTGTTAATCGATGTTGGTGACCTTGATTGCTATTGTTTTCTAATGTAAACAAAGCAAGGTGTCGACATGGGTTCGATTTGACACGTGTGAATGTTTTTTTTTCGGTGCGTCTCTAGAGAAATAGCGAGTTTGTGTGAAATGTTTTTTTAAATTTTTCTATAAACTGTTAGTATAGGTCACTTGTTTAATATAAAAAAAATTGCATAGCAAAGTTGTTTATTTATTCTTTACACAGTATTTTTTTTAATACACGTTAACTTATTTACTGGTTCACTTGGCTTACGACACGTGAGACCCTTGCTTCAGGGTTTTTAGGACCTTATTGACCAGACCGGCGGGCAGAAACTAGATGCATTGCTGGGCAGGAATTTACCTAGATGAATTGCAATTTCTAAATCTAGGGTTTGGTATTAGTTTTTTTGTCATCCATTTACTGTCCACTGCTGAACATAGCTTCCCCATAAGGTTTTGCCAGTAGTTGCTACGCTTGGCAGGCGGGTTGGCAACCGCAGTTTGGCTTTTGGTGATGTTTTTTAAGTGACGCTGCTGCTCATCCCTCCACTATAAGTTCCTTTAATCACCTCTTGTGACACCCACGGGAAAGGAAGGAGTGGCCTATTCTATGCCAGGACCTATACAGCAATTGTATCAGTTTATATAGGTATAATAATTCTGATTCGAATGGAAATAAACGATATTAGCTAATTATAACAATTATATATATATATAACATTTAAAAGGATTATTATAAGTATATTAATAAAATACAAAAATCATGTATATATAATAAATTGTTTTTTATTTAATTAATTTTACAATTAATTTTCCGTAGTCCATTGTACAATATCATAGTTTTATAAAAGCATTAAACTAAAATTGCATTTTTAGATATAAGTTTGGGGAATGATAACCCAAAATAATGAATAATAATAATGAACCAGAGGGAGACTTTGTACAAAAGCCGTTTACTTGGGTACCTTTGTCCCATTTGTGATTCGAACGTGAATCAGTTGTGTTTGCACGGCTGTGTTTCGGTTTGAAGGGTGGGATATGGCGTGAATTTACAGGGTACAGAGGCATAACACCTTATTCCTCAAGAATGGCAACACATGGGGGCTATCATGGGCGAAACAATATACTCTGTTATGTCTATGGTACTGCTCATGTCTATAGACGACGGTTACCACTTTCCATCAGGTGGGCCGTCAGCTTGTTTGCCATTTTAATTTGCTTAACAAAATTAAAAAAATCACCCTAAGTACTACGTTTCAGATCATATTAGCATTTGGATAAAGTTATTATATTAAAATTAGTAGGTACCTGTTTATCATAAGTGTTTAAATTGAATCTTCATAGAAATTGTTAATTTTAGATATTTACAAAAAATAAAATTAAAAATAAGTGAATGTTTAAATGTTTGTTACTCAATCACGCTTAAAAGGCTGAACAATTTTTAATGAAATATGGTAAATGTGTAGGTTGTATTACTAATTTAAAACATAGGATACTTTATATATTAATTCACGGGAGTGAATCCAAGCGAATTAGTAACGCATATTTCTTGTATTATTTATAATGCATATATATTTAATAATGCATATTCTTAGTACCGTAGTTTGTACTCCCTCCCATTTACGATAATTTACATAAAAAGTACTTTTAATTATAAATTTAAATTCTGGGTTCATTGAAATTTAAAGTACCGCCTTAATTTGTGAACGCCGAGTGGTTAAGTAAAGAGCGAAAGTGTTTGTACCATACAAAATAGCTATGTCATGTGTGGCGTCATATCGTGACTAGTGTAACGAATGTATGTTCCAAGTTAGAGACGTTCGCGGAAACAATCGGGTTTTTAAAAAAATTAATTTATATGTTTGATTTTCAGCAAGTGTGATTATTGTATAATTTTTGTCAACTTTTTTGTTTATAAAATTTAATTTCAGATAAGTTGATATTACCAGAAAGTATTTTATCAAATGCTTTCTTTTATATTTCGGTGACACTGGCTTTTTTGGGCATTAACTAAGTCCCTATACATTGAGTTAGGATTTATACTATCTGTGTACCAAAATTCATAGAAATCTGTTTAGTAGTTTTTGCATGATATAATAACAAACATCCATTCATCCTCGCGAACTTTCGTATTCATTATACTAGAAGAATTACAAGCGATAAGCGATCTTCAAAGTGGCTAAACTCTTATCACTTAGCCGCAACTTCGAAAGATATAATCTGCTGATACAATTATCATAAAGGTTTTACTTTTCATATTCTTTTGTTTAGAGACGTTTTATTATTTTAATTGATGACTTTTTCTATATTTTTCTTTATAAGTTGATTTTTATTTAGTTGTATGAATTAATCGTTGCATTTTCATATTTTATCTATTGTTATTTCTATCAGTTTTTATAATTAATTTATTAACTTTAGAAGACTTTGAGTATAACTACTATACAGGTTTTCTAAGCTTTAAAGGTTCAAGTGGAGGCCTCAAAGCGTGTAGTCCCGCCATAGAATAGGCCACCCCTTCCTTTCCCGTGGGTGTCGTAAGAGGCGACTAAAGGAAGGCGAGGGATGGACAGTAGCGTCCCTTTTAAAACACTTCCATAGCCTAACTGCGGTTGCCAATCGCGTAGCAACTACTGGCAAAACTTCCCTTCTGGGGAAGGCTTATGTTCAGCAGTGGATAATTAAAGACTGTTTTGTTCCTTTAATAGTTTTACTAAATGTTGGTGATGACAGTGAATATATTGTAATGAATATAATAATACATGTAATACTTGTGGCGTTGTTTATATATAATTTAAATTTACGATCAGGACAACGCGACGTGATTACGGGTAAATAGTAGCTACAGTCTCGATTGTGAATTTTATATGATATTGACCCTTTTGTGATATGAGAGATGATAGACTGTATTCCTATTCTATCCAATACACTATAAAAAATATACTGTGACGGCCTAGGTACATTAAATACTCATGTGCCGCCAGTCTTAAGACTCGTACTACAGTAAAAAATTATATTATATCAATATCGGAAAATAAATATATTACTTTAAATTATCAATATGAAGTCACAGATAAATAGAAATAATAATTTATGATTATGTTCCACAAAATAACGACTTCAATTGTGGCAAAATTAGTTATTTTGATTTAAAAACTAAATTGCTGGATCGATTTGGATAAAAATTCAGATAAAATAAAGAGTCTTCTAAATCTTCTTATACTAACTAGTGAAGTTGTAAGGTGACAAACATAAAAAAATACCGACGAATCAAGAACCTCCGTCTTTGTTCAAATAGGTTAAAAATTAAAATTTAAATAAATACTTCATTATCCAATTAAAGGTAACGAAACTATAAATATGTGACAAACCTGCAACTTTCCTCGAACGTGTCTCACGAAACATCAGATCAATAAACTGCGATCGAGTCTCTAAACAGTCTATAGTTATGGGAAAACGTATGGACAGACAAAGAACACTTTCGCTGTGTGTATTTTCACGTGGAAACGTCGTAAGCTCGGCAGTGATACTTGGTTGGTGGAAGGCGGCGCGCGCGCATACCAAAACGACAACTTTCGTTTACAATGTTGCATGTGTAAATCATATTTGTGTTCTATTGTCTAAGATATTTCATATGTGAACTGATTAGTGTGTGATTTCAGATAATTTATTGCAGTTACGTTTAAATTTCACTTTTTCATCAACAAACGAACGACAAATGAGTTTTCATATTAGTAAATCACTTTTACTAATATTATAAACTCGTTTTCATCTAGTGATGTGATTAGAAAGTCTAGTGTTGATATTGGAAAAGTATTTGTTAATAAGTGAATAAACTTGAAAACAAATGTTTAAGTAGCAGTTGACAATAAAATTATTAACAATGACCCAAAACAATCTCCACCCGCCGTACAGTCAGGTAGCGAGCAAATTCTTCGGGAAGAAGAACAAGAAGAGTAAGAAATGTCAAAAGAAAGCGGGCACGTACGCGGGAAGAGAACGGTAAAACTTCTACTAGTACTAGTCGTGAGAGTAATTGGTGTGATGCAGGACGTTTGGTCCACTTGGAGTTTCCTTAAAATATACATAATTCATCTGTCATACTCGAGAACGGATGCTATTTATAGGCGCTAACTAGTACGCTTTTTTATGGATGATAATGGAATCCCGTTTGCGATATCGGTATAAACTGGCGGGGTACCAGTGTGGGATGAATAGTGAGGATGAAAAGGCAGGTCAATTAGGCCATCGTGATGAATTCAACGATAAATTAGTCACGATGGTTTCCAGAAGAAACCGCGTGGAGGTCAACCTGATGATTGATAGCAATGGGAACTAACCTCCCCATTACTAACAATCCCTTCCCCCCACTAGTATACTGTTACCAACAACGACTGATCTATTTCCTCTGCTTAACTCTAACTTTGTATATATTTTGGTTATATTCTTATGTTCTCACACAAGATTTAAAATATGTAAACTCAATTTCGTTTTAAACGAAATCATTCGAGTTTCATTCCCATTTGGACGAACCTAATTCGACTGCTTTCCAAATGTTTTGCAATGTAAATCGAGTGATAGAAGGTATAACGAGTTATAAAAGTTTGTAAACGCAACTGTTTATCTGAGATGTAGTTGTATAATCGAGTTGTTGAACTTACTTATGTTGGCGTCATACATATGTGTAGGTACTTAGACTACATTAGTGATTTGTTTATTTCTTAATCCAAATTTTATACCTATTTTTTTTTTATTTTGAAAACTATAAATATAAATATTTAATTTGTATTGATTTTTGTAATACATTTACCACAATTTATATATTTCTATTGTGTTGGTGAAATAGTAATGTCACATGTTTAGAGGTAAAGGTAATTAGTACAATGCCTTGTCTTTCACAAAGGGCACAATACAGTTCTCAACAGTGATCATTCATAAGGGATTTTTTTTATACAACTTAAAATGGCAAACAAGCTGACGGCCCACCTGATAGAAAGTGGTAACCGTCGCCTATAGACATGAGCAGTACCATGGACATAACAGAGTATACTATTTCACTAAGTTAAGTTGCTAAGTTGTATAAAAAAAATATCTAAAAGAAAAACCCGTTCATAATGAATATGAATATCGGAGTGGTATGTAGATATCGAAATGAGTAGTCATTAGATTAGTAGAGTACCCTACCCTATTCAATAGTGACCATCCATGAGGTGTACATGTGTAGCACAGTATATTTTAACACAGGGATGCCCACTGAAATGTATGGCCGTCAGCTTGTTTCTATTGTGAATAGTTCTCCAAAAAGTTACTAGCACTTATACAATGTGGAGAAGAATCAATTCTGTCAATCGGTGCATTTTTAAGCAAAACTAATTTTTACTAATTACAAACTTTCGTTTATAACCGACACAAATTAAACATAATAATGATAAATTCGTTTTATTGTTGCATGCCAACTAAATCTTTTGTTGGATTCGTGTAATAAACAATTAGAACACGTAATGGATAGGTACGGACATTAAAACGTATGTGATGTGTATATTCATTGACAAAAATTTTTGGAACATATATGATAACCTCAAAAAATTATAATATTCTTTATTGCGCTTGTAAAAAAAAAAAACAGCACGTTTAAGAACTTATTAGCAAGGTTGGCTTATCTTTGAATAATCAACCATTAAATATCCACTGCTGAATATAGGCCTTCTATTGGGGAGTTTTGCCAGTAGCTGCGATGCTTGGTTAATCGCAGTTAAGTTTTTTGTGGTGTTTTAAGAGGGATTCTGCTGTCCATCACTCGACTATTAAGCTCTTTTAGTAGCCTCCTACGACACTTGTGGGGAAAGAAGGGGCGGTCTATTTTATGCCAGTATCGCACGGTGAATAATTATGTAATTATGCAAAAAAAAAAACTCATATCCGATTTGTAGTTTCAGAGATTAGCGTGTTCAAACAAACTCTTCCACTAAACTATCTAACATTAAACCTAGAGATTACAGCGTGGGGTACTTAAAAAAGGGCATAATAATGTATCTTGAAAGTTGACCATACGTGCGTGTATATTTTAGTAACATATAGTTTAACAGACGTCCATAGACTATAGTATTTTTTTTGCCATGAAGTTGGCACAAGCATATGCATAGCATAGCATAGCTCGTATGATGGTAAACGGCTACTGTTGCCTATAAACGCCTGCAACATTATGGGTATATCGCACGCGTTGTCGACCCTGAAGAAAATATATTCTTTTTTAAAACCCTTTTACTGTAGTCTCTAGAAAAAACCTCGACAGGGAGCTTATTCCACAGCTTGAGCTTTCGCGGGAGAAAATTCCTTTGAAACCGATTTAAGTATTAGAAAAGTCGTGTTTTTTTGCCACCATGGTATAGACAATATATTTTATACTTAAAGATAAAACTAATACAATAAAAAAAAACTGGTTTGTGAGCCGAACACAAGAAATTATATTAATATTTGAAAATCAAATTTCAATAATTATTGAATAAATTTTGGAGCGAGCGGGATTTGAACCTACACCTTTTGGGGGGAAAGGGATTGTTACTAATGGAGACTGAGAATCCCATTGCTAGCAATATGCCCAACCAGGTCGACCTCCTCGCGGCTCTCCCTGGAAACTATCATGGTTAATTCCTGATGAATTCATCATGATGGGCTAACTGGCCTGTTTTCATTCTCATCTATCACCCTTCACTGGTGCTCCGCCAGCGTATCCCGTTAGCGCAGGTGCGGATACCATACCATTTTCACCCATCAAAAAAAAACCTACTCCTTTTACTTGTTATTGGAATATAAACATAATTTGATATAGAAATATTATAAAATTATATTTTTAAATCATTTTCTAAATATGTATGATAATAAATTGTCAAGTGTCTAATCATAAATAAAAATTTTCAACATATAATGTATATACATATATATATATATATATATATATATATATATATATATATATATATATATATATATATATATTCGGCAAAGATATCGCATAATATAAACATATAGTTATATAGTTTTCATAAAAAAAACTTCTATTATGATAAAACTAGTAATTTTGATTAAAAACTAAACTATTCAACCTATTTTGATAACAATCATAATATTTGAAAACAATATTTGAAAACAAATTTGTAAGTATTACCTTATAGATAAAAAAAAAAAAGAAATTTCCAAATCGGTTTACAATTGACGAAGTTATGAGGTAACAAACTTAAAACATAAAAAATTACAAGCGAATTAAGAACATCTTTCTCTACGAAATCAGTCGAGAAGCAAATAATAATATATTCTAAATGAGTCTCTCGCTATTACAAGCTTCATATAAACAACGAGTACCTAATAGTACTTCCCAACAATAAAAAGAAAATTAAAAACACACCGTAAAATCGTCTTTTCACTCCACATCAAGTGATTACATAATAACTCTGACATAATTGTGTTGAATAACATAACGTTACTCTACATTAGGTACTGTTAGATTAGTACTACTACTTGAACAAGAATAAAACACGTAATACATTCAAAGTTATGAACCCGCGACCCTGCAGTGAAACCGGCGCGAGATAAAAGTGAAATGTGACTTTCTATAGATACATGGAGTGGCTATAGATTTAATAATTTGAGAGCAATGCATAGAGGCTATTTGTTGCGATCGAGTTACAAACAAATTTATTATCTACTTACAGGTTTTTACAGCTCAAGATAAGTTGCTATGATTTTAGACGTCTAGAAATAGTACTTTCTATGTAATGGGAGATTATAAAAGTGCCAGTCATTTAGTATTGATGACTTTATAACTTTAGTATGTTTACATGACGGAGTACTTCAAAATGTGCGACCAGTATGAAAGTAGAGCAAAAATACATCTATACATTTTTAAATTAATATATAAACATAGAAAATATTCGTTATTTAACATATATATATATATATATATATATATATATATATATATATATATATATATATATATATAATATGTAATATTATATAAAATAATTATATATAAAAGAAGTAATTATCCCTACTCATTATACATATATATATATATATATATATATATATATATATATATATATATATATATATATATATATATATATACGAGGTTTGTCCGGAAAGTACGTATAAAAGTTTTTTAAAAATTTTATTTTACAATTATTCAGGTAAATCAATTTTATCCCCTTCAAAGTACTCCCCTGTGACATAATGCACTTGTGCCAACGCCGTTTCCACTGTGAGAAGGCTCCTTGAAAGTCCTCTGGTTGTAGGTTTCTCAGCTGCCCCGTCGTAGCTTTTTTTATCTCATTTATGTCCCCCAAATGCCGCCCCCGAAGTACCAATTTGGTTTTTGGGAACAAGAAGAAGTCACACGGGGCCAAATCCGGCGAATAGGGGGTGTTCGGTCACCGTAATGGAATTTTTACTCAAAAACTCACGGAACGATCTTGGCGCAAATTTTTTTCATTTGAAGTTCGTTTCTTAGAATTTCGTGGACCACGGTTTTGCCCAAATTAAGCTCTTCAGCCACCTGTCTGACCGTTAAACGACGGTCCCCATTAACACAAGTTCGAATTCTTTCCACGTTTTCGTCGGAATGTGAAGTGGAAGGACGTCCTGAACGTGGGTCATCTTGAACGCTTTCTCGGCCCTCTCTGAATCTTTTTAGCCACTTGTGGACGGTTGGTTCCTTCACAGCATCATCCCCATAAACTGTTCTGAGATCGGCAAAAATTTCACGGCCATTCTTGCCGAGTTTCGAGAGAAACTTGATTACGACGCGCTGCTCTTCAACGGAAGCGGGCTCCATGCCGACGGGGTTTCGTTAAGAGGTAACTTCACAGATGGCGTGACAAGCCAGTTCGCACCGCACGGCGGTCAGACCAGAACTGAAGCATTGTTAGGGACATAAGGAAGGGGTCCTGCGCTTACCTGGCCTCCCCACTCCTCTTTCTCGCATTCCAGAACACTTTTATACGAACTTTCCGGACAGACCTCGTATATATATAATGAGTAGGGATAATTTTTATATTATTATATGTATTACATCTCCCATATCTAGAACTAACAAAATTTTTCATCGTGCCTCCTACCAAATTGTTTACTCCTCTCCATCCAAAGGTTGCCTGGAAGAGATCGTTTTTAGCGATAAGGTCGCCCATTGTTTTCCCATTGTGATTATTTCTTGTAATTATTTATATTTATAAAAATCTATCTATTTATCTAATATTTTTTTGATTTAGATTGAATTCATCTGAAATTTTTCAAAAACACCCACACATAAGCATAGACAGAAAAAAATATAGACAGGAATATATACATAAAAGTGTAGTTAAGTTGAAAAATCATTTTTTTTGAAGTCGGCTAAAACATACCGAGAAGTCGTGGACAGTTACCACGTCGTCACCTTTCGACGATTGAATTAACCAAGTGGATGTTTTTTCTAAAGCATTAATTCAAATACTGATGGTGTGAAAAAAGCGGTTATGTAAAATGATATAACTTTATTATTAGTATTAGAACATAATGCAATTAAACTGTTTTGCAACAATTACCAAATGTCAGATCGTATCTCGTGGGACCAATGACAATGGTGTCTAGAAATTATAAGAGACAGCGCATTATGGATGTGAAAAGTGAGCATTGTATAGTCGAATGATGAGTTGCGTACAATAAGAGATATTTTATAGATAATAAATTATATTCTTATGAGATAATTTCGTCATAATTCTGTCTGTACATTTGTTAGGTTCTGTCAGTAACTTTATCTTGAAACTTGTCAGAAAGATGTAAAGTATACAAATAAATGTGGGTTTAAAATAACTTTCTTCAAAAAGAAGGATGTTTTCAAATCTGTTGTATTATTTATGGTTTTTTTTATACAACTTAGAATAACAAACAAGCTGACGGTCCACCTGATGGAAAGTGGTAATCGTCGCCTATAGACATGAGCAGTACCATGGACAACAGAGTATACTGTTTCGCCCATGCGTTGCCATTCCTGAGGACTCAGGTGTTATTCCTCTGTACCTAGTAAATTCACGCCATATCCCACCCTTCAAACCGAAACACAGCCATGCAAACACAGCTGCTTCACAGTTGAAACACGAATGGGACAGAGGCAATTGACTTTTCTACAAAGTCTCCCTCTGGTAAAACTGGTTACCTTATAACTCAGTTAAATTAATGAAATAAATGAATAACAAAATAAAATAAATTTATATAGATATAAATCTATTTGGAAAACTCTTTTTATCTGAAAGGATATACTTTCAGATTGGTGTCCATATAAATTTTATCAAAATCGGTATTATAGTTTATTTTTTGAATCAAAATGACTGGTTCTGTCACAATTAAAGTTGATTTTTTTAGAAACACAATCAATTTATTATATTATTAGAGTAACATAGACTATATTATAAAAAAAAAAATACATAATGACCCGTACGAATATTACAATAACGTAGTCCAAGGATTAAAAATTTGCCTATAAAAGTCATTACTTGGCGTGCATTGTGAAAACTATCGATAATAGGGGGGAAAGGGATTGTTAGTAATGGAGACTGATAATTCCATTGCTAGCAATATACCCAACCAGGTCGACCTCCTCGCGGGTTTCCCTGGAAACTATCATGGTTAATTCCTGATGAATTCCTTATGATAGGCTAACTGGCCTGTTTTCATTCTCATCTATCACCCTTCACTGGTGTTGTGCAAGCGTATACCATTAGCGCGGGCGGGGTTGCCATGCCATTTTCACCCATAAAAAAAAAAAAAACTATCGATAATACAAAAAAATAATGGACTACATCTGTATTTACCCATTATTGCCTACAAACAAGTCCATGAGGCTATACACATATCTAACTATTATAGTTAAATACACAAACGGGATTTAACGCGATGTAAAAGCCTTCTTTATTGCCGACGTTTTGACGTGGATTGCACCAAGTCGTGGTCCCGATTGTGATTGGGGTCCCGATTCCCAATTTAGAATATGTGTAAACAACGCGTAAGTTTAAAATTAACTACTAAAGATGTCGTGTGGTCCCGGCATAGAATAGGCCACCCCTTCCTTTCCTGTGGGTGTCGTAATAGGCGACTAAGGGAGGGTGGGATGGGCAGTAGCGTCCCCTTTAAAACATCTCTAAAGTCTTAGTGCGTCTGCCAATCCGCCTGCCAAGTGTGGCAACTACTGGCAAAACCCCCCCTAAGGAGGAGGCTTATATTCAGCAGTGGACAGTTAAAGGCTGATGTGATAATATGATATGCTTACACAATTATCACCACTAAATTAAGCACAAGCGTTCGATTCACAATTCACTTTATACAAATCAATACTGTTTGTTCACAGTGCGAACACAGCGATGGACAATGACGTGACTCCGGTGTACCTCGCCGCCCAGGAGGGTCACCTCGCCGTACTCAAGTACCTGGTACTGGAGGCTGGTGGTCGACTGGACGCGAGGGCGAGGGACGGCATGCTACCAATACACGCAGCCGCGCAGACCGGCTGTTTGGATTGCGTCAAGTGGATGGTAAGTTATTGTCTCGAGCTTACCTGCCTCCCTAAATAAGTGGTAAACGAATCTATTGATGTAATTGTTATGGCAGGTGAGTTCATGAGTTGGAATGAGACATCGGATGTTGCTATCTCATTCTATCTCATGGGCTCGCTAGCGATGACGATTCCATTTGATGAATTCGATTGCTACTTGTCTAGAGGGTCTTGGCAGCTATGCACTAGAGTGCACTTTTGAGCCTCTTTTTTCTTATGTGAAATAAGTGTGCTTTTGATTTAATTCTTATATATTTTTTATTAATTGCACCAAAAACATAAAAATATACAAAGACAATCAGAAAATTTAAGTGAAATACAGTAGCATAAAGTACAGATCAATATATATATACATACAGGTTCAAAAGGCGGTTTTATCGCACGACTTTTGTACAAAGTCTTCCTCTGATAAAGAAATTGTCACTTATAAATATAAAAAGTATTATGAACATTACAGATTACACTGTGACGCCCATGGTTTCCGCCATTGGTTGGCTTAATGCGTTGCTAAATATCAGAGCTAAAATAGGCACTTATTAGGAAGTATATTACGAGTATTTATTTATTTATTTATGCTTTATTGACCAAATTACAAAAAAAAAAATGTCTGGTACTAAAGGCGGACTTAATACTATATAGCATTTTCTCCACGTTAACCTTTGGCAAAACAGAAATTTTAATATGCGGTGAAAAAAAATTACAACACATACAATAGAGATTATATAAATATACATACATGAATATATTAAACAAATATTACATAAATATACAAATATGTAATAAAAATACATATATACATATATATCTGTGTATTGGAAAAGTTGAAGCAAATCATTCTTATATGTACCCACGAGTGAATGGTAATAATATAAGAAAACAAGTCAAATTACCCATTTCCTCCATTCGTAATTATGATAAATGGATGCGAGTTATCGATTTAGATGTTTCGCTCTGCTTTTATGTAATGTTTTTCGATTATTTAACTTTATCTCGAGTGCACTTACGTTTTTTTTTTTTTTTTTTTTTACAACACAGGGGGCAAACGAGCATGCGGCTCACCTGATGGTAAGTGACTACCGCCGCCCATGATCACCCACAACACCAGCGGCATTGCAGGTGTGCTGCCGGCCTTTTAAAAAGGAATATACTCTTTTCTTGAAGGTTATGTTGTCGTATCGGTTCGGAAATACTGCTGCTGGAAGTTGATTCCAAAGAATGGTTGTGCGTGGAAGAAAGTGCCTTGAAAAACGCACGGTGGAAGACCGCCACTCGTCCAGATGATTGGGATGAAACTTTAGTTTGTGGCGGGTTGTACGGTGGTGAAAATCAGCAGCAGGTATCAATCCGAACAATTCCTCAGAACACTCCCCATGATAAATTCGGTAGAAGATGCACAGAGATGCAACATCTCTGCGCAGTTTCAATGGGTCAAGCCGGACAGTAAGGCGTTGACTATCGATAATTCGAGCCGCCCGACTTTGAATGCGGTCTAACGGAAGGAGTTGGTACTGTGGCGCTCCTGCCCACAGGTGAGAACAGTATTCCATATGCGGCCTGACTTGGGCTTTATATAATTTCAGGCGGTGTTTTGGCATGAAATATCGTCTCACCCTATTGAGCACTCCTAACTTTTTGGAAGCTA
The DNA here is from genome assembly GCF_026898425.1 of Galleria mellonella. Taxonomy (NCBI): domain Eukaryota; kingdom Metazoa; phylum Arthropoda; class Insecta; order Lepidoptera; family Pyralidae; genus Galleria; species Galleria mellonella. The sequence continues at coordinate 1,859,170 of NW_026442061.1, forward strand.
TCTTAGCCTTCTCCTCCAGATGACCGCAAAACTGGACGTCGCAAGATATATCAACGCCCAGAATTCCTAGACTTGACTTTTTATCAAGGGAAGTGCCCTGAAAGTGAGGAGATACGACAAACGGCGTCTTTTTTGCGGTAAACGCGCAGACTTGTGTCTTTTTGGGGTTAAATTGAACAAGATTTTGTTCACCCCAGATCGAAACTTGATGGAGTGAAGTTTCGATTTCAGACACAAGTCTATTCCGGCACTCATCGGTATGTGCCCGCGAGATCTTTGCATGACCGGTATATAATGTATCTCCTGTACTGTCGTCCGCATAGCAATGAATATTACTTATCTGTAACATATCATTGATATGCAGAAGAAACAGAGTCGGAGATAGTACACAGCCTTGCGGGACACCAGCATTCAAAGGTTTTAAATCAGAGCATGCACCGTCGACTACGACCTTAATGCTACGTTCCTTGAGAAAACTGGCGACCCAAATGCACAGTCTCGCAGGCAACCCAAATGAAGGTAGCTTTGAAAGCAGCGCTCTATGCCACACCCGATCAAAGGCCTTCGCAATATCCAGACTAACTGCTAAGGCCTCTCCCTTACTCTCGATTGCCACTGCCCATCGGTGTGTTAAGTAAGCTAAAAGATCACCGGCCGAACGTCCCTGTCGAAAGCCGTACTGGCGATCACAGATCAGCTGGTGCTCTTCTAGGTACCGGAGCAGTTGACGGTTAATGATGGATTCCATAACCTTCGAGAATAAGGAAGTGATAGCTATGGGCCTATAGTTAGCTGGATCTGAGCGATCTCCCTTTTTAGGGATCGGATGCACCAGAGCAGTCTTCCAAAACTTTGGGACTATGCCCGATGAGTAGCTAAGCCGAAAAAGACGCGTAAGAACCGGAGCCAACTCTGGTGCGCACGTCCTAAGCACAATTGGAGGAATACCATCAGGCCCACTCGACTTATGGATTTCGAGGGAGAAAAGTGCTCTACGCACTGAGCTAACGTACTCTGTAATCGTATATATTTATATGAATACAGGTTACTTTTTGTACAATATTTTTTTTTTAATTATAGCTCCTACAACTGAGTCATATACAATATGACTATTACAGGCCATCAATGTATTTATTGACAACCTTGGTAGTATAACTAAAGGTATAGCGCTTTAAAATACCCCCTCAACTACCGATTGTTATGGATATAATCCCCGTACAATACAAATATTTGCATTCATGATTTATTTATTTATTTATTCATTAGTACAAATATATGTACATGGTGGACTTAATGCTAAAAGCATTCTCTCCCAGTCAACCATAGGCAAGTGTCAGAATACTCGAATGAGGTACTACTAATTATTGATATATATACATACTAAAATTACATATATAAACGAATAAATATATATGAATAACAAATATACTTACATATATATGACATATACTATGTTATACACGAAATTGAGAATAATATAAAGCACTTACTGCTCGGATAAAGTAAAAAAGTGAGCGGGAACGTTTTTTTTTTTAAAGACGGTTTAGTCGGTAGTCTCTTAATGGCATCAGGAAGCGCGTTTCAGAGTCGTGAAGAATGTAGGAGAAAAGAGTTTGAAGCGTAACCAGTACGGTGAGAGAGGAAAGATAGTTGGAGAGTATTATTGGAACGAAGGTTAGGATCGTGAGTTTCAAAAAGATACTGGAATTTACTGCTTAAGTAGTTAGGAGACGGGGGGTTTTGAAGAAGAGTATAGAGGGTACAAAGAATCCTAACGTTTCTGCGTTGACGAATGGAAAGCCACTTGAGCTGAAACCGATATAAAGAAATGATTGTGTATAAATTGTTTGTATTGGTCTGAGTGTTTTTTATTAATAGTATTTAAGTATATTTTGCAGTCGTCTAATGTTCATAATACAGGTTCTGCTTAGTTTGGTACTAGGTAGCGCTGTGTGGTACGCCCAGTGGTATTTATTTATTGTGTAATGACTGTTTCTATTTATTTAAACCTTTTAAGAAACTATTTTTTTTAATATATATATACAATGACCTCTGTAATGGCAATGGGCAGCAGCGTCCCTCTTAATAAAGCACCAAAATCTAACTGTGGTTGCTGACTCGCTTGTCAAGCGTGGCAACTACTGGCAAGACCCCATTAGGGCGAGCCCTATTTTTAGCAATGGATAGTTAACGGTTGATATGCTGATGATGATAATGACGAATAATGGCTGGCTCTTCCGTCATACTCGTGGACGGGTGCTGCTCGGGACTGGTCTGCTATCCATACAAATGTAAAATTATCTTGAGTATAATAATTTGAAAATAGTAACTGAGTTTCACAGCAGATGAGAACATTCTAAATCTAATAGTAGATTAAAAAAAAAAAAGATTTAAAGAATTTAAAAGAGCTTGTAAACGTTTATTTAAATAAATAATATTTTTATTGTACTTTATATAAATGTTAGCAGAGAAATATAAACAGTAAGCGTATTTAAACTAGAATTCTAGAACGTTAGCTATAACACTATAAGTATCAACTTATAAACTTCGTTACACGGTTAGAGCTAAACCGACGATTTGCGGTAACATTAAAAACTCGATTTACTTACAGTAACTAACTCAATGGCGCGATGAAAACTTTGGTAAAAATAGTTAACAGTTACTTGCACTAGTTTAATAATTATCAAAGTAGATATAAATTATATTAATAGATGTATCTGTTATGAATGCAATTTTTTTTTATCCTTTTTTATTTAGAGGCTTTTTTCCTATAAGGATATGTCAGCCTCATCATACCCAATGCAATTTTTTTATGCGACTTAACCCTTAAATACCTGAAGTTTCAAATTTGATACCGGGGTTATAAATCGCATTGGGCGCCTTTAATCGATTTTTTTATAATATTTGGCTGTTTACATGTTTTTTTTCAAAATAAATATATAAAAATATCGTTTTGATTCTTTTACTATTTGTTCCCATTAGTAAATACAGTAAAGGGTACACTTATATATTTTTTAATTTGATTTAAAAGATCAGGCTTTTAAGGGTTAAAATGACAAACAAGCTGACGACCCACCTGATAGAAAGTGGTAACTGTCGTCTATAGACATGAACAGTATCATGGATATAATAGTGTTTCTGATAATAAATTTCTGTAATTTAAGTGTACGAGTTATAAATTTCAGCCAATTTAAATAAAAAAGGTTCTCAATTGGTTTGTTTGTATGTTTGTTGCTTCATAACTCCGTCAGTTATAAATTGATTTGGGATATATTTTTCTTTATCTGAAAGGATATACTTTCAGATTAGACCTACAGACATTTTGTCAAAATCTGTTTAGTAATTTAATTTTGAAATAAAAATAATTGATTTTGCTACAACTGAAGTAGGTTTTTTTGATATACAATATTTAGTTATTATTCTAATTCACGCAAGAAAAGGCACGGGATACAATCAGTGTTCATAAATTAGATAAATGGAATTCCCAAGTTTTTCAGAAGCCGCCATATTTTTTTTATACTGTTATCATGCAAACACTCTTACAATTAAGACAAATTTAGCAACACTATTTTCAAAGTTTAGCTTCCTCGGACATCGGTCACTCAAAAGACATTACCCTGCTTTCTTTGGCAGTCAAATAAAAATAGATGACTAGTAAAAAAAAAAGGTTTAATAAGTTGTAATAGAAACACTGAACTGTGTTTGTACGAAGCAGCTGTGTTTTTATAGCTGTGTTTCAGTTTGAAGGATGGGATATGGTGGTGAATTTACAGTTATTATGGTTTTAAAACCATAGTTCTTATGAAAAGCAATGCATGTCGGTTAACATGGGTAACACATGGTGTTAATATGTTGTTTGTCCATGGTACTACTGTTTATGTCTATAGGCGACGGTTACTTTTCCATCAGATGGGATTGCCATTCCAAGTTATATCGTCATCATCATCAAGTCACTAACCGTCCACTGCTAAACATAGGCCTCCCCCATAGACTTTTTATTAATGGGTGGAAATGGAATAGTAACCTCGCCTGCGCTATCGGTATACGCTGGTGGGGCACCAGTGATAGATCACAGGTGAAGATGAAGGCAGGACAGTTAGCCCATCGTGACGAACTCATAAAGGATTTACCACAATGGTTTCCAGGAGGAACTGCATGGAGGTCGACCTGATATAGTGTATTGTTAGCAATGGGCTGTAAGAACCCATTACTAACAATCCCTTTCCCTCCTTCCCCATAGACTGCCATAAAGTACGGTCCTTAGCTACCTACATCCATTGACACCCTGCAATTTATTTGAGGTCATCACTCCATCTAGTGGGGGGGGGGGGGGGGGGGGTTGTCTTATACTGTGTTTGCTCGTACAGGGTCGCAACAAAAAACCTTTCTTCCTAATGAGTTGTCAGTTCTTCGAGTTATGTGACCAGCCTATTGCCACTTCAGCTTGCTTGTCTGCTTATGGTTCCCTAAGGTCAACCAGTAATAAATTTATCTTACACTAGATCGTGGAACGAAACGTGGATCCTAATGCGAGGGACGGAGATGGCGCAACTCCTCTCCACTTCGCCGCATCCAGAGGGCACCTCAGCACCGTCCGCTGGTTGCTTCGGCATGGTGCCCGACTGCATCTCGACAGGCATGGCAAGAGTCCTATTAATGATGCTGCTGAGAATCATCACTTGGAGGTAAAACTATTAAGATTATTGTACTTAGTCACAATGAGGGCATTTTAAAAGACTTCCAATCAGATGTTCCTTAATTCGTCTATATTTTTTTTTTGTAAACATATCACGTGATTGTTGTTGTGTAATCCTGGCATAAAAAAGGCTACCTCTTCCTTCGCCGTAGGTGTCGTAAGAGGCGACTAAGAAAACTTAATGGCCGAGGCAATAGTATCCCTCTTAAAACATCACCAAGGATTAATTGCGGTTGCCAATTCGCCTGCTACGCGTGGCAACTACGCTCATCCCTTGCCTTCCCTTAGTCGCCTCTTACGACACCCACGGAAAAGGAAGCTTCTTACGGCGCCCATGGAAAGGAATAGATGGCCTATTCTATGCGGGACCGATACGACGATTTGGATTAGATGCGGAAATTTTAATTTAAATGAAATACGGAGTTTAAATAAAATTTAATTGAAATACAGGTAAAGATGTGGGATTTGGCATGAAGAAATGTAAGCATACAAAGATATGGATAAATACTAGTAAAAATTACAATAGATAGATAGACAGATACTCTTTATTGTTTCCTCCAAAAGATTACAACAGTAAACTTATTCTAGATATAAACAATTACAAGAAATAATGTAATTATTATGTGAAAACAATGGGCGACCTTATCGCTAAAAGCGATCTCTTCCAGGCAACCTTTGGATGGAAAGGAGTAATTATAAACTGTTTGATTGGAGGCACGATGAAGATCCTATTAAAATATGCTTAAAAAAAATTTAAAAATATATAATATATATTTATAGAGTAGTGAAATTACTATTCAGTATATTGTTACCCATGAATTAACTATTTAAGATGGAGCGAAATTTAACTGTTTTCGTGTATTGTCTATAGGGAGCCTGCATATAAAGTTATATGTATATCTCTATCTATGTCTGTCTGTAATGTCTATTATGCTTTTATTCATAATATCATAGTTATAAAGACAATTACCACTTTCTATCAGATGAGCTGTCACATTGAGTTATATTTCACTTCTATAAAAAACATAACGTTTAATTTTCCTTGAGTTTATCAGAGCGGTGACAGTTAACTCATTGGAACGTTTGACTGACGTAAGATGATCCCAAAACCTGAGCTTATATTTATACTAGCTATATCTCGCGGCTTCACACACAAGAATCTTTATATAAAGTATGCTAGATGTTACGTTAGGATATAACCTACATGTGAACCAAATTATATTCAAATTCATTCAGTAATTTTCGCGTGAAGAGTAACAAACATCCATCCATCGTTATAAATAGGCTTATAAAAATATAATAGTCGTAATAAATACGAGTATTTAATACTTCCTTCTTACTTAGCAGGATAAGTTAATATGAATTTAGATCAGGTAAGTGAAGGTCGTTTATTCTCCAATTTTAATTTAGTAAAATTATACTGGAAGTATTTTATAGTATTCTTAAATTTCAAAAAAACAAGGTTCGCAATTCATTAGATTTTTTTGACAACTGTACGTCGTCAGTTTTGCACCGATTTTTACAATTCGGTAAAGTAACGTAACGTTTACTCCTATGTTGACCCCATTTTTATTTAGTGACGATGATTTTTCTTGCGGAGCAAATCAATGCTTGTTACGAAAGAAAATTTACACATAAACACGTGATTCCTCGTTCTGAATTTAAACATGTATTATGTATTAACAACAAATTGCGTCGTTTATCTGTGTGTGTGCGAATGTGTATTTACGATTGAAGTTTTATTTTGTAGTGCAAGTAAATTTTGCTTTTCGAGTCGATTATGTTGTCTTCAGTAGATACAGGTGGCTCAGGATCGTTTTTGGAGGAGGCGTATGTTCAGCAGTGGACAGATAATGGCTGAGATAATGACGATGATGATTCTTTCGTAGCTCAACTACAAACTTAAATCTACTTGTATAGATTTTTTTTTAAATTTTTTTTATACAACTTAGAATGGCAAACAAGCTTACGGTCCACCTGATGAAAAGTGGTAATCGTCGCCTATAGACATGAGCAGTACCATAGACATAACAGACTAAATTCTTAGCTCATGATACCCCCCATGCGTTGCCATTCCTGAGGACTCAGGTGTTATTCCTCTGTACCCAGTAAATTCACACCATATCCCACCCTTCAAACCGAAACACAGCCATGCAAACACAACTGCTTCACGGTTAAAACACGAATGGGACAGAGGTACCCAAGCAATCGACTTTTGTACAAAGTTTCTCTCTGGTTAATCTTAATGGAATTCTGTCTTAAAGCAATTGAGTGTTTTAAAAAGGTAGTGAAATACTTAATTTCATACGGAAGGAAGCTTTTAAAACATTCTTGTCATCACGACCACCTCGTATACAATACATAATGGCAACAATGCTTTATAATTCCTTGTTGAAGGCGTAATTATACGTGCATCACTTTCTACCGTGTCTATGGTCAGGTGTAATCGCGAGCATAGACAATAGAGTAATGTTCACGTTTGGAAAGTATCAGTTTTCACTATGTCACAGTCTGTTGTCTTTGATGTAATTTCAATTTAAAATTGTACATGAGATGACAGTATCAGACGGATTTAACGTCAAAATATAATAACATCTTGTTCTAACTATTATTTTTATTGCATGCCATTGCCGTTGAATTTAATAATAGTATTTGAAGATTTGCTATGTGATTCCGGCATGGAAAAGGTCACCCCGGGGGGAAAGGAATTGTTAGTAATGGAGACTGAGAATCCCATTGCTAGCAATATACCCAACCGGGTCGACCTCCTCGCGGTTCTCCCTGGAAACTATCATGGTTAATTCCTGATGAATTCATCATAATGGGCTAACTGGCCTGTTTTCATTCTCATCTATCACCCTTCATTGGTGCCCCGCCAGCGTATCCCGTAAGCGCAGGCGGGGTTACTATACCATTTTCACCTATCAACAAAAAAAAAATAGGTCACCCCGGGGGGAGAAGGGATTCTTAATAATGTAGATTAGTAGCCCTATTGCTAGCAATATACCCTGTCAGGTCGACCTCGTCGTGGTTCCCCCTGGAAACCATTGTTTTTGATTTATTGTTAGATTCGTCACTGTCGGCTAACTGGCCTGCTTCATCCTCACCTATCATCCCTCACTTGTGCCTTGCCAGCGTATCCCGTAAGCGCAGGCGGGGTTACTATACCATTTTCACCTATCAACAAAAAAAAAATAGGTCACCCCGGGGGGAGAAGGGATTCTTAATAATGTAGATTAGTAGCCCTATTGCTAGCAATATACCCTGTCAGGTCGACCTCGTCGTGGTTCCCCCTGGAAACCATTGTTTTTGATTTATTGTTAGATTCGTCACTGTCGGCTAACTGGCCTGCTTCATCCTCACCTATCATCCCTCACTTGTGCCTTGCCAGTGTATACCGATAGCGCAGGCGGGGTTACCATTCCATTATCATCCATTAAAAAAAATTTGACCCCTTCCTTTACCGTGGGTGTAATAAGAGGCGACTAAGGAGGGCAAGGGATGGGCAGCAAAGACCCCCTCAAAATATCACCAAAGCTTACTGCGGTTACCAAACTGCTTGCCAAGCGTGGCAACTACTGGAAAAATCTCCCAAGGCCGAGGCTTATGTCCAGCGGTGGATAGTTGAAGGCTGATATGATGATGATGATGAAACGGCAATTGCTTTGTTATGATGCTGTTTCATAGTTAACTGTAAAATAGTATATATTTTAATGAAAGCAACTGTGAAAGGACAGGCGTGGTAAATTAGTCATTAAATCTTTAAATGTAATGTACACAGAAATAATAGAGATACTTAGAAAATCAAAGATTGTATATTACCACACAGACTTTGAAGATCTAAATGGGGTTTTTAGGTTTTATTGTAAATTGTAGTCACTAGTAACGCGCCCTGGCTTCGCACGGATATATAGGAAGATAAATTATAGTATTTTATATTAGCTTTAATAGGCAAAATTTGCGGGGGGAAAGGGATTGTTAGTAATGGGGACTGAGAATCCTATTGCTAGCAATATACCTAACCAGGTCGACCTCCTCGCGGTTCTCCCTGGAAACTATCATGGTTAATTCCTGATGAATTCATCACGATGGGCTAACTAGCCTGTTTTTATTCTCATCGATCACCCTTCACTGGTGCTCCGCCAGCATATCCCGTTAGCGCAGGCGGAGTTACCATACCATTTTCACCCGTCAAAAAAAAGGCACAATTTGATATTTTGAAATAACAATAACGGTACCCACGTTATTATAATTTTTTGATGATTTCTATTTTTTTTTTAATTAGTATATAACCTATGTTATTTTGATGATAATGTAGCTTTCTGTAGGTGAAAGAATTTTTAGAATCGGTTGAGTAATTTTTGAGTTTATCAATTATAAACTAACAAATAAACAAACAATCTAATTATTATTATTATAGATTAAGTAAGAATATTGCATTTTGCAGACCGCAAGCACAAGTTCGTTTGTTTGACTTAACGGTATAGGTATTTGTTTCAATTTACCATCACGGTGAATTCTTATTTAAAAAAAAAATATATTCTACTTATTTAAATGCTCCGATGTATAACATCTTAACTGCTGAACTGTTGCAACATTGATAATGCGGGTTACGTATTTTTTTATACCACTGAGGTGGCAAACAAACATACGGCCTACCCGATAACTGACAGTAAGTGACTGTAGCCTATGAACACCTGCAAAACGAAGGTCATTATGGGCGTGTTGCCAACTCTGTTGAAACCTCTTTACTCCAATGTTGGAAAAGAGATTGTTCGTAATGCGGACTACTAGTCCCATTACTGTTTATTTATTTATTTATTATTTGACAAAAAACACAAAATTACAAATACAAAATACAATGGGCCCCACACTAGGCGAACCTGTATCGTGGGCACCCGACAAAGATTAACAAATCACAATGTGTTATAATAAAAAGTACATAGTGGGCGGGTATTAATATAAAAAGAAATATATAATTGAAATATTGAAAAAAGTAAAAAAAAAATCAACAATATAAATACACAAGCAATTATAAGATACTGATAATATATGCCCTTAAGAGAAACGAAGTTGAATAAATGAATGTGGAAATGTACAGGAGTATGTGTGAATGAGTGTAGTGTAATCCATGTGAAAGATGTGTACTGTATGTTATTACTTTCCAGACCATAGTTCCTCAGTTGCCTCGTAACACAGTGATAAAAGATAATTATTTAATTTGTGTTTTATAATATGAGTACCATGACCTATCAGTGGACACACTTTGTTTATTTTATAGTATATTGACGGAAATGCGAATGCACCAAAACGGCGGGCAAAGTAAGATCTGATGGTAGGAATGTTTACCTATAGTACTACTATAGAACTAGCAATATACTTTGTCAGGTCAACCTTCATGTGGTTCCCTTTGGATACCATTGTGCTGAATTCCAGGTGTATTCATCGCAATGAGCTAACTGACTTGCTTTCATCCTCATCTGTCATCTCTCACTGGTGTCCCGCCAGCGTTTACTGTTAGCGCAGGCGGGGTTACCATTCTATTATCATCCATTTAAAAGAACCTCTTTATTCCTTTTTTGAAAAACCTCATACTGTAGACTCTTGAAAAAACCTCGAGATTGCCCATAACCTGAGCTTGCCCATAAGCTGAGTTATCAGAACCTGAACAAATTTGTTCAACATTTTGCTACAGGATGTTCGTCTGATGACCTTTACGTTATTCTATTCAATAACAATTTCAATAATATATTGTTGTAGGTATCGGATATAAGGTATTAGACATGGCGATGTCATTACTATGTGCAAATTTTTACTGTTTTGGTGCCTTTATTTATATGCCACTAGCTTTTACCGCGAGTGCTTCCGCGTCACCTAGATATGTTCATTGACCTAGTTTAAACCTTCTCCAAAATATATATTATGTCTATACCAAATTTCATAGTAATTGATTAAACCGTTGAGATGCTTATTTATAAAATTAGTATCTATTATTATGAATTATATAAGAAAATAGAAAAAAGAAAAAATATTGGATAGATATAATTAATTAGAATCAAGATAGGGTTTCTAAATTTCTAAGTCTAATGGCTTATGTCTTTGCTCTTTCCTATTGCAATAGTAAAAACAACATAAATGTAATTAGGTCTCCCAGAAATACTCGCACTACTGAGGCCTGTGTTAATTCGTACAAAAAAAGTTTGAATGAAATCTATGTAACCATTTAATTTTAAAATTTTATAATATTAATTAGTTAGAACTTTTATGACGCCTATCGATGTCGATATTTTCGACACAGGAACTATTATAAATTGTTGTACAGTATTATGAATATTTTGTTTTCTTGTGGTTATTGCATGTTTTATTTTTTGGTTTCGGGCAGGGATAAGGGCAATGGCGATTAATGAATAATGAAATAATTACATACTCTGTGGCCCAGTGGTCTGAATGTAATAATAATAATGTATTTGTCCACAGTGCCTGAATGTATTGGTGGCAGCCGGCGCGGCCGGTGCTGACAGTAAGCAGCTCGCATCATACAAGGCTATTCATTCCTGTGCATGCACACCAGGAGAAGTGAGAGTGAGTGTCCCTAAATTTTTTATTTATTTATTTATACTTTATTATACACACTGATAATACATAAAAATATGACAGAGGTAAGTAAATGTACAAAGGCGAGCTTAACTTTAAAAGAGTTCTCTTCCAGCAAACCCAAAGTGGAAAGGAGCATCAATGTCAGAGACTAAAGCTGTGTAATATAATAATATAATTTCCAAACAAAAAAGAAGAATTAAGTTTACACATTTTTTTAAGGATGATAAAGAAAAAGGAATGATAATCCCGCCTGCGCTATGTGTTTATAACTTTTTATATATACTTTCTAAAAGGGTTGATCGCAGTTTGGGCATATTGGTACTAGGATTACAATTTAATGCAGATATGAAATCATGTCTATATGTAAAATTGGAGAAAAGGGTATTTTTTTTATACAACTTAGAATGTCAAACAAGCTGACGGCCCACCTAATGGAAAGTGGTAACCGTCGCCATGACACATGAGCAGTACCATGGACATAACAGAGTATACTGTTTCGCCCATGATACCCCCCATGCGTTGCCATTCCTGAGGACTCAGGTGTTATTCCTCTGTACCCAGTAAATTCACGCCATATCCCACCCTTCAAATCGAAACACAGCCATGCAAACACAACTGCTTCACGGTTGAAACACGAATGGGACAGAGGTACCCAAGCAATCGACTTTTATACAAAGTCTCCCTCATTATGGCTATTTCTTGTCGAATTCATCATGATGGGCCAACTGAGCTGCATTCATTCTCACCTATCATCTTCCACTGGTGCCCCGTCGGTGTATACCGATAGTGCGGGCCATTGCATTTTCTCCCATTAAAAAAAAAGATTTGATATGAAAAGACAAGTTAACTCGTCACTGGTCAGTAAAGTGAATTAATAAAAATATATATTTGTCATTTCAGTGCGCTCTACCCAACTGTATCAATGCGAATGGCAGTCGTTCCCCGTTTTACCTGCACGCACCAGAGAAGGAGCACCGCAGTTCCACACAAGAGCGCCGGGGATCCCTCCCGTCCACCATCGGTTCTATCAGCTCGAACCGTTCGGGGCCGGCCGATGGGCTGTATGTGAATCCAATGCAGAGAGCCACGTCCACCACTGCCACGCATAACAGCTCGTCTGGGGAAGAGAGTTCAGGTGACTTTAGATTTGTTTTTTTTTAACAAACTGTAGAAAAAAGGATGGATGATCCTTTTGGAAGAAATTCCAAAAGGATTATCCATTCTTTTTTATATAAGAAAGAAGTATATGTTCGGATTCTGAATGGTTATTTTTTTTTAAAAAGTATGTTTTTGTTTTGCCAATGTTCCGTTATAGTAGATACTAGTTGATATATTTTTTTAACAATTTTTAATTGTATTATTATGTATAATTATTTAAGTATGTCGCTATAATTATGGTATGTCACATATTTTTCACCACATCTGCCCTTCTGTTTTTACCTAATGGTTAACTGGTAGAGAATGCCATATGGCATTAAGTTCGCCACTTGTACAAAATTTTATTGTAAAATGAAGAATAAATAAATAATTTATTTGTTATGATAACATAAGTTATCACTACACAATATTTCATCAAAATTTGTCCAGTAGTTTCTACGTGATACGTGTAGGTATAGACATGGTCTAGCAATAGTCTTATTAGTATAACACTTTTTTTATTTATACTGTTATTTTATATGCAAGTATTTTAGATTAAAAATGTATAATCTTTAGTTATATTACGCTTATGGTAAGTATAGACATAGCTATAAAATACGAACTTACTTTAAGGAGAGATGTGATGTACTCATTAAAGTTTAGACTGCAAGCCCCTCGCTCCAGGCTATTCCTCTGGGTGACGTCCGGGCGGGTGGTCGTGTGAGTGACATATTATTGTTTATTATTTCCTACACCTACCTACCATACAAGGAGGACATCACAAATAATTTAAAAGATATTTCATGTAGAAAATTCGCAATTTTGCAAACACAATCGATACCTACTAGTTTGGTTAATTATGTAAAACTAATACGATTATGTCTTCTCACATTGAGTGTGATACAATGGTTGGAGGCGTGAAATATTGAGCGTGTCTAATAGTGTACGAAGCCATGCGCGGCGACCGTACTGTGACAACACTCTGCAGTGGTTCTGGGATAGAATAAAATAAATTATACCTAATATTATATTTTCGATAGTATTCTTAACTTAAATTAGATAAGTAAACTCTGTCAAAAAACCTTATTTCAATTTATTTAAGGTATGTACAGTATGAAGATTCAGTAGAACACATAGCCAAATAGGTAATAAAATAGGTAATCAAAAATACCTAATCAGTAAACCATCATTATGGGTTACGACACCAGAAACAGCTCCGAGAAGCATGATGTAGACAATATCTTATTTATTTGATTTAAAACTATTTCTGTATTCTTCTAAGTTCATCGGTTCGGTATCTATTAACTATCCATTTATATATAAGTTAGTAATGAAAAAATATAAAGTTTTTAAATGAAAAGTGTTTATTTTTAAGGATTGCAACATACTGATAATACCCACGAGTATTAAGTTAGAGTAATGCTAGAATTCATGACGTTATTCACTTTCCAACAAGGTGGACCGTCATCTCGTTTACTTCCTTAACAATAAAAAATAATAATAAGTAAACATGTATGTTTTGTGTATTTAATCCATCTACCATTTATTTTTTTACATACCGCGTTTTTCCATTGTACTCGTATTAGTAATCTGCTCAAAGGTATGAAGAAGATTCTTTTAATACCAAAAGATGTGAAAAGGTTAAAAATTAATGCTGTAAGCAATAAGTTTGTTGTTACATTCACATTTATATTCTAAAGAAAATATAGTAAATAAATTTAATAGCAGACATTATTTTTCAATTGCTAACTAAATTAAGCTATACGGAAAAAGCGATATAGTAACTCGTTAAATATGTGAGTTCAACTGAATAGAATTAATTAGGGAATTTTAATTAATTATGAATTTATGAAATTGTGGGCACGCTTGAAGAAACACAATGAAATATATTTATTTCCTGTTGATTTTTTTATTAGAAATTATGTCGATTTTATGTTTGAAGTTATAATTATTTTATATAAATTAAATTTTTTTCCTATAAATCCTAATGGGACTATTATTAATTTAAAAGAAATAATTATATGATGTTATTAAACCCTAAAAGTTGACGATTAAAAGAAGTAATATTTGAAAACATATTAAACGCTAGTTTATTGTGTTGGTATTTTTCAAAGAAGACCCAGATCTAAGCCAGTTCAGACAATAATTTATTTTAATTTAAAACACTAGTTAAAATGTGTGTCAATTTATATAAATAATCGTACACAAAATATATTGTATACAACAATACAAATAAGTCCTTGGTTTTAAATGACTTTTGGTGACCCTACAACGGAAATGATAATTTCAGGAAGCGTACGCGCAGCTTTGTGTAATACAGGTCGCACTCCATTGGTCAGTTATTTTCCTGGTGTCGCGACGAGTGGACGTGCCTATACAGTCCTCAATGAAAATTATATTCGAAAATGAATGTTGTTAGCAAAAGGCGTATTTATGAAGCTTGGACGTTGGATAAATATATGAAATATAAAGATTATGGTGTGTTCAAAACATTTTTTTTACATTTAAATAACATTATGACTATCATAATTTAGTATTTTGTTGTGATATGTTTTAGTGGAAATTATACATATTTTAATATAATGTTATGATTTTGAAATTACAAATAATAATAATTATTGGTTTGTTAATGAGTAAAGTGATATATTTCGTAAGACTATATGATTTATTTACTATGAAATAATAGTTTTTGAATTGAGGAAAGTTCAGAATTTTTATTGTATCGATTGCAAATTAAATAAAAAATAATAAGTAAGTAAGTTTTTAACAATATTATTTCTGCAACGATAGTTATTGTAGTAACTTATTACATTATATAGTATTCTAATTAATAACAATAAATAATAGATTAACATGAAGCAACACATAGTAGTACTCATAACAATAATAATAAAATATATATTTTTAAATAGCTTGATATAAATATTCCATAGTCACTCGATGAAATTCCAACAAGTTAGACGAAAATACGTCTAGTTTTGGATATTGGATAATAGGGATTAATATCACGTAATATTTACAAAAATAAAGATGAATTTGGAAAGCTTTTGATGTTGGTTAAAAAAGATGTAGATAAAAAAAAAAATAAGACACAAAAAATATGTCTTTAAAATAATCATGTCTTTTAATTTGAGATGTACATATACCTATGCAGATTGTTGGTAACTTCAATTTAAAAGTTAGAAGGAGGAGGGCTGTTTCTTTATTGAACTTTTTGTAATCACCATCTTCTTACACTTATCCTAATTTGTAAATTTTGGGGTCGGCGTTTTTATCTATATTGCACAAGTTTTTAATTTTACAATTGACCATCTGCCTGACGTTAATTCTCTTTGAGAACGTTTTATAATATGACTTGTAAATAATTAAAAATTATAATATAGTTATTTACAAAAAAAGTTTATCTGCGGTATTTTACTAGTGATTTAAGTAATAACACAAAAAAAAATCTTTTAATATCCATAATGAATAATTTTGATTAAAAATCCGTTTTGTAATATGGCCCGTAGTAGTTCCAAATAAAATGAATATTTCCTAATTGAGATATTTTTCCACAGCTTGCTCAGCGTCAGATGCAGATTCAGGCAACCCTGGAGGCTGGTTTCTGCATAACAACAACAGTTCAGGTGCACCAGCTGCGTTGTATCAGCGTGTCAGGGACCTCTTTCACACGCGCTCACCTGGACCCAGGGTGCCCGCTGAGGGACAAGAAGCACCCACTGTGACTGGTAAGTTTGTACTTTGGGGTTACTTGGGGATATTTATTGTATTATTTTTTATATACAAACAAGCAAGTAGCAAACAAGCATACAGCCTACCTGATGGTAAGTGGTTACCGTAGCCTATGAACACCTGTAATACCAGAGGTATTACGCGTGCGTTGCCGATCCTGAAAAAACCTCTTTACCCCCCTTTTGAAGAACCCCATGCTGTAGTCTCTTGGGAAAACCTCGGCAGGGAGCTCATTCCACAACCTGAGTGTTCGTGGGAGGAAACATTTCTGAAACCGCGCAGTACGCGACCATTGAGGCTGTAGGACATGAGGATGAACTCCTTGTCGATGGCGAGCCGTACAATGGTAGAAAGTGGCTGTGGGCATCATATTGAATTATTTATATGTTGAAAAAAAAAACATATTATTTTTTATCTATCACCTAATTGATACAAATGACTAACTACTTTGTGACTAATTTTATATCTATTACAATTATTATTTTTTAGATAATTAATTATACAAATGATTAATTATGCAAGTAAATATGTTATTTGCTTGCGATTTGATAAAATAAGGTATTATATTATACGAGTAAGTACAGAACACGCAGCATCCCGTAGAGGTACGCAAATATTAAAATGCATTTGGTGTCAATATAATGTTAAAATATTACATTGAAATTTTTACCATAGCGAGACTTACATAGTACAAAAGTCGTATGCTTGATAATCTCTGTCCCATTCGTGTTTCAACCATAAAGCAGTTGTGTGTTGCATGGCTGTGTTTCGGTTTGAAGGGTGGGATATGGCGTGAATTTACAGGGTACAGAGGAATAACATCTGAGTCCTTAGAAATGGCAACGCATGAGAGGTATCATGGGCGAAACAGTATACTCTGTTATGTCCATGGTACTGCTCATGTCTATAGGCGACGGTTACCACTTTCCATCAGGTGGGCCGTCAGCTTATTTGCCATTCTAACTTGTATAAAAAAAAAACAAAAAAGGAATTTTAAAGTATAATTGCAATACTATTATCAATTTCTTGAAATCAATTTGCAAATAATTAACGCAAACTCTTTAGTAGCTTTTGTTTTAGGTATATTTTCGAATAAGATATATTATTATATTGACTTTTTCATATAATAAAATCATAATCTTGAGAAAGAACTGAATTTTATAAAAAAAAACAGATTTGTTTAGGATTGTTTGTTGATTGTTAACCCTTATTTTGATAATTGTTTGGTGAATAATTGATTTGGACGATAGCATACTCAAATGAGAGTTTTTTAAGGTTTCACAATGTTTAAATAAATTTAATTTATTAAATAATGCTCCCATATAATATTTATTATTAAAATTTATTATATAACGCATAATAATAATAATATAATTTATTGAATAATTTAAAACATAATGCTCGATGTAAAAAATATTTATTAAATTAAAGTCGATGATGTTTCTTTTTGGTAAATGAAATGTATACATATTATATCGGCCAAGTTTATACTTAATTTACTTATTACACAGTTTATAAAATTATTATAAAAATATGTACAGTGAAAGCCGAAGTGCATGGATCTACCGAGGTGACGACTGTCCCTGAGCAGTCGGACAGTGACAGCGGTGCAGAGGCCACCAGGCGTGACCATCATTACGAGGACATATACTTGCCGAGGGAAGAACATGCCAGGCGAAGGTAATTTTACATCTCTATTCAACGGAGATGGTGAACTAACTCGTAATTTGTAATTTATTAATAACTAAAATTAAATATTTTTTTTTATGTCGTAACTAGAAAAAAATTCTACGTTATCTGTTGTAATTGGAATTTTTGCTGGAAGACGATTTTAATAAGTATCGACAATAAAATTATTTAAATTATGAAAAAAATTTGGAATCCGATATTTTTTGTTTCCGTAGGAATTTAAATAAACACAAAGCGGCATATTTCAGAAACTAGACTAACTAATTTACACAAATTAACAAATTTTAGCGTTCGTTGTCACTTGACAATGATTTGTAATAAACAGTTAAATATAAAATATTGTATAATAAAATAAAAATCATATTTGTTAAAAGTCAGAACGTAATAATAAATTATGGGTAATATTTTTTTTTTAATTTTACTAATGCATTATTTAATATTTTATATCTATTTCAGCAACCAAATTTTAGCTATTTTAGCTAACTTTAGCCACCCAAATTTAGTGCTTAACTTCAGTCCTTAACCTCAGCTACCTAACTTCTGTTCTTAACATCAGCTATCTGAGTTCTTAAATTCAGCTGCCTAACTTCAGTTCTTAACTTCAGCTGCTTAACTTCAAACCTTAACTTCAGCTATCTAAATTGAGTTGTTAACTTCAGTTACCTTACTTGAGTTCTGAACTTCTGCTACCTAAATTCAGTTCTTAATATCAGCTACCTAACTTCAGATCTTAACTTCAGCTACCTAACTTCAGTTTTTAACTTCAGCTGCCTAACTTCAGACCTTAAATTCAGCTACCTAAATTGAGTTCTTAACTTCAGCTACTTGACTTCCGTTCTTAATATCAGCTACCTAAATTGAGTTCTTAACTTTAGCTACCAATTTTTAGTTCTTAACATTAGCTACCTGAGTTCTTAACATCAGCTGTTTAACTTGAGTTGTTAACTTTAGTTACCTAACTTGAGTTCTTAACTTCGGCTGCTTAACTTCGGTTCTTAACATCAGCTACCTAAATTCAGTTCTTAATATCAGCTACCTAACTTCAGATCTTAACTTCAGTTACCCGACTTCAGCTACTTAATATTTCTGAACATTTATTCTCTGATAATTTCGATGACAAAATACTAGCTTCAACTCCTTCTGTGCTTCTACTGTTCTCGTACCTATTATAAGGTTTGGCATCAGTTTGCACATGTCTCTCGTCTGTATAGTTACAATTATAATTGTTTGGTGGCAGGAGTAGTTCCCGTGACTCTGGTAGTCACAGCCGGCCCGGAAGCGCAGCCCTAGTTGTCGACTACACCACCAAAGAAAATACCGAAATGTGAGAAAACTCATTATTGACTCTCTATTGTTTCCATCAGTTTCCATCTTATAAAACGTTTTGTCTTACTTCCAATTCCATTACTTTAAAACTGTTCAATGGAAGTTTATAAATGTGACGAATAACAATTTAAGAACTCGAAATTTAATATATATTTATCTTAATTAAATTCTGAAGTTAGAAAATTATCTATCCATTGTTTACGTGAGTTTCGTTATTACAAAATAGCTTGTAAGTTTAATTGGCAGCTGATGAATGGCATTTATTGATTTTTATTAATTATTAAGTAGTTTTATAAGTTAGGTTGCATTTTTAATATACATTATTTATTTATATGAATAAAGTGGCCAGTAGACGGATCAGCTATTTTGTCGATTTGGGCAAAAATAAATATTTGTTGCTCCCAATGAACTAATTTTATCATTTTAAGCACTTACCTGGTTGGTACCCTTTTGGCTTGTCTCTGAGATGGCTCAGGATAAATTCTCGTGACAATCTAAAGTAGTATGGGAAAGTGCTATATAATTTACTTCTTTGTTTTACTTGTACATTTTGTTGCAGATCAAACAAAGCATATGAGGAAGTATCTCCGATGACAGAGAATCAGACCAAGTCTTCGATAGCCACGAAGCTAGCGGCGCTTACACACAAAGCACAGAATTTCGTAAGTAATCATAATGATACATAACAAAATAGATTTATTAAAAAAAATCGAGGGCTATTAGTGGTTATTACTTTATGTTAAACCATATTTACTAATAAAGTTATATAATATCTCAATTTATTTAATTTTATTAGTAATTATGGTGGCCGTGTGGTCCCGGCATAGAATGGTTCGTGTTTCTATCGTGAAGTAGTTGTGTTTGCATGGCTGTGTTTCGGTTTGAAGGATGGATATGGCGTGAATTTACAGGGTACAGAGGAATAACACCTGAGTCCTCAGGAATGGCAACGCATGGGGGTTATCATGGGCGATAGAGTATACTCTGTTATGTCCATAGTACTCATATCTTATCTGCTCATATCTATAGGCGACGGTTACCACTTTCCATTAGGTGGGCCATTAGCTTGTTTGCTATTCTAAGTTGTATAAAAAAAATAGAATGGGCCACCGCTTTCTTTCCTGTGGGAATTTTAAGAGGCAACTAAAGGAATTTAATGTCAAGGGAGGGGCCTACCCGCCTGCCTGGCGTGGCAACTACTGGCAAATCTCCGTTTATGGGGGAGGCCTATGTTTATCAGCAAAACAGTTAATGGCTGATATGACGATTGGTTGAGCCGTGAAGGTGCTAAGAGATAATAAACTAACAAACAAACAGTTTACAAGAAGCCTGCATTATCAAATTAACATTGCCATCTATATAAATAGTGTCCCGGACAATGAACACTTCTGATTTCTTTTTATGTACGTACAGGCCAGCCGCATCTCTTCGGCGGCGGGCAGCCGCCGTGCCTCAATATCTGATGAGGCTGTAGTGGTGCAAGCTGCGTCGGCATCTTCAGGGGTATCCTCAGGTGGAAGTTCGGGAGACGAGGCACCTCCGCCGCCACCGCCACCACCAGCCCCGCCTGCACCACCAGCGCCACCACCGAAAGTGTTGGAGGAACCAGCGCTGCGACCCTCGGAGCTGAGGGGACGACTTGGTAAGTATGTTTTATAGACATAGAGATTTTTGTAAGATGTTTATTGTTTTCTTATTCTGATTGGTCACTTATACTCATTATTAATAATGTACGATTATATAAGTATCGAATAAAAAATGTGTTAAAATTTATTTAGCCAAAGTAATGTTTGGCTAATGAAATTTGAAATTTATTTTTTTTTTTAGACTAAAATCTTTGTTCTTAGACCAAAACTGAACGTATCGTTTTTAAGTCTAATCAATAATTAGATTAAAAAGTTCAAAGATTAGATCGATATTTTAAATTTAAATTCAGAACTATTTTTTCTGTGTTGTCATAAACTAGCTATTTCCCGCGGCTTGGCTTGTTTGGCTTCGTGTATAAAATATTCTATGTGTTAATTTAGGATACCTATTTGTGTACCTTTTATTTCGTTCAGCTATATAATTGTGATTAAATAGAAAATATACTGATATCTAAATATCTTAAAAAACTTTTACCTACATTTATAATTATAGTAGTATGGCAGGCAGTGTAGGCAGTAGCGTTCCTCTTAGAACATCACTATAACCTAACTGCGGTTGCTAATCCGCCTGCCAAGCGTGGCAACTACTGGCAAAACTCGCCAAGAGTTAGGCCTATGTATAGCAGTGGTCAGTTAACAGCTGACATGATGATGACCAACAGACGTTGCCATGAAAAAAATTAATTGATTTTTAATAAATTCCCATTTTTTACTATGAATTTATTATTGCCCTATTATTAAAAATTCATTTACAAGATTTAAATGATTTCACAATTGTTTACACTGCGTTTTAATTTACCTTTAGCCCTTTTCTATCACTTTTTTGTCTTATTATTTTTATGTTCCTACTTGACTAGATACCATTTTAATTATTCTTCTCCATTCTAACGTATTCCTCTCCATTCTGCCTGTAAGAGATTGCTATTTAGCGATAAGGGCACCCATTGTTGCCTCTTTATATTGTTTTTATGTAATTAAGTTTATGTAACTAAGTATTAATTTTGTTTGTGTACACATTGTTTATCTTTATCATCTGTATTATTCTTTGAAGGGAACAATAAAGAGTTTTCATTTATTCTTTCATTAAATGATTATGCTAGATTGCATGCAGTATGAAATGTTTAGGCCTGTAACTTTAATTGAAAATAGCATTTTAAAACTAAGGTTACCTGGCTGGAATCAAATGCAATTTGTAAATTTACACCAGAAAGAGAGAGAGAGAGAGAGAGACAGGGATTTTGTATAAAAATCGTACGCTGATCTAAGTGGACGAATTTTATAATAAAAATCGTTCGCTGGGGTATCAGTATTATTGTAACTGTATTATTGTACTGGGGTAACAGTATTACAGTGGTATTGTCCCATACGTATTTCTGGCATAAAACTGTTGTGTTTGCATGGTTGTGTTTCGGTTTGAAGAGTGGTATATGGCAGTAAAATTACAATGTACTGAGACAACATAATGGTCCTTAAAAAATAGCAACAAGAGGTACCGTGGGAGTCACAGAGTATTCTGTGATATATATGTTTACAGGCGACGGTTACCATTTTTTTTATGCGTCAGCAGTTTGCTATTGCATAAAAATAATTAAATTTAATACTATTAAGTTTTATTAATGATGCACAAAAGGAAGCAAGCGTACATATTAATGGCAAGATATTTTGTGGCAGTACAAAATTTTCTTAGATTTCACATTTAAGAAATAAAAAAAAACAGTTGTTTAAATAATTTTCTATTTTGGTTAAGAAACAGAACAAAAGTTATATTTTTTATGTATTATATACGTCATATTATATATGAAATGTAATACATTATTTATGTAAGTATGTATCTATATAATACAATTTTATCTTTGGCTGTTAAATTGGTTACACAAGTAACACTTTGGGTTTGTTGTACGCGTTCGTGTAACCTAACTTCAGGCTGTAGCTGAAAATCAGTGCTTTGCTTTGTAGCCTATTTGGGTCACTGCGACACACTTGGTGAAAACATACGAGTATTTTCATATTTTATTTTTTGTTTTATATTTAAAAAAAGTGTAAATAATTGTATGGCCTCATTTATTAATTTACGTGTGTCATAAATGGCTTAAATAAAGTGTTTATCTATCCGTCAAAGTGAGTAGGGTAATAGAGAAATGAGACCACAAAGATAAGTATGAATCATTATCCTTCATATTTTACTGATTACTTTTATTTATATCAAAGTATTGACCGTGCGGGCTCGGCATAGATCGACATCGGTATAGGCCATCCCATCCTTTCTCGTCGGTGTCGTAAGAGGCAACTAGGAAAGGACAAGGGATGGCCAGTAGCGTTTCTCTTAAAACATCTCTAATGCTTAATTGCGGTTGCCAGTCCGCCTGTATCCGTTCAAATACTAGCAACATCTCCTAAGGGGGAATTTGCCAGTAGTTGCCACGCTTGGCAGGTGCCACGCCCAGGGGGGGGTTATGTACAAAAGTTTGTACTTGCTTGGGTACCTCTGTCCCATTCGTGTTTCAACCGTGAAGCAGTTGTGTTTGCATAGTTGTGTTTCGGTTTGAAGGGTGGGATATGGCGTGAATTTACTGGGTAAAGAGGAATAACACCTGAGTCCTCAGGAATGGCAACGCATGGGAGGTATCATGGGCGAAACAGTATACTCTGTTATGTCCATGGTACTGCTCATGTCTATAGGCGACGGTTACCACTTTTTATCAGGTGGGCCGTCAGCTTGTTTGCCATTCTAAGTTGTATAAAAAAAAATGTTTAGCAGTGGACAGTTAAAGGTCGATATTATGATCTATGTAATATACATGCTATATAATGATATAAAGTCGAAAATAAGTGGATTAAATCTATATGACAATATGTTCTTTAATTATATGTAGCTTCCTTCATATAAATGATATTTATTTAAACCAGCCTTACTGGTGGTATTGGACTTTTACTTTTAAGAGTACTCACTGCACTTTACCGACACCTTTATATTTCACGGTAAATATACCACGTAGACTTTCGCAAGTTCAACGACATTATGTCGAAATATCTCTTTTTTGGATATAAGCAAATTTATTAATCCACTTTCCTGAAACGTGTAGATAATTAAAGATACAAATAAAGACATTGTTTTAATTGTAGAAGCTCGCAATTCGTTCCATTTGGGTGCAAACTTTGTCCGTCCGTTCATACGTCTATCTGTTACAGCGCTGTACCTCAACGACTGTTAGTGCTGCCGATTTAAAATTAGAAATAGTTTTACATATTGTTAGCCTTTGTTGTATCAGCCATTAACTGTCCAATGCTGAACAAAGCTTCCCCTATAAGCGGGATTTTGCCAATAGTTGCCACGTTTGGTAGACGGTTTGGCAACCACAGTTTGACTTATAGTGATGTTTTAAGATGGACGTTGCTGCCAATCTCTCCAGTGTAAAGTCCTTTAGTCGTCTCTTACGATACCTATGGGAAGAGAAGGGGTGGCTATATTCTATGCCGGAATCTGCACGGCTAATTGTTGACCCTTACCTAACATATTGTAATAGAAATAATTAAAAAACATCTTGTTTGAAGTATTTGAAAGAGGTATTCAGAATTTCAAACTGGATCTAAGTGAAGTATCATATAAAAGGGATTTATTTAAATTTATTTTTATTTATTTTTAAGCTGCGTAATTTCTGACTTACAATCGAAAATGTAAAAAAATCCCCCTTATCTTCAAAATTTGTAAAGCAAAAATTCTGAATATTATAGGAAAAATTGATCGATTTTTCCACTACCATTTTTGAGAAATTATTAAAAAACAATTCAAACGTAAACTTAGCTATGTGGTCCAGTTTTTAACCAGAATAGTCTAAAGTAAAAAAGTTACGAATTGAAGTATCGACAATAATAACTATTAGGTGTGTATTTAGTATATATAATAAATGCAATAAAGGTAATTTTCTCTCGTACGGAAACTTCGTGTGAGCTCAACTTGCATCTGATCGGTTTTTTACTCGTATGTGATTCACATTAGAGAATAAACGTGAAGAGATAAAAACGTTGATGACTTTTTAACTGGTGAATCGAGTTTTTAATGTATCTGTACAATTAATAGGATTTATTTATTTCAGTATTAATATTTGTACTAGTCTATGCGCGTTTTGCCTAGTTTTTGGGTGGTTTTAGTTAGAAGTAGGAAAAGACGCGCTTCCTCTTAATGCGTTTATTTGAATAAAGCGTTACAAAATTATATGGATTGAGGTGAATGGGACAATGAAGCCAATCGTTCGTGCTGAAATTATATCACGTGATTTACATTAGCCCCAATTGGGCGATCCGTTCGACATAGAAATTGAGCCGCAATAATATTTAATATTCTTTTTTATTATTATCAATAATAATACAAAGTTACAGAAATTATGTTACATTAGCATTCAGAAACTACGTAGGTTTATATTAATACTAAATACATTCAAGTTATTTAAATTGTATTAAAAACATGCATGAAGTATCGTTTTAATTTAGACTTGATGTTGCTAATAGTAATGTTATCTCGTACATCGGTGGGTATTTAGTTAATAAATCGAGGAACCAGGTAGTCAGCCGTACGCTCACCATAACAGTTATTTACTTGATTATAATTGAAGTAGCCTATTTTATTTGCAATATAAAATTCTGTTTGTTATGAAGCAAAATCTACATATAATTAGAAGAATCCGCGTTTCCAATTTATATAAATATTTTCAACCAATTACAGTAAGAAAGAGGTTCTAAATTCGATTGTATTTATGTTTAGTACCTCATAATTCTATCAGTTATTAACCGATTTGGATTTTATTTATCTGAAAAGATAAACTTACTCATTGATTATATGGAAATTTTATACAAATCTTTTCAGTATTTTAGTATTCAATCAAAATAATTGGTTTGCCCACAATTGAAGTCGTTTTTTTTTTAAAAGTTCGTAGTTTATAGACGTGTGTGTAAGTGAAGTCACTGTTTATTTTTTCAGATAAAAATGTACTTGTGTTTAACATTCGTTGTAATACATTTTAACAAATTAACGAATGATTCCCATATGTTATTATACTGATTAAAGTAGACGTATTTTAGTGGTAGTTTATAATTTGGTAGTTGTGTAATTGGAAACATCAGCGCGATGTGGTGAGCTGTGATTATGTTAAATTATAGGTTCAAACTGAGAAAGTTGATCTGATATGCACATGATGAATATAATATATTGTCATGAAAGTAAACATTATTGATTGTAAAAATCATTGTCAAATCAATTCAGAATTGGCTACGTAATCTAAACTAATATTACATACAGGAAAAAAAAACATTTTTTGTTTGTAATGTTAAATTAAAAAAAAATACACTTAACCGATTTTTTAAATTCTTTCACTTATAGAAAGTTACAGTATTAGTGAGTAACATGGGCTGTTATTTTTTTAAAAAACTGGTACTAAAATACAGAAATATTTAGAATTTTTACTTTTTTGAAAATTGTTTAAAAGATTAAACACACATTTCTATTTAATAAGCCACTAATTTTTACCCATAACTTCGTACGCGTGACTGGAATATTTTATTAATTGAGATGATGATGATGAGAAATTTTATGGCGATTGATTAAGCTATTAAGGTGCTATAGAGCAACAAACGAATAAGCAAACTTACTTTTACATTTATAATATAATTAAGAATAAGGATTAGACTTTTGTTATTGTTTTGTCTTATTATTAGGTGTTATTTACTATTATATATTGTTCACGTGATCAGGATATATGAATTCACCGATATAAAATGCATAAAATACATGTAAATGTCTATCCAAAATACTACGTGTATACCAAATTTCACGACAATTGGTTGAGCTATTAAGACGCCAAGATGTATCAGACAAACAAACTCACTTTCACATTTATAACTAATTGTACGTGAATCATTTTATAAAATACCTATTCTATCTTTGAAATTAAATTATAATCTATTTGTGAAACAAATTTAATTCAAATATGTTCAGTAGTTTTTAGTAGAATAACAAATATGCATCCATCCATACATTCGTACATATTTTTGCATTTTACTATGACTAATAAGAATGATTTGAAAGTGTATTTGCGAACATTTTTACCAGAGGGAGACTATGTACAAAAGTCGATTGCTTGGGTACCTCTGTCCCATTCGTGTTTCTACCGTGAAACAGTTGTGTTTGCATGGCTGTGTTTCAGTTGAAAGAGTGGGATATGGCGTAAATTTAAAGAGTACAGAGAAATAACATTTGAGTCCTCAGGAATGGCAACGCATGGGAGTATCATGAGCGAAAGAGTATACTCTGTTATATCCATGGTACTGCTCATGTCTAACATATAGGCGACGGTTACCACTTTCCATCAGGTGGGCCGTCAGCTTGTTTGCCATTCTAAGTTGTATAAAAAAAAAGAACAGTTTATGTCATCATGATTCTCTCATAGTTTCTGTGTTTATTCTTGTTCCTTGTAATTGTTTAATTAAATCGGCCGCCATATTGTTTAATATTTATGTTGGTGTGGCAATTAAAGAGTTTGTTCACTTTCTCCGTGTGATGGCCACTTAGTTGCGTACTGATTCGTTCGTACACACAAAACTGTACTAATGTATGATAATTTACTGTTTGAAGTTTAAAATTTGCACTGTTTCACTTTCCTTTTCTAAAATTTTATTGTTGATATCAGCCGTTAACTGTCCACTGCTGAACATAAGTTTCAAATGCGGGGTTTTGCCAGTTTCGCAAGTGGGTTGACAGCCGCTGTGAGGCTTTGATGATGTTTTAAAAGGAATGCTGCTGCCCATCTTTCGATCATTCATCTCCTTTAGTCGCCTCTTACGACATCTTTGGAAAAGGGAGGGCTGGCTCATTTTATACTTTATTTGCATTATACAATATAGGAAATAAGCAAGACAATTAACAAATGTAACGATAAATTTGTATAAGTACAGTAAGGCGAACTTATTGCTGAGAGCAATCTTTTCAAGACAATCTTAGGGTAATGGACTAATTGTTGTACAAGTAGGTATCATAGTATTGTATAATTAACAAATTTAATTCAATTCACAGCAACTTGGATTCAATGATGATCACTCTAAAAGATAGTTTTGACCTATTTTTAAAAACTAAATGTAGTTTAATCTATTTAAATGTACAAGACTTCTTTTTATTAAATCGTATTGTACCAGCTATTAACCGTCGAGTGCTGAACATAGGTCTCTCCCATAAAAGGGTACTTTGCCACTAGTTGCCACGTTTGGCAGGCGACTGTTATTAGATATAATATGCTAATTTAAAGAGCAGTCAAACAATGATTTTGGTCAAACTAAGAGATTTAAGAGTTGAAGTAATAAAGCATAAAACAATGCTGCTTTAATTCTATTTTAGCAGTGCTTTTTTAAATTTTTTTTTCATCAAATTGACTTAGATAAAACAATCTAAAAGATAATCTTCTCCATCTTTCTCTTTTATTTAATAGTTTTATCTTGTCGGGACAACAATTTTATTCATGCGTAGAAATTGTAGTATGTTTTTTTTTTATACAACTTAGAATGGCAAACAAGCTGACGGCCCACCTGATGGAAAGTGATAACCGTCGCCTATAGACATGAGCAGTACCATGGACATAACAGAGTATATATTTTAATTTGAAACTCAGTTATGTTAAAACAGGTACATACATTAAGTTAAAACATGGCAATCTCTTATTTTTGACATTTTTCTAACTGGATTAATTAAAATATGTGAAAGCATATAAATATATAGTCACGAAATTGAAAGTATCAGATGTTATCTTTTCAACACATTTAACAACAGTTTAGTTAAGCCTTGGAGCATATAAAGAGATAGAACATATTTGAGACCGGATCATCTATCGCGAAAACGACTTTATTACCAGTTGTTATAGATAAAAATGCTACGCTTAAGAGCTCTATGTACAATATAAATGCTTTACAATCCTTTCTAGATGTATTCATCATAATCAGTACGCAATATTGCTGGCATTATTTGTTAGAAAGTGGCAACACTGTGAATGTGTCATTTGAAATCTGTTTATGAGAGAAAAAGCGCTTTTCTTAAACTATTTAACAAATCAACACAATACAACCACGCTTTGGAATTAACTTGCAGCAGCAGCGGTATTTCCAAACTGACACGATATGAACATACTCCTTTTGAAAAGGTCGACAGCAAGCCTGCAATTCCTCTGGTGTTGCAGGGCTCATAGGCGGCGGTAATTACTTATTATCAGCTGATCTGTATATTCGCTTGCCTCCTTTTGTTGTAGAAAATTAAAAAAAAATCACGGAGGTAGATAAATAACAGCGGCAAGGAAAAAAATATTTATACATCATAGGCCATTTTATGTGTTTATTTATTAAAAAAAATGTTTATTTATTGATTCACATAAATACACCATGGAGACTCAAGTTTTCTGATAACAATTATTGCATGGGGTTCTTCAAAGGTTTCCTAAGGGTTGGCAACGCGCGCGTGACTTCTCTGGTGTTACGGGCGTCCATAGGTTACGGTAACCTCATTTATCGTCAGACAAGCATACGGCCCTATGCTTG
Organism: Galleria mellonella; assembly: GCF_026898425.1. Lineage (NCBI taxonomy): Eukaryota > Metazoa > Arthropoda > Insecta > Lepidoptera > Pyralidae > Galleria > Galleria mellonella. Next base: position 1,888,561 of record NW_026442061.1, read on the forward strand.
TTTGCCACAATAGTAGTATAAAAAAATACATTACTTTTTTAATTAAAATGTGGATCTTTCGAGATTCTCATTCATATTTCATATCATTCATCCACATCCTTTTTTATATATATGCACAATAAAAAGGATTCTGAATGACCAGTGGGAGACTTTGTACAAAAGTCGTTTGCTTGGGTACCTCTGTCCCATTCGTGTTTCAACCGTGAAGCAATTGTGTTTGCATGGCTGTGTTTCGGTTTGAAGGGTAGGATATGGCAGTAAATTTATAGGGTACAGAGGACCACCACTTTCCATCAGGTGGGCCGTCAGCTTGTTTGTCATTCTAAGTTGTATAAAAAAAATATTACTGACTGTCTGACCCACAAATCAAAGCTCAGCGAAACAGCTAAATGTAGAGTATAAAAATTTTGCAGATAGGTTTATTGTATAGCATAGGTGAATAATAAGTAAGGGTTTTTCAAAATTCAACACCTAAGGAACCTAATCTTCCAAAATGCACCATAAATTTTATTTATGTTTTTTTTTTATGGACGATAAAGGAAAGATAACCCTGCTTGCGCTAATGGTATAAGCTGGCGGGGCACCAGTGAGGAATGACAGATGAGATTGAAAAGGCAAGTTAGTTAGTCCACCGTGATGAATACATCTGGAATTCGGCATGATAGTTTCCAGAGAGGACCACGTGGATGAGATTGGTAGTCCGCATTGCTAACAACCCTTACCCCCTTATTTTGTGTATGTTAATCTATGAAGTGGACTAGCTGTATAGCAAATTACATACAAATCTGTTTAGTAGTTTAAGCGCGATTGAATAATAATAATAATAATCCAAACATACTTTCACATTTATAATATTAGTAGGATAAACTAGAGGCTTCAGTAAACAGAGTGAGACAGTTTCATGACTGGCCACCTGAATTTTAACGACGCTGCATTACGGTCAGTACTTAATTATGCTAGTGGGTAGTCTGTATGTCACTTTCTATGCATCTTGTTGTTTAATTATCAAGCGACTATAATAAATTATAAGTGTTCCAAAGAAAAGCGACTTCAATTGTGTTAAAAAAAAGTTATTATGATTTTGAAACTATATCCCTAAACCGATTTTAATAAAACGCCTATGGGACTGGTCTGTAAATATATCCTTTTAGATAAGAAAATAATTTTCCAAATCGGTTTATAACTGACGGAGTTATGAGATAACAAACAAAAAAAAATACTACCGGATTGAAAACCTTGTTCTTTTTAAAGTTGGTTTAAAAACGTAAAAAAAGGATAAAGGACTTTATTATCATTATTACAACATACAATTATAATTATAAATAAAAAACCTTTGGAAGATTTTTACTTAAATACACTGAAAAGTAGAAAGGATTTGAGTAGAATTAAAAACACAGATGGATCACATGCTATTTTTTATTCTAATTCACACGAGCGAAGCTGCGAGATTCAATCAGTCTTTTTAATAACACGATTATCTAGCAAGATCCATGTTGTCTTCATAGACGTAATGAACTTGTAAACGAATCAATATTCCCTAATTATCGTGACGAAACTGAAAAAAAAAATATGGCCTTGTTCAAGTTTCTCTCGATAGTAATGTCGAAATCCATAGTTTTTCCATGAAAGGCCAATTTTACGTAAACTAAGACACATTTCTACATAACTTGCTTATAACTGAATAGTCGAGCCGCCCAAGCGGAACATTTCATAAGCACATAGTAACCACTATCTATCTTACACGGTAAAATAACTCAAATACTTCGTTTATGAGATTGTAGTGTAAAATTAATTAGAGACTAGTTAATTTACTGTCCACTAAAAAACTATAATTTTGTTTTTATTAAGATATTTAAATACTCGTGTTTGCACGGCTGTGTTTCGGTTTGAAGGGTGGGATATGGCGTGAATTTACAGGGTACAGAGGAATAACACCTGAGTCCTCAGGAATGGCAACGCATGTGGGGTATCATGGGCGAAACAGTATACTCTGTTGTGTCCACGGTATTGCTCATGTCTGTAGGCGACGGTTACCACTTTCCATCAGGTGGGCCGTTAGCTTGTTTGCCATTCTAAGTTGTATAAAACAAATATATATTTTACTAATAGTTTCTCACGGCTTTGCCATGTATATCAGCATATAATAGTATCATGTCAATGTGTTAATTAAAGATATATCATCGCATTAAATTGTATTGAAAACCTATAAAAGCGTGATTGAGTAAAAAACTTCCGCTGTGTTCTCCCGGCGTAGAATAGGCCATCGCTTCCTTTCCTCTGGGTGTCGGAAGAGGCGACTAAGGGAACTTAATGAAATAACGGAATTGAATAAAATTTGATACACGGTAACACATAAGGTATTTTATATATTGATATATAGGGGTGAAGCCGCGGGATAAAGCTTGTCTAGTAAGCCATTATCTGTCTACTGCTGAACATAGCCCCCCAAGAGATTGCCATGCCGCATCCCCTGCATCCATTGATTTCCGGCGATGCATTTGAGGTCATAGCTCCATCTTATTGGTTTGTCGGTTCTTCGAGCCATTGCCACTTCCACTTGCTATCTTTCAGCCTTTTTTTAATGGGTGATAATGGAATGATAACCCCACCTGCGCTATCGGGATACGCTGGCGGGGCACCAGTGAGGGATGATCGTGCCCATCCCCATTACTAACAATTCCTTTCCCCCTCTATCTTTCGGGATGTGTCAATCACTTTGGTTCTTCAGCGGATACTCGTATTGTCATTTCGGGTTGTATCATGCAAACAAATTCCGAGCATAGCCCTCTCCATAGCTCGCTGAGTTACTTGAAGCTTTTGCATATGGGCAACTTAGTCTAGTATATTTGTAAAATTATATTATTTCCAGACGAGCAAATTTGAGCTCATCCAAACAAAAAAGTTCTTTCTAATATGAATATCAAGAAATTATATAATAGATAATAATGTAGTATAATGAAGCTGATGATCAACGAATGATTAATTGTAAACGTCAATCAGAAATGGTAGCAGACGGTCATTATTTTATTATACAGTTGTGGTTCTCACGACTCGGATTCCAGTTGAGAATAAAATAGATTTTTTTCAACATTAATCCGGAAGTTGCCATAACTAGATTTCTTTTTATGACATCTCTAGTTGTACTCGTATTTAACTCATTATTTTAAAATTAAGTTAAACATTTTAAATTCGTAATTTTTGTATTTCATATTATTTATTAGAGCTTCTTTTTTATACAACTTATAATGGCAAACAAGCTGACGGCCCACTTGATGGAAAGTGGTAACTGTCGCCTATAGACATGAGCAGTACCATAGACATAACAGAATATACTATTTCGTCCATGATACCCCCCATGCGTTGCCATTCCTGAGGACTCAGGTGTTATTCCTCTGTACCCAGTAAATTCACGCCATATTTCACCCTTCAAACTGAAACACAGCCATGCAAACACAACTGCTTCACGGTTGAAACACGAAACTTAACATATAATAACATGGATTTTTAGTTGTTTATGGCACACAATAAAAACATCTTTAATTTTTTCTTTTTTTATAATTGACAAGTTGGTATTTTTTTTATCGAACTACATGGTATTTTGCGGAAAGCCATGTTACTTGTGAGTCAATTACAATTATTTTTTTTTAATTCCGCTACCATTAGTACTGCCAACATTTGAATATTGACCATGATTATTATTAGTAGAAGTTCTACAACCTTCCATATCAGTCATCAATCTTTTGAAGTAGTGAATCTTCAAATATTGTTAGTCTCTGTTATGTCCATGGTACTGCTCATGTCTATAGGCGACGGTTACCACTTTACATTAGGTGGGCCGTCAGTTTGTTTGTCATTCTAAGTTGCATAAAAAAAATATTGGTAGTGCACGCATACTAATGGTAGTGGAATTACACAAAATAATTCTGGTTTACCAGTGATATGCTATGTTTCAGTTTAAAGAGTGGGATATGGCTGTGAAAGTACAGGGTACAGAGGCATAACACCTTAAGCCACAGGAATTGTAACGCATGAAGAGTATCATGGGCGACACAGTATACTTTGTTATGCCCATGGTACTGTTTAAGTCTATAAGTAATTATCATTGTAGATAGTAGACATGAATAGCAATATGAATGTCGCATTACATTGTAATAAATAATTTTAGTTTAGATGCAGGATATTTATTCTTGGAAAATATTAATGTTCCCTCAAAGAAAGATTACAAGAAATAAGGTAGAGAGGCAACGGGTGGCTTTAATGGTAAATAGCGATCTTTTCCAGACAATCTTAGGATTGAGAGCAATAATGAAACTGCGTTATAAAAGATGTTTTTTTTTTCAGTTTTATTTTGACAATTTACCAATTTATCAATGTTATGTTAGGACCCTTACCAAAAATTATGTTGTGTGTACATTCATACTCAAATAATATCATATAAACTCTTTTAGAAGTAATATTTATGATTTTAGAATTTTAAGATTTTTGTATTTAAATAAATGATCTTTATATAAAAAAAAAATCTTAAAAGTTATAAGCTTGTTTTTGTAATTACTATGCGTTGTCAAGAACATTACGTCTTCAATTCATGCATTCAATGCATTCGGTAACGTTGTCATACTTTTCATATGTTATTATATTCGAGTGCGACTGTACACACGGATACGCTGGCCGCATCACTCGTCCGCGGGGTGCGTGCGCGCCGATGCGCAGACTTTCTCTCCCCTCCTAACTAGCGCATTTTGCAGCGGGGCGGCGCGGATCAGCGGCGTCCGCAGATGATGAGCGACCACGCGGGGCCAACCTCGTCAACAAACAGCCGGCCCTCCCGTTCGTGCCTCCCGCGTTCCCCAACAAAGCGCCTGACCGTCTCATCAAACCCTCGGAGTACTTGAAAACAATCACGGCGCCCTGCAAGCGGGACGACAGCGCGGCGGAGGCCCGTCCTCCGCCGCCGCCGCCCGTCCCTAGCGGAAATGTGCCGCCGCCGCCTCCTCAGCCCCCAGCGGCGGCTCCCACGCAGCCCTTAGCCGCGATCAGTAGTGCTGAGCTCTCAGCGGTCAGACTCAGGACTCCCGCCACAAAAACCATGTCAGCGCCTCCCCCAGCGAGGTCAGTCAGTCTACAATGCCTCTCAAGTGGAGCGGAAAATTATAGAAGCGCGAAAACGGATTTGATCGAGGAACTCAAGATGTCCAAGGACATAACCGGTATAAAGAAGATGAAAGTCGAACGTGCCAGACGGGAGAGTCTTCAGGATAAGGAGACCTTCACGGAGTTTACGAAGCGGTTCACGGCGGAGAACTTCGTTGATCAGGTCAGTGGTTTAGTGTTTTAGTCAGTGTTGTTAAAGCAAAACTTTTAATGCTAGTAAATATTTTTTAAACTTAAGTATTGAAGTGCATTTCTTTGTCTTTGATAAGTTTTTAAATGAATTTAGTAATTGAAAAATAAGTTACACACGTAAAAAATAATGTACAAGTTTAAAAAATCCTTTATATGTATCTAAAAGTTTTATTAAACGTATGCCAGTAAAAAACACCAGATATTATTATAAATACACATTGAGGTTGTTTATTAAAAAAGGAAAAGTAAAGAAATATAGCGTATAATTATTACTGTAGTCGTAGATTAACATACTTTGTATTTTAATGCAAACAATTATCTTTCACTCTCTTTATACGGATTATCTTTCCTTTAAATAATTAGAATATTAATCTTTACTTAATATTACAGTTGTTAAAGTGAGTTTGTGTTACCTTTTGGTACCTTATTACTCAATCTCCAAACATTGAATGATATAATGGAAAGGATGGAGAACGACATACGCAATTTTTTACTCCAGTCCATTTATTTAACTTTTATTTATTTAACTATTTATTGGACCATAAATAAAAATATACAATGACAAGTGAATAATTCAAGTGAAATACAGCAACATAAATGCAGATTGAAATATACACATAAAGGTACAAAAGGCGGTCTTATCGCTAAGGCAATCTCTTACAGACAACCTTTGGTTAAAGGAGAACAGACAGAAATAGATCCTGATCCCGTAAAATCGTAGAAAAAAGCTAGTTTCTTATAAATAGAGGAAAATTAACGATAACATACAAACATAACGTAACATGTAACGGTGAAATACAACAACTAGAGACCTCAAGTAGGCGTATGTAGAGGATAGATGTAGGCATTTTCCAAGAAGTGCAGTTGCATCCGTGCATTTAACCCAGTGATCTACTTCCCCCACCGGCGGCGCTGTCTCTGCAAGCCTCGGCTAATGTCTAATGGCCGTGAAACGCAGCATGACTGGCATTTTTGACTAAACTGCCTCTATGTACAGTTAAACGCACTTTTTATATTACAATTTCATAGGTAAACCACTGAAATAACAGTTGTAAAAGTCATAAAACTTTTACTTTCTCGTGAATTGACATGTAAATATAGTAAGTACTTCCATTGATCATCATCATTACCTCTTATATTTTTAAAAATAATAATCTACGTAATATATGTAGGTATATAAACAAGTACTTTATTCCTTTGCTTGCTTCTTATGATATCCTATAAAAAAAAATGAAAAGAGGTAGGGGTTTATTAATTATCAAATTAATAATGATTGTACCTGTAATTACGTCTGTGTGACAGTAATAACAAGTAGTCTATGTCCCTCTCCATCCTACATGTCTATCTTTATCCCAAATACTATCTACTTATTAAAATTAGCTAAGCTGTTAAAACACTGTCTCTCTTCAGTGGTACATTCTTGACTGTATGATCATGGTTTTTTTAATTATTGTGGATAGTTAAGGTATTAAGTGGTAACAAATAAACTCACTTTTACATATTTATAAAGTTTATAATAATATGACGTCGATTTTCAGTCACTGACCCCAACTAAAATGATTTAAAACTGGTGTTTTAATTGAGTCGCAGACGTCACCTTGCTACTTGAGATGACAGTTATATTTATTTTACGAGATTTTGGCCTACAAATCTCGGAGGAATTATTATAAGTACATAAATATAAAAAAGATACATTATAAGTAGTTTTATGAATCTGGTTAATTAGTTAGTACTATCTAGTATTCTCATTTTCGTGTATAATATAGTATATTTTATATATGTGTGAGTATATTCATTATTTATATATATTTATTCGTTTATATATATGTAAATTATGTATGTATATCAATAATTACTAGTACCACATTCAAGCATTCTGACACTTCCCTAAAGTTGACTGGGAGAGAATGCTTTTAGCATTAGGCCCGCCATGTACACATATATGTATTAATGAATACATAAATAAAATAAATAAATTAATGATACCTAGAACTCCTACGTAAACAATGAGTTAACAGGTCATAGAACGTACCCGATTACCACTTTCTTAAATTTTTCGTACTTAACCGATATTCGTGTGTAATTAAGTATGTGTAAGTCCACGCTACTAGTTGCAATGTTATGCACTATTGAAAAACTACAGAATAACATTAGAAGTGGTTATAGACATAGCTATTCAACCGTAACACTGTTTCGTTTGATCAAAATTGATTGATATTAAATAATTATTACATAATAGGCGTTTTACAATCATAATATTGCATAATTTTGATTATATACAAACACACATGTCACTTCTGCCTCCAATTGGGGTAGGCAGAAACAATATAACGTCACATGTTCCGGTTCAAGCAAATCTCTATCGTTTTATCCATATTTATCAGCTCATATAAGCTTTCCGATTGCCTAGTTTGTCGACATTTGTCTGTCTATTAGGGCCCCCACCGACATCTCCACTCCTTTGTGCTCGATATACTTCTTTCGTATTTCTTAATTTAATTTATATAAATTTAAATTGTGTGATTTTATTCATCTTTAATGCACAAATGTATATAGCCTATTCGAAAATAATTTATGGCCAGTGTTATTCGCTGATAACGTGTGAATTTATCTATTAAAAACAAACAACAAAATCTTTACAGATATGTAATATAATTATGAAATTATGTTATACACAATAATACTAACAGTATTATAAAATATTTTGTGTACGTGTACTAACAGGGTAGTTTTATCTTTGAATGCGAGGAACATCTCTTCAGACTATGATTATATTATAGATTTTTTTGTTTTTGTTATATTGATGTAATCATAAATCTTTGATCTGCATAATAGTCACTTTGTTAAGTCATAAGTATTTATTTCTAAGCGACTTAAAAAAATAAGATATTCAAAATTTGGATAGACCGATGATGTATAATAGTGCATTTTATGCATTAACTTAAATTCCAAAACTATTGTGATAATTTTTTTTTATTTTATGTAAAAAATAATATAACAATAGTCGTATTATCGCAACGTGATTTCACACATATTTTTATGTAGTAATGGAATAATCGGTATTAATTATTGTAACATACCTAACTATTGGACTGAAAGTGAAAAACACAGGTACTCTTCGATCTGAAAAAAAAATTTAATAGTGACACTCCCATAAATGGTAATGGTATAGTACTATTTACTCATACTGTGGCATCGCAGTGCATTCGTACTCGTAGAATAGGTTGCAAATATTTGAATTTAGAATGTGGTAGGGCATAATTAAATTGCTGCACTAAATCGTAGAAAAATAATGTTTTTGCTATCCTTAATCTATGTCTCTGATTATATTATGTTCGATTTAAATTTTTAAAAGTAGTTTTTTTCTCAAAGTAATACATCAGTTACAATTGTTACAAAAGTAATATGCGACATAGAACGGGACTATAAAATGTAGAAAGAGTAATTAAAATCGGTTCAAAATTGGCGGCCAATTTGGTATTACGAACAATGTAACCGAAATTATTATTCATCTTTTTTCTTTAATGTTAAAACAAACTTTTATGTTCCTATATACAGGTACATACAAACCCACAAAGCAAACTTCTTTAACATACTCTCGAGATAGATAGACTAGACAAATATACATTCCTGTATGGAATAAGTCCGTCTACGTACTGTATATTATTTTATGTATCAAATACCTATGTGATGATACCTATACGGGAATTTTTGTGAATTCTCTGTTAGTCGTTTCCGACAATTGTTTAAATTTTGAAGACGAGACGCTGTGATGCAATGCGCCGTACTCTTATTGAAGAAATAAAAAAAATATAGGAAATATACATACATATAAATAAATAGTTAAAAAATAAATATAAGTTTTGAAAGTAATATAACACCTATGTAATTTATAAAAATAATTTTTAAACGAACAAACAATGATTGCTTCTGAGAGAATCGCTTCATGTTTTCTTTAGACAGCGCAGCGCACTACCCATCATTATTCATTATCCGTGGTAACAAATCCATAATACCAATACTAATAACAAATCTAAAATCACGACTGCGTCAAGGCGAATTAAATACTTCAAAAGCTTATTGAACTTTCAAACAATATACTATTGTTATATTCAATAAGAAGCGAAAGTTATATCATTTGCTTGAACGTCTGAATGGGGAACGTTTGAAATATTTATTTTGGGTATGCACGCCGTTCACACTTCACGCTTTCGTAGACTTGTGTACCGCCCGTTCGTGGCGTTTGCATTAGAATTTTGTTTATTTCATTCTCACAATGAAACTGTTAAATTAATAACTCGTAAATATTTAATTAAATAAACTATACAGATTTTGAACAATCTCCGCGATACGGTGATAGGTTACATTAGATATTTCAAATACACTATCGGGACTTAACGCGACGTGATTGCAGGTAAATGGCACCTACCTACAAGTACATATCTGATTTTTGTTGCTGTTGTTATGGGACTCATTGGCGAATTTAAGATTATTTTTAAGGAGAGGCCTGGCTGCTTAAAAATACACATTATGTATTTTTAGACATATTTTTGTGCATAATTAAAAAATTAGTTCGCCTCCTAGGGTGGGCATCAGACAATTCTTAAGTGGACTCGGCCTCCACTTAAACCCGACTATGATGGAACTATACAGACTCCTGTCTCTCTATAAAGCTGTATAGTCATACTTATGCTCTGTCGCAGGAATTTCTAAACTTTTAAGATAACGGAACGCCTAACAAATACCTTTTATTTTATGGAACCCCATATGAAATGATTACAAATCAAAAACACTGTAATTTAAATAAGAACAAAAGCTTTTATTAGAAATATTTTAAAAGTATAGCACTTTATAGTTTTATTTTACTTTTAATGCGAAGAATGACATTGTTTTACAGTAGAAATAATCTCGCGGCCCGCTGGTTACTTTTTTACAGAACCCCTAGTTTCTGCGGAACCCACTTTAGGAATCGCTGCTCTGTCAATTGTAAAAACAATAACCAAAATGGCGTAGACATAATAAGTTTTTACTCACATGACCCGGATAATAGATTGACTAGAATATAAAATAGCCTATGCTCTTCTCAATCCCAAACATTGCTTATTTTGATACTATAATTACTTATTATTTAAAAAAAATACATTTGATGCTAAACTATATATTCATTATCTACAATTCTGTATCTATATCATATATATTTAAAATTGGAACATCAGAAGAAAGGAAATATATTTTTTAGCATATTACGTTATTGTAGCTTTTTGTTTTCATACCTGTATCTACGTGTATGTTTAATTCTGTCAACTGCTACACAAATTTTTACTATTGTATTAACCCTTTTTTGCATGATTTTTTTTATTGGTGAAATCAAAGTCATATAATCAAAGTTTTAAATAATTCATGTTTAAAATTAAAGGAAAAATGGTTAAAACAATAAATTTGACAGCAATGTTTTTTGTTTCTGCAATGGACATTAAAAAATTATTCAGACACAATCAAAGTGAACTTGGTCTTTTATATAAGTTTTAGGCATTCAATGTTATGATGGAAATTTCTATCAGTATTCAAAGAAGGGTTAACTCTACTATTGTAGGCACTCGTTGTCTGTTTTTCAATCGGCTTCCAAAAGATTTTTTTTTAATTCGGTTGTTTTTTTATGTTTGATACCTCATAAGTCCGTCAGTTCTAAAACGATTTGGGAAATTATTTTTTTTTATCTAAAAGGGTATAGTTACAAATTAAACCCATAGAAATTCAAAATCGGTTATGTAGTTTAGTTTTTAGATCAAAATAACATTTTTTTTTTGGTTTTGCCACAATTATGGGACATAATAATCAATTATGTACTTTATAACATTAGAATAATGTAAATATAATTTTTAATGCCTGTTTGCGCTATATTAATGAAAAAAAAAAGAGAAATTACGTGTAACTATACTAAATTTTATAACGATTGGTCGCGTTAAGAGGTTATAAAAATAAACTCACTTTGCAATATTAATAACGATTATGGTTATAAAAGTTACATAAAAATAATAACATACGAGTATATGAGAACAAATGACCACCTAAAATAATAAATTATTTTTAGTATTTTCAAGTGCCCTGTACTTTCTTTATTTTTGTATGACTCATAAACACGGATACTTCGAAAGTATAATATGTCCGAGAAAGTATGAAAGCATGTATTATATTATTAATATCATGAAGTAATTATGCTCAATACGTACCATATACATGTATCAGTAATTTTATTCCTTACAGGATTATTTCAATGTTGTGATCTAGTTTCGGTTCTAGCCTTGAAATACTTGTTATTTCCCGCAGATTTGTCCGAGTGAATCAGTATGTGTTAAGTTAGGATGTAACCTGTGTACCGAATTTCATTCATTTTCGTTCACAATTTAAGCGTAATAAAAGCAACAAACATAAAACCCTAGCGTCTTAAAAAACTTTTACATTTATAATATTAGTTAGATTTCATTGTCAAACTACGCATTATAATTCCATACGACTTTGTGCAGCCGTGGAACATATAGAAACCAATAAACTATTATTTAAGACTAGCTGTATACCGTGGGTGCCACGTAAATCAGTGCATAAAGTACCATATGTGCTCAGTTAGGATATATCCTACCTGCGTACCAAATTTTATTCAACTCAGTTCAGTAGTTTTTGCGTGAAAGAGTAACACTCATTCATCCATACATCATTACAAACTTTCTCATTTATTATATTCTAAAATGCTGACTTGACCAGAGGGAGACTTTGTACAAAAGTCGATTGCTTGGGTACCTCTGTCCCATTTGTGTTTCAACCATGAAGCAGTTGTGTTTGCATGGCTGTGTTTTGGTTTGAAGGGTGGGATATGGCGTGAATTTACTGGGTACAGAGGAATAACACCTGAGTCCTCAGGAATGGCAACGCATGGGGGTATCATGGGTGAAACAGTATACTCTGTTACGTCCATGGTACTGCTCATGTCTATAGGCAACGGTTAGCACTTTCCATCAGGTGGGCCGTTAGCTTGTTTGCCATTCTAAGTTGTATAAAAAAATGTATTCACATATTTTTTTTAGTTTACAAATATTTGCTACTATGGGACATCTATACTTTATTTAAGTGATAAACAATACTTTTATTATTTTATCTTACTAATATTTATAATAAAATTGTAACTTAACGATACCTGTATATGGAAGATATTAAATAAAAATAAATATCAGGAGTATTAATAAGGGAAATAAATGCCAAAACATTATTATTTGTAGAAATTTTATCTGTCTGTATGTTTGTTCCGGCATCACGCAAATATTACAACCCCAAATGTGGATATGGCTTGTACAGTTATATTCCTGATGGTTAAACTTATAATCTGGTATGTTTTTAATTTTGTTACGCAGTCTATTTAATTAGTTTTGAAATCCACGCGTACGAAGCCGCGACGCAGCGGACAAAAAAACTAGTCATTTTATTAAGAGATCATAAAAAGAGGAGATACTTAACTAGTCTGTATTTTTTTTACTGTTGTGTTTGTGTTACTCGATATTATTGCCGATTTTCCGATTTTAATACATCTTTTTTTCAATGGACAGGATTTACTCCTATGTTAGCGGTATACCGACTTAATTTTATCGAAATTAAAGTCGCAGGTTTTTTGCTGGAAATTCTTTTAACTTATTAATGAGCATTTTACAAATGTATGTAAATAACTTCTGTATGTGAAATCGTAAAATTTTGACACGTAATGTAGCCGTCGCTCTTACCATATTTGTTTATCCTTTATTGAACAATTTCACTATTTGCAAACATTAAAGGAATTACTTACACCGCCATTACACTGTAATTTCTATTATGCAAATTTTAGAATAACAATTAACTTAACTTTTACTCGTAAATTATTTGGCGTAATGCATTCGTATTTCTGTAAACATTCGATTGGAGAGGATGCTTGAGCAATTGACCATGTAGTGGTCGTACGTGCGCTTTCTATACTCGTTGAAATTACTTTCAAAATTGAAAAATCAGTTTAGTTTTTGGTAAATGAAAAAAAAAAAAAGAAATTTGTACACGATTTCTGTTGCATCAGTTCGTTTTATAACAATATGGTTTTTTGTTTGTTCAAATAGGTAGGTAACTCTCATATATTCATAAACCTTAGATTAGTAATATAAACTTCTAGGTTTATAATCAATTATATAGATAGAATGTCTCCAAATTAATGCATCGCCAAAAACAGGTAATCTTTTTTATCCAAGTGTGCATGAATAGGGTTATCACAATGTCGAGTAGACCTCCACTTTTTTTAAAGTCGGTAATTTTTTTATTTACGTATGAGGATGATACGTATATAGGGATGCCATAATGTATAGTTATTACACAGTATATGGAAAAAACTATATTGTAAGATTAAGTTAAAAATAAAAACCATTCAAAATTCTTGTGAATATATTTCAAAACAATAAGATAAATTCAGCAAAATGATTTATAATGAGGCTTATTTTTACTGATTTCTTATGTGCATAAACGTAAAATATGTGTTTATGTTTTAAATATTTAGAAATGGCCGCCATTTTCATTACTATATACCATATCAGCCGTTAAATGTCCACTGAACGTAAGTCTCCCCCTATTAGGGGAGTTAGCCAGTAGGTGTCACGTTTGGCAGGCGGGTTGGCAATCGCAGTTAGTCTTTGGTGATGTTTTAAGAGAGACAAAGTTCCCTTAGTCGCCTTTTTCGTCCCTCACGGGAATGGAAGGAGTAATCCATCCTATGCTGGGACCATAGGGCAAGGCCCACCATGGCCATTTCAATTAAAACACGTATATTAATTTGTAATTAATACGTGTACATATGCAAATTTATATTATCCCACAAAAAGAGTTCCAATTCAAATTAAAAAAATCGACTAACCTGGAAAAAGTTTTAATGTGACTACTTGGAACCTAAGAACAAGGAATTACATAGAAGGAATTATAAAATAAAAATTGTAAATCATATGGTTGCCTCCTTTCTTCTTATGCAAATGTAATTAGTAAAAAGAGGACGAAAGATACACCCTTAGTTGCTATTTTTCTCAATTCATAGCAGGCTAGTGTATAGAAAATGTTTGATATGTCAAGTATTTGACAATAACAAATTTTATACTACTAGATTTTATATTCGACACAGTTTATGTAGAAAGTATGCAAGCAGGTTGTATCTGGATTTGGTAGGGTTATACGGCCGTATAACATTTTTTATACACTAGCCTGCTATGAATTGACAATTTTATCACTCCTATGTAATTCCTTATTCTTAGCTTGGAACACTGAAAAAAAGCGCGCTTAATTTAAAAAAGTGATGTTTTTGACACTTAATGCTCTATCTATATAATCTAAGATTACAAAGTCATGTTTTTGTTTTTTGCACCAGTGCAGCTAAAGTTGTTACACCTAACTGTATACTGATCTTAGATTTAGTAAATCTTCCATCCAACACAGACAATTGTAGATCTATCTAAATCATGTTTTTATGTGATTTCTCATTATTACTCCGTGTGTTATGATCCCATCGGAAGTAATGACGGAAACGTTTTTGTCGTACATAATCATTGTAATGAAGGCAATTGTATTGAGTTATCGACATTTATACTTTCCGGACTTTGTGCAGTGTTTGTCAATGTATCTTTTTGAGTTAAAAATGATGTAAGTAGAAACTTTATATAGGCTGAGTTTGCTAGGAATCATTGAAATTGGCTGTGTGATCCCGGTGTAGAATGGGCCGTCTCTTTCTTTCCCGTGGGTGTAGTAAGAGGTAATAAGAAAAAAATTATAGTCGAGGGATGGGCTTACAGTTGAGAGTTGGGCTGCAGCATCCTTAAAACATCACCACAGCCTAATTGTAGTTGCCAACTTGCCAGCCAAGCATGGCAACTACGGGCAAAACCTCCCAATAGGGGGAGACCTATGTTCAGCAGTGGACAGCTAACAGCTGATATGGTGATTGAAATTATTCAACGCATCAAGTGGGTCGTCAGCTTGTTTGACATTCCGAGTTTAAAAAAAAATAAAACATTTTTATTTGTTCTTCAAGTGTATGGTGTATCTTGTTTAAAACACTTATTATTGTTTAAGTATTATTTCTATTCGTTGGAAAATATTGGGATGTCGGTATTTATAAGAACATCCAGCTGATACCGTTGATTGGTCACGGTGGGCAACGCAGATCGCGTGTGATGTAACATTATTATAATTTAACGTTTCATGTAACACCCGGCTAACGGTACTGGCCGTTTATTTATGTTCGCCAACGGAACTGTATCGTTACAAGATCGTTGTTTTAACACTAAAAAAAAAATGTTTCTTACCCACTTAAAAGTAGCAAGTATAAAATAAATATATATAAATATATAAGAAAGGGAACAGAGATTAATTAAGGTTTTAGTGGGACTACCATGAAACCTAATTCCGATGTTTCCGATTCAAATTTCGGATTTAAATTTGACCGATACATCATAAAGACAAGCATACGTTTCAATGTGTCTGAATAATATAAATTGTAAATTTATTCAATGCGCTATCACTTTGACATTTTAAAAGATCTTTTAATACTTTAAATATAACGTTATTACGATATCTGTTTAAATTCATATTATGTGATGGAATAGTGGGAGAGTTAATTTAATTTTTTGTTAAACTAATTCGTCAATTCATCGAAATAATATTAAAATTTTCGATAACCAAATCAGAGTCTCTAATGTGAGTTTAAAATGGATTTACATTACTAATGCGTTAGCGTTTACGTTGAATATTTGTATAGAAAACAACGCCTCTAGCGGATGGTTCTGGAAACTCAGATTTCCATACGAACTTATCGACGTAAACTTGAAGGCAATAGTAACGTAAATTTTTGTATAACTCACATTAGGGACTCTGTGTTTCCTTCACCATGGACGGCTGGTCGACGGTAGGGTTGTCCGCAGGTACCGGAACGGGACGCAGCAGGAAACGTGATACCTGCGTGGAAGAGGCAGATGCTGGCAAGGAGAGCAGCGGAGAAAGCTAGACGAGACTTGGAGAAGGAGCTAGCAGGAGAAGCGGAGAGAAGGAGAGCGGCTGCTGTGCCTGCGTGGAAGAGGCAGTTACTCCAGAGGAGAGAGGAGGCTGAGAATAGACTGAGGTAATGTATATAATAAATGTTTTTTGAAGCTTTGCATAATTTGAATATTGTCTTTTAGAGACAAAGGCAAAGCGAAAATTTACTATACATTGTAAATGAAATAATGTGATGGATTTAAAAAGAGCGAAAGAAAACATTCGAGTCTCTTAGCAATATTTCTTGGTAGAAATTGCTTGCTAAAATCGCCGGTAGCTTAAAAACAACTTGACAAACGAAAACAAGAAATATAAGTCCTATATAAATACACAATGGGTTCGAAGTTTGCTCGTTTGCCCCCTGTGTTGTAAAAAAAAAAAAAAAAAAGAAGTACTGCGTCCTGTCTATCGTTAAAAATATCTAGAACACTGTTCCTCTATGCAGATTCAAAAGCGATTCAATAAACACTTTGCTTTATTACAAATCACTTTCGTTCTGTTCCAATATATACGATTGATAATGTTGCGTGCAGTTAGTATTTATTCCATATAGATGACGACTAATGTTTTTAAGAATTAACAAAGAATGCAATGTGCCAATTAAGTATGCGATTTCTGTTTCCACATTCTATCTTTTATTCACACAGATTGCAATTGTAATTACATCAATTCATATGAGGAGTGTTGGTATTTGTGAAGTAATTAACGCAGACAGATCTATTAATGTAAACTCGAGATGGATTGCAACACTTTAATATTAATAGGCGTTATATATAGTATACATTTCATACTACCTATATGATCTATTGAATATGTTAAATGAGCAAAAACCTTTTTTTTCCGTTATCCGGCTCGAAGGACCATGTAAGATACCTACACGCGTTCCAAGTTGTATTCAAATACGTTCAGCCGGTATAGCGGGATTGAGTAATAAACATATAATAGTCCAAAATTTTTTAATCTTAGTACGTATTTGGTTATATTTTTTTTATACAATTTAGAATGGCAAACAAGCTGACGGCCCACCTGATGGTAAATAGTAACCGTCGCCTATAGATATGAGCAATACCATGGATATAACAGAGAATACTGTTTCGCCCATGATACCCCCCATGCGATGCCATTCTTGGGGACTCGGGTGTTATTCCTCTGTACCCTGTAAATTCACGCCATATCCCACCCTTCAAACCGAAACACAGCCATGCAAACACAACTGCTTTACGGTTGAAACACGAATGGGACACAGATACCCAAGCAAACGACTTATGTACAAAGTCTCCCTCTGGTATGGTATGCTTTGTTTATCTTGTCACCCCTAACGTGTTGAAAATAAATTATGTATTCCGTCAGTACTTACATTATTAATATTTATTCATTTATTTATAATTTCAGACAATCTATGTACACACCTAAAGTTGAAGAGACGAATGGATCGAACGGCTCTACGAACGGCGATTGGCGCGCGTACCCGAGCGGCACCCAGCGCGCCGTCTCTATAGACAACATTACTCTGTGCTACGAAACACCTTCGCAGCCGACGCGCGCGCCCTCTGAGGCGAAACTCTCCACTGACCATTGTAACGGTTAGTTAACATCTTAAGGATAAAGGTAACGTCAATACCGAATATGAGCTTCAGGAGCCTCGCTGTATGAAACGCAATTCATGGTGTTGGTTGACAAGACCACGCTCCGCTGTTAACAAGCCGAAGGTTACAAATGTTTATATAAATATTATTGGAAACTATTTTAATCGTGGTACAGAAACATGTACATTTAAATGGGAATAAGTGATTTAAGAAATAAAAAAAAAATAGCAGTAACAATCAAAACTTTTTTTTTTAATTGTGATAATAGCCAATCAATAAAAGTGGTATACTTAAATAAGTTATATCTATAGCTTCATTGCTAACAATATACCTTATCAGATCGACTTTCAAACGATTCCTCCTGTAAACTATTCTGGATAATTCTTGTGGAATTCGTCATGATGAAAGCAGATCAGTTACTGCTTTCATCCTCGCCTATTATCTCTCACTGGTGCCCCGCTAGTGTATACCAATAGCGCGGGCGGGGTTACCATTCTCACACATTAAAATATGCAGGGTAAATGTTCATGTCAGTAACAACATAAATTATTTAGAATGATATATATATATATATATATATATATATATATATATATATATATATATATATATATATAACATATTATTATCATCATTATCTTACCAAATAACATTGTGACTAGACGATGTCAATACATGGGACATGGGACATAATATTTTTTAGAAATTTTGTGTGTCTGTATGTTTGTTTCGGCATTACACAAAAACTGCGGCACCAAATTTGATGCAGTATTCACACATGTATTGTTTGAAGGTCTATCTTCAAATTTCGTATTATGTTCCATCTCGATACGCCATTCAAAAGTGCTGTATTTCATTGGTCTTCCTACTTTTGGAATCCACGCGTACAAAATAGCGGATAAAAGATAGTTTTTTTTTTTATAATATAGATAAGCTATGGAGCTTCAGCGGTATGGCTTTGTACCTTTGCGTTGCTAGATACGAATAAACTATTACCGCTGCAGTATTCACATTTCAGTATAAATCTATTATAATTTTGGGTACATTAAGTTACCTTTGACATTTAGAGAATAAAAAATTATATGTAGTTGATTGATTTATAATAAAATATGTAAAATAAACATATAGGTAAAACTATGTGTAGGTACGGAATTAAAATAGTTTCCATACTGTTACAATAGTACTTTCTTAATTATAAAAAATAGAACCTATCTATTTTGACGTTTTTTTTCCATTTTTATGATAGGTAAATGAGGCTTGTGAATGCCTATTATCAGTGTACGGTATACGTAGCATAGATACATATAAATTATCTAATTTATTTTGTATATTGCGCGTTGCGTTACATTTTCAAGACCTGTGTTACCTACATATAAAGATTAATAACGTAAATAAATTATAAAGAAAAAAAAAATAAGACAATTTTGTATTTATGTATTTTTTAAATATTTGTTCAGGACTTGCTTTTTTATACTTGCATACCTAGTTATATTTGTCATATCGCTGAGTTCGTGTTATTTTCTGCAGTCACCTATGATAATTATTATAATAATGGATTATTTTTATTATTTTAAATGTAAATATATCAAACTTATTATAAGTGACTGCGTATTCTCAAAGGAGTTAGTGCATTATCCAATTTTGGATTCCTGTATATATAATGGCGTAAATTTACTGGGTACAGAGGAATAACACCCGAGTCCTCAGGAATGGCAACGCATGGGGGGTATCATGGGCGAAACAGTATACTCTGTTATGTCCATGGTACTGTTCATGTCTATAGGCGACGGTTACCACTTTCCATCGGGTGGGCCGTCAGCTTGTTGGCCATTCTAAGTTGTATAAAAAAAATATAAAATAAAAAGTAATGTCACATGGTTGTTAATTTGGCTAGAAACTTTTAACATCGACATCCGTTGAAAAGGCAACGTATGAGGGGTACCATGGATATACCAGTGTATTATGTCCATGGTGCTATCAGTGGCGTAACAATGGTTAGCAGAGACGATAAAATGACATGGGCCTCCGCCTTGATTCAAGTGGCCATAGGATATGGCATAGAAAGATTCTTACATTTATTTATTTATTTAACACTTTATTGCACCAATATTATAGAAATTAAATAAATTGAAAGATTTTTAATAAGTATAGTGTAGTACAAAAGGTAGATTTATTGCTAAGTAATTTATTGCGTAATTAAAAAAAAATGTATTTACTCAATTTAAGAATTAGAGTTTTGAATTTAAGAACATTTTGGAATTATACAAATAAATTATCAATTATTTCTATCAGGTATTGTCGAGTAAAACCAAAAATAGACATGTTAATTGTAATAAAATTTATACCAAAGCATGCATATATCGTCATAGTCGTAGAATACTGACGGATCTATGTAATATTCGCCAGATCCGTCAGTATTCTACGACTATGACGATATACTTAGTGATATATTACATAAAAATAAAACTACATCAAGCTTTTCTAGATAAAGGACGCCATCGTCTGTTCAATTTGACATAGGTCTCAGATAGTATAGTTATGTCATTGGGTGTTATTCATGTCTATAGGCGACGGTTACCACAGTTGAGGCGTCAGTTCGTATGTCATTCTAAGTATCATAAAAAAACACCAGATGGTAGCACCCTCGTACGAGTTATAAAGTACAGGAACAAATTCGGATATTTCACTAATTGCTACAGAATAAAAAAAAAACCAGTTTATTTCTCTTCAATCACATAATACGTTTTTGTTTATATTTAATATTTTTTTTTTACATTTTTCATCATTCATACTTTATTCAGTTTCTCTCAGTCCGTCTTCGCTCTAGCCTAGCCGCTGCTGTGACTATTGCTATATCCAATAATGTATTTTAAGCGTTTCCAATTTAAATTAATTCCATTAAGTTAATTATATTTTAATTACTTATATAATTAAGATTATAATTCTAAGATATTCCAGAGAGATAAATTTAAATTAAAACAGTTACACTTGATTTCATATTAGTGACTAGCGAGTCGCCCAGCTTCGCACTGTTTTTTTGACAATATAATGTGTAATTTGATGATAAAGTAGCTCTCTATAGGTGAAAGAATTTTTAAAATCGGTTTTTAAATTATGTATCGGTTGAGTTTATTTATTACAAATAAAAAAAAAAACAAATCTATTAATATTTAATCTAATAATAATATCAATAATATATTATTATATATAAATGAAGACATGTAATTTTAAAAACTTCAATTAGAAGTTTGAAATATAAAGCTGGTGTCGACCAACGTGTGGTACCAGCATAGATTGGGTCACCCCTTCCTTTCCCGTAGGTGTCGTAAGAGCCGATTAAGAAAATGTAGTGCTCGAGGGGTGAGCAGCAGCGTCCCTCATGAAACATCATCAAAGCCTAACTGTGGTTACCAAGTGTGGCAACTATTGGCAATACCCCCTTCCCCCTTCCAAATTTACAAATTTACAGGGTACAGAGGAATAACACCTGAGTCCTCAGGAATGGCAACGCATGAAGGGTATCATGGGCGAAACAGTATACTCTGTTATGTCCATGGTACTGCTCATGTCTATAGGCGACAGTTACCACTTTCCATCAGGTGGGCCGTCAGTTTGTTTGCCATTCTAAGTTGTATAAAAAAATGGACTGTGCACTGCTGAATATAAGTCATATGTAGCAGTGGACAGTTAACGGCAAATATGATGATGATGATGATGATTGACCTGTATCATTGATATGTTATATAAAATGTCGTAACCATACAACAACATTCATACAACCAGCCCATCGAGATCAATATTTGGTCAGTCGCTGCCTTAATAAAATTCATTATAAATGCAATTATTAAGTATTATTGCAACATTAGTATAAATATTAAGCAATACATTAATACAGGACAAACATCTTATTTCCAGGTCATTTAAATGGCAAACACGAAGAAGACGAAGATAGCACAAAAATAATACCGTGGCGAGCCCAACTACGCAAGACAAATAGCAAACTTAATCTACTTGAATAGTTAGTCTATGGTAAGTTAGTGTTGCAACAGTAAAATAAATGATAGACTTTCGAGACGGCTGCAATCACGGAAAAAGGAACGACCAGCTCTGTCTCGTTCTTACTGCTGGGTAATGCAACAAGCGGTGGGGAAGAGACAAAGCGTTTGCCATTTCGTTTTACGCAATCACGATAAGGGGTCTGTTGTGCATATTTCGTGTGACATTGCCATAGTGGAAAGCATGTGTCAGTTGGTTGGTAACATAAAATGTATAGAAGAAACGAAACAAACTCCAAATTAAACCGCACTTAAACATTTAAGAACAAAATTGTGTAATGCAGAACATCTTTTCTTCATTAAGAAATTAGTGGTTTTGCTAGTTTAGAAACGGATTTTTTTTAGGTTAGATTGTTTATATCAAAACTTTATTGTATACTTTTTTTTTTATTAATGTGTTCGCCAATTTTGGATCTTTTTATTTTCGCAACTTTGTCACAGTCGATTTATGAAAATAATTTCTAGAAGATTCGTGAGATGACTAGCAGGTATTTCAAATATTTTTTTGGTACATTGCCATATGTATCCAATTAAAATATGTACACTTATTCCGAACACATTTTGAGTTCGTTTTCGATATACTTATAATAACTTAAGAATATATTTTATACAAATATTTCGTATTAATTTTTTTTATAACGAGATTAGGTCAAATTGACATGTAAAAATGTAAATTTACTGAGTTTTTTTAGGGATATTTTTATATTATAAATAATATTGTCATAAATTTTGAAAGAAATTAATATAAAATTGGCTATAAATGTTTGCGAGTCTTTGTCAAAAGCCAAATGAAAAATTATAATTTTATTGTAAGAGAACATGTACTTATTTAAAAAAAAAAAAAACATATTTAAGTTCTTTTTTTATTGTGCAAGTGATACCATTGTTGCAATATTAGATTTAAGCTTGTGTGAGGGCTTTTGCAATTTTGTATGTCCTACTTATATATTTTATATGATATCGAAGTATTGATGTGTGAGTTATATAGTATGACAATCGGAATTATGTTGTTAAATAAAAACGCTGTTGCTTTACATACGTGTTTGTTTATTCTAAATAACCTATTAAAATAATAAACTTAAACTCACTGCTGCCACTGAGATCCCCGTGATGATGGAGCAAAAGTAAAAAGACTTTAATCTTTTTCAATTCGAAATAAGCATTGTTACGTAATTATGAGTAAACAGCTGAACGGATTTGAATGAAATTTTCTATGTAGATATCTTGGTTTAACTAGTATATTTATATAATACTATTTTAAGTAAACTGTACCTCCAAATAAAACCATACACCCGAAAACTAACTGGAAGTGATTTACTTTTATTGGAAAAAAAAAAAACTTGTATTCATTGTTTTATAACGGGGTATTTTTTTTTTAATGGATGACAAAGGAATGGCAATTCCACCCGCGTTATCGGTATACACCGGCGGGGCAGCAGTGAAGGATGATAGGTGAGGATGAAGCAGGTCAGTTAGCCCATCGTGACGTATTCAACAAGAATTGTTCACGACGGTTTCCAGGGGGAACCACGCGGAGGTCGACCTAATAGGGCATATTGCTAGTAATAGGGCTGTCAAACTCCATTGCTGACAATCCCTTTCCCCCCTATAACGGGGTATTATGGTGATGATACGGAATGGATGAGAGTGGCGACATGTATATATGACAGTAAAATTCCCAACTACCAAGTACAGGTGAGTGGAGATTAGGGTATACACCTTAGACCTTTAGTGGAATGGCAACACAAGGAGTATGTGTGCGCGTCATAGTGTATGGTACTGTTTATGGTTTATAAGAGATGGAATTAAATACCGTCATTATTTAGGTAAATTACAATAAATAAAAACCAAACAGCGTTCATGTACTAACTCTTCATAAGAACATTGTAACAACTTAATATTATGTACATATATGCATTGTAATAAATAAATAGTTTACCTGGATTATCTCGATTTTTCATGTCATCATGTATACTTAACTATAATTACTTATGTATTTTTTATTAGATGCTCGATCAGTTTTAGAGCCATCCGCGACCGGAATCCTTAATAACGGGAAGCTATGACCATTCGCTCATTTAAGACTAATTCATGAATGAAGATAAAAATAAATGAAATCAAATCAGGATAAGTTTACAATTAAATATGTGCATACGAGTACCTGTTAAGGTTTCTCCAAGAGATTACAGCATGTGGTTTTTCAAAAAATGGATAAAGAAGTTTCTTCAGGGTCGGCAACGCGCATGTAATGCACTTAGTATTGCAGGCATCCATAGGCTACGGTAACAGCATACCATGAGGAAGGCCGTATGCTTGTTTGCCACCACAACGTTATAAAAAAAATATACGAAACTTAGAACAACATAAATTTCATATTAAAAAACGACGCTGAGCAGTAAACAATATATCACGAACAGAAATATGTAACTTTCAGTAATAAAAATCATAACAGCATTGCCAATAATTCGTGGTCATAAAACGTGTTCGTTTTATGTTATATATTCACATTGGGTGAAAGTGCAGTAAACTGGGTAATAAAATGGACACAAATAATAACAAGGCCCCAGAATGACACATAGCGTCTCTGTATTACGAGGTGAGGCGGTAAAAATCTTCAAGGGTTTATTTACTATGTATAAAAATAATAAAAACTTATTACTTTGCAGCTTTTTTAATGTTTATTGCATTTATGAAAGGGGTAAATTCAACTGATAACACGATTGAAGGTAAATTGCCAGATTTCTCATTGATATCAGAGCTATTCAAAGTCGTTATCAAGCCATACATAAATTCTATACAAGTTTCACAAGGAGTAGTTTTTAGATTTGTCCAAGAAGCGTCAGTAGAAAGGACAATAAAAAATAAAATAGATGAACTAAGAGCACTTTTGCAAGATTCAGACGTAAATGAAGATATACTTGACAAACTAACACTTGAAGGTACAGATAAAACGACAATTATTGAATTTCTACCGAAACCTAAAGAAAAATATAAAGGTAACATACTTAATGCGAAATCTGAATCACTAAAATCAAACATACAGAAATACAAAATAGTGAGGGACCAAATAAAAGCAGAGCTTGCAAAAGAGTACGTTTCAGATAATACACAGAAGTTAGTGATTAATATATTTGATGAAATGTTGACGAAATTATTAATAAGGAGCCAATGTAATTGGAAAAGCGGTATACGCGAGAACACTTATAAAGACCAAAATGATAGATTACAAAGATCAATGACGTTAGCAGAATCTTGGAACAATTAATGGAATAAGATGAGAGAACAGTATTTAGAATTAACAAAAGATCGACCAATTGACGATACCAATCCAGGAGTGATATCCAAATACACGATCTCTTATCTCAAATTTTACAAGATACAGAAAACTTATCAAGTTGTTACAAGGTAAAGTGCAAACTAGTGAATAGAGATGTTCAAAATGAAAAAGAAAATAGTATTATAAATTTGGATACAAAAGACCTGAGTGACAAGCAAATTAAAGCTAGAAGAAGGAGACATAAATGTCAAAATTTCAAAATTTGTACAAATGAACTAAAGAAATTCATGACTGATTTTTACAACTCCTTAAATGATACAGCTGTTAGCAAATTAAGGAATTACGCATCTATGTATGTTAGTGATGTCAATACAGATGGAAGTAATGAAAAAGAAGCCGTTGTTAGTTTAATTAATAAAATTGTCTATATATCTGAACGAAAAGTTAGTAAAATATTCAGAAAAGAAACGTTAATTTTTAATTTATACGAAAATAAAAATATTGAAAATAATATTAAATATTTAAGAGATTACATTAAAAACACGATAATAAGATGCAATGACAGTATAGTAAATAAGTTAGATGTACATTTAAAATCCCTTAGAGCTAGGTTACTGTTGACAGTTAAACAGGATATTCGCGCAAATTTAGATGTTGATTTGGGAAATTTTGAAAGGGATTTAAAAGGATGTGTGGATTTTTCGACATGTAACGGGAAATATAATTCTAGAAGAAATGTTGAATCCAACAGAAGATATCATGGGATTAATACAAACATTGTTTATTTTAAAGTGCAATTTAATTTAGATGATGAATTAAAAGACGAAATAGTGAAAACTGTAGGATCTGTTTCGAGGTTTGGAGGAGAAAACTTTATTGAGAAACGACACAAACGTTTTAGAAAGCATCAAGACGACAATCCAAAAATGATAAAAGGGAAATACAACAATCTGAATATAACTAGAACAACATATGAAATATTAACTAGAACTCTTGCTACCACTGAAAGTACAAAAAACAGCAATGTCTTTATGAATAATAATAATATTAATATTGCCAATATGACTAAAAGTACTATATAATTGTTTATTATTAAATAAAAATAACTATTAGATAGTGGTATTTTATTCACTTTACTTATAACTTTTACAATTTTACAAAACCAGTCTTAGATTTATAACTATACAAAAATATAAACGCAAATAACTTACTCGTCTATGAAATGACGTTTCCTTAAATTCCTCATTATACATGATAATTTAAATTAGATTGTCCATACTTGTTTTGGTGTCAGAATTTGTCTGCATATACAATTGGGAAGTGTTGTACTCGGCCGCTGGTCCATGCGATAGTGAGGCATGCGCCGTCATTGAAATTCTGTTGGAACGCCATTGTTGTTGGTATTTCATTCTCTATACCACACACGAAACAACTGGAAAAAAATTAATATAAAGCATTTATACAAACATTCACTAAACAATTAAGTTATTTAATTATCGACACCGCATTTATATTAACGAAACTAGAAAATCAAATTATACAGCCACCTGGAATTATCAAAACATTAATCTAATGTTTTAATTTATAAGATACTAGCGGCCCGTCCCGGCGTGGCACGGGTGGACATTTTTAACATTTCCCTTAACTGCTTTGCTCCTATTGATCGTAACGTGATGAAAAGTATACTATAACCTACCCAGGAGTATGAAGAATAATTGTACCAAGTTTCGTTAAAATCCGTCGAGTAGTTTTTGTTTCTATAATGAACATACAGACAGACAGACAAAAATTTTATTGATTGACTCCCTGATAGTTATTTTGGAAATATGTTTCATGTATAGAATTGACCTTTCTACAGATTTATTATAAGTATAGATAATGTTGTTTAACCAATAATTAATAATTTTTTAAATGAAATTTACACATTTTATTATTATCATTTCAGCCATTAACTGTCTAATGCTGAACATAAGCCTTCCCCATAAAGGGAGTTTTACCAGTAGTTGCCACATTTGGCAGGCGAGTTGGTAACCGCAGTTAGGCTTTTAGAGATGCATTAAGAGGAATGCTGCTACCCATCCTTCGCTCTTTAGTCGACTCTTACGACACCCACGGGCAAGGAAGATGTGGTCTATTCTATGCCATATTCTCTGAATAGTTATATTCACAGATTGAAAATTCACATTAATAAAATACAGTAAAGACACATACCATGGAGTAATTTTAAGTTGTAACATCAAATGCGTAGTGCAGAACACTGCTATCAAGTGAGATTCTTCAAACATGAGTGCCAGATATTTTCCAGTTGGGTCCCAGCACATGTCCAATATTGGCCCACCAACTAGATCACCAGACGGTAATTCCACTTTGGTCACATCCAAAACTGGCACCGCTTTGCTGGTCTGTGTACCTAAAATGTTTTATGTAACTTGTAATGGCAATAAAGCTGATGGTCCACTTGATGGGAAGTGGTAACCATTGCTTATATGGGCAAAAGTAAGTAATAGGTTACTAACAGGTCTAATAAGCTAGTAATATATCCTCTATTAGGCCAATCTGCCTAATAGAGGATATATTAATAGGTGGTTCTGGAAATTATCATGTTTTTTTTTTAATAGATGAAAGTGGAACAGTAGCACCGCCTGCTCTAATTGTATATGCTGGCGGGGCACCAGTAAGGAGTAGGAAGATAGGTGAGGACGAAAAGGCAGGTCAGTTAGCTCATCATGATAAATATGCCTAGAATTCAGCACAAAGGCTTCCAAAGGGGGACCATGTGGAGGTCGACCTGAAAGGGTATACTCCTAGCAATACAACTGGTAGTGCGCATTACTAACAATCCCCCGTCCATCTCCATTATGGTTAATTTATCATGTTTGGTTAACTAACCTGCATGAATCCTCACCTGTTATCCTTCATTTATGCTCTGCTGGCATATACAGATAGTGCAGGTAGAGTTATCATTTTATTATTATTCATAAAAAAAATAAAAGAAACTGTTGCAACATTAGTTTTTAAAACATACAGTAGTAACATTGCAGAAGTATGTATGACCATTAATATAATTTATTTTAATCCTTAATCTGTTTGAAACAATATTCCGAAATATATTGAAATTAAAAAACATTCAACATGATTAATTTTTCACATGAGATCAATACTAACCACTCATAAGTCCAGTATTTGTTAACGCATACACCATTGGCTCTCCTTTAGCAGCGAAGAGTAACAGATCTTTAGGTCCCCAACAGGCCGTTACCACGCGGCAACCCTGCGCACACCATCTCTCTGGCTTCCAGCATTTCGTATCCCATATCCTGCAAGATTTAAAGGAAATAATATAAAACTTGGAGATTTATTATTCTTATGATATGATATTATTATGATTTATTTATACCATCTATACATTAAATCTTTTCAGATGTTTTCTATTTAATCATAACAAAAAAAATTAAGTTTACAACTTTAATATACACATCCTATCAATGTTACTATTTCACTTATTTTTATGAAAAAAAAAGCTAACACCCCATCAGATGGTAAACCTATGGATGTTTGCAATACAAGTGATATCAGATGTGTTGCTGATCCTGTAGAAACTTTTTACACCCATTTTGTTTGCATGCTTCTTCCCTTGGTTGTAACTTATCACTTTAGTTAGAAGGGAATTTAAACAATTATAAAAAACTAGCAACTCACCTTTGTATTTATTTATCAAATAAATAAATATGACAATTAATGTTAAAGTATTTAACTTGGAGAAGGACATAGATTATTTTACTACTATCTGAAAATATAATTTTACACACCTAAATATTATGGAAGACGTAGCAGCAAATACTTTGCTGGCATCAAATGACCATCGAGCAAACACTATCCCTCCACCTGCAACTCTGCGCAATGGTACAGCTGTTTCCATAGCAACATCCCATATCAGCATGGATGTGTCAGCTCCACAACAGCTGATAAGCAAGTCCCCATTGGGGGACCAGCTCACATCAGTCACAGGGCTATGTCCAGACCTGAAAATTAGGCATAATCCTTACTAATGTTACAAATGTGAAAGTGAGTTTGTTTGTTACCTTCTAGTGCCTTAATTGCTTAACCAATAACTATGAAAATTGGTATATATATACCATATAAAATGGAGAAGGATATAGGCTACTTTTTATCTCCATCAGCAAACATATCCTGGTCACAAAAGAAGTCACAGGTAAAAGCTAGTTTGATATATAGCATTAAGTTAGCCTTTTGTACCAAACATTTTTTGTAATGTGGTCAATAAAGAATAAATAAATATATATTTCTTTTTTTGTCTGTGTACATAGATAATTTGATAATAAGTAAAATAAAAGATAAGAGACAAAAAATGACAAGAGAGTAAAATAAAATATCAGATCAATATTTTACATTATATATAACTACAAATTTATATAACTAGCTGACCCAGCATCAATATCAGCTGCATCAATAATAGCAGACCAGCAGCAACATCATTTTGCATCCTACTGCTATAAAAGGGTACAATTATATAGATATAGATTTAGTATATAGAACTAGGATATAAGTTCATAATTATTTAAAGGTATAGTATAGTCATAGATAAAATAATACTATGTATAATATAAAGCTGTATGTACAAGAGATCAGAGCTGCAGACGCTGCAAATTAGTTTCGTGGCACTAAGAATATGTATTGACTATGTAACTGTGTACTTGAAATAAATAAATAATATAATTTTTTTAGCAGAAAAATACTTTATCTCCCAATTCTTTCCTTATTATCTAAATTGCAGCAAACAATGCACATTTATAAAATTTTTATCAAATTGGATAAGCAGTTTTCATGATGAACAATGTTTGATTGTGACACAGGATCAGTATCTATATTAAACAATATATTTTATTTATGGAAGCTAGTGTGCTACATGGTGGTAGTATGGTGATATTTACATGAGTAAATAATTAATTGAAAAAATTTTAAGTACACAAATAAATTGAATATTTGACAGTAAAATATTATAATTATTTCATAAAATTATAGTCTTTTTAAAAAGGAATAATTCCAATTGGAGTTAGTAATGCACAAAAAAAATCTTTTATGGACAACTAAATTAATATGGTTGTTTTTTACATCATCATCATCATACCAGCCTTGAATTGTTCACTTCTGGACACAGGCCTTCCCCTATTCGGAATTTTCGTAAATAATTAGTTTCAACTTTACTGTATTCTCTATTTATGTTCATATATTGTAAATAAACAATTTATGTCTTACCTTTTCAATAGAACGGCATTACTCGAAGAAGGTTTTGTAAACATTGAATTGGGGTCTACAGTCCAGATTAGAATGCCCTGCTCACAACCTACAGCTATTTCTGACGCCGAGAATGGCCTCCAAGATAGTGACGACACATGTCCTTGAGCCTTGCACTTCAGTGTTGACACAAAAGCAACTTCAGAGCAGTATATCCTCACATTATCATCAGATGTAGCGACTGCAATCTTTGTTGTATGAGGATGCCATGCCATACATTTTACTGGTGCATTCCCCCAGTTCCTGGCTCTAGAGTAGTTTGACACGATTTTAGGTCCTATATCCTTTAAGTGTGGTTGCAAGAAGTAACGAAATGCTGTGAATATATTTGCCACTTTTAAAACATAAGATGCAGTAAGAGCAATGATAGGATTGTCTTTGTTAACATTGGGGTCAGCGGCTACACTTAAAGCCTCTAAGATACCCTGTTTATATAATACACTAGTGATTTTCTTCAATAAATTATCTTCAACTTCTATGTACATACTAATGTTTTCATCTGTAGTTCTGTGATGGTGTACGTCTCTTGATACATTAATTACTGGATGACTTTTTGTCTGGAATATATAATAAGTTTGTTAAAAAATTATATTTTAATGTATTTTGTGAAATAGTGAATAATAAAAATAGAAATAACCTTACCGAGTTAGTGAATGTAGTAATATTTCCGTAACGTGCATTACCGCAACAATAAACTTCGTTTATTTTACAAAATGCAGTGTCATTTGGTCCTGGCAATTCAGGAAAACCGTGAAAAGTAGACATTGTGGTAATTTTCGGCGTTAAAATTATTAATAATATAAACCGGCAACAAATAAAGATTTAAATCTACATTTTTTCCAAGAGTAGGCACTACTCTTATTTTAACGAAACTGGAAATAAATGTATATAACTATTTAAAGGTATTAAACCAATGAAATAAATTAATATACATAGTATTTTAGAAATATTTATATATTTTTCTGTCCAAAATGTTGATATTGATAGATATTATAAACGATCTAGTTACTGTATATCGTAAAATTTTCAAAATCAATGAGTTGGTTGCATAGATTTAAACAAATGTTTTTGTTTAAAGTGATGTGCACTTTGACTGAATGACAGCTGTCAAATGATATTACAGCATAAAAGCAAAGTGTAAATATACCTAAGATTAAGGAAATACTGAAATCTTTGAAATGTACATTTATCATAGATTAATAGTATAACAGTATTAAATTGTCCTCAATGGGAAAGGCAAAGGAACTAATCCATAGATTTAGATTTAATTATGTACATACCTACCACATACGATGATATAACATTGTGATTAAGTAATAGTAATAACAAAGAGCAAGTGCTCTGTGTTACTAATTCCTTTGATGCTCCTATATATTTATTAACAAAGCGTATCATAGAAAATGTTTATATAGTTGTTTATTGAGATTAACGTCGCCATTATTAACAATCGTTCTCCCCCTGGAAGTGGAAGGTTTGTTAGTAATTGGGTCTAAAATCTAGCAATGGTTCTACCATTGCTAACAATATACCCTATCAGGTCAATCTCGATGTGATCTCCTCTGGAAACCACTAGTTAATTCTTATAGAATTTGTCACGATGGGCTAACTGACCTGCTTTCATTTCACCTATCATCTACAACTGGTGCCCCGCCAGGATATACCGATGGCGTGGTTACAAGTCCAATATCGTCCGTAAAAAAAATCTGGGGAGGAAGAGGGATTGTTTGTCATGAGGAGGTTAGTCCCCATTGTACGCAGTAACAGGTTGACTACCATGCGATCACCCCTAGAAACCATCGTGGCTAACTAACGTTGAATTCGTAATATAATTAAGTGCATTTATTTTAAGATCAACAAAAAAAAAAAAATGGTTGCATAAATTTAGATAACAAAAAAAAAAAAACTACGCAGCATGTTCGAAGTGTAATAAGGTACAATTCATAGCGAATTTACTGGCGGAGCGCTGAGATTTATGTAAAGCTGTACGTCTCGAAGGTGACAGCTGAGTAATTGATTCTTCTTCAACGTCTGGCGGCGGGAGCGCGAACTTTAAGGTGTTTTATGAATGGTCGGAGAGAAAATGTTTAAAAGTTGTTATATAATTAAACATCTATTTATTCTATTCGTCATAGTCATAGTATTTTATTAAAAATCAATTTTTTTCATCGATTTACTCCGTGTGATCAGGATACATTGATTAATTGAATTACAAAAATAGCCCATGTGCTTCTCTATCCAATTTGTTGTTTGTTATATGTTGGAAACAAGAAATAAAAATCAGGTATACGTAGTCTGTTTAGATAGAATTTAATGAAAATATAAATAAATTTATTATTAAATTGTTTACATTTTTAGTTACAATTGATCCGATTATATGTTTTAGTTTTTAGTCTGCTGATGTGCAATAGATATTTTTTTTTTCATTTATTGTGACTTTGGCGAAAGCCATCAGCCAAAAAGTAACAAATACAAGGTAACAGAAGTGTGCAATAGATAAATAAATTAAAAATTGACTGAATTTTTTCTTTTTTTTTGGTGGTAGGTACTACTGCTTTAGAATATTGGCCTCTTCACGAGATAACTGGCCAGACACTCTTTTTATTATAGCTACAGTAGCAAATAAGCTGATGAAAAGTGCTAACTTTAACAAAAATAAGAAGAAGAAAGTGTTGGCGTCGCTCATTTACTTGTTTTTTTCTTTATTGTTGTTCCAGTTTTTAACTGTACACTGCTGAACATAACCTCCCTCATAACGGTTCGCCAGTGGTTGCTACGTTTAGCAGGTAGGTTGGCAACTGGAGTTTGGCTTTTGGTTTTAAGAGTGACGCTGCTGTCTATCCCTCGCCTTCCCTTAGTCGCCTCTTACGACACCTACGGGAAACGAAGGGGTGGCCTATTCTATGTTGGGACCTATGTGGCTCTATTTTTTAGTATTTAATACAAATTCATTAAATAAAGTATATATATATATATATATATATATATATATATATATATATATATATATATATATATATATATATATATATATATATATATATATATATATATATATATTGATAATACCAATTTACTCCTTAAGGATCGTATCTGCATTATTCATTATATTAATATTGAATTTCCTATTTCCATAAATAGATTTAACCATATTCCTGAATTATAATTTTGTCTGCTATGTAATTAGAATACTTATAAGTTAATCCAATCAGTTTCATACTAAAGTAGTACATACCTATCAACGATATTATCAATACGTAATTGAAAATAGTATGCGATCATGTTAACAATCAGTTTTTAATTAAAACATCGTATGTTGATTATTGATTTACATGAAGCTGTTATGGAAGCTTGAGAACATTATAAGATACGATTACCTACTAAAGTTAACAGTTTTGGAGTTTAAATGTGCCCTCAGTTTTGGAATATCGAAAGAGACGTCTATTTATCGCCATGTCGAATATACTATTGAAAGTTCTGGTAACAATAAGTAAGACAAAACTTATCTTTTTCAAGATTTACATCGCATTTCTGTCAAACGTACTTTTTTATACAATGATATGTCTTAATACCTATTTATATGTTTTTTTTTATACCACTGAGGTGGAACATGGTATCCGACTTAAACCAATCCAGTTCGGAAACACTACAACAGTCTGTAATTTTGCAGACCTTAAAATCAAACAAAATTATGCCAGCATAGTTGCTAAGTGGTAGAAACCTCTGGTATGTATATATATTATATTACATTTATATGTAACATTTTCAGGTGTGCTTTCTGTTCTCTTTGTAATCACTGCTCACACAATTCATTATGATCCTGTACAGAGAGAAGAAGAATCAAGAAGAATAAGAGTTAATTCAGACGAAATTCGAACGAATTTTAAAGAATTTCTTAATAATTTTATTGACGTAAGATACAAATTTATTATAAAACATATTTATAGAGTATGCAATGGGTGCATTATAGCATAATGTAATTTTGTGTCTCTGGGTAAGTTTTTGACACCCCCCTACCCCTGATGGCCAAAAAAACCATGGAAATTGTTAATAGTTGTCGGCAGATTTCTACACTAAAAATAATTAAAAAGTCATCAGGTATCCACGTTGTATAGTAGAAAGTCGATATTTATATGATGCTTTATTAAACATATGGCGTCTTTCTTACATTTTGGCGCTCTTTTTAGAACTTAGGCACCCTTTAAATCTCGGGGCCCCTCAATTACTAAGTTGTAATTAGGTAAGTGTTAAGTTCGCCGTGTGATCCCAGCTTAGAATAGGCTACTCCTTTCTGTGGCTGTCGTAAGAGTCGACTAAAGGAGGGCGAGGCATGGGCAGCAGCGTCCCTTAAAAACATCTCTGAAAGCCTAATTGCGATTGCCAACCTGCCTGCCAAGCCTGGCAACTACTGGCAGAACTACCCTTATGGAGAAGGCTTATGTTCAACAGTGGACAGTTAACGGCTGGATTAATAATAAAAATAATAAAATTAGTTAAGTAGTCTTGTGGCCTCAGTAAAGAATGGGCTTACCCTTCCTTTCCCGTGGGTGTCGTAAGAGGCAACTAAGGGAATTTAATGACCGAAGGATGGGCAGCAACGTCCCTCTTAAAACGTCACAAAGTCTAACTGCGGTTGCCAATCCAAGCGTGGAAATTACTGGCAAAACCCCCCAATGGGGAGGCGTATGCCCAGCAGTGGTCAGTTAATGGCTGATATGATGATGAATTAGGTAGTCGGTCTACAAATAACATTTGATAGAGAAAGAGAAAGTATGGATTATAATTATTAGATTATTTTCGATTACAAAATCTCACTGACACTTTTACTGCTAAAGATGCCAAAATTGGACATTTGGTTGCGGCTTTGTTCCCTGCCCAATATTAACTTTTTTTTATGCATCTTAGAGTGACAAACAAGCTGACGGTCCACCTGATGGAAAGTGGTAACCATCGCCTATAGACATGAGCAGTACCTTGGACATAACAGAATATACTGTTTCGCCCATAATACCCTCCCCATGCGTTACCATTCCTAAGGACTCAGATGATATTCCTCTGTACCCAGTAAATTCATGCCATATCCCACCCTTCAAACCGAAACACAGCCATGCAAACACAGCTGCTTCACGGTTGAAACACGAATGGGACAGAGGTACCCAAGCAATCGACTTTTGTACAAAGTCTCCCTCACTAATGAAGTCATATAAATTATAGTTATATGTGTAATATGTGTATTTGATGATTTAGATGGTATATCGGCTTAATACACCATTTTACATTCCGATTTCCTGCAAACAAACAAAATATAAACAA
The DNA here is from genome assembly GCF_026898425.1 of Galleria mellonella. Taxonomy (NCBI): domain Eukaryota; kingdom Metazoa; phylum Arthropoda; class Insecta; order Lepidoptera; family Pyralidae; genus Galleria; species Galleria mellonella. The sequence continues at coordinate 1,924,524 of NW_026442061.1, forward strand.
TTGTATGTATTGAAAAAAAATCTATTTTTATTTTTCTATCAATTGTTTATCCATAGTACAAATTTTGTTTATTTTGGGATTAGAGAGCGCTGTGTAACATGTCTAATCATAGGCTTAGTATTAAATACTACGTTAAATCTAAGTGTCTAATCATAGATTTAGTATCTAAGTGTCTAATGGTATTTATTATTATTTTTAGACATTAAAGTATTCGAAAATATATTGGAATGTAAAATATACCAATACAACATCACGACGTTGGAACCAGTACCCTCGGGTAGAAGTAGGACCTGGTGGATTTAAGTCTCCAATAGTAAATTACCCTAAAGACACCCTCAGCAAGGATCTGAAAAAACTATTGGAGTTAAAAAAGAAAATGGAAACCAAACATTCAGGGGATTTGAATTAAGAAAAATGAGTTTTTTTATTCAAGTATTAATTACCACCAGTAATCACCTCCTCAAATCTATTTTTCTCGAGTCAATGAATACTAAGACAAATAAAAAAAAGTATGAAAAATATAAACAAAATAGTCATAATATAATTGTTACTTTTTTTTTATTTTAGCTTTTGCCCACAGCTTTGCTCATTGCAATACAAGCTTTCGATCCCTATTTCATCCCTTTAGGGATGAATTCATAAGCCAATAAACATGTTAATTTTTGTTTTTAAACCAAGAGCCAGAACTGTTTATTTACACTATATAAAAAGAAACCTATCTCCAAAATTTCATGATTCTAGATTCAGCGGTTTCGCCTGTGTGTTAACATTCAGTCAATCAGTATTCTCTTTTCAAAATATTACAAAAAAATTATACACACATATATATATATATATATATATATATATATATATATATATATATATATATATATATATATATATAATGCAATAAAGAGACATAAATAAAGTACACATGCAGACAAACACTTGTAAATTGCTATCAATTTATCTCAAAGATCCCATGCGGAGATAAAGATGAGGCATTGAAGCAGATTGTATAGTCCATCCATTGACAATCTTACTTCCCGTCAATATTGTGAAATTGTTATCTCATTTATGGATGTTCGTTAAGCTTAGACAACTTAATTGATTTGCTACTTAGATGGCCTATATTCGATTAACATAGGACACTTTTTATAATATTTATTTTTTACTTTTATAATACTTTTTATATATTTACACGTAAAAAGCCGCGGGTTACAGCTAGTAGTTTTGACGACATTCGTAACCCAGTGCCAAGAGTAGCAATAATTAAGTTTTTCAAAGCCATCTATTATCAAGTAGAGTTAATCGTTTAATTTATCTAATAAATAATAGATGGCGTTATAATAGAGTATAAAAAACGCTGTTCAATTTATTTATAGTACGAATAAATACCCGCACAAAAACAAAGTCACGAGTAGAGTTAGTACCAATTATAATGCGTTCATTTTAGCTTGTTTACCTTTTCCAATAGTACCTACAATATGAAAATAAATATACAATGTATTAATCTAGATTAGACTTTTAAAATATTGGACTTGTGTTTTATCTAACGAATAAGTTTTATCTAAGGACCAGGAATCCGGGGCTTCGACCGCGCGGGTCCTGTTATCTAACGTTTTCCTGATTTCCGGAAATCCTTTCTTATCCACTAAGAGCTTATGTGGGGTAAGAAAGTTCTGGATAACTTTCAATTTTCTAGATTCAGCAGTTTAGGATGTACGCTGACAGATATAAGAATAAATAGAAATGTACTCGTCTACCCGTGTAATTTTTTTTATAATATGATTATTATATATTAACAATATTTCTATTAATATTTCTGTAAAGTTTTTACTGAATTATATAACATATAACTAGGCTTTATTAATGAAAAAAAAAAAGAAAACAAAGCCAGATATTCAACTATGTCAACTAATAACAGTAAATAAGTAATCATATCTCAATACATCGCATTTGTCACACTTTCAGTTGTTTTTTTTAATGTTGTTAGTTAATTCAGAACAAGATAAATAATTATATTCGTCAAAATCACATCAATTGCCCGCTTCTCAAAGTTTAAAGAATTGGCTCGTACGCGAATCGAACCCGGACCTTATTCTCACAAAGCAACCTACTACTAAACTAATATGATTTGTTATTTTTTTATACCACGACGGTGGCAAATAAGCATACAGCCAGTCCGACGGTACTTTCATAAAATATAACAAAAATGACGTATCTGTTCATACAATTATCATTACATATTGCCACCGCATGGAATGATATTAAATTATTTTTGCAATCTTTTTTATGGTACCACGCATCGCGGATGCGACATGTGTCGGCCACAAGTGTAATGCAGTTTTCTATTTTTTTTTTCTCACACCAATACAGCGGTATAAAACTGAATCCCGGGGAGATACGATCCGTAGTACGGGTCCGTTCGTTTCTATATTAAGATCGCCTTCGTTTGGCCTCGCAGCATGATGCGCGCGCGCACACCGACCGCCCGCACAATAAACACCAAACGTAGTACATATTATATTTTTTATAACGAATCCGACTTCTCCAGACACTATTTGAACAGGTGACGTGAATTCCCCAGTGTCATAGTGAAGTTTTTGGACGTGTAAAATGGTAAGTTTTTGTTTTGGCGCAATGAAAATAGTAGGTGATCTTAATATTTTGGCTTCGGATTAGAAATGAGCTCGCGTAACAAATTAAGTGTCGCTGTCTATAACTGGTGATGTTTTGATTTGCAGTCTGTGATGTGAGACGAAGTGAATTGAGATATATATCTATCTATCTATAACGGATATAATAAGCGTAAGTTACCAAGATGAAGTTTACAATCGATGTACTAGGGATATTTCTAAAAGTAGTGATCAAGGTACGTTTTGGTGTTCGTGACGTGTTGACGAATTGAGTGTTGTAAATCAGAGAGTAAAAACGTATGTGCCATTACCGCTTGTTACGTGTGTACATAAGAACCGCAAACAACTAACAAAATTAAAAAAAAAAAAAAATCATTCATTAACTTCAAGGTTAACTTTAAAGTTGATCGAGACATTTATTCAACTTCTGAAAGTTTAAGGGCTCATAATTTACGAGATTAAACATATATTATTTTAAATTAATTAAAATTAAGACTTATTGTAGATTTCCTATTTAGTTATAAATATTTAAAGTTATATTTTTATAAACAAATAAATCAATACTTGAACAAGTTGGAAACGTTTGAGAAAATACGTTTCTGTCATTTAAATTTAAACTTCAGTATTTACAATAACAACCGAGAACCAAATTGGTTTTGAGTGTTTATTGATTAATAATAAACGGATTTTGTTTTTTTTTTTATTAAACATATTAAGATTTTCAAAACTCTAGCGTGTTTTGTTGTTGTATAAATATAACTAATCTTGACCTTATAATTCTTGAATTATTAATTAATTTAATTCTGGCATTAACATTTGGAGCTACATGCGAATGCAAAAGTGTTTTGAATTTTTAGCAATTTGTAAGTGTTTGTTGTCTTTTGATGTTGACTGTACCTAATATGCTAAAAATTACGATAAATAATTGAAGACAGAATAGTTTAAATCTCTCTTACAAACTTAATACAGTTTATAAAGTAAATGAAGTCTTAATAGCTTACTTTTATGTTTACATTTAACCGCATCAAAATATTAATATTCACAATTAACAATACATTAATTTCATATATTAAAAGAACTCTAATAAAAGATGGTAAACGATCTGATAATTGGGTGGTTAATCTGAACAAATTAATTGAATTAAAAATAACATACTTTTCTTTTCTACCCAAAGGTTGTCTGGAAGAGATAGCTTTAGCGATAAGACCGCCTTTTGTACTTCACAAGTACAACATACATATATCTTTGTATTACTCTTTAAGTGTCGCAATAAAGAGTAAATAAATAAATACTTTAGAAATATTTTAAACTTTTTAGTATATAATTTGTCTACTAGAAGTAAATACGAGTAGATAGTCAATTTTGTTTTGATTATAAAAAAATGTTATTTTAATAAATTTTATTTTTATTCTTAAATATAAAAAAAATGTGTTACATTCTATATCTTTATATGTGTCGTTGAATAAACATATTAATGAAAATAGTACACCTACGACCAACATCTCGGCCTACATGTAACGCTTCACCTACTAAACAGAAAATATTTATTGTATGTTGGGCCGTGAACTCATAAATCTTCCGGATTCTGTTATATCCATTGATATACAAAAAAAAAACAAGATGCACAATTAGAGATTAAAGGACAGCACCGAACTGAAAATAGAACGCATTCAACCAAATTGTGTACTCAAATCTAACTATCGAAAACAGTGTTTATGAATATAAACACTGTTTATGTATTGAAATATTCTCTCAAATTTTGTATAAATACTAGTAAGACGTCTAGATACAAAGTTTTAAATTTTTGCTAAATAATCAACTTCATACTTGTCGGCGCAATTACCTCTGGTGAAGTTGTAAAGGCAATCTGCGGGTAACAGCATTAGAGCAGTTCCATAAACAAATCGCCGGTGCCCGACTTCATAACCATGTTTACTATGACACGTGAATCACTGTTTTTTTTTTTAATGAATGATAATGGAATGATAACCCCGCCTGCGCTAGCGGTATACACTGGCGGGACACCAGTGACGGATGAAAGATGAGGATGAAAGCAGGTCAGTTAGCCCATCGTGAGAAATTCAGTGATAAATTAGCCACAATGGTTTCCAGAGGGAACCGCGTGGAGGTCGGACGGATTAGTAAGATTGCTAGTAATGGAGCTGTTAGACCCCATCGCTAACAATCCCAACAACAGATAAAATTAGGTTAATTGGCATATTATGACGAATTCTCATGAGAAATTATAGGTAAGAATGAATGCAAATCAATGACCTATTGCAACGAATTCGACAAGAATTCATCACAATAGTTTCCAAGGGGAACTGAGTGCCGAGTAAAGGTCAACCTGATAGTATTATATTACTAGGAATGGGGTTTTTATATCCTTTTACTAATAATCCCATACCCCTAAATTATATAGTACTGTATACTAATAATTATGGTTTTTCGTATTATGTTAACTAATTTTTTTTTATTTAATTCGGTAAATTTTGTTTGTATCTTATCATATGTGAATCTATGCTCTTTTCGTCTATGGTTACATCATTATTTTCGTCACTATAATGGGTGTAGCAGCGTGAATAGAATTGAACTTCCGCGTAGCAGAACCGGTATGTTCCATGCATACTAATTTGTTAGTGTGTTTGGTGAATAGACGGTGTTTACATTGTGGATATTGTCTATGCCAACTTTTGGCTATAGTACTCATACAGTTATGGGTAATAATGTAAACAAATGACACTGTATGTTATTATATTATTTAATTTAATGTAGTTATAGACATTAATTAGTAGTTTTAAGTAATTTAATATTTTAATAATAATTAAATTAGATGTTTACCTGTATTTTTATCAAAACTATTATAAATTGTATTATTTATAATTTGTAATAGCCAATTGGCAAATTATAATCTTTATTAACTAACTACTCCCATTGAGGGGGAAAGGGATTGTTGGTAATGGTTTTTTTTTATTGGTAGAAAATGGAAACCCCACCTGCGCTAATGGAATACGCTGGCGAGTCACCAGTGAAGGGTGATCGATGAGGATGAAAACAGGCCAGTTAGCCCATCATGATGAATTCATCAGGAATTAATCATGATAGTTTCCAGGGGGAACCGCGAGGAGGTCAACCTGGTTGGGTATATTGCTAGCAATGGTATTCTCAATCTCCATTACTAGCAATCATTTTCCCCCCGTTGGTAATGGGGTAAAATAGCCTCCTTAGGTCGATCTCGACGTGGTTCCCCCTGAAACCAACGTATTTAATTCTAGTTGAATTCGCCAGGATGGGCTAACTGATCTGCTTTCATCCTCGTCTGTCATTTTGCACTAGTACCCCGCCAGTGTATACCGATAGCGCAGGCGGGGTTATTATGCCATTTTCACCCATTAAAAAAACCCGCATCAGCTTCAAACGAGTTTCTACATTTCCGTACGATTTTTTATCCATTTTTCAATATGGTTATTCAGATTTTCATACAAACCTTGTTCTGTCAATTTACATACATGAAAAAAAATGTAGGTACTATATCGGATATGTTACTCTTATATTTTAATTTTATATTTAGTAACTTAGTAATATTGTATAACCTAATTAACTAAATCATTACACGTGCAGTGTCAAAATTACATAATTAAATTCTCTTTGTTTATTCTCAGTTGCTCTTGGCAGTGTGCCATGGTTTCTTTTACTTTTTTTTTATCTCACCATAGAGACAGAGGAATTGAAATTTGAAATACTTTTTTTTTTATTTATTTATTATTACAAAAATTCAAAATTACAGAAAACGTGTTTTGTAAGTATTTAGAAATCACGTATTAATGTTTATTTTAATGTGAAATACATTGAGTACTATTCAATTTATCTAACCTAGTTGTTTTCATGAATAAGTAAACTGTTACACTATTATTATTGACTACGTATTCGGCCCGGCTTCGCACGGGTTAATAGAATTTTCGGAAATAATATATAGCCTATATTCTCGATGATAATTTAGCTTTCCATAGATGAAAGATTTTTTAAAATCGGTTGAACATTTTTTTTTTATTTGTTTAGTAGTCGGTAAAAATACAAAAATAGACATTGATAATGTCAAATATTATTTACGAGTAAATAAAAATAAATTTAATTTCAGAAATTTTTGAGTTTAACTATTTCAAACAAAAAAAAAAAACTAACAATATTAAAACTTCAGTCACAAAGGTTGCACTGGAAAAGAATTGGAGTTCAAAATTGGATGTCTTGTGAAAAAAGAAAGTACAGTGTAAAGACTAAAGTTTTCCAAACAAAATGGCAGATCCTTTGATAGTTTCCAATCACGAGATGTATCTAGTGGATACCTACGCTGCGATTGGATTGCATAGCGCATGCACTCTCTGTGTACAGTACAGATGTACCGACGAAACTAGTTGCATGAAATATACGGGCGTACATAAAACGAAAAAACGACAGTTCGGCAGTTTTACACGAGTATATATAATAATGGAATGGCAACCCCAACACAGCAGGGAATCAGCACGATGGTTTCCAGAGGGGACCACATGGAGGTCGACCTAGCAGGGTATATTGCTAGCAATGGGATTGGTAGTCCGCATTACTAACAATCCCTTCCCCCTTATATATAAATAGATTTGTTATGTTCAAAATGAAGAAATCGGTTGTGAAGAGTATTTATTTATAGCCTGTTGTAGTTGACACCTAGGGTTTATAATTGGTAACAGAAAATTTGATAATTACTCGTAGTGTACGTACAAGTAACAAGTTTCGTACAAAAATTACTCCTTCCCTTATAAGTTTTTCCCAAAAAAGTTACCTTAAACCACAATTGATTATAATCGATTCAGCGGTTTAGGCATGAAAACAAAACTAACTTTCGCATTTATAATATTAGTTAGCATGTACAGCTTAGTTTAACACCAGATGGCGCTGTGTAATCGTTCAGTTGTATTATCACGATGATGGAAACCGCATAAACGTACTGTCCGGTCTGTTTTAAGTGTCCGTATTTTTTCACGGTTGCCTTTTGCCAACCGTTCCACTGCCGGGTAAATACAGCGGGGTGCGTCGGAAACTTGATTTGGGAAGTTGATGCATACAGACGGGGGGTTAATGTGCGCCCGCTATCTTGGCACTTCCATCAGTGAGAGTGTTAACTTCGTTATGCCGCTACATAACGCATACCTATCGGAAATATAATTATTAATCGAATAAATTTAGGTTAAGTTATTCAAGTGAGGTACCATCATTATTATATCAGCCTTTAACTGTCCACTGCTGAACATAAGCCTCCCCCTTGGGGGAGTTACCAGTTGTTGCCATGCTTGGCACGCGGATTGGTAACCGCAGTTAGGATTTAGAAATGTTTTAAGAGGGACGCTGATGCTCATCTCTTGTCTTCCCTTAGTCGCCTCTTACGACACCCACGAGAAAGGAAGGGGTGGCCTATTCTAGTTATTAGGGTAGTAATATGTTTTAGTAATGAAAAAACTAATATTTGTTTAAATCCTTATCTATAAAAAATATATTTATTATTTAGAAAAGATGTATGAAAGACATATCATGAGTTTGTCAAAGAGATTTGTTTGTTAGTAGCTATTTTACAGTGTTATAGTACACCAATGTAATTGGTGTATTATAACAAGCAAAGGGATTGTTAGGCATGGAGACTGAGAATCCCATTGCTAGCAATATACCCAACCAGGTCGACTTCCTCGCGGTTCTCCCTGAAAACTATCATGGTTAATTCCTGTTGAATTCATCATGGGCTAACTGGCCTGTTTTCATTCTCATCTATCACCCTTCGCTAGCTCCGCTAGCGTATCCCGTTAGCGCAGGCGGGACTATACCATTTTCACCCATCAAAAAAGAAAAATACACCAATGTATTTATGTTTGGGATTTTAAATTAATTTCATTGCATTCATTAAGAAATTATTCAAGCTGAGAGGTTGTTTTAAGAAATAAACAAAGCAATAATTCATGGAAACTTCGCATTGCATACTTGGTAAACAATGTTAGCACGGAGTGCTACTCAGTACTGAATGAAATTGCTTATGTACTTTTGTTATCTACTGTATATTTATTAGGTATCTAGAAAGATATCTATGTTTACGATAGGTTTCTTTTTATACAACAAGAAAAACAAAAAAACTGAGGGCCCATCCGATGGAAAGTGGTAACCGTCGCCATAGGGGGGGGAAAAGGATTGTTAGCAATGGAGTTTGACAGCTCCATTGCCAGCAATGTGCCCTATTAGGTCGACCTCCACGTGGTTCCCCCTGGAAACCATCGTGAACAATTCTCGTTGAATTCGTCACGATGGGCTAACTGACCTGCTTCATTCTCACCTATCATTTTTTACTAGTGCCCCGCCGGTGTATACTGATAGCGTTGGTGGGGTTACCATACCATTATCACCCATAAAAAAAACCGTCGCCATAAACATGAGAGGTATCATGGACAGAGTATACTGTTTCGCCGATGATAACCCCTATGCGTTGCCATTCCTGAGGATTTAGGTGTTATTTCTCTGTACCCTGTAAATTCACTGCCATGTCCCACCCATCAAACCAAAACACAGCCATGCGAACACAACTGCTTCACGGTAGAAACACGAATGGGACAGAGGTGCCCAAGCAAACGCTTTTGTACAAAGCCTCCCTCTGGTGGGGAGGGATAGTTATGATGTCAATAGAGAGTAGAATATCATTCATTAATTATTTCATATTATTAATTTTCATCCGACTTCAAGAAGATTTTCGACTTGGCTGTATTTTGATTTTGTATGGTATTTTATAACTTCATCATTTATAAACCGATTTGGAAAATTCTTTATTTATCTGAAAAGATATTTACAAATTGGTTCCATAGAAATTTCATCAACATTGATTTATTAATTTAGTTAGTCCAAATAATGGGGTTTTCCACAATTTGAAGTTGGTGTTTTGGGAAACATAATCTTTATATACGAGTATATAATATACAAAACAAAAAGGTATGTAAGTATCTGTTGAGTATTTTGTTTGTTCTTTTCGCTCGAGAAGAAAATTTATAGTATGTATGTAGTATATGAAAATATGGTGAAAAATCCATTTAATCAGGTTAACTTCTCTAAAAAATAAACTACTACAAAATCTAGAACAGGGAAAAATGCAGGGAACTTTTTAATTCCTAGCATGTAACGGAATAGCGCGGGTGGAATTGCTAGAAATATTTTTTTGTGTGACTTGAAATGGCAAACGAGCTGACGGCCCACCTAATGGAAAATGGTATGAAACGTACTATAGACAGTACAGAATATACTGTCATAGCTATGGTTGCCGTATTTATTTATTCATTAGTACACGTACGTATATATGGACATATGGTGGACTTTATACTAAAATCATTTTCTCTCAGTCTATATATATATATATATATACATATACAAATATATATATATATATATATATATATATATATATATATATATATATAGTCATTAATATTACAAAAACAGCATTAAATTAAATCGAATATTAGAAGTATTGTATATAAGAATAATATACTTACACTATATATTTTTATACATATATAAAATATACTATATTAAACACGAATGAGAATAATATGTAGGTAATACTTACTGCTCGAATAAAGTATACAAGTGAAAAAAACTTTTTTATTCTTACAAACATACATATCTGTCACGCCTGTCTCCCATTAGGGTAGGCAGAAACAATGGAACGCCAAATGCTTCGATTCAAACAAACCTCTTTCACTTCTTCCACATTCATCAATCTTTTCGTACACGCTCGCCGGTTACGGGTACTTTTAATTTGGCCCTTCTTCAGCACGTCGCCTATTTGGTCAACATACGTCCGCCTAGGGCGGCCTCTACCGACATCTCCATTCATTCTTGCTCGATAAATCTCTTTCGTAATTCTTCTTTCATCCATCCTCTCCAAATGACCAAACCAACGCAACATTCTTTTTTCGATTTTTGTCACTACATCGTCTTTCAGTCCACACTTCTCTCTAATCACATTGTTTCTTACTCTATCTTTTAATGTAATTTTTTTTTTATTCTTGTAGAATAATAAATAAATGTAAAATAAATAATAATTATTTATATCTGTATTTGTATCGCAAATATTATCAGTGTTAATTATAAACAAATAAACAAATCCAAAATTAACATTTCTTAAAATTGATCATTGATATAAAGTACAATGCAAGATTCATATTCCTATGCAAAAACATGTATTTTTTACGTAAAAGATTCACGAAATTGAAATATACTTACTACAGATTTTTCAATGTCCATTCGTGGGTATATAAAATGTAGGTCCAGTCCAGTCTTAAATATTTTTTCTCTATTGATTTTAATAGAAAAAAAAAAAAAAACTAGTACTCTATTCAGAGGGAGACTGTTAAAAAAGTCATCAGCTTGGATACCTCTGTTCTATTCGTGCTTCTAGTGTGAAGCAGTTGTATGCATGGTTCTGTTTCGGTTTGGAGGATTCGATATGGCAATAAAATTACAGAGTACAGAGACATAACACCCGAGTCCTCAGGAATAGCAACGCATGAAGGGTTACACGGGCGATGCAATATTCTCTGTTATGCCCATGGTAATGTTCATCTCTATAGGCGACGGTTATCACTTTCCATTAGGTACGCCGTTAGCTTGTTTGCCATTCGAAGTCGCATAAAAAACCCTTCTATAAATTGTTGTGTTCTAAATAACGGGTCCATTCGTTGTTTATATCATTTTCACAGATTTCATTTGTTTTGTCCGTGCAATATGAACGTCTGTAAATATACTTTTTTTCTATTTTATGCAATTTTTACCATAATATTAAAAGCCATCTAAGCCTAATCTAAGGTGTTGGGGGGAAAGGTATTGTTAGTAATGAAGACTGAGAATCCTATTGCTAGCAATATACCCAACCAGGTTGACCTCCTCGCGGTTCTCCCTGGAAACTATCATGGTTAATTTCTGATGAATTCATCATGATGGGCTAACTGGCCTGTTTTCATTCTCATCTATCACACTTCACTGGTGCTCCGCCAGCATATCTCGTTAGCGCAGGCGGGGTTACCATACCATTTTCACCCATCAAAAAAAATCTAAGGTGTTACAAGTATAATGGAATTTAAACACTCAAAGCTTTACATAAATTATTATTATTACCATGTCAACCTTTAACTGTGCCCTGCTAAACATAGGCTTCCCCTATAACAGGAGTTTTGCCAGCTATTGCCACACTCGGCAGGCGGATTGACGACCACAAATTTTGGTAATGTTTTAATAGGGACGCTGCTGTTCATTCCTCGACTTTAAGTTCCCCGCCTCTTACGATACCAAAGGCAAAAGAAGGAGCGGCTTATTCTATTCCTATATATAATAATAGCGAAAGAATAATTAAAATAGTTTCAGCTCTGGTTTTTAGTGTTCGATTGTGAATCTTGAATTTTTTGTATATCAATGTTAACAATGTAATTTAACAATATACAATTTTGACCATTGATAATTAAATGAGCAATCATGTTGTAACTGATAATAATTCAGAACGAACAAGTTTATCTAGATATCGTATTGATAATACAATAAGGAAATTTGTATATTTTTAGGAATTACCTTAAACAGAGTTGTACTGTGTATTTATAAGTTAAACATGTCTAAAAATAATAATATAATTGTAGTGTTGATTTTTGTAGTCGCTTGGTTTTTTAATGTAAGATAACGATTTGCGATTTACTTTACTTCATCATCATTTATTCATTAATGTACATAAATATTGCAAATATACAGAAACATACAGACATATTTCATTAGGAAAATTGTTTTTCTTGCTTTTTTTTAAAAAAAAAAGAACTATAAGTATTAATACTGTAACGAGAGTATCACTGTCAGTTGAAATTTTAAAACTTGTAATCAAAAATAAAATATGTTATATTTATTAAGTAATTATTGTTGCAATCGTTCGTATGTTACGTTAACCGTTTACTATCAGACGGGTCGTATGCTTGTTTGCCTTCATAGTTAGTAGTACAGAATATATATGTATATACACAAACTTCTTAATTGTTATTCTCTTATTTAACGTCATTGTTTTGTGGTGTTGTGCATCATCATTTTCGTCATCATTTTCATCCACTTTTCATTTTGAACTGAACATACGTCTTTCATTGTAATATATTGCTATGTTTCTGATCCCTCTTTTATATAACATAATGTAATAAAACCACTCATATGCCTCATCTCAACATAATGTTTTTTTTTTCGTTTTTATACCTAAGTTGTAAGAAAAAAACTAGTTTATACTTATATGGTGTTGCCATTCGGGAAATTATCTTTCATATATTTTTTTTTACTTGTGACCACATTGTTCTGAACCAATTTCTATGAATAATATATTATAATTATTTTAATGAATAAATATATAATGAATGGGATCAATTGAAAAGAGATTGTTTAACTATAATATTTGAAATTTAAATTAAAAGCATGCAATAAAGATATAAAAAATGACCAAATAATTGCACACCTTCGTAGATGCAGAATGCATGAGTATAAGGGCAGTGTTCATAACTTCATTTAACAGTTACCGACATTCTTCCAAAATAAATTACTTTTCATTTCATTATCCTATTTTAAGTTGACTGCACTATGAAGGAGCACTAAATACATTTTCATACATACATACATACATATCTGTCACGCCTGTCTCCCATTAGGGTAGGCAGGTGCAATGAAATGCCAAATGCTTCGATTCAAACAAACTTGTTTCGCTTCTTCCACATTCATCAATCTTTTCATACATGCTCGCTTTCATACATTTTCACTTCATGAATTATATGTATAAATTTAATATTTATATTTTCAGATTAACAAAGTCACCTTTGCCCCACTAGTGGTGTCCACGCTATTCATTTTACTTACGTCGTTGCTTGCCCACTGTGCGCGACGCCTGGTGCAAAAGTCTATAAATGAACCATTTGTGAGGTTACTATTTGAGGAAGCCATAGCCGCTGCTGAACTATGTGGCTGCTGTTTCGAGCTTATTGTTGGTAAGTCATTTATAATTTGTTTTTTTTTTCTGTGCGTGTTGCCAGTGTTACTTATAATATAATGCCATAGTGTAATAAAGAGTCTTAACCGTGTCATGCATGCAATAAAGGAGAGAAAGAAAGAGAGAGATAGATTTCACAAATAAACAACAAAAAACGTTTAACAATAAACAAAGATAAATAAAAATGAAGAGAAATCGTGTACACGATAGAATTACCAGTATCACAAACATTGATATTATATCACAGTGTAAGAAAGAACCAGTGATCCAATACCTGTTGATAAGTCCCGAATTGACTATATATTGAATATGACAATTCGAGATGTATTACACTGTCTAGATGTGTTCGTAAGTTCATAAAAGTTCGTTCTGAAATATTATAATAATAAGAAAGATTTCTTCATTGCTAGTTCAATGATAACGTATACATAATTATGTTAGTAAGTTGCTTAGTAAGCTATAGAGAAGAGCTATGCCAACATATTTGTTACGTGATAGAATCTGAAACGACGATACACGAAAAAGATCAATCAACATGAAGGATTTGTTAGTTGAAGTAGTATTAGGACGAATTGATGATCCATTGATGTTAAATGAATGAATTGATGATAAAGTTCTGTAATCATGAGCAAACGATCATGATTATTAGATACATTTCTTGCCCCAACAGCTACCGTCTTTTTCTTTTCTTCTCTGTCCAAAGGTTCTCAAAGAGATTGTTTTAGCGATAAAACTGCTTTTTGCACTTCATAAGTATTAAAACATCAATGCTTTGATGATTTTTCTGCTTATATTTCAATTATTTGTGATCTGAATAATGACTTTAATTCCTTTATTTAATTACATATGGATTTGTCTATTGGTTTTAAGAACGACCGTTTCTCTTACGTTAATGCTTCTTAGGAATGTATTTCATGGTTATCCACCACCTGACTATAGTATGAAGGAAGAAAAAAGGGAGGGAGATGTTGGAAATGAGTAAGGGAAGATGGTACACGGAAAAAAGAGATGAAGGATTTTTTACCAAAAAGAAAAAGAGAGACACTGCATTTCTGCAGGGGATAAAACTGCAGCAGTTTGGGAGGTCGGGGTCGTATATTCATGTGCCCTTACTCTAAATCATTGGAGGACAATACCCCTGACAGCTACATCCCACTAGATAGAGGAATTATTTTCTCCGTACAAGCAATTTAACATTATGATTTGTCTGAATAAACGTTACCAAAACAGAACCATTTTAAATGTTGAATTAAACTGGTTTCCTGTAAGCGAGCTTTATAGAAAATTGAGATTCTGAAATTATCTGTTGCAATTGAATTTTAACTTTATTCCAATACATAATAGGGAACAAAATGTAATGACTGTGCCATAGAGTTGAATTTGCACGTTGACGAATAGCGTTGTTGACATGTGACAGTCACATCTGTGCGCGTTAAACAACGTAGCTAATGCTTGTTTTAAACAGAATTACCAGCTTTAGCGTATGACTTAAAAATCTTCTACACCATTCACATATGTATTTATAAAAAGAAACTAAATAAATATGCTCACGACTTAAATCTCTTATAGTATTTTTTTATTGGTATGAAAAGGTAATTGTAGTTTCACTTACTTTTTTGGTATACGCGAGACAAAAGAGCATGAATGAATTTGTGGATGAATTTCAAGCGTGAATTTACTGGGTACAGAGGAATAACATCTGAGTCCTCAGGAATGGCAACGCATGGGGGGTATCATGGGCGAAACAGTATACTCTGTTATGTCCATGGTACTGCTCATGTCTATATGCGACGGTTACCACTTTCCATCAGGTGTGCCGTCAGCTTGTTTGCCATTCTAAATTGCATAAAAAAAATGTTGCTAGGCAAAGATAAATCCAAGTGATTTGACTTGACATTTTTTTTGACGAATTCATAGAAATTAACTATGGTGGTATTCGATAGGACGAATAGGGTATAGTACTAATAATGGGGTTATTAGACTTTATTCCTAAAGATCCCTTTCCCAGAAGTATATATCGACTGTAACTGTTATGAGTAATCTAACACTCAACGTGACATATTTGCCCATATTTTGTCGAGCATATTAGAATGTAATGAAGCATGAGGATAGCTTCCCGCTATTGCTCTAATTAACCTATTTTTATTATTTTTTTAATCAACCTTTAATTTAAAAATGCATGATGCGTGCATGCGTTTTAATGATTGTTAAGAATGCTATATTTGAAGTTTCTATATTTCTATGTAATGTAATAATGTATATGATCATTGGTTAGAAACATTTTTCACTTCATTTCATTGCAATAGAATCACATACATATACGATATAAAAAATTTAAATTAAAAAAAATTTTGTACAATAGAAATGAGACAAAGTCGATTAGGACAAAATTAAAATGGAAATAACAAGGTAATTATATAGCCTATTGACTGTGAAAACAGTTAATAATATCAACGTAGAATTCACGTAATATAATAAAAAAAATACAAGGGAAAAGGATTTACGTTACTTATAAATAAAATGTAGTGAAATTGAAAACTTCTCTCCTTTTTTAAGCAGAAAATGCAACCGCCGAAGCTTTTCTGTCCAGTGTGTTTTACTTTCTGCCCTAATCCTTGCGTGTATATAGTTATTGATATTGATTTATAAGGCCTCTGGGACAAGTATCGGATTAGGTTTCACGAGTCCGATACTATCAGCCGAAGCCGAGATGAACGCTGGCGAGCTCTGAATCACTGCTCACTTTTGCTGTGGTTTTGAAACCAGTCAGTGACAATCTTTTACTTTATTATATGCTAAGTACTTATTATTACTAATTAATCTTTATAGAATTTTAAAGATTTTTGAATGGATCTAACATTTAGTTATTGTTAACCCACTAAATTGAAATTGAATTATATTTTGAATTATAAATTATATTTTGAAATTGTTTATTGACCTTTCTCTCTCATGAATGCTCAAGTACTGGAATGAACTCCCTGTACTACTAATATTATACTGATACTACAATATTGGGGTTTTCAAAAAAGAGGTAAAAAGGTCGTGACGTCTTCAGGGTCCGCAATACGCGCGTAATGTCTCTGAACTGTATCGCTGTAACTGCTTACAATCAGGTGGGCTGCATGCCTCTTTGCCACCGTAGTGCTGTAAAAAAAAATAAGGTTTAGGCCCATGTACGTTTCTTATTAATTTTGTCGATTCAATGTGCTCAGAAACAATGGGCCTATCGATACAATATCGAATATTACACACTAGATCCGTGATTCGCGTTCCTTTATACATTGACCGCGGAACGCCTCTGCGCCTATTGTTCAGTATAACGCCACAATCGATGAATGCTTCTAACTACCAATGAACGATAATATCTTGGGTATGTTGCATCGACTGCACTAACTGAGTATGCGCTCATCTAGTTTCTTCACTCTTCTCTTCTCTCACTATGAGCATATTTATTTATTTAACTTAACAATACACAATGAAAATTAGAAAATTCAATTGAAATGTAGCAGAAAAAACTAAATAAAACAAGTTTTAGTAAAAAAGGTACTCTATTGTTACATTCACTAATTGTCTTGCTTATTCCTTATATTGTATAACGCAAATAAATTGTACTCATCTATCCATTCATTCATTCATACAAAAGGTGGTCTTATCACTAGGACAATCTTTTACAGATTTTTTTTATACGTATAAAATACAAAACTTATATAATACAAAAATATCCTGTATTACACTAAACCTATATGACATAAATTTTTTTTTATATAATTTAATGATAAACAAATTGACTGTGTTTTTTTTTATGCAACTTAGAATGGCAAACAAGCTGACGGCCCACCTGATGGAAAGTGGTAACCGTTGCCTATAGACATGAGCAGTACCATGGACATAACAGAGTATACTGTTTCGCCCATGATACCCCCCCATGCGTTGCCATTCCTGAGGACTCAAGTGTTATTATTCTGTACCCAGTAAATTCACGTTGATGGAAAGTGATGTTCAATGTTTATAGACGTGAATACCATATGGATTCCACATTATATATTGTGGCACACATTGTAATTCTTAAGTGTTGCTATTTCTGAACACTAAGGTGTTATTATAGCACATTTTAGCAGCAAATTTCATTCATTCATTCATGTCTCCATACCTTATTATTTCATTACCACTCTTAGAACCAAAACACATTAATGTAACCATTGCTACTTCACTGCAGGTCACAACACTAGTCGGACAACACTAGACAGAGGATATGAACGAATTTCGTTCAAAGTTTCCCTTTCTTTATAACTAAAAGTGGTTCTCAAATTGCAAAAGATTTCAAATTAATATCAATTGTTTGTGTTTCAGTTGCAGACAATTTCGGCGTGGGCACGTACGCGATCTTCTTATTCGCTCTAACAATATGGTGGTCACTCAATTGGGGTGACGCTACTGCCTGCCCCTACACACATATTGAGGATGTTATTGAAGGTACAACTCCCTGTATATTTTAATATGTTTTAAATATACTATCGGGATTAAACGCAATGAATCCACGTCGAAACGTCGGCAATAAAGAAGTAAGTATGTTGGTACTGTTTACTTGAAAAGGATTTTTCATCGCGTTAAGTTCCGATAGTGTATTTAAATTATTTGCAAATAACAACAAGTATAAAATTAACAATTTAAATATGGTTATAGAATTAAAAAAAAAAACAGTGTATTATAATTTTTCAAATAACTTCAAAATCAAGGAGGTTCTTAAGGTTTGTATTCTTTTTTTGTTTATTACCTCATTTCTAAACCGATTTGGATTTTTTTTATTTAAAAGGGTTTATTTATAGATTGGTTACATAGAAATTTTAATAAAACCAGTTTAATAGTTTACTTTTTAAATTAAATTTACTAGTTTTGCCACAATTGCAGTTGACTTCTGTTTATGGTACACAGTCTTAATTATTATTATAAGTGTGTATAGATTATAAGATGTGCGCCATCTATCGGTAGAAACGTTTCAGTTGTCGCATGCACGAAATAGTATCTATAAGAAGCCGTACGTTATCGTTTCATTCTCCTCATGGTTGCAAAAACTATAATCAATCTTTGGGTTATGCAGAAATAGTCAGTGATGGATAGGTATCTTATTTATTTATTTTATTTAAATAACTTTATTGTCCAAAATAAAATAAAGCACAAAAGGCGAACTTAATGTATCAAATATATATTACTTATATATTAGATACATTGGTCGTGTGGTCTCGGTATAGAATAGGCCACCCCTTCCTTTCCCGTGGATGTCGTAAAACGTGACTAAGGGAATTTAATGATCGAGGGATTAGAAGCAGAGTTTCTCTTGAAATATCACTAAGGTTTAACTGCGGTTGTCAACCCGCCTGATAAGCGTGGCAACTACTGGCAAAAGTCTTCAATAGGGGGAGGACTATGTTCAGCTGTGAACAAGTAACTGTCGATATAGTGTGGATACATAGAAAACATTCTTTGTATTCTGTTTCACGCGGACAAAGCCGCGGGATTTAGCTAATTATGTACATGGTAGCAATTATAATTTTCCAAGACATTTAAATTTGATCCTAATTATAGCAATATGTATATTTGAGATCTTTCCGAATTAACCAGGGTAAATGTTCTGGCAAATAGAATTTTTAATGTAAAACAATATTCGAGGAAGGGCGCCTTCGTTGTAACGTCTAATTCAAGAATGGAGGGGTTAATATAGAAATAATGTGTTTAATTAGGTGGAGATAAGCAAGACGAGGTAATTTTGTAACTCCTGGATGAAAGGATTAAAATATTTTTTAATTAATGTTGTGAGTGGAGCTGGTTTTGTTACCTATTTTATATCTCGGTCACGCAAATGAAGTCACGGGTAAAAGCTAGTAATATTATAAAGAGGAATGATATGATTTTTTGTTCGTTTGTTTGTAATTGATGATTTTAAAAAGTACTCAATCAACTTTAACATTTTTTTCACCTATTAGAAAGCTATATTATTAGTAAGTATCATAGGTAATATTTTTTTTTAAATTTTTAATTTCCTACGAAAATTACAATAATGTAACCCCAAGTATATAAAAAAAAACTATTGTGGCTAATATACTCATAAAATACTAATTTGTCTTTCTATCTACTCATATCTGCCTGTGCAAAACCCGGTCAGATGACTAGTGTATTATTTTAGACATGGCACGGAGAAAAGAATTGAGGAAAAAGGAGTAAGTTTAGGTTGTTGATAAAAAAGATAAGGCTAAGAGGAGTTGCGGAGGGGAAACTGGCCAGGAATTATAGTGGCTCGAGACGCCGAGATCACATACATACCCGTGTACCCTTACTCTAAAATCGGACTGATTTCTAAAAGAGAACACCAATGAGATAATTAAAAATATATATAGATTAAAAATAAAGCAAACAAGAAATTGTGATGACTGTTTCATTTTTAAACAACTAAATGCTATAAAAAGATTTGCTTAGATTGTAACTGTGCCAAATATAAAAATAAAGATATACTATTTGTTTTTACAGTGTTAAAATTAACAAGTCTTGTTTTTTATATCGTCAAAACAATACAAGTATTTCTTTATTATTATTATCGAGAGAGGGCCTCTTTCAACAAAAAAAAAAAAAAATTATGATACTGCGACCTTTTCATGATATTTTGTGCTTACTCTTTTTTTTTTAAAATTAGGATTTTTTTTATACAACTTAGAATGGCGAACAAGCTGACGGCCCACCTGATGGAAAGTGATAACCGTCGCCTATAGACATAAGCAGTACCATGGATATAACGGAGTATACTGTTTCGCCCATTATACCCCCCATGTGTTGCCATTCCTGAGGACTCAGGTGTTATTCCTCTGTACCCTGCAAATTCACGCCATATCCCACCCTTCAAATCGAAACATAGCCATACAAACACAACTGCTTCACGGTTGAAACACGGATAGGACAGAGGTACCCAAGCAATCGACTTTTGTACAAAGTCTCCCTCAGGAAAAATGAAAGATTGTGCGACCTTTCCATAATCTTTTGTGCTCACCTTTTTTTTTAATTCTCTGCTATACTCTCTCAACAGTAGGATTTTAAGATGTTATTTGTAGCAATGTTTTTTCTCATCTCTTATAAAAGTATTCAGAATAGTGAGTCGATTAGAAAAAAATAAACTTCCTAAAGGAAAAGAAACATTTGCATTGAGAACGATTTAACTTTTTCTTGACAATCTTGAAATGTTTTAAAGTGTTAAGTGTAGATATTAATCTGAATGCTTAAGTTGCAAACTTAGTCGAAGACTTGAGTTTCTGCTAAGTATTTATTTTTTAGCGACTCTTGAAACGAGTTCTCAATTCGTATTTAGTATTTTTTTAATCTATCTACATTACAAACAGAAAATAGAGTCTTTCCTTTTTATAATCCAATAATATATATCTACTAGCTGACTCCGTAAACGTTGTTTTACCTCTTATTGCGAAATATAAAAATCGCAATTAAAATACAGGAGTTGATCGTAAAACGATGAAAATTTAGAGTTGTATGTATTTTTCAATGCTAAGTCATAATAAAATAAAAATGGAAAAATTTATAAAAAAAATATAAAAAAAAATATTTTGGGAAGGATCACCCTTATCATTGGCGGGTAAGAAAAATAGATGTTGGTCGATTCTCAGACCTACCCAATATGCGCACAAAATTTCATAAAAATCAGTAAAGCCGTTTCGGAGGAGTTTGGTAACAAACACCGTGACACGAGAATTTTAGATATAAGATAAAAACCTAACTTTTAACGAATATTTAGTTAAAATAGGTTTTTATAGACTCAACAAAGATAATTGACATGATGTTCGAAACAAAATTGTTGTATCGAATTTATGAATCTCTTTAATTAAGTAATATTATAAACGTAAAGTACACCTACCCAGTCTATGTTTACTGTATACTTTCCGTGTCAATTAGGAGTTTTCTTGCTAATTAATTCCTTTATGAACGGCAGCGTCCCGATCTTCTATCAAATTACGTTGTTTTTCATTATTAGATATAATAAGCTCAGGAAGTCGCGACTTCATTGCCGAAGGGCTACTGGGAAGTGACTATAAATCATAAACAATATTAAACTTAAAAGAAAAACTAACAAATGTTAATAATATGAAGTTATTTCACTCACATCTGTTAGCATTTTTAATACTACTATACTACTATATACTTGCATGTAGACATGTCTAGTCTATTCTAATACATTCAGTCATAACTTAGGAAAGTATGTCTTTTGGCAGTTTTCTTCTTCTTTTGAGTCCTCAGGAATGGCAACGCATGGGGGGTATCATGGGCGAAACAGTATACTCTGTTATGTCCGTGGTACTGCTCATGTCTATAGGCGACGGTTACCACTTTCCATCAGGTGGGCCGCCAGCTTGTTCGCCATTCTAAGTTGTATAAAAAAAAAAACCTTTTACTACTACTTATAACAATATTTCTATGAGACCGATCAGTAACTAGGTCCTTTCATATAAAAAAGAATTTTCCAAATTAAAATTAGATCTGATGGAGTTATGAGGTAACAAATATAAAAAAAAATACAATCGAATTGAAACTCTCCTTCTTTTGGAAGTCGGTCCAAAATGCAATGATAACCTCCAATTATTTAAGGTTTTACACAACGTAAATTACGAGTGACTTAAAACGTAACAAAATTATATGATGTTTTCATGTTAAGACTTATATACGGGTGTAAATCTTATCAAATGCAAAAATGAATGATTAAAATCGGATTACAATTGAGAAAATATATTTTATCAAGTTTTAAATTAGTTAATAATTATTGGAATATATTTTTTCATATTTTAGTGATATTTCTATATCAATCTGCAAATATTTAGTAAATTGTAAATTAAAAAAGAAATATAAATATGTTAACAAGAATTTTTACTTTTAATCAGGGAAAGGCGACATACGTAAGGCTTTTTTGAAGACCTGGGCGGAACTCTTGGGTGGGTTGCTCGTGTTCAAATATGTGCAGACATACTGGGCCTTGGAGATTTCGGAGACGCACAAGGACAAGGCATTTGAGGAATGCAGAGCTGATTTGCAGGTAAGATTATCTTTTCCTTCGTGTGTGTGATTGATTTGTTTTCTGATTTTGAGTTGGAAAAACACCTATTAAATAACGTATTCTATATTTAAATTTAATATTAGTATCTTTTTTTATTTCTATTTGTATATTTATAAGGCTGTCGTTTCGAAACCTATCGCTTGTATAAATTCAAAAGAAGCAAAATTTTCTAAAAAAATGTATAAGAAATTTTAAATAATATAATATTTGTAATTTTTATTTATTTATTTATTTAGTACAAGATATACGGATTTTACATACGGAACAAAGTATAAGCTTTACGGCTTTACTGCGTATTGTTATCATGGACATTTCTATTATAAGTAAAAATATAAAATGTTAAAAAATATAATAAGTACCATTTGAAGTAAATCTTTTCTTACTTTACATATAAAAAATTAAAACATAAAATTATTCCATGTTTTTCATCTTCTTACTAATACAAATTAAATTTACTTTTTAAAATTAAAATAGATCGTGATAAATGTTAGAAAATCTTTATTTAAAATAGCAAGTGGTGAAAACCATTATAAAAATGATCTTATTGATTAACATTAAAGGTCATACTTTTTTTTGCATGTGCTCTAACAGAATTATGTGACTTCTTTAAATCGTTACACTTTCTGATGTTTGAGGTGTGATTTTTTGCAAGCCATGTGTAAATGACTTGTACAAATTATTCTATGCACTGGAAATCAAATCTGTGGAACAATAATTCCAGATGTGATGAGACAGTGCAATATTACGTCCTTTCCAGACAAGGCTGCATTTCCATGAATGCACGTTCTAGAGTCCGTTAGGGCACATGTTTTTTGCCTAATATTAAATTCCTGTGTTACAATTGCAACAGTTGAATTTCTTGCCCGTTCTTCTCAGCTGAAATTGAATTCTGAATGGGCTGGAATAAAAATATTTTAATGTAATAACTATCGTTTACATATAATTAGATCAAGACAGCTCGACTAGTTTAGAGATCAATTCGTGATCTTTAATTATGAGCGGTACTGACGCGAGCGCGAGCCTAACTTCTCGATCTAATTACACGTAACCTGTAGTTATTATATTAAAATATAATGTGTGTTTATGAAACTTTTAATAATAAAAAAATATTAATTATTTATTTATTAATAAATTTCAGGTGCCTGTCATATACGGGGCCGTTGTGGAAGGTGTGGCGACATGCCTCTGTCGATTGGCTTCCAAGTCGCTCGGAGATCTTAATCCTCGGTTCGCGACTGCCATTGACTCCTTCATTGGAACCTCCCTGGTCGTAGCTGGTTAGTTTATTTATTTATTTATTTATTTAACACTTTACTGAACCAATATTACAGGACTTGTTAAAGAATTTCCAATTACAAGGTTTATCAGTTGATTCGAGAATTTAATAACATTTTAACATTTATTATTTTATTTTCAAAAAAGGGGGACACTTCTTTTTAGAGAATTCATAAATATATCGGTTGAAAAGTAAATTTTCTCTTAATTCAATACATTATTTTTTATTAAGAAATAAGTGAGGTGCATGCTTTTATTTTTATTATTTCAAAACTTGCTTTTTTCTTTAAATTTTTCTTACATAATGCTATATTCATCAATCTGGCTTCGATTTTAATATAAATAATTTATATTCTAGGCTTTTGTGATTAAGTTCTTTTTGAATTTAAATTTTATTTATATGAATGCTACTGTAAAATAATATTTTAATAATGCTTCTACGAACGTGATATAAAAATACGTCAAAAAACTACATTAATTACATACGAGTATATCCACAGACTTCGGGATATAATTTATTGGCAAATAATGAAATCAATAAATTTGATTCTACAGAAAGTTTATTATATTGATTGAGTGGCCATAAAATTTGATTTGTTTTATTAAATAAAAAAAAAAAAACTAATTTAAAATTTTACCATATATAAAGAACATTAAAGAATATTAATACACTACCGACAAGAAAAATAGATCTTCACGGTGCGCAAAACAGGTGAAAAAAGTTTTCTTTTGTTTATCAACGAATATAAATTGAATATTAACATTTTTATTAGGGGCCGGGTGATGTATACTAATCCATCTTAGGAAAAAAACTTAAAAAAATTAGCCATTTAATTATTCCCGAAATATTCATATTGGTAGTAGCCAATTTACTGACGTGAATTTAATGGGTACAGAGGAATAACACCTGAGTCCTCAGGAATGGCAACGCATGGGGGGTATCATGGGCGAAACAGTATACTCTGTTATATCCATGGTACTGCTCATGTCTATAGGCGACGGTTGCCACTTTCCACCAGGTGGACCGTCAGCTTGTTTGCCATTCTAAGTTGTATAAAAATATACATAAATTATTTTATAATTAAAAAAATATCTAAATTCTGATTTATAAAATAACTTAGGTCTTTTATAATTGATACGAAATAATGAAAAAAAAAAAACCGCGGGTATTTACAGCAAATCTCTATTAATATCATTCATTTAAAGTTGTAAGTTATATATTTATATAGAGTTATAATAGAGTGTATCTAAATAAATAAAAAAAAAATACCATTATAAAACGAATAGTTAGACACAGAATAGACAATTGATTTATACTTTTCGTATATCTACGCCCATGGGTTTTCGATTTTATATATTTTTTTCGTTAAAATAAATTTATTATATGGTCACCTTTTTTTAATCTACGTACACAGTTCTCTTCAGATATTTGTGTTAATAAACAACATATATATACATATGTGTATTAATTAATTATATATTTTCATATATTGATATAACATTGTCTAACATCTTAATAATTGATTGATCGTGCCCGATGCTTTAGTCATATTTCATTGGAACTATATTATTAACATTCTGCCATATCCCAAGTGATATAGTATGACTTATTAGAACTTATAGCTAGAAATCAAGATGACTTTAGAATACATGTCAAATTGGTTTCGAAGCTGTATATATTATATAAATTTAACAGTATTATTTGTATTTGGTTTTGTATTAATAATAATACATATTAAAAAAATAGAAGCTTAATTAAGTACTTTTTAAACGGTGATTATAAATCTTAATGTATGTATTATTTATATTTGTCAATTCTAATTTGAATTATGCTGTTATAGTAAATTAAATATTTAATTTACATACGTAAGGTATTTAGAAAGCATTTTAGTCATATGTTTTATTAATTGCCAATTTATTGACATTTGCCAAACATGTTCAAATATTCTTTTGAATTTTGTTCTATGATTTCGTTTAAATTTAGAACAATTTGAAGTCAATACTATGGTATTTTGATTCTTGGATTTCATTCTATTAATGCTGGTTGCTTTCAATTTTACCGTTCCACATTTTTTGCCGTTCTGGGAGCATATTATGAGCATTTAAAACTTGACAGTTTGACGAACATTTTATGATTGGACTTGCCATTACTACATAAGTAATGGGAAATTGTAAAGGAAATATTATTAAATCCCTTTCAGACCCGAACGTTACGGGCGTGAGTTGTAACTTTAAAAAATTCTAAAACCGCGCGCAATTCATTTTTACGCACGAAGCTGAAATAACATGATAGTGAGATTCTAAACCAGCCAATAAGAAATCATTTTAGCGGTTAGGTGGTGCAATAGTCTCGTGCGTGCCGGCGAGATGGGTTGGCTCCAAAACACGAAAATATATTTAATCTGAAAGAAAAAAAAATCTTGGGTCTGAAAGGGCTATGGTTGACTGGGAGAGAATGCTTTTAGTATTAAATCTGCCATGTACACATATATGTACTAATAATTAAATAAATAAACATACATTTGTCAAGTTTTTAAGTTTGTAATAAACTCCCTGATCGGTTTCCCGGCTTGCGCCGGGTGGCATGCTGTTAATAGTGTGTCTCCAGCTTACCATTCACTGTTGCAGGGGTCCTCACTAGGCACACGGTATTCGTCTACCGCTATCAGGACAATAGTGCCAATGCGGACCTAAGCGTGTCCATCTTTTGCAAAATCCATTTAGGAAAAGGTACATCGTTGTAAAGTGTACACTAACTGGTCGTTCAATCGCATTAAAAGCATGAATATTCACTGCATTTATTATTAGTTGGTCGTGGCTTATGAAACTAGAAAGGCCAATTAGTACAAATTGGTTCCGCATTGACACTATGATCTGTTTCAATGGAGTTTAATGAAAATGTAAACAAACTAATCCGATTATATGATAACTAACTAATATGATCCGGTGATAAGGACCAATTATAGATACAAATTATTGATTAATTGATCGAATGTTTCGATGTTTCATTAATTTCATTTAGAGACTGTTTGTGTGGTAATTTTAATAATACTTGGTTATTTTTATTACGCTATTGAAACAGACAACATTGCTGAACACAGGTCTCTCCTATAAAGAGGAAAAAAGATTATATTACCGTGGTGTAAAGTCCAATTTTGACTTTTTATTCAAATTGTTTAAAAATTTATTCGTATATTGTGTGAACATTTTAAAGTTCTTATTGAGTATAATATTTTCTTAAATAACTTTTAATAAAGTACAGACAGCACTTTAACTACGTTTAGTTTTATGTCAACGCTGTTCGAGTTATTGTCAAAAGTGGTCTTGACACTAAATTGTTTTTACTGTATTGCTATACAAGCATGCGCATAATAGCAAGTAATGAATTGTGTTATAAATTTATATACAGGTTTAAACTTAATGGTGTACGTATATCAAAGCGAAAGCCAGTGATAATAACTAAGAAACTTAAACACTTTCTCCAAAAGCAGAATTAATGTCTTAAAATGTTTTTTGAACTTTTCATAATGTAAATCATGTCACAGGTTTGTATATAATAAACAATTAATAATAAGCACATTTTTTTTATAATAAATTTTACTAAATATATTCTTTGTATAGTAAACAAAATAACGATAATTTACAACGATTGTCATTAAAATCGCTGTATAAATTTCCATTGTCATCATTTCGCATCATTTTTAACACCTCGTTTCATACGTAGCAATTCCGTGATGTTAATGCATTTTAAATTGTCATTTTATACATAAGAATGGTAGGAATAACACTATTGTGATTGAAAAATATGTTATTAAACATGCACTTTACAATAGGTAAAATTTTGCTCTATAAAAAGCCAATGGCAATGTTATTTATCAAAATATTATTCAAATTGCAGTATTATATTAATATATAAATTCAAAAAATTGAATTTATATATTATATATTAATATATAAATTCAATTTGTTAGACCAATGCACCGCTATTTACTCCTCTCTGTTTAGCGTAACGGTTGACTGGTAGAGAATGCCATCAGGTACTAAGTCTGCTCTGTAGACATATTTTAATGTGTGCAAAAATATAAATAAATAAATAAAATATAACAGTTTAATTATTTATAATAGATAGATAGACAGATGGATACTCTTTATTGTTTCCTCCAAAAGATTACAATAGTAAACTTATTATAATACAAACAGTTATATTTTATCACATTATTATCATTCAAGGAAATAATAAAATAGTAAAAAAAACTATTCAGGTATAAGTACCGAGGGATAATTAGATTTACCATGATCGTATGACTATGTATTGTCTGATAAAGGAGTTAAGAGTTTCCGGTATCTGCGTATATGCATAATATGAATTAATTGTGAAAGTGGACGAATCAAGAGATATTATGTATAGAGGGAGACTTTGTACAAAAGTCGATTGCTTGGGTACCTCTGTCCCAATCGTGTTTCTACCGTGAAGCAGCTGTGTTTGTATGGCTGTGT
The DNA here is from genome assembly GCF_026898425.1 of Galleria mellonella. Lineage (NCBI taxonomy): Eukaryota > Metazoa > Arthropoda > Insecta > Lepidoptera > Pyralidae > Galleria > Galleria mellonella. Next base: position 1,953,076 of record NW_026442061.1, read on the forward strand.
TTCGGTTTGAAGGGTGGGATATGGCGTGAATTTACTGGGTACACAGGAATAACACCTGAGTCCTCAGGAATGGCAACGCATGGGGGGGTATCATGAGCGAAACAGTATACTCTGTTATGTCCATGGTACTGCTCATGTCTATAGGCGACGGTTACCACTTTCCATCAGGTGGGCCGTCAGCTTGTTTGCCATTCTAAGTTGTATAAAAAAAAGATAGACGATTTTGTGCATTGTGTGTTCTATGCTTACTAAGACTCTGGCATAAAAATAAATAGATACACTGTTCAAAATTATAACTTCCTAAACTGTTGCTACATTAGTAAGTAGTAGAACTCTACAATCAGAGGCTGACACTCACCTAACTACTACTTTTTGTATTTTTTCACCTGATAGTAAGTAAAGTGTTAGGTGGGTATCGGCCTCTGATTGTTTATAGGCTTTATTTGTCATTCTTTTGAGAGTTTATATGCCGCAATCGTCACGCCTATATATCGACGATCTATATATATTTAGTACATATTTTGAAATATTAATAAAGTCTTTTTTTTTCAGCATTCGACTATTCTGGTGGCTACTTCAACCCGGTGCTAGCGACGTCTCTGAAAGCAGGCTGCGAGGGCCACACTCTTCTAGAACATGCCGTGGTATACTGGATAGGTGCCTGTGCTGGATCCATACTGTCTGTTTATATGTACAAAATACCGGCCATCCAGCGGTACGTCAGAGGAACGACGGCAGTGAACGGCGACAGTATCTGGGCGGATAAAGAAGATTAAATCTTCCGTCCTGCTTAATAAATATTTTCTCTCGTAATATTTCTATGAATGATTATTTTATGAACATTTCGAAATAACGTGTGTGTCGCAATGAGACGCGAATATATCGAATGGATTTAATTTTTTAATTATAACACTTAGATCATTAATATCTAGATGAGCTCCGATGTCTCACTATCTGGATATCTCATTAGAAATGCTCCGATAAAAACGGCATATCTGTTTTAAATGGCGCGCTTTTCGCAAGGTATAAAATTATAATAATTGGTGGGTTTTGTTACATAAATTGTCCTTTTATTTAGTTTTATTATATTGGCGATACTTTTGAATTTTCATTCAATACGAAAATCAATGCGTCAGTTAATAATTGGGCGATTATTTTTTGATACCTTATTATACTCGGTGCTCCATCTAGATGTGTGTGATCTAAGTCACTATGCTAATATTGTGATGTCTTCTAGTCAATTTCAGACACTGTACAAAATGATAATTATATGAACTTTATCTAAGATTTAATTACTATATCCATGCCAATTTTGTGTTTATATCTGATATTGGTTCATCCATTCAAAAATAGAATGCAAAAAAAAAGAACTTTTGTTACCAGCACAATACAGAGTAATATCGAAATAATTCGAGTTTATTTATCGGAGTGTTTTATTAGTGAAACGGAACGTTTTTACACCAGAAACATTTTTTTTTACACAATTTAGAATGGCAAAACAAGAAACTTACAAAAAAGAGAAAATATGATAAAAATTTTTGACTCTCCAAACTAACGCGTCGCGTCTAGATGTAAAGTTAGTATGAGAAGATCTTAAACATTTTGTCACTTTTCGGTTCATGTTATTTTGGAAGAAATATTAAAATTTTATCCTTACAACTACTAATGATTTAAATTCCTGGAAAAAGTAGGTAACAAAAGTTTTTTTTTTATACGATTCCTGCTAAGTTTCTATGAAATTACAGCTACGTCGCTGTTCACCTTAATTAATACAATTTTCTACATGTTTCCTCTGAACTGAACCTCTGTTTTGTGCCTTTCGTGTCTTCCAAAAATATAATAAGTGCTACGTTCTTCAGTTGTAAATAAATGAACCATTTTAATTATTTAATTGGTTGTTTTATTTAATAAGTAGTGGCCCGTCCCGTCTTCGCACGGGTGGACATTTTTACATTTTAAAAAGTGGCCATTAAGGCTAACACACGCGACGGAAGCTTAAAAATGGAGTAACTTCTCCCGTTTTCCCAACATTTCCCTTTACTGCTCTGCTCCTATTGATCGTAGCGTGATGTTAAGTATATTATAACCTGGCCAGGAGTATGAAGAATAATTGTACCAAGTTTCGTTAAAATCCGTCAAGTAGTTTTTGTTTCTATAACGAACATACAAACAGGCAGTCAGACAAAAATTTTACTGATTGCGTTTTTGGCATCAGTATCGACGACTAATCACCGCCTGATGGTTATTTTGGAAATATATTTCATGTACAGAATTGACCTCTCTACAGATTTATTATAAGTATAGATTTTTTTGAATTGTTTAAATGAGTGAATGAATGAACGAATGAGCGAATGAATGAATGATATTTTTTTATTGTTCCCTTCAAAGAATAATACAGGTTAGAAAGATTAACAAATTACTTACTTTATAATGCATAAAAATATGTATTATAAAATAAGTAGCAAACTAATTACCCACTTGATAGGAAGTGGTGACAGTCACCAATACACATGAAGCACCGTGGATGACACAGTATATACTGTGACATCACGGCAGCAATTAAATATGCGTTGTTATTCTTAAAAACTATGATCTTATTCCGTAGCCTGTCATGTCCCTGCCTAGAAACCGGAGCATAGCCATTCAAGAACAAATATTTAGCGCCAAACACAAATGGGACAGAGGTACCATAGTGGAAGATTTTTGCACATTCGCCCATTGGTAAACAAAAATGTGTATGTGGCTTTAATTTAACATTTTCATTAGGAATAATGTAACTTCTAATAGGAAGGGGGTATAGATATAACAGAAGCAAAATTTAATGACAATTTGCAAAGTAATTATTTAACTTTAGATGTTGTAAACAAATTTAGTTGTATAAATGTAATTTCAGAACTTCTTGACAGTAACATATGACTTACATAGTGACATATATATTTGCTTTTAAACATCCGAAAGAGTTTTGTAGACAAATTTCAATAATAGGCTTTAAAGTTATTAATGTAGGCAGCTATCTAATATCTTTGCGCAATATATTAACTAGTTCTTACCTTCGACATCATACACGTGACCTTGTGATATATCGCTCAGTAAATATATCCCATATTATATACAATCTTGAAGCAGTTGTGTTTGCATGGCTGTGTTTCGGTTTGAAGGGTGGGATATGGCAGTGAATTTACAGGGTACAGAGGAATAATACCTGAGTCCTCAGGAATGGCAACGCACGGGGGGTATCATGGGCAAAACAGTATACTCTGTTATGTCCATGGTACTGCTCATGTCTATAGGCGACGATTACCACTTTTCATCAGGTGGGCCGTCAGCTTGTTTGCCATTCTAAGTTGAGAAAAAAAAATAAGTACTTAAGATGAATAAGGACATAGGTTACTATTTATCCTGTTGATGCTGGAAATTGTTCACATTTGGTAATGTTTGGATTCCATTTTTATATTGTTATATTATAATATATGACAACTACTTTTGGGTTAATCAAAATATTACTGTCGCGCGGACGAAGTCGCGGGTGGAAGATAGTCTATACTAATATCATAAAGAGGAAATATTTTATTGTTTGTTTGTAACTCGAAAAATACTCAAGTGACTTTAAAAATTAAAAAAATCTTTCACCTATAAAAGCTATATTATCAGAGAGTAATATAGGTTACATAATATTATTTTTGAAAATTCTATCTATCCGCGAAGCCAGATCAGATCACTGGATAGATAGATGAATAGATATATAATTTATTTGGATTACTTACAACACACAAATTACAACATACACAGATATACATAAAAAGTGAGATAATACACTAGTATTACATAAAAGTATAAAGTATTCTTCGTTTAATTTGATCACGTATAAACGCATTATATATAATACATATATAATATATATTGTCTAACGGCAGATTGGCGCAGTCTCATGTAACTTTTTTTATATCACAAACTCTGTAGGAAAAGTACTTTATTCAAATTTGAAGGTGATTCCGGAAACCTTTTATATCTGAATTCTTTAAGGTGATATTAAAATATTTTTTTCTTGACTTAATATATATTTTCTCGTATATGTGTATATTATATATGGTTTAAGGTATATATTTATTTTTCAAAATTATAAATATATGTTATACAAGTATGAATATCAATGAGATTATAGTTGTGTTTATATTTGAAGAATGGGATGGCAGTCAAATTACAGGGTACAGAGGCTCAGGAATGGCAACGCATGAGAGGTATTATGGATGACACAGTATACACTTATGTCACTGTTACTGTTTATGTCTATAGGTGACAGGATGGTTACCACTTCCCATTAGGTGAGTCGTCAGCTTGTTTGTCATTCTAAGTTGTATAAAATAAGAGAACTAAAAGTAATTATATTATCATTTTGTAGTTTTATATTATGTATTAAAAGTACCCGTAACCGGCGAGCGTGTATGAAAAGATTGATGAATGTGGAAGTAGCGAAAGAGGTTCGTTTGAATCGAAGCATTTGGCGTTCCATTGTTTCTGCCTACCCTAATGGGAGACAGGCGTGACAGATATGTATGTATCATGTTCATCTACAATGCTAGTATTAATTCAATACTATTATATATAATTTTTATAGTAGTGCTATATAAGTTTATATATAAAAACAATAAACTTAGATAGGTATATGAAACTAACACTCATAACAATGGCATTATGGCACACGTATGAAAGAAGGAAATTGTTGTTTTATATATTTTGTTTCTTTTGTAGCTTTTTTTGATTTTCGTTCTTTTATCTCTTTTTATTGTGTATGTTTGTATTGTTTTTGTGTGCTGTAAGTAATCCAAATAAAATATCTATCTATCCAACAAATTAAAATCGAATAAGTATTTCCTCTTTGGAATGAAATCTCTTGTTGCATACACTTGCATCGAGAAATTGCAATTAATTAAAAAATTAAATAAAAAAAAATTAAAAAAAACGAAAATTCTACTCGTGATAAAATTTATAATCGGTTTTGATCACGTGATAGTAAACCCAATCGGTTTTTTTTACATGACATAAAACGGTAAACACGCTGAAGGCCCATCTGTAATAAACCCAAGTGGTTATCGTCAACTATAGATATGAACAGTATCGTGGACATAACAGTATCCTGTGCCCTTACCTTATGTGATGATACCCTTCATGCTTGCCATTTCTAAAGATTAAGGTGTTATGCCTCTGTACTATGTAATTTTATTACAATGTCTCACCTTTCAAACTGAAACACAGCCATTGTAAACACAACTGATTCACAGCAGGAACAAATGGGACCGAGGTGTCAAAACAAAAGCCTTTTAAACAATGTTCCCCTCTGTTAAAAATAATCTAAATTGGTCCAAAAATAACGAAAATATTTATAAAATTTTTGTGTGTATGTTACATGTAATAAAATTTGAAGGGTGGGGTATGGCGTGAATTTACAGGGTACGGAGGAATAACACCTGAGTCTTCAGGAATGGCAACGCATGGGGGGTATCATGGGCGAAACAGTATACTCTGTTATGTCCATGGTACTGCTCATGTTTATAGGCGACGGTTACCACTTTCCATCAGGTGGGCCGTCAGCTTGTTTGCCATTCTATGTTGTATAAAAAAAAATTATTCACTTAAAACTCCAGTAGTTATAAAAAATAACCGCTTGCCTGCTATTCCAAATATTCTTAACAATATGAAAGTAGATACATTATGATGGATATCATTATTGACCTTCTAACATTATATACATCTTAAATTTTCTAAAAACCTAATATAAACGTTACACTTTCACGTGTGAACAATTTATTACTTTGAAGCTTGTATAAGAATATTTTTAATAACTAGAGATGTACCGACTACTGGCTGATTAGTCGAGAAAGCTGACTATCCGGCCATATTTATATTTGGCGTTTAGTCGGTGATAAGCATCGACGATAGTCGAGTTGTTACTTTATTTAATTTACAAGCAACCCCAACCGACTTTGCACACCCGTGCGAAGTCGGAAGTGTAGAAGGTCTATGTTCAGCAGTGAACAGATAACGGTTATATACTGATCGTTATAAAAAGTAGCCTATGTCCTTTTGCATCCCATATAGTAAGTGTATACCAACTATTTCATAGTATTTCATAGTGATGGGTACTCGTACAGCTGATGATGCGCTAGGAGGTAATAAACAAACAAACTCACTTTCTCAGTTATAATATTTGTAAAGAGGCAAGAATTTTAGAATCACAATTTTAATCGATTCTGGGCGAACATAGTCGAAAGCAATGATCGCCTCAGCCGACTAGTCGGCCTTTTTCTAACCGATCAGCTAGTTGGTTAGTCGGTAAAATTGTTGTCGGTCGGTTCATCTCTATTAATGACTTATACTAAAGTATAAAAAAATGTTATTGAAAGACTACACGTAAATACCATTATCTTAATTATAGAGTTTCAAAGTATTTATATTTAAAACTAAAACAATGTTTACTTAATACTGTTTTCAATTTTACAAGTTTTATTTCCTTCCTTTAAATAATAGGAGATAGGAGTTTTTTAGGAATACGTGAAAGGAAAATTATTTCAGTAGAAATAATAAAATTAAATAACAAAAATAATGGTGCTATTAAATAAAATATTTCTATTCTATACGCCTTCATTTGCATTTGCGTTCATATTGGCTCCATCGAATTTAAGCAGTGTTCACAAACCAACGATGGATTATTTATTAAAAATTGTACAAATGAATATGTTTTATGAACAAAAAGTATTAATTATTGTAAGAAAATATCCTATTACAGAAAGAAGTGAAGATTTCTTTCCAAAAATAACTGAAGGTTTATTCACATATAATATTCCAAGAGTTGTCGTCGAGGACATTGAGCGTGTTAAATCATTTAAGAATATATATAAAAAAAGTCTTCTGTTTTTAATTTATATTGAAGATTGTGAAAAATTATCCGAATTTAATCTTACTATTCATGAACATGCTACATATATTTTAGTTTTAGATTATTACGAGAAACAGAATTGTGATACCATACTAAAAGGTATTGGAGGATTAATAAGTATATTTAATGTTATATTTATAGTGAAAGACAACAATGACAGAATACACAAAATTGTAACTTTCATACCACAAATTGACTCTAGTACATGTAAATTGGAAGGACACTCTGAACTAAAGGAAATAGATCGTAATGTTTTAAAAAGAAATGATGAATTTTTTCATATAATAATGCCGAAAAATCTCAACAAATGTCCTCTTAAAGTCGGTATGATACATAACCATCCTTTTTTTAATATGAACAATAGTACAAATTTAAAGTTCATGGACACTATCAAACAAACCAACAATGTAATAACAGGATGTGACTTAGAAATAGTAAAAATCTTTGCTGAATATTTAAATGCTACTTTACAACTTTATTACTTAGGTTTTCGTAAAGAATATGACAATGATGTAATTGTTAAGCCACTTTTGAACGAGGAATTGGATGTAATGGCCGGTGGATTATACAGAGCTTACGGTAACACTGTGGAATACTCAGGAATTTATGCGAGAGAAGCTCTTATTTGGATATATTATGTTGAAAGACTAGGTAAATCATGGCAAAGCTTTATGAGTAATTTAGATCTATTGTTCTTATTCTTCGTATTTTATTTGTATTACTGTTTGATTTGGTACACGATATGTATATTTGATAAAACAACAGTATCTTTAAAGTCTACATTTTTATATAGTTGGGGCTGCTTATTTGGATGTACGCCATTATCGAATCCGGTTACTACAAAAGAGAAGATAGTGAACGCATTTTATTTATTCATGTGTATACACTTTATAGTATACATGAATATACAATTATATTCAAATTTTACAATTGAAAAGCCTCCGAAATTATATAAAACTAACGATGAAATAATGAATTCAGGGAAAAAGTTTTCTGTATATAAAGACGCATTATCCTTCATAAGTGATGTGAAATTCAAATCTCTTATGAAAACAGCAGGCAATTGTGAAACAGCTAATGAGTGTTTGAGCTTAGCTTTTCAAAAAGAAGGTGCATCTGTTTATCTTGACGATGTGTTTATTGAATTACAAGTCAAAACTGCTGTGAATGATGAAGCAAAAATAATGAGATCTGCGGAAAACATATTAATACTTTATCATGAAATATCAATAAGGAAAAATAGTTATGTTGTAAACCATATACAATCTGCAATGGGGAGATTAAATGAAGCTGGTATTTTGGAGAAATTATTCAAGGAGGCAGTGGGCGTTTATTTTATTGATAAATCTAGAGAGTTAACAGAAAATTTGATGAGTAACAGTTATAGCTGTCAAGCGGGATGTAGCATAAGTTTGAATCAATTTGCTGGAGTCATTTATATTTGGTTGATAGGATGTTTCATATCTATAATACTTTTTATTATGGAAGTCACGATAAAAAGAGAACACAATAATGTTTGTAAAGATTTATAATGTCATTTTAAGCAAAGATTTTTGTCTTATAGGTAAAATCTAGCCGACTTAATCATACTTCTAGGTATATAAGGCAATGCACAACTTATTAAGTATAAAAAGATAAATTACATTTCAATTCAATTTCCATGAAGAAAGTAGTTCAACTTCATTAACATTATTCGTTAGATTTCAAATATTTAATTACAATTTATCTGTTATATCTTGTTTAGTTTAAAATAACGTAGAAACTTAAACTAACACTAGATAGTACCTGTTTAGAATAGAATAATGTTATATGTAATACGTACTCACATATAGTACATATTTAATACCTATCTATAGTATAAATTAAGTAAATTGATGCAATGGACTTTTTGACGTCATATATGTTTGAATAACTGCTATTTGACAATAAATTAATATTTATTACTCGTATTGTTGTTAAGATTTCTATTTTGCATTACTGCTGCCCACTCAGTACTTCATACGCCATTGTGTTAGGTTGACTGGAAGAGATTTCTTTTAGAAATAAGTTCACCTTTATTTACATTGTTTCTAATTGTTATTATTACTGTTTAATGTTTTACTGTAATAAAGAATTTTATATATATTAATACAATATTGAGTGTGACATATTGGTGTTGGAAAAAATCATCGTGCTATCTACAGTGCAAACATAATACCAGATAGATTATATCATTATTATTCCTGTAGCATTATAAACTATTGTTTTGTTTGCGTAACGGGTGCCTTTATATTACGCTATGGATAACTGTAATTAGCTAGCATTTAGTAAGTGTGTAATGTATAATTAACTATGTAAAACGCTGTTGTTAAATTAAGTAACGAAATAAAATAAATACATTATATATTTTTTATCATTTAGATACCATGTATTTGGGATAAATAACTATGATCATAGAATATTTCGGACATATGTTGCGGATTTTTTTACAAGTACAAAGCAGCGTAATATATAGGAATTTGCTCCTCAAGAAAAAAGCAGCTTTTTTATACAACTTAGAATGGGAACCAAACTGACGGCCCACCTGATGTAAAGTGGTAACCGTCGCCTATAGACATGAGCAATACCATGGACATAACAAAGTATACTGTTTCGTACATGATACCCCCCATGCGTTGCCCTTCCTGAGGACTCAGTAAATTCACGCCATATCCCACCCTTCAACCCTGAAACACAGCCATGCAAACATAACTGCTTCACGGTAGAAACACGAATGGGACAGAGGTACCCAAGCAATCGACTTTTGTACAAAGTCTCCCTCTGGTAGCTTCAATAGTCACAAAATTAATATGGAATTTACACAGAAGTAAACGCTATTGATTTAAAAATATACAATATACGTAATAATATTATGTAACGGTCGTTTTATTGCACACTGAAGGATTTCAAACGACTAATTCTAACTCATGGGGTGTTAAATTTGTGTTTCACAAAAAGGAAAACCGACTTCAATTGTGGTAAAACCAGTTATTTGGTTTTAAAGATTAAATTATGAATTTGATTGTGATAAATTTTTTATGGTATCAATCTGTGAGTAATCCTTTCAAATAAAAAAAGAATTTTGTAATTCGGTTTATAATTGATGGAGTTATGAGGTAAAAAATATTAAAAAAAAAAAACGGTCGAATTGAGAATCTTCTTCGGACTCTGCATAGAATATTAATATATACTTTTATAGTCGACTATCTAATATACATAATAAAAGTATTTTGGATACCATTATATAGTTAATGTAATGAAGTTCCATAAAGAAGTCACATTTGAAACAATGAATTTGTTTTTTTTATGCAACTTAGAATGGCAAACAAGCTGACGGCCCACCTGATGGAAAGTGGTAACCGTTGCCTATAGACATAAGCAGTGCCATGGACATAACAGGTATACCGTTTCACTCATGATACCCCCCATGCGTTGCCATTCCTGAGGACTCAGGTGTTATTCCTCTGTACCCTGTAAATTCACTGTTATATCCCACCCTTCAAATGAAACACAGCCGTGCAAACACAAATGTTTCACGGTAGAAACACGAATGGGATAGATGTGCCCAAGCAAATGACATGATAATTAATTGTGGGTTGATACATGTGGCAGTTTAAAAAATCACCCCAAAGCCGTCTTTTTTAAGACTTGTTTTTGTACTACTTGATGACTGATGATGAAAAAAAATTGAAGTGTTATAAATTGCTGTACAAAATTGTGACGAAGTCGTGGTAACATCTTGTCGAGAATAATATTTTTACTTAAATAATATTTTAATTAAATAAAATAAAAAAAAAATGCCGCCCAATGTTTTCTCAGTGTAACGTTTCCTTATAATTGTTTGTATTTACAATAAGTTTACTAATGTAATCTTTTGAAAAAAAAAGAGTCTTTATCCATGTGTGTAGAATTGAGGACATAGTTTAATATTTGTCCCGGTCCGTAAATATAGTCCGGTCACTCGAACGAAGTCGCTGGTAAAAGCTAGTATCCTACTACTATTATAAACGAGAAAATTTACGAAAATGTACAGATATAACTACATTTTTATTTTGCCAAAGTTTGATTGGGAGAGAATGCTATATTTATTATATGTATATTCCAATATTTTTTTTCTAATGTGTCCAATAAAGAATTAACAAATAAAAAGTAAACTATATCGATTTAAAAAAATTGTCACTCACCATCAGGCGAACCGTATGCTTGATTGCCCTCTGTGTTCTAAAAAATATGAAAATCGATTCAGAAAATATAATTACAGTGTAATAATGATATATTATTATTAAACTACAAGTGGATTATGTCTTAACTTAGCATATACTTTATACGAGTATATTGATTCACGTAGGCAAAGCCATGGAAAATAACTAGTAATAAATAAATATGTATTGTAATTTCTACCTATATCGCCTTACAAGCATTGCTTTTAAAAAATCGACACGAGTAATATCCAACTTATACGAGTACCATAGTTTTAAGGAAACTATTGAGATTTTCTGTAATGGATTTCTCGTGTTATTTGTCGTTTAGAGTTTGATTTATGTACTTACTTTACTATAATCTATATTTTGATCGTACAGATTATGGCACGAATAAATGGATATGTCGGTAGGGGCCACCCTAGACGGACGTATGTCGACCAAATAGATGACATGCTGAAGAAGGAGCAAATTAAATATACCCGTAACCGGCGAGTGTGCGAATTTACTGGGTACAGAGGAATAACACCTGAGTCCTCAGGAATGGCAGCGCATGGGGCGTATCATGGGCGAAACAGTATACTCTGTTATGTACATGGTACTGCTCATGTCTATAGGCGACGGTTACCACTTTCCATCAGGTTGTTTGCCATTCTAAGTGGTATAAAAAAATCACAATAAATAAAATAAAAAAGATACATGTACAAAAAATAAGAAATAAATCCTATCCTTAAAAAATCGTAGGTATCCTGGCTTGAGGACCAGGCGTATGGTACTTTTTTTATACCACAATAGTGGCAAACAAGCATACAGCCCGGCTAATGGTAAATGGTTACTGTAGCCCATGGGCGTCTGTAATACTAGGAATGCTACGTGCGCGTTGCCGATCCTGATGAAACTTTAATATTTTTGAACTATCCACTGCTAAACATAGATCTCTCTCATGAAAGAGAGTTCTGCCAGTAGTTTCCACGTTTAGCAGGCAGATCGTCAACCACATTTAGCCTAACTGTACTCCTATGGTATTCAGGGGCCAGCTTATAGTTGGTTAGAGAGTTATCTGGCGAATAGATATCAACATGTGGAAATTATTCGTCTGGATAAAAAATCAGTATTAACATCATATAAATCAAGTAGTAAGCACAATGGCTACGATGTACCTCAAGGAAGTATTTTGGGGCCTTTATTATTTCTTACTTATATAAATGATTTACTTAAGGTTACAAAACATGAATGTGTATTATTCGCTGATGACATTTCTGTTACTATTACATGTGACTCAGAAAACTTGGGAAGTTTAGAAGATGAGATTAACCTAACAGTTAATTCCATCATACAATGGCTTAAAGAAAATAATCTTACTGTGAATCTTGATAAAACTGGATATATTCAATTTAGAAACAAAGGTGAAACTGAACTTGGACTAAATATAAAATATAACAGCGAAAGCATCAAGTTACTTTATGAAACCTCATTTCTTGGAGTCACAATGGACTATAATTGCAACTGGAAAGCCCAAATAGATAAGGTCTGTAACAAAATAAATAAATTTGTATATGTCCTTAGAAGATTAAGTAAAACTACTGATGAGAAAACAACCCTGATGGCATATCACGGATATGTAGCCTCACAATTGCGATATGGCTTAATAGTATGGGGTAATTCCACAGACATTAATAAGGCTTTCTTGGTACAGAAGAAATGTATCCGTGCTCTTTGCGGCCTTCCACCATGGAAGTCTTGCCGACCACTATTTAAAAAATATAAAATACTTCCACTAGCTTGCATGTATATTTATGAAGCAGCTGTATTTGTTAAGAAAAATATAAACAGCTTTATTACTGCCAAAGAACATTATCCGCGAAATAGAAGAAATCCAAATAGACTAGTATTAAACAGAATTCCTAAGACTACGATTTATCAAAAAAATTTTTATAATATGTGTATAAGAATTTTTAATAATATACCCGAAGATATGATAAATATAAAAACACTGACAAAATTTAAGAACACACTGTACAAATGGCTTTTGGACAAATGTTATTACTCAATTAAGGACTTGTTGGACTAAAGAATAATTCTACTTTATAAGCACATAAATAATATTTTGTTAATAGTATTAGTAGTAGTAGTATTTAGTAGAAAAGAAGTTACCATAAATATTAAAATTTTGCATGCCATTGTTTTGGCAAAACACGCCTGTTCCTAACATATTATTGCTAACATCTGTATACCGTGTTTTTCAGCAAATAAATTATATTATTATTATTATTATTAACACCATGCACGTTTGTCATTCAAGTAATTGTTTAGTGTGTAATAGGCTTTGTTCAATAAGTGTTATTTAATAACAATTTTAAATTTAATAAAATGTAAGTCTAAAATATCCTTCGGCATCTTATTATAACCTTTAATACCCATTCCCATAAAAGACTTATTAACTTTTTTTAAACGATACTTCGGAACAGCAAGTTTGTATTTGTATCTAGTATTAAGATATTAAAATCGTTGTTTTATCCTTTCAACAAATGCAAAATGGTGGAAAATCCATATCTGTGGCGTCGCGTGAGCGGACTTTACACAGACTAGATATTTTAGCGTATAGGTTTAAAAAACCTGATTTTCCCGAAATCTAATTGTAATTATACAAAATTTAGATTAGGTTTATAGTCCAACTAGATTTCTTTATGTAATTTCTTACACTACACTCGACTTTGAATTGCATTGCAACTCTTCTATGAGAAACAAAATGGGGTCACCTAACTTACCTTTTATTTTTCAATTATTAAAAAGCTTAGACCTTGGTGGATGTAAAATTATATGTTTTTTGTACAATATTATATACTTGATAAAATAAAAATAAAATGGCTTATGTTCCAATACATTTTTTATACGGCCTTGTTTATAAACATGGACCAAAAAAGTCCCTCTTTAATTGACACTTAAGTGGGTCTCATATTTCATTAGTTTTACGTACTTTCTAGGGACAAGAGGTGGTTTGTTTACAATAATTTAAGCTTATCGCCGAGCTAGTTTAGACAAAACAGTATATATGACATTATTATCTATATGTCGGCCAAGCGGACGTAACACAGATGCGCATTTTGTAGCATATGAGAGGCTAAAAAAACAGTCGAAATTATGTAATTACAAAATGTTTTATTAATACATGTATTGCGAAGCCACCACATTCCAGTTCTGAATTAAAATAGACAATATGCAAATAAAATAAACTTTCAAATAATTAATTATGCGAGTTGTTGACTAATTATTCACTTTCAGTTACAGTTTTTCATAAAATATTTTGTATTCATGACGCCACTGGCCCGAGGCACCGTTTGTAATAAATTACTGTGTTGCCAGTCTCCAACGGGGCGAGTATTTATGCCTTTTAAAAGGACATTCATTTTTGAACGGTTCAATAAGTTTTCATTATTACGCAACTGGACAAATAATTATTATGTATTTATTAACACTCTATCTATTCCATACATGTAATAAAACTGTAGAGGTCAAATGTCTGTATATAGAAAAATAAACGCTAAAAACCGAGTCAGGGGAATGTTAGAAGTGAAATAGAACACATCTAGATTATTTTCAAGTTTATTCTTTGTTTTTCTGTTTGTACAGGCTAATCTCAGAAACTGTTCGACCGATTTAAATGATTTTGCAAATTGGTACCTTACATTTTAGGTCAACATTTTAGATACTTTTAATCACGAAAAATATAAGAGTTCCCGTGAGATAGTTAAAAAACTATAGTAACATATACAGCTTAGTACACAACCTACTTAAGTAAAGTCATTTTGACCCAAATCAAAGAGTGAGAACGACACGTCATTTGTTAATTTTAGTCCAGTATTCCCAGACATAGTTCATTACATTGCATTTCGGTAAATGTTTGAGAATTCAAGTTGACGAAGGAGGGGTGGGGCAAAGTTGCCGCTGTCTCTCTGTAATAAATAAATATAAACTTAGTATAAATAAATAAAAATTATATATATATATTATTATATTATAAATATAAATTAGTTTTAACCCAATTACAAAATTGACTTCTCACCTTTAAAATCAAAATATGCACGTACGGGGTAAAATTTTCCTCACCATTTACCGACTGTAAATATACAAGGCCTTTTTACAACAATGATAAATTTAGGGCGTTGCCGTATTCAGCAAAAACGTGTTTATGAAATATTGGTTACGTGCACACGAATATATTGTACTGAGTATGGTTCCCATAACATTCGTTAAAGCAAACGAGTAGGAGCAAACTCTCTGTGACAGCAGCAAATATTGAAAATTCATAGATTGCTATAACCCGACTGCGGAATAAAGAAGAGTAATATTAATCGAGTATGTAGGGTGAAATCGTTACCGATAAAACTAAATGTTTCACCAACGAAATATGGATCAAAAAACGATAAAAAAAAGTTTTCATACTAACACAGCGTATCTATCTGTTAATATGAAGGGCGCGATTTTTTGTCGTTTATAATTTTTTTATTCAAAAATTTTTAATTTTATTTTATTATCACGAAATACTTAATTTTACTTAAGGTTTAAATTCTCGAATTTATTTATTTAAGACAAACATCATCGTTATCATCATCATCAACCTTTAACTGTCAATGCTGAACATCCTCTCCCTTAGGGATATTTGCTAGTAGTTGCCACACTCGGCAGACGGACTGGCAACCGCAGTTAGGCTTTAAAGACGTTTTAAGAGGGACACGGCTGCTCATCCCTCGCCCTCCTTTAGTTGCCTCTTACTACACCCACGGGAAAGGAAGAAGTGGACTATTCTATAGGTAAACATACAAGTTAAAAAAAACTAAATTAGGATAAATAATAGCTTTATATTATAAAGGTGAAAGTCAATTTGTTTATAACCTCTTCAAACGGAAAAAACCGCAGGTTACAACAACTAGTATAATATAAAAAAGTATCTGTTACTTATAATATATATATATATATATATATATATATATATATATTATAAGTATATGTATATATATATAAGTATCCGTTACTTACACACTAAACGATTACTTGAATGACAAACGTGCATGGTGTTAGGCTAAATGCGGTTGACAATCTGCCTGCCAAACGTGGAAACTACTGGCAGAAGTCTCTTTCATGAGAGAGATCTATGTTTAGCAGTGGATAGTTCAAAAATATTAAAGTTTCATCAGGGTCGGCAATGCGCACGTAGCATTCCTAGTATTACAGACGCCCATGGACTACAGTAACCATTTACCACTAGCCGGGCTGTATGCTTGTTTACCACTATTGTGGTATAAAAAAAGTACCATACGCCTGGTCCTCAAGCCAGGATACCTACGATTTTTTAAGGATAGGATTTATTTTTTATTTTTTGTACATGTATCTTTTTTTATTGTGATTTTTTTTATACAACTCAGAATGGCAAACAAGCTGACGGCCCACCTGATGGAAAGTGGTAACCATCGCCTATAGACATAAGCAGTACCATGGACATAACAGAGTATTTTGTTTCGCCCACGATACCCCCCATGCGTTGTCATTCCTGAGGACTCAGGTGTTATTCCTCTGTACCCTGTAAATTCACGCCATATCCCACCCTTCAAACCGAAACACAGCCATGCAAACACAATTGCTTCACGGTAGAAACACGAATGGGACAGAGGTACCCAAGCAATTGACTTTTGTACAGTCTCCCTCTGGATTTTTATGTCTATTGCTGTTTGTGTGCTGTAAGTAATGCAAATAAATTATCTATCTATCTATCTATCTATACCCTAGGACGACTTAGGCAATGAACACGTAAACGCCCAATCCCAATCCTAAACTAATTCAGAAAAATTCGATTCCCCGATCTGGAATCGAATCAGGGATTACATTCACGCAAAGCAACGTGCTCGCCACTGCGCCACGAAGATCGTGTGATGACGATATTATTGTATCTTACCTTAAAGTTTGACAGATATGATGAAATAACAAGAGTTCGGTTTTGAGCGTTTGTCTACGCAACTCTAAAATTATATGTACTAAAAAGTAAGTGCCTAAGTATGGACAACAGTTACCATTATCCTAAAATCCTATATAAAACTGAGTCTCGGTCACTGAACTCGAGTTGTAAAATAAACTTTATGTATAAGAGAGAACAGAATTTGGCTTTTTAATTAACAAATTAAAAAGCTGTTTTTAATCGCATTAATTTGTTTTCTGAATTAAGTGGTCTTTAAATTGCAGGTTCAATTTGCACTATAAAAATTTCGTGGACCGTTCAATTTCAATTTGCATTTAATAATTTTAAAGATATTATTTTTATTTTCAACCAATGTCTAAAAGGAGAAGTTTGTCAATTCAGCAGTATTTTTATTTATGTTTATAACTCCATCCGTTATAAACCAATTATCCACGGCTGAACATAGGCCTCCCCTGGCTACCGCAGTTTTCTTTTTAATTAATGTTAATGGAATGGTAAACCCGCCTGCGCTAACGGTATACGCTGGCGGAGCACCAGTGAGGAGTGATTGGTGAGAATGAAAAAGTAAGTCAGTTAGCCCATCGTGATAAATACACCAAGAATTCAGCATGATGGTTTCCAGAGGGGATCACGTGGAGGTCGACCTTATAGGTCATATTGCTAACAATGGTACTAATAGTTACTAACATCCCCTTCACCCCGGCAACCGCAGTTACGCCTTGATAATGTTTTAAGAGCTCCTGCCCATTCCTCGACCATTAAGTTCCTTAAGTCCCCTCTTACGACACCCACGGGAAAATAAGAAGTGACCTTTTCTATGTTGGGACCAGACAGCAATATCACTGGTTATTTGATTTAAATTACCTGATGGAAAATAGTAACTGTCATTTCTAGACAAGAACAGCACTCAAAGTTTCACCGAATACATTGCGACCTCTCATGTTTTGCCATTCCTGAGGAATTATGCTAATTGAATATTAAGACTTAATGAATTATTAAGACATTATGCTGTAGTAATACGAGTGGGACAAAGGTATAGCTTTAAAGGCAACTTAGGTACAATTTCCCTAACTCTCCTCACAATAAAATTCATCTAGTTTATTGTGGGTATTATCCAAATTGTTAGATCATAAAGTAAGGCTCTGAAATAGAAGAACCTCTTTAAAACTGCATTTAGATTATTCTATTTTGTTTATTAAATATATTTTTTTAGATTTTATTAATTATAATAAATAGCAAGACATTCTTGAGTGTCCGGGATGTCTCAACTTCACAAAGTTCGCGGACTAATGCTCGCATTCACTCCATTTCAGTGAATAGTTTTAATTTCAAAGTTGCCCAGCGCAAGCCTCTTTGACTTGAATCCATTGGTTCAAAAAGATGTTTGCCCGATATCTTTTAATTAAAGTTTTCAAAAGTTTCCTCGGATTTATCTAAATAAAGATTGGTGTACGTAGTTTTAGCGGATTAGACAAGAAACTTTGTTCATTATAACATAGGTGACATATGTGTTTCGATCAAAAGTTTGTTCTCGAAAAGGAAACCGATGGAACAAACTTTATTAGTGATATACTAGTAATTAGGTACGGCTTGGTTGGTTTGATTACATTTATAATTTATTTATTATCAGACAATATTACATACTTACTACAATATTATAACTTACTTGTCAAATTCTTTTAAAGTACGTGCTCTGTATATAAATAAAGGGTATTTTTTAATTCAATTAATTTATTCATTAACATCATATCAGCCCTTACCGGTCCACTGCTGAACATAAGCCTCCCCTTTGGGGGGTTTTTTTAATGGATGATAATGAAATGGTAACCCCACCCGCGCTATCGGTATACACCGGCGGGGCACCAGTGAAGAATGATAGGTGAGGATGAAGTAGGTCAGCTAGCCCATCGTGACGAATTCAACGAGAATTGTTCACGATGGTTTCCAGGGGGAACCACATGGAGGTCTACCTAATAAGGTATATTGATAGCAATGGGGCTGTCAAACTCCATTGCTAACAATGCTTCCCCCCCCCCCCTAGGGGGTTTTGTCAGTAGTCGTCACGCTTGGCTGGTGGATTAATAACCGCAGTTAGGCTTTAGAGATGTTTTAAGAGGGACGCTGCTGCCCATCCCTCGCCCTCCGTTAGTCGCCTCCTACGACACCCATTGGAAAGGAAAGAGTGGCCTATTTCTATGCCGGGACCAGACGGACGAATTAATTTATTATTTAATGCAATTTCCAAAAAGAGGGTTAGGGTACATTACGTTGCCAATTCAAAACGGAGTTTGACATTTATTTTAGTAATCGATTGGATTTATAGGAAGGAGACTCAAAATAAGAGTTTTAAGCCAATATTAATTTTATTATGTATATGTTTATTTGTGAGGAAGATAAAACCTACTTGTTGCGAAGCAAGTTAATTATTTGTAGACACGATTTTGCGTTATAAATTCAGTATTTTCCATGTAATGTGTCTACCAAATATCTATTTACTCTGTTTTTTTGCACTTAAAAAATTTATTTGTTATGTATGAAATAAAAGTTTTTTTGCGCTTCTATAATTCAATTTAATTTCACACAGAATAGGGTTTTATTTAATTTAAAAATATATGTAAGTATCATTTTTTTCTGTAATTTTAGTATATGTAAAATCTACAATCAAATTATTCCCATAACGAAGACAGACAATTGAAGTCACTGCAAATAAAATTATAGTTATTATCATGTTACTAATTTTTTTTATTATAACTAGGTAATGTCTAACTAGGTGGATTTAAAAAAAAAAAGAAAAAAAAAAAAGAAACCTAAGTAGACCTTCAATAGCAAAACTAAAATAGCAAAAAAGTTGTCGTATAAAAATTAACGACAGAAAATAAAGTTTCTTTTAAAAAAAAAAAATAAAAAAAAATAGGTGGATTTTACTAAGAGCAATAGAAATTTGAACAATAATTTGAAGGAATTTTGCCTGTATTTGTGTATGTTTCTTCTGGTATGACACTAAAACAACTGCATCAAATTGAATGCGGTTTTTACAGTTGAATTCCTTAAGGTCTCATTTAAAAACTGGTGTACGTTTTATCTCGATATACCATCTAGAAGTAATCTAGTTCATTGCTTTTCATTTACTTTCGAAATTTACGTGCTAGAAGTCGCAGGCTTAAAGATTGTTAAATGATAACATTAGACAAGCATAGCCATGATGCAGTGGGAGAGTAAAATACATATATGCACTCATCGGCTGTTTCTTTAATTTATTATATAATTTTGCACGGCACATAACAAGCTAACTTTTGTTCGTAACTTCGCAAGCGTGGATGATGCGAGTGCGTAATCCTTGCAGATGGTGCCACTACTTTTTTATAGTAATCCCATATATCCAATAAATCTCAACTAAAAGTTTATCAATTAATTCTTTTGATGAACCGAAAAGTGATATAATATTCCCATATTTAGAACTAACAAAATTTTCCATCGTGCCTCCCACCAAATTGTTTATAATTACTCCTCTCCATCCAAAGGTTGCCTGGAAGAAATCGCTCTTAGCGATAAGGTCACCCATTGTTTTCTCATTGTGATTATTTCTTGTAATTATTTATATTTATAATAAGTTTACTATTGTAACCTTTTGAAGGCAACAATAAAGAGTATCTATCTATCTATCCCATATATTTTTTTTCGGTTTCTACTACATATTTTTATACATACTATATGTCTATTCTTTTAGAAGATACATCTTCACTTTGTGTATTATTATTATAATATCAGTCGTTAACTGTCCACTGCTGGACATAGGCCTAGTATAATAAGTGGGGTTAAGCCAGTAATTGCCACGCTTGGCAGGAGTGCAGGAGTATCCCTCTTAAAACATCACCAAAATCTAACTGCGGTTGCCAAACCGCGAGCCAAGCGTGGCAACTACTGGTAAAACCCCCCAAGGGGGATGCTTATGTTCAGCAGTGGACAGTTAAAGGCTGATATGATGATGATGATGAATGGTATTTTATGGCTTTATTTGCTAATATTGTGGAATTATAACTCTTGGCATCATCGATTGTGTATCAGAAATATTGACCTTTTTTACAAACGTCTCTTGTTTTCTGGAAATGATTGGCTCCTTTTCCGGTATCATTGGCACTATAGCTGGATGATATGGTTTCAATTCAACATCTGATGTCCTCTCCGTTACAATATCTATTGGTACGGCCGATTCTGAGCATTTAAGGCAAAGCACAACTGAAATGAAGTTATTATTAAAGTCTAAGTAGGTGCTGTCTATACAAAATCAAGTTTTCTTTCTTTCTTTCTTAATTAGTATTATTTAATTTATTATACTTTTGCATACATTTAAATATGTCTAACAAGGTGCATATAATGCCCGATGTGAATTTCTAACCAGTCAACCGTCACGGTAAACAGAGAGAGTAAATGGCGGTGCATTGATTTTATAATTTGTAAATAAAATAAATATTTTTAAAGGTAACATTAATACATTTTAAGATAAGTGAATATACAAAAATATAGAATAATATACTTATAAAAATTATACATACATATATCATCACATACAATACAATGCATATATAAATAACTATATATATTACATATTGATATAATAAATATATAAGTCATGGCTAATCATATAATAGTATAGACTGAAACTCTTCATTGTGGTAATAAAAGTAAAGGGATTTTTTAAAAGAAATTTTGATATGTAATTTTTTTTATACAACTTAGAATGGCAAACAAGGTAACGGCCCACCTGATGTAAAGTAGTAATCGTCGCCTATAGAGATGAGCAGTACCATGGACATAACAGAGTATACTGTTTCGCCCATGATACCCCCCATGCGTTGCCATTCCTGAGGACTCAGGTGTTATACCTCTGTACCCAGTAAATTCACGCCATATTCCACCCTTCAAACTGAAACACAGCCATGTAAACATAACTGCTTCACGGTTAAAACACGAATGGGACAAAGGTACCCAAGCAATCGACTTTTGTACAAAGTCTCCCTCTGGTAATTAAGTAATTTAATAATTATAAAAAATTAAATAACATAGCATATTAATGAACAATTACATATGCTATCTTGTAATTGTGTCAATTGAATTGACTAATTTAAATAACTTTAATATGTATGTATTTAAATTAAATGCTTCCAAGTATTTCAGTGTTAAAATATTTAAGCGAGTTAAAACATGTAAATCTATTTGTCTTAATAACTTCACTCACGTCACTTATTAAACCAATTTACATATTTATTTGTACATTTGTCGGACTGACTATATTTATTTATTTATTTATTTGAAAATTACTCACCCCACTTACAGTTTCCCAAAACGTGTAGTGAGCCATAGTTTTATTTTACAAACTTACAAATTTTGTACAACATTTTGAAAATATATTTATTTTGTCATGAAATATGTCAATATCTGGCTACTGAGCAATCAGAGAATTGAGCAGAGAAATAGCTTGATAAGTGGGAGCAAACTGAGCAGTACAAGTGCGAACCGGCGGTGCCGATAGTAGTCGACAAGCTGCGTGCTTGTCGCATGCAGTGTTGGGGTGCGTACAAAGGACAACGGCTAAGAGTTGCAGGATTGTCTATTCCGCCGTTGTATATACATCCATGTTTTAACTTAGGCAGTTATTAATCTTAAATCTATTTTCAAATTACATAACAGATTCTTAATAATTTTTTTTTTATATCGGGCAGAATCGAACTTACAACAATTGTATGCACGTTATATATTTAACTATAGGACCGCTTCTACCAAAACCTTATACTTACGTAATCCAACGAAAAATATAAAATTCAATTTTATATTTTTCGTTTTTTTTCTTTTAAAGTTGATTAAATTATTTTCTGTTGTGGTTTTGTGCACGGGCATTTTATATCGGAATGTATCTACGACGTATACGAAATGGAATAACAAATTGAAACGCTACCTTATCAGTGAAATTCATTTCCTTTACATATATTGGAAACGTAATTCACCCATTGGTTACATTTACAAACCTGTGTACACATTCTGGTATGAGTGGCGATTCTAATCTTTTAACACTGTTTAGTTGTAGCGATTTGTATGGTTTGATTTGTTTTTTTTTTTAGAGTTTCCTCTTATTGGTGCAACTAATTCATGTATCCTCTTCCAGCCAGCTTTTTTTAAAAATTGAAAATGGAATAGTAGCTACATTTGAGTTATTGCTATATTTTGAATCAAATCTGTTGGTCCTCTGTAATAGATCACTTGGAATTAACCACGAATTAATGTATATTTTGATTTAAAAAAAAAATGTATGCTACAATATCAACAGTTTGTTAAGCTTGGAATATTTTATATGTAGCATGTGAAATAGTACATATCTTGCAAACTAATACGTCACAACTGCTATATTTCTAGTATTTAATAAAATATATATCAGTGTAATCTATATTGCCTAACCTACAAGGAATATGCAGTTAAACATATACAGGTGCAGTGTGAAAGACATAAACGGGATTCAAGTGTGTTGGGCATAGTGTGACTTATAGTTTGACGACATTAGACGCTTAGACGGTTGAGCTACGGTGAGTCATAACATCTACTTACAATTTACGTGCTACGTTTCGCTGTCGCCGATACAAGATTCCGTATCTACCCACCTGTATATTATTGACTGCATTTTATATCGAGGAAATTAAATACTTATAAATAACTACATTACGCATAAATATGGAAACGTGCTCGGCATGTAATAAAAAATTTAAAACTGACGAATCGCTTAAGTGTAATCAGTGTAATGAATCTTTTCATTATAAGTGTTTAAATATGAGTTTGAATGCTTATCAAAATTTGAAATTAAGTAATAAGCCATGGCAATGTTGTGTATGCATCAATATTACTCGGCGAAGAGGGGACAACACGAATACCCCAGTCCGTAAACCAAATACACTTGACGAATCGGTGATGTCATGTGATGTTACTATGAATCAAAGTGAAATGGAATGTTCCGTGTCTGCTGAAAATCATACTATTTCGCTGCAACAATTTGGAGTTTTGTTGGATTCTAGATTGGAAAGGTTTAAAGCTGATTTTTTCTCAGATATTAAGGCTTCCATAAGAAGTGAGATTCACTTGGCTATTACTGCATTAAAGGATGAATTCACAGTCACCGTCGACTTTTTAGAGGAAGGACAAAAAAGAATCAACGGTACCTTGGCGGCTGCAGTTGAGAGAGTTTCTGAACTGGAATGTAATAAAAACAAGCTTCAGGGTGATATTTACGAACTTGAACGTCGATTAAAAATTTCTGAAAAAACATCTCGTAGCATGAACATTGAAATACAAGCTGTTCCTGAAAAACGCAGTGAAAATGTTGTTGGTATTTTCAAAAAAATATGTGATGTGATTAATTTCCCTATATCTGATACTGAAATTCATGCATGCCGCCGAGTTGCTAAAATTAATTCCTCTTCAAATCGTCCTCGTAACATACTTGTTACTCTGCCATCTCCTCGTCATCGTGACAATATCTTATCTGCTGTTAGAAAGTTTAATAAGGATAACCCTAAACAAACTTTAAGCACATTCCATCTTGGTTACTCTGGAGAAACAAAGAAAATGTATATAGTTGAACATTTATCTCCTGAATGTAAGGAACTTCACTCACTAGCCAGAAGATTTGTTAAGGATAAGGCTTATAAGTTTGTATGGGTAAAATATGGACAAATATACATTCGAAAAGATGAACAATCAAGTGCTGTGCTAGTAAAAAACGCTGAAATGCTTAAGAGACTTTTATAATTTTTTTTTTTCTTTCTCACTCTTTGTACTCTGTTTATGTATGAATGCTATCACTTTATATTGTTTTTTTTTCCATATGTTAATATATTATCAAAATGTCAATCGCTTTCGTTCAAAAGTTACTGAATTCTATCTTAATTTATTGAATACCGATTATGAGATAATTTGCTTAACTGAAACTAATTTAAATTTAAGTGTTTATAGTGAAGAATTGTTTGATGAGCGCTACAATGTATTTCGTAGGGATAGAAGTAACGAAACTAGTGTAAAGGCAGAGGGGGCTGAGTTTTATTGGCTACAAAAAAACTATTGAATGTATCTCGTAGATATGAATGGGACAGTTCAGCTGAGGATCTTTGGTTAACCGTGCATTCTCCATTGTCTAAGTCTTCGGTAAATATTTGCTTAAGTTATTTACCTCCTGATATGCCCCTCAACAAAGTTATTGCATTTTTTGAACACTGTCAAGATATTATTTTAAACAATGGTGAAGCTGGTTCTTTCTTGCTTGTTGGTGATTTCAATATACCTAATATAACTTGGCAACGAGACTCTAATTTGAATATCATGCAGCCTATAAATGCTTTTCACTATAGAGCTTCTATACTATTAGAGACTATGGCAATCTGTAATCTTAGCCAATTTAATCATTTGGTCAATGCAAATGAAAGAATTCTTGACTTGGTTTTGAGTGATTGTGGCAGTATCGATGTTGTGAGCGTTGAACCACTTAGTAAGATAGACAAACACCACCCATCTATAGCTATTAACATAGATTTTCGCCAAGGTGAAATGATTTCTCTTAGTAGATCAAACTCTAATAATTGTAGACCTAATTTTCGTAAATGCGATTATACTAAAATTAAAAATGAACTGAAATCTATAGACTGGATAGCACTGTTTTCGGATTTAGATGTGGACTTGGCTGTTGAATTATTTTATTCTAAGTTGAATGAAATAATTTACCTTTACACGCCTATGCAGAGTTCCAAAAATAATAAATACCCGTTTTGGTACAATTATGCTTTAATACGTTGTATTCGGGAAAAAAACAAATATCATAAAAAATTTAAAATGTATGGGAACCCAAGAGATTATGATACCTTTAATTTACTTCGTCGACGTTGTAAACAGATGATTGATCAGTGCTATAAATCGTTTGTCAATTCAGTAGAAGATGATCTTTCAGACGACATTAAAACTTTCTGGCGATATGTTAATAGTAAAAAATCAAACAATACAATCCCTCAAACTATGACCTACAATAATATAACGGCAACAGAAATACCCGGTATATGTGAACTATTTTCTGATTATTTTAAATCAGTCTTTGAAATTTCTACTGGTGAAGTCAATTATCGGCCACAAATAAACACGCCAGTCTTGAGTAGTTTAACTATAACCTCTAAGGATATAATTAAGGGTATCAGAAAATTAGATTCTAACAAAGGCGCGGGGCCAGATGCTATACCAGCCTATTTTATTAAAGCTTGTGCTGAAGAAATTAGTGTGCCTTTGGAAGTTTTATTTAATAGATCTCTACACTACGGTTCTTTCCCGTCTTATTGGAAAACCGCTTTTATTATACCTATATTCAAATCGGGCGATAAAACGAAGTGTGAAAACTATCGACCGATAAATATACTGTCTTGTATGCCCAAATTATTCGAATCTTTAATATATATTCATTTGTATAACCATGTTAAACAGCGCATAATACCTATGCAACATGGATTTGTTTCTGGTCGATCAACTATTAGTAATCTACTTATCTACAAAAACTACATTTGTAATGCATTTAATAATCGCCAACAGGTGGATTCAATATACACTGACTTTTCCAAAGCCTTTGATAAGGTGAACCATGAACTAATGTTAAAAAAACTTATTTCATATGGGATTCATGGCTCATTGTATCGTTGGTTCGTATCATATATTTCTAATAGAAGTCAAATGGTTGCTATTAAAGGTTTCCAATCTACTCCTGTTATGGTAACCTCAGGAGTTCCTCAGGGATCGCACTTGGGTCCCTTATTATTTATTTTGTTTATTAACGACCTAGTAGACTCTATAAAAAGTGAATGCTTGTTTTATGCTGATGATCTCAAAGTTTATCGCGTAGTGAATAGTTTCAAAGATTGTTTGCAGTTACAGAAGGATCTTGATAATATTTACAAATGGTGTTGTGCCAATAATATGTATATGAACATAAAAAAATGTAACACAATATCTTTTGCTTCAAGGTCTCTAAAATTTATATTTGAGTATAGCATGAACAAGCAAAAACTTAAGCGTAAAGATGTGGTTAAAGATTTGGGAATAATGTTTGATTCAAAGTTATCTTTTCGTGTACATTATGATTATATCATCAGTCGTTGTAACCAGTTGCTTGGGTTCATATACAGAGCAACTAAAAATTTTAATAAACCCCACAGTTTACTATACTTATACAAAACACTTATAAGACCCATTGCTGAGTATGGTACTATAATATGGTCCCCATATTATGCTATTCATGAAGAAAATATTGAAAGAATACAGAAAAGGTGCCTTGCAACTACTTGTAGACGATATGGCTTAGTCAGGAAACTTCAATCCTATGCTTCGCGAATGAAATACTTTAAATTAGATAATTTATTATCTAGAAGACAATCGGCTGAATTAATTTACTTGTATAAAATTGTTAATTCTATGGTTGACTGTCCCTCGCTACTTAATTTACTATACTTTAATACTAACAATAAATGTCGTAACTCCCGTGTTTTTGATGTGCCAAACACTAGGAATAATGTTTCATTTAACAATTCCATTTTAAGAATGTGCCGGTCTTATAATAATGTTCAGCGTGGTGGTGCTCATCAGGATGGTGAAAAGCTTGATATATTTGGTCAGAAGTTCAGTAATTTTCGTCACGACGTTTACGTATTATTTTCCTCTGTAATTAGTAGATAGTTTCTTTTGTTGTAACATATATATGAACGTAATATGTACACCGTGGTATGTGTGTTTCTGTATGTGTGTGCGCGCGCGCGTGCGTGTTTGTTTGTGTGTGTGTGTGTCTGTGTTTGTATGTGTGTGTATATTTATGTATGTATATGTATATATATATATATATATGTATATGTATATATGTGTATATATGTATGTGTGTATATGTGTGTATATGTGTGTGTATGTGTATATATATATATATATATATATATATGATTATCCATTTTTTGTTGTTTAAATTATATTGTGTTTACAGACTTTAGCTGTGTGTTTATGTTTTGATCATGCCGTGTACGCAAATTTTTGGAGGATTAGCTTGAACAAAACATAATTGTAGTTTATAAATTAATGTAACTATGTTAATTCTCTGTAATGTGTACCTATTGAAATAAAATAAAATAAAAAATAAAATTTAATGAAATAATTGATAGTCGTTACGTTCGGATTCATTCCAAACGTCTATTGACTAATTAAATTTTTATCTGTTTTGGCACCGACTATATAATATAAAATTAGGTTATTGCGTGTGAAAATCACATCTATAAATTTTTTCACAGGTGATATCACTGTGATTTTAAAAAATAATTTTACTCATTAACAATGAATTAAAAGTAGCAATCACTTAAACACCTACTACTGATAAAAGGCTATGAAATTTTAAATGCTCAAGCATATCATATTTACTTAATAATTAAATGAAAACTCACTACGATAACTCAATTACATTTTAATATAAATACAATGCAGAATGTCGTGTTATAAACCCAGTTTCCTATTAGCTCAGACAACTTGGAGCCTAGTTTGTTAAATTTTAGGTAATTTGTATGCATTACCTGTACGAGTACAAGTTACATAGAAAGTTTGTTAGCCGGGATACTAATGGCTTTCCGAGACGATATCACGATGAATGGAAACATCTAAAGCAAACTGTTATATAATAGAATAATTTATGAAATGCGAATCAATTTGTGACAACCCTTTCGACATGTGGAGGTTAAATGGAAGAAGCGTTTATTTTCGCGGCATTGCCACATATGCAAAGAAAAGTACTTATTTACTTATATTACTTTTACTCAGGTAGCGGCCCTATCAGATTTCTCTTACAGAGAAACCGTGTTTGTAAGTTTCTTTTTGCGTTAATTTAACCGCCAGCTACATTCAAACAATAATGAAATAGATACAGAATATGGATGCAAAATTTAGAACAACTATTTAAAAATTAATTTTCATAACTAGAAAAATTAAAAAATAAAACACAATTTTGAATTTCCGAATTGATATGACAATTGCTATAAAACCTATAAAGTGCTTAGAAGGTCAGTGAAATTGAAAGTGCAAGTGAAGTTTAGAATAATACAATTTATGTATTACCTATTTAAAATTATACATTATTAATTTATTTTTATTGGTAAGCATATCGTTTTACGTAAACGACATCGCAGATTCCGTTCTCGGAGGAGCCAATTTAAGAAACGGACTTTTCGAAATTGACTTGGGCCTGGGTGTTATGGGATACGCTCCCAGATGTTTGTTGTCTGTGGCACATGGAAGAACGTAATGAAAAACGAAACAAATCTGTGATTGGGTAAACATACTAGAGGGAGACTTTGTACAAAAGTCGTTTGCTTGTGTACCTCTGTTCTATTCGTGTTTATACTGTGAAGCAGTCGTGTTTGCACGGATGTGTTTCGGGTTGAAGGGTGGGATATGCAGTGAATTTACAAGGTACAGAGGCATAACACTTTGCTCCTCAGGAATGGCAACTCATGGGCTATCCATTGATTATGTATATGATACTGTTCATGTCTATAGGCGACGGTTACCGCTTTCGATTAGGTGGACCGTCAACTTGTTTGCCATTTTAAGTTGCAAAATAAAATTTGTAGGGGGAAAAGGATTGTTAGCAATGGAGTTTGACAGCCCCATTGCTAGCAATATACCTTATTAGGTCGACCTCCACGTGGTTCCCCCTGGAAACCATCGTGAACAATTCTTGTTGAATTTTTTTTTAATTTTTTTTTTATTTATTTATTAAAGGTATACACAACAGGTTATAATCAATAACATGATAGACAGTATATAAAGATAATAGATTGAACTAGATTGAGACCCAGACTCATGTACACACAGCATGGTTAAAGCAGTCGGCATACAATGTTAAATTATAAAGTTATATAAAGAAAGCATATGAAATTGGTAAAAAACAGTGAAGTACATGCAAATGATAAAAATACATAAAGAATATGGATATGTCAATTCGTCACGATGGGCTAACTGACCTACTTCATCCTCACCTATCATTCTTCACTGGTACCCCGTCGGTGTATACCGATAGCGCGGGTGGGGTTACCATTCCATTATCATCCATTTAAAAAAAAATATATTTTTAGACATACGAGTAGTAACAATTTGGAGAAAAAATATTTCACGTTCAGGTAAAAATCTAAATTAGCACGTCTTAAGAACCAGAGGCAATTAATAAGAATAAGTGCCATACAATAGGTGTAATTGTATGGTAAGCCATTTTGATTTTAATTGTATATCCACAATATTAGTGGTACATTAGTTTTAAGTGTGGCGCAGGCGTGACGCTCAGGATTATATCAGATCAGATTCAGTTATTTGATAAAACGTATCGTAATCTCAAAATAAAGCTATATATTATTATGTTATGGATAACTATATAACATAAGTAAGTACATAATCCACTAATAATAAAGTTTGTGAGGACGTTTGTTACTCTTTCACGCAAAAACTACTGAAATTAGAACATAGGATACTTTGTATATTGATTCACGTAGATGAATTTGAGGAATACATGCTCACAATAAGTAAGAAAGCTATTATTATTTTAAATAAAAAAAATATATAGAAATACCTAATTTACATGTATAATTTGTCTTGTTCATACGTGACAGTTTCAAAGATTTTTAAGTCTTGTCTTATAATTTTACGAAACACCAATTCTACGATTTTAAGAATATTTTCATTTATTGTATTTAATAGCTTCAATAATAGTAGGTAGTTAATTCGTAATGACTTCGTCACTGTGGGACAAGTGACTTGCTTTCATCATCAATCATCACTCACTAGTGCTCAGCCAGCCTGTACTAATACTAATCCATTATTATTAATTTAAAAACAAAAAATAAAAAAATTAACTATATATTATTTTTCCAAATGATCACTTCACGCAAATGTATCACGTTGTAATGGAAGTTTTAACTTCCTTAATTCTGATCTGAACCAGTCACAAAACACTAATAACATTTAATAAGCCAGAATTCCGAGCCGAGACAATGCTTAGTTCTTTCATTTCTCTGTGTAATTGATGCTGGATTCCTCTCATAGCTCGGCCTTTGGGAGCTGGATATAAAAATTCTTAAGGAATATCCGCTTACTTACTTGAATTATAATATAATGGAATTATGAAATTCATAGTTGAAATAACTGTGCAGAATTTCGAAGTTTTCTAAGCAACTTGTAGTGACTAACTTTATCTTGCTGGTTTTTTTTTATACAACTTAGAATGGCAAACAAGCTGACAGTCCACCTGATGGAAAGTGGTAACCGTCGCCTATAGACATGAGCAGTACCATGGACATAACACAGTATACTGTTTCGCCCATGATACCCTCCATGCGTTACCATTCCTGAGGAGTCAGGTGTTATTCCTCTGTACCCAGTAAATTCACGCCATATCCCACCCTTCAAACCGAAACACAGCCATGCAAACACAACTCCTTCACGGTTGAAACACGAATGGGACAGAGGTACCCAAGCAATCGACTTTTGTACAAAGTCTCCCTCTGGTTATTTTGTTTGAGTCATATATTGTTTTATTTGCTCTTCTAATACAGTTAATTGTTTATTAAAGTAATATTTATATATGTATGTACTTATTTATATATGTATATATTTATTTCTTTATTATATTACGTGTATGTTTATGTTTATACTATATGAACATATTAAGCATTGCTTATTATATTTCCTCAATTTAATAATGCACCGCTTACTTATTTCTCGGTTTACCCAATGGTTGACTGGTAGAGAACATCGTCCGGTGTTAAGTACGCTATATTCGTATGTACATAGCTTGACTGTGCATTAAAGTTTAAATAAATAAATATTAAAAATAAATAACAGAAGATCTAAATAATATAAAATGGTAAGTGACGTCTGTAGACATGAATCAACATTATGAATATCATTAGTTATTACAATATATATTCGTGATATACATTGTAATCGTCATGCGTTGCTATTCCTGAAGACGATGATGTTAAGATAGATAGATGCTCTTTATTGTTTCCTTCAAAAGATTATAATAATAAACTTATTATAGATACAAACAAGAAATTTATTAATTTATTTTGTATATGTTTTGTTTTATTTCTTTAAATATGTACCAGTAGGTAATGTTATTTGTGTGCTGTAAGTCATACAAATAAATTATATATTAAATCTGATGAAAATGGAGTCCTTTTCACATTCACATTCACAATCATATTTATTTTTACTCCACGCAACTACCTTTTACTTTGAATTGTCAATACTTTATTGGGGGGGGGGGGTGGGACCTGGTGGCTAAGATACAAGTTACACAGTTATGGATATTTTTAGTAAAGTTTATAGATCTATTTACACAGGCCTTAAAAAAATATATTGTCAACATTGGGTTACCTATTATTATTATTATTTACAATTAATGTAATTGTTATTGTTTGTTTTATATTCGTCAATCAAGCGTAGTCCGCGTCAACAATTGTGTACCAGTAAACAATGAATTTAATTAAATTCACCCGACAATCAACTGTTCGTTTAAATACGCGAATGCGACGCGTAAAAATTTATTGCATTGGGAGACATTTATTTAATAAATATTGTGTATTTCATTTTATAAAAAGAAATATATATATATATATATATATATATATATATATATATATATACATATTTATAATAATTTTACTATTGTAATCTTTTGGAGGAAACAATAGAGAGTATCTATTTATCTGTGTATATTTTTATACAGTTTAAATGGTAAACAAGCTGACGGCCCACCTGATGGAAAGTGGAGACGTCGGCTATAGACATGAACAGTCTCATGGACATAACAGAGTATACTGTGTCGTTCATGATACACTTCTTGCGTTACCATTCCTAAGGACTAAAGTGTTATGCCTCTATATCCTGCAATTTAACCCTTCTTTGCATGTTTTTTTTTTATTGGTGAAATAAATCAAGGTGATATAATTCATGTTTAAAATTAAAGAAAAAATGGTAAAAAAAATTAATTTGACAGCTATGTCTTTTTTCTGCAATGGACATTAAAAAGATATCCAGACACGGTTAACTTTAAGTGAAATTGTTCTTTTATATAATTTTTGGACATTCAATGTTATGATGGATATTTCCACCAGTATGCAAGGGTTAATTGCCATATAATATACTAGCGACCCGCCTCGACTTCGCACGGGTGCACATTACATCACATCACATTAGAAACCTCTAAAATTATCAGTGTTTCTCTACTATATTATGCATGTATTAATGTATATAGACCTCCTTCTTGGATCACCCTATGTATTAAAAAAAAACACATCATAAATAAAAAAATACGTTGCGTAGTTTTAAAGTGACTTTGTTTTATACTATGTATTGATAATATTATGTTATTTACATTTGTTTTATTTTTATTCTTCTTCTATTTTATTATTATTTTAAAATGGTCACAACTCAGTTTATTGCTTAAACTGAGTTGTGACCATTTTGTGCTACTATATACACACGCATGAAGGATAGGGAAAGAAAGGAGGTTGTTAGTTTATAATATTTTGTTTTTTTGTTTTATTTTTTCTTTGTGCTTTTTTATTTTCATTCTTTTATCTCTTTTACTGTGTATTATGTGTATGTATTTTTTTTTTTTATTGTAATTTGTGTGCTTTAAGTAATGTAAATAAATTATCTATCTATCTATCTTATTCTCCGTTTTATTATCTGCTCTGATACGTTAATTTCATAACCAAAAAGGTTGGTAACAAAAATTTGACTTTCTTGTTTGAACAACACTTCGCCAATTATGAATTCACATCAATGATTTTTTTTTAATAGAAAGGATTTACTTCCTGGAGATTAGGATTTGCAAAATTATGTTACGGTAATATTGTATTGTATTATATTGTAAAATCTTTATTGTACATAACTTAGATTAAACACTGGTAAATGATTTAATATACAATGGCGGACTTATCCCGTAAAGGGATCTCTTACAGTCAACCTTTGAGAAGCTGAAAGAAAACTGTAGCACGTATAAGGGTAATAACCGTACAATTAAAGATAAACTAAATAATACCCAGTAAAAAAAATTAATATATAATACAATAAAAACAGCTCTATATACCTACATATGTAAATAATAAAAGTACATGAATAATAATATAAATTATGAATAAATATTTTGCCGTGCGATCCCGGTATAGAATAGGCCACCCCTTCCTTTCCCGTGGGTGTCGTAAGAGGCGACTAAGCGAGGGCGCGAAATGGGCAGCAGCGTCCTTATAAAAACATCTCCAAAGACTAACTGCGGTTGCTAATCCGCCTGGTGGCAATTATTGGGAAAATCTCTAAGGGGGATGGTCAGCAGTGGACAGTAAAAGGCTGATATGATATGTTGAATACTATAAATGTGAAAGTATTAAAGACATGGTTGTTTTTTTTTTAAATGGGTAAAAATGGAATGGTAACCCTGTCTGCGCTATCTATATACATTGGCAGGGCACCAGTGAGAGGCGACAGGTGAGGATGAGAGCAAGTCAGTTAGCCCATTGTGAAGAATTTCACGAGAATTAACCACAATGGTTTCCAGAGGGAACCGCGTGGAGGTCGACCTGATCGGGTACATTGATGGAGGTGTTAGATATATCCATATCTATAAACCTCCCCCCCTCCATGAATTTTTGTTACCCAATCACCATAATTTCACTTCCATAATCTTTCAAACATAAACATAGCAGTCATGCTTGAAAGAAAGAAACAATTGGTGATGATGAAAAGGTTCTGTTATCGCTCGGCAGGGAAATATGAGACTTCTAATCATTATGCTTCTTGTAATTATTTATATTTATAATAAGTTTACTATTGTAATCTTTTGGAGCAAACAATAAAGAGTATCTATCTGTCTATGCTCTTGTGCGCAAGGTTCTAGATCTTTCTAGCCAAGAACAATACAACTCAACACCCCCTTTCGAGATGAATATGTAATTAAATATAGTATTTGATATTAGCAGTCCAAAAGTACAAGCATTCACTCTTACACAAAGTTTGTACATGAAAAATGTCCCTTAAAAGGAAGATTAGTTGTTTAAAGTTTGTATAAAGTATGAAATTCCCCAGAAGCTGGATTTTTCTAACCTAAAATGAGAGCGTTAACTTTGCTTTAAGTGAAAAGAAAAAAAAAATCTTTACCGACTACTAATTATACTTTAAATAACTCTTTATAAGACGGCTAAATAAAGCGTAAAGCGCTGCATATTTCGGAGTAGGTACCTGTTAAAGTATATTTAATTTAATTATAAGTCTCCTCGCATATTTTCTTTTGGTTATTCCGACGCTTTTTTTTTTATCGTAACAAGTTTTGTAATATTAAAGACTAGCTGTAACCTGCGGCTTTGTTTTCGTAAATTAAGATAAGTAGTATATACTTATATATACCGATTTGTAATAATAATGTATCGTATCACAATCCAATTATCCGCATGTGCAGAAAATATAACAATGTATGCAAGATGCTTGATATTTTCCTACAATCCTTGCAATGTTACATTAAGGCTGCCAATTTGTTACTTTAAATTTATAGCCGTCATTCTTTTAATGTATAAAATATCGAATGTTATGCAGAGCAGTTGTTGGAGTGCAAATTTAATGCTGTTTTATGTAATATTTATTTTATAAATGTATTAATTTGTAATCTGTTGCCTTGATATAAATAAATAAATAAATATTTATTTATTTAACGATGACGATATCGCCGTTAACTGTCCACTGCTGAACATAGGCCTACCCTTGGGGGTTTTACCAGGCATGGTTCTCAGACGGTTGGTAACCGTAGTTAGGCTTTGGTGACGTTTGAAGAGGGACACTGCTAACCATCCCTCGATCATTATGTTCCCTTAGTCGATTCTTATGATACACTGATCACACTGTACCTGTGAAAACCTCAATTTGTATAATTCTTGTTTAAAAGTTTTTTTTTTTAATTAAAATTAGTGCGTCATACAATGAAATTAATGCCAAATTACCTGCAATTGATATAGTGTATGATAATTGGAATTCCTACAGAAATAAATTGCTGAAGCACTTTGTACAACAATCTAATGAAAATTAACTCTAATTATCATAATATATATTTTTTTAAATATTTTTTAATTCAATTCACTCATAATCGTATTTTCTGATATTGCTCACAACTTGGGTTACATGTTTGTTTTTATTATTTACTTCATTTTCTCGCACTGTATAACTATGTTAAAGTAAATGCTGTGAATACCTATAATAGGCATGTGCATTAATATTGTATTATATTTAATGTTTGTTATACCTATATGTTATAATGCAATATGCTGTTGGTGTTCCTTAAATAAATAAAATAAAAAATAAAATAAGTTATCTTCATCGTATCAGCCTTTAGCTGTTCATTGCTGAACATAAGCCTCCCCCTTGGGGGGTTTTTCTAGTAGTTGCCACGCTTGGCAGGCAGATTGGCAATTGTAGTTAGGCTTTGGAAATGTTTTGAGAGGAACGCTGCTGCCCATCCCTCGATCATTACGTTCCCTTAGTCGCCTCTTACGACCCGCTCTCACGCTGATCACACGGTGTCTTTGAAAAGTTTAATTTGTACGATTCCTTTTTAAAAAATATAAGCGTTTCTTTTTTTAAATTAAAATAAGTTATTTTAATGGATAGTAAATAAAACGCTTATATTTGACTATGTCTTTTTCATAATCTAGCCATTCTTTTTTATGTTTTTATTATTAAGAAATAATAAATTGTTTACGAAATATATTATAAAACGGAATTTTTTTTCCGTTCTAGTTAGTCATAACATGATCTAGTTCTTTTGTTCCATTAGATATGGGTGTAACTCACAATAAACTATTTATAAAGTCGTATCGTTTCCGATACTTTGCTTGTGATACAAAAGAAAGTCTTGCCACTAAACAATCTCTTCTAGAAAATCTTAAGTTATATTTTAAATTTTTCTAAAGAGGTGTGAGTAACATTGGATTTATTTTTAACTGATGAATTTTGACTTAAGTAATCATTAATGGAAACGGTATTTAATAATGGAAATTGCATTATAGGGACCATGTTAGTAGACATTGTCGGATATAAAACACCCATAACAGTTTTAATAAAATCCTTATTGATACAAACATCCCATCATCTTCACAAAGTTTCTGATGATAATAAAAAATATTTTCATAATCAATAAGCTTTATTACAGTTTTTGAGGCTATATCTTTAAACCTGTCTCTAATATTAAAATGAAAATTTGATCACAGCGAAATTTTTATTGTAAGGACCAATATGAACAAATTTTCTGATAGATTTAAGTCAAATTTATTATAATTTTAGTTTATGATGGCCCATAAAACATTAATTTCACAAAATTACTTTAAAATATTAAGAGATAAGTATAATAGATAAGTTTAGAGAAATGATACCTCAGAATGAGTCCATTGTCTTTTTGCAGAGTAATAAAATTGTTTTGTTGTGCTTTATTTATAAAAAACAATAAATTGTCCTGTATACACATTATGGGGAACGTTGTAGCGGAGCGACCTAGCGACTTTATTACTCCTCAAGGAAATCAAAAGCTGAGATTGAAGTTTGAAACGCAGTATCTAAGTAGATATTATATATCTTACACTAGAACGTAGACTACACACATCAAATTACTAAGGATTTACGGGACTCTAGACTGGCGATGTTTGCTTAAGACTTTCAGTGGCAGGTTCAATTTCCGTAGAAAACGTATAGTGTGTATGCATTAGGTATTCTATTAATATAAGTTTTTCTTCTCATATATATATATATATATATATATATATATATATATATATATATATATATATATATATATATATATATATATATATATATATGTATGTATGTATATGTATATATGGAATATTGTGCTTTATTTCCATACTTGCCTTTCACGCTATGATAGGGATAAAATTTATAATAGGGGCAAGAAGATGAAAGCAATGGGATCCAATAGGACCTTGCTTTTATGACAACTTGGTTTATATGAGACCATATAGCTATGTGGGACCTAACCAAGTTGTCAGTCGACCTCCACGCGGTTCCCATGGAAACCATCATGGTTCATACGAGATAGGTGAAGAGAAATGAGCATATGATGGAAAGTGGTAAGTTAGTTACCATCAACTATAATAGGAACAGCACCTTGACCATCACATAACACCATGACACCCATGGTACCCACACCTGCTACCCATGGACTATTAATTAATTAGATATTAATGGCATTATGCCTCCATATGTACCCTATAATTTTACCATTCTTTAAACCGACACTGCCATGCTGCACTCCTCTCCATGGAAACCGTATTGGCCGTAAAAGTTTTTACGTGAAAAGTACTAAATCATAGGTATAAAGTAAAAAAATACAATTATATAAGCATGAATAATAATAGTACAATATGTAACAATAATATATAACGCAGAAATGAATGTTGTATGAATTCAAATAATTGAAATTCCAATATATTGAACTTTCATAACCAAATATTTGCTAATACATAAAATTATCACTGGGAAATGTAAATGAATTAAATTGATATTTCTATATAAATTGTAAGCATAGTTATAATAAACTGTAAGCTCGTTTCCATTATGGTTTGACGATACAGTAACCTATTGTTAATCAGTACAAAGGATCTCGAAATATTGTTGCAAAAGCAATACAGGTAGAATAAAGAGGCAATTATATTATCCAATTAGCAGCGCATGCAAACGGTGCAGTGTTTTTTTTTAAACTTTCGACACACGACACGAAAAGGTAACTTTTTGTGTATCATATCTTTTTTGATGACAAATGGAGTAAACAAGTAACTTTATGGTATCCAAGCGAAGACACTAGAAAAAAGGGGCGTCCGAAAATAAGATGGATAGACGACATCTGTCAAACCTTAGAGTCTTACTGGAGTAGAGTGGCGGAGTATAGAGTTCAGTGGAGAGAGCTGGAGGAGGCCTATGCCAGGAGGCACATCGAATCGAATATATATATATATATATATATATATATATATATATATATATATATATATATATATATATATATATATATATATATATATATATATATAAAGCAACCTCTTCCTTTCCCATGGGTGTTATAAGGGATGACTAAGGGAACTTAATAGTCAAGGAATAGGCAGCAGTTTCCCTCCTAAAACGTCCATCAAAATATCACTAAAGCCTAACTGCGTTTGCAAACCCGCCTGCCAAGCGTAGCAACTACTGAGAAAACCCCCTTCTGTGCTCAGCAATTAATAGCTGAAATGATGGTGATACAAAATATTAACAGCTTCAATTTCACTAATATTATAAGTATAATATAATATAAGCTTTGAGTCTAATGCAACATTTGGGATGTAGAAAGGCATAGACCATATCAGACATTTTTATCTCGATCAATCCAAATATCCCGGTTATACAAACAAAGCAGTAAATAAGAACTAGTATAACTCGGGTTAAAATTGTGTTTTATGAGATCATCATGATAAATTAGGAGCAAAATCTGTGAGGAATTGAGTTAGCATTAGCATGCTAGCTCATGTAACGTAAATACGAACAATCGTTTAGCGTATCCAGTGTGCTGAATATGTATCTCACAAGTAGTTTTGTAATAGCTGAAAATTATAGGATATTTATTATTTATTTGTTTGTTCATTCGTTTGTTTATCTGCTTGTTTGTTTATTAAATACAAGAAATTTATAATACAAGTACATTGGAATACATACTAAGCGAATTTGTATCGCAGGATTTGTATCGATAAAGGGAGTACCATGACACAATGTTTTACAAATATAAATCAGTGAGCTAATTTCACAGAATAAACTTGACGGAAAAGATATTATTAACTAACAAAAAAATGTTTTGTAAAGACATGTGTATGAAAGCATAAGTTATTTGGTGATTTTCCACATTTTGTTCTCAGTCTTTATTACTGACATGTTTTATATTACTTAAAAGTGATAAGTGGGAGAATATTGCTGTTGCCTCCACAAAGTGATTTAGGAACTAAAATTACTACAATATTTACTAATTATCGAACGTCGTGTACATACGTTAATTAGTAAATAGTAATTTTACACGCGTGCACACACGCACTCGCTCACACACACACACGCACACACGCACACATACATATACACAATACACACACACAAGCTTGCATGTACTCACACACATACATTTATACTCATAAATATGGTACACATATCCTTATACATATCTGCAACATATTAATACACTTAACAGTGAATTACTTTAGTCAAAGTATTTTACAATGCTGCTCAAAGCTGACATTGTCGCACGTTTTGGGTGATGAGTACTGGATGCTTAGATATGGGTTTCCAAATTAGTTTGGTCTCCAGTCTATCATACAACATCATCATACAATATTTATTGTATCAACATATGTGTGGCATCATCGTCATTATATCAGCCTTCAACTGTCCACTGTTGAACATAAGCCTCCCCCTTTTTTGTTTTTCCAGTAGTTACCACGCTTGGCAGTCGGATTGGCAACCGTAGTTAGGCTTTGGAGATATTTTAAGAGGTACGCTGCAGCCCATCTATCGCTCTCCCTTAGTCGTCTCTCCCGACACATACTGGAAAGAAAGGGGTGGCCTATTCTATACTGGGACCACACGGCAAGTGTGTGTAGCATGTAAACGTTATAATGTAAGATTGTTGGGGAGAATAAACATTATTATTATTTTGAATTAGTTCTGTCTTTTGTCACTTATTCGCAAATGGCGCTGTTTGTCAGGAAAAGTACATGTAACCCGTCTATCGATTAGAAAGAAATCCAGATACGTAATATATATATTTTTAGACAGTGAGCGATTGTTTGCGCAGAGTTTTCGTAGTGTTTGCTGTTGTAAGGAATCTGCCCCAAGTGCTCGGCTAGTGCACTGCAATTTGGATAATGTAACTCGCCCTTTATTAACGGATACACTTGTGCCATTCGTGCATCTTACGAGTATCTACTTGTTTAAACATGTTGCATCCTGAGTTGGTGAAATTTGATCCTTTTCATAAGATTGTGTACAGGTAGATTTAGTTGTCGGGTTGTTGCCGAATATACGGTTAAAGTAATTAATAGCAGTTCCTTTTTCACACAAAACTGACAAACATACCCACATTCATTTACACATCTTCATTTCTTTTAGGCATATATGTTAGTAATATCTTATATATATAATTAGTAATATCTTATACATTGTTAGTAATATCTTATATATTTAACTTTTCTTTTTTGGGATTGCCTGATCAGCAAATGATTATTATGCCACTTTTATATTTTTTTCATTTTTTTATTAATAGCTCAGTATGTAATTTTTATTGTAACAGATTGTACATTGTTTATTGTTGTCAGATGCCCATGATACAGGTTCGTCTAGTGTGGGGCCTATTTGTATCCCGTAATTAAAACTTTCTGTTTTTGTCAAAAAGAAACTTTTATACTATTTTTTTTTGGGCAAATCCTATCGGATGTATAAATTTGTTCAAAATTTAACAAAGTTATTTTTCATAATAGCTCTAAGTTATTGTCCATTTGCGTTTTCAAAACTATTTAAAAAAAATAATTATTAGTGTTTGCCCCACTGTTCTGGTCCCACATAGATTTAGTTATTTAAACAGCTATTTTTTTCACTAAATAGGGCTTGTTGTGGAGAATAATCTAATTATAGACACGATTTGTCATCTTAAATGAAATTATTTTAACTAGCTATTTTTTTTTTATTATAAAATACGAGAACAATGAGTAATAAGTATTAAAGTCAATATAATTTTGCTACCGTTGAATTTATAGTTTTTTTTGCGGAGCAAAATCCACTCGTCATTATTTATTTGTACCGATTTGAGAATAGCGGCTGATGTCAGAGCCATTACGCACTTGTGTCAATTAACTCTAATTGTAGGACGAGGACCCTGGCAAAGCAACAGACAACTACATACAAAACGTTAGTATTTTATTTTATTTTATCTTTATTTGGTCTCCTAGTTTTGAATATCCAAGTGTTGCTTGCAATCATTCAACAGCTTGCAA
This sequence comes from Galleria mellonella, assembly GCF_026898425.1. NCBI lineage: Eukaryota > Metazoa > Arthropoda > Insecta > Lepidoptera > Pyralidae > Galleria > Galleria mellonella. The sequence continues at coordinate 1,995,355 of NW_026442061.1, forward strand.
AGACGTGGTGCAGTTAGTAGCGTGCTGAGTGAGCCTTTTTTGTATTCGAGTAATTTAATACTCATTAAAATAAGACTCGAATTCTAAATCGAGTCTCAGAACTCGGGCAACTATTCGAGTACTCATCCGTACGAGCACTCGAACACTTGTTCGAGTTCTTAGTTCGAAGTACTTTTTATATTAATTTCTGATATTCATTTTTATGAATGTAGCAAATATTGAATAATAACCAGAGGGAGAATTTGAACAAAAGTCGATTGCTTGGGTACCTCTGTCCCATTCGTGTTTCTACCGTGAAGCAGTTGTGTTTGCATGGCGTATTTCGGTTTGAAGGGTGGGATATGGCGTGAATTTACAGGGTACAGAAGAATAATATCTGAGTCCTCAGGAATGGCAACGCATGGGGGGTATCATGGGCGAAACAATATACTCTGTTATGTCCATGGTACTGCTCATGTCTATAGGCGACGGTTACCACTTTCCTTAAGGTGGGCCGTCCGCTTCTTTGCCATTCTAAGTTGTATAAAAAAAATCCAATAATTTTTCTTTAGTAAATTAAGGAAAATATTAATAAGATCCTGAAACGGAAACTTATGTCAAACACACTAGTAATATTCGAGTAGTGTAAGTACTCGAGTACCTGAGAACATATTAGGTATTCGAGTCACCACTCGTATCAGCTTGACTCAACATATCACTATAAAACAGATGTAAAATTAAATACAATGCAATACAGCAAATTATTATTGGAATGAGACGTTTGTTTGTTTAGAATCAATTGTGGATGTAAAGCATAGTTTACAATTGAAATAAGTTCTAATTGAACGTCCGACACTGAAAGACCAATTCATCTATGTAACATTGTTATTCATTCATGCTCATTATGTTCTTGGCCTTGTCCCAATAATTGAGTGGTTGGTATGCATTTTAAAGTTGTTATTCATTCTCGCTAAATAATAAAGTTTATAAAGATGTATGGGATTTGTTTGTACTCCCGAATGCAAGATTACGTATCTAAAAATATGTTTGAATGTTACTTAAAACTAATTTTAATTAAATTTGGTTACAAATACACCATATTAATGAATTACATTAACACATAGGATGCTTACAAGTTAATTGAGGATAATACAATAATTATTGTAGAACAACCCTTATTCAATAGAGCAATGACCTCAAATGTATTGGGAGGAGTACTACTAGGGAGTCTATAGTATTATGTTAGAATAAAGATGATGACAGCTGGAGACTGTACTAACTGCAGTTGATTTGAAATTTGCTTGAAATTTTGAATATACATATCTATTATAACTTGCGAGATCCTTTTTCAAGTAATAACTTTTTATTTTTTTTAATGGATGATAATGGAATAGTAATGCCACCTGCGCTATCAGTATACGCTGTCGAGGCCCCAGTGAGAGATGATAGGTGACGATAAAAGTAGGTTATTTGGCCCATTGTGACGAATCCACGTTGGTCCAAGAAGGACCGCGTGAAGGTCAATTTGACAGGATATATTGTTTTCACTGACAATCCCTTCTCCTCTCCGAAGTTCTTGTTGGAACAGAAGGATTGGAACGAAGCTGTGTACGACGCACATTTTTATTTTTCCTTTCTAATATTATTAAAAAGAAATTTTTGTTTGTGATTTGCAGTTACTGTCAGATTTTTTTGTTTCGTTCGCTTATTTGGTACCTTTGTTTGCTTATATGTTTTATATTATGCGTATATAGTTTTATAATTATATTATCTTTCTAAAAACACGGTATTTCCATACCAGCATACAGTCCTTTAGTCCACAGAAGCAATTCAATGAATAAATAAATAATATTTATTTATTTATGTACACTTTATTGCACCATTTATAGAATAGTAAACACATTTAACTGTAATAAGAAATGATACAAAAGGCGGTCTTATCGCTAAGCAATCTCTTCCAGACAACCTTTGGGTAGAGAACATTGAGAGAACAAAGAAAAATAAAGGGTAGGTGGCGCACTATTATATTAGTACTATTATATATAAACAAATATATACAAAGATATATACATATACATGTATATACATATATATACATAAACAAATACATACATAAACAAATACATACATAAACATACACAAACTTAAAAGTACACATACAACAGGAGAGAGTGACACTGGAAGATGAAGATAGAACATGGGAAAAAATAGTTACTTAAAGGGAGAGATAATGGGCTTTAACAGAGGTTTTGAAACTAGCGAGAGATTGATAATAATAATAATAAATAATATTTAGTTTTTTTGCTATACAAAAAAGCAAATAATTGAATATTAGATTTTATGTAGTGAGATTAAAACAACTTGACAACAAATGCATAATAAATTTGCATAATAACCAATAAATCTGTCTACCTTTATGTAGGATTTTCAAAGACATTCAGTTCATGGCCAATATAGTGTAAACCATAATGAGCGCTGTATGTAATTTACTAGATATTGCATACACAATGGCTTTAATAGATTCGTGTTTCTACCGTGAAGCAGTTGTGTTTGCATGGCTGTGTTTCGGTTTGAAGGATGGGATATGGCGTGAATTTACAAGGTACAGAGGAATAACACCTGAGTCCTCAGGAATGGCAACGCATGGGGGGTATTATGGGCGAAACAGTATACTCTGTTATGTCCATGGTACTGCTCATGTCTATAGGCGACGGTTACCACTTTCCATCAGGTGGGCCGTCAGCTTGTTTGCCATTCTAAGTTGTATAAAAAAAAAACATATGCATATTCTACGTATCTACAGTACATGATAATGATTATGTATATAACCATTAACTGTCCACTGCTGAACATAGGCCTCCCCTTTGGGGAATTTTGCCAGTAGTTGCCACGCTTAGCAGGCAAGTTGGCAATCGCAGTTAGGCTTTGGTAATGTTTTAAAAGGGACGCTGCTACCTATACCTAGACCATTAGGTTCCCTTATTCGCCTCTTACGACATCTACTGCAAGAAAAAGTGGTCCATTTTTTGCCAAGACCACACGGCCAGTACGTGTATCAATATAAAACGTTTATTTGCAAAATTAAATATTGTATCACGTGTGACTTTCATATGCTTTCAATATTTTTATGCTGGCAAGTAATACTTAGTGGGAGTCAATAATATATTGGTATACTTCAATGCTATGGATGGAGATCTTTTCTTCCCTCATCAGTGTAGTTCTTCTCAATTCGAGCAATATACGTGGCTTGTAGCCACGAACTTGCTAATCCTCTGTCCTGAGCGGAGAGGGATTTTTTAGTTGATGATAATGGAATGGTAACCCCGCTTGCGCTAACAGTATACGCTGACGGGGCACCAGTGAGGGATGATAGGTAAGAATGAAAAGGCAGGTCACTTAGCTCATCGTGATGAATACACTTGGAATTCAGCACGATGGTTTCCAAGGGGGACCACGTGGAGGTCGGTAGTCCGCATTACTAATAATCCCTCTCCGCATTGTTAGTAAAGCGGACTACCAGTCCCATTGCTATCGATATACCCAAAGTTTAGTTTTAACTATATGCCATGGTAATCCTGTGGGTACTTTAATTTGGAAACTTTATGTTAATACCAGTTTACTTAGGCTATGCAACGAAAGCTGACAAACCTGAAAAAACAAAAAAAAATCTATTAATGTTACAAAAGTGAAGTTTTTGTATGCATCCCTCAGTGTGTTATTTTTACCGCCATAAGTAGCAGGTAGATTATTCTAAGATTCTTAAAAGGGATCGGAGCAAAAAAGCCGAGGGCACATTATTCATAATTGCGTCTCCTTTATACTTACTTATTTTTGGCGAGGGGATTGAATAATTTGCACATATTTGATTCACATTGAATGTGACATTTTTATCAAATATCAAGATCAAGCAAGATATTTGTTTTTTTTATTAACTTATTTTACACCTTATTGCACCGTTTATAAAATAGTAAATACTGCTAATTTTAATAAGAAATGATGCAAAAGGCGGCCTTATCACTAAGAAATCTTTTGTTTTTGTAGGTTAGATATATTAGGTCGGTTTTTGAAAGGTAATTAATTATTTTTAAAATATATATGACTTAAAATGAACGAAGGTTAAATGAAAAAGGCAGATAGACACCATGTCGATATGTAGGTAGGTATATTAAATATAAACAAGAATAATATTCTTATAGTAAAAACTCAAGTCAGAAGTAATTATCAAAGTACAGTAAGTAATCTTGTGTTTTCTTCACATTATGGCTGTTCACATAACTCTGCATTGTTAGCATACGGTAGCATCTTGTTTCCCAGCAGTAATTGGCCATAAACTTCAATAGACTATGCACGTAATTATTAATTTAAAACCTCATTATTTTGTCTCATCCCATGGGAATGGCTCCCAACAAGGCTCGCCGCAATAGCTTTTAAGCTCCTTTAAAACAATGAGACTCTGACGTCCCATTTCAAGCTCCATATAAATAATGAGTCAAAGCGTTCCATGCTGTCGTGAGTATGCACTATTGTTCAGAAGATGCGCTTTTGCTGCAAACTGAATATAAAAATTTCACGGTCCAATCATCTTAATGTCGAACGACGTCTGTCTTGCTTCCGCACGGTACTCGTGTAGCTCTGTCTCCTTCACTTTAGAATACTAGACGCAGTGCTGATATCGACGCAGCCTTATCAGTGGTACGCATCCAAAGGAATGTTATTGCTTTTGATTTAGTGTTACAGTTGATTTTTGATTGTCGACATCTCGTCTCAGAGGTTGTTCACATACCTGAATGGCCGTAGCTCGTAGTATCCGAGAATGGACCGTTCAGCAGCTCACATTCAAGCTGACAAGTCAGTGTCGCTTCTGTATCGGTGGTGGTAGGTCGTGTTTTTTTGTCGAATTTTTCTACGAAACCGGCGTCCGCGTGTGTTTCGCTATCGAAAGTGATTTAGTATAGAATGAATACATTTTTTAATCTTGCCAAGTGAAGTTTAAAAACATGTGCGTTTAATTAGTTGTGTCACCGTAGTTCGCTCGCTTTTGGATTGACTGAGGTACGTGAGTTATTTGTTTTTTTTGTTTCTTTTTTTTATAATTATTGAGGAACGGATACGGCCGATTTGCTTTTGGTATGCAAGTGGAACCTGTTTTTCGTCCGCTGAACCGTGGGAAGGTTTCTATTTGCAATGCGTCGATCGAATGTGCATTGTTTGCAGTTTGTCTTTATTTTTTACAGTCCATTTAATTTGTGACTACCCTTCTGTTTTTATTCGTTGAAAACGTATCGGAATTTCTATGCAATAGACAGTTTATACTTGTTTAATGTTGTTTTTAATTTAATTAGCCTTATTGTTGTATGATGCATTCTAACATCATATTAATAATATGCTCATGATTGTTACCCTAAATGAGGTAGTCAGAGATAGGTGGTTTAGTTGATTTTCACTGATATTTAAATGAATGCTAATTATAATTGTTTGATTTCAAAATATATATGGCAGAAACGATTCCTATATATGCTATGATGCCTATATGTTTGTTATTAATTTGTTTTGTTAACGGTGTTCACTTTTATCGAACAGTTTGTTTTTTAAATATTTAATTTAAACAGGACGTAGGTTTCAGTGGACGGGCAGTTTGGAGGTTATTCGAGATTATTGAAGGTTTTAATTAACTTTTAAACTTTCGCTTTACATGATTTATGGTTTTTAATATGAACGAATGGTCGCGTTAATTTCCGTCTCTTTTAAACCATATTGAGGTCAATGGATATCCTATTGAGGTTTTATGACGGGATTGTAAAATAGAACATCATATAATAGGGGGGAAAGGGATTGTTAGCAATGAATACTGAGAATCCCATTGCTAGCAATATACCCAACCAGGTCGACCTCCTCGCGGTTCCCCCTGGAAACTATCATGGTTAATTCCTGATGAATTCATCATGATGGGCTAACTGGCCTGTTTTCATTCTCATCTATCACCCTTCACTGGTGCTCCGCCAGCGTATCCCGTTAGCGCAGGCGGGGTTACCATACCATTTTCACTCATTAAAAAAAAAAAAACATCATATAATATAAAAAGAAATATAAGAATTACTTCGTAATTAGCAAAGATATCTCTGACACGTACAAAAAAAAAACTTGTACACGTATCTATGGTATCACGATGAAAATAAGATATTAAAAAAAATATTATAGAAATTACTCCGTAATTACTAAAGATATTAGTGACATATACAAAGAAATAAAAAAAACTTAGGTATTTACGTATGAATTGTTCAATTAGTAGCCAGGTATTAGTACTGTATTAGTAATGAAGAAATATTAAGTATCTTTTATCTAGTATCTAGTTTGGTAGGTACAGTTTGACCAGACTTTCTCTTAATCTAACTTAAAAGAGATTGCTATTCGACAGATTGGTACGTGCCATTCATACCTACAGGTAATATGGTCTTAGAATACGTAGCCAAAAAATATTTTCTCTAATAAATAAAGAACGTAACTGATTAATAGGTACTTTGAATCCTATTGGTTTTTTTTAATGGGTGATAATGGAATGGTAGCTTCACCCGCGCTATCAGTGTACACTGGCGGAGCACCAGTGAGAGATGATATGTGAGGATGAAGCAGGTCAGTTGGTTGGTGATATATCGTGATGAATTCAATAAGAATTATTCACGATGGTTTCCAAGGGGAACCACGTGGAGGTGGACCTGATAGGGTGTATTGCTAGCAATGGGTTCATTAGATCCCATTACTAACAATCCCTTTCCCCCTTGATCCCAGTATTAGGCATGGGTAATATGGATACCGGTCCAATATCTATATATTGTCCAAAGTTTTAATATCGGTCAGATATCTATTTTCGAATATGTTAAAAGTCTGTTAATATTAAAACTCCTTATATTAATTTTTCTTAAATATTTCCAATGTACAGACGACGTTTAGTTCCAATATAATATGTTAATACAATATATTTCTAATATATGTATATTAGAAATATGTTGTACGTCTTTGGAGCTCACTTCCTAATAACTTGAAGATGGCACAATCATTAAATTCATTTTAAGTAGGCATCATAAAATTTTATTCTGAAACTCTTATTTCATTGAGCCAATTGTGAATATATGTTTTATAAATGTATATTCATGTATAATTATATATGTAGGTGTATATTTTTTATTGTATTGTATATAATTTTCATTTATAAAATTATTTATTAATTCTTTACTGCACAATAAAACTTTGTACAAATGGCGAGCTTAATGCCATATGGCATTTGTTTTATTATGTTTAATTTTAACTTTAATTATTTAATTTATTTTTAGCTGTACGGTTTTTACGCTCGAACATTCTGTATTTTTCTTCCAATTTTTCAAAAATTTACTTTGACAGATCCCTCTATGCGATAAGTCCGCCATTGTGTATTAAATCTTTAAATTGTGTCTAATGTAAATTATGTATAATAAGGATTTTACAATACAATACAATAATATATATTAGTAAGAGAAGATAATTTTTTTATCTATAGACCGCAATCTAACCTCAAAAAATATAATTAATCAGTCAATGCAGGTCAATGACTGTAAAGCGCAATGATACATAATTTATATATGTACATTGCACATCACAAACAAGGATAAACCACAAAACTGGTCAGACATGACATAGTAGGTGTTCTGCACGTTATTGTGATCAAAGTGCTGCGAATTTTTATTATAGCCAAGTACAATGCATACAATTTTAGCGAAACATTTTAAAATGTCAAATATTAATAAGAAAAATAATAAAAAAAAAACGTAACTCCTGGAAATTTATTAAAAAAATACGACATTTTGCATCATCGCGTTCGTTATTCGAAATAACGTCATCGATCAATTCTTGGAAAAGAAAATATTTTTAGAATTGATATTTTGTCTTTTAATACAATATAATTTGTTGAATAAAAAACAAACCTATTACTCTGGAATTGGATTCCTATTTAATTGACGGTCGAACGTGAAACAAATGTGTTTGTTTACGATATCAACTCGCAGAAGATAGGGACGTTGAGATATGATTTTGCAGTTAATTTGTTCCAACCGAGCAAATACACCAGTTAATAGGTCGTTCTTATCAAATTTATCGTAATTGACATGGATTCCTCGGTAGCTAGATTAAACGTATTCGATGTACGCACTTACCTAAATTTATATACCGACCTCAAATAATATTAAATTTTGATTCTCACAAAAATAATTAACTTCAGTTTTGAAGAAAGCCAGTTATTTTGATTTAAAAACTAAATTACATACTAAACCTTTTTGACAAAATTTCTATGGAACAAAACTGTATGTAGTATATCCTTGTAGGTAAAACAAATCTTAATCAGTTTACAACTGATGAACTTATGGGGGGAAAGGGACTGTTAGTAATGGAGACTAAGAATCCTATTTCTAGCAATATACCCAACCAGGTCAACCTTCACGCGGTTCCCCCTGGAAACTATCATGATTAATTCTTGATAAATTCATCATGATGGGCTAACTGGCCTGTTTTCATTCTCATCGATCACCCTTCACTGGTGCTCCGTCAGCGTATACCGTTAGCACAGGCGAGGTAGCCATTCCATTTTCACCCATCAAAAAAAGAAAAGTGATGAACGTATAAGGTAACAAATATAAAAATATACAACCGAATTGAGAACCTCTTTTTTAAGTCGGTTGAAAAAGCACATTGACTGATTGTATGTGTAGGTTATGTATTGTGCAATATATATTGAAATATATGTAAAAGTTTGCAATGATACATGGATGGATGTTTACTAGTCTTTCACGCAAAATCTACAGAATGAATTTGAATGAAGTTTAGTACATAGATAGATTAAATTTAAGGTTAATATAGGATTTTCTTATACGAGGTCTGTCCGGAAAGTTCGTATAAAAGTGTTCTGGAATGCGAGAAAGAGGAGTGGGGAGGCCAGGTAAGCGCAGGACCCCTTCCTTATGTCCCTAACAATGCTTCAGTTCTGGTCTGACCGCCGTGCGGTGCGAACTGGCTTGTCACGCCATCTGTGAAGTTACCTCTTAACGAAACCCCGTCGGCATGGAGCCCGCTTCCGTTGAAGAGCAGCGCGTCGTAATCAAGTTTCTCTCGAAACTCGGCAAGAATGGCCGTGAAATTTTTGCCGATCTCAGAACAGTTTATGGGGATGATGCTGTGAAGGAACCAACCGTCCACAAGTGGCTAAAAAGATTCAGAGAGGGCCGAGAAAGAGTTCGATGTTCGGGGGATTGTCCATCAAGAATTCGTCCCTCCAGGCCAGACAGTTGATGGAAAATTCTACGTCGATGTGCTCAGACGCCTCAAAGCTCGTGTGGCACGAGTTCGTCCAGAATTGGCGCGAGAGGGGCGTTGGATTCTTCACCACGACAATGCCCCTGCCCACACCTCTCTTGTTGTCCGTGAGTTTTTGAGTAAAAATTCCATTACGGTGACTGAACACCCCCCTATTCGCCGGATTTGGCCCCGTGTGACTTCTTCTTGTTCCCAAAAACCAAATTGGTACTTCGGGGGCGGCATTTGGGGGACATAAATGAGATAAAAAAAGCTACGACGGGGCAGCTGAGAAACCTACAACCAGAGGACTTTCAAGGAGCCTTCTCACAGTGGAAACGGCGTTGGCACAAGTGCATTATGTCACAGGGGGAGTACTTTGAAGGGGATAAAATTGATTTACCTGAATAATTGTAAAATAAAATTTTTAAAAAACTTTTATACGTACTTTCCGGACAAACCTCGTATAGTGAGTGATACATGCGGGCGTAGCCGTGGAATATAGCTAATATTAAAACATACATATATAGCACCATCATACATAGCACCATCTAATTCCATAGAATGCAAAACTCTTATGTGATAAAGCATATGGTGTCCTATTAAAATAAGATTTTACCACTCACAACCGAAATCTAATTTCGATTCTGAGGGCCTACCATGAAATGTTTTCCGAAATTTAGGAGCCGAACGAAACACAAATTTGATGTTAAAGTTATATAATATTACCATTTAAAAATATTAAAATATTATCTTTTATGGTAGGATTTATGACGAACGAAATGTTAAGCTCCATTTACTGGGCCGATTTATGTATAAACGAAAACACGAAGTTGAGTCCGAAACTTCGGAATTTCATTTCATGGTAGGCCCCCTGTTTCAATTTTGGCGAAAACCGAAATATTTTTGGTTATATTCATATATATACTTTTTAATTTCTGATAATTTTAATAGTTTTATTCATACCAGAGGTTTATATAAATTCATAGCTCTGTTGTTCAAAAATTTTATTCTATCGTCTATGACAGAGAGAGAGAAGGGAAGGGATATTTATTTCAATAAGAAAATGTGAACGACTAATCTGCTAATCGGTATTTTATTATCAATCGATATCGAAGAATAACAAAGTTATTATCAGATACGCATAAATAAGGAAGTTTGTAACAACAATCAATTTACGAACCTGTAATATTGAAATTATAATAACGTTCTAAATGCAGCGTATATACCATGAAATAAAATTCCGAAATTTCGGCCTCAATTTCGCGTTTTTGTTCATACCGAAATTCGCCCAGTAAATACAACTTAATTTTTCACTCGTCATAAATTCTATTACAAAGGTCCAAAGGAAAGTTATTTTAGTATTTTAATTATTTATAAATATGTAATTTTAATATAAAATGTGTTTCATTCGGACCCGAAATTTCGGAATACATTTCATAGTAGACCCTTTTTTTCTGTAACTTATGCTTAGGAATGTTTCTTTTTGACACAGAATAAGACATATTTTCTGACAAATATACACATACAAAGCCGCCGATTACAACTAGTATGAAATATAATTCACTAACCGTCATAGAATACGCAAGTGGGGGTATTGCGAAGTTAATTTTTAAATAAAACAAATGTGTTTTCGTTACTTCGCAAAACGTTCACTCACCAAATGTCCCTCGGGTGTTTTCGCTCGAAAGACCACGCCTTTTTAAAGAGCGGTGGCACGTGTTCAGAAATATCATTATACTGACCTCTTTCTCTCTCTAACAATAATTATTTTTCATTAGCTATATTCCGCGGCTTTACCCGCGTGAATCAGTATATAAAATATTCTATGTGCAACGTTACGATATAAGCTACTTGTGTACCAAATTTCATTTAAATACGTTCAGTAGTTTTTGCGTGAAAGAGTTTCAAATCTTTACTCCATTGTTATAAAGGTTCGTATTTATAATAACGTAAAGAGGGTATTCATTATGTATTATGTTCATAGATATATACAAGGGCAGGAAGATGACGACATTTTAAAATTAATATTTTTTTTGTGTTGATATTAAAATTATGCACAAACAGACAAATTGAATTTACTTTTACATATCATTTCATTTCAGCCGTTAACTGTCCACTGCTGAACATAAGCTTTTCCCACAAGGGGAGTTTTGCCAATAGTTGCCACGTTTGACAGGCAAATTGGCAGCCGCAGTTAGGCTTTGGTGATGTTTTAAAAAGAACGCTGTTGCCAATCCCTTAATTATTAAACTCCCTTAGTCGCCTCTTACTGCGGGAAAGGAAGGGAAAGCTTATTCTATGCCGGGACCACATAGAGTTACTTTTACACAATTTTATAAAAAAGCTTTGTTAAATAAATAATAAGTGCTGATAAATAATTTAGCAGGGGGTCAGTGGATGCAGGTGGGTAAGGACCGTTCCTAAGGCAGTCTATGGCTAAGGGGAGGCTGGATAATGGCTGAAAAGATGATGATAATGATGATGATGAAATAGTTTATAAGTGCTAACACTCGATACTGCGGGATGAGATTACTAGTAACACGAACTAACGGGTTTCATTGTTGTCAGTGAAGCTTGCTTTTCCTTAATCCACCTATATGCGGTCCATCCTGAAAAATTATAGCTAATCAGCCATAATATTTTCATCGAATGATTGATTGAATGGATGAAAATTTATTTAAAAAAAGCTATGACAGTTACAAACATCTAGACTACAGGTAATAACAACTTAATATACATAATCTACACTTATAATAACACATATCTACAGATGTAGAGAGGTCAATTCTGTACATGAAATATATTTACAAAATAACTATCAGGGGGTGATTAGTGATCGATACTGATGCCAAAAATGCAATCAGTAAAATTTTTGTCTGTCTGTCTGTCTGTATGTTCGTTATAGAAACAAAAACTACTCGACGGATTTTAACGAAACTTGGTACAATTATTCTTCATACTCCTGGGCAGGTTATAGTATATTTTTCATCACACTACGTTCAACAGGAGCAGAGCAGTGAAGGGAAATGTTAAAAATGTCCACCCGTGCGGCGCCGGGACGGGCCGCTTGTATAGTAATAAATTCACAAATATATCATAATAATAGCTAGTTGAATTTATGTCAGTGTTGAAGAAATGAAAAAAGTCAGTTTAAATTTCTTGCAAAGAAAGGAACGCTGGTTTCTGGTAAGTTTGTCACAATGGACACGACAGATTTGATTTCAATATTATTTTTAACAATTGTCGGAAACGACAAACATAGTAAGTTCACAAAACTTCCCGTTATAGAAACTTGATTTCATTCTCACCTATTAACTGGTAAACTAATTGTACAGGTAGGGTTACCATTCAATTTATTTAAAAAAGTCCTCATCATTCTTCTCTAATGGAATGGTAGCCACGCTAGCGCTATCGTTTCGAGATAGCTGACAAGATACCAGTGAGAGATGATAGGTGAGCTGAGATGAAAGCAAATCAGCCCATCATGATGAATTCAAAAAGAATTACCCAGGATAGTTTTCAGGAGGAACCTTGTATAGGTTGATCTGATAGGGTATATTCCATTGTTTCTGCCTACCCTAATGGGAAACAGGCGTGACAGATATGTATGTATGTATGGTATATTACATGCAATGGAGCTGTTAAAGCCCATTACTAACAATACCTTTCCCCTCAGCCAAGAGTATTTGAGTAGTCCAAAAAACACACTCCAGTTAGGATACTAGAATAAGAACAACTTACATATGCCAGAACATCTAGTTTTGAGACGATTCAAGTTTATTTGTGCGAAGCGAGACGCTGTGATGCAAAGTGCTAAACGCTCCCTGAAGAAGACTTCCGGATGAAGTCGGAACAATTGTCGGAAGCGACAAAGACACAGCGAGTTCATTAATTTCCCGTATTTATATAGACATCAATTTTATTTTTTAAATTAACTTAACTGAAAATATGATTCCGATAAAAAAATAAAAAGTTGTATTTCCAAAGTTCAGTGCCCTTTACCAATTAAGTATGTTATTGTTCCAATTTTTGCAACAGATTAAATCGAGTCAACGCAGACCAGATTCGAGATCAGCGCATGAACTTTTAAGATCAAAACAACACCCCGGGTTTATTCAACCATGATTCACCTTATACCATAAATAGCGAGCTATATTAGGGCTGCCACATACGTGATACTACTGTATTTGGTATTTGCAAAGCCAATAATTTTGGTTGCCCTACTTTTAGTTGTGTGGCGCCAACAGTTCGATTGCGCAATCCACCACAATTTTGTACTTAAATATTTGTTTTACTTTGTAAGACAGTAAATAAGTGCTGATTTGTAATCGAACATTGCTCTGTGTACATTACTGGGATTATATATTGGTTGTGTCAAACTAGGAAATAAACTAATCTATCATAGATTGGATTAGGTTTGGCGTTCTGGATTATGCACGTAAATTGATATATAGACAGACAATAGATGTAGGTATACATAATAATAACAGATAATGTTATTTGATTTTACTAATAACATAAATTTTAACATATGTAAAGATGGTTGAAAATTTGTTGATGATGAAATACAGATGGTCATATAACATTTATATACTTTATATGTGCAGGCAAACCCAAGGGTTGCTATTAGAGAATTTAAATTAACCGATTTTTTATATGGTTAAGGTGATAAACAAGGATACAGCAAACCAGATGATAAACGGTTACCGTAGTCTATGAACGCCTTTAATACATACTAGGGACATTACGCGCGCGTTGCTGATCCTGAAGAAATCTCTTTACCCCTTTTTTGAAGAACCCATGCTGTAGTCTTTTGGGAAAATTGCGGTAGGGAGTTCATTTCCTAATCAGAGCGTTCGTGGAAGAAAGTATTTCTGATATCGTATTTCATATACATATTCCTTATATAGCATATTCCTTTTTAAAAGGCCGGCAGCATACCTGCAATGCCGTAGGTGTTGTGGGTGACCATGGGCGGCGGTAGTCACTTACCATCAGGTGAGCCGCAAGCTCGTTTGCCCCCTGTGTTGTAAAAAAAATATATACGTAGCAGATATGCATATCTAGAAATACCTAAACCATGTGGTCCCATGGTGGTTGATTCAAAGCATGAAAAACCGCTGCAGAACCGTTATTAATGTCATAGGTGGTTTTACTGACTTCTAATTTTTTTTATCATTTTAAATAACTTGAATACTTAGCTTTATTTTTTTTTTTTATTAAAACACATTTATCTTTAATTTTATCATTTTTCCATTTTTCGTCTTCACTTAAATAAAACTTAAATAATGCAAAAAATATTACTTTATTTTATTTTGAAGTGTAGTCTGTTAAATAGGCTTTTTTTAATATAATACATGTTGCATGTTATTTATATTTTAATTTTAGTAAATTGAGAAAATTCAAAATATCGCTAGACGATGTTGATGTGTGTATTTATTATTGTTTTATCTTTCTGTACAAAGTTTTGTGCATTACATTTCTTTATTTACTGTACTCTTTTGTACATTCACTTTTAATATAAATATCGGGTTACAACGAAAATGCCAGGATACATAGGCAGACTTATCCCTTAAAGCGATTTCTTCCTGTCAACCTTTAGGATCCGAAAGAAGAAAGTGTTTATAGAGTTTGCATGTAAAGCGTAACATATGTAGTGCAAAAAATAGTATGACAAATAATAAACTTTCTTTTTTTTTTTATACAACTTAGAATGGCAAACAAGCTGACGGCCCACCTAATGGAAAATGGTAACCGTCGCCTATAGAAATGAGCAGTACCATGGACATAACAGAGTATACTGTTTCACTCATGATACCCCCCATGCGTTGCCATTCCTGAGGACTCAGATGTTATTCCTCTGTACCCTGTAATTTCACGCCATATCCCACCCTTCAAACCGAAACACAGCCATGCAAACACAACTGCTTCACGGTAGAAACACGAATGGGACAGAGGTATCCAAGCAATCGACTTTTGTACATAGTCTCCCTCTGGTGAAAACTATATTATTTGTAGGTATATATTTTGTAACTGAATATATATATATATATATATATATATATATATATATATATAGATACAAAAGATAAATAAAATTATTAATACATACATACATATGCTCCTGTATATACTCGTAATTACTAGTTACTAGTATAGTATTATATTATCTATGCTTGTACTAAATGTACATTCAATACAGTTAATAGCTTCCGTTACTCTACGCCACATCTTATCAAGCATACAAGTTAAGAAGGTAACTGCTATTTTATACAGTTTAATAACCCTATTAAGTATAGAGTTCAAATACTCTTAAACGGCAGTTATACTACATATTACTCGTATGTTATTTCACGTCATATAAAGTACTCAATAGTTATTACATTTCATAATGCTTATCCTTGTTTTTGTATAGATAGTATAGATTTTTCTACCGTGAAGCAGTTGTATCTACATGGCTGTGTTTCGGTTTGAAGGGTGGGATATGGCAGTGAATTTACAGAGTACGGAGCAATAACACTTCTTTAGGAATGGCAACGCATGGGAGGTATCATGGGCGAAAAATTATGCTATGTAATGTCTATGGTAGTGTTCATGTTTATAGGCGACGGTTACCAATTTCCATAAGCTTGTTTGCCATTCTAAGTTGTATATAAAAAAGATAGATAGATAAATACTCTTTATTGTTTCCTCTAAAAGATTACAATAGTAATCTTATTATAGTGTTGGTAATCAAAATACCGCATATCGATGGCAGAGCAAGAAACAACGGCGCCCCTGTTGTCGGATCCCTAAGTTGGGCCCCGATAATGGCGAGGTGTTTAAACTACAGAAACAATGACATGTAGTATTCCTTGTACGTATTTGTTACCATTCATTTGTTTATAATAATCACATCTCGTATGAAACTAGTGCTAACTGTAACTCCTTTGTTTTGGGGTTAAGGGGCATTCTCTGATTGAACCGTGAAATGAACACTTGTGCTTATCGTAGAGATTGTGAAATGTAAAATTATAATTGAGTTAAGGACTGAATCATCTAATTCATTGTTATCATGTAGAATTGTTATTTAGTTAATAAATTAGTTTTTTCAAGATTCTGGTCTCTTGCATACAATAATAGATACAAACAATTACCAGAAATAATGACAGTGAGAAAACAATGAGTTACCTTATCGGTAAAAGTGATCTTTTTCAGGTAACCTATGGATAAAGAGGAGTAATTATAAACACTTTGATCGGAGGCACGACATGTTATGTTTATGCATTATATATGTATTTATTATATATATGTATAAGTATAAATATTTTAGTTTGTTACAATAATTATATCACATCTTTTACATCACCACTGCCCTTCGTACGCTTTCTGTTTTTACCTAATGGTTAGCTGATAAAAAATGCCATACGGCACTAAGCTCGACACTTGTACAAAGTTTTATTGTGCAATAAATAAATAAATAAATAAAAGCTGCTTATACTATCTATATAAGCAGCTTTTATATATGTGCACGGGATTGTATCATAATTTGAGATCAAAGAAAACGTATTTGTACAAAATTCACAATTCTTGTCATACGTTCAAAGGTTGACTGGGTAAAATCCCTTTTGTGGAATGTGTCCACTATTGTATTCATTCTTTTCTTAAGAACTCTGTATCATATAATTTAATACATACAATAAAGTGGCGCAAGTAAACATAATCTTTTACTGAGCACGATCTATTAACTAAATAATTTAAGATTCTGTTTTACAATAAATAAAACCGACTTCTGTAATGATAAAATTGTTTTAGTCATTTTGAATTAAAACTAAACCATTGAACTGATTTTGTTAAAAAATTCTATTGTACTAATCTGAAAGTATATGCTTTCAGATAATACAGATTTTTTTCAAATTAGTTTACAACCCACAAAGTTATGAGGTAACAAACACAAAAAAGAATTACATATTACATAAACACAAAAAAGAATACAACAGAATTAACCTCTTTCTTTTGAAGTCGGTTGGCAAGTAGATTTATTCCAATTCAAAAAAGGCATCAATCAACATCAATCGTGCTATTTTTAATTAAAAAAAAAAAAAAAAAACTAACAACTGAACCGATTTTGATGGCATTTCTATGAGACGCAACAGAGAGAATCTTTGATTTATTCAAATTAGTTTATTGGTATATGAGGAACTTCTATATTAATATATATATATATACTGAATTGAGAACTTTCTCCTATTATTCGGTCGAAGTCGGTTAAAAATCGTGGCAACCCTAAAGATATAAGTTTAGACTAGACGAGAGAATCATTACTTCCCCACAAATATTTGGTTTCAGTGGGTATCGGTAACTATAAACATGCGCCGTCTATTTGAATGGTTTACAACACTGATAACGAGCGGAAGGAACGATTCATATTTGTACTAGGCAACGATGAATAAATATAATTATGATTTAATTACTTTTATACGATGTACAATAATTATATACTAATAATAAATATGTACTTCTCCTTATGGGTTCTTAAGTTTGACTGGAAGAAATATTTTTTTATGAGATAAGTCCGCCTGTGTACATTTTTGTTACAATCTAATATCTATATTGGTGGGAAAGGGATTGTTAGTAATGGGGACTGAGAATCTCATTGCTAGCAATATACCCAACCAGGTCGACCTCCACGCGGTTCCCCCTGGAAACTATCATGGTTAATTCCTGATGAATTCATCATGATAGGCTAACTGGCTTGTTTTCATTCTCATCTATCACCTTTCACTGGTGCTCCGCCAGCGTATCCCGTTGGCGCAGGCGGGGTTACCATACCATTTTCACCCATAAAAAAATATCTATACTATAAGTGTATGTACAAAAGAATGTAAATTAAATAAATAAATTGTTGTAGAGTAGCTTTTGTTAATATTTTACTGAATTTGGTGCTATCTTGCTTGCTTGTTTAATTCCACAACCATTAGTATGTGTGCGACTGCCAACACTTCAAGATTGACTACTTTTCTTATTACCAGAAGTTCTATAACCTTCTATATTAGGCATCTCCCATTGCTATTTCGTCCAAACACCACTTTCTGGCAAATTATTGGATCCTTGCTCGGAGTCTAGATTCGTTCAACACTTAAATTACGAAGTTCAAAATTTGGGTACCGTGTTGGGTGATGGTGATAGCATACAGAGATGAATAAATATATATATATATATATATATATATATATATATATATATATATATATATATATATATATATATATATATATATATATATATATATTCTCATCTCTGTATTCTTTCACTTGTAAAAAAGTTATACTTGCTATCAGGTGGGCATCTAGCTTGTTTCCCATTCTTTGTATAATAAAAAAATATCGCCTCTCCCCCATCCTCCCGTAAATATGCAAATGGTACCAGCCTTAAGAGAAGGTTCGCTTGGGCACCGCCCGGGGGCGCCGAGATGCAAGGGAGTTGCTGTAGGATTAATAAAGGATCGCATCAAAAGAGATTTTTGAGTGAACAGCGAGGACTCCCGATGACCTTTTTTTTGTCGTCAGTCAGAGGAGCCCGCAGGTGATATTAACATTTTGCTCAGGGGCATTTCAGTAAAAAGAGGTACTTACCGTCAAAATGTTGTCCTTGGACGCCAGGTAAGCTAAGGCTTACCCTGACAATTATATAATTCTTACGAATATCGTAAATGTGACAATGAGTTTTTGTTTATTATTAAACAAAAATGTTACTTCTTACTAGATAGACATAGTAATATGGATACCGATCAAATATCTATACATTGGGTTTCTCAGGTCATTGATGTCAGTAAAAAGGTCAGCACCTATTTCGATATCGTCCATATCGGTCGGATATCTATTTTTGAATATGTTTAAAGTTTGTTATCTATTTTTTTTTTTTTTTTAGATAAGAGACTTTTAACATATTCGTTTTTGAACTAGTATACAGGTATTGTAACTAAAATATATAAATGTTGCCATATATTACGTACCTTTACCTGTTAGCGTCTTAACAGCTTTGCCAATCACTATCAAATTTGGTATACATGTACTCTTTAATCTTTGTTAATGAATATACTGCAACATATAATAATAAACATACCATATGTTAACGGGGAGATTGCTAGTAATTCGGTCTACCAGACTAGGCAGCAGTACACCTTATCAGATCGATCTCCCCGTGGTCCTTTCTGGAAACTATCGTGCTAAATTCCAGGTGTAATCATCACGATGGGCTAGCTGACTTGCCTTTTTATTCTCACCTATTATCTGCCAGCGTACACTGTTAACGCAGGCGGGGATACCATTCCATTATCATATTAAAAAAAAAACATATTTTAACGATTTATCGGTTGGTTCTTCAAATTTATCGTCCATATGAAACGGTACTATTGTTTCTGTGCATATGCATAATCGAAATCGTACACGGGTGCTTTCTATAGAGACTAAAGCCGTGTGTTAATGGACGAGAAAGCCGTACATACACTTGATAAAGTGCAGCCGGTGTAGAGTGTCAGTGGCGACTTTGTTTACACTGTGGTGTAAGGTTTTAGTTATTACAATGTGAAATCGTTTACCTTCAAAAAGATTTTTAGCAAGTCTAAAAGTTTTGTATATAATATATACTGAACGACAGACATATACTAGTTTTGCTTACATTGAATTTTACATCCTAAAATATACTTTATTTCCTAAAATCTTTTTATCAAATATTAGTTCGATTTGACTATTACATCTATACTAATATTTTAAAAAGTTTTCATTATTTGTAATGAATGTACTCATAAACTAGATAACCAATTTTAAATATTCTTTCGTCTTGAGAAAGCTACTTTTTTTTTGATAGATGAAATGGTATGGTAACCCGGCCTGCGCTAACGGGATACGCTGGCGGAGCACCAGTGAAGGATGATAGATGAGGATGAAGCAGGTCAGTTAGCCCATTGTGACGAATTCAACAAGAATTGTTCAGGATGGTTTCCAGAGGGAACATCTTTCACTGGTGCCCCGCTGGTATATAACGATAGCGCGGGTGGGATTACCATTCCATTATCACCCAATAAAAAAATACTGTTAGTATTAAATTTTATTTTCCGTAGAGTAACCTGTTTAAACTTTGAGAATATTGAAGTCGATTATTTGTTAAATAAAGTATTTTACCTAATTGTCGTAAATAATACTTGACGGTGTAACAGCCAGCCATACAAACGGTCGTTCAGACAGCAATGGTAGCATGTTTATTTTATACGTTCATTGCAATGTGCTAGCGAGCGGGGTTATTGAGTTGTATATGTATATACTACCACTATGTTATTTACTATCCGACTTAGTATGTAGTTTATATATAGTTTTCGTGCCATAATGAAGGCATGAAGAGTAAAAAATCTTCACTCATCACTATTAGTATTTTTTTTTATTAGATGATAATGGAATGGTAACCCCGCCTACGCTATTTGTATACACTGGCAGGGCACCAATGAAACGATAGATGAGAATGAAAAGGCAGGTCAGTTAACCGTACGTGATGAATACGCTTGGAATTCATGGGGAGGTCGACCTAGTTGGGTATAATGCTACTAGCTAATGGGGCTCTTAATCCCTGTGACTAACAATCCCTTTCCAACACCCAATATTTTTTAATAGATAGTAATGGAATGGTAACCCCGCCTGCGCTATTGGTATATGCTGGCATTAATGTATGCGGCTATTAATGTAACCAGTGAAGGATGACTGGTAAGGATGAAAGGCAGGTCAGTTAGCCCATCGTAATGAATACACCTGGAAATCAGCACGATGGTTTCCAGGGGGATCACGTGGAGGTCGACCTGTCAGGGTATATTGCTAGCAATGGGACTGGTAGTCCACATTACTAACAACTTACTACTTACTAATAATCGTTAACACGTTTTCTGTTCTGAGTATCATGATGATTTTCATTGCACAGTAAACGAAAACGTTATACATTTTATATCTATGGTAAAACAATTCTAATTTGTCTATGGACATAACGACAAAGAAACACAATTTGTGCTCATGAGGCAACTTACATTTAAATTTGTCATAAGTCCTTGAACAGGGACATATGTAAGTAATGCGACGACGTAGGTACGCTACGCGCTGGCATGTCGTCGGACTACATTAATTAGCATTTTTAAAGATAAAAAAACCGGCAAGAATATTGTGACACGCGCGCGTATGGTTCCGTAGCCAATACAAAAACTTTTATCAAATTCACTTTTTTTTATTTTTTTGTAAAAAAGTGTACAATTAGCGAAATAACTGTTAATTAGAAAACGTAAGATGGGCTGTAGTGAAAAAAAACTATGTTAATAATACTTAGGTAGGGGGGAAAGGGATTGTTAGTAATGGGGACTGAGAATCACATTGCTAGCAATATACCCAACCAGGTCGATCTTCACGCGGTTCCCCCTGCAAACTATCATGGTTAATTCTTGATGAACTCATCATGATGGACTAACTGGCCTGTTTTCATTCTCACCTATCACCCTTCACTGGTGCTCCGCCAGCGTATCCCGTTGGCGCAGGCGGAGTTACCATACCATTTTCACCCATCAAAAAAAAATACTTAGGTAATGTAATAATTTTTTGTTTTATTTTTTATTTAATTTTAAATTACCTTTTATTAGTGACTTCACCCGTGTGATCGGAATATATTCACTGACTGATATAAATGTCTATGTTCTTCTCCATAGTTCATAGTAGTTGGTTAAGCTGTAAAGGAGCAAAAAAAGAGGGAGAAGGGATTATTAGTAATGGATATTAACAATTCTATTGCTAGCGATATATTCTATCTTTTTTTATACAACTTAGAATGGCAGCAACATATACATGAGCAGTACCATGGACATAACAGACTATACTGTTTCGCCCATGATACCCCTCACGTGGTTCCCCTTAGAAACTATTGTAATTGATTTATTGTTGAATTCGTCACGATGGGCCAACCGACTTTATTCATCATCATCTATCATCCATCACTGGTACCCCGCCAGTGTATACCGTTAGCGTAGGCCGGGTAACCATTCCATAATCAACCATTAAAAAAATGCGCTAAAGAAGTAACCAAAAAAACAAATAAACTCACTTTTACAATTACAATATTATTAAGTATTGTCCATATATTTCAATAAGTATTTATCGGTTGGAAATTGATACAGAATTAAAACCGTTACACATATAAATGTGTAATTTATTTATATTATTATTTACTTCGTATGTTGTAATGTCTTCTGCAAGATTTGTATGTGAAAATAAACGTTCCATATCTTATCTTTATTACCATTATAGCCAATTCACTTTGGGCGCAATTACCATAAATATAATACTATGAAATATTTTCCTATACACATACATTATGGTATATCAAATGATGCGTCCGAACAAGACAAACAATTATAGTATTATGTGATATACTTAAACATTTAACATTGATATAAAAAGAATAAACAAAACTTACAGTCTATATTAGTAAAATTTAATAAAAAGGTAATAAAAAAGTTTAATAAAAATATTTTGTTGGATTTTTCTTTAATACATATTTGCTAATTTAATTCACCGTTATCGTATTTACTGATATTATTCATAACTCCGGTTACATTTTATGTATATTTCCAAAACTATTAATGTAACGTTTAAAATGTTTGTAATCTATTATTTCCAAATTCCTATAAATTGGGGGGAAAGGGATTGTTAGTAATAGATAGATACTGAGAATGCCATTGCTAGCAATATACCCAACCAGGTCGACCTCCTCGCGGTTCCCCCTGGAAACTATCATGGTTAATTCCTGATGAACTAATCATGATGGGCTAACTGGTCTGTTTAAGTTCTCATCGATCACCCTTCACTGGTGTTCCGCCAGCGTATCCCGTTAGCGCAGGCGGGGTACCATACCATACCATTTTCACCCATCAAAAAAAAAATTCCTATAAATTGTCCTATTTCTTTTCATACCGTATGTTAAAGTCAATACCTTTAATAGGCATGCGCATTAATATTTTTTATATTTAATGTTTGTTATACACGTTATAAAGCAATATACTATCGGTGTTTCTGTGAGTAAATAAATAAATTATCAAATAAACTCTCTAAAAAAACTAAATTTATACTAATGTTATATAATTGAATTGAGTTACACGAAAAACAAAGACAGCTCTCTGTCTATTTTTTTTTATACAACTTACAATGGCAAACAAGCTGACGGTCCACCTGATGGAAAGTGGTAACCGTCGCCTATAGACATGAGCAGTACCATGGACATAACAGAATATACTATTTCACCCATGATACCCTCCCCATGCATTGCCATTCCTGAAGACTCAGGTATTATTCCTCCGTACCCTGTAAATTCACGCCATACCCCACCCTTCAAACCAAAACACAGCCATACAAACACAACTGCTTCACGGTTGAAACACAAATGGGACAGAGGTACCCAAGCAATCGACTTTTGTACAGTCTCCTTCTGGTAAATTCAAATAGAAATGATGATATTGTAAACTTCTATGGCTTTGTTGAAGCATGTACGGAACTCCGTTTCGTCCGTATGGCCGACAGCGGCCACCGTGGGCGCTGACATCAGAGTACCGGGCGACAGTGCACCCGGCCAGTGATTTATTTTTTAATCCGGTTCTTTACGCTGTGACTAATTTAATACGGAGTTTATGTTGTATACTGCGGTTTTGTAGTTGCATGTTCATTGACCTAGTACGTATTGCTTGGGGGGAAAGGGATTGTTAGTAATGGAGACTGAAAATCCCATTGCTAGCAATATACCCAACCAGGTCGACCTTCTCGCGGTTTTCCTCTGGAAACTATCATGATTAATTCCTGGTGAATTTATCATGATGGGCTAATTGGCCTGTTTTCATTCTCATCTATCACCCTTCACTGGTGCTTCGCCAGCGTATCCCATTAGCGCAGGCGGAGTTACCGTTACCATACAAAATTTTCATCCATAAATAAAAAGTACGTATTGCTTTAAACATGTGATTCGCGATTCGGTTTTTTCTTTTCAACTAACTTTAAAAAGAAGAAGATTATAAATCCGGTTAAATGGGGGGGGGGGGGGGGGGAGAGATTATTAGTAATGCAGACTACCAGTCCCATTGCTATCAACATACCCTATAAGGTCGACTTCCACGTGGTCTGGAAACCATCGTGCTGAATTCCAGGTGTATTCATTACGATGGGCTAACTGGTCTTTTCATCCTTACTTTAATATCTCCCACTGATGCCCTGCCAGCGTATACCATTAGCGGTTCAGTAGTTTAGTTTTTAAATAACAATAACTAGTTTTACTCTAACAAAAAGTTGTTTTTTTTTTGTTGGTGCTAAGAGGTAATAAACAAACAAACTCACTTTCACATCTATTAATAATAAAAAGTTTTGCTAATGGGAATTACCGTCACCTAGAAATGCAACACGTGTTGTTAGTCCTTTCCTATAAGTGGTGTTACATTTAAAATCAGAAGTAGTTTTCACTGAGCAAAAAAAAAAAAAAAACAACTTGAATCGTGACAAAATTATCATTGAGTACTGATCTCACTATTCTCATTTTAAAACGAAGAAACCACTCAATGAACGAGTGACGAGAATACGAGATGTAACACAGAGACTCCATTTGAAATATTTGAATTTAGAATCCGGAATTGTATCTGCAAATAAATTTTACGTACTTTGCAGCATAGTAGGATTTTGTTGCAAAATCCATTTTTGTTTAAAATTTCATCTAATCTAAATTGAATTAAATTTGACAATTTTTTTTTGTTTTGCTGAAATAAAAACAATAAATTCTGAAAGTATTTTCTTTTTAATAATTTTCCAGATCGGTTTATAAATGACAGAGTTTTGAGGTAAGAAAAATAAAAATAATATATCCGAATTGAGGACCTCATATTTGGAACCAACCTTTCAAATAAAAAATGAATTTTCCAAATCGGTTTATAAATGACAGAATTATGGCGTAACAAAAATACAATAAAAAATATAACAGAATTGCGAACGTCCATCTTTTATGAAGTTGTTTGAAAAATGCTTATAATTAAGTTTACTTAAATAAAAAATATTCTTATTTTTATACTATATTTGTCAATACATTCGTCTGCTAATTTTTTTTTTTATTTATTTATTCTTTATTGAACACATTAAAAAAAATGTCTGGTACAAAAGGCGGACTTAGTAGAACAGGGATTTTGTTATTTATGCACTAGCGATCCACCCTGGATTCGGAGTCGGACAGACAGTTAAAAAGATTAATTAGTATTTTACGAGTTTTAATTGTTACTTAATAGGCGATTTTTTTAGATTACATATCTATACTTATAATAAATCTGTAGAGAGGTCAATTCTGATATATGAAATATATTTACAAAATAACTGTCTAGGGGATGATTAGTGATCGATACTTATGCCAAAAATGCGATCGGTAAAACTTTTGTCTGTCTGTCTGTATATTCGTTATAGAAACAAAAACTACTCGACGGATTTTAACGAAACTTGGTTTGAAATTTTTGCACATTATATGGTATGCTTTATATATAAATATTATATATAAAGCATAACATATAGTTATAGATATTACGTCCTTAATTGTTTGTGGTGAGAAATACTTTCTCTTTTCGGGTTCCCAAGGTTGACTGAAAGAAATCCCTTTAAGGGATAAGTCCTTCTGTGTACTTTTTGGTATAATCTAATACCTGTATTATAAATAAATTTACAAAAGCATATAAATAAATACATAGAACAAATTCTTCTTCTTTGTAATAATAATATAGATCAATGGGAGTAATTTTGCGTTGATTATGCCACAATGTTACGAGCGAAAACATGATTGGCACAAACCCGTTTTATGTCAACGTGACCATATAATTATTTCCCTACAAAGTTTTTATTCGACCTACATTTGACTTAATTAAGGTATTTTTCTCGTTTCCTGAGAAACGGTAGACGGAAGGACTGTAACGTTTATGTTTCTTTTTATTTTATGCTTTTTAACAGACTTTCAAATAGAGCTTCTCATTACATCAGAATTTTTTTTTAATTGCATTGAATTTTCGCTAGAGGGATACATACCAGAGGAAGACTTTGTACAAAAGTCGTATGCATGAGTACCTCTATCCCATTTGTGTTTCTGCTGTTAAGCAAAAAAAAAACGACATTAATTGAAGCAAACGGGTGTTGTCAAAAATGAAATAGGTTTAATTTTTTTGGTAAAACATAATATTAATTTAAAAAAACATTTGGCTGTCCAATGGCAGTTCAGTTGATTTTAAAATAAGAATATATATATACATACATACACACACACACACACACACACACACATATATATATATATATATATATATATATATATATATATATTTTAAAGTTGTGTATCGGTTTATTTATAAGGCAGTGAATTTACAGGGTACAGAGGCATAACACTTTAGTCCTCAGGAATGGTAACGCATAAGGTGTATCATGAGTGAAACAGTATATTCTGTTATGCCTATGGTACTGTTCATGTCTATAGACGATTACCATTTTCAATCAGGTGGCCCGTCAGCTTGTTTGCCATTCTAAGTTGCATAAAGAAAAAAAAAGCAAAATCTTCTTATTTTTATTATACAAGCACCGAATTCAATTCGTTTCACAATTGGCGTCATTTATACGAAGAAAATACAATCGAATTGACAAACTCCATCTCTTTGAGTTCGTATATAAAGTGTTAACTTGTTATTCTATCAACGCTCGTCCTATTTCGTCATTTCGTCAACACAGTGGGAGGACAAGACTATTGTGTACGGTACAGTATAAAGAATTATAGAGATACTAATGCACTGATCGTAATGACGAGATCTCGACGGGAATGTACGAGAATATGTTACTATATTGTAGTCAAATATAACAGTTTTCGCAATAAATAACTAAAAAAATATGCAATATGTACATGGAACGTTAATGGAAGGTAAATAATAGCCCACCTGATGGTTCTATTTCAATGGTTCTTTTTCCATTTTATATATACGTTTTACTATCTTATTACATCTTTAGTAAGAAGACTGTTATCATTTTGTTGTCTTTTATTTGATATTTATATGTTGTATTTAACATATATATATTATATATGTATATATATTCTTATTTATGAAGTTTTGTTTTCATATGTATGTAATAATATTGTTAATAATTAAATAATATAATTATATTATATTAAGAATAATTTAATAATATATATATATACATACGGATTTATAATTTATGTAAATATTTATTTTAATGTCTGTTTTGCACTACTACTGCCCACCCACTACTTGCTATGCCACTGTGTTAGGATGTAGTTATAGTAGTAGTGTTAGGATATATATATATATATATATATATATATATATATATATATATATATATATATATATATATATATATATATATATATTATTCTTAATATAATATAATTATATTATTAATATATTATTTAATTATTAGTAATTTTATCCTTCTCCATCTCATATATGTTGTGAATGTACTAATGTAAATGTACTACTTTCATAATGATTGGTTAAGTCGTTATGGTGCTGTAAGGTAACACACAAATAAATACACTTTCACATAAGTCTATTACAATTTGTAAAATAAATATATCAAAAATGATTATTCAAAAGTATTCAATACTATCAATAACCAATCGATCAATATTCCTTGATTGCAACGTATATACATACTTATAGACACATCTTTGTCATTATTCATAAACATTTGAGAATTGAAAACATAGTGTTTCGTAGTACGCATAACTATGTTCGAATACGTTTGGTACGTGGAGGAATTTAATGAAACTCCCTCCATTGAATTGGGAAGGAGCGATTCTAATAGAAATAAATGCAGCTCAGAGAGCACTTCAGTTATTTTTATTGTAATTAAGAATTTATCGAAGACCGAACTGTAATTTGCTGACGGTGGAATGGTGAAGCAATACTACTATACAATCGTACTAGAATACATACCGGTATGTATCCAAATATCCATTATAACAAGATTGGTATTAGATTTTATATATTAGGTAAATTTAGATATAATTATATCATATAATATTATTCTTGCTATTAATATTATTTTAGATAGGAAATTGTTAGTTTTATTTCATTTCATTACAAAATAGAAGGCGTAAAGAACATAAGAATTTTTTTTTTATAAAACTTAGAATGGCAAACAAGTTGACGGCCCACCTGATGGAAAGTGGTAACCGTCGCCTATAGACATGAGCAATACCATGAACATAACAAAGTATACTGTTTCGCCCATGATACCCCCCATGCGTTGCTATTCCTGAGGACTCAGGTGTTATTCCTTTGTACCCTGTAAATTCAAGCCAATTAGGGGTATCATGGGCGAAACAGTATACTCTGTTATGTACATGATACTGTTCATGTCTGTAGGCGACGGTTAACACTTTCTATCAGGTGGGCCGTCAGCTTGTTTTCCATTCTTAGTTATAAAAAAATAAATTAATTTAACCGATTGAATATTCTGATTTGTTACTAATTTTATATACAGCGTGTTTCTATTGTATTTTTAATAAAAGTTTATTACCATTCATTATATTTTAATGAAACTATGGTAAAAATGCCGTCTGATCCCGACCTAGAATAGGCCACCCCTTCCTTTCCGGTGGGTGTCGTAAGAATCGACTAAGGGAAGGCGAGGGATGGGCAACAGCGTCTCTCTTAAAACCTAACTGCGGTTGTCGACCCGCCTACCAAGCGTGATAAGTACTGGCAAAACCCCCAAAGGGGGAGGCTTATGTTCAGCAGTGGACAGTTAAAGGCTGATATGATAATGATGGTAAAAATGTGTCTATCCTTATTTCCTAAATAAAAAAATATAAATGTGACAATGAGATTGTCTCAGCGTCTTTAAATTAAAACAAAACCCTGCAGTGCAAGCATTATAGCGAATGCACCATATTTCTATTACTATAAAGTATGGTTTTATTTGCTTAACGGATGCTTTACCTTTCACGCTGTGGATAACTATAATTGGCTAGCTAACTATTTATGGCTTATATAATTGGCTAGATAACTATAATATGTAGTAAATGTAATGTAGTATGTATTGAATTTTGTAAAAAGCTGTTATTATCCCAAATAAAATAAAAACTTAATTAATTACTATGTATAGTAAGTATAGATATAATAAAATGAAGAAGGAAAGGGCTACTTTTTATTCCCTTTAGTAAACATATTCCGATCATGCAGTTAAAGTAGCAGCTAAAAAAGTATTTAAATGTACGTAGAAAAATGTAAAGCATTATAAAACACCCGGATTCTATAAGTAAATGATAAAACTGGAATTGCAACTTGTGAAAGTTCCTAAAAAAAATAGGATAACTCGCGGTGGAGTTAGAATTTTTAAATTAATAAAAATCAACACCCACATTTTAGGAAAAATGATTTTCTTTTTATAATCAATCAACAATCAGTAATTTTTTTTTTTTTATTATATCTTTCAGGTGTCCTTTATTTCGTTGCACGGACTCGTGGAATTTATTTATTACATATCTAAAGTTTTTTGAAATAATTTAAAAGTTTTTCGCTCAATCACAAGCAAAAATTTGATATACATAGAGAAATCATATTTTAAGCTAACGTATAAAGTGATTTATATACCAATTCAAACGAGAGAAATCGCAAAATATAACTAGTTATTCATAAATCGCAGTGTCAATTACATTCAATAATAAGTAAAGTAAGCCAACTGCCGGCTTTGAGTTTAGTTTTATAGAAATGCAATCGACTGGACGCTCTTCGGTCGCCAACTTTGGCTTCAATGGTGAGAAATATTTTTGTTTTCAAGTTACCACGAGCTGCGGTGGCAAATTGCACGGTCGGTTGCCAAAAATTTCTAGCCATTTTTCACAGAATTGAAACGATAGCACGATATTGGTATTTGACATATCCGTGTACTTTGTTGTGGTTGAAAACGTAAAATTGTGATGGCTACTTCGACTTAATAGTTTTATACATCTATCTATGAATATAAGTCATTGTACAATAGACGTATGGATGGTTATCCATGTTCCACTCGTGTTTTCAACCGACTTGAAAAAAGGAGGTTCTCAATTCTGTTGTATTTATTTTTATATGTATTTGTTACTTCATAACATTTTTTTTATACAACTTAAAATGGCTGACGGTCCACCTGATGGAAAGTGGTAACCGCCGCCTATAGACATGAGCAGTACCATGGACATAACAGAGTATACTGTTTCGCCCGTGATACCCCCCATGCGTTGCCATTCCTGAGGACTCGGGTTTTATTCCTCCTGCCTCTGTTCTAAACTGATTTGCATTTTTTTTCTATCTGACAGGATATATATATATATATATATATACTTACAGATTGCTTCCATAGAGATTTTATCAAAATTGGTCTAGTAGTTCAGTTTCTAGATCAAATATTTGGTTTTGTCATATCTGAAGTCGGTTTTATCTAATTGTGATCGCATGGTAGTAAAAAATAAAATATCCTGTGATATAAAGGCATATAACATAGTCCACAGAAATGACAATATCTGACATCACAGAGTTAGCATTATTAAGTCCATGGTACTGGTCATATATCGTCACATATAGGTGATAGTTATTAGTTTCCATAATGCAGGCCACGAGCCATATTTTTCATTTTATTAATAACAAAAGAACGTCACGCCAACTCTGTTATAGAGGTAGAGAGTGTACTGGATCGTCTTCTGTGCTAACATCTCTTGTTGATTATTTTTAAAACGTACGTTTATTTTTTTTAAAGACATCAATACAGGCGAGTGTAGTAAAATATTCCGCCACCGTTAAAAGTAACGACCACTTAAAAGCATTTACTGTACACGTAATAATTTCTTAATTAGTTACACAATAACTACATGTAGTGACTTGATATTTAAGTGTGAGTATTTATGTTAATTTGTAACATGACATTTGGTGCAGGTGTACTTTTGCAAAGGTAATACGCGAGGGACGAAAAGGTCAATAAAGTACGTTGCAGTAATTAATTTTTATTATATCAGCCGTTAGCTGTCCACTAATGGGTATAGCCCTCCTTCATAAGGGGGTTTTGCTAGTAGTAATTACTATTGACCGGAAATTATTTTAGTTTTTTATCTTTTTTTTTTAAATATATACTTAAAAACAACTATCTTGAATTGCCTTTCTAGTAGTGCAGTTTTTTTTAGTAGACAATTATACTTTTTGGGGGGAGCCCAAGGTGAAGGTGATGAAAAGTATAATTGTCCCATCCGAGTGCCCGCCTGCCAAGTGCCACACTTGGCAGCAAATGCAGTTATGCTTTGGTGATGTATAAAGAGGGACACTGCTGCCTATCACTTGATCATTAAATGTCCTTAGTCGCCTCTTACGACATCCACGGAAAAGAAAAGGGTAGCGCGTTCTGTGCTAAGATCACAAGGCTAAAAATACTATTACACAAAAGTTTATTTTTTTATACTACTTAGAGTGGCAAACAAGCAGACAGTCTACCTGATGGAAATCAGTCGCCTGTAGACATAAACAGCACCATGGACATTGTAGAATACACTATGAGACCCATGATACTCCCCATGCAATGCGTTTGTTACCACGTAATTGCGTCAGTCATAAACGAATTTAGAAAAATCTCTTTTTACTTACAGATTAGTTTTATAGAAATTTTAACAAAATCTGTCAAGTAATATAGTTTTTAATTTAAAATAACTGGTTTTGTCACAATTGAAGTTGTTTTTTTTTTTTAAATATAATCTTAATCAACTTTTAGTTTGATTTTGACTCTTTTCATTAATTTATATATGTATATATATAATTTTATGTTATATTATATAATAATTTTAGGCCATATTCTTTTTAAGAGAAATTGTTTAAATAAATAAAAAATATTTGAGAAAGATAATAGCTAAATACTTTCACTAAAAATGCATGAATCCTATATCATAACAATATATTTTACTTTCATATTTTCTCATGAACAAAGGTGTACAAAATAAAAAAATAATAATAAATAATCCTCTAAGAACACATTTTGTTTTCATTACCCATTGTGTCACTATTTGCTTTATTTCTTATGTTTATTTGATGCAACAAAGTACTGTTAAGTATAGCAGCATATTCATGAGAAAAAATATTTTAATCCCTTTTTAAATTAAACAAACGAACAGCTGGTTATGAAAATAAAAAAAAGTACACAAAAATGTCAAAGAAGAAAAGATAAATTCACAACGCACTCGACTCTATTAAATTAGTACCATGTTCATTGTGTCACAGTGAAAAAAAGCACCGTCTGAAATGAAATTATTTAAGTATTTTTCATCATGAAACTGAGGGCCTACCATGAAATGTTTTCCGAAATTTCGGATCCGAACGAAACACAAATTTGATGTTAAAATTACATAATACATACCGTTTAAAAATATTAAAAATGGTAAAGTATCGTTCTTTTGGACTTTTATGGTAGGAGGTTTGATGTTATGACAAATGAAATGTTAAGCTCCATTTATAGGGTCGATTTTGGTACGAACAAAAACACGAAATTGAGCCCGAAAATTCGGAATTTCATTTCATGGTAGACCCCCTGTATATTTTTCGCATGAACGCCGCCGAAACGTGTCAACAGTTTTTTTTATTTCATACATGTTCTGTTTAACGTTATTTTCAAATGTTGTTGATCTAGAAAATATCTAGACTAGACAAATGTTCAATATGATGCCCACCCACGGCCACTTTCTATCATCGTACAGCTCGCCATCGATCGGGAGTTTTTTTTTATGGGTGGAAATGGAATGGTAACCCTGCCTGCGCTATCGGTACATGCTGGCAGGAGAAAGATGAAGGCAAGTCAGTCGGCCCATTGTGAAGAATTCATAATTCACAATGGTTTCCAGAAGGAAGCGTGTGGAGGTCGACCTGATAAGGTGTATTGTTAGCAATTGGCTGTAAGAACCCATTGCTAACAACCCCTTTCTCCCCACCATCGATCGGGAGTTCACCTTCATACCCTATGTCCTAAATGGTCGCGTACAACGCAGTTTCAGAGATGTTTTCTTCCACGAAGACTTAGGTTATGGAATGAGCTCCCTGCTTAGGTTTTTCCAAGAGATTACAGCATGGGGTTCTTCAAAAGGGGGGTAAAGAAGTTTCTTCAGGGTTGGCAACGCACGCGTAATACCCCTGGTATTGCAGGCGTTCATAGGCTTCGATAACCACTTACCATCAGGTGGGCCGTATGCTTGTTTGACATCTCAGTGGTGTAAAAATAAAAGACAGAAATATCATTTCTAATCTTCACTGAAAGAGGTAAAGATTACTTGAGGAAAGTGAGGAGACAGCATGATTATTGTCATCTTTACCTCACCCCAATTATTTCGGGTCGGCCTAATATGATTTTATTTATATTATATTACACAAGGTTTTAGCATTTGGTTTTACGACCGGCCGCCTGTTTGACGTCAACCCTCATTGGGATTAATTAATCACCGTCATCTATTTATTTATTTAAGTAATTTATACTCGCTCACTTCACTTACAGTTTAGTGATATATGTAAATCCTGTTGTGCAATGAAATAAATTAAAACGAGTAGTGATGTATAGTGTAGTGTCTAATTTGTATAGAAGGATCAATATTTGTTGTCGATTTCCGATCAATATTTTCTTAAGAAAAATATTCAGTTCATTTGAAATAATAATTCTCAAAAAAATCCTTCTTCATCATGTATAACAACTAATTTTTACTAAAATCATAAATGTAAAAAAAAGTTATAGAATGAACGCCCTGCCGAGGTTTTCCCAACAGACTACAGCATGGGCTTCTTCAAAAGGGGGGTAAAGAGGTTTCTTCAGGGTCGGCAACGCGCGCGTAATACCTCTGTTATTGGCGTTCATAAGCTACGATAACCGCTTACCATCAGGTGGGCCGTATGCTTGTTTGCCACCTCAGTGGTATAAAAAAAAGTTCGTTTGTTACTTTGTCACATTCACACCTCAACTAAATGTCTTGGTTTTTACATACACGTACTATTTGGAACAGCAAAGGGTATTGACTATTTTTCAATTCGGTTAATTAATATATCCCGGTCTAAGTATCGTGAAAAGAATTCCAGTCTCAAGATCTAAAAAGTGCATTAATTCACATGTACTAAGGTGGTGGTTAACTACTAACTAAACCACTATTATGGGAGAGACCTGTGTACAGCAATGGACAGTATAATAGAATGGCTGGTATAATGATGAACATTAAGATTGTCTACTTTTTCACTGTGAAAGGTGTGTATTATATGATATGATGATGATGATGATGATGATGATGTGGA
The DNA here is from genome assembly GCF_026898425.1 of Galleria mellonella. Classification (NCBI taxonomy): domain Eukaryota; kingdom Metazoa; phylum Arthropoda; class Insecta; order Lepidoptera; family Pyralidae; genus Galleria; species Galleria mellonella. Next base: position 2,030,006 of record NW_026442061.1, read on the forward strand.
TGATGAGGGTTATCTACTTTTACACTGTTAAAAGTGTGTATAATAGGATGGTGATGAGAATGTGGATGATGATAACGACGTGGCTGATGTTGATGTTGATGATGATGTGGTTGATGATGATAATGATGAAGGTTGTCTACTTTTACACTGTTACAAGGTATGTATGATAGGATGGTGATGTTGATGCGGATGATGATGATGACGTGGATGATGTTGATGATGATGCGGTTGTTGATGATGATGATGAAGGTTGTCTTTTTTTTTACTGTGAAAGGTGAAACACATCTAGTAGTAATGCTTCCGCGATAAATTGTATATACCTACATTATATGAAGCTCTTTTTTACCAAGATACAAGAAACTTTTACGTACATTAAAATTTCTTTTCGTAATTAGAAACAATATTTATCATAGAATGTTTTAACTGTGTCGTAAAATGTATGAATAAATTCAAATTAATAACATCCTTTTGGGGAAATATGTTAAGGGTAAAAATGACAAAAAAAATATATTGTCCCACACTACTTCGACATCACTATATTTGTATCAAGTTTTATTTGTCATTTATTGACCTATGTTACTTTGGTATGAATGTTCAATTTACGAATGTACAGTTCACTGTTACAACACTACATACGAGTATAAAACCAGTTAATGGAAAAATTTCAATTTCTACTTATTTAAAAAACTAGCGACCAGCCGTGGCTTTTCACGGTTTTTTTAAAACAAAATACAGCTTGTATATAACAAAATACAGTTTTTTATAGGTAAAAGATTTTTTTAAATCGGTTAAATGTTTCTTGATTTACATTATATGTAAAACAAAATAAAATCTCTCGTATTTAAAATATTTATTAAGCTCAAACCAAATACATGACACAGACATTTTTATTCATAAAATACAGAATACATTTATTAATACTCCTTATAGAATTATTTAATGCTTAATTAACATGTAATTTAATATTTGAAACTTAAGAGGGAAACAGTCTTTGATTTACAATGCCCAAATGGGTCCAATTTATAGGAACATAAATTACTGGGCCTTAATTTGCCATCGTTAATAATTACAACAATTTATTACAAACACTAAGGTTAGAGTTTACTTCGTTAAACTAAGAGATTAGAGTTGCTTAAGACTTTCTACTTTTATGTCTAATTATTCCATTTTTTTATCATTCATTTCTTTGAAGGTGTTTGTTATTTAATATTATTTATTATATTGATATTATTATAGGAGAAAGGGTATTATAGGTACAATATAGAAGAAAGGTTCTTGAGTGGCAACCTTATACTGCCAAATGCAGCGTAGGACGACTCCCCACTAGATGAAGGGACGACCTCAAATGCATTGCAGGGAGTCAGTGGATGTAGTTGACTCATGACTGTTCCTTATTTATTTATTTGAAAATTACTCACCACACTTACAGTCTCCCAAAACTGGTAGTGAGCCATAGGTTAAATTTACAAACTTACAAATTTTGTACAACATTTTAAAAATATATCTATTTTGTCATTAAATATATCAATATCTGGCTGCTGAGCAATCAGAGAATTGGGCAGAGAAATAGCCTGATAAGTGGGAGCAAACTGAGCAGTACAGGTGCGAACCGGCGGTGCCGATAGTAGTCGACAAGCACGCAATCGCATGCAGCGTTGGGGTGCGTACAAAGAACAACGGCTAAGAGTTGCAGGATTGTCTATTCCGCCGTTGAGCAACCGATAATAGTGCATCATCAAATTACACTTTCGCCTTACGTCGAGCGTTTCTAGTCCTACCATACCGGATACGACTTATGGCAATTTATGGGCAAGACCTATGTTAGTGGCCTATGTCTAGCAGTGAACTAATAATGGCTGAGATGATAATAATATTGACATTATTAGAAAAATACTTATAATCTTCCACAATAAAATTATTACAATAAGTGCTCTGCTCCGGTATTTTCTACAAATCAGTAAATTTACATTTTCAGTAATGATTTATGCCTACTTTGAAAGCAACTACTAAAGTCTCGTTCGAACCCGAATTTCATGCGTATTATAATGGTAGATGGATTTAGCGTTCAGGGGGTCTACCATGAAATGAAATTCCGAATATTCGGATTCAATTTCGTACTTTTTTCCGTACCGAAATCGGTCTAGTAACTGGAATTTAACAATTTATTCATTATACATCCTATCATAAAAGATCGAATTTTTTTAAACGGTTTTAATATTTTTAAACTAATTGATGATGTTAAAATTAAATAATACATACCGTATTATGTAATTTAAACATCAAATTTGCTTTTCTTTCGGCCCTGAAATTTCGAAAAACTTTTCATGATAGACCCTCAGATCCTAACGATACTCGATTGAACTTTACATTGCCCTCTATAACTCCATATAGTAGGTTTAACAAAACCAATATATTGTACTTGCGTACACAATACCGATCCTGCCATAAACAACCGGCAAATGAATCTATTGATAAATAATAGTTCCACTACTGTATGTATGAGAGAGAAAGAGACAGCAATATCTGGCGTTCCGTTCTTTTTCATGCGCAAGATATGTGAAAACCTAAATGAAAACATACCTTACGTTTATCAAGTCTATAGTGAGGTAAACATTATTATTTATGGCTGAAAACACTTTTCATAGCTTATATATTGTTAACCCTTAAATACCTGAAGTTTCAAATTTTATACCGGGGTTATAATTTGCATTGGGTGCCTACAATCATTTTTATTTTAATATTTGGCTGTTTACATATTACCAAATGTTTTTTTTTTTTCAAAATAAGTATATAAAAATATCGTTTCGATTTTTTTTTACTATTTGTTCCCATTAGTAAACACAGTAAAGGGTACACTTATATATTTTTTTAATTTGATTTAAAATATCAGGCTTTTAAGGGTTAAATATAACAAATATAAACACAAAAATAATAAATATTATCTTTTATGATACAATATAAAAAAGTTGAGTTCTTAAATTGTTCCGAGATTCGGAACCGTGTAAAATATACACGGTTCAAAGTAACAAACCTAAGCAACGCAAATTATAATTTGCTTCAATGTTATTAAAGTTAAAATTCTAATACCGATTTAATACGAGGATGAGATATACAAGCGGCTTACATGTGATTTAGTTAGGTCCTTAAAATGAAACCCAATATTATAATCCTCTAGAGACTAATAATGTAAATTAATATTAATACTATATCTTAAATGTGATATCAAGAGGATTTTTTTTATACAACTTAGAATGGCAAACAAGCTGACGGCCTACCTGATGGAAAGTGGTAACCGTCGCCTATAGACATGAGCAGTACCATGGACATAACAGATTATACTGTTTCACCCATGATACCCCCCCATGCGTTGCCAAAATTTTTTGTTAATGGATGATAATGGAATGGTAACCCCGCCTCCGCTATCGGTATACACTGGTAGGGTACCAGTGGAGGATGATAGGTGAGGATGAAGCAGGTCAGTTAGCCCTTCGTGACAAATTTAACAAGAATTGTTCACGATTACTTCCAGGGGGATTCACGTGGAGGTCGACCTAATAGGGTGTATTGCTAGCAATGGGGCTGTCAAACTCCATTGCTAACAATCCCTTTCCCCCCTGCCAAGGCGGGTCAGTTAGCCCATCATGATGAATACACTTGGAATTCAACATGATTGAATTAAGTATTCTGACACTTTCCTATGGTTGACTAGGAGAGAATGCTTTTAACATTAAGACCGCCATGTACACATATTTGTACTAATAAATAAATAAATTAAATTTAAGCAATTTTGAATAGCCATATTCGAAAATTTTATTATAGAATTTAAGATCGCACACTTTATATATCTTCTCACTAGTAGATTTCATAAAAAAAAGGGGCGACATTCCCCTTTGTACACACACAAATTCAATTCACTGTATGAGTATTGAACAATACATTTAATTTACACATCAGATATATTTTCAGTTTCTCTCTAAAACTAATCGCAATTTCCATAGATAAGCAATGATAAATATAGGTTAGCAATATTGCATTTAAATTTAAACCTTGTTCCGTTACCGTACGATCTAAAATTAAATATAACATAACTTTAACCTGCTCTTGCTAACTTGTACAACGTGCCCATTTTAATCAACTTGATGCACTGCGTATACTCGCGTAGAGAGAGCTAGTGAAATGGTTTGGTTGTAAACCTATCGCGGGAAAGCACTAGCTTTTTTTTTTAAATTAATTGCATACAAACTAAAAGCCGATACGACGACTGTATGAGACATATGTACAGTCATTGTTAAAAGTGTTAGCAAGATATTTTTTTTTATGAAACAAAATGGCAATGACACCCATCTGATGGAAAGTGGTAATTGATGCTAAATATAAAAACAGTGTGTAGGCCCTGTGGCTCCGGGTGTCGTAAAAGGCGACTGCAGCTCATCCCTTGCCTACCCTTAGACGAAGGTTGAACAACAGCGTCCCTCTTAAAGCATCTCGAAAGCCTAACTGTTGTTATCAATCCGCCTACCAAGCGTGGCAACTACTGGCAAAACCCTTCAAGGGGGAGGCTTATGTTCAACAGTGGACAGTTAAAGGCTGATGTGGTGATGACGATGATAAACAGTGCAGTAAATATTACTGAATACATGTATATACCTAAAGATTATGACTACGACGTGCACGTGACACTCCTTGTGTTGCAAGGGTCCATAAGCTACAGTAATTGTTTATCATCAGACTGTTTGTATGTTTGTTTGCCAATTTCATGGTATAAAAAAAAGTACTTTCGATTCCATAAAGAGGAAAATATCATTTTTTGTTTATACGATTAAATGTACGTGTTGATAAGAGCACTGACCCCAGCATGACATAGGAGGTGCGAGTTCAAATACGTTTGCGGTTTCGAAATTTTTAAATCACTTAAAGATTCGAGTACGATTTTGATATTTTAATTATATTTCTATACTAGCTACTACTGTACCCTGCTGCTTCGTCCATATAAGTAAGTACATAAAATATCCTTTTTTTTTTATACAACTTAGAATAGCAAACAAACTGACGGCCCACCTGATGGAAAGTGTTAACCGTCGCCTATAGACATGAGCAGTACCATGGACATAACAGAGTATACTGTTTCGCCTATGATACCTCCCATGCGTTGCCATTCCTGAGGACTCAGATGTTATTCCTCTGTACCCTGTAAATTCACTGCTATATCCCACCCTTCAAACCGAAACACAGCTATGCAAACACAACTGCTTCACGGTTGAAACACGAATAGTGTGCTAAGTTAGGATTAATATACGCGCAAAAACTTTGCGCGTATATTAATGGGACCATTATTGTTGAACTGTTTCTAATTGTTTTCTTTTTATAAATAAGTTTTATTTTTAGGATTATCATCCTAACTGTCACTGTATGTAGTAAAACATGAGTAATTTCATGTTTTTACTACATTAAATTTTTTTACTAATTTCTGTCTACATATAATTTATGGTCGCACCTGTACCAACTGTGTGCCAGCAGTGCTTTCAATTTGCTCATTGTCTTTGAAAACACTATTCTGTTTTTATTTTTAGCCGTTTGTCTTGCGGCTTCCTTTATTTCTTTTAAACATACCGATACGAGCAATGGAATGTATTAGCAATCAGTGTGCCAAGTTGCTTATGTTTATTTTCCATGTTTTCATAGACGTAATATAACGTACTACGTACTGGGAGGCTGGCAATGTAGTCACAAAAACGAGACGAGGCATGTGCGTGTTTTGTAAATGTGTGCACGTGACTGTACTAAATTTATATGGAATTGAAGTTGTAAAAATAGCAAAAATTCACGTATTTGTATTACTTTAATTTCAATTCGTGCACGTGCAGAATTTTATTATATTTTTTTTTTATTCATTATGGTACAAAACATTTCTGATTATTTTATAATAATGAATTTAAATGTGCAATTTTGTGGTTATTTTTACTAATTTAGTTATGTTCAGACACAGCCTATATTTACTTCAATTATATTACAAAATATAAAAATAATTAGAACTTGTTTTGTTTATATGCTAACCAAATCAGCTTCGAGCTTATATTGTGTAAGTTAGTGTCATAATTGTCTATCTCGCTCTAATATATATATTCTTATGTTTTCTCTTTTTTACATTGCCAATGTATGTATATACTTTATAATCTATAGCGGATGAAGGAATTGATATTACACAATATTATCTCTCAATACATATATATATATATATATATATATATATATATATATATATATATATATATATATATATATATCCTATATATTTAATTAATTTTTTTACGTTTCATAAAATCTCTGTCAGAGACAAGTCCACCCTTGCTATTTTATTTTATATATATATATATATATATATATATATCACCCGAGGGAAGACGCCTCGTAATAATAAAATATAAATCTCGTATAAAGCTTATTCTGTTAATATACATTAAAATAATTTTTTTTATTACAACTTACAATGGCAAACAAGTTGACGGCCTACCTGATGAAAAGTAGCAACCGTCGCCTATAGACATGAGCAGTACCATGGACATAACAGAGTATACTGTTTCGCCCATGATACCCTCCATGCGCTGCCATTCCTGAGGACTCAAGTGTTATTCCTCCGTATACAGTAAATTCACGCCATATCCCACCCTTCAAACCGATACACAGCCATGCAAACACAGCTGCTTCACGGTAGAAACACGAATGGTACAGAGGTACCCAAGCAATCGACTTTTGTACAAAGTCTCCTTCTGGTAAATAAGTAAGTAAATAATGAAATAAATTGAAATGGACATACAGCGCCATCTAGACAGCTTGTACTACGGGTTGTTGAATCAGCCGTTAACTGCTGAACATAGCCTCCCCCATAAGGGGGGGGGGGGGGGTTGCCAGTATTTGCCGCTCTAGGCAGACGGGTTCGCAACCGCAATTTGGCTATTGGTGAATTTTTCAGAGGGACGCTGTTGCCCATCCCTCCATCAAATGCTCCCTTAGCCGCCTCTAACGACATCCACGGGAAAAGAAGGGGTGGCCTATTCTATGCCGGGACCACACGGTAAATTAAATTGACTACTAACTTAGTAATCTGATACGTGTTCTAATCTACTTGTTCATATTCATAGATTGAGGTACTCTGCGTCGTCTATTAACTCCATATCTGTGTTACCTACCACGTTTCCAGGGCGTGAATTTAATATCTAATATAGGAAGGCTTTGCCATTTTAGAAGATAATCTCGTTCGAACTGGAAACATAAGACAGCAACCGGTGAGTGTTAACCCTTATCACGTTCAATGCTGTAGCGTGACACTGGGAGACTAGATCGACTTTTTCTTGTATAATATCAGAAGCATAAGTGTTTTAGTATTTAAATCCATGTCCTAAGGTAAAGGGGAATATTTATTTCAGGTTTATAGATGTGTAATGGGTCGAAAAATAATTTAAGATTATGTTTCATGAAAGAAACCGTCTTCAGTTACGGCAAAACCAGTTATTTTGATTTAAAACTAAACTACTAAACCGATTTTGGTAAAAATTTCTGTCAATCTATAAGTATGTCCTTTCAGATAAAAGAATTTTCTAAATCGATTTATAACTAACGAAGTTAAGAGGTAACAAATATAAAAAAAAATACAACCGAATTGTGAACCTCCTTTTTGAAGTTGGTTGACAAAAGATTTTTTTTTATACAACTTAGAATAACAAACAAGCTAACGGCCCGTCTGATGGAAAGTGGTAACCGTCGCCTGTAAACATGAGCAGTACCATGGACATAACAGAGTATACAGTTTCGCCCATGATACCCCCCAGCCGTTGCCATTCCTGAGGACTCAGGTATTATTCCTCTGTATCCTGTAAATTTACGCCATATCCCACCCTTCAAACCGAAACACAGCCATACAAACACAACTGTTTCACGGTAGAAACACGAATGGGACAGAGGTACCGAAGCAATCGACTTTTGTACAAAGTCTCCCTCTAGTCACATAAAGGGAAGGCTTAATAGATGAAAATAAAATGATAATCTCGCCTGCGCTATTGGTACCCTTCTAGGGCACCAGTAAGGGATGATAGATTAAGTTGAAGCAGGCCAGTCTATTGTGACAAATTTAACAATAAATAAATCACGATGGTTTCCAGGAAAAACCACGAGGAGGTCGACTTGATAGGATTTATTGCTAGCAATCGGATTGCTAATCCCCATTACTGACAATCCTTTCTCCTCCTTAAATGAAAGACTAGATGTCGTATAGGGAGGTTAAAGACATGGCCTTGAAATACAGCCGGTTGGAGGAGAATACATGCATTAATTGTCCCGAAAAAGGAAATCCTTAAATAAAAAAAAAATGTATACCGTAAAATAAATTACGTAAAAAATATGTTCGAATCGCAGATTTTATTCATACCTAGATAAAGTATCTACAAACGTTTTTCAGACAACCTTACGTATTTTATTAAATTTATTATTGGAGTATCTAATTCCGCTGCCGTACGCCCACTCTTCAAACTGAAACTTAACTAGGTATGTAAGTACAGTTTGCCGGTTGAAACATGATTACCGCAGAGCAGCTGCCTCTGTTGCGACTTCTTCTTGTAAATAATGTGAAATAAGAACATTTTTTATTCAAGTAAATTTAATTACAAGCATTTTTTTATTATAATTTTTTTACCATTCTACTGCTCATTCGGAATGGAATTTCCGCTAAGGAAACGGCAAAAAATGAATTGTTATTTTTCCTAAAATAAAAGTTGATTTTACAATTGTAAATTTGTGTCAATAGAGGTTACAAACCTTATAAGAATTTTTTTAATACACAATCGGGACTTAACGCGATGAAAAAACATTTGCAAGTAAATAGTACCTACATACTTGCTTCTTTATTGCCGACGTTTCGACGTGGATTGCACCACGTCGTGGTCATGACAGGACTGTGTATTTAAAATATGTGTAAACAATACGAAACTAAAATTAACTAATACAATAGTTTATTGAATTATTAGTCAATATTGTAAATATTATATTGAATTATAATCTACCGCAAATAGAAACGAGAAGAATTACCAAAGATCAGATAGATGCAGCAGTACATGATGGAAAAACCTAAATTGGAGGTAAGCATCAGACTCTTCTTTTAATAAGGGGGTTGACAATATTTACATCATCCAAAATAAAATTATCGTGTCTGCAAAAAATAAACCTTTTTTTATTTCCAATTGATACTAATTATTTTTGTGATTTCGACTATATTATTTGTTATTTTTAACAAATTTATAGTTTATTACGTAAGCACTTTTGCTATATTTTAGATCAAGCCATAATAAATTCTGCAAAAGGAATATTTATTTGTTTGCATCTTGGAGTGGCAAACAAGCTGACGGTCCACCTGATTGGTAACCGCCTATAGAAACTAATAAATACACATAAAAATAAAGTACTAAAGTGGTAAGTCACCTATAGACATGGCCAGTACCATAGACAACAGAGTATACTGATAGTCGTCTATGATACCTTTTTTGTATTGCCATACGTGAGAACTACGATATTATTGTGGCGTATTACTGGCCATCACAATACGCCTTTTATATAACTGGCCATCATATTCCGTCTGTCATATTTTTATATTTCTATTGTTCTTATATTTTTACAATTCTGTCATTATTAGTCTTTGTTTTCCTACTGATGAAGACGTGATAAAAGAGAACTACAATATTTAAGCATTTTTATTATCAATCCGTTTCTCTTAATTATTAATCAAATACTTCTTAAATAAATTAGAATTCCCAAATGCAGCGTTCTGTATTAAAAATATTTTCAAAAATACTTCTCCGTTGGATTCCACAAAACAAAATCATCCAATATACAAACTGTTCCAAACTAGTTTGATATAAAAGGAAATCGAGCAGGCTGCGCACACGCAGTCGTGTAATTTCGCGAACAATGGCAGTACTTTCACCAAATTGAGTTCAACGCTCGTAACTTTTGACTTTTGACAGCTAAACTTGAGACTTCAACATTGAGAGTGGAAAAATATCGTTAATAAGTGGATCTATCGTTGTATCATCTGCAGTTATATTTAAAATATAGATGATAATATATAAAAACAGCAAAGAGAACAAAGACATTGCATGTACGTATTCCTGTCTAATATTAATAAGAAAATGTTTATTTGTTACTTTATAGCGCCTTAAAAGAACAACCAATCTTTATGAAATTCCGTATATACATACTATTCATAGATAGTTTTGGGATCATTCCGAAGCTTTAATCTTGAGGCGAGAAGGAAAACTACGGTGTCGAAGTTCATGACCGAAGGTTTCAGAATGCCATTGTTGAGGTTCACGCTCGCATCACAGCCGCTTAAGATTAAAGGTCCCCAATGATCCCGAAACTAGATGACCTTTCGCAACAAAGTTAAACCGGTAGTATTATATATATATATATATATATATATATATATATATATATATATATATATATATATATATATATATATATATATATATATATATATATATATATATATATATTTTATATTTGATGTTCCATCTACTTATAATCGTATACTATCTAGACCATTTGAAAAATTTAATATTTTATTGTCCCTTTGTATCATCGTAACATAAGTATTATTCCATTCTAAGCTATTAATTTTAAATTTCACTTTACAACCCCTTTTATATTTTCAATAATAAAATATTTAAATACAGGTATAATAATATTACTGGTCACTTATAATGTACTAGTTAATTTCAATATCCGCTTTGTCTGGTACAATGGAGCATTCGAGAGCTATTTGTCGGTCCTTCATAATCAATCTATGCCAGATTGTATCTAGAATATTCTCTAATAGAAATTAATATGGCCTTTATAGTTGGAATATTAAATATAATGTTATTTAGCTGGCAGTGGTCGCTCTTAACCTAGCATTTGAACATTATTTATATAATTATTTTTATTTTTAATTAGGATTATTCATTACCAGAGGGAGACTTTGTACAAAATTCGTTTGTTTGAGCACCTCTGTCCCATTCGTGTTTCTACCGTGAAACAGTCGTGTTGGCATGGCTATGTTTCGGTTTGAATGGTGAGATATGGCAGTGAATTTACAGAGTACAGAGGAATAACATCTGAGTCCTCAGGCTACGCATAGGGGTATCATGGAAGAAACAGTATACTCTGTTTTGTCCATGGTATATATATTATATTGCTCATGTCTATAGACAACGGTCACAACTTTCCTTCAGGTGGGCTGTCAGCTCGTTTGACGTTCTAAGTTGCATAAAAAAAATCTTATGCATTAATTAGAGTTCATAGTCGTAAGCATTCTTTTTTATATTTGATTTTGTTTCAATCAATCTATAATTAATTTGTATAAATATAAGTTCAAATAGATATTATTATTTTACGTATAATTTTTTACATAAAATTGTTATTTTATTAATAAATTATATTAGTATGTCAATAATGTCAAAAAGTAGAATAAAAAAGCTATTTCCAATTGTGATATTAAAATAATGGATCTGTCATAGAAGTTTTCAAGTTATAATAACATTTATTTATTAAAACTCCGCATAATTTGGATTTAAAGTCTGTTAAAGGTAATTGTTTTAGGTTATCTTGTGTTCGAAAATATAAGTTTGAAATAAACTTAATAAAATCGGTATTCCGATTTCTGACCGCTATTTTTTTATACAACTTAGAATGGCAAGCAAGCTGACGGCCCACCTGATGGAAAGTGGTATCCGTCGCCTATAGACATGAGCAGTACCATGGACATAACAGAGTATACTGTTTCGCTCATGACACCCCCCATGCGTTGCCATTCTTGAGGACTCAGATGTTATTCCTCTGTATCCTGTAAATTCACGCCATATCACACCTTCAAACCGAAACACAGCCATGCAAACACAACTGTATTAAATTAATTTCATTCTAATCTACCAAGTCTTTGTGGTTTTTTAGTAGTGTAAAAGTAAAATGTTTTTAAATAAAGATAAATTTACTCGTCCTATTTAGAAACATGTGTGAGGTATATATATATATATATATATATATATATATATATATATATGATTTGTAAGTAATTATGTTAGAACTATGAAACATCTCAACCTGGGAAACATTATTTCGACCCAAGCTGAACTTAATCTCGCTGGAAACAACTTAATAAGCATATTAAATTAACGTACCGAACTTATTTAATACAGTGTTGTTTTCAGAAAATTCATGCGATGTAATCTAAATATTCTTAGTAGAATTATAAATAGAACTCGGCTTAGATGTACTTCAGTTTAAAGGGTGGTGTCTGGTAGTTAAGAAGAGTATTCCTTGTATTAGAGCATTGATTTATTTATTTATTTACTCTTTACTGCATAATAAAACTTTGTACAAGTGGCGAGCTTAATGCCATATGGCATTCTCTACCAGCTAACCGTTAGGTGAAAACAGAAAACGTATGAAGGGCAGATGTGATGAAAAATATGTCACATAGTTATAGCAACATACTGAAATAATTATACATAGTAATACATAAGATATACACATATAACACATAAATACTACCAATAATACATATAGTTAAACTAATATATGTGATATATATATATATATATATATATATATATATATATATATATATATATATATATATATATATACATACATACATAAAAACTATGTATGTATGTATTTTTGTTGTAACTTACTTTTTATTAGACTATTTTTAATTTGTACATTATATTAAAATGTAATATTGCTACTGAATAGAATACGAATATTTTGTGTGAAAATTAAATTAATTTTCAACCGACCTCAAAAAGGAAGGAGGTTCTTATTTCGATAGTAGTTCTTTTATGTTTGTTACCGCAAAATTCCGTCATTTTTTAACCGATTTTAAATTGGCAAAGAATGGTCAGCAGCGTCTGTCTTAACCCTTCCTTGCCTAATGGTGGAAATTTCCATCATGACATTGATTGTCCAAAAATTATATAAAAGAACAATTTCACTTTAAGTTGATCGTGTCTGGATAGCTTCTTAATGTCCATTGCAGAAAAAAAAACTATAGCTGTCAAATTTATTTTTTTAACAGTTTTTTTCTTTAATTTTAAATATGAATTATGTTACCTTGATTTATTTCACCAATAAAAAAAAATCATGCAAAGAAGGGTTAAAACATCACTAAAGCCTATTTGCGCCAGCCCAACTGGCGAGACCCCAGTACTACTAGACTACCAGAGGGAGATTTTGTACAAAAGTCGATTGCTTGGGTACCTCTGTCCCATTCGTGTTTCAACCGTGAAGCAGTTGTGTTTACATGGCTGTGTTTCGGTTTCAGGGGTGGGATATGGCGTGAATTTATTGGGTACAGAGGAATAACACCTGAGTTCTCAGGAATGGCAATATGGGGGGTATCATGGGCGAAACAGTATACTCTGTTATGTCCATGTTACTGCTCATGTCTATAGGCGACGGTTACCACTTTACATCAGGTGGGCCGTCAGCTTGTTTGCCATTCTAAGTAGTACAAAAAAACCCTTTTATGGGGCAGGTTCATGTTCAGCAGTGCACCGTTAATGCATCAGGCAATTGACTAAATATTTTTAAATATTTTTACTCGACGCTCTATTTAAAAGTATATTATCTAAGTAAATAATAATAAATTATGGAAAGAAATATTGTAGCCGCCATTGTCTGTAGTAGCAAAAAATCCAAAAAATCCTCATCGCACTTGACTTGCTTATTGAATAAACCTTTAATACTTTTTATCCCGGAAAATTCAAAGATGCCATTGGAATACCAGATAAGTGGGCATGACCGAATAGTTCTCTATTATCGAGAGTTCCGTATATGTCTGCTATCATGTCTCTTCATACGTTATTAAGGTTCAATTTTATGTTTTTTAGGTTTTTAAAATTTTACTTGCCTAATTATGGCGAAATATGTGAATTTATTCCTATTGTTCGTATGGTCTCCGCATAGAATAGATCACCGCTTCCTTTATTGTGGGTGTCGTAAGAGAGGACTAAAGTAACTTAATGGTAGAGATATGGGCAGAAGCATCCCTCTTAAAACGTTATCAAAGCCTAACTGCGTTTGTCAACTTGCCAAACGTGGCAACTACTAGCAAACCTTCTAAAGGGGAGGCTTATATTTAGCAGTGGACTGTTAATGACTGATATGATGATGATGGTGATGATGAAGACACGAGAGCAGAATCTTAATTTTTTGTGCTCGTAGTAGTTTCATGATAAAGTGAAAAGGGACAAAAGTCTGTAATTACGTACAGGGTATATAAAAATGCAGGAATCGTATCAATTTTTGAAATTTGAGGAGAAATTAAAAAGCATATCGTAACGCTGGATCCAGCGCTGAAGGGTGAAGTATTTACATAACAATTCGGTATTGTGCCGTCACGCCAGTCGCATCTTATCTGCGGTGTACAGACGACGTAAATCGTGGGTATTTAGTTTATAGGCGACCAGCTAACTTGATGGTTTTGTCTGTGTTCCAACCAATCAAGTGTCAAAGCGAATAAACTTGGCTGTAAAATTAAGCTGATTTGCATAGGCACTTTCATATATACTAGTTGTATTTTCTGGCTATGTTTGCGTGAATTAGTTTAAAAGTAGCCTCTGGTAAACCAGGGAATGTTTCGTCTTTGTACCAAATATCGTTCAAATCCATTCAGTTATTTAAGAGTGATTGAGTTACAAACAATCAAATATTACATATATAACTTTTTCTAAAACCTTTCTACTTATAATACTAACTGTATTTCATAGTTTTGTCTGCTTAAAATGCATTCTATTAATATAGTTGTTATATTAATAGAGTACATTTTGCTTTAAGCAGACGAAGTAATTTCATTTAAAAAATTTCATTCAAACCCTTTTAGGTGTTTAAGCATAATTAAGTAACAAATATAAAAAAAAAATATCTACTTACATTATTAAAAATATAAGTAAATTATTTACTTATAGAGTATAATAGAAATAATGTCATATCGAATGACAGTGAGAAAAATTTCTCAAGGAATAAAACAATAAAATCAAGGATAAAAAGGTTGGATTTAAAAATGTTTATGAGTCAACCGGGTTCCAATTTCAAATTACAAATAATATATGAGGTACTAATGAGTAGTAGTTTAATGTTAAATTCTTCTAAAATTCATACTAACTATAATTCAATCTCAATTATATATATTTCGCTTCGTTATTTTGGTAGAATGTCAAAGGCTCCAAAGTAATACGTATCTTGCTCATACATTCACGGAAATTCATACAACACTTTAGCTTCTAGTCTTATGTTCTATAGTTTCAAATTCATTAATATGTCCGCAGATAGAAGCTCTTATGACCATCGAATTTGTACGGATAGATAGCATCCATTAAATTGAAGCATGGAATTGTAATTCCAGATTTGAAATTATAAGCTTGAGGGAAACATAGTACTTCTTCTATCTGTGCCAACAATATGTACAAGAATATGCAATAACTATAATCGTATATGCGGTTTAGATCCGGATATAGACGTAAGCCATGACTCGTTGGCAGTGTTTTGCGGTAAGGTACCGAAGACCATGTAAATTTGATGGTATTGCCTAGTCTTGCTTTGTATTTAATTGAATTTTGTAACAAAAAATATGTAATTATAAATTTAATTTATTATATTAATTATATTATGACATTTATATGCATGTAATCTGTAGTCAATGTTGTGTACGCCTGCTATAGGTATGCATATCAGCATGCTACACAAAAAAATGTTATTTAATTTATGTATAATATGTATACTGTTGGTGTGCGATCATTTGAAATAAATTAAAACTTCCATCGAAGTTCGGATTATGACGATTATTTTAAATTTAGAAATTGTCAGACAAAAAATCATTCTGGTGCTCATACCAAACCGGTTTCTAAAATTTTTGAGTCCAGGAAATGCATCGTCGGGTTCTCTGCGGCCTATTATCTCCCGGACAACAAGTTGCAGTAAAGCGTATTTACAATTCTACATTATGTGCTAAATATTGGAGTTACCTCATTATAATAGTTTTTATTACTTTCAAGTTTATATTCAACCTCTGCAATATCTGTCATAATATTTTCAGCATCCTTTTGTACACCCACACAAAGGTTTTTAACTTTTTGCCTGAAGTTTGGGTCAGCGTCCAAGATTATGCAACGGAGAAAAGTACTGAAAATGTGTAGAATCGTACCAGACGACAACATGTATTATTAGATATAAAAATATATATATTAAATTTATAGATTTAAAACATATATACACGAGATACAGTAAAGCTAGACGATCCTTATTTCCCACCATAATTAAGTCTGATATTCACAGACTACTTTATTGAAGAATCAACTCTGCCGGAAACTAGAAATTAATCTATGCAACCATCTATAAATAACAAAACAATGAATTAAATGAATATTTATAAGATGACAGAACTGTTTATTGTTATAAACATCTCTGCATCTGTCGACTATATAGATATAGATAGGTATCTTAAAAGATATATCTAGTATATAATGTAAAATCTTCAAATTAAATACATTGGATGAATCTTTCATACGAACAGTTTTACTATTCGAAGTGACGCAAGCCTACTTCTTGTTAAGACAACATCTTGCTACGTTTTTAATTGCAAATACGACATCAGTGTCAAAGACATCATTGTAGCAGTGCATTGTACTACGAAATCTCTTTTACAATTTAAATTTTTTAACCGGTGAGGTACCGTTCTGAATGAATGAATGAGTATACTTTATTTGCATTATAAAATATAGGGAAAAAACAAGACAATAAATATAACAATACAATTGTATAAGTACAGTAAGGAATCTTATTGCTGAGAGCAATCTTTCCAAGACAACCTTAGGGTAATGGACTAATTGTTGTACAAGTAGGTATTGTGTAATTAATTCTGTTATGTTCCTTTTATGAAAATTATTTTTTATATTTCTAAACAATTTAAATCAATGAGGTTTTATCAAGGTTTCATATCAAGAAACGCAGCCACGCGGTCAAAGTAGCAGATAAAGTCTATTAGAATGAATATTAACCTCCCCAATACATCAGTTTCGAGGATTCACCCCATAACACAAAGTAAACTCATCCCTACAACTGCTTTAGAAATTCACTTTTACAAGTTTAACACAAATAAAACAGTTTGTCTCTGATTCGGGCGTGGAAATTCCGAGGCAATAAATTGAAAAGCAAAATGCGAAACATTCTCAAACAAAATAACAACAGTACAGACAAAGGGCTCTAATGATGACTTCGAAATTGACTCGAGTTATAAACGAGGCAGATTATTCAAAAGAGGATAAATGAAAGAAATTCACGACGAAAGTTAAAAAGCAGTTGATGTTATTTTGTTCAGACATGTTGAATGTTCATGTATGAACATACATTTGTAAGTATGTTCGTAATGAAAAAGGCATATTTGTGTTTATTTAAGTACGAGTATATATTGGTATATTGTGTATATACGTATATATCTTGATATACACAATACTCATAGTATTTTTTTGATGGGTGAAAATGGTATGGTAACCCCGCCTGTGCTAACGGGATACGCTGGCGGAGCACCAGTGAAGGATAATAGATGAGAATGAATACAGGCCAGTTAGCCCATCATGATGAATTTATCAGGAATTAACCATGATAGTTTCCAGAGGAACCGCGAGGATGTCGACCTGGTTGGGTATATTGCTAGCAATGGGATTCTCAGTCTCCATTACTAACAATCCCTTTCCCCCCTACTCATAGTATTTGGGTATACCCGTAACGGATCATTATCATATATCATTAACCATTAACTGTTGAATATAGGCCTCACTCTATTAGGGGGTATTGCCAATAGTTACCACGCTTGGCAGGCGAGCTGACATTCTAGATTTAGCGGTTTCGGCTATGCTGGTCAGTCTGTCAGTCACTCGGCGTTCTCTTTTATACATATAGGAATATACAAGTAGATTACACTATTGTATAATTAACTATTTGGGATGGAGAAGGACATAGCGTAGTCTTTATTTATTCTTCATATCAAATATCACATACTTTCCAAATTTTGTGATAATAGAGCGTACTGTTTGTTAAAGCGGCAACAGGAAAAAAACAAACTTTCATGTTTCTAATATTAGTAAGAATGTGTGTATTAATGAATATATATTTGTGTGTGTGTGTGTGTGTGTTATTTTTGTTTATATCTATAAATAAGCTTTTATTATTTGTTGCAGGTACACTTCTATTTTAATTCAGCAATGGAATACGTAATACGATCCGGTTTGTATCACAAACATTTGGGAGATAATTGAATATTTCTTGTATTCCAACATCGAATTGTAGGTAAAAATTTATGCAATATTGTCACATTCCAAAATATTTTATATATCTATATTGGAAATATAAAAAAAATGTCCCATTCTAATAGATATGCTATAATGTTTTCTAAATAATCTACTCTGTCCCATTCGTGTTTCTATCGTGAAGCAGTTGGTTTGCATGGCTGTGTTTCGGTTTGAAGGGAGGGATATGGCAATGAATTTACAGGGTACAGAGGAATAACACCTGAGTCCTACTAGTACTAATACTACTGAATTATACTACCCACATATCTAACTTAAACAAACTATTATACTTGTATAAGTAAATATTAGGTGTAAAAATTGGCATGCAAATAATATACCATACATTTGCGTTATCTATTAAATGCACATCTAGTACATATGAAAGCGGTTTAGGGGCCAAACTAACATAACTTGACGATTAATATTTCAGTTCCGACCACTTAAAGTTATAATGTAGTTATCTAACTACTACAGTTTACAACTTATCCCATGTTAGCAAGTCTTATAATAATTTTATACCGAGTTGAAATAGCATGAAAGAGTAGTAAAATAATACAGTTTAATATTGACATGTTTAGCATCCTTTTAATTAAATATTCTACCAGAAAAAATGAATGGATTTTCTGGTAGAATCCTTACAGAGTTAAATATTTAAAGAGATTTCTCTTTTCCAAAGTATAAACGAAACGACAAAAAATTTTGAGAAACCTATATTATATATACTTCAGTAAATACGTCTATATTTTTATATGAATTTTATGAACGTATAGTTTTAACTTCCCATATAACATAGTTAAATATAAACTTTTTTTAATTGTTACTCCTAATTTTAAACCCTTTCTTATTCATGGGTTTCATTAGAGGCGACTTAGGGAACTTAATGTTCGAGGGATGGACAGCAGAGTCCCTCTTAAAATATCCTCAGAAGTTAAACTGCGGTTGTTAACTAGCTTGCCAAGCATGGCAAGTACTAGCAAAACCCTGGTATGGGGAAGGCCTATGACTAGCAGTGGACAGGTAACGATTGATATAGTGACCATGGATCGCTATTTCAAGGGAGTATTGTACTCAATTTCAATCAATTATTTTTTTCATTTCATACAGTATATTTTTGATAAAAAATGTCGGTGATCCTTTAGCATCCCTTTTATTTTTCTTTCTTATTTACTTCTTATTTAATAATACAAGATAAATGTAGTCATTTATCTTACATCTCACTTGCACACATTCGTACTCTTTCACTCTTTACTAAACGACATCACCTGTCACCGATATGTTTCAATTGTTTGGTACAAAAGGCGAACTTAATGCTATATAGAATTCTATTCTAAAACTAATGTCTTTTATAGAAAAATGTTCAGGCAAAAACTTGTCTTTTTTTTTTATACAATTTAGAATAGCAAACACGCTGACGTAACCTTTGTGGTACCTTTGTAGTATAAAAACAAGTATTAATCACGTTGGTTTCCAGTGGCAATGCGGACTACTTCCTCATTACTAATAATCCCTTAACCCCAATAGTTTAGGGTTAAATGGCATAACGTTTATTAGACATTCAATCAACCCTTATTACTAGGAAGTGGTATAATTGAGCAAGACAAGCGTATAATCGTTAATTTGAAGCAATGTGGATTAGGAGCGTTAGTGCATATACCATTGTTTCTGTCGCTAGGCAGCCATACTTATTTGGTTGTATTAGCATACAGGAGGGCTATGGCTTTTATTTTTTTTTTATGTGAAAAGGTAACAAACGAGTATTCGATTCACCTGATAATAAGTGGTTACCATAGCCCAAGGTCACTAATAACATCAGAGGAATGGCTGATGTATTACCAACCTTTTCTTTTTTTTTTATACAACTTAGAATGGCAAACAAGCTGACAGCCCACCTGATGTAAAGTGGTAACGTCGCCCACGGAAAAGGAAGGAGTAGCCCGATGCAAGGACCACACAGCGATATATTTGGATAATATATAACAAAGTTGCTGTTCACGTCAGTGTGTTTCTCAAATTCGTTTAGTCGTCTAAACCACTCAACCAAAATTTTATTTCATTTTTTTACGGAATATTTACAGTAGCGTATTTTGAATCGGTGTGAAGTTAGGGCGGGTCGCGAGTCTAATTTATAACTAACGACTTGTTATTTCATAGTCAGCCACTTTCGAACACACATTAAAGAGTTTTATTACTCAAAATAATGTGGTTTTCCCCACAGTGTAGTGGGGAAAATAGCTGAGCCCTGACGTTAGGAATTGAGTCATAAAATAGGGCAGGTACGACGGATCGCTAGGGCTGGCACTGCTCATAAATCTAGCTATAACACACCTCCAATAAATAGTACTCCGTTACATAAAACAGTGGGATTACATAACATCTGGTGAGCTTAAGGGATTTCAGACGGGCTCGTAGATACGATAAATTCTGAAGGGTTTGTATTGAGGAAATAATTAGTATTCTCTTCACATGATGCTTATGGGAAGTCGATGAAAACGGTTTATTCAATACAGCTGTAGTACATTTCTTAAAAAAAAAAAAACGTGGGTCGAAAGATAACAAAACTTTTTAAGCCTTCCAATACTAACTTTGTGCATCCAATAGTATAAAAGGATCAAAATTTTTATTCTTTCATAATTTTGGCGAAACACAATAGACATATTTTAAACTTGACAAATGCTACATCCTATCAACAATCCATCTGGCAAATGAATTTAATTATTAAATTACCAGAGGGAGCCTTTGTACAAAAATCGATTGCTTAGGTATCTCTGTCCCATTCGTGTTTCTACTGTGAAGCAGTTGTGTTTGCATAGCTGCGTTTCGGTTTGAAGGGTGGGATATGCAGTGAATTTACAGGGTATAGAAGAATTACATCTGAGTCCTCAGGAATGGCAACGCATGGGGGGTATCATGGACGAAACAGTATACTCTGTTATGTCCATGGTACTGCTCATGTCTCTAGGCGACGGTTACC
This sequence comes from Galleria mellonella, assembly GCF_026898425.1. Classification (NCBI taxonomy): domain Eukaryota; kingdom Metazoa; phylum Arthropoda; class Insecta; order Lepidoptera; family Pyralidae; genus Galleria; species Galleria mellonella. The sequence continues at coordinate 2,051,351 of NW_026442061.1, forward strand.
ACTTTCCATCAGGTCGGGCGCAGCTTGTTTGCCATTCTAAGTTGCATAAAAAAAATCTGTCATTTCTTTTATTTCTTTCATTTCCTCATTTCATGTCTTTCATTTCATATATTTAATTTCTTTCATTTCATATCTTTCATTTAATTTCTTTTTACAGCCATGTTTCCCAAATATTTGTTATGTTTCACTGATAGAATATTTCAAATATAAAAATGTAGCCAATTATTGATTTCATGTTTGAATCAATCACTGTGCAATAATTTCTTTTGTACTTGTTTTTATACTGATACTAAAGTATCTAGCTAATATAAAATTATTATTACTATGACAAATTTTAACAATAATTAATAAAATATATTAAATAGGATAAAACAACCACTGAATGAAAAGAGTAAAGCACTTTCTTCCACGCACAACCATTCTTTGGGATCAACTTTCAGCAGCAGTGTTTCCGAACCGATGCGACAACGTTACTTTCAAAAAAAGAGCATATTGCTCTGAAGTATTGTCCGGCTTAATATTTGCTGTTGATTTTCACAACAGTACAACCCGCCATAAACTAAAGTTTCATCCCAACCATCTAGATCAGTAGCGGTCTTTCACCGTGCATTTTTCAAGGCACTTTCTTTTACGCACAACCACTCTTTGGAATCAACTTTCAGCAGCAGTGTTTCCGAACCGATATGACATCGTAACCTTCAAGAAAAGAGCATATTTTTTTTTAAAAGGCCAGCGGCACACCTGCAATGCCGTTAGTGTTGTGGGTGATCATGGGCGGCGGTAGTCACTTACCATCAGGTGAGCCGCATGCTCGTTTGCCTCTATGTTGTAATAAAAAGCTAAGTTTCTTGTGAATTATTCTCAGTAGCTAGCAGAGTAATTATAAAAAAATAACGATATAAAAGAGCTTGTAAGCTAGTCTAATATAATGAATAAAAATGTTTTTTTTTTTCTATTTAATATTATATTGGAGTTATTGGGTAAATTATTTATATTCTATAAATAATTTACCCAATAACTCCAAATCAAAATATAAATCAGCACAATCCCTTACAACATCTGAACTTGCGGGATGACGAACGGCTCCGCTGAATCCCTAAATTTGACGTTTATCTGTTTGTGAATAGAAAAGTTCCGATTGCGACGAATGTACGGCAAATTATTTCTTCGTCGAACCGTGAATGCAGTAGTTAGGGGAGTTCGGTAAATAGGATCAATTAGAACGTCATGATTAGCTGATTAGTGTTACAGTTTCGAGGACGATTGGTACAACCATGGTACTGGTAATTAGCTTTTACCTACAACTTCGTTTTAATGAACAAAAAATAAATCTAACAAATTCGGCTACAAAGAATTAATCTTCATCATTATTTCTGTCGTTATCTATCCATTGCTGAAGATAAGGCTCCCCCATAGATTGCTATAAGGAACGGGAGCGTTCTTTATGGCTGTTTACGATGTTTTAAAAGGGACGCTGCTGCCAATCATAAAGAGGCTTCTTCAGGGTCGGCAACGCGCGCGTAATACCCCTGGTATTGCAGGTGTTCATAGGCTACGGTAACCACTTACCATCAAGTGGACGTATGCTTAATTGCCACCTCAATGTTAAAAAAAAAACGAGTAAGGAAGGAGTGGTCCATTCTATGGGACCACATGGGCAATTAGCATATATATCTACGTACTATTTGGGATGAAGAAGGACATAGACTACTTTTTATATAGGCCAATTAATATTATCTGGGGGGGGGAAGGATTATTAGTTATACCCTATCAGGTCGACCTCCACGTGGTTTCCCCTGGAAACCATCGTGGCAAATTCTTGTTAAATTCGTCGTGATGGCCTAACTGACCTGCTTTATCCTCACCTATAATCACTCACTGGTGCCCCACCAGTGTATACCCATAGCGTAGGCGGGATTACAAGTCGATTATCGCCTATTTTTTAAATCAATTACGATTCTGGCTACGGAAACGAAGTCGCGTGTAAAGTCTAGTTTTTTATACTAATAAGGATAAACACCTATATCAGTAAATTTGTCTCATTTCTACATATCTCATGAATAAATAAATATTGCGTGGAAATATGAAAGTAAGTAAAAGACGGCGGTCTCAGTAATCAGAGCTTTTACTGGATACGCTCTGTTTCATGACAAACATGATGCGTATTAGGCTGGAGATACACATAGCACTGTCTCTTTATCTATCTTTACATATGTTGGAAACTTTACGGAGTAGGCAGAGAGACAGAATGCCTATGAGCTCTTATCTTATGTTGATAATTCATAAGTAAATTTTGCTCTATAAAAAAAATATATTTAAATTTATTACAGACTATTTTTTTTAACGTAATATGTCAATATATTTTTCCATTCTATTTAGTACATAAATACCAAATTCCATAGTGACTGATTAAGCTATAAAAGTGCTATGAAGTAACAAACAAAGAAACTCACTTTTACATTTACAATTTACTAACTTTTACCCGCTACTTCGTCCGCGTGACTGGGATATATTCATTGACTGGGATAAAAAGTAACCTGTACCCTTTTTTATCACACATAGTATGTGGATAAAAAAATTCATACAGATTGGTAAAGCCGTTATGGTGCTACAGGGTAACAAACAAACAAACTCACTTTCACATTTATAATAGAAGAATTACTAAGAATTTTATTAGTAGACAGGAAAAGATTATTAACTTAACCTTTTCTAAATGCATTATTATTGTAAAATAAATACAACGTAAATATAAACTATAGAATTTTATTTTATCTATATGAATTTTGAACGCGAAATCGTGTTACGAAGCAAACTTTTCTCCACAAGAAACATTAGTGCCAATAAAAATAGTGACTTTATCGTGACAAAATTTATTATAGGACTTCGTTTGAATTGTTTTAAATGATGCCTGCAGCCATCTTTTATCATCGCACCGTTCACCATCGACAGAGAATTTATCCTCATATGGTTGAACCTAAATCATCACTTACAGTGCAGTTTCAAAAGATTTTTTTACGCGAACGCTCAGGCTGTGAAATGAGCTCCCTGCCGAGGTTTTACCTAGAGACTATAGTATTTTCAAAAAGGTTATATTTATATTAAGATTTTTTCAGAGTTGACAACAAGCACGTAATACTCTTAGTGTTGCAGGTATCCATAGGCTATAGTTACCATTTACCATAAGACGAGCTGTATGCTTAATTGCCATCTTCGTGGTATAGAAAAGAACTAACATAGGAGTAATTTATATAGATTGAAAATAATTATAAAAATCAATATAGTGTTGAAGATATGGCAACAAAAAAAGAAGGAAATTGAAAAGAAAAGGTCATCTACCTGTTTTTTCGGAAATCACTTAAAATAACTTACACGTTTCAAGGTCAAAGCCCATTTGAAAAGTACCTTCGAGTTACATTAATTTTATATTTTGTCATAGTGTATAACTTTGAAATATTTGTACTCGGTATGCCAAACCGGAATAACATCAGAAGGCCTATGAAGGTGTGTAATGAGTTTACCGTATCCCATAACAGTCGTAATGGGGTCCACCCCCTACATCCCCCTTTCCTTATCGACCACTTAATGGGGTGTAAGGGTAATTACATGCTGCGAGCCAGGTTTATTAATAAAAATATCTCTTGCTTTCTTCTAATGATAATAAATAGGTAGGCTTTGTTAACCTTATGTATACTATAATAAAAATATAAGAGATATTGTTTGTATGTCATGCGTACATACTATTATTACTTTGAGGAAGTTGTTCAATCCCATAAATACTTATACGGTTTGTTTAAGAATTATTTATTCAATTATATGCTTTTTGTGCATTCACTTATAGTATAGAATCACTTATAACAAAAATGTACACAGGCGAACTTATCGCTTGAAAGGATTTCTTCCAGTCAACCTTGATAACCCGAAAGGAGAAAATGTCTACCCTTTTTAAGGGATCCCACAGAGATTTTTAATTCGTTGACATTTTTTTGGGTCATCATTATCATCGTCATTTCAGCTATTGTCTGTTTACTACCGAACGTAGGCCCCCCATAGTTAGATAAGGAACGATCCTGAGCTACCTGCATCCACTGATTTTCTGCAATACATTTTTTTTGTGTATATTTTATAAATTACAATTCAGAATGGCAAAGAAGCCCTGATGAACTCATCATGATGGGCTAACTGACCTGTTTTCAGTCTCATCTATCACCCTTCACTGGTGCTCCGCCAGCGTATCCCGTTAGCGCAGGCGGGGTTACCATACCATTTTCAGCCATCAAAAAAAAATGGCAAAGAAGCTAACTGCCCATCTAATAGAAAATTATAACTGTCGTCTATAAATATGGACAACATCATCATAGAATATTTAGCAACATTCATAGTACCCTTTATACATTGGCATTCCAGAAACCTTTTTTTTTAACGTACGCTTCAAATAAAAATTATAGTAAAAACATACATATATAATATATATATATATATATATATATATATATATATATTATATATATGTGTGTATCTATAACCAGAGAAAGACGATACCACTTTCCATAGATTATTCACTATTTCAAATTTTGTATAAAAAACTTAAAAATTTTGAAAGTTTTTTGAATATTTTATTTTATTTTTAAACAATAAATAAGTCATTAAAGGTCGTTAGTATTCGTAAAATGCCTAAGAAGTCATTATGTCTGGCAATAATAAATACCTAAGAAGTCATTATGTCTGGCTAAAATAAATAACTATACTCGAATTCGGCATCTTTGATACTTGCTAATCGCATTCGCAATTTCATATAAAGAGGCATAACATGACGTGACATAAGTTGTTAAAAATGACAATTTCCTGATATTGACGACTGAAAGATGTTCCGACCGGAAATAAAACGTATTCCGCAGTAGATGTCAGCCAAAAGTTTAATGGCATGTAATTTTAACGATCAACATGACAGTAATGGTGTGAGATATTACATATATTTTTCCACGTATTATTATGATTACGACAAATGCTTTATATATATAAGTTCTTATTTTGATTTTAAACTTTCAAAAACAAGAGGTTTTCTGAACTTTTTCGTAACAACTTCTTTTGAACTGACTTCAAAAAGAATAAGGTTCCCAATTCCATTGTATTTTTTTAATATTATTTCCTCATAACTCTATCAGTTGTAAACCGATTTGGAAAATTCTTTATTAATTAAAAGGACATAGTCGCAGATTAATCTCATAGAAATTTTATCAAAGTCGGTCCAGTAGTTGAATTTTAAATCAAAATAACTGGTTTTATTACAATTGAAGTCGGTTTTTTGTAATTTATAATAAATAGGGTTTACTCCCATTTTGGCCCATATTAATTTAACTTAGAAACTGTTCAAGCTTTTATTTTTTCATCAGAACAAGAAACTGGCTATTATGCATCCAAATATGTATGTAAATACGTAATTTCGCTTTCTAAATTCGAATAATGTATCTACGAAACATTTCAATATTTATCATTGTGTATGTACCAGAGGGACACTTTGTACAAAAGTCGATTGCTTGGGTACCTCTGTCGCATTCGTGTTTCAACCGTGAAGCAGTTGTGTTTGCATGACTGTATTTCGGTTTGAAGGGTGGGATATGGCATGAATTTACTGGGTGCAGAGGAATAACACCTGAGTCCTTAGGAATGGTAACGCATGGGAGGTATCATGGGCGAAACAGTATACATACTCTGTTATGTCCATGGTACTGCTCATGTCTATAGGCGACGGTTACCACTTTCCATCAGGTGGGCTGTCAGCTTGTTTGCCATTTTAAGTTGTATAAAACAAAACATGTGAGTGTGTGGGTTTGATTGAAGTGTTTTTTTTTTTTGTAACAGAATATAAAAGACGACTAATAGGTATTACTTACTTATTACTGATCATATAACATAGTAAACCGATTTAAGGGCAAGCTCATAATAGTTTCATTTGTATTCCACTGGTACACCGGGGATGCCGGTTAGCGATCCCGGGAAATGACCGATGTCCCGGTCACGTTTTTTATCTAACTTAGCGTCGGGAGCTGATTACAGCATAACAGATGGCCATTCTGAAAAAAGGCCTTTATTTTACTCGATTTGCATTGGCCGCTTAATTCCGGATCGTTTTAATTTACTGACGAGTAATTTACGACCGTTTTTTTGCTGTATAACCGTTTGCGAACTCGTTATTCGCAACTTAATTCGTTGTAAAGTATCAAATTTGTTAACGCTGAGTACATGTAACGAGTTATTTTATGTGAGTTACTTATAGAAGGACCATCGACAATTAATTCTTTATCAGTTTTTATGATCTTTTAATAAAAATTTAGTTTTTACTGGGCCCATGAGGTTATCATTTTATTTTAAAAGATATATATATATATATGTGTTGGCTTAACAATTAGAGCATATTAAAGCTAGACCTATTAAGATCAGACCAGAAAAAAATGTACACTAGTTATTCTATAAAACAAATAACTGACAATAACCACCTAGCAAAGTTATTTTTTTTTTTACATCAAAATAAACAGTACAAAATGAAATGAAATGTATCTACTTTGTAACACCAATGCCAAGTAATGTGAGTTTAGGCAACGAAAATGTTTTATGATTATGAATACATACATATATTACACATACTATATACGTATAAATTTTAGAAACCTCACCTGAGAAGAGAAACAACATTTTACGCTAATATTTCACAAACTAAAAATGATTTAAAATTTATTAATAACAAGTAAACCTTTTACGTCTTTCTAATCTAGAAACTTCCTCAAAGGACTTATGTTATTTTAACATTCGTTTCAACTGCGAATGCGCGCCAAATTCAAATTAAAAAAGGTCGATGAACTTCTTTTACGTACATGTAATATGAAGTTGAAATAGATATAGAAAGAGAGAAATCACTTCAGAATCCACTACATTGTATGTACATAACTTTATTGACCAAGAAAAAAATATAAAAAAAGATGGGATTTCATTTTAGTAGCATTTGCTACCAGTTAGTCTTTGAATCGACCAAAAATGCACACACAAAATAAAAAAATGTCTTCGCATGAAAACCACTATTTAAAACAATGTAATATGTTTAAACTGCAGTGGTTTAAAAACCAATAATAATAAAGAACTTTTTTATTCATGAAACGTAGTGGTATTTTAATTATATGTGAAATAAAACGCGAAAAACAAGCTGTTACTTAGTTTCATTGAACGCTTTTTATAACACTATTGTCTTTTTGTTCTTGTTAATTACTAAGTAAGGGAGAAATGGATTGTTATTAATGTGATTTGACAACCCCATTGCTAGCAATGTATATTATCAGACCGCCCTCCACGTCGTCCCCCATGGAATCCATCGTGGCTAATTCTTGTTGAATTCGTCACAATAGGCTAACTGACCTGCTTTCATCATCCCCTAATATCCCTCGCTGGTGCCCCGCCAGTGTATACCGATAGCGCAGGCAGGGTTACCATTCCATCATCATCCATTAAAAAAAATACTAGATTATTCAAGAGCTTTCTAACTTAGCACATAGGATATTTTACGTATTTATTGATTCACACAAACAAAGCCACGGGATATTGTTAGTATAAAATACTCAAAAAGTATGCAAAAGAAAAACAGGAAACCAATACACTAGTATAACAAATAATAAAACTTCAAAATTATATTCGCACATTTTGTAAATGTGCCAAATCGGTTAACAGCTAGTGAATGCTTATGACGCTGTATACTGACGTTAAAATGACGTTAAAATAACAATTTAATTACAAAGAAACTACAAGCGATGCACTTTAAAAGAACAGTCCCGGCGCAAAGCACTCGTCTCAGAACACGTAAACGATTACATTGTCGGACGTTGTGCACTGAGCTTAACTTTGATATTTTATTGCTCGGGTTAGGGTTGGCGATGCTTTAAAAATAAATAAATCATACATGTTATCATCATCACAAATAATACCATTTATACGTCCTAAACGCTTTGCGTCTTCCTTTATCATACATACAGCCAAGGAGTGAAACTCTCCCTGCTTATGTTTTTTTTTTTCCATCTAAATATAATCTGCAACAATTTAAAGCAAATGTGAATAGGCTATTCTTGGGCCCGCGAACCGTCATCTTAGCTCATATCATCGCTTTCCATCAGGTGAGATTACGATGATCAGCCGCGGAACCCTCACCAGTTTCATCCTCAGCGCAACATTTAGCATAAATACTCGTACGTTGATGGATTTTAACAAAGAGAGCGCCATCTATGATGGGGTTATAATAAAAATGGGTGTTTTAATTTGAAAAATCTTTTAAAAATGATTAGAGTTTCAACATTTTACACTAGGGTGCTCTGTGATTTTTATATTTATAAAATCGTTTGTCCGAACTGACTACACTAAATAATTGTTGAAATTTGGTACATAAGTTTATTTTATAATGTAAGCATTTGAAAATTTCAACTTAAAATAACAAATAATTTATGATACTCGTATAAGAGTGACAACCCTACAGATACTCCACAAAATACAATTATGAAGTGTAGCTTCTGTCGCTGCACCTAGATGGATTCTAATAAATGGGACGGCATCAGAATAAATTCGTCTTACATAAGTGAATAAGTGCACTACCGATTAAAATGTAAATACCTAAAAATAGCAGTTTACGGATATTGTGAACTGCCTATGTTAATACCTTACAAAAATTGCGATATATAAACTTACACTTATGTTTATTGGCTTTTTTTTGTAATAATGACAACCCTACAGAACTTGGCCAGAATACAACGCTACATTGTGATTGTAAATATTTATTTATAAGTATGTATATATATATATATATATATATATATATATATATATATATATGTCTGTAAAACAATATACAAAATGGTTGTGTCCAATTACTTGTACAAAATCATACTTAATTAGGCTTAAAAGGATAAAACGATTTTAATAAAGTTTTATTTATTTATACTCAAACAGGCCGTGCCTTAATCAATCACACGACGTATTTTGTCTCATTTATAATTAATTAATAATATCAATAATGTTGAGTATAAATTTTACATTAACAAATTAAACAGACAGGTAATTCGTAGCTAAATTCTCATTTGCGAATTGAATGGATTTGTTTCATAGCCGGCAATATATTCGGTCTCTTTTCCGGTACATTTTGTTCGCCCCCGGGACCGGGCCGAATTGATGGCGGAATGTTTTACGCCATTAACTTAATTTATCACATTTTTGGTTATTACATTGCTTGCTTTTGCCGCTGACATAATATTACGGGCAACTTTTAGCGGATCATATGACGCATTATCTGGCCGCCAGCTCATTAATTGTTCTGTCAATATGAATTATCTGGTAATCTTGCTGACATGGATCAATGGCATCTAGATAGAGTGTTTCCCTACAAATGTTCCGATAATCGTGTAATTGACTTATATGTTTACATCAATATTTTCGTTTTGTCATTGAATTAATTTTGTATAGCATTTTTACATTATTATTTGTTACATTTAGATATTTCTAAAAATTTATTAATTTATGCGTAAATTCTACAAGGAAAATCTTAATACATAAAAATCTCATGTCATAATATATGTACGCTAATCACCGAAACCGTTCAACTGATGCTAATGAAATTATTTAAATATGTTTTCAACTGACAAATAATGGCTGAGATGATGATGATGATTACATCATCTCAGCCATTATTTGTCCACTGCTGAACATAAACCTACCCATAGACTGCCATAAGGAACAGTGCTGAGCCTCCTACATCCACAGACTCCTAAAATATGTATTATTAGGCTTAAATTGAGAGATAAGATATTCTATTATTACCCTGATAAGTAGCATATATGGGGCAAAGCAACAGTAGTATTTCAAAACAGATTTGAGAAAAGAGCACAGTCCTTCCTAATATTAATTCTCACGCCTGCAATTTCTTAGATATTACGGGTGTCTATAGGCTGCGGTAATCATTTACCAGGAGGTGAATCGCTTGCTCATTTGCGTCCTATGATACAAACAAGTATTTAAAAAAAATACTAATAACCGAGTCAGCTAATTTCAATATATGTTAAAATCACTGAAATCGATCCATGCACATGCTTATACACACACACACACACGCACATGCGCCCGCACACGCACACGCACACGCACACGCACACGCACACGCACACGCACACGCACACGCACTCGCACACGCACACGCACACGCACTCGCACACCTACATACACACACACACACACACCTATATACACACACACATCAAACGCGCGCGCGCGCATTCTCATGCGCACACGCACATGCCCACACAAACCATGCGCCTACGTATAACCAAACTCACATGAAACATTATATAATTAAATTAATCCACCATAACTGTAAAATTACTTGCTTTGCCTTCCACGAGACAGGCTTTGTCTAGTGTGGGGTCATAGATATATTGTACTTGTTGCTTTATATTTAATTCTTCTCTTATATTATTATCTCCTTCTAGAAACTGTTATATACAATATATCGGGAATGGCAACGCATGGGGGTATCATGGGCAAAACAGTATACTCTGTTATGTCCATGGTACTGCTCATGTCTATAGGCGACGGTTACCATTTTCCATCAGGTGGGCCGTCAGCTTGTTTGCCATTCTAAGTTGTATATATATATATATATATATATATATATATATATATATATATATATATATATATATATATATATATATATATATATATATATATCCTATGAAACTGTTTGCATCCTATTACACGTGTAGGCATATAAGAAAAATACAGACAGCCGGGTCAGCTAATTTTATTATATATTAAAATCACTGGAATCGTCCGATTTTCTTTACATTTAATTCTTCTCTTATATTACGAGTATTGTCTCTCCCTTGGGACTCTTGTATACAATATAACTCATAACACTGTAAGCCAGATATAGCGGCGTATAATATTGATATAATGAATTATGGAGTTCGCAGCAATACCTCCGGGAGAGCGAAGGACTTGTTTTATAACTATAATCGAAAAGAAAAATAAACATCAACCATTATAACGGATAGACGCGGTCTATTATATATATATATATATATCATCATCATCTTCCTACCCTTATCCCAATCATTTGGGGTCGGCGTAATATGGTTTTATCCATATTATACTCGTAAAAAGATTTGGTCTTTAGTTTTACGACCGGCCACCTACCTGACGTCAACCCTCTTTGGGATATATTTTATACAACTTAGAATGACAAACAAGCTGACGGCCCACCTGATGGAAAGTGGTAACCGTCGCCTATAGACATGAGCAGTACCATGGACATAACAGAGTATACTGTTTCGCCCACGATACCCCCCATGCGTTGCCATTTCTGAGGACTCAGGTGTTATTCCTGTTTACCCAGTAAATTCACGCCATATCCCACCCTTCAAACCGAAACACAGCCATGCAAACACAACTGCTTTACGATTGAAACACGAATGGGACAGAGGTACCGAAGCAATCGACTTTTGTACAAAGTTATTGTAGGGTTATGATGAGAATGATTGAGAAAAAAAAATATTTTTTATATTACAAATAACATACTGTCATTTATACAAATAAAATATATTCTTGTAACTTATTCACGTATATAATAACAATCAATTATAATAAACTGTGTGGAAGCTCAAAGTTAGCGATATTACTCGAACATTCTTGTAATGTGCCTTTAACCCTTATCTTGCTGACGATTCGGGTCGTTTTATTCCTTTTTACCCCAGAGTTATCAAAATAAAGAAGCCGCGCGTCAGTTTTTCCCAACCCTTCCGTTCTGGTGTCTGTAAATATTTGGAATAATTTAATTTGGTAATCTTTTATTCCACTTCGTTCTTATTCATAAATTGTATTTTCGATTGAAATAATATCTTTATTTCAATCGAAAATACAATTTATGAATAAGAAATAAAGAGGTTATTAATTCGGTTGTATTTTTTTATGTTTGTTACGTCATAACTCCTTCAGTTATAAACCGTTTCTTTTGTCAGTTACTGGGTATAACATAACATAAAAAAAAATAGAGATCCTTCCGAAAATTACAATAATATAACACAAAGTTTTTTTTTTTTATATAACTTAGAATGGCAAACAAGCTGACGGCCCACCTGATGGAAAGTGGTAACCGTGGCCTATAGACATGAGCAGTACTATGGACATAACATGGTATATGTATGTATGTATGTAATGTATGGGTATGATACCCCCTACTTCAAACCGAAACACAGCTATGCAAACACAACTGCTTCACGGTTGAAACACGAATGGGACAGAGAGGAGCAAACGACTTTTGTAAAAAGTCTCCCTCTTTAACTAGAAAGAAGAAAGAAAGAAATATTTTTATTCAAATAAACATAGATTTAAGCATTTTTGAATAGTCATTTTTACATACCTATTAAAACTTATATTAAATACTAATTTATCTTTCTATCTACAAGTGCGAAGCCGGGATAAATCGCTAGTATAAAACATACACAGATAATACAGACAAATTGAGAAACTCCTCCTTTTGGTACTTTTTTCAAAATTATCACTCGGGGGCTGCATACAGGATCCAAGCGGGCCTTCCCTTGAACACTACTGCCGTAGATAATCCCCGTCGGTTCAAAAGAAAATAGCGAAATAAATTTGTAGTGAAGAATTTCCGGCTGGTGATTGCAATAAAAGGTGTAAATAAAGTTGTTTTATACAGAGAAGTATTATTTGTGCCCGCGACTTTGTCCGTATTACTGGAATAATTGTGTTTATTATTTATTTATTTATCAGTTATATTTATCTAGGTTGTCGGTAAGAGATTACTTTTACAGCTTACAGCGATAAAGCCGCTTTTTGTATATGCCATTCTGTATAAATACTTCTTGTATACATCTCTATTGTGCCCAATAAAGAGTTTATTATTATTTAAATTTTTACAAAATTCACATCTCCCCTCTTAAGGAGAGGAGATGGCAACTAACCACCGGCAGAACACAGTTGGCCCAGGTTCAGGGCCCCAGGGAGAGAAAATGGCGTACAATGCGGGCAGAATCTAAGAGCACCGCTTTCTGCATCTTTACCGGGAGTATGTAGATTATATTTTAGATAAAAATGATAACAAAGTATATTTTTTTTTAAATCTTATTGATCTTATGATCCCAAATTTTACCACCGCATCGATCTTTCAACAAATTCATTGGACAATCTACGAATTGTCCGGCTTCAGAAATACACCTCGCCATATCACGCTCAGCTTGGTTACTTTCTCTTTAAGAATGATTACTGTGCTTAGTACAGGAAACGAGATTAAACTCGATTGAGTCCAGGAAATTGACCATCGGATAAACGCGTGAATCGATTGCTATCTACGCACTGACACAATACACTTTCGACTTAATGAACATTGTCGTAAGTTGCATATTACAAAATCAATTGTGAACCTCTTATTTTTGAATGATGATCGAATTTCCATGTATTGGGTTCACTAGATAATAGGTCTTTTTTCGTCATCCCTTTTATAAGGCTGAATAGCAAACTTTATTTGCCTTTCTTACCTTTTATTGGTTTTCAAAAAGAAAGGTGCTTAAACTCGTAAAAATGTAATCCCTAGGTAAATCCCGCGTATCTACATTTATCTGCAATATATATGTATATATAGTTTAAACTTACATCTAGACAAAGAATAAAAAGTTAAAAAATATAAAAAAAGGGTTAACCAATTATTAGTCGGGTGTTTTTTTTTGTAAAACATCAATACGTGCCATTTTTCGGCGTTTCCAGTAATAACTGTTTTACACAATGTGTCATCTATAATAGAAATATACTCATTAAAATAAAAAAAAAAATAACACTATTTTTAGTAATGTTATTATGTTACACTATATTTATTATGTTACAATCGGCACTCCAATTATATTAATAAAACTGGAATCGGGTATCTAGAAGTATCAACACAATAAAATTATTTAATATTTATACTTTTACTTAACTCTGCGTAGTATCTGAATAGTGTCTCTATGAAAAATATCGTGGGTGTCAAAAAAGACTTGGCTGCTTTGTAATGTTACGTTTTCAAACCCAACGAACTGGTTGCATAGATTTCTTACAAACTTTTTTGTTTGAAGTGACGTAAGCTTGGTAGTAGCTTTTTATTATAAAATGTTAAATGTTTTTTTCGGCTTTCGTCTTTTAGTTTGCGGTTTGACTTCATGGAAAAATATATTTGTCGAGAATTTTTCTCTTAGATTTCTCTTCGTTCCATTTTCATAGATAACGAATACAAAACTTCTTTTAACACAATTTATAAATGGAACTCTTTCATAATTATATTTAAATACCTTGTAACATCTGTTCAGTAATGATGAATTACAAAATTATAAACGAAAACACAATGGTACCAACATGGTGACAAAGCGTTTCAAATAACTGCGGACAGTAGAAATCGTCATTAATTTTATATAATGTCTAGTCCAATGGGCATTTGTTCCAAAACCCTTACTTTTTTCCCAATTATTATTCGGGGTCGGTCTAATATGTTTATATAATATAAATATGTACATTATGTACGTGTTACTTATAAATTAATATACACATTAAACAAAATGGCGGCTATTTTTAATGATTTAAAAACGAAAACATATATATTTACTCAAATATAACAAAAAAAAAAAACAAAGTATTCAATAAAGATAAGTATCAATACGATTTATTATGTACTGTTTATATTGTTGTTTCAAATATATTAATAAAAATTTTGTATCATTTTTAATTTTCAATTTACCAGAGCAAAATTTGTGCAAAAGTCGTTTGCGTGGGAACCTCTGTCCTATTCGTGTTTCTACCGTGAAACAGTTGTGTTTGCATGGCTGTGTTTCGGTTTGAAGGGTGGGATATGGCAGTGAATTTACAGGGTACAGAAGAATAACACCTAAGTCTTCAGGAATGGTAACGCATGTGAGGTATCATAGGCGAAACAGTTTACTCTGTTATGTCCATGGTACTGCTCATGTCTATAACCGACGGTGACCATTTTCCATCAGGTGGACCGACAGCTCGTTTGCCATTCTAAATTGCATTAAAAAACCTATAATACACATTTTTCCCACATCCTTATGTGTATCCCGTATGTTATATCCCGATTTACGCACACATGGATAAAAAAAACTTACGACTAATTTTCCTGTACAGCACACTGGTTCCCGGGAACCCACTTTAGAAACATCTGGTCCACAGCAACAGAATTACAGACGTGGGGTGGCCTTTTATCCTCATTTTGCGGATAAAAATCGAGCACCTAATGAAGTGCATAATATATTTTTTTTTATTATGTTTCATACGGCGACATTGCAGTGAATAGGTACGTTTCACTTTGTATAAAAGTAGTTTATTTTATGTATTTTATTTGCTCTGTGAGAGCTTTTACGTTCTATGTGAATAAATTTGTCCCTTTAAAGTGTTTCCACTATGAAAATTCGATTAGCGATACGATATTTTCCTTTTCAGTAATTATTGGCTGATTTTTTTATCCCGGTACTAGCTAATTCCCCCGGCTTTGCCCTTGTAAATCAATATCATCATCATTAATTTTAAAAAGGTTAATTTACGAATGTTCACAAACATTCCTTCATCTTTATCACCATATCAGCCTTTAACTGTCCACTGCTGACATAAACCTCCTCCTTGCGGGCGGTTGCCAGTAGGTGCCATGCTTGGGAGGCAAATTGGCAACCGCAGTTAGGCCTTGGAAATGTTTTGAGAGGGACACTGTTGCAAGTCCTCGCCTAGTGTAGCCGTAAATTAGTATGTTTTACATACATATATGCTAATTTAGATTAAAAACTACTCGTCTATTCAACTGTATAAGCTTGATTGAGTAACAAACATCTTTACAAACATAATATTAGTGCTTTGATATATACATATATGTACATATATATATGTACGTAGGCAAAACCGAGATACGGATACCGAGAGGGGGGGATTGTTAGTAAAATGGGATACCACTCCCATTGCTAACAATATACCCTGACAGATCGACCTCCACTTGGTTCCCCCTGGAAACCATCGTGCTGAATTCCAGATATATTCATCACGATGGGCTAACTGACTTTCCTTTTCATCCTTACCTATCATCCCTCACTAGTGCCTGTCAGCTTACACAGACAGCGACTCCACCTGAGTTACCATTCCATTATCATCATTGAAAAAAAAAATGTATATCGATCCGATATCTATTTTCGAATATGTTAAATGTTATTCAATGTTAGTTTTTTGGATAACAGACTTAAAATATTCGTTATTGTACCAGTATACACATATTGTAACTAAAATATATATATATATATTGCTATATATTACCCAGTCCTACTTGAATCCACTATTCATAGATGTAACACTAACAAAAGAAAAATAATATTACACGTGATTACAATTATATTACAATCTCAATTCTCAGAATCCAACGTTTACTACTTCTTCTCACCAGGCATTTTTCCTTACCCTTTAATAAAATACATCATGACGCCCGTCTAGGAATATAAACCGACACAGTGGCAGGCATAAAATGATATTTTTATTTCGATCTTCATATGAGTTTATCTAAATAGCAACGGTATCATTTTCTTGACGGTTAATAAAAAATAGGGCTGTCCCGTTTCATTTTGTATTTTTTTTTTTCTTAAAGGAACAGGCAAAGTAATTACATTCATACAGCCAGAGGGAGACATTGTACAAAAGTCGATTGCTTGGGTATCTCTTTAGTATTTCAACCGTGAAGCAGCTGTGTTTGCATGGCTGTGTTTCGGTTTGAAGGGTGGGATATAGCGTGAATTTACTGGGTACAGAGGAATAACATCTGAGTCCTCAGGAATGGCAACGCATGGGCGAAACAGTATACTCTGTTATATCCATGCTACTGCTCATGTCTATAGACGACGGCTACCACTTTCCATCAGGTGGACCGTCAGCTTGTTTGCCATTCTAAGTTGTATAAAAAAAGCCATATTTACGTTATTATTTCTTTTTTTTTTTTTATAATCAATGATTTTTTCATACTCTCAATCACGAACTTATCACGTAGTTTTCAAATTTCTACAAAGTCAAAATTTGACAGCTAGATTTCTTATGGGTATGATTATTTTATATAACAAAATTTTAATCTCCGTTGCTTGAATAAAAAATAAATACTATTGTTGTAATATTTTTGAATGTATCGCAGGGAATAAGTGGATGTAAGTAGCTTTGGACTGTTCCTTATGGCGGTATATGAAACATGGCTATATTTAACAGTTGACATAACGGCTGAAATAATGGTAAAAAAGCAGTGTTAAAGTTACGGTTAAGCACTTGAAAGGTCAGAATACGTACGCTGAAATGAAATGTCATTAATTTTAGCATTGTCCACAACAGACCGCGACGTCCCACTCTGAGGACAATAGGGAGCATCAACCTTTAACTGTTGCAAATATACAAATTATACTGAAAGTTGATTTAGTCTGTCAGTTTTTATAAATAAACTATAATTGCAAACAAGTTAATATGAAATAATATAATAATGAACTCAAATATAATCAAAATTATTTCATAATCTTTGTGATTGTACAGCTCTAATTGATATAGATATTATTGTAAAAGATTAAACATTTGCATGCCTACTGTTAAAAGACATACTATACTATAGCGTCGCCAGCCAATACCACTGTGGCATTTACAATGTATATCGGACTGGGTGTGCAAATAAATATTAATTCATTCATTTATCATTCGTTCATCATTTATTTATCAGTTATTCATCATTCATTCATCAGTTGTTTATCATTCATTCATCAATTATTCATCATTAATTCGTCAATCATCCGTCATTCATCCATTTATTCATCATTCATTCATCGTTCAACTATCATTAATTAATTATTTATTCATCACTCATTCAACAATTATTCATCAATCATTCGTATCATTCATCATCTATCCATTATTCATTCTCCATCACTTCGTCATTCATTCATCATCTATCCATTATTCATTCCCCATCACTTCGTCATTCATCATCCATCCATTCATTTATTTATTCTGATGAAAAGCACCAATTGTTGCTTATCGTTCCACTAATATTATAAATACGAATGTTTGTAAGGATTTTTGATAAGAATTTTTGTTACTATTTCAAGCAAAAATTACTAAACGGACTTGAATGAAATTTGGTAAACGGGTAGGTTATATCCTTACTTAGTATACAGGATACGTTATGTATTAATTCACGTGAACGAAGCCGCAGGACATAGCTAACCTTAAATCGCATCAAAGTGTTTACACAGAATTTACTGTAATGGTACGGTACGGGCCGTTCATGGCTATAGGTGACAGTGATATCTCTAAAATTCCCTCATGCGTGGGGTTAATAATGGAAGCTTAGTCCCCATTGACAGTAATATCCCATATAATCCCATTAGGTCGTGGATAATCCCTGGTGAATTAATTACGATGACTTTATCCTCCTTATTCAGAAAGAATTTTCACACATCGTCATTTCTGAAAATCAATATGTTATACCTCCGAACCTTATATTAATAATTTCGGAGAGAAAGGGACTGTTTTTTTTTATGGGTGAAAATGGTATGGTAACCCCGCCTGCGCTAACGGGATACACTGGCGGAGCACCAGTGAAGGGTGATAGATGAGAATGAAAATAGACCATGGTAGTTTCCAGGGGGAACCGCGAGGAGGTCGACCTGGTTGGGCAATAGGATTCTCAGTCTCCATTACTAACAATCCCTTCCCCCCCCCCCCATTTATATCGTGTTAAGTCCCGAATGTGTATTTAAAATAGTGTTCTTATATAGGGAACTAACTTTGTTATACTTGTAACAATGTTGTAATCGGCTTTAGTCACATAATATTCTAGGTTGAAGACTAGACCAGCGAATAAGACGATATAAATAACTATAAGTCACTATGACTCACGATAGTTTACAATTGCAATTCACAATTGCAACATTGCAATTTAGTTTGATGACTTTTTCTTTAGGTATCATGATTTCAACCTTTAACTGTCCTCTGCCGGACATAAGTCTCCCCCTAGGGGGGTTTTTACCACTAGTTGCCACGCTTGGCAGGCAGATTGGCAACCGTAGTTAGGCTTTGGAGATGTTTTAAGAGGGACGCTGCTGCCAATCTATCGCCCTTTGTTTAGGTATATTTATGAATATTGTAAATGTGAAAGAGAGTTTGTTTGTTACCTTATAGCGTGTTTCCGGCTTTACCAATTACTATGTAATAAGAAATACACGGGTAAAAGGTAGTATTTTATGTTTAGAGCTAGACTATACACGCCTAGATAGAGCTAGTGGCTGATACTGAGTGCTCAATTTATTCAATATCTTATATAATATATTAAATAAATAATATGACATCCGAAGCATACGAAGGAAAATAATAACAATGCATAACTATTATTTTCAGTAATTAATTATATCTCAAACATAAAATGTGCATAACTCGTAACTAACCATTCGTATTTCAACCGTGAAGCAGTTGTGTTTGCATGGCTGTGTTTCGGTTTGAAGGGTGGGATATGGCAGTGAATTTACTGGATACAGAGGAATAACACCTGAGTCCTCAGGAATGGCAACGCATGGGGGGTATCATGGGCGAAACAGTATACTCTGTTATGTCCATGGTGATGGATCATGTCATGCTCAAGTCTATAGGCGACGGTTACCACTTTCCATCAGGTGGGCCGTCAGCTTGTTTGCCATTCGAAGTTGCAAAAAAA
Organism: Galleria mellonella; assembly: GCF_026898425.1. Classification (NCBI taxonomy): domain Eukaryota; kingdom Metazoa; phylum Arthropoda; class Insecta; order Lepidoptera; family Pyralidae; genus Galleria; species Galleria mellonella. The sequence continues at coordinate 2,071,146 of NW_026442061.1, forward strand.
AAAAACATTACTAGAGATAGGCAGAGAATTCTTAGTAACAGGAACTAATGGTTCTACATCGACATATCAGCAATGAACTGACCACTGCTGAACATAGGTCCATGAGGTAGTCCTTGACAAGCGAGTTAGCAACCGCACTTAGGCTTTTTTTTATGGGTGAAAATGGTATAGTAACCCCGCCCGCGCTAGCGGGATACACTGGCGGAGCATCAGTGAAGGGTGATCGATGAGAATGAAAACAGGCCAGTTAGCCCATCATGATGAATTCATCAGGAATTAACCACGATAGTTTCCAGGGAGAACCGCGAGGAGATCGACCTGGTTAGGCATATTGCTAGCAATGGCATTCTCAGTCATCATTACTAACAATCCCTTTCCCCCCACCGCACTTAGGCTTTGGTGATGTTTTAAGAGGGACGCTGCTATCCATCGCTCGACCATTAATATTAATTAGTCGCTTCTTACGACCATGGGGGAAATGGGGTGGCCCATTCTATACTGGGACCACACAGAAACGTATACGGGGTTACCATTCCATTACCATCCGTAAAAAACCGATTACAAGATGATAAGCAATAGACATTTTTCATTTTAATAATGAAGTCGATATTACCATCTGGTAACTTTCATGCCTCCAATGCCTGTCTCCACGGTAATATGAAAATCGTATTATAATACTTTTTTTTTGTGATTGATGTGACCGCTTCGACCTTGTCTTTCCTGGGACTTTCACTCTGAAATAGCTTAGTTCATGGCAATTTATATTGAGTTAGTCATATTTGTACTCATTCTTTATAGCAAACTGACGAAATCCTACGGATATACTCGCTTCTATTAAGGTACATATTTTTTTAAACAACTTAGAATGGCAAACAAGCTGACGGTCCACTTAATGGAAAGTGGTAACCGTCGCCTATATACATGAGCAGTACCATGGACATAACAGAGTGTACTGTTTCGCCCATGATACCCCTCATGCGATGCCATTCCTGAGAACTCAGATGTTATTTCTCTGTACCCTGTAAATTCACGCCATATCCCACCCGTCAAACCGAAACACAGCCATGCAAACTGCTTTACGGTTGAAACACGAATGAGACAGAGTCTCTGCTGTGCTCTGAGGAATTGTTCGGATTGATACCTGCTGCTGATTTTCACCATCGTACAACCCGCCACAAACTAAAATTTCATCCCAATCATCTGGTCGAGTGGCGGTCCTCCACCGTGCGTTTTTCAAGACACTTTGTACCACGCACAACCACTCTTTGAAATCAACTTCCAGCAGCAGTATTTCCACACCGATACGACAACATAACCTTCAAGAAAAGAGCATATTCCTTTTTAAAAGGCCGGCATCACACCTGTAATGCCGTTAGTGTTGTGGGTGATCATGGGCGGCGGTAGTCACTTACCACCAGGTGAGCCGCATACTCGTTTGCCCCCTGTGTTGTAAAAAAAATGAGTCTCCCTCTGGTAAATACATACCCTCTAAAACTAGGGTCAAACAATGACCCTTAATGTAACAGTGTATTTATTATCACTAATTCTTGTAATTTATTTCGTTCAATTTAAAATTAATTATACCTTATTATTAATAGTAGAGAAGGAATATTTAAATTTTCAGACTTCGGACTAGACGTAGCGCTTACAAAGAGCTTGTTATTAAAAACAAATTACACAGACAACGGAGTGACACGAAGGTTGTCTGTATTATTTATACTTATTTTTACCCGCGACTTCGACCACGAGACCGGGATATTCTTACTAAGATAAATTGTAGCCTATGCTCTTCTCCATCGCGTAGTATGTGTACATCAAATTTTATAGTTATCGGTTAAGCCGCAAAATGATAACAAACAAACTTACTTTCACATTTATAATATTAACTTAAGAGTGTTTTATTATCTGTGGTAAAATTTTGTCTTTATCAGATGTATAAGTATAAGCCTAATAATTTGTCTATAGTCTGTATAAACTACTGCTATTTATACTACTTATTAATTTAAATAAGTTTAAATTAAATTTCAATAGATTTAATTAAAAATTTATTCGACATAAATAGGTAAATACTAGTTTTTACCTTCGACTTCGTGTGCGTAACTGAAATGTATTGATTGACTAGAATAAAAGTATCCTATATTCTTCTTAATGTCAAACATTACGTGTATATTAAATTTCTTAAAGATTATTAAAAAGGACTTAAGCTTTGGGGATGTTTTAAGAGGGAAGCTGCTGCTCATCTCTTATCTTTCCTTAATCGCCTCTTACGACACGCACGGGAAAGGAAAGAGTGGCCTATTCTATGCCGGGACCACACAGAGCATACTATGACATGCTGGACCCATATTTATAATATTAACAAACAATTAGTAAGTATTCTAAATCCTTCGGGTAAACCCGTAGATTACAAATTAAATACTAAGCCTTAGACTACAAAAAAAACTAAACCGAAAACAGATTTTTTTTATACAACTGGATGCACTGAATGGCGAAATAAACAAGTCAAATTCTAATGTACAATGTAATGACAATGGATATTAGCTGAGTGTCTCATCTGTGATTACAATCGCAAGCAGATTTGTGTTTCTTTTTTTTTTATTTAAATGCTCATTAAAATTTCTGGCAGCGCCTGTACCGTTGCGTGCAGATTTCATTAACCAGATAGACCGTCTAGGGTCCCACAAGAAAATTGTCAATAAAACGTAATTGGATCAGTAAGACAGCTGCGACGGACAATTAATAAGCTTTTATTTTATGTAGATAGCCCTTTGACGGCTCTTTTTATTAGGTTGCTTTTGTTTCAATTATAAATTTAATCAATTAAAAAAAAATGTTTTTCTATTATTGCCCTTCATAAATAACCTGCGTAATTTAGAACAGAAAACGGTTCATATGAAATCTATGTAACCAGTTTATTTAAATTGAAAATATTTTTCTAGATCAGATCTCTTATGATACCTATTGAAATCGATATTTTAAACAGAGGCATATTATAAATAGTTATGCAATACTGAATATTAATACGGTATAATATTATTATATTGTGTTGGTACTTCTAGGTGGTTGCATAGATACATTTTCATATTTCCTCGATATGAAAGAAGTGCCAACTTTTTAAATTGGCGTAGTTTTACTTGATCTATGGTTGATTAGGAATTTTTCTAAATTTAAATGGTATTGGCGAAGAGCATAACTCATACTACTTACTCGTAAACAGCTCATAGATCAAATAACTCTTAAACATTTTTCTAATGAATAGTCACATATCTTTAAAATTCTTCTATTCTTGATCTTCATAATTTTTTTTCATAGATTCTGATATATATAAAAAATGAATTTAAGTCAACAAGGGAGATTCACCTCCATTCACATCACATAAACATTAAAAAGTCATTTTTTTAATGCAGTAGTCGAAGACATTTGTCGACTTATAGTAGAATAACACTCTACATACCCACATTTCCCTGAGTAATGCATATGAACGCAAGGATATTAGAAATATCTTAAAATATTTTTTATGCAACTTAGAATGGCAATCAAGCTGACGGCTCAACGAAAAGTGGTAACCATCGCCTATAAACATGAGCAGTATCATGGACATAACTATTTCGCCCATGATACCCCCCATGCGTTGCCATTCCTGAGGACTCAGATGTTATTACTCTGTACACAGCCATATCCCGTCTTTCAAACCGAAACACGGCCATGCAAACACAATTGCTTCATGATAGAAACACGAATGGGACAGAGGTGCCCAAGCAAACGACTTTTGTACAAAGTCTTCCTCTGGTAATAACTACTCTGTAAATATATTATTATGTACACGTTGTAACATCAAGTCAGATCTTTATAGTAGAAAATAATAGCCTTTGTAGTAAGTTAGCCTGCAAGTGAACAGTAATATCGGACACATTAGCAGCAACTGAGCGTTGTACAAGTTGTCTGTCGTAGCGCGGAAGTTACGGAAACTTCGCGCGCTACAACCTCCCCAGGGTTGTCAAACAATGCAAATATAAACAACATTCACTCGAACGAAAACTATTGAGGGCGTTTTATAATTACTCTACTGAGCTTGTGAAGTTCTTTTAAATTTTTAAGAGAATAAATAAATTTTTTCTCAAACATGCTTGGAAATGTGAGCATTATTTTGACAATCTTCTTAGAGATAAATCAAAATTGCCATACTGGCCAGATACATGCGGGCAGCGGCCGGCAAAAGTTGTATGAAAATCCATTTCTGTCGTGTTTCGCGGCCAGATAAATTGCTATGTAAATTCATATCTGTCCTGTAATTTAAAATTGGAATAACCTTTTACTTTGAAACATGGCTACTAAGGAGGTAACTAATAAAAGAATTTATTTAAATTTCGAACTGGCTTGCAAATAAAAAGCTGTATATTGAAAAAAAAAAACAAAGGAACATTATGGCGCGTGAAAAATTATTATTGTTCGTTATTCGTTATTGAACTTAAAAAGTAAAATTGTATTTTTGATTTCCGCGCATTGTTTGAGAAAAGGCGGCTACGCCTCGGCCCACATTTGTGCGTTCGTCCATCAATGGCTCAGTTGCTGGCCGCTGCAGTAATGTACTATAAATTTTGTCTTTTTTTATTAACTTTTAAATTCGGGGATAAGAAACAATAGGAGTCAGTCTAGGGCTAAAATTGACTTGATTACTTTAGTGCTAGAATTAAAGAACCACTTTTTGTATACTTTATAACGGAAGAGAAAGAGAGAGAAGAGTATACTAACATCTCTAACAATGATTTATTACGTTTATTGATTTGAAAAATAGAAATAGGTATATATTAATCATAATAATAAATATGTTTATTGCCATTTACATTTAACAAATTACAAAATATAAATCTTTAACAACATGTAAAATGCAAGAAATATAAATAATTAAATTACTAATAACTATTGTAATAAATGTATTTATCCATAATATATTACAGTTAAAGAATTTTTTGTAAACTTCTGTAATAGCAATATTAAATTCTATTTTTAGACATAATTGTTATGCTCAATATTAATATGACGTGTTCTTAATATGTTATCTTCAAATATCGTCATAAGTCTGAACGATTCTAATATAATATGTAGGTTTTTTTTATACCACTGGGGTGGCAAACGAGCATACGGCTCACCTGATGGTAAGTGATTACCGTAGCCTATGAACACTTGCAATACCAGAGGTATTACGCGTGCGTTGCCGACCCTGAAGAAACCTCTTTACCCCCCTTTTGAAGAACCCCATGCTGTACTCTTGGGAAAACCTCGACTCGTAGGTAGTTACTAAATTCCAAGTAACAAATAATGTAAATATAACATGGTAAATGTTTATTGTTCTTGTTTGTTACCTAGTTGACACTTGTGTCGATTCTCAAGCGCTACTGCTTCAAACCTATCTCTAAAATTAAAATTATTTGATATCACATTGAAATATTTCTTCTAAGAACTAAGATGAACTAATTTTCTAATAGAATTAAGTTAAAATCATTATAAATTTATATAATGATGTTCAATAAAACAGTAACTTCAGGAATTATTAAAGTGAAATATTTATTTATTTATTACATCCACTGGGTGAGCCTTACCGTCTTCCAATACGCTCACCCAGGAAAGCATGGGTATAATTGTTGAATTTAATTGTTTGGTATCTCCAGCCTCCACAATTATTATTTTTGACAATTGCAACATTACACATAGACAACGGAAGAGAAGTTACGGTAGAGTAAGCGAGAGGGCGCTGCAGGATTCTCTCTGGGGTGTTTGTAACAAGTAATATATATGGCTGAGGAAATTGTAATAGATAAATATAATAAAAGTATAAGTGGATTTCAATATGTGTTTTTTATTGCTTGGCGCAAGTGCTCATGCTTAATTATATCAAACATAAATAAAATTATCAATAATAATAACATATAAAAAAGGAATATTACACATAAATAACAAGAATAATATAAAAAGATTTAACTCAAACAAAATATGTCTGAACACAAATACTCTGTGGTCACTCGACGAAATTCCAACAAGTTGGAGGCAAATACATCCAATTGCGGATACTGGGCTCAAAATATCATTGAGTAGTTGAGAGTGGAGTCACCTCTATCTCTTGCATTTCAATACAAGAGAAAGAGAAGCTTGCTTAGCCTTTTATTTAATTTTATATTATGTTAAGAGATAGGTCAAGACAAATTGCGCCTTAGTATCGACCCCAGTGACATCTATATTCGTTAATTGGTGAAGTCATTATACTAAAAAAATGTTGTGTCAAAATAAAGTAACTAAAAACTAAAGAAAACAGACAAATAAAAGAAACACTAGGTGTCATGTCGTATAGGGAGATCAAGGATATGGCCTGGGATAGAGCTGGCTGGAGGAAGATGCATGAATTAGTTGCACCGACAAGAGGAAACTCTTAAATGAAAAGAAGAAAAATAAAGTATGTATATTTTTTGCTAAAATTAAACAATATAAAATAATTAAAAATTACAAATTATTACAGCGCCAACCCTATAAATCCCATAGTAATGACGCTTAGCTTTGCTGTGTGTATATTTACCCAGTAACATCGCTGTATCCGGGCCTTCATATAAGAGTTTTTACATTAAAACCATATGCCAGTACAGGGCTGAACTGGAGGGGAAGTCTATAATATGGTTTCGGTTCCACTAAATTTATTTTTATGTTGCAGAATAATACGGTCTCACTATTTTCGTGTAATATCTCGCCTTCTTTATTGTCGCATGAATAGTGGTTTCAAGCAAGGATTCTAGAATTGAATTTCTGCTCGAATAATGTTTAATGTTCTTTGGTTTTTTATAAGATATATATATATATATATATATATATACATACATATATATATATATATATATATGTATGTATATTTGAAAAAGAGTAAAGATTTGATTTGCTTATGATGGATAAACTCAAAATATACTCAATAGATTTTAAAAATTCTTACATCTATAGAAAGCTATATTTTGATATATTCAGTATGGGTCATGTTATAAAAATAAAAAAAAAATTTATCTTTCCACCATTTACTCGTACGAAGCCAGCGCCGATCGCTAGTGACAATCAGTTAATGAGAAAATGAACATGAATGAATCAATCGATAAAAGGAATATGTAATAGGTTCGCTTCAAGACGTTACTTTTTAAACTATAAACCAGTTAAATCTGAAGTTTCTAAAGTAGATATTTATATAGAGTTCAGATAAAATATTTCAGAAAAAGAAAAATATGCATTAAGACTCGACTACAGTTTAATTTTGTGAATTGAAATTTGCTTATAATTTGGGGTATTTTATTTTAAAATTTTACTTTAAAATACTTATTTAGAAGAAGGGCCAAATTAAAATTACCCGTAACCGGCGAGCGTGTATGAAAAGATTGATGAATGTGGAAGAAGCGAAAGAGGTTTGTTTGAATCGAAGCATTCGGCGTTCCATTGTTTCTGCCTACCCTAATGGGAGACAGGCGTGACAGATATGTATGTATGTACTTATTTATTATGTACTCATAATTACTCCTTAGGTTTAATAATAAACAAATCATAATACTTCTTATACTTATTTATTATTAGCTTATTTATTTAAATGGAAATGTACTCGTGTTACATTTACGAGAGGATTATAATATCTATGAGCAATTTCGAAACTTGAGACGTTATTTTATGTTGGAAATTAGGTAATAAAATAAATAAAGAAATTAATAAAAAAATAATAATGCGTTTGTTATTAAAAATAAATAACAAAGATTTAAAACAAAACAAGAATATCACCTATCAGAATTAACATCACTATCACTTACTAACCTAGGTCAGATATCGCATAAATATATTTACACTAGCTTTTACACGCGACTTCGTCCGTGTGATTAGGATATATTAGATAAGATTTAATTTGCTCCACAAATTTTACAGAAAACAAACAAACAGTCGTGAAAAAAATATAACTATATATGTATAAATGCATATACAATACTGTAAAACTCGTGGGAGTCTGAACCCTGAATTAGATCAAAGATCTGTTATCTCAGGAATCCAGGCCCCCAATTCGGGCATACTGTAATGCCTGACTACGATTGCTAATCCGCTTGCCAAGCGTGGCAACTACTGATAAAACCCCCAAAGGGAGGCACAACAGTGGGCAGGTTTTTTTTGATGGATGATAATGGAATGATAACCCCGCCTACGCTATCGGTATACACTAGCGGGGCACCAGTGAGAGATGATGAAAAGGCAGGTCAGTTAACCCATAGTGACGAATTCAACGATAAATTAGTCACGATAGTTTCCAGTGAGAACCGCGTGGAGATCGACCTGATAGGGTATATTGATAGCGATGGGGCCTAACCTCCCCATTACTAACAATTCTTCCCCCCCCCCCCCCCTAAGCAGTGAACAGTTTTTTTTATGGGTGAAAATGGTATGGTAACTCCGCCTGCGCTAACGGGATACGCTGGCGGAGCACCAGTGAAGGGTGATCGAAGAGAATGAAAACAGGCCAGTTAGCCCATCATGATGAATTAATTAATCAGGGATTAACCATGATAGTTTCCAGGGAGAACCGCGAGGAGGTCGACCTGGTTTGGTATATTCTCAGTCTCCATTACTAACAATCCCTTTCCCCCAGCAGTGGACAGTTAAAGGCTGATATGATGATGATATATAGTCCATGTCCTTCTCCATCCTAAATAGTCTCTGTATCCAAATTTCATAGTGATTGGTTAAGCTGTTAAACATATTAAACATTATATTTAGAAAGATATTAAACAGACAGACAAATTGCTAATAATAATACCAGTTATACATAGTAATAATATGATATTATCCAAGTACCCATTTCCTCTTCATAGCGGTATAAATACTCTTTCATTACCGGGAAATGTGTTACCGAAGAAAAGAATTAATCCTAAATGATATAGGATATGGCGACGTTGGCTTGCCGATGTAAGGAAATAAGAAATAATGGCGCAAGAAAGTAACCAGATCGTAACAAATGGAAAATGTCAAAGCATAGAAAATAGAGTAGCTTGTTTAATTGATGTATGGTTTGATACTAACCCTAAATCCGGGGAGTGAGGGGAAAGGGATTGTTATACGGTCTAGTAGCCCCATTTTTTTTTACAACACAGGGGGCAAACGAGCATGCGGCTCACCTGATGGTAAGTGACTACCGCCGCCCATGATCACCCACAACACCAGCGGCATTGCAGGTGTGCTGCCGGCCTTTTAAAAAAATATACTCTTTTCTTGAAGGTTATATTGTCGTATCGGTTCGGAAATACTGCTGATGGAAGTTGATTCCAAAGAGTGGTTGTACGTGGGAGAAAGTACCTTGAAAAAACGCACGGTGGAGGACCGCCAGTCGTCCAGATGGTTGTCACGCCTTGTTACATAAAAAATGTACGAAGAAAGGAATATTATTATTCAAGTAAACTTAGATTCAAGTATTTTTGAATAGTCACTTTTTCTATACAGCCCATTCAGAATGCAATTTCAATCTAGAAGAACGGACAAATAGCCGCGTGCTCGTTTGCCCCCCTGTGTTGTAAAAAAAAAACACGTTGACTGTCAACCTAATAAAATGCGGTAACCCTTATAGACATTAACTACGATACCCAATGATACTCTTCATGTATTGTCATTCCCGAATACAAAGGTGTCATGCCTTTACCTAATTACACAACCATACTCTACCCGTCACATCAAAACAGCCATGTAATCTACCACGAACCTCACTATATACGGTATTGACTTTCTATTCGATCCAACCCAATCTTTGAAGGTTCACGTCATAATCCCTACTCTAAACATGATGGGACCGATAATTTAAGTACAAAGTAACGCAAAGTTCGAACGAGTATTGTTTGGATCCGAACGTTAAAATTTATAATTTCAAAGTAAGCCCCCGTGTTCCTGTATGTTATGTATAATTTCGAATACTATGGAACGAAATCGCTATTCAGAGTTTTTTTTTTATACAACTTAGAATGGCAAACAAGCTGACGGCCCACCTGATGGAAAGTGGTAACCGTCGCCTATAAACATGAGCAGTATTATGGACATAACAGAGTATACTGTCTCGCCCATGATACACTCCATGCGTTGCCATTCCTGAGGACTCAGATGTTATTCCTCTGTACCCAGTAAATTCACGCCATATCCCACCCTTCAAACCGAAACACAGCCATGCAAACACAACTGCTTCACGGTAGAAACACGAATAATGATATTTAGTGATTAAAATAATAATGATAATATAAGACGGCTAATGTTTGGAAGAAAAACTGGCCGAAGAAGAGACTTCTGGAAGGGCTTCTAGTCAGCGATCAGAGGGCGAAATATCGGTCTTTGAACTGCGGTGCAGAAAGCAAAATGGGAAACTACTGCACTATAATCCCATAAGTAGGGGGAAAGGGATTGTTAGTAATGGAGACTAAAAATCCCATTGCTAGCAATATACCCAACCAGGTCGACCTCCTCGCGGTTTCCCCTGGAAACTATCATGGTTAATTCCTGATGAATTCATCATGATGGGCTAACTGGCCTGTTTTCATTCTCATCTATTACCCTTCACTGGTGCTCCGCCAGCGTATCCCGTTAGCGCAGGCAGGGTTACCATACCATTTTCATCCACCAAAAAAAAATCCCATAAGTAGCAACTAATGGAATGAAAAGAGAGAGTGTTTGGAAGTATATGCAAATATTATAGTATTTTAACATTTTACCATTTCATTTAATCTCCAGTTTCCATTTTCGGTGTACTCGTAACGTATCTAACTACCCTATTTCTTTTTTTTTATCGTTGCGTATAATTAAAAAAAAAATTGTACCACGATAAAGAAAACCAACTTCAATTGTTACAAAACTAGTTATTTTGATCAAAAACTAAACGAATGAACTGACATTGATGAAATTTCTATTTATTTATCTATACTTATAATAAATCTGTAGAGAGGTCAATTCTGTACATGAAATATATTTACAAAATAACTATCAGGGAGTGATTAGTGATCGATACTGATGCCAAAAATGCAATCAGTAAAATTCTTGTCTGTCTGTCTGTATGTTCGTTATAGAAACAAAAACTACTCGACGGATATTAACGAAACTTGGTATAATTATTCTTCATACTTCTGGACAGGTTATAGTATACTTTTCATCACAATCAATGTTGGGAAAACGGGAAAAATTACTCCATTTTTAAGCTTCCGTCGCGTGTGCAGCCTTAATGGCCACATTTTAAAATGTAAAAATATCCAGCCGTGCGAAGCCTGGACGGGCCGCTAGTTTATTTATAAATTAGTCACCACACTGACAGTATCCCAAAATGTGTAGTGAGCCATAGGTTCATTTTGCAAACTTAAAAATTTTGAACAACATTTTAAAAATATATTTATTTTGTCATTAAATATATCAATATCTGGCTGCTGAGTAACCAGAGAATTGAGATATTGGATTAATCTAGATCCTTTCAGATAAAAAAGGATTTTCTACATCGGTTTACAACTGACAGAGTTATAAAGTAACAGATATAAAAAAAATCGAATTGATAATAGATTTTTGAAGTCTGTTGTATGAAAAGGATATTTTTAAGTAAATTTTAATAAAACAATCTAACAGCTTGATATACAACTAAATTCATACGAATCTGTTCAACTGTTTAGTGTGAAAAAGTAACAAATATCCAAATATTCATCTCAACAAACTTTCAGATTTATACTATTACTTCACCTGTGTATAGAATAAAGTTCTATCATAATATTTTCTTCGCAAAGTTCATGTGGAAGCCAGTGGAAGTTAGCTTGTATTGTTCAGCAAGTCGTTTAGATACGTGAGTTAGGGGAACGGACAGGCACGTTAGCGAAGTTGGGAACTTCCCACTCAGCCTGCAAGCTGCTAATGACGATTTGAATATTTGGTTTCCATCGCGACCGAACGCAAGATTAGAGTTCTCTGTTTTAATAAAGCACCTACATTATCTCTTCACATAACGATCTAGGGGGAAAGGGATTGTTAGCAATGGAGTTTGACAGCCCCATTGCTAGCAATATGCGCTATTAGGTCGACCTCCGCGTGGTTCCCCCTGGAAACCATCGTGAACAATTCTTGTTGAATTCGTCACGATGGGCTAACTGACCTGCTTCATCCTCACCTATCATTCTTCACTGGTGCCCCGCCGGTGTATACCGATAGCGCGGGTGGGTATACCATTCCATTATCATCCATTAAAAAAAAACCACGGTAGTTTCAAGAGGAGACCGCGTAGAGGTCGACTTGATAAAATAATTATATTGCTAACAAGGGGAATCTACTCTTATTTGTTCTTCTTTCGTTTCAGAACTGTAAAATGTTCTCTTACTCTAACCATCTATTCGTCTTTTAGATGGAAAAAATCTGGTAACACATAATATTTTCACTACGTCACTACATAGAGAACTTAATACGTAAATCCTTTAGGATGCATAAGAAACGGTGTAACAAATAGGCAAACATAAATTGCGTCCGCCGAAAACTGACCAGTCAGTGCTCAATCACAGAACTAATCCGTCCTACCTCGATAAACACTACTAATCCTGCCTTTTTTTTAAGCCAAATTGAGCTTGCAACGTTAAGGTTGAACAAAAAAGATATCTATTAAACAAGAAGACTTTTCTAAATAGAATAAATTCGCAATTTGGGTACTGAACGCTTTTTTTTAATGAATGATTTTTTATACCACTGAGGTAGCAAACAAGCATACGGTATACCTGATGGTAAGTGGTTACCGTAACCTATGAACACCTGCAATACTAGAGGTACTACGCGCGCGTTGCGTGTCACTCTGTATCCGCAGGAGGAAACATCTCTTAAACCGCCCTGTACGCGACCATTTAGGCTGTAGGATTTGAGAGGGAGACTTTGTACAAAAGTCGATTGCTTGGCTACCTCTGTCCCATTCGTGTTTCTACCGTGAAGCAGTTGTGTTTACATGGCTGTGTTTCGGTTTGAAAGATGGGATTTGGCGTGAATTTACAGGGTACAGAGGAATAACACCTGAGTCCTCAGGAATGGCAACACATGGGGGGTATCATGGGCGAAACAGTATACTCTGTCATGTCCATGGTACTGCTCATGTCTATAGGCGACGGTTACCATTTTCCATTAGGTGTGCCGTCAGCTTGTTTGCCATTCTAAGTTGTATAAAAAAAAAAGCATAAAGACTAGAAGTGGGTATTATATAGCAATATCTGTATATTTTAGTTACAATATCTATATACGAGGCCAATAACGAATATGTTAAAAGTAATAGCAGACTTTTAACATATTCGAAAGTAGATATCCGGCCGATATGTGCGATATCGAAATAGATGATAAGAAATCCAATATATAGATATCGGATCGGTATCCATATTGCCCATGCCTAATAAAGACCATTTACACTATTCTATTTTTATTAATTTTAATTCCTTGTCCATTTTTATATAGCATAAAAAAAATGTAGCTATATTTTTTTTATGACTGTACCAAAATAAAATAAAGTATTCATTCTCTCTGGTCCTGCAAAAAAACTAAAGATAAATACATAAAATGTACTTAAAAGAAATCGGTGTTTTACATTTAATTATTAATTTAAATAATGATTAAATAAATATACACAAATTTCTTATATTTCAAAGTTAATTCTTGTCGAAATTAAATAGGTTTTATTTCTTTATATTTGAATTTAAAAAAGGAATAAAAATACGTCTGTATTACTCTGTAACTAAGTCCGTTTACAAGTTATAAATCCTTGACAACGAACCGACACGCCTTCAGTTCATTGTGAATCCAATCTACGTATAAATAGCCGAGTTACTTCAGTGGAGATCCCTTTTTATCCTTTGGCTAAACAACTACAAAACAAAGTAACTTTATGCTGCAATTTATAAATATACATTTATTAATTGTTAATTTTAACTCAAAACATGGTCCGTGGGACCGAAATATGTATATTGACTGACCTAAGTTCTTCTCTATTCCAAATAATTCATTTATACGAATTTCATAGCGACTAGTAGAGCCATTAAAATACCATGAAGTAAGAAACGAATTGACTTCTTTCTTAAAAGAAGAAATTTAAGTTTAGTTGAATAACAATATTTCTCTCTTTCTTTCCTCGAAAATCAATATAATGGACCTCTTCCAGATGGCGTATCAAAATAAAGTTACAAATAAAGTTATATTAAATTATAATATATATAAATAAATATATAAATAAATTATTTTATAACAAAAATCCAGTTTTTAACTTAGTCCTTTAGAAATACAATTCTGAAAACTTTATCCAATTACGTGCAATAATTTTTGTGTAATGCCGGAACAAGCATACAGACAAACAGACAAAATTTCTATAAATGATTGTGTTATCTTTTATAAATTCATTAACTATTTGTAAAGTAAAAGAAGGTCGTACTCCTCTCTCCTACTTACTGTGCCTAGTAGGGTCCATAACTAGAGTTATTTTAGTATCTTACCAGAGGGAGACTTTATACAAAAGTCGATTGCTTGGGTACCTCTGTCCCATTCGTGTTTCTACCGTGTAGCAATTGTATTAACATGGCTGTGTTTCGGTTTGAAGGATGGAATATGGCGTTAATTTACAGGGTACAGAGGAATAACACCTGAGTCCTCAGAAATGGCAACGCATGGGGGTATCATGGGCGAAACAGTATACTCTGTTATGTTCATGGTACTGCTCATATGTATAGGCGACGGTTACCACTTTCCATCAGGTGGGCCGTCAGCTTGTTTGCCATTTTAAAATGTATAAAAAAAATATCTACCAACTACGTTATCAAATGCAATAAGAAATAAATAAATAATTTTCCATTAATATCTCTCATGTACAGACGTCGTCTAGTAACAATTTTATTATATAAGTGAAGTTAATTTCTTAATACACTAACGACTATTCATCATCATCATCATCATCATATAAGCCGTTAACTGTCCACTGCTAAATATAGGCATCCATCATAAGAGGGGAGAGGACTTTTTTTATGGATGATAATGAAATAGTAATCCCGCCTGCACTTACGGTATACGCTGGCAGAGCACCAGTGAGGGATAATAGGTGAGGATAAAATACAGGTCAGTTAGCCTATCGTGATGAATACCCCTGGAATTCATCACGATGGTTTCCAGGGAGGACCACGTGGTAATAATCCCTTCCCCCCCCCCCAGGGTCCCCAGGGGAGAGGACTGTCAGTAATTGCCACGCTTAGCAGTCGATTTGGCAACTATAGTTAAGTTTTGGCGTTTGTTTTATAACGGACGCTACTGCTCATCCCTCGACCATTAAGTTCTCTTAGTCGCGTCTCACGACACTCTCAGTAAAGGAAGGAGTAGTCCATTCTAGTAGTCTTCTAGGAGTACTCCATTGTATGTGTATTGTAAGACCACTTACAATACACATACAAAGAGGCACAGTTACTTTGCAGACAAACAACCCACATCGACTCAAAACATGCTCATCAAATTATCTGGCTGTGCTCTAAACAATTTTGTATGTAAACCCAAAATATTCCCTGGAGAAATTCCCCTATAAGCTATTCAGTTAAGTAAAGGAATTAATTAACATCTCCTTCCGATAGTTCGCCAACAATAACTACGGAACTGTGGCATAACACTGTAATTGCTTTGAGGCACCGGCTTCCTTGGTGCCGTGGGCAGACCTCTATTGTATTTTATTGCAAACGAGCCGAGGTAATAAATATTACGAACTATATATAGAGTAGTATAAAAAATATTACGCGCTTATTATACTGTCATATATCTATTATCAACTAATATAGCGTCGTATTACATTATTGTATCATAGTTTTTACGTGTAACTTCGTCCATGTGAACAGGGCATATTTGATTAAAAAATAATTAAAGAAACCCAATTAAATCACCAACAGATCAATCTGTAAAGTATTTTACAAATCGGTTTAGAACTGACGCTGTTGTAAGTGGCTGTGACAAACATAAAAAATAACTGAAATGAGATACTCCTTTTTTTTGGTCGGTTGAAAAGTACCTATCGTACTCCTTGCCAAACACTACGTGTATGTCAAATTTTATGACACACACATATAGACACACAATAATGTACATATATACGAGTCTGCGCGCGCAAATGCGCGCGCGTGTTGAGTGTGTGTGTGAGCGTGAGTGCGTGCGTGCGTGCGTGCGCGCATGCGTGCGTGCGTGCGTGCGTGCGTGAGTGCGTGCGTGCGTGCGTGTATGTGTGTAAAAAAAATTGTTTGTTTTGTTTTGAAAATAAGTTCCACAAAATTACACTAATCGTCTTCACATGAGATCAAGATATGCCCATATGGCTCCTCTGTTTTAAGAGGAATCAGACAACTACTATATGAGAGCTAAGCCAGATCACCCATGACCATATTTATCAGATAAAAATATATGACTCTGTTAGCTTTTACTCATAATCTCATCCGCGTAATCGTAACATAAAAATATGTTCACTGACCGGAATAAACAGCAGTCTATATTGTTCTTCATCCCATACAGCTACCTGTTTTTCTTTTATACAACTTAGAATGGGAAACAAGCTGTGTTTCGGTCGGAAACTACTTTACGGTTGAAACACGAATGGGACAGAGGTACCCAAGCAATCAACTTTTGTACAAAGTCTCTCTCTGGTATGTGTACTTATGTATATTTTATATATCCCTATGGATACTTTATATCTCGATTCACAAAGGCAAAGCCACAGGATATAGGTAGTTTTACATAAATACGACAGCGTAAACCTCTAAAACACAACTAAATTTTCTATTAACAGTTCACTTTGCAGTAACTTCCGTTATATTTTATTACGCACCGTCTGGCAACCCATATCCCTGTGTCCTAATCCATAAAAATGGGTCTGCAGAATAAAAATAACTTCATAGTTGGGCTCGTACAATAGTTACAAGACATTTGCCTCTGGGGGCTCACTTCGCGGAATGAAAAAAGTTCGACGCCCTGCCATGATTTATGGAGGTATATGTGACGGATATATCTAACCGTTACGGATACGTATATTTCTATACGAGTAAACAAACACTTTATCCTTTTTTAGGGTTCCGTACCGCCAAAGGAAAAACAAAACCCTTAATGAATCGCTTCGTTGTCCATCCGTCCGTCCGCCCGTCCCTCTGTCAAGACCCGTTTTCTTAGGAACGTGTGGAGGTATCGAGTTGAAATTAATATCATATACTCAGGTCTGCAATCTTTTAAAGCAGTGAAAAGATCAAACTTCCAAATCGATGCAATCAAAAGAAACGACTGATTATGTTCCGTTTATATCGCAAAGGGAATCAAAACCTATTACTACTTACTTCCCTTTAACATAGAATCATGAAATATGGCAAAAAACAATGTCATGAAGCACAGGTAAGGGGAAATATCCGAAAACTGTAAATTTGTAGTTACTTCACAAAAACATAAAATTTATGATTTTGTTCGGAACCCTTGTTGTGCGAGTCCAACTCGCACTTGACCGGCTTTTTTTCTCAAATTCGCTCCCATAACAATGAAAATCAGAATGAATCTAAATACAAACGCAGTGGTTTACAATTTTTATTTATATAAATAAAAAAATGTTCAGAAAACTACGCCACATCTTCTTAATTCATTCATGATTCATGATGACGAAATAAAAATTAATTGCCGAATTTATTCGCTTATATATTCAGCAATTGATTTTTTTTTACATTTAGAACATTTTGGTACAAATAAGAACAGCTGCATCTATTTAATTGATTCTTTTTTTGTTTTGTTATAATAAAAATATTTGAAAAATCCTGACTCATGTAAAGTTAGGAATGACAGATATTTTTTAATATACATGCAATGTAGAAATAAATTTGTTATGTATACAAAGGCCAGCATTCACTCCTTAGAGAGAAATTACTTTATTGAAAATATTGGAAAATAAATTATACTAAAGAATTTAAATAAGGAAATTTTGTTAAAACTTACTCGGAATCTACGTTTTTTAGAAATGTTCGTCATGAAATTAAATGATAATATACTTGAAGTATAAATCAAAAGATTGCTCTCAGCAATAAGACCGCCTTACTGTACTTATACAATTGTATCGTTGTGTTTGTAAATTGTCTTGCTTATTTCCTATATTGTATAATACAAATAAAGCATACTCATTCATTCATTCATTCAAAATATATACATAAATTATTTCATCCCCAGTCATCACTTATAAAGTGCTAAAATGAAAAATGGCTTCGTTATTTCTACCTAATTGAAGATATTAAGTGACAACGTTTGTGTCTATTTGGGTCACAGCCAACTTCGTTTTTAAACGGTCTACCACGATACTGTAAAAGAGAATTTAGGCTTTAATACACTGTCAGTTGATTGCTGAAGCCGAGCCAAGCTGAAGGTTTTTCATATATCCAGCTCGTCTTTTAAATAAGATGTAAAATTTACGAAAACCTTAATATCCTTACATTTTGAATATCAAATAAGTCTGCATCAAATAATGTTATGTGCTTTAATAAAATGTAAAGCTTTTAACCTAATGGATTACCATTAAACAAAGAAGGAAAGTTCAGAGTTAAATGAGAAACGTATCTCATGTTTCTCACTTTACATTAAAGTTACATTCACATATATGTAATTCTCATAATATGAGTAATATCTTACCCATCCGATAGTTAAATAGTTATGTGGACCTTTATCGAAATCCTATTAACAAAGTTAACTATTATTAAAATAATGCTTATAGCATATTGGATATTTAATGTATACTAAAACTGTGCTTAGGATGTATTTAATTGGTATTGACTTTTGGCAATTTGGCCATAATCTGAGTTTCAGAGATTGCACTGAGAATATTTCAGTGATGAAACCGTTGTCGTATTTTCCCAAAACAGGTAACAATCAATTCTTTATGTTTATCCAATCCGCCAGACTTTATGGTGGATCGATTGAAAGGAATATTATTTTTTGAGTATATGTTTGTTTGTATACAGGGCAAAAAAGAAATCAATTGCCTTTCCATGGAGTATTCTGTCACAGAGACTGAGATTTTTCTCAAAAACAAAACATGGATCGATGATAAAAACTTTAAAATCACTCTTACTAAATTGAAAATTGCATACTTTATATTTTTATAAGATTTTTAAATTATACAAGTAATTTGATTTTTTATATAAATTTTGCAACTTATTGGTTGTTTTGAGTGGCAAGAAGCATATGGCCCACCTGATGGTAAACGATTACCATTGACAATTCGACCCTGAAAAAATTTCATTACTCCTTTTTCGAAGGATCCCATACTGTAGTGTCTTGAAAAAACCTCGACAAGGAACTCATTCCATAACCTAAGTGCTTGTGGGAGGTTACATCTTTGAAATTGCGCTACGCGACCATCCAGGCTCTACCCTGGGGTACCCTAGTATTGGGGTTTACCCCAAAAAATTCCCATATTTCTGTAGTGTTCTACAGAGTGTTCTATAATTGAAATCGAGCTTTTAGACTCAAATTTAATATTTAATTTATAGAATATTCTCTAAAAGGATGCTAATGATTTCCTTTACATCCCTGTGTATATGTATGTTAAATATTGTGAGGCAATGTTTAATTTATGTAGCTTAATGGACTGTTATGATCAATGTTCCCAGAAAAGGTATTTTTCACAATTTTGGGTAAAAAATTTGTACTCACGAATTTCTAGAGAAATGAAATGGTTGAAAAATGAAATGGACGTAAAGAAATTTGGGTAATATATAAATTTTATTCATATAGGATATATCAATAAACAATGAAGGTAGCAACATGAAAAAGGTGGTTGTAGAGAAGGGCGTTTCTTTTATCGTAGTAGTTAATGAATGAACGTGCCGTTCCGTAGAACTGTTCTTGGTGCCAACTCCACTGTACCACGTCTTTGCAAGCTGTTGAATGATTGCAAGCAACACTTGGATATTCACTTCGATACAGAAGGGGATTTCTATAGGAAAGCATTGCAGTTAATTTAAATAGCTAAAACTTATGTAAAGCAATCATCTATTGAATCTAAAAAACTATACCAGTGTCAAATACCTCAAGAAATTGTTATACCATATTATTGTTTATTTGTTAATTAGCATGTTGTGTTTCCTTTAAAATGATTGTACACTAAGTATAAATAGACAGTAATTTTAATATTAAATCTTATCAGTGTAACAATTGCTAGAAGATCAAATAAAGATAAAGTAAAATAAAAACGTAGAGAAAACCAACACAAGCTTGTAATTAATCGAATGAAATTATATTCATTTAGAAAAAAAAAAAAAAAACATTTAAGTAAAAATTAATAATCGTTTCTGGCTATTTTATAAAAGGGATGTCATAGTTCGTCTTAGTTTTTCTTTATACCACACACAGGGGACTGATAGTAAATGCCTACTAGTGCCATGAGCACTCGCAACACCAGAAGCATTACAGGTGTTCTGCAGATCTTTTAAAAAGGAATATGTCTTTTATTTGAATATTTTGATGGCATATCGGTTCTGAAATACGAATATAAGTATGCTACATACATACGACGACATAACGACGAGTTAGCGACCGCAGTTTTTAATTAGGCTTTGGTGATGTTTTAAGAGGGACGCTGCTAGCCAACACTCCTTTAATCACCTTTTTGGAATGGAATTTTTACAATATCCACGGAAAAGGAAGCGGTGGCACATTCTATGCCGAAACCACAAAATATTACGTATAGTGGTCATAAATTGTCCAAAAGTAATTTCACAATCGTTTTTGGGATTTTGCTGTGGCCTCTTGTTAATAATAATTTCATTAAATTGTCATCTAAATTAATATTATAAATAGGAAAGATTAAATTTTTGTTTGTAATGGATATACTCAAAAAATACTTAACCGATTTTAAAAAGTCGTTCCTATACAAATAAAAACTACATTACCAATTAGTAGCGTGTCTGAATTAAAAAAAAAATACGCAAATCTGGACCAACTGGAGAGAGATAGACTATAATAATAATCTTTGATCGATTCCATTAATTAAAAGCTAAATAGTTAAACGGGTTTCCATTGTCTATGAAAATGGTAAGCAAACCGCATAACGACGTGATATATTTTAACTCGAAGTCATTAGTGGGCACGACTCATCTGAATGGATGTATTGTTGTCTGCCTATTTGTGTTTCCCTCTTAAATTTGTGCCTATTATTTATTAAGTAAAGTCATATTAATTAATGTAAATTGTTGATGTCTAGAGATTTAAATTCGTTAATAAATATAATTGTATTTTGTTAACACGAATTCCGCAACAGACTGTATATATATATAGATAAATAACACATTTAACTTCATTCTCATTGAACAAAACCAATTAGTTTTTTTTTTTTTTCTTATTTTATTTTATGATTATTCATAATTTAAAATATTGTTCCATAAAAATTCCACAAAAATTTATGTTACATCCTTGTTTAATTATTACAGTAACATTAAATTTGCATACCTACGATTTTAAGGCAATTAAACAGATGTTAAAAGTTCTGTCACATGGCCTTTATTACGTTAAATATCTGTTTAGAATAGCCAAAGAATATATAATTTTATTTTATTAAAAAACCAAAAAATACAACTTAAATTGTGATCAAATTCATATTAAATCAACACGAGACTAAACTTTTGGCGACGATATCTCAAAATCAATTTAAAAAAAACCAGTACTGATCTGGGAAAATTTAAATTAAATTAAGAACCTCCTGTTTTTTTTAAATCTCTAAAACTTTTTATTCTTATTATTTTCTTATGTGATTTATTTTTATTAGAAATAAAATAATTCTTGTTAATTCTATCTAAAAAGTAATTGTTAAGCAAAGTTTCACAAATGTTTTCTTTCTGTTCCAGGTAAGTCACCCGTGAAGCATTGTCACAACGTCAAACAAGTTGAGTATTGAGCAAATATTATAGGAAGTCCTGAACGCGACCGTTAATTCTATTCCGGGTATCATTTATTATGTCTGGATAATCTGGAAGATTGCCCACTGTGCGTCACATCTACCACAATAAAACGAGAAATACAATTTTATTTCAAAATTGAGAAGGATATAGAAATAAATTGGAAACGAAATAAACAGATCTGTGAATTATTTCGCGAGCTAAAAGGAATGATGGAATGCCATTATGCTGAGTACGCGAACGTTTTTAATAAATGGAATAAACCTATTTTTCCTTGATTTTGTTACGGAATTATATTAGATATTGTTCTTTATTATCTTATTCTATTTTAGTTAATTCTAACTTTATATGTATATATCAAATATATTATAATTCTTTATGGGTATTCTGTAGCCATATAAAAGCAGCCTTAGCTTTTTTGTTTAAAAATGGCGACATTTAAGATTTCAGTCTATAAGACTTTACATTTCAAGTCTTATCGACTGAAACTGCTTTAAGAATTGAACGGTAAAAACATTATATATATAAAAGAACTGTTGAACTATATTCTATGTAATATTACAAGTAAACATAAACAATATACGTATCCCATAATACTAAAAACTACCAAACTACCAACTTACCGATTTTCATATTTTACCTCAGTTTTTTTTTTTTATCTAATACATCATAAACTTGCATAGTAATCAGTGTACATACAAAAAAGACACGCACTTACATAACAATATTACAGCCTCTTACAATTTGAATTTAGTAAAAAGTGGAACATCACAAAATGCCACTAAAACCGCTGACTTGGGTACAATCGTGTCGACTTTTTATAAAAATCAGAGTCTCATTGTTACATTTTGCGTTAGAGCTGTAAGTCCTCATTTGCGAAAGTACTATCTAGAGTACGTACACGTATACGCATTGTGAGCCATATGTTCAACACATATTACATAATGCCCTACATACCTGCGCTTTATATTTGCTCCATATCAGGCTGTCGCTTCATATTTCGCTTTTTCCATCAGCGCTCGTAATTTTAACGCTATTTCCTGTGTGTATATTATGCCTCAAATTTTTGGCAGACGGCCCACTGTGCAAAGGTGCAAATGATGGAAAAATATAACTATAATAAAGAAACATAATATGCTGTTTCATACTTTTTTATGTACTCAATTTCAAATATATAAAAATATGTTATGTTATTGCGACTTCACGGATGTTTCTCGAAATATATATAAGTTTGTTGAATAGTGTTTACTATCGCCAGAGGTATTATCAAAATTTGTCGTTCGCGTGTTCCGTTTAAAGTGTAAAAGTGCCATCTCCAACATCACTGATCATCATCATAACTACAGTCATTATCCGTCCACTGCTGGACATAGGCCTCCCCCATAGACTACCATAAGAAACGGTCCTGACTGACTGCAATGCCTTTGAAATCGTCACTCCATCTAGTGGGGGGGTCGTCCTGCACTGCGTTTGCCCATACGGGGTCGCCACTCAAGAACCTTTATTCCCCATCGGTTCTCGGTTTTTCGAGCTATGTGACCAGCCCATTGCCACTTACGAGTATATTATCAATACCTTATTGGTTATTTCAAAATTATATATGATTTTCTCTTACCTTTTTTTAAAACATTACCTTTTTGCCTGTTGTAACAATTTGAACTTTCTTATGTAAGATACATCTTTACTTCTTTTAGAAGCTAAAAGCCTCTGGCAAAGTGTGAGATATCGTTTTATTCACGTTTCAATTAAATTCACTTTTTTTTTTTTGTTCCTTGGGTAATAAATTAATTGAATAAATACGTATGTAACATATTACCTATTGTATTTATCATCACGCAAAGCTCCTTGCGGAGTATGCAGTGCGTAAAATACGAAAAAAAAACAGGCGAATCGATAATCTTCCTCTCATTGAAAAAGAAAAATCTGAATGACGTGCTATTTTCAAATAACTCCAAAAATAAGGTTCAATTTGATTGTATTTCCGTCATAATTCCGTCAGTTGTGAACGGATTGGGGTTTTTTTATCTGAAAGCTTACTTACAGATCGGTTCCATAGAAATTTTATGAAAATCGATTCATTAGTATAGTTTTGAAACCAAAATAACTGATTTTCCTGTATTTCATGTATAAAATTTCATCCCAACCAGGACGAGTTGCGGTCCTCCACCGTGCGTTATTCAAGGCACTTTCTACCACGCACAACCACTCTTTGGAATCAACTTCCAGCGGCAGTATTTCCGAATCGATACGATATCATAACCTTCAAGAAAAGAGCATATTCCTTTTTAAAAAGCCGGCAGCACACCTGCAATGCCGTTGGTGTTGTGGGTGATCATGGGCGGCGGTAGTCACTTACCATCAGGTGTGCCGCATGCTCATTTCCCCACTGTGTTGTAAAAAAAATTTGGAGTCTGTTTTTTTCTGATGGAACACAGTTTTATTTTTAATTAGGTCAATAACCTATATAAGTGGTTGGGAAACTGTTGAGTTTTTATCTAGGCCAGCGTAAGTATACTTGATGTAACTTCAATCCGCGACAAAATAAAACGTCATCTTATATTCATTATCATACCAGCCTTTTATTGTCCACTGCTGAACATATGCCCCCTGAGGAGGTTTTGCCAGTAGTTGCCACGCTTGGCAGGCGGGTTGGCAACCGTAGTTAGTCATCTTATATCTCAAAAAAAAAATATTTTATTGAATGTTTATATACATGCACAATAGGTATTTTATGAACTAGGGTTGGATAATATATAGTAATATTTATATATTTTTGTTACAATATCTATATACTGGTACAATATGTTAAAAGTCTGTTATTAAAAAAAATAATAGATAACAGACTTTTTCTCAAATATCCGGAAGTACGCCGTACATCACGTACGGCGTACTTCCGGATGAGGTCGAAACAGTTGTCAGAAACAACAAACATTATAAATTCATAAAATATCCATTGTGCAATATATATATATATATATATATATATATATATATATATATATATATATATATATATATAATAAAGAGTGTGTATGTACATTCATATGCATATGATTATTTGTTTGTTACCCATATAAATGACAGAGAATTCAATAAGTTTGTAACATGTCTGCAAACAAATAATTTGATCGCTCTCGATTTCGACCCGAAGTTCATATCAAGGAGTTCTGAACTAACTACACGAGACGTGAGGTGACGTGTGTCACATTCACGTGACATCCGCACGGATGGATGAACAGGTAATATGTAATCATAGGCATGGTATAACGTACGGGTGGGTAATATTTATTTATTTATTTAAGGAACACCAACAACATCTTGTACCTTATATTGTGCAACAGTAAGTGCTTTATATTATTCTCAATTTCGTGTATAACATAGTATATGTCATATATATGTAAGTATATTTGTTATTCATATATATTTATTCGTTTATATATGTAATTTTAGTATGTATGTATATCAATAATTAGTAGTACCGCATTCGAGTATTCTGACACTTCTCTATGGTTGACTGGGAGAGAATGCTTTTAGCATTAAGTCCCCCATGTAGACATATTTGTACTAATGAATAAATAAATAAATAAATAAATATTGCATTATAACATATAGGTATAGCAAACGTTAAATATAATAAAATATTAATGCACATGCCTATTATAGGTATTCACAGCATTTACTTTAACATAGTTATGCAGTGCGAGAAAATTAAGTAACAATTATAATGAATTAAATAACACTAGATTACAAATATTTTAAAAGTTGCGTTATTAGTTATAGAAATAAACATGTAACCTAAGTTGTGAGCAATATCAAAAAATACGATTATGACTGAATTCAATTAAAAAATATTAAAAAATAAATATATATTATGATAATTAGAGTTACTTTTTATTAGATTATTGTACAAAGTGTTTCAGCAATTTATTCCTGTAGGAATTTGAACTATCATGCACTATATCAATTTCTGGTAATTTGGCATTAATTTCATTGTATGACGCACTAATCCTGGCCAGAGGTTGATGCAGTCCTAGGTTTGTTACAGCATATATATTATATATAGCAATATATAAACTTTGCTATATATTATTGACTAAACCGGCGAGCGTATATGAAAAGATTGATGAATGTGGAAGAAGCGAAAGAGGTTTGTTTGAATCGAAGCATTTGGCGTTCCATTGTTTCTGCCTACCCTAATGGGAGACAGGCGTGACAGGTATGTATGTATGTATTGACTAAAATATCTATAAAATATATAGATATTTTAGTAACAATATGTATATACTGGCCCAGTAACGAATATGATAAAAAAGTTAGTTATCCAAAAAATAATATTAGATTTTTAACATATTCCAAAATAAATGTCCGACCGAAATGAGTGATGATCATTTTATTCACCATCAATATCTAGAAGAGGGGGGACAGGGATTGTTAGTAATGGAGACTAAGAATCCCATTGCTAGCAATATACCCAACCAGGTCGACCTCCTCGCGGTTCCCCCTGGAAACTATCATGGTTAATTCCTGTTGAATTCATCATGATGGGCTAACTGGTCTGTTTTCATTCTCATCTATCACCCTTCACTGGTTCTTCGCTGACGGGGTTACCATTCCATTTCCGTATCCACATTACCCATGCCTAGTATAACGTACTATACTTATAATCTATGTATCTAATAGTATACTCGTACACGTAAGTACCTATTACATAGTAGGTTCTATAAATGAAGATCCTATATATAGTAATATATTATTCATGCATATATATTTAACTATACCGTATAATCAATTCATTTTTAAATGATTGAAAAAATGTGTATGAAATTTAATTCGGTAATAGATTGTAAATACTATAATTACAATTATGTTTCACAAAAAAAATACTTCAGTTGTACCAAAAACAGTTATTTTAATTTAAAAACTAAACTACTCAACTGATATTGATAAAATTTCTATGTAACCAACCCGTAAATATATCATTTCAGGTAAAAAAACAAATTTTCCAAATTAGTTTACAACTTACATAGTTATAAGGTAACAAGCATAAAAAATATAACCGAGAACCTCCATCTTTTTGAATCCGGTTTGAAAATTCTAGAATAGTACAAAGTACAATATAATGAGATCAGTCATAATTCACGTGACCAATGAGAATACGAGCTGGTGAATAATAACATACTCGTAATAATTGCATAGAAATAAAAAAAAAACTGCTTAGATTATTTTAAACGTGCATGATTGTACAAATTGTTCCCTTTCTTTTCACCGCAGACAAAGGAAAGGAATTCAAATGGTTTGTAACAAATGTCAAACCCAAGCCATTCAAACTCACAATTAGTATTTCCACTCCACGTTAACAGTTCCCGGCACAATACTGTGCCGACCACAGAATTGACTTTAAATATTTAGCATCCAACATAATTTTAGTTCTAATGGAAAGTTTTAATGAAAAATCCAGTTGGTATTATGTTTAAGATACTTTCTTTGTTACAATGTTAACTTTTGATTAAAAGTATTGGTAAGTTTCCGCAGCTGATTTCCCTATATCTGTGTGTTGTGTGTATACATCCTCCACACACAAGCAAGTAATCGCTATGTTATTAAAAAGTCACTACTACCTTCACATTGACGAAACTCGAAAAATTTATGCAACTACCTAGAAGTACACAACAAAGTAAATATTCATAGTGTGGTATAATCATTTATTTATAATATAATACTGTCCAAAACAAAATAGATACTTATCATACAAAACCCAACTACTTTAGTTTGCTATTTTCAAATTCAATGAACTGGTTGCATAGAATTCATACAAACGTTTATTTTTGCGAAGTGACACGGGTCTGACGTGTATACGAGTAAGTACCGCCGCAGACGACTAGTGGATAAGCTTGCAAAGTCTTCCGTGTGTAACGGACCTTGTAATTTTCTTAATGGCGTAATATCTTGAACAGCTCGCCGTTAAATGTAGTATCTACAAGGATCTCCACTTAGCTCATAAAACCAGCGAGGACTTTATGAGATTTTTTATCATGTACACACCTATATTCTTAACGATAATAATATTATAATGTTTGATTAAGATTTTGTTCTAAAAAATAAGCTAACCGCTTTTTATGTCTCTCTCTCTCATACTGTATAATTATATTAAAACAAATGCTGTGAATATCTTTAAAAGGTATGTGCATTAATATTGTATTGTATTTAATGTTTATTATATGTGTTATAATGCAATATACTGTTGGCGTTCCTATAAATAAATAAATAAATTTTGTCACAAAATCTATGTTTTTTGCGTAATTAAATCTTAAAATGTCAGCTTGTAATGTCCATATCCCCGGTGTAATAGGCGAGCTTGCAAAAACAATTCAAAGCTAGGATATTATTAGCCGGCCAACTCCAAACACAATT
Organism: Galleria mellonella; assembly: GCF_026898425.1. Lineage (NCBI taxonomy): Eukaryota > Metazoa > Arthropoda > Insecta > Lepidoptera > Pyralidae > Galleria > Galleria mellonella. The sequence continues at coordinate 2,099,513 of NW_026442061.1, forward strand.
TGGGTCAGTAAAAAGTAGCTGTTTAACAAAAAGTTTCCACAACAAGGGCAATTTGTCCCGTTTATTTTTCTCCATGAGGGAGATAACAAGATGACAACTTTGTGGAGAACTTGTATCTTCCCTGCTTGCGACAACTACACAACTTTGTGTGATAAATTGTATATTTTTTCCCACTGTCCGAGGAGAATCTTTATTTTTTTGGACGGAAAAAAGATCTTGTGTAGGCAGAAAGTAAATTTAAAAGTAAGCAAGTGAAGTCGCTAAAGGTCAAACTCATAAATTTCTAAAGTCAAATAAAAAGCTTTTTTAACTCTCTCAATAACCTTTTCACTAAGATGTTATTTCATAATAATGAAAAAAATTATATAATCATTATAATTGTTACTAAAAAACAATAATTTTTGTCAATAAATAATCCTTTCGACTAAAAATTTGTTTCTAACTAAATTTGACTGTTGACTAATGTAGTCAATAGACCATTTTTGTTTATGCGTATCATTGGAGTGTTTTTATTTGGGATACTATTTTGTACATAGTACAATCAAAAAATTAACAAAATGATAGTTTATTATCAAAATACTAAACACGATAACTGAACATTTAATAACAAGATAAAACAATAACTAAAACCTATGTATACTTATATACAAACAAATCTTTCTACAAAAAAAACTTCAAAATGCGTCACACGAGCCCGGCAATTTGTTCGGGAGATAAACAAACTCAGAACTGATGTAAACATCAGAAGTCCAAGTCAAATCCGAATCCGAACTTCACTCGTCTCTGCCTATCTATTAGAGTGCTTCCAACGAGCCTCAAAACGCGAGTTTCATTATGCGGCTCGTAAAATAGAACATCCTTCTGAAATGTAAAGCCCCCGCATTGTTGGGAGTCAACGAAAATTTTCAATTCCGACCCATTCTGGTACTTTTTATGGAGAGCAACAGCGACCGTTGTTTTACCACTTATGTTTCCTTCGTTCACTATAGTTGCTATTCGGAGATCGGGTGCAAATTGCTTAAATATGCACGCCTGGAAACCAGCTCTGCTAATTGTAGATGACAACGTGAAAGATGGCCTTTCGTATCGAGCGCTGACGGCGACGTCGGGCGTCGGAGGGTACGCTAAAGGCTCGAAGCACACTTCTGTACCCGCACAGAATTCAGGAGTTATCTTGTACATCCATTGCGTCACTACTCTAAATGTATTCGGGTCAACGTCCTTCATTGAACACGTGATAGAATAGCAAGAATTTGAGCTATCCTTATCCAAAATTATTTCAGTCTCAGAAGAAATTAGATCCCTGATTTTGGAGGTGAGCCGCATCTTGTACCCTCCATCGATGTCTTCGTAATACGTGGCCGTTGCTGATCCAGCGGAATCCAGTAACAACGCTTCATCAGTACTCTTTGGCTCCATCTCTTTATGCAGCAAATGTGTAAAGCATTTGTACGTTTCCTTGGCCTTTCCATAGTTATATTGTTGAACTAACTTCACTTTATCCAATACTTCTCTCAGAATAATTAGTCTAGCTCCAGTAAAACACATAGGAAAGACACTTTTGGCTTCTGAGTGGACTTCGTTCAGTCTTGTAAGTTTAGTTTTAACAGGTTCAACGTAAATCAACTCTTTCTTCTTGGGAAGGAGTCTCTGCAAGCTCGAGACGAAGCTACTGACCTCCTCTTTAATCTTATCCTCGTTCAAGTCCATTGTTGATTGATAAAGGTTGTTATTTTATTTATCGGATAACAGGTCGGACGTCATTGACCTGACAGATTGTATTTTTAACTGACAAATAGAGTCGGCCGGCCAGTCACACGCTGCAAGGAGTCTTTCTATTTTTAATACGTAATAATAAACTACGAGGAGGTTAACCTATTTTGATGAACTATTTATAATAATAATTAAAACTACATGATCGGATAAAAATAACTATGTCCCACAGGGTTTTATAGTAAACAGAAAAATGTATAAGTAGTAGGTACATATATTCTTATTATTATTTTAATTTATGGGGGTTCAGAGCTTAATTTTAACCAAACTTTTTTAACCGACTTCAAAAAGAAGGAAGTTCTTAGTTCGGTTGTATTTTTTATTTATAACACCGTCACTTATAAAGCGATTTGGAAAATGGTTTTTTTTTTATCTGAAAGGATATACTTACAGATAAGTCCAATAGAAATTTTATTGAAACCGGTTCAGTAGATTGTGGAACACAACTTTAATTTCTCAATTATTAAGAAATTAGTTTATATTTACCAAGCCCCCATATCTACATATATATATCAAGTACGTATATATAACTGCGTATATCCCTTTTTGAATTAAACAAATCAAATGCATACAAGACAGACATAATAATTTACATACTTTCACGCCATTTTATTTCGAACAATAGTAATGTCACTCACGTCTTCTAGATACATACAAGTAACATTCACAATTTGATTCATTCTTACGCTACGTTAACTTTATAGAATTCGAGCGCTTAGAATTTTGCTAATTTAGTTTTATATCCACGACATTATACATTATACTTATGACATCATCATCATCATATCAGATTTTTACTGTCCACTGCTGAACATAAGCTTCCCCCTTTGGGGGTTTTGTCCAGTATTTGGCATGCGGGTTTGCAACCGCAGTTAAGCTTTAGAGATGTTTTAAGAGGAACGCTTCTGCCCATCTCTCACCCTTCCTTAGTCGATCCTTAAGATACCCACGGGAAAGGAAGGGGTGGTGTATTCTATGCCGGGACCACACGGCAAACTTGACGTCATACTTATGAAATCCTTTTGACGTCACACTTATGACGTCATATATATGAACGTCATACTTCAGAACATATCATTATAAAATATTAGTCTTTAACAGTCCATAGTTAAACATAAACCACCCCCTTAGGGGTTTTGTCAGTAGCATATTAATTGACCACGATAAGTAGCCTACATCAGGGGGGAAGGGATCGTTAGTAATAGAGACTAAAAACTTCATTGCCAGCAATATACCTAACTAAGTCGGCCTCCACGTGATCCCCCGTGGATACCAACATGTTGAATTCCAGGCATATTCATTACGATGGGCTAACTGACCTGCCTTTTTATCATCACCTATCATCCCTTACTGGTGCCCCGCAGGCTTATACCTTTAGCGCGGGCAAGGTTACCATTCCATTTTTACCCATTAAAAAAAAATATCCTAAGAACTTTTCAATTACAAAAACTATATATATGCCGTATTTCAAATACTAACATTTTAAAAAGTAACAAAGAAACTCAATTTTGAATTTTTACTAACATTACAAGTTTGATAGTAAATTAATTAGTGCTATCCTTTGACTTAATGGCTTAACCAATCATCATAAAATTTGGTCGTACACGTAGTATTTAGAGCGGAAAATGTGAATTGGTAATTTTGTCAAGTAGCGACAAATTTGTACACAGGACTTCCTCATTCAAAGTAACTGAAGCCAGAAAATGGACTTTTGAAAAGTCATCCTCCAAATCGATTGAATAAAGGATGAAAGTTTGCATAGAAACTCCCAGTGACAAATCTCATCAGTACAAGATTACTCTTCAAATGGCAATATTCATAAAAGCCGCATCAGCTTTTGAAACCGATACTTTCAAACGGCGGGCCTCTATTAAACATTTAAACAAAATGACATCGCAATTTACGTACTGGCCCTTAAATCTCTTGGGGCCCTTTCGGAAACAGATAAAAGGGACTCGGTACAAGATATTAGACACCTGCTACAATCCGAGATCACACGAAACTAAACATGGTAATATTTGCTACTTTTAACTTGTTATTATTTGGTTAAATTATTTTTTAATTATCACAGTTATTAACACTGTGAAATTTATTAGTGATTTTCACTTACAAATAACCTAATATAACGATTGAATGAACACTTTCAATAACAAACAGTGATTTGTTATAAAAAGTGAAGTATAAATAATTATAATTTTTGTGATTTATTCTGTTCGCTTGCTCATTACGTCTTTTTTAATGAAATCTGAACGCTGTCAAAATTTGTGAGTTTTCTCTAATCTAACAATATTTGTAGCAGTCATTATGAAGGAAAATAACAAGAGTGACGTATGAATTTGCATCTCATATACAATTTCAAGTGCTACTCGTGAAATATCCCATGCCTAAGAGAGAGTAACCCTTTTAACAAATTGCAATAAATGTGGAACGGACGCGAGGGGCGAAAACAATAGAATTGTAGAGCAATTTGGCTCGGCAATGATCGACTTTGGCCCGGCAAAGTGATTTTCACTTTCACAAATTCACGGATATTAATTTGCGGTCAATTTACAAGCGTCGTGCCGTAACGATTCTAATTGGACTTTGAGGGTGTGCTGTAGGTCTGATTTTCTATTTACATCTTTTATATATTAATGGTATTATAGAATTGTATAAAATTTTAATTTTATTTATTGTACATACAAAACTTACTCATAAAATGTTAGAAATATCTAAATGACAGTGAAAATGATTATTATCCATTCACAGTGAATTAAAAACATAAATAATTATATAAATAAATAGGTACTGTTTATTGTGATCTGATAAGGAAGGGATTTAAATTTAAGTTTTAAAATTATATAAAATGAAGAAAAAAAACATAAGATGATTGAAGCAGTCTTTGTGCAAAGGACCTAACTTAGCATACGAGTATGTCACAGTTTCATATCGGAAGCCACGACATTGATTTTCAGTAGGCCCTAAATGCGTAACTCACTTACATGATTTCAATTACACACTCACTGATACTTCATAGATTCACAACATTGCAATTATTTGAACTTAGAATTCAAAATGGCGTGTTTATGTATGTAAGTGTAAAATTTGCTTCATACAGTTTTTTTTAATACAAAAAAAAATGTGATCCACCACGGTAGTAAACTTTATAAATGGCAAAAGAATTGGTATTATGAATAAATTATTTTGATTTATTTCGTTCCCGAGAGGGCGCCATCGTGTGAATACGATGTTACTACATACATTTCGTTCTATCTTTCCTTAAGATATTCACGAGGCCAATAGTAAATATTCCATAGAATTCCTTATTAAATCCTACACAAAAACTGCCTTCAGATTTACGACAAACGAAATGGGAGTTTAAAGAACTAGTACGAGTATAAGGGTTTAACAGTACCGTAATAAAATATAACGAGTTGTGAACAATCGTTTGAGATTCGAAAGGGGAGTCAGTGACTCGAAGTAAATATTTTTATATAGAATGCTTCTACTGGTATACTTAATTTGAATAAATACTAGGCTCCGAACAGCGATTTAATAATTTGCCTAAAAATACCTCGTTTTGATGTGAAAGACGTGCTGCAAAATGTGCGTGAGCGAAATAGCAGTAGGAGATTGATGATTTTATTTTATACAACTTAGAATGGCAAACAAGCTGACGGCCCACCTTATGGAAAGTGGTAACCGTCGCCTATAGACATGAGCAGTATCATGGACATAACTGAGTGTACTGTTGCCATTCCTGAGGACTCAGGTGTTATTCCTCTGTACCCAGTAAATTCACGCCATATCCCACACTTCAAACCGAAACACAGCCATGCAAACACTACTGCTTCACGGTTAAAACACGAATGGGACAGAAGTACCCAAGCAATCAACTTTTGTACAAAGTTTCCCTCTGTTGATGATTAATATGGAAGACTGTGAAACTTCTGGTAGTAATAGTGGTGTTCAATCTTCGAATGTTGGCAGTCACAATTGGTAACGGAATTAAACAAAATAATTCTGTTCAAATGACCAATTACATTCGTACCATCGTCTTATCTAATTCTAATATATCAATGAATATATTGTATTTTGTTAGCAAAAATATTTTTTATATGGCAGAAAATATAATAAGCACTTCGCCTTCACTATTGGTACGCGCTAGTGGGGTACCAGTGACTGATAAAGTCAAGTCAGGAACCCATCGTGAAGAATTCTCCAGGTACTTTATACACGATGATTGCTCGGTCTTCCTTAGTGCAAAGCAGTCGATCTGATAGAATGATAAGCTGGCAATGCGGTCGCTGGATTCTTATGAACCAATGATATCATACGATAATACAAGTACAATACAGTACCGTATGTATGTAATACAATACAGTAATAATACCTGAGTCCTCAGGAATAGCAGTGCATGGGGGGTATCATGGGCGAAACAGTATACTCTGTTATATCCATGTTACTTGCTCATGTTTACAGGCAACGGTTACCACTTTCCATCAGATGGGCCGTCAGCTTGTTAGCCATTTTATATTGCATAAAAAAAAACTATCTATCTTTACTATTTGCAAAAGCATTTATTTATTTTATACAAAAATCCACAGCTCTTAAAAACACAACTTCCATACTAAGTCTCTTATAAGTACAGCCAATAACCAAATTTAAGAAAATCCGAACATATTTTTGTACAATATAACAAATGAGCTTAAACTTAGTAAGAAACCAACTCGTCTAGCTAAAGCAAGACGAAAATAAGATGGATTCACTGTGGAAAAGCTTTTTCGCGTTACTCCGAGGACAATGATGTCCTTCGTGGAAAAAAATCTCTTTTAACAACACCTAACATTCAAGATCATATTATACGAAGCTCCACTAAAATTATTCCATTTGATATAGTCCTTTTGTGACATGTTTTCTTCATGAAATATATATAAAATATCGGAAAATGTACCCTCTGTAGAGGACTTTTGTATTTATTATGTAATACACAAGTTAATAATCTTTACTAAATGTCTTAACTAATACTATTATAAGGAGGATATATGTATATATATATATATATATATATTTAATGGGTGATAATGGAATGGTAACCCCGCTTGCGCTATCGGGATACGCTGGCAGAGCACCAGTGAAGAATGATAGGTGAGGATGAAGCAGGTCAGTTGGCCCATCGTGACGAATTCAACAAGAATTGTTCACGATGGTTTCTAGGGGGAATCACGTGGAGGACCTAATAGGGCATATTGCTAGCAATGGGGCTGTCAAACTCCATTCCTAACAATCCCTTTCCCCCCAGGAGGATATATTTGATTTTTGTTTGTAATGGATCATCTTCATATCAGCCGTTGACTGTCCACTGCTGAACATAGGCGTCCTCCTATTGGGGGGTTTTGTCAGTGGTTACCACGATGGGCAGCCGGTTTGGCAATCGACGAACGGACGCTGCTGCCCATCCTTCGACCTTTAAGTTCAATTAGTCACCTTTTACGCCACCCACGGAAAGGAAAGGGTAGTTCATTCTATACCGGGACCACAAGACAGTAATGTCATTGTAATGGATAGTGTCATAAAATTCTTAACCGATTTTAATATTTCTTTCACTTGTAAAGAGCTCTATTATAATATGTGCGAATCTGTTATCTGCTGCGAAACTGCAGTGCAGTTGCATCTTTTCCAGTAGTTTCCACGCTTAGCATGGCGGATTGGCAACCGCAGCTAGGCTTTGGAGATGTTTTCAGAGGGACACTACTTCCCATCTCTCGTTTTCTCGCCGTCTCTTACGACACTCACGGGAAAGGAAGGGATGGCCCATTTTATGCTGGGTCCACACGGCAATACTCGTAATATAATGTAATAATATAAAGAAAAATATATAATAATGTATAGTCTCTTAAGGCCTTGTCGATTATGAATAGGACATCAAAAAAAAAAACTTTAATAAAGAAATCAATTTATTTGATTTTTTTTTTTCTGCATGGTCACACAATTTTTGAACACAACACTTAGAAAAAAACGTTTTTGACCGTTCACCTTTCTTATATTTTCCCATAATTTTAGTACCATTTTTAAGTAACTTACCCAGATTCGTCGAATTCCGAATTCATTTATGTCTCAAAGACGGAAGATAATTACCGCATCTTCTCAGGTGACCATAACCACATACATATAACAACCACATGTTGCATAAAAAATATCATAAATCAAAGTAAATCCAATTGTCAGAGGTTCTTTCAATTCCATACATTCGAGAGATTTCTTTTAAAGACACTCTTTCCTTTCACATTTTTAGATATATTAATTAAACTAGGTCACCCCTGAAAATACTGGCTGTCCCCTGTGCCACTGCAGCGAATGCCGGAGCCTAAGCAATCAGCCTGATAATGCGATGTCTCTAGAGCTCTTATCCATTAGAAATCCACTGGCTCTTTTATTTGTAACAAAGTATACTAAATTTTCTTGTATTGGTTAAAGAATTCTCACAAATCTTATAAACGTGAAAGTGAGTTTATTTGTAATCTTTTGCCACCTTAACGGCTCAACCAATCATCGTGATATTTGGTATATACGTATTCTATGGGGTGAAGAAAGACATAGGCTATTATTTATCCTGATCAGTAAACATATTCTAGTTACGTGGATGAAGTTGCGGCTAAAATCTAAATATTTAACACCGAAATAATGTAATATATATATATATATATATATATATATATATATATGTGTGTGTTTGTGTGTGTGTATATATAAAAATGATAGAAGGTTTCCAGAGGAGACCACATGGTGGTCGATCTGACAAGGTATATTGCTAACAATGGAACTGTTACTCCGCATTATTAACACTCCTCGCCTCCACATGGTGCGATACCATATGGTTAATGACAAGCGGTAGAATGAAATAAGATTACAAACTAATGTGTCCCACCAACGGAGTCGCTGTATGTATTTTGTATTTATATCTTCTATGCTTGTTTGTTGTTGCCACCATAACGAAAAAATAGGTTATCGATATAATAATTTATTGTTACAGAAAATTTAAATATCACTAATGCAATTTAAATTAGCCTAACAGAGTAGAATATTGTCGAATGCTGTCGATAGATATTGCTCGCGCCAGGGTCGGAGTGTCGTAAAATTTCGACAACTGCCTATTTTACGAGCCGCCACTTTAGCTATCGACTCGAGTTCCCCCAGTGGTGTTTATGAACTGTAAAATTCTGAAAGTATCCGTTCGGGTCTAAGGAAAATTATAATTTTAATTGGAGAGGATTTTCATTTTATAAAGCTAAAGATTAAATTTTAATATGTTCCAAAATGGCGATATTGTTCCGGGCTTGCTGAATTGAAAGCTGGCAGTTTGCTGCTGCTCTATATTCTTTTACACATTTTACTCCAAATAATTGTAAAATCGACTATTTTCCTTTTATATATGTTACATATATGATATTGTTAGCATCGACAATGCTACACAGATTTCGATAATTTTTGGAAATATATATATATTTTTTTTATACAACTTAGAATGACACAAGCAACGGTCCACCTGATGGAAAGTGGTAACCATCGCCTTGATTAAAATTATTGGTTAAAATCATTAAATAAGACTAGACACATAAATTACAATCTCCAAAAAAAGAAAAAGTAAACCGTAGTCCATATGTATCTATGAGTATTAACATGCATCCATGGTATTGTTAATGCCCATATGTATTAACACAGTATTATGTTATTTATATAATAGGTAATGTTCATACTGCCCTTCAAATCAATCAGCGTGTTTACTATTAAAATAGAATAAACAAAACATAAAACTCTAGCACGTACTTAAAGAATAATACATAAATATATTGTCTAGGATACACCATATCTTTTATAACTAAGAAATAATTCTTGTTATAACTATTTACATAATAAATATTTAAGATCATATTCAAGTTGAGAATTTATTAAACAAAGTGTTCTGAGAAAATCACAAACATGGATGAAGATAAACAACGTTAGTACCTCAATATGCATGATGAAATCTAAATCGTAAGCTTCCCTTTTAGGGCAGCATTCTGATTCTAGAGAGCCTTCCATACAAATATGGTAACCATATTAAACTACGTAGTGTGATGTTATAAACGATTATTGTTTAGCAAACCCTCCTAAACTATTTCATTTCTAATATTATTTACAAACGACTTTTTTTTTCATTAATTTGAGAAAACTAACAGTGACAAAATAAAGAATAATACATAATATTAATCAAAGAAAACATTGAGTAACTTTGCCACCAACACCGTTTACCACAGTTTCGATTCAAATATAATACACATAGCTTAAGCAAAGAACAACAGTTAAAAATTACGTGAATCTTTTAGAGATTAACCTTTTTAAAAGTGCTTGGGCGTTCATTAATAATATCAACATCATTAAATAAAGCGTTATATGAATTCACAAGTCTATACAAAGGTGACCATTTTCCAGAATTTGTACGACAGCGGCTTGTGGCAAAAAGACTATTTGGATAACGGCAATGCACTCTAGTGAGTATTCTATGACACAACTTATTGATAATTGGACTACAGTCATATCTATTATGGCGCAAATCATATAAAAGCATAGTTTCTAAATGGATACGTCTATGATTTAGTTTAATTAATTTATATTCGTCAAGTAATTGTTCATAAGAGGAATGGTTGTTGGTATACTTATAATGAATTGAACGCAAGAAGTTTTTGAACTTTTTCGATTGCGTCAATATACTTATTATAAAAGGGGTTTCAAATAGACACAGAACTTTGACTTCGAAAAGAAAGAGAATCTCAATTCGGTCGTATTTTTTTTTATGTTCATTACCTCATAACTCCGTCGTTCTAAATCGAGTTGAACAATTCTTTTTTTTATCTAAAAGGATATTTTTACAGATTTGCCTGATGGAAATTTAAATTTAGAAACTAGACGGAGATTTTGTACAAAAGTCGTTTGCTTGGGTACCTCTGTCCCATTCGTGTTTCTACCGTGAAGCAGTTGTCTTTGCATGACTGTGCTTCGGTTTGAAGGGTGGGATATGGCAATGAATTTATAGTGTACAGAGAAATAACACCTTAGTCCTCATGAATGGCAACGTATAGGGGGTATTATGGGCGAAACAATATAGTCTGTTATGTCCATGGTACAGTTATCTGCTATGTCCATAGGCAACGGTTACCACTTTCCTTTAGATGCGCCGTCAACTTGCTTGCCATTCTAAGTTGCAATAAAAAAAATATCAAAATCAGTTAAGTACTTGTAATTCAGTTTTTAGATCAGAGTAACTGTTTTTGTCACAATTGAAATGGATTTTCTTTTTCGTGAAACACAATCTTAAATTATTATAATCTTAATGTTGTAGAAAGATGGTAACATAGATCTCGTACAAACATTTTTTAATACGTCGCGATTCTACAGGTATGTAATAGTTTTGTCAATTTGATTAATTGTTTGCAAGTCATGTGTGATTTGAACCGTGGCATGGCGTATTTTTGCATTTTAACTGGCTAAAAAGTCGTCAACTGAACAAAAACAATTTGGTATTAAATATTTTTTTAGTTTAGTATGAAATAATTTATCTCTCTTTTCATTCTTTATGTCTTCTTGAATTTTATTATAAATTTGCATAGATCTACAGTGGGCTATTCTTAAAAATAGACATTTTTGGTTCTGGTAATTCTATTTTGTTTTTGCGACAGGGGTTTTAAATTAGGTCTAAATAAGCTCTTTAAAACTTACTGGAGACAAAAGTATACGCATGGACGACGTCTATGAGTATATTTATTTTAATAAACGTAATATCTCTGAAGCAAACACGATGCATAACAACGCTTTAGTATTTCTTCGTCGTCGAAGCCACACTTTGAGTAACGTCAGATACCGTTTTATCCGAGAGTATAGCCATTTGCACGCCGTTTGATTAGATTTTCACATACAATATGTATTTCAAAGACCGTCTCTATTTACTCCAGAGATAGAGTTTAAACCACACGTGAACGTAGCATGCATTTAGTTTGTGTAATATTTAGTATAAGTAACGTTACCTGTATTTTTTACAATTATATAGAGTTATTAGATTCATGGTTAACCATCGTTTGAGAGGAAGTTTAAAAGTGGCTCCAGTAATGGAGAAATGGAGAAGTAGTTGATTATCGTTGTGTGGGCATTAGATGCGCGGGGAAGAAGAGAATGTGGTAAGAAAGTATTATGTATAAATGTGGATGTTTTTTTTTTAATGCATGAAATAGTAATCCCGCCGGCGCTAACGGTATACACTGGCAGGGCACTAGTGAGGTATGATAGTTGAGAATGAAAGGGCAGGTCAGTTGGCCCATCGTTATAAATGTACCTGGAACTCAACCTGGGTATATTGCTAGCAATAGGACTGGTACTCTGCATTACTAACAATTCTTTCCCCCCAATATGGATGATTATAAATACAGAAGAAGTTCCAAAAAACGATGGATGGATTACGTGGATTGAAGGATGACGTGGCCATAAAGGAAGCGACTAGTGAGATGACTGTAAATAGAGATGAATGGAAGGCAAAATCATATTATGCCGACCCCAAATAGTTTTGGAAAGACGGGCAGGAAAAATAAGAATGTCTTGCACACACAGTCTACAGTCTTAGATTATATAGATAGAGCATCGAGCCTCAAAAACGGGCCAACTTTTTGTCAGCTAATTGTCAAATTAACTTTGCTAGGAAGTTTTGCCAGTAGTTGCCACGCTTGGCAGACGCGTTGGCAATCGTAGTTAAGCTTTTACAGATAAGTGCATCTTAATTTTGAGAGATACAATATATCTTAAAATTCTTCGTTGATGTTGAAAAAAATCATTTAAATATGTTTTATAAGTTGATAATCCATATTGAATGGGGGGAAAGGGATTGTTAGTAATGGAGTTTGACAGCCCCATTTCTAGCAATATACCTTATTAGGTCGATCTCCACGTAGTTCCCCCTGGAAACCATCGTGAACAATTCTTGTTGAATTCGTCACGATGGGCTAACTGGCCTGCTTCATCCTTACCTATCATCCTTCACTGGTGCCCCGCCAGCGTATCCCGATAGCGCAGGCGGGGTTTACCATTGCATTATCACCCATTAAAAAAAAAATCCATATTGAATATAAGATTCGACCAATAACTTACTTATCTATTAATGGAAATAGAAAAAAAAAATAGAACGTATCATTTCGAAGCGATTATTTAGCGAGGGCGATATTAATAATCATATTTTTCCATAATATCAGTAAGCCTATTTACTTCTCCCATAAAATATATTACCTGGAACAGCGCATTTATTACGTCTAGTGCTTATTTATTAACTTCGTTGTTTCGTAGAATAAACTTCTCAAATATTTAATGACTAGCTCTTACGCGCTGTTTCGTTCGCGCGACTGCGATATATTCACTAACCGGGGTAAAAATGTTTTTCTTTTTTATAACATAGGGAGCAAACATGCGAGGTCACCTGATGGTAAGTGACTACCGCCGCCCATGATCACCCACAACACCAACGGCATTGCAGGTGTTCTGCTGGCCTTTTAAAAAGGAATAGGCTCTTTTCCTGAAGGTTACGATATGTACATAGTCTATGATGTTTTCCGTTCATATATAAGTAAATTTCAAATAAGATGTTAAGGTGCAAAGAGTTAACAAACAAATAAACTCACATTTATAATATTATTAAGAATATCACCTCAGTAGAACTATATTCTTTCTGTCTGACTGTATAGTTTATACATACATATAATAAACAACCCTCATTACAAAAGCAGATATCATAAAATTTTATTCTAATTGTGAACATATGTATCTATATATGTGTTCTTTATATACACGTATATTTATATGTGTAGGAGTATATTTCTATTGTATTATATGTTTAATTTCAACTAGGTATTATTGAGTTTTATTTTTCTCTGTACAGTTTTTACTTTTGAACATTCTGTAGTTTTCTTCCAGCTTCTCACAGATTGACTGTAAGTGGTCCCTGTATGGGATAGGTTCGCCATTGTATATTAAATATTTTAATGTGCCCAATATAAATTATATACAATAAAGATTACAATACAATACTTTTTTTTTATACTTCTTAGAATGGTAAACAAACTGACGGCCCACCTGATGGATAGTGGTAACCGTCGCCTATAGACATGAGAAGTACCACAAACATAACAGAGTACACTATTTAGCCCATGACATCTCCCATGGATTGCCACTCCTGAGGACTCAGGTGTTTTTGCTCTGTACCCTGTAAATTCAGTGCCATATCCCACCCTTCAAACATGTCCAGGTCAAGCGTACGAAGTCACGGGTTAAAGCTAGTATAAAATAACGATTTGCTATCAACGATTACAGATAGATGTATAAAAATCTATAGTCCACGAACGTTTATCCCGTATTCTTATTTTCGTTTAGCATCGATCGTAAAGCTCAGTAGTAAAAACAATAGTAAATTCTAAATAATGAAAACAATACATTAAATTAAATTAGGTATAAAAAATAGATGTATGCACATATTTATCTTTAGACGACCTTGGTATGTTGCGGGTTCGATTCCCGCATAATACTACGTTCTATTATGTACTACTTTTTTTTTTATTTAGAATCCAAAGAATCGTTATATGTTGTTGTGGTAACCGTCGCCTATAGATATGAGCAGTACCATGGATATACCATGTTATATCCATGGTACTGCTCATATCTATAGGCGACGGTTACCACATTCGCCATTCTAAATTGCATAAAAAAATCCCATAGAAACTTTATCAAAATCGATCGAGTTTTTTTTTTGTGGAACATAATCATAATAAGCTATCTAACTGGCAAAATTTTGTACGTTTCTATATTCTATCCTTTAAGAAAATAGATTTAAAAAGAAAAAGATCAATGCACAGCTGTGCATCGATTATGGGATAAATGACGTGGAACGCATGTTCCATGTGGGATGGCCTGTTCTATTTATTATTCAGGAAACGTAGTTACGAACAGTGCTCCCTTGCTTGATCTATTATTAAACTTACAACTTCCATTCACAATTAACGTTATCGCCAAAATATCTTAACAGTTCAACATCTGTGTACCTCCACGATGTATATAAATAAACGTACGTCCTATACATATGTATTTTTTTATTGGATGAAAATGGAGTGGTTACCCCGCCTGCGCTAATGGGATACGCTGGCGGGCCACCAGTGAAGGGTGATAGATGAGGATGAAAACAGGCCTGTTAGCCCATCATGATGAATTCATCAGGAATTAATCATGATAGTTTCCAGGGGGAACCGCGAGGAGGTCGACCTGGTCGGGTATATTGCTAGCAATGGGATTCTCAGTCTCCATTACAAACAATCCCTTTTCCCCCCCATATACATATGTATTATAACTAGTTTTAACACGTGGTTTCGTCCGTGAGACCGCGATATGGTAATTGAATGAGATAAAAAATAGGTTACGTATATACTAAATTTCGTCGTGTGATCCCAGGACAGAATGGGCCACCCCTTGCTTACCAAGCGTAACAAATACTGCCAACCATTTTTATCCACTTAAAAAAAATGATTATTAAATATTTTACTTGAAATTGCAAACTGACTAAAAGCCGAACTGATGGAAAATAGTAACTCTAAAAAGTGTATACTACAAAATATACGTCGAGAGAGGAAAGGAACTGTTAGCATCCATTGCTAACATCCATTGCTTGCGTTTAACATCCATATTGCTAGCAATGGGGCTGGCCAGCTCAATCAGGTCTCTGTCAGGTCGACCTCCACATGATTCCCCCTTGGAAACTAATGTAGTTAATTCTTGTGGAATTCGTCACGATGTACTAACTAGCATTCTTGCTCACCTATCATTACTCACTGGTGCCCCGCCAACGTATACCGACAGTACAGGCGAGGATACTGCTTCATTTTCACCCATTGACTACAAAGCTCACAGTCTACACTGTAAAATTACGAACGCGAGAAAAAGTAACAATGAATTACAGGGCGTGAGGCAAGCGACTTTGAGAAAAAAAAATGGATTCGCGCACGAATGAGTCTAAATTGAAATAGATTTTTCATGACATATCGGTGCAGTAAATATAGATTAAGAAATTTAAATGAAAATGTGAATGGAAACTCGATTAGGTTTCTGTCAGTACAATAATTCGACTGAAACGTGATTTATAGACACTAGTTTGTAGATAAGGCCTTCTTTTGTAAAGCACGCTCTTTTAAAAGTCCTTTATGATGTCGCTTCTCATCTTCTTCTCCTTTCTCCATTTTTTTTAAAGTTGAAAACACCTCTTTCAGTAAATGTCAAAAACGTTCTGTTAATACAATTAATCAAGTACGGGACTAAAAATATACATTCTTACAGAATAACTGAATAAATTTACTAGACCGATTTATTGAGGCGTATAAAAATGAAATGCTGAAGTATAATAAAAATAGAGGTCATTGGCAGCCAGCTAACTCGGGTTACTGTACAAGGGAGTTGCTGTGTAAGTATATAGATAGATAAAACAATACACTGAATTGAGTTCTCACTGAAAACTTACTTGTTTAAAAAGCAGTACTGAACAACAGATATTTATACTGAAATTTAAATAGCAATACGTACAACTAACTACATTCTTCATTAAAACGTCAAATCTCTTATAAACGTATGTTTTTATACAACTTAGAATGGCAAACAAGCTGACGACCCCACCTGATGGAAAGTGGTAACCGTCGCCTATAAACATGAGCAGTACCATGGACATAACAGAGTATACTGTTTCGCCCATGATACCCCCCATACGTTGCCATTCCTGAGGACTCAGGTGTTATTCCTCTGTACCCAGTAAATTCACGTCATAGCCCACCCTTCAAACCGAAACACAGCCATGCAAACACAACTGCTTCACGGTTGAAACACGAATGGGACAAAGGTACCCAAGCAATCGACTTTTGTACAAAGTCTCCTTCTGGTTTAACTATTGAACTGTTTGTCTCTTTCTTTTACACTACATTCTCAATTTGAAAGAAAATGACAAAATAGTGTAATAGTTAAAGTAAATTTGTAAAAGACTTTAGTTTTTATGAATAAGGGGGTAAGAATACATACATACTATAGAATATTATTAATACAGATTTTTCTAAATCTATATTAAAGATGATGGCAAACAAGCTGACAGCCCACCTGATGGAAAGTGGTAACCGTCGCCTATAGACATGAGCAGTACCATGGATATAACAGAGTATACTATTTCACCCATGATACCCCCCATGCGTTGCCATTCCTGAGGACTCAGGTGTTATTCCTCTGTACCCAGTAAATTCACGCCATATGCCACTCTTCTATAGAAGAAAATGGTAATGACTTGAGGCCTGGACTTGCTGGTCGTTACCAGCTACCATTATCTATTTAAATACAAACCATGCAATCCCGGGTTAATTCGCTAGCTAAAAATTACTGTTTAACCCTCTATCAGATTGTATATTTTACCGAGGAAAACTTCTTTTCTTACAATCTCAGTATTAAGTAACCTTAAGGTCAAAATTTCTCATCTGAAACTCTGGAAGATGATTATTAATATTCGCGAATTTAGATTAGCAATTTTCTGCGCCAGTTGTTTTTCGGGTTACAGTGCTGTGCTATCTTTATCGGGGATTTAATGAAAAAGAGAAAAGTTAGGTGCGTTCTACATTACGGTAACGGCTCGAACAATTTTAGTGAAAGAATTTTAAGTGTACGAATTTCACTGTCCTGCAAAACGTATAGCTACCATAATATATTTCTTTTTCTTTTATTTCTACGCCTTTACCTTATTTTGTCATACATATACATACACTAGTATTTGTCCATATTCGTTCGCGTGATCACGATTGAAAATTGCCGTCCTAAACTATATTCGCGTGAGTGAAGCCGCGGGATACTGCTTGTGGGTATACACACGCATGTGTGTGTGTGTGTGTGTGTGTGTGTGTGTGTAGCCGATATTCATTAAGCAGTCGATACATAAAGTTAATTAAATTTTCACGCACCCTTTATGAAAGTACACAATGCGCCATTTGTGTCTACATAATACCTTAATCCTATTAATTATTATGTTACAACGGGCATAAATTATAAGTTGTAATTTATGCTTTCTAAGGTGGAAACTGATTATTAACGCCCCGGTGTGATGTCATCCGACGCAGCGTTATTAGACATATAATTCTTAACTATAATTGAATATGGATGAAAATGCAATAGTACACCAGCTTTTGGTAGGAGAAGGGATTGCTACTAACAATACCAAGGGATTGTGAAATCACAAGGGGTTGTTAGGTACATTGCTAGCTACAGCCCGATTCCCCATTACTAGCAATATATCTCGTCCGCTTGATGCCACGCAGTTCCCTTTAGAAACTGCTAAGACCTAAACACCCATGAATAAAATGCATGATACTTGTAGTACATACGAGTATATATACAAGTTCTACTTCATATCGAAGCGACGGCCTGTGTCGCTTCTTTTGCCGTATCAAATTGTAAAAAAAAAAAAACATTTCTGTACTGTGTAGTGTAGCTTCCTTGCGCGTAATTGGAATAAATGTATACAAAGTTGCCTATAAAGCCATAGACAGCGCTACCGTTAAACAAATCTGTTACTGGATTTAACGATAATGCGCCGACTTTGTATCGTGAGCGATGAAAAACAGTATCGTACATTTTTATTGAATTGCTTAGGGGCGTACGCACGCTATTCTGCGAGTGCACTATGCCATTTGGATGCACGACTAACAATTAATTAACCCCATCTTTTGACAATTGACCCGGAATTACGACTAAATGAAGATCAAGAAAAATCTCATGTGACACATGAAAAATGTGATACAGATAGAGCGTCTCCGTACAAATACTTGCCATCGCCGTGTATGCCCCGGCATATAATGGGCCACCCCTTCCTTTCCCGTGGGTGTCGTAAGTGGCGACTAAGAGAGGGCGAGGGATGGGCAGCAGCGTCCCATTTAAAACATCTTTAAAAGCCTAACTGCGGTTCCCAACCAGGGCAATACTCCCCTTATGGGGAAGGGTTATCTCCAACAGTCGGCAGTTAACAGCTGAAATGAAAATAATAAAATATAAATGCTTCGAGAAAAGCGGGTAAACTTTTTCATATAATTTAGCGTGATAAATAGTTATGAGTGATTCCTTTGTAACTTCTATATTTATTTTGTCTTATAAATTTTGCACCTTTTGGTTTTGCCTGGAGATAATAGTATGGGTTCTTCAAAAAGTGTATATTATGGTTACTTCAGCATCAAGGCGCACGGGATATCCCTGGTATCGTAGGCATCCATAGGCTACCATCCAATTACCATCAGGCGGACTGTTGTTTGTTTGTTTGCTAAGTAATAATAAAAATATATATATATATATATATATATATATATATATATATATATATATATATATATATATATATATATATATATATATATATATAATGTATATAAAAATCAATTTTTAATTTATACCACTTAGAATGGCAAACAAGCTGACGGCCCACCTGATGGAAAGTGGTAACCGTGACCTATAGACATAAGCAGTACCATGGACATAACAGAGTATACTGTTTCGCCCACGATACCTCTCATGCGTTGCCATTCCTGAGGACTCAAGTGTTATTCCTCTGTACCCAGTAAATTCACGCCATATCCTACCCTTCAAACTGAAACACAGCCATGCAAACACAACTGCTTCACGGTAGAAACACGAATGGGACAGAGGTACCCAAGCAATCGACTTTTGTACAAAGTCTCCCTCTGGTAACATTATTTAATTAGTTTTTTTTTTTTAATTTAGGAATATCCACACAACCAGAGTGAGTGAGAGTGAAGAAACTGTGCTCATTTTCTTTATTAGTACAAACATGCGAAACCGGAGCGAGCAGCTAGTGTCACATTAAATCTTTAAAGTTGCAGCGAACATGCGGATAGAATTCTTAATATTCTAGCCCATTTATCTTTTTAAAAGATTCGCTTTGGAACTATATATTTTATTCTAATTCTTTATTCTTTTAATCCCATTTCATTATACATAAGACTTGATGTTTTTTTTTTTTTTATACAACTTAGAATGGCAAACAAGCTGACGGCCCACCTGATGGAAAGTGGTAACCGTCGTCTATAGACATGAGCAATACCATGGACACAACAGAGTATACTGTTTCGCCCATGATACCCCCCATGCGTTGCCATTCCTAAGGACTCAGATGTTATTCCTCTGTACCCAGTAAATTCACGCCATATCCCACCATTCAAACCGAAACACAGCCATGCAAACACAACTGCTTCACGGTTGAAACACGAATGGGACAGAGGTACCCAAGCAATCGACTTTTGTACAAAGTCTCCCTCTGGTGTTTAAGTTCTTATTAATATTTGTATTAATTTTACTTACCTATACATATCAAATGTTGGGACACTTGATACGACACGACGAACTTATGAACATTATAATAGAAGGTGAGATAGAAGGAAGGAGGGGAAGAGGGAGACCGAGACATAGTTACATCAGGCAGATCAAGGAAGGAGTTGGTGTCGCGTCGTATCAAGAGGTGAAGAGACTCGCTGAAAATCGTAGTGAGTGGCAAGAGCTTCATCGACAAGAGCGCAGCTCTTAAATAGGATAGATACATAGATACATATATTTATATTAGAATTTCAGTAATAGAATGAATAATGCTTTGAACAATGAATGTTCAATATTTTTTAATGATCTATTTTTTTTTTGTTGGATGAAAATGGTATGGTAACCCCACCTGCGCTAACGGGATACGCTAGCGGACCACCTGTGAAGGGTGATAGATGAGAATGAAAACAGCCCAGTTAGCCCATCATGATGAATTCATAAGGAATTAATCGTGATAGTTTCCAGGGGGAACCGCGTGGAGGTCGACCTGGTTAGGTATATTGCTAGCGATGGGATTTTTAGTCTCCATTACTAACAATCCCTTTCGCCACTTTAATGATCTATTAGAAAAAAATTTTATTTATTTATATATAATAAATAAATAAATAAATATCGGCAGTTAATTATCCACTACTAAACATATAGAAGACTACAAGGGAGGTTTTACTAGTAATTGCCACGTTTGTAGTTTTGGCAACCGCAGTTAGGCTCTTGGTGATATTTTAAGAGGAACGCTGCAGCCCATCTCTTGATCCTTAAGTTCCTTTAGTCGCCTCTTACGACACTTACGGGTAAGCAAAGCATGGCTAATGAGCCATGTTTGACGTATAATGATATGTCGGGACCACACAGCAAAAAATTAGAAAAATATTAACGCTTTATTTAAGTTAATTACTATAAAAAGTATCTTGTATCTAGCATGTGGTCTATCCATGTAACAAAACCCATTGAAATATGTTCAGTCAAATATCAAACATACAAGCATCTTTGTCACTGATCATTATGAATATTTTTTTTAGGTTTTTAGGGTTCTAATATTTGCCATATTGCTAGCAATATACCGTATCAGGTCGACCTCCATGTGGTTCTCCCTGAAAATTATCTTGGTTAATTCTTGTGAAATTCATCAGGATTGGCTAACTGGCCTGCTTTCATCTTCATCTATCATCCCTTACTGGCGGAGGCCAGCGTACATTTATAGCGCAAGCAGGGTAACCATTCCATAATTATTCATACTAGCAAATTCTTATACTAGGCTGCTTACTTGTATACTGTAACACAAAAGGATCACATAAAAAGGTCGACAATACACAAATGATATGATATACAACAAACATTCATAGATTGCGAAGGATACTTATCAACAGGTGGGTCGTATGCTTGATTGTTGCTTTGCAAGTTTTCACGCCACGTCGTATAAGGAGTAGGCAAAGAAATACCTCTGTCCTAATATACGTCTCTTATTTCATGCAATCTCATAACTGGTCTCATGCATACACTCTAGTTTCAGCTCTCGACTACACCCTTAGATAGATCACGGTCTTCCTATTCATAGGTATTTTTTAAATAGAAGATAATGGAATGGTAACTCCGCTTGCACGATCGGTATATATACATTAGTGGGGCACCAATGAGGGACGATAAGTTATAATGAAAGGACAGGAAAGTTAACCTATCGTGATGAATACACCTGAAAATTAGCATAATGGTTTCCAAAGGTAATCACGTGGAGGTCGAGCTAAAAGTGTATATTGCTAGTAATGCGAGTAGTAGTCCCTTAGTAATAATCCCTTCCCCCCATTCATAGGTTATAGTCATAGCTTAGTCAGTAATAGTATTGCTATTCCCATTGTATAAAGTCCTATCATTCATTTCAGCCATTATTTGTCCACTGCTGGACATAGGCTTCCCCCATAGACTGCCATAAGGAACGGTCCTGAGCCATCAGCATCTATTGAAATCCCGCAGTGCATTTGAGGTCGTCACTCCATCTAGTGAGGGATCGTCCTAAGTCGCATTTACCCGTACAGGGTTGCCAATCGGTTCCCCATCGGTTGTCGGTTCTTCGAGCTATGTGACCAGCCCATTACCACTTCAGCTTGCTTACCCTTCTACTTTGGTTCTTTAAAGTCCTTGCCGCACCAACATCCTCTTAATAATTATCAGAACTCAATAAATCTATATTGGAAACTATAAATCAATTTGATATGAACAAATTTCGTGTTGAACTTAAGAATAAATTAGCAAACTCCGCAGCTTAGCGGCATTAATCAATGTCCAAATTAAACTTAAATGATGGGGCAATAATTTGTGACCAACCTCCTTAGACTTCCATATCAAACGACAAAAAATCGATACCTTTATAATCGTCACTTTTGTTTGTCCAAATTTTTAATTATGTCTACTTAAAATGTTAAACAAGCTGACGACCCGCCTGATGTAGAGTAGTAACCATCGCCTATAGCTATGTACTACACTAATTAAAACATGAGTAATATTGGTACCGCTGACATCCATGTATTTTTTTAATGGGTGATAATGGAATGGTAACCCCACCCGCGCTATCGGTATACACCGGCGGATCACCAGTGAAAGATGATAGGTGAGGATAAAGCAGGTCAGTTAGCCCATCGTGACGAATTCAACAAGAATTGTTCACGATGGTTTCCAGGGGGAATCACGTGGAGGTCGACCTAATAGAGTATAATGGGGCTGTCAAACTCCATTGCTATCAATCCCTTTCCCCCATAGATTTTGCTTTATATCCACTTCTAAGCACCATGGATATCAAATGCACTGTAATGTATGGTACTCCTCATTCGTTGCCATTTCTGAGGACTAAGAAGTTATGTCTCTGTTCCCTGTAATTTCACTGCCATAATTATATCGACAGGCTGAAATCGAAATTGTTAAGATCCTTTAAAAGAATTGTCCTAAATAACTATTGCAACTGTAGATTTTTCCAATAATAATAAAAAAAATTACGTCGCATAATAAAAAAATAAAAATCGGTGTTCGAATAATCGAATGAAACCTTTTGATATGAGATATAGATAGCTACTCTTTTTTTTTTGTTTTATACTACTTAGAATGGCAAACAAGCTGACGGCCCACCTGATGTAAAGTGGTAACCGTCGCCTATAGACATGAGCAGTAATATGGACATAACACTATATTGTTTCCTCCAAAAGATTACATTAGTAAACTTATTATAAGTAGATACAAACAATTACAAGAAATAATCACTAGATTTAAACTAGCAGGGTTTATTTTGAAATTTCAATTAGAATACTTGAAATTTTAAAATAAGAACCAAAATAAGTGAAGAAAATAAAACTGAAAAAATATTAAAATTAAACTTTTATTTAACTTTTTTCTATTGATTCAATTGGAAAGTATTATTTTAAATATAGACAGAATCTAAAAGCTTTAATCTTATAAAATTCCAATTTTCAATAAACTCATTTAAAAAAATAATTATAAAACAATCTAAAAACCAGCGAGTTAAAACGATAAAATGTTACCTACTTATAAAGATTGATTTTTATTTGTTCCATTAGATATCTTGGCCCCAACAGTAATCTTGGCCTAACAGAATCCTAACTTTGTCCATTGGAAGTTTCATTAATTCCCTTTCCGCACCCTAAACCATATCTTATGTAGGGAAACCATATATTAAGTCATTATGCGGATACAATTAACAATTATAATAATCTTACTGATAATATAAATGCAAAAGTTTATAAAATATTTACATGTTCTAAATATTAACTTTTCATTGTTACTTATTATGCATAATTAACTTAACTGAACGGATTTTAATTATATGTATTTAGTATATAAATAGAAATATTTTAAAAACACATAGAGCATATTTATGGATGATAATGGAATAATAACACCGTCTGCGCTAACGGTATACGCTGGCGGGGCTTTAGTGAGGGATGATGGATGAGAATGAAAAGACAGATCAGTTAGCCCACCATAATGAATATATCTAGAATTCAGCACGATGATTTACAGGGGGACCACGTGGTAGTCGACTTGTTAGGGTATATTGTTAGCAATGGGACTGGTAGTCCACATTAGTAACATTAGCAAAAAACATATTCATGTAACGCTACATTTTTATCTTATAGGTACTATATCAAACTAGAGTGGTGGAAACGAAGAGCCAAAGATTGCAATCAACGACGTGCTCTCGAATAGAATTTAGAATACTTTATTTGCTTTGAATAATTGATAACAAAATTCTTTTATTTTTGGAAAGGTTTAGGTCGGACAGGTTTATATAGGTCCAGCCGCATGGACTGCAGTAGGTTGATTATAATGATGATAATGACACCGATAAACAAAAATCAGTCAACTTACTGCCGCTAGTCTATGGAACTATAAAAATAAACCCTTTCACAGTTGTAGTATTAATAGATTGTGAGTGCCAAACATTAAAATTACCAACAGCTTTATTTTAAAATTAGAACGTTATTAAACCCAACGTTAAGAGATAACAAACATCTGGGGACAAAACCCAAACATTCAAGCCGAGCCAATTTAGAAAAGTTAATTTCTAAAATTGGCCAAATAACAAAATAGCCCGCATTGTCACTACACAGTACGCGCTGGTAAATTAAATTAATTTTTGCAAGCGATGCATTGACATTTGCCAGAACCTTCCATAAATAATAAAAAGTCACTTTTAATAATCATTAAGTATAATTTTTTACCATCTTTGTATAAATTACATTTAAAAATATTAATAATATCACGAATCTACAGTCTCGTTCGAAATGTTTTACCTCAAGAGTCATTTTAAATACACCAATCTCTTTGCAATATAATGTGGATATTCTTATAAAATGTGCCTATAAATCTTTAAAATATCGGCAATACGCTGGCAATCCATGTATTCATAATTCATACACTTCCACGTCTACTTACTATCAGCAGCGCCTGATCTGAGACAGCGCGAGATAGGGAAATGGCCAAAGTTCACTGTAGTATATATATACATACATACATATGTATTGTCATTATAAATGGCTGTAAATATGTATCTATTTACACTTAGAACAGCAAAAGAGCCAGATGCTGTCCATTTGGAGGACATTAGTCTAAAATATTAAAAAAAATTCTTCCATGCTCGTCCCAAGATTTCCATTATTCATGGAGTTACTACTTTACGGCCATAAAATTATTTTCAAATCACCAATAGACACTCAAGTGCTTGAGATTTATGACTTCATTGGCTTTTTTGCACTCTCTTTACCCGAATTGCCTCATAAGTCCATTTATAAGGAGCTAGTTTCATTTTATGAATTTTATATTCAGTCTTTTATCTCAAAAGTAAGGTTGGAAGTGAATTTTAAATTAACTCTTTAAAGTCCAGTCTTAGCTACATTTTTTGCATAATAATTCACTTAATTATTTTATTTATGAGAAAAAGGAAGTGAAGCTAAATAGTCTAGCCAATTTTATATTTTGTTTTTTCTACTATCCTCTACTTATACAGGGTATTTTCGTATCGGAATTACGAAGTCAAAACGTGCTTATAGAATTCTGTCTATATTCTTCCAACAATGATGATTAATGATTCATTGATAATGATGAATTGTTTTGATAAAATTTTCAACCTATAACATTTATAGTTTAACTAGATATACCTTTTTTTATGCAACTTAGAATGGCAAACAAGCTGACGGCCCACCTGATGGAAAGTGGTAACCGTCGCCTATAGACACGTACAGTACCATGGACATAACAGACTATACTGTTTCGCCCATAATATCCCACATGCATTGCCATTCCTGAGGACTCAGGTGTTATTCCTCTGTACAGGGTAAATTCACTGTCATATCCCACCCTTTAAACCGAAATACAGCCATACAAACACAACGTATATGTAAATATTAAATTCAATATCAAAATATATAAATAAAAATATTATGAATGGTATATTAATCAATGTACATATTCTCAACGGGCATCACTCGACATTTTGCTAGGGTTGGCAGTTACGAGTTATACAAATATTTATTTTGCACTGCGCAACGGGGAAATGCTGTTGACGTTTTAAACATTTTAAACTAATGCATTTTGCTAAAAGAAATTTGCTTTTTGCAAGAAGACTAAGATGTAATTCCAAAATGTGTATATCTGATTATAGAACATTTACAACCCCGATAAAGATATTACTTAGAGAACTTGTGAAATAACCAAAATGGCAATACGACTTTAAATATAATAAATATGTTTACGCTTCAAACGCCTTCAAACGCCATTTCTGTAACAGGAATGGAAGTTTGCTTAAATGAAACAAAACTTTTAGGATTATATAGCAAAATATACGTAATTAACCTCTTGGAATTCTTGACGATACTATTTCCAACATATCTTTCTATCGCGATCCCTATTATCTGTCTACGTGTCTCTTTTGTAACAAAAGTTTGACATTATAAAATTTTACAAAATCTTTAATTATCGATCGCATAACGTAACATTTCTTTCTATTTTTATTTATTTATTACATTACTGTTATATGGATTTGTAGTATATAGACAAATATAGAACAAATATTGCACATGTGTCTTTTAGCCATTGTAATGGGAGCAAAAGA
The DNA here is from genome assembly GCF_026898425.1 of Galleria mellonella. NCBI lineage: Eukaryota > Metazoa > Arthropoda > Insecta > Lepidoptera > Pyralidae > Galleria > Galleria mellonella. Next base: position 2,126,334 of record NW_026442061.1, read on the forward strand.
GATAGACATCCTATTAGGACACGAGATATATATAAATATATTTTTATTACAACTTTAGATCTTAAACCTAAAAACTAATATGAATTTAATAAAATTCACCAAATAGCGTATATTCACGATATATTCCAATTTGAAGGATAAGACGAGAGAGAACAGTAATACCACATGTATTCTGGGGTTGTGATGACCGAATTAAGATTGTGTTTAAACAAAAAAAAAAACCAACTTTAATCGTGGCAAAATCAGTTCTACTAATTTACTGAACCGAAATCGATGAAATTTCTATGGGGCCAACCTAAAAGTATATCCTTTTAGTTAAAAAAAATCCATATCGATTTATGAATAATGGAACTATAAATAACAAATAAAAAAACTGAATTTAGAACTTTTTTAATGTCAGTTTAAAATAAGTGACGGCCCTCGGACGAACGGATGGACATTATTTCGGCCATTTATAAACATACTACAAACTCTCCTATAGTTGTCAATACTCGTAGTTGCTGGAGATAGTTTGTGATTAATGAAAAATAATTCTTTCAATTTCTTCTTTCACAGATAAACACCAGTGAAGATGTGGTCAGGCAAGAAGTGTTCAGAGACTGGTTCAGCGGGAACCCCCACCGCTGAGGAGGAGATCAAAGTGGTACTGGTTGGAGACACACAGTGCGGGAAGACCACTCTTGTTCAGAGATTTGTCACCGACACTTTTATTGAGGTTTGTTCTTTTTTGTATTACCTTTTTATACCATATGTCCCCAGACCACAATAAAAACTTTCTTATTGTATTGATTAAACTATTAGGGCATTAAGTAATAAAAAATAAACTCACTTTCACATTTATAATAATAATAATAGGGGGGAAAGGGATCGTTAGTAATGGAGACTGAGAATCCCATTGCTAGCAATATACCCAACCAGATCGACCTCCTCGCAGTTCTCCCTGGAAACTATTATGGTTAATTCCTGATGAATTCATTCAGTTAGCCCTTCATGAAATCATGATGGGCTAACTGGCCTGTTTTCATTCTTATCTATCACCCTTCACTGGTCCTCCGCAAGCGTATACCATTAGCGCAGGCGGGGTTACCATACCATTTTCACCCATAAAAAAATAATAATAATAAGGATAACGATCCATAGACCAATATTGGAGACGAGGCACGGTAACTTTGTCCTATGAAAAAATTCAATAGTCGCTGTTAACTTTACGAAAGATCAATATTATAAACAATTGTAATTCCACAGTGACTTACAAAATCAGTCTCGCGGTTGCGCTATTACATATCAACATAATACGAATTTAAAATTTAAATGCTGTGTACAACCCTATCCGATTGCAAATAAAGATTATTAAAACTCGCAGACACAGACAGTTTTTTTCATAAATTCTAGTTGAAAACCTTTCAAAGCCAAATCTCAATAGCAGTATAAATATATCAGAATATGTAATAGAATAACACTAACATGATATAACACTTACTTATAAATAAACTCAGTATCTGTAATACTATTGTTAGCGAAGAAACTCGCTTAGGACGACGTGACAAGCTTGACAAGTACGTAAGAAATTAGAGAGGCGTGTAGGTACGACGTAAACATATTTTGATAAAGGATTTGCACGGTTCGCACCGAGACAGAGACAGAGAGAGAGCGGCTCTGTCGTCGTGTCAAAGAAAAGTGACATTTTCGCACAACGTAAAAAACTATTTTGACGGGAACACATTCAGAAAATCCTAATGGTGATTTTAGCTTCTCCATCAGTATAAATTAGATAGTTCTTTGAGAAAAGAATATTAATAAAAACAATAAAGAATAGAAGAAACAAAAAGCTGGGCCACCTTAAACAGCATAATGATTTTTAAAGAGCATAATAGAAGGAAAAATAGAAGGCAAAAGAGTAAAGGGAAGACCGAGAAATAGCTAAATGGGACAGATAAAAGCCTACATTAGGTCACACAAAAGTCTCCCTCTGGTAGAGGGAGACTTTTTACAAAAGTCGTTTGCTTGGGCACCTCTGTCCCATTCGTGTTTTAATCGTAAAGCAGTTGTGTTTGCATGTCTGTGTTTCGGTTTGAATGGTGGAATACGGCAGTGAATTTACAGGGTACAGACGAATAACATTTGAGTCCTCAGGAATGGCAACGCATGGGAGGTATCATGGGCGAAACAGTGTACTCTATCATGTCCATGGTACTGCTCATGTCTATAAGCGACGACTATCACTTTCCATTAGATGGGCCGTCAGCTTGTTTTCCATTCTAAGTTGCATAAAAAAACTAGATGTCATATCGTATAGAGAGGTCAAAGATATGGCCTGGAATAGAGCTGGCTGGAAGACATTTCATGAATTAGTTGCACCTACAAGAGGAAACTCTAAATGAAAAGAAAAACTATTCTTTAATAAGTATATTTGTTAATATCATTTACACTTATTTGACCACATTTCAAGATACTTTTTAAAAGGAGACTCTGAATTCGGTTCTGTTTTTTTTCTTACATTTGTTACCTTATAACTCCGTCATTTATACACCGATTTGGAAAATTCTTTTTTTTATCTGAAACGACATACTTTTAAATTAGTTAAATAGAAATATCATTAACATCGGTTCAATAGTTTAACTTTTAAATCATAATACTCGTAATACTGGATACAGAGGAATAACACCCGAGTCCTCAGGAATAGCAACGCATGGGGGGTATTGTGGACGAAACAGTATACTCTGTTATGTCCATGGTACTGCTCATGTCTATAGGCGCCGATTACCACTTTACATCAGGTGGGCCCTCAGCTTGTTTGCCGTTCTAAGTTGTATAAAAAAATAAAACTAGTTTTTCCTCAATTAAAGTTAGGTTTGCGGAACACATTCTTAAAATATCTCATATCCTGTCATTTGCGTGTGCTAAATGTGACGACCACGAGTACTCTGGTCGTTAGTGCTTGTATTGTACAGTTTAACTAATTAGGTCATGTACACACGTTGTGTTGCAATTAGTTAAATACAGCGGCTATTGAATTTTGAATAGAATGGATGGTTTGTGTGAATACATTAGAATAGTGGGCACATTAGGTTTCCGATTTATCAGGTGGTTATATTCTATGCTTTTAAGTGTTATAGGTCATAATGATTAATTTTATGTATTATTAGTGTATTATATGTAATATATTCTTCAGTGGGTTCATCTTTCCAATTAATATGGATACGCGCCCCCGGAGCTACAGCTGTGACTATTATTTATTTATATATTTATTCATTAAAAATAATTACAACAATATGACAGCAAAAGCCAAATCAATGTTATAAACATGTTACAGATTACAGATTCAAACTGGCCGACTCGCCTAACTGCCCTTGTGATGAAGTAACTCCACAGACAATCTACCATCTTGTTATCGACTGCCAGGGTTTTGCCAGTGAGCGTTAACCAAACAGTGTTACAGATTCAAACTGGCCGACTCGCCTAACTGCCCTTGTGATGAAGTAACTCCACAGACAATCTACCATCTTGTTATCGACTGCCAGGGTTTTGCCAGTGAGCGATTCGATTGTGAAAGCGCGATAGATATTAAAATAAATATTAATAACTTACAGTATATTATAAATGATAATGGCAAAAGAACCACATTTTAACAAAAATTGGCAAGGAAAACGGAACTAAATATCTAAACTAGTGACGAACACAAGTAGTTGCATAGTCTTTTTTTTTTATATTAGGACATATATATCTATATATATTATAAATAATTATTATATTTAACTCGGGGGGAAAAAAACTCAGTAAATGTATAAGATGGACAATATGACAAAGATATGAAGGTTGTCGCATTAAAACATAGCGACAGAAGCAATGGAAAAAATTAAAAAAAAAACATACAAAATTATAATAAAAATATTTAAACTAACTCTAGATATTTGTAAGCCGCTTCCAATGTCTTTGGCAGGCTACTACTAAATATATCAATGATGTTTATAATATTATTTAATAACATCCTATCCCTTACTCTAAAGTTCGTTATTTTTTTTAAAATCCCCCTCTATATTCCTTCCAATAATTTCAGTCACCAATCTGCTTGCCCAACGTGGGTACCTGTGGACATTAACTCCCTAATGAAAAAGACCAAAAATGTGTGTCCCCCAGTGTGAAAACCGGAGGATCACATATATTGGAAGGCATTGGGGAAGGCATATCAGTGGATAGATATATGGGTTAAATGATGATAAAAATATCATTATATGTGATATATGTATTTATATATACATATATACTAATACTATATCTATAAATATATAAATATATATATATACTAAGATTATCACTTTTTATTAATACTTCATATTTTTCTTTTGCTAAATCCCAAATGCCTTTTCATCAAAATCCAAAACTTCGGTGATAGAATAATCAGAATCTTATTGTAAAATTAACATTTTAGTATGTACTTATTTATATCGAAATATTATATATTTGGATATAAATAAGTACAGCGTGAAAAAACACTTAGTGAGCCGGCATAGTACAATCAACTGTTGAGAATAAAGTATTCTCTTTTTGATTGATCGTATTCATGGACCATATGGTTTTTGTATTCACTCTTATTATACCATGACGGTGAAGTCACGTGTCATGGTAAAATAACAAAATCTGTATACACTCTTCAAAGTCGGTGAAATGTGATCTGAATTTTTGGAATCCTTCAAAAAAGTTCCAAAGTCAAACACTCAGAAACAAAGGTCCGTACTGTCAGCGAAATTATAAAAAAAAACAAAAAGCGCTGCGTAAACAAATCAGAAAACAATGTTTGTAATAAAAACGGACATCGTATGAATATAGAACGAAAACGATTAAAAGGGCCAATGTTTACTTAGCAAGTCCTAAAATAACATCCTGGACTCGTCCAGTTAGCGCTGTAGGCCAAATATGGGGTCTGTCTACCTCTAGATACAGACGAGGGTAAATGTACTTTTGATTTTGGACATAGATACTCTTTTTTTTTATGGTTATAATAATAAAAATTTGTCGTGATCTTTTACGAGACATATTTTTTTATTTAACTTGCAATGGATATATGTTAGATTATATAGAAAAATAAAATTTAAAAAATAGGTCACTTTTAAATATAAATTATAGGTAATAGTTGAAACGTATATTAGTTTATTAAGTTCAAAACTCGGTAAATGAACTAGAAACACATTTTGACGTCTAATTGAACTAAAATTCTGCACACACCTTGTGTCCTGATGACAATACAATATGCAATACTTAATATATATAATCTGTAGTATGATCCCGGCATAGAATAGGCTACCCCTTCCTTACCCCCTTAACTTTCCCTAACCCCTTCCTAAAATACTACAATATAACGTAAGTATTTATATTATAATGATAAATAAGTAACATACCTATCTTGATTCTTAAGCCAAAATTAGACAATGAATCTCATCTCTCAATACCCACTAAAACATCCAGAACGAAACACAAAACACACACACACAGTGTAATTACCACTACATCGTGGATGTTTTAAGATATCATAACGATCATCAAAATAAATGGAAAATCAACCATATTTTATCCAATTACCTATGGCAAACAATTTATATGAGCTATGTATGTACGTAATATATATAATCGGAATTCTCAGTCCAAGAACCGGCATCCCAAAGGATTAGCATCAACTAGCTTCCAATTACAACGATCCTACACTGTTTACAGTGCTGAGACATGATTGTATAGAACTATTTACAGTTACGAAATTTGCATGACTATTACGAATTGCGAACAATTTAGGAACCAATTAGACCAGTGTTTTTGTGCCATGCCCCACTTGAACATTTCTAAAATTTTTATGCCTCCATACATAATTTTCCCCGACAAAGTTTACTTGACGACTCTAATAGCCCAGTTGATATTTTGGTAACGTAAAACGAAATTATACCTAATAAATATGTATAGCTTTTTTAATTTACTTTTTTTTAATAAATTTGGCACCGATTACTACTCTTAGCATTGCATTTAAACGGCCCGGAGCAATCGCGGAGAATTTACAATCAGACATAAATCGTTTGGCGAGTAATATACACTCCTTCAAGCATTTAAAAATAGACATACAAGTATCTACAAGTCTAAACTACATAAAAACTTACATTACGTGATATAGCTCAATAATTTTAATCATTAAATAAAAACAAAATGTACATAGCATTATTAGATGAAATCACATATTCATAGTGCCTTAAATGAAACAGTGCACACAAAGGCACGACTAAAAGCCCGTGGCTAAATAATTGTTTTCTACGAAAACTGCAAAGAATTCGCGTCTCAATTTAGTCGATAATATTCGAACGGCTGTACCTCACACATATTTCCAATAAATCTCACTTATTTGTTCTGACTACGTGAGTTGGCAATAGAACTATTCTTGCCTTTATTATATTTTAGATTAAACTTCATACATTTATCTTTTCGCTATTATCTACTTATTTTGATGGCAGAATGATATTATTGAGTCTGAGATCTCAGTGTAAACGATATTGTTTGTTGAGACAATATAATATTCAGGAGCTAAATTATTATGTGTAATAACATTTTATTTTGTATAATACTAGTTTTTACCCTTGACTTCATTTTCGTGAGGGGAATATTTTACTGAACAAGACAAAAAATAGCCTATATCCTTCTCCACCCCTATTTGAAGATAACAAACAAACTGTAACATGTATAATATTAAGGATTCCCAAAGCTGATTACAATAAATCAAAAAGGTTCTATAACTATTCTTATCACAATTGAATTCAGTTTTTTTTTTTTAATTATTCAGTGATATGTGGGCCCAACTCGTGCTTGCCCAATTTTTATTCTTCGCGCAGTAAGTGATTTATACCAACTCGCTGAGTATATAGACAAACATTGAAATCTATGTCGATAGAATTACACACGTAGCAAAACGGTCCGTGAAAGTAGCTTAACACATTCGAACAAATTGTTTTTAATCCTCTTATCCGATTCTAAAACAGTGGCAATACAATCCAATTGCCAATCCGATTGGTAGAATGAGAACACATTTGACTTTTTAGGTTTTAAATGTAACAAAATATAGACTAATGTGTATTGTTCATTTTTAGTTTATTTTCCTGATTTATATTCAGATACAGGACACTTAATTCTATTAAATTACATTCAATTGAAACTAAATCTAAACGTAAAAATATTTTAACGAGAGTATGAATAGAATAATTAGAAATTAGTTTGTTCATATTCCCGCCAAATCAGCTCCCAGCTTATATTATGCAAATTATTGTCCTATTGCCGATCTCGTTCTAACATATAGGCAATTATATTTTCTGTCTTGTACATTGTTAATCTATATACTTCACAATCTAAGTCCAAATCTGTGGTAACAAGCTTAGGACCATAGATAAGTATTATTCTTAATCTGTGTTCATGGATGTATAACCAAAAGTAGGGAATTATTTCAGTTTTGTTATGTTAATATTAACTTCATTTTCAACGATACTGTGTGAAATTATTCCAACTACGCCTACTATACGACGTTGATTGACACGTGAAAAATGCCGCATTTTACAGTACTGGCCGTTCGACAGAAACAAATGGCCGACTTCGAATGCAATCTAACAAATTGGTCCTCGCTGAATGACTATCGATTTTAGTTCAACATTTTTTTCAGACATTCCACCTTTTTTGCTCAATTTATCAATATTTGGGGTAATATTGTACCTGATTATTCAAAGGTGAAGGTTTTGACTACATTACCATTAGATTCTATAATCCTAATTAATATTATAAATGTGTTTATTTGTTATCTCGTCATCTTAAACGCTTTAAAAATTTGGTATATATGTATGCATGTATAGCTTGATCTATCTAGTATTACATATGTAATACTAGACAGGTCAAGCTGCATTTTATTCCTTTCAATCAATATAACCTTTGGATAAAGTCGCAGGTAGAAGTTAGTATGAGATAAATCCGCCGCAAAAAAGACGCCGTTTGTCGTATCTCCTCACTTTCAGGGCACTTCCCTTGATAAAAAGTCGAGTCTAGGAATTCTGGGCGTTGATATATCTTGCGACGTCCAGTTTTGCGGTCATCTGGAGGAGAAGGCTAAGATAGCTTCCAAAAAGTTAGGAGTGCTCAATAGGGTGAGACGATATTTCATGCCAGAACACCGCCTGAAATTATATAAAGCCCAAGTCAGGCCGCATATGGAATACTGTTCTCACCTGTGGGCAGGAGCGCCACAGTACCAACTCCTTCCGTTAGACCGCATTCAAAGTCGGGCGTCTCGAATTATCGATAGTCAACGCCTTACTGTCCGACTTGATACACTGAAACTGCGCAGAGATGTTGCATCTCTGTGCATCTTCTACCGAATTTATCATGGGGAGTGTTCTGAGGAATTGTTCGGATTGATACCTGCTGCTGATTTTCACCACCGTACAACCCGCCACAAACTAAAGTTTCATCCCAATCATCTGGACGAGTGGCGGTCTTCCACCGTGCGTTTTTCAAGGCACTTTCTTCCACGCACAACCATTCTTTGGAATCAACTTCCAGCAGCAGTATTTCCGAACCGATACGACAACATAACCTTCAAGAAAAGAGTATATTCCTTTTTAAAAGGCCGGCAGCACACCTGCAATGCCGCTGGTGTTGTGGGTGATCATGGGCGGCGGTAGTCACTTACCATCAGGTGAGCCGCATGCTCGTTTGCCCCGTGTTGTAAAAAAAAATCCACACTAATAATATAAAGAGTTTACATTTTAGACAAAATAAAAAAAAATACTTGATCAATTTTAAAAATTCTTTCACCTTCAGTAAGCTATATTATCAATAACGTAAGCATTGTTTTATTTAAAAAAAAAAATGCAATGCCAGAGCAAATCACTAGTTTGAATAATATAACTACATGGTTGAGATGAATTTAAAAATATATCGATAATTCTATCTAATAATATCCCTATCGATTTTTATCTAACAAAATAACAGCACTAGTTAAAAATTTATATAAAACCGTTGATCTTGTTAAATTACAAACTAAATACACCATAAATTCCTGCCCTTCCAAACTAAATTGAATCTCCTTTAACTAACTACAAACTATTTAATTAAAACCTGCTAAACCGGTAGCTGTTGTTAAAGATGTGGCATACTATGAATATATTACAGGGACAACTAAATTCTAATTGATATTTGATTGGCTTAACCCTGAATAACTTCAAGCTTTGAAGGGAATACACATGGAAAATAAAACAAAGTTTTATTCATTTCACCCTTTTTTTCTCAAACCATATATTTGAAAAATCTATGTATTAAGTAACTATATAATCTATCCATATATCCATATATCTATTTTGGTACATGGGTATGAGAAGTGTGGTCCTTTGGTACATTCAAATCCATTCGAATATTTTAGCGTGGGTCTGTAACAAATATACAAACATGTTTACTAGTAACACTTACAATGTTAGGCCTATACTGGCAAATTACTCCCCACACATATATATATATATATATATATATATATATATATATATATATATATATATATATATATATATATATATATATATATATATATATATATATATATATATAGGTATAAGAAAAATAATCGTAAACACTATCCAAGTCACGTTTCAAAGTAATATTACAGCATAAGAGCTTGTTGTTAATCATTGGACCAGTAAATAACGTTTCTTGCGATAAAGTCAAGATACCAGTGTATTGTGTTTAGCAAGGATTCTTTATGGCAGAAATTTCCACACTGGAAAATTTTCCGTTGAGTTATGTTCATGTTGCCATAACACTAAAATACACATAAGGATTTTACTCCTTATTTTGTAAGGTGCAACGTTGATTATAAATTGCAGTTTGCCGAGAAAATATATTGACCGAGCTTACAAATTTCAGGAGTATATAATACGCAAAGAAACAGGCTCCGACGGTGATATTTATAAAACTAAACAACTTTTCTCGTGTAAGAAAGATCAAAGGTCAAACAAAGAAGTCTAGAAAAAGTTTGAATAAAAAGAATATGTACATGAAATTCTTAATAATGAAGTTATTCCCGTGTTTGATTTAGTATAATTCAATATTTAGTGCCTATTATTATTTTTCTCGTATGAATAAAAAAAAAAGATTTTTTTATACAACTTAGAATGGCAATCAAGCTGACGGCCCACCTGATGGAAAGTGGTAACCGTCGCCTATAAACATGAGCAGTATCATGGGCATAACAGAGTATACTGTTACGCCCATGATACCCCCCATGCGTTGCCATTCCTGAGGACTCACATGTTATTCCTCTGTACCCTGTAAATTCACGCCATATCCCACCCTTTAAACCGAAGCACAGCCATGCAAACACAACTGCTATACGGTTAAAACACGAATAGGACAGAGGTACCCAAGCAAACGATTTTTGTACAAAGTCTCCCTTTGGTGAAAAAAGATCCAATTGCATAAATACAAAAATACATTTTTCAATTGTTTCTATAATAGACGACTAAGGGGACTTCATGGTCGAGGGATGGGCAACAGCGTTCCTATTAAAACATCACCAAAACCTAACTACAGTTGCCAAACCGCTTGCTAAGCGTGATAACTACTAACATAACCCGCCTTATGGGGGACGCCCATTTTCAATAGTGGACAGCTAACAGTTGATATGATAAAACTCTTTCTATATCACTCAGATCCTTCTGAAATTAAGTTAGTAAATGTTCTCAAGAAACTGTAATTTAAAATTAACAATTTATAGTTGCGTAGTATATTTCTTACATCGATATTATTAACAATGTGTGTATAAATATAAGTTCTGTATTAGTTCAGAAATGGTTCGATTATGTCGGCTAAGTCCAGTACAATTATTATCATTTATCAGAGAAAGGGATTGTTGAAAAGATATATTGCTAGGAATGGGGATCTTAGACCCCATTGCTAGCAATATAGCTTTCCAGATTGATCACCGCACTCCTGAAAACCATTCTAGACAATTCTTTTTGAATTCGCTACTATGGGTCAACTGACTTGAGGGTCTACCATGAAATGTTTTCCGAAATTTCGGGGCCGTACAAAACACAAATTCGATGTTAAAATTACATAATATATATCTATTAAAAATATTAAAATATCGTTCCTTTGTAATTTTATGCTCAGACCTATAACGAACAAAATGTTAAGCTTCATTTACTGGGCCGTTTTAGGTATGGACGAAAAAACACAAAATTGAGTCTGAAAGTCCAGAATTTCATTTCACGATAGACCTCCTGCTTTTATCTCTCATTAGTGCCTCGGCAGTATATACCGATAACATAAACGGGGTTACTATTCCACTCTCACCTATTTTAATTATTTGCACAGTAATTGAGAATATTGATTCGTATTAATAAGCGTTTTAGATTAAAATTTCGAGAATTTAGGTGGCTATTCAAAATTGGTTTTGTTCTAAGAACTGAAAGGATCAAAGAAACCGAACAATCTCGAAATAGTATTATATTGGTAATGTGAAACAAAATCCTTATCGACGTCTGTCTGTTTCTCTACTTCTTTTAAAGAACGCCACCCATTTGTTTATAGGTTCCACTGTAATATAGATTAATATTTTTACACAAAGTTTGTACATTATATAAGGATGTGTATATATTAGTAAGATTCAACTTACGTGTAAATTTTTTACGTGTAAATTAGATCGAGAAATTCTGGCTAGTTTAGGGATCAATTCGTGGTCCTTATCATAAGCGGTTGTGACGCGAGCGCGAGCCTAACTGCGCCACTTGGCTCGCTGAACACGTGGTATAGGCGCTCGCGGCAATTGCTCATGATTAAGGATCACGAACTGATCCCGTAACTAGTCGAGCTTTCTTAATCTCATTGCACATAATTTAAACCGGTAATTATTACATTAAATAATAGTGTGTGCCTACGTAACTTTTAACAATATGAAAGTGAATTTGTTTGCTACCTTGTAACTCCTTAACGGCGAAACCAATCACTGTGAATTGTAGTATTCGGGACGCTATTTGGAATAAAGATAGATATAGGCTGTATTTGAGCCTGGTCAGTAAACATATTCTCAACACGCGGACAAAGTCGCGGGTAAAAGCTCGTAAATAATAATTAAACTATTGATTAAGAAGGCAATTTGACGCAGGTGAATACACGATGAGTCATTTATTTATTTATTTAAAGGAACACCAACAGCATATTGCATTATAACACATATAACAAACATTAAATACAATACATCAACAACTTCATCTTCATATCGCTCAGAATCAACGAAAATTGAATTCTGGACGAATTTAAATGACTTATAGGAGAACAACAATCAATAACCAATTGTAATTTCATGTTAATTCCGGCAATCCCTCTACAAACTCAACATAACAACAGTAACACAATTATCTCTTTCGAAGTCGACAAATTATCATAATTTGACGGAGCTCAAAACTTTTCGTTAATTTCTCCAACTCTTGACCCTCTTGAGAGAGGCAGAGAGAGGGAGATGTAAAAGTAATAATAAACAAAAGGGACAAAATACAATGTTTGTCACAAGTTTCTTGATTCGCTTTCAAGGGACTGTTATACTGCGACAATTTGAGGGGTGACTGTTTACTTCAATTTCGTGAACAAGCACAAATAATAGATACAGGATACGGTAGTGAGTGATATACCAAAATGCTATTAAAACCCAGTGAAAAAATATATAAATAATTTAACTATTACTATTTAGCTTTCACTGTAATAATTCTATAAAAGAAGTACCTATAGAGTTCATACAAGTACAAGAACATATAAATACACACTATTATTACAGAGTATAAATAAAAAACAATGGTTACTTGACCAGACGAACTGTACAATTTTTTTTTTGTGTGAATATGGTATGGTAACGCGCCTGCGTTAACGGTATACGCTGGCGGAGCACCAGTGAAGGGTGATAGATGAGAATGAAAATAGGCCAGGTAGCCCATCATGATGAATTCGTCAGAAATTAACCATGATAGTTCCCATCGAGAACCGCGAGGAGGTCGACCTGGTTGGGTATATTGCTAGCAATTGGATTCTCAGTCTCCATTACTAACAATCCCTTTCCCCTAACTGTACTAAATTACTAAATCTATTTAGAAAGACAAAGAAATAATGGCAATACACAAGAACAATCCTATGTAAATTTCAACAGATTCAAAAGGGTTAAGATCGTAAACATAATATTGTGACAAAATATGCAAAAGACAATATTTTATAAATAAGATAAATTCATTGTTCGTTCATTCGTTAAAAGATTTATTACTTTAAACTCTACTACTACTATACCTAAGAGCCTAATCTCTATCCACTATTAAACAATAGTGGATAGAGATTAGGCTCTTATAGGTTAACAGGTTTATCACACTATAGGCATTATAATCATTTAGACTTATTTCATCATCATCATATCAGCCCTTAATCATCCACTGCTGCACATTAGCCTCCCCCTAGGGGGGTTTTGCTAGTAGTTGCCACACTTGGCAAACGGATTACCAATCGCAGTTAGGCTTTAGAGATGTTTTAAGAGAGACACTTCTGCCCATCTCTCGCCCTCCCTTAATCGCCTCTTATGACACCTACGGGAAAGGAAAGTGTGGCCTTTTCTATGCCGGGACCATATAGTCACTAGACTTATTTATTTATACTTTATATTATTATACTAATAATACATAAAAAATATGACAGAGGTAAGCAAATGTGCAAAGGCGAGCTTTACTCTAGAAAGTTCTGTTCTAACAAACCCAAATTGGAAAGGAGCATTAATTTTAGCGGGCAGAGTGGTGTACAATATTGTAACAATTTTCAAACAAGAATAACTAGACTAACTGAAGTTTGTGTTACTAATTATACTAATTATACATAACATAAAATTTTCCCAAGAGACTACAGCATGGGGTTCTTCAAAAGGGAGGTAAAGAGGTTTCTTCAGGGTCGGCAATGCGCGCGTAATACCTCTGGTATTGCAGGCGTTCAAAGACTACGGTAACCGCTTACCATCAGATCAGGTGGGCCGTATGCTTGTGCCACTTCAGTGGTATAAAAAAAAACTAATTATACCATATTTAATCGTTTATATACACACAAACATATACTAGATACAAGACTATATAAAGGTTATTCTTTACGAATGAAATGGCAACAAATTACGAACATGTCTTCTGCAAGTTTGCTCGGTTAGTGTAGTGGAACGGAACAAAAGTAAAATTCAGCTTAAAGTTTAAAAGCACTAACGCCGTATTTCAATTAGCACCTTATCGTCGTACCCTTATCCACATTCATACATAATTACACATCCAAATGTTAGGGTAAACCAATGGGACAACTTTTAATAGAATACGAACAACATTAGTAAGGATCCCATTCGAAGTGGGTAGCGAATGGAGTTCAGAATTAATTAAATTTCACTTAGTAACTCGATTTTGAAGGAACTTATTGGTCAGATGCATATTAGATTTTATTTGCTCTTAAATGGATCTGGAGTACCAAAATTTACGTAATATTTCAGATAAGAAAGGAACTGTTAAAATCGACTCTTAAGTCTTGACAACAAAACTCATCGAAATGTTTGTAAACGTCTCACTTCAGGACTGCATTTGTTTGACTAATTATTTTTTGTTCTTTGTAATTGTCAGGACAAGGATTCTATAAGAGAAAATGTTTAAAAAATAGTATTATTATTTATTAGTGAATTTACAGGGACAGAGGAATAACACCTGAGTCCTCAGGAATAGCAACGCATGGGGGGTATCATGGGCGAAACAGTATACTCTGTTATGTCCATGGTACTGCTCATGTCTATAGGCGACGGTTACCACTTTTCATCAGGTGGGCCGTCAACTTGTTTGCCATTGTAAATTGCATAAAAAAAAAGTAAGAAAAAATAAAGTTAAAAAATAATTGAAAGCTAAAGCGACGTGTGTGATCTAGCGACTTGCGCTAGGTCACACACACGTAGATCACAAAGTTATAAAAAAAAACATATTGCACTATTAGTATTTTGAAGTCAAAATTCTGTTAAGTGTGAATGTCGTGGTATATTCTCTGTCAAATGGAGAGACATAGATACTAAACAACTGTGAATTGTCTACAATGTAGCTCATACCTATTATCTGTGGTCTCAATTTTCTATAGTTTTAATTAAAATCTTCATTCGATTTTAAACTTTGTCTTACCTAAATGATATTAGGTACTCTCCTTTTATATATTTAGCTATTTAGTCTGTAAATCTTAATAAATTAAACAGACAAATGAGTCTTTATTCAATGAATCGTCTCGAATTTCTCAATCTAATTAATCAAATGACCGATATTTATGATATTTTATTTGTTGGAAGGTCAAAAGAGCTTCTGTCTCATTAACGAGGACATATTATTATTACCAGAGGGAGACTTTGTACAAAAGTCGATTGCTGGGTACCTCTGTCCCATTCGTGTTTCAACCGTGAAGCAGTTGTGTTTGCATGGCTGTGTTTCGGTTTGAAGGGTGGGATATGGCATGAATTTACAGGGTACAGAGGAATAACACTTGAGTCCTCAGGAATGGCAATACATGGGGGGTATCATGGACGAAACAGTATACTCCGTTATGTCCATGGTACTGCTCATGTCTATAGGCGACGGTTACCACTTTCCATCAGGTGGGCCGTCAGCTTGTTTGCCATTCTAAGTGGTATAAAAAAAAAATAGTATGCTAGAATATTGTGTGGTAGTATATTAAACTTAATAAATAATCTGGAAAAATAAACCACAGATATAATTATATTAGATACTGAGCAATAACCTCTAGATAAAGACTCATTACAAATACTTCGAAAAAAAATATGGTTTTTTTTAATAGTTTATTTGAATTACTTACAGAACACAAATTATATACAGATATACATAAAAATCGAGATAACATAAATGATTTAAAAATATATATATATATATATATATATATATATATATATATATATATATATATATATATATATATATATATATATATATATAGCCAAGTACAATTTACAAGTACAAATAATAGGCTGTTTATAAAATTGTATTTTATCTTATAATAAAACAATCTTTAATTTTATAAACTTATTAGTATTATATTTACCGACTTTTGTACATCGGGAAATGTATGTTTGATGCGCTGACGCCTCATTTCTTTTTCATACTATTTTATATGTACTTACCCAAGACATATATAGAGGGAGGAGAAGGGATTGTTAATAATGGGAACTAGCGGCCCTAGTGCTTGCAATGTAAGGTACATCAGTTAGTTATATAATCAGTTCGACCTCTACGCGGTTCAGTACAAATCGTCGCAATTAATTTTTATAAATTCGTCACGATGGGCCAAGTGACCTGCTTCTATCGTCTGCGTCTACTGGCGAAGTACCAGTGAGGGATGATAGATACCGACAGCGCAAGCGGGGTTACCATTCCATTATCATTCCATAGACAATACCTATAAAGAAAAAACAATGCGTCAGCCTTCTACAATTTTTGTACTTCACGAAGTTTATTTGACATTCAATGCTCTGCTTTATATATATGATCTAAGTTCATTGTTTAATAAAAGCGAGACTTTTCTATAGAAATTTATTGTTTTCGATGTCTGTCTGTATATCGTATGAATACGAATACCTACACATTTCAATAATAATTTTCCAATAAGCACTTTACAGAAAATCTTTTAGCAAACAACCGTCAAAGCATGAATGGGTTGATTCCCATTGAATTCCTTCCCAGAACTGTACGTACTTGTACGAAGCTCCTTGCTACTAAAACTCATGTAGCTATTATTAGAATGAATGCGCATTTATTTGCTTCTTATGATACTGAAATTTACTTATTTTGCTCTTAATGTTTCTACAATTAAAATTAAATAATATAACTTATTTTATAACAATGTAACACAATATTTTTAGATACTGTGTCTGACTTGCGCCATCTACCGGTCTCTCTACTTATCTACTGTTTATGCCAGGTTGTCTGTAAGAGATTGCTTTTAGTGATAATACCGCCTTTTGTATATACCATTCTGTATAAATACTCCTTGTATACATCTCTATTGTGCGCAATAAAGAGTTTATTGTTATTATTATTATTTTTATCTTAAAATTATTTTATTATATAAGTAGTTATTATAATTATATATTTATGTAATTTTCTAATATACAATAATATTGCATTTCACTGTTTATTTGAAGCTTATGTATTAATTAGTATTAATAGTATTCGTATTCGAAGTATTAATATTTGTTCGTATATCACTCTCGTACGCTTTTAGCTGCCTTTAATAACATGCTTTCCAACTAAATTGAGTGAAAACTAAGACCTTGCTTACAGTATTTATATTATCCATGTAATTTATAAATGCAATAAAGAATATATATATATATATATATATATATATATATATATATATATATATATATATATATATATATATATATATATATATATATATATATTTTATAAAATACTTGATAAATTTTTATACAAAATTCTGTACATATATATGTACATAATTCTCAACAACAGCTATAATAATTACTTGATTGCTTTAATATTAGCTTTCTAAACTAAAACCATGTTGTAGACTTTCAAAGCAACTTATTCTATATACGTGTGGTAAAGCAAAATAGTTCTTATTACTGAGTATAAAAAACTACGGAGTATGTTAGTGATTTACGGACGTGTTCCGTTTTGTTCTTGTTGCCGTATGCACTGGTGATTAGTCTTTTTGCTGGCTACTAATCCACAACCGTTAAATGGAAAGCAGATTGAATACGGCGAAAATGCGCGGGAAAATTTTTATTCGTGCATGTCTTTCTGTTTAGATTTATGATCTAGATTTCGATTTAGTACAGAGTAATTAAACGTACATTGAATTTATAGATCAAGAATACTTAGTATCTGTCAACCATAGATTAAGGAAGTATGCTAAGTAACTGTAGTTCTCTATCTTTGAATAGTTTATTGATATCTGTCTCTTTTACATCATTAATATTTTATTTTTGTTCTCCTGTAAAACGAGGTATTAAAACGGCTACTTTTTTAACTTTAAACTAATTAATTAACTTATAGTACAGCTAATAAAAGATAGTAATTAACATTTTAGTATAACACTCGTACATTAGTCAGTATATTAATTATACTGGTCTCTATTCTATTATTTAATCTGAAACTAATAAAACTGGTGTATTTTCAACTCAAATATAACCTAAAACAATTTAGGTAGTTCGACACTGAATACACTGCCAGTTTTCGCGTTTATAGGGCTTCGCATACATCCGTAACAATTTAATACTGCTCCTAGTCGAAAACTATTCCAATACGTGCGCATTGATGTGCAATCATGCACATCACTATGTAACATCTTTATTAACATTCAATTGGATCCTATTTTAGGGATTATCATACTATCACATAAGTTAATTTTATAAGATATTGACGTCCATTAGTTAGATACTTCCTAACAATTAATGTCTGTAACTATCTAATCCCTCCACCTCTTTCTCTCCAGTGGGTGTCGTAAAAGGCAACTAACGGATCATTATAGTCAAGAGATAGGTAGCAGAATCTTTTTTAAAACATTACCAAACCTAACTGCGGTTACCAACCCACCTGCCAAATGCAGCAACTGCTGGTAAAATTCTCCCAAGGAAGCGGCTTATGGTCATCAGAGGACAGTTAGCGGCCGATGTGATGATGATAATGATCATGAAGTTATTTTCAGTGTGTACTATTATATATGAATGATTACCTTATTTGAATGATTCATCAATGTCCGATAGGATATGCTAAAAACGGTTCTCTTTTTATAAAAGACGAATTAGCCAATAGCCAATATTATGTATATGAGCCAAGAATAGAGAATTGCTGAGCTCTAAAAATAGGTAGGTGCCAACATGTAGCATCAGGGGAGGAAGAGATTGTTAGTAACGCGGACTACCAGTTCCATTGCTAGTAGTATACCCTGTTATGTCGACCTCCACGTGGTCCTTCTGAAAACCATCGTGTTAAATTCCAGATGTATTCATCTGGAATTTAACACGATGGGCTAATTGACCTGCCTTTTCATTCTCACCTATGATGACAAGTCCCTCACTGGTGCCCCGCCAGCGTATACCGTTAGGGCAGGCGGAGTTAACACTCCATTGCCATCCATTAAAAAATCATGTAGAATCAGATAACAACCTAAACAATAGCAAATATTTTTTTTTGCTGCAAATAATTGCTCTAATCTGTGATTTAATCATTGAAAGTAAATCATGAAACAGTACTATTACATATTTATTATTTACTTACACTGTATTAAAACAAAGAGTGACTTTAAAAAAAATCTAGTTTTCAATAAATTAAAATTTTCAATAATCTATTTTCCCGCCTATAAAGATGAAATTTATGTTTTAACACAGTAGCGCCCCCACCAGTATGTCAAAGACGTAGTTTAATATACTATACTTTATAATCTAAAGTATAAGAAGTAAGCTTTCCTATGTAATCACGTAATATAACTATTCAATGGATGAACCATTGAAAAAAAAATAAACAATAAATTGAACATTATTATGAAATATAGCAGGAAAGTTTGAAAACCAAACCACGAACGGTAGGTAGTGGGTAGTTGCTATATATTCTAATGGCGTGAAATTAGGTGAACTTCGACACACTCGAGTAATGTTCTCCGCCTCGCAAACTTCAGAATATTCATGTGAGAAATGTACAAATTAACGTTAACATTTATTATTATGTAAATAAATACGCCGCCGCGCTAAGCCTCGGAAATTTACGACGTTCCGCCATAATGGTTACGTCAAAACGAAATAAATTGCGGATAGATTGAAATTACTCTGTAATTAAATAAGGTCTACCCTGTACCTAAACTATATAATTTCTAGACAAATAAAATTGTTAATGCAATCTAGTTTTAAATTGTTTTAAAAGTAAACAATCTGTCTGACCTAAATAAGTGCCAAGTTAATCTATCGATCGGCACGTTTTCGCTACCGCATGCATGAAATGAGAATGAAAAAGCAGCTACTTGTTTTTGGTACGATAATAAAAATGGGATATAAAGTAGTCTATATCCTTCTCTCATATAGTAAATTTATACCAAATTTAATAATGATTTGTTTAGGCGTTATGAAGTAGTAAACAAACTTACTTTTCACATTTATAATTATTAGTAAGGATTTTATAACAGACGCAAATTTATATAAAAATACTATTAAAATACGAAAAATTTTTACTCTTTCTCTCGTGTAAGTAATATCGTTTTAGTACTCACAGTGTAAGTACTGAGACTGGGCAAATGCCTCATATATTTTCTCAAGTCTGTATTTGAACTAAAAGAAGCCGATGCTATATTTCAGGTTAACGACCCAAGGTTTTATAAGTCTCGCCAGAGGTCGGTCTATAAAATATTATTTACTTTAATATAGTTTATATTTGGCCTAAAATAAATATCAAATAATATATGAAAAAGTAAGTTAAGACATCTATCAAGTGTCTAGTGTGTAAAAGCTCTGCTTAGTTTATAGAAATAAATGCGCTATGTAATATGTTCAGAGTTATTTATTGATTACTAGCATTTACCCGCAACTTCGTTTGCGTAACCAGGACATGTCTAATATTCGGAATAAAAATACTCTATATCTTTCTCCATCCCATATATATGGTATATAAGGCGATGTAGGGCAACAATTGTTTGTTTTGTACAAACAAATTCACTTTCATATTTATAAAATAAGCAAAGAATTTATTATAATGTATAAACAGTCACAGTAATAAATGGATCTTAAAAACGATTCTTACAATTTCGCAAACCAAAAAGTATCGTTAACACTATTTTAAAGAAACAATGCTTATATCAGGAAACTTATTCGAGTCATTCCATTTAAAATCGTCTAAAAATAAAAAAAATTGTTGCCGACCCATTTTAGATTTTAGTGTAACTTTGAGGGACTCTTCTCTAGGGTTCCTAAGAATGAAATTTACACGAATTTGATTTTTATAAGCGCTTGATTCCGCGCATTTAAATAAAATCTTCAAAATATCGATTTTTGTTAGTTTAATTAATTTTTCCTTAATTTTTTTTCTTTTTGAAGATTATTCCATTATTGAACCGTAATTCTTAGGTGAATAGATAGTAGTTTAAGTATACCAAATAATAATTTGCTCAATAAATACCTACCATTAGCGACAGCGTGCTGAAAATGAGTGTTTTTTAGTCATTTTTCGTGAATTTTAAGGGACTCTAGTGTCTTAACTGTTTGGAGTTAACAACTTCTGGTCGGCAGGAATTAAGTACACATATCAGAGATAAAATTCAGCCATTGATCGACTTGAGCCGCCCACTCAATTCAATAATGGAATAATCTTCAAAAAGAAAAAACTTTGAGGAAAAATTAATTAAACTAAAAAAAATCGATATTTTGAAGATTTTATTTAAATGCGCGGAATCAAGCGCTTATAAAAATCAAATTCGTGTAAATTTCATTCTTAGGAACCCTAGAGAAGAGTCCCTCAAAGTTACACTAAAATCTAAAATGGGTCAGCTTTGCCGATTAGACGATTTCAAATGGAATGACCCATTCCCCAATAACAAAACAAAAGAAAAACAAAAATCACTAATTTGTCAATAGAATGATAATTAAGTAGGACAATTGCTTCTTGATCGCTAGATATTTTGTCATCTAGTGACAAAGAAAGAATTAATCCATTAACAATTTTAATTCCTTAATCGCTCTACAGAGGCAGCACCAGTATTTACTTGGTAGTTACTTTTTATATGTAGATAGTATAAAAATAAAGATTAATAACAAACATCATGCAATTTTCGCCTATTACAACTGTTTTCTGTTATAGAGAATCCTCCTCCTTTTTATTTAAAAATAGAACAATGTAATGTCATGACGCACTTTTTTTTTTATTTGGAGCATGTCTTTCTGCAACAAAGAAGCATGTCCGCAAATATAAAAAAAAAACAGTTATATTTTAATTTCGAATGTGAAATAAGTGGAATTAACTCTTTCTGTCATTTTAAAAAGCTCGTGTTTATACTCTTCTCTAGTTCATTTGTCTTTTGTTAACTTTTTAGACTGATGGCTAGAGAGTCAAGCTAATTTCTTTTTATATAAAAAATCTTTGCACAATTAAAAAAAAAATCTCTTCCAGGATTCGTAGCGATTACTCGCTCTGTGCCAGGATTTGGATTTAAAGGTATACTTCAATTAATAATTTAAGGTTTAGAAATAATGTGTAAAAGAGATATTTGGGATTGCGTTTAATTTATATAAAACATGAATTAAGCCAGTCAAAATGCCTGCCCTAGGGGAAACCTTTTCTGTAATATATTAATATCACGTTAAACCCCTGAGTTTGTATAAAGGTTCAAATGCCTGTTTTCCTATTCGTATCAATTACATTATTCCATATATATTCCACCATTATTTTGATAATAATATTATGTTAGAACTAAATCAATAGGTATATATAATAAAATCGTAACTGATCGCTGTCTGTACATAAAAGATATGTAAGAAAAGCTATTATAACCGAAAGGAACCCAAAACTTTAAGAATTTTTGTCCGTTTGTCTGCTTGTTTGTATGTCTGTACGTTTGTGCACGCTTATCTCAAATGCGGTTTTCGCTAATGCGTTGCGGTTTGCTCCACTTAACATTTAGTATTTGTTTTATTTCAATCGCCTCATACTGTAAAATGCTATACAAAGCATAATAGAGTACTTTATATACTGATTCACGCGAGTGAAGCCGCGGGATACTGCTAGTCTTAAAATAAATATCTAAATGTTATGGCTAATTGATGGAATAGGTTTAATAATGCATCATCTTATATATGGCTTATTTTAAAGGTATATATTTTATTTAGTGTGGTATCTACTTACTTTAGTACTACTTATACCTATATTTACTACTATTTCTTACTATTAATCATGTGAGGTTGTCGCCTTTTAGTTTCAAAACTCTCTAGCCGCAAAAAGGCCATGGTCGTGAATTCAAATCTCCGAAACACCATAACCTCATCAAATCGCCAAACAAGAGCTATCCGATAGAAATGCACGTTAGTATTATATCAGAAGCAAATAGCAAAAGTTATTTTCCTAAATTTACCTCGAATCGAACCCTGCATCTCATTTACTACACGAAAATCTTTAATCAACACGTGGTCTTTGTATTTTAAACAGACACTTTTTATAAGCCTTAATTATAATTTACTAATTGGTCATAAAGTCAGTAGATGCAGGTAGCTCAGGACCATCCCTTATGGCAATCTATGCTGAGAGGCCTGTTTGGTGGACAAATAATAGCTGAAATGATGATGAAATGATCATAAAAGTAATATAAAATTTGTGAATTTTATTTTATTCCTCAATAAAACATCGTAAAGGCGAATAGGACTAATCTCTTCAGATTACTGTCTATACCACTTAAAAGCTTACTTATAGCTAATATAGTGAAACAATAATTTCTGTAGTACAAAATCATCTCATTTCACATTCAGAAAGCGCCTTTCCATTACAACCCAACTAAATTTAACAACCACTTTCGTCGTCATCTTTTTCCGATACCCATTTGCTTTAAGGGCCACTCTGAGTGCACATTCTACATAGCCGGGTTATATTTGCAGAGCATTGCACTTTTGTCGAGTACAAGCCCGTATCGTAATGTTGAACAGTTGAAAAGTTTAAACATAATGTTTAGTACATTGCTGCGCTTTTTAAGAGCCAGTACCAAAAAGTGTAGGTTTTTTAATTTATCTGTAGATATATTGTTTTGCAAAAATACGATAAGGTCGTCAATCTTCTTTTTAAAGATTGACTTATCTCTCTCGAAGAGTAGACTTTTAATTCGGTTGTTTTTTTTTTTACATTTATTACCTCATAACTTCATTAGTTATAAACAAATTTGTAAAATTCTTTTTTAACTAAAAGGATATACTTACAGATTGGTCTCATAGAAATTTAATCAAAATCGGTTCAGTAGTCAAGTTATTAAAACAAAATAAATGATTTTGCCACAATCGGCATCTGATTTTTTTGGGAACGCGATCTTAAGTTATCAAATTTATTTTGAAATCAATACCGTCTAATCCTATGGTGGTATTACCTTCCCTATGCTCCTCAAATATTGCGTCTAAATTGCGCCCACCAAGTACCATCTTGAATAGACATTCCGTTACCCATATCCAATAGCTAGGACGAGATGCCTTAATTACTGTACCACAAACCATAAAAAAATCCCATGCTGGTCCCATAATAATTTTATTTGGACGTCAGAAGTATATATTTTTTTTATAATCTTAAATTAAATATTTATATACATAATAACCAACTAATGAATGAATTCGTCACGAGGGACCAACTGTCCGGACCTCATCCTCGTCTGTCATAGCGTCCCGCTAGCATATACTAATAGCGCAGGCGGAATTGCCATTACTTATTCATGCCTCTTAAAGGAAACGATTATTTACTACTAGTTTTTATTTATTTTTTCTTTATTGACCACATTACAAAAAATATTTATTTTTGTACCTTTTATTACACAACTTTAAGAGTATCACTAATATATACATATATTACAATTATGAAGTACAAAAGGAGGACTTAACATACTTTTCCAGTCAACATTTGCAAAAACAGAAATGTAATATTGTGTAATAAGTCTAAGCCTATGTCCATCTCCATCACGTATCCAGAGTACCTGTACCATGATACCCCTATGCGTTGCCATTCCTGAGGACTCAGGTGTTATTCCTCTGTACCCAGTAAATTCACGCCATATCCCACCCTTCAAACCGAAACACAGCCATGCAAACACAACTGCTTCACGGTTGAAACACGAATGAGACAGAGGTACCCAAGCAATCGACTTTTGTACAAAGTCTCCCTCTGGTAAAATAATATTATAAATATTAATTTCTGTTGTTCATCAAGATTTACCTACATACTTCCTTAGAGTATAAAGTGCCTTCAACAATACAACACGAATAAAAAACTATTATCAGGTATCCCCTGCTCAGCAGTTACTCCCGAGCATAAGGTTCAATGGAGCTGTAAAAGCCTAGCCATTACCGTGTAAGCCGATTTTATTCGGCGACTTGATTCTCGGTGATCCACTATCGAGTGGTTTGGTCACGGCACACGGTGACGATAGTAACACGAAATCTTGTTCTGAGGCACATCTCTTTTACTACAATATATATCGGATTTAATATAATACTCGGAAACGAAACTACAAAGAGTTATTGATTAATATGCTTTCAATACTCTCTTGCACTACTAGCTCTCTAGAAGGGGGTAAGGGATTATTAGTAATGCGGACTACCAACCCCTGTCAGGTCGTGGTTCCCCCTAAAAACCATTGAGCTGAATTCCAGCTGTATTCATCACGATAACTGACCTGACTTTTCATTCTCACCTATCATCCCTCACTCGTGCCCTGCTAACGTAAACTGTTAGCGCAGTTTACGTTAATCTTTCTATTATAATCTATTAAAAAAAAAACTGTCACTCTGAACAAGTGGCAACAGAATCATTGCAATCGTCATCGCTAACGGGTCCATGACATGGATCGAAATAGCCATCTCATTCCATTTACCGTGTGGTCCCGTCATAGGCCACTTTTTCCTGTCCCATGGGTGTCGTAAAAGGCTACAACGGGAGGGCGAGAGATGGGCAGCAGCGTCCCTCTTAAAACATCTCTATTAGTAACTACCCGCCTACGTAATGTTATAAAAATAAGTTTTCTATTTTCATAATAAGATAAGTTAACTTACCAAGTAGCTTAAATAGATATAATAAGCCACTTGGATTTTATATTATTCACCTAGAAGTCCATAAATTTTATCTTATGCAAAGAGCGAGAGAGCAAAGAGAGAGAAAGAGAGAGAAACACCCACGCCCATCAATAGGATAGAAAATAAACCATTATCTATTATTGTTACAGGCGTACACACCGACCGGTTTCGAAAAGTATGGCTACACATGCACCGTAGCCGACTATAGAGTGAACTTCTCAGTTTGGGACACATCGGGTAAGTTTTTTTTTTTTTATACGTCAAAGGTGGCAAACAAGCATATAGCCCGTCTGACGGTAACGATCACTATAGCCCATGGATGCCTGCAATACTAGGGGTGTCACGTGCGTGTTGCCGACCCTGAAGAAACCTTAATATATTCTTTTTGAAGAACCCCATGCTGTAGTCCCTAGTAAGTGCTAAAAAACTGATTCATTGTAGTTACCAAACGTTTTGTTTAAAACACTTCTAAAGGTAAATATGCCAGTATAATGTGAAATAATAAAACTATTAATATTTTTAATTTATTTAATTATTTATCAGTTTTTTAATAATTCTCGTCAATACTTGCTATTTATTGTGAGGACAACCTCCTCGCGTACCTTTTTTTTTAACTGGTGACAATGAAACGGTAACTCCGCCTGCGCTATCGGCTGGCCAAGCACCAGTGAAAGATGACAATCATGGCGAACTCAAGAATTAACCACGATGGTTTCTAGAAGGAACCACGTGCAGGTAGATCTGATAGGGTATATTGCTAGCAATTGAGCTATTAGAACCCCATTACTAACAATCCATTCTTTCCCCTACGTGTAATGGTCGTGGTAATTTTTGTTAAATTCATAGACCAGATAACCTGCTCTCTGATAACTCTTCGACATATAACGCAAGCAAGGTTACCATTTTATTAACATTCATTAAAAAAAAAAAACTATATTTATACAATTAATAAATAGATCATATGATACAAATTTCCATAAAATGGGTCCTCAGTCTGTTAAGGTATAGGGCTTTAAGATAAAATGAAATGAACTTGGCTGGACGCGCTACCGTGTGTACTAGTTATATGTATATGTAAATGTCAAAAACTGGTCAAAATTCAATTAGCGAAAAGTTACTTTCGACTAAAAATGTATTATTAATGGACTGGCACGTGTTCATCAGAAGTGTATACTAAATGAATCGTATTGCGATTCATGTAAAGCTGATTTTTTAACGCCACTGATCGCGTATCCATAGCCGAATACGTATCCATTATACGACAACAAAAGTCACGTCACGTAGTACCCATCTGCCTTGAAATGGGACGTAAATCGAGACAAGTCGATCGTCACGCCATCTGCCTGAACTCGTTCATATTCGTACGTCGCAAAACATGCATGATGAGGAGGTACCTATTTTCTTTTAACAATGTGATACCAATAACTTTGCTATCTACACTTCACAGACACGTGATTATAGCATGTTGATGCCACGTTTTATATGTTACTATTATAATAAATACGACAATGTATGAATTGATATTTATTACTCTTTCACACTCAAGGTACTGAACTAATTTAAATTGAATTTGGTATTGTCGTATTAGACATTAACTGTCCATTGCTGAACATAGCCTCCCCATTAAGGGAGGTTTTGCCAGTAGTTGCCACGCTTGGCAGGCGGATTGCAACCGCAGTTTCTTTTAATGGGTGATAATGGTATGGTAACCCCGCCTGCGCTATCGGTATACACTGACGGGGCACCAATGTCTGATGACAGATGAGAATGAAAGTAGGCCAGTTAGCGCATCCTGACGAATTCAACTAGAATTAGTCACGATGGTTTTCAGGGGGTACCACGTGGAAGTCGACATGACAGGGTATATTGCTAGTAATGAGGCTATTTGACCCCATTACTAACAATCGCATTCCCCCTGACATACGCAGTTAGGCTTTATAAAGATGTTTTAAGAAGGACGCTGCTGCCCATCCCTCGTTGTCCCTTGGTCGCCTCTTATCACACCCACGGGTAAAAAGGTGTAGCCTATTCTATACTAGAACCACACAGCCAAAGGCAATTGAATGATAATTATCAAAATCGATCCCACGAATAACGAAGATCTCGTAACATGCACACAAAAAAAGTACAATCATAATGAGTTATAGTACCATGAACATAACAGAGTATACTGTTTCGCCCATGATACCTCCATGCGTTGCCATTCCTGAGGACTCAGGTGTTATGGCTCTGTACCCAGTAAATTCACTGGCATATCCCACCCTTCAAACAGAAACACGGCCGTGCAAATACACCTAATAATGAGATAAAACACAAATTCATCTGAGGTCTAGATATTACCGAGATCTAGAAAAATTTAGATACATCTTTTAATATCGTCAAATCGATAAATAAAAGATGTTAAATCATTTATCTTTTTCTTTACCATCTGAGATTGCAGTTGTAAATACACTGTATAACATTACTCCATTTAAAGTACGTATATGACATGAATAAATTTATTTCTACAAACCAAATAGAAATAAATCTAAAGACGATACGAGTTCTCGATTATCATACTGTGGAAATACGTACTTAACTACAGTTATTGAGTGCACTTTACATTCATTTTCATAAAAGATAGCAGTTTTATATTATGTAGTATCTGCAGTCGTATTGGAGCTATTGAAGACATAAAAACTGTATATTTCCTGAATGACCCAGAATTTTATCGTAATACATGGATTCATTAGAGCTCTGAAAATCCATAAACTGGACCTCGATAATATTAAAAAGTGTATGTAAAAGTTATTAACCTAGATAGAGTCTAAGCCCTACATCAGAATATCCATATAGAACATAGCTGTATGAAGAAAGTTCCTTTGTCTTTCTCGATGAGAAACGACTACAAAAAATATTGATTAGTCCAGGACCGCGTCACTTCGAACAAAAATAAGTTATTGTAAAATCTAAAAAATCTTTAGAATGGTAACAAATTAAATAGTTGTATAAATATTACTATGAATGTTAATTTTATTTATTATAATAGCACTTAAGGTGGTTACATAGGTATTTTTTTCTATTTCGGTAATATAACGTGTCGACTCTTGAATAAGGTAGTCATTATGATTATTACAGTTAAATTTATTTTATTATTAAAATGTATTATTATTATTTAAATTATTAAAATGTACAAAAATTGTTTTACAATATTTATCTATTGTTTATGCGAAGAAAAATTCTATATTTTTATTTTACAATGTTATATCTTATTTATATGAAAGACAGATGGCCTTACGCTTAAATTAGCAAAAATATTTACAAAAATATGTGTTACAATACTCTCCCATGAGTTTTTTAAAGGTTCCGTTAAATTAATAAACAAAGTACGGGCATGATACAATAACAGATTAAACCGTCGGCACATTTCGATGTGTTCCAAAAAATCACGAATGTCACATTCGCGGATATCCATCAGGTTCGGTATAAGTCACGATTTGCCCATCGGCGTAGGAATGGGACATAAATCGACGAAGCCGGCGACAGATCGAATATAGCCCGATATTCGGAGCCTTTCATTTGTTTTAGAGATCTATGTTAATATGTCTTGGATCGCATTTTTACCGACTTCAAAAACAAAGGGTTTAAATTTTCTTTCTTCATGATTTTATTTTAACATTGCATTTCGATACTCAACCTTATGAGTAGAGTAGAACTTCAGGCATGATACATATTTTAATCGTTATCTCCCAAAACATCCCTTTCTGTATTTTTATGTATATGTTATGCACTTAGATTATATAAATAGAGCCTCGGGCCCGAATAACGGGTAAAATTTTTGTCAGCTGTTTTTTTTATTAGTATACTATTATATTTATATTTATTAGTACTCATACAACATATTTTGACGTATTTATATTTAATTATTTAATAAATAAAATGAGTTCTTGTGCATTAAAAAGGCGCAGAATTTTAAGACTAAATAAATATAGAAGTTATAAAGGAATTACTTATAACTGTTTATCACGTAAAATTGTACGAAAAAATTGACCTGTTTTTCTCGAAACATTTGTATGGAGACACTATGTCCATATAATCTAAGGTTACGCAATATCTTATATAATATCAGTTCTAAACCGATTTTAATAAGTCTTTTCCAATCGATAGAATTTAGCCTATATTAGAATTTAGCCTTTTACGACATCCTATCCATTCCATCTTAAAAATAGTAATTATACTTTTTTGAAGCTTCAAATGGTAAACAAGCCGACAGGCCACTAGATGGCAAGTAGTAACCGTCTATAGATATGAACAGCACAATGGATGTCCCAGAATCCACTATAACGTCCATGCAAAACTTTTTCTCACTTTTTAATCCATTTTTGTCTGATGAAAATATTATAATTCGCTGGTGTAACACTCCCTTCTTCTCCCAATTTCGACTACTCTTTATATTGGCTAAAGTCCCAAGTTATAAAACTCAAATAAAGACTAGAGAATAGTTACTTTTGTTATTCATAACGCGGCTTTACCACTTTTTATTCGTCGCCCATAAAACGGTGTATGGCCATAGAAGAGAGATACGCGATTTGGCGACAAAATTAAATTTCAAACGACCTATGCACCAAGTTTATACCATCGTAAACGACGTGTGTAAAGTTTATTAATATTACCACAGTGAAATGTACGTGTTTTGTATTTAGAACAACAAAAAGTTTTAATTACCTATGTACTTAGCTTTATTTTGTTTCGTGAAAATAACATTACAGAGAATCTGTGTTCGCGCATCTGCACGTGTTGTCAAAATTAATTTAATTTGTACTTCATTAAAATTTTAGTTCCCGTGTGATCCCGGCATAGAATGAGCCACGTCTTCCTTTCCCGTGGTTGTCGTAAGAGGCGACTAAGGGAAGTTAATAGTTGAGAAATGGGCAGCAGCGTCCCTCTGGGAAATTGGCCTGTGGATATAAATTAAGAGCAGCAATTCAATATTATTTTATATTTGTCTTTACTAATTTAATACTAGGAAGCCATTGTACATCTAGACTCTAGCACAACTCGAATAGAAGTGAGACGGTGATGTACGAAAGTAAACGTCAAATACGTGAGTCATTCAATGTCAGTCTTTAGTCAAACGAGAGATAAATTTTTGCACATAATAATTTTAATAATATCAACACGTCACCTCAAACATTAATCCTTACATTCATTATCATTTGCCTTAAGAAACAATCATATTAAACCATAATTATATAGTATAAACAGAACACACGTGACTTCTTAATAATTGCTGAGAAAAAAGAATCAAAATATGATCCAATATTTGTTGCTTTGGATTAGAGAAATCTTGAAAAAACTAATCAGACGATTAATCTCGTAATAAAGCAGTTACAATTTTAAGTTTATACATTTAACAATAATTACATTTATACAAAAGTCGTTTGCTTAGGCACCACTGTCCCATTCGTGTTTCTACCGTGAAGCAGTTGTGTTTGCATGGTTGTGTTTCGGTTTGAAGGGTGGGATATGGCGTGAATTTACTGGGTACAGAGGAATAACACCTGAGTGGCAACGCATGGGGGTATCATGTGCGAAACAGTATACTCTGTTATGTCCAAGGTACTGCTCATGTCTATAGGCGACGGTTACCACTTTTCATCAGGTGGGCCGTCAGCTTTACGTTATAAACAAACATTACAGAAACTATTGTAATTATAAAAGTGTTAATAAAAAATAAAAATACCTAATCTTTATATAAATTTGGCCGTTGCTTAATTATCTCGACAATTACCTCACTTTGTTTAGTTTGATCTAGGTCTGACAACAAGAGGCGATTTTAATAACCAAGCGTCACAGGGCTCAAAGGATAACTAATATAGAGTTGAAGGTGGTAAGTGGTAGGTACACTTTTAGCATTCAAGGGTTTCAGCGAATTCACTTAAATATTGAATCTAGGACACTTGAGTGACATCTAAATAGATTAATTTAGTCTAGATTATTTTATAGATGGATTTATTTTTTCTTCTCATACTGTTCATTATTTGTTATAGTAATATTTTATGTATTTATTTTATATATTTATATATATAATTATTTATATTACATATTATCTATTTCTGTTTCATCGTGATCAGCATATCAGTCTTTAACTGTCCACTGCTAAACGTAAGCCTCCTCTATAAGGAGAGATTTTGCCCGTAGTTGCCATGTTTGGCAGGCGAATTGGCAACCGCAATTAGGCTTTAAAGATGTTTTAATTGGGACGCTGCTGCCCATCTCTCGCTGTCTCTTAGTCGCCTCTTACGACACCCACGGGAAAGGAAGGGTTGGCCTATTCTATCTAGGCCAATATTACATAATAACAATCAAATACTTATATATAATATGGTAGGTACATTTTTATTTTCTCATTTAGTATAGTAACAGTAAGATGAAAAACAAGATGGTGTAAAGATTGTGAAAACCAAATAAGCCACTTAAAGCGATCTCTAAAAAGTACCTACTTACATATGTACATACATAGATAGTACAATTTTATATCCAGAAAAGAAAACAAAACCACAGAAAATCCTAAACAGTTTATAAATTATTCTTCAACGATACCGAGATACCATCTCACCATTTCCAGCACAAATTGCTTAGATAGTTTCATAGTTTGTTCTAGAACTGCGCAAGTTTCTCACGTGACTCCAAACTTTGCGCCGAGTTGCACCATTAAACACGTCATCCCGGGAACGCGTCATTTTGAGAACACTCGTAAATGCATTCACTTTGTTGCTATCACTATCTGTTTGGATATTTAATAAAATACTATACTAAAGCTGTGAACACACAATCGTGCGACAATTATTCGTAGATGTAAATTAACTACCAATGTACAGAAAATACTACAAAATTTTGAAACACATCATCTTTTAAAAGTACCCTCACAGTGCGACAATATTGTATTCCATAAACAAAACCGACCTCCATTGTGACAAAATCAGCTGTTTTTAATTAAAAACTAAACTACTAAACCGATTTTGATAAAATTCCTATGAGACTAATCTGAAAGTATATCATTCCAGATAAAAAAATAATTTTCAAATTGGTATCTTAATGACAGAGTTATGAGGTAACAAACATAAAAAATAAAATATAGATACATGTTCTGCGATACCAGTATCAAACTTCCTTTTTTAAAGTCACATGTTCTGCAATACCAGAACCAAACCTCCTTTTTAAAGTCATATTCTACAATACCAATACCAAGCCTGCTTTTTAAAAGTCACATGTTCTGCAATACCAGTGTCAAACTCCTATTTTAAAGCTACATGTTCTGTAATACCAGTACCAAACCTAATCTTTAACACGTTGAGCGCCATGTCAGCCATCGGTGGCTAACACTAGATTTTCCGTTTAGGCCGCGTCAGCCATCGGTGGCTGACACTAGACTTTCCGTTTAGGCCGCGTCAGCCATCGGTGTCTGACAGCGTGTAACATGAGAACTATAAAATTTTACACTATTTTCCGGAATTACAGAAAACAAAACAGACTTGGTGCGTAACGTGTTCAATGAATGCCTATAAGAATCACGTTCCAAACGTAAACTACCTTCTACTACGATAGGAAACACCAGCTCCTGCAGTACCAGCGCTTCGAAGCGGCGCGCGAGGCCTGAACGGGATTGCTGTAGATATACGCGTGGCGCTCAACGTGTTAAAAGTCACATGTTTCAAAATGCTAGTACCAAACTCAGTGTGTTCTCGGCTTAATAAAGACCAGAACTGTAATGTCCAAAGTTTATAATTATGTAACTTGTATTAGATTTCATTTAAGACTATTTAACAACATTGTTGTATAATTCTGTACTAAAAATAAACAGTAGAGTTGTTGTGGACAGATATTCCTGTTGATTTTGTTGACTGCGTCTGCGCGAACTCGTTATTTCCTATCCTCGTGGGAAATATAGTCTAGTCTGTATTACTTAAGGATAGTCTAGATATATTTTGGTGTACTTTTAAATCAGATTTCAGAATTGTAAGTAAATGGTTTGTTTATAGTCGACATAAAAAAATGAATAGGTTTTAGCACGTTCGAATGGATTTTTTTACATAAATAACTCGGATTTTCACACTCCGCTCCACAAAATTTTTTTTATAAACATATTTATTTAACAGTTCATTGCAGCATTTATAAAAAATAATAAATACTTTAAATTTTAACAATAAAGTATAGGATGAAGAAAATAATAACATTTGTACATTTATGGAGACTTTCAAGTATACGTAATGCATCTTTTGAAGAATTTTGACCCTCCCTCCCCCCTTGTAACATACCGTAATATTTTTCTGCAAAAAGTAGACCATTTAGTTATTAATAATTAGTTATTAATATTTAGTTATTAGTTATAACGTTTAGTTAATACATAACGAGATATTAAACAAACAAATAAAATCACTTTCACATTTATAAAATATATGTAATGATTAAAAATCTAAACAGATCAATCAACTCTCTATTTACTGATTTTTACATCTAAAAAGCAGTTTTGATCTCGATACATTGATTTATAGTTGAATATAATTGGTCATAAATATCAACGGCCATAAATAAATTTATCAGAGCACAGCACGCATTCTGAATTGAAACAAACAAAACTGAACCCTAATACAATGACAAATGATGCATATTCAGAAATTTGCATGTAGAAATGTCACGCTAGGTGATACCTGTTGTCTATGGTGTAAACTGCGATATGGCTCGTTTGGAATTTGAAATAATGAAGAATTCTGTGTCAGAGACATAGAATTTATTTCTTTTTCTGATCAAAAATCGAAACAAAAATATCGATTCTTTCATACCAATATAACACGTAAAGCTATGGAATTGTCAACATTATTGTAGCCATTTTATTCACTGCTAACTATAGACCTCTCCCATAGACTACCATAAGGAACGGTCCTAAACCACACGCATCCAGTGACTCCCTCCCATATACACTAGAGGAAAAAATTAAAGGATCAAAAAAGTTTCAAAATTTATTGAGGTTTTTCAAGTAGCTGTATTTCCCTTAAAAATAGTCGTACTGGAATTTAAAAAGAAAAGGATTTTAAAGCTCAAAGTTTCTAATTTTGAGATCTTATGATGAAAAAATTTTTCAAGCAACGTGTTCCGCTCAATCCTAATGAAAACCGAAAAAAAATTTTTTCAAAATTTTTTCTAATCTTTTTTTGGTCTATCAACGAAAAGAGTTTTGAAATTTTGAATAAATTTCCGACAAAACCAGTTATGATTTTTTTAAGAAAAAAATTTATTCTTTACATTAATTTAAAAATAAAAAAAAGGGCTTTTGATGGCTTTTGGGATAATTAGGCGCTAAGATGGAAATACCGAGAAAACCAGTAATGTTGAATGTGTTTTTTACAGTTTAATATGCCCACAAAAACCCCACAAAGTTACGATTCAATCCATCGAGCCGTTCTTTTGTTTTATTCGATCGAATTTTTGAAAAAAATTAAACACGATCACGATTTTGACTTTAAATGATCACAATCTTTAACAAAACACAAAAAAAATGTTTTTTTTAGTTTTTATTGCATTTTTATTGACAAAAATATTAAGATAAAAAGAAAAACTACCGCGGGCATCAGCATTACCCAAATCAGTATTATCACAGACTTCATATTGATAAAAAATAAATACAATCAATCACAGTCTGTAAGCATAACTAAAAAAATCACCATTAATAAATAGTATCATTATATAATAATTTAACTTTATATAACTCCTTAAATAATAATACTAACAACTAATTATAAATAGTCTCCCAACGCACCACACCGAGGCAGCGTATCCAAGATACTGGCAGCATTGCCTCTTTGGATTGCCAAACTTAACTATAGACTTAACTACCAGCTCTTCACCAGTAACTTCGATGAGGCGCGATGCAATTGTCCGATAAAAATGTTTTGCATTTGGGCCCCACACGTCCGTAGTCTCTACAGCAAATGGCAGGAAACATTGTACAAAAGTCGATTGCTTGGGTACCTCTGTCCCATTCGTGTTTCTACCGTGAAGCAGTTGTGTTTGCATGGCTGTGTTTCGGTTTGAAAGGTGGGATATAGCGTGAATTTACTGGGTACAGAGGAATAACACCTGAGTCCTCAGGAATGGCAACGCATGGGGGGTATCATGGGCGAAACAGTATACTCTGTTATGTCCATGGTACTGCTCATGTCTATAGGCGACGGTTACCTCTTTCCATCAGGTGGGCCGTCAGCTTGTTTGCCATTTTAAGTTGTATAAAAAAAAAAGATATGAGTGTTCACGCCTCTTTTATTATTGGTATAATAAATAGTATAAATAGTTATTATTATTATATATAAATAGTTATTAGTATAACGTAAAAAAAAACCTTGAAATGGTTATTTTTATAATATCTAGCTTATTGTAATTATCCAGCTTAGATTGTCAGTGATATCAACTAAACAAGATTATTGTACCATCAAGAGTAGATTACATCTGACTTCATTAATGAGAAGATAATGTCGGAAGATGATGCAATTAGGGATCAAGGTCCGTTACGTCTCAGGCATTTACTGTATATTTAGGTGCGTTAATATTTAATTTAGTCTATCAACTACAAAATGAGTAAAGACTAATAGTAATCTTTATTAAAAAAAACCAAAAGATTTTTTTTTAATTTTTTGCAGAAACAAAAATGACCTCTAAAAATGGTTCTGACTATCCCTTGGTTATTATTATAGTCATGAGCATATTTTTTTAGTACAGACACAAAACTGTATCTTTAGTAAACTTATTTTTTAGAGTTTAGGCAAAATTGTTTTATACTAACTGTTTCGCGCGACTTTGCCCGCGTAGAACAATATAAAGTAACCCCATATAACCTACTCGTGTACCAAACATTCAGATTCGTTCAGCCGTTTAAGTGTAACAAACATATAAATATCTTTACAAACTTTCACAGTTATAATATTAACAGAACTATCATCTCGCTGTCATTCAGTAAGTCAATAGTTCCACTTCTTCTATACATATATATACATAGAAACGACCCCATGTGATGTGAAACATTGATTAACACAGTTGGTCACTTGACCACTGTACACTCGGGGCGATAACGTATGAGTGAGTACACTGGCGGACAAAATAATGCGACTCACTTACAAATATTATAAATCTGAAAATGAGTTTATTTATTAATTCATTATTTATTGCACAAAAAAAAATTGTGTTTACAATTGGCAAATTTACAAATAACGAGAATTAATACCAATTTACACTAATTTCAGTTTGTTTGTTTCTCTTACCACCGTACCAATTTGACCAATCTTCATAATATTTTGTAGACTGGTAATACTTGAGATGAAGACAGACAAACTACTTATATACTACTTCTTATCCCGGTTGATATATCTTGATCACGCGAATTCTACAATATAATATACAGCCCCTCCCCGCCAAGAACGTAATGTCAAATTATTTCATAGCTAATATTATAAATTTGGGAGAGCATTTGTTTGTTCCCTCTTAACACCTCAACAGCTTAACAAATCACTATGAAATTTACTCATATTGGCGTACTATATGGGATTAGAAAGGACATAGACTACATTTTTAACATGATTAACGAACAATTCCATTACGCGGACGAAATCGCGCTTAAAAGCTAGTATTTCATAATTATATTCAATTTTCATTCTAATGTCGGAGAAATAAACTTTTTATTACCAAATTAATTTAGAAGTGTGGGTTGTTGCGGTAATTATTTGATACAAAATTGCCTTTTCGGTATAAAAAAATAAAGGATACTCGCGTTAATTAACACTATTAAAGCTCACTTAATAAACGGTAAATGGAGCGATTGCTCTATTTTCGGCTCAGATGCCTTTTATTTATTACAACATTTAATTAAGAATATTTAGTACATTATAAATAAAGACATTGTTCTTATTATTTTAATTAAGAAGTACGGCCAACATCAAAAATCGACGAAGATTTGAAAAATCCCTTCACTTCGTAATATACGTATACGACTGAATATATTCGACCAATTTACTTTACTTTATACGATGTTCATTCAATTTTGGTACTAACTTTGTAGAAATACGTATGTACGCAACAGTATTTACAGGTATTGGAAATCTGAATGAGGACATCACTTACTTTTGATGCTGTCTGTACCTATGATTGGGGATTCAGCGACTGATATTTCATTATAAATTTATAGCAGACATGCAATCTCAATTTAATACGGGTTCTCTTAAGTCGATTTTTAAAACAGCAATTGTTTTACTTTATTTATTTATCATAACTTTGACTCAAACCATAGACTAATTAGAATAATAATCAAATTCTTAAAAAATATCACAAACTATAAGTTATTTTGGTCTATTACCATCCTGTGTAGTCTCGGCATAAAATAGGCCACCACTTCTTTTCCTATAGGTGTCGTAAGAGGCGACTAAGCGGACTTAATGTTAGGGGGATGGGCAGCAGCGTCCCTCTTAAAACTTCCATAAAAGCCTAACTGTGATTGCCTACCGACCTGCCAAGCGTAGCAACTACCAGCAAAACTCCCATTATAGTGAAGTCTTATGTTCAGCAGTGGGCAGTTAATAGCTAAAATGATGACAGTCTACTACAGTGTATAACAAACTAGCTGATGACCACATGCTGGAAAATTGTCATAAAGACTGTCTATGAATATGATGAACAACGTACGGTCCGCCATCGACAGGGAGTTCACCCTCATACCCTACGGCCTAAATGATCGCGTACAACGCGGTTTTAGAGATGTTTCTCCCATGAACACTTAGGATATGGAATCAGCTCCCTACCGAGGTTTTCCCAAAAGACTATAGCATGAGATTATGCAAAAAGGGGGTTAGGAGGTTTCTTCAGGGTCGGTAACGTGCACGTAATGCCCCTGGTATTGGAGACGTTCATAGGCTACAGTACCCGCTTACCATCAGGTGGGCTGTATGCTTGTTTGCCACCTCAGTAGCATAAAAAAAGAACATCATAAATATCACAGAATAAATTATCTCACCCAATATAGCTAAAATTTTAATACAATTTAATTCAATCATTCGTCCTTCACTCTCTCGCTCCTCTCTTATTCACTCATTGACAGACAATTCTAACATCGACTGTTACGAATCAACAAAACGGCGCTAATTAGAGCCCTTATCAGACTTCTCGTTTATAATATCTTAATATGGGAAAACTAATCGTGCGTCCTTTGTTAATTGGTTGTTTGGATTCGAAGAGGCAAACTTTGCTAAAATATTACCATAAGCATTTCGAATACAAATTAATACGCCGTTTACTTTCCACATGAGTACACTTCCCAGAGCCGCGATAACAAAACGGAACACAAAGTAAACAATGACTGAGATTACTTTATCGCTCATTATAAGATTTTTGATAAAATCAACAATAATAAAATTAGACTTTACACTCTCATTTTGAATTTTGCGATTACGAATTTTATATCACACGCCTGTTAATGAGTTTACTGTAATTTTAAATTTTCTTTAAAACACTACAAATATTATGATAATATTTATTAATTAGACATAATCATCGTAATAAAGATTAAACACAAAATGACATTTCGCTCATTTATTTGACTTGGTTCCCTGACGTAGCTAATTATGTAGCAGTGGCTAACTAACTTGCTAACTAGTGGCGACATCTCGTGACGCACTGTGGCGTAGCGTGGTGTAGGATTACAATAATCTAACAAACAAGATCAGAATACCCTTACTAATATTAAATATGCGAGTCTGTTTGTTACTACTTAACGCATTAATAGCTTAACAAATAACTGTTATACTTTGTATACACGTACAATGTGGGATAGAGATTTATCCCAATCAATGAACATATCCTAATCACGTGGACAAAGTCGTGGTTATTAGCTATTACCGTGTATTTTACTCTGCGAAAAAACTGATTCATTTATCGTGAGTCATTTAGACACATGTAAATGGTCTCACAAAGGTCGAAGGCCAGGCAGCAGTGTCTCTCTTATAACATCACCAAAAGCCTAACTATGGTTGCCAACCCGCTTGCCAAGCGTGGTAACTTCGGACAAGACCCCCTTTGCGGAGGATGCCTATTTTTACCAGTGAGCTGTTAATGGCTGATACAAATGAATGAATGAAATCTAAATACATTATTTTTTGCAAATATGGTGCATACTTTTTTGTCCTCAATTGTACAATGTTCACGCCAGTATAAACAAACAGGTCAATGATTTTAGCTGAACGACGTGAATATGATTTTTGCCCTAGTGTGGGAACCAATAAATACTTTACCATATATATATATAGTATTATATTATCTGTACCATAGAATGGGATAAAGTTTTGCACATAGTACACCATAACAACCCATTAAAGTTTACAAAGCAGGTTCTCAATTTAGCTGTATTTTTTCTGTGAGCATATTAGACGTTCTCTTCACTCAATTAAACCGGATTATGGTAATATACCACCTTAGTCCTTAAAAAAAAAAAGCAGTATATGAGGTACAATATGTCAAGGTCGCAATGGGTTCTGTGAGATTTATGCTTATAGGCAATAATTACAACTTTCCATCAAGTGGACTCAAATCCTTTACCATTTCAAGTTACATAACAAAATAATTGATACCAAGTAAATATTTGGAGAATCTGGAGTTTGGAGTATTGAAGGACCGATTTATAGGTCTGTTTCTGATTTAATTCTATGCTGGTAACTCTTCCTGTGAGCATGTACCCAACAGAGAGAACCCAATAATAAATGTTTGGAGACACGTAATATTCGAAAAGCTGCCGACGGATCTTTATAAATCCCGTCTCCCGATTAATTGTATACTGGTAATCCTGCCTGCGAGCAGCCCAACAGTGAGAACCCAATAATAAACCTATATAGCTAGAAAGCTAGGGAACCCGTAATATTCAGAAAACTACCGACAGGTCTTGATGAGTCCTGTCTTCCATTTAATTGTATGTTTATAATCCTGACTACGAATATATTCCGAACAACCACTCTTCGGAATCAACTTCCAGCAGCAATATTTCCGAACCGATACGACAACATAACCTTCAAGAAAGGAGCATATTCCTTTTTAAAAGGCCGGCAACACACCTGCAATGCCGTAGGTGTTGTGGGTGACCATGGGCGGCGGTAGTCACTTACCATCAGGTGAGCCGCATGCTCGTTTGCCCCCTGTGTAGTAAAAAAAAAAAAGAACAGAGAACAATAATAAGTAGAGAGTAGAGACAATATTCGAGAATCTAACGGTTAACTTTAATGGGTTCTTAAAAATCCTTAACGCCTCTGTTTTAATTTTATGTCGGTAATCCTGCCCGCGGACATGTGATCTTGATGGGTTCTTAAAGATAAAACGTCCTTGGTTTATTTTATGTTAGTAATCCTGGCTTTAAGTATTTTGCACAATAGTTCTCCCACACCCACACGCACCTCCCATTACAACGTCGCTGCTAACGTTATAGTAAATTACGTAAATATAAGTGCCAGCAATATGAATTATTGTAATCGCTGTATATATACTTCTATAGACATGTATTGTGCCTATTGTTGTTCGTAAATACCAGAAATTTATATTATACTAGCAATTTACCTTGGCTTCGTACGGGTTGATATAAAATAATATACTTGTATAGCCTATGTTTTTTTTATAGAACTTAGAATGGCAAACAAGCTGACGGCCCACCTAATGGAAAGTGGTAACCGTCGCCTATAGACAAGAGCAGTACCATGGACATAACAGAGTATACTGTTTCGCCCATGATACCCCCCCATGCGTTGCCACTCCTGAGGACTCAGGTGTTATTCCTCTGTACCCAGTAAATTCACGCCGTTTCCCACCCTTCAAACCGAAACACAGTCATGCAAACACAACTGTTTCACGGTTGCAATACGAATGAGACAGAGGTACTCAAGCAATCGACTTTTGTACAAAGTCTCCCTTTGGTGTTACTTACTCGCTGATATATCCTCCACTCGCTTCTCCCCTGAAGACTATCGCGGTTTATTCTATCATGGATGAGGCAACTGACCTGGGAAGCTACCAAGAAATGAAATTGTGAATTTTCGAACTTAATTTCATATTTTGTTCATACCGAAAT
The DNA here is from genome assembly GCF_026898425.1 of Galleria mellonella. Lineage (NCBI taxonomy): Eukaryota > Metazoa > Arthropoda > Insecta > Lepidoptera > Pyralidae > Galleria > Galleria mellonella. Next base: position 2,168,321 of record NW_026442061.1, read on the forward strand.
TGAACAAGTAAATGTAACTTAACATTTCGTTTATTATAAATTCTGCTATAAAAGTCCAAAAGAACGATAATTTTACATTTTTAAACGGTATGTATTATATAATTTTAACATAAAATTTCTTACGTCTGGCGCCGAAAAATCGTAAAACATTTCATAATAGGCCCTCTGACTTCATCCTCACTTATCATCACTCACTGGTGTCCCTCAATTTATAACGATGGGGTATGCGATATAAACTCAGAAGAGGTTATCTTTTTATTTTCATCTATTAAAAAAAAATGTAGTGGTACTTGTACTCTATTACAAGTAAAAATACAAAGTATTACCACTTCTTATCATCTCTTGAATATCTTAACAATTAAATAAGGGAACGAAACGAAAAATCAATGTAATAGAAAAAAAAAATACTATACCAACTAGTTTCACCAGCATTATAATAGTAGACCACGGCTGTAACGGGGGGACGGAGGGGAGATTGAGAGGCAATTCCCTACCTAAAAAGACCCTATGTCCTATGCCTTAAAATGAAAGGCCCCAAGAAAATTAGACAGATTCGCTTTTTAGAAGTCAATTGATTATTGGATGCTGCCCTACTAAAAAGTTCTTTTTTCCTACCTTTAACTTAGGTTTAGATACGACCCTGTCTACACTAATGTCCTACTCTAATTAGGACGAGACCTGTGCACTATAATGAGACCTATAATGGACTGTTATAGTGTTATAACATTTATTATATAATTATAGTTAATAATGTAGTGTCCTAATAAACGCAACCTGAGAACAAAGGCGTAGCATAGGCAATTAAGGTCGCTCAACGAACCCTAACACACAAGGCCTGAGCAGTTATGGGTATTATGAGTGCAACAATGAATCTAATCTGTGACGGCATCAGTAAATTTTTTTTTTTTTTTTTACAACTTAGAATAGCAAACAAGCGGCCTATCTGATGGAAAGTGGTAGCCGTCGCCTATAAACATGAGCAGTACCATGGACATAACAGAGTATACTGTTTCGCTCATGACACCCCCCATGCGTTACCATTCCTGAGGACTCAGGTGTTATTCCTTTATACCCTTTAAATTCGCTGCCACATCCCACCCTTCAAAGCGAAACACAGCCATGCAAACATAACTGCTTCACGGTAGAAACACGAATGAGACAGAGGTGCCCAACGATTTTTGCACAAAGTATGCCTCTGGTAATGTCGTAGCTACGCCACCTTTATACTGAACAATTTTTTTTAATAAAAAAAAGAAATTAAATAAATAAATGAGTTCGATTCCAACCAACGTCTCTAGTTTGATTTTGTATTGGTAACCTTGACTGCGTATCCAGTTAATTATTTTGTTAATTCTCCTATAATTGGGAAGGATTTTTTTATACCAATAAGGCAAATAAGCATACAGCCCGTCTGATGGTAAATGGTGACTGTGACCTAATGACGCCTGCAATACCAGGAATGTCACATGTACGTAATTAGTAATTGTTAGTAATGGGGACTGGTGTCCCTCATCATGAGAAATAGCTCATTAGTACATGAGACTAGCATCCTTACGGCTAACAACATACTCATTCAGACCTTGACTTGGTCGCCCCTGGAAAACATTCTGGTGAATTCAACACGGTGGATCAATTGACTTGACAACTCGGAATCATGTAGGAATTTGAACGATGTTCCATACATCCAAATTTGTTCAATCATTTTTTTAATGGGCGATAATGGAATGGTAACCCCGCTCACGCTATCGGTATATGCTCGCAGGGCACCAATGATGGGATCACCACCAGGGATGATAGGTGACGATGAAAGCAGGTCAGTTAGCCCATGACGTAACGAATTCCACTAGAATTAACCGCGATGGTTTCCAGGAACCGCGTGGAGGTTGACCTGATAAGGTATATTGCTAGCAATGGGTCAGTTAGGACCCATTACTAACAATCCCTTTCTTCCTGTTCAGTCATTAAGAAATAATGGTGGAATAGAAAAACTTAAATACAGTAATCCCAAATAAAGTGTTATTACTGGTAACACTACGGTTCCACGTCGGAGAATATTAATCGAGGTATAATTATACGTAACGATGTAAATTAATAATGCGCTATCATTGTCTTGGCAACACCAACACCTACCTACGCACATACAGGGCTATCGTATAAACCTATCTTTTAACTGCCAGCTGTGTCTACCTACCTACCTAATTGTAGTTTGTACGGTATTAAGATATTATTTTATCCATTGTATATAATTAAATTCAGACAGTATCGTTATTTATCACTTTGTACAAAAGTTGTTTGCTTGAGCACCTCTGTCTTATTCGTGTTTCTGCCGTGAAGCAGTTGTGTTTGCATGGCTGTGTTTCAGTTTGAAGGATGGGATATAGCAGTGAATTTACAGGGTACAGAGGAATAACACCTGAATCCTCAGGAATGGCAACGCATAGGAGGTATCATGGGCGAAACAGTATACTCTATTATGTGCATGGTACTGCTCATGTCTATAGGCGACGGTTACCACTTTCCATCAGGGGGGCCGTCAGCTTGTTTGCCATTCTAAGTTGCATAAATAAATGTGTGTCCATAGTGTGTCAAAAAAATGAAGAAATCAAAATTTTTATTCCTATGGGATTTTGTTGATCATTCATCATTGCAACATCATCTTTTTGGCACTTAACTGTTGAATATAGGCCTCTCCATTTTTTTTCCAGTAGTTTCCACGCTTGACAAACGGGTTGGCAACTACCGTCAAGCTTTGGTGACATTTTAAAAAGGACGCTGCTGCCCATCCTTCGAGTCTTTACATTCCCTTAGTTGCCTCTTCCGATGCCCACGGGAAAGGAAGAAAAAAAATTTGTAATAGACATTACAAAAGCTAACAATAAAAACAAATTCTAGTCAATAAAAAGGCGTCATTCAGCATGCGTCAGGAGTCCTTACGGCTCACTGACGCTGATCTAAGAGAGAGTAAGAGCTTATACAAAGAGTGCTTTGCGCAACAATGAAATTAAATAACAAGTAACAATAAGACAAATATTAGTGTTTTTTTTTTAATGGATGATAATGGAATGGTATCCCCACCAGCGCTATTGGTATACACCGGCGGGGCACCAGTGAAGGATGATAGGTGAGGATGAAGTAGATCAGTTAGCCCATCGTGACGAATTCAACAAGAATTGTTCACGATGGTTTTCAGGGGGAAACACGTGGAGGTCGACCTGATATGCTAGCAATGTCGAACTCCATTGCTAACAATCCCTTTCCCCCCAAATATTAGTGTTAAGTCAGTATATAATATAAAACATATATGAGATACATGGAATATATAGATAGATACATAATAAGTGATATAGTAAAAAGAAAATATGAATCAAATTTTTTTACACTAAAATCTAATTTGATACAAGTAAGCTGACATAGCCAGTTATCTATTCTATGCCGTGAAGACGTGACCTATTCTATGCCGGGACCACACGCCAAACTACACAGTCTACTACGTATGCCACCTTTTTTATCTATCTAAATATTGTGAGCAAGGGTGGACTTATCTCTGACAGAGATCTCTTCCAGTCAACCCAATGCATTTAGAAAGCATGTTGTTAGCAGGCAGCTGAAGTGCTACAACTATTAATATTTAGAGTACATAAACAAACATACAGTTTAATAAAATATTAAGATACATAATAAAATATTACATAAATACGTATGTTAAATAAATATAATATCTACCTACTTATACAATAGATTGCCATTTTTCAGAAGAAAAAAATTGTATGATTAAATATTTAAAAAGAGCTCCGATAGTGAAAACGTTCGATCCGGATAGATGAAAGATGAGGGTTCACGTTCAATCATGGTGTCGGAAAGTAGTAAAAGTTTTCAATTTTTTATTTAGAACTACCTATATCCTGGCATTTCACTCTCGTGAATCCGTATATAACGTGCCGAGTTAAAATATATCCTACTCGTGTACCAAATTTCTTTCAAATGTGTTCAATAGTGTTTGCGTGAAAGAGTAACAAATATGCATTTAAACATCATTACAAACGTTCGCATTTTGGGGGGAAAGGGATTGTTAGTAATGGAGACTAAAAATCCCATTGCTAGCAATATACCCAACCAGGTCGATCTCCTCGCGGTTCTCCCTGGCAACTATCATGGTTATTTCCTGATGAATTCATCATGATGGGCTAACTGGTCTGTTTTCATTCTCATCTATCACCCTTCACTGGTGGAGCACCGTATCACCGAGCCAGCGTATCCCGTTAGCGCAGGCGGGGTTACCATTCCATTTTCATCCACCAAAAAAAAAACGCATTTATGATATTAGTAGATTTCCGTTATCTACTGGAAATATATGTATGGAATGTACATTTTTAAATATTTTAAAGTAGAGATCTTTATACTGCTTGTCATAGTACCAAAGTACGTATTTAATATTTTAAAAAAGTACTATTTGCTCTTGACTACAGAGGAGTGGCGCAGTAATAAGACTGTCGCTTTAAGAGCCAAGGTTCTATGCTCGGTCGGGGTAATTTAATAAACAAACTTTATGAATGAATAAGAATAAATAACTCCGTGTGGTCCCGGCATAGAATGGGCCACCTTTTCCTTTCCTGTAGGTGTCGTAAGAGGCGACTAAAGGAACTTAATGATAGAGTGATGAACAGCAGTGTCCCTCTTAAAATATCTAAAAGCCTAACTGCGATTGCCAATGCACCTACCAAACGTGGTAACTACAGGCAAAGCTCCTCTTATAGTGAAGACTTGTGTTCATCAGTGGACAGATAACTGCTGGAATAATGATGATGAAGAATAAATGTACAATACGCTAATTACGATCGAGTAAATATTATCTGTACGTTCACAAGCATTATTTTAATAAAACATATTATTATATGATATAAACCATAATCAATTAATTATTTCTTATATTGTCACTTATTATAATCAAGAAAATGTTATACAGAACATCTTCGTTTATTTCAATATGTCGCTCATCGCCGAAATAGCTCAGTTGGGAGAGCGTTAGACTGAAGATCTAAAGGTCCCCGGTTCAATCCCGGGTTTCGGCAGTTTCTTTTTCTTTTTACGTTTAGTTTTCTTTTTTTTCTTATTAGTATATGTAAAATTTAAATCTGTTATATAGATTTTAATAATTATATTATAATTTTTCTTCACTATTTTTTATACTACACTCTTTTAGCAGGACCTCTGCTTAATTTAGGACAAAATAATTTATGTTATAGGCTACGGTAAGCGCTTACCATCAGGTAGGCCGTATGATTGTTTACCACCTTAGTAGTAAAAAAATATTGCCAAGAAATAAATATACGTTATTTATTTATTTATTATTATTTTATAACAAACAAATACAATTCAACACAAAAAAAACACCATTTTCAATCGTGACAGATCTAATTGTTTCTATTTAAAACCAAACTGCTCAATAAATTTTGATGACATTTCTATGGGACTAATTTGAAAACCTTTCAAATAAAAAAAAAAAGATTTTTCCTAATCGGTTTATAAATAAAAGTGTCCCACAAACACTGACTTCATTTGTGACAAAACCAATTATTTTATTTAAAAAAAAATTACTGAACCGATTTTGATAAAATTTCTACCGGACTAATCTATAAGTATATTCCTTCAGGTAAAAGAAATTCTAAACCAGTTTATAACTGACGTAGTTATGAGATAATAAAAATTGAAAAAAAGAAACAAATTGTGAAAAAAATAGAAAAAAACAAAAAATCGGTTGAAAAATACAACCAAATTAATAATCTCCCATTTTGAAGTCGGCTAAATATCTGTTAATTTGTTCCAGGTACCACAGCATACGACACGGTGCGCCCCCTAGCGTACCAGGACGCGAGGATTTTCATGCTGTGCTTCAACATAGCTGAACCGGACTCACTACATAACGCAGCGGCCAAGGTAAGCTACATCCCAGCTATATCAATCTAGGATTGAAGTGTCTCCACTATTGTTGGTAATAATCTTTACATACATACATATCTGTCACGCCTGTCTCCCATTAGGGTAGGCAGAAACAATGGAACGCCAAATGCTTCGATTCAAACAAACCTCTTTCGCTTCTTCCACATTCATCAATCTTGTCATACACGTTCGCCGGTTACGGGTACTTTTAATTTGCCCCTTCTTCAGCACGTCGCCAGTATTAGTCTTTACTCTGGTAATAAGGTTTAAATGGGGGAAAAGGGGGTTAGCAATGGGGTTTGACACGGTCTTGAAACGGTCTGGAAACAGTCTTAGGTTTTGCTTTATGAATTTATCACTATGGCCTACATCATCTGCTTTCATCCTCATCTATCATCTCAGTGATACTCCACCAACGTATACCAATAGCGTAAGCGGGGTTACAATTCCATTTTCATTCATAAAAAGACTATTTATTTCCTTTTTTTTCCAGAACATCGTTCATTCGTTATTCGTATCACAAATGTATCGCTTACATACTTGTTCAATAAAATCGAGTAAGTCACCTATCTTACATAATATTCGGAGGGCGAAAACTGTTCCGAAACGAAATCGGCGTCATTTCCTTGATCTTTAAAAAATAAGTTTTAAAGATCACATTGCTAGCAACACTATTGCTAGCAGCACGCTATCAAGTCGACAACCTTGCACCGTCCACTGCTGAACATTGGCCTCTCCCATTAAAGGAAATTTTGCCAGTAGTTGCCACGCTTGGCAAATTGGCAACCGCAAGTAGGCTTTGGGTGATCTTTTAAGAGAGACGCAGCTACCCATCCCTTGACCATTAAATTCCCTTAATCTCCTATTACGACATCTACGAAAAATGGAAGAGGTAGCCCATTCTTTAAATATATATATATATATATTATTTCTTAATGTAGTATCAGGATAACATATTGACATTTCTAATTAGTCGTTCAGGAACTATGAAAACAACATTCAGAAGTTTTTGTATGATGCCGAATCCAACATACAAATAGAAAAAAAAAATTACCAGAAGGAGACTTTGTACAAAAGTCGATTGCTTGGGTACCTCTATCCCATTCGTGTTTCAACCGTGAAGCAGTTGTGTTTCAATGGCTGTGTTTCGGTTTAAAGGGTGAGATATGGCGTGAATTTACTGGGTACAGAGGAATAACACCTGAGTCCTCAAGAATGGCAACGCATGAGAGGTATCATGGGTAAAACAGTATACTCTGTTATGTCCATGGTACTGGTCATGTCTATAGGCGACGGTTACCACTTTCCATCAGGTGGGCCGTCAGCTTGTTTGCCATTCTAAGTTGTATAAAAAAAAAAAGGTGGGCCGTCAGCTTGTTTGCCATTCTAAATTGTATAAAAAAAAATCAAAAACTTATCGTTTTGGCTTCTGTTGCTCTTCTAAAACTCCTCACATACATTTTTCTTAAATATCTTCCATATAGAAAGATTACGTCTATTTACAATTTCATTATATTAGTAAAATTCTTCAGTGCAGCTATTTTAATACAAAATTCATTCCCCTAGGTATCTGAAACACTGAAAAGACGTCACTGGACAAAAGTTCTCGGAACATTTTAATAAGATTAAAACGTGACCTGGTGAATTTGTAGCGGAACTAAAATATAACGGTACCGCGTCATTTCGTTTTTACACCTAATTATATTCTGACAAATTACTAACGGTGGATAATATATGGCAATATCTATATATTGCAGTTAATATCATATAATGAATATATTAAATATTGGGTATTCAATTTACAATATCGAAATGAAGGACAATTAATCCCTAAATGAATCCCTAAATATTTTAAAAGTAGACTTTAAGTCTACTCTTAAAAATATTTAGGCATCTTCTATCTCTATGAACATATTTTTTTTTACAACTTAGAATGGCAAACAAGCTGACGGTCCACCTGATGGAAAGTGGTAACCGTCGCCTATAGATATGAGCAGTAACATGGACATAACAGAGTATAATGTTTCGCCCATGATACCCCCCATGCGTTGCCATTCCTGAGGACTCAGGTGTTATTCCTCTGTACCCAGTAAATTCACGCTATGTATTAATCTATATGTATATGTGTATTTATGCGATTAAATATAATGTAATTAATTATGTATAAATTTAAGTTTGTCTAATTCCTTTGTTTTTGAACATTTTCACAATATTGTACACCGCTGACATTGATGCTCCTTTCCACTTTGGATTTTCTGGAAGAGAACTCTTTAAAAGTTAAGCTCGCTCCTTTATTGTAATCGCCTTATGTATAATTGGTATGTACAATAAAGTATTCAATAAATTAATACAGAAATGTTAATGATACGGGCCACATCGAAATGAGTTTTTCCCACCATAAATGTTCAGTGTTATTTAATATTTAGCTATCGGAACAATACAGATGAAGATACTATTTAGCTATATACCTAAAAAAACCAGACAGACATGCCTAATTTGGTGTATCTAGAAACTATAATAATGTAATATCACAATCCAATTATCCGCATGTGCAGAAAATATAACAATGTATGCAAGGAGCTTGATATTTTCCAACAATCCTTGCAATGTTACATTAAGGCTGCCAATTTGTTACTTTAAATTTATAGCTGTCATTCTTTTAATGTATATAATATCGAATGTTATGCAGAGCAGTTATTGGAGTGCAAATTTAATGCCGTTTTATGTAATATTTATTTTATAAATGTATTACTTTGTAATCTGTTGCCTTGCTATAAATAAATAAATAAAACTATTGAAAGTTGTTACCCAGGATGTTTTAGAAAATGGATTTTGATGGATGGACACACAATTCCGACGTTGCCACGATTTGGTATTAACGTCACATACTAACTGTCCTAGTTAATATTATTTTACCCCACCACCATCGACCCAATCATTTTCAACCGACTTCAAAAAAGGTGGTTTTCAGTTATATTTTTCTTTTGTTTGTTACCTCATAACTCGGTCAGTTCTAAACGGATTTGGAAATACAAATTTGTCTCATAAAAATTTATTCAAACTAAGTTCATGGTTTTTAGATGAAAATAACTGCTTTTGACACAATTAAAGTCGTTTTTTTTTTAATGGACACCATTTTGAATTATATTCTTATCAATATAAAACTATCCTAACTTTTTAACAAGATTTTTCACACATTTCCAAAATCATTAAAATCGCTTGATCGCTCTTAGAGATTAGCGCGAACAAACATTGTGGTACGGAATTTTTATATAAGTATTAAAATGAATGCTCTTGACAAACACTCGTTCTTTTCAGTGGTACAGAGAAGTGCGTACACACGGCGGCGCGGCGCCGGTCCTGCTCTGCGGCTGCAAGGCGGACCTGAGGCATGAGAAGGAAACCCTCACTCTCCTCTCCAAGCTCAAGACGCATCCTGTCACTAGTGAAGAGGTCAATCTCTAATTTATTTATTTATATTATTTATTTAACTCTTTATTGCACCAAAAACATAAAAATAAACAATGACATAAACTATTCTACTGAAATACAGTAGCATGAAGTACAGATCAAAATATACATATAAAGGTACAAAAGGCGGTATTATCGCTAGAGCAATCTCTTATAGACGACCTTTGGTTAAAGGTTAGGTCTAGTGTAGTTAAAAAAATATGTGTGCATCATTTAAGTATGACTAGCTATATTCCGCAGCTTTACTTATCTGAGTCAGCATATAAGTATGCTATATGCTAAATTAGAATATAACCTACCCGTAAAAACATCCATTCATCCATCCTTACAAACTTTCACATTTATAATACAAATAAAGTTATTCACTCGTTCAACAAAAGGTTCTCAATACAATTTAGTCGGCAGTCTTTGATATTTTATATTTCCTATGACTTACAGGGTTAGGTGGACTGTTTTAATGATACGGGGCACTGGATTTTATCATTATATATATATAAAAAAAAAATACAAAGGCACTATGATGTTTCTAGTCACACACTTACGTAGGCAGAAAGAGAGCTCGACTGGGTATGAATGAATGAATATTGTACAGGCAGTTAAAGTAATATTTTCATAAATATTTCGAACGCCATATTTGTCCTCAATTTTCTTGGGATTTCTTCAATCACGATATAATTAAATCTCAATAATCTCTAATTTAATAGCATCAAAGTCCCTAAAATGTGTTTTGACAGTTGTCGTAAATTCTTAATAATATTCAGAAAGGCTTTACCTTAATTTAATAAAACGCAAAGTGTATTAAGCATTCAGTAAGTAAAAATAATCTTACAAAATTATCGGTAAAAGATTTCAATGTGAAACACCTTACCGAGAAAAAATTAGATTTTAGATATTTATTCTCAATAAGATTTTATTATCTTCAGCTCTTCTTAGATAATTTATTATTTTGTTTCAAACGAAATAATATCTAATAAATACAATAAATATGGAACCAATATAAAAATATATTCCTTTTATTAAAAAGGAATTATCGAAATCAGTTTAGAATGGCTAAAGATATAATTACTTTTGCTTTGGAAGTCGACGAAATCTTCTCTTAAGACGTTTCAAACTCGTCGAAAACGGAATTTAAAATTTCTTAATTATAAGCAAATATGTACAATATTACAATAATATATTTAAACCAAATTCTACAAATTAACCATAGAATGAGAAGAGACTTTCGAATTTATATAATTTCTTCCAGGCTCTGTCAGTAGCACGACAATTAGGCGCAACCACATACGTAGAGACGTCAGCGAGAGCTTCCAGCAAAGGAGTCAGGGATGCCTTTGAGGTGGCTGCTTTGGCGGCTCTGGGAAAACTGAATAAGCAGCAAATGAAACAGCAGGTGAGATTCGTATACTGAATAAATGAAATAGACCTTAATTAATTTATATATTAATCGTAACCAGAAATCAAACAGACGAGATAAATTTGTATTGTTGTTTAATTTAAATATTGATTACATAATCCTGATTGTACTTCTCTATTTATACTAAATTGCTGTGGAATATTTTTAATTTAATAATAAGCAGTCTTTATTCTACATATTAAAAATACTTTCTTTGACAGAAGCAAGTGGGACGCAGCAAAAGCAAACGCGACTTGAAAGCCGAGCTGAAAGGGCGGGCGAAGAGCTGCTGCGTCATGTGATCCGTAGCCGGCCACCCTTCGCGGTGGCCGCACGATTGCTAAGTGACCACCGCCTTTCCAGAAAGTTCTGCAAGCTCATACAAAAGAAAAATTCCAGCTCTTGGAATTTTACTAAAACGGAATATTTCTGGGCCTAAAATAGTGCCCTGAGTGACTCCCGACTCCAAATTTGTCCTTATTATGATGTGGAGAAATAAATACATTGACTTAATTACGCTATTGTCCGACGTAATGCAAAAGTGATTTAGAAATACTAAGACATTTCACGATTCTGAAGATGAGTGATAACATGGTTGAAAGCCTCGTAAAAGTCAAGGTTACTAGGAAAATAAAGAATAAGTTTTAGATTTAAATGGAAGTGGAACCGAGTTCGTTTCAAAACGTATTATGGACTTCCTGTCGAAGGTATCAGTGAAACTAAGGTGCGATGTAAAATAACCCCCAGGGTTGGAGCGTAAGCCTGTGATAATGTAAAAAACTAGAAATTCTGAAAGAAATGAATGTAGAAATGTTTAGAAATTTGTTTAGAAAGGCACTTAAACGCTCAGATCCAATAAAGATATAAATAAAAATAGAATTTTCATTTAACATAAATAGATAGTAAGTGGATATTTACAATATAATCATAAATTGTAAAAAACAATTCATATTAAAGTAGATAAATTAGGTGTTTTCATATACATCAAAATATACATTAAAATGATAACTGAATTATAATAAAGGTTTTTTTCAAAATGGTAGTGTTTTCAGGTTTGTTGCCAAAGTTATTTTGAAACCTGCCCTGATTTTTTTTTAAGTTAGATCAAATTTTAACATTCTAAAATGCTTGGTGGTTTGTTCATAGACAAATTCCACCAAATTTTATGGTTATTTTATAGCAACAAGCTAAAAGTCTTTCTTTGTGATATAAATACGTAATATAGTAAAAATAAATGCACAATTATGGACAATACTAAATTACGGAGGTCCATTTGCTAGTTAGTTCCACGTCCATGTTTGCTAGAAATTAGATTTTTGTACAATAACTGTGTATTAATAAATGTTGCTTGTATGTAAAAAATATTTTTTTCTAAAATGAGACATAATTTTCTTTATAGTTTTTACTAAGTTTTTTGCACCTGTTACACTATTTCTTTTTATGGTTATTTTAAATTTAATTCTAAATCCATTTTTTTTGTGTATATCCTACAATCTAAATTTCTATAATATATTATAAATATATTATAAAAATATTAATTTTATGATAACGAATAAAAAGCGAATTGTAAATTAACTGTTTCACTATCAATCTGTAAAATAATTTCTCATAAAAAGAAATAGACTAAACTTTATACTTAGAAATAATATTGTTAGGTGGATCAAAGAGTAATTGGCAACGTTAATAAAGGGCTCGTATTCAATTAGTTTTTAATTATAATTTTGATTGTTTAACGTACGTATAAGTCGATATCAAGCTTTAAATTCGATGTTAGCTTTAATTATCGAGTAAAAGTTATATTACATTAACTATTTAAAAAAAAAAAACAAATCTATAGATATTTAAAAAAAAAAAAATTATTTTTGTTCTACGTGAAGTTTTGAATAAATAATATGAATATTCATTATTGAAATTCGCTCTTAGTTATTTTATAATGATATATACATTACACATATCACTGTAAGTTGTATAATTTAATCGTAATTAAGTTATTTATGTTACTAACTCATTAATAATACTATTCATTTTACAACGGGGCTAAATGTCATGTTAATTTTATAAAAACATTGTTCTTAAAAATATTTTCCAATTTAGACAGTTAATTCAACATTAGGCCACTTTGAATGTTGTTTCTAGAATATTGAATATAGCGTTCAGTGTTTTGATAGTTGGCTTTTATTTTATTTCCTTGTCCTTCACATGACAGATATATAGACAACTAGCTACTTTTCACGGGTTTTCCTTCGTGAATAAAGTACTCTACGTTTTTTTTATACTACAAAGGTGGCAAACAAATATACTCCCCTTATAAGGGAGGCCTATGTCCAGCAGTGTCGAGTTGCTCAAATATCAAGACTATTTAAACGGACATACAAACTCACTTATATATTTATTTTATTTATTTATTAGTACATATATGTGTACATGGCGGACTTAATGCTAAAAGCATTCTCTCCCAGTCAGCCATAGTGTCAGAATACTCGAATGTGGTACTAGTAATTGTTGATATACATACATACTAAAATTACATATATAAACGAATAAATATATATAAATAACAAATATACTTACACATATATGACATATACTACATTATATACTAAATTGAGAATAATATAAAGTATTTATATATATATTCATCTAATAATATTAAGATATACTTTGATTCTATTTCTACAAAAAACTGGTTTTGATGCAAGCTGTAGCTACGAAGTTAATTCACGTCTAAAGTACTTTGAAAACTTTCTAGACAGTCTAAACCAAAGGTTTTCACAGATCAAAGGATATTTTAAAATCTGAATTCGTTTTCAGCTACGAGAAAGCGAAGGTTCTTTTTTGTAACGGCAAATAGTTTTTAATAATAACTACGTAATATTTAAATCTTAAATTATAAAGTATTTATTATATATATTTAATGTAAATACTTTATAATTTAAGATTTATATATATATAATATATTTATATGTATGTGTGTATATATATATATATATATATATATATATATATATATATATATATATATATATATATATATATATATATATATATATATATATATAACGAGCAGGATATTCACCTAAACAATATAAGCTCGAAGCTGATTTGGCGGCAGTATGAACAAAGCCATTTACTAATTATTTTTACGTTTCGTATTGGATTAGTTTTAACTAATTGTAGTAAATTGAAATTAAGTATGCTCTATATATTAATTCAAAGTCATAGCTATAAGGTAAGTTTTATTTGAAGTTCAACGCGATTACAATTTGACTTGAATTTTAGATTAAGGTGAAATATGGGTTATATCCAACATGAGAAATAGCAGATTCGTATTTCAGCTGTATTTTAAATTCGTATGGTTCGCGAAATCTTCGCCAATTTAAAGATAAGACAAGGATATTACCAGAGATACTGTCCTGCTGTAACTACACTCCACAGACGACTTTCTACTGGATTTTATTTTAAATTTTCTTGTCTTGTACTGCGATATATTGTGCTTTGTTTACATTTTTGTCTCTTACGACATTCTAGCAATAGAAGGGTGCGGTAACTAGTAGCGTTTTTCTTTGTCATCATAGGAATTTTATATCACATACAACGATATTTACGAAATATAACTGACTTTTTTTAATAATAGCACGGTATGTGATAAAACCAATATTAAGTTCTGTGTGATCGCGGCATAGAAAAGGCCATCCCTTCCTTTCCTGTGGATGTCGTAAGAGGCGACTAAGGAAACTCAATGGTAGAAGATGAGCAGAAGCGTCCCTCTTTTAAAAAGGCCGGCAGCACACCTGCAATGCCGTTGGTGTTGTGGGTGATCATGGGCGGCGGTAGTCACTTACCATCAGGTGAGCCGCATGCTCGTTTGCCCCTGTGTTATGAAAAAAAAATCACTAAAAATCTAACTATAGTTGCCAACCCGCCTGCCAGGCGTGGCAATCCTGGCATAACTCCCCTTATGGGGAAGGCTTATGTTCGACAGTGGACAGTTAAGGTTGATATAATGATGTGATAATACCTCAAATTACATAACCATTATGCATTGTACAATCAACTCATAGGGATCAACTATTGTATGAATATTTGAAATGATAATTTGAATTCCTACAGGGATAAATTGCTGAAGCACTTTGTACAACAATCTAATGAGAGTTAACTCTAATTATCATAATATATAATAATAATAATGTTTATTTATCTGTCAATTTTTTTGAGTACAATGAACAATTTATAATAATACCATAGATACATTAAAGTTGCAGAGAACTGGTGCCTGAACTGGGTATCCGAAGAACCCGTATCACAAGGCACCAGGACCCCTCCCTGGCATGAAACAGTTTATGGTAATATATACAGTTGGAGAACATAAAAGTTGTTAGGCGTAGCAGATACAATACAAACACATGATAATACATATACACACATAGTTATATAATATTTAAAAGCTTAAATAACAATCAGTCAAACTGGATATAAATTAGCAAACAAAGGCAAGGTAATATATTATGTATATATATTTTTTTAATATTTTTTAATTCAATTCACTCATAATCGTATTTTCTGATATTGCTCACAACTTGGGTTACATGTTTGTTTTTATTATTTACTTCATTTTCTCGCACTGCATAACTATGTTAAAGTAAATGCTGTGAATACCTATAATAGGCATGTGCATTAATATTGTATTATATTTAATGTTTGTTATACCTATATGTTATAATGCAATATGCTGTTGGTGTTCCTTAAATAAATAAATATGTTTACCTAACTTATTAGTTGATTCAACTCGTGCTTTATTATTTTTAAAACATATGTACAATTTTAAATATGTCTATTTCCATAGGTATATAACGGGATATTAACCAACTTACAATGTTTGCCTTTTCCAACAATTGTTTCTACTTCACCCGAAAGTCTTCTTCAGAGGGCGTAAGGCGCATTACGTCATAGCGTTTCACCTCGCACTATATACATGTATATAGACATCGCATTTACCGATTTTTCATGCATCGTTTGGAAAGTCGTGGATTCCAGCTACGTATCTATGCAGATATTGGGTTCTGTTTTTAGAGTACCTTTCCTTAAATTTATCTTTAAATTTTCAATTTTTATTCGGGACTTTAGCAAAATTATTAGAGTGCGGACCATCTAGAATGGAAATAAAGTAATTCTACTAAAAATTTAGTTTATATTGATCCTTGAAATAATCATTTCGTTATAATACCAAATTTAAATATTAATTTTAAAAAGATAGAATGCTACTTCTGACTCGAATTACTGTATTAAGACACCACTTCTGTTCATCCCCAGAATATCGTAAGAACTAACAAAAGAAATGAAGTACAATATCACATAAGAAAAACTCAAAATAAAATTCTATACCAAACCGCCTGGCAAAATAGTGAGTTATATCCTCTTTGCATGGGGAAAAACCTGTTGCTAAAAGTTACTGAGAATACCTGTGTACGGGGGGGAAAGGGATTGTTAGTAATGGGGTCAAATAGCTCTATTACTAGCAATATACCCTGTCAGGTCGACCTCCACGTGGTTCCCCCTGGAAACCATCGTGACTAATTCTAGTTTAATTCGTCAGGATGGGCTAACTGACCTACTTTCATCTTCATCTGTCATCCCTGACTGGTACCCCGCCAGTATATACCGATAGCACAAGCGTACTATTCCATTATCATTCATTAAAAAAAACACCTGTGTACGAAATACATTACAAATACTCAAAACTACACAGTGATGGACGGAAGCTACGCTTTGTTTCTGAAATAAATCATCCTAATGCTTCCAACCCTTTTAATCTGAAGGGTTTATTTAGTCGTATGTAGCATGATAATAAATCAGAGATTTAGTGAGCAGCAAATCTATTTTACTTAACTTTATTACATTAAATTTACGAATATAGGAACTTCTTAATTATATATAAATTATAGATAAAGTCAGATGGAAATCTAAAATGTTTTTTGTTTAAATAAATAAATTTTCAATAGTAACAAAAATCGAAACCAATTATTTCGATTTAAAAACTAAGCTGCAGAACAGACTTTTATAAAATTTCTATGGTTCCAACCAAATAATCATATCCTTTCAAATAAAAAAACATACAAATCTGTTTACTACTAACTTTATAAATCCATAATAATCATAAAAAAAAATGAAAATTTGCCTCTTTTTGAGTCGGTTGAAAAGTAAATCAATCAAGAATGCAAAAAGACTTATCAAGATTGTTGAATACTGCTGCTGCTCCAGTACCTATAGTAATATCTGGTATTTCTATTTTCAATATATAGAAGAAAAAGAAAAATTAAATATATAGGTATCATCAATATTACACGTTAAACAAGCTCCTCTTTGTAAAAGTTTCGGAAGTCAATAATTACAAATAATTACAGCAAAACATGCCTTTCCCATTAGGGGAATTCTGCCAGTAGTTGCGACGGTTGGCAAGCGGGTTGGCAACCGCAGTTAGGCTTTTAGAGATGTTGAAAGAGGGACGCTGCTGCCCATCCCTCGACTATAAGTTTCCTTAGTCACCTCTTACGACACCCACGAGAAAGAAAAGGCTGGCCCATTCTATGTAGGGACCTGTTACGGGGTGGGTCAGATGAGACTTTTTAAAAAGAAAATTATTTTAATTAGCACGAGTCTTTATTATGAAAATTAACAAAGCGTCTTGTTCGTCTGAGGTTCAAATCCGGTCTGAATTAAAATATATCGAAAAATCGCTGGAAATGGATGGTATGACGCATACCTTATTGTTAACCGCTGACTGTTTCGAAAATGCAGTTCAGCACTTTTATGTTCGTATGTTGTACATAACCACGGCTATATAACAACCCCCCCGTTAAGATTTATCATCATAGATGAAAATGATGATAAATTCAGTATGATAAGATGTGAAACTCAGTCGGACAAATAAAGAATGAGCCTTAAGTGCTAGACATAAGATATAGAATTATATAGAAGTGATTGATATAGTAAAGTTAAGGTTTAAAAATAGTTAAAACATTCGTAATAGAACATAAATAGAAAACTAAATGAACTAATATAATTAACAGTTGGTAATAACTAAATTATTATTTATGTTAGAGTTACATTCAAAATTATTAGAATTAAGTGAATACTAATAATAGACAAATAGTAAAGTTAAGATGAACCAGTGACCCAGTGATTCTATAATATCTAACTATTTAACTAAGTATAATGTTGTTTTTATTTAATTCTGATATTGGGATGACTTTTTAAAGATAATATTTCTTTTTACTGGAGTTGGATTCTGGATCTCTAGTTCTTCGGTATCTGAAGAGTCGGTGATTTTATTTGATTTATCAATAGTGCTTACAACTTGTATAGGTTGTTTAGAACCAGACTGTTTATTGCTACAGTTATTAAATATTTGAACACAGTAACGTGACGAATCTCGTTTACACATAAATTTTCTACTCTTATATAACAGATACAATAGAAATATAACTGAAACAACATAACTTACAGATATATATTGAACACTATATTTTTGAAAATGTGTAGGATTTTCTAACTTGTCTAATTCCTTTTCGAAACTGTCTAGATGGACACTAGCATGCAAAAGTGAATCTAAATTATGAACATTATTTAATTTTACGAAAGGCAATTTCGATAAAGTTTTATTTAGTTTATTCTTTTCGCAACAGTCATCTTCGATGAGGTTGAAATTTGAAATTTCAGTAGTAGCGCTTACATTTAACCTTATGCTATTCTTATACGTAAACTGGAGAGTTTTGAAAAATGCTTTACAATTTTCTTCTAACTTGAATATACCTATACCAAACAGTAATTCATTATAATTATTGGAATCATTATCACAGGAAATGTGACATTTCCCGGGTTCCGATTGGACATAGATCCATCGATTGTTACTTATTCTATGAAACGTGTCTATGTTACCTTTTAAAAGTTTCACTTCACAAGAGTTTGGCAATTTACTCACTACTTCCGTTATCAACACTATTTCGCACATTGGCCGCGCAATAGTAGAAAACACGTTGTTTAAATCACACACATAGTATTTATCACTTATTAGCTTGCACTTGGAAACATCGTCAACAAATGAATAAAACAAATGATCAGCTGTTATTGTCACATAACGAGCAGTCGGCGCGATTAGCGCATAGGTGTCAGGTTTTGAGATATCATACGGCACTGGAATCGGTATTACATGGTAAAGATTATAAAGTTGAGGAAGGACGAGCGGTATTTTTATAACTACAATAATTCTACTGTTATGATAATAACAAACTAGTTTAGATGCATCTATGATATCATGTATATTTTGTAGTGATAAGGATACAGGGAGTTCGCAATGCTTAGGCAAGTTATTTGTATTGCGTTCGAGCTCATTATATAATTGATGTGGACTTAGTACAGTCGGATGCAGAATATTTAATTTGCTAAATAGTATTGCGTTATTAATATCTTCTATATCGAACGATAATGTAATAATTATGCTGTCAAGGCAATTTAACATAGAATTTAAGTGGGTTTTTATTTCTAGCTTATCATTAGAATTTGTAATTTGTTCAAACATTTTATTGATAATATCAAAATTTTTATTTAACCTATTTTCGTTTTCAGTGACTTTGTACAATGTGTCATTAAAGGTAGATACTGTAGACTTTATAACATGAATATTTTCTTTCATTAAATGAGCTAATTGTTTTTCGTCTGACTGTACATCATCGATAGCTTCTGAGAATTTAATAGCGTCATTCGAATCTAATGTTCCGAACAAGGATTTGAGTAATGATCCACCTGCATCTATCAGACCTCTCTTAACGCGAGGCTGATGTCCATAAATAAGGTATGATATAGAAGAAAACTTTTTAACATTATTAACGTGTAGACTTTGTAGTGATGAAAGAGAATTCGAACAGTCCGTTTGAACTTTTGAAGAGGCGAAGTTTTTACAAAATGTGTTTATTTTTTCGAATAACTGTTCTACATGACTTAAATGAGGCTGGACGCGAGCTATATCCATATATGTTACAACGTTCCATTCGTCGTTAGTATACTTTACATCTAATAACTTATCAAAGAATAATCCGGGACTGCTTATTATCGGTGAGACAAACTGACGGCACGAGCACAGCATTGTGACGTGTCTGAAATGAGACGGAGAAGGATACTATATACAGTGATTCACAGGTTGGCAGGTTTTATTTCGTCATAGTGATGACGTACATGTCTACGGTTGATCAAGAGTGTCACTGTATGATTGCCGTTTATTTTAATGATTTTATATGGACCTTTCCATACTGGCGACAATGCTTTGTTTTGTTTGTGGTGACAACGTATGTACACCATATCGCCGGTGTTGTATGTTACTGGCCTAGAATGGGAATCGTAATATCTTTTCGACCTTTCTTTTGAATTGTGTATGTTTTGTAATGCTTTATTACGACTATAGTATAACCTATGATTAAGTGCGCGGATATAGTCTGTATATGTATTATTTTCTAAACGATCTATGGATTGAGGCGTATAGGGTTTAAATCCTAACAAGAGTTCGAGAGGGGAATAACCTGTAGTCGAATGAACATTAGAGTTATATGCTAACATGGCAGTATTTAGGTAAAGGTCCCATGTATGATAATTTTCGTCTATGTAGGATCTTAAATATTCTTTTAACGTTGAATGACTTCTTTCTAATGCACCACAGGTTTGCGGATGGTATGGTGATGCGAATATATGTTTAATTCCGAAAAGTCTTTCTAATTGTTTAAATACATCTGAACAAAAGTTTGTACCTTGATCACTGACAATATTTCTTGGTATACCAAGATGAGAAATGAAATGAACTAACATCTGGGCTGTTTCTTGGGCTGAGCAAGTTAGCATTGGATAGGCTTGGGAATACTTAGTTAGATCGTCTTGTAATGTTAAAATGAATCGATATTTATTTGGTGTAGTCTCAGGTAAAGGGCCTACAATATCCAGAAATATTTTTTCAGTGGGTTTTGTAGCAGTTGACGTGATTATCATCGGGGCTCTACCCGTATGACGCATGGGTTTGTTGATTTGGCAAGATTTGCATGCTTTGACATAGTTCTCTATATCTTGGTACATGTTTTTCCACCAGTACATTGTTTTAAGTTGATCATACATACGTGTAATACCTGGGTGACCTGCAGAGGGTGAGTCGTGGTGGTCCTTTAATATTTTAAGGACCTCAGGAGGAGTCGGAAATAGGATGTTATTGTGATATATGTGAATTTTGATGCCTGTGTTGTGAAATAGGAAAGATAACATATTGTAAATTTTTAAGAATGAGATTTTGTTAAAAGGGTCTTTAAAATCTGAGATGGCGAACTCCTTTTCTTCTATGTACCAAGTAGTTATCATATCTCTATAATCTCGCAGCATATTAAATATATCTTTATAAGAGATTTCATCGTAGTGATGGACTCGTAAAAATAAATGTGTGAATATATGTTTGTCATTTGAAGTACTATAAAATGTGTATAATTCGCGCTCTATGTTTCGAATATCATTTACGTCGTTCTGATTTTTGGATAATTGTATAATTTCAGAACAGTATGGGATAGAGTCGTCAAGATCGATAGCAGACGGGTAAGTGATCATCTTGCATTTAGCTTTAAGCAGTGATTCATTATGTTCTTCTATTATAGTGTTGTAAGTATTATTTTGTTGTTGACTAATTTGTAAATACTTTTCGTAAGTTTCAGATGTGGAAGGGACATCGGAGTCAACAGGAAGAACATGTTTAGAGGAAACTGAGGTAGGACTTTGGGTATTATTATTATTAATATAAAAATTGTTTTTATATGTTTCAGATCTAACAGCGATTTCTGGACCAGTGAAAGGAATGGGGTTACGAGACAGAGAGTCGGCATTGCAATTGATTTTTCCCTTTTTATATACAATTTCGTAATCATACTCCTCGAGCTTGAGTCTCCAACGGATTAATTTTGAACTGGGATCTTTACAGTTAAACAGCCACTGTAGGGGTTTGTGATCTGTGACGATATGGAACTTTCGTCCGTAAAGATATGGACGGAATACTTTCGTGCCAAAAATTATAGCGAGACACTCTTTCTCGGTGGTAGAATAGTTACCTTCGGCTTTATTTAGAGTTCGAGAGGCATATGCTATTGGTAAATCTTTATTTATTTCGCCTTGGGATAGGATTGCGGAGACGGCGTGATTGGAGGCATCGGTGGTGAGTACAAAAGGTCTAGTAAAGTCTGGATATTGCAAAATTGGTGCAGTAGTTATCTTACTTTTAAGGAGATCGAAAGCATTCTGTTGATCGCATAGCCAAACGAATTTTGTGTCTTTCTTTAGTAGGCTAGTTAAAGGTTTCGTGATATGTGAAAAGTTGTCTATGAAGCGGCGATAGTAACCAACTAGTCCCAAAAACGACTTTATGTCACGTGGGCTTTTAGGAACTGGGAATTTTTGTACGCATTCGACCTTTTTTGGATCAGGTTTCACTCCTTCATCTGATATAATGTGACCTAAATACTGAACTTCCCTTCTCAGAAACTCACTTTTATCGGGTTGAAGTTTTAAGTTATGTTCACGTAATTTTTCGAATACATGTCTTAATTTACGAATATGGGTATCAAGGTCATGACCGAAAATGACTATATCGTCCATATATGTGAAACAGTGTATACCCTGAAGACCGGACAGTGCGATGTTCATAAGTCTTTGAAATGTAGATGGAGCATTTCGAAGGCCAAATGGCATTCTATTGAATTGGTAATGACCTGGTTGTCCGAAAACACCGGGAACGCTGAAAGCGGTTTTTTCAGCATCAAATTCTGACATTTCTACCTGATGAAAGGAAGATGCTAAGTCAAGTGTAGTAAAATATTTGCTGTGCCCCAATTGATCTAATATATCCGTGATATTGGGAATAGGATAGGCATCTCCTATTGTGATTTCATTTAACTTTCTATAGTCGATTACGATGCGCCACTTAGGCTTACCAGATGCATCTTGTTTTTTTGGTACTACCCAGATAGGGGCAGACCTCGGGGACACAGATGGAGATATGATACCTTGATCTAACATATTCTTTACTTGTCTACTAACCTCTTCCTTATGGATTTCGGGGAAACGATAACTTTTAACGTGTATAGGAGTTTGTGATGTTGTACGGATTTCATGTTTAATTGTTTTTGTTGCGGTTAATTGGTCTCCCTCTAAATAAAATATGTCGTGAAATTCCGAACATAAAGTACGCAAGGCGCCTTCTTCCTCTTTATTCAAATGCTCACAGCGAAGCGCGTCTTGAATTAATTTTTCTCGATTAAGACTAGAGATAGAATTTTCGGGAGAAACGTAATTAATAAATTCGAAAGAGTCTGAATTGCTATTTTCCAATATGAATGAAACTGGTTCTAAGGTTAATTGTATGGAACGTAGTGTAACATCATGTTCCGATGTATTTAGTACTGATACATTTACTTTACCGTTAGGTTTGACTTTAGTGAGGCATTTCGAGAAACAGAGTTTTCGATAAGCTTGCAATGTCGTATTTAATATCAATCCTTCTTCTAAGTCCGGATTAGAAACTGAACACTCTATCAACATTTCACTTCGGGCCGGAATTACATAAATTGGTTCAGCAGTTTTTAATTCGAAGAATACGTGAGGCTCGTCGGAAACTTGTAATTTTGATTCTGAATAAGATATTGTCGCTTTGTTAGTAGTTAGGAAATTAGAACCTATAATTCCATCATAATCAAGGTTCACATTATCAACAACATGGAAATAGAATGGGAAAGAAATTTTACTATTTAATTTTATAGAAAGCATTAATCTGCCTTTTGTTTCCGAGTAGGAATTGACATCGTTAATTCCTTTAAATTTAACCGTGTTCGACTCAAGATTCAGTGGACTTGTTAAACTAGATGCTTTTACTAAACAAATAGAACTACCTGTATCTATTAATAGCTTAAGGGTTTTTTTTGAATGAGACGTATTAACTTGGATGTATGGGAGAGATGTTTTCTTTGATTGAGATATGTCATAGATCATGGGACATTCCTCTAGGTCGAGTCGGTCTAGTAGATTTTGTTTTTTTATAGGTTTGGACACAGTGGATTTAGAAATTTTTCGTTTTTTTATATTAAGAGAGGTATTTTCACTGCCAGTGGCACGCTCATGCGAAATAGAAGACAGTGGAGACTCAGAGGGACCATCATTACGGATTGGCTCAGGTGCCGAGATAGAAGTTAATGATGAGTCGGATTCAGTGGACTTGTTAGGACTTTTGGATACAGTGTAATTATTAGATTCAGTGGATACAGTGTTAGAAACAGTGGAAATAGAATTATTATTAGATACAGTGGATTTATTACGATTCTTTGAAACAGAGGATATAGTGACCATATTGGGTAATTTTATCGATTTCGAAGAAATTGGTTCAATTGTTTTTGCGCCTTTCTGAGTATCGGGCATCGGGCGGCAAAAGTTTGATACCCGATATTTCAGTTTAAATGATTGTTGTCATTGTTTTCATTACACAGAACTGGCGACGGCGGCGATTCGATTGAAATTTGGTTTTGCCTGTAATATGTTTGGTTCCTGTTACCTTGGTTGTGAAACCTCGAGTTATTATATTGTCGCTTTCGGCATTGGGAAATATCATGACCTATATTTTTACAATACCTACAAATAATAGGTGAAGAATTTTCAGAGGCAAGTTTACCTTGATATGGCGTAAACGCTGAAGGCTTGTAGGGCACAAGAATTGGTTGGCTACCATGACTTACGCGTCTCTGTTTACTAAAACACTCATTCTCGGAATGTCCTAGCTTTCCGCAAACTTTACATTTAGACTTAGAAATAGAGTTATATATTAGATTTTGTATTTTCTCCTCTTCTAAGGCTATATTTATAGCATCATTTAAGCAATTCGGTTGCCTTGAACGCACAATATTACATAATTTAGGATTTAACCCTAAACAAAAAGTGAACAAAGCTAGATCCTCTGTCATTGCGATTCTATATCCTTTTTGTATGAGTCAGAATTATGGATTTCGGTTTGTAAATCGGTTAAACAGCTTTCGATTTTTAATGCAAATTGGGCGACTGACTCATTTGCACTTTGTTTGCATGACTGTAAGTCTAATAGAAGATGGTTATAATGTTTTCTCTCTCCAAAATTTTGTCTTAAAAAGGACTTAAGGTCCTCAAAATTTGAAAAAACTTTGTTTGAGCATGTTAACTGAGCTTTTCCTTCGAGTCGTGATATAATAAATTTAAATAGTAAATTTTTTTGATTCTCCGACGCAAGCTCCAAGGCATTTTGGCAATTAGTTAAAAATGCTGTAAGCGTTTCGCGTTCTCCCCGATATGTATTTATAAAATTACATAGAACTTGAATGGGGAATGGCTCATTAAGAGACATTTCTGATTTGCTCGTCATTTCTCTGCTATATAAAATTGGAAGAAATGGAAAAGAAAGTTGAAAGTATGCTCTGACTGAACGTGACAATAACAGAAATACAAATGCTTTACTCACAGGATGACAGCTAGTTGTAAACTCGAGGACATCGCGAAGCGGAGGTAGACTATTTTGAATTGTCAGGAGATGGTGGCGACACGAAGCGGCGACGACAAGGCTACACGCTTGTAACGCGTAGGAGACCGGAACGGTTATATTAGCTCGGTGCAGCAGACTTCAGGTGGAACGGTTGACAAGTCGGCAGGCTTAATTATTAATTTTCAAGACTTACTGTCGCGACTTTGTCAAACACTGGTGCGACGTGATTATAATGTAGTACAGCTCACGATATAGAGTTTAGAATGACACAGAGTTCAGCACGAGACAGAGTTCAAAATAACATAGAGTTCAGCACGACACAGAGTTCAGCACAACACGGTGTTGGGAATAGAACGAAAGTCTCATATATTTCCCCGCGCGTGATGGGAGTTTAGCAATTACGATGCTAAAACAATCCCACTTCTGACACCACTGTTACGGGGTGGGTCAGATGAGACTTTTTAAAAAGAAAATTATTTTAATTAGCACGAGTCTTTATTATGAAAATTAACAAAGCGTCTTGTTCGTCTGAGGTTCAAATCCGGTCTGAATTAAAATATATCGAAAAATCGCTGGAAATGGATGGTATGACGCATACCTTATTGTTAACCGCTGACTGTTTCGAAAATGCAGTTCAGCACTTTTATGTTCGTATGTTGTACATAACCACGGCTATATAACAGACCGATACAGCGAACTACTTTTAAGCGACTTTCAAATATTTGAATTTTTGTGGCTACGTTAGCAGACTACATTGCTAATTCGAACCGATTTAAAAAATTGTTTCAAGTACCTATATTTATTTCTATACGTTATCAACGAGAGACATAAACTGTATTTAACTAAAAAAAAAATATATATTTTTTTTACTTTTACTATCAGTGTCTTTATACAAAAGTCGCATGCTTAGGTACCTCTGTCCCACCCGTGTTTCTGCCATCAAACAGCTATGCTTAAATGGCTGTTTTTCGGTTTGGAACATATCGGTGAAATTACAGTGTACCAAGGCATACGAGTAGCAGCATTCTAATTTGCATAAAGCAAAGAATAAGAACTAAATAAACTTAGAAATTATTTCATATTTAAAGTTGTCACAAATTAATACATGAAAATCTGTTCCATATGTCTAGTATCACCGCAAAGGATTCTTTCGCCTAGTGTGAACCTTCTCAGACACCACAATCCCATCGTCCCTCCCTTTATTGCAAACTGGGGACCGCACGTGTCAGAAGTGCCATATTTGTTCCATGACAATCCGCAATAGCTGACGACATTTCCCCGAAAATTGGGTATTAAAGATATGTTTATAGATAAATGTCCAGTATATCAACGTAGAGAACGGGGGAAATAGTAAATATGACACGGGGACCTTCAAGAAAACGAATTTGTACATTTTTAAAAGGTCGGCAACGTAATGGCTACTCTCGCGGTGATATTCATTCTTTTTATGTAAATATCATTTATGTTTGCTACTAAAGGACTTGTATCCATGGTCATGACTAAATTAAAAAAAAAAACAATATTTATGTGGTACGTTAATTATTAATACTACCTAGTAGTTTGTATTCACACAATTTTATTACTTATATGACAATTTTTTTTTTAAAAGCAATATCCGAGTTTCTTGCTTGTTCTTCTTGGCTCAAATTGCGTTCCAAATAGACCCCTCTCTCTCTTTTTCTCTCTTTCAATTACCATTAGGAGTATTGTATACTCGTTTAACGCATATTTTAACATAAAAAAAAACTTATTAATAGATATTTAAGTCTCTTCTGAAGCACTACTCTATATCTTTATCTCCAAAATTTAAATTTTATATTACAGCAAAATTATTATTCCAAGAACCAATATAAATTATTTTTTAGTAAAATTACGTCAGAATTATTTTATATTTAATTCACGATGGTGGTGGATGATACCATAATAGTTTTTTTAAACAATAAAAAAAC
Organism: Galleria mellonella; assembly: GCF_026898425.1. Taxonomy (NCBI): domain Eukaryota; kingdom Metazoa; phylum Arthropoda; class Insecta; order Lepidoptera; family Pyralidae; genus Galleria; species Galleria mellonella. The sequence goes on from NW_026442061.1 coordinate 2,195,637, forward strand.
CTTAGCGATAAATTTATAAAATTGTACCTCAAAATTAACACCACTTTTTTATATTTTTATTTTTTGTAAGCACAACATGTTCGTTACAAACGGTTTTGCGAGACAAAGACAAAAGACCATACTGGTCTATGAACGAAATCAACCAAAAAAATGAAGTTCTAATCACTTATTTACTTAATAGTAAATGTTATTTTTGTCATTTTTTTTTTTTTTTTTACAACACAAGGGGCAAACGAGCATGCGGCTCACCTGATGGTAAGTGACTACCGCCGCCCATGGTCACCCACAACACCTACGGCATTGCAGGTGTGCTGCCGGCCTTTTAAAAAGGAATATGCTCTTTTCTTGAAGGTTATGTTGTCGTATCGGTTCGGAAATACTGCTGCTGGAAGTTGATTCCAAAGAGTGGTTGTGCGTGGAAGAAAGTGCCTTGAAAAACGCACAGTGGAGGACCGCCACTCGTCCAGATGGTTGGGATGAAATTTTAGTTTATGGCGGGTTGTACGATGGTGAAAATCTGCAGCAGGTATCAATCCGAACAATTCTTCAGAGCACTCCCCATGATAAATTCGGTAGAAGATGCACAGAGATGCAACATCTCTACGCAGTTATGTCATTATATTAAGCTGAATATTATTTTATTATTTCTAATTGGTATTGTGAATAAATAGGATATTTTCATAAAAATCTTTTTTTTTTAGATTAATGTATATCAGCAATTTAATTAATGACGAGCTCCTACTTAATGATTTACGTAATATTTCTTGCCACGTACCATGAAAATTTGTACGTTACTACCTGCAGCAACGTTTTTAAACAAACACGACTCGGGGACCTACAAGAAGAGAATCTGTATCTTCTTAAAAGACAGGCAATGTACAAGCAACTCCTCTTGTGTTGTTAAAGTCTATGGGCTGCAGTGACTTTATTAGTGTCTATGAGCAACGGTAACCACTTACCATCCGGTGAGCCACATCCTTATTTCCCGCTCTTTAATATAAAAAAAAAAGCTATTCCCATTATAATTCAGAATGTCTCGTGATATCTAATTCAGCAACAAGAACACAAAGGGTAAATTTCAAATTTACATTCTTTTTTTTAGAAGACATTTGGTGCGTCACGTGTAGTATATTCATTCCTGTTCGTTCCAAATTCCCAAGACGCCGTACGATAGAAACCTTATCGATATAAAACCTTATAGCTGTAATGACGTTATCGACGAAATTTATCTCATAATTTACAAAACTTTTTTATTAAAAAAAGGAACTAAGAACATTGGATGTCCACGTTTGTTACTTCGACACGCGTCCGTGAGAATATTAGGGTCACAGTTTAGGAACGTGACCGTATTCCACGAGCGATTTGCCTCATATTATTAAAAAAAAAAAAAGTCCGCTTAGTATTCCCTTAAGTTGGCGAGGGTACGTTCCACTCAATAAAGTGGCATGGAGATGGCTGTGTGGCTGTATCTCTGTCATGAAGGGAAAATTAAAAAAAATAAACTCGCCTGAACGCTCGTAACTTGCCGGGGATTGCGTTGGCCTCCGTTTATGTTGAGACGTTGGTGATATTGCGTTTGATATTTGTTGTCGTGACTTGTGTTTCATATAAGTTGCTTTCGTTTATATAAAAATTATTACAAAGCAATTTTTACGAGATTTTATTATCTACATTGCTTTGTAATACCTGTATTCTATAATCTAAAGAATAAACCTGCTTATAACTACTCTTTTTAATTTTTTTTTCAAGGTCAAAATTATAGGGTACGAATATAACCTGAGGAATTGTAACGCGTGAAAGACAAAATATTACAATAATATTATTACATGCCAGTAAAAGGTGCTAAAGGGGGTGTTGGCAAAACAAAATATTATCTATGGTGATGTTCTTATCTATATATCTGTATATTATTATATCATGGCCGTCCTTAGCCATCTTAAATCTGTCCACTTGCTGAGTCGAATACAAAAAATCATTGCAGAAAATGATTAGCCTTATTTTAAAGAAAAATCCGACGCGCAAATTTTTTTGGGTTGCTAGCATTAATTATTTTTATATCCTTATTTATTTATAACTAACGAAACGTATAATCTTTAATCAAATCCAAACCATCTTTATTTAAATAGACTTGTTTACAAGCATTTTTAGAACGTATTTTGTTTTTAAATCTACTACACGGTTCGGAAAGTGGTTATCTGCTGAGTAGAGCAATATTTATTTCATTAAATAGTATTGAATCTTTTGTCGTTGATATTTGGAATTCTATGTCATAGTTATTGAATACAATTCTACTCTAAATAAACTACAAAACTGTCTATTTACTTACGGTAGCTATAATTTTTTTTTATACAACTTAGAATTTTCAGAGTAACCGTCGCCTATAAACATGGAGTACCATGAAAATAACGTATACTGTTTCGACCTGATACCCCCCATGCGTTGCCATTCCTTGTTATTTCTCTAGCATATCCCACCCTTCAAACCTAAACACAGATGCAAACCATGACTGAAAACAACATACCCAAGCAATCGATTGGTACAAAATATGTCTATAAGTAGAAAATAACAAACTGAAATGTCTCTAATCTAATTCATATTTATAATATATAAATAACTAGCTTTTACCAACGACATCGTCCGATGAAAATAATTTATATCCATCCCGTATAATACTTGTATACCAAATTTCATAGCAATTGGTCGTGTAATGAGTGAAAATGGAATGGAAATAACCACAATGGTTTCCAGAGGGAACCGCGTGGAGGTCGACCTGATAGGATACATTGCTAGCAATAGAGCCTTTAGATCCCATGACTAACAACCTCTTCCCTCCTCCTATAGCAATTGGTTAAGGTGCTATAAGGTAACAAACAAATTCACTTTTATATGTATAATTCGTAAAGATTATTAGGCAAAATTATAATGTTTAATTTCATACCATTGTAAAAGGGAACAAGCCTGATCCGCCCATCATTTGCACAGAGCTGAACCTACATATTTACAGAATTCCTAACAAATTATTAATTTAATTATCATGCATTTAACTGACGGCATTATACGTACTGGACAAAGTAAAATGAACGCCTGTTGCTTTAGTTTAACAACTAGGAATGTAGCAATGCAATTACCTAGTTACTAGACATGTACTGGACCTAAATAATGCATTGTTGTAAATTCCTTTTATTTTTTATATAATTTAATATGGCAACAAACTGGTGTCTACCTCGACAGAATATGAACGTGTACAATAATCATTATCAGAAAGTAAACTATGGCTACAGGCGATAGTTAATTTCCATGGATTATTCAGAATATATTGCGACGCTCTTGCTAGATGCCTCTAATACGGAGACAACTCAGAGTTGTTACTTCTAAAAAGAAAGATTGTTATGGCCGGTACTAGAGAAATTGCTTAGATATGTATATACCACGCAAAACCCTTCTAACCTACAAAAAACTATAAGAGAAAACATGTTAGAATATTATTTCTAATATTCATAGTATAAACTGTACTTATTTTAAGACTAGATGACGCTGTATTGCGTCTAAAGCTATTTACTATTTATCTAAGTAAATACAGGTAAATAAATAATTATTTTTGTCAATGATGAATTGGTAACGACAATAGAAACCAATGTTTTAAATAATCCTTTCGAACAACAAAAAAAAGTAAGTTTTTAAAAAAAGAATATCTTTTTTTATTAATAAGTTTTACGGCTCTGGATGCGAGCCCTTTTTGAGATCGGCATTATAAAGAATTCACTTTTAATTCAGAAATATCACTACAATACAGATGTTGCCAGTATATCGATTGCCAAAAACCTATTAACAATTGAAACAAATTATTTATGTTACACTTTACTATATACCGTCAATAAAATACCCGAATGTTCGTTCCAGAGAGCGGTTAGGTCAAGGAAATGGTGCCATTTACGTTTCGGAATAGTTTCCTCCCTTCGAACGTTTTGTACGATAGATACTTTGCACTAGTACTTGACTTTATTGAACAAATATATAGGCAATACATTTGTAATGCGAGTAGATTTTTCCGCAAAAAAAAAAAACAGCGAATTTAAAAATTAATTCGGGACTTGTGTTTTTGGGGATATAAAACGGATTATAACACCGTTTGTTCTACTAGTTTATACTCACAAAGTAGGTACCAGTGAAAGATAGATAAGAGGTAAAAATGCAGTCAGCACATTTGGCCCGTACTGACAAATTTACCAAGAATTAAACACGGTTAGTAAACACATTTATGTTTAATATACCAAATCAACCATTAACTGTCCACTCTTGAACTTAGCCTCCCTCAGGGTTTTGACTGTAGTTACCAACCTTGGCAGGCATGTTGGCAACCGCAGTTAGGCTTTGGTGATTTTTGAAGAAAAACGCTGCTGCTAGTCCCTCTAACATTAAGTTCCCTTAGTTGCCTCTTACAACACCTATGGGAAGGAAAAGAGTGGCCTATTCTATGTTTAATACATTTGGATTTAAAACGTGGAATTGTGTATTTGTATGTGTAATTGCAGATATGACAAGCATAATTATAAAATAAAATTTCCCCTGTAGAACACGAGCGATGTCATAAGAAAATTAAAATGGGACAACCAGGGAAACTCAAAATTATTGATTGCTTATAAAATTATTAAAAACCGCTTTAAAATTAGTGAAGATTATTATTATTTCAGCCATTAACTGTCCACTACTGGATTCCCAGCCCAATAATGGCAGTTTTGTCAGCAGTTGCCATACTTGGTAGGCGAGATGGCCACTGCAGTTAAACTTTTAGAGTTGTGTTAGGAGGGATGCTGCCGTCCATCCCTCACTCTCCTTTATTCGCCTCTTACGACACCCACAGGAAAGGAAGGTGGCCCATTCTATGCCGGCACCACACGGCGAAGTGAAGATATTGTAGGACACAAAAAATATACGAAAAAACCGAATTAAAAACGTACTCCCTATTTATATTTTAAAAGCAGCTGTTATTCTTCCATTAGATAAGGAAAATTTGATTTTTCAAGCAATGTAAAGGGATGGGATCACGCAACAACTCGACTCGTCATCGAACCCAAGACCTTAACATCTCAAAGAACACTAAAATAATGAGATAGATATCGGGCAAACTGTTTTTTTGGTAACGCGATTGGCACGTGACATTGTGACCGATACTAAACTCAATTGTTTGAGAATCGATTTAAACGATATCGCAATGGATGTTCGCTTCAGTAACGCACGTGACTTTTATCAGTTTCTGGTTGGGTATAAAAAATTTACTTTTCAATTTATTATACGAAATAATTTTGAAAATACTAATATTTTTTATTCCTATTACCAGAGAAAGACTTTATACAAAGGTCGTTTGCTTGGGCACTTCTGTCCCATTCCTGTATACCGTGAAGCAGTTGTATTTGCATGGCTATGTTTTGGTTTGAAGGGTGAAATATGGCTTTCATAGCCATTGTAGTGAAAAAATACAAAAACTCCTCAACTGATTTTAAAAACTCTTTCACTTATAGAAGCTATATTATCAGGAAATAATATAGGCTACATATTATTTTTGAAAATCCAATCTAACTGTTCGAAGCCAGACCATAAACAAAAGAGGAAGACTTTGTACAAAATTCGATTGTTTGGGTACCTCTGTCCCATTCGTGTTTCTATTGTAAAGCAGTTGTATTTGCATAGCTGTGTTTCGGTTTGAAGGGTGAAATATGGCAATGAAATTACAGAGTACAGAGGCATAACACCTTGGTCCTCAGGAATGATAACGCATGGGGGATATCATGAGCGAAACAGTATCTATTATGTCCATGGTACTGCTCATGCCTATATGCGACGACTACCACTTTCCATCAGATGGACCGTCAGCTTGTTTATCATTATAAGTTGTATAAAAACAATTATTTAAGGCAAGTATGTTACAAAACAGAGGAAAGTTTCAATTGAATTTTTTTCATTTCTTTTTACCTATGATTCTTCGTCAATTTTAAATTAATATTTATAATTATTTTTTCAATCGTTACAGTTTATTTTCGTGTTGAATCTGCACTAATTAATTAAGTCACATTTTTATAGACAATTTTATTTTTTATTTAAATTTCGAATATTAGAACATAATTGATTTTTTTTTATGTTTTAATATCTACAATCGACAGCCAGTTCTTTGCAGTAAATTTATAACTCTTGAAAGATAATTATGACTATTATATTACATTCTGTCAATCCTATCATATATATAAGGGGGAAAGGGATTGTTAGTAATAGAGACTGAGAATCCCATTGCTAGCAATATACCCAACCAGGTCGACCTCCTCGCGGTTCTCCCTGGAAACTATCATGGTTAATTCCTGATGAATTCATCATGATGGGCTAACTGGCCTGTTTTCATTCTCATCTGTCACCCTTCACTGGTGCTCCGCTAGCGTATCCCGTTAGCGCAGGCGGGGTTACCATACCATTTTCACCCATCAAAAAAAAAACCCTATCATAAAAAAACGATATTAAAATAGGTATTTACTTTAAAGGTTTGATTCGACCTCTTATACCAATATAAATACAATACCTATCACAATCTTTTCTACGCAGCAAACTTGTTAATCAACAAAAAATACCTAAATACTACCTTAAGAAAGTTGTTCACAGAGTAATATAAAGGCCGCGTGGTGATTTACCTGGTGGTCGTGGATTACTTTTAAAAAATATACTGCGGATGCCGTAGAACGTAATAAAATAACTGCGCGGCCCTCAACAATAAATACAAGTTCACTCCAGCGACTTACATCAATCTCACAGAGATAGGGCTGCCAAATGGGAGGAAATGGGTAATTTAGTAAATATACGATTTTATTCCGCTAGCCGTTGGTGGAATATACAATTTATTTAAAAATTGTATTTGGTAAGAATACTTGAACATGACTTACATGTCCCACCAAATTGTCTATAATTACTCCTCTCCATCCAAAGGTTGCCTGGAAGAGATCGCTCTTAGCGATAAGGTCGCCCATTGTTTTCTTATTGTGATTATTTCTTGTAATTATTTATATTTATAATAAGTTAATAATAAGTAATCTTTTGGAGGAAACAATAAAGAGTATCTATCTATCTACCTACATGAATTTTAGTCAAGAAAGCTCGACTAGTTTCGGTACCATATGGGACCCTTAATTATAGGCGATCATTACGCATGCACGAGCTTGCAAGCTCAGTAGACCGAAGCACGCAGTCAGGTAAGCTGGGTATTGATTACATTCAAATATAGTGTGTACTTAAGAAACTTATTACAATAAAATTCATATATGGATAAAAGTATTTTGTTTCTTTTCTTGTCTTCAATTTAGCATTATAAAAAAGATTTAAAATAGTAATCCATATAAATAAACTATTGCCGAATTAATGTGAGCGTATCACATTGGAACGATTGCATTTACGAGTATTCGACTAAATGTTTTTTGGCGTGTTCATAATTGTCAGGGCAAGGTTTGTTAAATGGTACAAAAAAAGTGAAAAATTTGGGTCGTACGAAACCGCAACAGCCAGTTAATAGATTATATATATATATATATATATATATATATATATATATATATATATATATATATATATATATATATATATATATATATGTGTATATATGAATTCCAAATCATTAGCATCATTTTCTTACTAAAGGAACTAAATATTTTTCCTAATAAAAAATATAGATGGACAAACGACAAAACAAACCATATATTTCTGTTAAAACTGTTAAATTTCATTTATGAACATTCATTTTGAAAACAAAGCATAACATAATTTTTTAGATAATAGGTCTCACTTCCCCCTATAACCAAGTGGACCAAGTGGTCCACTATTTACGGGACACCTGTATATAAATAACAAATATACTTACACATATATAAAATATACTATGTTATACACGGAATTGAGAATAATATAAAGTACTTACTGCTCGGATAAAGTAAAAAAGTGAGCATAAACTTTTTTTTTAAAGACGGTTTAGTCGGTACTCTCTTAATGATATCAGACAGCGTGTTCCAGAGCCGTGAAGAATGTAAAAGAAAAATTTGACATTTTTAACTTCAACAAAATAATATATTTTTTTTAAGTTTTGTGTAAGTTAGAAATTTTGTCAGCCCTAGCAACTAGAGGCCGCGTTCAAACTCGACACCAAACCTCGGAACACGTAGTTTTATTATCTGCGACATAAACACCGAGTCCCGCGGGTGTGCACTCCGCTTATTGTTTGCGAACAGTGCAATATTATGCCCTAGAGACAGCAAATAATATTTACAGGGAAAACGTGATAGTTTTTGGAATCAAAATATTTAAGTTATATTCGAAATTAATTTTATCAATACTCAAACGAGTAATAATGAGGACTTTTTTATTATAACAAAATATTGCTGTCCTATGTAAATTTTAACTATACCTACCTTCAAACTGTAAAAAACTGCCTGAAAACAATCTGTGGTTAGTATCTACCTATCTGTTATTCAGTAATGCAACAAATATTAAGCCTAATAAAAGACTTAATTAATCTTAGATACATAACTATATACATAATGTTATATATCTAAGTAATGAAAAATTAATTTCATTAAGTAAAATAATAATTAAATAAAAATATTTTTTATTCAAGTAAACTTAATAATAAGCATTTTTTAATAGTCAATTTTGTTTATGAATCTACCGCCCAATTCGGAATACAATTTCAGAAGAACGGGCAAGAAACACAGCTGTAGATTTTTTTCAAATAAAAATTAAGAGTACAACAAAAAATATATAATATAACCGGTTGAAATGACTGAAGGATGAAAAAGCTACAACACTAGAATCAATTACAGTATTCTTAAACAGACCAGTCCCTACTAAAACCCCTGGCCACCAGTATCATGGATGAGCCAGCCATATTTGTGTTCAACCATATCATAGGGAGCCCGACGACCCGGCCCACCACGCTGCAACCAATCTGAACATTAAAGTGAGCATGACTTGCTTCAAGATACACTTGACTTGCTTCAAGTAAGATAAAGAATTACAGTTTACATAGATTAATAACAATAGTATTCTCTTTCTATACCTACATTACGTTACCAGTAAATAAGCAAAGTACTCTATACTAAGGCTATGATCCTAAGTCGTCATCACAACTCACGTTGTATTCTCAATCACCAGAGGGAGACTTTGTACAAAAGTCGGTTGCTTGGGTACCTTTGTCCCATTCATGTTTCAATCGTGAAACAGTTGTGTTTGCATAGCTGTGTTTCGGTTTGAAGGATGGGATATGGCATAAATTTACTGGGTACAGAGGAATAACACCTGAGTCCTCAGGCATGGCAACGCATGAGGGGTATCATGGGCGACACAGTATACTCTGTTGTGTCCATGGTACTGCTCATGTCTATAGGCTACGGTTACCACTTTCCATCAGGTGGGCCGTCAGCTTGTTTGCCATTCTAAGTTGTATAAAAAAAAATATAAATTAAAATTTTCAAATTTTATAAAATCTTTTTTAATTACATTTATAAATCACCAGCACTTGTAAAAAGTTAAGTACTTTTCATTATTTTTTAATATATCTTCTTTACCACACGTCCAGATCTTTATAGTCAGATGTTGGCAAATCCTTCCAATTTAGTACTTACTATACCAACGAGTTGGCACACGTTGCAAGTCAAAATTGAGTAGGCTTTCGTAGCTCGCCAAACCAAATAACCAACTTCGTTTTCTTACCTTTTCACCTAATGCATATTTTCTAAAAATATGGAAAATATTTACAATAAATATATAATTTGCTGAGAATTCCTAGAAATAAAAATAAAAGTAGAAATCTATGTATTAGCAATACATATAATAAAATCGTTACTGGTCGCTGTCTGTACATGGAATATATATAAGAAAAACTACTATAAGGAAGCTTTATAAATGCAATAGAACCCAAAACAATAATTTTTAGATTTTGTTTGTTTGTCTGTACATTGGAGCACGCTAATCTAAGAAACGGCTTAACCGATTTGAATGCGAAATTCACTAGTCCGTTGCGGTTCGCTTGACTTAACACGTAGTGTTTGTTTTATTTCAATCGGTTCATAAATAAAAAAGTTATATCAATTTAAAGAATCATATATAAAATGCTACGAAAAGCATATAGGATACTTTATATACTAATTAGGGCGAGTGAAGCCGCGGGATACTTCTAGTAATAAAAGATTTGCTGACAATTTCTAGAGTTAATATAAAAAAAAACTAAATGTAATTTGCTTATCTAAGTAGGTATCAAATTGATATTTTTTTTAATTAACATTTATTAGAACTTTAGTAAGTACATAATTGTATTGACTTTTACAAAAAAGAAAGGAAAGCAAGGTATTGAAATGACTGCTCAGTAGTCAATTGTAGTAAAAACTAGAATGCTTTTTTTTTAAATTAACAATAACACGACGTTAAAGTTCGACATAATTAGAAATAAGTAAAATTATAATTCTTAGTTATTTCTAGAAAAGTGTAATAAAAATAAATTAAATAAATAAATAAAGTTGTGAAACTATGAGTGATTCGACGAGCGCGCACTTGTATTAATTGTACAACTGGCGCCCTCTATTTTTAACAGGTAAAGTATTCGTGCACTCAAACGTAGTTTTTTTTTTAGTGACTGCAAATGAAATGGTAATCCCGTCTGTACTATCGGTATACGCTGGCGGGGCACCAGTAAGAGGTCAGTTAGTCCATCATGAAGAATTCCACGAGAATTAACCACGACCGTTTCCAGGGGAAACCGCTTGGGGGTCGAGCTGACAGGGTACATTGCTAACAATGAAGCTGTTAGACCCCATTACTAACAATCCCTTTCCCCTACTCAAACTCATACATAGTTATAAGAGATAAGAAAAGCACGCCACACCAAATAAACTAGAGTGTGTTTAAATTCAGTGACCCGGGGGCAGTTGCCCCCGGAGTTGAAGCCGGGGTAAAGGGGAATTCCCCAAGGCACCAACCCTTCTTAGAAAGGGTTTAGAGACAATGATTGATTGATTTAAGTTTTACGAGTCAAAATTAAGTAATCCTTATGATTTATAACAAAATTATAAGTAAAATACTAAAAGAATTTAATAGAAAAAAAATGTAATTTATTTACTCGACTTATCTATCACAGTTCAGTGATCCAAACAATAGTTACGAACAAATAAAGCATCAACCAAGACGGAGCAAGGGGTGTCAGCAATACTGACGTCACTGTGTCTAAAAATCAGGCAAACACTCTTGTAACGTTATATATAAATATTGTACATAGATTCAAGCACTACAAATAAACATATTCATGAAACACAAATGTTTAATTTTGTGGGCATCGAATCCGAGACTAGTGAAAATTGGTTTGTTAAACCGTTACACCATCTTCAATGACACTACTCACTCGTACTTTGTTGTATCAGCCGTTACCTGTCCACTGCTGAACATAGCCTCTCCCATAAAAGTGGTATTGCTAGTAGTTGCCACGCTTGGCAGGCGGGTTAACAACCGCAGTTTGTTTTAGGTGGTGTTTTAAGAAGAACACTGCTGTCCACGCTTCCACCATAAAATCCCTTATTCGGCTCTTACGAGATCCACGGGAAAGGAAGGGGTTACCTATACTATACCTGGACCTACACGGATAACTTGTACTTTATAAAAATACTTAAGTTCACTTATATAAAAAAGTTAAACATGGATTTAAACATAATATTTATTTTGACTGTACCTAAGCAAACTTTTCCACTACTGATCTTCCTTAAAAAAAACAAAGATTTAAAAAATTATAAGCAACAAGAAAAAGACAAAAGGATGAAAATAACTCAAAAACTTATAATAACCCTTGTCTAATATGATATCCTTGGCCGTTCGCCGTCCCGAGCCATCATTACCATGTACACTTTTGTCATTCCACTGCCGCCATTGGGTTCCTGTCCTTTTTATTGACACGTCCAAATTAAAAGTTCGTTCGAGTACTGGCAACACTGTTCAACTTTCGACCTAGTTTCTGGGCTGTTTGAAATGTTATCATATTTGAAAAACGGCAACTGATATTTTTGCGGATTGACTCATTATTTTTTGTGGTCTTTCTCTCATTCCTACTAATGAGATTTCGCGATATCGCTGCCTTATTCTGATGAAAATTCCGTTTTATACGTAATTAACGTCCAGTGTTTTTGGAGACGCGCGGTGGATTTTTTTCCAGCAATTTTCTCTTTTGTGACTTCAGGGACATAATGGGGTTTTCGTTTAGAAATTTGCTAAAAAGAAGCAACTCGAATGATAATCGAGAGGTAAATACACTTTCCTCTTTTATACCTATGATGTACATTTGATCATTTAAAAATACATATTTTTACGATCTGTTAGTGTGGGGCACTTGGTTTAATATCAAAAAAAAAAAAACTTTTTCCCACGCACCGAAATTATTTATTTAATACATATTTTCTTTTATACACAGCTAGTAGTACACTTCTACCAATTTGAAGATTAACTTTGACTCGCGACGCGCGAGACCCTTGATTCAGGGTTTTATTGAGCCTGGATGAATCTAACCAGTTAGTTTTACTAACCAGACTAGCAGGCAGAAATCAAGTCCGTTGCTGGGCAATAATTTGGCCAGCTAAATTACGACTGATTGATTTAAAGTTTGTATAGAATACTGCTGATTTAAATGAAAATAAATGATATTGCTAGTCAGCAATAATATGTCTATGAGTATATGCTAAGGTTTTTTTTTTGATGGGTGAAAATGGTATGGTAACCCCGCCTGCGCTAACGGGATACGCTGGCGGAGCACCAGTGAAGGGTGATGGATGAGAATGAAAACAGGTCAGTTAGCCCATCATGATGAATTCATCAGGAATTAACCATGATAGTTTCCAGGGAGAACCGCGAGGTCGACCTGGTTGGGTATATTGCTGGCAATGGTATTCTCAGTCTCCAATACTAACACTCCCTTTCCCCCCATATATGCTAGGGTTGTAACAGATCTAATTGTAATACCATAGAAATAATATATACACTTTTATATCTATGCCTCTACATGTTTATTCATAGTCGGTTAGATTCACTGAAATAATTGATTTTCATAAAGTGATTTTGTAGTCTATGTTGTCTTTTATGTTATAATTTTGTATCTGTAATTTTATATTTCGTCAATTGTCTTTATCTAAAATTTCTGTCTTATCTGTGTCTATTTTCAAAATTATGAATTAACAATAAAGTCAGTAATTAAAGTAACGTCTTTTATATTTATTACGATACGATTATCATAACCTTCACCCTTCAACCTTTCACCACAGGGAGACTTTGTACAAAAGTCGTTTGCTTGGGTACCTCTATCCCATTCGTGTTTCAACCGTGAAGCAGTTGTGTTTGCATGGCTGTGTTTCGGTTTGAAGGGTGGGATATGGCGTGAATTTACTGGGTACAGAGGAATAACACCTGAGTCCTCAGGAATGGCAACGCATGGGGGTAACATGGGTGAAACAGTATACTCTGTTATGTCCTTGGTACTGCTCATGTCTATAGGCGACGGTTACCACTTTCCATCAGGTGGACCGACAGCTTGTTTACCATTCTAAGTTGTATAAAAAAAACCTTAAAGAGCATACCCCTTTTTACAAGGCCGGCAGCACACCTGCTATGCCTCCAGTGTTACAGGTGTTTATGGATGACGGTAGTCACAATCAAGTGAGTTACATGCTCATTTGTCCCTTGTGTTATCAAAAAAATATACCAGTCAACCTACGTGCAAGAAGACGTATACGAAAGATTCCTCGTGTAATTAGTAAAAAAAAGGCCTAACATTATATTACAGGAATTGGTAACAACCTGAGTATTAAAAAGTGTACATAATAGAAAAAAAAACTAACCGAAACTCAAGAAAACTGAACATTTTTCGCCAAGAAACGTAGATCGAAAATGAGCATATTTTTTTAGCCTTTAAATAATACATATATCAGTGCAAAGATCACGCAACCGCGGAGACATTGCTAAATAAGATACTTAAATAAATTTAAATCTCATAATATTAACTCCCAATGCTAAAAAGATTGAAATAATACATGTATAAAAGAAAAAAAAAAAAAACTTTTTTAATCATCTCGACATTAGGCAACGGAACGACTTCTCAAACAGCCATGTTATCTATAACAAGTATGAGGAAAATCTTTTTCGCCCCCCATAAGGCGTATAATTTATAAAAATTACTCACCAAATTACAGGATTATCGTAACAAACGGCCGCATAACGAGTGTGGTGCACATTAAACTGTCCACTGTAGCCTCAGCAACAAGATATATGTCCTACTTACAACCTTTAATATATTACAAGCTGTTCATACTTAATAAATATCATAAAAATAAAAATGCTAATTGAACTGTCAAATCTTAAAATCATTAAACTAAATTTCTAATTTAAGTAGTATATTCATTTATTTTAACATTTATTATATAATAAATGTTAAAATACAATATAAGTAAGTAAAAAACTTATATAAGTACAGAGACATAACATCTTAGTGCTGAAAAATGGCAACGCATGGAGGGTATCATGAGTGAAACAGTATCTGTTATGTACATGGTACTGCTCATGTCTATAGGCGACGGTAACCACTTTCCGTCAGTTGGACCGTCAGTTTTTTGCCGTTCTAAATTGCATAAAAAAAAAACTTATTTTAACAGTACTGAGAGTATTTACAAACAAGTACATATCGCAATCTTATTTTAAAAAAAATGTAGCCCATCTCAAAATTGGCACAATGTGATTTAGTAATATTAACACCTAAATAAAGAGTAGGTAGTGGTTATCCGCTCTGTGGATCGGCTTTCACAATCTAGCTAAGAAAAATCCTTTTTAGGATATTACAAAGTCTAGAAAAGGGTTCTTTTGTATTTTTTTATTCTAAAAATGTGATATATAGCCAGCGGCGGGAAACTAAATAGGTAATTCAATTTTTTTCTATTTTCTAGATAGCCACAGTTTACTTTTTTTTTTTTTCATCGTTGATTATCGTAATTAATTATTAATTTAATTTACACTGTCTTTATAAAAATATTGTTATTTTACAGAAATCTATTGATAAAAAAAAGAGAATAAAAATAACTAGGCTAAATTATTTATATCTATAATAGACAAAAGTTTATAATAATCAACATCATGATAAATATATCAGCCTTTAACTGTCCACTGCTGATCAATAAATAAATATTACAACAATAAAAATTAGTGTAACAATGTTTTCTTTTATACAACTTAGAATAGCAAACAAGCTGACGGTCCACCTGATGGAAAGTGGTAACCGTCGCCTATACACATGAGCAGTACCATGGAAATAACAGAGTATACTGTTTTGCCCATGATACCCCCCATGCGTTGCCATTCCTGAGGACTCGGGTGTTATTCCTCTGTACCTAGTAAATTTACGCCATATCCCACCCTTCAAACCGAAACACAGCCATGCAAACACAACTGCTTCACGGTTGAAACACGAATGGGACAGAGGTACCCAAGCAATCGACTTTTGTACAAAGTCTCCCTTTGGATTGTCCAAGAATATTGTGATTGATTGTAGTTTTTTTTCTTTTTATCAATATGAAGTTTGTGTCGTCGTTTCGTCCATCCACATTTTTATTGTAAACTCATCTTTTGTTTGCAAAAAACAACAGCTGATTTTTTTGTTTGTTTTTCTCACCTGAAATTGCATTCTGAACTGGGTAGAAATCATAAAAAAATGAGTATTCAAAAATGCATATAACTGGAACGTTAGGAACAAAAAGTTAACTGGAATAAAAAATATTATTTATATAAATTACACATTATTATACTACACTAATATTAAAATGTACATTTACCAGAGGATGTTACAACCATCTATAGGCTACGATAACTTTGTTATCAGAGGGACCGTATGCTTGTTACCATATTAGTATTAAAAAAGGACCAGTTCCTACTAGAAGCACCAGTTCACGAGTATGATGAACCAGTTATCGATGTGTTTTTTTTAATGGATGATAATGGAATGGTTACCCCGGCTGCGCTAACAATATACGCTGGCGGGGCACCAGTGAGGAATGATAGATGAGAATGAAAAAAGATACAAGAGGCAATTAGCCTATCGTGATGAATGGAACTTGGAATGAAACACGATGGTTTCCAGAGAGGACCACTGGGAGGTCGACCTGGTTGGGTATATTGCTAGCAATAGAGCTCTCAATCTCCATTACTAACAATCCCTTTCCCACCAGTTATCGTTGTGTTCAACCGTATTATAGACAGTCCATATTATGGGTATATATGATCCGTTTAATGATCCTCTCTTCCGCATGCGCAGACTGTATAATAATTGTAATGAATTGGACATTTTTGCTTATAGTTTAAATTCTTTTCTTTAAATGGCAAAAGAAGTGTCCGAATTTAATATATTTATTGTTCTCATTTTCTATAGTTATTGTATATAATATTGAAACTAGTATAAGCTAACGCTGTGCGTAGCAATTAATGGTGTACAATTTTAAAACAATTAGTTATAAAATTCATTATATTCAATTTAATGTGAATTATAATACTGTTACTGTGCCTAAATAAATAAATAAATAAATATTTTGTTACCCACCTACCGGTCGCTCAAGTTTTGGCATTATTTTCCTTAATATGTAACAAAATTATGATATCATGATAAAATTATTCTCACACGCGTATTTAAATATTAAAACAAATTATCATAACTTGTTGGATAAGTACGTATTAACATATACAATTTTCGTCATCCAAAACTTAATAAAATATTGATGCACCATATTCATAGCTTAATCTATGAGAAACTGTAATTGTGTGTCTTCCAAAAAATAAAAAATAAATACCTCATAGAGAACATCCAATATAGAATTCAAGCAGTACGAATAGAATTTATGTATGTTTCATTTAATTTTATTACATTTAATTTATTTATTTTGTGATACATAGGTAGGTAGATAAAAATGGATGATAAAACAAAATAAGTCCTCTATGATCAACATCATACATGGACATATACAAATTTAAAAACATATATATATAAGAAATTAATTTATTTTTTTAATGTTATATTGGATTAAGTAATATTTTGTTATTATTTCTTCTTGTAAATAAATTTATGTTTCCTAATATTTAATAAACATTCAAAAGTATAAAACATTCCATTTATATTTTAATCATAAATAAAAATATTATGTTATTTATTGTGTATAGATAAACATAACGACGTCTCGACGACGATAACGACGAAAGTCCGACAATCTGGACAAACTAATGGGCGTAGGCAAGATAGAGGGAAAAAGACCGCGCGGACGATCGCCTAATCGATGGTCGGACCAAGTAACCGCCGTTACGGGACTGTCAATTGCAGCTGCCCTGCGAGAAGCTGAAGACCGTGCACAATGGAATAACATCATAAGGCCGGCAGCACACCTGCAATGCCGCTGATGTTGTGGGTGATCATGGGCGGCGGTAGTCACTTACCATCAGGTGAGCCGCAAGCTCGTTTGCACCCTGTGTTGTAAAAAAAAAAATAAGAGAGGCAACAGACACCTTTCAAGGACACGACCTTCAATAATGAAGAGGACGAAGAGAGAGAAACATAATGAAGTACCGTGTTCGTGATTCACTGTTCATCCCAAAGGTTGACTAGTAGAGAATGCTACTAGGGATTATTAATAATGGAGACTGAGGGTCCCTTTACTAGCAATATACACAACAAGGTCATCCTCTATTCATCACGATGGGCTAACTGATCTGCCTTTCTATCCTCACCTATCACTACTCACTGGGGGGAAAGAGATTGTTAGTAATGGGTTCAAATAGCCCCATTACTAGCAATATACCCAATCAGGTCGACTCCACGTGGTTCACCTTGGAAACCATCGTGGCTAATTCTAGTTGAATTCGTCAGGATGGGCTAA
The DNA here is from genome assembly GCF_026898425.1 of Galleria mellonella. Taxonomy (NCBI): domain Eukaryota; kingdom Metazoa; phylum Arthropoda; class Insecta; order Lepidoptera; family Pyralidae; genus Galleria; species Galleria mellonella. Next base: position 2,213,591 of record NW_026442061.1, read on the forward strand.
CTGACCTGCTTTCATCCTCATCAGTCATCTATCACTGGTGCCCCGCCAGTGTATAACATAGGCGGAGTTACCATATCATTATCAAAGTCGATTGCTTGGGTACCTCTGTCCTATTCGTGTTTCAACCGTGAAGCAGTTGTTTGCATGGCTGTGTTTAGTTAACATAGCTAAATTGTATAAAAAAAAAAACATTAAAAAAAACACTACTCACTGATGCTCCACCAATGTATATTGTTAGCACGAGCGGAGTTACTATTTCATCATCACCCATTAAAAAAAAACACAAGTGGGACAGAGGTACTCAAGCAGACGACTGTCGTACAAAGTCTTCCTTTGTTGAAATCATTTAAAAAATATAAAACAATACAAAATATAATCTAACATACGTGTTGGGATGAAATACTGGATCGTGAATGGTGCAAGGATGGTAATTCTGGGCGAATGTAATTATGCATTCAGAGCACGAAGCTTGTCGGTGTAATAATAACCGGTTGCCTGCTGTAATTTCCCTGCTGACTCTGTGTCCTATCAAAGTTGGATAAATACTATATTTCAACCCTTATCGGCTACTATACATCAATATTTCATTTAATATTTGAAAATTTAATATTTAGAAAGTAGTAACCGTCGTCTATAGACATGAGCAGTGCCATAGACAACGGAGTATACTGTTTCGCCCATGATACCCCCCATGCGTTGCCATTCCTGAGGACTCAGGTGTTATTCCTCTGTACCCAGTAAACTCGCGCCATATCCCACCCTTCAAACCGAAACACAGCCATGCAAACACAGCTGCTTCTTTATAAAATAATGTATCGCAATGTATCGTATGTTTTTTGTTATAATGCATAATTTACAAATATGTGCATTTTGTGTTTATTTTATGATTATAATTAATAAGTTACATCATGTAATGTAAGTTTTTATGTTGTGTAGATTTATAGATACTTGTATCTCTATTTTAAATGTTTGAAGGAGTGTATATTACTCGCCAAACGATTTATGGCTGATTGTAAATTCTAGGCCTACGTACACTGGAATTTATTATATTTGTAAACACTTATGATAAATAAAGAACTTTTGAAAATAAAACAAACAATGTATCGCAATGAAATAATAGGGTACAGAAGTATAATAGCATAGTCTTCAGAAATGACAACTCATAAGGAGTACCATGGATATCACATTATAATTTCTGGAGTAATTCGTCAATTTATTGAACAAAAAACTTCTAGCACAAATGTAAAATCATCCTGTTTTCATCATCGTCATATCATTATCCACTGCTGATTATAAGCCTCGTCCTTTTAGAGAATTATCCTAGTACTTGCCACGCTTGTCAGGCGGATTGGCAACCCTTACTACGGTTGCCAATCCGCCTACCATTTGCGATACCTAGGTGATATTTTAAGAAGGACGCTGCTGCCCATCCCTCGAGCATTGAGTTCCCTTAGTCCCCTATAACGACACGCATGGGAAAAGAAATGGTGGTCCATTCTATGCCAGAATCATATCCTCTGTCTTACTTACGAACTACGCATATTAAAATATGGTTTTTTTTTATATGTAAGTAATTTGCATGGGTACCTCTACTACTCGTGTCTTAGCTTAGGAAAAAAGGAAATACTTGATAATAAAAAAGCTTTTTCCTGCTACTTTTATCAGTAAAGCAATAATTCAGTATAACACTAAATAAGTGTCAATGACCTGACACGAAGCTTACGCGTTACACAAGACGCTACGCAAAAAGTGCATTTTTTCTTTCATGCAGACGTATATATCTTAAATATTATTATATAGATATTATATTTATTTTTTATTATACTTTATTATACACACTAATATAATAAATAAAGAACTATGATAGTGGAAGGCAAATATACAAAAGCGAGCTTAACTCGACAGGAGTTCTCTTACAGCAAACCTAAAATGGAAAGAGCATCAATGTTTTTATTCAATCATAAGATATTGTATCAGGTAACTATTGCTAGATTTTGGATTGTAATTTTTATACTAATAAAAGTATCAAATGAATTAACAACTCATTTTATGAGTTGCTTGGGTACCTCTATCCCATTCGTGTTTCAACCGTGAAGCAGTTGTGTTTGCATGGCCGTGTTTCGGTTTGAAGGATGGGATATGGCGTGAATTTACTGGGTACAGAGGAATAACACCTGAGTCCTCAGGAATGGCATCGCATGGGGGGTATCATGGGCGAAACAGTATACTCTGTTATGTCTATGGTACTGCTCATGTCTATAGGCAACGGTTACCACTTTCCATCAGGTAGGCCGTCAGCTTGTTTGCCATTCTAAGTTGTCTAAAAAAAAAACTAGTCATAAACAGTTTGTTGCAAATGCATAGCTACAAACAATTGAAACTCATATTCTGTACCATTACTTTCATATAATAAATAAAAATTAGGCAAATTAAAAACTGTTTAAAGATATAAAAACATAATCGACGTATGCCAATAGTAAAGGATCACTAACCCATTTTCATTCATTACACAACAACCCTAGCTAATTTTCACCAAAAAAATTTCAGTATACAGACATTCCAACCTTAACACTTTTATGCTGCAACATATTGTAAACTACCTAACTTTTGCCCGTGACTTCGTCCGAGATGATTTCCTACTCCGCCTCATATAGTACGTGCATATACAGTGCATAATGTTTGGTTTACCCGTTAACCCTACAGTGCATTCTGTACCATATCTGGTCAAATAAAATAATAAAGTCTACTGTTCGTTTAAAGACACCTAGCGTCATTTGTCGACCGACGGAATAATCTTTATACATTTAGCAACGGTTTAGTAACGGCAATTGTCACCAGTACGTGTTAGCTATCGATTGATATTGTATTTCGTACACAATTTCAAAGATCGATGCGAACTCGTGGTTTACGTAAATAGAAAATTCTTAAAAAAATTGCTTTTTGAATATTTGGAAGCGGAAAAAATACATTTACATTGGAAATAGTGTATATTAAATGAAGGTAAGTTATTTTTTGAAATATTACTGTTTTATGTTCTAACATATCAACTTATTTAAGAGTACCAGATATGGCACATCATGCATTAGTTCACTTCTAACATTTTGTTTCGGTTGGATTTTATTACAGATTATGGTGAAGAAGGTATTATCTAACGAGTTGATTGAGCAGTATTTAGGTATACCGTCAGGGAATGCAGACGGTCAAGGCTTTTTGGGTGTGGAAAATGATGATAACATGGCGAGAATTAGAGAAAACTTGCACCAAATGAATAAAGATAGTGACTCTTAAAATTATATTGAGCCTACCAGGTATGCATCATTTTCTTCTACTAATTGTGATACTACCCTCGCTGAAAATGAGAATGAAAAATCAACAAATTCTCAAGCTAGCATTTCAGGGCCAAGTACGTCATGACACCAAAGTAGAAGTTTTTTCACTATGCCAGTTTTGGAGTTGTTTCTTGGAAAGTATAAAATAAAAATACTGTACGGTGTGGACTGCCGTACGGTGAGCGTGGACTGTAGGGGCGTTGGTTCAGGCTGGAGTGAAACACAGCGATTACTATTCTGAAGCCTCCGGTACCGTCTGAAGAGAGTATTTTTTCTTCTTGTCCTATTTCTTCTCGAGAGTGTAGTGCGTCGCTGCTCGGAAGCGAATGCCGCTCGACGGGAGGCGGCCTATCTTTATACCCGCCCGCTCGCACGATAACATTTCTAACTTGCGTTAGCGAATCTGTGCGAGCGGGACGGGGCGAGTGCGTGTCTCTTCAGATCGGTACCCTATAGCGTCTATTTATTTATCACAATTTACAATTTCTTATTTGTTTTTACAATTTCTATTTCTATTCGCAGGTAATAATAACGACACGTAAAGAATGCTTTATTTGACTTACACTATAGGTATCTTAAATCTATGTAAAATCTATATAAAATAACAGTATACAAAAACGATTAAACAAGGGACTTAACAACTAACTATAAACATTGCTATAAATATCGCTATAATTACACATGTACAATAATGTCGCGAACATAATCTCCCGCCGCAGCTCTCGTAGCTGGAGTTAACTCGTGTTCGCGTCGCTCGATGTCGATGTAGGCAGTATGATCAACTTCTTTGTGGGTCGCCGTAGGATGCCCTTGTTCGTCCGCACGTCGACTGCTCGGATCTCGCCGTCTGGTCCAGGGTAGGTCGCCACCACCACGCCTCGCGGCCACGTGTTGCGAGGTAAGGTCCCATCAGCTATCAGGACCAGGTCGTCCATTTTGATGGCTCCGTGTGTAGCTCGGGGCTCCCGCCGGTGTTGTAACTCGGGTAGGTACTCCTTCACCCACCGGTTCCAGAAGCAGTCAGCTAGCCTCTGGCTGGCACGCCACTCCTTGTGTCCCGCCGCGTCGCTCTCTGTGAAGCTGCCTGGCAGTGGGACGCGCGATGGACCGCCCAATATGAAGTGATTGGGGGTTAGGGCGCTGTCGTCGTCTGCCGATGTTGACACGTGGGTTAGCGGTCGGCTGTTGAGGGTGTGCTCGACCTCGACCAGTAGAGTGTGGAGGACCTCTTCCTTGGGGGTCCGCTCGTTCAACGTAGCGGCTAGTGCGGTCTTCACGCTACGCACCAACCGTTCCCAAGCACCTCCCATGAAGGGTGCGCTCGGAGGAATGTAGCGCCACCGGATGAAATGAACTGATGACTCTTCTTGGATGGCTTCCTCGGCTGCTTTCTTCAGTTCGACGTCAGCACCTTTGAGGTTGGTGCCTTGGTCGGACCATAGCTCAGTGGGACACCCTCTGCGGCTTATGAAGCGCCGCAGGGCCATTATGGCGGAGTCCGTGCTGAGGCTGCCGGCGATTTCTAGATGGACTGCGCGTGTTGTTAGGCAGGTGAAGAGCACTCCGTATCGTTTCTGGTGAGTGCGGCCCACTGTCACGGTCATAGGCCCGAAGTAGTCTAGGCCGGTGAACGTGAACGGTCGCTGATGATGCGCCAGCCTGCTCTGTGTATGGTTGCCCGTTGATGGCTGCGCCGGTCTTGCTCTTCGTAGGCGGCACAGCTGACACCTCTTCAGTTCACTGCGGACGGCGTGTCGTAGGCGCAACACCCACAAGTGTTGTCGCACCTCGTTCGTGGTGATCTCGAAGCCGCCGTGGTGAAGTTTCCGATGCACCCATGCGATGTATAGGCGCACCCAGGCGTGGTTTCCGTCGACGATGGGGGCTCTCGTTGCTCGGCTGACAGATCGGCGGCGGCTGCTATTCTCGATCGAAGTCGCAGAATGTCGTCGTTGTCTATGACGACCGACAGCTGTATGAGTCGACTGGATGACGGCAGCTGTTTCCCTTGTTTCAATGCTGCGATTTCGTCGCCGAACGCCTCTTGTTGTATCGCGCGAATCCATAGCCGTCGCGCGCGATCTAGGTAGTGTGTGTCTATGGGGATGAAACACACAGATGGACTATTGCTGTTCTTGATTTTCATCTTCGTCTTCTCTCTATCGACTTTCTTCGTGCGGGTCCAAGTGGGGTCGGCGCTCTCTTTCTTCTTGTTTCTCTTTCGGATGGCGGTGCAGCGTTGACTGGTCGGTCGCAGGAGGTCGATGAACTGCAATACCCGTGCTGAACTGCGAACAAGTTTCAACCAATTAGAAAAACGTGACGGATCGGGTAATGCTATGGACAACTGCGTCGCGTTCTGTAGCTTGTGTACGCGTTCTTCTCCCGTTTCCACTTGACTATCGTCGCTCGAACTATCTTCACGCGGCCACTGCTCTTCGGGGAGGTACAGGAAGTCCGGCCCACGGAACCACCTATGCTGCGAGCCGAAGTCCGTCGGTGGGTCGCGTGTGGCGTCGTCTGCTACGTTGTGCCGCGTCGGTATCCACCTCCACTCGTTCGTCTTCGTTTCTTCGACGATCTCGGCAACTCTATGCGCGACGAACGGCTTGTATGCGCGAGGACCGGTGCGTAGCCATGCGAGCACGGTGCGTGAGTCCGACCAGTATACTCGGCGAGCGGGCTTCAGGTCGTGTTCTTCGATTGCCGTGCGTGATAGGCGACACCCGAGGACGGCCGCTTGCAGCTCCAGTCGCGGTATTGTGGTCACTTTGTTGAGTGGGGCCACTCGTCCCTTTGCCGCGATCAGCGACACGTGGACCTCGCCGGTCGCGCTTACGGCCCGCCAGTACACGGCACAGGCGTACGCGTCCGAGCTGGCGTCGACGAATGTATGCAGCTCCGCTGTATCGGCCGTGGCTACCTCCGGGTAGCACCGCGGCACCTCCAGCGCGGACAGCCGTCGCACGTGGTCCATCCAGCTCCGCCAGGCGTCCGCTTCCCGTGGTTGCAGCTCGGTGTCCCAGTCGATACCGGTACGCCACGTCTCCTGCAATATCTTCTTCGCCTGTATGGTGATGGGAGTGGCGAGGCCCAGTGGGTCGAACAGTGACATAATCGCTCGTAGCGCTTCCCTCTTCGTCGGCGTCTGTTCCCCGCTGGCTATCTGTGGCGGAAGCTTGTGACCGTTGAAGTTGAAGCCTAAGGTGTCTTCAGAAGGTCGCCATACCATCCCCAGTATCTTCTCCGCGTCGAGTTGTACCACGCTGTCCCCGTCGGTGTCGGAGAACGCGGCGCGCACTTGATGCGAGTTCGACGCCCACCGTTGGAGATAGTAGTTGGCTCGACCGTGGATCTGTGCGACCTGTCTTGAGACGCGTACGGCTTGCTCTTCCGTGTCGAAGCTGGCGAGGTAGTCGTCGACGTAGTGGTTCATGACCACCGCCGTTGCTGCCTCCGGGAACTCTTCCTTGTACTGTTCTGCGTTCTTGTTCTTGACGTAGATCGCTGTACACGGTGACGATGTTGCGCCGAATATGACACTCTTCATCCTATATTCCACAGGTGGACCCTCTCGTCGATCTCCTCGCCACAGGAACCGTTGCATGTCCCTATCTTCTTCCCGTATGGTGACCCGCATGAACATGTCCTTTATGTCCGCCGTGACTGCCACCCGTCGTTGCCGGAACCGCATGAGGACCCCCGGTAGCGATTGAAGTAAGTCGGGGCCCGGCAGTAGCATGTCGTTCAAACTGATGCCCTTCGTCTTGGCTGCTGCGTCGTGCACGATCCGCAGTTTCCCCGGTTTCTGCGGGTTGATGACGGCGAAGTGTGGCAGGTACCACACCCGTTGGGAACTCCGTGGCGGGGCGACTTCAGCATATCCGTTCTTGAGTAGCGTGTCCATTTGCTGTTCATATCTCTTCTTAATTTCTTCATTCTTGTCGAGTTTCCTTTCGACCAGTTGGAGACGTCGCATTGCCGATTCGTAGTTGTCCGGCGGCACAGGGTCGTCCTTCTTCCATAATAACCCCGTCTCGTATCCTCCCGCCGGTAACGGACGAGTTTTCTCTTTTAAAATGCGTAGGGCGCGACGTTCCTCTTCGTTGTAGGACCTCTTCGGTGCGATCCCCAGCGATTCGAGCGCGAAATGTTGCTTCATCATTTCTTCCATCGATTGTTCCTCTTCGTGTGTCGTCACTATGTGGCTGATTCTGTGCACCTGCTGTCTTGTCCTGCCGCGACTCGTTCCGTGCAGTACCCATCCCAGGTCGGTGAGTGATGCGACCGGCTGCATGTCGGATCCTCTTCTGACTTCGTGGGTCAGCAGTAGGTGCCAGTTGTCTTGCCCCAACAGTACCGTCGGTTTGCCCTCTTCGTAGACCAACTCCCTCTCTATGTCTTGTAGATGTGGACAGCCCTTGATGACGCTGCGTGGTACCGACTGCGGTGATAACTGCAGTCTGTCCATCGTCCGTGCCCCCACTGTGTATTCTTGTGAATTCCGCCCGCGGATCTTGAAGTGGACACGCGTCGATTGAGCTGCGTTGATCCGTGCCCCGGCCACACCTTCCATGTAGAATGGTGCGGGGGGACCCGTAGCACCGATTCGCTCCGCCACCGCCGTCTCGATGATGGTGCAAGTCGACCCGTCGTCCAGTAGCGCGTAGGTGTCGCACGTTCCCGTGGGACCGGTGACTCGTATCGGCAGGATCTTCAGGAACGCGATCTTGTCGTTTTCCCTTGCCGATGCGGCGACTGCGGCGGACTTGTCCTCGACGACGTGCGTTGTCACTTCATTCTCCGGCTGTTGTCGCGTGGTGTGCAGCAGAGGGTGATGAGTCTGCGTGCACTCATCTACTCCACATTTCTTGCTCTTGCAGGCGTGGCGAAATCTTCTCACTTTGAGGCAACGGAAACACAGCCTATGAGTCTTCGCTAGCTCCCACCTCGCCGATGTGTCCGCTTCCTTCATCGTCTTGCAGTCCGATGGAGCGTGTCCCTCTCGTCGACACATCGGGCACGGTGGTGTAGCGGGTTTCTCCTGCGTCGTGTATGTCTTCGCCGTCTTCCTAGGAGCGGACTCCCGCCGGTCTTCGGACGGTATCTCCTCGGCGGGGGCGAAGTTTCCACATCGTGCGGCGGTCCTTTGCAGGAACTGAGAGAGTGTTATGAGGTCCGGTTGTCCCTCCGGTTGGTCGTTGGCGAAATCGTAGTACTTGAAGCGTAGTACCGATGGCATCTTCTCTGTGACGTTTCTTACTATTTCTTCGTTGTAGAGGTAGTGACTCTTGTTCAGCGCTCGTATCGTGGCGACGACGTTCTGCACCTTGCTCGCGAAGAGGCAGACGTCTCTTGCGTTGTCCGAGAGTCGTGGTAGCGCGCGGAGTTTGTTCAGTTCGGCTGTGACGAGTGCTCCAGGGCGGCCGAACCTCGCGGCTAACATCTTCATCACTTCTTCTGCGGTCGTAGACCCGACGAATAGGGAGCGTGCCGCGTCCTTTGCGGCCCCCTTCAAGCTTCTGCGCAGTCTTGCTAGGTTCTCTTGTTCTGTGTGTTGACTTGCGCTTTCTTCATAGGCCATCTTCCATGGTAACCACTCGCTCGACGATCCATTGAAGACTGGCAACTCGGTGACTCTTGACGCTGTGGAGGGCAGTATGTTGCGAGCGGCCATCTGCATGGCGACCGCAAACTCATTACAATCGATGCCCACCTTCAGCACCGGTTCTTCTTTCTTCATCGACTGCATCGCTGCTGCTATCGTAGGAATGGCGGCATGTGGGTCAACGTGGCGTGCGTGGTCCCGGTGAAGTGCGTCGCTGCTCGGCTGTGGCGGCGGCGCTCTCGAATCCTCTTCAACGGGTCTCGATGGGACGAACCCCTGACGCTTGCCGGTGACTTCTTCTATCTCTGGTACATGCGGCTCCATCGTGAGTGCTAGCGTGCTTCGATGAACCCAATCCGACGTTCGTTCTCTTCTGACGGTAGCGTCGTCGTCTTCTATTTCCTCGTCGTCCTCCGATTCGGCTTCCAGGGCGGCGACACGTGCAGCAGCCAATTCCACCTCCTTTCGAAGTAGCTCCTCCCGTGCCTTGGCCAGAGCCTTCTTTTTCTGCGAGGCCGTGGTGCGAACCGTGCGTGCCGTGCCGTGCTTCGGTTCCTTCTTCCTTGCTGTCTCCTCTGTCGTTCCTGTGGCTTCGGTAGTCTCCGTGGCTCCTGTGGTCGTCGTATCGCCGGACGTGTTCGTAGTCGATGTGGTGGCGGCGGTAGACGACGTGGCAGCGACAGATGACGTTCTGACAGCCGCAGACGACGTGGTGGCAGCAACGGACGGCGTGGCAGCGACGGACAGCATTCCGGCGGCCGTAGTCGACGTGGTGGCGGCGGACGTTGTGGCTTCGGTGACGGCGATTTTCTGCTGCGACGACTTCATGTTTCTCGTAGTCGGCATTTCAGCGATCCGGCTTCAGAATGGTCTTCCTCCAGCGATCCGGCTTCTCGATGTACCAACGGTGTTCCTCCAGCAATCCGGCTTCTCGAAGGACCAACGGTGTTTCTCCAGCAATCCGGCTTCTCGAAGGACCACGAATGTACGGTGTGGACTGCCGTACGGTGAGCGTGGACTGTAGGGGCGTTGGTTCAGGCTGGAGTGAAACACAGCGATTACTATTCTGAAGCCTCCGGTACCGTCAGAAGAGAGTATTTTTTCTTCTTGTCCTATTTCTTCTCGAGAGTGTAGTGCGTCGCTGCTCGGAAGCGAATGCCGCTCGACGGGAGGCGGCCTATCTTTATACCCGCCCGCTCGCACGATAACATTTCTAACTTGCGTTAGCGAATCTGTGCGAGCGGGACGGGGCGAGTGCGTGTCTCTTCAGATCGGTACCCTATAGCGTCTATTTATTTATCACAATTTACAATTTCTTATTTGTTTTTACAATTTCTATTTCTATTCGCAGGTAATAATAACGACACGTAAAGAATGCTTTATTTGACTTACACTATAGGTATCTTAAATCTATGTAAAATCTATATAAAATAACAGTATACAAAAACGATTAAACAAGGGACTTAACAACTAACTATAAACATTGCTATAAATATCGCTATAATTACACATGTACAATAATGTCGCGAACAAATACATACTAAAAGATGGTATCTGCGTTTATTTTAACATTTTCTAGACATTGTCACCATAAATTGCTGGCTGCTGCACAAAAGGGTAAGAGAATAGAAAAATGAGCTAACTCAGATTAAATTAAAACATTTTAAACGGGAAATCGCTAAAAGACTTTGTATGAGTGGTCCATCGTTACAAAGAAAAAGAGTAAGATCGCCTTCTACCACAGATGACATGATCGAGAAGAAGAAAAAAAGAGTAATCCTTCCCCCTCGAGATGTAAGATTTGATAAATTTGATCATCTTCCTATATGGAATGAGAAGAGACAATGCTATAAGTATCCACAATGTAAAGGAAATACATATATATTTTGCGAAAAATGTTGTGTTAAGTTGTGTTTAAACAAAGACAATAATTATTTTAATAAATTTCATTCATAAATAAAGCTATTCTTAATGTAAAACTAAATATATGATTATGTTCATTGTTCCTAATTAAAATCCAAATATTAGTGTTAATGCATACAGTACCACATATGGAACAGAATTGAAAAACTAAATATCTACAAAATCAATGAATTTTAATTGTTATTATTATCATTTACTATGTCTAGACACTATATAGAACCACATATATTTCTTGACACGATTTAAAAAAATCATGCATTGTAGGGTTAAAGCGTTAACAAACAATCAAAATCACTTCCACATTTATAATATCAGTAAGGATATTGATTTATTCAATTTATCAAACGGAACAGCTGCGAATGATATCCGATCGTTCAACGTCTAAGATGTAAATTTATTCCGACACGTCTCAAATTGTTTAACCAAACGTCTCTCTAACCACGATGCCCTTTAAAGAGGTTATTATTTCAAAGCTAACTTTATACAGCAACCCTGTATACCTAAATTATGATAAAAAAGGCCTATTATATCATATAAAAATAAACTTAATTTAAGTGAGCTTCTATAAACGCTCTTTTAAATCGTCTTTTGTTATTCTACTGTAAATTTGGAAAGTTACCTATCGAGAAGAAATTACAAGAAACATAACAGTTAATAATCTTAAACTCAACAATTAATAATTTCAATCTCAACCGTTAATAATTTAAAACTCAACAGGCAATAATTTCAACTCAATAGATAATAATTTCAGAATCAACAGTTAATAACCTTAAACTCAACAGTTAATAACCTCCATCTCAACCGTTAATAATCTTAAATTCAACAGGCTTAAAATTTCAAACTCAATAGATAATAATTTCAGAATCAACAGTTAATAACCTTAAACTCAACAGTTAATAACCTCAATCTCAACCGTTAATAATCTTAAATTCAACAGGCTATAAACTTCAAACTCAATTGATAATAATTTCAGAATCAACAGTTAATAACCTTAAACTCAACAGTTAATTACCTCAATCTCAACCGTTCATAATCTTAAATTCAACAGGCTTAAAATTTCAAACTCAATAGATAATAATTTCAGAATCAACAGTTAATAACCGTAAACTCAACAGTTAATAACTTCAATCTCAACCGTTAATAATCTTAAATTCAACAGGCTTTAAATTTCAAACTCAATAGATAATAATTTCAGAATCAACAGTTAATAACCTTAAACTCATCAGTTAATAATCTCCATCTCAACCGTTAATAATCTTAAATTCAACAGGCTTAAAATTTCAAACTCAATAGATAATAATTTCAGAATCAACAGTTAATAACCTTAAACTCAACAGTTAATAACCTCAATCCCAACCGTTAATAATCTTAAACTCAACAGGCTATAAATTTCAATCTCAATAGATAATAATTTCAGAATCAACAGTTAATAACCTTAAACTCAACAGTTAATAATCTCAATCGTTAATAATCTTTAACTCAACAATTAATAATCTTAAACTGAAAACTCAATAATTTCAAACTCATCGGGTAAAAATTTCAAACTCAATAGGTAATAATTTCAAACTTTACAGTTATTAATCACAAACCCAACAATTAATAATTGCAATTTCAACAGTTAATAATCACAATCTCGATATTAACAGTTTATTATCTTCGATATAATGTTGCGCCAAATCTCGTTCATGTCTATTTAATCGTTTCCTAACTTGAGTGTAACATTTTAAAAAGGTGAAATTTAGACTATTACATTAAATACTAGATTAGAATTCTCATTTGAATAATAGTAAATTTAAATATACTACATAAGTTTATAGCATGGTGCGGAAGAGAGGTCACGAAATTCATAGAAAAAGGAAATACTAGGAAGTAACTTACGAACTTCAATGGATTCAACAAAATAATTGATTCTGAGAAAGTATCACTGATTTTTAGACTGAATTCAATTTCAGATCTCGTTAAATACGAGTACTGTACAATACTTTTATAATAAGGAAATTATTCTTTGTAAAGAAAACAGCAACTAGTAATCTTATTACATTTTTATTTTAAAATAAATGAGATACACTACCTTGCGAATAGTCCATACACCTATGCACTTTTCGAAAATAAATGTTTTATAAACTGAGGTTTTCCCAAGACTACAGCATGGGGTTCTTCAAAAGGGGATATTCTTCGAAAGCTCGGCAACACGCGCTTAATACCTGATATTGCAGGCGTTCATAGGCTACGGTAACCGCTTGCCATCAGATGGGCCGTATACTTGTTTGCCACCTCAGTGGTATAAAAAAAAAAACACATTATATTTCTATCTTCAACCGATTTCAAATAAAGTGAAGTTCTCAATTCGATTTAATTTTTTTAATATTTGTTACTACATAACTCCGTCAGTTATCAACCGATTTGGAAAATTCTTCTTTTATCTGAAAGGATATGTTTACAGATTCGTGCCGTAGAAATTTTATCAAAATCGATTCAGCAGTTTAGTTTTTAAATAAAAATAACTAGTTTAACCACAACTGAATTTTTTTAAACACAATTTAATTATTAATATGAAATACAAATTCATGTATCAACATGAGTTCGCTTCACAACAAGCAGTTTTTTTTTCGCAAAGAAAAATGCCAGATTCATTCATTACAAAATTAGTATGAGTATGGGAGTAAACCCTACCTATTACAAAAAGAAGACATCGCGTGATATTTCAAACAAAAAGAAAATAGAAACCAAAATCATTTATATATATGTATGTATTACATTATAGGGCACCATTTACCCTTTATCTTCTTTCTTAATATCCTATTCCCAAGGCATATCTGGAAGAAATCGCTCAGCGATAAGACTGCCTTTTATATCACATCACATTAAAATTGACTCTATTTAACTGCTGCAATAAAGTGTAAATAAATAAAAAAAAAACAAATTACGAATCTCTTCCTTTTTGAAGGCATTACTGTCACTCGCATCGCGCTACAACGTACAAAGAATAGCTCATTACTAAAACATAGTGATTACCTATCCAGTGCTTGTTATTACAAATCAATAACAATTTTAGCATTCCTAAGACTACCTAGGGTCATTACCAAGGCTTTTATTAACCCGTTTCTGCATTAAAAACCTGATTTTACGCGAACTCGACACAACTACATCCTAATACATGGTGTTACTATAAACAGTTCAGTGTCGAGATCGAAACTGAGTAGTGGTCGACTTGTATCGTCGATAGTGACTGCGGTCGTGTTTATATGTAATTATAGTTCAAGGTAAAGATTGTGTATTATTAATTTTATCATAATATGAGATAATTATCAGACCGTTTCCTTGTTGTGTTATAAAGTTGAAAAAGGCTGTAACAAGAAGGATGTATTAAAATGAAGTGATAGTTTTTTTTTTCTGTTGAAACCTTAAAACATGTTTAGGTATATCCTTTTGTCTTTCCTACTTTTTTGTTTTACCTTAAAAACGCGATTTAAATAATAAAAAAAATATATTTATAAGTGTTTCCCATCGTGTTCACAATGTCTATACAGCTAAAGAATTTGTCGTGATTTTATAGCCAGCTACCTGCCAAACACAAACCCTTTTTGGGAATGCTGTTGTTGGTATTTAACCCTACAATGCATGATTTTTTTAAATCGTGTCAAAAAAATATATGTGGTTCTATATAGTGTCTAGACATAGTAAATGATAATAATAACAATTAAAATTCATTGATTTTGTAGATATTTAGTTTTTCAATTCTGTTCCATATGTGGTACTGTATGCATTAACACTAATATTTGGATTTTAATTAGGAACAATGAACATAATCATATATTTAGTTTTACATTAAGAATAGCTTTATTTATGAATGAAATTTATTAAAATAATTATTGTCTTTGTTTAAACACAACTTAACACAACATTTTTCGCAAAATATATATGTATTTCCTTTACATTGTGGATACTTATAGCATTGTCTCTTCTCATTCCATATAGGAAGATGATCAAATTTATCAAATCTTACATCTCGAGGGGGAAGGATTACTCTTTTTTTCTTCTTCTCGATCATGTCATCTGTGGTAGAAGGCGATCTTACTCTTTTTCTTTGTAACGATGGACCACTCATACAAAGTCTTTTAGCGATTTCCAGTTTAAAATGTTTTAATTTAATCTGAGTTAGGTCATTCTTTTATTCTCTTACCCTTTTGTGCAGCAGCCAGCAATTTATGGTGACAATATCTAGAAAATGTTAAAATAAACGCAGATACCATCTTTTAGTATGTATTTTTATTTTATACTTTCCAAGAAAGAACTCCAAAACTGGCATAGTGAAAAAACTTCTACTTTGGTGTCATGACGTACTTGGCCCTGAAATGCTAGCTTGAGAATTTGTTGATTTTTCATTCTCATTTTCAGCGAAGGTAGTACCACAATTAGTAGAAGAAAATGATGCATACCTGGTAGGCTCAATATAATTTTAAGAGTCACTATCTTTATTCATTTGGTGCAAGTTTTCTCTGATTCTCGCCATGTTATCATCATTTTCCACACCCAAAAGCCTTGACCGTCTGCATTCCCTGACGGTATACCTAAATACTGCTCAATCAACTCGTTAGATAATACCTTCTTCACCATAATCTGTAATAAAATCCAACCGAAACAAAATGTTAGAAGTGAACTAATGCATGATGTGCCATATCTGGTACTCTTAAATAAGTTGATATGTTAGAACATAAAACAGTAATATTTCAAAAAATAACTTACCTTCATTTAATATACACTATTTCCAATGTAAATGTATTTTTTCCGCTTCCAAATATTCAAAAAGCTATTTTTTTAAGAATTTTCTATTTACGTAAACCACGAGTTCGCGTCGATCTTTGAAATTGTGTACGAAATACAATATCAATCGATAGCTAACACGTACTGGTGACAATTGCCGTTACTAAACCGTTGCTAAATGTATAAAGATTATTCTGTCGGTCGACAAATGACGCTAGGTGTCTTTAAACGAACAGTAGACTTAATTATTTTATTTGACCAGATATGGTACAGAATGCATTGTAGGGTTAACCCTTACCATAGGGGTGACTGACAGTATAAGTTGGTGGTGTACGTATATTTTTATATATAAATCATGTTTCTTATACTTTAGATCAGTTTTGAGCCATACAGTGAAATTTGAGAGGCGTTTTGAACCTAGTTCACTTAAGAAGTTCGATTAAGCAATTATACAATACAATCATACCTACTTGTAAAACAATGTAACCATTACCCTAAGGTTAACTTGAAAAAATTTCTTTCAGCAATAAGGCCGCCTTACTGTATTTATGCAATTGTATCGTTACATATATTAATTGTCTTGCTTTTTCCCTATATTGTATAATGCAAATAAAGTATAGATAAGATACCTACTTATTCATTAATTCAATGCAAACTACGGTACGAATCGCCCAAATACTTTTTAATGGAGCGATTGGGACCACTGTTTGAATAGTTCAGTATTATTATAAATATAATATATAAATATATTACACACGTACTTACGTGACAGCTTGCACCAGAGTGCGCGGCAAAAACAATCAAAACTCCTCGTGGCCATTTCATAAACATGTTTACTAAAAATCTGTCAATAATTTTACATATATTTTATGCAATAAAATAAATAGTAGGAAAAAACCAAAATAACAGATGCTCTTCAGTATAGTATGAAACAGAAGTGGAGATGGGCAGGTCATATAGTGAAGTACAAAGATAAAAGGTGGACTCTCCAAACAACAAAATGGCGAGGTCCAGCAGGAAAAAGAAATGTTGGAAGGCAAAGAAAGAGATGGGCTGATGACATAATAAAGACAGCTGGAAAAAACTGGACAAATATTGCTATAGATGTGGAAAAAGATGGAGGAGGCTTTTACCCTTGGGGACCACTGAACTGGATAAAAAGCTATAATAATAATAAAATTTAGTAGGAGTAAACAAATGTCGGTTTGAATCATCTTAGCAGCCTCTAACTGTCCACTGCTGAACATAAGCCTTCCATTTTAAGATTTTGCCAGTAGTTACCACGCTTGGCAGGCGGGCTGGTAACCGCAGTTAGGCTTTTAAAGGCATTTTAAGAGGAACGCTGCTGCCCATCCCTCGCCCTCCCTTAGTCGCCTCTTACGACACCCACGGGAAAGGAAGGGGTGGCCCATTCTATGCTGGGGAACACACGGCGATAAATAAAAATATCATGGTGTAAATAGCGCAAAAGGCCTTAAAAAAGAACAAATAGGCGATTCGTACTCACGATATGAACTGTACGTAATGCCAAACAACCAATACTCATCATTTTCAGTAACACAATATACATATATTCCTTCGGCTACCTGTCCAATGTCTCTGTGATTTACTATTTGCTTTTATGCCATCTGTCAAACCTCTGTATCAGTTTTCATTCAAAGTTCCATTCATCGATAGCTATCTTGCGAAAGCCTCACTGCAAACACGTAAATATATATATATTGTAATATTAGTATTTATTACAAGATAGTAAAGAGTATATTGTACTAATATTTACATAAGTAAGGGGAGAACTATTAGTAATGGAAACTAATGACCCCCTTAATACCAATACAAGATATTTTGCCATTAATATTCAGAGGGCCTACCATGAAATGTTTTGCATAATTTCGAGGCCGAACGAAACACAAATTTGATGTGAAAATTACATAACACCACACCATTTAAAAATATTAAAAATGATAAAATATCGTTTCATTGAAATTTTATTGAACAAAACGTTAAGCACCAATTACTAGACTGATTGCTGTTTGAACGGAACTAAGAAATTGAAACTGATAATTTGGAATTTCATATCATGGTAGAGTCCCAATGTTGACGTGCATGTAGTCCTCCTAGAAACCACCATGGTTAGAAAGGAATACACGTTGGCTCCAATATATGTTGTCAAATCAACCTCCACGTGGTTCCCCTGGACACCATCGTGGTTAATTTAAAATTTAAACTGTCACGATGAGCTAACTAACCTGCTACATCCTCACTTATCATCTCTCACTGATGCCCCACCGGCGTATACCGATAGTGCAAGCGAAGTTGCCATTCATAAAATAAAATTCACACAGGATCATTTCAATTTATGAAGTTATGGATGCATTCTGAAATGTTACACAGTGTAAAATAATATCTTTCATAAGACATATTTTTAGAAATGGCCTACAGAAATCAAATGTCTTCACTCTATATTTATATAAATATATAAGTAATTTGCAGTGTGATTCCGACATAGATCGGGCCACATCTTTCTTTCTCAAGTTAGAATACCTTTTTTTTAATGGGTGAAAATGGAATAGTAACCCCGCCCGCGCTATCGGTATACGCTGGCGGAGCACCAGTGAGAGGTGATATCTAAGGATGAAAGCAGGTCAGTTAGTCCATCGTGAAGAATTCCATGAAAATTTGCCATGATAGTTTCCAGGAGAAACCGCGTGGAGGTCGACCTGACAGGGTACATTGCTAGCAATGGTGCTGTTAGACCCCATTACTAACAATCCCTTTCCCAAAACTAGAATACCTTGTGTTATGAGGAACCAAGATAATGAACGAAAAAAATAATAAATAGTAATTACTAGTTCCCCGCCGTGTGGTCCCGGCATAGAATAGGCCACTCCTTTCTTTCCCGTGGGTGTCGTTAAAGGCGACTAAGGATAATTAATAGTCGAGGCACGGGGAGCAACATCCTTCTTAAAAATCACCAAAGCCTAACTGCGGTTGCCAACCCGCTTGCCAAGTGTGGCGACTACTGGTAAAACACTTCCTCATAAGGAAAGCCTATGTCCAGTAGTGAACAGTTAACGGCTAATATTATGATGATAATATAAATAATTAAGATATTTCCGACTCCTTAACACTTCATAGAATCGACACGGAAATAAACCTGATTGATTTCCAAAACAATTGTTACTATAATTTATTTTGTAATATCTCTTTTTTCATTTAACAGTTTCCTCTTGTCGGTGCAACTAATTTATGCATTCTCTTCCAGCCAGCTCTATTTCTCCCATATCTTTGACCTCACTATACGACTTGGCACCTGGTGTTTTCTTTATCTGTACCATGTAGTTTATTGTAACATACATTTAATAAAAATATAAAAAAAAAAAATCTATTTTTTTTATCAAATTTATTATTCAAAAGCCATACATTGTTACAGTAGGCGACCAGTCAATTATTTCATACTGAACAACTATACAAAAGGTAGAAATATACAAAAAAAAACTAAACTATTCATCCCGTGGTTTATAAAACCGGACAGTTCAATAACGAGTTCGTCAAAGTTAGTTTGTCCACAGCATGCACGTTATATATGTACTGTCAGCAACAAAGTCACAAAAATACAATTTTACAATACAATTAACAATACTGAGTTGATTGTATCTCATGTCTATAGGCGACGGTTACCACTTTACATCAGGTGGGCCGTCAGCTTGTTTGCCATTCTAAGTTGTATAAAAAAAACAAAAAGTTGTATTTAAAAAAAAAAGTCAACTTTGTACGTTTAAGCTGAGTCAGTGAGTTACGTATATGTATAATAGTTATTCTATTTTTATATGAATTTACAATTTTATTCACCTATAATCTGTTACTAACTATAGAGCTACTGTTTTACGCAATATTATATGCTTCAACATGTCTAAATCTCACTTTTATATTAATCATAATTTATTCTTAAAGGAGGATCTCAGTTTCTTATAATGTATCATCTATTTTTGTGTAATAACTACCAATTTAACTTACGTGTAATTAGATAGAAAAAGCACGATTAGCAAATTAACTACGCAACGTTAAAAATTATTATACTCGTATTTACAGCTAATCGATGCTGACCGTACCGATTGCTCGTTTAATTCTCCCAGTTCACAACCTGTATAACACGATACATCACTTGTTATGCATGATCGACCACGCTCCTTACGAGAGCAGCTGTTTACACTTACCCCAGTACTTTTTTTTGTTTTATACAACTTAGAATGGCAAACAAACTGACGGCCCACTTGATGGAAAGCGGTAACCGTCGCCTATAGACATGAGCAGTACCATAGACATAACAGAGTATATTGTTTCGCTTATGATACCCCTCATGCGTTGCTATTTCTGAGAACTCAGCTGTTATTCCTCTGCACCCTGTAAATTCACGCCATATCCCACCCTTCAAACCGAAACACAGCCATGCAAACACAACTGCTCTACGGTTGAAACACGGATGGATGTTATGTCCATGGTACTGCTCATATCTATAGGCGACGGTTACCACTTTCCATCAGGTGGGCTGTCAGCTTGATTGCCATTCTAAGTTGTATAAAAAAATTATTCAAATTATATTAACTGACAAAACAACCTTCCTTTGTGCATACCACGAGTTAATTAACTCAACGTAGTGGTACATGCATTGTAATAAATCAATTTTATCTTTCCTCATACATAAATGAATCATAGGGTATTCGTTTTTATAATAAACTTCTATTATGTATTTTATGATAAAATAAGTTTTAAATTTAAATGAAAAAAAAATATATATATATATATATATATATATATATATATATATATATATATATATATATATATATATACGAGGTTTGTCCGGAAAGTACGTATAAAAGTTTTTTAAAAATTTTATTTTACAATTATTCGGGTAAATCAATTTTATCCCCTTCAAAGTACTCCCCCTGTGACATAATGCACTTGTGCCAACGCCGTTTCCACTGTGAGAAGGCTCCTTGAAAGTCCTCTGGTTGTAGGTTTCTCAGCTGCCCCGTCGTAGCTTTTTTTATCTCATTTATGTCCCCCAAATGCCGCCCCCGAAGTACCAATTTGGTTTTTGGGAACAAGAAGAAGTCACACGGGGCCAAATCCGGCGAATAGGGGGGTGTTCGGTCACCGTAATGGAATTTTTACTCAAAAACTCACGGACAACAAGAGAGGTGTGGGCAGGGGCATTGTCGTGGTGAAGAATCCAACGCCCCTCTCGCGCCAATTCTGGACGAACTCGTGCCACACGAGCTTTGAGGCGTCTGAGCACATCGACGTAGAATTTTCCATCAACTGTCTGGCCTGGAGGGACGAATTCTTGATGGACAATCCCCCGAACATCGAACTCTTTCTCGGCCCTCTCTGAATCTTTTTAGCCACTTGTGGACGGTTGGTTCCTTCACAGCATCATCCCCATAAACTGTTCTGAGATCGGCAAAAATTTTACGGCCATTCTTGCCGAGTTTCGAGAGAAACTTGATTACGACGCGCTGCTCTTCAACGGAAGCGGGCTCCATGCCGACGGGGTTTCGTTAAGAGGTAACTTCACAGATGGCGTGACAAGCCAGTTCGCACCGCACGGCGGTCAGACCAGAACTGAAGCATTGTTAGGGACATAAGGAAGGGGTCCTGCGCTTACCTGGCCTCCCCACTCCTCTTTCTCGCATTCCAGAACACTTTTATACGAACTTTCCGGACAGACCTCGTATATATATATATATATATATATATATATATATATATATATATACACTCTTTGTACTCCTCCTAACCTCTTCTTTTTGAAGTCGGTTGATAATCATACAAATTAATTTCAAAATGTATTTTCTCTTATATTTATTATTAAAAAGACATCATCTAAAATTGACTTTAGATACACCATGAACACGAAAATTACAGACGAATTAAGAATCTTCTCTTTGTCAAAGTCGGTTGAAAATGTACGCTCCGACTCCGCCATCCGTCTATGCAACTTACAAGGCATTCATTATACATAGATACGTACCTACCTATATTGCGTCTTATATTATCGTGGGAATAATTGCAGGTCATTAAATCACTTGTATATAGTACTCATCTACATACATTTACTGCATGTAATATAATTTTCTCAAACATGCTTGGAAATGTGAGCATTATTTTGACAATCTTCTTAGAGATAAATCAAAATTGCCGTACTGGCCAGATACATGCGGGCAGCAGCCGGCAAAAGTTATATGAAAATCCATATCTGTCGTGTTTTGCGGCCAGATAAATTACTATGTAAACTCATATCTGTCCTGTGATTTAAAAATGAAGTGACCTTTTACTTCGAAACATGGCTACCAAGGAGGTAACTAGTAAAAGGTTTTATTTAAATTTCGAACTAGCTTACAAATAGAAAGCTGTTTATTGAAAAAAAAAAAACAAAGGAACATTATGGCGCGTGAAAAATTATTATTGTTCGTTATTCGTCATTGAACTTAAAAAGTAAAATTATGTTTTTGATTTCGGCGCATTGTTTGAGAAAAGTACTATACAAGCCTTGGCCACAATTACGCATTGATGGACTCACGTATGTGTGCCTCGTCTACGCCTCGGCCCACATTTGTACGTTCCTCCATCAATGCCTCAGTTGCTGGCCGCTGCAGTAATGTACTCGTACTATTAAATATGAAATCTATAGTATAAATACGTGTATTGTATAGGTGCTTCAAAAAAGGCGGAATAAGGTTTCTTAAGCTGCACGTGATATCACTGGTGTCACCCGTTTACCATCAGACGGGTCGTATACTTGTTTGCCACGAAAAGCCATTAGCCGTACATAAATAAAATTAACGACCTACTTATACAATAGTATATATATATATATATATATATATATATATATATATATATATATATATATAT
Source organism: Galleria mellonella (assembly GCF_026898425.1). NCBI lineage: Eukaryota > Metazoa > Arthropoda > Insecta > Lepidoptera > Pyralidae > Galleria > Galleria mellonella. Next base: position 2,236,133 of record NW_026442061.1, read on the forward strand.
ATATTCTGGTGGCTGAAAATGGCAAATCACGCTTGCGGTATACACTGATGAGATGATGAGTGAAGAATTTCACAAGAATTAACCAAGATGGTTTCCAAAGGGAACCGCATCGAAGTTGATCTGGTAGGGTAAAAGAGCTGTTAGTCCCATCACTAACAATTCCTTGGGACCAATATTAACAGAAAAATTCGGTGAATTAAAAATTCAATAATTAAATTTTTTTAAATACACAACACGATGTGAAAACTTTTACAGGTAAATAGTACCTACATACCTGCTTCTTTATAGCTGACATTTTTAAGATTTTGTTTCACAAAAAAGAAATTACCTACTTTAATTGTAGCAAAACTGGTTATTTTAGAAACTAAATTAATAAACCAATTTTGATAAAATATCTATGGGACCAATCTATTTCTCTTCAAATAACAATTGAATATCCAAAATCGGTTTACAACTGACCGATTTATGACGTTGTTTTTTTTTTTTTTGTGGGGCTCAATCTTTAATTATTATTTGTTCTGAAATGTATTTAAAATTGTCAAACGTTTATATTCCAGTGGAGGCAGTCACCGTCATGCTGTCGAAGTGGCCACTCGTCCTACCAGTCTGCTATTTGAGCGCGATCATCCTTTGGATAACCGGGTCGACGGGTATGTTAACTGTTGTCTTTATTTAGACTAATATCATAAGGAGGAAAATTTTTTATTGTTTGTTTGTAATTGATAAACTCAAAACTCAATCAAATATATATCAAATATATATATATATATATTATAGACACATTCTACTTACATTTATTTTACATTAAAAAGATAACAGTATGTTCTCCTCTCCAATCTTTCCTGATATCAGAAAGCCTTACAAATAAAAATTTACAAGGACTTTTTTTAGGAATATACATAACGAACTTGAACGAAGCTTGCTACAACTGCCTCTGTTATGTATCCACCAAATGCGACCTCAGCCACGACTGCACCGGTGGCTACTGTGGACCCTTCAACATATCCAGGGTCTACTGGGTTGATGCCGGGATGGTCGTGTTCCCAGCGGACGACCCTGAAAGGAACCATGGTAATTTTCCATTTCATTTTAAATTTACAGCATTGAAAATTAACACAATAGGGTGGATGTGTGATGGATTTTATTTTTATGCCTGTGGGATTCCAAAAGTTTATATTTACATTTTTTATAATTAAAATATTAGTCACTTTTGAAACGTAATATTTTTTCCATGTTCATCCCGTCTTTCTACAGATGGGTCAGGCAAAGGTCGTTTGACCGTACGGCCAAGTCTTTTTTTGGTAGTTTCTGATATTCATAGATATTTATTTTTATGCCAGTGGAGTTCAAATAAGTTTGTATTCTCTTTTTTTTTTGAATTCATAATAAATGGCATTTAAAAAAACTAAATTGGAGGATAAAAGGAAACTTTTTCCTTAAAATCAACAATATATGGTAGTTCAGTCCACTTCGTATCATGTTATACTCCAAATTATCAAGTTTTTAATTTTATATTACAACTACAAAATATTAGTAGATAACGTTAAAAAAATAAAAGTGAAATTGTCACAAGTTTTAGAGAATGACATATTTATTTAAAATCTATCGTTATAAGTAATCATCTAGTAAATTATGTTAACTGCCTTCATGTACAATGGAGGCAGCCTAGAAACTTTTGATATCACAGGACGTCCCATCCCATTGCTAGCAATATACCTAACCAGGTCGACCTCCTCGCTGTTCTCCCTGGAAACTATCATGGTTAATTCCTGATGAATTCATCACGATGGGGTAACTGGCCTGTTTCCATTCTCATCTATCACCCTTCACTGATGCTGCTCCAGCGTATCCCGTTAGCGCAGGCGGGGTTACCATACCATTTTCACTTATCAAAAAAGAACATCAACATGTCGCCATTTTTGCGAAGTAAAACGTTAATTGTTTTTATATTTATCAACTTTATATACTAATTGAAACAAATTTTTGAAATTCACAGCTTGGAAGGACTGCGCCAGGGATTATAACTGCGCTAAGTCTATTATCGAAGGTTACCTGATAAAATTTGGCAGGGTAAGAATTTTATATTACTAACTTGGCCGTGTGGTCCCAGCATAGAATAAGCTTTTTTCCTTTCCTGGGGCTGTCGTAAGAGACACCTAAAGGAAGGCAAGAGATGGGCAGTAGTGTCACTCTTAAAAGATCTCCAAAGCCTAACTGCGGTTGCCAATCAGCCTGCCAAGCTTGGCAACTACTGGCAAAACTACTCCCCTAGGGGGAGGCTTATATTTAGCAGTGGACAGTTAAAAGCTGATATGATGATGATGATAAACTTAATCTGACATTTTAAATGTATTGTTATTACTAGTTTTTGCCCGCTACTTCGTACGCATGTATTTCAGAAGTAAAAAAAATGAATTAGACCTCAAGAGGGCACATCGAGATTGAACATATACCAAACTTCTGTTCTACAAAAGGTCTGTCTTAACCTTCAGAAATACATGTGTGAAAATGTCATCAAGTTTAGTGCCACAGTTTTTGCGTAATGTCGGAACAAACGTACGGACAGACAAAATTTCCAAAAATTATTATTTACGGTTCTATTTCCATCTCCCATGTATCATATGTAAATATGTATTTATGTAAATATTTATTTTAATTTCTGTTTTGCAATACCACTGCCCACTCACTACTTCCTATGCCACTGCGTTAGGTTGACTGGAAGAAATTTTAAAGATAAGTTTGCCTTTGCTAATATTGTTATAATTTCTTGTTATTACTGTATGTTTTAGTGTAATAAAGAATATGCATATTATATATCATATATATATATATATATATATATATATATATATATATATATATATATATATATATATATATAATAAGATAGAGCATCGAGCCTCAAAAACGGTTCAACTTTTTGTCAGCTATTCTCTAATTAGCTGATTCGTCTATTTACCAATGTTCTTCACACTTACGCACACATGTATCTTGACATATCTATATTAAATTATTTAAGAAATAAAAAATGTTATTTGAATTTGTAGGACAAAATAAATATAGAAATAGGTAATAAAGGAATCACTCGTAACTACTTCACTTGAAATGTTTAATTGTCATTGTATATTTTTATGTTTCTGGTGAAATAAAGAGTTAAATAAATAAATATTCATTATATAATTATGAAATAATATGTATGTCTATGTTACATTCACTACAATGGAAGCAGACAATAATGGCTTCTGCTTACCCCATCAAGTATTGCACTAGAACGTTCTCTGCCGTATGTTACAGGACTGCAACGGCGACGGTATCACCAACTGCTTCGACTACATGATGGTGAACGGCAACGGTGGTTACGGGTGCACTGGCAACCTCAACCGCAGCGCCAACGGGAGAAGGTGGCTACAGCGGTACACCGAGTGTAGATTGTAGCATTTACTCAGATAGTAACGATTAAATTTATGTTTCTTATTTTATTTATATGATTACTTTTTTTTTATTATGGTTTATTCACCTGTACTTTGTATAGCCAGGAGTCGTGTGTGGAGCCCAAAATACACAGGGTATTCTAGTACTGATTCTGTCCACTCCCAATGGCAAACTATGTATTGTTTATTTTGTAAAATCAAAAAATGAAATGCCATTGTGCTGGAAATAAAGATTTATTATTATAAAAAAAAAATTACCTAATTCCAGGACTGGCACAATGTAAATGTGATGTAATTCGCTAGTGGGTGGGACCAGTGATAGGCGATAGGTAAAGATGAAGGCAGGTCGGTCGGTCCATTGTGAAGAATTCGACAAGAATTAACCACAATGGTTTCCAAGGGGAACCATGTGGAGGTCGACCTAGTAGGTAAATTACTAGTAATGGAGGTTTTTTTTTGATGGGTGAAAATGGTATTGTAACCCCGCCTGCGCTAACGGGATACGCTGGCGGAACATTAGTGAAGGGTGATAGATGAGAATAAAAACAGGCCAGTTAGCCCATCATGATGAATTCATCAGGAATTAACCGCGAGGAGGTCGACCTGGTTGGGTATATTGCTAGCAATGGGATTCTCAGTGTCCATTACTAACAATCCCTTTCCCCCCGTAATGAAGGTGTTAGATCCCACTATTGACAATTCTTTCCTAAAAAGGATTCTAATAATTTCCATTGTATCCTATCGCAAGGAGTGGCAATATTTGTTTTAGATTAAGTACTAATAGTTCTCAATCTAAGAGCATTTCTAGAAACAGATTTGATATTTACTTTTTTATAAGCATGTACTTATAATACTTGCGGATAGATAGATAGATAGATAAACACTTTATTTGAGCCATTTAACACACGTAAATTAATGAATAAAATGATACAATTTGATTATTTACATTTTTTCAAATATAAAACAACATATAAAACAAAAAATGAATAGATAGATAGATACGGGAACTCAAGTGGTAACTAAGTCTTTATAAAACATAAAACATTGTAACCAGAATCAAAATTATCAACTATTGAAAACCTTGAATGATAAAACGTTTATTAACAAAATTATATTTGTGATTTTAATATATTAGTATATCTAATATATTTATATCGATTTTTTTTTATTACGATCACATTCAGATTTGGAGTGTTGGGAAGAACATCAAGCGGTTAAAAGTCAAACCAACTCCCCAATACGCTGGCTTACTGTCTACAAACGGATGTTTTTTTTTAACTAAAAGAATCCCGGATTGATTCATGTTGGCTTTGTCTCTAGTGTTATTTAAGAATTATTCATAAAAATTAAAAATCCTCATACAAACGCATTTTAATTATTGACATGATTTGTCACTTTCTTTCCAATTGATAATTTATCTCAAAACTGAAAACAAAACACTTCAATAGCTTAAATAAGTTTATGAGATGTTTAAGTTTATAAAAAAACTATGTAAGTGCATAGCTTAGATTATAGTGCATAGACTTTTTTCTTATACTCAATTTTGAAATATCATCCGCCTTTTTTGCATTTTTCTATTTATAGAATACTTATTATGTATAACTAAAATTGAAAATATGTTCTTTGCTGTACCCATAATTAAAAAAAATTAAAAATAATCAGACTTAAAAAACATGTTCAGCCAATCATAAAGTACCAAAATAGGTAACACCATTTTGTTAAAAAGGTGTTAGAAATTGGTCGAAGTGAAAACGACATTACATTACATTCGACTTTTTATCATAGATATTAATTTAAATAATTTAATATAAGTAATACAAAATATTATGTTTTAATTGAATAAATACCAGTTTAACTTACGTGTAATTAGATTGAAGAAGCTCGACTAGTTTCAGAATCAATTCGTAAACCTTAGTCATGAACGATTCCGACGCGAACACGAGCCTGGCTACATGCCTCTGAGCGCGAGCTGTAAGCGCCTGCGGCATCAACTCATATAAAAAAGACAGTGTTCGGAACTCTTTAAGTATGAACACGACAGTCGCTCATGACTAAGGATTACAAATTGATTCCGAAACTAGTCGAGCATTTTCAATCTAATTACACGTAAGTTGAACCGTTAGTTATTACATTAAAATATAATGTGTGCTTAAGAAACCTTTAACAATAATATTATGCTTTGTCTGTCAAATATGATACATATAAATATAAATGTAATAACATAATAATAAAATATTATATATTATACACTTGAGTTGTTATTTAAATTTCTTACTTAAATGTAAATAAAATTTGTATAATACGATCATAAAAAAGAACACTTTTTACAAAGTCAGAAACTGCTTACAAAGTTAGAAAATGCCAATCGGTGCAGATCGCCTAATATACAGACATTTAATTCACTGTGTGTTCACTGAGTGATCACTATATGCTGGAAATTTACGAAATAAATGTGCAAAGATTCAATAATAGTCACAAAACAATTGTAGAATAATTGTAGAATTTATAAATAAATAGGATGTAAATATGAGTACATTATATGTACATATTACATCTGTGGTATAAATATTATATACTTCATGGAATAAAAAAAATATCTACTTGCTGTCGATCTCGCAGTTTTCATCACAGACTGTACCTTGTATTCTTCTTCTACGTATAAGCAAGCTGAAGTGGCAATGGGCTGGTTACATAAATTGAAGAACCGACAGCTGATAGGAAAGAAAGGTTATTAAATGGCGACCCAAGCGTACAGGCAAACGCAGCGTAGGACGTCCCTCCACTAGACGGAGTGACGACCTCAAATGTATTGTAAGGAGTTAGTAGATGCAGGTGGCTCAGGACCGTTCTTTATGGCAATCTATGGGAAAGCCCTTTGTTCAGCGATAGACAGATAATGGCTGAGATGGTGATGATGATTCTTATTCTATGGTTCTAACAAATTACCATCTACCACCGAGACTAAAACTAAAAAGAAAAAAACAATGCTTCAAAAAGTTTTTTTTTTTTTAATAAAATATTTGAATTTAGAATAAAAACTTTTTTCTTCCATACGTCGAATTTTCGTGCGAAGTTTTGGCGCGCAATAATACTGCGCTCCATTCTTGCCCGAGGAAGTTTTCTAAATTTACTCGGATTTGAGTGCTCTCTATTGGACCCTCGGGTGATTTTTACAAATATCCATGCAAATACATGGGGTCGTAAGAAGATTAATTTATATATTTATGAAGCTATTGATTTCTTAAGGTTATTTCTAAGAACAGTATTTATAACCTTAGATTCTATAGGGCATCGGGTATCAAAAACGTCAAACACAAAACGAGTAATAATTTTTTTTTACATTTTTTACAACACGGGAGGTAAACGAGCATGCGTCTCACCTGATGGTAAGTGACTACCGCCACCCAGGATCACCCACAACACCAACGGCATTACAGGTGTGCTGCTGGCCTTTTAAAAAGGCATAATAATGATTGTGCTTATTTACATATGTTTAGCTTTACATTTATTTCTTTTTTATTTACATACCACCTAAAAAAATTTAAAGTATGAATACTTATTCATTCTTTAATTTCTTTTGCCCAAAATCTCTAGAAGAGATTGTACAGCAAAAAGACCGCATTTCGTACTAAATTGTGCTTATTGTTGCAGTAATATTGGTACAATAAAACATTAAATAAATAAATAACACGAAACATCGTGTTAACAATATATACCTATTTGTATTAGTATATTGTCGCTTAGTGCTATAAGTAAATATAGTGATAGGTAAATGAGAAATGTGAGTCGACTGAATATTCAGTGGCAGGACGTGCTGAAAACTTAATGAGGCGAAAGGCGCCGCTCTTAGGTACGTTGAGACGTTAACTGAAATTCGGTGTTGAAAGTTTAATAATTAAATTAGTATAGATTAGTAAGTGCCACATAATTAAATTTATTTTCCAGGCTAAATGAATAAGTTCAACTGCGTGTGAAAAATACGAAAATACAAAGTTTTACTAATTATAGTACATATTAGAGAAGTATAATATAATGTATAAGAAGTATAAGAATATATAGTACATATCCACAGAGAGTCTTTGTACAAAAGTGCTTGGGTACCTCTATCCCATTGTTTCTATCGTGAAGCAGTTGTGTTTGTACAGCTATGTTTCTGTTTGAAGAATGCGATATGGCAGTGAATTTACAGGGTACAGAGGAATAACACCTGAATCCTCAGGAATGGCAACGTATGGGGGGTATCATGGGCGAAACACTGTTATGTCCATGGTACTGCACATGTATATAAGCGACAGTTACCACTTTCCATCAAGTGGGCCGTCAGCGTGTTTGCGATTCTAAGTTGTATAAAAAAAATTATTACAGTAGGACCACAGAATCCTATTTATATTAAAAATATGAATATTTTTAAATATTAATGGATATTTATTACATACAAATAAATATATCCATCATGCCTGTCTGCCATTGAGGTAGGCAAAAACAATAAAACGCCAAATGCTTCAATTCAAATAGAACTCTTTCTCTTCCTTAGCATTCATCAATTCGTCGGTTACGGGTACATTTAATTTGCTCCTTCTTCAGCATGTCATCTATTTGGTCGACATACGGACGTATATGGTCTAGGGTATTCCCTACCGATATCTCCATTCATTCGTGCTTAATAAATCTTTTTCTTCTTTCATCTATCCTCTTCAAATATATGGTTAATATGTTTGTTACTATTTCACGCAAAAACTATTAAACGGATTTGAACGAAATTTGGTACACAAGTAACCTACTTGACGTATAACGTAACAGCACTTAGAATACTTTATGTAGGTACTGATTCACGTGAGCCAAGCTGCGGAAATAAGCTACTAATAGATAGATAGATAGATTTATTTATTTATTTGCATTACTTACAATACTCAAATCGTAACAGACATAGATAAACATAAACAAAAAGCAAGATAAAAGGATACATATGTTAAGTAATCATTCACGCTGTCTCGTTCGTTCGAGCCCTCTCGCTCCAGCCACTCAGCACGTATAACACGTCGTCACTTTATACCATATATAGTTTTAAAATAATAAATAATCAATGTTACTAAGTGCCTTTGGACTTTACATCCACTAAAACCTGCATACCATAATAAGGTATATAAATACTATACAACATTTACAAAAAAAATACGTAAAAGAAGAAACATATTTTTCTCCTTTCACGCGTGTGCCATAGCGACACGAAATGGTCACAACTCAGTTCATTGCTTTGCTTCCAAAAGAGCGAAACACTGATATTCTGCTATGACCAGAAGCGAATAAGTAACACACACGGTTGGGGGGAAGGGGCTTGTTAGTAATGGAGACTGAGAATCCCATTGCTAGCAATATATCCAACCAGGTCGACCTCCTCGCGGTTCTCCTTGGAAACTATCATGGTTAATTCCTGATGAATTCATCATGATGAGCTAACTGGCCTGTTTTCATTCTCATCTATCACCCTTCACTGGTGCTCCGCCAGCGTATCCCGTTAGCGCAGACGTACCATACCATTTTCATCCATCAAAAAAAAACACACGCAGTTATTAGATCAAAAACAAGAGTACATTATTTAATGTTCCTGTCTCGGTAAACGGACAACCAATACTTTTGATTGGGACTGTTCAGACACTGGGACAATGTGCTGAAAATTTCATTCAATAAGGTAAGATAAAACTCACTACTTCCTATGCCACTGTGTTAGGTTGACTGGAAGAGATCTCTTTTAGAGATAAGTTCGACTTTGCTAACATTGTTATTAACTTATTGTTGTTACTGTATGTTTTAGTGCAATAAAGAAGATATATATATATATATATATATATATATATATATATATATATATATATAAAATATATATATATATATATAAAATTATCAGTTATCTATACAATAAACACTAATGCGACAGTTCATCTAGCAGGTAAATAGAATAGAAAGGTAACTTGGTGGAATATCTAATTTTTGCTTTTCAATCAAGAATTTTTTAAATCAATTTTAAAAGTGAATAGTAAATCACTTCTTTCCATCCAAAGGTTTCCTGGAAGAGATCGCTTTTAACGATAAAGTCGCCTATTGTTTTCTCAGTGTGATCAATTCTTGTAATTGTTTGTATCTATAATAAGTTTACTATTGTAATCTTTTGGAGGTAACAATCTATCTATCTAATATTACTAGACAGTATAATGAAGTAGATATGTCAGTCGTCGTAGGCATCTTTATAAAAATCACTAGTTATATACTGCGGCTTTGCATGAATGAATGCTTTGTATGAATTTTTTTTATACAACTTAGAATGGCAAACAAGCTGACGGCCCACCTGATGGAAAGTGGTAACCGTCGCCTATAGACATGAGCAGTACCATGGACATAACAGAGTATACTGTTTCGCCCATGATACCCCCCATGCGTTGCCATTCCTGAGGACTCAGGTGTTATTCCTCTGTACCCTGTAAATTCACGCCTAATTAATTAGAATATATAAAGTCCTATATATTAAGTCAGGATATAACCTATATTTGTGCCAAATTTCATACAAATCTGTTTAGTAGATCCTCACAGTTTTCACATTTCTAATAGTAGCAAGATTCTGTAACTCGTACCTATTCGTTGGCAAACCAATTCTCTACAAACCACATAATCAGGCTCACCTTATGCTTGCGGTTGTTTGAATGTCTTTAACAAATTGCTTCAATATTCTATTTTAGATTGTTTATTTAAATACTACTAGATGACCCGGTGGACTAGGAGGGGGGGGGAGAATAAATTGTTAGTAATGGGGACTAACAACCCCAGTGCTAACAATATACCCTATCAAGTCGACTTCCATCCACGTGACTCCCCCCGGAAACCATCATGAAATGAATTATAACACCCACGGGAAAAGATGGGTTGGCCCATTCTATGTCCAAACCACACGATTTAATTTATATATGGTGTCTAAAATTATAATAGGACAGAGCCAATTTAATTCTTTATCTAAATTGATCCGATCGAGAATCGAACATAAAACCTCATGTAGACAAAACGATATGCCTATCAATGTGCGGCGGAGGTAGTATAAATTAAGTTGTTCTGTTCTACCCTGAATTTTGTATCCCTATTAAATGTCAATCCTGTATTCACTCCCTTGTACATACATTCAACAACATTTGTTTCTGACTGTTATATATGTATCCCACAGGTTGACAAATATCACGGACACATGTGCTCCGAATGTACTTTATACATGGTGTTTGAAAAAATGCAAAAGATTCGTGTAACCAAATAACCAAAATGCCGAACGTACAGTTCGGAGTTTTAATTATCAACGGTCGAGATATTTCATAAATACTCGTACATTAAATTGAAAATATTTATTTGAATTTAGAACGCGGTATCGTGACTTTACTAGTTTTTTTTTTATGCAACTTAGAATGGCAAACAAGCTGACAAGTATTGTGCCTTCATCCATATAAAATAGCTACCATCATCAGACTCATCTTTTTAACCATAGACAATGAGGGAGGGAAAGGGATTGTTAGCAATGGAGTTTGACAGCCTCATTGCTAGCAATATGCCTTATTAAGTCGACCTCCATGTGGTTCCCCTTGAAACCATTGTGAACAATTCTTGTTGAATTCATCACGATGAGCTAACTGACCTGCTTCATCCTCATCTATCCCCTCTGGTGCCCCGCCGGTGTATACCGATAGCTCAGGCGAGGCTACCATTCCATTATCATCCACTAAAAAAAAAACCATAGATAATGAAGACTTTTCCACTTTTAGTTCTTTCAGGTTCTCAAGATTATCTGGAAGAAATTCTTTTAAGGGATAAGTCCGTCTGTGTACATTTTTGCTATAACCTAATATCTATACTATAGGTGAATGTATAAAAGCATGTAAGTAAAATAAATAAATATTGTTAACCGTTAGTTGCTATGAAAACTGTCTTCTCTCAATTTAAAGCAGAAATACACATTTATAAAATATCAAAATAATTAAGACTGTGTCCCACAAAAAACCGGCTTCAATTGGTGCAAACCCAGTTATGGATTTAGTAAAATATAAAAAAAAAGTTACTTTGATTTTTAAACTAAATTACTGATCCAATTTTATCAAAATTTTTATAGAAACAGTCTATATATATCTATATAGTATATCCTTTCAGATAAAGAAAAAAAATTCCAAATCGGTACATCCGAATTTAGTACCTATTTCTTTTTGAAGTTGGTTGAAAATACTTTAATCAGTTTTGGAGATTAGCGTGAATAAAGACTATTTTTTTTTTATAAAATTGTAATAAATAAAACACGTCCGTACTCAATTGTATATCTCTTTTTATAAGCTATCAAAATCTCACCTTCCTACATACAACATTATGAAGTACCCACATTACAAAAATAAGTGGGGAAAGGCAAGGCAATGATAATTTGGAAAAAAAAGTGTTTTCTTTTTATATAATTGGTACTTTTTCACAAACACCATGTGTGAATAAATAAAATTTCCATATAGGACCTTCCGGGTTCCGAGGCGCAGCAAACAGAAATGACCTGTCACATAAATTAGCAGTCACGACGGACAGGAAAAAAGCGAATTTTTTTTTCCAAAGTCTGGCCCGCGGAGTGTCCGGTCCGACTTAGTTTATTGCCGGTTAAAAAACATCCGGTTTTTATTATTATTATTATTTATAGATATCTGTTTATTGTACCAGCCGTTAAGTGTCCACTGCTGAACATAGCCTTTCCCATAATGGGGGTTTTGCCAGTAGTTGCCAGGCGACTTGGCAGACGGATTAACAATCGCACTTTAGCTGTAGTTGATGTTTTAAAAGGGACGCTGCTGCCCATCCTTCCACCACAAGCTCTCTCAGTCGCCTCTTACAACACCCACGGGAAAGGAAGGGGTGGCCTATGCTATGCCGGAACTACACGACGTTATCTAGTTAGATATCTGTTTCATACACTGTAAATGTGTGTTACATTTTTGTCGCCAGTTAAAACATTGTTTCAAGTTTTCAACGTCAAAATTGGATAACTGGGCAATAAAAGCAAATACAATTGTTTTGCACATAACTCGAGTTTATATCAAAAATCTAGGTAAATCAAAAGAGTCGCTTGAAAGACTAATTACAATATATTTTATATGAAAAAAAGTAACATACCATAATAAAATTTGTAATTGGTCTTTTCCCCATTTTCTTGTAAGAGAAGATAAAAAAAAATAGTTAAAAGTTACTTTACATAATAATAATAAATACTAATTTAAGAATACTCGTATACACATATAATACTCTATTATTCATATACGATACTGCTTACCATCAGGTGGGCCGTATGCTTATTTGCCACCTTAATGATATAAAAAAAATATTTGTCCACTAGTGGGCTTACAATATTTTTTTTTATTACAGATAACTATGATCAATTTTTGTTATTAACTATTGATTTAAACTATGTTAGTAAAAGCAAAACAAGTCATTTTATGGCCCTATAATAATTTTGACTCACAATATGAGAGTCGAGCTAACATACTTATTACATAGTGCCCTCAGAAAGCTGTTACTGCTGCCACACAGCCAGTGTAACAGGGAAGCCATTCTTTTGCGTCTGATGGCATAGAAGTCCTCTGTTGACGCTGCTTCAAACGTTTTGGATGTACTACAAAAAACACGGTAGCCAGAGGGAGACTTTGTACAAAAGTCGTTTGCTTGGGTACCTCTGTCCCATTCGTATTTCTACCGTGAAACAGTTGTGTTCGCATGGCTGTGTTTCAGTTTGAAGGGTGAGATATGGCGGTGAATTTACATAGTACAGAGAAATAACATCTGAGTCCTCAAGAATGGCAACACATGAGGAGTATCATAGGCGAAACAGTATACTCTGTTATGTCTATGGTACTGTTTATGTCTATATACGACGGTTACCACTTTCCATCAGGTGGGTCGTCAACTTGTGTGCTATTCTAAGTTGCATAAAAAAAAGTGGCAACCATAACAACACTGAAAACATTATTGTATAGAAATATTTTTCTAACAAAAAACCTCTTTTTACAATTACTTCCTTTACAACAAGAATGAGTCAACAATATTCAAAACTATTTCAAATTTAAAGTGAATAAATCAAATCGTCAGTAGTCGCTAAAATATAGCGCTATAACAAATGGACCGTCAAACGAAGTTGTACTATAATAGTTAATTTTTCAACCGTCTTCAAAAAGGCCACTTCTTTTCTATTCGGTAGTATTTTTTATGTTTGTCGTCTCATAACTCCATCAATTTTTTAATAGATGATAATGGTATGGTAACCCCGCCTGCGCTAACGGGATACGCTGGCGGAGCACCAGTGAAGGGTGATCGATGAGAATGAAAACAGGCCAGTTAACCCATCATGATAAATTCATCAGGAATTAACCATGATAGTTTCCAGGGGGAACCGCGAGGAGGTCGACCCGGTTGGGAATATTGCTAGCAATAGGATTCTTAGTCTCCATTACTAACAATCCCTTTCCCCCCAACTCCGTCAGTTATGAACCGATTTAGAAAGTTACTTTTTTTATCTGGAAGGATATACTTACACTGCATTGCTGGTAGTCAGTGGATGCAGGTGGCTCAGGACTATTCTTTATGGCAGTCTATGGGGGAGAGGCTTATGTCCAGCAGTGGACGGATAATGGCTGACATGATGATGATGATAACATACATATTTGTCTCATGGGAATTTTATCAAAATTGATACAATAGTTTAGTTTTGAAATCAAAACTGGTGTTGCCATAACTTAGGTCGGTTTTTTTTTTTTGTAAAACACAATTTTAATTACATTACATCATTTCAATACAGACTCCTAAAAATGTCTGGTTTTATATTATTTCATCTCCACAATCCGAGCACATTCAAAATTGGTGTTGCCATAATTTAAGTAGTTATTTTTTTTTTGTAAAACACAATTTTATTTGCATTATGTCATTTCAATACAGATTCCTATAAATGTCTGGTATGAAATTATTTCACCTCCACAATCCGAGCACAAGCTCGATATTTTTATTACTTGACGTATTTTAAACGTGATACAATACATCACATAATATCACATCACGGTTCGTATAATGATGTTAATTTCACAGTGTGGTAATCGCGTGACGCGCCGTGAAATAAAATGTATGTAGGTAAGAGACGGCTAGCGGTACCTACATACGAGTATATGAGATTGCGTGACTATGATGGATAACTCGTTCATTATTCTTCTTCTTACTTTAGGAATACGGAACCCGGGATCCTTGCGATTTATATAAATGACAGTGCTTGACTATGACTCGACTCACCAGAGGGAGACTTTGTACAAAAGTCGATTGCTTGGGTACCTCTGTCCCATTCGTATTTCAACCGTGAAGCGGTTGTGTTTGCATGGCTGTGTTTCGGTTTGAAGGGTGGGATATGGCGTGAATTTACTGGGTACAGAGGAATAACACCTAAGTCCTCAGGAATGGCAATGCATAGGGTATCATGGGCGAAACAGTGTACTCTGTTATGTCCATGGTACTGCTCGTGTCTATAGGCGACGGTTACCACTTTCCATCAGGTGGGCCGTCAGCATGTTTGCCATTCTAAGTTGTATAAAAAAAATTAAAAAAAAATGTGAATGAAGTTTTACAGTTGAGATTCTTCTGTCGACAGTAGATACTTTTGATAGTAAAAAAATTCCATAAATGTACGTTCTATAAAAAAAAGGAGTTCAATCATTAAGACAGTGGAACCATTAAGATAGTGTTCAACAAAAAAATCGACATTAATTGTGGCAATACCAGTAATAATGTTTTAAAAATTAAACTAATGAATCGATTTTGATAAAATTTCTGTGGAACCGATCTGCAAGTATATCCTTTCAGTAAAAAAATAATTTCCCAAGTGGGTGTATAACTGATAAAGTTATGTAGTAACAAGCATAAAAATAAAAACTTCTTTTTTTGAGTCAGTTAAAAGTGAGAGAAAACTTTGTCAAATAAATGTCATATATAGATATATTATAAATGTATCTTTCCCAATACTGAAAAAAACTATATATTCTGGTATTCCTAATGAATAATGATATGATAATAGATAAATGAAAAATTCAAATGTTTTTAAGAAGCATTTGCATGGAAACAATATATTTGTATTTGTATGTAATCTTTGGTAAATACCTTATAATAATTGTGCATATAACATTTGTTGGCAACACTATGCTGAATATATCATTTACCGTGTCGCATAATATAAGTATATGAAAAAACCATTAGAATCTTCTAATATTAAAATTCATAATTTAAAATTTTCTCCTACAAGAAAACACAGTCTTCAGTCATGACAAAAAGTTATTTTCATTTAAAAACTAAACCACTAAACCGATTTTAATAAAATTTCCATGGAACCGATCTGAAAGGATATCCTTTCAAATAAATAGTTTACCAAATCGGTGTATAAATGACATAATTATAAGATAAACAACAAACTAAAAACAATGCACCCTAATTGAGAATCTCCTCCTTTTTTTAAGTCGGCTGAAAATACATAATGGTTAGTAACCATGTAAACCTCCCATTTATTCCCTGTACAATAGTTGTTACGCAGAGAACAGCGCGGCAATCTGCTCCCCACAAATTACCCAGAAAGTATAAAACTAGTGTTACGAGCGGCAATAGCCATATAAAACATCAGCCTACGACGGCAATTTAGTCTATGGTACCCTATATATTACGTTATGGGTTGTTTTCAAATGTAATTATAAACGGAACATAAATTGTTGTGGTATACATTTTTAGGTTTACATTTACACGATAAGGAACTGAGGTGAAAAATTATGCTATTGTATGATTCAGTGGGGTCGATTCTGAAGCGCCATTTCTCTTAAACCTATCTCTAAATTTAAAATTTGATATCGCATCGAAATCTTTATTGTAAAGACCAATATGAACTACATTTCTAATAGACTTAAGTCGAAATTATTATAAATTTAATTTATGATGGTCGATAAAGTAATAATTTCACTAAGCTATCAAATTAAAATATTAAATATAATACACTACTATGTTATTTACATTATTCAATAACGAATACTTTAATTAAAAATTAGAAGACAAGCAAAAGTGAATCGTATGACATCGCCATAAAACCTTTTCGCATATAGATTGAAATATTTAGATAACATGATATACCTAATTATTCTATTTATCTTCATTATACCTCGTTGTATCGTATATGTTAAACAATAAAAAATATATTATTATATTTTTTAATATAAAGTTGATATCATCCATAAGGTCCAGGTAGGTATTATAAATTTAATCTTGTATCTCGACTACTACCTATCGAGTGATAGCTCCGTTGAAAATCAGCGCTGCAGCGCCACGCTACATCTTAAGCTAAGTGGAGTCCATTTCAGCTGCTACCACAGAATAATTATTTTAATGTGTAAAGTTGTCATTAATGTTCTTATGTTTTGTAGCTGAATAGATTATTTTATTATTACTATCAAATACAAACAGGTATTATACAAAAAAGTGGCTTCAATTATACACACGATATTTTATAGATACCTCATGTACGAGAGTTTTGTAAATACCCTACATTATAAATGTTTAAAACATTTGCAATCTAAAATTTTTTTACCCATATATATTTTTACCCACAACACCAAAGGCATTACAGGTGTGCTGCCGACCTTTTAGAAAGGAATATGCTCTTTGCAATCTATTAAAACGTTGAAGTGCATTTCCACATATAGATTTTGCTTCGCAATATATAAGTTGTTTGCTCCACAAAGAAAAGCAAGTGAAGTGAAGAAAAGCACTTGTCACAAAATTAAAAATGGTCGTAATCTAATATCACGTAATGGGGGGAAAGGGATTGTTAGTGATGGAGACTGAGAATCCCATTGCTAGCAATATACCCAACCAGATCGACCTCCTCGCGGTTCCCCCTGGAAACTATCATGGTTAATTCTTGATAAATTCATCATGATTGGCTAACTGGCCTGTTTTCATTCTCATCTATCACCCTTCACTGGTGCTCCGCCAGCGTATCCCGTTGGCGCAGGAGGGGTTACCATTCCATTTTCACTCATTAAAAAAAAAATATCACGTAATTAAGATAATTCGCACCAATCTTCTGATTCTAAATATAATATACTCCTACCATATGTTATGAGACGCCAGACGACGAACAAGTGGGCGAACAAAGCACTTTAAAAGATGGATCTTCCTTTTGCATTTTTCATAGCAATTACAGAGAAAATATTTTCTAGACCCATAACATGTAACTAAAAATATCTCTAAGTCTCTAAAAATGTTATACAACATGTTCATAAAGAGCGTTATAATACATAATATATAATAATATATATAATAGAAGGAAAAGGGATCGCTAGTAAATACATTCTTGGAAATCATCGTAGTAAATTTAGAGTGAATTCTTTATGTTGAGCCAACTGACTTGGGCTCACGCTTTTCTATCATACATCACCAGTGCCCGTATGGTATAATATAACGGTAGCCCAGGCGAGGTCATCATCCCATTTTCAGCCATTAAAATAAATATGAACTATAAAAGTTTAACATGGCACGCGCCTTTAATTTTTACTACAATGTGTGTAACCATATACAGACGGGGGGAAAGGGATTGTTAGAAATGGAGACTAAAAATCTCATTGCTAGCAATATACCTAACCAGGTCGACCTCCACGCGGTTCCCCCTGGAAACTATCATGATTAATTTCTGATGGATTCATCATGATGGGCAAACTGACCTGTTTTCATTCTCATCGATCACCTTTCACTGGTGCTCCGCCAGCGTATCCCGTTAGTGCAGGCGGGGTTACCATACCATTTTCATCCAACAAAAAAAACCATGTACAGACGTGGTGCTCTGTTTGTGTTTGTGAGGAAACATCTTCAGTAGCGGTCTGACCGGAGAAGTATTATATTCATTGATCGAAACTTTGCAAATATTTTAACTCACGCATTTTTAAGTCTTAAGATTTTAGAGGGGCATGCCATGTTATCGTAGACTTTCTATACTTTAATTTAGGAACGCACATATGACACCGGTATTTTTTGTAGAACTTAGAATGACAAACAAACTGACGGCCCTCCTGATGAAAAGCTGTAACTACTAGATACTAGTATAGTATTATATTATCTGTGCCTATAGCATATCACGCCATATCAGCCTTTATTTGTCTACAGATGAAAGCTGAAAGATAAATAGGATTTACCACCATAAAGAGGATTTTCTAGTAGTTGCCACGTTTGGTAAGCGAGTTGGCAAACGCAATTAGCCTTTGGTGATATTTTAAGAAGGACGCTGCTGCCCATGCCTCAACAATTTAGTTCCCTTAGACGCCTTTTACGACATCCACGGGAATGGAAGGAGTGGTCCTTTCTATACCAGGACTATGAATTAACAGCTCCAAAGATATCACAGAATACACTCTAACGCCAGTAGTACCTCTTACGCGTTGTTACTCCTGAAGGCTAAGTTTCCTTGACTCGGTAGTCTGTAATTTTACTATCATACATTTAACCAAACTGAAACAGCTTTTCAAGTACAGTTTCTTTGCAATAGAAATACGAGTGGAATAAAGGCACCCATGCAAACGAGTTCAGCACAGTTTAAAAATATCTACCATCGGGCATGTCGTATGCTTCTATCACTATTATAATTATAAAAACAATAGCCACACTTACACCAATCACCTGATCTTCAATCTAGGATACCCGGTGTTGTGAAGAAGCAGGTAACAAACATCTGCGGGGAACAATTCAGAGCTCCCAGACTCGAGCAAAGTTCAAGCCAGAGACTAAGAACTGAATCTGGGACCTCATAACACAAAGCAATGTACCTACTGATTGCTGCATCACGGAGGTCCTAATGTAAAAAAAACTTTTCTATACAAACAGCTCAGTACACTGTGAATTCAAGAAATAATAATCTAAA
Organism: Galleria mellonella; assembly: GCF_026898425.1. Taxonomy (NCBI): domain Eukaryota; kingdom Metazoa; phylum Arthropoda; class Insecta; order Lepidoptera; family Pyralidae; genus Galleria; species Galleria mellonella. The sequence goes on from NW_026442061.1 coordinate 2,255,537, forward strand.
TAAGTAAGCATTTTTCCAACCTTGCCCGAACTTTGGCAACGACAAAAACAAATACAAAATCAGTGTATCTCAAGTTGTAACGAGAAGTAGCCCGCACGGACTCATACTGTTGCGATGTAAGCATCAAATGTGTAGGGTGACACTACATTGATACTATATTATGGACATGTATTCTCTTAAATAAGGTCAAAAAAGACGAAACACTAAATACCCTATTTATATATATATATTTTTATAATAGTTTCTGCAGTCGATGGGTATTTTTCCTATATCGCTCCTATATTAATTTTTCTACGACTAAAGTCGCTTTTTTATACAACTTAGAATGGTAAACCAGCTGACGGCCCACCTGATGGAAAGTGGTAACCGTCGCCTATAGACATGAGCAGTACCATGGGCATAACAGAGTATACTGTTTTGCCCATGCGTTGCCATTCCTGAGGACTCAGGTGTTATTCCTCTGTACCCTGTAAATTCACGCCATATCCCACCCTTGAAACCGAAACACAGCCATGCAAAGCAAGCAAATACCCAAGCAATCGACTTTTGTACAAAGTCTCCCTCCGCTGTTTTTATATGGTTAAAATCTTTAGATAGTTGTTTTCTAACATTATGGATTTACTTACGTATTTTCTATTATTAACTACCCGCTGTTTTTATACCAAATAAGTATAATACAACAAACTCTTGAACAATTTTTATAAAAAAATACTATCCGACTACTACAGGCAATATTTTATCCAGGACCATCACGCAAAAGAGCCACATAGCTCCCAATTTTATAAAAAAAATTGTCTCTTAAAATTTTTTTTTTTTTTTGGTGTATGAAAATGGAATGGTAACCCCGCCTGCGCTAACGGGATACGCTGGCGGAGCACCAGTGAAGGGTGATCGATGAGAATGAAAACTGGCCAGTTAGCCCATCACGAATTAACCATTATAGTTTCCAGGGGGAACCACGAGGAAGTCGACCTGATTGGGTATACTGCTAGCAATGGGATTTTTAGTCTTCGTTACTAACAATCCCTTTCCCCCCTAAAAAAAAAATTTTAATATTTATTAAACACTATTGCGCCAGAAACATAAAAATCAACGATGACATAAAAACAATTCAAGTGAAATACAGTAGCATAAGGCACAGATTAAATACAAAGAAAACGTGAAAGAAAAAAGTTGCGTAGTTAATCAATGATAAGGTATTCTGGTATTCTAAAAGACTATCATGAATTGTAAAGACTTTCGTTATAAATTTATTTTAAGGAGAGGAGAGCCGGATTGGCCCTGTCCCATTCGTGTTTCAACCGTGAAGCAGTTGTGTTTGCATGGCTGTGTTTCGGTTTGAAGGGTGGGATATGGCGTGAATTTACTGGGTACAGAAGAATAACACCTGAGTCCTCAGGAATGGCAACGCATGAGGGGTATCATGGGCGAAACAGTATACTCTGTTATGTCCATGGTACGGGTCATGTCTATAGGCGACGGTTACCACTTTCCATCAGGTGGGCCGTCAGCTTGTTTGCCATTCTAAGTTGTATAAAAAAAAAGGCCGTACCCACCCCTTATATTAATAAGGAGCGAAATTTTGAGCCATGAACATAGACAGAAATTACTGAGAATGCATAATTATGCGCTTTTTTAAAGTGGCCAGTTCTCCTCTGAGAATACACCAATGCTCAAAACTTTGTCACCCCAACCTTTAGCTAGACCTGGGATTAAATGTTCACATATTATAGGGTATTACGAGGGGTGTTTTACCCTGGGCTAATAATACGGGACATTCCGGGATCTGCTCGAAACACTGGATGTAAAGGAACGTTTGAATTTCGGGTACCGAGGCCAATGGACGCACCCGAAATAAAATTTCGGATAACTGAATATTATATAATGCTGCGCGGTTTTCACTTAATCCTTTTTTGTACCATATAATTTACTACATGCCAGTCTTTGCCTTTTTAGAAAAAAAAAACTAGATTTTATTGTCATTTCTTTAATACATTCCTTTTTTGGGGGAAAGGGATTGTTAGTAATGGAGACTGAGAATCCCATTGCTAGCAATATACTCAACCAGGTCGACCTCCTCGCGGTTCTCCCTGGAAACTATCATGATTAATTCCTGATGAATTCGTCATGATGGGCTAACTGGCCTGTTTTCATTCTCACCTATCACCCTTCACTGGTGCCCCGCCAGCGTATCCCATTAGCGCAGGCGGGTGTACCACTCCATTTTTATCTAATAAAAAAAAAAAAATACCTTTCTTTTGTTGCAAGAAATTTGTAAACGTGTATACATTCGTTTAATGAATTCAAAATCAGACAAAATTCTATTATAAAATATATTAAACATGCTATTTTCTGCTTATTACATTTATTGTAATTAAAATAAATGTTGTTTCTGTCTAATATTGTTAAGGTCTGAAATTATTTAAAATGTAAATAAGACTTTACATTTTGCACGCCATTAAAACAATAAACATTTAAAAATATGTGATTCTATAATACTAATTTAGATCTATTTCAACCAGAGGGAGACTTTGTACAAAAGTCGATTGCTTGGGTAACTCTGTCCCATTCGTGTTTCAACCGTGAAACAGTTGTGTTTGCATGGCTGTGTTTCGGTTTGAAGAGTGGGATATGGCGTGAATTTACTGGGTACAGAGGAATAACACCTGAGTCCTCAGGAATAGTAACACATGGGGGGTATCATGGGCGAAACAGTATACTCTGTTATGTCCATGGTACTGCTCATGTCTATAGGCGACGGTTACCACTTTCCATCAGGTGGACCGTCAGCTTGCTTGCCATTCTAAGTTGTATAAAAAAAAACATATTTATGCAAGTAAATTATTATTATTACTATATACCAAACCCGCTGGTCATTGGCCAGTGTGGAAATAGTAAGCCAATTCTAAATATTTTATTTGTAAACCTAATAGAATTATTTGTGCCATGTCATAAATTTATCCTGTAGTAACAAATAGAATAAAAAGTTTCGTTATAAATCTAGATGTATATTTAATCAAAAGGTATAGGAATCCGATGCAAAAAGTGTGCACTGCCCGGGAATCGAACCCGGGTCGCAAGAATGGGAATCTTGCATGATACCACTACACCAGCAGTGCGCGTTTATATGTGTGCGAAATTTGATATACCATCTGCGTATACTACGTCACAGATTATTCGAATTAATATAAGTTTATAATTTTATTTTATTAATAATCATATTACACCGCAATACGTCGCAATTGACTGCAGGATAGTGTCGGAAAAAGGTGTATTGCTTATAGGTGTATTGCTAAGGTGTATATCTAATATATAATTTGCTTGACCTGGCCTATATATACGAATAGATTTATAATTTTTAACCAATATATTTGTACAGGGGAGAAGGAGATTATTAGTAATGGAGACTGAGAATCCCATTACTAGCAATATATCCAATCAGGTCGACCTCCTCGCGGTTCCCCCTGGAAACTATCATGGTTAATTCCTGATGATTTCATCATGATGGGCTAACTGGCCTGTTTTCATTCTCATCTATCACCCTTCACTGGTGCTCCGCCAGCGTATTCCGTTAGCGCAGGCGGGGTTACTATACTATTTTCACCCATAAAAAAAAAAAAATATTTGTACATATATTACGACAATATACAGTTTATAATACCCAAGTCTAACACGCACTCTCTAGAAAATAATCTTAAATATGGCAACAATGAACAACATTCTGAACATACACTGTATCCCCTGCAGCAGCTCTCATGAGTTGCCGTCCTTGTTGTCTCTGTACTAATTTTTACTGTCATTTTCTGATTATGTTATTACTATTTTATGACTATTACTGTGGCACACGCATGAAGAACAAAAATTGTTACTAATTTTATGCATTCTGATTTTGTTTTTTTTTTTAACATTAAATTTGGTATCCAAGTATTTAGTATACAGGTTGTCTGTAAGAGATTGCTTTTAGCGATAAGGCCGCCTTTTGTATATGCACATTCTGTATAAATACTCCTTGTGTACATCTCTAGTGTGCGCAATAAAGAGTTTATTATTATTATTATACGTATTATCTGTGACAGGTACTATTTGGAATAAAGAAAACATAGACTTCCTTTATACCGGAACATAAGCCGAATTAAATGAGGACCGGGTAGACTATGCCCACTACACAATTGTCTGGTCCATCTGTGCCCACCCCGTGATGCGAGCAGAACTTTTAGCTATGCATAAAGACATCTGTGAGAGTAGATATTCTTCTTTTTTTTAAAATCACCCTCCTCCCCTTAGAAAATAATCTTAAAAACGAAAATAATATTAAATCAACCAAATACACTTACTTGACTGTACCTATTTTTTTTTGGAATAGGAACATCGCCCCTTAATGGCTTACTTTTCACCTGTAACATAGGTTCACTATTAGATTTATATCATCGGGGCTTAAGAAGTTGATTTATTTCCCAAGGGAACCCTCTTCACACACCTAGTTAAAGTTCTTTGCGTAACTCGGAAACAGCTATTTATTACTTAAAAGCGGATATTCAGAAGTTCCGCTGACTAGCATTCGTTCCGTTGAATTTTATGTAGAACAGAAGTTGAAACTTAACTTGGCACGTATTTGACAAGTTCCTTCGTGTTAAATGCATTCATTTTTGTTATTATAAAACATTTTATAATGTTTGTTTGTTCATTGAAATATAATTTTGTAATAATATCTGAAATTACGAAACGACGAGCTGTGAGAATTGTCTATGATCCCAGGCTTACATGTTGTATTGAACCCTTGAGTCTTAGGAGAGATTTTGCCTCACTCTGCGTGTTCTACCGCTTGTACAATGGACTGTGCGCAGAGGAATTGTTCAATATGATGCCCACGGCCTCTTTTCGTCAACAAGGATCTCACCCCTATATCTTAGAGCTAGATACAGCACGGTTTCAGATATGTTTTCTCCCACGTACGCTCTGGTTCAGGAGTGAACTCCCTGTCGAGGTTTTTCCAAGAGACTACAGCATAGGATTGGGGAGGAAAAGGGATTGTTAGTAATGGAGACTGAGAATCCCATTGCTAGCAATATACCCAACCAGGTCGACCTCCTCGCGGTTCCCCCTGGAAACTATCATGGTTAATTCCTGATGAATTCATTATGATGGGCTAACTGGCCTGTTTTCATTCTCATCTATCACCCTTCACTGATGCTCCGCCAGCGTATCCCGTTAGCGCAGGCGGGGTTACCATTCCATTTTCACCCATCAAAAAAAAAATACAGCATAGAGTTCTCAAAAAAAGGAATAAAAAGGTTTCTTCATGGCCAGCAACGCGTGCTCAATTGCCCTGATATTGCAGGTGTTCATAGCTATGGTAACTGCTTAACATCGGGTGGACTTGTTTGCCATCGCAGCCGTAAAAATAAAATTACACTTTAATTAAATTATACCATACAATTTAAGGAAATAGTATAATTAATTAGCTATAGAATATAGGTACTCATTCTACCCGATAAATAGATAGAACCTACACCAATTTAAATAAATAATAAAATGCATAACCTTGTGCTTTGGTGTATGAAAAGTTAATTAGAAAAACAACATCCCAATAGCTAGATCCAGCCACATTGAAATTCACGCCTCTCAGCTATCCTGACTGAATGCGTTTCTAATTTTCCCACGAAAAGTTATAACTGGTTTTTTAACAACTTGTATATAGTAATTTTTTTATGGGTGAAAATGGCATGGCAACCCCGCCTGCGCTAACGGGATACGCTGGCAGAGCACCAGTGAAGGGTGATAGATGAAAATACAAACACGCCCGTTAGCCCATCATGATGAATTCATCAGGAATTAACCATGATAATTTCCAGGGGGAACCGCGAGGAGGTCGACCTGGTTGGGTATATTGCTGGCAATGGGATTTTCAGTCTGCATCACTAACAATCCCTTCCCCCCACTTGTATATAGTTGGAATACAGTATCCAACCAATATGATGATAATATATAGCTATGTAAGTAATATATAGTCACAATATCTATATATGCGTATAATAAAAATATGCGGTAATTTAAAAGAAAAATCACACTACGACCACAGTCGCGTGACGCAACTAGTGTATCAATAGAATCCTAAACTAACTTGCTAGTACCTCCATGTCAAGTTAGACTTTGGTACGACAAGGTGGAATCGCTTGTTGAAGTTTTATTCGGGGAAAAAATATGCGGGCCTACGTTTTATTAGGAACCCGTTATCGATTGAAACTTTTCATCGTTTACAACTTACAATTTATGTATGTATTTCGCTGTTTCTATTCGTTATAAATGATGATGATGATGAGTCCTGACCGTTTTCGATCAAGACGACCGACGACGTTTTGACTGCGCTACAATAGTTAATTATCTACTGTTGTTGACAATAGTATGCTCGGATGAAGCTCACATATATAACTAGAGAAAGCAAATGTGTGTGTGTATGTATGTGTGTGTGTGCGTTCGTGTGTGTGTGTGTGTGTGTGTGTGCGTGCGTGCGTGCGTGCGTGCGTGCGTGCGTGCGTGCATGTGCCTGTGTGTGTGTGTGTGTGTGTGTGTGTGTGTGTGTGTGTGTGTGTGTGTGTGTGTGCGCGTGTGTGTGTGTGTGCGTGTGTGTATTATTATACATATACAGATAAATGTGTATTTTAACTATAAGTTATATATGTATATACTTTGTATTTAGGTAAATATATTTATTATTTCTTAATAGAAACAACCATACTGTTTCCTCTTCTTATTTTACGCACACTGCCCGCTGGAAATTAATGCTCCTTTCCGCTCATGGTTTGCTGAAAGAGAACTCTTACAGGGTTAAGCTCGCCTGTTTTACATCTTTATTCATAATATACTATTACAAAGACATTTTTGTATACAATAAAGTATAAATAAATAAAATGCATTTAAAATCAAAATGTGATTTTTATTAAACTTACTTTTCACTTTTGCATTGAACTAAATCGAATATTTTACTCCTCTTTATTCATTCAAAACTTTATTTCAAAAATGTCAGTTGCATTTTTCATCTCCGAAACATTTATTTGTAGCAGTAAAATGCATTATATGTAACGCATTTCTCGTGTTTGCTGTGTCCGACATACTATTTGCTTGTTTGAAGACTGTTATTAAAAATATATTTGATGCCAAGAGTCTTTTGTCAGTTGGTATTCAAATTGTAAAGGATATTTTTAAAATACTCGATTTATATGAAATAAAATGGTAATAATGGTAACACAAGTTGATGATAAAAATAGTAACATAAGATGAGTACTATAGAGATCATAGACAACGGTTACCTCTTTCAATCAGATGAGCTGTCAACCGTCAACTTGTTTGACATTTGAAATATAATTAAAAAAAAAATTAAAACATTTATATTTCACGTTTATGGTGTTTATCTTCATACTTTATTACCTGACTCTGATCAACATCAATCCTGTAGCTGAGAGAGAGTGAATGGTTACTACCACGGTTATGGGAGAACTACCAACCCCGTTGCTAACAATAGTTTGTTAGGTTAAAAAAACCTGTGAACAGATTTCCCCTGGAACCTATCGTGGTTAATTCTTGGTGAATTCATCACGATGGACCAATTGATCCTCAGCTATTCCCCAGTGGTACCGACATGGGTAAACCAATGCAAGCACGATTCCCTGTTCATAAAGTAAAAAAATTCTTGTGTTTCGCAATCTAGCTCTTCGTCGGATCAACTTCATAGTACACAGAGCAATGCGCCATCAGCGAAGCTAAACTGTGCCTTTTTTTTCTAAGGATAGGATTTGTCTCTTAGAAAAATGTAGCGTAAATGAAATAGTTAAATATTTTTTTTAATTACAAAATACAAAAAAACTACAACAATCATTATCATATTTAAATTGAGACTAAATAATAAAATATAAATCCGATCAATTGCAAAAAAATATCTAAATACGCTTGCCTGTACGTCATTTTATGCCTAAAATAGGCATTTAGTAAAGTAGAAAAACTAACTAAAGAAGTCTTAATCTTAAAAATAATAAATTGATAGCTAGAGGTAATCAGTAGACATGAATAATATGGATACTGATCCTATATCTATATATTGGGTTACTCTGGACATTAATAGCCGAAAAATGGTCATCATCCATTTCGATATCGCCCATATCGGTCGGATATCTATTTTCGAATTTAATATATTCTGTCTGTTATCTATACTATATATATATTAAGTCTGTTATCTAATATTATTTTCTCGATAACATACTTTTAACATATTTGTAATTGTATCACTATATACAGGTATATATCTGTTTCAATACAGTACATATATATATATATTGAAACAGAGTCAGATAATAAAGGATGAAGATAAACACCATAAACGTAAAATATGATGTAAATGTTTTGTCTTTTTTTTTATTATACTTCAAATGACAAGCAAGTTGACGGTTGACAGCTCATCTGATTGAAAGAGGTAACTGTTGTCAATGATCTCTATGGTACTCATCTTGTGTTACCATTTTTACCATCAATATATATATATATATATATATATATATATATATATATATATATATATATATATTGAAACAGACTTTTTTTTAAATTATTGGTCACCCATTTATTCATACATTTTTTTATACCCAAGAAGTTTGAACTTTGCTTAAATTAATTTGCGTATTAAAAAAAAATCTGCAATAGCTAGTCATACTATTCACTTTCTATCAGCACAGTTAATGTATAATAATAATAAAACAACAAAAAACCAATAGAATTCATTCATTTCTGGTCATAGTGATCAGGACAGTAAAATAAGATAGAAAAAAAATTGACTTTTCTTTAAAATAAAGATAACAAATGTACTACTTATGATATATTTTGTTTCGTATTTTTTTTAGGGCGGCCATAAGTTGAACTATAAGACGTTTCAAGGTTATCCATTCATTACCGGACACCCTGTATACTACCCACCCTAATAATTTTGATGAACCATCATTATTTAACTGTGAATTATACGTAAATGGAACACGAATTAAATTACCATATTAATGAACTATGAATTAGTTGGGGGGAAAGGGATTGTTAGTAATGGAGACTAAAAATCCCATTGCTATCAATATACCCAACCAGGTCGACCTCCTCGCGGTTCCCCCTGGAAACTATCATGATTAATTCCTGTGAATTCATCATGATGGGCTAACTGGCCTGTTTTCATTCTCATCGATCACCCTTCACTGGTGCTCCGCCAGCGTATCCCGTTAGCGTAGGCGGGATTACCATTCCATTTTCATCCACCAAAAAAAAAAACTATGAATTAGTAATGAAGCAAGTAATTACTTAGTAACAACAGATTGTTTCTTCACTTCTGTTGTTCACCTATTCTGACTCAACACTGAAATAAAACGAAATAAAATCAACGAATACACATTAAAAGTACCAATTCAACTATTCCTAGTGCCTATTTAAATATCCTTCATAACTTTGATGTACCATCATTATTTAACTGAGAATTATACGTAAATGGAATACGAATTAAATTACCATATTAATGAACTATGAATTAGTAATGAAGCAAGTAATTACTTAGTAACGACAGATTGTTTAGATAAGTCTTATTTGGAGCGGAAGCGGAAGTGGCACAAATCGTTTAACCCTAGTAGAAATGCCTTCGCCAAATCTGAACCGATTCTGACTTTTTTTTTTTTTTATGTAACTCAAAATGGCAAACAATCTGACGGCCCACCTGATGAAAAGTGATAACCGTCGCCTATAGACATGAGTAGTACCATGGATATAACAGAGTAAATTAATCAAAAGTCGATTGCTTGGGTACCTCTGTCCCATTCGTGTTTCAACCGTGAAGCAGTTGTGTTTGCATGGCTGTGGTTCGGTTTGAAGGGTGGGATATGGCGTGAATTTACTGGGTACAGAGGAATAACACCTGACTCCTCAGGAATGGCAACGCATGGGGGGTTTCATGGGCGAAACAGTATACTCTGTTATGTCCATGGTACTGCTCATGTCTATAGGCGACGGTTACCACTTTCCATCAGGTGGGCCGTCAGCTTGTTTGCCATTCTAAGTTGTATAAAAAAAAATGTTTCAGATCCAGTTCGCTCAAAGCAAATACTCGTAGGTATCCAATAAAAATAAAAATGCAACAATATTTATTTTATTTGAGTGACAAGGCACAATTTGCATAAATAACCATTCTATATGCAACGCTTGCTCCAGTAAGGCTGCCACTCGCTTGTTTATTTACAAATCGTGCAGAGGTACCTATTACGGTCTGGTAAAATTTAAACCCTCCCCAGAACATTGCCAGGGGACGTCTTGTCGACGGCAATGGTGACATTGAGGGACACGCGGCAATTTCACCGTGACAGATTTTAGGACGGGGGTTGTGGTTATTCCATTGTGTGAAAGATTTTCTTGTCCTATTTCCATATTTATAATCCCTTGACTAACTTATTATGATGAGATAGCTTATAAATATTAAGGTATGTTTCATAATTTTTTTTACAGCTTTGGATATCTTCTTTTTGCCCATTTTTAATTACCATTACTTTTATTGTAGTGAATATTATTTTCGAAAATTTTATATATTTAAATCCATATCTTCGGCAGCGTCCCTCTCAAAACATCTCAGAAACCTAACTGCGGTTGCCAATCTACCTGCCAAACATGGCAACTACTGGCAAGACCCTGCAAAGGAGAGGTTTATATTCAGCAGTGGACAATCTATCAACGGTCAGATCACTATAAATCTAAACAATTTTTATTTTAAAATAATATGCACAAAGAACTACCCAAACATTTGTAATTCAGTAAAAGACATATATATATATAGCAACCCTAATGAGAACGAACATCTAAAGACCACATTCGTCGGTCCTCGTATTTTCTTTATGCATGCAACATTTTCTTTTACTTTTTGCTGGCAAATTGAATATACGACAGAATATGGCTTACTTTTATTTCTCTTGCAGCCAGCATTACATAAGATATACGTTAGAATAACTATAAATAATAGTGACCGTATAAAACCTTGATCCGGGTTATATCCGTTCCCCTAAGTGTAGGTAACCGAAACTATGTAAGACACTTTATCTAAAACTCTTAGATTATATAGACAGAGTGTCTCTAATACAAATGCTTCAAGAAAAGCGGGTCAATTTTTTCATACAATTTTACGTGATAAATAGTTATGAATGTTTCCTTTATAATATCTATATTTACTTTGTTTTATAATTTTTGCACCTTTTTAATGCGTTAAAACTCATTTTATTTATTAAATAATACGTCAAGATACATTTTATGTGTAAGTATATAGAACACAGATAAAGAAAACGAGTGAGCTAATTTGACAAAAAGTTGACCCGTTTTTGAGACTCTATGCTCTATCTATGTAATCTAAGCTAGAAAATTGTATGAGTACTTATAATTAACTTATATATTTTGTTAAATACATACCTATATGTAGAACTATGTAAATCCTTATTTATATTATAAATATAAAAGTGAGTTTGTTTGTTACCATATAGCGTTTAAACGGCTTTACCTATCAATATGAAATCTAGTATACACGTACTGTATGAGATAGAAAAGAATATAGACTACTTTCATCCCGGTCAATAAACATATCCCGGTCACGCGGACGAAATCGCGAGTAGAAGCTAATAACCAATGAAAGGGTAAATTTATGAATATGAATGGCAACACATGGGGGGTATCATGGACGAAACAGTATACTCTGTTATGTCCATGCTACTGCTCATGTCTATAGGCGACAGTTACAACTTTCCATCAGGTGGGCCGTCAGCTTGTTTGCCATTCTATGTTGTATAAAAAAAATTAAGAATAATTATGAAAAAAAATTACTAATATTTTATGTTTAATAAACTATTTTTATTTAACCATGCCATCTTAATATATATCTATTATTTTCTAGTTTCCATACATTAGTTTTCATTTTCATTGACTAAGAAATCTAGACAGGGTTTGGTCTAGTACTTTAGTCCACGTTAATTTGTTCAATAATAGCCTTGTGTAATCTCAAATTTCAAGCTATTTCTCTTTCCTTTAGTTTATATTATACTGTTTGTAACACTTACGAAGTGCTACTTAAAAGAAGTCGCGTTATCAATTCTCAGCTAGGCCAATGACTCTTACCTGTTTCTCGATTTTACCAGAATATTTTGGAACACCATCTTTTCATGAAACTAGGAACTAGATGATACCTACTAAAATTTCCAACGTGTTATGTGTACCTATTTCATCACAATTGACACCAGATGGCATCCTAGATTAACAAAGACCTACTTTTAAATATATATAGGTATTAATTTAACTCAGAAAATCATAAGTAAGCACGAATACTTATTATTCCAGTACCTAAATTCTAATAATGTGAATGAAAATAAACAAATTATTCAAACTTAGTAGATAAATTATATCCGCTAGGTGCGCCACCGTCGCATGTAATTGCCGCATGCGTAAAACATTCCTCTAGTTTTCAATGCTCATGAAATTCATGAATGGCGTTCGTTCACAACTGATCGTCTGTAGTAATAAATAAATTCTTATGTTAATGTTAAAAAATGTTAGTTAAAATCTCTTACAATAATAGTGACGAACCAATTAGGTAGTGTTGTGATTTACACGCGGTGAATTTCCCGCCAATTATTGACAATAAAAAATAAACGTAAGTATTACAATGTTTTTTTTAAACAAACTATTTTCGGGTGCAAGAAACCCCTTCTATTCAGTTTAATACACTTAGATAAATGTTTAAAATGTTCAAGCCGATGTAACTATGCGTATAATAATCACAGGCAGTGTATAATTTCCTTGAAAACAAAACTGCGGTAATTTTATCGATTTGACTCTTTCACCCCGATACCTAATAAAGTAACTATAGTACATTGTGAATGGTTTCCATGTGAACATCATTAGAAGGGAACCAATTTTTATGGTTCGAGCGGTGATTTGTCGCCATTGTCATTAAGGTCAAGGATAATGAGGTAGATCGATGGAAGGACACAGGAGAAAATATAATTGCCTACATTTATTGTTACACTTACATAATTTACAGCTGTTTGTGCTTTTTATGTAAATTTTATACTATCTCTATGAAGTACAGGCAATGTCATACTGCCGTGTCCATCTGTGTATTTATTAGTGATGGATCTTATTAAAGTTTTTCCCCATTAATCCAATAATTTTCAGAAATGATTTAAATTGCAACAATATAAACAAAAATAATATTGTCATCTACGATAAAAAGAAAAAAAAACAAATTCTGCAAAACCAGTAATTTTAATTTAAAAAGTAAACTTCTGAACCAATTTTGATAAAATTTCTATAGGACCAATCTCATCTTCCCTCCAGACAAAAACAGTTTTCCAAATCGGTTTAAAACTGACAGAGTTATGAGCTAACAAACTTAAAAAAATACAAAGGAATTGTGAATGAATGATAAATATATTGAATTACATTTTTTTTTATCTGTGATAATGGAATGGTAACCCCACCCGCGCTAACGGGATACGCTAGCGGAGCACCAGTGAAGGCTGATCGATGAGAATGAAAACTGGCCAGTTAGCCCATCATGATGAGTTCAACAGGAATTAACCATGATAGTTTCCAGGGGGAACCGCGAGGAGGTCGACCTGGTTGGGTACATTGCTAGCAATGGAATTCGCAGTCTCCATTACTAACAATCCCTTTCCCCCCTATTGAATTACATTAGGTACATATATCTATGTCTACATAATTTCTACATTTGAGTGAAATAGAGAAGACATCCGCCTATGTTAATGATATACAATAAGGGCACTAATGCAAAGCGGAAATCACGGAAAGGATAAAATCAATTGACCTATTGTGGGGCAATACACTAAACACGATAGTTTCCAAGGAGGGCCACATAATAATCGACCTGACAAAGTAAATAGTACTGACGACTAACGTCCCCATTAGGTACTATCAATTGTACCCCCTTTATATGTATAGTTACCACTACCCACTTACACCTTTGTCCGTATTTCGATGCACCTTCAATCAGGATTTACTCGTGACTATTTTCTATGTACCCCTGTAAATTACAATAATAATATTATAATAAATATATAAAAAGTGATGCAGGTAATTGATAGCCCAACAAGATACAAAGTGGTAACCTATTACCAAAACTATTCATTCATTCATATCAACCGTCTACTGTCCACTGCCAAACATAGGCCTCACCCAAAAGGAGGGTTTTACCAATAGTTGCCACGCTTGGCAAGCGGATTAGTAACTGCAGTAAGGCTTTGGTGGTGTTTTAAGACGGTGACTGCTGCCTATTACTCGACTATTAAGTTCCTTAATCGTCTCTTACGACACCCATGGGAATGACCATTTATTATTTTTATTTGAAATTTGAACTATAGTTCAAATAGATATATCAGGCGAATTTTTGTACTCGTTCTTGCCAACAAACGCCACAGCCTTAACCCTTTACTGGTCTTAATATTTAATGTGTATTTCTATTTCTAAATACCCAAAATAACAAATCAGCATATTCCAGCAACAAACATGTCGAGTAGTCCGTTTCCATACACTTGCGAACTATGCGGCGCCGAAGGTCTGACAGACGAGGGAATGCGCTCCCACACGCTAGAGGCGCACGTAGCTGGAAGGCCAGACTGTCCGTTCTGCGACTGTGCTGTCCCCCAACCACAGCTGGTGGGGCACGTGCAAAGGGCACACCTCCATTACTTAACACCGGAGAGAGAGCTGATGGCGTTCATTGATGATCAAAGTCCCAGGTAATCATAATATCTCAGATAAATCTATACCTATAAAACGTGACATTCCATCCGAACCCAGCGGTAGAATTATAGAAAAATGACCATCGATTGATTGAGAAGAGCTTGTATATAAGCCAAGATAATGTTTATTCTAAACATTATAAATAGGGAATTTCTTAAAATAATAAGATTTTTTTTAAATTAGAAATTATTAGCACACTATCTGACTGCAAATGCATCAGAATGCAAGTAATATACATTGTCTTTATATAAATGTTAACTACACAAACTGTAGAAGGAAGATATGAGAGGTGCCATAACCTGCATTCGTAAAGCTGTTATTTCCCCTCTTTAGGTATTAGGAATACATGATATATATCTGCCATTGTAGACTAAACGGCGGATAAAAACTACCCCGGATTCAATCCATCACTCACACATTTCTTTGGAATTATTTTAAATTTACTTCGTGAGGCTTTAAAATAATTCCAAAGAAATGTGCTTTCAAGGCTAAAATAAAAATATTATACATCAATTAAATTTTGTATACAACACCTAAACCTCAACGTCTCTTTACATCTGGCCCTCTAAACAAGTCATAAACCAATCCAACAATGGAATCTTTGTGGTCAGCACTCACATAAGAAGAAACAAGACAGCGCACTTTGGCGCCGTTGACGACATTCTATCTCATGAACACGCTAGCGAAAACCATTCCATGAATTAGCTTGCCATTTATTTAAGCGGGTAGGTGGAAATCTGTGAGGTTGTGGCCAAAAGAATTACGAATGGGGTTTATGACAATTGTTTAAAAAAAATATATATATATATGATCTTATAAACTTCCTGATATCCGAATGAATAAAACAGCAAACTCGTCCATGACTCAGGAGTTCAAGGAGTTCAAGAGATTTGATCAGCATTACAAATAAGATAGCTGTTACATACTTTCAGAGTGAAGTGACGGGTTGATAATACTTGTTAAGTAACTAACTTAGAAAAGTAACATAGTGGAATGGAACGCTCGGCTAGGTTTTAATTTCATTAAAGTCAAGTCTTTAGTAAGTATACTCTCTGCTTCAATTCATTTGTATAAGTAGATACTTACATTGTATTGAGTGTAGGTTTACATTAGGACTAATTACAATTTGTAGTTTATCAAGATATTTTATGTTAAACTTGTTGTTTTTGTAAGTTGCCGAATTTTCCAACAAAATTTTATGGTTACAATCTAATATGAAAGCGAAATATAAATTAACAAAAGTAAGCAGACTTAAAATTTTCTATCAACAATAAGAACATTCAGAGTATACTAATGACATTATGCCTATGACCGCTCGCCTGTTGTTTTATCTTACTCTGTTATTGGTAAGTAAAAACCATAGACACATTTAAATAGAGGCCGGGTAGGCCATGCTTACTCCAGAATCACATAGTGCCGATCTCAGGATTCGAGCATAGCTTAGCAAAGACATCTGAAAGTGCATATGCACGTATTTTAAGAGACTAAATCATCACTAAAAAATAATCTTAAGTATACCAATGAATAAGACCAGATTATCGTGACAAGTTCGCTAAAAACTATAAAGATTTCTTGGATGGGGAAAGTTGTATAGTGCTAGCAATAAGGCTGCTGTTAGTCCCTATTCCTAATAATCACTTCTCCAATTTGAGTATATAAACAATATTGATAATTTTCAGCTTCGATGAGGACTCTAAAATGACTACAACAGACAGCTGTAGCTACAACACCCCAGGTTCAATTAACGGTTGGCATAGCCCTGACACATCTTCATCCTTCCACAATGGAGCCATCTCCAAAAACACATACCACAATGGATACCAAGACAAAGAAGGGTATAGAAATGACAGAGACGATGATAGATGTACGCGGTCCCCAAAAAATATAAATCTTGCTAACGGCTTAAAAAATATAAATATCAGCAATGGTATAATTCCAAAGAAGATTCAAAGTAGACAGAGTTCTCACGACGGTGATGTCATAAATGGACTTGAGAAAAAAGGTTAGCCAATTTTTAATCAATATTTTTCTAAGACAGTTTTATATATATAAACATTCCTAATAAAAAGGAGACTATTATGATTTCAGGTATACATTCGAGTCCAAGCCACCATAATAGTGGAAGTTACGAAGGTTCTCCTAATAAAAATAAGGTATTTAGTTTTCCACCTAACTACTGTTACTAATATGTTTACAATTATATGAAAAATTAGTAAATGTACAATTTTCGTTTTCAGTTAATAATGGCAAGTGCAGGCCAAGGATCTCCTTTACGATCGCAACTAGCTTTAAAACTGAAACCCAACACACCTAAAAAAACAGCACCTACTCCAAGTCCAACAGTGCAGGTACCTATATGAGAGACAGTAATATATTACATACGCAATTTTCTCTTATTTTAACAGTCTACCTATGCCAACAATGTATTTTATATAGCTGTAAGGGTATATTGCCTTGCTACGTCTTACGTAATAAAAAAATATTAAATTGCTTTTTTTTTTTCTAAATTGACAGTTGACTGACACGAATATCAGTTAAGTTTCAAAACAAATGGAAAAAAAAGGCGGGAAACTCGAATAAGAACAAGCGGGTTTTTTAAATTTTTTTTATTAATTTATTAAAACTATCTCTATCAATTCTTATTATTGAATAAAATATTATATTTTCACTAAATTCAGCGACAGTAATATAATTAGCATTCATGGGGAAGCGCAGTTGTAGAAAAAGGAAAAAAAAAGATGACGATTCAGGTGATGTAGACCATGAACCTTGTAATGACAAGGATATATATTCGGAAGATACTTCTACTGACTCAGAATCTGAAATTGATAAGGCCGATAAGTATAAACCTTACTACGTCACAGATTATATTAGAAGATATCCCGAGGAATCCCCTGGGACAGAATTTGTTGTCTTTGTAGAATCCTCAGATAGTCAGAAAACCATTGGATCCAGAGACTTGCTCTCACTCTCCTCCTGTTTAAAACGATTTAATAAAGGGGTAACTTATCTTAGATCTATAAATAAATTCAAAATCGGAGTATACTTTCAAAAGCCAGACTTAGCCAATGCTTTTTTAA
This sequence comes from Galleria mellonella, assembly GCF_026898425.1. NCBI lineage: Eukaryota > Metazoa > Arthropoda > Insecta > Lepidoptera > Pyralidae > Galleria > Galleria mellonella. The sequence continues at coordinate 2,273,422 of NW_026442061.1, forward strand.
ATAATAAAACTTTTTTAAATGACTACCATTTTAAGGCCAGTATTCCTGCTTCTTCAACAGAAGTTACAGGCGTTATTAGAAATGTACCTACAAATATATCTAATAAAAAAATATATACTATGATATCGAGTTCTAAGAAAATTATTGCTATTAAAAGAATTTTAAGAAAAAATACCTTGACTCATGGATATGTGTTACAGCCAACTCTAACCGTGACAATTACTTTTGCTGCATCTGTATTACCTGAATATCTGGATATTGGAGGTTGGCGCCACAATGTCACTCCATATATACCACCAGTTAAACAATGCTACCGGTGCTTGAGGTATGGACATTTAGCTAAATTCTGTAAGAATTCTGAGCGTTGCAGCATCTGCAAAGGTGAGCATAATTATAAAACTTGTACAACTGGAATGGAAAACGCTATTTGTGTACACTGCAATGGAAATCACACAAGTGTATCACCGCAATGCCCTGTTAAACAAAAGAAAATTGCTGAAAATAGATCTAAATTCAGACCTGCTTCTTTTGGAGATGTACTTAGCACTGAAATATTTCCTAAACTGGGTAACAAACCTAAAAAAAATGTAGACCTAATTTCAATTCTAAATTCTGATAACAAGAGTTTATCACTTTTAATAGAAAGCATAATCAAACTTATTTCACTACATAACACAAAGAACACATCTATTAACACTAAAAGTGTTTTGAATGTGTTATATGATACTTTTGGTAATAGACCTATTTCACAAAATTCAATCGAGACCAATTAACTATCATACAGTGGAACGCTCAGAGCCTACTGAGCAATCGACATATTTTTACACAATTTTTAAATGAACATCATATTCACATTGCTCTCATCTCAGAAACTTGGCTAAAACCACATTACAAATTAAAAATTAAAGATTATTGTATAGAACGAAATGATTGTGGTAATAACCACAATGGAGTAGCGATTATTATACATAATAGTATTAGATATAAAAAACTTCACTCTTTTTTCGACAATTCTTTGCAAACTATAGCTATTAGTATTGAAGTTAATAATTCTTGGTATTCAGTTGCCAGTATTTACTGTCCTACCAATAGTACACCTAGTTTTACTAAAGCCAAATTTAAGTTCTTTTTGGAGTCTCTTCCTAAACCCACTATCATATCTGGAGATTTAAATGCACATCATACTATGTGGGGTTGTACCCCCACTAATACAAGAGGTAAAGACATTCTTGATTGTTTAGATGAATGTAATTTGGTACTATTAAATGATAAGCAAGTTACTACTGTTGGCTCTCATATTTGGAGACCCAATGGCCTTGATTTAACTATGGTATCCCCATCCATATCATTAAAATGCGAGTGGTCGGTTCATGATGATCCGTTAGGAAGTTATCACCTGCCGACTTTTACTAAAATAAACACAAAGAACTCTTCATCAACTCCGTCAGGTGAACAACATGCTCCTATAGATGAAGTTAATAAACTTTTGTTAAATCGTATAAACCTACGTCTCGTTAATTGGGATCTTTATTCTGAAACTGTTAATCGATTACTTTTGGATTTCGAGTATGATGTCAATGAACCCTTAAACAATTACAATAGGTTCTGTAAAATTATTTTGACAGCTGTGGAACGTTCCGTTCCACGTAGGAACTTATCAAATAGCGGTGCAAATACTTCAAAGAGGCACAAACATATTGCAGTGCCTTGGTGGAATAACAGGTGTGCGACAGCTGTCAATGATAGTAAAGCGGCTTACCTTAGGTTTAAACAAAATCCAACTCTCGATAATTACATAAATTTTAAAAGAGTTCAAGCTGTTAAAAAGTTAGTAATTAAGCAAGTAAGACAACAGGGGTGGCAGGAATTTTGTTCCAAATTTAATAGATTAACACCAATTTCCACTGTTTGGCAAAATATGAGAAAATTAAATTCAAAACATCGTCAAAATCATTTTAAAGATATATCATGGGTCAATGATTTTTTACGCAAATATACTCCTGATTTTGTACACTCATCTTTTGATGACAAACAGTTTAATTCTGTTAATTCATGCCCAAAATTTCTCACTGACCCATTCTCAATTGATGAAATATCCAGTGCAGTAAAATCTAGAAAAGATACAGCTAGTGGCCTTGATCGCTTAACATACAATATGTTTCGATTGCTGAATAAAATAAACCTTACTAAACTCTTACAAATTTTTAACGATTTATGGAAGGACTGTATTATCCCACCAGAATGGAAAATGGATTGTTTGATTCCAGTAATTAAACCCGGTAAAGATCCTACAAATTTCGACTCCTATAGACCTATAACATTGACGTCCTGTGCAGGCAAATTATTCAAACAATTAATTAAACAGCGTTTAGAGTTCTTTATTGAAAGTAATAGTATATTACCATCGAATCAATTTGGTTTTCGCCGTGGATATTCAGCGCGCGAAAGTTTAGCGAACTTCTATGTCGACCTTAGTACTGCTTTGAATAACGATGAATATGTTCTATCTGTTTTTTTAGATGTCGTAGGAGCTTTTAACAATGTAAATTTAACAGTTCTATCTTCGATTTTATCCTCATTTCTTCCAATGAAACTTATCGAATGGATTTATAATTTTCTTAGTAATAGAGAAGTGTATGTTAAAGTAAATAGTAAATTAATAGGACCTAGGTTAAGCTCTAAAGGAGTATGTCAAGGTGGTATTCTAAGCCCGCTACTATATATTTTATATATCTATAAACTTAATTCAATTTTAGGAAACAGTGTGAACAACTTGCAATTTGCCGATGATTTATTAATTTATATAAAAGGAAAGAATATTATTGATATGCAATTAGTGTTAAATGAGTCATTAAAAAGACTTGAGAAATATTTTTCTCTTCTTTCCCTCGATATTAGTTTAACCAAAAGTAAAGTAGTTGTTTTTCATCAAGTTCATAAATATGTTCCATTAATGAATATTATATATAATAATCAAACTCTTCCAACAGACTGTAGCGTTAAATTTCTGGGGGTAATTTTTCATCAAAATTTAAAATGGGATCTATACGTTGATTGCTTAGTAGATCGTGCTTTAAGAGCCACTAATATAATAAGATCTGTAATTGGTCGTAACTGGGGAGCTGATCCTAAAATTATCCTTTTACTTTACAAATCTCTTGTTAGAAGTAATTTTGATTACGCTTTCTTTTGTTATGCCTCAGAACATAAATTAGTAGAAAAACTCGAAAAAATTCAAAATATGAATTTAAGACTTATTTTAGGTGCTATGTATACTTCTCCAATTATCTCAATGCAAGTAGAATGTAATTTGCCTCCTATCCTTCTTCGTTTCGAATACCTAAAACTCAAATTTCTCTTCAAAGTTTTTTCAGTTTCCAATAACCCACTCATACTCAAATTATTAAATTGCCCCATTTCTATGTTTTTGAATAAAACTATTGTCAATGATTTGAATTTACGAGATGAATATAACATCTATAGTAGTAAGATACTTCCTTGTTATAATGGCCTTTATGAGAGTAAGTTCTGTAAAATCAAAATTGTTATACGTAAAGACATAAAAGAAAAGCACGATATGTATGAGACTTTATCAGAATTTATTGACTACAGGCAGATATATACAGATGGTTCCAAAAATGCACTTAGCACTTCAGTGGCTTTTTACGATTTGTCAAATAGATTTGGTCACGGTTATAAAATTTCAACTTTGGCTAGTATTTACACAGCAGAAGCAAAAGCTATATTTTTAGCATTAGAATACATAGAAAAACAGGTACTATATTCGAAATGGATTATAATTACAGATAGTATGAGTGTTCTTATGGCATTAAAAAATAACACATTCATTTCATCATCAAACTACTTAATTCAAGAAATTCGTAATAAATATTATCATCTCTGTACTATATATGGAAAAGATATTATCTTCATCTGGACCCCTTCACATATTGGAGTGTTTGGGAATGAAGAAGTAGACACTTTGGCTAAAATTATTAATTCAAGTGCTGCTCGTGTTCAAGATTTACCCCTTTGTTACTCAGATTGTAGTATTGGAATACATAAAATCGTTACAACTAAATGGGAGGAGCATTGGACTCAAATATTACAGACTAAAGGCAAATGGTACCGCAAAATTAATTGGCGTATTGGAAAACCGTGGTTCTGCAAAGGAAAGGACACAAACAGAAAATTTTACACCAATATTTGTAGATTACGAATCGGCCACGGACATTTCAACGAACACCTGCACCGAATGGGCATGATCGCTTCCCCATCATGCACATGGTGTAACTCAAATACAGCCCAAACTCTACATCACCTTTTTTTTTGATTGCTCTGAATTTGTCATTCAAAGACACATTATGTTTGACGAACTTAGGATTATCTTCAAAAAACCCGAAAATATCCCGCACTCAATCCCGATTCTCTTAAGATTTCCTTCTTGTTTCAAAGCTATTTTCACTTATATTACTACAACATTCAAGGAGCTATAAGAATACTTTTATTGAATTGCAAGACAATGATTTTTTATAATTATTTATTTTTAATTTGATAAATCCACTGGTTTAAGAAAACTCAAGAAAAGATATTTATGAAAATGTACTTACCGGATTTGACAAATGAAATATTGAAGATTATGACAATAATTGAAGCGACATTAGAAAAATAAAATTCCAGACAAATTATCTTTTTGAAGACTAGGCAGCATGGTCTCCGACCTTAGCCTGTTCCAAACGGAACAAACGTACTAAAAAAAAAAAAAAATCAAAACAAATGGTTTTTCACCCGCCAAAAGATATTTTCAAAGATTTAATTTATATTTTTAAACCTTACATATTATTAACAATAAAATTACTTGATACGTTTTCAGTGTCTCTTATGTGATTTCACATCAACATGTCCAAGAAAATTGGAAGAGCACATAAACCGCGCACATTTCGATCTTACATCTCCATCTGTGATTGGAAATGCTAATGCTAACACGGACAACCCTACCCTGGGAGTTACTAATCCCACATTGACTTTAGAGAACCCAACGTTGGCATTGAGTGCCATGGCGATGTCACCAGGGCCCCATAGTTCATCTTACCAGTGCCCTATATGTGACAAAGAATTTACCAACTGTTCTGAAGTCGAAGTGCATGTCAATGTTGAACATCGGGATATCCTCAGTCCACAGAAAACTGTAAGTATTGAAAACGCAGAGATTAATTGAATCTTTGTTTTTTATACATTTTACTTAATTTATTTACATTAATAGAAGCAATTCTTAAATTCCATTCTCTATTTTTAAGACTACAATTACAATTAGACATTACAGCAAAACTATAAATCTATAGACTTATCTATGGGTATTAACTTTACCAAAAAGGGACTATGCAAAAGTTGACTGTCTTAGCACCTCTACCACTTATATTTCTACTTTTTATCTTTAATTTTAATATTATATTAAAATTAAATATTTTATATAATGTCATACTGTGGCCATGATGTGGTGTGTGGTCCATTTGAAATGTCGGCAATGAAGAAACCGGTATGTTGTAATAATGACCTGCAAATTTTTCATAGCATTAAGTCCTGACAATTTATTTAAATAATAATGAATTATTGATATATTAGAAATTAATAATTAATATTATGTTTCTTAAAATTTTATAGTTAAAAAAGTCAAATAACAGCAGAATTGTTTGTAATTACTACCTACACTATTATAATAAAATTGTGATTAGACAATCTCTACATTGGAGATATAGATGCCAAACAATATTTTTTGAAAAATTTATCTTTTTGGCTGTGTTTGTTCTGACATCATGCTAAAACTACTGCACCAAATTGGATGTTTTTCTCATAATTGTATTCCTGATTGTCTAACTTAAAAACTGGTCTATATTTTGTCTTTTTTTTTTTATACAACTTAGAATGGCAAACAAGCTGACAGCCCACCTGATGGAAAGTGGTAACCATCTCCTATAGACATGAGCAGTACCATGAACATAACAGAGTATACTGTTTCGCCCATGATACCCCCCATGCGTTGCCATTCTTGAGGACTCAGGTGTTATTCCTCTGTACTCTGTAAATTCACGCCATATCCCACCCTTCAAACCGAAACACAGTCATGCAAACACAACTGCTTCACGGTTGAAACACGAATGGGACAGAGGTACCCAAGCAATCAACTTTTGTACAAAGTCTCCCTCTGGTGTCTTGAGACACTATCTAAAAGTGATTTATTTAGCTGGTTTTCCTACTTCTAAATTCAATATGTGTGAAGTAGCAGTTAATAAGCTAGTTATTCATGCGGTTGTTCTCTCAATTTTAGGACCAAGTGGACAATGCCTCCTGTGAGGATGTGGTGATGATGGAGGAGAGCCCAGTCAGCAATTGTCCAGTTTGCTGTCAGCCCCTGCCATTGTCACAGCATGAGTTGGTATGACAATGACCCTAACATATTTATCTACAAAAAAAATGTTAGAATGTTTAAATATATGATGAAATATTTATTCTCAGTCATAGAGTAAAATTTCATATATTATATAATTTTTAAAAGATACTTGGTTGAGATTGGAAGCAAAACTATTTTAATTGTCATAATAATCATACAGGTACCCACGTTAATTGACTTGAATCAAATTACCCATTATTTTCATACATAACAATTTTTTATGTGACACAGGCAAAACTGTGAAAGACATTTACTTGACCTACATTTATGCACTATGGAACCCCTTTCTGGTATTATAGTTTGCTTCTGGTTCAAATTCTTAGAATGCCTCTGTAACCTTTTAATTTGTGGCCTATTTTTATGTACATTGATAATTTTTATTGCATTTTAGATTCAACACATAGAGGAGCATTTCGAGCGAGGCGAAGAAGGTGCATCATCTCTCACTGCAGCTGAACGAGAAGCACAACGAAATAGGGAGGAACATGAATTTCAGCTACTGAGAGTGAGGATACATGATTACTTCTTTCTCTTTTATTCCACTTAGAGGTAGAGTAACACTTTCTCCATCCAGAGTACTGGATTCTACAAAATATGTGGATATTGTGGACATTTAAAAATATAGATGTCAGTTATTAATTCTTTCTTTGCTACTGATACTGCTTCCATCAAAAATACTATTATTTCCCATATTAAATTAAATATAAATACACAAACATACTACTATTTTACAAAAGAAATAGTGTGTTATAAGTAAATACCAGTACTCAGTGGCGTAACTATACCATTTGGGGCCTGTGGCAAATTCTTTTGATGGAGCCTTATCATTTATTTTCAAGTATTCTAATTCTGAGCTCGCGGCCTCTTGAGCCGGGGCCCTTTTGGGTCGGGGGCCTGTGGCATTTTGCCAGCCCTGCCACCCTATTGTTACGCCACTGCTAGTACTACTTCTAAATACAATTTGCAGGCCCAGTACGGCATGGAGGAGGAGGACGAGGAGGGCTACACGAGCCGCGCGAGCAACAGCCTTAAGCGCGCCGTGTACAGCGGCGCGCTGTCCGTGGCCGGCTACTACGAGCGCAGCGTCGGCCTGCGCCGCGCCTCCGCCGCCGGCCGCGATGCAGGCGCCTCACGCACCGACGGTACGTACCGCTCACCCGCCCCCCGCCAAAAATGCCAACAATTATGCGCCACTCACTCGCCCTTCTCGGATACCGACGGTACGTACCGCTCACCCGGCCCCCGGCTAGGGATTCGGACGGTACATATCGCTCACCCACTCTCCGCCTCGGATACCAACGGTACGTACCGTTTACCCGCCCCCAGCCTCGGAAACTGACGGTACGTACCGTTCACTCGCCTTCCTTCTCGGATACCAACAGTACGTACCGCTCATCGCTTCCGCCTCGCGCACCGACGGTACGTAACGCGCCTCGCCCTCATTCTTTGTTCTTAACCAATATACTCTTACATATATAAACATATGGGTATGTATTTTATATGCTTCATATTATATTTATTGTGTTTAAGATACAGGCCAGGCCTAGTTTAGACACTAGTGTGTTGGGCATAATCTTACATTTTATACTTATATATTTTACTTTGAAGTAATTTCGAAGTGAAATATATAAATATAAAATATTTTTATTTGCAATAAATCTTTATCATCATTATTATTTATTTGTTAATGTTTTTTTTTTTTTTGCAGGAATTTTAGAAAGGATAGCTCAACTAAATGCTCAGAATCCAAGTATAGTGAAGACTTACTTATGTAGCGGAGTGGACCACTACGCGAGCACTTACGGCGACAGGGGATGGGGCTGCGGGTACAGGTAAGAGATAAAAGTACATATAATAGGAAACTAAAATATAGATATAATGTAATGTAAGAAAGACTCCGTTTTCCGCACTTAGCCTCTCATTTGGGCCGTTGTGCGTGTGAGTCGTGGCTAGTACAGCCAACCTAGCTCCGCCCAGAAGCGCAGAAGCTTCCTGGGTTCTTCACAGGCTTCATGGAGCGACCTCACCGTTCCGAGGATTTCTAAACGTTGATGGGCCACAGCCTCACATTCCAGGATTACGTGAGCAGCCGTTTCTTCAGCGTCGAAACAGCCTCGACATAGAGGGCTGTCTGTGGCTCCTATTGTGTATAAATGTTTGTTTAATGGACAATGACCCGTTATTGTCCCTATCATTATTTTGAGGTTTTTTCTATCTATATAGATATTGGATATGGATAAATATAGATATTGGAATAGTACTGTTATCATTCCACTATCTACATATTGCTTTTTAATATTGGATAAGTTATATTTAATATGTCCATTGATGAGCCAATATATAATTATTACTACAATATGTAAATATTGCTACATATACATTTTTTTTTATGGGTGAAAATGGTATGGTGACCCCGCCTGCGCTAACGGGATAAGCTAGCGGGGCATCAATGAAGGGTGATAGATGAGAATGAAAACAGGCCAGTTAGCCCATCATGATGAATTCATCAGGAATTAACCATGATAGTTTCCAGGGGGTACCGCGAGGAGCTCGACCTGGTTGGGTATATTGCTAGCAATGGGATTCTCAGTCTCCATTACTAACAATCCCTTTCCCCCCACATATACCTATTACCCACCTATAGTCTATATACCCTTTTTTAACATGAATGCCACATAAAAGTTAAGTAAATTGGAGCCACACATTGCCTGGAACATCCATAAAAGATGGCTGTTTTGTACGTAACTATAGCATACATATGTATGTATACATGGCTATAATTCAATATGGCTAGGATATTAGTAATGTTTAAATTTGCCGGCAGAAACATGCAAATGGTGCTGTCTTCGCTGCTGAAGAATCCCGAGTACGCGTCGCTGCTGAGCGGCGTGGTGGAGTGTGACTGCGTGCCGTCCATACCGCGCCTACAACTGCTCGTCGAGAGCGCCTGGAAGATGGGCTTCGACACGCAGGTAAACTGTGACTTATCTATCAAGTGCAGAAAAGTTAGTGCATTATCAACATATGCTTGTCATACACCAGAGGGAGACTGTACAAAAGTCGATTCCTTGGGTACCTCTATCCCATTCATGTTTCAACCGCGAAGCAGTTGTTTGCATGGGTGTTTCGGTTTGAAATGTGGGATATGGCGTGAATTTACTAGGTACAGAGGAATAATACCTGAGTCCTCAGGAATGGCAATGCATAGGGGGTATCATGGGCGAAACAGTATACTCTGTTATGTCCATGGTACTGCTCATGTCTTTAGGCGACGATTACCACTTTCCATCAGGTGGGCCGTCAGCTTGTTTGCCATTCTAAGTTGTATAAAAAAAATGTGGTACAGTGACTTATTTATTTATAAAAGATATACACCAACAATATCTTAACAATAATTAAACAGACTAGGTACAATGCTATAAATAAGTTTCTTCACGGTTGAAACACGAATGGGACAGAGGTACCCAAACAATCGACTTTTGGTCAAAGTCACCACATTTCCATTAACTTAAATTTAGAGAAATTTCGCCTCAGAATAGATATCATTGACCATAAATTTATCATTTTTTTTTTTTTAATATTATCTAGCAAGTGGAAATCGAGTATTTTCTGACTCGCATAAAGCTCACTTGAATGATCTACAATTGTTACAGGGCTCAGAACAATTAGGGTCCAAATTGTACAATACTAGAAAATGGATTGGTGCCTGCGAAGTGGTCACCGTACTGTCGTCGCTTAGGATAAGGTATGATTGAATATACTAGTTTTTAACCGCGACTCCGTCCACATGACTAGGATACGTTCGCTGACCGAGAAAAGTAGTCTATGTCCTTCATTCCATTTAAAAGATGTTCTACTAGATAACTAAACCATTAACTATAGAATAATTACGCATAAATCTACTATTAAATACATTAATTACACTTCATATTTTACTTCTTAATTTTCAAATTCCAAAATTTGCCATCAAAATTCAAATTTTTAATGACAGCTTAATAAGAATAACATAAATGTTGAATTTTTTTAAAGTTGACAGATAATTGCATTGTTGGCATACTTCGTTGCGAACGCTCTCGACGCTACATTCATTGTTGTCGTCAGGTGTCAGCTAATAGACTTCCACAAGCCGACGGGCGCGGACGGCAGCCACCCCGCGCTGTTCGACTGGGTGCTGCGCTACTTCGAGAACGACCCAAACGGCTTCAAGGCCCCGCTCTATCTGCAGCACCAAGGTATCCCACCATGGTACCGTAGTGACACACATATTGCTCCATGCTATTTGTGTTCATGCCCGGAGAGTTCTTTTTCAACCGACTTAAAAAAAAGATGTTATTATTCCGGTTGTATTTTGTTTGTTTGTTACTTGTCACAACAACTACGTCAGATCTAAACGAATTTAGAAAATTTTGCTTTTTTTATCTGAAAGATATTATATTTACAGATTGGTTTCATAGACATTTTATCAAAATTAATTTAGTAGTTTTGTTTTTAGAATAAGAATAATTTATTTGCTCGAAATGTGGTACAAAGGTCCTAAATGGTAACTGAGCTACACATTTCGCCTTATCTAAAGGCATGCAAATTTTGTCTTAGCACATGTTAAATAAATAATTTATCAATTACGTACGTCCAAATAATTATTCTAAATACATATTAGTTACATTGAATTAGTTAATTATGTCAACATTTAAAAATACTGGATATTATAGTTATGAAGCATTAAAATTGTACATGTCATATTATTAATATTATTACATAGAATGCATTCTTAGTCTAATCTACCATTCAGACTTACAAATTCTTTTATCGTGTAAAAACATTTTTCAATAAGCCAATTTCGTAGTTTTCTTCGGGTTTTTCATCGTTTTTTTCGTAGTTCTTTTAAATTAAAATAACTGGTTTTGTCATAATTGAAGTCAAGGAAAACCGTTTTTTTTTTTATGATTTAATCTATAATTATTTTTATTCATAAATTGAGAAACATGAAAAAACACCAAGTAAAAAGAAAATCGAGTACCAGTAAGGAATGATAGGTGAGAACGAAAACAGGCCCATTGTGATGAATTCCACAAGTATTCATGGTTCCCAAGGGAAACCCTATGGAGATCAACCCCATTACTAACAATCCCTTTTTCTCCCAAGTGGCGTTTCTGTGTTACTCCGTTTACGGGAGGTATCAATGAGGTATGAAGTCATGTTGGTTGGTTCATTGAAACGAATTCGCGTAAGGAAGTCACGCCGACGATTTTCAATTTTCTATATGTAAGTTGACCTAGAAGGAATTTACTGGAAATTTACTGGGTACAAAGGAATAACACCTGAGTCCTCAGGAATGGCAACGCATGGGGGGTATCATGGGCGAAATAGTATACTCTGTTATGTCCATGGTACTGCTCATGTCTATAGGCGACGGTTACCACTTTCCATCAGGTGGGCAGTCAGCTTGTTTGCCATTCTAAGTTGTATAAAAAAAAAGTATATTGCCATCATTAAACTATTGATCTATATTACTAATTATCACTTCACTTCTGGAGGATTAAAAGAGTCGTGTTACAGCATTTACTATCAGCAGAGGTTAATAACATGATAATGTTCTTATATTGTTATTCTCATTTCGCAGGCCACTCCCGTACAATAATAGGGTATGAAAAACACAAAGACGGCAAGGCGACATTACTAGTGCTAGATCCATCACATTCACCCGCACAAGTGAGTATATTATTATTTGTAATCTTACGGCATGTTAGGTTCTCGAAATATGCGACGTAAATCGAAACGACGTAAGTTGAGACGTATTTCACTTACGTCGTTTTGATTCAAAATAAAAAAAAAACTGCATTTATAACAAAGGATATACATTTTACCAAATACCTACCTATATATTTTACCAGAAGGAGACTTTGTACAAAAGTCGTTTGCTTGGGTACCTCTGTCCCATTCGTGTTTCAACCGTAAAGTAGTTGTGTTTGCATGGCTGTGTTTCGGTTTGAAGGGTGGTATATGGCGTGAATTTACAGGGTACAGAAGAATAACATCTGAGTCCTCAGAATTGCCAACGCATGGGGGTATCATGGACGAAACAGTACACTCTGTTATGTCCATGATATTGCTCATGTCTATAGGCGACGGTTACCACTTTCCATCAGGTGGGCCGTCAGCTTGTTTGCCATTCTAAGTTGTATAAAAATAAAAAACTTTATTATCAACAGTAAGTTTTTAAAATAATTATATATGAAGTAAAGTGAATCCTACTATACCGGAAATCGAAACAATTGCCGTATGCTTGAGGAATAGTGTCAAAACAATGTTCGACGTAACTTGAAAGGTCGTAAATCAAAACGACGTAAGTCGAGGACTACCTGTATAGTAAAATTATAACTGGCCAATGTCTGTGGAAGACAGTAAAGAAAAATAACCAATAGAAGCTGAAACAATAATTTTTAGATTTTTTTTTCTATCTGCCTGTCTATTCCGATGTCACACCAAAAACTACTGCATCAAATTTAATGCGAATGCGGTGTTTGTGAATGTCTCACTTAAAATCTGGTGGTGTTTTCTTAATACGCCACCTAAAATTTGTCTGTTTCATTGGGTTTTCAACTCTTGTAATCCACGCATACGAAGTACAGCTAAAAAGTTTATTTAGAGTAAATACGTCCAGTTTTAAGCGGCATTCTATGTCGTTAAAAATTATCACGCGAAATTGTTCCCTAATCTATATAGATTATTTTTTTTAAATTACTTATACACAATATTTTAATTTAGCTCGTGATACAATATGGAGGGAAATTCGAAATTGGAACGTTCACATTTTTAATTCTATACGATCTTGTTTTCCAAACTATAAATGGCCAGTATTCATATTTTTTTACGATACCGACCTCTCGAATGTAGCCTCATTTGTTACATTGTATTGTTGGGCGCAGGTCCGCGCGGTGGTGTGCGGCAGTAATGCGGCGAGCGGCGGTGCGCTGCGGCTGCTGCGGCGCGGCGCACCCGCCCTCCGCGCGCGGCAGTACCAGCTGCTGGCCGTCACCGGCGTCTGCGCCTCGCAGGCCGAGTACGAGGTCGCTACCGAACTACATTACTACTACGCAAGTCTTCTTAGCCCTCCTAGGAGGATATTTTACTGAACTAGATGTTATCTTGCGGAAATCCATATCGCTGGTTACATACATATCACTCCTAGGAGGTCTCAGGTGGGGTCCTTAGGCCGACCCTCGGGTCTGGGCGAAAAGTAATTGTTAGTAATGAAATTTAATAACCCTATTGCTATATTGCTAGCAGCCTATCAGGCCGACCTCCACGCGGTTCCCCATGGAAACCATAGTGGTTAATTCTTGTTCAATTGGTTCACTATTAGCCAACTGACCTGCCTTCATCCTTACCTTACACTGGTACCCCTCCAGCGTTAACCGATAGCGCAGGCGAGGGTACCATTCCATCTTCACCCATTAAAAAAAGACCTCGGGTCTTCTTCTAGAGCTAGTGCTTTCATGACTGGTTACATGGGAAATTTGGATGTTTCTGAGAATTGGATCTTTCTTGCTGAATATTAACGAAATTGGCCTTGGAACTTAACACCAGAGGATGCCATCATTACCATCCCCCCCCCCCCTCCCCAACACTCAGTGTTTGCCTTAACGAGGGCACTGGCAATAAATATAACAGACACCATGTCACCCATACTAAATCTTGAGAACATGGCGTCTCTATTGGAACCTTTATCATAAAAAAAATCAGCCAATGTAGGGTACATTGCTAAATTTGCCAAGTCAGTTTTACTTCCGCATAGTGCCTCCGTAAATCTATCTGATTACTTATACAGGCGACAGACTGTGTAACTATTCCATTTTTATCCTTTAAACAAAAACTGCTGTACTATTATACTGTATTACAATTAATATTTATGTTTGCAGGCCAGCAAAGTCCTCCAGTCTGTCCGCATACCATAGGACAGGTGAGTGGGGCCACGCCCCTCGTCCTGCACATTCAGAGGCCTATAGTACATACATACATCTCAATTATAACGAAAACTTCATTGCGCATAGCTATAACGGTTTCTTTTTATACTTAGAATATATACTGCCTATGTCCTGCACTTAGCTGCCAATGCTAGGTCCAAATATTGGCTTACAATAAAATATAATAGTTGAAATCAAATTAAGATGCTGGCTGGATATAAAAGAACATAGATAAATAAAAAAATAAAATAAAAAATGTATCATAGATTAAATTTGAAAAAAGAACACTCTGCACAACCTATAAAAAGTGCGCTCTCTTGATATTAATATTCTTGAAAGCGGCTTGAGCGTAGCTCAATTAATGCGTCCATTTAATAATACACATGTGGGGATTCAATTTTAGAAATTTTAAAAAATTAAAAAAAAATTTCGTTCTAACTAAAAGGGTTGTCAATTTTTTTTTTTCACATTTTACGGTAAAAATTGATCTTGGCAAAATGTAATAATTGGAAAAAAATATCTCTACTTGATGAACTTTATCATTTATAGTTAGTTTCAGACATAGCATTGGTATCTTATGGGACAATCCCTTCCGACTTTCTCTTTGGACTGTATTGTTTATCTCATCTGTCACTAATTATAAACTATATTTATAGTCCATATTCTACCTCACTTCTAGTATAATTTGTCAATTATAATAATTTTATTTTTGTCAATTCTGCTGTAAAAAAGAATGTATGAAAGCTTTCCTTACGCTGCGACGTTCTACCAAAAAAAACTTATATTAATGCATTTCAAATTTAAGCAGAAGTGAAATAAATTTTAATAATAAACAAATATTTTTTTAATATTTGCCTAAAGTTATGAACTTATCATTGAGACAACCCTAACATGAGATGATTTTTTTATATTTATTTGATCACTAAGCTAACCAGATGGTTTTATTACAATTTTTATCATCTGTTTTATTCCCTTCTAATAAATAATATTATTAAAAATTAAAATTGACATAAGTTTTTGTATATTAAACAAGAATTTGTTGATAAATGTGTTTTACCTGCATTTCATGTAAACCCTTTTATGTCCATGGTACTGCTCATGTCTATAGGCGACGGTTGCCACTTTCCATCAGGTGGGCCGTCGGCTTGTTTACCATTCTAAGTTGTATAAAAAAAAAACCTTTGTTCTTAATAACTATTAATTGCTTTTTATTGATTTACTTCAATTTATCGATATATAATTAAAATAATACAAAAGTCAGGTTAAATGAGAAATGACTTAACATAATGGTATGTTCATAACTTAACTGCTTCGCTTAAATACGACATATAAAGTAATGGGATGTCATTATTATGGGTAACTCTATTTATTTATAGTCTAGGTCGACGCTCATTGCAAAGATCTTTGAAGCGATATCATAGACTAATCTATCGGTAGATACGCCATCGCTGGCATGTACGAGAATGAATGAGACGGCAACATTTAGCGTCCTCTTCTCTATCTTATATGTGCAGTATCGAAAACGTATCTACCGATGATTCGTTTACTTGATATATAGACAGAATAACATTTTATCTCGGCGGAATAGGGAGCAAACAGTGTTTACTTATGTTAATTAATTCAGATATATTAAATAAATAAATATTTATTTATTTAAAATTTATATAATTTGCTCAAATTTAAATGGTACGCATTGGACCTTTTAGCAAAAACAAATGTTATTATAGATCCGAATCTTGAGGTGAAACTTATTCGATTGATATATTAAAAAAAAAATAATAAAAAAAAAACATTTAAAAATGTTAAGTTTGCAATATTATTATATAAATAAGTTTTATCTAAAGATCGGTTAATGTTATTGGTATAGCAGTCTATCTTATTCGTTGTGTAGCGTATTTTTTTTTTTAATTAAGTTTACTTTTTAAATATTTTCCCATTAATCATGTGAGGTGTAAAATATTTTCTGAATTAACACGAAAATTGATAAAAAAAAATCTCACATAGTGTAAACTAAACACAAGCGTGTATTTTTTTACACGTCAGTAATTTTTAAAAGCATATAGTCAGGGTCCTATCCAGGGGCGCGCCAGGCAATTGCCCAGACCGGCAAAAAAAAGGTGCGCAAAATAGAGTGACCACCAAAAATGGGGAGTACTCAGGCTGCATTATGCCTGTAAGTGTATTTTTTAAAAATCAATATAATACAATGCAAGGTGTCATTGTAAAAGGCGGTTATTATGTTTGCCCGGCACGGCGGAATGTTTAAATCAGGCCCTGTCTATAATAATATTGCCTAACATAAATATATAATGACGTGACATTACTTTGAAATTACTATACCGACGTTTACACACTAGTTAATTTTAAAATTTCCCGTCGTTGTATATATATTTTTAACATACTATCCGGATTTAACGCGAATTAAAAAATTACAGGCAAATAGTACCTACATACCTGAGGGTCTACCATGAAATGAAATTCCGAAGTTTGTAACTCAATTTCGTGTTTTTGGTCATAACAAAATCGACCTAAAAATAAGCTTAACATGTCTTTAGTCATAAATCCTACCACAAAAGTTCAAAGGAACGATATTTTAGCATTTTTAATATTTTTAACCGGTATGTTTCACGTAATTTTAACAAGAAATTTGTATTTCTTTCTAATCCGAAATTTCGAGAAACATTTCCATGGCGGTCCATCTGATTTTTATTGCCTACGTTTCGACGTGGATTGCACCACGTCGTAATCACGACAGGACTGAAGTGAGCGGCTAGTTCGTCGAGCAGTTTGCGTACGGTCACCACGTGGTACAATCAACGTCGAAACGTCGGCAAAAAAAATCAGGTATGTAGGTATTATTTAGCTGCAAATTTTCGTCGCGATAAATAAGGATAGTGTATTTAAAATATTAATACACTAATGTATAAACTGTAATCCGCTAAATATAATTATAATAACAAATAACGATGTAATTGGATGTATAATCAAGTATCATGTAACATTTTGTACAACGCCTAGGCCTTAGCTGGTCAACCAATTAAATATATAGCCCGTAATCTAGAACAATTTGGCTTAGTCGCGATCTAGGCACATTCACGTGTTATTTAACTTGTAATAAGTGATTTTAAGTTGAAATTTTAAAAGGTTCTATAAAAATAATCATAATAGACAATGGGGCTGAATCTGGAATGTCTCTGAACCTATCTCTTAATCTATATTTTAATTTAATAATTTCGCAAAATTATTGTTTTATAGAGACCATCGTAAACTTTAAAATTGTTTATTTAAATATTATAATTAATTAAATGTTTACAATTGAATTACTGTAAAGTGCACAATTCGCGGCTAAGCCCCTAGTGAGTAAACTTAGATAGAACGTGCTTCGTGACATTGCCTTGGATTCAATAAAATAAGATAGAGCAAACGGTATTTGCGGGTACCTGTAACTGTGATGGACAGATGTTACTACTTGGTAATAATAATACTAATAGGTCACCAGTGTATGATCGTATTTATTAGCTGAACTACCGAACTTACTTAAACGAAATTTAATAGACACCTAATTTATTCAATACATTTTTACTTCACATTAATTACTTGTTGATTATACAGTCTTAGGTTATATAGATAAAGCCTCGAGTCTCAAAAACGGGTCAACTTTTTGTCAGCTAATTGTCAAATTAGCTGACATGTTTCTTTTTTTTATCTGTGTTCTATATACTTACGCATAAAATGTATTTCGACGTATTTTTTAATAAATAAAATGAGTATTTACGTATTAAAAAGATGCAGAAATTATAAGACAAAATAAATATAGAAGTTGTAAAGAATTACTTCTAAGTATTTATCACGCAAAATTGTCTGATAAAGTTGACTCGCTTTTCTCGAAGCATTTTTATGGAGACACTCTATCTATATAATCTAAGTATACAGAATATAAAAAAAAATACAAATACATTATAGGTATTATTTTTGTAGTTTTTACCTATTAGATACACATACATACACACATATCCGTCACGCCTGTCTCCCATTGCACTAGGCAGAAACAATGGAACGCCAAATGCTCCAATTCAAACAGACCTCTTTCACTTCATCCACATTCATCAATCTTTTCATACACGTTCGCCGATTACGGGTACTTTCAATTTGGCCCTTCTTCAGCACGTCGCCTATTTGGTCGACATTCGTCCGTCTAGGGCGGACTGACGTCTCCATTCATTCGTGCTTGATAAATCTCGTAATTCTTTCATCCATCCTCTCCAAATAGCCAAACGAAGCAACATTCCCTTTTCGATCTTTGTCACTACACCATTTTACAGCCACACGTCACAGGGGTGCGGTGATATATGACAATATATATATATATTGCTATATATCACACCGCACCCCTAATTCCGATATATAATTATTTATAAGAACAGAAGGTTGTGAAATTTATCAATGAAAAAAAATTGGATCTATGCAACTATGCATTTCTTCAAATTCACATGTAAAATACTGCACATAATAATAATAATAATAATCCTTTTAAGTAATGTCTGTCCATCATTATTACAGTTAACGCGTTATAGCACTCTCAAACTAGTTAGTTTTAACTTAGATAATATTAACCATTTTGGTGCATCACTAAACAAATATAACTACTGTGGGCTAAATTCTGAAACCCATTTTAAAGTTGTATGACATTTCTGAAAAAATCAATTCATATAATATAAAAAAATTAATAGATATTTAAAAAATTGGTTAAGAAATTGTGATATTGTATTGCTTTGAAAGAGGACAAGGATTATTAACATAATGGGCAGGTTTGTTTTATTTTAAAATTAATTGATAAAGCTTTATTAATTATTAAATTAATTAATTGATAAATTAGATTAAGATTAAAGATTAATAAAGCCCAAGAGGTTTAAGTGGTACTAAAAAATCCAGTTTTTATATATATATAAAGTAAGCCGTATATAATTGTTTCTTAACCACATCAGAATATCTGTACATGTATGCCGCAGCAATACAAATGGGTCATAGCTCAGTGGGAATATTATTGTTTAGTGTTGCACCCATAATGGTACAGTCAGCGGTAAAATTAGTTGAACGCGTCGTTCACAATCTAAACATCCGAATGCTTCGAACATAGAATCGATTAATTTGCACTTAAGCTATAGTTCCTATACGAATTGTGTAGTTATTGTAGATAATACACGTGGGGGTCAGTATGGAACAAATAATGGTGCTGGTGTTAATTTCTGTACACTTGTAAATTCACAGCTTCCGCTTATCTATTGTGAAGTCATGTATTCATGAATTCATGTTCATGATATGAGCATGTAACATGTTCATGGTACAAACATGTAACATGTTCATGGTACAAACATGTAACATGTTCATGGTACAAACATGTAACATGTTCATGGTACAAACATGTAACATGTTCATGATACAGACATGTAACATGTTCATATAAAATAAATAGTATACATGTTAGTCGAAAAAAGAATCTATTACACGTGGCAGCGTGGTCGAATATTACTTGCATATCTTGATGGGTACACCATCCCTACATATAAAACAACTTCCTCCAGGGAAAATCAACTTAATATCATCGACTCTGTTCCTTGGGGATAGTTGTTAACTTTCATGAATTTTTACGACTAACTTTGTATATTTAATGCAATTTATGATTATTAATGAAATAAAAAATATACATGTTTTATTTTTACTCGTTAATTTGAAAAATATATAAATAATAATTATATATATTTTCTTTAATACTTAGAATGGTAACCATTGCCTTTGGGTGTGAATAACACTACATTTGCCATATATATTGTATTTATAATATATTAAATTTAGATTAACAAGAAAACTGTAATTTTTTAGTTGACGATTTGTTTCGTATATTCAATCCTATACAGTTTTAAATAAATTTAAAAATAAATAATAGGATTTATTATAGTAAATTACTACATATATTGAGATTCTGTTTTTTCCTTTTTTGTACTGTATCACATGATGTTTGAATTCTTATTCGCATGACGCGTTAACGTCCAGTCCACTAATAACAAATTCATGAATACATGACGTCGTAAGCTTCGTTTAACAGAGCTTGGAGTTTACGTAATATCATATTAATTGTGTCAATTATGAAGTAACAAATCTTCAATAATTCCCCCCCCCCCCCCCTTATATTGTTGTGTAATTTTAACGTCGATTGACCAATTGTTTTAGTCGTTGGTGTTGTTCAAATTATTGTATATTTGTTGTGGTATAGTGCGGTACACACGCCCTAGCATTATAACGAGTCATCGTCATCGTATCAGCTTTTAACTGCACACTGCTCAACATAAGCCTCCCTCTTGCAGAGTTTTGCCACTAGTTGCCAAACTTGGCAGGCGGGTTAGCAACTGCAGTTAGGCTTTAGAGATGTTTTAAGAGCGACGCTGCTGCTCAACCCTCGCCCTTTAACAAGTATTTATTTCATAAAAACATTGAACCTCTTTTAAACCTAGTTTAGCTATTAAACTGTTTTGTCTCTTTCCTATATTACGCACACATTACACCACATGTGTAGTGTTGCAGGCGTCCATAGGCTCCAGTGATCGTTTACCATCAGACGGGCTGTATGCTAGTTTGCCACCGTTTGGTATGTATTTGTGTTTTTATACCAGTTTGGTATAAAAAATATGATAAAAAAAAAAAAAACAATATAAGAACTTTGTCATTACCTATTCAAATCAAATAAAGTATTCGATTCTATGCTAAATTCCCATTTTTTTAAAAAACAGACAAAACTTTGTAATTATTAAAATAGGTTTGTAGAAGGTCTTAGTTTTTTTTTTTTATGAATTAAAATAAAATTGATTCTTATTTTAAAAAAAAATTACTACTCAAATTATTATGTCCGCCTGTACAAGGTGATATTAAAATCGTAACCATTGAAGGCAGTGTCCTACCAGCAAAACTGAACACGTTCAAAGACACGTGGATCTCGCATTGACTTAATTTAACCAGCTGGTTGCGCTGAATTGGACTCGGCTAGTTAAATCAGTATGAGAGATTCAAAATTTTTTGACGTTTTTAATTCTTTAACCGACTTCAAAAAAAGAGGTTCTCAATTCGGTTATTTGTTATCTCCTTACTTAATTATAAATCAATTTTGGAAAATTCTTCTTTTATCTGAAAGATATATACAGATTATTACAGATTGTAGTAGTTAATTTAGAAATCAAAATAATTGATTTTGCCACCACAAAAATAACCAACTATTTTTGTGAGACAAAATCTATCTGAGACTAAATTTCTGCCCTAAAACATAATCTAAAGCATGAGTAAATTTCTCGGTTTTCGAATCGTGTCCCTTTAGAAACGATATTCAATTTCACTAGCAGGACATGCCCTTGTTAAGGTTACTATTCATTCGATTCTCTCTGTATATAATTATTTAATTTTTCCTTATATATATAAGGAAAAAGTCCCATATCTTGTCTTCTCCATCTCGATTCAGTCAGTTAATTACAAAACCCAAGAAAGATTTGATTAATTTATGTCGTGTGTATATAAATTATTATATATCTATCAGGGGTTCCCAAACTTATTTTGTCTATTTATTTATTTATTTATACTTTTGCACACATTGGAAAATGTCTACAGGGCGGACTTAATGCCTGCTTTTTTTTAATGCAAATTTAAAAAAATTACTACCCACTTTGAGAATAAATTATTTTTTAGCGCCCCCATTTTTTTCACTTGCTTAAAAACCACTATTACTTCAAGATCAACAAATCACCCCCCTAGCCTCTACACAACGCTCCCCTTTTTTTTTCTTGGTCTCTTACCCTTTAGACCTGCAGCGCCCACAAGGGTGCGTTATCGCCCACTTTGGGAAAAGCTAGTCTACACAATGACAAAATGTTTTAGAAGAGACTGAAAGTAACGTGATCATTTGAGTAAACTATGATAATTCACCTGGATCTCTTTATTCGGACTCTATTTTATCATAGTTTTCCTAAATGTTAACATTAATTCCTGTCTCTTATAAAAATTAAAACATGTAGCGTAATCTAAAAGGTAAAACATACAGGGCGTGTGTAACCATATCTATATAATGATATGTTTTAAAAACGAACTGATCGGTGTGTCAGTGTGATTTGCTTCTGAACGCTGGGAACAAAGTATTACTGAGACGGTATTGTGTCGTGAGTACGGCTCGTTGGAACATCTCTATTAAGTGTTATTAATTTTTAAAACAATACTGTACATTCGTTTAAAACTTTAAGTAAATCTCGAAATTTATTATAGTGAACCGGAAAGGTTTAAATTTCACATTTTAATGTAAGAATGTATTTTTAAAAGAAATACGTCTCGTTATATTAAATGATAATAATTTGGCAAGAGTCTAAATTAAATTCTAGTTGTATTTTCAATTAAGTAAACCTTAGTATATAATCGACTGCACATATAAATAAATATATACATTGAAGAGTATTGTAGAAAATTAACTATATATATAATTAATTTTGTTTGACAATATTTAAATTAAAATGAGAATCATTTCAAATTAAAGAATTCTATATATATATATATATATATATATATATATATATATATATATAGTTAAATATTAATTCCTTACAAATATTTAATTCACGCATGTGTCGTCCACTGCCGAATATAATTACTATATTCTTATATCATACATTTATTATTACATTGTAACATACATTTTTACATGACATAACTTTTACTTTGAAATCGACATCATTAGCATTCTATTAAGGGAGTTTTCTATACAGTAACACTGGAAAGAGAAAAAGGTGGGCTAAAAACGACAAAAAAAAATATTTAATCTTTCAAACACACTAACTTAAAAGGTATAGAGGTTCAATATTTTCTATGTCTTCAAAGAATCTCAGCCTACGCAGGATAAAATCGAAATAGCCTCTTTCAAAAGAGGTGTTCTACCAGCGAAACTGAGTATTTTCACAAACGAAACGTGGGTCGAAAAATGACAAACAATTTTAAGCCTTCCATATTATGGCGATGTGTTTTGCTGTTGAATTAATATGGGAGACTCAACATTTTTGTCGTCTTAGAATGTTTTTGATTCGTCAAATTTCTATCTTAATATGTTACATAATAGATATGTACCATTATCAATTTCGATTTCACCTATATATTGTTCAATAAGGCAATTGAAGCCAGATTCGCTCTATAATGCCACTTTCGGTATAGTCATTGCAAACAATTCGAGATTGATTGGAACGGTACTCAATTGAATTTTGAATACACATTTAATTATGTACATTTTAATATAGATATCAAATCATAACTATATTGTACCCAAGTGGACTTATCCCTTGAAGGGATTTTTTCCAGTCAGCCTTGAGAACCCGGATTATCTATAGGGTTTGTAAATAAAGCAAAAATAATAGAATTCATGTACTTACTCGTTATATGAGCATTGTAAGTACTCTAGGTTTTTTTTTTGATGAGTGAAAATGGCATTGTAACCCCGCCTGCACTAACGAGATACGCTGGCGGAGCACCAGTGAAGGGTGATAGATTAGAGTGAAAACAGGCCAGTTAGCAGCCCATCATGATGAATTCATTAGGAATTAACCATGATAGTTTCCAGGGAGAACCGCGAGGAGATCGACCTGGTTAGGTATATTGCTAGCAATAGGATTCTCAGTCTCCATTACTAACAATCCCTTTCCCCCCAGTACTCTAGGTTATGTTCATGAATGTATTAAAATAAATAATTAAATAATATACATATTGTTTTTTACAAAACATTGAATCAGACTAAGAGTGGCACTATACTGTGAATCTGGCCTAACGCTGTTAGCTTCTCATGTACTTATATATGCAACCGATTGTACTATTTTAACTGTTTTAAGAAGGCAACCTTCGTCATTTTTTAGTCATTTACGCATACTTTGGCTCGATCGCGTAGTAATGGGTCGGTACCACGCTTAGTACAAACTAAGGATTGGGCAATATGTTGGTGTTAATTTAGTTTGTAACTGAATTAGATGTATATAATTGTAGTTAGCGAAGCAGTGTTACTTGGAACATACATATATTTATTATAATTTAATATTTAATAATTATTTTTTTGTATAATTTTCTCTTTATATTATTTTTTATGTACAACTAATGTATAGATAATATTCAATGTTAACGGGTTCATAAGTAACACTGCATGTTCAATAAACAATTTTTAGAGTATAAATGCACTCATTCATGTGATATTTAAAACAAAATGCCGCGTCTCACTATTTGATATTTTCAAACTTCAATTGTATACAATTTGACGTTAATATTTAAAAGGTCTATAAAATGTTTACTTATACACCATATATACTAAATGTATTAAATAAAATGAATGCACAAATCATATGTATGTACTTGGTAACGTCACTGAACTGTCTTGTCATTTCAATAATTGTAAATATAATTTTATTTTCTATAATAATTGTAACACAATTTATGGATCTGTTTCTACAAATCATTTATTTCGAATTTAGAGAGAGGTACAAAAATTTTTGAAATCTCCCCTCGGTTACCAAGTGATCATATATAATTAACGTCAAATTGTGCGAACCTCAAATATGAATTGCTTACGTTTCACCGGTGTTATAATACTGATAAAAACAACCTGTGATAGGAAAGTGTAGTCACCAATGTTATTCATATTGGTTGCTTGAAAAATACGAAATGTATATATTATTTATTTATTTATTTTCATTGAATGTGGTAAGTACAAATGGAGTATCTTGATCTTGAGATTGTCTACGGTCATTTACATTGGTTAATTTATTTATCTCTAAGTGAAAATTTGTATTCTTCTTCCACGCATGTTTAGTTAATGAAAAACATAGTAAGCAATAAAATGCAATCCATAATAGAACCGTTTTTAGATATTATAAGAATATATCCTCGATATTATATATATTTTTACTTTATATGAGAAATAAACTACCCACAATTGTTAATATAAAATTGATTCAAGTTGTAATTTGTTAGTTTATGTCAGAATATAAGTAAAATTTATATAAGTAATGTTACACCTATCTACTTTCTATAAATAACACTAAATAATCCTATCTAGTTACGACGGTTTCTCACCATATCGTTATTTTTCAAACAACCATAAGCACTAACTAACTGGGAGCTGTAATCGGTCACTTTGCCTTGTAATGTAGAGAAGCGAGAGCTTCGTAGGGACAGCTAGGCTGTGCTAACATCTAATGTTTCTTCAATAAACTATTATAAGTTACCGAAATGTGTGTTTTTATTCAAAGTTCCTCCTATCGCCCTTTTTTTCTTATAGAATTTTTAAAAAAGCTTAGTTTTTGTAGTCAATCAGGAATATAAAAAATTAACAATTTCTGCTAATGTTGCCAGACTGAAATGCCCATACCTACTTGACTAATAATAATACTTACTAGCAGCATCCACACCAGCAAAATTAATCTTTTAGTACAATTGACTGCAATTAAAAAAAGTTATACTAAAATTATATATTTTTTTTATACAACTTAGAATGGCAAACAAGCTGACGGCCCACCTGATGGAAAGTGGTAACCGTCGCCTATAGACATGAGCAGTAGCATAGACATAACAGAGTATACTGTTTCGCCCATGATACCCCCCATGCATTGCCATTCCTGAGGACTCGGATGTTATTCCTCTGTACCCTATAAATTCACGCCATATCCCACTCTTCAAACCGTAACACAGTCATGCAAACACAACTGCTTCACGGTTGAAACACGAATGGGACAGAGGTACCCAAGCAATCGATTTTTGTACAAAGTCTCCCTCTGGTTAAATTATGTGTCACCCAATTACATTTAAATAACTCGATTAATTTTACTAAAATTTCGTACAGTAATAGATTCTCTAATCCTGGCTTAATATGTATGATACTTTATATATGTGGCATATTTTTAGAAGCTGCATTAATCATGTTTCCGACACAATCTATATTGCTATGAAATAAATAAAATTAATTGATTCTCACAGGTAAAGGCCACGAGGAACTGCTAGTAATTTATATTTCCTATATATTAGAAATCACAAGTTTAAAATTTATCCGATATGAGTAGCGCTATTAGCGTATTTAAAAATATTTTCTAGCGAGAACTCAGGTTCAGGGGTCAGCCCTTTAAAAATGCACATACGAGGTCTGTCCGGAAAGTTCGTATAAAAGTGTTCTGGAATGCGAGAAAGAGGAGTGGGGAGGCCAGGTAAGCGCAGGACCCCTTCCTTATGTCCCTAACAATGCTTCAGTTCTGGTCTGACCGCCGTGCGGTGCGAACTGGCTTGTCACGCCATCTGTGAAGTTACCTCTTAACGAAACCCCGTCGGCATGGAGCCCGCTTCCGTTGAAGAGCAGCGCGTCGTAATCAAGTTTCTCTCGAAACTCGGCAAGAATGGCCGTGAAATTTTTGCCGATCTCAGAACAGTTTATGGGGATGATGCTGTGAAGGAACCAACCGTCCACAAGTGGCTAAAAAGATTCAGAGAGGGCCGAGAAAGCGTTCAAGATGACCCACGTTCAGGACGTCCTTCCACTTCACATTCCGACGAAAACGTGGAAAGAATTCGAACTTGTGTTAATGGGGACCGTCGTTTAACGGTCAGACAGGTGGCTGAAGAGCTTAATTTGGGCAAAACCGTGGTCCACGAAATTCTAAGAAACAAACTTCAAATGAAAAAAATTTGCGCCAAGATCGTTCCGTGAGTTTTTGAGTAAAAATTCCATTACGGTGACCGAACACCCCCCTATTCGCCGGATTTGGCCCCGTGTGACTTCTTCTTGTTCCCAAAAACCAAATTGGTACTTCGGGGGCGGCATTTGGGGGACATAAATGAGATAAAAAAAGCTACGACGGGGCAGCTGAGAAACCTACAACCAGAGGACTTTCAAGGAGCCTTCTCACAGTGGAAACGGCGTTGGCACAAGTGCATTATGTCACAGGGGGAGTACTTTGAAGGGGATAAAATTGATTTACCTGAATAATTGTAAAATAAAATTTTTAAAAAACTTTTATACGTACTTTCCGGACAAACCTCGTATGTATTCTCAAAAATTTTCAAAGTATTCGCTTGAATCTTGTGGTGTCCGCGACAAACTCAGCTTCCCATGGAAAGGGAATGTTAGTAACAGGATCAAACAGCCCTGATAGCGCAGGTGGGGTTACCATTCCATTACCAATTAATAACCCGCCGCCCCCTTCTAAATACATCTATGGGCAGCACGATTCATTAGTTTCCCCATCTACAAGGTAAAGCTTCAAATTAAAATAAAACGATCATTTCTAGTAAAATCTTTATTTTCAATAATAATTCACAAACGAAGAGAAATGTCTCTATATTAACAATTTGTTCCTTCCACATGAATTATACATATATACGGTAGTATGCCATAACATTGCCATAAATACACACTTCTCACTCACACACACACACACATGCTGCATAATCGTCACTCGGTAAAATTGTTAATGGTTTGTTTATTGCCAATCACACAATTAATATTGTAAATATAGAAAGAAAACAAGTTAATGCCGTTTCGTTGACATATAATAGAAATATTTCGAATTTTACGTGATTTGAAAAAAGAATTAAGTAGGTATCAATTATTTTTAATTAGTACTATATACCTACTTATTCGATGTAAGAACAATACTTAATTTAATAGCAATGGAAAGTATTAAACGTTTTGAATGAGTGGTGCGATTTACCTTTAAATTTATACTCTGTTTTGGATTAGTAATTTAAACTCTTGAAATCACCTAACAAACTGCAGAAATAAAGCTATTTGCTACTTGACTATATGAACATGAACCAGTTTTTAATAAAACTAACACGTCAACTTGCCAACTTAATAATTATTTCTATATGTTGGAATTAAATAATCTAAATGATGGGTTATAAATTAATTATTATTCTGTTCCTAGACAACCATTTTAATTTTCTACTTAGAATATTTATGTAAAACCACTATAAAACATATTTTAATTAGAAATAAAAAATAATTGGATACAGATTAAGAGAGATTATGTTCTGTTATAGACCACAATCCCTTCATACAAACAAAAATACTTTTTGTTACGATTTCCACAGACAATCCTGCTTAACCAATATTATTTTTTATAACAACTTTTATTTATATTAAAATGTACTCTATGGATTTTTACCCTGATTACAATAACATGCACGCATATTGTCTATGGAAATAAAAATAATAATAATGAAAAAATAGTCAATAAATACTGATCGTAATTTAGGAACTACTAATAGCCGTTGTAAAATATCGTATCATTCCAAAAATAAAATTGAGAAAGTAATAATTTAGGCACTAACGAAGTACAGGTAGGGCCATAGACAAGCCTCTTTATCACAGCTGTCAAAATGCACAGTAACAATGCATTGTCCCTTGTAATAAAGCTAATTGCAACATGGCATAATCTTAATATCTATTTCTTATGGTAAAAATTAGAGAATTGCCTATGGTCATGTGTCTTCAATTCCACTGGTGAACAACTACGTAGAATGGCTTTATAATTTCCTAAACACGCGACAAAATAGAAAAATAAATAATAATTGATACTAATATAATTACTTAATAATTGTAAATAATCAAGAAACCTATTTAGTTTTATTGTACATACCTATAAATTGTTAGAAATTATTACAAAATTGATTAAACTTTAGGCCCTTATTCATAAAAATTAAAAGCCACCTACAAACCTATTTTCGCTATTTAACTGTGTTGTCTCCTTCTTTTGTGCTAAACTCTCAGTTTGAACGAAAGTGACAAAACATTGTAATAGTTAAAGATTTGTAGGAGGTTGCAAGATATAATAAAATTATTATGCGTTACAGTAAGTAATCATTACAAATAATATACAAAATACATACTTAATAAAAACTTCCTCGGTTACGTGGTGAAAAAACGAGGACAGTATGAAAGATAAGTAGATTCTATTACGTATACTAAATATTTGTAAATTTTATTCAAGGGCAACATTCTAAAATTAAAAATTTTACATGCACAATTAATTTCAATTCATTAAAAAAAAAGTTTAAATTCCATTTCCCGCTCATATTTCCCGCCCTTTTTACCTATTGTACGAATGACATGATCATTATAATTATACCTAAGAATTATACGTACGTACAATAAATTTTGTTGTCCCCAAGTTTGGTCCCCGTTAACTATAAAATCACAACTATCAGTACGATTTTCAATGCGTAGGTTACCTTATAATGTGTAATATCATTCATTATAAGAAGACCCAATGAAATTAATTTGATATATTTTTTAAAACATAACTAGAACTAGCTTCGTTTTACCAAACGTTCAACTATTGTGGAATGTTAGAAATATTAATAGCGCCACGCGAAATGGACCGTTTTATGACCTATTTTTTTTTTTCAATATTAAACAAGTTTCATTTTAAAATTTCATTGGGTCAAGAACCTAAGAGCCTAGCATATTATATTTTACCAAAAGCGTAATAGTAAGACCAACAAAACTAGCTATAAAGATTTCTTGGGACTTATATCTAGATTTTCTCTTAGTGCGAGTCGGGTTTCCGTATGAATCACCATTACAGTTAGGGTTACCAACTGCCAACCAATGAGACCTCGTTCAACGAGAGGCTGAACTTTAAGCGCGTTTAGTGAGAGATTATATGTGTATAAAATGAATGCACACCTTAGACAGCGCGTAATAGGCCTACCAGATGTAGTTTATGGTATCCTTACGCATAAGCCCGTCAACGCGTTGGCCAAATGTAAACTGGGCCTATAACCTACTTCATCAATTTACATCACGCTACATACGATATGCTTATGTGTATTTCTAGTATTTCGCGTATCTTATATTATGATGATCTCTTTTAAACGCTTCCATACCTCACCGTATGTTGTAATTCTAAGATTTACGTCTCACATTTTGAATCGCAATAAGTTCTACGTTTTCTTAACAAGGTCTTAAACCAATCACTCCTTTTAATGTACTCAGTAAGTCTAACTTCTTTAGTCGATATACTGACTCGAATACTCAGTAATTACTCGCAAAATCGAGTATTCGATGTAGATAATTCGATTACACAAAAAAACAAGTATCAAAATAGGGTATCTATTTTAAAACCAAAAAAGCGGATTGCACATCACTGTATTACAAATTAAAAGTACGTATCTACGCGTTGACCCATTTCTCAATGCGCCATACAATATTTAATTGTATGACACATTGAGTTGAATGTTAAATATTAAATGAAAATATATAATTTAATTTTTTTTTATTGCATCTGCAAGTTGGCAACCCTAGTTTCATAAGCCGAGTGTCCATTGCGCATGCCGGCACGTTACATTATAAATCACATTCGTTATAAATAACAGCCTTTTTTTGAGTTTTTTTTTTTTATTATTATTTTTTTTACATCCAATATTAGAGTAAACATATATTATAATATTGCAAATAACTTGAGATAAGGCATTATGGACGCATACTACCCAAGACCAAAGAGTTCATATATCGTTAAAATGTTCATGACTACAATCTTTTATGGGGTATCACTGAGTCGTATATATATATTATGGTGTAAAGAGCGTTCACCGATAATGTTTAAATACAACGTTGTAAAGGCGAGTTTACCGGTATCTCTCGGATTGACGACCTTACAAATAATTGAAATATTTCTGAATAAATCCATGTTGACAATATTATATTTTGTTTACTCTAATAATTGGTATATTCAATTTTAACACAACAAATAAATTTATAAAATATCCGCTAGTCTATATAGCGAAATCCGTGTTCGAATTTTAAAATATTTGGCAATTTTTTTTTATTACTGCGGACATAGATATAGAATTATTTGTAATGTAAAATTAATTATTTAAACTAAACATTTTGATTCAATAATCAAAACTTTGGAGGCTACAAATTCAAGTTTTGTCAAAATACTTTTTGGAAATACTCACGTTTATACATTTAAGTACTTGAACAAAACGTAAATTCTTCTGGTCAGTATGCCAATTGTAAACAATGTTGAGCTTTAGGATAATTTAAACCAAAATTAAAAAATATATATATCTACCAGTATCTGGCCATAAAGTAATTGTAACAAACGTGTATCTACTTAGATATACAAATATGTATGATAAGAAGTATGTAGAATAAGAGTTCCATAAAAAATATAACAATACAAAAAAAAAAATAGGCGACGGTTACCACTTTCCATCAAGTGGGCCGTCACAGCTTGTTTGCCATTCTAAGTTGCATAAAAAAAAACTAATTATTATTATGATTATTACTTAGGTGTTATCCTGCGTAAGTCCATATCACTGGTTAATTGATCAGAATTATTTTGTTTAATTCCGCTACTATTACTACTATAGTATTTGTGTGACTGGCAACACTTGAAACTGGCCACTCAAACTGCAAATAATGACTGAAGCGCCCAACGGTTATAGGCCCTAGGCTCCGAGCAGCATTAATAATTTGCCTGAAGATGGCTCGTTTAGAGGTGAAGTAAACAAGTGTTTTGCAAAATATGCGCGAACAAAATGACAGTCGAAGATTGATAGCTAATATGGAAGGTTGTGGAACTTCTGATAGTAATAGTGTTGGCCAATCTTCGAGTGTTGCCAGTCACATAAATACCAATGGTAGCGGAATTAAACAAAATAATTGTATTTATTTATATTTAACATTTTATTGCACCATAAACAAAAATATACAATGACAATTGAATAATTCAAGTGAAATACAGTAACATAAATACAGATTGAAATATACACATTAAGGTACAAAAGGCGGTCTTATCGCTAGGGCAATCTCTTACAGACCAACATTTTTTATTATTAAATAACCAGTGATATTTTTCAAGGTATTTTCCATCACTGAAAAAATTTTATTAAATAGACATATAATAATATAATTTTATGTCACTGGATTCGAACCCACAACAAGCGGGATCACATCGGAGTGGAATACCAATACCACTTATCCTCGACTTTCTCATTTGGCAGCCCCATCATAATTTTTACCTTTTCGTTCAAATAATTTACAACTGACATATCTGACACTCCTTGATCCTAACTAGAGCCTCACGCCTTCTCCTCATTCAGCGGTTCCACCTCGTGCTCCTCCCTGGCCACTTCCTTCGGGCTATTCCATGGCTGGAGTTCACCAGATCCGAGGGTGACGAAGGTCACCGCACCAAATACGTACGTACCAGCGAGAATGAAGAACACTATCCTCCATTGATCGACGGTGTTCTGGAAATTAAAAAATTGTTCTATTGGTAATGTTACTGCAAGTAATAGAAATATCTCCAGACTTTTTTTTTATACAACTTAGAATGGCAAACAAGCTGACGGCCCACCTGATGGAAAGTGGTAACCGTCGCCTATAGACATGAGCAGTACCATGGACATAACAGAGTATACTGTTTCACCCATGATACCCTCCATGCGTTGCCATTCCTGAGGACTCAGGTGTTATTCCTCTGTACCCAGTAAATTCACGCCATATCGCACCCTTCAAACTGAAACACAGCCATGCAAACACAACTGCTTCACGGTTGAAACACGAATGGGACAGAGGTACTCAAGCAATCGACTTTTGTACAAAGTCTCCCTCTGGTAAATACATTAAGAGCCATCTTTTCTCTTCCCGTGGGTGTCGTAAGAGGTGACTAAGAGAACTTAATGTTAGAGGGATGGACAGCAGCGTCCCTCCTAAAACATCTCTAAAAGCTTTACTGCGGTTGCCAACCCGCTTGCCAAGAGTGACCACTACTGGCAAAACCCTCTAAGTGGGACGTATACCACGTTCAGCAGCGAACATTTATATAAATACATTGATTACAATACAATTGAAGGAATGAGGTACCCACTAGATGGAGTGACGACCTGAAATGCATTGCAAGGAGTCAGTGGACGCAGGTGGCCCTGGACCGTTCTTTATAGCCGTCTATGGGGGAGGCTTATATCCAGCAGTGGAAAATGGCTGAAGTGATGATGATGAATGAGGTTAATTCCGACACGCCATTTCTCTAAATTCATCCCAACCATCTGGGCGAGTGGCGGTCTTCCACCATGCGTTTTCCAAGGCACTTTCTTCCACGCACAACCACTCTTTGGAATCAACTTCCAGCAGCAGTACTTCCGAACCGATACGACATCATAACCCTTAAGAAAAGAGCATATTCCTTTTTAAAAGGCCGGCAGCACACCTGCAATTCCTTTGGTGTTGTGGGTGATCATGTGCGGCGGTAGTCACTTATGTTTGAAGGGTGGGATATGGCGTGAATTTACTGGGTACAGAGGAATAACACCTGAGTCCTCAGGAATGGCAACGCATGGGGGGTATCATGGGCGAAACAGTATACTCTGTTATGTCCATGGTACTGCTCATGTCTATAGGCGACGGTTACCACTTTCTATCAGGTGGACAGTCAGCTTGTTTGCCATTCTAAGTAGTATAAAAAAAAATCCATCAGGTGAGCCGCATGCTCGTTTGCCCCCTGTGTTGTAAAAAAATCTATCCCTAAAATAAAAATTTCAATTTGATATCAGCAATATCTTTGTTGTATGGATTAGTATTAATTCATTCTCTATAGTATTATAACCGCTCACCAGATGGCGGGACGTATAATTGTTAGCCATTTTTATGATATATGAAAAAGATTTCCTTACGTTTTCCTTGGTGAGCTCTCCAACCATGTACGTGGACAACCAGCCGCCGAATGAAGACAGTGTGTTCGCCAAGCCGAAGATTGTTCCTGGCAAATCACAAACAATAATTAGCTAAAATAAAAATTACTGGCAACAGAGAGAATTTTGCCAAACTATTCTAGTACCGAGATCATATCATTAGAGGAGAAGGGATTGTTAGTAATGGGGAGATTAGTCCCCGTCGCTATCAATATACCTAATCAGGTCGAACTCCACGTGGTTCCCCATAGAAATCATCGTGTCTAATTTATCGTTTAATTCGTCACGATGAACTAACTGCCCTACAAATTCATCCTCACCAATCATCCCTCACTGGTGCCCCGCCAGTGTATACCGATAGCGCAGGCAGGGTTATCATTCCATTATCATCCATTAAAAAGTTTCGACACCAGTCTCTCACAAAGATTGTTTTAAATTGTAACCTATGTAGCTTTAAGTTTTATTATGTTGTTATTTTGTGAGAGAAATAAATATATATTTACAATTTATAAAGTAACGAACATTTAAAAAATATATATAATTGAATTAAGAACCTGTTCCTTTTTTGAAGTCGGTTGAAACCTAAATCCGAGTAGTGATAAATTTTCTACATAATGTCACTCAATTACACCATTTTTCTTATTGTTTAGCTAGAACTATCAAGAGCTGGACAACGAACCGTTAGGGACATACCCGAGGGTATTTATTTATTTACATTGCACCATTTAAAAAAAAACAATGAATAAAGTAAATTTTAATGATAAATGATACAAAAGGCGGTCTTATCGCTAAGCAATCTCTTCCAGATAACCTTTGGGTAGAGGACATAGAGAAAAAGACAAAGAATAAGTGGCGCACTAATATATAGATAATAATATATACAAACAGAGGGGAAAGGGATTGTTAGTAATGGAGACTGAGAATCCCCATTGCTAGCAATATACCCAACCACAGGTCGACCTCCACGCGGTTCCCCCTGGAAATTATCATGGTTAATTCCTGATGAATTCATCATGATGGGCTAACTGGCCTGTTTTCATTCTCATCTAGCACCCTTCACTGGTGTTCCGCCAGCGTATCCCATTAGCGCAGGCGGGGTTACCATTCCATCTTCATCCAATAATATATATATACATACACACACACATACAAAAATTGCTCAGACTACCCAGACTAATTCCCTATATTGAAGCAGGGTTTTTTTAAGAATGATAATGGTATGGTAGTAACCTAGCCTAGCACGGGGAGCCGAATAAGCGAATGAAGTCAAGTCCGTTGGCACATCGTAACTAATCCCCCATGAATTTGGCAAGATGGTTTCCTGGGGGCCAAGAAGAGGTCGACCTGATAGGATATATTGCTAGCAATGGGACTGATGATCTACACTACTAAAAATCCCTTCCCCCAACATTGGAAAGAGGCTTGTTTAATAATAGATAATTATAGGACCACTAGTTTAATTCCCCAATCAGGTCGACCTCCATGCGGTTCTTCCTGGAGACATGATTAAATTGATGGGAAATTGGTAGCACATACCACTGAAATTGGGCGCGATGTCGAGACCGTTGCCGAGGTAGCCAGCGGTCACCATGCCGTTGATGGTCAGCGCCAACGTGAAGATCGCGATGGACCACACCCGGTCCTCGCCGAAGTACGCTTGCGCCAACATCATAATACCTGCAATTACAACATGTATATTTTATACAACTAGAAACAATTGCAAACAAGTGGGGATAAGGGATATAGGAGGGATAACTTCTAGTATACACAAAACCGTGTGGTCCCGGCATAAAATAGGCCACCTCTTCCTTTCGCGTGGGTGTCGTAAGAGACGAGTAATGGGTAGCAGTGTCCCTCTTAAAACATCTCTGTGGTTGCAAATCCGCCTGCCAAGCATAGCAACTACTAGTAAAACCCCCTTAGAGGGAGGCTTATGTCCGTCAGTGGACAGTTAAAGGCTGATATGATGATGATACGGGACATACTTTAAAAAAAAATAACACAATTCAAATAAAAAAAAAAACTGTTTTTAAATCATATCGTCAGTTTAGGATCTAAGAAACTTCAGAATAGAATAAGGGCTTCCAAATTTAAACCAGAAACTTTTCCAATTACAGAGATTTAAAATCTTGACCATGATTTTAAAAGCTAGTACAATCATACCTGGAACTCCAACAGCGAAGCCGGTGAACAGTTTCCTGGTAGCGGTGGTGGAGAGCTTCTCACTCTTGCGCAGCGAGTCCGCCAGAACGGAAGACGCGAGCGCGCACAAATACTTGCCCAAGTATGGCAGGGATGACAGGAGACCATTCTGTGGAAAGATAGTAGTGTTACAGTTTGACAAAATCGGTAGTATAGTGGTTTAACACGATGGTTTGTCAAGATGCTTCTGATGAATAGAATAGAAAAATGTATGTTCACAGTACAATCACAGTATAAAGAAGTACTTTGTACGTTGATACATCTTAAATCAACCGTGTAATCTAAATAACTAACATTGGGTACTGTTATACTGGAGAGGGAGGGAGACTTTGTACAAAAGTCGTTTGCCAAGGTACCCAATACCTCTGTCCCATTCGTGTTTCAACCGTGAAGCAGTTGTGTCTGCATGGCTGTGTATCGGTTTGAAAGATGCGATATGGCAGTGAATTTACAGGGTACAGAGGAATAACTCCCGAGTCTTCGGAAATGGCAACGCATGGGGGGTATCATGGGCGAAACAGTATACTCTGTTATGTCCGTGATACTACTCATGTCTATAGGCGATGATTACCACTTTCCATCAGGTGGGCCGTCAGCTTGTTTGCTATTATAAGTTGTATAAAAAAATTTTAAACTGCTTTTAATCATAAAACAGTTTCCATTCTACATTGCCGTCAACACCATTGACGTCAATGTTACAGCAAATTCACATTCAATGAACAGAAAAACTGCGCAGATTGAATAGAACTATCAGCGCTAACATTCCTATTTTCTATTTCTCTGTAATTAATTTGAAATCAATAAAAGTGTTTCTAAAATTATTGTTTCTTAAAAAAGTCCTTATATGTATGTGTATATGTGTGTGTATATATATATATATATATATACATACACATATATATATATATATATATATATATATATATATATATATATATATATATATATATATATATATATATATATATATATATATATATATATATATCTCATCATCTTCCTACCCTTGGGGTCGGCGTAATATGTTTTTATTCATATTACAAAAAGATTTAGCTTTTAGTTTTACGACCGGCTGCCTGTCCGACGTTAACCCTTTTTGAGAAATATATATATATATACAAAGTGAATATTTAGGTATCTGTAATAGAGACACTTAGATATTCGTTTTATGGTGTCGACCAGCATATTACTATCAGTAACACGTGAAATTTGCATACGCACATATTTATTACAAGTGTCATATAATACAAGGTTGCATCAATAATTGTATATGTTACCGGCAATGTATATAATTCAGGTATTCCATACAATACCCAGCCGTTGCCGTATAGTCTCGGCATAGAATAGACCACTCGCTCCTTTCCCATTAGTGTCGTAAGAGGCGTCTAAGGGAATTTAATAGTCGAGAGATGGACAGCAGTATCTCTCTTAAAACAGTGTTTAAACGTAAGCTTAAAGATTGACTGTTATGTATTGGGTTTTATACCATTAATGAATATTTCGCTAAAAACACAAATGCACTTCACAACCTACACTAGAGATACCATTGATGCTTCTGTTCTTATACACTAATTAATATCACAGTTTGTTGAAATATTTTATTAATTTCGACAACTATTGTACAGGATTTTATTTTCCGTTTACTGTAATAAATAATAATAATACATTGTATGACAAATGAAAGGATATATAATGTAGAATATATATATATATATATATATATATATATATATATATATATATATATATATATATATATATATAAATTTCTTATATTGATAAAATTTGCACGCCGACATAGAGGCAGAATGTACAGGGGAAATATAAACCTCTATCATCTAAAATTACCTGCATTGTAGCAAAATAAATTCATTTCGTTTCATTTCAACATCTAACTAACTCTGGTTAACCAACTGTGGTTGCCAACCCGCCTGCCAAACGTGCATCTACTGGCAAAACTCCCCTCATGGGGAAGGCCTATGTTCAGCAGTGGACAGTTAATGGCTAATATAATAATAAAATACTATATCCAGGCCATATATAGAATATCTGAGACGTCCAGGTAATGTATGAATATTATTATGCTTTACATACTTTAGTAATGGATGATACATCGCTCAGGTATTATAGGGAGTACCTGATGGTCCAGCGACAATGTGTAAATATATTTTAAGAATTACTACAATCAAATTTATCAAATACTAGCGGCCCGTCCCAGCGTCGTATGGGTGGACATTTTTACATTTTAAAGTGGCCATTAAGGCTGCACACGCGACGGAAGCTTAAAAATGGAGTAACTTCTCCCGTTTTCCCAACATTTCCCTACACTGCTCTGCTCCTATTGATCGTAGCGTGATGAAAAGCAAATTTTCATTAAAATCCGTCGAGTAGTTTTTGTTTCTATAACGAACATTTTACTGATTGCATTTTTGGCATCAGTATCGATCACTAATCACCCCCTGATGGTTATTTTGGAACAATATTTCATGTACAGAATTGACCTCTCTACAGATTTATTATAAGTATATAGATAGATAGATTATTCAAATTTATTATATATTCTTAGGGAAGTTAAAGTTGAAATTTGTTTGAAGTATTAACAAAAAATATCTACTTATGTGTTTGGCTTACTTATATAAGTCATAAAATCATAATGCTTTATTAACTAGTAATTCCAGAGTCAGTTCTTTTTGGCTGTTTTTATTTATTTTTATTTTTTCCAACATTGTTCATATCGTTGATAATAAATCAATGGTATCCCTTCCTTCTATCGTCTATTACATCGGCTGCATATTCGATAATTGTATAGAATATCTAGGTAAAATAAAATAAATTATATTTAATATTCTATACATTGCTTAAGTATTTATTTATTTAATCTAAATTGACCACATTACAAAAAAAATTTTTGGTACTAAAAGAAGACTTAATACTATATAGAATTTTCTCCCAGTCAACCTTTAGAACGACAGCAATGTAAATAAATATTGGAAATTGTATAGAATACGGAATTATAGAGATTGATGGTAACATACATACATTAATAGTAATTAACACGTTCCTAGCATACAATGTAGGACGTTTTTTTCTGTTATGCAA
This sequence comes from Galleria mellonella, assembly GCF_026898425.1. NCBI lineage: Eukaryota > Metazoa > Arthropoda > Insecta > Lepidoptera > Pyralidae > Galleria > Galleria mellonella. The sequence goes on from NW_026442061.1 coordinate 2,312,881, forward strand.
CTTGAAATAGCAAACAAGTTGAGGGCCCCCTTGATGGTAAGCTTATATATATATATATATATATATATATATATATATATATATATATATATATATATATATAATGCATTGTACCATAAACGAGGTTTATGGTACATTGCATTTTCATTCCATAAAAAAAAAACTTTCTATTTGGACCTTGAGTATACACGAAATGGGCATCCAATGCGAATCGTATACAAGCAGTAATCAGTGTGCCGTATAACTGTCTACAATTAGGGCGCCGCGTGGGCTTAGCAACTAATTGTGGTTACTAGTTAGTGAGTGACTCACGTTACGCGGAATGGCGAATTATAGGCCGCTGACACAAAGGGCGCTTAATGAGTACATAGCAACAAAAGTTACGAAGCTAGGGTTGCCACATTCTTATAGGCCGCTGACACAAAGGGCGCTTAATGAGTACATAGCAACAAAAGTTACGAAGCTAGGGTTGTCACATTCTTATAGGCCGCTGACACAAAGGGCGCTTAATGAGTACATAGCAACAAAAGTTACGAAGCTAGGGTTGTCACATTCTTATAGGCCGCTGACACAAAGGGCGCTTAATGAGTACATAGCAACAAAAGTTACGAAGCTAGGGTTGTCACATTCTTATAGGCCGCTGACACAAAGGGCGCTTAATGAGTACATAGCAACAAAAGTTACGAAGCTAGGGTTGTCACATTTTTATAGGCCGCTGGCACAAAGGGCGCTTAATGAGAACATAGCAACAAAAGTTACGAAGCTAGGGTTGTCACATTCTTATAGGCCGCGGACACAATAGGCGCTTAATGAGTACATAGCAACAAAAGTTACGAAGCTAGGGTTGTCATCACATTTTTATTTCTTTTTAAAGTCTAATAATAGAAACGCCAAAGAAATCACTAGAGTTGAATGATAGAAATATTAATGTTCCCAGTAATAAAATGGGTATTAGTACCGGTGTTACTGTGAATATATCTTAAAACCACATTTTAATTTTAAACTATCATAGAAAACAGTATGCAATCATTATCTTTAGCACATTAAGACGGAGACATTGACGCATGAATAAATAAAGGAAATTCAAATAAAAATCTAATAACGGAAAATTAAAAATGGCCGTGTGAGCCCGGCATAGAATGTGCCACTCGTTTATTTCATGGGTTTCATAAGTCTTTTTGTTAATGTATAAAAATGGAATGGTAACCCCGCCCGCGCTATCGGTATACACCGACGAGGCACCAGTGGAAGATGACAGGTGAGAATGAATGCAGGTCAATTGGCGCACCATGATGAATTCAACAAGAATTAACCACGATGGTTTCCAGAAGGAACCGCGTGGAGGTCGACCTGAGAGGGTGTATTGCTAGCAATAGGGCTATTAGACCTCATTTCTAACAATCCTATCATCCCTCTCCCGTGTCGTAAGAGTCGACTAAGAGAACTTAATAGTAGAAGGATAGGCAGCAGCGTCCCTAAAAAACTAAACTGAAATTTCCAACCCAACTGCCAAAGCGTAGCGTTACTGGCAAAACTCCCCTTATAGGGATGGCTTATGTTTAGCAGTTGGATAGTTAACGGTCAGCCGTTATCATCTCAGTGTGAGAATGATAATATCACGAGAAAATTTCTTAAATTTCTACTTCACTTCAGCGATAACTCAATTCATAAGAGCCGGTATAACCATAACCCTTTATAATTGTTTCAATCATACATTAATATCATAAAAATATTATTTTTTTTTTATACAACTTAGAGTGGCAAACAAGCTGACAGCACACCTGACAGAAAGTGATAACCGTCGCCTATAGACATGAGCAGTACCATGGACATAACAGAGTATACTGTTTCGCCCATGATACCCCCCATGCGTTGCCATTGCTGAGGACTCAGGTGTTATTCCTCTGAACCCAGTACATTCACTGCAATATCCCACCCTTCAAACCGAAACACAGCCTTGCAAACACAACTGCTTCACGGTTGAAACACCAATGGGACAGAGGTACCCAAGTAATCAAGTTTTATACAAAGTCTCAATATTAATAATATTAATGTCATTTATATTAAATGGTGGAAATTTCCAACATAACATTAAATACTCAAAAATTATATAAAAGAACAATTTCACTTTAAGTTGATCGTGTCTGGATACCTTTTTAATGTCCATTGCAGAAAAAACCCATAGCTATCAAATTTATTTTTTTAACCATTTTTCCTTTAATTTTGAACATGAATTATATCATCTTGATTTATTTCACCAATAAAAAAGTCATGCAAAGAAGGGTTATAACAATTTATAATTAATAAATTATCAAGTGTCAACTACTAGAGCTTGCTGCAACCCTATATTTTTAGGAACCTAGACGGATGTTTTTGCATTAAAATTTTTTACCGTCATTTATTTACAGACCCTGTCCACAGATTACTTAATAGTTCACTGGCGCCAGATGCAGATTAAAATAATTTCCCGGCAAGTTGCCGCCATTGCAAATTACCGTCCATAGAAAAAGATACTGCCGTACTGTCGCCGGCGAAGGAATTCAATTAAAATATAATATATTATAAAGGTAAAATTTTAAACTGTGGAACTACCTCTTCTAAAACTCTTTTAAATAATAGGAAACTACTTCACTCTCTCTCTGAATAACACAGACCTCCTATTCAAACTACTACGCAAGTTTCAAATGAGAATATGAATCATTAATTATGAACGAATACTATTGTGGAGTTTTAATACTGGCTATTGACACTGAGGTTTTTTCAACATTTATTTATTTAAACTTTAAACAATTTTATAATATATGTATAGTAAGTGTACATATGGCGAACTTAACAGCTAATGGCATTCTATACCAGTCAACAAAAGTGATAAATTAAAATATATATATATATATATATATATATATATATATATATATATATATATATATTATATATATTTTATATATATATATATATATATATATATATATATATATATATATATATATATATATATATATTATATATATATATATATATATATATATTATATATATTTATATATATATATATATATATATATATATATATTAATCAATTTTTAAAACTATATCACCTGTAGAAAGCTAAATTTTCAGTACGTAACATGAGTTATATATTATTTTTAAATAACATGCGAAACTAGGGCAGGTTTTGTTGTACAAATTCGTCAATTGTAAGCAATTAAAGGAATGAAAGTTTACCACCAAAACTGTAAACTAATCAAATTTCAAACATTAAATAAATAACAAACAGAAAACGTATTTTAGTAACATAAATAGTACTATGTTACTTTAATGCAACCCTAATGAAACCAGTTTTGCACATTTTGACCCCTTTATTAAAAAAGCTTGCCTCGTCAAGTCGGTAGGTACATCCGGCCGGTCGCTATTGGTGCATTCACCTTCAGTGAATCAGCACGTACTCTATCGAAGGATTAACCTCTCATTATAATTTTATGGCGGGCCTTGTCGCTTTAACGTTTGTGATGAATAATATTTACATGCATTTACATAATGCACTGTCAATATTCGCTGTAATCATACACGCAACGGGTACAGCTGACCGTACTTTGAATTGGCGCCAAAAAACAAAAACAACTTTTTGGTATCTTTAACATCTTTAAAGTCATTGAAGGTATTTCCAAACTTCTATCTATAAATCTAGATTAGCTTATCTAAGTATCATGGGCGAAACAGTATACTCTGTCATGTCTATAGGCGACGGTTACCGCTTTACATCAGGTGGGCCGTCAGCTTGTTTGCCATTCTAAGTTGTATAAAAAAAAAACCTTTTCCTAGATTATTCCAAAACGAGAAAAAATAAAAATAATTGTGATTGTTATTGATTACTATTAATATTATACATGTAAAAAATTGCAAATATACATATATAAATGTAGTCTCGAATATAATCCCTGACCTATATGTATCTAATATATTTGTATATAATAAAGAATGTGTTCTACAAAAAAAAACAGACTTCAATTGTTGCAAAAACAGTTATATTGATTTTAAAAACTAAACTATTAAAGCGATTTTGATAAAATCTCATCAGGACCAATCTATAAGTACTTAATTTCAGATTAAAAAGAATTTACCAATCGGTTTACAACTAACGGAGTTAACAAATAAAAAAAAATCAATCGAATTGACAACCTCCTACTTTTTTAAGTCAATTGAAAATGTCATTAAATCATATAAAAGATTAAAAAGTCACGAAAAACAACATGTGTTCTATAAATTCATTATTGGAAATGTCCAGAATATCATTAAATCGTATGAAAAACATAATAAACACATAATAACGCAGAAATGCATTTTTAATATTTATTTTATATAACATAATTAGATTTTTATTATTATTTCAATATTGTATTATTATAATGTTTAATTTTTTTAATTTTTAGTTGAGTGCATTGGTAAAAACTGTAAAACTCACAAAAAATATGTATATAAATAAATAAATATGAAAAATGTGACAAATAAATGTATGTTCTCGAAATTTACTTACAAACTGCTTAAAATAACACACCCGTGTTATAATATGGTTATTACCCATATTATAATTCGGTTTCAAAATTGGACAATTACACACAATCTAACGTGTGTGGGATTTGTTACATGTTAGTGACGATATACAATAATCCGTTTACAATAACAATATTATTAACAAATTAAGATTAATAATGCCTTGTGAATTTCACATGCCTTTAAGAGAACGTTACGGATTCAAAAGTTTATCTTACCATTTTGAATGTATCACCAATTTTAGTTTAAGGTATATTGCGAAATACCAATATTATACAGTGATAACATATTAAGTAACACGTGAAGACCTTGATCGGTTCCTTTTTAAACGAAACGAATACTAAAAATGTGATTTTAAACAAACGCAATATGTATTGTCTAATAAATATTATGTCTTATAGGTTTCTCTGATTTGCGTCCAGTTCTCCAGAGGAAAGTTGTTAACTTTCGTATTAGTGTTAGCTTTATTTTTATTGTTACGAAACCAACCCACTAACTAAGTATATAACTTTTTTTTTTTTTTATACAACTTAGAATGGCAAACAAGCTGACGGCCCACCTGATGGAAAGTGGTAACCGTCGCCTATAGAAATGAGCAGTAGCATAGACATAACAGAGTATACTGTTTCGCCCATGATACCCCCCATGCATTGCCATTCCTGAGGACTCAGGTGTTATTCCTCTGTACCCAATAAATTCACGCCATATCCACCCTTCAAACCGAAACAAAGCCATGCAAACACAACTGCTTCACGGTAGAAACACGAATGGAACAGAAGTACCCAAGCCATCGACTTTTGTACAAAGTCTCCCTCTGACTATATAACTATTTTATTATAAATTAGATATGATCGCAACTGCCTTGTGGTCCTGGCATAGATTGGGCCACCTTTTCCGTGGACATTATAAGAGGCAACTAAGAGAGCTTAATAGTCGAGGGATGGGCAGCAACGTCCCTCTTAAAACTTCACTAAATTTTTATTGCGTTTGCCAGCCAACCCGCCAAGTGTAGCAACTACTGGCAAAACTTCACTTATAGGGGGGAGGCCGTGGTTCAACAGTGGACAGTTAACGGCAGTTAGTAATGGGGTCTATTTGACCCATTGCCAGCAATATACCCTATCAGATCGACCTCCACGTGGTTCTCCCTGGAAAACATGGTGGTTAATTCAACGACGCTTACATGAATATAAAATGTCAATAGGAACCATTCATGAGATATAGCTACTAACAGACAAACATCAATTTTAAAAATGGCTAACATCGGTTTAACTCTATTTAAAACCGAATATATGAATTTTAAAACTCAATGTACAAACTTTTCAGGCCATATTATTTTAATGTATACTTATAATAAATCTGTAGAGAGGTCAATTCTGTACATGAAATATATTTCCAAATAACTATCAGGGGGTGATTAGTGATCGATACTGATGCCAAAAATGCAATCAGTAAAATTTTTGTCTGTCTGTCTGTATGTTCGTTATAGAAACAAAAACTATTCGACGGATTTTCACGAAACTTAGTACAATTATTCTTCATACTCCTGGGCACTTTTAATCACACTACGATCAATAGGAGCAGAGCAGTGACGGGAAATGTTAAAAATGTCCACCCGTGCGACGACGGGACGGGCCGCTAGTGCAGTATAAGATAGTATTCTCGTAAACTTGCATATTTCTATAGTATTTACCGCTCAAGTCTGTACCAGTAAAACAAACAAGTTGACACCATAAAGTAAAAAAAAAGCAATAAAAAAAAACTCGTATCGTATCGTAATCAAAGCTCAACAAGCCATATTTTACAAAGTCCAACCAGCCAGTAATATCAACTATTTTATTAACAATTTAAAGTACATCGTAGATACTCATTCGACGAGCAATAAACACAATACTTTGTAGTCTATTGTAAGGTATAATTTCTGTGCAAATATTCATAATTCGTGGAGACTATAATTCTAGCCATTGCTTAGATTCTCAGACAACAATTTACAATACGAGTAATAATGTTTACAAAGTCTGTTATTGGTATAATCTTAGCACGTGGCCTTCCTTTCGCTGTATTTTTATTTTATGGTGGTATTAGCGGCATAAGGATTCTAAGATCTATATACGGTATTGCTGGTTATTATTTCATTTGATGCTTTCCGCAGTCATAATATTTAATTCCATGTTTGCGATTGTTTCATTATGAATTAATGAATATTAATTTTATCAAGTTCCCTTCTTTTGTTTTGTCTTTCAAATAAATGTGACTAACACTTATTTATTTATTTATTTATAGGATTACCAACATAAGATACAGCGAAACATTTTAATACAATGCACTAGTAGATTAGATCTAACTGTTCTTACATTTATAGGCGACCACAGCGTGCCTTGTGTTTGATAAACATTAAAATATAATTAAATTATTAAATGTCATTATATGAGTAAAGATATTAACAATATGAATAATAATATAATATAAATAATGGAAATTGCATTTAAATTATTATAAATTATAAACAAATACAATGTAATGGCTAGGTACATCAACATTTTAATTTAGCCAAGAACACAGAGTGACTATCGTTGTGAATATCAAGTTCAGGCTTGGTTTTTACAATATCATATTGTTATACTATTAATCTTAGTACCTAGCTTACTTAAACAAACATTTTATATATTTTTTATATTATATGTATGTTATTTATATATCACTATTTTATGTTTACATTGCTTTTGTTTTACTGTTTAGTCGCTCATTACGTTGCATCGTCAATTATATTTTCTGTTATTCCTGTCTACGGTTGACTGGCAGATAACGCCATACGGCGTTAAGTCCGCCATTTACACAATCTAGGTGTATTAAAGTTTAAAAAATAAATTTTGTTTCATTTTACTGAGCTATTCGATTTTTTACCGATTGCTACCCCTTGTCATTTTAAACTGTAAAAAAAATTGTCATATTTGGCATACACATAATTATCATTTGATTGTTATCAAATAACTTTTTAAGTAATCATTCAGAAATATTAAAAACGTATCTTTCAACAAGACTTTGTCCACGTGACCGAGATTTTTTTTTTATTGGATGAAAATGGTATGGTAGCCCCGCCTGCGCTTACGGGATACGCTGGCAAGGCACCAGTGAAGGGTGATCGATGAGGATGAAAACAGGCCAGTTAGCCCATCATGATAAATTCATCACGAATTAATCATGACAATTTCCAGGGGGAACCGCGAGGAGGTCGACCTGGTTGGGTATATTGCTAGCAATGAGATTCTCAGTCTCCATTACTAACAATTTCTTTCCCCCCACGCGACCGGGATATATTTACTGACCGGAATAAAAGTACCCTATATCCTTCTCTATTCCATATAGTACGTGTATAGCAAATTTCATAGTGATTGGTTAAGCCGTTAAGATGCAATAAGGTAAAAAACACACTTTCATATTTATAATATTGGTAAAGATTTTTCGAAGTTCCTAATTCATATCCTCGAAATAAAAGGTCATCAAGACAGAAGCAAGGTCTGCATATTGAATAGGCAATAAAAATCGCATATATGCCGAAACGATTTTCCTTCTCCGCGACCTAATAAAGCAATGAACGCTAAGTTCTAAAGTTTCATGTCATCAACGCACACGTCACAACCCTGCTTCCTTGGGTGGAAAGAGAAACTGTCAAGTTTATTTATTTTTTTAACAAAGCTAACAGCATTTTACAAATAAAATTAACAAGCATCCTATAACAGGGTAGTATGGGCAATAATAGGTTTTTCTAAATTGAATCTAAATAATTATTAAATAATTATTTATTTTTTGGAAAACGAGCCGTGTGAATCCGGCATAAAGTGATCCCCCTTTATGAGGGAGGCCTATGTTCATCAGATGACAGTTAAAAGGTTACTTACAACCTTCGAACTTCTGTTCAGGGGGGAAAGGGATTGTTAGTAATGGAGACTGAGAATCCCATTGTTAGCAATATACCCAACCAGGTCGACCGCCTCGCGGTTCCCCCTGGAAACTATCATGGTTAATTCCTGATGAATTCATCATAATGGGCTAACTGGCCTGTTTTCATTCTCATCTATCACCCTTCACATCGTTACTATACCATTTTCACCCATAAAAAAAAAAACTTTCGAACTTTCTGCGCTACGTGAATTTAATAATGATTTAATTTTCATTTGAAAATGATTCATGATTAAATTTATAATATTTATTTTTTAAGACGAAATTTTTAAATCCGCAATATTTTGCTTATCTGTTAGTGATTTAATGACAGCAACAATATTCTGGTTTCACTAGCAAAACTGCCATAGAAATGAATTGGCCGTTCAATTACAGGGATCGGGAAGCATTAGTTCCTCTCGATTAAAAAGACACAGTATCCAAGGACTGGTAGAAAGATTTACAGACAGAGACTGAGAGCTGGTTAATGGATTGGCCTCATCATTTATTAACAAGATTTGAACCTGACATCCAAACAGCAGATTGTTTGTTTGTTTTCAAAAGTTCTTTATTTATCATAAGTGTTTACAAATATAATAAATTCCAGTGTACATAAGCCTAGAATTTACTAAAACAGCAGATTGGATTATTGTTCTATAAGGAACAGATTGCCAATTAGCAAACTAGAAAAAGAAAAAAAAAACTAACAAAACGTAAGAGTTTTTGATATCAGTTATTAATGTAATATTCTTAAGTATATGTACATCTTGTATGTAACCATCATATTACACAGTTGGGTAGGTAGGCCTCTCGATTATGAACACAACATGCAAGTTGTCCAATACGTAGTATTATTAGCTCAAATTGCAGACGTCCAATGCAATTGACGTAAGTCGCTGCATCCTCTGACCCACATCAGTTTACAACTCACTTCCTTCTTCGACAAACTTCTCCAACCCAAATACTGCGTATATACTAAATTTTATAACGATTGATTGAACAGTCACGCCGCCAGAAAATTCTTTTTTTTTTTATATACAACTTAGAATGGCAAACAAGCTGACGGTCCACCTGATGGAAAGTGGTAACCGTCGCCTATAGACATGAGCAGTACTATGTACATAATAGAGTATACTGTTTCGCTCATGATACCCCCCATGCGTTGCCATTATTGAGGACTCAGTTGTTATTCCTCTGTACCCTGTACATTCACGCCATATCCCATCCTTCAAACCGAAACACAGCTATGCATACACAACTACTTTACGGTTAGAACACGAATGGGACAGAGGTACCCAAGCAATCGACTTTTGTACAAAGTCTCCCTCCTTTTATTTTTTTAATACAGAGAGTAAATGAACATACGGCCCACCTGATGATAAGTGACTACCTGTGGCCATGAGCACCAGCAACAGGAGGAACTGCAGGTGTTTTGGCGACTTTTCAATTTATTTATTAATTATTATTATTAAATTTTATAAATAATTTGACATGTACAGAAATTATAATTTCCTTAAAGTATGTTAGAATTTAATTTTTTAATTATTTTTTATTTAATATATAAATTAATAAATTTAATACGAGTATTAATCATGAAAATTATTTGGTTTATTTTTTACCTCTCGGCGGTTTAACGGCCATTCGCCATATAATTTGGTATACACGTACTGTTTGTAAAGGCTATTTTATGCCCGTCGTCAACATGTGCACGTGGGGGAAATGCATGTTAGTATTGGGGATGTATTTTCTTTATTTTATGTGTTTGCTTTACATGAATTACTCAAGCTGTGCACATAATGTAATTGGATTATAACCTAGCCGAATCACAAATGTAACTACTACTTAAGTTTTTTTTTTTTTTTATAGTAATGATCTGTTTTATGTGTCCATAAAATAAAAAATAAAACAGCCCACTTTTTTTAATATAAGAAATTTTAATAAAAGCAATAGACGACAAAACAATATTTTTTTAGAAATTTTGTCTTTCCATCTGTCTATATTTTTATTGCGGTATTACAGAAAAAGTACCTAACATTGCTAGCATTATAGTGTATATTGCTATACCAGATCGATTTTCACGCAGCTCCTCCTGACAACCATCGTGGGATCAGGTTAATCAGGACCTGATTTCGTCCTCACCTATCCCTCACTGGTGCCCCGCCAGCGTATACCAATAGCGGAGACGGGGTCATTCATTAAAAAAACTGTTTACCATCAGACGGGTCGTATGCTTGTTTGCCACCATAGTTTTTTTTTTATGTGTGTAAATGGTATGGCAACCCCGCCTGCGCTAACGGGATACGCTGCCGGAGCGCCAGTGAAGGGTGATAGATGAGAATGAAAACAGGCCAGTTAGCCCATCATGATGAATTCATCAGGAATTAACCATGATAGTTTCCAGGGAGAACAGCGAGGAGGTCGACCTGGTTGGGTATATTGCTAGCAATAGGATTCTCAGTCTCCGTTACTAACAATCCCTTTCCCCCCTGCCACCATAGTTACAAATTGATTTATAGTATAAAGGATTTGAAGAGAAAGATACATTTTAACGGTATAACTTTGACAGTATTACCCCACTCATAAAAAAAAAATATAAATGTCACTTCTACCCGGACTATTTCTTCTTATGGCTATGTTGAACACTATAATTTGCAACGTTCTTATTATTTCAGAAGGCAACCGCACAGGCGTTATTTTCAATAACTTCACGAATCCAATTTACTAGAACGTGTTCGTGGACTAAATGATATCATCGTATTTTATATACCAACCGATGGCATGTGATATTATTACCTACACATAGAACAGTTAGAATTAATTAAATTTTTAAACACATATATCTATATCTAGGGTCATCACTATTTAGTTCTAGGATTATGAATTCCATAGACATAGTTCACCTATTTATTTATTTATTTTACACTTTATTGCACCAAGTAAAAAGAGAAATAACAAATACAGTAAATATTAATGAGAAGTGATACAAAAGGCGGCCTTATCGCTAAGCAATCTCTTCCAGACAACCTTTGGTTAGAGGACATTGAGAAAAAGACAAAGGGTAGGGTGACTTACTATTCATAATTTAGGTATAGTGTGCTACAGTCGCTCTTTTATATGATACCATATGGATTATATAGATATTATTTTAATAACCGAATAAGAGAGTCCATGATTTGGGACCAATTGCAGGACAGTCCAATATTTATTCATTTATATATATATATATATATATATATATATATATATATATATATATATATATATATATATATATATATATATATATATATTACTCATATAAAGTATAAAAGGCGGCCTTATCGCTAAAGCAACCTCATCCAGACAACCTTTGAGTCGAGAAAAAAAAAAGAGCCGGTAGGTATTTGGTGCAATAATATATGAATATGAATACCATGGGCGGTAGATTTATAAAAAAAGACTATGGAATCATCAGTTTACTTAAACAAAAAAAAATTTGTTTATCCGAGATTTCTAAAAAAAAAAAACATTTCCACCGTCAAACTGTGTTGTTTCTAAGTATCTCAGTTTACATATTTTTATATTGTATAATTAAAAAAAAATTATCACAATATCTTAATTGCAAAAATGTGGGAAGATAGTTTCTTCTGATCGTTGACAACCTTAGTATTCAGCCTCCCTCAGTCAATTCTTGATAAATAATTAGTAAGGTAATAATTTTATCAAACAATAAATCGCCTACAATTCAAATAGTCTATTACATAATTTATGTTACCAAACATCCGATTGGTTTCAATTAATTTTAATAAACACGAGTCACAAGAAAAACCCGCCGCAGTTTTTACAAACAGTAGTGTGACCAACTTAATGGAAATTTGGAGACAGTCCTGATCAGCTCCAATGGTTCAAATATTTAGAATTTGAAACATTTACATGTCGTTTCCTTTGCAAATAATAAATAGGGAATTAAAACTTCAAATGGATTCATTAAGGAATTTGCTTAAAGAAAACATAACTGGAATTTAAAAATTTCATCTAATAATATGTTTCCTTAATAACTTTAAATGTTTCAAAGAACATTAATCTATCAATATACGATAAAACTCATTCGAACTTTTTACTGCAGTATTGCAATTCTATAGGATATTTTACAGGCCAAATTAAATTACTAAAAACGTAACCCCTTGAATATTTTCACCCACACGTACTCCTTTTGGAAATATTTAAAATGTGTGACTTTAAGAGCATTCATAATTGTAACTTACCAAAGTCAATTTAATGTGGCGATTGTCGCAACTTTTTGTCAATTTTGGAAAACAATTTAACTATTTTTAATATTTGTAACAAATTATTTAACAAGTCCTCTGCTAGAAAATTAAACCGTAAATCATGCAATAATATTTTGATAATTCTTGCAATCATTGAAAATTTGGATTTCGGTGGCAAAAATATAATTGAAATTTGAAAATCCGAAACAAAATATGAAACACCTAGCAAAGATTTCAGTAATAAATTTATATTTATATTTTATGATTAACGTGTAAATTGCTGGTAGAGCACTTTTTAAATAATAACCAGTCATGAATACTAAAAATGATCTATTATTTTTGAAAATTAACACATAATTTGCGACCTTGCCATATTCTGATAAACTACAGTATGAATGCTCTTAAAATGTAAATACAGCTACCAATCGTCTAGTTATCAAATTAAGATATTCTAACTGACTACTTGAAACATTCTTAATACTTACTCATTGAATTTATACGTACTCTTTTTTAAAAATAGCTTATTACTTATAACATGATATATACACACGACATACACATTTTTATAAAATTTTTGCTTTAGGTCATTTTTCCTCCTCACACTATTCATTATGCACTGCTGAAAATAGGCTTCCACCATAAGGGGGGAAATGACTCTCTTACGATACTCACGGGAAAGTAAAGGGTAGTCTGTTCTATGCCGAAATGGCAATGCTACTGGTTGATCACAATCCACCAGGACTGGTTCAATGACACACTCAGTCATATGTATAAGATTGAAAATGATAAGAAAAAATGTAACTCCTTTTATTATTATTTTTTAAATATTTCCCATGTATAGATAAAAGGTTTAGTTGTATGTTTACGTTTTACTAACATAGTTTATAAGAAAATTGTTACTAACAAATTGGATCAAATTATAGTCGGAAAAAGAATAATTATGATATTTTTTGTTAAAACGGTAATTAAATACAAATAAACCTTAACATACCGTTCTAATAATTTAAAAATACCGTCATTAGCTTTTTAAGTGATGCCAAGCTATCAAAAGGACTCATATTTCATTCAAATTCAATTAGAATTTATTAAACATATTTATTATAGCTTTATGATATAGTAGTCTACAGTTACATATAAAAAATCAATATTTCAATAATATATTTAGCGGAACATAAAATGAGTACTCAGGAATGGCAACGCATGGGGGGTATCATGAGCGAAACATTATACTCTGTAATGTCCATGGTACTGGTCATATGTATAGGCGACGATTACCGCTTTCCTTCAGGTGGGCCGTCAGCTTGTTTGCCATTCTAAGTTGTATAAAAAAAAATGCTTTTTAATAATTACAATAAGTAAAAATTCATCCTCAGTGCAAATCAAAGCAAAATATATCTTATGAAATTTTGTATTAATTTAGTCCTTTTTACTTTTACTTTATTGAATGTGGCGCTTATTAGTATCTTTAAATAGCTTCCAACTATCATTATTTAATACTTAATCTTACTTATTATTTATACTTATATTTAATACCTAATTTTACTTATTACACACTGTACTTTCTTCATTCTTATATACATCTTTTACTTATATATATTTGAGATTTTTTTACATCTATTTTTATTTTTTCTAAAGGAATCTGTTTGTAACGGTTTTGTCACATTTGCGAGATTGTTTCGAGGTGTGGCAACCTGCTATTGCTATAAAACCTGAGGCTGTCCACTTCTCGGCTGATGCAATAGGGTGAGTGGGTTGCGCGATTCTTGTTTATCCTTAGTGACTTTGTAAGTTACCAAACGAGATAAAATCGAAAGCACTGGGGCAAAAAAATCGAACATAACGAAATCAAAATGTGGGTTAACGGTTATGGCGGCTTTTTTGTATATTTTAATGTGTAAGAGGTTTTTATCTGATGCCAAACACAAATCAAATCTTGTTCATCTAAGTAATAAATAAATCCATTTTCATCATTTTGTCTTTGCCTTTTGAGAGTCTATACTACGTTAAACAGTATTATTCTAATATAGTAATTGTTATTTTCTAGGATGAGACAACAATCGTTTAAATGTATCTGATGCAGTTTCAAATAGCTACACGCGTAAATTTTCGATGCCTTCCGATGGTCGCGGATTCTATCGCTGTACAAAATAATATATATACATAGGGGAAAAGGGTTTTTTAGTAATGTGGACTATCAGTCCCATTGGTAGCAATATACCCTATCAGGTCGACCTCCACGTGGTCCCTCCTGGAAACTATCGTGCTGAATTCCAAGTGTATTCATCATAATGGGCTAACTGACTTGCCCTTTCATTCTCACTTAGCATCCCTCATTGATGCACCGCCAGCTTATACCGTTAGCGCAGAGAGGGTTGCCATTCTATTATCATACATTAAAAATAAATATATACGTCTGTTTGTATAAATCTGGCTGTTTCTGTATATAACAGGTACTTATATGTATCTATTCATTGTATACTATTCATAGTACAAGCAGAGTTTGGGACTAGATGGCGCTGTGTAACATGTCTATGATAATATATTTTTAATTAAAATCTAATGTAGGTATAATAAATACCCATTAAAAATATATTTATTAAATGAATCACTGAAGATACAAAAGATAGAAGTGTGAACTATTGACCCTATACAAAATATTAAATTAAAAATTCAGTCCAGCCCACTGATATCTAAACCAGAAGTTATTAATTCTATATTAGACTGCAGACACGATAATATATAAAACAAAAACGTTTTAATACTTTGAAAATAGCCAATAATTCATAATTAAATTCTTTTTTAATATTTATTAATAAATTCCTATTTCTATTAATTTATTTCAAACCGCTGGTCACTCTGATCAAATCTTGCAATCTACTTATACACAAATAACGTACAAGGACATAACTATCCAGATATAACTGGTTACGCTTTGTATTACATTAATTTGTATCTAGTTTTACTACCATATTGACATCTATAAGAACATTTATATTAATTAAATTCATATACGAAAAAAGATATTTTAGAATAATGTAAATTAAATTTATAGACAACTTCTATAGAAGGAATAGATTTCTACATATAAAGTGTAAGATGTATAGCTACAATGCGATCAAAATATGAAACACCTATAATATGACCGTCAATGTGTAATATAAACATTGTCAAGAGCTTCATACGTCGTAAATTTATAACCATAATAAAGTATTTGATCCTTTACTGACGTACACGATAAAAGCAAATTGTTCAATATCAAATAGTACCGTCATTGTATGTGTTTGTCTGCTTTAATAGAACTCCATGAAAATACACACAAACGAATTATTGAGATAACTATAAGATACTGTGTTGATGTCCAATGGTAGTAGAAAACAAAAGTCGATTTATTGATTAAATGTCACGATTTGTTACTAACTTCATATCAAATGTATTTTAATAATAATTACAATAAAAAGTTACTTTTTCATTATGTTTTATTGAAACATACTACAATAAATAGTGCGACGGTGGTGCGCTCTATAACTTACACGTAACTACAATTCAAACTCTTACTTCACCTAACTAGTTTCATAATAAAAAAAAATCTATGTAAAGTCTTCTTACTTAATATAATTTAAACATAAATGAAGTAAAAAAATACGGTTATTTTAAATTTCTATTATTATTGTATACAACTAACTGCAAGAAAAATGAAACCTGTTTTTATGCAATAATCACGACACGACAGAAATATACCGGTCGGTACGATCCACGTTTCACTCGTTATTGGATGGTCACCCTATGAAATGGCTCAAGTCGACAAGGTGTGGCTGGATTAAACTAACGGATAAGAGTAAACCCTATATTTAGTAACTTTAAAGTTCACATTCAAGGTTACATTATCTCTTTGAAGGTGCTAAGGATATTTTTATCGTTTCCGGTCTGACTGGCTGATTTCGATCTTTTATTAGGCAAGTACATTATATATACATTTTATAATGGCAACAAATATGAGAGAAAAGGATTGTTAGTAATGGAGACTGAGAATCCCATTGCTAGCAATATACCCAACCAGGTCGACATTCTCGCGGTTCTCCCTGGAAACTATCATGGTTAATTCCTGATGAATTCATCATGATGGGCTAACTGGCCTGTTTTCATTCTCACCTATCACCCTTCACTGGTGCTCCGCCAGCGTATCCCGTTAGCGCAGGCGGGGTTACAATACCACTTTCACCCATCAAAAAAAAATGGCAACAAATAACCCCAAACGATCGTGTTCGTTCTACAGCAAGTGTATGAGATCATTGTCATCAAGCGCAGTTTCTTTTTTTTTTTATATACAATGGAAGCAATCAGACATACAGTCCACCTGACGAAAAACGGTTACCATAGACTATAGACCGCTGCAAAAGCGGAGATATCGTGCGTTGAAACTTTTCAACGACCTTTTCAAAACAATTGTATTAATTTATTAGATTAATTTGTTGTATGTATTATAATAATTGCATGCTGTGGTTTTTTTAATAAGGTCTCCGTAAGAAGATCATTCCACAACCTCAGCCGTGGACGAGTGCTAATCTTAACCCTTAAAAGCCTGATTTTTTAAATCAAATTAAAAATATATAAGTGTATCCTTTACTGTGTTTACTAATGGGAAAAAATAAAAATAAATCGAAACGATATTTATATATATTTATTTTGAAAAAAAAAAAACATTTGGTAAAATGTAAACAGCCAAATATTAAAATAAAATCGATTGTAGGCGCCCAATGCGATTTATAACCCCGGTATCAAATTTGAAACTTCAGGTATTTAAGGGTTAAATAACGATAGATACGTTATGTGTACCGCGTACACATGATATGTAGAACGAATCCGCTACGTCTAAAGTTCTGTTCTGTTCAGAGCAAAGACAGAGCAGAAAGGATTTTTTTTTTTTATAAGTTAATGGTACCGAGGTAAGACCCCATGTCCCCGCGCGATTTTATATGGGTGTCATGGTGTCTGTCATATTCTTTGCTAGTGCTCTCGTTGAGGCAAACACTAAGTATTAAGAGAACAATGTAAAGAGAAGCAGAGACGACCGAACTGCTACTTCAGTAAGTTAAGAGTACTGCTCATGTCTTTAGGCGACAGTTACCATTTTCCATCAGGTGGGCCGTCAGCTTGTTTGCCATTCTAAGTTGTATAAAAAAAAAAGTACATTGCTAGGTTTGCTCTCCATTACTAGCAATCTCCTCCTCCCAAGTTTTGATGGTAGCTTGGTATTATAACTACATGTGAGGATGGCATCCTCTGGCGTCAAGTTCTAAGGTTCGTTACCTTAGTCTGACGCCCAGTGTGTAGCCTCTTCATCATTCGGATGGATACTCGTTAAAAAGGTACTTTTTTAAATGCATGATAATGGAGTGATTACACCACCTGTGATATCGATACACGTTGGAGAAATACACCAGTGAGGGATGGACGAATTTATCAAAAATTAACCACTATGGTTTCCAGAGGAAACCCCGTGGAATCAACCTAGTATATTGCTAGCAGTGGGGCCGCTAGTCCCAATTACTAACATTCCTTCCTCCCTTTTTTCATGCGATTTAGAATGGCAAACAAGTTGTGGGCCACATGATGGAAAGTGGTAACTGTCGCCTATAGACATGAGCAGTATTATGGATATAACAGAGTATACTTTTTCGCCCACGATACCTCCCATACGTTGCCATTCCTGAGGACTCAGGTGTTATTCCTGTGTACCCTGTAAATTCACTGCCATATCCCACCCTTCAAACAGAAACACAGCCATGCAAACACAACTGCTGCACAGTAGAAACACGAAAAAAAAAATGAGACAGAGGTACCCAAGAAAACGGCTTTTGTACAAAGTTCTACTAATAAGGTACTTACATGTTTAATGTTATAATGCAGGATGCTCTCAATGTAGGTGGGCAACTGGTTGACGACGGTGAAGTAGCCGAAGACCGAGGTGGCGTGCGTAAGGATGATGGCCCACACCGGTGGCGAGGTCAGCAGGCTGCGCCATGGTACCGGCATATGCTGCGGACAATGACAACATTATATTTCTATTTTTAAAAGAACAAACAATGCGACTGTATTTAAAGCAACTTGCATAAATAAAGAAGAACTGATTAAGAAAAAAAAAACCAATATTTTTTCTCGTTTTCACATTAACAATTATAATTACTTGAACACATGTGTTACATATACATGTGTTGTGTGTAAAAATAATTTCATATAGGATAAATATATATGAATAATATTACAATATGTGTATTACATAAATGTATGTTATGTATTTTATATATATTTATTTATGTAACATATTATAAATACTTAGATGTAAGGCGTGCATAATAATATTTACATGTTTTATTAATATAAGCCTTTTTCTTATTTTCATTAGTTACACTTCTAGTCCCAAATAGCTACCTTTTTTTTTTATTTTCATCTCTACCCAAAAAAGGGTTCTTTAAAAGGGTGTAAAGAGGTTACTTCAGGGTCGGCAAAGCGTGTGTAAGAACCCTTGTATTGCAGACGTTCATAGGCTACGATGACCATTTACCAACAGGTGGGCCGTATGCTTGTTTACCACCTAAATAAAAAATGTTGTCTGGAAGAAGAGTTTGCTTTAGCGATAAGACCGCCTTTTGTACTTCATATGTGTCATATGTACTTATCTTTGTATTATTTTTCAAGTGGTGCAATAAAGAGGAAATAAATATTGTTTGCGGAATGCCTGTTTAATGCATAGTTAATTTCATCTAGCTATATCTGGCGGCTTTGCCCGCATCAATCACTGCATAAAATATCCTATGTACTATGTTAGGATATAACCTATCCGTGTACTAAATTTCATTTAAATGCGTTCAGTAGTTTTTGCGTGAATGAGTAAACATCCATCGTTATAAACTTTCGCTTTACTTTTGTTTTGTTTTTTTTTTTTTTGCAAATGTATTTTTTATTTCTTTTTTTCAAGTATGTACTAATTTCTGATATTATTTGTATGCCATATATATATATATATATATATTAATTATATTAATAAGTGTATATTTAAATACACCTGCTGGTTCTGTAACCGCGGAAACACATATGATATAGCACCAGATTATAATTATGCATTTGCCGGAAGTCAGTAAAGAACATAATAGAATGTGAGTTTGCCGCGAGAACTTATGCAAATGTGATTAGTCATTCATTCGTCTCGCACACTTTGTTATATAGCGAATTACTATTGAGCCGGTTACACATGGATGAATTGTACAAACGATAACTTTTGGCCGCGACTTCGCTCGTGTGACCGATGTATGTTCAGTACTGGCCGGTGGTAGGGTGTGCCCTTCTCCATCCCTTATAGTACGTGTGTATCATATTTCATAGTGATCGGTTAAGCCGTTAAGGCACTACGAGGTAACAAAAAACAAACTTTTACTTTTATAATATTAGTAAAAATTAATTTTAATCAGATATTAATAACAACAATTTTTTTATTACAAAAATAATTAACGTTCTTTTAAGAATTATTAACTATAAAAAATAATAGAGAAACGAAAAAAATCATACGTTCAAAAATAATATTATAAAAATAGCATACAGCCCACCTGATGGTAAACGGTTATCGTGGCCTATGAATACCTGCCAAACCATACCATAACACAACACGCACATTGCCGACCCTGAAGAAATCTATTTACCTCTCTTTTAAAGAACCCCATGCAAATTATTATTATTTTTAAGCCAATGCTTCTTTAGGGAAAATATTTAAATTTATTGATATCAAATTCTTGTCGAATTCGTCACGATGTACTGACTGACCTACTTCATCCTCACCTATCATCCTTCACTGGTGCCCCGCCGGTGTATACCGATAGCGCGGGTGGGGTTACCATTCCATTATCATCCATTAAAAAGTCTATGGGAGAGGCCTATATCCAGTAGTGGACGGATAATGGCTGAAGCGATGATGATGATGATAAAATATGCTTTAAAAAATATTATATATTTTTATTTCCATTATAACTTACAGTTTATTATATTTACACTAGTTTACACTACATCAAGTGTGTAGTGGCTGTATTATTTGCAAATTACATTGATATCTATCGCGTATGGTGTAGGTGAGTCATTTAATTTAATCGTTTCCACTAAAACATAATCGCATTAGGTGCGTGTATTGTTTTACAGCAAATTTAATATCATTGTTTCAGTCTAAATGGATTATATGTTGCCTCACTCAATACACAGACTACATATTACATCTACATTTTTAACCAACTTCAAAAACAACGAGGTTCTCAATTAGATTTTTTTTTAATGTTTATTACCTCATAACTCCATCAGTTGTAAAACAATTTGGAAAGTTCCTTTTTTATCTGAAAGGACATGTTCACAGATAGGTTTCGTAGACATTTTATCAAAATCTTTTCAGTATTTTAATTTTTAAATCAATATAACTTGGTTTTACCATAATTGAAGTCGGTTTTTTTTTTAGAACACAACCATAATTATAAATATTGATATATTGATAAATAACGTTTATATTAAGCTTGAAGAAGCAAGTTTTGCTTTAATAAAAAGTGACTTTAATCGTACACACGTGTAGAATATTACGTGAATATTATATGTGTATGATAATATAAAAAGAGAAAGAAAGAAAATATTTATTTAACGCATACCAATAACATTTACAACAGAAACATAAACAATTGTCAAATTAAATAAAAAAAAATAACTAAAATAAACTTATAATTAGGAATATATGCGACCAAAATGGTCACCACTCAGCTAAGTGTCTAAGCATTCATACATAATGGCTCAATCAATCAAGCCATCTCATCCCTCAAACGAGGGATGTAATTAAAAGGGTTTTATAATAAATAAAAATTTAATAGCTCAGCATGGTTTTCTGTGGAACAAATGGGAGTGGTAGATGTCGGTACCGAGTGGACATATTCACATATCGTCATAGTCGTAGAATACTGACGGATCTGACGAATATTACATATAAAGATCCGTCAGTATTCTACGACTATGACGATATATTAATTATAATTTTAATAATCGTAATTTTTGTGTCGTGATACTATTCTGTTTAACACTACTACTGCCTACTCACTGCTTCCTATGCCACTGTGCTTTTGATGGGTGAAAATGGTATAGTAGCCCCGTCTGCGCTGACGGGATACGCTGGCGGAGCACCAGTGAAGGGTGATAGATGAGAATGAAATCAGGCCAGTTAGCCCATTATGATGAATTCATCAGAAATTAACCATGATAGTTTCCAGGGGGAACCGCGGGGAAGTCGACCTGGTTGGGTATATTGCTAGCAATGGAATTCTCAGTCTCCATTACTAACAATCCATTTCCCCCCATGCCACTGTGTTAGGTTAGGTTAGGTTTTTGCTAACATTGTTATTAACTTCTTGTTATTACTATATTGTTAATCATTTAACCATCCAATCAGCATCTAAAACACATTTGGGCACAAACGTTTATTTCGCTGTATCCTTATTAGGATCAGTGTAAATTTTGCTCGTTACTTAGATGGAAATCTACTCGTAAATATATACACTGATATATTACTTTGTTAAATATTTGTGTTACCATCCTTCTTATGGCCAACTTTTTGTATGCAAAACATTAGATCTGATTCTGGCGAAGCGGCGATTCTTTATAGTTAGTTCTTGGAATCACAGATATATCACACTACGCTAAGTTTAATCACAGATGTCACAAGCTGCCTTCGACTGTTGAGAATGCTCAGGTAAATCACGCAAAAATAAATGTAATTGGCATATAGTTTTTTTATCTAAATGTTTTTCATTTTTCTCTTTAATGAGGCGTTACATAAAATAAAAATATTTCAGAGTATTCCGTATCTACATATTTCTTAAAATAATTTACAATTTTAGACAAGGTCAGACATTGCAGAATAGAATAGAATAGAGGCCAATTTAATAACTAAATGGTTGTCCTAAAAATTAAAACATGACGTGTGCCAAATTTTATCTGAGCATTTATCCATATATCCGTGACTACAAAACTAAAAAAAAAAAAACAAGAATCTATGAATATATCTACAGAATGCCATATGGCATTAAGCTCGCCATTTGTACAAAATTTTATTGTGCAATAAAGAATAAATAAATAAATAAATAAATAAATAAATAAATAAATAAATAAATAAATAAATCTGGAAACGATCGTGAACAATTCTTATTGAATTCGTCACGATGTGCTAACTGACCTGCTTCATCCTCATCTATCATCCCTCACTGGTGCCCCGTCGGTGTATACCAATAGCGCGGGTGGGGTTACCATTCCATTATCACCCATTAAAAAAAAATATTGTAAAAACTAATAAAAAAAAAATTTAGACAAAACTTTCCAATTGTCAAATCTAGCGTGCGTACAGACGCCGTTTGTTTACTATTTCATTATATTATATTCAGCAGATTTTCCGCTGCGTGCGCTAAACAAATTGACGTAACTACGATGATGTCATCATGATAGTGCCACAGTGCGCCGACCGAGTGGACCGCGAATGATGGATATAGATTGATTGTAGCAACTATATCAATAATGTGTACTGACATTGTCTCAGGTGTTGCTAGAGGAAATTTTTGTGTTTATATGACCTTTGTAGGTATTAAGTAAGGTACTATAGATACTAGCCCTTACTTGCATCATCATCATCATCATCACTATTCAACCATTACCATCATCATATTATCCTCTGTTGAACATAGATCTTCCCATAGACTGTCATAAGAAACGGTCCTGAGCCACCTGCATCTACTGACTGCAATGTATTCAGTAGATGCAGGTGGTATTTGTACGTCGCTCCATCTAACGGGGGGAGGTGGGTGGCGTCCTACACTGCGTTCGTCCTACACTGCGTTTTTTTTTTAATTTTTGAAATCTCGACTAGTTTCGGAACCAATTCGGGGCCCTTAATCATGAGCAGCAATGTGTTTGGATCTGAAATTACACAAATTGATTGAGGTTTTAGTAGTTGTCTACCTGAAGGCCAAAATTAAAAAAAAAAATATTTTACCCTTATTTATAAAAACTAAAACCTACTACAAACTTATTTTAAATATTAAACTAATTTGTCACTTTCTTTTAAATTAGGAATGTAGCATAAAAGAAAGAGACAAGACACTTAAATAGGTCCACCTTAACTACTGTTTATTCTATAGCCTTATTCTATCTAAGAACGTGTAACATTAAACTATAAAATACATAATAGATTACGGACTCCTACCATCATATAAACTAAAAACATTTAGAAACCTATTTTAAGTATAACCACTTCGTTACTTTGTGTGAATTTATCAATTTCTTTGTCATTTTCAATATATACGAGTACCTAAGTATAATAAAAAACTTTTTTTTTATTAGAATATACTAACATTTAAGATTTTTTTCTGTCTAATTCATAGAAGCAATGCTACTTAGTAGCATTAAATAGTATAGTATAGTAGTATTTAGTAAAGCACAGTTAGTAGTAAGTTATAATTAAATTTGTTTCCACAAAAAAAAACCGACTTCAACTGTGGCTAAAACAGTTATTTTAATTTAAAAACCAAACTACTAAGCCAGTTTTGATAAGATTTCTATGGTACTAAACTTATTAGTATATCCTTTCAGATAAAAAAAATTCTAGTTTCGTTTACAAACTGACAGACTTATGAGGTAATACATAATTAAATATAAGCAAACTGAAAGTCTCTTCTTTTTCTAATCTATTCTTTTTGTAGTCCATTGAGAATGTATTAAAGTGACAAACAGTTTATTGGAAACGATAGTTAACTACAGTGTTTTTCTATACAACTTAAAATGGCAAACAAGCTGACGGCCCACCTGATGGAAAGTGGTAACCGTCACCTATAGACATGAGCAGTACCATGAACAGAACAGAGTATACTGTTTCGCCCATGATACCCCCCATGCGTTGCCATTCCTGAGGACTCAGGTGTTATTCCTCTGTACCCTGTAAATTCACGCCATATCCCACCCTTCAAACCGCAACACAGCCATGCAAACACAACTGCTTCACGGTAGAAACACGACTGAGGTACCCAAGCAATCGACTTTTGTACAAAGTCTCCCTCTAGTGTGTTAACTACAATATTTACAAGCGTCTATCAGAGATGTTAAATGTTTGTTAACTACTAACTAACGGTCAACATAACGAGAGTCGTGACCACAAAGTAGACACCACGGTACGATAAATACATAGCCGTATCATAATATTACTAAGAAGGAAGGAAGCAACGACTGTAATAAATTATTATGCACAATCACCGCATATCCTTATATCATAATCACAACTCACATATGTCTAGCTATTACATAGAGACAAGGTTTTTTTTTTAATGGTTAATATTTATTTATGTATTTATGTACACTTTATTGCACCATTTATAAAATAGTAAACACATTTTACTGTAATAAGAAATGATACAAAAGGCGGCCTTATCGCTAAGCAATCTCTTCCAGACAACCTTTGGGTAGAGAACATTGAGAAGAGAAAGAATAATGGAATGGTAACCCCGTCTGTGCTAACGGTATACGCTCTCGGGGCATCAGTAAAGGATAATAGGTGAGAATGAAAAGGTGGTTTTTTTTTTTAATGTGTGATAATGAGGGGGAAAAGATTGCTAGTAATGGGGATTAACAACCCTATTACTAGCAATATACCTTATCAGGTCGACCTCCTCGCGGTTCCCCCTGGAAAATACGGTGGTTAATTCTAGTTGAATTCGTCACGATGGGCTGACTGACCTGCTCCATCCTCACCAGTCATCCCTCACTGGTGCCCCGCCAGTGTATACCAATAGCGCAGGAGGGGTTACCATTCCATAATCATCCATTAAAAAAATAAATGGGTGATAATGAAAAGGCAGGTCTTTTTTTTAATGGGTGATAATGGAATGGTAATCTCGCCTGCGCTATTGGTATATGCTGGCGGAGCGTCAGTGAGGGATGATTAGGTGACGATTAAAGCAGGTCAGTTAGCCCATCGTGACAAATTCCACTAGAATTAACCACGACAGTTTCCAGGGGGAACCGCGTGGAGGTCGACCGATAAGGTATATTGCTAACAATGGGTCAATTAGACCCCATTACTAACAATCCCTTTCCACCTGAAAAGGCAGGTCAATTAGCCCATCGTGATGAATACACCTGGAATTCAACACGAGAGTTTACAGGGGGTACACGTGTAGGTCGACCTGACAGGGTCGACATATTGTTAGCAATGCGGCTAGTAATCCGCATTACTAACACTCCCCTCCCCCAATCCAAACAGTGTTGTCACACAAAGTACATAATGATTTTAGATTAAATGTTGACACATAATCTACACACACTACACTACACTCTGTTTATATATATATATATATATATATATATATATATATATATATATATATATATATATATATATATATATATATATATATATATATTATAAAATTATTATGTCGCACAAGTTCTCATGTAGAAGAACTCAAATCTTGTGATCGCTGTACTGTGAAAACCTAGTAAATTTTGCAAATGAGTTTAAATTGTGTATCACAAAAAAACCGTCTTTAATAGCGGTTATTTTCATTTTAAAACTTATCTGCTGAAGCAATTTTCATAAAATTTCTATGGGGCCAATCTGGAAATAAGCCATAATCAAGACACACCGATCAAGAGACGCATTGAAACCGATGAATTTAAAATCTTGAAATGTAGATATGTTCTTTATGTAGCGTAGGTAAATAATAAGAAAAGAATTATGAAAATTGAATCCCTAAAGGTGTGTTACTTCAATAATCCACGAGTACGAAGTCGCGGGCAAAAGGTAGTTTTAATTAAACAGATGGAATCTAAACCGATAATATCAGACATTATTAAAACATTAGCAAAAAATATACATACATTAGAACCTAGATGTTCACATACAGCGCGGTTTCAGAGATGTTTTCTCCCACGAACGCTCACATTATGGAATGAGCTCCCTGTCAAAGTTTTTCCAAGAGACTATAGCATGGTGTTCTTTAAAAAAAGGGGGATAAAGAGTTTTCTTCAAGGTTGGCAACGCGCGCGTAACACCTCTAGTATTGCAGGCGTTCATAGGCTATACTGTACCCGCTTACCATCAGGGGGACGATATGCTTGATTGCCTCCACAATGGTCCTCAAAAAAACTTCTGGTTTTTAAAATGATAGATATAAATATAAGTACTCACCCCCTTCTTCTTTGTGTTGTCCTGCGGCAGGACTTCCATGAGGTAGTTCTTCTCCTCCTCCGAGATCCGGGGATGGTCGGCTGGCGTGTCGTAGACCACTGCGAACCAGGCCACCGACCACATGGCGCCGATGAGGCCTGTATACACCACAACGGTAGTGTTAAAACACCCTCATAAAAGAAATGTTATAGTTATAATACTTGTCTGTGTATCTGTCTGTGGTATCGTATCTCGGAAACAAGTCGAATTCAATACATTTTGTGTGATTGAAAACGGAATGATTTAGCGACGATTTACTAAAATTGGTTCAGTTTCCATATGGAAAGAAATTGATAAACTTAGTTTGATATTTTTTATAAAAAAAAAAAAATAATTTTAACATAATTACATGTTATTTTTTATTAACTGCACTGAGCTGAATATATTTATTTACTTTACTGATATAAATACAAATAAAACAAGAATTTTACGTCACATCAGTCTCCCATACATTTTACAACGAAATGTACAAAAAATTACAAGTAAACGGCCAAACAATATATGTATTGCATCAAATATTCAATTCTCTGAAACTTTATCTGTACATACATATAAACATATCTGTCATCCCGTCTCCCATTAGGGTAAATAGAAACAACAGAATGCCAAATGATTCGATTCAAACGAGCTTCTTTATATTCCTATATGTTCATAAAAATCTTGACTTATTTCCAAAAAACAGCAATATTCATAATATTAATACTAGATTTAAAGACAAACTTGCTGTCCCCAAGTATCGTTTAGAAAAAGTTAATAGGTCTTTTATGGGAATAGGTATAAAAATTTACAATAAGATACCAAAGGATATGTTGGAATTACCCTTAAATAAATTCAAAACATCTGTTAAATCATATTTACTGAGCAAAGCCTATTACTCACTAAACGATTACTTGAATGACGAGTGTGCATGGCAATAGTTGTTCATGCACTGAATTTTCATTTAATGTTAGACATAGACACCTATATAAATATACATTGTAAATAAACTGGCTTTAAAATAAAAAGTAATTCAATTGAGTTTCTTGCCAGTTCTTCTCAATTGGATCTATATTCCAAACTGGACGGTAGGGAAAAAAATAAAATTATAATGTAAAAATTTGACGTTCATAAGCGGCTAAAATGTCCTACATGAATAAATGATTTTTGAATTTTGAATTTTGAATTTTCCCTTCCTCCACATTCATCAATATTTTCCATACACACTCGCCGGTTACGGATACTTTTAATTTGGCCCTTCTTCAGCACGTCGCCTATTTGGTCGACATACGTCCGTCTAGGGTGACCCCTACTGACATCTCCGTTCATTCGTGTTCGAATTCTTCTTTCATACAACCTCTCCAAATGGTCAAACCAACGCAGCATTATTCCCTTTTCGATTTTTGTCACAGTCCACACTTCTCTCTAATCCCACTGTTTCTCACTCTATCTTTTATCTGTGTAAGTCAATGTAAATATTTCAAACTTATAACATACCATGTCGAAGCCACTTGTACGTTTACGTAAACCGTGATAATTACCAGTGAAGTAGAAAGCCGACTCCCATCCGAAGTGCGCGATGAGGAAACCACAGATCGGCATCGTAATGGCAGCACCAAGCGACGAGGCTGCAACACAAGCCGATGTTAGTGAGCGTAAGTGACAGCTACCGGGGCTCCCGCAATGAGAGTTAAACCGCAATAACAAATTATCATAATATAATGTAAATTTGACTCCTTTTCAACCGACTTAAAAACAGAGGCTCTCAACTATGTGTATTTTGTTTGTTTGTTATCTCTTATTACTCTATCAGTTCTAAAGTGATTTGGAAAATTCTTTTTTTATATGAAAGGTAATACTTACAAATTGATCCTATTGTAATTTTAGTTTTTAAATCAAAACTGGTTTTATCACAATTAAAGTGTTTTTTTTTTGTAAGTAGACTCTATAATCATAATATACATATACTAATTTTGAACTGCGACGTTGCATGACCGAAATATATCTAACTGTCCACTGCTGGACATGGGCCTCCATAAGGGGGTATTTTGCCAGTAATTACCACGCCCATCCCAACCATTAATTTCCCTTAGTCACCTCTTACGACACCAATGGGAAAGGAAGGGGTTACCCCTTCTATAGCAGGACCACACGACATAATATAATGATATATTATTATATATATCATTATATTATGTCGTGTGGTATATATATTTCTCAGCAATAACTTTGAAAATACATGATTGAAGAGACCAACAGACATGCAGATACTTCGTTTTGTAGCTACGGGACCCTAATGAAAAAAGTCTATCAATCTTGTCAATTCGTTAACAAGCATAATACAACGGTAACGCTGCATCCATTATCCGACCCCATATATTATTAAACGATTCATTTAATGTGAATACAGCTTTTTTTTATACAACTTAGAATGGCAAACAAGCTGACGGCCCACCCGATGGAAAGTCGTAACCGTCGCCTATAGACATGAGCAGTAGTACCATGGACATAACAGAGTATACTGTTTCGCCCATGATAACCCCCATGCGTTGCCATTCCTGAGGACTCAGGTGTTATTCCTCTGTACCCAGTAAATTCACACCATATCCCATATCATTATCATAAATATGAAAGTATCGAATATAAATCGAAAATAAATTATTGTTCAGTGTATATCAATTGGATACCGTATCTTTAATATACAATAACACTATGTAACACTAAATAGATACCAATAACAGAGTTTGTTTTGATCATGAACTTGGCACCTGTTACATTATTTAGATAGCAAACGTTGCCAAAATTAGTTGAAAATAATATATACGTAATACACATACCAATTATACATATGTATATAATGTAAGAGATACCTCTATGAGGTAAGTCCGTCATTGTATATTAAATCTTTTAATATGGCCAATGTAATTTATGTACAATTTATAATACAATATAAGCCCCGTTGTTAGCAATATACCCTATTTTTTTTTAGTGGGTGATGATGAAATGATAACTCCGCCTGCGCTAACGGTATATAATGGCGGGGCACCATTGAGCGATGATAGGTGAGGATGAAAAAACAGGTCAGTTAGCTCATCGTGGTGAATACACTTGGAATTCAGCACGATGGTTTCCAGCGGGGACCACGTGGAGGTCGACCTGGTTACATTACTAACAATGGAGCCCTTAGTCTCCATTATTAACAATCCCCCCCCCGCAATATACCCTATTAGATCGACCACGATGTGGTTCCCCCTAAAAACCATCGTGGGTAATTCTTGTCGAATTTATCGCGATGGTCCAACTCACCTGCTCTCGTCCTAACCTATCATCCCTTACTGGTAACCTTCCAGCGTACACATGTTAGTCAATCATGCACAAGCTTATTAATGACTATGTATTTTTTTTATTGGATGAAAGTGGAATGGTAACCCCGCCTGCGCTAACAGGAAACGCTGGCGGGGCACCAGTGAATGGTGGAGTGAATAGTCGATGAGGATGAAAACAGGCCAGTTAGCCCATCATGATGAATTCATCTGGAATTAATCATGATAGTTTCCAGGGGGAGCCGCGAGGAGATCGATCTGGTTGGATATATTGCTAGCAATGGAATTCTCAGTCTCCATTACTAACAAATCCCTTTCCCCCCAATGACCATGTATTAAACTCTTTATTGCACCAAAAACATAAAAACATATAACGAAAAATTACAAAATTCAAATAAAATGCAGTATATAATATAAAGCATAAAGTACCAATCAAAATATAAATATATATAGGTACAAAAGGCAGTCTTATCGCTAGGACAATATCTTAAAGTTAATAAATAATATTAACAAAGATTTAAAAGAGTAACTGTCGAGTTTTTGTAGAATTAAGAGTGATTGTGTCACGAAATGGAGAAACCACTTTGAAAACTGTTCAGGTTCAAAGGGGATATGGTATAAAACTATACAGCAAATGCCTTCATTAATACCCTGGTTTCAAACAACAAGTCTTTCAAGATCGTATTTAGTGATAGCGTTCAGGATGCGATCTGGCCATGTTCCCCTCAACAAATTTTATCATCTTATAGGAATGAAACAATCACCAAATTGTATATATTGTGATAAAGTGGAAGACCTCCTACATTTGCTGGTGGAGTGTGGCCAGAATTGTAACTTGAAACAGCGGATTCTGGGCGATATGCCATTATATAATGGTAATGTCAATTTAATACTGAGTCAACCTGGCAGTCGCAATGCAAGACGGCTATATCTGTGGGTAAAGGTGTCCCAGACGGACTGACAGACTGAATTTCAAACAATCCCTATGAGGCTAGCATAGTCACTCCGGTGTTAGAACAGCCTCAACAAAAATTTGAATAAAAAAAAAAATAAAAGGTTCCTCTCAACAGATAAAAAATAAATTCATAAAAAATTACAATTAAAAATGAATCTATTTAAATAATGATTTGTTTTTGAGAATTTTATGAAATACCCATCGTATTGTTTATAAAAAACAAGACTAGTTGTCTGATGTTATGTTGTATACATTGTGATAATAGAATTGATGGGGCTGCAAAGCTGGCTTCCTAGGAAAGTTACCGCTATGTTTCAGGTCAATGCATTTGATTCTCGTAGCTGTGACGCAAACAACACTGTAGGGTTGCCCTCGTGAATGGTGATACGTATTATTGTATTATTGTCTCTGAGGGCCTACCATGAAATGTTTTTCGAAATATCGAAGCCAAACGAAAAACTAATTTGATGTATGTATGTATATGTATTTGTATATGTGTGTGTATGTATATATATTACATGTGTGTATGTATGAATGTATGTTTGTGTATGTATATATATATATATATATATATATATATATATATATAATTTAGTAGGGATAATATATTTATAATATTATATGTATCACATCTCCCATATTTAGAACTAACAGAATTTTTCATCGTGCCTCCCACCAAATTGTCTATAATTACTCCTCTCCATCCAAAGGTTGCATGGAAGAGATCGCTCTTAGCAATAAGATCACCCATTGTTTTCTCATTGTGATTATTTCTTGTAATTATTTATATTTATAATAAGTTTACTATTGTAATCTTTTGGAGGAAACAATAAAGAGTATCTATCTATCTAATACATGCAGTTTGGAGATATTAAAAATGTTAAAATATCGTTCCTTTGGACTTTTATGATAGGAATGTTAAACTCCATTTATTGGTCCGATTTTGGCATAAACAAAAACACGAATTTGAGTCCGAAAATTCGGAATTTCATTTCATGGTAGACCCGCTGGTTCTGTCTTTATTACAACATATCCGCGGACGAAGTCGCAGGTGAAACCAATATTTATAAAATAACGAATCGCGCATGTGTAACCGAAAGGCTCAAGGGGAAGGGATCGTTAGTAATGCGGGCTACCAGTCCCATTGCTAGCAATATACCCTGTCAGGTCGACCTCCACGCGGTTCCCCCTTGAAACCATCGTGCTGAGTTCCGTGTGTATTCATCACGATGGGCTGACTGACCTGCCTTTTTTCATTATTCACCTATCATCCCTCACTGGTGCCCCGCCAGCGTATACCGATAGCGCAGGCGGGGTTACCATTCCATTAATCATCCATTAGAAAAAAAAAAACCAAAAGACTCATAATAACTGTAGGAGGATATTTAACTAGTTTACGACTACGTTTACCCATAAAATAGTTATATAATTGTACTAGACATAGTTATATTCTATGCATTATAGCATTGTGCGGATGACAGCAATTTTTTTTTTTTTACTGTAAAGAAACTATATTGAGATCTTTGATGTGGCAATTAATATAACAATTATAATTGTTACTTTTTAATATCAAATTATTTTTGTATACCTAAGTTACGTTTAATTAATTTTCTTCCATTGGTTTAGTGACCTGCCATTCGCACCATGCTATAACGTGCAAAGCATACATATAGATATACAAAGTCATAATCTTTTACGACATCGACGCTAGTTAAACGATCATTTAACATCAATAAAGTGTCAAGGAAGTTATACGGTCAATAATAATATTTACATGTTTTCTTGGAATTAAACGAAATAAACCAATTGCAAATTTCAATATGTCATCTGTATAGCGTGTTTTGTACACGGAAATTGGACTAAATTTTTATCTTATCAAGAGACCTATCGGAATACTAACGCTACTAGCAGCTGTACTGTGTACTGTGACAGTATAATGCTGAAAGTTGTACCATACATTTCACTTCATAAAAAAAAAACTATCTACTTCAATTGTGAACAAAATCACATACACACGCCCATGAAAATAGACGCAACCGTACGCACACACGCAAAGCGATCAACGACAAGATGTTTCGTAGAAACATTATATTAAAAATTCCAAATTTCAAATTCAAATTTAGAACGCGGAGTCATGTATCTGTAAATAGATAGATTTTGCTTCGCAATTCTAAACAATTGTTATTTCTCTCACGTCTTTAGATCACTTAAAAATTATATTGTTAATATGAATATTCCCCAATTTTAAAGAAAACATTTCAAATTCAAAAATAACTGACACCAAATGGTTCCCAAACTTTTTGATAAAGGAAAAAGAATCGTATAGTGTTGTGATAAAGTACAATTTGTTACGTCAGTACCGGTTGCTTGAACTTTCGAACTGTCATTGTGAGGCGCGCGGTGCACGGTGTTCCGATTCCATTCCATTCATCATTAATCAGACGGTAACTACGGGCAAGTAGGGTGACACAACGACAGTTTGTGCACGGTCAATAGCGAACTCTTATTATTAAGCCGCTTACGAAACGAATTACATTTGGCAATAATAATACTCTTATAACAAAGAGCATTTATTCTTAAATATATACTTACCCTATTATTTAAAAAGTTTATACCGTTAACAAACCGAATTAATTGGAAATATGATAGCAATCTTGCCTTAAAACGCGTTGGATTCAAATAAGCTTTACTACAAGTGTAACAATAATTAATTTTGGAGAGAAAGGGATTGTTAGTAATGGAGACTGAGAATCCCATTGCTAGCAATATACCCAACCAGGTCGACCTACTCACGGTTCTCCCTGGAAACTATCATGGTTAATTCCTGATGAATTCATCATGATGGGCTAACTGACCTGTTTTCATTCTCATCTATCATCCTTCACTGGTGCTCCGCCAGCGTATCCCGTTTGCGCAGGCGGGGTTAACATACCATTTTCACCCATCAAAAAAAAAAAATTTAAATAACATAATTAACAATTGTGTAAAAAAAAAACGATTCAATTATGACGAAACCATAAAAATATCCTTACAGATAAACAAAAAGGAATTTTAAAATCGATTTAGAT
Organism: Galleria mellonella; assembly: GCF_026898425.1. NCBI lineage: Eukaryota > Metazoa > Arthropoda > Insecta > Lepidoptera > Pyralidae > Galleria > Galleria mellonella. The sequence continues at coordinate 2,347,220 of NW_026442061.1, forward strand.
TCATAACTTCGTCTGTTCTCTGACGGAGTTCGTAACTCCGTCAGTTCTCTGACAGAGTTCGTAACTCCGTCAGTTCTCTGACGAAGTTCGTAACTCCGTCAGTTCTAAATTAATTTGAAAATTCTTTTGTTAGTAACAAACATGAAAAAGAAAAAATACAACCGAATTGAGAATCTTTTCGAAAGCGACTTTTTCTTCAGCTTCATACGGTTTTGTTTATATATATATATATATATATATATATATATATATATATATATATATACACATATATATATATATACACATATATATATATACACATATATATATACACACATATATATATACACATATATATATATACATATATATATATATATATATGTATGTATATAAAATACAGCCCATAAGCTATTAAGTATTTTTTTAATTAAACCTGAATAAACACAAAACTTTTCCTCTTTGTAATATGAGTTTAGACAAAGACTCATGGTGGCCGTAACACACATAGTACATGAAATAATCAAGAACATTGCGCCCGAGTAATGCATAGCCCGGCCTTTGACCCGTATCTTTCCGATGCATCTGCAAATTGCACGCACGCATATTATGCACATTTTCAATTACAATCACCGTTTGGAATGAGAACAATTATCATTCATTAATTCATATTCACAGTTACAAAGGACGCTTGTTACGCTAACTGTTTAGATAAACAATATTACTGTTTAAATGTTTCATTTATTTGATTTGAATGTACGGTGTCAGAGGTCAACCACTGTTATTGGGAAAGTTACCCGATTGTTATCTATTTAGTCGGTCATTCGACAGCCAGAGCCGGAATTAAACGATACTCCTTTGTCTTAGGAAAAATACTCCAATAACCTTATCTAATTATTGGATGTATTATATGTTTATATGTATTTAAGAATGAACAGAATTTTATAGTACCTCTAATCAAACGGTTTATAATTAGGTACTTCTTTCCATCGGAAGGTTGCGACCAGGAAGAGACTTTGTACAAAAGTCGTTTGCTTGGGCACCTCTATTCCATTAGTGTTTCTACCGTGAAGCAGTTGTATTTGCTTGGCTGTGTTTCGGTTTGAAGGGTGGGATATGGCAGTGAATTTACAGGGTACAGAGGTATAACACCTGAGTCCTACAGGAATAGCAACGCATGGGAGGTATCATGGGCGAAACAGTATGCTCTGTTATGTCCATGATACTGCTCAAGACTATAGGCGACGTTTACCACTTTCCATCCGGTGGGCCATCAGCTTGTTTGCCATTCTAAGTTGCAAAAAAAAGGTTGCCTGGAAAAGATGGCTTTAAGAAATAAGGGATACTAATTGTTTTTCTCAGTAAATAATTACAGGAAATGATTACATCATTTCCTGTAATTATCTATATGTATTTATAACAAGTTACTATTATAATCTTTTGGAGGAAACAATAAACAGAATCTATCTATATATATATGTAATATTTTCATATGACCTTATTGTACCACATTTTTAGCAATAAAATTCATTCATTCGTTCATTCATTCATTCATATAAATCAGCCTTTCCCAAAGTGGGCGATAACGCCCCCTTGTGGGCGCTGCAGGTCTAAAGGGGGGCGGTAAGAGACCCAGAAAAAAATGGGGGCGTTGTGTAAAGGCTAGGGGTTGATTTGTTGATCTTAAAGTAATAGTGGTTTTTAAGTAGGTGAAATAATGGGGCCGCTAAAAAATAATTTATTCTCAAAGTGGGCAGTAGACAAAATAAGTTTGGGAACCCCTGATTAAATAATACTATTTATACCTATACAAAAGTAAGTAAAGACATGATGTTTCTTGTTTTTGGTACACGAATAGAGATAGAGAGATGATCTTATATTACCGTTATCTTAATCCGCGTAAGTAAAGCCGGGTGTTATAATTTTAGATAAAGAATCACACTCACTCAAATCTTCCACTTATTTTGTATTTTTCATTCATTCGATAGGGTTTACTTGCTTGTTGGTCCCATATAAATTGTCTCCCTAATGAAATCGCTGTTTTTTATATGAAAATAAATCAATTAAATCATTGAATTATAAATCATCATCCTTAAAATGATAGTTAAAGATGTCCATACACCTGAGATAGGACATTTCATCAGGACGATGTCTAGAACACAAAATAACCATGTCCTGGTTCGATGCCGTCCTGACTGGATGGATGCCTCTCAGGTAATAATAATAATAATGTTTATTAATTAATCTCACAACTTTTTTGAGTACAATGAAACATTTAAAATAATACCATAGATACATCAAAGTTGTAGAGAACTGGTGCCTAAACTGGGTATCCAAAGAACCCGTATCACAAGATATCAGGACCCCTCCCTGGCATAAAACAGTTTATGGTAATACATACAATGGAGAACTCAAAAGTCGTTAGTCGTAGTTTTTTTTTTTTTGATGGGTGAAAATAGTATGGTAACCGCCTGCGCTAACGAGTACGCTGGCGGAGCACCAGTGAAGGGTGATAGGTGAGAATGAAAACAGACCAGTTAGCCCATCGTGATGAATTCATAAGGAATTAACCATGATAGTTTCCAGGGGGAACCGCGAGGAGGTCGACCTAGTTGGGGTATATTGCTAGCAATGGGATTCTCAGTCTCCATTACTAACAATCCCTTTCCCCCCTATTAGGTGTAGTAGGTACAAATACAATATGTACACATGAAAACACCTATACACACATAGTTATATGATATCTAAATGTTTAAATAACAATCAGTCACAATTGGATATACATTAGTAAGCAAAGGCAAGGCAACAAAGTACACTAAGACAGAAAAAAGGATATCAAATCAGGTATATGGTTTATTAAATTATAGCTTTTTTTCCTAACATAATTTTAAATCTAGTACTTATAAAATAGATCTTGTTGTCTGTCATTAAATTGATTTAAATTTGAATTAAATGAAGACATAAATACAAGATTATAAACGAGTATGCAAGTTATTACTAAATATATAAATTCATAAATTAAAAATAAATGCTTATAATAACTCTCCTAATGAATTAAAATGGTCCACGTCATATATATACATATATAACAACATACGACATTTAGATTTGTAAATAAGGAAGTAAAGGTAAATAGGAATCTACGCCAAGTTCTTCCACCTTGAATCTCCTACATAAACTATGTACATTGCAAACTATTAAGGAAATAATAAGTAAAATATAATGTACTCGTACTCTAGTAGGTACTTATGTAGGTTAATTTAAACAACCAACACCTGAAATAGGGTTTCTGAAAGCGGGATCAAGGTTGTCTGGAAGAGTCCACTATTTAGCGATAAGACCGCCCATTGTTGCCTCTTTATCTTACTTTTATGTAATTAAGTTTATGTAATTAAGTATTAATTTTGTTTGTATACATATTATTAAACTTTATAATCTGTAACATTCTTTGAAGGGAACAATAAAGAGTTTACATTCATTCATTAAATACACCTTCGGGCCTCCATAATCAATTTTAATTTACATGATCCAATATTTTAGTATCAATCCTTTAATCTGCAAAATATTTAAAAGATAACTTTTCAATACCATGAATTTATTAAGAAAGAAAGTAATATACATATTTTTAAATAATAAACGAAGTAAATAAAAAAATATTCAAGTAAACTTAATTATAAGTAGCATTAGTTGAAAACAAGTTAACGATTTCCCGACGAAAGTAAGTATAATCTATGTTTTTTTTTTTAATAATTCTCTCCTGCAATTATCCGACATACTTTTGAAACTGGTCGGTGATTATTAAAAGTATAAGAAACCCTGTTCCAAAATGAAAGATAAAGATAGCACGGCGTGTTACTTTAGCACAGTGACCTTGTGCGTGTGGACAACTATTCACCATGACCACATGACGACGGGACCAACATGAATATAACACTACCACATTTCTCGGAACTGGTTAACCACAGCGCATAGCAACGCTTGCGCAAGGTTAAAACACGCGGTCCATTATAACCACCAATCAGGGAGCGAGAAACGCGTGACGTCAGCAACCACGCCTGCGCGCGCCTCCGTCGCCTTCGATTCCAACGAAAATCAATGGCTGGGTATACGAAGCGTATACGCAGTCACTGATAACAAAATGTTATATTGTGCTGTTTGTTAACGGTCTCACCGAGTTGTATCCAATAATAGTAAATAAATGATTCCATTAAGTATACGATTGCATGCCAAAATGACGACGTTACACAATATGGGGTCAAGGCGATAACAATATTGTGAACTATTGTAAGCAGTTCATAACAAATAACTTGAATAAAACCACAGACAATGAATGAGTATATACTTTTTTACTTTTTTCACAAATTACCGAAGCATAGATTAAGGATAGTATGTGGGCTCTTTCTATGTACTGTAATAATAGATATGCAATGCTGTAGTCAATTTCAGGCATAAAGAAGTAATTGTCAGAGACTAATAGCTGCTCCGTGTAATTAAGGAGTAGAATTCAAAGTTTAACTATTCTTTTTCATATCCAGTATATTATAAGAGACGACTAAGGAAACAAATATCTGTAATTATCATACATATATTGATGATAGTTATAAATAATTGTTATATTATATAATCAGATTAAACGAATCTGTATACTTATTTTTTTTTTTGAGTGAAAATGGTATGGTAACCCCGCCTGCGCTAACGGGATACGCTGGCGGAGCACCAGTGAAGGGTGATAGATGAGAATGAAAACAGGCCAGTTAGCCCATCATGATGAATTCATCAGGAATTAATCATGATAGTTTCCAGGGGGAACCGCGGGGAGCTCGACCTGGTTGGGTATATTGCTAGCAATAAGATTCTCAGTCTCCATTACTAACAATCCCTTTCCCCCCGAATCTGTATATTGTGATATTTCTGTATATTTTGTATTATGTTGATATTACATGTGTCTATAAATTCGGAGGAAAGTGTCTAAAACATTGACTGGCTAGGTTGTAATAGCAGACTATACCCTTATTTGGGAAGAGGCCAAACGCCAGCAGTGGAACATTAATGAATTAAGGGCAAGGCCCAGCTGGGGGAATGGGATTTTTAGTAATGCGGACTACCAGTCCCATTTCTAGCAATATACCCTGACAGCCCAGTGGAGTTCTCCACTGGAAAATATCGTGCTGAATTCAAGATGTATACATCACGATGGGCTAACTGATCTGCTTTTTCATTCTCACCTATCATCCCTTACTGTTGGCCCGCTAACGTATACCATTAGCGCAGGTGAGGCTACCATTGCATTATCATTCATTAAAAGAAAAAGCAAAGCTGCAAAATGGAACAAAGCAAAAAAATAACTTACCCATCATGTTAGACATGAATTTAGATCTATCATTTGGTGGAATCCACTTCGATGCCATGGGTAGGATCGCCGGCCACGTGGCTCCAAGCAGGAAGCCGAGGAGGACTCTGACAGCCACAGCCCAGCCGAAGCCTATCGCGGCAGCACTGGGTGTCAAGAGAGTCAGGACACTGGCTAAGAGCGTGCTGTAGCCGAACACTCGCCTAATGAAGAGAAAGAAAGGTGTTAATATTTTTATCAAAATAAAAATAAACGCAAATAAAACTAATGAAACCACTAATATAAAATTTATATAAATTACTGAAATATAAAATAAATGAAAATCATACCGTAAGACCGACCACATTTGCATTAAATCCCCATATCTACCTAACTACAGTTGCCAATCTGCCTGCCAAGTGTGGCAACTACTAGCAAAATCCTTCCTTATGAGGGAAGCCTATATTTAGCAGTAGAGAGATGGCTAATGATGACCCATATCTACCAGTCAAATTTCAAAAACAAAATATTACAATTTCAAATATATACTTCCGAATTATATTCAAAAAGTATCTTTCTAAAATGCCCTTAATCTCTAACTTCCTTCAAATTGGAAATTTAGCATAAAAGAAATAGACAAAATAGTTCAATAGCTAAAATAGGTTTATGAGAGGTTTCACGTGTTTACGAATAAGGGGGTAAAACTTTAAGAAGTTGCATAGTATTCTTCATCTAAACAATTGACATATTAAATAAAGTTTCCATATAGGTAATTTTTAGATCATCACATACCAAAATTTTCGAAATCATACGTAAAATCGTTTGAATTTCGACAAGAATTTAGTCTCAAAATGTTGCCAGTGTGACGATACAAACCTTATTAACATAATTATATCGGTTAGCAGAATGACAACATAATGAAATCTGCATAAGGACATAGTGTTGCAACGTCCTTACCTTAAACGGACGCCAAGTTCCTTATGAGGCAGACTTAACGTATTCTTGTTGCCTAATAACTATTCGTGTCGTGCAAATATCGTGTAAATTTAAAAATATATTATTATTATTATAAAATACATTTTAAAGAAATCAATTGCAATTCTCCGTTATACCAGAGATAGAATGGTTATTCGATAATAACTAGTGAATCAGAGGACTTACTCCGAAATATTTTCTACACACACCCAAATTTGATGTTAAAATTATAAAAAAGATGCAATAAATATAGTTCCTTTGGACTTTTATGGTAGAATTTATGAAGAATGAAATGTTAAACACCATTTTGATATGAATGAATTTTTATGAATTTTTATTTTCATTTCATGTTAAACTCCCTGCGCTCTCGCAGGCGATTGTGTCCAAAGCTCGACAATGTTCCCTGTATGATTCATTTCCAGTTATCGGCTACAACACAACATTTCATTTGTCTCCCACTTTACATTTTTAATCAAGCACTCGAGATTATATCTGCATTACTTGTAAATACAAATAATAATCTATGGTATGAATTCAGAGATAAGATATATAACTGAGAATAAGAATATGGTTGATCATGAAAAACCTATTTAATTATTGTACCTTTAACGTAAATTTATTATATAAAATATCCTATGTACTAATTTAGGGCATAATCTACCCGTGTACCGTGTGTCACCTCTAACTACACCCACAGGAAAGCAAGGGGTGGCCCATTCTATGCCGGGACCACACGTCACTGTTTTTATTTATTTCCTCGTAATATTACGATACTGATAATTGTTTATTTAACATTATATGCCATTATAAAGTTTCAAGTGTCAGTTTAACAAGAACTACGGATAATTTTATCATTATTTATTGCGACTGAAGCCAGAATCGTTCATTACAACAACATATATTAAAACATAAATTAAAACAGCGTTCATTTGTAGACTGAGGCACCTTAACATAATACTTAATCAGTAAGGATACACCCGCAGACTGAATAAGTGCACGAAAATGTTTTTAAATTAAAAAAATAATGAATTAAACAATAAGTAGTTTCTTTTATGGCATAGATTTATTACAAGAATGGATAAAGTATATATGTAATTTTAGTATGTATGTATATCAATAATTAGTAGTACCGCATTCGAGTATTCTGACACTTCCCTATGGTTGACTGGGCGAGAATGCTTTTAGCATTAAGTCCGCCATGTACACATATTTGTACTGATGAATAAATAAATAAATAAAGACTTATTTAATCACACAAAAAAATCCTAAGGACTACACAACAAAAAATTTCATCAATTAAAAATATTTAATATAATCATGTATTTGTCATTCTGCTAATGATGTATTCGGATAGCTACCAATATAAAAAATACAACAACGAAGGTCTTTTCAATTATAATATGTAACATGTGTTATTTGTAAAGCTACCATATTTATTAAGAGTAATTATTTCAATTTCAAGAGACTGACAAGCAGTATAATTATGTATTGCGTCTTGTTGACTTATTCTGACCTCTCCATTAGCAATGACTAGAAAGTTCGACGCAAAATTACATCTAAAACTACTCACTTATTATTTAGGTTCTAAATATAAAAAAAAAAATCTATTCAAATAAGGTCGAAACTAAAATTAGAAGAAGAAAATTAATACGGGCATATATTCAGTATATTTTAAATATAATTTACAACTATATTTACCTAAGGTCGTTGGCAGCAAATAAGTAAAGCGGAATTAATCGCAAAGTTAAGAAACCTATAGTACCTCAGACATTGAACTTGGAGGTGTCAAATATAATTTACATGGATGTTACCGGTCGAGTCATCTCTACATTACAATAAGAAGTATTTTTCTCACTTATTGTCTCAAGAACCCCGCTGTTCGAATAAAAAGTTCAACGTCGGCGGAAGAAATCTAAAAATAAGCTTTTAAAATAAGATTTAAAATAAGAGAAGAGAATATAATGACTACTCCAAACGACTTTTTTTTATTTATAGTACGTTATCAGTATTTACTATAAAAAGCAATTAGGATACTCTTATATTGAAGTATTAAATTAAAATAAAAATATATAAGAAATAAATTTTTAAAATAATATTTTTTTATGCTACTTAGAATGGCAAACAAGCTGATTGCCCACTTGATGGAAAGCGGTATCCGTCGCCTATAGTCATGAGTAGTACCATGGGCATAACAGAGTATACTGTTTCGCCCATGATACCCCCCAAGTGTTGCCATTCTTGAGGACTCAGATGTTATTCCTCTGTGACCTATAAATTCACTGCCATATCCTATCCTTCAAACCGAAACACAGCCATGCAAACACAACTGTTTTACGGTAGAAATACGAATGGGACTGAGGATTAATTACTTTGCACAAACTACTTTTATACAAAATAATAATAAAATACTAGGAAATATAATAGAAAATCATGATTTTTCTATTTTAATCAGATGTAATAGTTTTCATTCATAGCCATATGACGTTGTGATATGGATAAACGGATATAAGAGTACTTAATTGGAATGTAAATAGTTCACGATTCGATGAACAAGCTATTTTTATTGTCACTTATTGTTAGCAGCAGCGCCATAGCAACTATTCAAATCAGTACGTCATGCATCTATAATTGATCAATTTTAAATGACTAAAGGAGCTGCTACAAGTTTCATATGGATTTTATTTTCGACATATTTTTTTTTTTGGAAATGTAACCTTAAAATATTTTATAACCCATATTTTTAATGGATAGAGATTTAAGTAAGGATAGTCTGTCGTTTACACTGATTTACTCTGCCTATCCTAGTAAGGAACCTGACGGATAGAAATTAAAGATAAAAATAGAAACACATTTTAAATATTGTTCAATTCGTATTTTCATAATAAGAGACGAACTATAAAGGTAAGGAATGTCTTGATTTAGCAATTTAGATTACCGACGATTTTGTTGATTTACATTTTCCTACAGATACAATTATTGAGTGCTAAATGTAAGGTTCGCAAATAAGATACTGTATCAAATACATTGCTACAGCACAAAAGATCGACGATCTCTAGTTTATTTTTATTTTTACCTGGCGCCAACGATCTCTGCCAATCTACCGCCTGGTAGTTCTGTGAGTACATAGCCCCAGAAGAAGCAACCCAATAGAAGATTCTTCTGTTTCGTATCCCAATGGTACCGCGTCTGCTCGATATGCTCTGGATGCTAGAAAAAACATAATATCGCCATAATAAACTATATCTATTTTTTTTTCCTTTCTTAACGTGGCTTCAAATATAAATTGCATATTGGGATCATACATTATATAAAATACTTAAGAATTAATTTAAATTTAATAATAAATTAAATATATATTTCATAACCCACAGTACCCTAGCTCAAAGACCAGGTATTTGGTGTAAATGTATAACTTCTATAAAATTAATACCTCTGTAACATTGAGCGAGTCTGTAACGTTCAAGATCGCTGTCTGGTTGTCGTTAACGTCGTATAACATCTCGACGATAGCTATGGTGAGGTTCACGCGGAGAGCGTAGTTCAACATGAAGCCCAGCAGCACCATGATGTTCAGTACTTGCACACATGTTAGACAGCCTGTAACAAGTAAACAATCATTAGACTCACAACAAGCTCATATTACTGATAAAGTGCTGGAGCGTAACCAGGTAAAAAACATGGGTATTTAGTGTCACAATTATTATTCCATTACGCTTATTCCAAATAGGCTTATGACCTTCTGGATCTTTTTTTTTTTTTTTTTTTTTTTTTTTTTTTTTTTTTTTTTTTTTTTTTTTTTTTTTATTCAAATAAACTTACATTGAAGCACTTTTGAAAAGTCATTACATTTTTTTTAATTTACCGCTCGTTCGGTCTCTAAAATTGTATATTATTTTTTCTTTATTTTCTTTAGTTAGCTAAACAAATTACTCTTTCACGCACAGTGGCCTAAATACGAGGCCAAAAATAGAAGTATTCGAGTGAACTATCTAAGAACACCCTCATGTGGTAAATAGTAGGTATAGGTTCAAATGGGATTTCCAAGTTTACTTAAGAGAAACTTCAAACTCACAATGTCATATATTTATTAAATTATAAAATATAAATAGAAATAAATGAGCCCCCCGTGCCCCCAAAACTTTAAGAATCACTGGTACGCACTCACTATAAATTCACAATCATTGAACACCCAATGATTCCCACGTAAAGTTATTATTTGCACCAACTTGACGCTGATGTTATTGTAACACGATCGCTAAACCAAACTCTTCATAAACATCGTTAACTTAATTGCTTTGCAACCTACTTCAAAATGGAGGTTCTCAGTTCGGTTGTTTTTTTTTTTTATTTGTTACCTCATAACTCCATACATTGTAAACCGATTTGAAAAATAATTTTTAAATAAAAGGATATAGTAACAGATTGGTCCCATAAATACCTATATCAAAATCTGTTCAATAGTTCAGTTTTTAATCAAAATAACTGGTTTTACCATAGATTAAATAGATTTTTTGTGGGATACAAACTTTAATTATATATATTGACTACAAATAAGACAACTAAGAGAATACTCTATTGGAAGTTAAAAAAAAATTAAATGACTATAAAAATTTAGGTTATGTTTTGTGTTTGTTAATTCCTTAATGACTCAACCAATAGTCTTCGACCATTTAGGATGCGGAGAAGGACTTAGACTTTTTTTATGCAACTTAAAATGGCAAACAAGCTGACGGCCCACCTTGTGATGGAAAGTAGTAACCGTCGCCTATAGACATGAGCAGTACCATGGACACAACGGTACTGTTTCGCCCATGGTACGTCCCATGCGTTGCCATCCCTCAGGACTCAGGTGTTATTCCTCTGTACCCAGTAAATTCACGCCATATCTCATCCTACAAACCGAACACAGCCATGCAAATACAACTGCTTCACGGTAGAAACACGAATGAGAAAGAGGTGCCCAAGCAAACGACTTTTGTACAAAGTCTCCCACTGGTGAACTACTCAATATGTTATCATCTCAATGACGTGGAAAGAGTCGCGAGTATAAACTTTTATTATAAATTATGTGGCCATGACCATGGCCGTAGGTATAGAAAGATAAAATAATATATACACAGAACACGATAATCAGTAGATACTTTTAAATAATCTATTAAATAGTAGATAAACAAAAAAAATATTATTACATTCATTATGATTACTTGTCAATTAATTGATAAGTTTATTGCGAATGAATTGGCATAATAAATATCAGGTGTACCCGCCACTTCGTACGCATATAAAAAAAAATTTTGCTTAATAGACACGAGCGAGAATGGAACTTGAGATTCAAGAGGCCTCAATTCACCTTGATTCCACGAGGGTCAGCGGAGGACATTAGATTTTTTTTTAATACCTACTAGCTTCCCGGGAAGCCTTCGCAAGGGTGTACTACATTTTTCATTTCTATGTTAAATTTTTCATACATTTTCTTACATACAAACAATGTACGGATACGGGCTTTTGCACACAGCACTTAGGGTTGTCTTAGCAACATAACATAAAATTGATGTAATTTAATCCTTTAACATTATGTAGCTATTTACTTAAATTATGTACTTTCATATGGATTTAAATATATATATATATATATATATAATTTAAATGAATATTCATTTAAATTAAAAAAAACATTTCCGAATGTTCAAAAATTTTTTAATTATTACTATTAACAAAATCGCCAACTTTCATATAAATTTATTTGATGATATTATTGTATTACAATATATTATTATACAAAATGTTATATTACAAATATATAAATATTACATTACAAAATATTCATAAAGAGAAACCTACAATTTGTTTCAGACAATAAATTATTATTGTCCACAATAATAATAATAATAAAAAATAATTACCAGAGGCCATTTTTATTAACGAAACAATTAGCACACAACGTACACGGTTCAATGCCAAACCCTTTATTGCCGAACAAGACTCGTGAAGCAGAACGTTTAAAATTATCTTTACCCACAATAATAATGGTGAATCCCCAAAATTTTAAACTAAGATTATTTATATAGATAATAATATAAATATAAACGATAACTTATCGTAATAATAAGTCTTTACTAATAATATAAATGTGAAAGTTAGTTTGTTTCTTTGTTTGTTAATGTGTCTATTGGCGCCTTAACGACTCGAGCTCAATCAACTGTCATGAATTTTAGCGTGGTTATAAAAATCATTTGACATAGAGAAGGATCCGCTATTTTTAACTCGATTTTTTTATGCAACTTAGAATGGCAGACAAGCTGACGGCCCATCTGATGGAAAGTAGAAACCGTCGCCTATAGACATGAGCAGTACGATGGACATAACAGAGTATACTGTTTCGCCCATGATAACCCCCATGCGTTGCCATTTCTAAGGACTCAGGTGTTATTCCTTTGTACCCTGTAAATTCACCGCCATATCCCACCCTTCAAACCGAAACACAGTCGTGCAAACACAACTGCTTCACAATAGAAACACGAATGGGACAGAGGTACCCAAGTAAACGACTTTTGTACAAAGTCCTCTTCTGGTAAATTAAAATATGCCGATTGAAAGAACAAAGTTGCGTACTCAACCAATAAATACGTATATAATTTTAGATGCTTCCACAAGAATAAATAGTTTGGATATATGTTCATATGGTTTTTCAATACAGCAATGCATACATAAATTAAGAGGGTTGCCACATTTTTTTTTCATATTTAACAAATAATATTATGATATGACACAACTTACTTGCGTGAATGAGCGAAACGCACATTCTCTCTGTGGTGTCTGTTGCAAGCCCTGACTAATTTAGCTCTTAAAATTAATCGCTGGTCATCAGCGCGTCAATGTAGTCATTATCATTAAATCCATGTAAATGACGGTTCTACTTGAATATATTTTTTATAATAGCACGTCATGTGACCATATACAATTTTGAACGAAAATACATTTTTTTTTTCATACTATATTTGAAAGATTCCAGGTGTAGACATCATGGGAAAGGCCATTCCATAATGTTACAATATCGTTTACATTCACAAACTTATTTGTACGTAAACGCGAGCAGTTTCCATGTAGGGATGCCAGTCACTAGCCCATCCTCGAATGCGATATCGGAAAAGAGCAGGTGGAATAAGGCAGTGTAGTACATTTTATTCTCATAGTTCCCCACACTATTTACTAACGAGACATTTCTTTTAATAAATTAATAGGTACCTGGATCAAGATAATACAGAAGACTTTATTGCGGTAAAATGTCTCTATGGAAAAATTTCCCAATTAAGTAGGTACATACATAGGTATATTCCAGTGTGTTCACCAGCATAGAACGGGCCACCCCTTTCTTTCCCGTGGGTGTCGTAAGAGACTAAGGGAGGGTGAAGGATCGACTCTTAAAACATCTCCAAAGCCTAATTGCGGTTACCAAACTGCCTGCCAAACGCGACAAATACTGATAAAACCGCATGAAGATAGGCTTATGTTCAGCAGTGGACATTTAAAAGCTGACATGATGACAAATTTGTCGCACAAACGACGACGCGGCACAAATAGGTAGTTGCGAAAATAACCTAGGTAAAGGTCAATTATTTTCGCAAAATTTTTACAACATTATTCTGTTATTAAATTGAATAAAATATATTGCATTGCATGTTATCAGTAACATATCTAACATGGGTATGATATACCTACTGATAACACATCGATAGCAATATTATTATTAACACATGTATTGAAGCTCCTAAAATTAACAAGGTTCCCGCCAGGTTGCATCCAGATAACGCGACAAAATCGTTATTATAGGTATTTGATTGTATGATAGATATTTTTGTATAAACGAGTATATTTATGGGTTTATATTTATAAAATAATCTACTATCTACAAATGATAAGTATCAATCGAATCGTATAAATTAGTACGAACTGCATCCGCGCCTCATTTAAACATAGGCTACCTACGGGCCTTCACCACAAAAAGGCGCCCGCCATAAATGGTCTCTTGCCAAAAGCTAAATGGAAAAATGGGATCTTAATTTTCTACTGTATGTGTACTGAAATTTTATTACTAGCAACACTATCGCCACGGCCATTTGTAAAGAGTGAAGAGAGTAAGCAATTAGCATGGACCTAAATGAGAATTGCTTAAAATAATAGAATACTGAATGTCACAATAATTCTTTCTATTTTCACCTCATCTATTCAATTTTAAATACTGTACAAGTACCTAGTAAAATGATTGAAAATTGTATTAAATATTTTGAAATATATGAATCTATTTTATATGTAAAAAGGAGGGCTCCCACCACAGATGTAGCGTAAAGACCCACAGATCCTAAATGCGGTGCTGAACTGCGTAGTAGATTTATCTCTTCGAATGTTAATCGTTTATCCGTGACCACAATGTAAACTAATAATTAACCAATAGTAGGATTTTTGTTCTGTCCATTCTGAATAAAAAAATCTATCGAAGTAAATATATAGTATATATCTCGTTCAAAATGTGAATTGTTCCAGGCGTATAAGTAATTACTTCTTACTTCTAAAATGTAAGAACACAGCAATACAACCGATATTTCATGACAGAATGTCTACGATTCTACTTATGTGAACAGAAAGTTAAATTAAATCGAATACATTATTCTTGTAGCATTGAAGAGATCTGCACATGTCTGGATAGTCTACGGAACGTAAAAAAAAGTTGGCACAAACTATAGATAAAACTATGTGCGCAATAAACTAAAATAAGATAAAGTATGCGCGACGGCGAGAGTTGTAAAGTTTTTGCTGAGGAATAAATGACGTCAAACAAGGGCATACCGTAGAGTCGTCACTCAACTAATACACTAGTTGACTGTACTACACGTGTAAGGGCCGCGTCAAGAGGCCGTATTTGTAGTTACATAGTCTTCTAACATATCTAACTGGATGACGGCTTCACTTGCCCTTTTAAGAAAGCGATCAAAAATACTTCTTAATTAAAAATATTACTTTTTTCCTTCTTTTTTTCTTCATATTAGGTTATGTACCAAATAATTTTTATTCCATTAACCTTACGCTATTACATTTATAATATTAGTAAGGATATGGATTACAAATCACCAAAGAAATCTTTTAAACGTCCTAAAAAAACAATTGTCGTAATTTCCAACTTCAACTACATGCAAAACGACAAAAATATATTAGTACATTATATACAGAACTGTCGAAGACAACTATGGTTTATATGTCACGGTCATAATTAGAATTCAAATAATCTGACATATTCTAAAATAACCTACACCCACATACCAAGTAGTGAGATTGTTGAAGTCGCCAAAAATCTATGAATGTGAAAGACGACGACGAAAGATAAAAGATTCACTGATAGACTTTAGAAGGCTAACCTTAATAAATGTCTTGTCTTCCGGAATTTATCTTCCCTAAATATTTGAATTTAGAACGCGGCATCGAATCAAAATGCA
The DNA here is from genome assembly GCF_026898425.1 of Galleria mellonella. NCBI lineage: Eukaryota > Metazoa > Arthropoda > Insecta > Lepidoptera > Pyralidae > Galleria > Galleria mellonella. Next base: position 2,362,994 of record NW_026442061.1, read on the forward strand.
AAAGGAGTTATCTATCCGTTTAGAATTATTTAGCTGTCGCATAACGTACAAAAAATACATTCGAATTAAGAACTACCTCTTTAAACTTGCGCTGTACGTACAACTATAAAAAGATCGTGTGCAAGTCACATTATATTCAAATCACGCCCAAATTATTTACCGCCGCTGAAACCCATTACAAAATCGAAGCTTTATCTCTGATTTAATTCAAATAAAGAATTATGGCAATGCAGCCATCTTGCTGAGAATTCACCCTTCCTTACCAAGGAAGCCAACATCCCGTTAACCATTTCTCACGGGGCACACGATCTAACTGAACATTAGCATGCACTTTACTAAACCGTTCTGCATACATTTGTTAGTCCGCAGACTGGATTGACGGCAGTTTTATGTGTTTACTCATACACATGGCTTTTAAGTAGACAGTGTTTAAAGTGCGAGAATCGCAATTTTAATGTGTACAAAAGCAAGGCAACAGTTAGAATAATGTTTTACCTAACCTATAAACTCAAAAAGTTATAGAATCTTGTCAAAAACGAAAAGAGCAAATTGACAATGAGTAATTTAAAAGACACGTACAAATATTAAAATTTATTATACAAAAAAAAAACATAATAAACTCAACGGAGTTTAACATATTCATAAATGTATTTGAATTAATCCTCTCCATCCTAAGGTTGCCTGGAAGAGATCGCTGATTAGTGAAAAGGCCGCCCTTTTATGTAATTAAGTATTAATTTTTTTTGTGTACATATTATTAATCTTTATAATCTATATCATTTTTTGAAGGGAACAATAATTATTCCAAAGGGAGACTTTATACAAAAGTCGATTGCTTGGGTACTTCTGTCCCATTCGTGTTTCAACCGTGAAGCAGTTGTGTTTGCATGGCTGTGTTTCGGTTTGAAGGGTGGGATATGGCGTGAATTTACTGGGTACAGAGGAATAACACCCGAGTCCTCAGGAATGGCAACGCATGGGGGGTATCATGGGCGAAACCGTATACTCTGTTATGTCCATGGTACTGCTCATGTCTACAGGCGACGGTTACCACTTTCCATCAGGTGGGCCGTCAGCTTGTTTGCCATTCTAAATAAAAAAAAATTCATTCATACATATTGCAATAATATTTTGTCACATTTTGTATACTTATTACTTATCTAGTTGTCAATTCGTTAATAATTAAATTTAATAAAAAATACGCTTAATTAATTATAAAAGCCTCAAAATAATGAACACAATACCAATTTATTGATTGCCTACAGTCTTTATTTCATCAATTTTTCTAAAGATTTCTAGCGAAATTTTATAACACAATTTGAACATACATATGTTAGCATACAGATGCTAACATATGTATGTTCAAATTGTGTGTAGTGTAGTTTGCGGTTTGAACATTATGACAGACTATCATAAAATTGTACTAGGTATGATCCATTCTAGAAACTTTCTCTTGCAAACATGGCGAAACAATTCATCGTATATACAACTACTACCTATAATCTTGCGTGGGTATAAAATGTGTTGGCAGAGACTGGACTTTGGAAACTGAATTTTATTACCTTTGTGTTTCGTTACGAGATTATGTGCGTATATTGTATGGTTTGAAATATATGTATATTGCATATAGTGGCATACAAATGGTCCTACCATGTCGCAGTCCATGTTATGGACTAGGGAGGCTTATATTCAGCAGTGGACTGATATAGGCTAAGATGATATTATAAATGGTCAAACGACAGTCAATAGGATTTAAGTTTTTACGTTTGGCTACAAAAATTTTGACGACCTCCGTAGTGCAGCGGTTGCTTTGCTTTGCATAAATGAGGGGTTCGAAATCCGATCAGGCCTTCTAGACAAGTGACAAGCGAATTCGTCGATGGAATCGACATCGCTAGCGAGTCCGTGAGATGGAATGAGTCATTCGGCAGTTCTATCTCACGAACTCGCTAACTATATCGATTCCATCGAGGAATTCGTTTGCCATTTGTGTAGAGGCCCGGTATAATTTAGGAAACGATCTTTTCTAAATCTACATGTTCCGGGATATAGATCGTTGTATGGTTCCTCATAATACAGGATATATCCGAAGCCTGAGAACCAAGCTATTGGTCTGGTTGTGTATATCATCATATCCAGCCCCTATTCTGCCAATAGTTTTAGTTGCCAAGTTTGGCAGGCGAGTTGGAAAACGCAGTTGGGCTTTGATGTTTTAAGAGGGACGCTGTTGCCCATCTCTCCACCATTAAATATCCTTAGTCGCTGGAAATCATCGTGATTGATTTATTGTTGAATACTTGTTTCATCATCATCTATCATCCCTCACTGATACCCCGCCAGTATATACTGATAGAGCAGGCGAGGTAACCATTCCAATATCAACTATTGGACACCCACGGAAACGGATGGGGTGATCCATTCCATACTAGGAACACACGGCGGATTGTATGTATAGCATTTATTAATTTTTTTACCTAAAAGAGAGGCGCAACACAAAAAAAGTAATGTATTTTCACCGAGTTGCAAAATATGCTAATCAAATCTGCTAATTATAAATCTTATTAATATTGATCGAAGCTTAATTCAAATAATATGTTACTAGCTGTCAGTGAGCCGGTTTCATGGTTACTATCGAAATTGGTCAAGCGCAAACACGTGTCACACACATGACGCTTCATTAACCTACTGTTACAATTACGTAGCATTGACCATGTGATGTGATATGACCATGACAGCGAACTAGCTGTGACGGCGGCTCCGTCCGCGTGAAACAATTCGTGTCTTATTACATATTACCTACTGTTACTGTTTTTATATATATATATATATATATATATATATATAAATTATTTGAGTTATCATGATTATCCAAAGGGAGACTGTACAAAAGTCGATTGCTTGGGTACCTCTGTCCCATTCGTGTTTCTACCGTGAGGCAGTTGTGTTTGCATGGCTGTGTTTCGGTTTGAAGGGTGGGATATGGCGTGAATTTACAGGGTAGAGAGGAATAACACCTGAGTCCTCAGGAATGGAACGCATGGGGAGTATCATGGGCGAAACAGGATACTCTGTTATGTCCATGGTATGGTGTCATGTCAATAGGCGACGGTTACCACTTTCCATCAGGTGGGCCGTCAGCTTGTTCGCCATTCTAAGTTGTATAAAAAAAAATCATCTCAACCATTATCCATTCACTGAACATAGGCCTCCCCCATAAACTGTCATAAAGAATGGTCCTGATCATGAGCCACCTGCATCCGCTGACTCCCTACAATGCGTTTGAGGTCGTCATTCCATCTAGTGGGGGAGTCGTCCTACACTACTTTTGCCCGTACGGAATCGCCATTCGAGAACTTTTCTTCCTTACTTGGGTATTTTTTAATTTTTATTCAAATCTTAATACGCGAGTTTAATTTACTCGTATTTTATTTATAATTTATTTAAGCATTCTCTTACCCAGTCAATCTTTTTGTTACCTAGTATACAATAAAATAAAAATTTCAGAAGTAGTTAAGTATACATTGGTAAATATTTTGCTTCAATCGACAAAATTATTAAATATTTTAACTTTTAAACCATTGCAAATTGGTAAAACAATCATTTTTATGTATACAATTAACTACAATATTTTATTATACATATATATTTTTCTTTGTTTTATATTCCAACACGTGCTCGTGTAAAATACGTGATAAACTATTAATATTTACAATGTATGAGTAAATTTAAAACTTTTATATTACCATTATATTACTACAGAGTAAGGTAGTTATTTACACTATTATATTGCTATGACCGCTTACTTATGTAATTGAATACTTTCAAGACCAAAGTATTAGTATAGTTCCCAACATTCCGAGGATAGCAGGCATGTTCCAAAAGGGCTCTTTACTTTATTCATCATCATCATCATCATCATCATCATCATCATCATCATATCAGCCGTTAACTGTCCACTGCTGAACATAAGCATCCCCAATGAAGGGGAGATTCGCCAATAATTGCTCCACTTGGCGGGTTGGTAACCGCAGTTAGGCTTTGATGATGTTTTAAAAGGGACGCCGCTGCCCATTCCTCGACTATTAAATTCTCATAATCGCTCTCTTTCAACGCCCAAGGGAAAGGAAAGAGTGACCCAAATATGCTTTTAATGAAAATAAAAGAAAAAATTACACATACGTTATAATAAATTTGTATCAGAGTTATTAGGTTGTAACAGAAAATTGTAATCCAAATAAAACCTACCTAGATACCGTAGATAAAGAATAGCACCAACAGTTTAATATAAATGAAAAAAAAATGACACAAAAGCGGAAGTGATATTGCCACGAATTTCGCGCGTTTTTTTTCATAATGGCTGCATGCCAATAATGATCGCACCGACAAATGAAGACATACGAAATGGGAGTGACGTCTCCGGATAACAGTTTGTTTCAATTTGATTGAGTCAATTGATTTTAATAAAAAAACCAAGTGTTGTTGAAATTATCAAAGGACCACTCTGTATTCTATCTCTGTGTTTTCAACTATGTAAATATGAAGTCAGTATCTACTAACGTAATTGAGCTCGGACAGTGTGTGTACGTATTGGTTCGAAATAAATATATATGTATTAATTAAATTAGCGGCCATTTTCAATTACTTTAAAAAGGAAAACATATTAAAAGTCAAATTAATCAGTAAAGAGAAGTACCGTTACTAATAATTATGCAGTTTTTCTTGTTCGTTCAAATGCATTCGTAAGATCTTTGTGTAATTTTTATATTTCAACTTAACGTTACAATATAATTTGTACCATATACCGAGTAAGTAATGTACATTATAGGTAGCCTATTCATACACATATGGATAACGAAGTTTGACCTGTTTTTGACAAAGCATTCGTATTAAAATCTGTGGATTGAGACACTCTATCTACATAATCTAAGCCTATAAATACGATACAAAAATTAGAAATCGGAACTATTGATATTTAGGGCCAGTTTTACTTTTTCCTAAAAAAAAATATAAAATCAAATAATTTAATCAGTTTACCTACTTAATGTTATAAATGAAAGTAAAGCTTACCTAGAAAATTTCTCGGAAACGATTTCTCTGATTTGTCCATGGTGCACGCCTTCGGAATGACTTTAGAATCTGAAAAAAAAAATATATAAATTTATTTTTTTATTCTCACGCTTGAGTAGGCCTAGGCAACGGGGTTTTTTTTTTAACGCCATAGCATGCTAAAACTAACACAGTAACCTCAAATCAAATAAATAGATACTATTTACGCAATTTCTAATGTGACATCTCATTTGGCCCAATCATCACTTTGTGACCCCTATGCTTACTGCTAAAAGGTACATTTCAAGTTTTTTTTTCTCTACAGACAAGAAAAAGACGTTGGCAAATTAGCATCGAGTCATTTGCAGATCGGAATTACCTACTTTCACACTACTGAAACCGACAAGTGACAAGTGTGAAAGTAAAATCGACTTAGCATTAGTACACGGAGTTGCTATTTAGTTATCTATTAATTAACATATATAGCGGACAAGAGCGATTAGATGCGATATCACTAGAGGAAGACTTTGTACAAAAGTCGATTGCTTGGGTACCTCTGTCCCATTGGTGTATCAACCGTAAAACAGTTGTTTGCATGGCTGTGTTTCGGTTTGAAGGGTGGGATATGGCGTGAATTTACTGGGTACAGAGGAATAACACCCGAGTCCTCAGAAATGGCAACGCATGGGGTGTATCATGGGCGAAACAGTATACTCTGTTATGTCCATAGTACTGCTCATGTCTATAAGCGACGGTTACCATTTTCCATCAAGTGGGACTTCAACTTGCTTGCCATTCTAAGTTGTATAAAAAAAAATCTACAATTTGCATATTGTTCTTTTGTTATTTAATATATCATTAAAAATAATCTTAAATCAATAAAATTCCGAATCGATGTATTTTTGACATCAATTAATGTCCACAATTTATAATAATATAATGTGATAAAATTGTCCTACACAAAAAACATCAACTTCAACTATTAAGAAACTATATGACCATTGAATAATTCAATATTTCAATAATTTCAATAATAGCACAATTAAATTATGGTATTCAGCAATATAATACCTATATTTACTGCATCATCTTTTTTTTTTTAATTACCTATAGTGTACAAATTGAATAAATTATATGTACAATAAAATTGAAATGATTTTTTTTCTCTTCTTATTCTTTTTTTACGAATTCGATAAAATAATAAATACAAAAAAGCTTTTAAGCTATCTACCATATATATATATTTTTTTACTGGTAATATCTAATTTTTTTATTCTGTTAATACTCTTGTACACTGTTAAATTTAAAACACGTCGAGACATCGCGTCGGCCATATCGTTTGGCGCCAGACTGTAACGGATTGTGAGCAACGCCTTTTACGGCCTGGCAGGAAAAAAATACGCGTTCAGTAAAAAAAAAAGAAACAGGATCAACTGCATACAGTTTAATTCTGATATTTATAGCTCATATTTAGCGGCACTCGAAGCGTATAATTTGTTTTTAATAACTATGTTAAAAACTAATATGAGTAAATTTAATGAGAGTCCCATTTATGGCCTGTGCCGATGTGGGACTCTTGTGTGAGGCCGCGTCTTATTGGCCGGACACTTGGTTGATAGGCATAGACATATTTAAGGGGCAAGCCGGGTGGGCCGTACCCACAACAGAATTGTCTGGTGCCCATATAACAATAACGGGGGAGAGAAGGGATTGTTAGTAATGAGGATTAACAACCCCATTACTAGCAGGGTATATTACTAGCAATGGAGTTGCTAAATCCGGGTCTTTAATGGATGAAAATGAAATGCGAGGTACGCGGGGCACCAGTGGAAGATGATAGGTGAGAATAAATATAGGTCAGTTGGCCCACCATGGTGAACTTAACAAAAATCAACCATGATGTTTTCCAGGGGAACCGCGTGGAGGTCGACCTGAGAAAGTATATTGCTAGCAAAGGAACTACCAGACCTAATTACTAACAATCCCTTTCCCCCCGCTAATCCGGGTCTTATATCGTAGTCAATAATAACCGGTCGACATCTACGCGGGTCCACCTGAGAACCATCATGATTGATTTAATATTTAATAGGCCAACTGACCTGCTCACCTATCATCCCTCACTGATGCCCCGCCAGTTTATACCATAACGCTAGTGGGGTTACCATTCCATCATCGGCCATAAAAAAAATATAAAGAGCCGAGCTTTCAGTTATAAATAAAGACAGGTCGGAGAGAGCAAATGCGCCTATTTTAAGAAGCTACGGATATTATAATTACCATCTATTTTAACAATTCTAACATGGTCAAAGTTGGACAGGTCTTGACTGCGGTCCGGGAATTTCAAAATCGAATCCCAGCCTAAACCTCCGAATTAAAAAAAAAGACATTAGAAAAATAATTTTCATTTGTATCGAGATTTGGGCGACACGTAAAACCGTAGAGCAATAAGATTAAGGTTGCCTGGAAACTGTTGCCGCTGCGCTGCGGGCGAGACACGTGTCAAAAAAAATTTAAAATAAACATACAATATTATGTAACCACAGGAAGTGAGAGCGATTTCAATCAAAACATGAACGAAAAAATTGTGCGAGCAATCTATTTCGAATAATCCAAGGCCACAAAATATGTCATGTCATGGTGTCCATGTAAACTCATTGATACGAGTTCAATTTCAAGAGAATTGTACAAGAGCAAGCCTTTTCGCAGAAATAAGTAATTACGGATAAGTCAATGTACACAGACAACAAACCTGTCTACCCTGTCAGGTCGACCTCCACGCGGTTCCACTGGCAATCATCATGATTTTTTTATTTTATTTCTTATTACATTCCTTAATGTACTTGATAGATAACATTTAAACTTCAATTATCGTCCAATTTGTTCGATAGGTCAACTGAGCTAACTTCATCCTCATGGGGGGAAAGGGATTGTTAGTGATAGAGACTAAGAATCCCATTGCTAGCATTATACCCAACTAGGTCGACCTCCTCGCGGTTCCACCTAGTTTACAAGTTTAGACGGTTAGGTATTTTGACCAAACGACCAATGCGTGTGACAAGAGGCTATGACTCAGAAATTTTACTCATAGGATCGACATTGTGTGTATTTGTTAAAACATATAATATATAACAATAATAGTGATGTTTGAAAAATGACATGCTCTAATAACAAAATATATATTGACAGATAAAAGAAAATAAATAATTCTATTTTTAAAAGTAATATAAATAAAACCTCAACAACGATTATCACTTTCCAACAAATGAACCGTCAGCATATTTCCCATTCTAAATTACCTAAAAAAATCTAAGTACCTAGATAGAATCGCATGAAAAAATTAAACTATGAATAACATATGAATTTTGACTTGGTTTCATACAATGATAATTTATTGGTTTCATAATGACTCATAACAACCATACACAATGTTATTCAAACACATGGATTTAATTAACAAAGTTCCGGATACCTACTTAGCTCGCTATTTGTACAAATTTTATTGTACAATAAATAAATAAATACTAAGAACGTACTTTTTTCTCTAGTATACTAAATAGGTTAGGTTCATTGTTATCGTTTAAAGTTAAAAAAAAACAATAGATAGACTTATTTTAAGACCGACTTCCTCGAGTCTTCTTCCGCTAAATATTTTATTTAATCTTATTCCTAGGTACCTATCTAGACATTTTTATTTATTCCGTGTCTAGTCGACGACAGGTTATACCTAAACTATAGGAGCATAGCTATAAGTACGTACAGGTAATATTTAAGTTCATTATAGACCATTTATTTTAAATCTAAATACCTAGCTAGATTAATAAAACTATAATATTCACTTCAAATAACTATTTTAAAAAAAGTTAGAATTATATAGAAACAAGAGGTCATTGTACCTATATCCATCTGTCCTTTGCTACGTAAATAGGTATTCCAGCCAATTCATAAATATATCTAAGTACATATAACAATACAATAGCAACAGCGGCAAACTATCAAGATAATCTATCAATAACAATGAAATTTCCATTGATGTCATGTCCCACTATGTTTGATTGACTGTGTTTCAAATGTTTAATTCATAATTGATTTTATTTACCTAGCTATTTGTCATTACATGGACAAAACATTTCCATTATACTAATTTGTAGCTTTGACTAACTTGGGTTAAAAATATTTGAATAGAGAATTAAATTACATCATTTTTGTTAATATGATACAATAAAAAGTCCTGTCTAAATAAAGAAATCATTAAGTGTAAATAATATAATACCTACATTAACTTAATATTTACATAAATAAGACTCTGTTTAATCTATTACACTTGCAAAAAATATTTAAAATAGATCACCTATCTAACGATATTAGTGAATAATTTAAGAAGCGTGATGAATAAGTGGATACCTAGTTAAATCCACGAAATATTCTACAGGTGGTACCCACTATCTACATTATTATATTTAGGTATCGTACATAAAAACAAAACACGAAAAATCATATACTTTAACACTTTTTATTCATAATCTAATAGTTTTTATAATGAGACTTGCCATGGTCTTATAATAAAATGGGATAGGTAGGCAACTGATAGGTATTCTGTTTTGTAACACTGTCATGTCGCCGGGCCGGTTGTTCGCCTATCAAGAAACAGCTGTTACTTACAAAAGGATATTTTACCGTTAATATATTATACTACAATAAACTAAAAAAGTAAATGGTTTTTAAAAAAATAAATGGGTAGTTTAACTAGAAATTAATTAAAAATTATTACTTACCGTCTTATTTTTAAACACCAAAATATTTATAGTTTAATTATTAATTCACACTTAACTTATATAAACTAAAACACAAAGAGGCATACACAAATTTTTAGTAACTAGCACCGATAAATAACAATTAATATACTTAATATTCTTTTTAAAAATAACTACTATTGACACGAAAGTTCTGAAGTCGAAAAGACGCACACCCACCACCAGCAAGCGCAGAAACCCGACTAATGCGACCTCACGTGGTAAATCTCAAAATTTGTTTGAAGTAGTTGCGTTCCGTTTTATCCTTTGAAAACTTAAAATAATAGTTTTAGCTCATGAAAAAAAAATACTAAATAATAAGTACATATCCATTATAACTTCTACAGTTAGTTGCAATATAAACTTTGTAAAATATTCTTATCTGGATTTTTTACATCTACTTTGCCTATTCGAAATTATACTAAGATTATTACAGACATGTCTATGGTAATCATCAACAGATATATTTCTTCTGCTGAGCACTTTTACGAATACTGCGTATCTATATAAATATTATAATTAAATAAATATGTTATTTTGAATTTATAGTTAGTGATAAAAAAATCTATTTTATTTATTTGTACTTCATACATATTTAACCAAATATATATATTTTTTTTTAAATTATTAGCATTTAATGGGTTGGCGCCGTCTCGGCGGTAACATCTTTGGCGGGAAGAATACTCATTGGCTGAGAATAGACAGGCTTATAAATGCGTTTCGTTAGTACTAGAAACTAAAAAGATGTAGACAGGTATCTATGATATTCATAGTAATTACCTAATATGTATTATATTCCACATATTCGTATGATACAATTCTAGTATTTATATTAGTACATACAAGATATTTTGTGTTATATACAATATTTTTAATTAAGTGTAAAATATTTTCCCTTAGGGTAGTTGAGTGGTAATATAATGACATAAATTATGAGGTTTATATAAATCTACCCTCCCTTTTAAAGTTCATATTTGATTGCTTTCACCATTTTTCAATTTATTCGGATTCGGTAAAGCAATAAGTGAAGTTGTTCTGGTACCAACACATAGTAAATTTTTATTCATTTTATAATTATGTACAACATAATTCTATTTATTAATTAAAGAAATTTATAATAAATTTTATTGACTACAGCATTACATTATATATTTTATATTATATAATGTCTTCCACAAACTTTCTAACAGTGAAAACGCATTTATCGGAGTTCAAAAATAATTCGGACAAAGATACAGTTAGTGAGGTAACTTTTATCATTTTATTAATATCAGTAAAATAACTTTTCATCTAAACTCTAATACTAAAACAAAATTAATCAGTCTAACTATGTATAAGGTCGGCCATTTTGAAAAAATATTTGTCTTTAGAACTTATAGCAGCGTGGTGATAATAATTTTTAATATAAAAATAAAAGTACCTTGTCACATTTTCGTTTTCGCTGTAACTTATTATTTATTTTATGTGTTATTTAGATTTATTTATTATTTTAGGCGTCCGAAAGTGGAACTAGCAACTCTGTGACGTCAGCAGAAGATCTCCAAAAATTAGCGGTTATACTTGGTTTAAACAGCGCTGATGATGTATATCAAGAGCGATTTCGGGTTGATCGTCGCCGCTTGGAGACTATGCTTGCAGGTACTAATTATATCCATGGATAATAATCTATCAGATTTTAATGCGTGGGTACCTTCTCCTGGCTTCAAACAACTTCAAGTAGAACTGCTTAATACTTGTACATATATATCAAGTGTAAAAAAGTTCAGGAACGTGTCGGTAATATAAATGTTTGTAAATTAAGATCTTAGATGGTAGAATATATCGGCAACACAAGTGACACCACCCACCCCTGATGTAGCATGTTTTACTCTTTTTTTAATGGGTAAAAATGGAATGATAGCTCCACCAGCGCTATCGATATACGTGGCGGGAGGCAAGTGGAAGATGATACGTGAAGATTAATTACAGTGACTTCCAGGAGGATCCGCACGGAGATGTACTTGATAGGGTATATTGCTAGCAATGGGAGTGTTAAACTAATACTAATAATTCCTTGTGGGGGTCGACGACTTTTAACTTTAGACGAATGATATAATTTTTACATATATTTTTCTAATATTTTTGTTTTTATTTATAGAGAACTTGGAAGAATCACAGACGGCTCAAGCATTCTTTCATCAAGTAAGTATTATGTGTTTGCTATTGTAACTAAATAGATTTTACTTTATTTTTATTTAACGATGTATTTTATTTTAATTTAAGGTCATGACTGAAACTAATACCCTTGTGAATTGGCCCGCTCGCTTGAAAATTGGTGCACGTTCGAAAAAAGGTACTATTTATATAACTACACTAAAATCTACTTTGAAATTCTCAACTAACAAAATTACTCGTAATTCTTAAAATGGCTAAAGATTTATAAAAAATAACAATATGATATTTCACTGAAAATTCATCTTATACTTAAATGAAACAAAATTTAATATTTTATAATTTATACTTAAATTATACACTATAAAAACTTAAAAAAAAAATTGTTAATCTTTTTTTTATTAGGTACTTGGCAGTATTTAATTAAACAATCTGTCATGTTTTTTAATTAGCCATTTAAAAAGAACGCAGATAACATTAAACTTACATAAAAAATACCTATATATTTGTATTACAATCAGTGTGCAGCATGTTCAGGGTTAAACTTTGGCGCCAACGAGACTACGTTCGTAGGCGCCAGTTTGGCGCTCTTTCCAAATTTCGTATTTTGCGTCCGCATGTCCGTTACAAAAAGTACATGTTTGCTCTATATTTTGATATTTTGTATATATATAAACAGTTTACAATGGTTTTTACAGAATTTAATGATGATTTAGTGTACGACCTAATAAAAAAATTCAAATGTAATAAATTTATTGAAATCACAGATACACTAGGTGAGTTCGTAACTTTGTATTTTAGACGATACCGTTTTGCGAATCGAATCTTACTAAAAGTGTTTATCTAATTAAGTGCAAAATTGTGTTAGATCCCCACGTAAGAGTCGCTGGCCGACCTGACGATGTGAAACTAGCACGAGAGAAGATCATGCAGTTACTGGACACCAGGGTAAGTACTTAACATTATTTTCACTTCTTCTCGGAAATATTAGATGTAGGAGGGAAATAAACCAGTCAAATTTTACAGTTAAATTAATAAATAATATGTATTTAATAGAATCTTGTTTTGTTTTTTTATTGATAGATTTGATTTATAATTTTTGAGATATATCTATAAAGAGCAAAACTTTTTTTTGCAAAAGCAGTTTATATATATTAATTATTGAGTTATTGATGCTGTTTGTTTTCTTACAAAATTGGACGCATTAGAGCTATCCATATAAAAGCAAGTGCTATTAATATAATGATTAATAATGGCTACGGATTTATGGTTTTAATTCGAGTTTTTAGCTCTTTTGTCTTTTTTTTTTAGTTTTTGAATACACATTATGTTGTAACACAATATGCAGCGTCTTAGGTATAGCAACCTGATTCTCCTAGTCGTCAATAAATAACCATTGATGACTGATATTCCTATATAAAAGAAACCCTAAGACTGTCCGTGCTCCTTAGTAGGTGGATAGACTTAGACCTATTTTTCTATTTCTATGTGGTTTTTAAGAAGTGGTGGCAGAATGCGATGGAGAGGAAAAACTGATATGCATTGTTGTGCTTTGTTCAGAGGTGGAAGCATTTTAAGGAGATCATTACCGGGCAGTGGGATACCAACAAGCTATAAAATTAATAATAATAATAGGCTTGTAGTTTGTACATTATACTATTTCAATGTGGATTTATTGTATAAGCAATTTCAATAAATTGATAGTCATCGTCTAAGTCTATAATACCCACAGTAGCATCGAATTATAAAAAAAGTATTTATTGCTTTATCTATGATCGCACCCTAGTTCGCAATTTAAATATTTTAACATAAGTTGCGTATTCTTAGAAATGTAGACAGTACCTACTTGTTTTAAAAAACTATTGGCGATAGATAAATAGGTAGTGCATTAGGTGCTTGTAATAGTTTAACGACAGTAGTAGGTATTTTAACAATATCTTATTTACAGAGTAACCGTGTTACAATGAAGATCGATGTTAGCTACACAGACCACTCGCATATTATTGGAAAGGTAATTTTTTTACTAATCCCTGATGGTTCAGTACCGTTAGCCGTACTGTTATACGTCTTTCATAATAAAAGGTGACAGTTGCGATTTGTGCTAGATATTCTCACAGATAGTATTATTAGTAATGAATTTTTTTTTTTATTTAAATAAATTGTGACAATAAATATCTAAATACGTTATCTTACTATTATAACAAAATATATACTATACGATACCTGTACATGAGAATTAGGTATTTAAGAAAAAATATGGGGAATTTTATAAGACCAATAGATGCCAAAATAACTTTTTTTTTTTATTTTGTCTGTCTGTATGTTTGTTCCGGCATCACGCAAAAACTACTGCACTGAAATTGAAGGTCTAACTTACAAAATGGTGTGGGATTAATCTTGATACACCATTTAAAAGAGTTTTTTTTTTTTCATTGGTCCATATATACGATGTATTAGCCAAAAAGTATATAAAAAACAATAAATAAATAGGTTAAAATTATTCAGTATGCTAGATTTATTTTTTATTTTTAATTTATAACCCTGTAGGGTGGTCTTACAATCAAGCGTGTTATGGAGGATACCGGCTGCCACATCCATTTCCCAGACTCAAATAGAACCAGCACTGTGGAAAAAAGTAACCAGGTGTCCATAGCTGGTGATATGGAGCGCGTGGAAAGGGCTAGAGCTCGTGTTCGGGTATGAATTGCATTCTCACACCCTACAGTAGAATAGTGATGTTCTGAATTATGCCTGATTGTCTCAGCCAGATTAGTCTCTGATTACTGAAATCAACAATGTTGGCAACTACAGATTCCAGAACCACCTCAAATCCCAACTCTTCTGGTTAATGACCGGTCCGTTCAATCGACATCAGACTTTAGCAGATCGAAAGAAAAAAATCTAAATTTTAATTTTTGATTTTACGTTAAACTTCAGTTTAAGGTAGGAGAAGAGAACTTTTTGGTAGAGCAGAAGCTATAATCAAGTGACTCCGAAAAGTGAATCTGTCTAATTTTCTTGGCGCCTTTAATTTTAAGGCAGGGCATTGCCCCTCAATGCCCTCCCCCCCTAGCTACGGCCATGACTACGTGATTATTGCTATATCTTAAGACATAGCAATCTCTTGTGTCTAAGCGCTACCTACATAATGACACACGCTTTTGCACTTTAGTAATATATTATTTTGATTCAAAAACCAAAACACTGAACCGAATTTGATAAATATAATAGGTCCAATAGGAAATTCATTTTTCAGATAAAAATAGAATTTTCCAAATCGGTTTATAAATGACGAAGTTAGGAGGGTGAGGTAATAAACATAAAAATACAACCGAATTGAGAACTTCCTTAACTTTTGAAATCGGTTGAATAATTGAAACAGATCGGTGACAACCAGTTGTATATTGGCAATAGTATTTATATAAGAACATAAGATAACGAATTTCACTGGAAATAACCAAGAAAGTGTTGCGGGAAGAGTTGATACGACGAGATTGGTAGTGTACGTCACTATATATTTCGAATGATTAACAATTTTAATGCAATAGTTATTTTTAAATTTTCGCCTTGTTTACACATATTTTAAATACACTATCGGAAATTAACGTGATGAGAATTCGTCCTGTCGTGACCACGTCGTAGTGCAAACCACGTCGAAGCGTCGACAATAAAGAAGCAGGTATGTAGGTACTAATTTACCTGCAAAAAAATCTCATAGTGTTAAGTCCCAATAGTGTATTTGAAATTTTAATGCAGTCGAATGACAATGTATTTTAATATTTAGGCGCTCACACCTTTGATGTTCTGCTTCGAGCTGCCTATAGTGGCACCCTCTCAACCGTTGCCCGATATCACCTCACCCTACGTGCAGCAAATACAGGAACAGTATAATGTACAGGTTATTATCATATTATAATATATAAAAACTTTATAAACTTCTTCCGTTTTAAAATTATAGACTCAGAGGGAGACTTTGTATAAAAGTCGTTTGCTTGGCCACCTCTGTCCCATTCGTGTTTCTACCGTAAAGTAGTTGTGTTTCAGATTGAAAGGTTTTTTTTTTTTTGGTGGAAATGGTTACCCCGCCTGCGCTAACGGTATACGCTGGTCAGATTGAAGGGTGGGATATGACAGTGAATTTACAGGGTACAGAGGAATAACACCTGACTCCTCAGGAATGGCAACGTATGGGAGGTATCATGGGCGAAACAATGTACTCTGTTATGTCCATGGCACTGCTCATGTCTATAGGCGACGGTTACCACTTTCCATCAGGTGGGCCGTCAGCTTGTTTGCTATTCTAAGTTGTATAAAAAAAAACTTGACAATAACGTAACGGCAATTAATAATCCATCTAGAAATATAAAAGAAATATTTTTCAAAACTTTTAATATTTTCCATAATATTTAGGTACTCGCGATTGACAGTCATAAAAAAGTGTGCATTTATTGTTCTTTTTTTATATTACAAAAGTGACAAACAAGCATATGTACAGCCTGTCTGATGGTAAACGGTCACTGTAGCCTATGGACGCCTGTAACACTAGCAGTGTCACGTGCACGTGCGTTGCTGACCCTTTTTTTTAACGTCTGGAAAATGCTTTATGCAGACCCATACACCTTGTGGGAGGTGAATGGGTACTGTGGAAATCACCCCATAAGGTGGGAGTGTACCCACCAAAAAACCAGACGATATACCCTCGAGGTGCCTTTTTTTTCCTGCCATTATTACTATTGCTATCTTGATACAATACTACTCTAATTTCTTTAACCTGTCTTAATTCATCCTGTAAGTTATAATCTGCAATGGTGATTATTTTCTAGAGGTAGCCTGGCCGGTACTTAATAGGACGAATATTTACTCTCAAACATATATTTCCAAACTTTACTAAAGGTACACAGGTTTACAGACGATAATAATAATAATAAATTATAATGCAGGTGATGCTGCGTAACCGTCCAAAGCTGCACGCGAACCTGCTGGTGGTGAAGGGAGTTCAATGGGAGGTGCAGGCCACTATGGAGGCGACCAATCTGCTCATGAACTATATGTGCGGCCCGCTCGCTGTAAGGCCACATCTTATGTATATACTAACTAGCTGTTCTCGACTTTGTCCGCATGATTTACAATAAAAATTAGGTATTCTGTATTCAATCTTATTAATATTATAAATTTGACAATCTAAGATGTATTGATTGATCGGTATAGAAAAAAAAAGAAAGAAATATTTATTTAATGTTTAATTTCATACAATTATAAAATTATTTAACAATAAACAAAAATGATAAAAGGCACGCTGCCCGCTGATAATTAATGCTCCTCTCCACTCAGGGTTTGCTTGAAGAGAACTCTTACAGAGTTAAACTCTCCTGTTGTACATCTTTATTTAATATATATTATATGTTTGTATTTTTTTGTGTACAATAAAGAATAAATAAAAATAAATAAATAAAGAAAAAAAATGAAATAGAAAATAAAATGGTTTCACTCAGCTATATGCCATGTTCTTTCGTACACGACGATAAAAATCTTTCTATGACTATTTAAAATGGGAAAAGTATTCCAAATTTAATAATGTTTAGTTATATCGTTAAGGAGCAAGGAAAACACTGGCCATTTAAAAAAAAAAACTTTTTTATTTTTTACTACCAGAAGCAAACACTAGTGCAGATGACGTTGGAGATCTCGCCAATGCATCACAGCGTGGTGGTGGGGAGGAGTGCGGAGCAGCTGAAGGTGATCATGAAAGGCACCGGCACCCAGATCATGTTCCCGGACGCGGACGATCCCAACATCCCGATGATCAAGAAGAGCTGCGTCACCATCACCGGCCAGATCAAGGATGTGTACGCGGCGAGGCAACAGCTCGTTGTGAGTTCATCCACCAATATGTAGAATAGAAACCACTAATTGAAGGTTGCCTGGAAGAGATCGCTAAATCTAAGCTAATATAAAATAAGCTAATCTCTTCCAGGCAACATTGCCCATTGTTGCCTCTTTATATTGCTTTTAAATTAATTATTCATTATATTTGTGTACATATTGTTAATTTTTATAATCTATATCACTCTTTGAAGGATACAATAAAGAATTTTCATTGATCAGAAGGAGACTTCTTAGGTACCTCTGTCCCATTCCCTCTAACTCTACTCTGTCCTCAGGAATGCCAACGCAAAAGTATCATGGACTTCACTGTATATTCTGTGATTCCATGGTGCTATTCATATATATACATATATGGGTAGGCTGTGTAAATCTCATTTAAGACGTCATGAATATATTGCAAATGATTGTAATCGATAAACATTTATTCTATTCTATGCTATTCTATTCTATAGGCGATGGTTACCACTTTCCATCAACTACTTAGGTACTTACTTTGGTAGGTATCTTACCTATTTGTTATACTTCAAAATGACAAAAAAAAATATAATAAACCTTATAAACTAAACATTTTAAACGCACCCACCAGCAAAGTACAAGCAAATCCTTAGGTATTCATATTTTTCTATATAATTTAGTAGCCGCTTTTACCATAAAGTAGACAGTCCACTCGTTTGCCTTCCTAACATTAAAAAAAAACTATATTCGAGCAAAAATATTACCTCTGATTCTGAAGCCTGATTGACTACAGGGCAGCCTCCCCCTGGTGGTGATATTCGACGTGCCGGAGGAGTCGTGCCGCATCGACAACGACGCCGCGACCAAACTGATGCACAAACACAACGTGTACATCAACATACGTCGCAAGCCCAAGCAGGGCATCGCGTCCGTCGTCATCAAGGGCATCGAGAGGTGTGCCGGTGAGTTTTTTTTTAATTGATGACAGAGTGGTAACCCCGTCTACGCTATCAGTATACACTGGCGGGGCACCATTGAGAGATGAAAGGTGAGGATAAAAAACTTATATCAATCTAAAGAATCACATATAAAATGCTATAAAAGAACGATTAGTTGAATTTACTGGAATTTTATAAAAGTATTAGGTACGTTTTTTTTTTTTATATAACTTAGAATGGAAAACAAGCTGACGGTCCACCTGATGGTAAGTGGTAACCGTCGCCTATAGACATGAGCAGTACCATGGACATAACAGAGTATACTGTTTCGCCCATGATACCCCCATAAGTTGTCATTAATTAATTATCATTTAAGTATATAATACAATATAAGATCGGATTCATGAAGAGTTCCAATAGGAATGACATACGGGAACTACTTAGAAGCGGACAACGTCGCGGAAAATGGCTAGTGAATAAAATTAATTATTTCTCCAACAGGTGACGTCTACGAAGCGCGGCGCGAACTCCTCGGCGGGAAGGAACCGTCCGTCACCGCCGAGATACCGGAGTCGTACAACATTCCGGCCATAGCGAACAACGCGATGCCCAACTTCGGCGTGTTCAACCCGTTCTCGCCAACACACGCGGCCAACCTGGCCAACTCCCCGTGTTCCCCATACAACATACAGATAACTGATTTGACCAATTACGCAAACATTGGCAGCCCAATGTTTGGCCACAACCCGCCGACGCCCGGCGGGTACCCGAGTCCCATGTCTCCGGTGGCTCTCACGCCGCCGGTGTTCTCCAACACTTGGATGGTACCATCTCCTCAGCCAAGGTCCGGTCAATTTCACTACCCGAACATGAGTGTACCGAATCCGAATAGCATTATGTACAAGAACCAGGGTGGATCGTGGAACCGTAAGTTATTTTTTATTATTTTAGTTTAAAACTTTAAATTGGTTGGTATAATAAAGATAATTAACATTATGTCTTATAAAAAAAAAAAAACAATTTCAATTGTACCAATTTTGATTTAAAAACTAAACTACTGAGCCAATTTTCATAAAATATCTATGGAACTAATATAACTTGTGTGTAAGTATAACTTTTCAGATAAAAAAATATTTTTTTATACAACTTAGAATGGCAAACAAACTGACGGCCCACCTGATGGAAAGTGGTAACCGTCGCCCATAGACATGAGCAGTACTATGGACATAACAGAGTATATTGTTTCGCCCATGATACCCCCCTACGTTGCCATTCCTGAGGACTCAGGTGTTATTCCTCTGTACCTAGTAAATTCACGCCATATCCCACCCTTCAAACCGAAACACAGCCATGCAAACACAACTGCTTCACGGTTGAAACACGAATGGGACAGAGATACTCAAGCAATCGACTTTTGTACAAAGTCTCCCTCTGGTAAAGTCCTTGTCTTTTGCGAATTAATATTCTAACTTTTCACCTTTAACCAAAATATACAATCTCGCCTGATAACAGATAGATACCGCAGAGTTACGTATACTTACGATGTAACAATAATCACTCAAAATTTGCTATTGCAATAGATATTATTAATACTGTTTTTATTGGTAAGAAATTATTAAGATTTAGTGGTAAGCATACCTAGCTACTAGAAAAAAAGAAAAAATAATTAAATCAAAGAAGCATGCGACTCGCACAGTAGCACACAAAACAAGAACAAAAGAAAAAAAATAGTATACAAATAAAAAGCGTTTCCTGCTCAATTAAAGTCTAAACAAAATAATAAATAAATTAATAAAAAGTAGGACAACTCTCGAATTTAATATCGATATCAAACCGATATATTGCCAATGACAATTTAGTACTGCACTCATGAAACAACAATTAGGAATTAGGATCGATATGCAATAGTTTGTATTAGCAAATTATACTAATAGGTATCCATTAGAACAATGCTTTTTAACTACCAATATTTAATTTACAAGGCATGATAATAGACAATAAGTTAAACATTCAGGGTAATATTATTAAACATATGTATCTAAACACAGGGCCTACCATGAAATGTTTTTCGAAATTTCGGGGACGAACGAAACAGAAATTTGATGTTAAAATTACATAATACATGCCGTTTAAAATTATTAAAAATGTTAAATTATCATTCCTCTGGACTATTAGGATAGTATTTATGATGAACGAAATGTTAAGCTCCATTTACTGGCTCGATTTCGGAATACGAAATTGAGCCCGAAAATTCGGAATTTCATTTCATGGTAGACCACCAGGTTAAAATCTGTCAGTGAAATAGAACATTTAAAAAAAGAAAAAAAAAAAGAATTGAAATACGACAAAAAAATTTGATCTGTCCTATACTTATTTTTGCTTAAAATAAATAAATAAATAATCTTTTACCATCAGACAGACTGTGTGCATAAAAATATGCTCATGACTACAACCCTAAAGGACTAGTCAGTAGTATTGGTAAAATGTTATCGTCATTTGCTAAGTTTATTAATCCAACGTGGCAGGCAACGTCCATACACTTAACATTAGCAATAAAATACGAAACCCCCATAATCCTTATACCAAATTTTATTTAATCAACTTTTTCTATACAGCTATGAACAACGCGGAAATGAACAGCATGCCTCAGCCGGTGATGATGCAGCCGCCGTACCAAATGCCAGCCGATGGCAGAGCTGCTGTGAGTCATACATATTATTCTACTCATAATTTTTTTTTTAAATTTTTTTATACGACTTAGAATGGCAAACATGCTAACAGCCTACCTGATGGAAAGTGGTAACCGTCGCCTATAGACATGAGCAGTATCATGGACATAACAGAGTTTACTGTTTCGCCCATGATACCCCCATGCGTTGCCATTCCTGAGGACTCCAGGTGTTACTCGTCTTCCATTTCCATTTACCACTCTTCTCATAAGCTCCTGTACCTTACCATGTAGGTAGAGCATCTCAATATAGGTTCTAATTCCGAAATCTTGCGTTAGCGAACATATTTTGTTCTCCTACCCAACTCTTACAACGTTCTGCAAATGAAAAAAAGTGATGACATAATACACAGGCAATCACTACAAAATAAATAAATATGTACATGTATATATTACAGTAGGATCTCGATTATTCGAATATTCGATTATCCAGACTTTATTATTCACAGCCCTAATTACGTCTAAATGACGAATGTAAAACCTTTTAATAATGAAAAAAAAAATATTGTTCGATTTTACTTTGAAATCGATTATCCGGATTTTCGATTTTACGAAATACCCCCGATTTTGTTTGATTCAGATAACCAAGATTCTACTATATATTTATTCTATGCAATGCGGAAATAAATAAATAGGTATATACGTGGTGAAATTGATACTTAGCTAGCATTTAATTTTTTTATAATTATTTTTAAATGTAAATACACCGTTAAAAATACTATTTCATCCTATTTATTTTGAATTTCTTTATCAGAAGCCTTTTAAATAGCCTCTGGGTCTATAAACCACGAGCCTAATATTATTAGGTAAGGGGGGAAAGGGATTGTTGGTAATGCGGATTATCAGTCCCATTGCTAACAATATACCCTTACAGGTCGACCTCCCCGTGGTCCCTTCTGGAAACCATCGTGCTAAATTCTAAGTGTATTTATCACGATGGGCTAACTGGCCTGTCTTTTCATCCTCACCTATCATCCCTCACTGGTGCCCCGCCAGCGTATATCGTTAGCGGGTTTACCATTTCATTATCATATATAAAAAAAATATTAGGTAAACTGTATCTAGGCTCATCATGCCAGGGGGCAAGATAGTTAGTAATGGAGACTAGCAGCCCCATTGCTAGCAATATACCCTATCAGGTCGACCTCCAGGCGGTTCCCTCCTATAAACTTATGAGATGGACTTATAATAAAATTAACACCTGATTCATGTTTCCCAGCAAACGACGTTGAACCAGTTGCTGAACTGCAGCTCGCAGGCGAGCAGTGGGTACCAGAGCAACTTCACAGGCAGCTCTGTCTCACTCGACACGCAAAATCTTTCCGGTCAGTTTTACAACTCTAATATTGTCTACATACATACATAGGTACATGCATTGTAACGAACTTACTGTGTTACTTCATCTGGACACTTGTATATTGCATTTTTATGTATAGAATAGAATAGAAATCATTTATTCAAATAAACTTACATTGAAGCACTTTTGAAAAGTCATTACATTTTTTTTAATTTACCGCTCGTTCGGAAAGCTGTCTCATCACAAGAAGAACGAGCAAGAAACTTGCGTGATGCTCTTTTAAATAATTTTATTATTATTTTACATTTTTAAGTTTAATTGTGTGAATACAAACCACCAATTAGCACTAATTCAATTAAATACTCAAAAAGAAAAAAAAATTGAATACATAACCAACTGGTTAAACAATTAATAAGAGGAAATCAGTCATAGTGATTAGAGCAGACCAGTCCCTACAAGCAGCACCCGTTCACGAGTATGACGGATGAGCCAGCCATCACTGCGCTCGACCATATTTTAGGGAGCCCAATGACCCGGCCCACCACGCCGCCACAAGTCTGGACATTTTAGTGAGCATGACTACTCAAAACACTAGACCACGTCAAAGCTACTCACAATTGCCATCTGATAGTTATAGTATTCACATTTTACATAAGAATGCATGCGGCAATTAATACAAAAAACCGCTACGCTTTCATATTTCTAAAATTAATCAATTAAATCAAGAAAGCAATGAGAAAATAAAATTATAACGTTTTATGCTAATAAACTAATTATTTACTTGATATGTTGTCATCTATGAATTCGTCTATCCTGTAATAGGCTTTCTTACATAAAAATTGTTTAATATAAGATTTGAATTGCCTCTCTGTCAGATTTAATGCAGATTCCGGCAGTTTATTATAAAATCTTATGCAATTACCATAGAATGAATTACTGATTTTGTGCAGACGGCATTTAGGTAAAATAAGCTTATTTATATTGCGTAAGTTTCTACTTGTACAGTCTTTGAGTTTTTTAAAACTCGCTAAGTTCTTCCGTGTATACATAATATTTTCATAAATGTATTGTGAAGTAACTGTGAGGATATTTGAGTCTTTAAAGCACTGACGTAATGACTCTCTTGAACCCATACCATAAATAGAACGTACGGCTCTCTTTTGTAAAACAAATATAGTATTTATATCGGCTGCTTTACCCCACAGCAGTATGCCATAAGACATTATGCTATGGAAATAACTAAAATATACAAGTTTAGCCGTCGCCACGTCTGTTAATTGCCTAATTCTTCTAATTGCATATGCAGCAGAACTGAGTCTACTGGCCAATTTTGAAATATGGGGCCCCCATTGTAATTTCGAGTCCACTGTTATACCTAAAAAAACTGTATCATTAACAAAATTTACTATTTCGTCATTAAGCAATAACTGTGTATTTATTAGTCTTACATTAGGAAGTGTAAATTTTATACACTTTGTTTTGCTGGAATTTAATAATAGGTTATTACATGTAAACCAATTTAATATTGCAGACATAGCACAATTTACATCGTCTAATTGATTACTTTGACGTCCAATTTTAAACACTAACGAAGTATCATCCGCAAACAGCACTATATCTGCAATTTTCTCTACCATAAAGGGAAGGTCATTTATGTAGATTAAAAAGAGAAAGGGGCCTAAGATTGACCCTTGTGGAACGCCCATCTTAATATTAGCTCCCTTAGATTTTACACCGTCAATATCTACAGTTTGAACCCTATCCTCTAAATAAGTTCTCATTAATTTTAGATCATTATCTCTTATACCATAATGTTCGAGCTTGTACAAAAGCGTTTTATGATCCACACAATCAAATGCCTTTGATAGGTCACAAAAAACTCCGAGTGCATCCTGTGACCTATAAACTGAGGGCCTACCGTGAAATGTTTTCCGAAATTTCGGAGCCAAACGAAACAGAAATTTGATGTTAAAATTACATAATACATGCCGTTTGGAAATATTAAAAATGTTAAAATATTATTTCTTTGGACGTTTATGATAGGATGTATGACGAACGAAATGTTAAACTCCATTTATTGGTTCGATTTTGGCATAAACAAAAACACGAAATTGAGTCCGAAATTTCGGAATTTCATTTCATGGTAGACCCGCTGTATTATACACTTTTTCGAACTAATATATAGGTTATACCTATATATGTTGATTGTAAAAGTAAATAAATAAAAAAAAAACAAATATTATATCTTTGTAAACAATATAATAATTAAATACAACAACAAGCCTATCAAAACAATCGTATGACGAGTAGCGATCAATTTATTTAATGATTAAGGTCCACCAGTCATCTCTACTAATGATGGGCAATATTAGTTGTCTGATGATTCAAGATCAAGGACGCCGAACCTTGAACTAGGCGCGTGGATGCGGCATCATGATGAATTCATTTTTTTTTTCATTTAAGTAGGTTATTTATGAAATAAAGTATGTTTATTTGACACTTTAATAAGTAGTCTTTAGTAGTTAAATAATAATAATAATAATTTTTATTCAAGAAAGATACAGTTGCATAAGTTACAATTTACAATTTTTACAATTTATATTCAATGGGGAAATATCTGCATTACCATCAGTCCCAAAACTAGGCCAGACCTGTATCTTGGGGACTATGAACGCGATTACCAATTTAGTAAATTTTGATTACAAAAAAATAAATAAATAAATAAGGAAAACTATGTGATAATGTGAATGTGTGTGTGTGTGTGTCTCTGTGTGTGTGCTCGCGCATGTGTGTTGTGTATAAGTGAGTGAGTGCCTGAAAGTGAAGTGAAGAAATGAAGTCTTGGTGAAGTCCAGAAACTTCTAATATATAATAATAAGGGAGAATAATAATAATATAATAAGAAGGGAGATAATTAAAATCAT
Organism: Galleria mellonella; assembly: GCF_026898425.1. NCBI lineage: Eukaryota > Metazoa > Arthropoda > Insecta > Lepidoptera > Pyralidae > Galleria > Galleria mellonella. The sequence goes on from NW_026442061.1 coordinate 2,388,709, forward strand.
AACAATCCAGGACTCGTTCCTTCAGAAGGTGATTTAGTCTACTAGTCAAGTGGCATAGTGGAGGATTTCCTTTTGAACTTGGCTTATGCAGTCAAGAAAGTCTTCTCTTACTCAAATAATGATAATGTTAGCTCAAACAGTGTCCTGAAGACAATTGCTGATAAAATGGACTGTCCCATCCTAAAATATTGGGTGGGACAGATTATCAATGTAAGAGCGTTATGACCGCTCATTTACTAACATAGGTTAAGTCAATTTGTAACTAACAAAATGGGCCTTATGTAGTCTAATTAAATAAATATTATTATTATTATTAAATACTATATGTAAACAAAATTTCATGAGAATTGATTGAGCCGTTATACTGCCAGGAGGCAACAAACTCATTAAGAATTTACTGCACTGATGCTTTATTCCTCTACTTGCTATTGTATGATGTACTCTCCCATGAATTCGGATTAGTATATTTTATTTCGCTAGTCCTGTACGACGTTGTGTAATGATTAGTGTTGACGGTGACGGTGGCAGCAGGTGGCGAGGGCAGCAGCGTGCCGAGCGTGGCGGCGAGCGTGGCGAGTCCGTCCGTGTCGCCCATCAGCGTCGGCCGCAGCCCCGCACAAGACGATAGACACCACGGTATGTCCGTGTATGACTCGCTACCAACGTAAAATAGTACGGGTTTTTTTTTAATGGATGATAATGGAATGGTAACCTCACCCGCGCTATCGGTATACACCGGCGGGGCACCAGTGAAGGATGATAGGTGAGGATATACTAGGTCAGTTAGCCCATCGTGACAAATTCAACAAGAATTGTTCACGATGGTTTCCAGGGGGAACCACGTGGAGGTCGACCTAATAAGGCATATTGCTAGCAATGGGGCCGTTAAACTCCTACTACTAAACAATCTCTTCGCATAAGACGGGGAAATAGTCCACCATTACCTTGCACAAGGTATAGAGTTTTATTTTGAGTTAAAGTTTTACAAAAACGTTCGCGTTTTGTTTTGTCTGTCTCACTTTTTTTTATTTATTATATTTACCGTTTATTGGCCACTGCTAAACATAGGTCTCTCCCAAAATGGAAGGTTTCGCTAGTAGTTACAACATTTGGCAAGCAGGTTGGTAACCACAGTTAGACTTTTGGTGATGTTTCAAGAGGAATGCTGTTGCCCACCCCTTGACCTTTTTGAAGTCCATCCCTCATACGACACACGGGTAAAGAAGAGGTGGCCCTTTCTCTGTCGAGATCACACAGCTTTATCACATAAAGTTTTTTTTTTTTTTTATAGAAATAACAGAACTGGCAAACATAATCTCCGACTTGCCGCTGTCGGAGCGCCGCGCTGTTGGCTGTGAGAAGAAAACTCTTGAGAATCTGAACAAGCTCTCTCCGCTCACTGAGTACAGGAAAATGAGAGCCGAAGCCAGTAAGGTATGCTTATGGTATTTTTCTATATATATATATATGTGATAAAGGCAATCCAGCTTATTGTCATACACATATTTATTTATTTATTTATAGGATTACTAACATAAAACACAGCTAAACATTTCGATACAATACACTGGTAGATTAGATCTAACTGTTCTTACATTTATAGGCGACCACAGCGTGCCTTGTGTTTGATAAACATTAAAATATAATTAAATTATTAAATGTCATTATATGAGTAAAGATATTAACAATATGAATAATAATATAATATAAATAATGGAAATTGCATTTAAATTATTATAAATTATAAACAAATACAATGTAATGGCTAGGTACATCAACATTTTAATTTAGCCAAGAACACAGAGGGACTATCGTTGTGAATATCAAGTTCGGGCTTGGTTTTTACAATATCGTGATACAGACGCGTTTTGCGGACGATAAATGATTCACGACCCACGTTTGTTTTTATATGGATAGATAAATATTCTTCACTGTTCCTTCCAAATACAATTATCAAAACGTTTATTATATCTAGATAGAAAAAAAACTTTAGAACAATGATAAGGACAATAAAGGGCCCTTGCCCATTAAGCAAACATTTATACAAAATAGAATCCACAGACAACCCTCTATGTAGAGGCTGTTTTGACGCCGAAGAAACGGCTGCTCACGTAATCCTAGAATGTGAAGCTGTGGCCCCTCAACGTTTAGAAAGTCTCGGAACGGTGAGGTCGCTCCGTAAGACCTGTGAAGATCCCAGGAAGCTTCTGTGCTTCTGGGCGGAGCTTGTTGGCTGTACTAGCCACGACTCATACGCACAACGGCCCAAATGAGAGGCTAAGCGCGGAAAAGAGTCCAATCTACATTACATTACGTTCCTTCCAGATGGTTACCGTAGTAAATGTTTTAAATACACTATCGGGACTTAACACTATAAAAAAATGAGAACCATGACCTTTGTCCTGTCGTAACCACGACGTGGTACAATCCACGTTAAAAAGTCGACAATAAAGGAGCAGGTATGTAGGTACTTACCTGCAAAAATTTTTTCATCGCTTTAAGTTCCGATAGTGTATTTAAAATATGTGTAAACAACACAAAAATTTAAAATTAACTACAGCAGTAACGTTTTTTTTTGTTTTTTTATACAACTTAGAATTTACTTAGAACTTACCGTCACCATCATCAGGACTTTTAATGGGCGTTAATATTTTTTTTTATACAACTTAGAATGACAAACAAGCTGACGGCCCACCTGATGGACAGTGGTAACCGTCGCCTATAGACATGAGCAGTGCCATGGACGTAACAAAGTATTCTGTTTTGCTGATGATACCCCCCGTGCGTTGCCATTCCTGAGGACTCAGGTGTTATTCCTCTGTACCCTGTAAATTCATGCCATATCCCACCCTTCAAACCGAAACACAGCCATGCAAACACAACTGCTTTACGGTTATCATAAACGCAAAAAAAAAAACAAAATAAGATCACACTTTGAGCTTCCCTTAATCAGTTTATCCCAGATTCAGTTAATCAATCCTGAGGATAAAAAGGGATCCATGATGATGATATGTTATATTATTACTCTGTCACTTCAGTGCACCAATATATTTTATGGGTATTAAGAAATTAAGAAATCTATCCAGATTTCTGAATTCCTGTGCCACAGATTTTTTATCTAGTTTAGAATCAAGTCTTCCACAAGTTTTACAGTATCATCTATGCATTTATACATATGTATATAGTAATATTGTTTTCATGTGGCTGATTTTATTCTGAAAAATTTGTGGAAAAAATAAATCTTATCTATAAAAAGATTTGTAAAATTATTAACAAGGAATTAAGATTGACAAAAGCGAGTTTAACCCTATTAAAATTTCTTCCAACAAACCAGCAAACTATGAGGTGAATTGTTAATAATTGTGGCGCGTGCATTAGACAAGCACTTGACCTAGCTATTGCGAAGCAGAGGTCGTAAAAAATAAAATATGGAAAACAGCAGGTCAGCAACTAAAGTTAATGAATCGAAATGTCCTACCTATACACCCTTGGCCTTAATGATAGGGCCAATTTTCCTCGAATGCACACTTGTTTGAATGCCGATTATTTATGTTTTCCTCTATACTTAATTTACAATTTCCGTAGCGCAATATTGGAATTTGGAATTGAACCAGTGAACCTTGTATGACCATTGTCTGTCAATATCAATCGAGTCTTTATCTAATTTTATTGGTAATATAAAATGCTAACTTCAAAGCATCAATTACTAGAGGGAGACTTTGTACAAAAGTCCTTTATCAAATGACAATCTCCTTGAATGTGGTCAACTTAGTCAAGTGTCTTCTCAATGTTTGAACGAACACTTTGGAGCAGCGATTATAAACTAAATATTATTTATAAGTAAAGATAAATTAATATACTAATATTCATTTATATGAAATAAACTAGAAGTAACAGATTTTCATGTCTATAGGCGACGGTTACCACTTTCCATCAGGTGGGCCGTCAGCTTATTTGCCATTCTAAGTTGTATAAAAAAAAATATTAACGCCCATTAAAAGTCCTGATGATGGTGACGGTATTGTACTTGTGCAGGCGATGCGCGAGACGGTGGGCAGTGGGTACCGCGTGCCGACGCCACGCTGGTCCGGCTACTACTTCAGCCACACCTCGCCCGGACCCATCAACTTGAAAGACGACACCGAAAACAACGCCACGGTGAGCCAATACACTTTGTACTAACTGGACAATATTGTTTTATTTTTTTACTAGGTTAAATATTTCAAAAACCAGAAAGTTTACAGCCCAGCTGATGAGGGGAGAAAGGGATTGTTAGTAATCACATCGACCTCCACGTGGTCCCCTATGGAAACCATCGTACTGAATTCCAGGTATATTCATTGCAATGGGCTAACTAACCTGCCTTTCCATTCTCACCTATCACCCCTCACTGGTGCCCTGCCAGCGTATACCGTTACCGTTACCATTCCATTATCATCCATTAAAAAAAAAACCCAGCTGATGAAGTGATAATCGTCGCCTGCAGACATGAACTGTACCATAAACATTCCCTTATACATTGTCATCCTGAGGTTTACTTAACCTTAGAAAATACGTAGAAAAAAACCTAAGAAAGTACTTAGCTTTCGATGGCTTAGAAATTAATTCTCTAAAGTGATGCGCAGCTAATATTTCACAGATAATATTTCATATTTCTTTATAAACCAATGTAACAGTTTTCGTCACACAATGGCAAATCAATATTTACATTTTAATTTTGAAATTAATAAAATAAATAATAACAATAATAATAACATTTGAATTGTAAAATAAAAATAACATTACAAATTAATTACAGTTAACATTATAAATTAGTTAATACATGTCAATATAGTGTTAACTATATACCAATAATGATGACTTCAATTTATAAAATTGGAATTGTCACACTTCTTACAGTTAAACATAAATAAATAATAATGCTATAATTTAATATTAGCATTTAGGTATTCGGTCACGTTGTAAAAAGAATGTTGTTCAAAATATATCTTTATTTTATTTTTAAATTTGTTTCTCTTATTAATATAATAAACCTTTCCACTAATTTTGTAAAAAAAATCTAGTACATTTATATATATTCTCGTATTTAGAGTTCTTAGTAAACTGACTTGCCTATTGCACTGTCAACATACAGTCCCAACTACGAGGTTAAGTGACTTAAAAATATGGGTATCTCTTATGAATACACAGACACACAGAGTTTTCGCATGATCACCTTGTAATGATAAACAATCCACCTATTTAAATTGCTTGACAAATACAAACCAATGCTCTCTACAAAGGTTTTTTTTTACCACACAGGGGGCAAACGAGCATGAGACTCACCTGGTGGTAAACGCCTTATGGCTTTATGTCAGCCATCTATACAACTTGTCACTTGTGTACGTGAAAATAAATAATACATACATACATATCTGTTACGCTTGTCTGCCATTAGGGTAGGCAGAAACAATGGAACGCCAAATGCTACGATTCAAACAAATAAGTAAATAAAAATTAAGAAACTGCTATAAAAAATATAGTTAATGTCACTTGTGACGCTGTACAGATTCTAACGACAGCCTCTATTCAATAATCCTAATTATTCAGGCATTTAGAAGTTATATTGGAATAAAGAAACTCACAAACGTGAATCCTAAAAACATTATACACTTTGAGCAGTTGTGTAAAAATAAAAATGTTTTCAGCCTGAAAAAGGTTGGAACAGACCGGAGCTAGTACGGCCTAACATAACGGAGCCATCGAAAACACCACCTAGCAAGCCCTGTCGCTACCAACAGCTGTACGATCTGCTGCGAGATATCGGCCTGCAAAAGTATATTGGTAAGTCGTATATGTAACCTTGTGTCTCCGTGTCCCGTTGCATGTGGTCCCAGCATAGAATATCCCGTGTGATCCCGGCAATGGAATAGGCCACCGCTACCTTTCACGTGAGTGTCGTAAGAGGCAACTAAGGGAGGGCGAGGGATGAACAGCAGCATCCCCCTTAAAACATCCAAAAAGCTTAATTTCCGTTGCTAATCCACCTGCCAAGCGTGGCAACTACTGTCAAAACCCCACTAGGGGAGGCTTATGTTCAGCAATGAGTAGTTAAGAGCTGATATAATGACATGTAACATTACCGTATAATTTGGTTGTGAGTTTGTCATATCGTATTACGTATTTACATCTGTCTATGGCGACATAAAATGAGCCACTACTTCCTTTCCCGGATGAAGGATGAGCAGCAGCGTCCCTCTTAGAACATCATACATACAAAATCTATAATACTTGTTATTATAAAAGAACTAATTAAAATGTGTTATTCAGATCTGTTCAAGAAACACGAGTTGGACATGTCGACGTTTGCATCGCTGAACGAGGCGGACCTCGTTGAAATCGGCATATCGGCTTTCGGCGCTCGCAGGAAGATGCTGCTCGTCATCTCTGGTGAGTTACTGGAGACTCCCTTAATGAGATTTTAACAGAGGGACGACATTAATATCGTGTACATGGGTATCTCTGTCCCACCTGTGGTCTACCGTAACACAGCATGCCTGTGTTGCAGTTTGAATTTTGTATGTATATCAATAATTAGTAGTACCGCATTCGAATGACACCTCCCTATGGTTGACTGGGAGAGAATGTTTTTAGCATTAAGGCCGCCATATACACATATTTGTACTAATGAATAAATAAATATATTTTTTTTTAATATCAAAAATTGTTGTTGGTTATGATAATTTTGTATTCGGAATAGATTTTATATATATATATATATATATATATATATATATATATATATATATATATATATATATATATATATATTTAATTTCCGTTTTTTTTACAATGTATAAAGTATCACACCTTAAAAGTGGGTATTGGCTATCCACACGAATATTAGAGATTGATTGATATTGATAGGCACTATAAATATTTTTCAAGTTAAGTGCCTTAACGAAGGGCGGAGTGGAGTATCTACGCAATACTGTGCATTCGTTATCATGGTATTACATATACCGACGTGAATTAATAAAAAAATACAGGTACTTGTTCAAAAAACATAGGCCTATAATGCAATACAAGTGGTACATCGTTCTTTATTTGTGAAGTATTGCATGGACAAGGTTACTTTATACGTGAATTTCAGAAGCAGAAAAACTAATAAAAGAAACTATTCATAGATGGCGTATCAAAATAAACATACACCAGATTTTAATATAAACCTTGAAGACTGCAACTGTGTAAACCATATTCAATTTGGCGCAGTCGTTTTTGCATAACACCGGAATATACAGACAAAATTTTTAAAACTAATTGTTTTAGCACCTATTTTTTTTAATGGGTGAAAATGGTATGGTAACCCCGTCTGCGCTAACGAGATACGCTGCCGGAGCACCAGTGAAGGGTGATAGATGAGAATGAAAACAGGCCAGTTAGCCCATCATGATGAATTCATCAGGAATTAACCATGATAATTTCCAGGGGGAACCAGGAGGAAGTCGACCTGGTTGGGTATATTGCTAGTAATGGGATTCTCAGTCTCCATTACTAACAATCCCTTTCCCCCCTTTTGGCACCTATTTGTCATATATTATATAAATTTTACTTAAATATCTCCCACGTACATAATTTGAGGTCCACGTACTCAATTATGCTTAAAAGATTAAGCGGATTTGATTAAATTTGGCGCAAGAATAGGTTCAATTCTTAAACATTTAAATTACCTACAAGAACAAAACCAAGGTAAATAGCTAGTTATGAATGAATGACTTATAGTATCTACATATATAGTGCACGGGAAGAGTATTCATTATCATATCAGCTTTGAACTGTCCACTGGTGAACATAAGCCTCCCCCTAGGGGGATTTGCCAGTAGTTGCCACGTTTGGCAGGCGGATTGGCAACCGCAGTTAGGGTTTGGAGATGTTTTAAGAGGGACGGTGCTGCTCATTACTAGCCATCCGTTAGTCGCCGTTTACGACACCCACGGGAAAGGAAGGGGTGGCGTATTCTATGCCGGGACCACACAGGAAGTGTATTAGTTTGATGAAAATTGTATAATCGGGTGCAAGTATGTATTTTACGGTCACATGACATAAATAATTTCATACACGTATTAAATTGTGTGATAAAAAATGTTGCCAACATTGTCCTACCTAAGACAATGAATAATTTGCATATAATATCGGTGTCGAGTTGACACAAGTGGCATTTTATTTTTGTACACAAACTTATACTTTATTTTTAAACGAACAATTACAGAATGGTAACCCCGCCTGCGCTATCAGTATACGCTGGCGGGGCACTAGTGAGGGATGATAGGTGAGGATGAAACCTTGGCATTTCATCATGACTAATTCAACAAGTCAAGCACGATGAACTCCAGGAGGAATCACGTGAAAATCCACCTGAAAGAATATATGGTATTGTTAGATAGAGTGTTAGGTTGACTGGAAGAAATCCCTTTTAGAGATAAGTTCGCCTTTGCTAACGTTATTACTGTTATTACTAACTTATTGTTGTTACTGTATGTTTTAGATATATATATATATATATATATATATATATATATATATATATATATATATATATATATATATATATATATATATATTATTGCAAAGGACTTTCTGCCATGTTGTTGTGTGTGTGGGCCTAATGCCCATAAGAACTAATTTTTAACACTAATTGGTAACCCTAATTCTCTAGTACATTGTATCGAAATTTACTCGCAAGTTGGTGATGCTTTAAATAAATAAATAAATTTTTATATATCTGTTACAGAACTGCAAAAACAATCGAACGCGTTCAAGAAGGCACCAGCGCCAGGCAAACTCATTAGTTCACCGCCATTCAACACCTCGCACGCACAGGACAAGTGGTAGTCAACCGTCGCCCGCAACCGCCCGCCAGCGAGCCGCACTTGAGCATTTGGGTTCTAGTAGGTATTATGTTAGATTGCTCGCCAAAACAGTTACTCGAAAATTGGTATAAACTACTTCTGAGACGAGTCAAGACAATATAGCACGTTCACTTAATGTATGACACTTCAGCGAGATAGGAAATACAGAAGAGGGCATGATAGTATCCCTTACAGTATTCACTTAGTGCCTGTACACCCTATGAAAAGCTGAAGACAAAGTGAACGAGCTATGCCACCTCAACTTACTTTATGTAAGACAAAGTACCTAAACAAATTACGAGCTAAACATTTTTCTGTGACAAATTTATGACAAATTCACGTCGTATTGATGCTAAAATCCTTGGGGAAACTACTAAAATACTTTTATACCTATTCAAGGCAGAAACCCATCGTCATAAAGTCGATAGAGCTGATTGAATTTCAAGAATAACACTTGACTCGCTGTTAGGTTTGGACTTGTAATGATTAACAAATACCTACACTGAAATGACCAGTGCTATTGGGCCTCACAAAAGTTATCGTAGCACGACACGGCACGATTTTACCATAGCGGAATGTATGTGTTAATTTACCGTCCACGGTGGGAAAAGCGTCCCCATATAATAAACATACATTTTACTTCACTATACTTAAATCATGTTGAACCGTGTTAAGATTAATTAAACGTAAATAGTTTATCAGAAAGGATAGAAAAATTACAAAATTAAAAAAAAAAAGGAAATTTTGGATTATTGAAAGATTGGGGATATACCAAAATTATGCGGATAGTTCGTATACCGTGTTGGTACTGTTGTGAAAAATTATGATGGATTAAGTCCTTTCTGCTAATCTACGTCCAATTGTAAAAGTCCAATTGTTTCCTTAATCTAGATCCTAATTGCTCACCTCGGTGTTCTAAGTCCGGAGATTTCAAGACTGATCATATCGAGCTCGTAAGACTGATCCGATGGCTCGAAAAGAGCAATGATCGTTAGCAAGCTAGAGTTTAAACTGAATGGATACTTTAATGAATAAGTCTATTCGAATAGCTACCATAAGACTGATACAAATAAATTTTATTTTTCAGTCACGTGTTCCCACTATCTTTACGGTCCATTCGCATCGAACGCGATGCGACGCGACTATTGTAATTCATAATAATAAATTTAAGTTTTCTTTTGTGTTTGGTAATAAGTAAACCGAGATTGCGTGGTCATTCGCGTCGCATCGCCGATGTGAACTGATCTTTGCTGTAAAATTATTGTAATAAGACTATTAAAATTATATTAACTCGTCCGGAACCGTGGCTGCAACGAATGAGCTTGATGCTATTATCGGTGATTCGTTAATTTTCTATGAGGTTTTTATAAAATGTAGTTATTAAGTTATTTTGTTTTGTTTGTTTTTTTTTAGAAACTTTTATGATATAGCTAAAAGCGATACGACGATTAGATCTCTATTTCAGACAATTGTTGAAGTAAACTGGCCGAGCGCCGTTAAAATTTATCTGTTATTTATCTTTATAGAATTTTAATCGTAGTTATTAAGGAGAGCATGTTTTATTTTTTGATTGTACAAAACTGAGCATTTTATGTGTAATTAACTCATCGGACAAGATATTATATATGTATGATTATTGTGATATTCGGCTTACCTTTTTATAATTTGATTATGGAGTTATTACAATGTCAGGTATTCCTACATTTACAATTTTTTTTTTTTTATAAATACACACATATTCGGCCAACCAACGTATTCCTTTTGCTGGCATATTTTTTATAATATGATTTATAAGGTAATAATTTGGTATTGGCGATTGACCTATTCATAAAAATCAGCACATCAAAATATATTTGTAAACTTTTGGACAGGCAATGAAAAGAACTTGAAATTTTTTGACTTGATTTTAAACACGACGAATTTACATTTTAGTTTACAGCTGTAGGTAATAATAACAAGAAGGGGAGACGTTTCGAACATAGTCACACTATTTACCTATAGCTGGATTATTTTAATCAGTTAACATTTTATATGAATATATAATATATATATATTAATATCACAAATCATATATGTTTTTGTATTTGATTATGAATTTTAGGTTTATTTTTTTTTGCTGCGTGTGCATTTTCGATTTTAACCCTATTAACATGCTAATTTATTGTGAATGCCCTATTGTAATATGTTATTGTAGTATTATTATTAGTGAGATTTCATTGTAAACTATTGGTACATAATATTTGTGATCGCTTGCTTTTTATAACCTGTTAGTTTTTACATCTCTATCAACCATGGAATTATGTATCAGTTTGTTTACTTTCTATCGTCTTTTAGGATCAGAAATGTATTTCTTTTTAATCATGAACTTGTGATTTTGATCAATCTTTTCTTTTTTTAAATTATGATTATGATTTACATAGACTTTTTAGTGATTATGAAATATTATCTGTAAGTGGAAATTAATTTAATGAGTTGGTCTAAAGTTAATGAGTTTTTAAAGCGTTTGCACTAGCGGTTTTGTTATTTTCTAAAAATATATAAGTGAGTTTTTGCACGTTTAAGTTTTTCTTGTACGATTAAATTTCAGAAATTTTCTACGTGTTTCATTTTTATGCCTTTCCCCACGATAGCAATTATTTTTGAAGAAATTGCCGCAAGGGAGACAATATTAATTTCTTTCCCAACACGATTCCTGGCTATGGCCCCCAGAGGTATGCCAGGTAATAACAGCTTTACATCATAATAGACCCATTTACATATCGATCAATGCTATATAAATTTATATGACGGCTAAATAATATGCTTCTATAGGGCAGTACTTACGTAATAAACTCTTAACTAATAACTATGAAAATCTTTTCGAAACAGGTTTGCATTGTAACCATACTTATCCGATACACTTCGTATACGTGCACCGTACTTACGTATTACTTAACCATAAATATCTAAAGAGGAGATGGATTATTGAATATTTTATATAGGAACAGAATGTCGCTACACTGTCATATGGCAGACAACAACAACTTAACACGACAATTTGATAATACACAGTCTTAGATTAGATAATCTCCAAACAAATGTTTCGAGAAAAATGGGTCAACTTTTTCATACAATTTTGCGTGATAAATAGTTATGAATATTTCCTTTATAACTTCTATATTTATTTTGTTTTATAATTTATTCATATTTTTAATGCGTAAATACAAACTTAAACAAACTTAGCCTAATTATGCCTAACAAATACGATTTCAGTGATCTAATTAAGCCAAATTGAACCAAACTTCATTAAATAAATTTAAAGCTGACCTAATTTAGCCAAATTTGTTTAAGCTACTGGACTCTACACTCAACTGAAATTAATTAAACTGACTTACTGATTTGGTCATGTCACATTGAACATAGAATTTAGTCGAATTTAGAGTTTAAAATTTAGAAAATTCACAAGTAGTTAAATTGGCAACACAAAATTATTCAAAAACGATATTCGTATCGAAAATTTGAAAATAGGAATACTCAAATTGAGAATCTCGTTTTAAAGTCGGTTAAATATAAATGTGATTGCCCTTGCGAATGACGAATGTGGCATAAAAACAGATTTCTAAGATTACTAAAATCCAGTAGATCTCACGCTGATGTTTTAGGGAGGACGCTACTGCCCATACCCCGAAATTAGTCGCTTACCCACAGAATAGACCAACACTTGAGAGTACACTACACGGTCAATATTTCCTAGTATTGGCCTATTCTATGTCGGGACCGTTATACACAATATTATACGGCCGTATAACCCTACCAAATACAGATATAACCTGCTTGCGTACATTCTACATAAACTATCGACACAGTATATTATCTAGTAATGTAAAATTTGTTATTGACAAATAATTAACGTATCAAACATTTTTTATACACTAGTCTGCTATGAATTGAGAAAAATAGCAACTTATATAGAAACATACGTATGTTTCGTCCTAATTTTACTAATTATATTTACATAAGAAGAAATTAGACAACCATATGATTTATAGTTTTTATTTTATCATCCCTTCTATATAATTCCTTGTTCTTAGATATTAAACATCGAACGTTTTTATTTAATCACTCTCGATACTAAAACTATTTTAACATTTAAATATAGAATCTTTTTTTATTAAAAATAGAATATAGAGTGAGATTTTGAATTCATCAGTAATAAAGGAGCTCTTGTTTTCATGAGTTATGTCTAGAAATAACTTTAAGCACCCTTTTACAAAAAAATAACTATATTAGAAATATTACGTAGCCTCTACTACGTCCTTCGCGGAATGTAGCTAGCATGTGTACACGACAGGGTAGGTCAATTCGCTGCTACATAAGTATCAAGCGTCATTCATTATTAGTTACCTTAAGTAATGTTGTTTGAAATAGTATCTGAAAAACGTTTTCAGATGCAAATACCTATAACCCAAAGACGTAACACCTTTTCTATTGCAGAAACGCTAAAAAAAAAACTGTCAAATGCAGTGTCAACCAATTGTCAGAAACTACCAATGAAAAAAATGAAATTGCAAAGCAAAATATTTGCAATAACATTTTGTATTTCATAAATAAACTAGTAAATAAAAATGCGTTGGAGTGAAGCAGTCACTTTAGAATTTGTGAAAATTTACTTAAAACATGAATGTTTGTGGAATCCGATGCATCCAGGTTACAAACTAAAATACCAAAGAGATAAAGCTTACACCGATATTTCTACTGAATTTAAAGCAACTGCAGGTAAAATACTTTCGATTCCAGAGGTAAAAATTAAAATTAAAAACCTACGTACAACATATGTTCAACAAATACACAAAATACTACAGAAATCGAGTCCAAACTCAATTTATGAGCCGTCGTTAATCTGGTTTAATGAAATGGATCGATGTTTGAAAAACATAACAACAAACAGACAGTCTTCTTATAGCAATGTAAGTAATTGAAATAAGTTGTTTAAAATTAATTACGTTCGTCAATTATATTTTAAACATTTTTATAAAATTCTCATACTTAAATATTATAAATTATTTCCTATATTGTATATTTATATATGTATCAAATTTCAGTCTCAGGAGTCTGCTGAAGTAGATTCTTCTTGCCAAATATGGGTGGACCAAGAACTGCAAAATGGGATTACAGAGGAAGTAAATCCTGATCCTTTAATATCACAAACTGATGATGAGTATGATTCTACAAAAGCAGATGATTCTTCAAAAGGTGATGATACTGTTCTCAAAATAAAAAAAGAGAGAAACACACTAGCAAGCTACAAAAAAAATAAAAAGAAAAAATTTAAGCACAGAAGCCCAGTTCAAGATTATTCCACAGATTCAAATTCAGAATGTGTGGCTAGAGAGGATGAATTTGATATATATGGCAAATATATTGCAACACAATTGAGAAAAATGGATTTACAGAAGGCTCTGAGACTTCAGCTTGAAATACAGAATCTTGTGAGTGAGGCCAGAATTGCTGACATATCTAGTGATTAAAAACAAAAATAATTGTTAATTTATTATCTAAGTCAATATTTTTCTATTGTTTAAAACAAAATATTTTCAGTATTATATTTGTTGTTAATTATAATTGTAATTATGTAATACTAAAAGCCAAAGATTGTCTTCGAGATGAATGTAAATTTTGTAAACTACAAAATTAAAATGCAATACTATTTACCTGATGGCATTTTGAATCATGGTATCATACAAAATCTTATAAATAAATGGTGTCAATGAATAAAATGTAGTACATGAATTCATATTCTTTTAAATGTCTATCCAAGTTTAATTCAGTGGTAAAAACTTGGATTACAGTATGATATTATTGATCTATATTCTGAATTTTATTTAAATACATTAGCATAATTGATTAACAAATCAAAACACTTGGAAACATTCAGATTAAAAGAAATCAGTTTTGTAAATCTATTGTTTACAATAATACCTTCTTCTTGCTTCTTTGAATTTTATTTTTAAATGGGTTATAGCTATATTTATTGTATTTATATTATTATTCTATATAAGAGTCCCCAATAAGTACTGACACGGTATTGCTGGCGTCTCTATAGACGTTACCATTTATCATTATCCGTATTAAATGTATAACGTGTTTTAATATTATTTAAAAGTAATAAGTGAACAACGGTCGATGCTGCCTCTGCATGATAATTTAGGAACTAAAATTATTATTTTTATTTAGTTCTAATTTTCCCAATAGATTGTAAATAGCGCTGTTTGTCGAAGAGAAGATTAAGAAGCAATCGTGCTGCATAATATTTCTTTTACAATTAGCGATAGTTTGTGAACGGCGATTGTTGATTGAAATGAATAATCTAAAAAATTAATCAATTGATTTTAAAAATGTTCACTTATAGAGGAGCCACTTTATCAACGAGTAACATAGGCTATATATTATCTTGGAAAATACTTCCCCTGTTAAGCCACGTTCTAGTTATAAATAATTTACGAGATTATTTGTAATTTCATTCAGGAAATTATTTTTTTAACAGTTTATGGTTAATAAATTCACGTGTTACAGAAACTAAAATCTTGCAAATGTAAACGTACCCATGTCTATTTGATAATAAATTTATACTCTGTGTATTATAATATGATGCGAAGTGCTAGTGACAGATGACATTGTAGTATATTTTGACACTTTCAGTAAATAAAATAATTTTACTTGTTAGAACCAAATTTAAAGTCGTACATTATATTAATACATTATCCTAATAAATATTTAATTGAATTTTAGAAACTTTCTTATGATTTTAGTATACTGTCACCCTTATCATACTATAACGCGCTGGGTATAAGATTTTGTGCATCTACTAAGTACTATACTACTAAACGTTCTACCTACTTAGCTGGCTAGGGTACTTGCTTTGCTTACATAGTATTTAATAATTGTGATTTGTTTTGATTCTGTTCCATAATAATAATAATTTACTATAATTGAAGAGAACATAAACAATGAGGTGGAGCGAAAATGAGACTTACCACTTTGTTAAAATATATTTGAGTCATGAATATTTGTGGAATCCAGATCACCCGTGTTATAGGATGAAAAATAAAAGGCAGAAGGCGTACAAAGATATAAGTACAGAATTTAACGCTGTTACGGGTCTAGTTCTCCACGAAATTGAAGTTAAAATGAAAATAAAAAATCTAAGATCAACATACGTACAAGAATTGGCTAAAATAAAAAATAGATCCTGTCCCGATTCGGTGTACACGCCGGCAATGAAATGGTTTGCAGAATGGCATAAACATTTTAGTGTTATGGGAAGAAGTAAATACGACGTCGATATACCCGTTAATGTAAGTAATATATGTGTCCAAACATCCTAAGTATTGTATACTCGACCTATAGTCTCTACTACAATTGCTGGGTTTTATATTATCATAATTCTATAAAAAGCTATCATACTAATTCCAATCCCAGTGAACAGTTTTGGCTTTTTTTTACAACAATAGAATACTATGGTACTTAATAAAATTAAAATGTATGAAGGTATAACACCTTAATAAAGTAGAATGACAACACTTGAATACTCAGTGATGACTTTATGGTACTGTTCATATTTGTAGGTGACAATTACTACTTGTAATCAGGTAAACTATTATTATTAATTACTATTTCAAATTGCATAAAAAATTATAACCTAAAATTTCTTAAAATAGGATGAAGATGAAACTCCAGATGACACGTCACAAAAAATATGGGTGTCTACCGGGGAAGACAATGAAGAAGAAACCAGTATTGACCCATTTTCTGCACAGAACCATGATGATTATGTGATTTTGTTAAAATCGGAACCAAAGGATGAGTATCAAAAGCATCAGTCCGATTTATGTGATCTTAACAATAAAAAAAAGAGCCGCAGAAGTCCTAGTGAAGATAACTCTGATAGAACTTATAGAGGTAGTTTAGATTCTAATTTAGATTCACACATCAGAGAGGATGAATTTGATATTTATGGAAAATACATTGCCACACAATTGAGGAAGATGGATTTACAAAAAGCTTTGAAGGTCCAATTAGAAATACAAAATATTGTCAGTGAAGCAAGATTATCTTGTTTAGCCAGTGAGTGAACAACAATGCCAGTTCACTGTTTTATTATTCTTCAATAATAATTTTCATGGTGATTAATTTTGAAAAACTATTCTACATTTGGCTTAACCAAAGAGAATTTTATTTTTATTTTATAGCATTTTCCATTATATTTTGTCAGACTTAAAAAATCCTAATGTATTATGACATCACATCTGATGTCATGAAAATAATGGAAATAACACTTTTATTAATTTATTTAAAACATTTTTTAGTATTTATAAGCAATAAATATCAAAAACAATTTTATTGTCCTTCAATATTGTCACTATGGTCACATGATCATGATCATGTTAATATGATAAGTTCAAAAACGAATTTCATATTTCTACCTATATCTATCTATAGGTAAAATATAATGTCATTTAACATTTAAAAAATATGTGACACTTAGCTGTTTAAATGATAAAGTTGGTTAAAAAATAGACTTTTTAATATATTATATATACATTCAAATTTTACACAAAAATAAGTTTAAAAAAAGGCATTGCAAAGTGATGCCCTTTTATAGAGGTATATAATTGTACAAAAATTAAAAAAAAAATGAAGTATAAGATTTTAATATAAAAATTAAAGAAAAAATATTTTCACTCTATTTAAATATTAAAATTCTTATGATAAGTATAAAATGTGTCATTTGCATTGTATTTTATGTGATCTGTACATATTTTGCGATGGGAACCTTTTATCTCCAAAGAAATACAAGAATGTAATATAAGAATGAATTTGTTTCTAATGTTAACTAATAACTAGCTGATGCAGCAAACATTGAGCTCCAAGTGTAGATATCAGAATATAATTTGAATGTGATTGTAATATCACTAGACTGGGAGGAAAATTGCCAGTTATGAGGTCCACAGAGCCCCATTGCTTGCAATTTATCTTATTAGGTTAACCTTCCACAGGGTCCTCAAACCATTGTGATTTCTTTGACCCTACTTTATCTTAACCTATCATCATTTACTGATACTATGCTAGCATATACCAACAGCGCAGATAGAGTTACTGTTCCATCTATAATTTTTTAAAAATAGATCCATTGTGTGAAAGGTAACAATTTTACTTACAAACCTGTTGCGCGGGGGGGGGGGGGAGAAAAGGGATTGTTAGTAATGGAGACTTAGAATCCCATTGCTAACAATATATCCAACCAGGTCGACCTCCTCGCGGTTCCCCCTGGAAACTATCATGATTAATTCCTGATGAATTCATCATGATGGGCTAATTGACCTGTTTTCATCCTCATCGATCACCCTTCACTGGTGCCCCGCCAGCGTATCCCATTAGCGCAGGTGGGGTTACCACTCCATATTCATACAATAAAAAAAAAATTGTTGCGCAAGCTTCATTCATTGTCTATGATTTTGTTTAAATTGTAAGTTGCAAACTTATAATATGTGTTATAGCAATAAGTAGGAGTGTAAATAAATAGATATAAGTGCAATAAAACGATATACACAAGTTTGATTTTTTTTTTATTGCTGTTACAGCATTTGTTTATAATTCAAACAAACATCGCTTACATTTCACTATTGAAAATTCAGATCGCTTGTACCAATAGTTCCATCATCGTCGCTTCACATCTGATCAGGATATATGAACCATGAAAAAATATATCTCTGTACTGCGGACACTTCAGTTGTGTTATTATGAGAAATAAAATCTTATGACATCGATATCTAAAGCTAAAATTAAGTACTTCGTTTAGGTTCAAAATAAAGGAAGTGCGACTTAAGTCGTCGGGGGCAATTTGATGAAATATACATGTCATATATAAATATTTTCAACGGCCGGTTATACTGCCTTGATGTAAATGCGCCTAGAGTTGCCGCCACCAGAGTTCGCTTGAAACAAGTTCTTATTAATATAATAAAATTGTAACTGGACCATGATTGTACATGGGAGATATTAAAAAAATGTAAAAAAAAAAACTAATATGTTCATAAATTAGAATGAGATAGCGACATCGATACTCTTGTTCTGTCACATGCGAGCGCTAATCGGAACTAATCATTAGATAGAAATACGTACTTCTAGGTAGTAGGTATAAAATAAAAATTGTTGGCAACGGGTTTGCTATTTGCTAGCAATTTACTGAAATGACTGAGCGTTGCTATAATATCATTCTTTCACATGTAAAATTACTCGACTCTTGTAAGCGGCAGCTCTAGGATACATTTGAATCTCACTCTATTTTACAATTCACGGCGTACATTATTTTTTATTTTTAATTTAATATAATTCTGGCACAAAACAGACTAACTTAAAAAATAATACAACAACCATAAAGGTCGATTCATGTCTCGCAGCGTAGACTGTAACCGAGTATCGACCTAGTTAATAGTAAGACTAGAGTGGACGACACTATTCGCTGTCGCAATATCAAACCAATACAAATCGTTCTCGTTACCATTTTCCGATACAATAGTGTGCGTCGTTTCGTATTCGTATTCTAAGTCATTGTGTACCAAACGGAAATATGCCCACCGCACTTTATTATTAAACAATGAACTGTATTTGTATTGCTTTAAAATATAAAATTCAATGCAGCCATCGTTTCTTCGTGCGTTTGCCTCGAGGCTATTTCCGTTTGGTATATGTTCCGTTTGAGCATTATTATAAAAAAAAAAGTTCCATGTAATATTTTCTGTAAACATAAAGGAAACTTGTAAGAAGACGTCATATATTTTAAACGTAATGATGCATTACACTCAAGTTGAACCTTTATTAATTAATATGTATGTTTGACAATTACAATATTATAAATTCATTTATTGAAAAAGAACCAAATTTTAAACTTTATCAGTTAATTCTGGATACTCCATAAAAATAATATAAATCAGCGTCTTCATTAAATATATACTATTTAATCATGAACGTACTAACGTAATAGGTTTTTAAAATATTTTAGTTGGAAATAACAAATTAATTAACTGTAGTTCTTTTATAATAAATTTATAATATCGTAGCAACCAAATATGCATAAAAAAGTACGCAGTATCAAACTCATTTCACACATATAAGTCCAGTACATTAAAGGTACATTAAAAAAAAAAAAATTACCAAGTCATATCAAACCACATGAGTTGAGTCGCTAGTGTGAGCTTGGATTTAGGTGACGACTTTTAAAGTAGTCAATATACATATTGCGGTCGATTCTGAGGCGTCATATCTCCAAAGTTTAGAGTGCAAACCTATTTCAAATTTCAATTTGATATCACAGCGACATCTTTAAAATTGTTATAATTTTAGTTTATGATGATCGATAAAAAAGTATGGCATTATATATATGAATTTGATCATAGAAGACTTATTTTCTTTTACCACCCATTATTGTCTACTTATGTGTCACAAAATTTACGAAACAGGACACACTCAGCCTAATACAGGAATCAATGTTAAACTTTGTGCATTTACATACTTTGTTAATAAATACATTTTTAGTTTAAATTAAATCAAAATAATAAGGTTAGAGATAAATTCATAGAAATTGCATATCAGAATCGGCCCCATTGTATATTGAAAACGTAGCTGCGCAGAGAGGAAAAGATTGTTAGAAACAGTATTATTAATGGGTATTGTTAGCAGTATACCGTCAGGTCGATATTGCGCCAATGTATACCGGAAACATAGGTACTAGGGTTGGATAACATATAGCAATATCTATATATTGGGGGGAGAAGGGATTGTTAGTAATGGGGATTAGTAGCCCCATTACTAGCAATATACTGTCAGGTCGACCTCCTCGTGGTTCCCTCTGGAAACCATCGTGATTGGTTTATTATTAGATTCGACACGATGGGCTAACTGACCTACTTCATCGTCACCTATCCTCCGTCACTGGTGCCCCGCCTGTGTATACCGATAGCGCTGGCGGGGTTACCATTCCATTATCATCCATAAAAAACATCTATATTATGACCCAATTAGGAATATGTTAAATCTCTGTTATCCAATATTTAATGTCGAAATTAAAAATCCGATAGAAATTTATATATATATATATATATATTCTTTTTCCGCCATCAATGTCCAAAACAACCCAATATATAGATATTGGAGCGGTACCAACAACATATATGCCTAATAGGCACCATTCTATCTTCATCCTTAACCTAGCTGCGCCTCTAGCGGATGGTATCGGAAACTGAGAATTTCATACAGACATGAATGCGACCGTAACATATTGCATACAACTCACATTAGCCACTCAGTGCTCCCATCGTATTATATCTAACACACACGCTATTTTAATTTACATGTCCATGTTTAAATTAAACATAAATAAATGCAAAAGTGAAATTATTTTTAAACATTTTTAAAACATACAGGGTTAGTTGTAACGTGTCAACCAACTAGAGACACCAGTGTTCATGACATTAAAAAACTTTCCTCAAGGAATATGAACAATTTTGAACCATTCGTTTTAACTGTATCATCGTGTGATCTGAATATATATATATATATATATATATACAGATCACACATGTGGAGACGTAAAGAAGAGACCTTTGCCCAGCAGTGGGACACGATATAAGCTAGTGAAACGTTCCTTGAGGGAATTTAGTTAAGTTATATTAAATATTTTACTGAACTAGATGTCGTTTTGCGAAAGTCCATATCACTAGTTAGTTAATTAGAATTATTTTGTTTATTTCCGCTACTATTGCGTATGCGTGTGACTGCCAACACTCGAAGATTGACTACTATTATTATTTACTAGAAGTTCTATAACTTTCCAAATTAGCTATCAATCTCCGACCGCCATTCAGTCCACGCACATTTTGCGACATAAATTTAACCTGTAAACGAGGCATCTTCCGATAAATTAATAGATTGGTGCTCAGAATCTAGCGTCCAAATATGTACTTTAACTAGTTATATTAAACTATTGCTTGATTTGAGATTGGTATGACGTTTCATTTAACCCTGTATAATCAATTCAACATAAAATTCCAATAGAAATAATTTCAAAACCGTTAATATTATAGGCAATTTATAGGTTATTCCAACAAACAACATATTAACAACATGAACACATTAAAATACTAAAGTACTCCGTCGTGTATGATACCATACACAGACTGGAATTATGTCATGGAGGATTAATGGTGTAACAGTAAATATTTTGTATGTGTAAACAACTCGCTAGAAAAAGTAATTTTATGATTGTTTCTTCTAAATATACAAATATAAAATAATTTGTCTCTGCTTTTAATTATAATGCCTAGAAATTTTTTATTTATTGAACAATTTATTTTAAGGTGGGGACAGACTATGAGCATGTACATGTTATAGAAATTAAGTTGTGGACATTACATACATTTCTGAACTGTCATACAATGCGAATGCTCTTGGTGAATACCCACCTTAATACCAAATGACAACGAAGACAAACGTGAGTGAAATATTGTAATAAGTCAACATAATTAAGTTTCCGGGTAAGTTTTATAGTAAGTTTGAAACGTTTTAGCGGTAGACTTGACAGCAAAAAAAAATTCTACACATTAAGTGGTATTTCCAAATACAAAAATGATCACTGATCTCATTTCAAAATATGTATAGGCTATAATTTTTTTTTTTTTGGGAGGCCTCTTATGGGTACGTTCAGACGTCTGTAATGTGTAATGCGACTCCTGCGAGCATTACATGTAATGTTCGTGACGATGTTCGCGCTCGTCGATTACATACACAAGTCCAGACACAGCTTAACATACTGGTAGGTAAAGCCGACATAAATCATTACAAATTCGGTAAATATAAATAAAAATTATCGACAAATAAATTCCATTACTACGTTTCTTTAATTTTTAATGAAGATTAATTCGAAAATATGTACACATAAAAACACGACGTAGTATGTGTCAAATTACACTCTTCCCATACTAACCATTGTCAAATTTAGTACAACAAAATAACAATGTCATGGAATTAACAACTATTAAGCTGCGTCCACACAAACATTTCGTCGTATTACAACATCGTAACCAATCTACAAATCTTTGCAAAAAAAAAGTTATTTTGAACTACTATACTATATATACTATACTAATGCTACAATATATATATATATATATATATATATATATATATATATATATATATATATATATATATATATTGTAGCATTAGTATTTATTATATTAATAAGTAGCTCTTCTTTCATCAAATTATTGACATTGAAGTATTTGCCTAGTACACATATCACAAGCTTTGTTTAGTTATATTTAGCTGGATAACGTTTAGTTTATCGTGTGGTTAAATAGTGCTGTAGATAGTAAATATGTAAGTTCAATTATTTATCACAAATTCAATATTTTTTTTTATATATATTTATCACAAAATATTTAGTTACGATTAAATTATATAAAATAAACAACGCGTACTGTAATATCATAATGTAACTATTACATTTTATTGACGTTACAATGTTACGACACGGCGACGTGTACATGTATGGACGCACCTTTAAGTTGGTTGTCAATTTAGTAAGTTTCAACAACAATTAAGCTAGGCGTCCCACTGGCATTATTAGCAACATTGATATTGTACATTAAGCTCGCTTTGCGACTGGTCAAAATTAACTTGAATGCTTGACCTATGGCCGCCGCGAAAAAGTTACTATTATAATAAAATTGTAACAAGACGATGTCTGTACATTGCAAATATAGAAGAAAAATTGATATGAGAAGTCTCAGTGAGCTCCGACGTCTGTCGACGTTTTCCCAAGAGACTACAGCATGGCGTTCTTCAAAAGGGCGGTGAAGAGAGTCGGCAACGCGCGCGTAATACCCCTGGCTACCATGACCGCTTACCATCAGGTGGGTCGTATGCTTGCTCGCCACCTCAGTGGTATAAAAAAAAAATCTTAATAAGATCAGCAGATGCCAAAACAAAATTTTTCTGTCTGTATATTTGTTTGGGCGTTACACAAAAATTACTGCACCAAATTGGATTCGGTTTTCACTATTGTGTTCCTGAAAGTCTAACTTAAAAATTGATGTATGTTTTATCTTGATCCATCAACTAGAACCGATCTATTTCTTTGGTTTTCATATTCTGAAATGGACGCGTACAAAGTACGAGATAAAAGGCTAATTTATAAATATATATTAATATAATAATGTAGTAAATTTAATAAAATTTAATTTTATTTGTATGATAAAGCAGTAAGAATTTGTAGAAGCGTTAATATCCTATTAGTTTCAATTATTGCATACGAATTTTACTTCACAGTCTATAAAATAACCGTATGTTGAAATACCATAAATAAAACAATAAGGTATTTACAAAATATTTCCGATAATCTCAGTATTTGTGGCTCCATCTATACGTAACAAGGAGTGAATTTGAACTCATCTCGGGCAACGTTAATGTGGGGGGCAGAGACTACTAAATTATTAATGAACAGTTTTGCTTAACTCAGTACCAAATGTTTCTTTATTTCAAGTAAACAGTTACATAGACAATAGATATTCTTAGTGCCGCGAAACTGCTTTGCAGTTTGTCACAAAACACATTAAATGTTTTGTCTTCAAAACATTCTATGTTATTACATGAACCAAGTATATATTATTTATTTATTTATTTAACTCTTTATTGCACAAAAAAAAACATAAAAATAAACAATGCCATATAAACAATTCAACTGAAATACTAAAACCAAGTATGTATTTGTATTGCTATCTCAAAAATACCATTTTAAAGTCTGTATTGTTCAAATTATATACTTTTTTGTATTAATTTGAAATTACGTACATATATCAATGTTGATATTATTACGTACGCGAGCCGCACGTGGCCCGGTGTGACGTCACGTTAAATATACCGATAAATTTCGACTAAAAACGTCAATAAAACTACAATTACTTAAGGAAGAAGACTCGTATCAGATCTTATTTTGTACAATTTATCACATAAATTTAAAAGAACACTCACAGGACTGTAGTAGCGATTCGTTACCCTCCATAGACAAGAATTAGGTTTTTTTTTTTTCTAGAATTCAACTCCTAATGCTGGTATAAGTGTTCGTATCAAAAGCTTATCGAAGTGTGGCAACATTGGAGGTAACTGTCAATTTTTAAAAACAATAAATAGGTTATTTGGATAAATACAAAAATATAGATGATATAGATAGCGCTTCATTAGGAGTTTATTAAAAAAAAAAAAAAAAAAAACAAAGAAACATATTAATCCATATATGAATGAGTAATTTCAACATTTGAAGAACTCTGATATATACAAAAACGAAAATAAAAACTTAATACCAGAAATTAAATGAAGACAATAGCTGTATAGGCTTAGACCTTGTACTTTCCCTATTGATAGGGAAAACAGAACCGAAAAAAAGTGATCTGACAGCGAACTAAAATGTTAATTGTAAAATAAGATTCTTATTAAACTCAGACTGAAAATAGAATTTTGATGGCTAAAGTTAATAGTATTTGAAAATTAACTGGTAATTCCGACGTCGTACACTTCGGTAAGCTTTCGTGCAAACGCCATTAAACAATGTTTGTATTGGAAATAAAATGTGTAAGTACCTATATAAACAGTTTCGAATACGTGTCACCTGCGAGTATTGAAAAACATGATGATTCAACACGTGAGAATTTGTTGGGGTGTTCATGTTTTCCCTACACTTGTATTACAAATATTTGTAGACACGTTCTAATCAATTGTTCACACCATTGTCCTTCTATACAAATCCGACTAGCTCTTTAATAAGGACCAGGTAGCTTATCATTGCAATT
Organism: Galleria mellonella; assembly: GCF_026898425.1. NCBI lineage: Eukaryota > Metazoa > Arthropoda > Insecta > Lepidoptera > Pyralidae > Galleria > Galleria mellonella. The sequence goes on from NW_026442061.1 coordinate 2,414,480, forward strand.
ATTTTATATATGAAAAAATAAATGCTCTTTGTACGTAGACAGTTAAAAAACTATCATATATCTATGCAGGCAGTATCCCACCGACGTTTGTATGGACAATCCCACGTAGGAGCGCAGCAAGCGTAATCACAAAACCACATTAAAAAATAATAAATTAATTAAGAAAAAAAAAACGGGGAACACTGTCAGTTTGCGTTTTTAGAAAATAAATGAGATCAGAAAAACGCCCTTACGAGGACACTGTGTGTGGGGCGCGGGTGTCGTCCGGCGTCCGGCGTCCGGTATCCGCGGTCCGGATCCCGTCGTCCGTAGTCCGGTGTCCGGTTCATGCGTCGGAGCAGAGCTGCTTGGGCGTGTAGACAGAGGCGTTGGGGTCGAGCGGCGTGTCGAGCCGTAGCTTCGACACCGCGCCGCCCATCGACACATACTCTGTCGGCATCACGGCCAGCATTTGAGCTTTGAGTTCCTCGATTTCTTTCTCTTGTCTCGATATTGTGCCTGGAATAACGTACATATTGTCATGTGTGTTTGTCCAATGATTGGACACAAACCAAATGTTTGTATCAACTCAAAGATCAATGGATATAACTACACAGTAGGTACGGTTAATATTGGTACTGCTAATATTGGATTCTTTTGGATATTGATGGCGGGAAAAAGGTCACCCATTTTGATATCGGGGGTACCGGTCTATATTAATTTCGAACGGGTTCTTTATTTCGGCATTAAATATTGGATAATAAAGATTTAACATATTCCTTATTAGGCCAATATATAGGTATAGTACATTACTGCAGCGACCAGCAACTGAGATATTGATCGGACGATCTCGATGACTCGATCAAAGGACGATCTCGGACGACTTCAAGCAGTTTCACCGCGGCTTCGGCAATAGGTGGACGAAGAACACCGAGGGGTTTTAGCCGGTAAGAGTCCGGCAGTACCCAGATATCTCCTCCGAGGTATGTGGGTCTACATGAAGCATTTCCCCTCGACAAAAAAAAAAAAAGGGTTGGCGCGTACTTACCTTCCTGTATGAGCATGTGCCGCTTGGCGTCGCCGAGCGCGGACAGCAGGTCGAGCTTGACGCGCGTCTCGGCCGACAGCGCGCGCTCCAGCTGCCGCGCGCGCTGTCTATGGATATTGGCGCGTACTTACCTTCCTGTATGAGCTGTGCCGCTTGGCGTGAGCATCGAGCTTGACGCGCGTCTCGGCCGACAGCGCGCTTGCCGCGCGCGGCTATGGATATTCGCCGAGCGCGTCGAGCGCGGACAGCAGGTCGAGCTTGACGCGCGTCTCGGCCGACAGCGCGCGCTCCAGCTGCCGCGCGCGCTGTCTATGGATATTGGCGCGTACTTACCTTCCTGTATGAGCATGTGCCGCTTGGCGTCGCCGAGCGCGGACAGCAGGTCGAGCTTGACGCGCGTCTCGGCCGACAGCGCGCGCTCCAGCTGCCGCGCGCGCTGTCTATGGATATTGGCGCGTACTTACCTTCCTGTATGAGCATGTGCCGCTTGGCGTCGCCGAGCGCGGACAGCAGGTCGAGCTTGACGCGCGTCTCGGCCGACAGCGCGCGCTCCAGCTGCCGCGCGCGCTGTCTATGGATATTGGCGCGTACTTACCTTCCTGTATGAGCATGTGCCGCTTGGCGTCGCCGAGCGCGGACTTGACGCGCGTCTCGGCCGACAGCGCGCGCAGCTGCCGCGCGCGGTCTATGGATATTGGCGCGCTTGACGCGCGTCGCCGAGCGCGGACAGCAGGTCGAGCTTGACGCGCGTCTCGGCCGACAGCGCGCGCTCCAGCTGCCGCGCGCGCTGTCTATGGATATTGGCGCGTACTTACCTTCCTGTATGAGCATGTGCCGCTTGGCGTCGCCGAGCGCGGACAGCAGGTCGAGCTTGACGCGCGTCTCGGCCGACAGCGCGCGCTCCAGCTGCCGCGCGCGCTGTCTATGGATATTGGCGCGTACTTACCTTCCTGTATGAGCATGTGCCGCTTGGCGTCGCCGAGCGCGGACAGCAGGTCGAGCTTGACGCGCGTCTCGGCCGACAGCGCGCGCTCCAGCTGCCGCGCGCGCTGTCTATGGATATTGGCGCGTACTTACCTTCCTGTATGAGCATGTGCCGCTTGGCGTCGCCGAGCGCGGACAGCAGGTCGAGCTTGACGCGCGCGTCTCGGCCGACAGCGCGCGCTCCAGCTCGGTCGACAGCGCCGCGCGCGCTGTCTATGGATATTGGCGCGTACTTACCTTCCTGTATGAGCATGTGCCGCTTGGCGTCGCCGAGCGCGGACAGCAGGTCGAGCTTGACGCGCGTCTCGGCCGACAGCGCGCGCTCCAGCTGCCGCGCGCGCTGTCTATGGATATTGGCGCGTACTTACCTTCCTGTATGAGCATGTGCCGCTTGGCGTCGCCGAGCGCGGACAGCAGGTCGAGCTTGACGCGCGTCTCGGCCGACAGCGCGCGCTCCAGCTGCCGCGCGCGCTGTCTATGGATATTGGCGCGTACTTACCTTCCTGTATGAGCATGTGCCGCTTGGCGTCGCCGAGCGCGGACAGCAGGTCGAGCTTGACGCGCGTCTCGGCCGACAGCGCGCGCTCCAGCCGCCGCGCGCTGTCTATGGATATTGGCGCGTACTTACCTTCCTGTATGAGCATGTGCCGCTTGGCGTCGCCGAGCGCGGACAGCTTGACGCGCGTCGGCCGACAGCGCGCGCTCCAGCTGCCGCGCGCGAGCTATGGATATTGGCGCGACGCGCGTGGCGTCGCCGAGCCGACAGCTTGCGCGCGCTCGACAGCTGCCGCGCGCGCTGTCTATGGATATTGGCGCGTACTTACCTTCCTGTATGAGCATGTGCCGCTTGGCGTCGCCGAGCGCGGACAGCAGGTCGAGCTTGACGCGCGTCTCGGCCGACAGCGCGCGCTCCAGCTGCCGCGCGCGCTGTCTATGGATATTGGCGCGTACTTACCTTCCTGTATGAGCATGTGCCGCTTGGCGTCGCCGAGCGCGGACAGCAGGTCGAGCTTGACGCGCGTCTCGGCCGACAGCGCGCGCTCCAGCTGCCGCGCGCGCTGTCTATGGATATTGGCGCGTACTTACCTTCCTGTATGAGCATGTGCCGCTTGGCGTCGCCGAGCGCGGACAGCAGGTCGAGCTTGACGCGCGTCTCGGCCGACAGCGCGCGCTCCAGCTGCCGCGCGCGCTGTCTATGGATATTGGCGCGTACTTACCTTCCTGTATGAGCATGTGCCGCTTGGCGTCGCCGAGCGCGGACAGCAGGTCGAGCTTGACGCGCGTCTCGGCCGACAGCGCGCGCTCCAGCTGCCGCGCGCGCTGTCTATGGATATTGGCGCGTACTTACCTTCCTGTATGAGCATGTGCCGCTTGGCGTCGCCGAGCGCGGACAGCAGGTCGAGCTTGACGCGCGTCTCGGCCGACAGCGCGCGCTCCAGCTGCCGCGCGCGCTGTCTATGGATATTGGCGCGTACTTACCTTCCTGTATGAGCATGTGCCGCTTGGCGTCGCCGAGCGCGGACAGCAGGTCGAGCTTGACGCGCGTCTCGGCCGACAGCGCGCGCTCCAGCTGCCGCGCGCGCTGTCTATGGATATTGGCGCGTACTTACCTTCCTGTATGAGCATGTGCCGCTTGGCGTCGCCGAGCGCGGACAGCAGGTCGAGCTTGACGCGCGTCTCGGCCGACAGCGCGCGCTCCAGCTGCCGCGCGCGCTCCGCCGCCGCCTCCAGCGCGCGCGCCTGCGCACAAGCACGCAATCTCAACTCACCAATACTCTTGTTGATATTGTAAATGTAAAAGTGAGTTATGTTTGTTTGTTATATCTTAGAAATTTAACGGCTTATTTAATCATGGTGATATTCGGTATACATGGACTATATGAGATGAAGAAAGACACAGGCTCTTTATCTCAGTCAGTGTACATTATATTTTGATCATTCGAACGAAGTCAAGAATAATAGCCAGTTGTAATTTAGTAAATGTGGTATAGATGCAGAGGGAAATCTGGTTGTATTTAATGACAGATTAATTTTGGTTAAATTTTATTAATTTAATTAATATTTTAAACTGGATCTTCACTACAGTGTGAATGTCATTCCATTCTCAGACTAATAAAATATGATTACATAAGTAACAATGCATGTATTTACACAACAATTCAGTCTCATTCTGATCAAATTTGTACTGTGTGTAAATAAGCATATTGAATGCAAAACATGCTATAATGTAGATTTGACTTTAAATTAAACAACTCATTTTTCTAAATTTAAATATTTGTAATATGGAATTTATTCAACAAATAAAATCAAGTTACTAAAATAGCATAGTATATATAATCTGTGCCGTATAGTCCCGGCATAAAATAGGCTCGTCTCTTACAACACTCACAGGAAAGGAATGGGTATTCTTTTCCTGTGAGTGTTGTAAGAGATGAACTCAATGATCGAGGGATAAACAACAGCATTCTTTTTAAAACATTACCAAAGGCTAGCTGCGGTTGCCAAGCGTGACCTACTGGCGACACCTCCCTTGTGAAGGAGGCGTATTTTGAGTAGTTGTGAGTGGCGGGGTGGTTTATTTTTTATACAACTTAGAATGACCGTCGCGTATAGACATGAGCAGTAGCACGGACATAACAGAGTGTACTGTTTCGCCCATGACACCCCCAGGCGTTGCCACTCGTGAGGGCTGAGGCCGCTACCTGGTCGGTGTTGCGCGCGAGGTCGCGCTGCGCGAGCGCGAGCTGGTCGCGCGCGCGCTGCACGTCGCGCCGCAGCGCCGCGCCCTCCGCCTCCAGCGCCGCGCGCCGCGCCGCGCACCGCGCCGCCTCGCACTCGCCTGCGCCTGCGCCTGCGCCTGCGCCTGCGCCTGCACCGGCACCCGCACCACCACCTGCCATCCGCGCCCGCGCCGCCGGCTGCTCGCCCGCCGCGCTCGTCCGCCTCGACGACACCCTGCGCACGCGTACACTGTATATGATCCTTCGAGCCGGATAACACTATCTTCATATTCATATAAATATAATATATTTATTTATTTATTCATTAGTACAAATATGTGCACATGGCGGACTTAATGCTAAAAGCATTCTCTCCCACTCAACCATAGGGAAGCGTCAGAATACACGAATGCGGTACTACTAATAATATATATTATTATTTTTTTAATTTCTTCAATTTATCTCAATACTAATTCTTAATACTTGCATGTTATATTATAAATTTGTATGTGTAAACTTCTGTTGTATGGTGAATAAATAAAATAAAATAAATTAGTTAGTTTGATGGCTATGAAGAATTAATGCTCGCTCGTCAATTATTTCTACAAACGATCTGCTCGAATTTTATAGCCGATTGCAAAAAAAAAACTATAATAAAAGAAAAAAATATTAACCAAAGTTATCACCTCTAATCTGATAAATTACGAGCAATATGAAGTAATAAATATATAAATAAAAATAATCTATACTGTGTTGACGACCATCATCTAAAATGTAACAAATATTATATATAAAAATAACGTATTACAATGATCATTCGCACACAGTAAAATCTATTAATCAAATTTTATATTATTAACTTCGATTTCAAATAGTAAATATTTTTTAACTTGACAAAAATAAAATGGATGAAATGGGATAGTAGACAACGTTTTTCTAATCAGCTAACATTAAATAAAATAAACTAAAAAGCGTCTACATTATTATGATCCTTCAAATCGGATACATATTACATTTTCTCATAAAAAAACATTAAATACATTACAAAGTAAAAAATGAGTACTGAGCACTGACTTGTGCTGTAGCGCAGCATGCGCCTGGCGCAGCTGCGCGAGGTCGGCGCGGCGCTGGCGGTCGGCGGCGGCGGCGGCGGCCAGCGCGCGCCGCGCCTCCGCCTCGCTGCGCAGCGCCGTCGCCAGCTCCGCGCGGACCCGTTTCAGTTCTTCCGAACACTCGCGCGCTTCCCGCTCGCGCTGTGCAACATCACAACAATATAACTAGTGCACTATTCGACCGATCATTGGGTGCCGGAGGATCCACATAGAAAAACCAAATTGCATATATATAATTCAGTAGTCACAATACGCGGAACATCGACTATTTCGTCGATGAACCACTCGTGCCATATCACCAATCTCGAACAGCCGAACATAGCAGCTACATTCAATGTATCTTTGATCTTATGACTACATACAACGCGAGTTATCAATACAGACCATTGTCCACCGCGTCACATAAAATGCAATGCGATATTGTCCGTCTTCCGTTTAATGTCTGTTAAATGTCTACTGCTGAACACAAGCCTTCCTCATAAGGGGTCTTTTGCCAGTACTTGCCACGCTTGGCAATCTGGTTGGCAAGCACAGTTAAGCTTTTACAGATGTATTAAAAAAGACGCTGATGCCCATCCCTCCACCATAAGCTCCCTTTGTCGCCTCTTACGATACCCACGGGAAAAAAACGTGTGGTCCATTCTATGCCGGGACCTTCACTTAGATCTACATACTATGAAACACACATCGAGCGAGAATATTTTGCGGCGTCAACGTAATGACCGTTCTACGTACCGACAGTAGCAAATTATATGCAATTTGATATATTGGAGATCCGTCACAATGATTGTATCAATATGGAGCCTATATCTTTAGTCAGTATTCCCAACTTACCAACTCGCGTTCTCTTTCCCTTTCTCGCTCCCTTGTTTCTCGTTCTCTTTCTCTATCCCTTTCTCTTTCTTTCTCTTTATAACTATTACACTCTTTATTTTTTACACTTTCTTTTGTACTTTCTACTTCTTTAACTATTTGTTCTTTTGCTGAAATAGAATTTTAATATATTAATCAACAAGAACAATAATTAATTGTTTTATTCTACTATATAATTAATTAATACAACTCACTTTGTTCTGTACTCTTATGACTATCGCTACTTTCCTTATCTTTATCCTTATCTTTATTTTTACTTCTTCTTCTCTCTTCTTTTAATGTACTAGCCTCTTTTTTATCACACTTTGAAGATTTGGCACCACCTAGAAATTAAATTCTATATAAAAAATAAGTTGAGTTATATTTAAATACAATATAAATAAAAAATTTAATGTTGAGTAACAACTAGATCATAGAATTTACTAAGAAACCTATTTTAAAAGTGAAATTTGAGTACATGTTTAGAACATGCAGGTTAAAAAGTAAGAAGCAGGAAAATAAAAATTACAGGCTGATTCTAGAAGTAGAGGAGAAAGGAAGTTAAGGAGTTAGAGAGAAAAGGTGAGAGGAGTTAAGGTAGAAAGGAGGTACATGTTAAAGAGAAAAGATGGTAGAAATTATAGTGAAAGGTAAATAGTAGTTAGGGAGAAAGAATGGTAGAAGTTAGGGAGATAGAAGTGGCAGCAACTAACCGCGAGCGGGCTCGTGCCGCTCGTCGTCGGCGGCGGCTTGCGTGCCGCTGTGTGCGTGCGTGTTCGTGTGTGCGTGATTGTGCGTGTTCGCACTACACTTGTCTCGCGCCGACTGCTTTTCTACCTGCAGATATGATTACAAACAATATTTACTATTACAGTATTGATTTTAGTCAATATATTTTTGTATTTTTTTTTTATACAACTTAGAATGGCAAACAAGCCGACGGCCCACCTGATGGAAAGTGGTAACCGTCGCCTATAGACATGAGCAGTACCATGGACATAACAGGGTATACTGTTTCGCCCATGATACCCCCCATGCGTTGCCATTCCTGAGGACTCAGGTGTTATTCCTCTGTACCCTGTAAATTCACGCAAAAATAATAATCAATTTATTACAACAAATTAATAGTAAGTCCAGAGTGTAATGGCGTATTTATGATTATTTCCCGTGAGTCGCATGGCACTTTATGGAATCTTCGACATATCGTTGTTAATGAATGGAACAATTCTGGGTTGGGTATGGAAAATATGCGTATAGTGTAAGCAACTTATTCGTACCAGTCGTCCAATGGACACATTTAAACAGTCTAGACAAGACAAGCCCAAATTAAGGAATCCAAATCTTTGATTCACATATGACATTTTTGAACATAAGTGATTACTCAATATTTTTTTACCCTACCATTCGATGGTAGAGATTACTAGCAATACATCCTATCACGTCGGGGGGGGGGGGGGGGGGATTATTAGCAATGTAGACTACCAGTTCCATTGTTAGCAATATACTGTCAAGTTGATCTCCTCGTGGTCTTCTCTGGAAACCATCATGCTGAATTGCAGGTGTATTCATCACGATGGGCTAACTAACCTGTCTTTTCATTCTCATCTATCATCCCTCACTGGTGCTCCGCCAGCATATACTGTCAACCTTGTCATCTATCATTGGTGCCCAACTAGTTCATACCGACAGACAGGTTTTTTTAATAAATTGTTGTACTGTCTGGTTGGGTTTTTTTTAATGCTCGAAAATGGAATCGTAACCTGCCTGCGCCGTCGGTATACACCGGGGGGGCACCAGTGAGGGCTGCTAAGTGAAAATGAAAGAGCAGGTCAGTTAGCCCATCGTGATAAATACAGCACGATGGTTTCCAGGGGGACCATGTGAAGGTCGATCTGTCAGGGTATATTGTTAGCAATGGGACTGGTAGTCCACATTACTTACAACCCCCCCTCCCTATCTGTTTGGGTTATGCCAATCGTGTTGGAGCACTGATAGTTTTTTTTTTTTTAACGGATGATAATGGAATAGTAAACCCGCCTGCGCTAACGGTATATACTAGCAGGGCATCAGCGAGAGACGATAGGTGAGGATGAAAAGATAAGTCAGTTAGCTCATCGTGATAAATACACTTGGAATTCAGCACGATGGTTCAGCAGGGGGGAGCACGTGGAGGTTGAGTTGGTTGGGTATATTGGTCCATTATTAACAATCCCTCTCCCCCCCCCCCCTCCCCCCAGCAGTGAGAGTGCGCGGCGGCGACCTTAGCATGTTCCGGCGGGCAGTGTCCGTTGTGGTCGAGGCGCAGGCAGCGGCGGCGCGCGGCCGGGCCCGGGCTCTCCTGCTCGCAGCCGCCGCGCTCCGCCTCCTTCGGCTGCTGCTGGCTCTGCGGCCACCACACAAAACATTTCATTCACACTGTTGCGGTAACGTTGCAACTATTTATGAATTTTAAACGAGAAATACAAAAATCACACTTTTGAATTGAAATTTATTGTTATGTTAGAAAACTGCAAAATTCTAAGGAAATATATATATATATATATATATATATATATATATATATATATATATATATATTACAAACTTTAAAATTTGCTTAGATCATTATCAATAAAATCTACAAATATTGGTAGCAGAGCGTGAATACGACGTCGTATACACATAAAATATTCTATGTGTTAAGTTAGGATATAATCTACCCATATATCAACTTTCGTTTAAATCCGTTCAGTATTTTTTTTTTTCATTCATTCATCCATCCATTTATAAGAATCGGCGAGACGAGAATGCTTTTTTTATAATGGGTGATAATGAAATAGTAACCCCGCCTGCACTAACGGTATACGCTGACGGGGCACCAGTGAGAGAAGATAGATGAGGACGAAAGCAGGTCAGTTATTCCATCGTGAAGAATTCCACGAGAAGTAACCACGACGGTTTCCAGGGGGAACCTGTTTAGTAACAATCCCTTTCCCTGGGCGCACCTGGTCGAGCGCGGACTCGGGCAGCGCGTCGCGCATGAGCTGGAAGTAGAAGTCGTTCTCCTTGCGCACGTGGCGCTGGCGCCGCAGCCGCAGACGGTGGCCCACGTACGACTTGAGGCCGAAGCCCAGCGTGACGGCCGGGTAGCCGACGCAGTGCGCCGCCAGCGGCCGCCACGCCTCCAGCCCGGCCTCCGCGCCCGCGCGCGCGCGCAGCGCCGTCTCCACGTACACCACCAGGCAGCACATCGCCACCGTCGGCAGGCACACGCCCTTGTCTGCGACTGCAAACAGATCATATGTTTTTAATTGGATGATAATGGAATGGTAACCCCGCCCGCGCTATCGGTATACGCTGACGGGGCACCAGTGAGTGATTATAGGTAACGATGAAAGCAGGTCTGTCAGCCCATCGTGACGAATTCCACTAGAATTAACCACGATGGTTTCCAGGGGGAACCACGTGGAGGTCGACCTGATAGGATGTATTGTTGGCAATGGGTAACAATCCCTTTCCCCCCAACACCGATCATATTGTCTTCTCATTACACATTCCACGTTGTAGTGGAAGCAATTTATACGCAAGCAATTTCATTAAACCAAAGATTTCGAAATAGAATAGATGGAATGCATAATTCACATAGTGTGTTGCTTGTTGTATTTATGCCATTGCCAATGCGTTAGAGAGGGATAGACATAAAAACGCATCTACATTTTGACAAGTCTGTAGTAATCAAATTCATCAAGATATGTCGCTTGGTTTTATTGGCCGTATAACCCTACCAAATTCAAATACAACCAGCTTGCATACTTTCTACATAAACTGTGTCGAATATATAATTTAGTAATCTAGTAATATAAAATTTATTATTGACAAATTAATATGAACAAAAATTTTACATAAACTTTTTTTATTCATTAGCCTGCTATGAATTGAGAAAAATAGCAACTGATGGTGTATCTTTTGTCCTATTTTTAATAATTATATTTGCATAAGAAGATAGAAGACAACTATATGATTTGCAGTTTTTATCATTCCTTCTATGTAATTCCTTGTTCTTAGGATTAAAACTGATTTATTCATTAAAAGTATAAATAGAACAGATTGTTACTGGCCAGTACTTATAATATTATTAGTGGCCAGTACGTGAACATAATATATTACACACGTTTTGAGCACTCATCACATGTACACGTTCATCACCATAGAGAAGCGACAGTGAATGATTACTCGATACATTTCGTATGATACTATCTACACTAGTCAGTGAATGATTAGACATTTTAACCACAGACATTTAGATTAGATTACAATTGCATTAGAACCTTTAACGAGTTCATTATGACCACACTAAAATGTATGGAATACCATCTCTCGTCAGACTAATGGCGAGACAAATTAAAATTTGTCTGCCAACAAAATATCCATGACCTGCGCAAGCTACTAGTGACTTTCTACCGGAGAATACTTTCACCACCGATATTTATAATTGATAAAACTGTTTTATTTCTTACAGTTAATAAATCCTGGACAACAGAATATGGCCTTTACAACATGTCTACTTCATCATAGTCTACTAAAGGCCGTAAAGACAAAATCTGTTCCCTTCCAAGAGTGAAATTTTCCTTTATAAAATGATTCTTTTACTATTTGAGTCACTTTCTCTATAACAAAATAAATTCACGCTTCAACTCCTGTATACGATTTATTAAATTTTGGATGGAAAAACAGGGTTCGTATGTTCCTTCTGAATAAGATATATTAGGAAACTTGTCAAAAAATATATTAATATTTTTTGCTAATTAATTTTAAATAATTATGTATGTTATATACATTAACTTATTGTAGTTACTATATTTAAATATAAATTTCCCCATAATACTCAGGGGGGCTGAGACTGTGCCCCTTAGCATATTAAAGCCTATTAAATCACATCTTAACCTATTTAAAATTATAATCTTAATACTAGTACTGTGTAACTTATTTAAACTACAGTTATATTTTTTTACAAAAATAAATTTCTTTTCATTTTCATTATCATCTTTCTCACCCTTATTCCAATTATATTAATTTTGGTATCGGCGTAATATGTATCTATCCATATTACCTTTGGTTTTGGCCTTAAGCTTTACGATCGTACTACGATCTGTTTACATAAAGTAAAAATTATACTGTAGCTCATCAGTATGGAATAGCACTAATAAGATGAATTAAAAGGTAACAGTACTGATTATCACTTATCAGCCACTGGCCAATGTGTATGAGCTTTAATACTCACATGTGTACCAGACGTACTGTACCCATACATAGGTACTGGCTGCGAAGAATATATACTGCAGTGGTATGAAGAAGAAACATATCATGTCGGACGTGAGCGCTATGCATATGAAAAACACTGAGAATGCCTGAAACATAAGAAAAAAAAAAGACTATTTAAAAAGAATTTTACATCAAGCAAAATCGTGTTGATTATGACTATTTTGCTGCACCATTGTTTGTTTGTGAACCTTCCAAATATTTACAATAACTTATGGAAATATTACTGAAAAATGTATCTTAAATTGTAATATAAAAAGTTTAGTTTCACAAATAACATCGCCTTGCTGAATTTTGTATTGTTATACCTAATACTTCCATAACACTTGATACTTGTAATCAATCCAAATGTTTAAATAAACAATAACAGACAAACAAAACTCATATTCAAAGACTAATTTCATAGGAAAATTATATTATGTGATTTACATTCCAATAATTTTTTTTATTTTTGTATTTATTGGAACCATAAAAAAAATTACAATTGTAAGGGTAGTGTACGATAACAGCCACATTAGTTAAAAATAACTGTGTCGTGGCTGTCAATGCGCACCTCCTCGAGGCAGAGGCGCTAGCGTTTCAGTAGAATAAATAAAACTGTTAATTAAACAAAGAAAAAGCATGTACCTACATGTAGCACATATATATGTGCCCAACATACATATAAACATTTAGACATTTAGTTTTACATTTTATTATTTTATTCCAATATTTATTTCTAAATTGTATATATAATAACCATATTTTCATGTATAACGTTAGTAAGGAAGCTTGCGTTAATTTGGAAGCTTGCGTTAATTTGTAAGCTTGCGTGATTTATTATCATATCAGCAATTAATTGTCCACTGCTGGGCCTGCCCCTTAGGTTTTGCCAGTAGTTGCTATGCTTGACAGGCAGGCTGGCAACCGCAGTTAGGGTTTGGTGATATTTTAAAAAGGGACACTGCTGGTGGCTCTTTCTATGCCAGAACCCCAGGGCGGCTGCAATGATATATGACAAAGGTTGTCTGGAAGAGATTGCTTAGCGATAAGGCCGCCTTTTGTATCACTTCTCATTAATATTTACTGTATTTGTTATTTCTCTTTTTACTTGGTGCAATAAAGTGTAAATAAATAAATAAATATGGACTTCCATAAAATACTATACTATATAGTTCATTAAAATAATCTGTGTGCAACTTACAAGACCCTGATATTTGAATGAGTCATATACTGATCTCAACATCATCCAAAATGGCCAGAGGAATTCGAATCTGAACTCTAGCATGTAGTCTGCCATCACTACAGTTGCCCACAGCATCACGAACTTCAGGTACAGCATGGAACTGAAAGATTTTCAATGTATGGTATGTGAACATAAAAATAAATATACAAGTAGAATAGACACTCTTGTTCAATTCAATAATCCCATTATGAGTTTTGGTCAGAGTATGCAAGCAACAGATGATGCAGTGTATGTGTCTCTCTTACTGTCGCTAGTGTGGCATGAGTCAAGTCTTATCTTAAAAGTATTTGTCAAATGATAATCCTCATATCATATTGCTAGCATAATAAAAATAGCTAGCAATATACCCTATTAGTGGTCGACCTCCATGTGGTCCCCCCCTGGAAATCATCGTGCTAAATTCTAGGTCAGTTGGCCCACCGTGATGAATAATCACAGTGTCCATGGGTTAGTACACTCACTTTAAAATTTTGGGTACTTCTTTGGATCCCCAAGCAAATAAAACAAAATAAATTAACCACTTTTTTTTGCCATCTGATGAAAAAAATGGTAGTTGTCATTTATAGACATGAATATTATTATGGACATAACACAGTATACTGTGTCACCTATAATACCCCTCATGCATTATCACTACTGAGAACTAAGGTGTTATGCCTCTGTAATATTATATTAATTGTTTCATTTACTATATGAGTGGGTCAACACCACCTATAACTATTTCCAAATTTAGTTTGATAACATTTATTGTTGTTGAGATAGCACTGTGACAAATGGTTAATAGATTGCTATAACAAAGCTGCACCATAAGGGTTCTTTCATACCTTTTTGGTATGGAATCCAAAAAATGAACTTGTCCATTTTTGTATGAATGAAGAACTCACCGTTCATATCTCTTTATACCAGGGGTGGCCAACCAGTCGATTGTGATCAACCGATCAATTGTGACTATTACTTCAGTTAATCTTGGCAAGGCAATAAATATAATAGTTTGCTAATCTAGTGAAAGATGCTCAGACGCAATACTCATGCTAAGAATAATTTCAGTTTTATAATAATAATAATAATTTTTATTTCGGACTTTTTTGGTCCATTAAATATTTATTAGTAACAATATTCTTAAAACTAATGTAAGTAAATTTACAATACTTATGTTTTTGCTCTTAATAAAATAAAAAATACTACAATAGTATATAATTGTATACTGAACTATGTTGTTTCATTTGAGATTTTAAGAAGTATATAATTGGCAGATGGCATAGGGTTTTATTAGTAAACAGTAGATCTTGAATCTAGTCAAGTCGGCTACCCCTGCTTTATACCATGAATACATTTGTATCATCAACAAATGCACAAAAAAGGTTTAAAAATACCGAAAACCAAAGACATTATTATCAGCTCATTACATGTGTGATGTTTTATCTGCTAGCCAGCCCTCTAAACAAATCTTTTGATAGAATCGCTATCACTAATGAATCCATAAAATAGAAGGAGATGGTGACATATGAGCACTGATCAAAATTATTCTGTCGATAGATTCATTTATACCTTGTCTAGGGGAGCAGGTCCCCTACAGGATACATAATAATTATTATTATATCAATTATTAAAACAAACTGTATCCTATAGTTTTGTTTATGTCAACCACAGTAAGTTTATAGTGTTAATATAATTATGATCTATTTGTACACCAAATTTCACTGAAATACATTCAGATATCTCTTTTTAATTAATATAAATTTTAATTATTTACTTGAAGTGTACTTTATTCCTTAAAACTAGTGTTAGTATTCATTTATGGGGATAAAAAAAAAAACTTTTTTTACTAGTAAAAAATATGTCCTACGTGTTTTATATCCTTTGGCTTTTTTCAAATAACATTAAATATACTTGTAGTAGTATATGTTATTAACATTCTGTAAACAATATAATCAGTGTTTGTGTTCATTTTAATAAAAATAGTATTTATTGCATCATTACTGTGAAACTCTGTAAGAATTATTTACTAATTAAATTAAATCAGTAAATACCTGTTAATAGAAATGTGCTTAGAATAGATTCAGTGGAAGAAGTGTAAAATATCACAGTTGCAACAACACAATAATAAATGCTGTGTAAAGTGAAAATTTAGACCGTGGGAAACCAACACATTGCCGATGCTAGAATTATCAGTAGTAGAGATGTGAGCGAAAACACGTTTGATATACATTTTTAACGGGTTTTTACATGGGAAAAAACTAAATAAATAATCGAAATTAAGAACAGATGGTTCACACTACCTACACACATTTTATATCACAATTATACCATCACAGATCTTCAGACCTCTATGGAACATATCTAAAAAGCCGAACCGAATTAATAATCTATAATTACAACATAACAAAAATCCGTAACCACTCACTTTCCATACATTCCTTCCGTGATTTTTGTGCGCTTCAAGGGGCGCCGCATCTTGCCACTCTCGGCATTTCGTCTCTTCATATTTTTTCCTCCACTGTGTAAATCTCGATTATTGGTTCTCTGTTCTGAATATTTAATTACAAAGATACATTTATAACAACAATTTTCCACGAAATAAATAGTGTCTTTTGTTGTCAATCAACCTATAGGAGATTTAGAGGGAGATGGATAAATTTACCAGCGTGCGTACTTTCCTATATTCACTTCGCTTACGAATTATTTTTTAATAGTTGTGATCCGGCTTTAGATACTCGGTATATTTTTCTTACGAATAATATAAGTATTACCAGTATACAAAAAAAAACCTTGCCCAAGCAAGTGTTACCTATACGAGTTTTCATATGTTATAATTCATTGCCTGTTGATTTGTACATATACCCTACTATTTAGTGTTATAATTGTTGTAGGTATGGGCACATTAAAAACCAGTGTAGATCAATTCCACATTGATATAAGTGTGGTCAGACTTCAGAGCCACTCTGGAGAATCCTGTTCTATCCACGAAGAAGACTTTTACTGTTGTTTATGCCAAGGTGCTCACTAGATTCTCCTAAATTGTCCTCTCTATGACCATTCTGTTCTTTTCAATTCCCTCCTTTCCCTCCGTATTGCCTTACTTACTTCAGATTCAGCATTATTGTTTCTTAATAATTTAGAAGAATGTAATTTGATTTCCTCTTTTATTCTTATCAATAATATTAAGCTGTGAATTCTCTTAGCTTATGTACTTTAAATATACATATGTATTTATAAGATTAAATATATAATAATATAATTTCTGTTTAGGTATCTGTCAGTTTCCTTAAATTGAATAATGGATAATTTATTCAACTTTTCTGATCCTTATCCTAAATTCTGTTATTCAAAACTCCCTTTACTGAAATGCTTTTTCCCAAAGAACCGTGTCCCGTATAGTATCGGTTCTGGGCCATGGCGAGTACCGACATAGCTTATATATTATTAGATAGTGCATCACCTATATTGATAGAATATATCGTTCTTATGAGCGTATTTGGTGAGGATACCTCGTTAGCAAAAACGATAACTGCGTTATATTTGGGTGGCAGGAACCCATTTCATTTGTGAAAATATCGCCTATAACTTATCTGTGAAATATTATAGGTTGACCATTATCACCGTCAAAATTTAAACTTTGAGCGGCCAAGTCTCTGGAAATATTAACATATTTAGTCGTTATGGCAAGGAGATTTAGTGATTTAGTAAGTTCTAATATCTGCATAAATGGGCTCGAGCCGTAAGCTGTTGCGCTCACATAGCAACTATTATTTGGTGATTTGGGTATACAAGACATCTGACACAGCCAATAAAACTTACATCAACAGAAATAGAAGACATATTTTTAAAACTTCAATAGTTCTGATGAAGTATCTTCACAGAGATAAATTTAAATTAAGTCATCAATGTTGGGTTACTTATAAACATACGCCCACTTTGAATAACAATGAAACTATTTTTTCGTGACTGTACTCGTAAACCCCTAACCATTAGTATACTATTCAAATACAAGTCGAGTATACTATACTATAGCCCAAATCGGGACACGGTTCTTTTGTTTTTGGCGAATTCACTTTATGCCGTGCCATATGAAGAAAAAAAAACATCTATTCTGGATCAGACCCGCGTAGAATATTTTATGGATTATTAATAATTTACACTTCAGTTTATTAGAATTTTTATTCATATTGGTCCTTAGATTTTGCAGTCATATCAAATTGAAATGTAATTTTAGAGATAGGTTTAGAGAAATAGCGCCTCAGAATCGATCCCATTCTCTTTTCTTTCTCTTGCATAGACTGCATTCGCCAAAGCCCTTTCTCTTTCTATGATTCTGTAAAATGACATTTTTGATTTATCGCCGCTAGCTGTCAGCTTAGGCCAAAGGCTTAGGCTTAGGCTGTCAGTCGTTTTCGTTTCATTTTTGTATTTTACAAAATGTTCAATGGATTTGAATCTTTTTTTTTTTCATTAGTGATTATTTCCAATAATTAAATAAGTATTGTTAATAACAAGTGAATTCCAAAATGAATAGTGCTTTAGTGGATTTAGTACGTAATTATTTATCGTCACATTCTATGTTTGTTGACGATGACTGGATAACTGGGTAAGTTTTTTTTATTTAAAACTAGTTTATACTAAAATAATATTTAAAAAAAAAAATATTAAAATAATTCTTAATGATACGTATTGGTTACAGGTGTGTGGAATTTTTGTCAGGCAATAATTACAGTGACCAGGAGATAAAAAACTCGGCAAGAGAGCAGTGGCTGCTTAATGATTTAAAGGACATTTGCCCCGGTTGTTTGCCGCCCAATTTGAAGGATATGAAAAAAATACAATTAGATGGAAGATATGCATTACAAATTAATGCTGTTATAGACATAGGTAAAATATATGACTGCAAGTCATAGAAGAAAAATGTAACGTTTTTGTTTTTATTTACAATTTAAATGGAGAATATTATTATACTATTACCACACTGGCCAGGTGGTTTTTTTTAGGGCTCCATATTCAAAAAGCTACCTTATTTGAGATGGTGCTGACCAGGTGGTTTTTTTAGGGCTCCATATTAAACTGGTACAAAGAAGCTTCTTTATTTGAGATGGTATAACTTTGTTTATCTGTCACAGTGCTACATCACAGCAACTATTAATGCATTTTGATTTTAAATTTAGAATAGTTATTGGTTCACTTGAAATAGCAATCCAATAGCAGTAGTTTCCAGAGGTAACCGTATGGAGGTCGACCTGGTTGGGTATATTGCTAGCAATGGGATTCTCAGTCTCCATTACTAACAATCCCTTTTCCCCCATCTTAAATATTGTATACACCAAATAAAATTAAATCTTAATGTAGGTACACCAGCATACCAACAATATTTGAAACTACAAAAAGTTAACATGGAAAATATAGAAGCAACTATAAATAATGATGAGAAAATACCTAGTCATAGGTATGTGTTACATTTTCCATAAACATCTATTAGATTTGCATGTTTTTTTTTTTATATTTCATCTCATTTTCCAACTTTCAGGATGTTAAAATTATATCTGACGGATGGTGTGCAAGATATATCAGCCATAGAGTATAATCCGATGAGAAATTTGAGTTGTGATATTACACCGGGTTGTAAAATCTATGTAAAGGGTAGGTGTACATATATTATACTATCAGGAATTGCAGTTTAATTTTTTTTATACAACTTAAAATGGCAAACAAGCTGACAGCCCACCTGATGTAAAGTGGTAACCGTAAAAAATATGAAGTTTTATCATTTCAGGCCCAGTGGAATGTCGCCGCGGTGTGTTGCTATTGACAGAAAAGAACATAGAACTCCTCGGCGGCGAGGTGGACAGCATGGCTATAACCAATTCAGTGGCAGGCGTCATCACGTCCAAATTGGGTCTGGTAAATGGTAAGCATGTATACAGTTTACATCACCACCCGGATGTATTAACTTTACAAAGGTCGCAACTTGAAATCTGGGAAACACTGAAAAAATGGGTGTCAATTTATAATTTCTACTAACTCTCCACTGATAGAACACACTGATAAATAACTAACTCGTCCCCTGGTGGATTATGTACGGAAAAATTTTCATTGTTAAAAAAAGTTTGGATAAAAACGCTAATAGTTCAGAGCCATTGTGGTGACACAGTGGCTCTAACCTATTAGCGGTTTTATCAGAAATTTTTCTTCTTCTATTCAGCATATTGCTAATCTGTTCCTTTTTAAACAATAGACCAATGTACTATTTGGGGTGTCTATTTTTTTTTATTCCAGTTATGTTAAGATCTTGATCCATTGATTCAGTTCCTTGAATACCATGTCTTTTCAGTAATAAACTTATTAATTTACTTACCAGAGGGAGACTTTGTACAAAAGTCGTTTGCTTGGGCACCTTTATCCCATTTGTGTTTCTACCGTGAAGCATTTGTTTGTATGGCTGTGTTTCAGTTTGAAGGGTGGGATATGGCAGTGAATTTACAGGGTACAGAGGAATAACACCTGAGTCCTCAGGAATAGCAATGTATGGGAAGTATCATGGGCGAAACAGTATACTCTGTTATGTCCATAGTACTGCTCATGTCTATAGGCGACGGTTACCACTTTTAATCAGGTGGGTCGTCAGTTTGTTTGCCATTCAAAGTTGCATAAAAAAATTATATATACTGTAGCACATAAGGTTTAGAATTAGACATGTTTTCTAAATACATTGTTTTATTGCAAACTAAAATAACGTTTCTTTTTATAAGTACTTATAAAATATTAGGTGACGGCGTGTGGACTGTATGTTAGGATTACATATATTCCTTTCTTTATTTACCTTTATCAACAATATACCATAAATAGTTACAACACATTCTGTATGTTTTAGATACTGGACACACTACACAGAGTACCATAAGGAGTAATGCCACAAAAGTGCCTAACACAGCGTCACCTGTCAATGCAGTTAGAAACGAATTCCATCAGTCAACGTTTGATGCAGCTTCTACAGAAACGAGAACCGCTCCCCAAACCAACTTTATTGAAGACGACTTCGAAACAGATATATTATTAGCTGAAGTAGACGCACAGGTTATAGAACATTCAGGGAAAAGGCCATTGAATGGAGAAAATACTAATCCGGAGAAGAAAATAAAAATTGATTCTATACCGAATAGAAATGATGATTTTCCCGATGACAATGATATATTTTTCGATGAAGATCTAGATTACCTGAGAGATATGGAGGAGGAATTAGATGCAAGGGATAATGAGATTCAAGAAGTTAGACATAAAGGTCCTATTACTGTGTGTGCAGACCCGTTTGTTTATATAAAGCAGATAAACGAATTGAATGTAACAGAAAGGGCCGGTAGAGTTTTTCGGGTAAAGGCGCAAATTATAAAATTGTTGTCGAAACTGTCCGTCGGTAAGGAAGGCTGGAGTTTACGTTGTACCATTGTAGATGGTACAGGTTCGTTAGATGTGGACTTTGCCAGTAACGTACTGTCAGAATTAGTCGGATTCACTCCCGAGGAAATGCAATCGATTAAAAAACAAATCGCCACTAATCCTGAAATGAAAGAGAAAGCAGTTTCTGTAAGTATTATATTAGTTCTTAGTATTTTAAGCATTATAGAATAGAATAGAATAAATATTTATTGTAAGCTGTACATTACAATTTCTCGTAAGATGTTATTAATGTTTTAAAAGAAAAAATAGCCTACCAATACGTCGGGGGGGAAAGGGATTGTTAGTAATGGAGACTGAGAATCCTATTGCTAGCAATATACCCAACCAGGTCGACCTCCTCGCGGTTCTCCCTGGAAACTATCATGGTTAATTCCAGATGAATTCATCATGATGGGCTAACTGGCCAGTTAGGCCTGTTTTCATTCTCATCTATCACACTTCACTGATGCTCCGCCAGCGTATCCTGTTAGCGCAGGCGGGGTTACCATACCATTTTTATCCTTAAAAAAAACCATACATCGGGCATACAATAATTACAAAATTAATTACATAACATTAATTATTTTACAATCAGACAATAAAATCGTCAATAAAGTTGAAAACAAAATAAAGCACGTCAATCAACAGTCACAAACTAACTCATGGACACCATTATTAATGATAATTTTATATAGTAATTAAATTATTTATTATATATATATATACATATATATATATATATATATATATATATATATATATATATATATATACATATATATATATATATATATATATATACATATATATATATATATATATATATATATATATATATATATTCATATATATATCAAATTGTAAAAAGCATTTTCAAGTAGCCATTTTTTTTAATAAATTGTATGTTTTAAATTAAAATTATAATGAAGTAATCCTATCTAAATAAATCGCCGTGTGGTCCCAGCATAGAATGGACCACCTCTTCCTTAACCGTAGGTGTCATAAGAGGTGACTAAGGGAAATTAATGGTCGAGAGATAGGCAGCAGCGTTCCTATAAAAATCACCTAAAGCCTAATTACAATTGCCACGCCTGCCAAGTTTGGTAACTATTCAGCAGATAACAGTTAACGGCTGATATGATGATGATGATGATGATGATGTGCAGGTAATTACTTGATTATCACACTATTAATTAAACAGTTTTTTGGGTGTGCAATGTTTTTATATAATAAATTTTCTCCTTCTTGTGGGATAGAAGCAATAAGCGGCCATTGGATGATTAGTAAATTATAGTTACATCCTTAAATTATTTTACATTAAAGTAATAAAAAAATCATACAAAAAATATAAACTATCCCGTGACCTATGTGGCTGTGTTTCGGTTTGAAGGGTGGGATATGGCGTGAATTTACTGGGTACAGAGGAATAACACCTGAGTCCTCAGGAATGGCAACGCATGGGGGGTACCATGGGCGAAACAGTATACTCTGTTATGTCCATGGCACTACTCATGTCTATAGGCGACGGTTACCACTTTCCATCAGGTGGGCCGTCAGCTTGTTTGCCATTCTAAGTTGTATAAAACAAAAAAACACCATATTTAAGACTTTTTATTATATTTTCTTATATCAGCCGTTAACCGTCTGCTGTTGAACATAGGCCTTTTCCACAAGGTGGGGGGGGGGGGGGATTGGGTGACAACCGCAGTTAGGCTTTGGTGATATTTTAAGGGAAACTACTGCTTATCACTCGACCATTAGTCTCTATAATAAGCTATAGATAGAGAATTATAATTACACCAATACACAATATCAGTAATAATATAATATATAAAAATAAGACTTCATTTTATTACTGACTAGCGACCCGCCCCTTCGCACGGGTTGCATATTTCATCACATTAGATACCTCCATAATTATTAGTGTTCCTCTACTATATTATGCATGTATTATAATACATATGAACCTCTTGAATTACTCTATCTATTTAAAAAAACCCGCTTCAAAATCGGTTGCGTAGTTTTAAAGATTTAAGCATACATAGGGACGGACAGACAGCGACAGCGACTTTGTTTTATACTATCTAGTGATAAGAATTATTTATTCTTTTCAGGCTCTGCAAAAAGCGAAAGATACCCTTCAAGTCCTATACTGCATAATAGAGGTAACAATGCAAGAAGTGCCAAAAATCACATCATTAGTGCCATTTGAAAATTCTCATGTAGATTTGTTAATTAAAAGAATACAAGACAGTGGATTATAGTAACAGCATTTTAATTTGTATTTTTTAATCAACATTTGCAAACAAAGAAGTTTTAGGATCATAAATTCGTTTTATATATTATACATAGTTACACTCACTCCATTCTCCAATCTTTTGATTAACTTTTAGGTCACTACTTCATATGCGTTTATTTTAGAAGTAGAATCAACTAAATATGACACTTCTAGATGGCGTATCAAAAGGTAACATACACTAGTTTTTAAGTAATACGTTCCGGAGGTTTACCAGAGGGAGACTGTACAAAAGTCGATTGCTTTGGTACCTCTGTCCCATTTGTTTTAACCGCGAAGCAGTTGTGTTTGCATGGCTGTGTTTCGGTTTGAAAGGTGGGATATGGCGTGAATTTACTGGGTACAGAGGAATAATACCTGAGTCCTCAGGAATGGCAACGCATGGGGGGTATCATGGGCGAAACAGTATACTCTGTTATGTCCATGGTACTGCTCATGTCTATAGGCGACGGTTACCACTTTCCATCAAGTTGACCGTCAGCTTGTTTGCCATTCTAAGTTGTAAAACAAAAAATAAAAAAAAAACTGAAAACTACATCCAATTTCGTGAAGTAGTTTTTTCGTGACGTCGGAATAAATACAGATACAGCCTATTTTTCTAAAATTTTTTTGGCTCATATTGGCTTTACTAAGGACTTTCATATCTCTTTTTCTTTAATATGATGTCTGTCATCATGCAGTTACAATTTTATAAGGGCAATAAAAGCCAACATAGCAATTTTTATAAAATTCGTCTGTATGTTTGTTCTGGCATCACGTAAAAATTACTGGGTATCCAGTATAAATTATGTACAATAAAGATTCTACAATACAAATAACATTTTAGGGACGACGTCACGACGTCTGCTACTAAAGTAAAACACAATAGAAGTTTTAAAACTATATTTTATTTAATACACCTGTTCATAATACAATAATAGTGTTGAGTTTCAATGTACAAAAGTTATCAAATAATAATTAACACAGGCTAATTAACGATACAAGACGTATTACAATGACAAAATAAAAAGTTAAAAGAAACATCCTTTATAACGAAATGCTTAACAACATTGGTCGTTGCTGCTTTTACGAGAGTTCGCCATTAAAATATATTATTCGTTATGAGCTGATCGTAACCAATATCGTTTTAAAAATAATATCTTTCAAGTACGATATTGTTCATAAAACTTATGGTAAATTCGACTAATGACGCCGGCGTTTCGTTTCACAACGTGATTAGTTACACGCGGGCAAAGCAACTAAATTGAGCACTCACCATATATATATACATATATATATAAAAGAAAACGAAACACAATTTACATAATTAAAACTTAATTGAAAACAATAAAAGCCGGTCTATACTTATGATTCATTTTTGAGTAACAAGCAAGCGCATTTTAGTGCAATAATTCCTAAATTAGGAGGATTTTTCAGAAGGTTATTGTCGAGTGTGGTAACATTTTCTAGGCTGACCGTACATTGACTGTTGCAATTGAAATATACTTTAAGAATCTTATTTGGGGCACTGCTTGGACAATGAAACAGAACAGAATGGATGCTGGAGAGGCAAATTTATTGCGTTTACATTCATTAGCAATAGGTATTAAGAAGAAAGAAATATATTTAAAGTAGACTGGACTGTAAATTGTGTGATATTGAAAGTTAAAAATGTTAGACCAGTGATTCTCAACCACTGTGTCGCGGCACTTTTGTGTGCCGCCAAATTTTAGAAAATATTTAAAAATTTTGTCATAAACTATTTATGCAGTGTATCCCCTTAAATTGTAGTAAGTAAATATTTTTTTTTTCTTTTTCTTTGTGTGCCGCCAAATTTTGAAATCGTTAAATATGTGCCGCAACAGAAAAAAGGTTGAGAATCACTATGTTAGACAATATGCGATCAGCCTTAACTGAGGAATAAATGATACCTATGCAAATAACAGTAAATAATGTTCATCGATGACAATTAAATAAATAGATTTATGTACAATTACGTGATGGATTTTATAGTTAAATACACAACGATAATGCATTAGGTAAAATGTATTATATAGTATGTAGAGTACAGTAACTCATACTTCGTCAATATGGATCGTCACTTACACGTTAAAGGGAATCTCGTCTTCCCACAAATCTCGTGTTACGTTGCAGGAGCAACCGTACAAGAACTTGACGTGCTATACAAGTATACCATATTTACAAATAAATTTTGAATGTAGAATTCAAAATTGTATCACGGATTGAATAGGAACGCTTTAATGTAAAACAATACATTTAAATAAATATTAAAACAGCGTTGTTTAACTCTTTTTAATGTTTATTATTTAAATGGATGCGCTATCGACTGTCCTCACGTAAACCTTTCTAAAGTGATGTCTCATTAGTATACAATGGCCCAATTAAATGTATTATAATTATTAATAATAATGGCTTAGTTGAGAGTGAAAGTTTAATTTACAGTTGGGTGACATTTTCGATTTAATAAACATACCAATACAAAGGTTAAAGTTTAATCAATCTTTAATAAAAATGCATTAAATATTCGTTGCAACTTGTTTGCCATTGTGTTGTATAAAAAAAAAATGAGACAATAGAATTGAGAAACCTTTTTTCCTTTTATGTTCCGGCGATCAGACCGTGGGTGTGCCTTGTACTACTTCCACCCCTCCCCCCCGGCCCTTACATAAACCACCACTTCACAGAGCAGCCTAGGTACAGGCTGATTGTACACATGATTAATATTGAGGTAATATTATTTCAAGTGATTTGATTCAAACTGTATAGCACCATAGATAGGAAAAAGGAATCAATCAATCGTTTATGACCTACATATTTCACATTATGCTGTTGGCAGGGAAATGGAGTTTGACAAGACTGCCTAGACAAGTGCTGAATGGTACCAATTCTAAATACGTACACTTTCACATTAAAAACTGACACAGCTTTTAACGTGAAATGGCCTTTATGACTACAGAATGCCATATTGAATCGAATAATGTACAGTTATAGAGAGGAGCTTATCTCCAGAATTGACGTGCACGTATGAGACCAGTTATGAAAATAGATGAAGTAAAAAAAAGTTCTTAAGAATAATCTCCTTTCGTTCCCTATGTTTACATTATAACTGGTCTGACGTACAGGTAGAAGACAGAATCGGTTTAGCCTGCGTTAAAATGAACTAAATAAAATTGTGATGTTCTTTCTAGTTTCTAGCTTAGATGTAATAAAGTTTATTTTACCTTGACAGGACTGAAACACAATCATATTTAGATATATAATTAATTGTCAATTGACAAGCATAGCTGTACATTAAGTCTATTCATCGAATTCTCCTCATTGACACCGATTGGAAGACCACCAACCCTTGACATACTAAATCGCAACAACAAACGACAAACTTAATTATTGATCTAAACAAATAAATACATTAAAACAGAGCAAACTATACATACCGCGTGTTACATTTAAACTTATAAACATTCTATGTCATATTTATTAAATATGAGAATTAACTAAATGACCTAGAATACATTTTTGATACGATTACAAATCAACGTCCAAAAACACGTTACAGCTCCGATAAATAACGCGGTAAATGCAAATTTCATAATGGAAGCCATTGAACAGTGAATGCTTCACCAGTGACCTGACAATCAACTGGTGCATACGTAAAATGTATATTAGTAATGTCAATAAATACTTTGGAATATTGTTTTTACAGTGTTTATTAATATATAAATACATCTGCTATATTCATATTGAGAAACATTCATATCAACAATAACCAATTGTTTGATGAACAAAATCGACAAAACTATTAAAATGTTGAATTGAAATCCGATTTAATTATTCATTAATTGATCAACACAAAATAGACAATTCACAACAGCAGTTTTAGGGCCCAGTGTTTCAAATATAAATTAATTAATAAGGAAAAAAGCCAAGAAAAATTTAAGCTATTTACAGAGCTGCTAAAACATATAAATATATGACGTCATGCGAACTTAAATACATGTATTCCATCCTAAGCGTCAGTCTTCCACTTAAATGCCACTCCTCGAAAATAAAAACGGTTAGGCCACTCGGTCTGCAACTGGTCTCGGTCCCACGAATTAGTGTCACCCCGGAGACGGGAGCCCGGAGGCTCAGTAGATCCTCTCGTAGAACAACAGATACGCTTGCGCATTCAACACCTTGTCCTCGCTCACCTCGGTGACCATGCTGTCGGATACATAGTACCACTTGCCGGACGGCGGCTCGGCGGCGGAGGCGGGCCCCTCCCCGGACTCGTACCCGGACAGGTCGGACTCGGAGTCGCCATCGCCGTCACCGTTGCCCGCGGCCGCCGGGATGTTAGCGCTCTTGGGCAGGAACCACCAGCGCGGGTCCGAGGCCCGTACCGGCTGCCGTACCTTCACATAAGCGACGTAGTGGCCGCCATGCATGCCGCCCGAGTGCTCCACCACGCCGTACAGAGAGTACAGCAGCTCGTTCTGCCCACGGGCCACATTAGGTAGCTTCTTCAGCTTGTCCATCGCGCAGAACGGCGCCAGATCCAAAATCGTGGGGAAGTCGACGTGTTTCGACATCTTCCTGAACATGCACCGCGGCCCGATCTGGAACCTCTTGAGGTGCAGGATTAGGATCGCAGGCGGGCTCGACACGAGGAACCGCTTGGTAGCATTTGTGTACACCGTCTTACCGTCCTTGCCGTTAATCCTCTCGGTGCAGTTTTCGCAGCCGACCTTATTGTTGCCCGTGAGCAGTTCCAGTGCCGTAAACTGGCTCAGGCACGACTGGATGCTGCACTCGTCCTCGTCGCAAACGTATCGCGGTGAAGACGGAGTCTGCCGCGAGTACGGGAGGAAGTCCTTTTGTAGCGTCTTCTCTATCTCCACGTTGTAGACCTTGGGCCGCGGCGGCGGCGGAGGCTCTGGCACGGTCTCAGTGGACACTGGCGACGTCTGAGTCGGCTTCTTGGTTTTAGCATCGTCTATTATAAGTTTCAGCTCGTCTACCTTGTTCGCGATGTTTTGGTAGTAAGTATTTAAATCGTTCATGGCTGCATCCTGATTTTTGTTCTCTGGAAGCGACTCGTAACTACTCTCCCCGCTGTGTTCTAGTACGTTCTTGCATCCTTGCATGCTGATCCCTCTAGATACTACCTCATTGGAATACTCTGTAGTCAGTGATCTCCTAGAAGGCGGCCTCTCTAGTTCCGATCGCCTCGACACCGGCCTCTCGAATTCACACTTCACTGGGGACAGGTTGTTGTGCTGTGGACTAGAGAGGTCCAGATTGATCTCGCTCGACAGTGAACTATGGCTGCCCAGTTCCTTGCCATTGATGGGCGAGTCGACGTTATCGACCGTTTCGGTAGAATTATGCTTCGTCGCTTCCGGACTCGCCACCCCCGAGTCGGGATTCGATAAATTTTCTAATGATATTAAGGGTTTGTGGTCTAAAGGTGTAGCTAAAGTTGACGTGGACGAGTCTGCGAATTCGACTCGGTCTTTATTAGAATTTTCGGGAGTACTGTCCGTTTTCTCCTTATCTAACACAGAACTGTTGAAAGAATTTGAAAATGTTAGCGTTTTGACGGGTTCATAGGGTGATTCCATGTAGGTGGCGGCGAAGTTGGCGGCGGTTTGGGCAACGGCTGGCGTTGATGCTACGTGGTTCTCTTGTTGGCGGGGCATGTCCTCGAGGTTGTCTTCCACGTCAGCGTCCGATTGTTCTGAGGAAGACTTACCACCATCCTCCTTCGTAGCACCATTGGTTTCTGCGCTAGCGGTCTCTTCTTTGGATGCAGCGTTACCTGTAAAATGTGTTATTTTATTATTGTTATACCAGCTGTTAACTGTCCACTGCTGAACATAGACCTCCTAGAACCAGAACCCCTAAACAAGGGTTTTGCAAGTAGTCACCATACTTGGCAGACGGGTTGGCAACCGCAGTTAGACTTTGGTTATGTTTTTGTATGGGGGACACTGCTGGCCATCCCTTGACTGTTAAGTCCCCTTAGTCGCCTCTTACATCACGGGAAGGAAGGGATGGCTCATTCTATGCTGGAACTATACAGCAAGAAAAATATTATAGTTAATCTATTATTGTTAATTAATTAACATGAGAAAAATAATTTAATCTAGTATGTTTTCTATGACTAGAAAATAAATCCACTTTAATACATATAATAGACGCTCGGTACGATTGTAAATTAAGTTACCAAACTGTAATAACATTAACTATATAAATAAAATCTTAGTAATAATATGTTTAATTTATATGTTCCAGGGCTGACGGCCCACCTGATGGAAAGTGGTAACCGTCGCCTATAGACATGAGCAGTACCATGGACATGACAGAGTATACTGTTTCGTCCATGATACCCCCCATGCATTGCCATTCCTGAGGACTCAGGTGTTATTCCTCTGTACCCAGTAAATTCACGCCATATCCCACCCTTCAAACCGAAACACAGCCATGCAAACACAACTGCTTCACGGTTGAAACATGAATGGGACAGAGGTACCCAACTTTTGTACAAAGTCTCCCTCTGGTGATTTATTATTATTAATTATTATTTGAAAACCTCATGCAAAATATACTAGCTAATGCATCTGTGATTTACAATTGACACACAGGGTATTGATTTTTTTTATAAACATATAAATAATTCTTATATTATGTAATAACATGCAAATATTAGTACCACCTTTATTTTTCCGCGCGGCTTTCCTTGCTGCGTTTCTTTCTTTCTTCAATTGGTGTTTTGATGGTTTGTTTTCGTCTTGCATATTGTACATGTTATCCTCTGAAAATTATATCTCTTATGTAACTAACATTCACCTGATCATAAGACAGGTTTTGAATATGAGGTAAAATAAAAAAAAAATTACAATTAGTTTTTGGAATAGATATAATTTCAACTACACTTGAGTATTTTCAGAAACAGTAAAATAAAACGGCACGCAATTAACATTTAAAAAAAAATCTTTATTATTAGTTTATCTGATAACAGATAATAAAATGGGGTTCTTTAATGAGGAAACATACAAAAACAATCGGTTATTAGTATATCTGGTAAGAGATAACACAAAATAGATATCATTTTTAATGACAAACATACAAAAATGACACAATTATCTGCAATTATTTTATAGGACTAACCATTTGGCGCTTTCCTCCTGACGACGGCGGGCGGCTGCGGCCGACTAGCCGCCACCGGCAACGATAGGTCCAGGAAGTACTCGGCGCGGTCCGACTGGTTGTAGCAATCCTGGCATTCTAGCGTTGATACGAGGAAGCCGCGGAACACCTGTACAAACAAATCGGCCTATTTTTATATTTTATTTGTTTTAATGATATTTTAAGAGGCACGCTGCTGCCCATCTCTCGCCCTCCGGATACGGATTGTCTTCCATAATGCTAGGGAGGCAGATTTTTTTTTTATTTTACATATACGAATTTTCTGTCTTAATTAATTCTATAAATTAAGATATCTTTATGAATATGATGGTGCGATTTCATGTATACAACCAATAGACAATAACTATTAAAATCGGTTCACTTTCAGTGATTTTTTTTTATTTTTTAATATTTTAAGGGCTTTTACCTTCTTCAGGTATATCAGTCCTATTGTACCCTGAACTGATTTCTCCAACAAAACTTTATCTACCTTCCCTAGACGCGGAAAGAGAAGAATTAATGGGCATCAATAATTTACAGAGATGTTCAAAAATTTCTGGTTTAAGTTCAGCTAACATAGTTTGAATAAGACCAACATTCAATTTATTTAAGTTAAAGTGGCGCATGAATTCTTCTCATTCCTTCGTGTTAATACGTCACTCTAATAGAATATGATGCACATCATCGATGGTACTACAAGTTTGACAATGGGGTGACAAGGACTTTCCCATCATATGTACAAATTCATCACTTTCAGTGATGTAATTACCTTAACCTTCAAGGTCGCCAATTATTCTATTAGTGATAACAATTGTAAGCATACTATTATAATATTTTAATAGTATTATTATAATTCATTTATTTATTTAAACTTTAATTCACAGTGAAATTCTATGTACATTTGGCATACTTAACCCTTCATTGCATGATTTTTTTTATTGGTGAAATAATTCAAAGTGATTAAATTCATATTTAAAATTAAAGGAAAAATGGTTAAAAAATAAATTTAACAGCTATGTTTTTTTTTCTGCAATAGACATTAAAAGGTATCCAGACACGATCAATTTAAAGTGAACTTGTTCTTTTAAATAATTTTTGGGCATTCAATGTTATGATGGCAATTTCCACCATTATGCAAAGGGTTAACACCGGTCGATGTTCTTTACCAGTCAACTATTGGGCAAATTGAGAAATAAGTAGGCGATACATTATTGAATTGAGAAAACATAGGAAAAATTTATATATATATATATATATATATATATAATAAAACTGTAGTGGTCGAATGTTTGTACGTAGGGAAAAACGCTGAAAACCAAGTCAGAGTGATGTTAGAAGTTAAATAGAACACATCCAGAATTTTTTTAAATTTTTTGTTTCTCCGTCTGTTTCTACAGGCTAATCTCTGAAACTGTTGACCATTTTAAATGAACTTTTGCATGGTGGTACCTTATATTCCCAATAAACATTTTAGATACTTTTAAACATGGAAAATTAAAGAGTTCCCGTGGGATAGTTAAAAACCTATACCAGCTTATACAGCGTACACAACCTACTTAAGTAAAGTTATTTTGTCTTAAGGCAAAGAGTGAGAACGGCATGTCATTTGTTATTTTGGTCCAGTATTCCCGGACATAATAAATAGGCAAGTACATACATCGATACATACTAAACAGGAATAACATAAATAGTATGCGAACAAAGTCGTAGGCATCAGTTAATTCTTATAATATTCATTTGGGGGGAAAGGGATTGTTAGTAATGGAGACTGAGAATCCCATTGCTAGCAATATGCCTAACCAGGTCGACCTCCTCGCGGTTCTCCCCTGGAAACTATCATGGTTAATTCCTGATGAATTCATCATGATGGGCTAACTGGTCTGTTTTCATTCTCATCTATCACCCTTCACTGGTGCTCCGCAAGCGTATACTGTTAGCGCAGGCGGGGTTACCATACCATTTTCACCCATAAAAAAAATAATGTATTATAAACATATAATTAGACATATTACGTACCTGTTCCGGCCGTAGCATAGTATCAGAGGCCTGCTGTCCGTAAAACTTAACTTTCTGTTTGACCTCACCATCCACTTTGGCGGGATCCACCTTGGAGTTCATGCCCAGACTGCTCAGAATTACAGACTGATAACGACGTAGGTCTTCCGATCTGCAATTACATATTACAAATTATTGAGTTAACGTTGATATTTTATTTATTTATCCCTTTCAGACCTGAACGATACGGGCGTGAGTTGTAACTTTAAAAAATTCTAAAACCGCGCGCAATTCATTTTTCCGCACTAAACTAGCCAATAAGAAATCATTTTAGTCGAAAGAAGTTAAAAGAAAAGTTATTTCTTTAGAAACTAAAATCGAAATTTTGGATCGCTTACGAAAGGGAAATAGATGTTGCAAAATCATATAACATGAACGAAGCTACAATAAGAACAAATGAAGATTTTTATTTTTATTTCTGTGTACACCTAAAAATATTGAAAAAAATCACAATTGTTAAATAGCAAAATTATGCATTTTCTGCAAGCTTTTCGATTTACACGGTTTTGACTTGAAAATTTTTAATTTTAGATTTACACGTTTTTCTCAGGAACGTATCTACCGTGTAAATCGGGGGATAGGTGTATATATATTGTATATATAACAAACCTCAAAGCTTTTGAATTTCTGTAGGAAAATAAATAATGAATAACAGAGCGTACGCGAGGTTGCGCGCACAGAATAAATTTGATATTGTCATTCTTTAAAAATATATAGACGTTTAAACATTTGGTTGAATATTTTACTTACCCATTTCCCATAAATTTTATAAATCTGTAACGCATACCTGACAGCTTCGAGCAAATGCCGCAACAGCTCATGTGCATCGTGCTGATCACCACCATCGAACTGCGGCAGCTTGTTCACCAGCGCCGACAACAGTTTCCGGGGTGTGAACACGCCACCTTCGCCTGCAAATTTTTTTGGAAAAACAAAAATTATAATAATTACGGCCATTACATTACATCAGTAGTTACAACGAAATTTACATAATACACAAGCAATGAAATAAAACCTTTTTTGTTTCAATTTTATGGGGTTATATTGTGAACCTATTTTCAACATCAAGTAATTTCATTGACAATTGTAAATGTTAACGTTATAATGATATTTGGATATTCAGATGCGGGTTAATCAATGCCGATTAAACAGCTAGAGGTCAGACAGGTTTGAATGGCATTTGGTCACAAAGTACATTCTAAACTACAATTTTTTTTATTATTTTTTTATACAACTTAGAATAGCAAACAAGCTGACGGCCCACCTGATGGAAAGTGGTAACCGTCGCCTATAGACATGAGCAGTACCATGGACATAACAGAGTATACTGTTTCGTCTATGATACCCCCTATGCGTTGCCATTCCTGAGGATTAAGGTGTTATTCCTCTGTACCCTGTAAATTCACGCCATATACCACCCTTCAAACTGAAACACAGCCATGCAAACACAACTGCTTCACAGTAGAAACACGAATGGGACAAAGGTACCCAAGTAATCGACTTTTGTAAAGTCTCCCTCTGGTAATAGTATTATTATTATTCATTTATTTATTTAAATCCCTCTGGTAAAATATAAATTATAAAATACAATATAAAAACTGCATGAAACAAATAGTAATACTTTCGTGTATATAAATTAAAACAAAAACAAGACAAACAAGAAAAAAAATCGTAATAAAATTATGATTTTTTCAACAATCTGAGTTCTAGAAGATATAAAGAATATAATAAATACATCTATAAATATTATTCTATGATGCACTTTTGTTGCATTATCATAGGCTACTACAAAGCCCAGCCTAATATTGCATAATAACAACATAATTTCTCACTTTAATTATGACAAGATAAATTTAGTTTAGAAAACTTCAACAAAAATAGACTTTAATTAGCATACTTTAGGCAGTAATAATTAACTACTGACCTTGCGAGACGAGGCTATGATATGAAGTGTAATAATGCATAAAACAGCTTATCTACCTACTATAACTAAATTTAATGCAGTTTTATAACTAACTAGTGGCCCATCCCGGCTTTGCACGGGTGGACATTTTTGCATTTTAAAAAGTGGCCATTAAGGCTGCACACGCGACGTAAGCTTAAAAATGGAGTAACGTGTTCCGTTTTCCTAACATTTCCCTTCACTACTCTGCTCCTATTGATCGTAGCGTGATGAAACGTATACTATAATCTGCCCAGGAGTAAGAAAAATAATTGTACCAAGTTTCTTTAAAATCTGTCGAGTAGTTTTTGTTTCTATAACGAACATACAGACAGACAGACAGACAAAAATTTACTGATTGCATTTTTGGCATCAGTATTGATCAGTAATCACCCCCTGATAGTTATTTTGGAAATATATTTAATGTACAGAATTGAACTCTCTACAGATTTATTATAAACATAAATAGATATAGATAAGTGATGACCTGGGGTTTATAATAGTGTGAATTGAAGGTAATTATTTTTCATATAAACAGTAGGAACTTTCATTTACTCTATATTTGTCAAGTGTGGTGTCTAGTTTCTCAAAATTAATTTTATTGTTTATTATTATTAATAAATTT
This sequence comes from Galleria mellonella, assembly GCF_026898425.1. Classification (NCBI taxonomy): domain Eukaryota; kingdom Metazoa; phylum Arthropoda; class Insecta; order Lepidoptera; family Pyralidae; genus Galleria; species Galleria mellonella. The sequence continues at coordinate 2,449,208 of NW_026442061.1, forward strand.
TGTAATATAATACTTAAATATTAATAGTTTAAAAAGAACATGTAATATATTGAGACAACTAATCTTTTATTTTTTATTGTTTTTTAAAATAATTAAATGTTAAAATATAATTTAATTACATCTATGGTCATTTAGTACAAATAGAAGTGATTAAAAGATCTAAAAGACAGGGAAATCATTTGGGGAATTTTGGAGCAAGTTCACATTGACATGAAAGTGGGTCACACTGAAATAAACATATGTAGGTTAGCTAAAAATTAATGGCACAGAAAAATATCTTTCTCAATGTCACATATATTGTTTAAAATCAATATTATGAGGAAATGCTATCAACACCATCAATATAATATTAATTAATATTAATATTTATAATAACTCTTTGTATTCTCTGTACAATTAATCTATGCTAATATCATAATTGTGAAAGTGAATTTATTTATCTGTTATCACTTAGCATTTTAATCAATCACGTGATCATTGAAAAATGGTATACACATACTGTACAAGGTGGAGAAGGACACAAGTTATTCTTGATGATGGTCAATGATAATATCCTTGTCTATGTGGAAGAAGTTCGCAGGTAAATTTATGCCTTTTCATACTTGTTTCTCCTTTTACTTATTATTATTTATTTATTTCAATTTCTACATAAAATAGCTATAACTATCGGTGAAAACTGTATTAAATTGAAGTTTAGTAAAGTTTCAACTGTCATTTAGATATTTGTTATAGAAGGTGCAAAACAATATGTAATAAGTTTCGTATAAACAGATATATATATAATGCTCAATAGGCAGAGTAACTAGTTTAAAAAAAAAAAGAAACAAAATGTAATAACATTTAATAAAACTTAATCATTTTTGTTGAGGCTGTATTATTTTATATTTAGTTATTTTAATAAAAATACATGGCACGATTAAACAATAATATTATGAAGATTAAGTTAAAAATTAAATGTAGCACTTGCAATCAAAAAAGGTTATCAATGTTTACACTATTGTGTAAACTAGATTTTTTTTTTTATTCTATCACATAACATTTTATTATAATCAAATAATAACAAAGTAGTATAGATAACAGAAATTGAAGTCCTTTGTGAGACAAAGGTCTTTGTAGTAAACAATGTTATTTCCTGAAATGCAGACTTTGTTTTAAATTTTATTTACATTACTGCAATCTGTCTTAAATGATGAGTATTTATGATAATGGTGAAGTCAGTTGATAGTTTGAGTTCAAACATCTTACAATTTGCTATTTTAAAATGTAGTGGGTAAAAAAACGAAACAAATAGTTTGGTAAAAAAAATTTGCTATTCAAGCCAAGTGTGTTTCCGTTTACCCATGGAAATAATACTATGAAATAGCAATTTTCTTCTGTTGTGTAATAATTATAAAAAAAATATATAAAATTCTAGTTGTATCCTGCGACTTCATCCATGTGAATCAGTATATAAAAAATTCTGTGTCAAGTTAGAATATAACCTACACATGTATAAAATTTCATTCAAATAAGTTCAGTAATATTGACATGAAAGAGTAATAAACATTTATTCATCTATCCATTGTTACAGATTTCAAATTTTAATATTAATAGGATTAAGGAGCTCTTCCCATATTAATATTCCTTTACACTAATTTTAAAAATCACTACACAATTTCAATGAATATTTGTAAATGTGTATTGTTTGCTGGGATGTGAGAATTTTTGTCACTGATAAGAAAAAATGAAGAGTTGTATGTTTGAAAACAATGTTTGCCCAGTCAGTCAGTTAATAATTACAAAAAAAAAAATTGTTCAAAAATCAGTCAATTTTGTAAATAATATTTTTTAAGTAAAATCCCTGTAATCAATTTATAATATGATAACACTTGCTAGCTTTAAAACCTGTGTTAAGTCCTATTGTTTCTCCCTTTAAGCACTGTTTTCTTATGTTTTTTCTTCACTTTCCTCTTATATGTGTGCTATTTACTATGTAGGTATGTTTATGTATATATTTATTTATTTATATGTGTGTATTTTAGTATATAATAGTGCATCACCTACTCTTTGTTCTTTTTCTTAACACCCTCTACTCAAAGGTCATCTGGAAGAGATTGCTTAAAGATAAGGCCACCTTTTGTATCATTTCACATTAAAATTTACTATGTTCATTATTTTTGTAATGGTGCAATAAGGTGTAAATTAATAAGAGAATTTATTTGAATCACTTAGTCTATCATATCAATAATTGAAGGTAACACACCAAAATATATCTATCGAGATAAAAAAGTAACATAACAATAACAAAGCCTATTTCACACATAAAATTAGCTGTTTGAAATTTTATCTCCTAAACAGATAATATTTTAAGCATACCTATATTAATACAAGAATAAACATAATATGTTATAGTATAAAATAAAACTTTCTTTTTAAGTAAGTGAAAGTAAATTAATATTCACAACATACCTGTTTGTAATTCAGCCAGTGTTTCAGCTAGTGTACGGGTCAAGTTACCCCATTCTGCTAACTGTCCAGTTATTGGTGGCAGATCTATCTCCTTCATCTCATCTCCTTCCCCTTTAATTTTTAACTTTCCACCAGGTAGTGTGAATCTTTCGCCTGGTGTGGCCATCTCTTGCAATACTTGCAATAAATATGGTGTTTGAACTAAACACTGCATCACCGAGTTAAAGAAACATGTATTACCTAAATTTGATAGCCCTCTTACACGGGGTAGATTCATTGCAGTCGCTTTGTCTTTAAGTTTATCAGATTTAAATCTGAAATCTGATTGAATCAATGAATCTGACTTCAATGGCTCTGAATTTAATATAGGCTCCACAGGCAATACTAAATCTACCTTTGGTCTACTTTCAAATGGCAGCTCTATGGGTGGTAAAGATTTTGTGTTTCCACTGGGCATTGCATGCTTTTTGAGGTACTCTATGCACTCATGGAGTTTTTTAGAGCTGGATGGTATCACTTCATTGTTGCAGTCGTAACAATGCACCTCCCATGTGGTGGTGTTGGCCGTGAGGGAGTGTGAGTCAGAGTGGGGCTTATTATAATGATTTAGAGCGTGCTTGTTGCGCGCTCGTCCGCACAGTTGTGATCCACATCGCAAACACATCCATAGTGTTAGGTCTTCCTCGAAATCTGGGTCGGTAACCTCTGTTTTGGAACTTGCCTTACATTCAGCGCATTCTTTCTCGAGCCCACTTGTTTTCAGTGTTTTCTTCAACCCCGTGAGAAGGACAGCTTTAGCGACGTGAGGACATGCGGATTTGACATTTTCATCACAAGATTCCGTAGATTCATCGCCATTCTCTGTTGGGTCGCTTTGTCTCTTTTTTTTAACCATGGTTGCGTTGACTCACAAATTGCCTGCAATACGTAATGAGATACGTGGTATAATAATAACTGCATGAACACAAAAAGAGAAAAGTGACAAATCTGTGTCGATAGCCATTGCACGCGTGACAACGCACATTCATCACTAAAAGCGTGCAGTAATCTAATATTGATGCCAATAATCTATAAATAAATTTTATTCGTTACTTACAATTACATACGACGACAAGGAACTACTTTAAGTGTCAAGAAATAAAGAAAAAATATAATAGTGAAATTTTGTCACAAAAGTAAACCACAGATGTCAGCCATCTTTAAATTATTAATGTTGCCAATATTTTCTTTATATTTGTCGTATAAAAATATAGGCACTTTCCATCTATGGTCTGAAAATATTCACTGCAAAGTGTAAACAAGACAAAAGAGAACGTTTAAACAAAAGTGTCTTATTTGCTAAATAAATTTAATATTAATTAATAATGTAGACTGAAAAAATTAAAACCTCAACTAAATAAACTCCAGTTGCTTACTCCACGTTCATTTACTGGCGCACTAAAAGTTGTTTAACGATTACTTAAATAACTCCTTAGTATAGTTTTAAAAAGTCCCTCTCAGAGTCAGTTAATGGTTTATAAGGGTTTGTTAATGACAATTACTTATTTTGTTAATATTTCAATCAACAATTTCAATTGTCACTGACTAATATCTTATTAATGTTAATTTAATGAACTTTAAATGCGACAGTTATTCTTTGTTATCATCACTAGGTATAATTATGAATATCGTAAAACGGGGTTAATAGAATAAGTGGGATTATTAGAAAAAAATTAAAATAAATTTAAAGTCTCTTTTGATGTTTGCTGTTCTTCCTATATACTATAAATGATATTTTAGTGCAGTAAACATTTTTTATATATTAAGGCAATAATTATCAAATGCCAAATATATTTCAGTCTATGTGAAAACGTTTTTGAAAATGGTAGTGCAAAATTTTTAAGTATTTTTCATTCCTTATAGCCATAATTTTTTGATGTATTGGATAGATATTGACTCTGAGAGGGTCTTTTTTAATCTAACTAAGGCGTTACTTAAGTAATTATTGTGATTTTACGAAATAAGACAATAAAGAATTATTTCCGTATTAACATATATTCCATACAAATTTTAGACCACTGAAAAAAACAAAAAAAGAACTATATTCGATTTGTTTTTTAATTAATAAATGACTCTGAGTGTGGCTCCAAGGGCTATCAAAACTATTATTATCAACTTAATAAAATCTTTCTAACAATACTTCTCTCGTTTCTATTCACGCTAACCTTTGAGTGTATAGAAAATGAACACATTTTAAAAAATTTCAAGAAATCCATTTCATTTTAATTTAGACTATTTAGTTAATAATATATAGTCCAATTTTAAAGATAATGGACCCGGATTGTATGCAGAATTATCAAACGTTACTATACAGATAAAATAATTTGAAGAAAATTGAAATGAACTTTCAAATTGTTCGTATTCATCCCTTTCTATGGTAGTAATCGAGAATACACATAGACTAAGAATAGTGCGTGCGGTCTAATAGCGATCTTACAGAATAGGTAACTAATCGTGTACCGCATAACGCCTTCTTGTGGTAACATTTGGAACTATATATTTGAAACGTCAACATGACATGATCCTGAGACGTGAATCGTCATGAAATCTGTTAATCAAATCGTGATTTTCCATTGATTTTTGTTTATTTTATAGTGTAATTAGTCGAAATAAATCTAGAAATAACGTCTATAAACTGTGACACTGCCTTTGGTGTTCATTCATAATGTAGTTTTGAGGAAAATCATTTGGAAATTAAACTTCTATGAACTGTTTTGATGTTAGTCAGTTCTAGTTAGAAAACCATCAGAATGTCGCTACCAGGCAATGGGATTTTTGTTGTCCAAGGCGAGATGTGGATGCTCGTTACCGCGATGCGGCGGAGTACTCGTTGGGGCTCTCACTCTTTTCCCAACGAAGAATATGATGTACTAATGAGAACATTTCAGGACCTGAAAACTATATTGAATCAAGTAGAAGACCTGAGGCTCTTAGATCCGGCGACTTACCTAAGTCCCTTTCTAGAAGTCATACGAAGCAAAGAGACCACTGGCCCTGTCACTAGTTTAGCACTCTCTGCTATCCATAAATTTTTATCTTATGGCTTGATAGGTAAGTTGCAATACAATATTGCTATATTTATCTAAGCTAAGCTACTAACAGATCCTACTTTCATACAAGAAGAGAGAGAGATCTATTAACTCTCTTATTAATAAAACCTATAATCATATTTTAATTATAAGACTGTTTTGTCACTTTCTTACAAATTAGGAATATAGTCCAAAAAAAGACTACTTCAACAGCTAAAATAGTTTAATCTTTTTTAAAAATTTTGTTTTTATATATTAATTTTTGTAATAAATTCTATTTAATCTTTTTATTACACATCAGTATAATAAATGGTACATTCTAATGATAGTAGGTAAGAAAATACACAAATTCAAACAGTTAACCTTTTGTATCCTTCAATATAGTATAGTATAGTACAGCACATGATTTGAACTTTCTTATAAACTAAAATAATATACAACACTTCAGATAACTAGAAATCCAACTCCAATTCAGAACTACCAAATAAATGTCAGCTATATATAGGTAAACTTCACTTTGCTCGGGCATTTATATCCTCATCATGCTGTCCATGAGATTAGACATTAATTAGTGACTTGATGCACCAGATAGTGACACTCTTATACTTATTAATTATTATATTAGGAAACATATTAAACAAACAAATATTTATGTGTTTAAAGCCCTGTTGTATGTTAATAATAATAAATAAAAGGAGCCTTTATTCAGATATTGCTAAATCCGTCCTCAAGCTATAGTGAATCATTTACAGTTCATGCAGCTAGACTATGGAATCTTTTTTACTGCATGTTCGTGAAGTCAATTGTTGAATATATTCAAGAGCAAATTAAAATTGGATCTTCTGTCCTCATGAACTTATCATGTTTGTTATGTATATGTATGTATTTTATATAGGTAGAGATATTTTATATCTATATTATATATAGATATACCCATATGTATTTTGAATGTAAAGTAATATAAGTTACTTTGTATATATGTAAACAAATTTATTATTTTGTAATAGAAATAACTAAACTGTTTCCCCCTCTTATTGTACACACACTGCCTGTTGGTAATTAATGCTCCTCTCCACTGAGGGTTTGCTGGAAAAGAACTCTTACAGAGTTAAGTTCGCCTGTTGTACATTTTTATTTAATATAATTTATATGTATGTAATTTTTTGTATAATAATAATATATGTAATTATAAATATATAAATAAATTATTACAAAACAGATATTTTTAGTAAGTATTACATTATAATACTAATAATAACCCTTTATTTTATTTATTATGCATATCACTGACATAAATTAGTTTTCTCTGTTTGCCACTTAGTGTAGGCCTCTTCTAACCTTTTTTAAATATACTATTGACTTAATGCAATGAAAAATTGCAGGTAAATAGTATCTACATACTCCATTGATTTTAGCAATAAATATCGGCATATAATGTCATAAAATTGTGTATTTAAAATATGTATTAGAAACCAGAAAATTTAAAATTAACTATGTCCTCAACATTTTCCATGTCTCTCTGTCCAGAGTGGTCCTGCACTTGTTCTCTCCAAATTGTTTTTCCTTCTCTTGTGTGGTGTACCTCTGCCGTTTTTTCCAGTTTTTGGTTGCTGGTGTTTTGAAAGTGAATAATTGTTATTAATCATTCATTTACTGATTACAGATCCAACACACCCCAGTGTGCCCGCCACTGTGGAGGACATAGCTGATGCTGTCACGCACGCGCGATTTGTGGGCACCGACCACTCTTCAGATGGGGTTGTTCTTATGAAAATATTACAAGTGAGTTCAAAGTTGTATCCTTAGTAGAATAAATAGCAGTTTACATACACTATTTATTCTATTTATGTAGGTCTTCCATCTTACTATAGTTTGTTTCAATAGATTTAATGAAAAAATAAACAAACCTATTAATGGATTGAATGTTTATATTTATTTAATAATTTCTTTTAGATAATGTTTCTGTGGTAATTTTATCAAAAAGCTATCTTTTCATTAAATTGTATTGAAAGAGTAAAAAAAAAGTGTGTAACAAAAGTTGAAAGTGTATTAATATTTTTAGAACATATTTAATTTTTAATTATTATTGTAATTGAAATAAATTATTATATTTATATATTTAAAGAAATTATTAATTATTATTCTAATAATAATTTACTTAAAACTTTATTCCACAAAAAGAACATTAAGCAAAACCAGTTAGTTATATTAGTTTAAAAAGTAAACCATTGAATCAATCTGGATAAAAATCAATTTGAGAGTATATCCTTATTATTACAAAAGAATTTCTGAAATTGGTTTATAAATAACATGCTTACAAGATAACAAACATAAAAAATATAACACAATTGAGAATCTCCTCCTTTTTTGAAGTCGGTTGAAAAGTAACTCATGTATCACTATCCATGTACAAAATGACATTCAAATCCATGTAACAATTTAGGCATCATTAACTAACAAAGATCTAAACATTTTCCCATCTCATTAATATAGGAAATGGGAAAAGACAATGGGGAGGACAAATCAAAATATGGGAGGATGATTTACCTAAAGGATGGAGAAAGTCAGCTAGGGATAGGGGAAAGTGGAAACAGTTGGGGGAGGCCTATGTCGACAGACAACCTGACCAACATAATGGTTGCTAGAAAGCTAGCTTAGTAATAAGTAGTATCTAAGTTAAAGTAAAAATGTCAGAGAATAAAGGCTTTATTATTAATATAGTAAAATTGTAATTTGACGATGTCTGTACATGAGAAATATTATATGAGAGGCCTTAATAAGAGCATTCTGGCTCTATGAACAATAATTTTTAGAAATTTTCTCTTGAGTATGTTTGTTACGTAAAAACTACTTGCTACCAAATTGGATGCGGTTTTCACAGTTATATTTCTGCACGTCTAACTTAAAATCTTTCATATGTTTCATCTTAATTTGCCATCGAGTAGTGGTCAAAATGATTATTTTTCCTGAAATTTACGCATATAAAATAGCGAGCAAAAGGCCAGTTCATAATAGTAGGATATTATAAAATTATATTCGAAATTCTACTAATTGCCTATAAACCAGTATTATAATAGACTTGCTGTGTGGTTTCGACATCGAATGGATCACCCCTTTCATTCCTGTAAATATTGGAGAGTCGAGAGAACAGCTGTTTATGGAGAGATGATGAATAATGGGATATTATAAAGTTATATATGAAATATGTAAATGCAGTGTATCCTTCACTAGATGGAGTGACAATCTCAAATGCATTGCAGGGAGTCAGTGGATGCAGGCGGCTCAGGACCGTTCTTTATGGCAGTTTATGGAGGAAGCCTATGTTCAGCAGTGGACATATAATGGCTGAGATGATGATGATGATGATGTTACGAAATTCTACCAATTGCCGATAAACTATTATCATAATTGACAAATTCTTATTTATATATACATTTTTATATAGGTTCTTCGCACATTAATGCTAAGCCCGGAAGGCGCCATGTTGACTGACGAGAGCGTCTGCGAGATAATGCTCAGCTGTTTTCGTATTTGCTTCGAAACCCGCCTAACAGGTGATTATTATAATCCTTTTATCGCAGTTTTATTTTCCATTAACAGCTTGCACAGTAAGGATAATGTTGGATTATATATTATCTTGGTTAGATAAGCTTTCATTTTATCATTTCTTTTTTTCGTAAAGATATAAAATTGCCATATTTAAAAATAAGGATGCTGTAGTAGTTTTTATTATGCGTCTGCTTTCTAAACATCTTTTACTGATTTAGGTGTTATCTTGCAGAAGTCTATATAACAGGGCATTTGATAAGAATTATTTTGTTTAATTCCAGTATAATAAATGTAATCAAGTAACCAGTTATAAATATCTGTCAATATTCTATTCTTAATATAAGAAAGGTGTACTGAAATAAAGGTAGTTTTATGATTAATTAAATTATTTTTAAATTATTTAAATAAGCCACTTATAGATCCAAATGGTTGATGAATAAACATTGAGTTTAATTAATTATTGTATTTACTTTTTCAGAATTACTCCGCCGCAATGCGGAGCAGTGTTTGCGGGACATGACGCAGCTGATCTTCATGAGATTGCCGCAGTTCCCACCAGAGGATGCCGGAGCTGCCAATTTCACCACAGTAGGACTCTCGCTTAAAAAGAGAGAGAAAACCAGCAAGAGAAAAAATATAAACACTGCAAGCAGTAAGTTTTTGTAAATAATATTATATTAGTTTAAAACCTTGTCATGTATCGCTAGGGAGAGAGTTAATTATTAATTATGTGGTCATTATCCATTACTGGACTAATATATAGATATTATAACTACAATATATAAATATTGCAATATATTACCCACCTGTACCTATATGTTAACTCACCATATGGGCCATCTATGTTTTCAGATTTTGTTTAATTCTGCACAACTAATAATTTTACAAATTTACGCATTATTAATACTGTTGTAAATAAGAAACTACTATTTTTATATAAATAGGAAACTATAGTTACATGGTTATTATTTGTAAAATAACTAGCTGACCCCGGCAAATGTTGTTCTGTCTTATAATTTTTTTCTGGATAGCAACATTCTAGTCACCTAGCGGTATAAAATATACTTTACGACCCATTCTCATAGGGGGGAAAGGGATTGTTAGTAATGGAGACTAAAAATCCCATTGCTAGCAATATACCCAACCAGGTCGACCTCCTCATGGTACCCCCTGGAAACTATCATGGTTAATTCCTGATGAATTCATCACGATGGGCTAACTGGCCTGTTTCCATTCTCATCGATCACCCTTCACTGGTGCTCCGGCAGCGTATCCCATTAGCGCAGGCGGGGTTACCATACCATTTTCACCCATCAAAAAAAAGACCCATTTTCATACCTACCAAATATAACAATCTACAAAAAAAACCGGTTGAGCCATTTCGTAGGAGTGCGACCGCAAATACTACTTTCACAAATATGAATACAAATATGAGATTTATAATTGCAGTTAATATATTGCATTACAATTAATATATATATTTGCAAAAAAAACAACAAACAGAAATACAGAAAATGTACAACACCATCTATTGTTGTGATTCTAAATTAAAATTAAAAAAATAACAAAAATATATATAATTACTTCAATAAAAGAGGCTGTTTGTAATATGTGTTGGTTCTTATATTATTTATTATATTATATTGTAAATAAAATTACCGTCTGTTGACTTGAAGTATATTATGTATTTTTTGTTCTATTTCAATTGTTTTTAAATATTCTTTTTTATAAAAAAACTACAATTGTCAAAGTATATAAAAAGGTTAATTTTGAACATATTCCACCTAGGAAAAGGTGTAAGAGAATTTAACAAATTATAAAAATACTTAAAATAAATTATTATCTACTAGAAATAAAAGTTAACAATAATATTTATACATATAAAATTAATTATCATGTGATGTCAAGTAGATCAGCTTATTAATATGTCTTAAAAAGGTACCTCCAATGGTTTTTTTTGAGGCAGGAGAAATCGATAGTTGAGATGTCTTCTTAATATAAGAATGAGGCATCGTATTATATGCATGAGTATACTTAGCTTTAAGACTTTTGAACGCATCTGATCTGTAGTTTGTCTGCTTAATTTCCATGCCATTCTTAGGGAACTCTCCATCTTAATTAAATATATCAATATTATTTCAAATATATCAACTTGCATCGCATTCAATGTATGTAATAATTGCTGTAATTCGCTGAGAAAATCCTTGATATAATCTCTCGCAGTCGTATTGTAGTTTAAAATTTTTTAATAGTGATTGACATTTAACATTTTATTTTCATATCGTTTCTCGAGTGTCATCCAAGCGATTTCAGAATTATCCTCCTTGATTGGTAACTTCTCCCTTTAGATAAGGTTTCAAATAGTAGAATTTCTCTTTTTCTGATAAAGTACTACTTTTGTCAATTACAGAGAGGGATAAATTTTTTAAATTATTTTGCTCTCTTACCTCACCACTATAACTTGGGATGATGTGTTGTGGTATGGCTACTTGTTTTACTGGATTTATTGAAAGAATGTCAGGATTCATGTTTGGAGTATTCCATGTCGTTATATTTGAGAATTCTAAATACAAGGCTGATGTTTCGTAATATTTTCTTTCAAAATTATCTATTTCTGTTGTATCAGATTCCTCACCTTGTAAAGTTTCTATGTCTATTTGAACTTCCATATAATCATCTAATAGTTTTTCTAAATTTTTATATCTAGATTTTATTTCATACAGCTTTTGTTGGTTGTTTATATCGCTGATGAATGTATAATGGCGCGTGAGAATGCCTTTTAGTGCTGTGCGTTTATCAAGTAATTTCTTTAAATCGGCCATATTTTTTTATTAATTGGTTATTATCGTATTGTATGTATTGTATATATAATGTAGGTTACTTACGATTGTGTGATCTATTGATCAAAGGTTTGTTGTTGGGATTGTTTTATTCTTCTGTTGATATTTTTTTAATTATTATTTATCCAATTACGTAGGCTATCGAAGGACCACTTATTTATTTTATTTATTTACACTTTATTGCACCAAGTAAAAAGAGAAATAACAAATACAGTAAATATTAATGAGAAGTGATACAAAAGGCGGTCTTATCGCTAAGCAATCTCTTCCAGACAACCTTTGGGTAGAGGACATTAAGAAAAAGACAAAGATTATTATTTATGTTTGTAAAATATGATGATCCTTATTATCATATATGTTATTATCTTTATTATTATTATTTATTATATTATATTGTAAATAAAATTACCGTCTGTTGACATGAAGTATATTATGTATTTTTTGTTCTATTTCAATTGTTTTTAAATATTCTTTTTTATAAAAAAACTACAATTGTCAAAGTATATAAAAAGGTTAATTTTGAACAGAGGCTTTAATTATTTAAAAAAAATTAATCACAAAAATTAAGCTCACATGTAATTTATCTTTTGATTATAATTAAAAATAAATATTAAACATTTTTTTCCAAACAGTTTTTGCTTCGATTTTTTTATTTGTAATTTAGAATCATAACACTAGATGGCGCTTTACAATTTCTGTATCGCGCTATCGTTGCTTTGTATTGAAATGTATTAGTATTATCTTAGAATTTTGCCAGTTCAAAAAAGGGTGTTTGCCTCTTCGATGGCACACGCACCGGCAACGGTGCGTGGGGTATGGTTATCAAGACATACTCAACATATTATTTTTTGATCAGAGAGGCAGTTGGCTATCCTTATGTACCGGCGCCTCCTATAATTTTCACATATCACTATCAAGTTTAGACTTCAATATTTTAGAATTAACAGGTCTTTTGTGAGAATGGATGTTAAGTGTTATATAAAGATATTTTGGATCCATCTTTTAATAAATTTAAAATTGTTTGTAAGAAATACTTATTAGAAACAACAGATAACTTGAATGACAAACATGCATTGTGTTAGTCGATCATGCTTGGGCTAAATGACCATGTTATTTTAGATATACTAGATTTAAATAAATGTATTTTTTTTAATGAATGATAATGGAATGGTCACCCTGGGTGCGCTTTCGGTATGCGCTGGCAGGGCACCAGTGAGGCATGAGAGGTGAGAATGAAGGCAGGTCAGTTAGCCCATCGTGATAAATTCCCAGGGGGAACCGCGTGGAGGTCGACCTGATAGGGTATATAGCTAGTATTGAAGCTGGTAAATCCCCATTACTAATAATCCCTTTACCTCTATACGTAATGTTAATAGAGATGTAATACATTGTAATTGTCAATTTTCAGCGTTTCTTATAGATTATTTAAAAAGTTCTCTGCTATCGAATTATATTTTTTTTATAATCTTCATTGAAAATTCGAATTTCGGTCTTAAAAATGTATTTGAAAAATGTTTAAATAAAATATGAAGTAGGTAGTCGAGATTCGTTCCGGATTTGAAGCTGAGAGTGTGTTGTTATTATTATGAAGAGAGCGTAGCATGTTTTGGCATATTTAAAATATTCTTTAATCACTCCTTTTAATCTTTAAAGTCAACTTATTAGATACCAATCACTCTAGCTTTATGCCACCACACAGTATTTGTCGGCCATTACCAGAATTCAATGAAATGTCAATATAAAATATATATATACGAGGTTTGTCCGGAAAGTACGTATAAAAGTTTTTTAAAAATTTTATTTTACAATTATTCAGGTAAATCAATTTTATCCCCTTCAAAGTACTCCCCCTGTGACATAATGCACTTGTGCCAACGCCGTTTCCACTGTGAGAAGGCTCCTTGAAAGTCCTCTGGTTGTAGGTTTCTCAGCTGCCCCGTCGTAGCTTTTTTTATCTCATTTATGTCCCCCAAATGCCGCCCCCGAAGTACCAATTTGGTTTTTGGGAACAAGAAGAAGTCACACGGGGCCAAATCCGGCGAATAGGGGGGTGTTCGGTCACCGTAATGGAATTTTTACTCAAAAACTCACGGAACGATCTTGGCGCAAATTTTTTTCATTTGAAGTTCGTTTCTTAGAACTTCGTGGACCACGGTTTTGCCCAAATTAAGCTCTTCAGCCACCTGTCTGACCGTTAAACGACGGTCCCCATTAACACAAGTTCGAATTCTTTCCACGTTTTCGTCGGAATGTGAAGTGGAAGGACGTCCTGAACGTGGGTCATCTTGAACGCTTTCTCGGCCCTCTCTGAATCTTTTTAGCCACTTGTGGACGGTTGGTTCCTTCACAGCATCATCCCCATAAACTGTTCTGAGATCGGCAAAAATTTCACGGCCATTCTTGCCGAGTTTCGAGAGAAACTTGATTACGACGCGCTGCTCTTCAACGGAAGCGGGCTCCATGCCGACGGGGTTTCGTTAAGAGGTAACTTCACAGATGGCGTGACAAGCCAGTTCGCACCGCACGGCGGTCAGACCAGAACTGAAGCATTGTTAGGGACATAAGGAAGGGGTCCTGCGCTTACCTGGCCTCCCCACTCCTCTTTCTCGCATTCCAGAACACTTTTATACGAACTTTCCGGACAGACCTCGTATATATATATATAATTTTTATCTAAGTGTGTCAAAAAAATTTTTGTCATAGATTGATATGCAATATATTTTAGGATTATTGTTTTATTTGCCATATGATATTTTCGAAATACTGCACTTTGTCTCACTGTATTATTTATTTTTTATGAAGTATTTTTTTTTTTATACAACTTAGAATGGCAAACAAGCTGATGGCTCACCTGATGTAAAGTGGTAACCGTCGCCTACAGACATACGCAGTACCATGGACATAACAGAGTATACTGTTTCGCCCATGATACCTTCCATGCATCGCCATTCCTGAGGACTCAGGTGTTTTTCCTCTGTACCCTGTAAATTCACGCCATATCCCACCCTTCAAACCGAAACACAGCCATGCAAACACAACTGCTTCACGGTTGAAACACAAATGGGACAGAGGTACCCAACCAATCGACTTTTGTACAAAGTCTCCCTCTGGTGAAAGAAGATCTCTCCCTCTGGTGAAGACACATGTGAAAGTAGCTTAAGGAATTTTGTTTCCTGCTTGTATTATGAATATTTTATATTGACTTCCATTTCAGATACAAATTCTCTGGAGAGGAAACCGTCGAATACAGATCAGCCAAGTGCGAGCGTTGCGGACAATGAGCAGGAAAGTGAGGGGAAAACCGAAAGACATAGGTAGTGGTAATACTTTTATTTTTTTATGCAACTTAGAATGGCAAACCAACTGACGGCTCACCTGATGGAAAGTGGTAACCGTCGCCTATAGACATGAGCAGTAACATGGACATAACAGAGTATACTGTGCCGTCCATGATAGCATTCATGATTAGAATAACCTGTTCTTAAATATTACTTGAAGTGACAATAAGTATATAGTGACAATAAACATATAGTGACAATGAACATATAGTGACAATAAGTATATATTTTTGACAGTAATACTATTTCTGAACCGATTTTTAGTTTTCTTTCTGCGATCGATAGAGTATAGTAATGTGTTGGTTGAAATCAAATGAAATATTATATATAGCTTAGTAACTACTTGCTCTGTGGTATGTAGGTGTATTGCTTGTTGCGAAGAAAAATCTATAAAAACGTGATTATATCTTTCTCAGTATGCGTCTATAAATCGCTTCGTTCTTTATCTCTTTCACACTCTCTCCCTCAGTCAGTCATAAATAAAGCGACTTTAAATGTAAACGCACAGATATACGGTTTTTAGTAATATTTTAATAATAATATATTCTTTATTGTGCACCATAGAGATGTATACAAGAAGTATTTATACAGAATGTGCATATACAAAAGGCGGCCTTATCGCTAAAAGTAATCTCTTACAGACAACCTGGCATAAAGAATGGATAAGTAAAGAGAGAACGGTAGATGGCACAAGTAAGACACAGTAAATACAAAAAAATAACCAAACAAAATACATAATATTCTAAATATAATTTACATAAAAATGAGATTACAATACATATGTTAAACATACGTATATAATATAAATAAGTTTTACGAGGTACGCTTCTGCCTATCCCTCGACCATAAAGTTCTCTTAGACGCCTCTTACGACACCTATGAGAAAAATGCCGGAAGCACATGACAGATGAATTGCTTATTAGAACATATTTACAAGACAGAAGTATATGAACTTATAATTCTCCTATATGAAATTATAATTACATTTTTATATAATGTTTAGCCAAGACAAGAACTTAATAAACGAAGCCGAAATCACGATCGAACCTGTGGACCAACTGGTCAAGAGTCCGGTGAAGAAACATGGAAGGCACTCATCCATGGATCTGGCAGCCAACGGTAACACTTCCATCACGCAACTGCTGGAGAAATGCGTAGCGGACAGCACGGAAACTCCTCAGCCAAGTGAAGAGAAGGAGGCGAAAGAGGAAGTCAAAGATGGTGAGTTGGTTTAGTTATTGGTATATGTTCAGAGAGCAAGCCACACATTATTTTTTATGTGACTTAGAATGACAAACAAGCTTACCTTTTTTATGCGACTTAGAATGGCAAACAAGCTTACTTTTTATGCGACTTAGAATGGCAAACAAGCTTACCTTTTTATGCGACTTAGAATGGCAAACAAGCTTACTTTTTATGCGACTTAGAATGGCAAACAAGCTTACTTTTTATGCGACTTAGAATGGCAAACAAGCTTACCTTTTTATGCGACTTAGAGTGACAAACAAGCTTACCTTTTTATACGACTTAGAATGGCAAACAAGCTTACTTTTTATGCGACTTAGAGTGACAAACAAGCTTACCTTTTTATACGACTTAGAATGGCAAACAAGCTTACTTTTTATGCGACTTAGAATGACAGCCAACCTTACTTTTTTGCTTAACAAACAAGCTGACGACCCACCTGAAGGAAAGTGGCAACTGTAGTCTATAGACTAGAGAGCATAGCTCTATGTACATCAAACATAGACTAATAAAATTGTCAATTTAACTTTTGTACAGTCTCTCACCAGAGGGAAACTTTGTACAAAAGTCGATTGCTTGGGGACCTCTGTCCCATTCGTGTTTCTACCATGAAGCAGTTATGTTTGCATGGCTGTTTCGGTTTGAAGGGTGGGATATGACGTGAATTTACAGGGTACAGAGAAATAACAACTGAGTCCTCAGGAATGGCAACGCATGGGGGGTATCATGGGTGAAACAGTATGTGTGTGTATTGCTATGTCCATGGTACTGCTCATGTCTATAGGCGACGGTTACCACTTTCCATCAGGTGGGCCGTCAGATTGTTTGCCATTCTGTCGTATATAAAAAAAAAAGTCTATGTACGATTTACAAGTATCAAAACTGTCAAATAAAATTATCCAAATTTCTCTAAGCTGCTAATAGACACGAACAGTACCATGGTCATAACAGAGTATACTGTGTCACCTATGATACCGTTCATAGTAATAAAGATACTTTATATGAACTACTCCATCTGGGAATAGTTTCAAACATACTTTACGTAATTATTGCAGCGGAAGTCCCAGAGCCTGAGGAGACACCTAGCAGCCAACAGGAGACAACCCCTCAACCAGCCGAGTCTGGTGATCAGAAGTTGGAGGAGTACGTGAACCACCGCGGCATCAGGTTCACGCCGCAAGAGGAGCCGCCGCTCCTGCAGCCGTACGGGCTGGTCTGCGTTCGTGAACTCTTCAGGTATATTTTTTTTTATAATACAGTAACTTTTTTGGCCACTGCCTCGTACGCGTTGATTTCAGAAGTAGAAAACATTATGAAATAGACTTTGTTCAAAATTAACCTTTTTATATATTGACAATTGTAGTTTTTTATAAAAAAAGAATATTTATAAACAATTGAAAAAGAACAAAAATAAAATACATATAATACTTGAAGTCAACAGACGGTAATTTTATTTACAATTAATATAAATAATAAATAATACCTATATACAACAAGAACCAGCACATTTTACAAACAGACTTCTTCTAGATGGCAGATAGATAATAAAAATGAGCTCCCTGCCGAGGTTTTCTTAATTTATTACATTAATTTTGGTGAAAAACAAATTGATGAAAAACTTATGAAAACAACTGTAAGTTAATTTCAACTTTATGTTAATAAAAATCTCTTTCCTTTACTGCTTGCTCACGTGCTATTATCCACAGGTTCCTCATATCCCTGTGCAACCCGCTGGACGCGCAGAATACGTCGGCCATGGTCCACCTGGGGCTGTGCCTGGTCGGCACCGCTCTCGAAGTGGGCGCCGACCAGATAGCCAACTATCCCTCCCTTTTGTACCTAGTCAAGGATCCGCTCTGCAGAAACCTGCTGAGTGTAAGTATTGAAGTTAACATGTGAATAGATAATAAAAAGTTTATATGTATGAATTGAAACATAATTATCCAATAAAAAAATTCTTTATTGCACCACTTAAAGAATAAATATATATTAAAAACAAATATTATATATGTATATTACAAAGATAAATATATATTCTACTTATGAAGTACAAAAGACAGTCTTATCGCTAAAGCAATTTTTTTCAGACAACCTTTGGATAAATTGGATCATTATAATAAGATGAATAAGTGTTAATATAAGAACTGAATCCAGTTTACAAAACAAAACAAAAAACAGAAAATTTGTATGATTTTTTATTTTTTATAAGAGAGATTTTCAATTTGTTTGCATTATTATTAATTTTTAAATTTTTTTTTTTTTATATAACTTAGAATGGCAAACTAGCTGACGGCCCACCTGATGGAAAGTGATGAAAAGTAACCATCGCCTATAGACATGTGCAGTACCATGAACATAACAGAGTATACTGTTTCGCCCATGATACCCCCCATGCGTTGCCATTCCTGAGGACTCGGGTGTTATTCCTCTGTACCCAGTAAATTCACGCCATATTCCACCCTTCAAACCGAAACACAGCCATGCAAACACAACTGCTTCACGGTAGAAACACGAATGGGACAGAGGTACCCAAGCAAACGACTTTGAATATTAAAATTAATAAAGTAGCAATAGGGAGATCATATGTTTTGCTTCAATTTTGCAATACAGCAACGTTTAGGGTACAAATTTAATTAATAAAAAAAAAATTAAAAATTAAATAAATTAATAAAATGTAAAAGTAAATTTTGTGTGTTTAAATTGATTATTAAGATTTTTTTTGTCATTGTCATTAATAGAGTTTATTCCTCTATTGATCCTGAATTTATTTTATCATCTATAGGGTCATTTATAAGGCTTAATCTTTTTTTATTATTCAGCATCCAATATTTGTCAAGATAAAACTATTTACAAAACGAAATTCAATGTAACTATGTTATATTTTTTACAGTTACTAGACACAGAGAGAATTTCAATATTCGCTCTCGACCTACAAGTCTCTTTCCTTCTCTTCGAAGCGCTCCGTTTCCATCTGAAATTCCAAATGGAGGCGTTCTTCAAAAAAATTATCGAAATCATATCGACAGACACCACAAAAGCTATATACGAGCTGAAGGAAATCCACCATTTAGCTTTGGAAAGTCTGGCCCAAATGTTTAGAATACCTGGACTGTGCGCTGAATTGTATTTAAACTACGACTGTGACATTTATTGTATGAATGTATTTGAGGAAATAACGAAATTGTTATCGAAAAATGTGGTGTCGTCGACGGCTTATAACATACATACGTTGTCTCTCGAAGCGTTGCTGACCATAATAGAGGCAATAGAGATCGGAAGCCAGGCGAAAGACGAGTGCGAGAGCGAGACGCAGATACAGATTCTTGAGGAGGAGAAAGAGAAGAAGTACGGGCGAGGAGGCCACGTGTCACTAGAGCTGGGGGGAATGGACGAGTCGGCTGGCAGCGAATACGCCGCCCACGATATCAGCGAATACTTTGTGGGGGGCAGGATGGGTCGACACAAGCCTTATACAGATCTGCCCACGGAGGCCGAGTTGGATAACATTAGGAATTTGAAGAAGGTGAGATTTCTTTATAATTTTTTTTTCAAGAAGTGCGACCAAGGAATTTGTATTTATGTGAATTGCTACACAAGTTGACTGCCCATCTGATGGAACGTGAGAACTGTCGCCTATAGACATAAGCAATACTGTGGACATAACAGAGTATACTGTTTCGCCCATGATACCCCTCATGCGTTGCCACATTAAAATACTATAAATACTTTTTTTTTTATACAACGTAGAATGGCAAACAAGCTGACGGCCCACCTGATGGAAAGTGGTAATCGTCGCCTATAGACATGAGCGGTGCCATGGACATAACAGAGTATACTGTTTCGCCCATGATACCCCCCATGCGTTGCCATTCCTGAGGACTCAGATATTATTCCTCTGTACCCTGTAAATTCACGCCTTATCCCACCCTTCATATCGAAACACGAGCCATGCAAACAACTGCTTCACGGTAGAAACACGAATGGTACAGACGCACCCAAGCAATCGACTTTTGTACAAAGTATCCCTTTGGTGACATTTACATTAAATAAGTATTTATTTAATTGTATAAATAAGGAATTAAGAATCAAAGGTTTATTACATAACATTATGGAACTCCTCCATCCAGTGGGTGACACAAGGCACTGAGCTGTTCAACCAGAAGCCGGAGCGCGGCATCGAGTTCCTGCAGGAGCACGGCGTACTCAAGACGCCGCTCGACCCGCGGGAGGTCGCGCTCTTCCTCAGGGAGAACCCCGATTTGGACAAGAAGATGATTGGTGAGTCGCTAATTGATACATCTTGGATCTTCATCATATCAGCTTTTAACTGGCCATTGCTGTACATTAGCATCCTTGGAGGGTTTCGCCAGTAGTTGCCACGCTTAGTTGGCGGATTGGCAACCGCATCCAGCACGCTAGATCGTAGTCGGTTATCTGTTTGTCCAAGGTCATGGCCACGACTGACACCCCTAGTATGCACACTTTATTATAAATGTACTTTTTTTTAATGGATGATAATGGAATGGTAACCCCGCCTGCGCTAACGGTATACACTATCGGGTCACCAATGAGGGATGATAGGTGAGGATGAAAAGATAGGTCAGTTAGTTCATCGTGGTGAATACACTTGGAATTCAGTAAAATGGTTTCCAGGGGGGGGAACATGTGGAGGTCCATCTGGTTGGGTATATTGCTAGCAATGGGGCTCTTAGTCTCCATTAATAACAATCCCCCGGAATATAAGCCGTGATTGTTTGTGCACCCAGGCGAGTACATCTGTAAGCGGTCGTCGCGCGGCGAGGCCGAGGCCGGCGAGGGTGGCGAGGCCGGCGAGGCCGAGGCGGAGGCGGCGCCGAGCGTGCTGGGCGCGTTCGCGGACAGCTTCGACTACACCGGCCTGCGCATCGACCAGGCGCTGCGGCTCTACCTCGAGACCTTCCGCCTGCCCGGCGAGGCGCCGCTCATCTTCCTCGTCATGGAGCGCTTCGCCGACCGCTGGCATGTGAGTCGCTCGCCTGCTGCTGCACACCCACAGTAGTGGCCTTACATTATGTACTCGTAGTGTAGTGACTCCATAGAAATGCTTCGAGAAAAACAGCTCTTTTTCATAAATTTTTTCGTGATAAATAGTTATGAGCGATTCCTTTATAATTTCTATATTTTGTCGTATAAATTTAATGCATCTTTTTAATGCGTAAATATTTATTTTATTTATTAAATAATACGTCAAGATGCATTTTGTACGTATATATATATATATATATATATATATATATATATATATATATATATATATATATATATATATATATATATATATATATATATAGGATACTGATAAAAAAAACAAGTCAGCTAATTTGAAAATTAGGTTATAAAATGTTGACCCGTTTTTGAGGCTCGATGCTCTGTTTATATAATCTAAGTTAGTAGTTTATATGTTTTTTTTTACACTGTTCTAGAGTATTCAATTATATAAACGCTTTTAATAATAATTAATTACTATATATTTATTGTCCCCCCAATGGGGAGGTCTATGTTCAGCAGTGGACACTTAACGGATATCATGATATTTACCTACAGAGCACAAACGGCGAGCCATTCGCGAACACGGACGCGGCGTTTCGTCTCGCGTACGCGGTGATCATGCTCAACATGGACCAGCACAACCACAACGCGAAGAAACTCAACGTGCCCATGACCGTCGACGACTTCGTGAAGAACCTCAGGGGGTGCAACGGCTCCGGCGACTTCGACCAGGCCATGCTGGAGGCGATCTTTCACTCCATAAAGTGAGTCGGTCGTTATGATATTTTATTTATTGTTTTAAAGTCGCTTTCAAGGTAGAGAATTTGCTGTTTTATTTATCACACTTTGAATCTCACACCAGAGGGAGACTTTGTACAAAAGTCGATTGCTTGGGTACCTCTGTCCCATTCGTGTTTCAACCGTGAAGGAATTGTGTTTGCATGGCTGTGTTTCGATTTGAAGGGTGGGATATGGCGTGAATTTACTAGGTACAGAGGGATAACACCTGAGTCCTCAGGAATGGCAATGCATGGGGGGTATCATGGGCGAAACAGTATACTCTGTTATGTCCATGATACTGCTCTTGTCTATAGGCGACGGTTACCACTTTCCATCAGGTGGGCTGTCAGCTTGTTTGTCATTCTAAGTTGTATATAAAAAAAATGAATTTGTTTATATTTTTTAATTTCAGTTTTTTTTTTTTGCTTTGATAAATTGATAGTTCACCTGATAGAAAATAATGTTATGTAAACAAAAATAGTATGAAATTCACAAAATTATAATATTATTAATAGTAGACTAATACATTGCCATTGAACAAGTTCTTATTCACATCCTTAAGAATAGATATGTTTTAACTTAGATTAGGTTTTGTTAAGAATTGTAGCTTTAATAAATTTCGCCTGGCAACAATATCGTAAAAAAAAGTCTTGTCTGTTGTTATCGAATGCGTCGGTAGAAAGTGCGTTCGTTGTCGTCGTTCCCGTTTTCGAATATTATCGCGCGCGTGCATATATTGCCGCGAATATCGTACAAATTAATATATATCGTTTCGTATCGCTTTTAATTATATCACACATAACCAAGAGGCTGATTGAGAGGAGGGCATTGCACTGCTGGTCGGTTCAAGGCGGTGGATAGGTAACCCGGATCTGAGGGTAAGTTCGAACGAGCCAGAAGTACTGGGAAGCCTGAAGCCAGAACCGAATCCTGCTAACTACAAAGCTTCAATTCAGTGGTCTCCACCTTCATTATTCTCTTGTGTTCATTATTTACCTACCATCATCGTAGTAACTACATACAGTCTATTGATAACCGTTGCCGGACGATTAATTTAAATTTGTAACATTTTATTAACAGGTTAACAGGTTTATTACAAAAACAATTAGAAAATACAATTAAAATACATTAGGATAAGGTATAAATTGAACTATGGACATACAGGTATAAAAGGCGGTCCTATTTCTGGGGCAATTTCTTACAGACAACCTTTGGTAAATGGAGGACAGAATAAATTGGGATAGAATAGAAATAATATAATTTAGATTGTTTTTCGCATGTAATTGTTGCATTGATGCTTGTAACTCTGTTGATACGCGGGTGGGTGTAAGTGGATCCGCATGGGGGCGTATCGCCTTATATTGGTGCGTAGTGTAGCGTGTCAGCGTTAACAAGTCTTAAGTCTAACTATTTATTGTATACCCAGTACTGTAGTTTTTATCATTTTTCATCCTAATCTAATATATAAAATTCTCGTGTCGCGGTGTTTGTTACCAAACTCCTCCGAAACGGCTTTACCGATATTTATGAATGTTTGTGTGCATATTGGGCAGGTCTGAGAATCGGCCAACATCTATTTTTCATACCCCTCAATGATAACAGTGACCCACCTCTAAATATTTTATTTTATGACATTTTTTTTTTATTTTTATTTTATTATGACTTAGCATTGAAAAACACATACAAATTCGATCAATCCCTGTCTTTTAATCGCGATTTTTATATGTCGCAATAGGGTTACAAGATGGCAATTGAATATAATAATTGCAGTAGGATAAATTTTCATGTATAGTTCTCGAAATAATGTATATGTTAAAACAACGTTTGCCGAGTCAGCTAGTAGTTATATAAAATATGAATACGCGTGTCGTGTCGGCCTTTAATTGAGGCAGAATTTTATAATACCCATTTATAGTAACCATATTATCGTTTAAGTAAATATAAATGTATGGTATGTTGGTTGGCCTTAAATAAATAAATAAACGATCGGCGGTGGTCGTGGGCAGGAACGAGGAGATGGTGATGCCGGCGGAGCGCGTGGGGCCGGTGCGCGAGGCGTACCTGTGGCGCGTGCTGCAGCGGCGCGGCGCCGCCGCCGGCCGCTACACGGCGGCGCCGCGCCGCCACCACCACCACGCGCGCCTCTTCGCCGTCGCCTGCCCGCCCACCGTACGTACCTCGCCCGCTCGCTCCGTACCTCGTCCGGCTCCTGCAGGACCAAATTGAAGCATTCGTATCTGTGATCAACTTACTAGTTGATCATAGATAGGAGTTATTTCCGTTTGTTTTTTTTATCAATGGAATGAAATGTCTTTATTTGCATTAAATAGTTAACGTTATTAACAGAAACTACGTAGTATTAAGTTTGGGACTTATTTAATTGCCTTAGACATTAGATAAATATGTAAATATTATTACATATTAAAAATTTAATTTATATTATATCGTTATATGCAAGGTCACTTGTATAATTTATATTTAGAATAATAATAAAGAAAAATAGTAAATAATAATTAAAATGTCAATTAAATGTATAACAAAGAACATAACAAAATTATGAATTAAGAAAACGTCAATTAAAGGGGTTAAATAATTGAAATGACAGAAATACTATATAAGATATTTCTTAGTATTATAAAAGAGTTTGTTTTGACATTTAATCGGTTAAATAATATGATAAAATGATAAAGAAGAAAGTGGGATGTGTGAAACAGAAATAATTGTGTAGGTGAGCGCGCTGTCGGCGGCGTTCGAGCGCGCGCCGCCGCCGCCGGCGGGCGAGGCGGCGGCGGCGGCGGCGGCGGCGGGGGAGGCGGCGGGCGGCGGTGGCGGCGGCGGGGAGGAGGGCGCGGCGCTGGCGGCGCTGCGCGGGCTGCAGCGCTGCGCGGCGCTGCAGGCGCGGCTGCCGTGCGACACGCTCACGCTCGACACGCTGCTGCTCACGCTCTGCAAGTTCTCCGGCCTGCTCGCGCACCACCACGCCTCCTACGTCGCCATAGGTCACCGCGCGCCTCGCCATATACACCTTGCATAAACATACCTCATTTCAATTCATTCTAATTAAATTGAAAGAGACTCCTTTGCATTTAGAAGCAGCGAGTCTACCATGAAATGAAATTCCGAAATTTTGGACTCAGTTTCGTGTTTTTGTTTATACTAAAATCGGACCAATAAATGCAGTTTAGCATTTCATTCGTCATACATCTTATCATAAAAATTCAAAGAAATAATATTTTAACATTTTAAATATTTCCAAACGGCATGTATTATGTAATTTTAACATCAAATTTCTTTTTCGTTTGGCTTCGAAATTTCGGAAAATATTTCATGGTAGGCCCCTTAAATCTCCAAATAATGAAAAGGCTTCATTAAGAAGGTGAGATGGGAAAAGTGAGACGAAGGCCCCCAGAGAGACATAATTGAAAACTAATTATTTAAAAAAAAAAGACAATTATTTCTGGCTGAAACAATAAAATATTTTAATTCCATTTAGTTTCTAAAAATGTCTATGGAGCCCTATTAAATATCACTATCACCAAGGGCCCATTTATTGGTATCGTTTGTCCCCCTTGATGAAGCGTATTTCCATTAGCGACGGTCAGTGTAGTGCAGCGTGTGTTTGCGGTGCAGGCGTGTCGCTGGGCCAGTCCGCGAAGGCGCAGCTGGCGCTGCAGCGCGCGTGCGCGGTGGCGGCGCGGCACGCCGACTGCGTGCGCAGCGCGTGGCGCCACCTGCTCGACATCCTCGCCGCGCTCTACGTCGCGCGCCTGCTGCCCAAGGTTACACCTGCACCTTCACTACTTCAACCACAACCACAACCATAACCACATATCTAATATATAAAATTCTCGTGTCGCGGTGTTTGTTACCGAACTCCTCCGAAACGGCATTACCGATTTTTATGAAACTTTATGTGCACATCGGGTAAGTCTGAGAATCGGCCAACATCTATTTCTCATACTCCTGTCTGATAAAGGTGACCCACCTCTAAATATTTTGTTTTTTTATCAAAATTTACTATTTTTATTTTATTATGGTTTAGCATTGGAAAAATACTTACAACCTAAAATTTTTACCCTTTTACGATCAACCCCTGTATCTAAATCGCGATTGTTATAAGCCGAAATAGGGTTGCAAGATGGCAATCGAATAATTGTGGTACGATAAATTTTCATGTATCATTCTAGAAATAATATATATGGTAAAACAACGTTTGCCGAGACAGCCAGTCGCTCTATAAAAAAAAAAAAAAACATTCAATCCTAAACGCACTTACACGCACGCCCATGCACAAACACACACGCAACCGCGCGTGCACACAGTGATCTCATTTTAATAGATGGGAGTAATATATAATTATATTGATAAATCGAGGTTCTATATACCTACTATTGTTACAATAATAAATATATTATATATTTATTATTGTAACAATAGTAGGTATATAGAGCTGTTTTTATTGTGTTATATATTCAATTTTTTTTTTACTGAGTATTATTTAGTTTATCTTTAATTGTACGGTTATTACCCTTATACATTCTACAGTTTTCTTTCAGCTTCTCAAAGGTTGACTGTAAGAGATCCCTTTATGGGATAAGTCCGCCATTGTATACTAAATCATTTACTAGTATTTAATCTGAGTTATGTACAATAAAGATTTTTACAATTACAATATTAAGTGTCGGTTATTCAATATATAAGATCGAAATAAATATAGATATCTTACTAGTATGGGCGATTTCAAAATGTGTAATGACTTTTCTGGTATTAATGTTCAGAAGAACCCAACATATAGATATCGGAACGATACCGATATTACCCATGCCTGAATGTTAATTCGTTTGTGTTGTACGGCAGTGCATGGTGGAAGTGGAGGATTATTTAGCGCCAGGCGGCCGCGTGGCGCTGATCCGCGCGACGCCGCGTGGATCGGACACCGGTCTGTTGTCCAGCATTTATTCGTACATTGCGCTCGGGGAGACAGGTACGTTACATATCATACTTATGCGAGGAGGGTGGCTACCTGGCCCAATTCCGATTTGCTGTACAATAAATTAAATAGAATTGTTAAAATTTCTCAGATGTATAATAAAAAGCTAGCACACTTTTATTTATATCATTAAATAAAAATTAGAATTTCTACTTCTGGCGTCGTGTTACATTTATTTTTATATTAGATTATTCAACACGACACTACTATGGCGATTACATTTTTGTTATCGCTAGATGGCGCTATATAATAAAAATTATCCAAGTTTATAGCACCAGGACATGAAAATAGACATGAAATAGGATGACTTTTTAGTTACAATACCATTCTTTATTATTATTTATCGACAGGCATACGAGCTCCAACGCCACACGAAAAAGCCCTAATAGAAATTGCCACAGAATGCGTCGCCAAATGTAACCTGCCTAGTCTACTAGTAACGGAGACGAAGTTCCTACAAGTAGAGAGCTTACAGGTACACAAATTACATGACATGTCTTTATTTTAAGTATAACATACATATGATGTTTTATAATATAACATAGCACAGCATATAATAGTGTCATTTTACACATTTCATATATTCCTCCCACACTCCACCAAAATTTTGTCACCAGGAACTTATTCGAGCCATGATAGCGGTGGGAACACCACCAGATCCAGAAAGTCTACAGATGAATCCACAGCTGGAAGAGATCACTATCTTCTTCCTAGAGTTATTGGGGCAGACACTTATACAAAATAGGTTAGTTTTACTGTATATCTTTAAATTCAAATTTGGAAGATCTATCTATCATTTTATTGTAAAGTTTGAAGCTCTTCTTTTATATTTTATCATTAACTAATGATTAAAGATCTTGAGATACCATTTTAATTTTCGACTTCTCTATGGTTCGTCTGCAAACCGTCGTGGTTAATTTCGGATGAATTTGTCACGAAGTGCTAACTAATCTGACCTCGTTTTTACTTATTATTCTTTAATAATCTGCAAGTCAAAATCAATAATCCAGACGCTGTTAGCATTCCTGTAACTAACTGTAAAGCTCACCCAGTTAATGAAATAAATAAATGAATTTAATTTTCATTCATAAAAAAAGCGCAACACGGCGGAAAGCTCTCTTTTCCATAAAAATACATGAATAAAAGTGATGTACGTGCAGGGATCGTTTACAAGCGACATGGGAGGAGGCGAGCGCGCACATTACGCGCGTGGTGTTGTGGGCGGCGACCGCGGCGGGCGGCGGCGGGGGAGGCGGGGGAGGCGAGGCGCTGCGGCGCGCGGTGACGGCGCTGCTGCGGACGGCGGCGCGGCTCATGCGCTGCGATCAAGCCGCTGCGCCCGCGCTGCACCACCTGCGCATACTCTTCCAGCTGCCCTACAAGCTCTTCTACCACCAGGCCGAAGTCGTATGTGTCGCTTTTATTGTACGCTGCTTAACTTATTGTCATATACTTTTCCATCGTTGTTTTTATGTAATATTTCTTAAATTGTTGTTTTTCCTAAGCATTGGAAAAGTAAACAATACGACGTATCACCACTCCTTTGCATTATGAGAATGTCACAAAAACAACCAGGAAGAAAGCATCAATGTAAAGAATGAAAACTTGTACCAAGTCACCCGGGCTAAATGGCTTGAATATGAATATTAAACCTGTGAAATAATAATATAATTAAATAGTAGTATATTATGTACGGACATAAACTCTTTATAACCGGTTATTAATAGACTTTTAAAACAAGTTCAAATGTACATACACAATTGTAAATAAATTTTCCATCTTCTGTATTATTTCTTATTTCTATTAGTGATTACAAATATGATAGCAAGGTTAGTTCATACACAGATATCTTGCGGCCTGTACGAGCTAGTGAAAACGTCGGCTCAGAACGTACACAGCGCGGCGGACTGGGATGTGGTGTTTGCACTGTTGTGTGCAGCCGGTGCCGGCGCTTGGCCGCGGGATGCTTCCACCTCGCTCAGCTCTGGTAATGGTTAATCGTTTTTCATTATTTCACACTAAAATCTTTAACTCTCCACTATTGAACATAGGCTTTTCCCTACAGGTGGGGGGGGGGGGGTAGTTATTACCCCAGTTAGGTATCAGTTATGTATTAAGAAGAACAATGCTTCCCATCCTTCGATCATTATGCTCCCTTAGTCGCCTCTAGAATATAGAAATAGAAATAGAGGAGTGGTTATTTCTGCCTAAACCATACGCCAAGAACTTTCCATAATTCAATTTCAAATTTACATAATGTACAATTGACTTCAAATTCTGTATTCTGCTACATGCCTCACTTGAGAAATCTATTTTAAAATATACCTTAATAGGTCTCAGAATTATTCTGGTCATACAGTCATATCATCTAAGTAGGTCCGAGAACTGTGCCTTGTAGTACACCACAAGTCCGAGAATTGTTCCCATTTGATACATCTTACTTGAACTCGAGAAATACTTATGATTCTTACGACTAGGTATAAATAGATTATTCTTTAAACACCAGTATATTAATAACAGAATATTTGTGCAGCATCAAGTCGCTCTGAAGATTCCGAAGACGAGAGTGAGAGGCGCCCGACGAGCATGTCCTCAGAGAGCGAATTGTCGCACTCGCCACAGACGCAGGGATGGATTCTAGTAAGTATATTGACAGATGATCTGTCATTTCGTTGACGTAACGCCGGGAACATGCGCCCGACATCTGTTAGGTCGGTGGTATGTCGGTCTCCGCTCGACGCAAAATCGGCACGCTGTTTGTATTGCACGTTGTCTTGTGTGACGCGCGACACTCGGCGGATGGTCAGCGCTGACTGCTCGCGTTTTGTCTCGATAGAACTGTATCGCGTGGTCTGTATTCAGGTGAAGAACGAGCCGGCGCTGGAGTGCGAGTCGCTGGAGGGCGAAGTCCGGCTGCGCGCGTGCAGCGGCGCGGCGCTGGCGCGGTGCTGCGAGGCGCTGGCGCTGGTGGTGCGCGACGTGGCGCACGTGACGCCGTACAACTGCCGCGCCGCCGTGCGCGCCGTGCGCCTGCTCGCCGCCGCCGCCGCCCGCGCCGGTACCCACCACTGCTCTCTCCTCACTGTACACTGCACTGTACACTGTACACTGTACACTGTACACTGTACACTGTACGCTGGCGCTGGTGGTGCGCGACGTGGCGCACGTGACGCCGTACAACTGCCGCGCCGCCGTGCGCGCCGTGCGCCTGCTCGCCGCCGCCGCCGCCCGCGCCGGTACCCACCACTGCTCTCTCCTCACTGTACACTGCACTGTACACTGTACACTGTACACTGTACACTGTACACTGTACGCTGGCGCTGGTGGTGCGCGACGTGGCGCACGTGACGCCGTACAACTGCCGCGCCGCCGTGCGCGCCGTGCGCCTGCTCGCCGCCGCCGCCGCCCGCGCCGGTACCCACCACTGCTCTCTCCTCACTGTACACTGCACTGTACACTGTACACTGTACACTGTACGCTGGCGCTGGTGGTGCGCGACGTGGCGCACGTGACGCCGTACAACTGCCGCGCCGCCGTGCGCGCCGTGTGCCTGCTCGCCGCCGCCGCCGCCCGCGCCGGTACCCACCACTGCTCTCTCCTCACTGTACACTGCTGTACACTGTACACTGTACGCTGGCGCTGGTGGTGCGCGACGTGGCGCACTGCCGCGCCGCCGTGCACGCCGTGCGCCTGCTCGCCGCCGCCGCCGCCCGCGCCGGTACCCACCACTGCTCTCTCCTCACTGTACACTGCACTGTACACTGTACACTGTACACTGTACACTGTACACTGTACGCTGGCGCTGGTGGTGCGCGACGTGGCGCACGTGACGCCGTACAACTGCCGCGCCGCCGTGCGCGCCGTGCGCCTGCTCGCCGCCGCCGCCGCCCGCGCCGGTACCCACCACTGCTCTCTCCTCACTGTACACTGCACTGTACACTGTACACTGTACACTGTACACTGTACACTGTACGCTGGCGCTGGTGGTGCGCGACGTGGCGCACGTGACGCCGTACAACTGCCGCGCCGCCGTGCGCGCCGTGCGCCTGCTCGCCGCCGCCGCCGCCCGCGCCGGTACCCACCACTGCTCTCTCCTCACTGTACACTGCACTGTACACTGTACACTGTACACTGTACACTGTACACTGTACGCTGGCGCTGGTGGTGCGCGACGTGGCGCACGTGACGCCGTACAACTGCCGCGCCGCCGTGCGCGCCGTGCGCCTGCTCGCCGCCGCCGCCGCCCGCGCCGGTACCCACCACTGCTCTCTCCTCACTGTATACTGCACTGTACACTGTACACTGTACGCTGGCGCTGGTGGTGCGCGACGTGGCGCACGTGACGCCGTACAACTGCCGCGCCGCCGTGCGCGCCGTGCGCCTGCTCGCCGCCGCCGCCGCCCGCGCCGGTACCCACCACTGCTCTCTCCTCACTGTATACTGCACTGTACACTGTACACTGTACGCTGGCGCTGGTGGTGCGCGACGTGGCGCACGTGACGCCGTACAACTGCCGCGCCGCCGTGCGCGCCGTGCGCCTGCTCGCCGCCGCCGCCGCCCGCGCCGGTACCCACCACTGCTCTCTCCTCACACTGTACACTGTACACTGTACACTGTACGCTGGCGCTGGTGGTGCGCGACGTGGCGCACGTGACGCCGTACAACTGCCGCGCCGCCGTGCGCGCCGTGCGCCTGCTCGCCGCCGCCGCCGCCCGCGCCGGTACCCACCACTGCTCTCTCCTCACTGTACACTGCACTGTACACTGTACACTGTACACTGTACACTGTACACTGTACGCTGGCGCTGGTGGTGCGCGACGTGGCGCACGTGACGCCGTACAACTGCCGCGCCGCCGTGCGCGCCGTGCGCCTGCTCGCCGCCGCCGCCGCCCGCGCCGGTACCCACCACTGCTCTCTCCTCACTGTACACTGCACTGTACACTGTACACTGTACACTGTACACTGTACACTGTACGCTGGCGCTGGTGGTGCGCGACGTGGCGCACGTGACGCCGTACAACTGCCGCGCCGCCGTGCGCGCCGTGCGCCTGCTCGCCGCCGCCGCCGCCCGCGCCGGTACCCACCACTGCTCTCTCCTCACTGTACACTGCACTGAACACTGTACACTGTACACTGTACACTGTACGCTGGCGCTGGTGGTGCGCGACGTGGCGCACGTGACGCCGTACAACTGCCGCGCCGCCGTGCGCGCCGGTACCCACCACGCTCTCTCGCCGCTGTACACTGTACGCTGGCGCTGGTGGTGCGCGCCGTCGCCGTGACGCCGTACAACTGCCGCGCCGCCGTGCGCGCCGCCTGCTCGCCGCCGCCGCCGCCCGCGCCGGTACCCACCACTGCTCTCTCCTCACTGTACACTCTCTCCTCACGCTGGCGCTGGTGTACGTGGCGCACGTGTACACTGTACACTGTACACTGTACGCTGGCGCTGGTGGTGCGCGACGTGGCGCACGTGACGCCGTACAACTGCCGCGCCGCCGTGCGCGC
This sequence comes from Galleria mellonella, assembly GCF_026898425.1. Classification (NCBI taxonomy): domain Eukaryota; kingdom Metazoa; phylum Arthropoda; class Insecta; order Lepidoptera; family Pyralidae; genus Galleria; species Galleria mellonella. The sequence continues at coordinate 2,481,999 of NW_026442061.1, forward strand.
CGTGCGCCTGCTCGCCGCCGCCGCCGCCCGCGCCGGTACCCACCACTGCTCTCTCCTCACTGTACACTGCACTGTACACTGTACACTGTACACTGTACACTGTACACTGTACGCTGGCGCTGGTGGTGCGCGACGTGGCGCACGTGACGCCGTACAACTGCCGCGCCGCCGTGCGCGCCGTGCGCCTGCTCGCCGCCGCCGCCGCCCGCGCCGGTACCCACCACTGCTCTCTCCTCACTGTACACTGCACTGTACACTGTACACTGTACACTGTACACTGTACACTGTACGCTGGCGCTGGTGGTGCGCGACGTGGCGCACGTGACGCCGTACAACTGCCGCGCCGCCGTGCGCGCCGTGCGCCTGCTCGCCGCCGCCGCCGCCCGCGCCGGTACCCACCACTGCTCTCTCCTCACTGTACACTGCACTGTACACTGTACACTGTACACTGTACACTGTACACTGTACGCTGGCGCTGGTGGTGCGCGACGTGGCGCACGTGACGCCGTACAACTGCCGCGCCGCCGTGCGCGCCGTGCGCCTGCTCGCCGCCGCCGCCGCCCGCGCCGGTACCCACCACTGCTCTCTCCTCACTGTACACTGCACTGTACACTGTACACTGTACGCTGGTGTGCTCAACTATATTATGTCATTTATGGTGGTCACAAATATACGTGTCCATATATGTCATACTTGTCTTTCAGTTGGGGCCATTCCAAACGTTCTAAATCAAACAGACCTTTTTCGCTTCCTCTAGGTAAAAAAACCAAGTCACGAGACGGCAGAAAACAAAGGCCTAGTTCGGCGAAACGGCGCTACGATGACTCCAGCGACGAAGAACTCGACACGCTTGATCAATACCATTTAGTTAGCATACAGGTTAGTTCCACTATTGTTTTTAAATATTTAATGCAATTAACCATTACAAAGTTATTGCGATATCTCTGCCTATGATTCCGACATAGAAAGGGTCACCACTTGTTTTCCCATGGGTGTCATAAGAGGCGACTAAAGAAAGTTGTTAGTGGAGAGATGAGCAATAGTGTCCCTCTTAAAACATCACCAAAAGCCTAACTGTGGTTGTCAACCCGCCTGCCAAGTATGGCAACTACTGATAAAACCCTCCTCATGAGGGAGGTTTATGTTTATCAATGGACAATTAACGACTGATATGATGATGATGAATATATTATAGGATGATTAATGGTTTCTAGAAACTAACATTTTTTTTATTTAGTATGTGACAATGCTATTCTAAAATTCTCCGTGTAATTTTTGCTCTCAATTTTGCAATATTCGCTTCAACAATCACCGACAACTCTCCAGCGAGCTGTCCAAACGGTCCTTCGAGCCGGATAAGAAATGGCCACTTTTCATCAATTTTTTTTCATGCAATAATGTTTTAGCTGCTGGACCTAATGCACACGCTTCATAGTCGCACCGCCCAGATCTTCAAGTGGTGGCGTGATGAAGCCGACCAAGGACAAGGTATTGTGCACAATTACAGAGTACAGAGGCATAACACCTTAGTGATAATGCATAATAAATCTTTATTAACAAATTAGTTTTTTTGCCAGCTATTTCGTACGTTGTAGATTTCAGAAGTAAGAAAATTAATGAAATAGCCAGAACAAACATGCAGATGGACAAATTTTCAATAAAATATTGTTCTGGACTCTATTGATCCAATTAAGACCCTTCATATAAATCTTTATTAAATATATTAGAAAGATAGTGGGATACATCGTTACACATTTTGTCCCAATTTGTAACTGGTACCATTTACCATTAGGTGATCTATCCTTTTTTGCCATTTAAGGTTGCATATAAATATTCCGCATTTTGGGTAATTTACAACCTTTACAACAGACTTTAAAAAGAGTAAGGATTTCAATTTGTTTTTTTTTTTATTTATATAGGTGCGGAGGAATACGATCTGTGGGAGGTAGCGTGGATGCCACTCTTACAAGGCATCGCGGAGTTCTGTACTGACAGACGGAAACAGGTAAGGGATCTTGTTTTTAGACGACTTCAAAAAAGGACTAGGTTCAGAATTAAATTGTAATTTTTTTATCTTTAACAAATTTTAGAACTTCATTAATTATAAACCGAATTGGAATTTTTTTTTTATCTGAAAGGATATATTTTCTGTTTAGTCCAATAGAAATTTTATCATAATTGGTTTCGTAGTTTGGTGTTTAAATTAAAATAATCGATTCATGGTATGCTTAATTTAACGTCGTGTGGTCCCAGCATAGAATAGGCCAATATAGCAAAGGAAGGCCTTTCCCGTGGGTGTCGTAAGAGGTGACTAACGGAGGGCGAGGGATGGGCAGCAGCGTCTCTCATAAAACATCTCTAAAAACTTAACTGCGGTTGTTAACCCGCCTGCCAAGCGTGGCAACTACTGGCAAACTCCCCTTATGAGGAAGGCTCATGTCCAACAGTGGACAGTTAATGGCTGAAACAATAATGCTTAATTTAGTTTTGTTGCAGTTGAAGTTGTTACCGTGGTCGATGATCGGCCTGAGGCATATTTCCCCTTGACTGAGGGCTAGGGACTGAGTGAGGCTTTCAGCTACGCGCAAAGACATCTCTGGTCACGGCATATACGCCTTATCTTTGTGGCCAGGCGTTTTTTGAATTATTTTCTAAAAATTTAGAAAAAAATTATGTGGTACTAGCCTAAACTTTTGAAGGCATCCGGTAAAGAGTAACGCGAGTAAGGTCGTGATTCGATGGCGGTGCAGGTGGCGAACAGCGCGATCGCGTACCTGCAGCGCGCGCTGCTGGTGCCGGGGCTGGCGGGGCTGGCGGCGGGCGGCTGGGAGGCGTGCTTCCAGCGCGTGCTGTTCCCGCTGCTCGAGCGCCTGCTGCGCCGCCCGCCGCCCGCCGCGCCGCTGCTGCCCGCGCGCGCCAACACCATCATGTGCAAGGTACGCCCGCGATCCCCTGCACGTGCTGCCCGCCTCTCGCGCAACAATCTTCACAACTTCTTTACAGTATTATTAAAAAACTCTGCAGCTTTTCTATATTTAAAAGATTCTAAATTTAATGTCACGCGTGTTCGATATTCAAATTGATAATTAAAATTTTTTTCAGCCCAATTTCCCGCCACAAACTCTACATTTAATTAACTATAACATTCCAAATTTAATTTTATATTGAATATCGTACATGTTCGGTATTCAAATCAGTAATTCGAAAATAAAATCTTAATTATATAGATAGGGCATTGTGTGTAAAAATACATGCCAATATTTAGTCAGTTTGCCATTTGGCTAACTAAATTTGACTCATGTATATTTTAAATCAAAACAAAACGTGCCATTTTTTATATTACATGTACATTACATTTTTTTATAGTACATGTAACAAATAAATGCATATCTCGGCCGCGCATATCATACGTCGTAAATATTATATCGTGTGTCGTCGTCTGCCGTGGCGGCAGGTGTTCCTGCAGCACCTGGCGGCGCTGAGCGCGCGCGCGTCGTTCGCGGCGCTGTGGGCGCGCGTGCTGGAGCTGCAGCGCGCGCTGCTGGCGCCGCCCGCGCACGACGCGCTCACCGAGGCCGCGCTCGAGGCGCTCAAGAACATGCTGCTCGTCATGGACTCCGTCAAGGTCACTAGCTCACTACTCACTACTCACTACTCACTACTCACTACTCACTCGCACACCTACTCGTTCGCGGCGCTGTGGGCGCGCGTGCTGGAGCTGCAGCGCGCGCTGCTGGCGCCGCCCGCGCACGACGCGCTCACCGAGGCCGCGCTCGAGGCGCTCAAGAACATGCTGCTCGTCATGGACTCCGTCAAGGTCACTAGCTCACTACTCACTACTCACTACTCACTACTCACTACTCACTCGCACACCTACTCGTTCGCGGCGCTGTGGGCGCGCGTGCTGGAGCTGCAGCGCGCGCTGCTGGCGCCGCCCGCGCACGACGCGCTCACCGAGGCCGCGCTCGAGGCGCTCAAGAACATGCTGCTCGTCATGGACTCCGTCAAGGTCACTAGCTCACTACTCACTACTCACTACTCACTACTCACTACTCACTCGCACACCTACTCGTTCGCGGCGCTGTGGGCGCGCGTGCTGGAGCTGCAGCGCGCGCTGCTGGCGCCGCCCGCGCACGACGCGCTCACCGAGGCCGCGCTCGAGGCGCTCAAGAACATGCTGCTCGTCATGGACTCCGTCAAGGTCACTAGCTCACTACTCACTACTCACTACTCACTACTCACTACTCACTCGCACACCTACTCGTTCGCGGCGCTGTGGGCGCGCGTGCTGGAGCTGCAGGTCACTAGTTCACTCCGTCAAGGTCACTAGCTCACTACTCACTCGCACACTCGCTTGTGGGATAAAAATATAATGGTAACCCTCCTGTGCTATTGCTAAACACTGGCGGGATACCAGTGAGGAACGAATCTACCAAGAATTGATCGCGAGAAGATCGACAGAGTCTTCTGACAATAGGCCTGTTTGTCCCCTCGCAATATTTATTTCAATCAATAACCATATATAGGAATAAACAATAATTATATTTTTAATATTGTAGATATTCAGCAATGGAGATGGGTACAACGACCTTTGGTATTTAACGTGGGACAAGATTGGAGAGTTCCTGCCAAATTTGAAAGAAGAATTATTCCCCGAAGGTATTTATTTTATTCTGTATAAGGTCTTTAAAGCCCATCCAAGAATATAGAAATTCCCGCCATATTGCCATTTTTTTTTTAACTATTTTTTTCATAGCAAAGGAAACATTAAATTTATCGTTTACTTATCATGCAAGCATAACTATATTAGTTTTGTTTACATATGAATTTCGAAAATTACACAGGATTATAGTGTATTAGTTTATAGTTTTTTTTGTTTGATGGTCGAGGGATGGGCAGCAGCTTCCCTCTTTAAATATCAAAGTCTAACTGCGTTTGCCGACCCGTATGCTAAACGTGGTAACTGGCAAATCCCCCCCAAGGGGAGATCTATATTCAGCAGTGGACAGTTAATGGCTGACATAATGATAGAGTTTTAATTTTCATGGTTGGGATTTGTGACAATAACTATCGGTGTAAAAATCATTATTTAAAAATGATAAAAAACAATTACTGGCTGGAAACATAATTTGTTTTATTTTAAATTTAAATCACAGTTTCAAAATATGACCAAGTTTTTTAGTACTCAACTATTATAATTTTAAAATATATATCTTAAAATTAATTTTGTTGGTGTTTGGTTTTGTCACTTCGATAAAAAATCTCGCAAGCCAGTAGTAGAAGGTAAAAGAGATTTTTTTTTATACAACTTAGAATGGCAAACAAGCTGGTGGTCCAACAAAGTCTCCCTCTGGTAGATGTTAGTTAGTTTGTACAAAAGTCGATTGCTTGGGTACCTCTGTCCCATTCGTGTTTCTACCGTGAAGCAGTTGTGTTTGCATGGCTGTGTTTCGGTGTGAAGGGATATGGCGTGAATTTACAGGGTACAGAGGAATAACATCTGACTCCTCCGGAATGGCAATGCATAGGGGGTATCATGGGCGTATATATACAGTATATTCTGTTATGTCCATGGTACTGCTCATGTGTATAGGCGACAGTTACTACTTTCCATCAGGTGGGCCGTCAGCTTGTTTGCTATTCTAAGTTGTATATAAAAAAAAAAAAAAACTTTTTCTTAATATTATTTCTGAAGGTACTGGTTATATATAAGTTGTTTTTACTTATTGTTATTTTTTTCAGGCTTGAACATATATGTTCATAAGGACACCAGATACAGACATCGTATTAACTGAGCTATTTCCATACACTCTCCATTGTGTGGCATGATTTAGTTTTAGTAATGAATAAGCAATCTTTCTTTATTGCATATTCCAGCAAAGGATAACACCAAGCCGTCTGGACTGCCGAGTCACATGCAGCCAACGCTGCCGCCAACGTTACCAACATTGGTGCCAGTCGGACCCAGTACGCCCACCATTCTACCTGTTTCAACGCAAAGTTTGAGCCAACCTTTAAACCAACATTTGTCCCAACATTCCCACATTTTGACACCACCTACACAACCATCACACCAGAATGCGGGCCAACCTTTTGTCCAACCGTCCAGTCAGGCTCAGACACGTTCACAAAGTGTTCATTCTCCTATAAATCTAAGCCAAACTCCGCCGTCGGCGTCCAACACGTCAACGTTGGTGACGCCGACACCAATAAGCGGCATGGTACCTATCCGTAATCCTTTGTACGACCAAACCGGGTTGACTTCTTCTGTGCTCCTGCAGCCTTTAAATGAGGTGAGTTGTTAAGTTTACACATCGAGCGATTTTCGAACGATAAGATTGTTTTACAAAAAAAAAAAACCGACTTTAATTGTGGCAAAACTTGTTGTTTTTACTTAAAAACTAATCTACTGAATCGATTTTGATAAAATGTCTATAGGATATGTCCAATCTGTATTTATTTTTAGATAAAAAAAGAATTTTCCAAATCGGTTTACAACTAACGCAGCTGTGAGGTAACAAACAAAAAAAAGACAATCGAATTGAATATCTTATTTTTGAAGTCGCTTGAAGAGGAGCAGATTCCCAATTCGTCTATACTATTTTTGTGTGTATGCTACGCTATATCTTCGCTACATTTGATTTGAATTCTTATTAGCATTCGATTTCCTGTTGCTCCCATATTGCTTTTGTCACTTTCGAAGTGTAGCTGTTATTGTTTTGTGGAGCAAATCCTATTGGTAATTTGTGCTGGTCATGTCTGTAGATGATGGTAGCCGCTGTCCATGGCATCCTTACATCATTAAAGCTAAAGACTAAAGCTTACCCAGTTGATCGAGTAAATAAATTTGTCATTCCAAGTTGTACAAAAAACCAAATTCAACTTGACATCATAAATTTGATGAGTTCCTATCGCTTTGCTTTATGACACAACTGGACCGTTTATGGTAAATATCTTACTATAACTCACTCGGGCAAAGCCGTAGGATACAATCAGTTGTAAAATGTACAACACGAAACGAAGACTTTTACCAGAGGGAGACTTTGTACAATAGTTGTTTGCGTCGGTACCTCTGTCCCATTCGTGTTTCAACCGTAAAGCAGTTGTGTTCGCATAGCTGTGTTTCGGTTTGAAGGGTGGCGGAAGATATAGCGTGAATTTACAGGGTACAGAGGAATAACACCTGAGTCCTCAGGAATGGCAACGCATGCGGGGTATCATGGGCGAAACAGTATACTCTGTTATGTCCATGGTACTGCTCATGTTTATAGGCGACGGTTACCACTTTCCATCAGGTGGGCCGTCAGCTTGTTTGCGATTCTAAGTTGTATAAAAAAAAAAGGTGAGCTTATCTCCAAAAGAGATTTCTTCCAGCAAACCCAATGTGAGAAAAACTGACAGCATTTTAATGTCGCAAATACAGCAACAACGGAGTGCAAAGGGTTAATCGTGCTGCTAAACAGCATGCTTGCATGCTGTGTTTCCGTTTAAATGTTGAGATACGGCAGTGAAATTACTTAACACTGACTCATGAGTACGAAAACAGAAGATTTATTCTTCAAGAAGTGAAACACAGTGCTCGTCATACCTATAGGCGTTTACTTCTTTCTGTCAGGTGGTCGATTTTTTAATATGTGATAATGAGCTATCGGTATATACTAGCAGGGCACTAGTGAGAGGTGATAGGTAAGGATGAAAGCAGGTCAGGTAGTCCATCGTGACGAATTTCACAAGAATTAACCACGGTGGTATCCAGAGGGAGCCTCCTGGACGTCGTACAAGGATATACTTCAATCAATGGGGCTTTTAGACCCAGTTATTAACAATCCCCCCGCCCATCCCTGTTAGATGGACCGTCTATTTTGTTTGTCATTTCAAATTGTGTATAAAAAAATCTAACTACGTCACAGAAGGCAGTTAGAAATACACTCAATCGGGACATTAAATAAATTCCTGATATTTTTCTAATTTTCCAGATGATATCGACTCCTATCGGCATTTCAATACAGTCTCAAATACCAATACTGTACCCGCGAACGACGACAGAGCTCATACAGACGCAGCAGCAACCAGACCCGCTCAAAACTGAACCTACTGCCTACAACATAGAGCTTATATCACAAAATAAAGACCCGCAAGAAATTATAGTACCCAACGACAAGGACGTGCAGCACAGTGAATTGTACGCAGAATACTTAACAAATCCATATAATGATGTAAAGGAAGTGTCACCAAAAGAGGCAACCCTATATGACCCGGAAAGTTTGACCCCCACTGACCAAACTGTACCGGATTCGAACAAGGATGTACATAATCCCCTCCTGTCTGTACTAGATAAGCAAAAGTCGTTCAGTGCTAATACAACACCTATGCATAGCAGAAATAAGACACAATTTAGTTCAACAGACAATGTAAGAGCAGATTCAAGTATATTTAACTTCACCAGCTACTTTGGTTCGGTCAATGAAAAGAGTGCGGAAGTATTCGACGTGTTGATGTCATCGCAAGAGGGATAGCTCATTACAGAGTGTGACGTAGGTACGTGGTTGTAATTTAAAAATGGAACTGTATAATTTAAAATTGTATTTATAAAAAAAAAAAATTGTAGACACAAAGGAATCAATTTACAAAGCCAATCGGTATGTTTCAATTTTTGTTATCATCTTTTTTATATTTAATTCAGTATCTTAATTAAGGTAACCAATTTCTTAAAAACTAGTGTTAGTATTTATGGCGGGAAGTATAGATATGACGAACCCAGTATGTGCAGTGCTAAATTGGCAATTCTTCTCCTCTCTCTCTCTTCTCCTCTCTCTCTCTTCTCTCTTCTCCTCTTAATAACCTCTTAATAAATAAACTATTTTCTTACTGCACTGCACATACTAACATAGTTTTTATTACAAGGGACTAAAAAAATTAGGCAGCATGGTCTCCGACCTTAGCCTGTTCCACAACGGAACAAACGTGCTAAAAAAAATTAATATTGAGTATGTACATACCTCGTATTGTATAGTGTCGTTGGTACAGGTTTTTTTTTTCAAGAATTTTTTTTTAGTTTTTGGTAATATAAAAAATTTTTCTAAGAAAAAATAAATAGTCTTTTTTGACATCCTATTTATGAATTCTGACACTGGTTTTAAAAAATGGGTTATTTTAATTAACGTACAGTGTAGCTTATAATTTTAGTAAAACAATCCTAAAGACGTCAATTTACACAATACTAGTAAACTTTCACGATAGCAAGATGCCTCGAAAAAATAAAATAACAGAAATATGACTTGGCAATTAAATATCAATACTGTTAAAACCCATAGACAGAGAATGGACTGAGTGTGAGCAATAAATCCTTACTTATACATGTGAAAGTGAGTTTGTTTGTTTGTTAACTATTAGCACCTTAACGGCTTAACCAATGTGTTTGTATGGTTGCTTCGGTTTAAAGGGATATGGCAGTGAATTTCCAGGGTACAGAGGAATAACACCTGAGTCCATCAGGTGAGCCGCAAACTCCTTTACCCCTGTGTTAAAAAAAAATTTAATAATCAACTATATTTGAGCCATGTCTCTGGACTTTGTTAATTACCAGTGGGTTACCACTTACCATCAGGTGAACAGACTAAGTAAAAAAAAAATTAATTCGTCCCTCGAATTACTGAGAATGAATTTTTGTCATCAGTATACACTTACTAATATTATGGGAAAGTGTGTTTGTTTGTTACCTCATAACGCCTTAACAGCTTAAGCAATTACTATGAAATTTATTTACATGTACTATATGCGGTGGAGGAGGGCATAGACTACCTTTTGTCCCGGTCAATGTCGTGGACTGAGTCGCGAGTAAAAGTTACACAAAAAAAAACTACCATTATATGTCTTTAAATAACAACTGTGTTGCCATAAACTCATATAAAACTATTGATCAACTTAGTGCAATGAAATTACCACTTTTTTCCCTATATAATAAAGTTGTTATTATATTTTATGAAATATGTAGTTGTGTCGATACGTGTTACAAGATAATATGGCGTAGTTCTGACAGAGGTTTTGTCCAATAATGTATGTCTCAGTTGTGGTAAAGTCTATTTAGTGGGATTTTGTAAATTAAACTAACTAGAAATGTAACGGTGACTCTTAAATTATAATAACCAGATATTACTGAATACATTTAAGATCAATAATGGAAATACTGGATTAGTTTTACAAGGATAAAACGTGTTTATTAGTGGAAAAAAATAATAATTTGAAATACGTCTCAATATTGAATAGATTTATTTCTAACTATTGTGTATATAGGGTACGGTAACCGCTTACCATCAGGTGGGCCGTATGCTTGTTTGCCAACTCAGTGGTATAAAAAAAAAGTATTTACAACTTGTTAAATGTCATGAAATTATTGTTTTATATTTGACATCAACGTACATCTTACCATTAATGAGAATGTGAGTACTCTAATGAGTTTATTTTAATCTACTAGTCTTACCTCATTTTTCTTCAATCATATTGTTAGAATGAGACAAAATACTTTGTTTTATAAAATTGATTTTTAAAAAAATTATTAATTTCTTTTTATGAATAATTTATAAATTTAAATGTTAAACGGCCTACAAATAGATTGTATTTTATTATACGGATTACATCTATATTATGTTTACATTCCAGGCTATTTTTTTATGTATTTATTAATTTAATAACTATAATTGATTAGAGCATGTACACAGCGAAACTATATCGTACATTTCAATGTTATGTCTGGTACAGCATGAAAAGTCGATGACCACCTACATACTTCCAAAACCCAACCCTTGCATACGTAAATGGCACAATAAGTTTAGTGTACAATTTCAATGAACATCTTATAAAGTCAAAATTATATATATATATATATATATATATATATATATATATATATATATATATATATATATATATATATATATATATATATATATATATATATATATATATATATATATATGTATTTTATTAAATTATCTGTGGGTGTCCAAAAAGGTGACTAAGGGAATTTAATAAAACATCACCAAAACCTAACTACGGTGCTTGTCAATCGTAGCAATTGCTAGCAAATTCCCCTAATGGAAGTAGGCCTTTGTTCAGCAGTGGACAGTTACCGGTTGATGTGATGATGATGATGACGATGATGACGATGATGGGTTTAGAAAATGTTTACTTCTTGATCGACTTTTTATGCTACTTAAGTTTTATATATAAAACATTGGAGCCGATTCTGAGGTGCTATTTCTCTAAATTTTTACTCTTAATATTTTAACTATTTCTCAAAATAACCATTTTATGGACTATCAAAAGTTAAAATTATAATAAATTTGACTTAAATTAGAAAATTAGTTCACATTGGTCCTTAGAATATTTTCTTTTGTGATATCAAATTGAAATTTCAATTTTAAAAATAGAATTTAGAGCAATGGCGCCCCAGAATCATATTGTCACACTACAAAAGTTTCAGGGTTACTATTCTGTGTTAAATATAAGGGAAAACATGTAAATTGTGTAATTATTTTAATGTGTATAGAGAGATATATCAAACTATTGTAATAGCAGTGTAATATATGTTTAACATTGATTAATAAAACGTGTTTATCAAATTGGCGCATTTTTTTTATTAAATCTTTGTATTCTACCGCTTGTTTGGAGTAAGAATGAATATATATAGCGAGTCTTTATATATTTTTTTAATGCAACTTAGAATGGCAGACAAGCTGACCGCCCGCCTGATGGAAAGTGGTAACCGTCGCCTATAGACATGAGGAGTAACATGGACATAACAGAGTGTACTGTTTCACTCATGAATACCTCCATTACGTTGCTATTTCTGAGGACTCAGGTATTATTTCCTCTGTATCCGCTCCTCCTCCGTATGAGCTCCCTGCCGATGTTTTCCCTAGAGACTACAGTATGGGGTTCTTAAAAATGGTGCATTAAAGTTTTCATTAGTGTCGGCAATGCGCACGTGATAACCCTGGTGTTGCAGACATCCGTGATGGACCTCATATATATTTTCTTTAATTTAAATTACAGTTTTTCCTTATGTCTGTCAGTTTTTTATTATTTGATTCGTTTAACTATCTCTGTAGGGGGGAAAGGGATTGTTAGTAATGGAAACAGCATCCCATTGCTAGCAATATACCCAACCAGGTCGACCTCCTCGCGGTTCTCCCTGGAAACTATTATGGTTAATTCCTGATGAATTCATCATGATGGGCTAACTGGCCTGTTTTCATTCTCATCTATCACCCATCACTGGTGCTCCGCCAGCCTACCCCGTTAGCGCAGGCGGGGTTACCATACCATTTTCACCCATAAAAAAAAACTATCTCTGTATCGTTACTTGCATAGACTTAGTATACCATACTTTATAATTTAAGGTTATTTGGCTACCGAATATATTTTTTATAAGTCAATTTCTTGGTTCTCTGATGAATACTCTCAAAAATTATATATTATTTGCCACAGATTATATATAGTAATAATAATGTTTAATCAATAAATCACTAGGCAGTTTCTTTTTAAAGGCTGATAATTTTTATAGTTGGAAATGCATTTGTTCAGGTATTCCGTCTTCGCTATTTGATACGGGTGGCCGGATGCCTGCTCTAATGGGCATATAGAGTATATATATTTGGTGATAAAGTGCAAACTAGGGGGCATAAAGTACCATAGACGGTTTAAGACTGCTCCTGAGATAATAGAGTGGTCGTAATGGTAACCCCGACTGCGCTATGGGGATACGCTAGCGAGGCACCAGAATAGAATGGCAACCCCGCCTGCGCTATCGGTATACGCTTGCGGAGCACCAGTGAGGGATGATAGGTAATAATAAAAAGGCAAACCAGTTAGTCCATCGTGATAAATACACTTGGAATTCAGCGTGATGGTTTCCACGGGAGACCACCTGAAGACAAGGTATATTGCTAGTAATAGGACTGGTGTTCCGTATTACTAACAAGGGAAGGCCCCACAAATGACTATTTTTTTTTTTTGATGGGTGAAAATGGAATGGTAAACCCGCCTGCGCTAACGGGATACGCTGGCGGAGCACCAGTGAAGGGTGATAGATGAGAATGAAAACAAGCCAGTTAGCCCATCATAGAATTCATCAAGAATTAATCATGATAGTAATTTCATTGATAGTGATTAGGCGTGTGGTCCCGGTATAGAATGGGCCACCCCTTCATTTCCTGTGGGTGTCGTAAGAGGCGACTTAGGGAATTTAATGATCGAGGGTTAGTCAGCAATGTTCGTTTCAAAACATCATCAAAAACTGCCGTTGTCAACCCGCCTACCATGTGTGGCAACTACTAGTAAAATCTCCCAAGGGGGAGGTCTATGTTCAGCAGTCGACAGTTAACGACTGTGTCATCATCATCATGATTAAGGTGTTATGCCTTTGACCCTGTAATTTTATTGCTATATCCCATTTAATTTCTGTCATTATATAGTAATTGCACGTTTTACGTTATCAAAAGAACATGTAGAATGGCAAACAAGCTAACGCACACCTGATGGGCAGTATTAACCGTCGTCTATAGACATGATTATTTATTTTAAATATTTATAAATTGTGTAGTGTAAAGGAATAAAAATTCAAATAATTTATGAAAATATTACGTAAACTAATTTATCAATTAGTACTTATAATTTAAGAGAAGAACCTGTGGCACTATTAATGAAGAAGGAATATAAAAATGATCATTATTTATTTTAATACAAGATAGATTATAACCTTAAAAGGATATATTTGATCTTAGATCACAGATAAACTAAGTATATTGGAGATCTATCTTTAGACTACAGATAATCTATGATTCAGTGGTAACCTTCGTTTTGTAATGAGGAGTGCTATGATCTCGATTTACTCCTAGTATTAACTTGGGTATTCGCTTCAATCTGTGTTTTTGTAATAAGATGAAACAGGCCCGTAGAACGAGATGACAAATAAAACGGAATTTTGTATAAAAATCAACAGTATATTTTATATAAAATTACAATAATTATGTACATAGAACTATTTACAATCGAGAGCGCCTTCACAGAAGGCAGAGGCACCGTAAGGCACACGGGGTTACAGTCTCTGACACGTCACAGCGGTCACACCGCTGAGACGGGTAGCGGGCGCTTGTAGTAGGGGTGATGCGGGCGCAGCAGCGGCGGCTCGCAGCACGGAGCCTTGCGCGGCGGACACAGCGCGCGCGCCCACACCGCGCCCGACTTGCGCGACCACGCCCACGCGGCCGCCGCCGCGCCGCCGCCCGCCCACAGCCAAGCGCCCGCCGCCGCCGCCGCCGCCGCGCCGCCGCCCGCCGCGCCGCCGCCCGCCTCCCGCGCCGCCAGCAGCGCCAGCTCGCCCTGAGCGTGCCGAGCGCGCGCCTCCAGCACCCGCGCGGCGGTGCCGGCCGCCGCCACCGCCAGGTACAGCGCGCCCGCCGCCGCCGCGCGCGCCGCCAGCCTGCCCACCCTCTTCGCGCCCCTCGAGTCCAGCGCGCGCCGCACTCTCATTATACCAGGGCCTGCGCCCGCCGCGAGCGCCAGCGCCGTGACGAGCAGCGCGCCACGTGGTACGCCGATGAGAGCGGCGGCGGCCGCGTCCGCGACGCCGCAGGTGCCGGTGAGCTCGTCGGCGGCGACGCGGCGTAGCGCGAGTGCCGCTGCCGTCCAGGCGCCGGCCCAGCCCCACGCGACCGCGTGTAGGTAAGCCGCAGCACGCTCGAGCGCCTCGCCGGACCACTCGCTTGCCGCCGTCAAGTACCATGCGACGCACGCGTTCGCGAACCACGCGTCTGCAGCCAGCGTGAAGTAGTACGTGAGTGCGAAGAATGCGACGCACGTTGGCGCCGCGAGGCCGTCGACGGCGAGCGTATCACCAGCGCAGGACACTACTTTCGCGCCGAGCCAACTCCTCGCGACGTACGAGAGAGCCACTATTGTGTGGCACGCAGCCATCCAGACCACCGGTCTCTCCGGGTACCGGTATCTCGACGGTTCCGCACAGAATGTCAGCAGGGCGAAAGAAGTCGACAGGAGTGAGAACCAGGCGAGCGTCGTCATCCATATTTCGGCCGATCTCTTGTCGGCCTGGGTGTACCGAGCGTGTTGGCCGCACGCCGGCCAGCATTCCCCGGTCGGCGCTCTGGTGTACGCGGGTGGACATCCGTGTTCCCTTAGCTCGTGTTCCTGGAAAAACCATCGGGGCGGTGGCGGCGGTTCAGGTTCTAGCTCGCTCGCGTTAGGCGGTCTCATGCAGAGTTTTCTGTCGGCTCTGTTGGGGAAAACCGAGCAATCAAGTGTGATGCCGGGGTTCAGCAGTTTCAATTGTTCTTTGCAGTCGTCGACGACGGTATCGCAGAGCGCTCTGCAAGCGCTCACGGAGCCAGAGACCTGCTCGGTGCAGAGTGGGGTGAACGCAGAGCACAGCAGGAAGCGAGCGTGGACTGAACATCCGCTGGCCAAAATACCGGCAAACGCGACCATCTGGAACAAAGACAATAAAAATTTTAGATGATTTTTGAAAGTCGATAATTATAACTACGATTTTATTTACGTAAACTGCATTGTATTAATCCTTTTATATTCGAAGAAAAGTTTCTTAAATTACTACATTCATTCTTGTTTCATCAAATTTAGTTATAGCAATATTTTTATTTGTGAATCTGAACAATAACTTAATATTTTATAATATATTGCGTGTGTGCTAAATTGTATTGGACTTTGAACAGTAAACATTCACAAAGGGCAGGTTTCGAGCTTGGAACATTGAAATCGGAGGTGAAAACAAAAACTTGCAAATGACGGGTTGAGAGACAATGGCAAGGTCGATGCTGAGACTTGTTTTTTGGTTAAACGCTGACGGATGTCACGGAACAAAATAAAACATCAAGTTTGGTGGCCTCTAATTTGATTCTAACGAAATTATGTATGATAGATGTAATTGGAAGTTATTCGTTACGGAAGAGGTAACAGGTATATACCAATAGTCCTAATTAAAAGATAGATTACACGAGTCTTTTTGGTTTTAATAACATTTTTTTATGACTTCAGAAAGAAGTAAGTTCTCAATTCGGTCGTATTTTTTTGTTTGTTACCTTATAACTACGTCCGTTCTAAATTGATTTGGAAAAGTCTTTTTTATCTGAAAGGATAAACTTTTAGAAATATAGTCTAATATGTACTCGTACATATATTACCTGAACGATTAGTTTTGATTTTTTTTTATACAACTTAGAATGGCAAACAAGCTGACGGCCCACCTGATGGAAAATTTTGAAATATAGTCTTATATGTATATATATTGCCTAAACGATCAGTTTTGATTTTTTTTATGCAACTTAGAATGGCAAACAAGCTGACGACCCACCTGATGAAAATGGTAACCGTTGCCTATAGACATGAGCAGCATCGTGGACATAACAGGGTATACTGTTTCGCCCATGATACCCCCCCATGCGTTACCATTTCAGGACTCAGGTGTTATTCCTCTGTACCCAGTAAATTCACGCCATATCCCACCCTTCAAACCGAAACACAGCCATGCAAACACAACTATAATTTTTCACTATAATTTTTAATTTAACAACCCCGTCTATGCTACTAGTATATGTTAGCAGGGCACCAGTGAGATAGGTAAAGATTACAGTATGTTAGTCTATGGGGGAACCATAGATTGCCATAAAGAATGGTCTTGAGCTACTGTACTGACAATTGTTTAAAATTAACCATGACGGTTTCAAGAGAGAACCGCGTGAAGGTCAACCTTATAGAGTATATTGATAGCAGTTTAACCTCATTAGTAACAATCTCTTTTCACGCTATAATTTATTAGTATCAACTGCAAAGTACATACTTCCTTACAAGTACGTTTATTTTAATTCACTTCATGCCAAAGCTTCCCTATAAGGCCTTAACTTTTTCAATGGATGGTTGTTGGGTACTGTCGCGTATAATTGTCGAACGGTTGACGCCACAGGCCACAAAAACTATTCACAGAACCGGCCTTAGGATTACGAGTTTCGGCGTCCACTGAGACGAATTTGGTTTCGGTAAAAAATCTCTGGCCTTTCGATGTTCTGGTCAAGTTTATGGCGAGAAAAAGGATAATTGTGACAATTTACAGCAATCGTATAGTGTTAAATATGAATTTTGAAACTTTATTAAAGAAAAGCTCTTAATAATTATGGTAGAGTGACTAAGCATAAGTAAATTTCTGTATATTTTTATATTGCACCTACACATACTCTGCCAGCAATTTCTCCTTTCCATTTCAGGTTTGTAGGAAGAGAACTTCCTCAGAATTAAACTCGCCTGTAGTATGATCTGAGTCCTCGGGAATGGTAACGCATGGGGGGGTATCATGGGCGAAAAAGTATATTTTGTTATGTCCATCAGGTGGACCGTCAGCTTGTTTTCCATTCTAAATAGCATAAAAAGTATATCTATAATCAAAATTACTTATAACAATGTGATCTTTGTGTGCAATAAAATATAAATAAATAAATATATTTTCATTGTTACAAACGATCTCGGGACCTTCATGTCTTGCCCACATTTTATCAAGTGTATCCGTAGGAGATAGGTTCAGGGGCAAGCCCACTATTGTCAGTGTATCAGTCATCACTGTCAGATATGGTATCAGTCTGTAGCGTAGGCGGTAAGGTAGGATGTGAGTGCTCACGGTCAAAATATTTTTTTCGACAATATCTTCCTAGATACGTAATTGGTAGTAATTTTGGATTATTAGTAAAAGGAGCGAGATTCAAACTTAGGATCCCGATGATCTTAATCCGAATTCTAGCCTAAATCTTTGGATTTTTCATTTCAAAAATGGATAATCATTTAAATTTGGATAATCATTTAAAAAATGATTATCACTTGCTTCGTACTTCCGAGATTACGTAAAGCCTTCATCCGGTAGGCTACGTCGGCTTTTGTGTATAACGAATACAGTCTCTTCATACTAGAGAATGTCTGAATGGCTGATAATGGAATGGTAACCCCAGCTGTACTATCGGTATATTTTGATGATATGGACACCAATGAGGGATGATATGTGATGTCACCAGATCATTTGGTCCATCGGGACTTATTCCCCAAAAATTAACCAAGATGGTTACCAGGGAGAACTGTATGGAGGTCGACCTGATAACCCTATTATAAACCCAAATTGGTAGCAATAGAGCTATTAGATCCCCATTACAACAATCTATTCCCCTAAACTAGAGAATGCTCATCCTCACGGTTAGACGGGGCTAGGTTAATTTCTGTTTTTTTTTTTTTATTATAACACAGGATGCAAACGAATATGCGGCTCACCTGATGGTAAGTGACCACCGCAGCCTATAAGCACCCGCAATACCAAAGGCATCGCAGATGTGCTGCCAGGCTTTTAAAAAGGAGTATGCTTTTTTCTTGAAAGTTATGATGTTCAATACAATGTGCCAGTCGACCCTTCAACCTCAATTATCCTTCCCCGATATTCACCACGCAAATAGCTCAAGCGGGGTTACCATTACCGCCTTTATAAAACACTATAGCAGTAATAACGTTGTATATTAATGCATACTGACGTCAGTGTCTAGTTTCTATTTAATTTTCCATACTGATGGGTAGCATCCGTTTAAAAAACTAAAAGATTAGGATCAAAGAGTGACTAATCAGAGCGAAGGCCGGTTCAATTAAAATGTGTTTTTGAAAACACGGTTTATGTTACATTGCGCGTGTAACTCTTTGATCATTCAGCTCCCGGCCTTTGATGTAGTTTGGCCAATTAAGTTCACGGGAATCAAACTGAAATGTTTGATTTATAGTACATAATATCTTTATGAGAAATATTCTCGGTGAAATTTACTGTTTTATCTATGTAACCTAGTCGTTTGTAATGATACTTTTTAACGGATTTGAACAAAGACAGGACATTTCTTTTTTTTTTTTGTATATTACGCGGTATTTTTTATTTATTTATTCTTAATAGGCATGTGTAATATGGATACCCATCCAATGTGTATATATATATATATATATATATATATATATATATATATATATATATATATATATATATATATATATATATATATATATATATATGTATATATATAATTTAAATACAGTAGCCTACATGTTAATTTAAAAAAAAAAGTGTGTGCGTAAATGTGTGTCTGTGTTTGTGTGTGCGTGTGTGTGTGTGTGTGTATGTGTAATTGCTTGCAAATTTAAAATTAACCCAGTCGGACTTGAAGAATTTTATCTGTTAGTATTTTTTCCCGTTTACTTACTATTACTACATTTACACAGTAATAAAGTAGACACAAATAATAGAATGTAATATAATTGCTGTGTGGTCCCAGCATAGAATGGGCCACTCCTTCCTGTTCCGTGGGTGTCGTAAGAGGCAACTAAGGGAACTTAATAGTCGAGGCCAGCAGCGCTCCTTTTAAAACCAAAAACCAAACTGCGGTTGTCAAGCCGCCTGCTAAGCGTGGCAACTACTGGCAAAATCCCTCTAATGTGGTAAATTGCATTAAGAAACGGTCCTTATGACAGTCTATGGGGGAGGCCTACGTTCCCCATGATGATCAATGTATTTATTACATGAAATTAAAATTTTTAACCATTAATACCTATTTATAATTTTCAATACGCAGTTTAAAAAATATTTTTAAACTATACTCACTAAAAATCTATTAATGAAGAATATCTCCTGCAGACATAAGTATTTATTACTTTTTTTTACATTATAGATTGTTTTTTTTTTTTTAAATAAGGATTACTAAATACAACAAACAGTGTACCGGAGCTTAAATCCCATTATAGTACGGTAGATTGCGCACAACGTGAAGTTTTTTTTTTTTTTATATTTAAACGTGTCAGTTTCAAGCCAACAATTGTAAGTAAACAGTTGTGTTTGCGCTTTAGAAAGGTTTGGGCCCAGGTCGGCTCCACTTAAGATGTTTTTGTTAAGGGCAAGACGACTCAGACGTGTAATTTATATTTTTATTTATAATATAAATGTTACGAGTATAAATAATTTTATCAGTTTATCTATTAAATTAACCAAATAAATCCTTACTCCTCAAGAGTCCTCAGGAATGGCAACGCATGGGGGGTATCATGGGCGAAACAATATACTCTGTTATGTCCATGGTAGTGCTCGTGTCTACAGGCGACGGTTACCACTTTCAATCAGGTGGGCCGCCAGCTTGTTTGCCATTATAAGTTGCATAAAGAATTTACATAGTCATAATATGCTTATATATAAAATAACAACATAAACTACTTATATAAGATTAAGGTAAAAGTTGGTGTCGTGTCGTATAAAGAGGTGAAGAGACTTGCTGAAAATTGTAGTGAGTGGCAAGAGCGCAGCTCTTAAATAGAAAACGTGAAAAAATAAGTAAAAATTAGTGCAAATAAAAAAAATAAACGAAAAATAATCATTAAACGACTACCAATAAACGAGAAATATGACTAATTGATTAAATATTTGGACGGAATTAAATATTATTTATGATTATAAATACCTATTTGATTGTGCTATAAATTTTCCTAAGTAGATAATAAATCTTTATAACTACATAGATACCTACATGTTATTTGGTATGGATTTTATTAGTACTTATTTAAAATTAGTTGTATCCCGTGGCTTCGCCTGTGATCGCATCGTGATGTTAAATAGCCTTCAACCTTCGTCAAGAAGTGAGCTGACAAATGCAAAAAGTATTTTTTAAATCCGACGGATATTTCCAGAAATAAACGCATTCAAACAAACAATTTCGCTTTATTTTATTAGTTTTTACTATTTTATTTTGATTTTTAAATTAAACAACACAAATGATTTTGATTAAATTTCTGTAGGAACAATGGACTGAACTTGAGTTGCCTTAATCCATTAAAAAAAAAATAAGGCTAGACATATTTCTAAACGAAGTGCATCCCCTTAACAAACGTTTACACTCATAAGTGGTTTTGGATGCTTCGGATCACATACAAGGGTTCCATTGATACAAATATTCAGATAATCTGTACGTACAGAAATGTTGCTGGACAAAACTGTACCTTATAGCTTTGAAAATAAAAAAATAACAAATAAATCTTTATACAAACTATTTCTCTATCAATCTAAGATTTCGTTAAATAATTTTCGAACTTATTCCCACAGCACAAGGTTTCAAATGTGTAAACGCGTACATTTTTGTTTTTATTAAGATTGTTTACATTAGCTAATCCATTGAGTAAGTTCTCAGTAATGCTGGCATTATTCGATTAAATAAATATCCACTTCGGTTAATACTGATGCATATGTGTTTGCTACTTCAGTAGATTTTTTAACAATGTAATCTATTGTTTGGTTTTTTAAAACAATTTTTAACGACTTGTTACTATGGTATATAATAGGGTAATTTTCGTTTTAGGTCGAAAATAGCAATAAAATTACAGGATACTACATTATAGTCTTTAAGAATTTCAACGAATGAGCAGTACCATGGGCGTCACAGTGTATTCAATGATTTCCATGGTGCTGTTCATATTTATAGGCAATATTTTTTTTTAAAGGAAGATAATGGAAACCCCCCCACCCTGCGCTAACGATATACGCTGTCGGAGCACCAGTGAGGGTTGATAGGTGAGAATGAAAAGGCAGGTCACTTAGTCCATCGTGATAAATACACCTGAAATTCAGCAGCAGTTTCTAGGGGGACCACGTGGAGGTCGACCTGACAGGGTATACTTGTATTGCTGCCAGGCATTACTAACCACCGAGGCCATCAAACGATAAGTAAGTACTGTTTTGTAATAGTTTAATGACTTAATTATATAAAATTAGATAAATCCAGATAAGAATTGACACCGAATCGAATTAATAATAAACGGAATTTGTCCATTGGTCTGTATGTTTTAATTTTGTGGCTAATAGATAGTCAATAGTTGCTTACTATGATATTATGAGTTTCTACTTTTATAAGTTATTTCGAAGTGTTGCAAACTCCTCAGTTCTGTTACACATTTAATTTTTAATGTATTTTTTATATTTTTTTTTTTGTTTTTTACATTATCACTTTGCTCTTTTTCGCTGTCGTAGTCTGTCTTCCGTAATTTTCTTTTTTTTATTCATTAGTACAAATATGTGTACATGGCGGAGTTAATGCTAAAAGCATTCTCGCCCAGTCAACCATAGGGAAGTGTCAGAATACTCGAATGCGGTACTACTAATTATTGATATACATACATACTAAAATTAAATATATATGAATAACAAATATACTTACACATACATATATGACATATACTATATTATACACGAAATTGAGAATAATATAAAGCACTTACTGCTCGGATAAAGTAAAAAAGTGAGCGTGAACGTTTTTTTTTTAAGTAATTTTCTTTATTATAGTTATTTTCCTTAAAACCTATTGTTTAATTACATTAAATTCATCAACATACAGTGCATAATATCGGCCACATTAAGTAAGATATAAGATATAATAAGTTATATATTACATATTTATTTATACTTTATTTTACACACTAATAATACATACAGAAATATGAGAGAGGAAATCAAAAGTACAAACGTGAGCTTATATTGGCTTATATATGTATTATTATTTGCTATTGCGAATTAATATATTTGGGAAACTATACTTTCTTTGTTTTCCTCTTTAAGATTTTATATGTGTGTGACTACAGCTCACATATAAACGTTTATTATTATTTCTTAAACTTTTAGAAAATTCACATCTCTCTTAAGGAGAGGAGATGGCAAACTAGCACCCGGCAAAAGCACAGTCGGCCGGGGTTCAGGGCCCAGGGAGAGAAACCGGCGTACAATGCGGGCATAATCTAAGAGCACCGCTTTCTGCATCTTTCCCGGGAGTGAGCCGCCTCGGAATCCCAACCGTCTGAGATGTTGTTCCAGACTGGTTGGGATAAGACCGTTCACTGACAAAACGATTGGAATGATTTCAGTTTATTATTACTTTATTATTATGTCTAGGAATTTACATTTACACAGATCTCTTTCTTAGTATTTATACGTAAACATTAGGCTATCTTATTAGTGTCATGAATATGAAGCTGAAGTCATAATGTGAAAATTGACACTTATTCCAGTTAATCAATATGTCCTAATCATGCGGACGAAGTCGCGGGTAAAAGCTAGCGAAGTATAAAAACATCAGATTAAAAAAAGCCTGTAACGCAAGCGTCATAAACAACATTTATTATTACCCACTGTTCCTTGACAAGTCGAACAACAAAGGGCGACAGACGGACAAAAAAATCATTACAGAATGAAAATAGCCGGTACGCTGCGCCGGCGCAGCTTTGATGTCCGACACTGTCAAGTGAACTTGTGATGACCCATGAAGGGACAATGTCTTGTTATTTTTAACTAACTTCGTTCCACAGTACCGTTTCTGGATGCAAATAATATTTTTAGATTAGATAAAATTTTGACAATTTTTTTTTAAATGACGAATACACAATATTGTATGTATTATAAAAAAAAATCATTAAAATCGACAACTGATATCCGTACAAAATACGCTGAACATTCTTAATATATTTTTTTTCAAACTTTTGTTTGTATACGTATTGGACATTTATATTGGACTAAAATAACTTGGACGCGTTCAGGAATTAATTTAATAATACTTGTAAACTGTAAAGTTTCAAAGGGCGCCCTCCATGCTGTTCTCCTTGGAAACCGCCGTGGTTAATTTTTATTCAATTTGTTACGATGGGCCCCATGACCTGCTATCATTCACACCTATTAACACTCACTGGTGCCTCACCAGCATATCCCGATAGCGCAGGCGAGGTTACCATTTCATTTCCCTCTGTTAAAAAAACATACCTGTTTGGCAAACATGAGTTTTTTAATGGATGATAATGAAATGGTAACCCCGCCCTATCGGTATACACAGGCAGGGCACCAGTGAAGGATGATTGGTGAGGATGAAAAGACAGGTCAGTTAGTCTACCGTACTGAATTCAATAATAAATTAGTCATGATAGTTTCCAGGGAGAACCGCGTGGAGGTCGACCTGATAGGGTATTTTGATAGTAAAGAGGACTAACCTCCCCATTACTAACAATCCTTTCCCCCCAGCAAATATGTTTTTTTTTTATGGGTGAAAATGGTATGGTAACCCCGCCTGCGCTAACAAGATACGCTGGCGGAGCACCAGTGAAGGGTGATAGATGAGAATGAAAACAGGCCAGTTAGCTCATCATGATGAATTCATCAGAAATTAACCATGATAGTTTCCAGGGAGAACCGCGAGGAGGTCGACCTGGTTGGGTATATTGCTAGCAATAGGATTCTCAAGCAAATATGGATTGAACACAGGCACCTATGCAGATACCTTTTGTGGTCTTTTTCTGGTGAAATGATGATTCTATTGACATCATTAATCTATGCACCGTCCACTGCTGAAGTTATGCCTCCCTTATATTTCACAGATGCGGCTGTCAGTCAGTTTATTTATGAATGCAGGACAGATTCAAGTGCGCAACGACAAGTGATGTCAAACATCAAAGCGCCAAATATAGACGCCTTGTTGTGGCACGATCAAAGGAACCCTACCATCTGGTTATTAATTACCTCTTGGAGAATAAAAAGAGGGGCAAGCGTGAGTGGGACTCGCACTCCCGTGGGTTCTTTTCATTGCTACAATGTTCTGCAATTATATTATGACAAGAAACTGCCCGAAAATGGACGCCAATGGTTTTTCAGTGATGCCTTGGCATGAACGAAGTCTCCATGCTTATTTTGTTGTTTTTATTTATTGTAATTTTTCGAATATTCTTTTTGATTATTATTAAGTGACCTTGATAAGGAGAAAGCTCTTGAATTAATCTATATTTTTTTGGAAATGTTACGCTTTGTATTCGCCTATTTTTAAACTAATTTTGATGATTCTTTCACAATGTTGTAAGATACGATGCAATCCTTGCTAAGTTTACTACAATAACATTATAAATGTGAAAATGAGTTTATTTGTTGCCTTTTTGCGGCTTAATCAACCACTATGAAATTTGGTTTTGTTTGTTAAACACATACTATATGTTAGAATTATTACTTTTTATCCCTGTACGTGAATATATCACGGCAACACAGACGAAGTTGCGAGTAAAAACTAGTGTTGTATATTTTTGTGGATCGATACTCGTTCTGGCATATACACATATGTTATACACGTTTGTGTTTATGGCATTTAAATTTTCACGTTTCTTTTGATGCAGCATGGAACCCTAAAATGTCCGTCCATTAAATATGACAAAGTTTATCCTGTAGCACTCAACTGGAACTTGTCTATGTTAATTTGCTTCGTAAAGGAAATGGCCTATTAGAGGATATTGCTGTATCTTTGGTTTCAGTCGACTTGTTGGTCTGTTACACTAATTAATTTTTATATTAATTTTAACGCTTTTTACATGCATTTAAATTTATTTTTGGAACTGAATACGACGTGATTACAGGTAAATATAATATATACTTCTTTTTTTTAGGTTCATTATTTAAGTACTTAGTTTTTTAATGAATGAAAATGTGATCCTATCTGCGCTATTGTTATACGGTGACGAGGCATTAATGAAGGATGGTAGGGGAGGGTAACTACTAACCAACCTGCCTTTTCATCCTCACCTATCATCCCTCGCTGGTGCCCCGCCAGCGTATACCGATAGCGCAAACGGGATTACCATTTCATTATCATCAATTACAAAAAAAAAAAACTATTTACAATGTATCAGAAATGTAGTTGTATGAAATTTAAATATATAAATTGTATGAAATTGAACAAAAACTTTGACCACTTTCCATTAGAAGCATTAATACTTTATTTGTCATTCGCAGATTCACAACCACTCTTTGGAATCAACTTCCAGCAGCAGTATTTCCGAACCGATACGACAACATAACCTTCAAGAAAAGAGCATATTGCTTTCTAAAGGCCGGCAGCACACCTGCAATGCCGTTAGTGTTGTGGGTGATCATGGGCGGCGGTAGTCACTTACCACCAGGTGAGCCGCAAGTTCGTTTGGCCCCTGTGTTGTAAAAAAAAGATAGAAAATACCCGTAGTGTTATCAGTTGTCGACCGACTTGAAAAAGAAGGAGGTGCTCGATTCTATTGTATTTTTTTATTTTGTTACTTCATTACTTCGACATTTAAAATCGATTTGGAATATTAAGTTTTTTTTTTATTTGAATGGATATACTTATTAGGAAATTTTATCAAATACGGTGAAGCAGTTTAGTTTTGAAATTAAAATAACTGCTATAACCACGAATTAAGTGGGGGGAAAGGGATTGTTAGTAATGGAGACTGACAATCCCATTGCTAGCAATATACCCAACCAGGTCGACCTCCTCGCGGTTCCCCCTGAAAACTATCATGGTTAATTCCTGATGAATTCATCATGATGGGCTGACTGGCCTGTTTTCATTCTCATCGATCACCCTTCACTGGTGCACCGCCAGCGTATCCCGTTAGCGCAGGCCGGGTTACCATATCATTTTCACCCATTAAAAAAAAATGGTCTGTACCAGTCTCGTCTACTATCTCTATGAACGAAAATTCATCTCTACTTATCTCCACTGAACGCTTTTTGTTTACAAGTATACTTGAATGAATGAATGAGTATACTTTATTTGCATTATACAATATAGGAAATAAACAAGACAATTTACAAACACAACGATACAATTGTACAAGTACAGTAAGGCGGTCTTATTGCTGAGAGCAATCTTTTCAAGACAACCTTAAGGTGATGGACTAATTGTTGTACAAGTCCGTACTTTGTGTTTGTACACTTCTGTCACATCACAAGTTAACTGCAATTAGAGATACTCATATTCGCACGCCACTTAAATCAATTGAAATAACGTCTCGTATTATGACTATAGAATTAGAACTAATTGTTCGAATGACTTGTAAAAAAATAAAAACTACGAAAGAAAAATCGACTTCATTCGTGGTTTTTTTTTATGGGTGAAAATGTTATGGTAACCCCGCCTGCGCTAACGGGATACGCTGGCGGAGCACCAGTGAAGGGTGATAGATGAGAATGAAAACAGGCCAGTTAGCCCATCATGATGAATTCATCAGGAATTAACCATGATAGTTTCCAGGGGGAACCGCGAGGAGGTCGACCTGGCTGGGTATATTGCTAGCAATGGGATTTTTAGTCTCCATTACTAACAATCCCTTCCCCCTTGGTAAAGACCATTGGACACAGGTGGAATAAAATTTCTCTTGTACTCCCTAGTGGGGAAAGTGTTGGGACGTTGGGAGTGTGTAGGAACAAGTGGAACTGATCCTTTTAATCATCCATAAGCCTGTGTAGCATATTCATATTATTTGACCATATTATTAGATATAATAAATATGAGTAGCTGGAAAGAGGGAAAAGGATTGTTAGCAATAGAGTTTGACAGCCCCATTGCTAGCAATATACCTTATTAGGTCGACCTCCACGTGGTTCCCCCTGGAAACCATCGTGAACAATTCTTGTTGAATTCGTCACGACGGGCTAACTGACCTGCTTCATCCTCACCTATCATCCTTCACTGGTGCCCCGCCGGTGTATACCGATAGCGCGGGTGGGGTTATCATTCCATTATCATCCATTTAAAAAAAAATATATGAGTAGCTTCCGTTATGGACGGAGCAAAAGGTTATCGCACTTATTATGGAAGTTGACATTGTGTATTATCGAGCTTTTGTCTCGTATTTTCAATTACAAATCTCTTATCGTTTTGATACCCGTCAACTGGACATTCAACGCTGATATCGCACACAATTCAATTCTAATAGAAAATATTGTTAATGTTCTCAAACGTGAATATAGCGCTTCTTGGTACTTTTTTTAATGGATGATAATGGAAAACTGCATTTCGGTATACGGGGTACCAGTGGGAGATGATTAATGAGGATGAAATGGCATGCCAGTTATTTTATCGTGATGAATTTACCTGGAATTAAACATGATGATTGTCAGGGGGAACCGCGAGGAGGTCGACCTGACAGGATGTATTTGTAGCAATGGGGAAACTAGACCCATTAATAATAATCCCTTCCCCCCGATAAGAGCAGGTTAGTTGGCTGATAGTGACGAATTCTTGAAGAATTAACTAAAAACGAAACAGTATACTCTGTTATGACCATGGTACTGCTCATGTCTATAGGCGACGGTTATCACTTTCAATCAGGTGGGCCGTCAGCTTGTTTGACATTCTAAGTTGTATAAAAAAAAATCATCCCTCCCCCCCTTCCCATTCTCATCCCGCGCCCTCCCTTAGTCGCCTCTTACGACACCCACGGGATAGGAAGGGGTGGCCTATTCTATGCCAGGAACACACGATCAACTTTTAGTTATTACAGTATAATCCGGCAACCTTTCAAAGATCAATTTCAATAGTAAATCAATACACAAGTTTTAAAGAACAACATTATCGATCGCTAAGAACAGCCGAGCGTTGCTATAAATCAAATAATTTAAACAAACGCCGATATTGAATATCAAAGACGGCAAAAAAACAGCAGTGTGAAACCGCAACCGGCGTATGTTTACGCATAACCCATGTGTGTTATCATATTGAGCCGTTACCCAATTGTGGAATAAATCTTTTAATACGCAAACGAGCTGGCCTGATCTAAATCTTTCAGTACGCGCTTCCTACTCCAAACCGGCTGGCTCGCTGTAACTGATTTATTTTACGTCTCATAAAAGTAT
Organism: Galleria mellonella; assembly: GCF_026898425.1. Taxonomy (NCBI): domain Eukaryota; kingdom Metazoa; phylum Arthropoda; class Insecta; order Lepidoptera; family Pyralidae; genus Galleria; species Galleria mellonella. Next base: position 2,510,764 of record NW_026442061.1, read on the forward strand.
AGATTGAATCATGGAAGGGCCCCTTGTTCCCCATCGCTGTTTAATTGGAGGTTTATGATCGTACGAGAGTTGTTGCCACGATTTTTACGGCTTTCTTTTTAATCAACAGTTAACTTTTGAAGGTCCGATTGTAATCTTGGCAGGCTTTGACACGAATTGGATGTTGAATTGAAATGTACTTGTTCCTGTTGTGATAACGATGTAATATTGAAACATTTTTTTTTATACAACTTAGAATGGCAAACAAGCTGACGGCCCACATGATGGAAAGTGGTAACCGTAGTATAAATGTCAAGGTTACATTAACATCTACATAAAAAGGTCTACTGTCTCACCAGAGGGAGACTTTGTACAAAAGTCTTTTGCTTAGGCACTTCTCTCCCATTCGTGTTTCTACCGTAAAGCAGCTGTGTTGGCATGGCTGTGTTTCGGTTTGAAGGGTGGGATATGGCGTGAATTTACTGGGTACAGTGGAATAACACCTGAGTCCTCAGGAATGGCAACGCATGGAGGGTATCATGGGCGAAACTGTATACTCTGTTATGCACATGGTACTGCTTATGTCTATAGGCGACGGTTACCTCTTTCCATCAGGTGGGCCGTCAGCTTGTTTGCCATTATAAGTTGCATAAAAAAATATGATTTTAATTTATAACATCTAAAAATAAATCTAATTACCAACGCATCAAGAGCAAGCTTATAATAAATATATAATAAAATATAATATCGAAATTTCACAACGAACGGCTGTCGCTTCCTTTATCATACAGATTGTCAGATAAAACGGTTTAGAAATTCCAGCCTCCGACCGAAGCCAATTCATAATAATCGGAGCCACACTCGTGACCAATCCCGCAGCATCCCATTGAGGGTGTGTTACACAATTTTGAGCTTTATAGTGATACTATAGTGTTTTGATTTGGATGTGCTCATCTCAGCTTTATATATATTGGAATGGACGCAGCGGCTTCTAAAAGGCAAAACAATCGCGTATGATTACCGTAGTTTGGTTTAATGTGCGTTAATTTTTATTAATAGTAATAGATGCTAGAGAACGAAGTAATTGTTGAAGTCCTATATAGAAAATTCGTAGTAGCCTCATAAAAATGATGACACTTTGTCATAAATAAATATCACTTTACTTTACTTTAATACTTTATTGTACACATTAGTTATAAAAATATGACAGTGGTAAATAAAAGTACAAAGGCGAGCTTAACTCTGATAGAGTTTTCTTCCAGCAAACTCAAAGTGGAAAGGAGCATCAATGTCAGCGGATACAGCAGTGTACAATTTTTAAACAGACAAAATTTAATTAATTACATTATATTTTATCGTACAAATACACATATACATATACATAAATATATACCTACATCACTAATATACTTGATGAGGGGGGAAAGGGATTGTTAGTAATGAAGACTGAGAATCCCATTGCTAGCAATATACCCAACCAGGTTGATCTCCTCGCGGTTCTCCCTGGAAACTATCATGGTTAATTCCTGATGAATTCATCATGATGGGCTAACTGGCCTGTTTTCATTCTCATCTATCACCCTTCACTGGTGCTCCGCCAGCGTATCCCGTTAGCGCAGGCGGGGTTACCATAACATTTTCACCCAGCAAAAAAAAAAAAATACTTGATGACTTTCTGTAAAACCTTTCTGCATATGTCTCATCGCTTTCAATGTATCTTAAATATAACACCGTATTAGATATAAACCGGGCACAAGAGGCTGTATACTAATACCTTATATTATGTAGATAGAGCATCGAGCCTCAAAAACGGGTCAACTTTTTGTCAGCTAATTGTCAAATTAGCTGACTCGTTTTTTTTTATCAGTGTTCTATATACTTAAGCATAAAATGTATCTTGACGTATACAATTTAATAAATAAAATGAGTGTATACGCATTAAAAAATGCAGAAATTATAAGACAAAATAAATATGGAAGTTATAAAGGAATCACTCATAACTATTTATCGCGCAAAATTGTATGAAAAAGTTGTTTTTCTCAAAGCATTTCTATGGAGACACTATATCTATATAATCTAAGATGTTCATAGACATAGAAGTAAAACATTGGAGGGCGTGCCATGTTAACGTAGACAATCCAAAGAATTTGGATTAAGGTAAAAAATTACTATTTTTTACCTTAATCCAAAACCACTACATTTGATTTAAAGACTAGGAAACATTTAGAATGATAGTACAACTCAGAACACTGTGGCTATTAGTTCCAACCGCAATCAAATGGGGGGAAGGGATTGTTAGTAACGGGGAGGTTAGTCCCCATCGCTATCAATATACCTTATCAGGTCGACCTCCACGCGGTTTCCCCTGGAAACCATCGTAACTAATTTATCATTGAATTCGTCACGATGGGCTAACTGACCTGCCTTTTCATCCTCACCAATCATCTCTCACTGGTGCCCCGCTAGTGTATACCAATAGCGCAGGCGGGGTTACCATTCTATTATCATCCATAAAAAACCGCAATCAAATTGTAGGAAAGGGCCTCATTGCTAGTAATATACCCTATCAGGTCGACTTCCACGCGGTTCCCCCTAGTAACTATCATGGTTAATTCTTGTGGAATTCGTCACGATGGGCTTTCATTTTCACCTATCATCTCTCATTGGTGCCCCACCTGCGTATACCGATAGCGCAGGCGGGGTTACCATTGCATTATCATTAATAATCGCATTCAATATAAATAAAATAAAATAAAGATGTTAAATAAATAAATAAATGTAGGAAAGTTAGAAGTAATTACAGTATGAATATTTCCGTTTAACCACAGAAAAATAAATGTCTTTAAACACTTTTATTATCTGAGATTTTTCTTTCTTACATGTGATTTAGAATGCTAAAATAAATTTAACACAATATTATTTCAACTTTCTAACAACACTGAGCCAAAAAAAATGCTTTAATGTCGTGAATGGACGTATACCTATCGGTACACGCGTAGTTAACACGCCATAAACCGCGGTGTGAATTGTCCATTGCGTTGGCGCGATCTCGAAAGCCCCCCTTATCTTATAAATAGGGATTTTATTTTAAATAAAACATTTGTATATAAAAAATAACTACTATAAATTGAACATAATCAGATTAAATGTAAGAAATTGTTGGCCAAGATGCTGATGGAATTATCTCGTTGTATAGTCAAGTTAATAAATTGTCAGCAAACATGTAATATTTAAAGAAATTTTGCGCACTACATTTCCATGGTATCATCATGGAGAATATGCCATATATTGATTTCGAATAGAATTAAGGCGTATTCAAAGCCGATGATTTAAAAAAGAAATACCTGGTAGTTAATGGCTGAATTATAAATGCACAATCAAAACTATTGAAGTAATTAAAATGCTCAGAGTAATATAGAATTTTTATACAAAACTATGTATAAACATTTTCTAACAATTTTTTTTTATTATTATTATATATATATATATATACATATACATATATATATATATATATATATATATATATATATATATATATATATATATATATATATATATATATATATATATATATATATATATTAAGTAAACATGTTTCCCTAATGGTTTCTATTCAGACTTTTATCTAAAGTTTGTTATTTAAGATAACTATGAAATAAAATTTCTTATCTGTTACAAAAGGGATTTTATTTAATTATTTGTATTACTATTTTCTTTTATAGTCTTTACTACTATGTACCATATAATGCGATAAGTTACTAACCGGAGTTACGCTATAATGACGAAGTTGTACAAGGAATTAAGCATGTAAATACACTGTCTACATTCCACAACGCTGCATACAGTGAAAAGTTTCAACATTATCACATCCGAGGCTTTTAAAGTAGGAAAAAAAGAGATAATAATATCAACTGGCGGCATAAATAAGGGGCATTCACGTACCGTCTGTTAATTGCTTACGATTTCGATAATACATTGAATGAAAAGTAATATTATCAATTTGAAATAAAAAATTAAAGCAGTCTCAACAGCTTTCGAGTTAATTGGCAAAAATAAACCCAATATCCGCAATTTAAAATACAAAATGCAATTGTCAACAAATATGAAATACTTTGAGATATTTTTTTTTATGTATTCAACTTCCGTCATGTGAGAGTTTTGTGCGTCGTTCGCAGTGGTATAAGATAAGGAAATCAGCTGTCGATAAAAGTACTTTTGTTTAAATTTTGGAAAGATTATATGGATAAAACTGTAACAGGTAATATTGCAGACAGTAGAACACAATATAGACAGTCGCCTATAGCTATACATGAGCGGTGCCATGGACATAACAGAGTATACTGTTTCGCCCATGATACCCCCCATGCGTTGCCATTCCTGAGGACTCAGGTGTTATTCCTCTGTACCCAGTAAATTCACGCCATATCCCACCCTTCAAACCGAAACACAGCCATGCAAACACAACTGCTTTACAGTTGAAATACGAATGGGACAGAGGTACTCAATCAATCGACTTTGGTACAAAGTCTCCCTCTGGTTGATTCGTTCCTATGCCGTAGTTATGTTTTAGTTCCATACGGTTATTTTTTTAGAAAATTCAAAATTGTCGGTGCAAAAACTGTCGTAGCCTTTTGCGGATGTGTTAGTTTGTTCTTTCTTATTTAAATACCCAATGTCAACTCTTAACACAAAATTGTGAAAAATAAATATTATGAAACTTGACCCGAATCCACACCCTCGACTTTAGGCAAACGTTTGCAAACGTTTGCGCAAAGTCCACCAATATTTGCCGACCTTAAAATGTCACGAGATCATGTTTAACTGTGCAAATTATATTTTCCTCTGAGTGAACGTCAATGATGTTAGTTTTGTACTGTTTGTTAATCAATATTTCCTAACGACGATACATGAAAATTTTCCCACTGTTTTTTTTTTTTTTATCATTGAAAATTTAATCGAGTGCCAATTTTAAATGAAAAAAAGAATCGTATTAATGATTTATTTACTGTGGTAATTACAGGTTGGTAAATAGACATTATGATAAACAATACCTTCGACTTGCTAAGCCATTTTATGGTCTTAGTTTAGCCTTAGTGCATGAGTCGATTTGTTATTTGATTGTTTTTTTTTATATAAAATATGTGATTTCACTTCAATTTAGACTTTATGTAATTCATTATTGATTTCATATGCTATTTATTTTACGTGAAAAAAAGGAAAATAAAAATAGAAGTTTCTTTGACTTTTATTCGCAACTTCCTTCAGTACATGATTCGATTTGCCATTTATTTCGAATGGCTTTTTCTATAAAATAGGTAATTTCATACTGTTTTTTTATACATTAATTAAATAAAGCTTTTACCCGCGACTTTTGACAACGTAAACTTAGAGTGTGAATAATCACAAAGTATCTATTTTCATGTCAGATCCCTTACTGGATGGACAGTGAGAAATTAGAATTAAACGCAGTTTATTTTAGAATAAGAGCAGTACAGTATAAGCCTCTCCAAATACCTGTATCTTTCTACGTCCCCATTGTTTGCTTGTTTATTTATTCTTTTAAGACTTTCGTTTCACATGATTGAACTATTCAGCAGTGAACAATGAATGATTGAAATGATGATGATGATGATGAATGTTTATTTATTTATGTGGGTTATTATTAAGGTCGCGTCGGCGATACGTAATTGACAACAGAACGAGCCGACGTTGTCGTGCGCGCAGATAAACAGTTTTTAATGGTTATTTATGTGCGCCTGCGCAGCAATGATAGGGTTGCCGCCGGTAAATGGGACGGACAGTGTCCCGCGGGTCCACATGACTACAAAGAGGTATGTTAATTTTAAAGTCGACTTTATAATAGGGCTGCGTATGCATAGGGTTAATGAAATAAGGCATTCTTTACAATATTATATCTAAATTGAAATGAAGTTTAAGCTTAGTAAGTGTAATGCAAAAATGTGTAAACGATATTATACCTTTGTATGATAAACCGATTTCAGCGTCATTAACAATATTTTAGCAGTTTTGATTATATCGAATTAAAAATACAAACGCTTCCAAATGCAAATACTTATTTTGCATGTTTTAGCCTTGATGTGTAATAAAGCCTAATTTACGCATATTATACTTTTGTTTGAAGTCAATAAATGTATTAATAATCAAAGCGAATAGTAGCGATATACTTAGTTCTACTTGTAGTTTAGTTTTTAAAACAAAATAACCGATTTTGCCGTAACTGAAGTAATTTTTTCGACTATGTCGATAAAAATATAAATCGAATGTGAACGTTTAAGATGACACAAACGCATTAAAATAAAATAGTTAATAATTTCAGTAACGAGATGAGAAAAAGCAAATCTAGTTATGTATTGTCAACCCTAACGCGATTGGCACTTGAATTAAATACGTCCGTAATGTTGCCCTTTTGAGGGCTTTTTGCAGGTGCCATCTTTGTGCCCCGCGGTCAGGACTGGACCTTAGGTTTGTTATTGTAAATGTTATTACATGAAATGTATGTAACAATGTGTTTACTATGAAATCATCAGGTATGTTGCTACATTATTATCCAATTCAACATAAGTAGATCTATTTTTTAGTAGAAATACTTAAATATGTGGACGTAGTCATCAAGCAATTACCTAAATTTGTCTATTTTTTGATGGGTCAAGATGGTCGATTGCTTGGGTACCTCTGTCCCATTCGTGTTTCAACCGTAAAGCAGTTGTGTTTGCATAGCTGTGTTTCGGTTTGAAGGGTGGGATATGGTGTGAATTTACTGGGTACAGAGGAATAACACCTGAGTCCTCAGGAATGGCAACGTAGGGGGTATCATGGGCGAAACAGTATACTCTGTTATGTCCATAGTACTGCTCATGTCTATAGGCGACGGTTACCACTTTCCATTAGGTGGGCCGTCAGCTTGCTTGCCATTCTAAGTTGTATAAAAAAATCTAAATCCAAGGTAAATTTTCCTGCAATGTTGTTTGTTGTTGAAATCATCGTGTTGAATTCCAGGACTGACCTGCTTCATTGTTACCTATCATTCCTCACTGGTGCTCTGAAAAAAATTACCAAGATATCGCATAGCAAACAGAAAAAGATCAAAAAGCAGTCAAATTCAGACCCTCTTACTTCTAAGTCGGTTAATATCATTCAATTGAAACTGTTACGAAACGGCGTTGGTCACATTCTCACGTCGTTTCCGCTGATAACCGGGGCCATAATGCAATAAACCATTCCAACGTTACGGATCTGAGAATCAAATCCCGAGGAACGATATCCGTCTAATTGGGCAACATTCCACTCGCCTCCCACCGCTATAGGCCTTTATTCGGTATGACTATGCCATTTTTGATCGTTCACTAATTCATAGAACAGAGGGCCTATCATGAAATATTTTCCGAAATTTCGGAGACGAACGAAACATAAATTTTATGTTAAAATTACATAATACATACCGTTTAAAATTATTAAAAATGTTAAAATATTGTTCGTCTGGACTATTAGGATAGGATTTATGATGAACGAAGTGTTAAACTTCATTTAATGGGTCGATTTCGGTATGAACAAAAACACGAAATTGAGCCCGAAAATTCGGATTTTCATTTCATGGTAGACCACCTGTTTCTAGGTCAGAAACATTGAATTAGAAAAGACAGGATAGTGCTTTGCATATAAGGAAATATTGTGTTAAAATAAGGAAAAAATACCACTCATTTTTGAAAAGTATCATTCTTTTATGTAATTAAGTTTATATAATTAATAAATTTAGCATTAATATAAACATACGTGGTTTCTGAAAGCTAATGTAACATAATTTCTGTAACTCTGTATTTTTGTGATAATAAATAAAAAAAAATCTCTGTATACATTATGTTAATCTTTATAATCTGTATAATTTTTTGAAGGGTACAATAAAGAGTTTTCATTCATTCATTCATTCTTTTTTTGACAATGATAATTTTGATTTGTGACAATTCTTATGAAAATAATCTTCATTAATCCAGACAATTAGACTCCTATTCTAATACCTAATTTGAGTTAGTTTAACTCCAAAATCTAAATCTTCGTTAATTGTTCAACGTGTTATTTGACCATTAACAATACATATATTTATTTATTTGAAAATTACTCACCACACCTACAGTCTCCCAAAACGTGTAGTGAGCCATAGATTTATTTTACAAACTTACAAATTTTGTACAACATTTTAAAAATATATCCATTATGTCATTAAATATGTCAATATCTGGCTGCTGAGCAATCAGAGAATTGAGCAGAGAAATAGCCTGATAAGTGGGAGCAAACATAAATCCATTCAATATGTGTCAACAGTTTAAGTCTCAAGATTGTTGTCACTTTCATGTCTAATATGCGAATTACATGCAGGGATCACGAAACTTTAGAGATACATCCCTGTTAAAAATAAGGTACTTAAGGTAGATAAAAAATATTTTACTAACATATCTAAAAGAAATTTAACTGATAATTTTAAAGTTTTATTGTATGTTTGGGTAATAATCAAATGGAAGTAACACGAAGATAAAATTTTAATCGGCTTACTTCATTGTATTCCGAAATTATAAAATGTTCATTTAATTGTAACAAACACTGCTATGCTATGCGAGAAATGTCACAGCCATCAAATAGTTCAAACTAAAAAGTAGAGCCCTGAACACGTAAATGATTCACATAAATTATTGATTAACGTTCCCAACTGAACATAATCGATGCTTGTATTGAATAATCGGTTATTTATTGCGGCACAGCGTCCTTAATCCTCAAATTAATTATGATCATAAAAGGAAATTAACGAAAACTTAATGGCGACCAGTTCTAAGAAACAACGTTGAACAATCTATCTATATACTACATCGTGCAAATGCATCTCGATTCCCGATCGCATCGGGTCGACGCACCGAACGACGCAATAAAATAAGACCGAGATATGCGCGCGCGCATCATGCCGTAATCTCTCCGCTTTGATCTCGCCGCCATCAGCATCCATTCCCCTCAGTCCTCCCCCGTCTCACGTCTCCACAGATAATAACAACTTTATAACTTTAATTTGTGATTGTTACCTGTACAATTATAACGCACTTAAAATGGTTTATAAAACATATGTTCAAATAAGTACTTAATAACTGTGGCTGCTGTATTTGAAAATGAAGGTTCAGTCGATGCACTAGTGGCATTTTTATCGTTGCATTTAAACAATATATCTAATTATTCATATGCAAATTTGAAAAATCGACTACATTACGACCAATTGGTAATCAATAAATCACAAATAGCATATTAATTAGGTAAACGTGTTTTATTTCCGAATAGACTGAATGAAGATAGGTTGTGTTACGTAAAAAATACATGTGAACGGTAACATTTAATGTGTTATACATAACACTAAATGCAATGAAATCAAATAAAATCTCCACTACCTACTACATAATACTAAAACGGATCCAAAGGCATGGCATGCAGCGAGCAATGATATATGATATAATTCTAGTCCAACGCCGAGAATGTAACATGAGTAGTCACACGTTACAGACGAGCCCCGCGGCGCCTGCGCAGAAAACGGAAAAAATGCACGGAACCACACAAATTGCTACTCCTAATTACAGCAGGTAGGCGGCTGCACAAAGTGGCCGGGGTCTTCTAATAAAAAAGTGCTAAGTTATTTCAGAAAGAGGTTAGACATTACTAATGCGTTTTGGAGATGCTGATAAGACAATTTTGATACAAGTTATGATTACGATCATTCTGCGATTTATTGTTTATTAATAATTAATTGATAATTATTTATTAATTAATGGAAATTGCAATCAATCATTAATATTTTTTTATCTGTTTGATTTTGATTGTTGAATCTTTCTTGACATTACAGTTGATTATAGACATGTATTATTCATTCATGATTGAAGCAATTTTCTTTTACTTGATAGAGTGGTTTTTTATCGGAAAATAGTAATTTTTTATCATTTTGTTTATAATGATCTGCTTTTAAGATTTTAAAAGAAAATTATAAATAATACACTTATTATTTTTTTTATCTTTTTTAATGAGAATTGAAATTTTGGAGAAATTAATAAATAAATACTACATATTAGTATGAACTTCTTGATCTTTTTGTCACGATTATTGATTAATTTCCAATATCTTAGATTACTTGATTTTCAATGTCTAAAAATAAAAACCACTTGGTCTAAAATGATCTATACAATCTATGAGTCAAAAAAAAAAGCATTATATTCGAATGCATTATAAATTAAGCATTTGACCTTAAAAGCTGCACGATATTAAAAAATACCTCAAATTCAAAACGGGCACCGTTAAAACTTTCATTCGAACGAAACATCGGACCTTTTATAACTCCAAAACATCGGCACATACCTGCCCTAATGATATGGTGTTTTCAAAGAACAGCCACTTCTCAATAACGCCCCAGCGTTTTGTGCCTTTTGAAAGGACTACAGATAATACGAACAAAGGCGCCGACACAAATATGGAAATGGGTTATCGTAGTACACAACGCAATGTTTTATCTACTTTAATTGTTTTATGACGTTCAAGATATGGATTTGTAAAAAGTAGTATAGGCATAGGCCGAAAAATAAAGTCTATCGTGTAATACAACATCTTTTATAGTAGTAGGTTTGCGTAATTTTACCAGAGGAAAACTTTGTACAAAAGTCGATTGCTTGGATACCTCTGTCCCATTCGTGTTTCAACCGTGAAGCAGTTGTGTTTGCATGACTGTGTTTCGGTTTGAAGGGTGGGATATTGCGTAAATTTACAGGGTACAGAAGAATAACACCTGAGTCCTCAGGAATGGCAACGCGTGGGGGGTATTATGGGTAAAACAGTATATTCTGTTATGTCCATGGTACTGCTCATGTGTATAGGCGACGGTTACCACTTTCCATCAGGTGGGCCGTCAGCTTGTTTGTCATTTTAATTTGTATAAAAAAAAATTATAGGTGTACAACATTTGTTGTTTTCTCTTTGATGTTGTTGTACCGAAACAATGTTGGATCGACTCAACATGTTTTCATGTTTGGATATCACCTGATATCCCATATCTATCTGAAAATTTTAATCTTTAATTACGAGTATACATGGCTTGGGTAGTCCTTCTGGTGTTTAGGGATCTACGTAATTACCATTTATGTGGGCACAATCCTGATCCCAAATGTTTTTGATGATTTATAAATCAATCAAGTGTTTAATTCTACATTATTATTCAATTTATCATTATCATTTATGGGATTATAAATATGTATATACCAACCATTTATTGATGTATCTCGGCTAGATACTTTTATTTGTCGATGATTTAAAAGTATTAGCTTCAAGAATGTGGTTTTCATTTAGGAGAATCATAAATCTATAACGTATCAATATTTTTTGAGGAAAATTGATGTTTTAGTAAATAAATAAGGGAATTTCTAACGCACCGCGCGTAGACATATTATTTAGGTTTTCTGTTTGCTCTACACGGTGTTAATAGCGAAAGGCTAAGGTGTGAGGGCATTCTAAAATTGGCTCATTACCACCTCCAGAACTAAACGCCGGCCTTTGTTGGCCTTGGCTGTGTATATCCGTTTTTTGAGTTTAAAAAAAAAAATATGAACGTGGATCTTTCCATACCTAATATTCAGTTTAAAATGTTTTTAAATTTCGAATTTTAGAATTAGGTAAAAACTAAATAAGGTTGAGATATTTTTAATAAATTTATAATATTTTTTTGCATTTGCAATTAACGTAAAGAAAAAAAGTAAAGTTGAAGAAAGAAATAAGGGTGTATATTCGTATTTTTTTTTAAGAAAAAAAAGATGTCATTTCGTAATTTACACGCACGTGATTAAATTCAATAATGTACAAATTAATACGCCTATTGCACGCTACATCAAGCTTGATATATGTATTCTGCCTGTCTTATTGAGATGTTTTAATAATGATAACTTCAATACGTTCGCAAGATATCGTAAGTCCCTGCAATAAAGTATTGAGATACGAATGTTACAAATGATCGGCCCGAGACTCGCTTAATTGCCCAATCTAAAGGTGAACGGCCGAACGAAATTGTGGCCAAATCAGATGAGGTATTCGTGAATGGACCATCCCACTATAGAGCGAGTCCAAGATCTAAAAGATAGACGTCCAGTTACGTAGACTTAGAGAATTTTGTGAAATCTTTAAATAAAGGCATACTCTAATGTGAGATGTTAAAGTTCATTTTTACCAAGCAAACAGATAATAATGTTGCTATGAGATTAGGTAGGTAGATGAGGCTCGTTGAAGTCGTGTAATTTTAAAAGGAAACGGGATAAGGAATTATAAAAACGTGACCACATATGTAAAGTAATGTAGCAAACGTGAAATTTCATGTTCTAGGTCATAATTTGTCTGAACGCCATTAAAATCTTTTCAGTCGTGCATTCGTGACGGAGTGGTCATGGTGTTCATGAGTTAGTTGTGGATTGTTAATGAAGTCTTCCTTTGTTATTAAGTTCCTAGCAATGTCTCCACCTATTTATTTTCTTAAAAGTACCAGGCAATTCCAAAACGGACTGCTGAATGGTCGTTTTAATAAGACGAATACATAGTATTGGTAATTTACCGCGAGAATACTTGCCTTCTACTAATCCTTGGATAATTAGATAGTACAGTTACTGTTTCCAATGATATGGCTCGAGTAATTGGCATTAAATTATTGGAAGTAAGATAGGGTAATTCAAAGTATTTCATTTGCCGCTACGTGCCCTTTATAAATTACGGTTCTCTTGCTTGTAGCGTTACTTTTCTGCAGAGTGTGGTAGTTTCAGCAAATTGTAATGTTTTTTTTAAAGGATGACAATGGAGTTGTAACCCTGTCTGTGCTACCGGTATATTCTAGCGGGGCACAAATGAGTGATGATAGTTAAGGATGAAAGCAGGTCAGTTGGCCCATCATGATAAATTCAAAAAGAATTAACCAAAAAGGTTTTCATGGGGAACCGCGTGGATATCGACCTGATATATATATACCGACCGGACATTAATATATTGCGAATTTAGAAAACCAATTAATTTATTTTCTGGTTTTTTCTTATTTGGAATGAATTCTGAAATAGGATGTTTTACATGTGACACCTGTAAAATTTTGTTCACATTAGAGGTTATTAGCGGTTAAAGCCGTAATGCCACTGTTCTGACAGCGAGTGCTTCAGGTAAACACCATACCTTGCCAACCCATTAACATGGGGGAAAGGGTTTGTTAGTAATACGGAATACCAATTCCGTTGCTAATAATATACCCTGTCAGCTCGATCTCCACGCGGTCGCCCCTAGAAACCATCTTGGTTAATTCTTTTTGAATTCCTCTCGATGGACCAACTGATCTGCTTTCATTCTCACCTATCATCCCTTACTGGTGCCCCGTTAGTATATACCGGTAGCACAGGTGGGATTACCATTCCATTGTCATCCATTAAAAAAAAATCAGTTAACGGCCCACCGCTGGACCTGGCATTTTTCTCACCCTACCCATTTCAATAACAAACTTTTTGATGTCAACCTGTTATTTAGTTTACATGCACGTAGTCAACTTCAGCATGTAAATTCAATAAGTTACAGACGACTGTCAACAATATGTTTATCAGCTGAATTATATATAATACGTTTATATTGTACATTTATATTCGTTGTATGATTTAAAACGATGCCGGCGATAAAGCGGCATTAGTCGATACACATCGGCACTTAAGGCAAAGATACCGGCCTCTGAGGGCTCGATAACAGATATAAATAAATGGCTGCGCTGCGTAATAGCGCTATAGTGTTGTAAAGATACCGCTATCGAGAGCTCTTGATATTAAATGCAATAGTTTTTCGCCCCGGTGCCGCTTGCGTGGATAATTATTGATGGTTGGATAACGCAGCGCACTCGGATCGCGATGCGGTAAGATGGATGTGATAGTAGCTAATTTATTGGGTCGAATCATTTCTAGCTTCGAGTTACCGGTCGATTGGTCTGATTCTAGACGAAATAGATTAACATACACATTTATTTAAATGTATGGCACATTGCATTTTGTGTGTAATTTTTTTCGACATTTCTATAAAGTCGAAAGCGACTCTTTTCGAGCCTATGCTCGAAAAGAGTCGCTTTCGACTTTCGAATTCTACTTAAGATTTTACTTAACATCAAGTTTATCTATCTATCTATATAGATAGATAGATAGAAGTTTATCTATTTATCTAAAAAGTTTGTAATATTAAAAAAAAAATTGTGGATAATGTCTTTAAAAAAGTTGTAAAAAAGGGTCTGAAATTAGGGATTAAATAAGGGTTAGTAATGTAATTTTATAACAGCACGCATATTTAACAAATTGATAGATCGATGAAATATTATTTTTTATTATCTGAAATAGTTATAGTTATAGGTGGTTTTGAACTGTGATATCATAGTTTGGAAATGAGACATACTTATTCCATTTACTTTATCTACGTATTATGAGTCTATACCGAGCACTTATGATACTGACTTATCAATTTGATCTTTTGTCCATGTCCAAAGTTAACTATACCTATTTTCTATAATAAAAATATGAAAGTTATTTTTATTTATAATTTTATTTAGATTTTGTTAAGATATGTTTAACGGTTCTTATTTTTATATTTATTGTATTTTACATTTTCTTAATATCATAATATATTGAATATATTATTTAATTATGCTTTTCTCTCATTGGATATCCATTTAATTTTTCATTCATAATCAATTAATGGACGGCTTCTCTAATTACTGACCAGTTGTAAAAAACTTAATAAATTGATTCACTTCAGATTAGAATTGTCTATGATTTTTTTTATTCTGTAACACGACTTAAACTGGTTCGGAGTTTAGGTCTCTAGGGTTGCCAGCTCTTTGAATTTTTTTATTGATTTTAAAATTCGAAAATTGACATCTTTTTTCTATATTTCTAGTTAATAAATTATAGAGAAATATTCTTACTGTTGTGATTAATTTATTATATTTTAGTTGTGATAGGATATTTAAGGAATTTAATAATTTATTGCAAAAAATAAATCAACAGTGAAGAATTGGAACTATTGGAATTGGAATGACTGACCTACTCTGAAAGTACTTTTAATTAAAAATAGATATAAAAAATTAAATTACAATTCGTCTTCAGTCACAGTTCCTGAAGATATAATAATATGCGTAATAGACAAATAGTCGAAACGAGATACTCGTTTCAAAGTTTTGTTATTAGAAGTAAAATAGCAAAGCTAAACGACGAGAGCAAGCAACCCTAGATGACAGATTCGGCGGCTTTGATATGCGTCGTGTGATAAGCGGCTATTTGTTGATGTTATCGCGCATGGTTGTCGTAGTGTGTGCGCCCACGCACCGTACGGCAAACACACTTCGCCGTTTATGGAATTGCCACGTTTTACGAGCATCTTGATAATGTTATGTTGTTTACATCAATTTTTTTTTTGAGGGCAAATCTACAAAGTCGTGCACCGAAATGTTTATGTCAAATCAGGTGCCGGCCAAGATCTAATTTATTACGTACGACGTGACGGGGAGTTTTATGAGCCAGTCGACTTTATGCGTGTGCGAAATTTAAATATGGGTAAAGTTAAGATATGTTGTGTGTGATGTTAGTGGCAACAGCTACGGTCTGAGATCAAATCTCATCATCTTCATATCCTTATCCCAATTCCTTATTTAGGGTCGGCGTAATACATTTTTCTGTTTCATTCTTTTCTATTCGCAGTTATTCTCCTATTTACTCCCTTTTACCTATATCCTTCACACAATCCATTCTTGTCGTTTTAGGTCTTCCTCTCCCCTAATAATCATCCACATTCATACTTAATACTTTTCTTTACCAAGATCAAATCTCGTAATATTCGAATTTTAAAATTTTTTATTTGGGTCATTTAAAAAAGTTTGTTCTTTGGTTTGTGCTTCAAATAGCACGTAAAGGTATTCAACAAGCCACGCAACAACGGCGATGGGCTAGAAACTCTTAACACTAGAGGGCACTATAAACCTCCTTTTATCTTCCCACTGCTGGTCTTTCTCTATCCCTACCTAGATGTCATAACTTTAAAAATATTTAAAACAAAAATAACGTTGCCAGCCTCATTAGACAATAAAAGTACCAAGACCTCAGCGTGCGTAGGTGGCCGGTGTAATTAATTACTTCAAATATGGCTGTAATAACCATTACTAATGGCTATAAAAGAAAAACTTTAAGAAGTTCAGTTGTTGAAATGCAATTAGTGTCTATAAAATTGTTGCAAAGAATATTTATATATTCTTTATTGCGCTTAAACAATACATGCGTCGATTAGTTTAACAATTTGTTAGCAAGGGAGGACTTATCTCTGAAAGAGATCTCTTCCAGCTAACCCAGTGTAGTTAGAAAGAAAATAATTTAATTTGGGTAATCCAGTGCAGGAAAGGTACCGGTGAAAATAATGTAAATACAAAAAACACAAATTGTGAATAAATAAATAAATAAATACGTAAATAGATAAATATATATACTCGTACATATGTATAAGTGCATAGAATTATCATGTACAATTGGTTAAAAGGTGTTATTTCAGTCTTCTCTTGAAGGAAGTAATGGAAGGAATGATTATTTATTACTTAAGGCCATTTGCCACTTAGTTAGTTAGTTGGTTGCCGATAGAATTCAATGCATAATTAATATAATAATTGCAAGCCATAATGGAAGATAATAGGATACATTAATAAATGCCTCTTTAAATTTGTACCTTAAATAAATAGTATATGTATATTATTTTGCAAGCACAAATGAAAGTTTAGTATGTAAAAATATTTTTTTTGGGTCCTGAAACTAGGGAATTAATTGTAAGACCTTATAGATAGATAGATCGTTTATTTGTTTGTTACTAATCACACACAACATGTACATAAGAATAGATAATACATAAAACAACATAAGATTTATAATTGTGTTATTATGTGTGATCTGCAGCAATACAAAAAGGTCGAAGCTCAGCATGTAACATTGTTCAAGGAACAAAACACTGATTTTCAGCTTTAACCCATTTGAGGGTACGTGAAAATAATAAATAAAATAAATATAAAATAAAAAGAGTAATATTTTTGGTAATTGTCTGTGCGGTGTGTGTATAATAAAAATAATGTAAATAGTTCAAGAGTATAATTTGATATAATTTTAACTGAGTGGTAAGGATAAAGCGAAAAAAAAGAAAATATTAATAAGAGAAACATGGAAAAAAAATATTAAAAATCATTACATGAGTTTGCAACCGCTAGCCAAGAAATTTCTGTGGAATGCCTAAAATTTGTTTTTTTAATAAGTATTCTATGTGATGTTTTTTAAAACTTTGTACGGTAGTCAGATGCCTAAATGGTGGCCTAATGGTTATACAAGTTTAAAAAACTGTTACTCGAATAGCTATCAAGTTTTTTCACCTGTATGAGACATGAATTAAAGTTATAAGTATTAGGAATAGAAATAATTTAGCTGAATTTCCATAAATTTTTTTAACAAGATAAAATAATTATGTTTAGTTATTTTTAAATGATTTTAAAAGTACTTATAGATACAAATACATACATAATTTATATATTATATAAAGTTCTTTAAATATATTTATTTCATTATTATTCTAGACTCTATATTAGACTGTCATCTAATGTAGATGCATATCTAAAAAAAATGATAAAAAAAAAAGGTGTAAATTGATATTATTAAAAAAAAACTAGATTTCACACAAAGCCATCTCATGGGAGCCACCAACAGTCTATGGTAGACATAAAAAGATTTTCACAAACCCTACTAACAATACGGTAGCGTAAGTCAATAACGCTCTCCCCAACGTTATAGATAAAACAGACTACATAAACTAACCGTGTGTATTACAAATCCAATAACGCGGTAAATCATAAAAGCTATTCACCAAATTTGCTTGTAACAGAAGGGTGACTGCTATACACTACAGATTTCCCCTCACAAAACCATTAACAATGGCTGCTGACGATTTTTTCTGCCAATAATAAAATCTATGTGACATACGTACGTTAATTTTGTTTTAATACAATTCGTTTAATTTAGGTATATTAAAAAAAAGATATCAACGAAAATAATAATAGATAGATAGATACTCTTTATTGTTTCCTCCAAAAGATTACAATAGTAAACTTATTATAAATATAAATAATTACAAGAAATAATCACAATGAGAAAACAATGGGCGACCTTATCGATAAGAGCGATCTCTTCCATGCAACCTTTGGATGGAGAGGAGTAATTATAAACAATTTGGTGGGAGGCACTAATAATTTATTGTTAGATGAAATTTTACATACTGCTAAAATTTGCTAGTTTGCTAAAAATACTGGTAAGTAAATATTTTTCTTTTGAAATGCTTCTTAAACTATTTTCACCGTTAAATGAAATAATAATACCTAATTACTATTTGACGAGAGAAATCAATAGATACAACCTTGTAAACCTACAATGACGACGACCTCTATAAGTCTACATAAAGTTAATTTCTAATTATTTTTTCTTTTTATTTCTTTTATTTATTCATAAACAAAAATTTGTATTTGAATGTCATAGTAGATACAATAATTTCATACAGTACATAAAATATAAATTAAATTAAGCATAAAACAAATATTACAGTCACATGGAGTATATATATATACATATATATATATATATATATATATATATATATATATATATATATATATATATATATATATATATATATATATATATATATATATATATATATATATATATATATATATATATATATATATATATATATATTCAAATTTAATATATTTATAATTCGTCAATTGAGTACAGACACCTTTCTAGCAGTAACGACTTCAATTTTGTACTAAAGATCTTCGAATTATTAGTAATAAAGAAATGTCATACAAAACACTAATATCCTGGTGGTATCAGAAAACAGCCTTAGAGCACGCAGGACACACTTAAAAAATTTCATTTCATAAGTTGGCCCGATCGAAATTAAAATCTAGGGTCACAATTATGCAAAAAAATATTGAGATCATTGGATATCATGGGATATCCATAGATATCTAGGAATAATCCTAGCATGATTGTCTTTAAAGTAAACAAAGTTTTGTTTGAGAAATCAGTTCAGAGTACGATAGGACTGATATATCTGAAGAAGGTAAAAGCCCTTAAAATAATAATAATAAAAAAAGATTATATTGTATTAAAAAACAGTAACTAAGTAGTTACAAATTGTCTAGTCTTCAAAGTTAAGTTAGTAACCTTATGTTGATTATTAGCTCTTTGCAAGTTAATAATAAACTTTCTTGACGTTTAAATTCAAGAAAATTTAGTAAATATTAAAATCGAAACAGTCTCAGGATCAAACTTCAGAAGTGTTTAAGTAAAAAATATTATTTCGTACTAGATGTAATGGTTGTAATGGTATACTTACAGCTTCAGCTGCTTCTTTCTGGTCCTTGTGTCCCATCAAATTGGGCATCACAGTCCAGTTATATCTTAAATCCTGGCACAGTGGCAACTGGATCCTCTCGCATTTTCCACCTTCGCTCTCCTCCTGGGCAGCAGCCACTAGCCACGAACAGAGTAAAAGTAAAACAATTCGTGCCATTGTGATTAAATATTCACTGTATTATAACACTGTTTTTGTATGTCATAATAGCAGACTGTCACAATATCACTGTTAGTAAACACTGATAATTCGTAAACATATTTGTTCCTTTTTAATTCCAAGCGAACGTATTCACCCGTCTGTGGTTCGAAGCAGACTGATTCGAATTTCGAACGCGGTGCGGCATTACAAAGGCAAAAGAAGAAACCGGTCGACCGGCCGGTGCATTCAGAACATGCATATGTTCCGATAAAAGGTCTGAACGCATGAACAGGGCATTAAGAATAAAAAGAAAAAAAGAAAAAGGGCCTAATTCGTGTACAGCTCACTGCAATCAGTGGAAGTAATTTTAGCTATCTCGCTTTTGGACAGTTGAGAGAAAAGGACAGGAGAGACAATGAAGAACGTATAAAATTAAGTGTATCTGCCCATGGGGATGGATTTTATTTTACAAAATTGCTGCAATAAAAGTGTTGAGTAATTGAGAGGTTCGAAAGTTTTATTACATAGTTTTAGGACGGACGTATCTAAACCTACTCAAAATAATAGCATAGATCCTTATAGAAGACCATGGGAATTTAATCCAAAATCCAAAGAACATAAGTAAGAAACAAACTTAATTAACCTATGGTGTCTTATTTGAGGAATTTAGATTTTTTAGCTCCACCGATATTTAAAAACATGTAGTTTCGAATTTGTGACATTTATCACCAATGAACCTAGTTTTAGAGACACTAATTAATTATTTAACGTAATCTAAAGAAACCCGACCATTATTAGCACGTTTATATATTCATAAAACCCTATAAAGGAAAGTATGATTTTGTCTCTAATTTATTTACAAACGCTCACACACTACTACTAAATACAAAGTCCTATTTGATGGAATAACGAAATTGAACTCATATTTCAATGCCTTTAAGTTGAATATTGTTATCTGTGAAATGAGATATTTGAAATAGAATGTACTCGTAAAAATATAGAGGACTGAACTTGTAAGGCGCGATTCATAAGCTTTCACTTCTATCAAGGTCGATCAGTTACAGCAAAATTTTTCACAAGCGACTCTGTGTAAAGATTCTAAAAACTTAATATAGTAATTTATGAATTAATCAACAATTACATTGAATAATTAAGCATTGGATCATACTGTCTGATATGTCTGATGATCTGTGGTGATATCAAAATATATTTATAAAGATGATAAAGATAGGCATTTGGTGATCATCAAAATCTCGGTGCTCTTAGTAAACAATTGTTTACAGCCTTGTATAATGAACTTGATAATGATCTTTTGTCTCAAAATCACGCATATTAATAAAGGAACCGAAACAATACTATCTTTGCGTCACGCTACACTGAATATGCGAGTGAGATAACTGATAGGCCCTTCCGCTCGTGCTTTTATCTTTTGGTCCGGCATCCCAAGTAGAATACACAATTAGGCCCCTTCATTACATCACTCCAATAACACCTTTAATATCCATAACCCGACAAATCAATAGAAACCTTAAAGCTGCAAGCACAGAAGTTAAATTTGATGGTATCGTAATATATCTTTCTAAAATATCTTAACCATCGTAAGTTGGTCTCATGGATTAAGGGACGCCATTTGATATTGAAAGGAATCGAAAGTTCATCGTATATTGGAGAAATGGTATGAATAGTTGCATTGTAGGAGTGGGACGGAGCGAGCCGCCGTCAAAGACGCCGCTTGCAGTGCGCGTACGCAGGCCGGACGCCGGTGGAATGCCTAATTAAGGACGCATGCGTGGACTGTAGGGTGAAGTGGGTGGTACAGATATACGTCAAAAGCGGTATATTATGTTCAATCATTGCAAAAAAGTTGCTCTTAATCAACAATATAGAAAAAGAAATTACAAAAAGTAAAAACAAGTAAATACTCTAATAGAATTACCTACTATTGTACATTGATTAAATGGGAGATTGTGGAATAAAATGGATGAAAGAATTGAGGAAAACGGAAAAAGAGAGAAAAATGGAAAAAATCAAAATAATGTCTCAAAAACAAGAGTTGTTCGGAAATATTTTTGATGCATGGGAAAAGAAAATAGAAGCAGTTGCAAGTATGCAAAAAAGTGAGAAACAAAAGAAAAGGAAATTTGTTCAAAATCTAACAAAGAAGATTGCGAGGCGAGACGCTGTGACGTTAAAAGCTAAACGCTCCTTGAAGAAGACTTCCTCATGAAGTCGAAACAATTGTCGGAAACGACAAAAACGCAGCGAGTTCATTAATCTCCCGTATTTACATAAACTTTGACAAAAAAAAAAAAAAAACGAAAAAACTTTAATGTTCTTACATAGTATTGGTTTAGAATAAAAGTACTTAGCTCTTGTTTTTAGGGAATATTCAAATGACTTTTATGTCTTTGAGTTAGCGTCCGCTACCCGTCTGTCTTGAGACCACAATCCAACCATATACAATTCGGAATCGTAATTAAAACGTCAGATATCGCGTTTTGCGGGTACGATGGCCACTGACGCCACGACGATGCAAATTTTATATTGTTTTATACGTGAACCCAATATATATGAATAATCTGTGTGCATGAACCTGACCAACTTTGAATAATGATTGAAGAAGTCTCATTGATTCGCCGACTAATTGGCAGTCACTGTGATATGTCGTTGAGTTATTCTTGACTTCAAACAAAATGTGCGCTTATAGGTGATGTCATTTTAATAAAATAAAATAATTTATGGTTGGGAATGTAATGTTAAATATTGCACAATAGTAACTTTGGATGGGAATGAAATTAGAAATAAAATAATTTATGAATTAAATTTTAAATTATTTACCAGAGGGAGACTTTGTACAGAAGTCGTTTGCTTGGGTACCTCTATCCCACTCAAGAGCCTTTCTTTCCCATCGGTTGTCGATTCGTCGAGCTATATAAACAGCTAATTGCTACTTCGCCTTGCTTATCCTTGACCATTTATATATAAGTAAATTGCTAATGAAGGTTTAATGGAACTGACATGTCTTTCAAACACAGAAGCTCCTTAACTAAATTAATAGTAAAAATAAAAAAATAAAAACTTAGCGTCTTATATGTTTACTATTTTGTTCAATCCAAAGTCCAAGGTAATGTAAATTTGTTGTTTCCTGGTCACATCAAAATCATCCAATTTGTTCTATGTCTTAAGTTAATTAAGGTCCGGGTAATTAGTATTGAATTTCAAGTTGTCACATTTTTTGTAATAAATAATATACCTAGCATCTAGATACCTTACAAATTCTTCTGGACATGGATGGCGGAAAATGGTCATCACCTATTTCGATATCGCCTATATCGAAATAGGTGATGAAAATGTAGTATAACAGGTCATAGTTTACAATCCTACTAATTTAATAAAAGTTTGTAAATATATTCGAATATTTATATGTTTGTTACTAAATCACGCCGAAACACGTTTTGAACGGATTGGAATGAATTTTGGTAAACGGCTAGTCAATTATATCTCAACCTAATAATTAATAAACTGATTCGTGTGGGCAAAGCCATGGGAAATGACTAGTTTACAATGATAAATGATGTAGTCTACAATGACAATAACTAAGCTTAAAAAATTGTCTTTGAAAATTCATTATAAAAACTTGTTTGTTTGCCTCGAGCGTGTGGCTAATATAAATTGGCATTGTCATAATAAAAGGTCACGTAGGGATGAAATATTAGTTTTGTTGACGTTCTTAACATTACACGTATCATTAGGTGACAATAAACAGAGAGAATGACGGTTATTAAGTGTATGTACGTATTTGGAACATTAAACAGTGGTAATATTTATAAAGAAATGGATCTTACATTGAACAATGAGAAAAAAATGTTATTAGCACTTAGAGAATGCAACTGTTCAGAGTTCTGTAGGCCTACCATGAAATGATTTCCGAAATTTCGGAGACGAACGAAACAGAAATTTGATGTCAAAATTACATAATACATGCCGTTTAAAATTATTAAAAATGTTAAAATATCGTTCCCCTGGACTATTAGGATACAATATATGATGAACGAAATGTTAAGCTCCATTTACTGGCTCGATTTCGGTACGAACAAAAACACGAAATTGACCCGAAAATTCGGAACTTCATTTCATGGTAGACCACCTTAATACAGTAAAAATATGATTATACCTTGGAAATAATACAGTAGTAATTATAATATAATATATTAAATGTAACATCTTATAGTAAACAAATTCTTAATAATATTATAAATGATAAATAAAAAATTGTTAGCTTTTGGCGGATAACGACTTACAAGTTGTTACATATCGTCATGTAATTTGAAAGCGTCATAGGCTATTTTTTGACCCGGTCAGTATACCTATCTTGGTCATGCGAATAAAGTCAAGGGTAAAAACTAGTATATTAGTTCATTAGATTATAGTACATATCAAGAAATTTTTATTAGCTGTATTTCTTTCGTTTATATATGGAAGAAATGCAGCAAATTTATTTGGAACACGAGTAAATTACCAAATATCCGAATGTAAAAAATATCATTTTTTTTCAGTCGCTGCAGTTCGATGAATTAATCTATTTATTTATTCCTATATTGACATTAAAAA
The DNA here is from genome assembly GCF_026898425.1 of Galleria mellonella. Lineage (NCBI taxonomy): Eukaryota > Metazoa > Arthropoda > Insecta > Lepidoptera > Pyralidae > Galleria > Galleria mellonella. The sequence goes on from NW_026442061.1 coordinate 2,535,010, forward strand.
AAAAAGTTTGCTACAAAAGGCGGACTTATAGCATTCTCTCCCAGTCAACTTTTGGAAAAACAGAAATATGATTTATAAAAATTTACCTTTTTAGTTAATTTTTAACTTTCGCGTTGTTTAGACATATTTTAAACACACACAATCGGAACTCACACAATTTACCTTCTTATTTAAAAAAAAATTGCATCCTTCAAATCTATTTAAACTATTGTACTGCTTTGTTGCTTAGCAAACTTTATGTATTTTTCATAAGCATACACAATTTAAATCCGCGTATTAATTATTATTCTTGTAGTAAATTTTCCGAAGTATATCATACAGTCTCCACTTCATAAATTACAAAATTAGACAAAAAGAAAAACTAAATGTAAAATTTCACAGTAATTATTTATTTATTCGATAAAAATTCAATCCGATTATTTAAAATTCACATATTGTTACAACGGTGATATTTATAACTCGATGAGTTCGAAATGTTGAGTGATTTTCAATTAGGAATCACCTATTTTATGGACCTCTATTCAAAAATACGCAGTGTTGGTGGTCGCCGATCGCGTAGATAGGAATACTAATGGCCCAGTATATTAAATGTATACAGTGACTTCTTTGATGTGGGGAACACGTTGATACATATACTAATGGTGTTAATGGAATCGTAAGTTAAACAGAATAACAGTAATTCAGTTGTTACATTTCGAGTGTCAGACTGAGATAAGGTAATAGATAGATAGATAGATCGGTAGATTGATACTCTTTATTACAATGTGAACCGTTAACTGTCCACTGCTGAACATAGGCCAGAGGGAGACCTTGTATAAAAGTGCTTGAACACCTCTGTCCCATTCGTATTTCTACCGTGAAATAGTTGTGTTTACATGGCTGTGTTTCGGTTTGAAGAGTTTTTTTTAATGGATGAAAATGCCATGGTAACCCCGGCCGCGCTACCGGTATACACTGACGGAGTACCAGTGAAAGGTGATAGGTGAGAATGAAAAGGCAGGTCAGTTAGCCCATCGTGACGAATTCAACGGCAAATTAGTCACGATAGTTTCCAGGGGGAACCGCGTGGAAGTCGACCTGATAGGGTATATTGATAGCAATGGGGACTAATCGCCCTATTACTAATAATCCCTTGTACCCCATAGGCGACGGTTACCACTTTCCATCAGGTGGGCGGTTGAAGGGTGGGATGTGGCAGTGAATTTACAGGGTACAGAGGAATAACACTTGAGTCCACTTGAGTCCATTGAGAATGGCAACGCATGGGGGGTATCATGGGCGAAACAGTATACTCTGTTATGTCCATGCTACTGCTCATGTCTATAGGCGACGGTTACCACTTTCCATCAGGTGTCAAGCCGTCAGCTTCTTTACCATTCTAAGTTGAATAAAAAAAAACTACAGCGAACTATTTCTCCTATCATTAGTCGAATTTAGTATAAAGTAGTGTTGCCAGTGCAGTGGGCACAATTACCACGAGTCTGGGAGTCGTAGACACAATTAATTTAATTTGCCGCGTCCACAAAAACTACGCTCGGCCTTCTAAATACACTGTGACTATGCTTCTGAATTTTTAAGGATACCCAGAATGTTTCTTGGGTTTTCAATTAAATTTATGCCGTGTGTTCATTTAGTTTTGAATTAATTTTATTTATACAATTTTTTTTAACCGCCTTCAAAAGGAAGGATGTTCCCATTTCGGTTTTTTTTTATGGATGATAAAATAGTAACCCCACCCGCGCTATCGGTATACTATTGAAAATATTGGCCATTTATTTTATTGTCCTTATGAAAAATATTATTCACAAATAAAAATAATAATGTTCCAATTTCAAATTTCTATTTTTATTTTTTATTTAGATTTCATTGAAAAACTAAATACAACAGTAATTCCTTGTTCTTAGTTGAAAAATGAATAAATGCATCTGTAACATTTTGTGACATTATTGCACCATCCACTTTTGTAGGAAGAGGAACCCAAATACTATCCTTAATTTATGTATGTATTGTTATATTTAAATAAAACTTATTCAATTGCAAAGATATGTATATTTATTAACTTGAAAGAGAGTGAACAAAGGTGGGAAACCAACCGGAAAATCCGCTAGTACATACATGTCAACTAATGTTATCTGTCAATTGAGATGCGTTCCTTTTATACATATTTAAACAAGGTACGTTAATCTTACATGTATATCTCCATTAACATTTATACTTTATAATTATTTTTTTTAAAACACCAGTTTCTAATCTCTCATATTATATAATAAAATTGTAACTAGATGCTGTACAAAGGATATATTTAGGAAAAAATTATTTGAGAGGTCATAATAAGACTAAAAGATATCAAAACAAAAATATTTAGAAAAAAAAAATCTTCTCTTTCTCTTTATATATTTGTTTCGGCATCACACAGAAACTGCACCAAATTGGATGCGGTTTTCACAGTTGTGTTCCTGTAAGTCTAACACTTATTATTATTTCTTTAGTTTTTTTACTTCTGAATTTCATGCTTACTAAAAATTAGTAATATATACATATATAAATAATATGTATGTAACATTTTCTTATGGTTCTGTTTGTATTGCAATAACAATAAAAAAACTTCAAAATTTTAAGTGTCCACTTTTATAGGAAATCTTTAAATCGCTGTGCCCTCTACCTGTAAGTTTATTAGGCGCAATAAAATTATTTTTTCTACCACAATCAGTAGTCCCGCAAATATTTAACCGATGGTTGTCGCATAACGTCGGTGTAATTTGAGAGGAATGCCGTCGGCGAAGCGTTGTGAACACGCCGTGGAAAAAACTATGACGATCGCGCATTGCTGTCCCGCGCAAAAACGTCCCGTGTCCCGCCTTGCCGACCGGCAGAACCGCGGCGGAGATATTTTGTCCCAATTTGAGGTTTCACGAAATTTGTCGTTTCCGGACCTCTTTATCTCGTTATATGAAATTAAGTGTCATTAAATGAACACTGAGGGAGTCAGTGGACACAGGTAGCTCAGGACCGTTCCTTATGATAGTCTATGGGAGAGGCCTATGTCCAGCAATGGATGGATAATAATGGCTGAAATGATGATGTTGAAATGTACATTTAAATTTTATAAAATAGCACCCGTTAATCGATTAAAAGGCAAACGGCAGCATCAGTTTTTTAAATTTTAGCGAATAAATTTAAAAAATTTGTTCATCCGACAAACGTAGTGTCTAAGTTCAAATATTTTTTTTTTTAAATATTTTTAGAGAAAAAAAGTTTTTACTTGGAAGTTGATTTTGTAAAGAGCTTACTTATGTACTTTTTACTCGACTCCGATTTTGTTTTGTGTTTTGAAACCAAAAGGAAGTATTGTGTTTTTTAATACATAAACCGTTTGTCCTACATCTGTTTTATTTTAATTGTCCAACAATGTGATGTAGGTATATCTTAATTAAATCTATTCGTTACTAGCTGCCCGCCCCGGCTTCGCACGTGTGTATTATTTTCATACAAGTTTTAAAACGTTTTCTTTCATACAAATCATTTAAAAAAATCAATTACTCGTATTTAGATTTAAAAACTAATGAACCGATTTTGATAAAATTTCTTTGGGACCAAGCTGAAATTATATCTACTATCTCTTACCTATATTAATCTCTTACTACTTACTATCTCTTAATATGAAAATAAAGAAAGATGATTATTTAAAAAAAAAACAGTGTTTTTTATTTGACCCCTAAGTGGTAATTCATTCACACAGACAAACCTGTAAAATAAAGCTGGTATGGTTATAAAAAGTATATCTATGTACTTGTATGCGGCCAGTCAATCGATACACATCGTTGAACAGACAGACTAACATGCAGTAGGATGTCCAAATAAGGCAATTATGTGGCTCGTATAAAATACTACCGCCTAGTACAGTTAGCGACGCGTTTTTGCTAAATTACTTACACCCGAGTTACACTTGAATGGGTCCCGAGTTCTTGACACGTTCCACGCATAACCATTTTTCTCCTATTGAATTATTTACAACTCTTAGGGCTGTGCTTTATTCACAACAATTATATATTATATATATAATATTTTTGTTACAAAAATATAATACGGAAACGTTGTTACGTACGTTATTTTTTATGCAACTTTTTTATGGCAACCAAGCTGACGGTCCTCTTGATGGAAAGTAGTAACCGTCACCTATAGACATGAGCAGTACCATGGACATAACAGAGTATAACACCTGGGTCCTAAGGAATGGCAACGCATGGCACGCAACGCACGCATAACCACGATACCCCGTGGTCGAAACAGTATACTCTGTTATGTCCATGGTACTGCTCACGTCTATATGCGACGGTTACCACTTTCCATCAGGTGGGCCGTCAGCTTGTTTGCCATTCTAAGTTGTATAAAAAGTTTGTTATTCTAATCTTTTAGAGGAAACAATAAGGAGTAACTATTATTGCAGTTAATCATGGTCTCTTAGAGTTTTTTTTTTCTAGAAAAATTAAAAAAATTCTTAATAGTGTATACAATTATGGATTTATATAAAAAAATCTAAATATTACAGTAACACCAAGAAAGTTCTGTATAAGACATTTTAGAATTCTAATTTCCAAGTCCATTTTGAAATATGCATAAATATATAAGTATTTTTTTTTTATATTATAAAGAAAATTTACAACAATTCTATACCTATTTTAAATACAATATCGGGACGTAACGCGATGAAAAATTTGTGCAGGAAATTCGGTGCAATCCACATCGAAATATCGGCAATAAAGAAGCAGGTATGTAGATACTATATACCTTCAAATATTTTTCATCGCTTTAAGTCCTGATAGTGTATTTAAAATATGTGAAACAACACGAAAATTTATAATTAACAATTGTCTATCTACTTAATTAATATAATACATATCTACAAAGATATTAGAGGGAGCCCTAGTATTTAATTGCAAATACTGTTATTCACTAAGTTCTCCTTTCTAGAAGTATTTTTTCAATAAAAAAATATAACACTCGTGAGATTTATATAAGTATTTATTTATTCTAATAAAACGTCTATAATACTGACCGGATTGACAGATGCGCTATGGTAATGAATTAAAGATAGTTTTTACTGAATTAAGTTTAAGTTACGGAAGACCATATATATGACTTTCTAATCATACAAAAAGGCAATGTACTTATTTATTTTATTAGAAATTTTAAATTACCCTTCTGTTTATTAACCGAGTATTTTTGATTTTAATTTTTTTTATATTAAGGATTTTTAAAATTTATGAGTAAAGTAAGTACATAATAAGTGATTGGAGAGAGAGAGAGAGAGACTTTGTACAAAAGTCGATCACTTGGGTACCTCTGTCCCATTCGTGTTTCAACCGTGAAGCAGTCGTGTTTGCATGGCTGTGTTTCGGTTTGAAGGGTGGGATATGGCTTGAATTTTCAGGGTACAGAGGAATAACATTTGACTCCTCAGGAATGGCAATACATAGGGGGTATCTTGGGCGTAACAGTATACACTGTTATGTCCATGGCACTGCTCATGTCTATAGGCGACGGTTACCACTTTCCATCAGGTGGGCCGTCAGCTTGTTTGCCATTCAAAGTTGTATAAAAAAAATTCTTTGCATAACAGAATCCGGAATGAAGATATCCGCGAAAGAACCAAAGTGACCGAAATGGGCCGAAGAATAAGCAAGTTGAAGTGGCAATGGCCTGGTCACATAGCTAGAAGAAACGACAACCGATGGGGAGGAAAGGTTTTTGAGTGGCGAACCCGCACAGACAAACGTAGGGAGGACCTCCCACTAGGTGAAGTGACGTCGCGCAGGTGGCTCAGGACCGTTCCTTATGGCAGTCTATGGGGTAGGCTTATGTTCAGCAAATGGATGGAAGGATGGCTGAGATATTGATAATGATAATAACTGATTATTGTTAGTAATGGAGTTTGACAGCCCCATTGCTAGCAATATGCCCTATTAGGTCGACCTCCACGTGGTTCCCCCTGGAAACCATCGTGAACAATTCTTGTTGAATTCGTCACGATGGGCCAACTGACCTACTTCATCCTCATCTATCATCCTTCACTGGTGCCCCGCCGGTGTATGCCGATAGCGCGGGTGGGGTTACCATTCCATTATCACCCATTAAAAAAAAACTGATTATTAACGTAGATACGTTACGCTTGTCTATATCAATTACTATTTATTTATAACGATAAAATGTCTGAATAACCTTTCTTTAGGTTATTATTATAATTATCAGCTAATTATCACTCCAAAGACATCGTACCGATGATAACCGTTGTCTGGTGTAGCGATTAGATGTAGTAGATTATGTAGACTTAGATATGTAGACAACGTTAGAATAGCCGAAAATATAGGTACCTAAATTTGGCCTAGGGGGAGAAGGGATTGTTAGTAATAGGGATTTTTTTATGGGTGAAAATGGCATGGTAAACCCGCCTGTGCTGTCGGTATACACTGGCGGGGTACCAGTGAGAGGTGATAGGTGAGGATGAAAAGGCAGGTCAGTTAGCCCAATGTGATGAATTCAACGATAAATTTGTCACGATAATTTCCAGGGGGAACCGAGTGGAGGTGGACAATATAGGGTATATCAGGTCGACGTCCTTGTGGTTCCCCCTAGAAACCATCGTGATTGATTTATTGTTAGTTTCGTCACGGTGAGCTGACCTGTTACATCCTTACCTGTCATCCTTAACTGGGGCCCCGCCGGTATATACCGATAGCGCAGGTGGGGTTACCATTCCATTATCATCCATTAAAAAAAACTTGGCCGTGCGGGCCCGATATAGAATAAGTCACCCCTTCCTTTCCTGTAACTGTCGTAAGAGGCGACTAAGGGAGGGCGAGGGATGGGCAGCAGCATCCTTCTAAAACATCTCTAAAGTCTTACTGCGGTTGCCAAACCGCCTGCCAAGTATGGCAACTACAGGCAAAACCCCTCAAGGGGGAGACATGTTCAGCAGTGGACAGTAAAAATGATGATGATAGGTACCTAAACAACTATTATTAAAAACTCCTTTGAGATTTTAGAAAATAAATTACTATGATCTACGATACATAGACAATCTATGATATTGCGTTTTTTTTTTCTTTATCTTTTGTGTATTGGATAATAATTTATAGTGCTGAGAAGTAAAAGAAAAAGTTATTTGTGTGCGCGGTGCGGTACAGGGCGTCACGCTGTGCGAGTAGGTGTTAAATGCAGCCTCCCACTGCGCCCGCGCATAGCCGCGTCCATGGAGTATCCACCGATATAAACTACTGAAAAAATTGTTTTCTAAAAAAATATGTAATAATTTTAAAATATAAAAATCCCGTATCATAATGTTTTCTCACGCAAATCTATGAAACTATTCATTTTTTTTTTATACAGCTTAGAATGGCAATCAAGCTGACGGCCCACCTGATGGAAAGTGGTAACCGTCGCCTATAGACATGAGCAGTACTATGGACATAACAGAATATACTGTTTCGCCCATGATACCCCCATGCGTTGCCATTCCTGAGGACTCAGATGTTATTCCTTTGTACCCAGTAAATTCACGCCATATCCCACCCTTCAAACCGAAACACAGCCATGCAAACACAACTGTTTCACGGTTGAAACACGAATGGGACAGAGGTACCCAAGCAATCGACTTTTGTACAAAGTCTCCCTCGGGAGCAATTTTGTTCAAAATTTATAAATATGTATTGTTTATTCCAGCTTGAGAGATAAGATATTTTTTTTCAAAAACCAACTTTAACTGTGGCATAACCAGTTCTTCTGATTTAAAAACTAAAACTACTGAAGCGATTTTGATAAATTTTCTATGGAACCCATATGCGAGTATATATTTTCGGATAAAAAAATAATGATCTAAATCGGTTTACAGCTGACGGAGTAATGAGGTAACTAATATGAAAAAGAATAAGAACAACCGAATTGAAAATCGCCTTCTTTTTTAAACAAATCTCAAAATGTATCCAAATTTTAAAGGGAGAAAACGAAACTATTACCACCTTTTTAGGGAGCAGTTTACCAGTTAATATATTTCCTCTTTAATAATTTTTTATCCAATAAAAAATTCTGTACCTCTCATACAAATACAACGCATCGAACTATTTAGTTAGTGTAGGATCTAATTTTTCTCGTTTATGTTTTAATTATAAACCGATTTGAAAAATTCCTTTGTTATCTGAAAGGTTACATTTACACATTTACAGATAAATCCAATAGAAATAAAAAAAATCAATTAACTACTCAATAATTTTTTTTTTTTAATTATAATAACTGGTTTTACTATAATTGAAGTTGATTTTGTTTTGTGGCACACAATCTAATCATTAAGAGCTATATAAACAAACTATATTATAAATTCAGTTTGACAGAAGTTATTATTATGGTTAAAATTTTATTACTTCATATAAACTAATCTTCTCCATGCAACTGCTGTTCCCGTTTTGGGCCCAAAATCTTCGCTGTTCTCGTCCCACGGCTGGCGGTCGGCAGCGAGTTATTTAGACTTACAAATCGCGTCCCGCGTGACGTGGCGCCCTCTCCTGCTACAATATACAGCTGGGACAATGTGACGACGTGTCAAGCGTGCATTATTCATGCATTCGGAAGCCTGTTTGGTGAACTTATGCTACCAACATTGATATTAGACACTTTAACATTGAAATATGTAACCTTCTGCGACTGGTACTTTTGTCTCTGACTAGTGATGACATTTTCAATTTTTTTTTAACAGATGGTAATGGAATAGTGACTCCGCCTGTGCTAACGGTATACGCTGGTGGGGCATCAATGAGTAATGATAGGTGAGAATGAAATGGTAGTTCAGTTAGCCCATCGTAATGAAATCACTTGGATTTCTACACGATTTTGGAGGGAAGGTCACGTGGAAAAACGTAAAAAAAATAAAAAAAAAATATAATATTTAGAATTAGAATTATTTTAGACACTATGTACCTATGTGTACATAATTAAAAAAATAATATTGTTCAACCATTGTATTTTCCGAGATTCATATATTTAAAAATGCCGATTTTCCGATATAATTTTCCGAATATATTTACGCCATAAAAGACAATATTTTTTTATTTTTACGTTACAGCAAAGACTACCTGTGATGGGCTGCCTTAACAACCATATCAAAATACTTATGGGGGTATTACCTATATATTTTATATATAGAAACTCTATAAGGTCTAGAATCCTTTAAAGCGCGCCATCTGTTTATAGAAAATAGTCATCTATTCTTTTTCCTTCAAATCTAAATTGAATCCCTAAGAGTGCCATCGCAACATGCCATAAAACCTCCTCTCAGGTTTCACTTTATATATTTAGAACCCTTTTAACACCCTTCCGCTATTAAACACAAAAAACAACGTAATAAGTTCTCGATTGCTCAGTTTCCAAAATAATTATGTACTAAATACAACTTATTCCAATACGTTAAGGTTGAATATTGCTAGACAAAGAAATGGGTTTTATATTATAGTGTGTAATAAACTTTTAACATGACAACACGAAATTAAGAGTATTAAAACAACATGTGTGAGACAATAGGCGGCGGCACAAAGGGCGCGGTGCGTTTGATCTCGACATTTGCCTGTTAATTTTACACCGGTTGGGTGCCCACACCGACGGGCCGCATTGTGGGGTGCACGACAAAAAACGGTGCAGCTTTTGCGAAAGACTTGTACAAATTAACGTTTAAATACAATCAAAAAGTGATCCTTCATTTGTTCCGATTCAGTGTTTACCTTTATTGTTATACTTCATACATTTTACGGTATTTTTGTGAATGTAAATACTTCCTTTGTCTGTGAGATATTTTTTGGTAGGCGGTTCATTTTAATAGTCAAGGTATTTTTGTTGTTGTTGAAAGATAGAAATGTCATTAATTCAGAATGTTTATTACTGTAGAGCAAATAAACAATGGTCCCAATGTGCAACCCTGTGGAACACCAATGTAATATTAATTAAATTTAGGTGAACATTGCAGAACACGAGCTATTGTTTTTTTTTTTTTATAAAATCACTTAACTCGTCACTTAATATATAATCACTCAACTTTGATTGAAATATTATCAACAAAAGATACGGTTACCTATTAAAAAAAAAATTACAATTACCACATACATATTACTTCAATACTTCCATCGACACTGAAGAGAAACTCGGTCGAAGAAGTAGCATTGAAGACATAAAATAATCATTTATAGAATTCTCTTAGATAAAGTACTAGGTCAGTACTTTATCTAAGGGATATCTGTCTTTATCTACGAGTAATATTAGTATTCTTAGTAACTATGTATAAAGAGATCTGAATGTATTTTTTTATGCAACTTAGGCGAACAATCTGACGGTCCATCTGATAGAAAGTGGTATCCTTCGCATACGTGACATGAATAGTATATGAACAGTCGTAGTAATTTAGTAGTAGTATAAGCAGAAAAGAATATACTGCGTCGCCTATGACCCTTCATGTGTTGCCATTCCTGAACACTAAAATGTTTTGCCTCTATACCTTGTAATTTCATGGTACAAATACTATTTGTACTAAGGATATCGCTAATATCTAGTGAAATTCTGTCACCATAATTTAGTGAGCGTACACTGCGTTTCATTGGAAACAGCCAGCCCGCTGCAGTTATGTTATAAAGCCGCCATTACTGCTTCCTGCCCGCGGCGAGAATGCAGCGCGCACTGTTCCATGAAAACACTATCAATTGGCATACAGTTCACAACTCTAGCGTTTGTGCGGGATCGTCCGACTGAAACGTTTATTGCTGTAATAATAATATAAAACTGCCTATATTCCAACGTTTACGAGGTGTCAAATATTTTTGTGTACGTGCTGGAGTTTATGATCGAGAAAGTTTTTATAAAGTGTTACCTTAAGCTTACCAGAGGGAGACTTTGTACAAAAGTTGATTGCTTGGGTACCTCTGTCCCTTTTGTGTTTCAACCGTGAAGCAGTTGTGTTTGCATGGCTGTGTTTCGGTTTGAAGGGTGGGATATGGCGTGAATTTACTGGGTACAAAGGAATAACATCTGAGTCCTCAGGAATGGCAACGCATGGGAGGTATCATGGGCGAAACAGTATACTCTGTTATGTCCATGCTCATGTCTATAGGTGACGGTTACCACTTTCTATTAGGTGGGCCGTCAGCTTGTTTGTCATTTTAGGTTGTATAAAAAAAAAGCTTAATATCTTCTCGGCTAAGATCAAAGTACCTTATGCTTAAATAAGAGTACGTAGTAGTAGTAATAAAATAGTTTATTTTGGTGGGAAGGGATCGTTAGTAATGCGGGCTACTAGTCCCATTGCTAGCAATATGACAGAACCTGACAGGGTAGATCGACCTCCACGCGGTTCTCCCTGGAAACCATCGTGCTGAGTTCCAGGTGTATTCATCACGATGGGCTGACTGACCTGCCTTTTTTCATTATTCACCTATCATCCCTCACTGGTGCCCCGCCAGCGTATACCGATAGCGCATGCGGGGTTATCACTTCATTCATCATCCATTAAAAAAAAAAATAGTTTATTTTTATTATACCTACACATACTTCCTTTCCACTTTGGGTGTTGCTGTAAGAAAACTCTATTAGAGTTAAGCTCGCCTTACACTTTTGTTTACCTCTGTCATATTCTTATAACTGGTGTGTACAATAAAGAATTAAATAGTAAAAAAATAAATAACTTTTACCTGCGAGTTTTTCTGCGTGACCAAGATATATTTATTGACCAGGATAAAAAGTAATCTATGTCCTCCTCAATCCCATATACTATGCGTATACTAAACATAGAGATTGGTTAAACCGTTAAGGCACTACGAAGTAACCAACAAACAAACTCACTTTCACATTTACGATATGCATTAGTAAGGATATTATATTAACCGGCGTCATAACAAGAGTGTTTGTTTTCTGTTTTTGCCTTTAACTTTGTTCAACTTTTACTGCGCATTGTATTGAAAGAATTGTACATTATTTTGTGCATCGGCCAATCCATTGTTCTGTAATTAAACAATGTTCATTCTGGACTGTGGACCACCAGTGGCGTAACTGTTGAGATGTTTGGAGTAATTTTGGAAAGTCGTATAGTTTTTTGTTTTCTGTTGCTAAAACTATACCCTGTCGGGTCGGTAGCCACGCGGTTCTCCTTGGAGTCATCGTGGTTAGTATCTGGCAATTAGTCACTAGGGGCCAACTGACCTGAGATCATTCTCACTGATACCCTGCCATCATATACGAATAGAATAGCATTACAAAATTCGGAATTTACTTAACAATTTTAGGTAGAAAATTTTCTATGTTTGAATTTTAGGAGAAATGAAATTGTTAGAGAAACTTTTGGACAAATGTTAAACAGGCTTGGAGAAATGTAAAAATATATCAATGCAGGTAGTAAATCAGTGAATAAGAAAAGTAAAAGAGAAGGTAAAAATGGAAGGCAAAAAAGTAGGGCATTGCAAAAAATTTTTTTACAACACAGGGGGCATACGAGCATGCGGCTCACCTGATGGTAAGTGACTACCGCCGCCCATGATCACCCACAACACCAGCGGCATTGCAGGTGTACTACAGACCTTTTAAAATATGGTACAACTTTATTGATACAACTTTTTGTTTGGGTAAAAGTAAAGGAAATGGTATCGGTTTAGAGAGAGAAAAATATTTTACAATTAGGTAAAACTTCACCGTGTGGTCCCGATATAGAATGGACCAACCCTTCCTTTCCCGTCAGTGTGGTAAGAAGCCTAAGGGAACCTAAAGCTTGATGGATGGGCAGCAACATCCCTCTTAAAACATCACCAAAATGTAACTGCAATTGTGAACCTGCCTGCCAAGCGTGACAATATCTGGCAACCCCCCTGTGATACAATGATTACGATAAAGATAAAAATTAAAAATCGAATTTGACATTCCTGCCAATAGCGTAAGCGAAGTTACAATTCCATCTTTATCTATAAAAAAGTTTCAGCTTGAACAAAGTTGCAAACCAACAAAACGATGAATCCTTTTCAACTTAGCGTAATTTACCTCGACAACCTAATGGCGACAACATTACGAACGTTAATTCCCATTCCCTCATACGTGCAATAAAAAGCGGTGTTTCAAAAGCACTTTACCTATCTAAGAAGTAAAGCTTCACTTAATTAACCCCCCTCCGCCGACCACATGCGCGGGCGCAGCGCAGCGGCGTGCGTGACAAATTGCAGGCTCCGAGAAAAACCATTCTTAATGATAGCTTAATTGCACGTAATTGTGTACTGATGGTTGTACCCAAACCATCATAAGTTTACCCGCCCTGTCTCTTCATAATTGTCTATTTTACTAGGTGATACAGGGGTGAGCTGTGACCACTTACAGTTCAAGAAAGTTTGGTCGTTGTGCACGTAAGAGAATGTAGTCGCTGGACTCTCGAAGGCCCCACCACAGACGCAATATTTTTTATATTATTTTTAATCGCTTATATTTAAAAGCGTATGAATTAATGGTGTCGTTTGATTTTTTAATTCAATAATTGGTTCAGAGAATCTATAGATATTATATTATATTTTTAAATGTAAAGAATACAAAAGGTTTCTGCTCGTGTATATTTGTATATATAAGGTATCCTAATTGTTCAAGGTTTCTCAGGTATTCTTCGAAGTTCTTAAATGACAAGGCTGAGGGATAAATTCATCTACTATGGTGGCAACAAACAACAGGTAAGACATGTATTACCTGTTGTCCAATTAAGGTACCCATTATAAAATGGGTGCCTTAACTGGGCATATGTCGTCAAGGTATATACTGTGAGGGGAAAGGGATTGTTAGCAATGGAGTTTGACAGCCCCATTGCTAGCAATATGCCCTATTAGGTCGACCTCCACGTGGTTCCCCCTGGAAACCATCGTGAACAATTCTTGTTGAATTCATCACGATGGGCTAACTGACCTGCTTCATCCTCACCTATCATCCTTCACTGGTGCCCCGCCGGTGTATACCGATAGCGCGGGTGGGGTTACCATTCCATCATCACCCATAAAAATAAGGTATATACTGTACAAGGTGGGTCTATCTTCATACACTATGCAGATTGTGCAGTGAGGAATCGCATTGCATGGAAGGCCTGGTGTGCAACGATAACAACTTTGTTTCGTTGGCAAATATGCCTATGACCTTATTGGGAACAGTTTACCCAGAACCAGGAGACTGCAGATATCTTAAACCGTGAGTTATCATAAAGGTAACACATAAGATCTATAAAATGATAGTTTCTGGTAGAAGGAAGCACAAAAGATCCCAATGGGTCAACGTACAACGAGTTAGCTGACCCCATACGAAAATAAAAGATAAGATCCTATTTTTTTATTGGGGATATAAATGTATAATACATATTAAAATTACATACATTCCAATTCATTCAACCATTAACCGTAATAAAGTAATAAATATTTGATAAACTCTCTGTTTACTTCTATCACGATTTTAGCATCTTAAGATGATCAGCGCTAAAGGCATTTGGCGTTACCTGTTATTAAAAGGGTATCTGTTGTACGTAACATATTATAATTGGCATTGTATTAGAAAAGAAAATTATTTAATTAGGATGAAATTGAAATCGTTAGCACTATTCCAAGGGAGTATCCTAAAAACTGAACATTTTCACCAAAAAATTTATGTACTGTGTGTACAAAAAACAACGAAATACGTCGTATTTTGACGTGACGTGACGTGACACACGCGCACGCGCACGCGCACGCGCGCACGCCCGCACGCACGCACGCACGCACGCACGCACGCACGCACACACACACACACACGTTTTACACGTGCGCGTGTGTAAAACTAGGGTATGCTCCGTCTACGGTTTCTTTTATGGGTGAAAATGGAATGGTAACTCCGCCTGCGCTAACTGGATACGCTGGCGGAGCACCAGTGAAGGGTGATAGATGAAAATGAAAACAGGTCAGTTAGCCCATCATGATGAATCCATCAGGAATTAACCATGATAATGTTTCCAGGGGGAACCGCGAGGAGGTCGACCTGGTTAGGTATATAGCTAGCAATGGGATTCTCAGTCTCCATTACTAACAATCCCTTTCCCCCCAGTATTCCGTCTACGGTTAAGAATCATTTCATAAGGACCTCTAATACTTAGTTTTCAAACATAAGTCCTCCACCATTTTTCATGTAAACATTATGTTGTGTAACATACAACCTTAAAACATATAATTACGTTTAATTCCGAGACATTAGGTTTAAAGTTTCACTCTAATAGGTAAAACCTTATTTGAAATCCAGTAAAAATTAAAATCAAGCTCAAATGGAGTGGCTATCGTTGGACAGGTCGTAACTCGAAATTAGCAATTAAGCGGCCGCGTGGGAGGATCGACGGGCTAATGGCTAGCAGTGATAAAAGCAAGTAATTAACGTATCAATTCGATTACGGCTGGCTTTGTACCGCCCGTGTAGTGCAGGGGCCGTGGGACACTTAACAAAATTTTTAACAAACCTTTAATGAGTTTTTGAAATAACATATTCTAAGGTAAAGCGCGATCATAATAACAGTTAGTTTTTTTTTTTTTTGTTTGTGCCCTTTTATTTATTTATTTATTCTTTATTATTTATTCTTCATTACAAAAAATGTCTGGTATAAAAGGCGGACTTAATACTAATATAGTGTTCTCTCCCAGTCAACCTTTAGGAAAACAGAAATTTAATTATATTGTATTTGTTGTCCCTCGTAGATTTTTTCTGCATGCGACTCAGTATACAAAATATCCTATATGAATTAGAATACAGCAAATACATGTACTAAATTTAATTGAAATCCGTTAGATGGATAAATTGATATATAATTTATTTGCATTACTTACAGCACACAAATAATAACAAACATAGATAGAGATGCAAAAAAAAGAGAGAATAAATAAAAAAAAAATTGAAATACACAAAGTAAATAACGTGATTATCTTTTTCTTTTCGTGCGTATGCCACAGTAATAAAAAATAGTTACAACTCAATTTATTGATTTACCCTCAAAAGGACAAATACTGATTTTCTGTTGTGACCAAAAGCAGGTCGTAAAACCGTTTAAACATGATTGAGTAACAAATATTTAAACATTCAAATATTGTTACAAGTTTTCACATTTTTAATATCAGTTACTAACTAATGATTATCCGCATATGTGTATTTCAAAAGGTTGCCAGTAAACAAATAGCGCCCATATTTATTTACTGGCAACCTTCGTCTCACTGTGCTACAGCGAAAATATGACAATTACTGTTTACTTAGAAATAATTACCAACGATAAAAGTTGTGTACGATTCGTAATTACCCACAACGACAATATACGATCGATAATTATAATAATTAGTTCCCACAGTTCCATGTCTCCTAGAGTCAGTGAATGCTGACTTTTAACTTAATAAAGCTGTTGGGGTACTTTGTAGAAATAAATAGGTATTTGTTATCAAATTTCGGTCGACATGTAAAGGGTTCCATTTTAATAAATTTGGTTAAAACAATTTCGAAACAGAAGAACTATTGGGACTCTTATATTAATTTTTTTTTCTGATTGGAATCAAAGAATTATATCAAATATTAATAGTTGTAGCACTTCAGCTACCCGCTAACAACATGCTTACTAACTGCATTTACCACTTTCCATCAGGTGAGCCGTCAGCTTGTTTGCCATTCGAAACTGTATAAAAAAATATATATATTCTTTTTTTAAAGGCATGCAGCACCTGCAAATCTTCCAGTGTTGCGAGTGTTCATGGATCGCGGTAGATCTTTACCATCAAGTTAAAAGCATTCTTATTTGCCACGCTGTGTTAGTTTTGTTATAATTTTCTATGGAACCAGCAGTATACAAATCCGTTTCGAATTCTTTACATTCGTAATAATATATCGGTTTCACTAATAGTTTATTAAACGGTCACTTACCTATATGTAGAGCATTTTTCTAATAGACGTTGGATCGCGCGTGCGTGCACGCAGCGTGGTTGTCATTAGCACATGATGTTATGCGATGTTGTCTTTAAAATATAACGTGAAATATACTTATTCCTTTTTTGAACTCAGAATAAATGAAGTCTCAAATTCTATTTCTATTAATTATCGGATATACCAATTAATATACGTCCTTTCTAAATTATTTTGAATATGGATATTTAATTAATTAAAATGTGTTTTAATATTGATTTCTAATAGAATCGACCGACTTATTTACCGATAATACCGATTAACTTAGCCTCTATCCCACTATCCTATCTTTCATTAAATCTTTATTCGTCATCCTTTATCCTTCACACGATCCCCCAGATGCATTTCTCACCCATCTTCAATATTTAGCGTATTTAGTTACAGAGACCAGATGTAATACCCTTCCCCCCACTGAGAATCCCATTGCTAGCAATATACCCAACCATCCTCGCGGTTCTCCCTGGAAACTATCATGGTTAATTCCTGATAAATTCATCATGATGGGCTAACTGGCCTATTTTCATTCTCATCTATCACCTTTCACTGGTGCTCCGCCAGCGTATCCCGTTAGCGCAGGCGGGGTTACCATACCATTTTCACCCATAAAAAAAAATACCCTTCCCCCGGACTCTAAATCAGTTAGGTATTTATTAATTACATGACTCTCTTTCTCCTCTGAATTCTGATTATCTTTTTCTCTCTCTACTAAGAGAGATGAGGAGGGAGACGAGGCTTTTATATCAAATGAGTACTAAACTAAAGAAAAACTTTACAAAGTTTTTGTAATTTATACATATATGTACATACATATTTAGAGTTCTAGTATGAACTCTTGTCTATTAACAGTGATTTAAAAATACTATTTAATAGCATAAATTCTTGAGTTACAGTTTAAAAATAAAATTAATCTAATTATAATAGTATAGAAAATGTATTGTATTATTGTTATATATTTTTTTCATGAGTACGAATGGACCCTGGCCCCTGGAGTGGAGCGGTGGAGTTGGTCGGACAGACAAATCTTTTTATTGGCCAACCCAAGGAGCCATTAAACTTTATACTGAGCTTCGAGATAACTCCAATGCTTATTGACATTTTGTCCTCACAAATGCAGTTTTAACTCAACTTTAACGTCCCTCTCGCATAATGAGATCATTAATTGTCGACATGTCTTTGCGTTTATCGAATTTATAAAATCATTCCGCGATAAAACCTCTAAAATATGTATATTCAAATATTTCCTTTTTGTTTTTACTGTTACCGATCACGCTATTAATAATGGCTGTGATTTTGCGTGGTTTCTGATTAAAGCTTCCATGTTTATGCGGTATAATGAATTTAATTAAACAGGTTTGTCTCGGATGAAAAACATATATATATATATTTTTTATTGTTAGAAAGGCAAAGCAGCAAAACAGACTGTCTACCTGATAGAAAGCGGCTACCGTCGCTCACGAACACTGGCAACACGAGAGGAATTGCTTGTGCGTTGCCGGCCTTTTAAATATTTGTAGGCATGTTTTATATATGTACTATATTTATATATATTATACTACTTCTACTATCTATAACATCCTAATAGGTCACCCCTTCATTTCCCATGGGTGTCGTAAGAATAGATCAAGGGCAGCAGCGTCCCTCTTAAAACATCTCTAAAGCCTAACTGCGGTTGCCAATCTGCCTGCCAAGCGTGGCAACTACTGGCAAAACCCCCAAGGGGAAAGTTTATGTTCAGCAGTGGACAGTTAAAGGCTGATATGATGATGATAACATGCTATAAATATTTAATAAGAATTAAATATTATAATTATAAATGGCTTTATATTTTTTAAGGGTAAAGATATTGGTTACTCTTTCATGCATAAATTACTGAACAGTTTTGAATAAAATTTGGTACATGGATGGGTTATATACTAACTTATTACATAAGACACTTTAAGTACTTACTGATTCACGCGGGCGAAGCCGCGGCATAGCAAAAATATATATAAGCCTTTCCCGTACTACATTATTATTTTCAAAGGACAGGATGAACTCGGAAATTCAGATAGCTTTCTGGGTGATTTATAGACATATATATATATATATATATATATATATATATATATATATATATATATATATATATATATATATATATATATATATATATATATATATATATATATATACATATATACTATATTTAATGATTTTTTCGACAACAAATCTCTAGTAAAATAAGTTAAACAAGTGCCGGCATAACTTTAATAATACATTTAATAGTCTGTCCCTGGCGCGTCACTATGTTGCGGCGAGATGCGCGCGCGCATACGAAACCTATCATCAAGACAACAATCGTGGTGCATTAGCGGCGGGGCACGCCCCCGCGGCGCCTGCGCAGCGCCGCCACAGACCGACAATTAAATATTTATTATAGCCCGCGGAGATGATTTTAAGGTTTCAGACTTGAATAGAATTTACTGTCGACAACTTCTTCAAATGTATAACATAGTTCACGATATTCCGCTGCTAGGATTTGGCTTTCTTCCATTATCGTAATTAAAGGGGACAGAGGTTTCTTTAGGGTTGGCAACGCGCGTGTAATGTCCCTGGTATTACAGGTGTTTATAGGCTACGGTAACCGCTTATCATCAGATGGACCATATTCTTGTTAGCTATCTCAGATTATTTTTCTGGAGTGATCTGGATTTGTAACAAAACACAGTACTTCCAAATATGTGTTTGCAAAAAGCTGAAAGATCTGCACGCATCCAGTATAATGGGAAACAAACAATTCTGCATGGCTCTTATCTCTGTTTCCACACCGCCAAACAGCAGCTGTGCTTTAAATGGCTGACATATGCGAGGTACGGTATCTATAGTAAGTTTACTAATGTAATCTTTTTGGACGAAACAATAAAGAGTATCTATCTATCTATGGAAACGAAACCATAACCTCCAGGACATAGCAACACATGATTTTTTTTATATACAACTTAGAATGGCAAACAAGCTGACGGCCCACCTGATGGAAAGTGGTAACCGTCGCCTAGAGTTGGTGTAGTTATAGATCAAACATTAAACTTCAGAGCTCATATTGATATCTTGGTATCTAAACTTCGCAAACTTATTTACATCTTTAAGAACTTAAGGCATGTGGCTAATCGCCGTGTTATTAAAATGGTATACTTTGCGTTATGCCAGTCTTTGATTCAGTACTGTATTTCTTCTTGGGGAGGTGCTGCTAGGACTCATCTTCTGGAGGCCGAAAAAGCACAGAGATTGATATTAAAAGTTGCAGGTGCACTCCCATCTACATTCATTTCTCTCCATTCTACTACAGAATTATATAAGAAATGGGACGTGCTAACAGTTAGGCAAACATTTATAATATCAACAGTACTAAAAAAACATTCACAGATGTTGTTTGATCCAAATTTGAAGAGGCATAAACGTCGTAAAAATTCTGTTTGTTCTACTAAAGCATTTAAAAAATGCTTCTCAAAAAATTTTTATTGTTTTCTAAGTAGTTACTTATATAATAAAATCAACGCTCAGTTGTCAATCTACCGACATCATAGGTACGCTTGTAAAAAGCTCATATCCAATTGGTTAAAATCACTTGACTATGATGCTACAGAGGCCTTACTTATCCCACAGATGTGAGAAAATAACTAACTACCTTAATTTTTATATGAATGCGTACAAACACAAATACACACAGCGAGAGACACGCACATACACACACACACACACGCGCGCGCGCGTACACACCCACGCACACACACGAACGCGCACACACACACACACACACACACACACACACACACACACACACACACACACACACACACACAACTTCCAGATTAAATTATAATTAAATATCTCTTTCTATAAATTATATTTATTATATTGAATTTTTTTTATTGTATTACAAGTGCTTAGTAAGTAACCCTGCGGAGTGAGGCCCTGGTGACCTGTAATACAGGTATTCTTATACCTATCTCAAGCACCAGTCTCTCACAATTATATTTATAATTTGTTTAATATAAGCATTGTATTTCACTGTAATGAATTGTGAAGAGAAATAAATCTGTTTATTATTATTTATTTATTTAGAGACCATGGACATAACAGAGTAAACTGTTTCGCCCATGATACCCCCCATGCGTTGCCATTCCTGAGGACTCAGGTGTTATTCCTCTGTACCCAGTAAATTCACGCCTTATCCCACCCTTCAAACCGAAACACAGCCATGCAAACACAACTGCTTCACAGTTGTAACACGAATGGGACAGAGATACTCAAGCAATCGACTTTTGTACAAAGTCTCCCTCTAGTATACATACATACATACATGATGTACTACGGATATCATTTGTACACTCTGATTCCATCCATAACTATTATGCTATTTATATATGCTGGTAATGAATTATTATCATCACCTTTATCTGCCCACTGGTGAACGTAGGCCTCTCCCATAAACTGCCATAAGTAACGGTCCTGAGCTACTGCATCCTGGGAACGATTACCACCTCCATATTAAAGAAATCATGGTATAAAAAATTTGAGGCCAATACAGTGTACTTATCCGTATATTGGAATTGAAAATAAAAAGGAGCACAGAGAGAAAAGGATTTTCAAAATTCCCATGGTATTAAGGAATAAAGGCTATTTCCCGCTCATTCTTCGTCTTCATTTTATTCTAAATCCTTTAAAGTCCAAGCAGTTGTGGAACTCACTACTTGCATCTATTCGGTGCGCTCAAACTCTCGCTAGCTTCAAAACCACTGTTAAATCCTACTACCTCTCACTTTAGTACTAAATTCTTCGTTTTCTCTTTAAAATCTCGTTAAAATTTTAATGTAATAATTAATAAATAACAATTTACTTATAATAGTAAAATTAGGTAATTAGAATGAATTTACTATCCCAGACGCTATTACCACAGATAATATTGCTAGCTATTACAATCGTGCGGACTGAGAAATAAAGGAAACTATTATATGTTCAGATGTAATAAAGTGATTATTAAATACTCAAACGGCCCCTGTAATGTAACACAATGTATTGCCAAACGGCAACAGTATTTAGATCGACAATTTGCAATTAACTTTTATTGCACACCGAACGAGATAATGTCAGATGTTTTACTAGTATATACTACTTTTACTATTGCGTAACTTAATGACTGATCGAATAATTTGGAATTAATGTTTAGACTTAAATAATGAATAAATTATGATACTGTTGATAGATCAACAATATCAAGACAGTATATGTAAAAATGTCTGTACGTCTCTACAAATAGACCAAAATTGCATGTATGTATGTATATGTATTTGCTATTTTTATAACAATTTTTATAATTCATAGCAGGTTAGCGTATAGAAAATTTTATACGGCCGTATAACCCTACCAAATTCAAGTACAATCTGCTTGCATACTTTCTACATAAACTGTATCGAATATATAATGTAGTAATGTAAAGTTTGTTATTGACAAATAAATGCATATCAATATGTACAAAAATTTTACATACACATTTTATATTCACTAGCCTCCTATAAATTGAGAAAAATAGGAACTGATGGTGTATCTTTCGTCCTCTTTTTACTAATTATATCTGCCTAAGAAGAAAGGAGGCAACCATATGATTTACAGTTTTTATTTAATCATTCCTTCTATGTAATTCCTTGTTCTTAGGTAGATATATTATATTAAAATGGTTACTGACATGCAGACAGAATAATATATTTTAACAATCATTGTAATTCAAGTGAAACTAGGTTACTTAATCTAAACTCTAAACTGGTTCATGTTACATATGCTTCAAACAGCTGGCGAGCTTCCGCCTAAGTTTCGCGACTGACGATGAACGGTACTTCAGCATTAGATATTACGAAGTGCTTAATAACTAGATACCAATAAACAGTTACTACCAACTATTGATTAAGAAAAATTTAATAAAACACATTCTCATATACGTAAAACATATATATATAATAATAATAATAATATAATATAATTTATTTGCTGAAAAACACGGTATACATATGTTAGCAATAATATGTTAGGAACAGGCGTGTTTTGCCAAAACAATGGCATGCAAAATTTTAATATTTATGGTAACTTCTTTTCTACTAAATACTAGTACTACTAATACTATCAACAAAATATTATTTATGTGTTTATAAAGTAGAATTATTCTTTAGTCCAACAAGTCCTTAATTGAGTAATAACATTTGTCCAAAAGCCATTTGTACAGTGTGTCCTTAAATTTTGTCAGTGTTTTTATATTTATAATATCTTCGGGTATATTATTAAAAATTCTTATACACATATTATAACAATTTTTTTGATAAATCGTAGTCTTAGGAATTCTGTTTAATACTAGTCTATTTGGATTTCTTCTATTTCGCGGATAATGTTCTTTGGCAGTAATAAAGCTGTTTATATTTTTCTTAACAAATACAGCTGCTTCATAAATATACATGCAAGCTAGTGGAAGTATTTTATATTTTTTAAATAGTGGTCGGCAAGACTTCCATGGTGGGAGGCCGCAAAGAGCACGGATACATTTCTTCTGTACCAAGAAAGCCTTATTAATATCTGTGGAATTACCCCATACTATTAAGCCATATCGCAATTGTGAGGCTACATATCCGTGATATGCCATCAGGGTTGTTTTCTCATCAGTAGTTTTACTTAATCTTCTAAGGACATATACAAATTTATTTATTTTGTTACAGACCTTATCTATTTGGGCTTTCCAGTTGCAATTATAGTCCATTTTGACTCCAAGAAATGAGGTTTCATGAAGTGACTTGATGCTTTCGCTGTTATATTTTATATTTAGTCCAAGTTCAGTTTCACCTTTGTTTCTAAATTGAATATATCCAGTTTTATCAAGATTCACAGTAAGATTATTTTCTTTAAGCCATTGTATGATGGAATTAACTGTTAGATTAATCTCATCTTCAAAACTTCCCAAGTTCTCTGAGTCACATGTAATAGTAACAGAAATGTCATCAGCGAATAATACACATTCATGTTTTGTAACCTTAGGTAAATCATTTATATAAGTAAGAAATAATAAAGGCCCCAAAATACTTCCTTGAGGTACACCGTAGCCATTGTGCTTACTACTTGATTTATATGATGTTAATACTGATTTTTTATCCAGACGAATAATTTCCACATGTTGATATCTATTCGCCAGATAACTCTCTAACCAACTATAAGCTGGCCCCCGAATACCATAGGAGTACAGTTTGCTTAAAAGTACTTTATGAGATACACAGTCAAATGCTTTTTTCATGTCAAAGAAAAGTATTACAGTTTTATTTTTACTATCTATGTTGTCAATTATATTCCTTGTCAAGTTATAAATAGCCAATTCTGTCGATTTATTTTTTTGAAAACCATGTTGTGCATTTATTATTACTTTGAATTTTTCGAAAAATACTGTGAGTCTGTTATGCATAGCTTTTTCAAATATTTTTGCTAAGATAGTAATAAGAGTAATAGGACGATAATTATGTATAAGCAGTGGATCATCCTTTTTGTAAATAGGTTTTACAACAGAATACTTTAATCGAGTCGGGAACTGTCCTTGTTCAAATGAAAGATTTATTAAATACGTCAATATAGGTGATATTTCTTCAGCACAATCTTTTATCACTTTCGTACATATCTCGTCATATCCCTCCGAACTTGTGTTATTTAAAGATTTTATAATGTTATAAATTTCAAACACAACGTATGGTTTTAAAAATAGAGTGTTGCTAAGTGTTGTGTTCTGCATTTTAATAAAATTTTGGTCAGTCTTATCATTTCCATTGTTTTGATTTTTATATGTCAAATCAGTATAATAATCATTGAATATATTAGCAATTTCTTTCGAGTCAGTGATAATTTTTTCGTCAAATTTTATTTCGTTTATATAATTATTATTAATAACAGAGTCAATTTTATTCTGTATGATTTTCCAAGCCGTGAGACATTTATTCCTAGATTGTTTTATGTATTTATTATTTGTAATTTTTTTTGATACAGCTATGCATTTTTTAAGTTTTTTTACATAAGACATATATTTAATTTTGTTCTCTTGATTGCTGTTTCTATAGTATTCATATCGCAATGTTCTCTTTGTTTTGCAACTCTTTCTGAGACCCTTAGTAATCCACCGTGGTGTTCTATTACTATTTGTTATTTTTATAATTTTTTTAGGAAAATTTGATTCATATAGTAACTTGAATGTATCATGAAAATTATTAAATGCCTGATTAATATCATTTTCACAAAATACGTCTGAAAATGAGAGGCTGCTGAGATGATGGCGAAACTTAGCAATGTTGTCCTGGTTATATTCTCTGTAATATTTATACCAGACTATAGGAGTCCTCTTATGGTTAGTCGGAAAAGCTAACATTTGCGCAGTTTCGTGATCTGATATATCCAGGTATAACAAGTTACTTGTACTGTTATGTATATTGCTAAATATGTGATCAATGCACGAATTTTTCCTTGTCGGCCCCGTGATGTGTTGTATTAAGTTATAATTTTTTATTATTATTATTATTATTTATATTTTATATATATATATATATATATATATATATATATATATATATATATATATATATATATATATATATATATATATATATATTTCAATCTCTAATTAGAATTGTTCTCATTTATTTTACATGCATGTGTCCCACATAAGACACAAGGGTTTTCAAAATAAAAATTAGTTGCTTCGTATTACTATATATTTAAAACATTTCTTAAAATTACAATTAATGGCACACAATTTTGAATTTACTGGGTACAGAGGAATAACACCTGAGTCCTCAGGAATGGCAACGCATGGGGGGGTATCATGGGCGAAACAGTATACTCTGTTATGTCCATGGTACTGCTCATGTCTATAGGCGACGGTTATCACTTTCCATCAGGTGGACCGTCAGCTTGTTTGTCATTCTAAGTTGAAATAAAAAAAAAAACACCGTAGCAAGAATAAATGTAATCTTTTTTTTTTAGTACGTTTGTTCCGTTGTGGAACAGGCTAAGGTCGGAGACCATGCTGCCTAGTCTTCAATGAATGTAATCTTTTCAATCTGGCAATCTTACTCACTCATGCACATTCGTTCATTCTCGTTCATTATACGTTCCGTTACAACAAATATTGAACGCATTAAAATATTTCCTACATGTATTGTTTGATTCAAATATAGATACAATGATTTGTAAAATATATAATACTTATTATTGTAGTTTAGATTTCTGTTTTGCACTACTGCTGCCTACTCACTACTTCCTATGCCACTGTGTTAGGTTGACTGGTTAAGATCTATAAAAACAAATTCAGTTCATCTTGGTATACAATTATATCCGTACAGTTCTACGATTTAGTTCTATCACAGTACAGGCAGTAGAACAAAACGGAATTTTTCGTCCGTTTAATTGTTTGTAATTGTTATTATTACTGTATGTTTTAGTGCAATAAAGAATATTAAACATTCCAGAGTTAAAATTAAAAAAAAAAATAGTTATTAGCCTTTACGCTAATAAAAGTTACGCTAAAAAAATAAAATGAGATACTAATTATATTTTTTTGGGATTTTCAAACGACTTCAATAAAAGCAAAAGGTTCTCATTTCGGTTGTTTTTTTTTTTTATATTTGTTACCTCATAACTCTGTCATTCATAAACCGATTTGGAAAATCTTTTTTTTTTTTTTATTTAAAAGGATATACTTTCGGATTGATCCCATAAAAATTGAATCAAAATTAATTCAGTAGTTTGGTTATTACGAATAAATCAAAATAACTGGTTTTGCTACAATTGAATTCAACTTCCAGCAGCAGTATTTTCGAACCGATACGACAACATAACCTTCAAGAAAAGAGTATATTCCTTTTTAAAAGGCCGGCAGCACACCTGCAATGCCGCTGGTGTTGTGGGTGATCATGGGCGGCGGTAGTCACTTACCATCAGGTGAGCCGCATGTTCGTTTGCCCCAAGCGTTGTAAAAAAAAAAAAATAAAAAAAAAATGTTTTTTTTATGGAACAAAATCTATTATGTTTGAAGAAATTATTTATTTACAACTAAACGATTATAGCAGCTCTATTAGGATGGCGCTCGGAATAGAGTCCTCCATGCAGAGGGGACGGGTCACTCAAATGAAGGGATCGCCACAGATCCCTCTAATATTAAAATCGATTATATCTAATTATATAGAGCTCAAGAGGAAAAAGTTCTTTGTAGAATACCAAATGGAAAGTGGTAACCGTCGCCTATAGACATGAGCAGTACCATGGACATAACAAAGTTTACTGTTAATAATAATATAATAATAATAATAATAATCATTTATTTACAAAATATTGGTGATTGCCAGTAGCAGATCTTAAGTTATTGTTAAGTAATTGTTCAGCAATATTTACCATTTCGGTGCGTAAATGTTTTTTTTTTTTATAATATCCAAAATAAGTCAAATTAACATTCAAATTACAATTACTAATAAGCTTTTACAATGTCAAGTATCACAAATTACATCTATTCAAAAAGTCTTTCACAGAATAGAAACAACCATCAATTAAGTAGTCAAACAATCTTCTCCTAAACTGTGTGTTGGTCAAATTTTTAACATTATTAGACAATTTATTATATATTTTAATAGCCATGCAATAACTATTTCTTTGAAACATGTTAAGTCTCTGTGTCGGTATTTCTAATTTATTTTGAAGTCTTTGACTTCTATTTGTGGATTTAATTACAAACAATTCAATATGTTTTCGGATGAACAAGCAAATTTCATATATGTAAAGAGCTGGTAACGGTAAAATCTTTTTCTTTAAACAATGGTTTACAACTATCCAGGAAATAAGCCCCGCACAATGATCTGACACATTTTTTTTGTGCTCTGAATATTTTTATAATATCGACAGAGTTTCCCCATAGTATTAAACCATAGCGTAATTGTGAAGCAACATATCCATGGTATGCTAACATTGCTGCTTTTTCGGAAACCACTTTCCTTAGACGATTTAATACAAACACAAACGAATCAAGTTTTTTACTTAGGTTGTGAACGTGGTTTTTCCAATTACAAAATTTATCTATATATATTCCTAGAAATTTTGTTGAATCTATTTCTTTAATTATTATATTCTTATAATTTATATTTAAATTTATATGTTTACTATTGTATGTTTGAAATTGTATTAATTGTGTCTTAGTTATGTTTATAGTCAAATTATTAGCTTCTAGCCAATTAACGGCTCTTTGTAATGCTTCATTTATGTCATTTTCAAAAGTCGATGCATTTTTACATTTAACAATAATTGTTGTATCATCTGCAAAAAGCATCGTTTCATGATTTATCGCCTCTGGTAAATCATTTATGTATAGTATGACCAAAAGAGGCCCTAGAATACTACCTTGAGGAACACCACACGCATGTTTCTCCCATGATACCCCCCCCCCCCCCATGCGTTGCCATTCCTGAGGACTCAGGTATTATTCCTCTGTAAATTCACGCCATGCTGCCCATTGTATTTACTGCCCACAGGTCGCGTCCTATATAGTCTATTGGTAATATAAACGTTGTCAGATTGGATATTTTTTTCGCAATTTTGACAAAAAACTTTTTATTAGCAAAATTTTGGAGAAATTAAATTCTTGGAGAAAAGTGAAATGGGCTTGTAGGAATTTGGGTATTTTTTTGGAAATTTTGAATAATACTTTTAGTACTTGTGAACTCTGTACGGGTATATAAGGTACATAATTGCAATAAAATATATGACTGAAGGTATATAAAGGAAAGAGAAGAGGGGAAAGTATAAACAGAAGGATTAATTTTTTTTTCGTGTTTTATTTTGGGACACTGGACAAAATGTAGTGAAGAACGATACAACTTTTCAATAGGGTAAATATCCTGAAAATCATATCGATTTGGAGAAAAAATATATGATATTTGGGTAAAAATCAAAATTCGCATCTGGCAACCCTGAATAATTTTATTATTAGGTAATAATGGAAATACTATTCCATACCCAGCCTGCATTATCAGTGCACACTGGCCAATTAGTCCATTAAGCATGATGGTTGCCAAGGGAAACCGCGTTGAGATCAACCTGACAGGATGAAGCAATCAGACTTTAGTACCCTTTCCCTCCAATATGTCAATGTTGATAAATCTCGCCCTGTATCGATATATAACTGAGAAAGGCCATGAATCTCAATTCTCATCTGAGCTGCATGTGAATGGCCGCCGGGGTACTATCTCCATTATTTCGATCGCAATTAAACTTAATCGATACAGAATCTATTTGAACGAGGAGTAATAAAAATTAACAAATCGACATTTGAATCGAATCGATTGCCTTTCGCCGCATCGCAGCTTGATTGCTACATTGCGCAACCAACGCGCAGGTGGATAAGAAAATGTTCTTAATTATTAAAAAAAAATACGAATAAAAAATTATTACAGTTATATTTAATTGTTCTAGTTTTTTAGAGTTTTGCGGTGGAATTATTAGATGGGTAAGGTTTGAATTTCCCATAAATTGATTTTTAAGTGGCGTAAAGGCATACACAGACACAAACACAGTGTAGGATTACCCTCACTAGATGGAGTGACGACCTCAAATGTATTACAGGAAGTTAGTGGATGCAAGTGGCTCAGGACTATTCCTTATGGCAGTCTATGAGGGAGATTATGTTCTACAGTGGGCAGATAATGGCTAAAATAATAATGAGAAGATGGTTATCTAATGTTTTAGTAAAACATGTCTGGTCAGGTCGATCTCCACGTGGTCTCTTTTGAAACTTATCCAGGGTAATTTCTAGGAAATTTGTCACAATAAGTCAATGAGTTAACTGGCCTAACTTTATCATCGCGGATGGAAATTGTTAGTAACGATGTCTAACAGTCACATTGCTAGTAATACACCCTATCAGATCGACCTCCATGCGGTTTCTCCTGGAAACCATTGTGGTTAATTCTTGTCGAATTAATATAACTGACCTTATCATTTCTCATTGGTGCCCTGCTAGCGTATACCGATAGCGCAGGCGAGATTACCATTCCATATTCAGCCATTAAAAAACTTCGTTCTCGCCACCACTGATATCTTACCAACTTAAACCACAGGAGAAATCGTGACCATCCAGTACCCATAGTACAATGCCGTGTGGTCCCGGCATAGAATGGGCCACCCTTTCTCTTTTCGTGAATGTTGCAAGAGGCTACTAAGAGAAGAGGGTTGGGCAGCAGCGCCCCTCTTAAAACACCATAAAAGCTTAACTGCGGTTGCCAATCCGCCTGCCAAGCGTGGTAACTACTGGCAAAATCCTCGAAGGGGGAGGAAGGAGGAGCAGTAAACAGTTAACGGCTGATGTGACGATGATGACACATAGATGATGAATCATAAGCTCTGCTTGGTTTGGAAATAATTGGCAATAATACTGCTTAGATTATATATAGAGTTTTTTTTTTGTTGGATAAAAATGGATTGGTAACCCCGCCCGCGCTAACGGGATACGTTGGCGGAGCACCAGTGAAGGGTGATCGATGAGAATGAAAACAGGCCAGTTAGCCTATCATGATGAATTCATCATGTTTCCAGGGGGAACCGCGTGGAGGTCGACCTAGTTAGGTTAGGTTATAGTGCTAGCAATGGGATTTTTATATATAGAGTATCGAGCCTAAAAAAACGGGTCAACTTTTTGTCAGCTAATTGTCAAATTAGCTGACTCGTTTGTTTTTATCAGTGTTCTATATACTTAAGCATAAAATGTATCTTGACGTATTATTTAGTAAATAAAATGAGTGTTAAAAAGCACGCATTAAAAAGATGCAAAAATAATAAGATAAAATAAATACAGAAGTTATAAAGGAATCACTCATAACTACATATTTATCATGCAAAATTGTATGAAACAATTTACTCGTTTTTCTCGAAGCATTTGTATGGAGACTATCTATATAAAGTAAGGTATACTATTATTTTTTATTATTAGAAAAAAAATTATTTTTAATCAATATGAAGTAAAAGGCGATTTCTATTGTGCAAGCTATATAAGATCTCGAGAGAGATAGAGAGAGGGAGAGTTCATCAGACTCGTGTACCAGAAATAAAAAATATCCTCACAAAGCCACAGTCTGCGGTCATGTCGACGCGGGAATCGAACGGGCCCACCGCGAACTCTTCAGAATCGATTGGTCACAGCCCGCCGCGCGCCGAAAGCAAATTGCCTCTCAGATACCAATGAAAAAATATAATGACGTTCTCAGAATATAGATGTACCGGTCGGTCTGTGTGTCGAATCATTCAAATCGTACAACAGCGCAGCGAAAGGTGGGTTATGATTTTGTATGTCTATTTGGTATGTCCGGCCATTATTTTCTTTCCTCTATATTCACTATATAGGTTATAATAATATTTTTAGCAAGAAATACATTTTGTAATAATTTAGTTTTATGTTCCACAAAAAAAAACCGACTTCAATTGTGCCAATATCAGTTATTTTCATTTAAAAACTAAACTACTTAATCGATTTCGATAAAATTTCTACAAGACTAATCTGCAAGTATATCCTTTCAGATAAAAAAAGAAAGAATTTTCCAAATCGGTTTACAATTGACGGAATAATGAGGAAAAAAATATAAAAAAATACAACCGAATTGAGTACCTCCTTCTTTTTAAAAGTCGGTTTAACAGCTTCATTCCACTTAAACCTTTCTGCGTTGTTAGTATACGCTAAACTGACGAGGTATCTGTAAGAGGTGATAGATGAGAAGGAAGTGAAGTCATTTAGGCCATTGTGATGAATTCATCAGAAAGTAACAACGGTGGTTTCTGTAGGGGTCTGCGTGTACAGTTTTTTTTTTTTTTTTTTTTTGATGGGTGAAAATGTTATGCCCCCCCCCCCCCCGCCTGCGCTAACGGGATACGCTGGCGGAGCACCAGTGAAGGGTGATAGATGAGATTGAAAGCAGGCCAGTTAGCCCATCATGATGAATCAGGAATTAACCATGATAGTTTCCAGAGGGAACCGCGAGGAGGTCGACCTGGTTGGGTATATTGCTAGCAATGGGATTCTCAGTCTCCCTTGCTAATAATCCCTTTTCCCCCCGTGTACTGGTTTAGCAGCAATGGATTTGCTAGATCCCATTATTAACAATCTTTTCCCGTCTAGGAGTGAGCAATATAAAGCTATATATTTTAGATACCTAAGCTATATATTTTAGTTACAATACCTATATACTAATCCAAACGAACGATTCTGTTATCCAATATTATTTTTTGGATAACAGACTTTTAACATACCTGAAAATAGATATCCAACCGATATGGGTAAAAGTAAAATGGGTGATTACCTTTTTCCCACTATCAAAGTCTAGAAAAACCCAATACATAGATCGGTATCCATATAACTCATGCCTACTGCCGTCCTTTCTGTCGTCACAAAGTAGTCGAAAAGTTTTTGGTATCGGCCAGATTCTAACTTACGAGCTTTGCAGTACATTAAATCCGGATAGTGCTACACTACGTAGTATGTACATATATAATTTATAAGCCTCGGCACTCTCATTGAAGATTTAATGGACCATAAAATTTAGAAATCAATTTAGCATCAATAAATGACTTTGAAAATGATAAGTTTTGCTTGAATAAATTAACAAATCAACAGCGCAGTAGGTCGTTATAATTAAGCTGTATTACATACACCACGATAAGGACTTTATTAATCCACCAGTGACAGTGAAAAATGTTTTAATTCAATATCCATTTGGGTGTAAGCATAATGTAAAAGCTACATTCCCGTGTGATTCCCGCATAGAATAGGCCACCCCTTTCTTTCTCGTGGGTGTCGTAAGAGGCGACTAAGAGAGAACGAGGCATGGGCAGCAGCGTCCCTCATAAAATATCTCCAAAGCCTACCTGAGGTTGCCAACTCGCTCGCCAAATATGGCAACTACTGGCAAAACCCCAAGCTAATGTTCAGCAGTGGACGGATAGGGGCTGATATGATGGTGCTGATGAAAAGCTACATTGAATATCAGCTTAAAACTCGTTTTAAAAAATATTACAAACTTACTCCACCTATTTATAGCTGATCTTGCGAGATAATGTCCTAATATTATAATTGTAAGTGTTTATTATAATATATATTTATAGTTTGTTAATAATCGCCCGCGGACGGAGCATCCAACAACCATGGTGTGTTATTAAATTAATAGATTTGCTTGTGGTGTAGCACTGTTCTTTTACGTGTACGTCGGAAACATATAGAAGACATTAAAGATCATTGACAAATCGAATTGTCTCTGCATGTATTTTGTCTAACTTTTTCAGCGTTTATATATAATTTCTTTTAAATTCATTTTATTATTATTACTTTAGCCTTTAATTGTCCACCGCTGAACATAAGCCTTCCCCCATAAGGGGAGTTTTGGGATAATTAAATTCATTTACTAATATTAAACTTAGCGAAGGCACTCAAATTTCGTGATTTTAGGACGGACTAAGGATAATCATTATTATCATCATAGTCCACTGCTGAACACGCGGTTTTGCCAGTAGTTGCTACGCTTGGCAAGCGGGCTGGCAATGGCAGTTAAGTTTTTGATAATGTTTCAAGAAAGACACTGCTACCCGTCCCTTGACCATTCCATAGCACAAGCGGGGTTACAATTCCATTATCGTCCATCCTTTGATCACTAAATTCCCAAAGTCGCCTCTTACGACACCTATGGGAAAAGTAGGGGTGGCCCATTCTATGCCGCAACCACACGGCCACTGCTTCATATATTGGTACAAACAAAAAAAAAAATTTTTTTTACTTTATCTATTATTTTTTTACTTGCCCTACAGTGTGTAACTTCTGACGAGCGAGAAATTGTGGACAAACTTGCAATTTCTTTTAAATTCGGTGCATTTGACACTAAGGAATTTAACGATATTTGATCAGATAAACTCTCTGGCTCTTTTATTTTACAAAGCGCCCACAAACCATGCTTTTTATGGCCCATAGAGCATGAAGAGCATGGGAAGGCACGCATAATTACAAAACAAAACTGCAAACCATAGTTGGTAGATTAATTCGGCCCGAGTGAGCTTTCAATGACGACTAATGAATGTCCCAGTTTTTTTCTTATTAGGATTGGATTTAATATATTTCTACATGGATATATAATAACTAGATATGACATCTTTATTGTTATTATTAACTAGCAAGTAGTTGACGGTTTTGACTCATTATTGTTACATATGTACCTACTATAATTTGTCTCCAAGCTCTCAAAACTCCTAAACTCCTGATGAGGGGCTAGTTCTCTTTGCGCGGAAGCGTGGAAGTTTGTAGGTACGTATAACTGAATGCGTTTCGAGAAATTATTTGTTTTAGAACACCCGTATGCCTTCTTTTATCTTCGTGTTGCTTTCCATCCTTATTCAAGGAATTGACCTAAATGGTTATGCAATGTTCTGGAACCGCATTTCCAGCGGAGTGATTTGTGACAGTTGCAACTTATTGATAATACAGTTTTTTTTTAAGTAATAAAGTGAAGTTAGTGCAACGTACTCGTAATGGGGGGAGAAGGATTGTTAGTAACAGGGGCATTAATCCCCATTTCTAGCAATATACCACCCTGTTAGGTCGACCTCCACGCGTTTCCTCCTGGAAACCATCGTGATTAATTCTTGTCGGATCCGTCAGCGTATACCAATAGCGCAGACAGGGTAACCATTCCAGTATCACTCGTTTAAAAACGTACTCGTTGTTGTAAATCTTGATTTACGTTACATTGGAGACTTGAAACTGATTGAACATACAATACCAGAGGGAGACTTTGTACAAAAGTCAATTGCTTCGGTACCTCTGTACCATTCGTGTTTCAACCGTGAATCAGTTGTATTTGCATGGCTGTGTTTCGGTTTAAAGTTGAAGTTTTCATTCTCATCTACCACTCTTCATTAATGCCCCGCCAGCGTATACCGTTAGCGCAGACAGGGTCACCATTCTATTATCCACTATTCTTCTTCTTTTCATTTAAGAGTTTCCTCTTGTCGGTGCAACTAATTCGTGCATCTATTAAATAAAAAAACCTATTAAGAAACATATTTGTCATATCCACCTCTACATAATCCGTGGTGAACGTAGTGACGCCAGCATGTTTTTTTCTTATCGATAAAAAACATCTCGGATACTTTTAATATCGATATCTGGACTTAAATAATTGGAGGCTATGAAAGCCGTTTTTGCTACACTCTGAGAACTAATCGAGAGGCCGAACAAAAGGTATTTCTTTGATATTAAGTTCCGGATGTATGTATCTTTTTAATATTTGAGACTTAGACATTTGGCGGATGTTGAAACTCAATTTTAAAACACAAGGTTTAATACAAAGTATTATTATATCAGCCGATAACTCTCCATTTTTGAGCATAGGGCTTCCGCTATTGGGATGTTTTGCTAGTAGTTGCCACGTTTGGCAACCCGCTTGGTTGGCAATCGCAGTTAGGCTTTAGAGATGTTTTAAGAGGGACGCTGCTGCTCATTCCTGGACCGTTAAGTTCCCTTAGTCGCCTCTTACGACACCCAGGGAAAAGGTTGGCTTATTCTATGCCGGGTAAAGTATAATTTAATCTGCACACCTAATCTTATTTTATTGGAAGAGACAAGAGATTGTTAGTAATGGGGACTAGTGGCCCCATTACTAAGACAGCTCAATTGGTCCATCGATTGTGACGAATTTTTGAGGCAATAACCACAATGGTTTCCAAGGAAGACTGCGCGTAGGGTACTTTGTATATGACTAATGTTAGTGCCAGGGGGAAAGGATTGTTATCAATGAGGTCTAACAGCCCCATTACTAACAATATACCCTTTGAAGTCGACCCCATGGAAAACATCGTGTTGAATTCCAGGTGTATTCCGCACGATGGGCTAACTAACCTACCTTTCATTCTCACCTTTCATCTCTTACTGGTGCTCCGCCAGTGTTTATCTGTTTTAATTATTCTGTTACCGTCCATTCCCGGCTTCGCACGGATGGATATTTTTACATTAAAAAAGTGGCCATTAAGGCTGCACACGCGACGGAAGTTTAAAAATGGAGTAACTTCTCTCGTTTTCCCAACGTTTCCCTTCACTGCTCTGCTCCTATTGATCGTAGCGTGATGAAAAGTATACTATAACCTGCCCAGGAGTGTGAAGAATAATTGTACCAAGTTTTGTTAAAATCCGTCGAGTAGTTTTTGTTTCTATAACGAACATACATTTTTGGCATCAGTATCGATCACTAATCACCCGCTGATAGTTATTTTGGAAATATATTT
The DNA here is from genome assembly GCF_026898425.1 of Galleria mellonella. Classification (NCBI taxonomy): domain Eukaryota; kingdom Metazoa; phylum Arthropoda; class Insecta; order Lepidoptera; family Pyralidae; genus Galleria; species Galleria mellonella. The sequence continues at coordinate 2,571,346 of NW_026442061.1, forward strand.
CATGTACAGAATTGATCTCTCTACAGATTTATTATAAGTATAGATATTTTTGTACCTATTACCTTATATTTTTCCAAATGCTTATCATAAATCATTGGGCGTTCGCTCCTCTATTTTTAGCCGCCAGCGAAAAACAATTTACATGGTTACAAATTGCGTGCTCACAGAAATTTTATCAAAACATAATTTTTGGTATCGACAATTTTATATTTGAACATGATAAATTCTATGTCTAAGGAACGACGTTTCCGTGCCATATTTGTGTCTAATCTTTAGTTCAGTTCCCGCGGAAGGTGTCTGCAGCAATCAACCGTACACTGTAATCAAATTGAAGCCACAAAAAATATCAAAATCATTGGATAATGTGAGGAACCGGCGCGGGGCGGGGCGCTCTACCTCTCGTCTTTTGCTTCAAGACACGTTCGGATACTCACTATACTTGTCTATTCGTATTTAATATTAAAATCTACAGGTTGTGTTCCACAAAAAAATTACTTCATTTTTTTTATGCGCTTAGAATGGCAAACAAGCTGACGGCCAACCTGATGGACAGTGATAACTGTCGCCTATAGACATAAGCAGTACCATGGACATAACAGAGTATACTGTTTCGCCCATAATACTCCCCATGCATTGCCATTCTTGAAGACTCAGTTGTTATTCCTCTGTACCCTGTAAACTCACTGCCATATCGTGCTTTTTAAACCGAACCACAGCAATGCAAACATAACTACTTCATGGTAGAAACACGAGTGGGACAGAGGCGCCCATACAAAGAACTTGTGTACAAAGTTTCTCTCTAGTTTCTCTCTACTTCATCACTACGGTTTCATATTGTTTTGCAATTTATCTATTGAAATAAGAATCATAAATATTGGTTTAAAATCGGCGGCAATATTGGGTGACAAAAAAAAAACAGATAAATTAAAAACCTTTTTTTTAAAAGTCGCTTAATTAATAACATGATGGTACTATTATATTTCAAATTTTCATGAAAGAAACCTAATATCCAGGCGTTTGCTTAGGGTTTCAAGTAGCTGTACAGCTACAGTATCCTACTATCAGTACAGCTGATAAAATCCACTTTTGAAACAAATTCTTAAAAATACAAATCCTTCAAGAATTTAACCGTTTATGTAAAATTCTTAATTGAAATCAAGTTTAATTACAAACTTGAAATTCTAAAATTTTACTTGAAACAAGGATACAGAGTAGAGACAAATAAAAAACAAAAAGATGACTTGTCGTCCATAATACCTCCTTAATATTTTAAATCTTGTAAAGCAATCATTACAGTTATTCCGCTATTAAAAGATATCTATAATCGTATTTTTATGAGTATATTGATAGGCATCGAATATATTAGAATAGAATAGAAAACATGTTTATTTCTATAGATTTGTTTTTGTTGTGATTAACATTGGATTTGGATTGTTGTTGTTTTCTGCAAGAAAATCATATAATGTGCCATTTGCAATTTACAAGGTATTACGTATTAATATCACAAATAATGTGTATTGTAGTCATAATGTAAGAACAATTATTCACTACCATTGCCTTGCCTTTGTCCCATTATTATTGTAATAAAAAAAACCACAGCCAAAATAATGGTTGCTAAACTATTTCAAAACTAAATATCTAACATCATCTGTATCGGAACGCATCACGATTCCGAGACATCAACGCATAAAAAAAAAGTAAAATAAAAAACAAAATGGAGGCATCGAGCTTTGTGGCGGGCCGCCATTACCGAGGTCCATTACGCTGGTCGTAATTACGAGTCATTAGAGACTGGCTCGCTCGCTCCCGTGAGGGAAATTAATGCGGCCACAAGAGATATTGCCTTTTAATACTTCCACATTGGCATTCTGATGACGATGCCTTCGCCTTCGTTTGATTTTTATATCATTTAAATGTTTCACACTAAGTTTGATCTTTGATTGATTTAGATAGGGTAAGGAGTAGGTAAATATATCTTTCACTATTTTATAATTAGTTGACTTTGCACTAAATAAAGTTTTATATTAAGGTATAATTATTACATTGCGTATAAATAATAAAACAACTAGTAGTTTTTTTTAAGTACGTTTGTTTCGTTGTGGAATAGGCTAAGATCGGAGACCATGCTGCCTACAACTAGTAGTACCATTTAATCCACAGATTAATAAAACACATTAGTTTATATTCCTTTTTAAGTAATTTTAATAAAATTAAATTGAAATCTGCAGGCCTACTCTTGATTTTAACATCAACATCAATTTAATCTAATATCAATGACAATTTTGTACTACACTCATAAAATAACAATTAGGAATTAAGTAAAATTTAAGATAGGTTTGCAATAGCTTGCATCAGCAAGTTGCAGCCATATACATCAGTCAGAACAGTATGGAACTTCAATTCCAATATCGGTTTATTGGAATTTATTTCAAGAGTAACCTCACTGATCTTATTTATTTCCTCCTTTAATAATTAATTAACAACATTTGTATAGTAAATCACAATTATATGTATAAATTACACGGTCTAAGCTTGAGAAATTAGGCAACGAACATCTAAGATTCCAATGCCTTTTGCTTGATCTTGACATATGGTTCCATATTGTTCTGATAGATGCATATTAGTGTAAATAGTCAATATATGGATACCATCATTCATTATTTCAGCCGTTAACTGCTTAACATAAGCCTTCGCCATAAGAAGAGTTTTGCCAATAGTTACCACGCTTGGCAGGCGGGTTGGCAGCTGCAGTTAGGCTTTGGAGATGTTTAGGAGGACGCTGCTGTCCAACCCTCATCCTTCATTAGTTGCCTCTTACGACACCCACCGGAAAGGAAGGGGTGGCCTATTCTATGCCAGGACCACACGACCATATATACCTACCAATATATATAGGCCAATATGGACACCAATTCTAACCAAATTCCTAAATGTTGTTTCATGAGTGCATTTCAAAATTATTACTGGCAATAGACCAGAGGGAGACTTTTGTACAAAAGTCGATTGCTTGGGTACCTCTGTCCCATTCGTGTTTCTACCGTGAAGCAGTTGTGTTTGCATGGCTGTGTTTCGGTTTGAAGGGTGAGGTATGGCGTGAATTTACAGGGTACAGAGGAATAACACCTGAGTCCTCAGGAATGGCAACGCATGGGGGGTATCATGGGCGAAACAGTATGTGTGTGTACTGTTATGTCCATGGTACTGCTCATGTCTATAGGCGACGATTACCACTTTCCATCAGGTGGGCCGTCAGCTTGTTTGCCATTCTAAGTCGTATATATATATATGGAATTAACATATATATTATATTCAAGAGTAGACCTGCAAATGAAACTGCCCTATGACCACGACACTTACGCATAGCAGCGAGGAAATAGGTATTTATGGAATGATCAATGCGTCTCCTACTTCACCGTAATTATCGTTAAGCGGCGAAGTAATTTAAGGTTACCAGTAACGTAACATCGTCGAGACGAATTTGTAGTTATTATGTGTCATCAAAGCGGGCTAAAGGTTTGGCGGCTCTAAAAAAATAATTAGCTGTTTGTCCTTCACTTTGCCGACAGCCTCGTGCATTTAGTTCGTACGATTCGATTTCAAATATATATATAAGCTTCTTTGCTTCACAAAGTTGTAAACACCTTGTTGTGTTGTCAAGAAATATTCTTTTAGGAAGTATTTTTTATTAGAAATAATAAAATTCCGGGTTGCCTTTGCAATTTTTTAAGAGTAACCCTATGTCACATTATATAGAAAAAAAAACTTTCGTTTAGTGTAGGTTTTATCAAAAAAAAAAACAATTCCCTGTAACTATAAGACCTAAATCTAGAACATTAGACGTAGCCAACCCTTACTTGTACCCATTTTTCATAGGTCATATGAATTATATTTTCTAAAATTTTTAACTATTTTTACCTGGCAACCCTAAGTTGCGGCTAACTGAGAACATGCAACCCGGATGCATTGTATTATATTTTCGCTCTACTTTCATTTCATTAAAAGTTTATAGCATCAGAATTCAGCGGTGGGATCTTGGGTTATTAGTGTTTGGCTTTCAAAATCATATGAAGAAAGTTAAGATACTTAATAATAACAAAAGGGGGGTAAAGAGGTTTCTTCAGGGTCGGCAACGCGCGCGTGATACCTCTGGTATTGCAGGTATTCATAGGCTACGGTAACCACTTACCATCAGGTGGGCCGTATGCTTGTTTGCCACCTCAGTGGTATAAAAAGAAATTGCTAATGAAATTCCAGGGGTCGGCTTAATGTAGGGAACTAGTTTTTATAAATACATTTCCCTATTACATAACATAATACCTTTTTTAAAAACCAGTCATTTAATGTAATTGTGTGGTACTTAGTTAGGTATAATATTTATTTATTTAAATAACGTTATTGACCAAAAGAAAATATGGTACAAAAGGCGAACTTAAGCTAGTTGCATTCTCTACAAGTCAACCTTTGGGATGTACAGTGAATAATATTCCCAATTATTGAATTAAAAATGATTTTTATCAAATACCCACTCTCGATACAATACTTTGGAAATTGATAATTTTTAAAGATCTTTTAAAAGAAGTAACTAATTTTCAGAAAATACTATGTGTTTCATCAATCAATCAATACTAAAGTTTCATCCCAATCATCTGGACGATGATTTGGATGATTTGGCACTTTCTTCCACGCACAACCATTCTTTGGAATCAAATTCTAGCAGCAGTATTCCCGAACCGATACGACGCCATAACCTTCAAAAGAAGAGTATATTCCTTTTTAAAAGGCCGGCAGCACACCTTCAATGCCGCTGGTGTTGTGAGTGATAATGGGCGGCGGTAGTCACTTACCATCAGGTGAGCCGCATGCACGTTTGCCCCCTTTGTTGTAAAAAAAAATATGTGACAAATCGTGTCGTGGCCGTCTCGCTGTTACAAAACAGTAATGCGACGATTATAGCTGTAATTTGGTCAGGATTCTACTTTTTGTAGGCGGATTGTCATTCCCGGACGGGATTTCCAGATAAATAGGCGATGTCAAACGTTTTTGTACATAGATGACATATCTGGAGATATTTAATGAAGGAATGGTGTTACAAAAATTTAAAAATTGGTCTCTTTTAAAACTGCTCAATGTCGAATGTGTTTGTGTATATGGATTATTCGTATTATAATATTATATATATGTATATTTTTACTTTTTGTAAGTTTAAGAATGGGATATGGTAATAAATTTAAAGGTTACAAAGAAATAACACTTTAGCCCTTAGGAATGGCAACGCATGGGGTATCATGCTATCATGGGCGAAACAGTATACTCTGTTACGTCCATGTTACTGCTCATGTTAAACATATTATTGTTTATATACATTTTATGATTCCGTTTTTAATAATACAAAACTACTGGTGTACCGATATGACTTTGTAATCAGTAAAAGCGTCGTAAAAGTAGAAGAAGAGATTGTTAGTAAAAGTAATTAGCAATCCCTTTGCTAGCAATACATATCAGATCGATCTCCACGCAGTTCCTCCTGAAAATCATCGTGATTGATTTATTGTTGAATTTGTCACGATAGGCCAACCTGACCTGCTCATCCTCACCTATCATCCCTCACTGGTGCCCCGTCAGTGTATACCGATGGCACAGGCGGGGTTACCATTCCATTATCATCCATTAATTAAGAAAAAATAGCATCGTATGCACCTATTTATTTATTTATTCTTTATTGTAACCAAAAAATTACAACCTATATATATATATATATATATATATATATATATATATATATATATATATATATATATATATATATATATAAAATAAAGATGTACAACAGGCGAGCTTAACTCTGTAAGAGTTCTCTTCCAACAAACCCTGAGTGGAAAGGAGTATTAATTATTATAAATGTACAAAATTTGTGGCATGTTATATTATTATTTATAAATATGAATTCTTATATAAATTATTAAAAAACTACTAGAGCAATAAATTTTGTGCAGCTGCCAAGGAAATGGCGGTGTTTCATAATTTTATACGCGATAATTGGCACCACGATAAAATCGGCATCCGTCTGTGTGTCAGTTCGCGCGTACAACATCCTGCCATGTTGGTTTATGCCCCGTATACGTCGGTACGGGTAGACAGACAACTATCGTCTATTTAAAGCGTTTATTTATATTTTAATAAATAGATTGTTAATTTATTTGCATTACTTACAGCACATAAATAACTGATATAAGATACATACGGAAAAAAAAAAGAAATAAAAAAATACATATAAAAATACAAAAAAGGAAAGGAAAATACATTCGTGCGTGTGCCACAGCAACACAAAATGGTCACAACTCAGCTTATTGCTTTGCCCTCAAAAGAGCAAAACACTGATATTCTGTTGTGCATTTTTATTTAGCTAAATTTTCGCTTTTTTAAGCAAATTACAGATGTTTAGAACTGACACATTTATATGGTAGGGGCATTTCCATTTTGAATTTTTTTTATACGACGGCAAACAAGCTGACGGCCCACCTGATGGAAAGTGGTAACCGTCGTTTATAGACATGAGCAGTATCATGGACATAACAGAGTATACTGTTTCACCCATGATACCCCCCATGCGTTGCCATTCATAAGGACTCAGATGTTATTCCTCTGTACCCTGTAAATTCATGCCATATCCCACCCTTCAAACCGAAACATAGCCATGCAAACATAACTGCTTCACGGTATAAACACGAATGGGACAGAGGTACCCAAGCAATCGACTTTTGTACAAAGTCTCCCTTTGGTCTATTGCCAGTAACAATTTTGAAATACACTCATGAAACAACAATTAGGAATTTGGTTAGAATTGGTGTCCGTATTGGCCTATATATATATATATTGGTAGGCATATACGGCCGTGCGGTCCCGGCATAGAATATGTTACCTAAAATACCCACTTGCCAAACTTCGCAAGTGGGTTGGCAACCGCAGTTAGGTCTTTGAGGATGTTTTAAGAGGGACTCTACTGGTCATCCCTCGCCCTTCCTTAGTCGCCTCTTACGACACACACGGGAAAGGAAGGGGTGGCCTATTCTATGCTGGGACCACATAGTATCTAATATATGTATATAATGTAGTAAATATGTCAGCCTTGAATGCATCTAATACAATTGTATCGCTTTAACAATTGGCTGGAACATATGGCGTACCGAATATGATAATAGCAGGGTTGTCACTCGTACAATTTTTGTTTTTTTTTTAACATCTGATATCTATCATTGTTTTTTTTTTAATGGTGAAAATGGTATGGTAACCCCGCCTGCGCTAACGGGATACGCTGGCGAAGCACCAGTGAAGGGTGATAGATGTGAATTAAAACAGGCCAGTTAGCCCATCATGATGAATTCATCAGGAATTAACCATGATAGTTTCCAGGGAGAAGCGCGAGGAGGCGCGACCTGGTTGGGTATATTGCTAGCAATAGGATTCTCAGTCTCCATTACTAACAATCCCTTTCCCCCCTCTATCATTGTTTGGAATCACAAATTAATCTTAATATAATTCAACATCAGTGATTTCAATTTAAAGATGGACGCTTTTGATAAAATGTACATGAGACCAATCTGTAAGTACATTCTTTTAGATAAAAAAAGAATTCTCCAAATCGATTTAGAATTGACGGAGTTATGAGGTAAAATACATAAAAAAATACAAACAAATTGAGAGCCACCTTTTTTTGAAGTCGGTTAAAAATATATACATATTTACATGTACTATGCTATTTGATTACCTAATTGTTTTTCTATATTTAATTAATACACGGTGCGAACTATCAGCGAACAACGTAGACGTATTACTAACGAATCTAATGTCATCTAATTTTTTAACCGATTTCATAAACGGAGGAGGTTTTCAAATCGGTTGTATTTTTTTTTATATCTGTTACCTAATAACCCGTCAGTTGTACACCAATTTGTAAAATTATTTTTTTATCTAAAGAGATAAACTTACAGACGGGGTAACCATTTCATTATCACCCATAAAACAGATTATATATCTTATCAGGTCGACCTCCGCGTGGTTCCCCCTGGAAACCGTCGTGGTAGCATAGTAAACGCGGGAAAATCAAACGTCAATTTTGACATTTCATGTTTCGTTCACAATTCTACATTAGTGTACCATTCCGCCCTGTAATTTAGTAATCAAACGATATTACGATGTAACAGAGAAATAAATTGCGGCAATTATCCTCTTAAATGAAGACTGAATTGTTTTAATTGTTCTATCAATTTTGTACAAGCAGTGCATCAATATGTGAAAAATACCGGCCAAGTGCAAGTCGGAAATGCATGTAACGATAAATTATAATTATAAATTTACAGTTTTCAGATTTTTCTTTATCTTCCACTGTACGAGTTTGCTTCTTGCCAAATTTCATGATACTAGGTCAACGGAAAGTTCTCTTTAGGTTTGATTCTCTTGCAAATTTCAAAATATTCGCTATAAACGTTATTCTGTTTATTTCCACTACCTGCTATTAGTATGTGTGTGACTGCCAACACTCAAAGATTGACTACCCCATTTGGTAATATAGTCATGAGCATATAAAAAATAATATATATTTTTTTGATGGGTGAAAATAGTATGGTAACCCCGCCTGCGCTAACGGGATACACTGGCGGAGCACCAGTAAAGGTTAATAGATGAGAATGAAAACAGGCCAGTCATGATGAATTAACGTCAGGAATTAACCATGATAGTTTCCAGGGAGAAGCGCGAGGAGGTCGACCTGGTTGGGTATATTGCTAGCAATAGGATTCTCAGTCTCCATTACTAACAATCCCTTTCCTCCCAATAATATATATTACAAACAGGAAAAAAAATTTTTTTTATTTGTAATGGATAAATTCAAAAAATGCTTAATAATTTAAAAAAAAATTTCACGTATAGACGTACTTTTTATAAGAATTTTATGTTTCTTTACCTATATCAACGACATAGGCTGTACTTTATTACCAAAATAACCATGCAAAACCGGGGCAGCTGGCTAGTCTTATATATTCACCAGATGAGCTTTTCCTATTATGATTACATCACTCGTCTATTCTATTTCTCTGAGAATTAACTATTCTCAGAAATATACCGTCATCTGCCCTTCGGGCCTATAATTTGTGTGGTCACTGGAAAAGCGCGCTTTGTTTCACTTCCGCTGTTAAAAATATTGTTCTCTCTTTCCTGTATACAGGTTTTTGGTGCAACTATCTCGCTCCGTTTTAGATCAAAGAAGGCTAAGGCCACACAAGTTTTTGTGAAATGATGAAGCAAATTTTAATACCAATTCTTAATTCAACGAGATTCCGGCAGACTGTCACATGTTTTAGAATAGAATAGAAAACATTTATTGCCAGTAAACACACAATTACAGTATAAAATATAGATAACATATACAAAAAATGGCCCATACTAGGCATACCGAACCGATACGACAACATAACCTTCAAGAAAAGAGCATATTCCTTTTTAAAACACCGGCAGCACACCTGCAATGCCGTTAGTGTTGTGGGTGATCATGGGCGGCGGTAGTCACTTACCACCAGGTGAGCCGCATCCTCGTTTGCCCCTGTGTTGTAAAAAAAAAAACTAGGCAAAAGGAACCGGCTCAACTGACGCTGTGAGTGTCCCAGCGCAACGTGAATAGCTGCACAGCGCTGGTTTTCAGCCAGTCCCTTTCTTAACAAACAAGGTAAATTGCTTCTTACAAGAATTATATTATATTTGTAAAAGGTGATAATGTAATAGTAACTCCGCCAATTACCGCCATTAACCAAGCCAATGAAGCTAAATGGGGGAAGAGATTGTTAGTAATGCGGACTATCAGTCCCATTGCTAGCAATATGCCCCATATATATAAGGTCGACCGGAAACCATCGTGCTGAATTTCTGGTGTATTCATCACGATGGGGTAATTAACCTGTCTTTTCATTTTCACCTATCACTCCTCACTGGTGCCCCGCCAGTGTATACCGTTAGCGTAGGTGGGGTAACCATCAATTAAAAAAAATCATGCTATATGTATTAAGCAGTTATACATATATAAAAAAGTCGTCACAAGTTATTTTTAAGTGATTTTTACAATGTTTAGCCTGCGTTTACACATTTATTAATTATCTACTCTGTAAGTCATTACAAATTTCGTTAACTATATATATGTGGTTTTTTTAATTCACCAGAGGGAGACTTTGTACAAAAGTCGATTACTTGGGTATCTATTCGTGTCCCATTCCTGTTTCAACCGTGAAGTTGTGTTTGCATGGCTGTGTTTCGGTTTGAAGGGTGGGATTTGGCGTGAATTTACTGGGTACAGAGGAATAACACCTGAGTTCTCAAGAATGGCAACGCATAAGGAGTATCAAGAGCAAAACAATATACACTGTTATGTCCATGGTACTGCTCATGTCTATAGGTGACGGTTACCACTTTTCATCAGGAGGGCCATCAGCTTGTTTGCCATTCTAAGTTGTATAAAAAAAATTTGCTTATTATTTGTAATATATTATTAATTATTAAGTTTAATTATAGCTTCCCTCAAAAATATAAATAAATATTATAATATTTACATGTACAAACGAATAATAAAATCAACTTATTGTATTCTTGCATTAAAATTATAAGCAGCTGAAATATTCTGACATAAGATTTACGGCACCGATTAAACGCCTATGAAATGATAAGACGCGACAGTGTTCCATCTCGCGTATGTGTATGCATTTTATGCGCCGGCGCACCGTCGGCTTCGTTTCGTGGAACAATAATAATAATCGGCGCATGTACACTGAATGGGAAATAAATTACACATGTCGTCCCCCGGCGCGGTTAGGGGTGCCTGGTATATATCGATATCGAGATTCGTTTTATCGATAGTTTTTTTTTTTTATATGGGTGAATATTGAATGGTTACTCCTGACGGGGCAACGGTGAGAGATGATAGATTAATTACAGATAAATAGATAGAATTCATCGCAATAATTTCTAGAGGAGACCGCGCGGAGATTTGATACGACTTTAACATATTATTGAAAAAATATCTAAGTGTTATTTAGTGTGATTTACCTATGAATAAACTTGATGCTTTCTTCGAATGCTTTCCGTTTTGAATTGGCAATTTTTTTTTTTTTTGTTTGAAAATAGAATTTCGACACGACAATATTTGTCCGATCAGCTAATATTTTAGTGCGATTGAAAAAAATAAGTCAAAATGGGCCGTCATAGACGATTATTTTCAAGATAGTATTGAAACATATACATACTTCTCTATTTTTAAACTTTTACATATTTATTAAATTACTGAACTAGTATAATTACACTAATTTTGTTATTATATGAGTATTGTTTATATTTTTAAGTTTACTATTGCAATCTTTTGGAGGAAACAATAAAGAGTAGCTATCTATCTATCTATATAAAACCGTAGCTGCAATGAGATGTCCAACTCTACCCGCGCCCGGGGCCCGGGGCTGCGCGTACGCACCATCGATATTCCGAGCCTCAAAGTTCCAAGCATTCAAGCCGGTCGCTTATTAAATCCTTCCGCCCCGCCTTAATGTCCACCATTACAGGTAATGTAATAAAACAACGAACCATGCTGATTTTATCGATGCGCTCCCGTGCAAGTGGCTTTAGTTGACATTGATTGCTTGAAATTAAACTAATTAAGCGGTGACAGCTCAGGTTTACTGCTTGAGTGCAATACAGAGGTCTAAAGTTCGATTCCCGGGTCGAAATTTCGAATTTTATTTTTTATATACAGCTGGATGTAAACAAACAAATTGACGGTCCACATGATGGACAGTGGTAGCTGTTAATTGCAGATCTGAACAGGTCCTTGGACTTCACAGAATACAATATTGTTTGGATCTATATACAATAGAATGTAATGGTACCTAATTATTCCAGCTTTAACAAACTTATACAAGTATGTATAACAAAGAAAAATGACAAGATACAAAACTTGAATTGATGTTCAAAGGAATTTGTTCTAGTCAGTCTTGAGAACCAGAAAGGAAAAAATTGTCTAACGGACATGTTAAATATGTTCCGTATGGCCTATTTTTATTAAAAATTCAAAAGATTTGTCACTAAAAATTGTTTGCTTGGGTACCTCTGTCCCATTCGTGTTTCAACCATAAAGCAGTTGTTTGCATGACTGTGTTTCGGTCTGAAGAGTGCAATATAGCAGTGAATTTACAGGGTGCAGAGCCGTAACACCTGAGTCCTCAGGAATGGTAACGCATGGGGGGCATCATGGGCGAAACAGTATACTCTGTTATGTCTATAGTACTGCTAATGTCTATAGGCGACGGTTACCACTTTCTATCAGGTGGGCTTTCAGCTTGTTTGCCATTCTATGTAGCACAAAAAATTATTGACTAAAAATTACAAGTGTAAAAACTATATGCATATTTTTATTATGTACGTAAATAAATAGGTACCTTAGTACGTAGATAAATAGTGAAACTATTCGCTTTTCTCTTTAATAAATAGTAATTACTGTCCCTAGGCCGGGAACTGTCTTACGGAGAGATATGAGTTACACGCCATTATGCGGCCAGTATTATATTATGAAGACCTAAGTACGGGCACGGCTTGCAGTGACGCTTTTACGAGCGGCGGTACATCTTTGAAGTACCTATATAGTGTATGCTGTGAGTTTAGTGACTCACTTAGCGATTTCCATGGGCGTATTAAAAAGAGCCGGGTACGCTGTGCCCACCCCAAAGCAGAGATCCCGATCTCACGATGCGAGCGGTGTTTCCAGCTGTGAATATTTGTAAAACCTTATCTGACAATACATATGCCAGGGGGAGAGAATTGTTAGTGATGCGGACTATCAGTCCCATTGCTAGCAATATATCAGATCGACCTCCACGACCTCCAGGAGGGACCCCCTGGAAATCGCACTGATCGTGTGAATATAGGTGTATTTATCACGATGGGCTAACTGACCTGCTTTTTCATTCTCACCTATTAACCCTCACTAGTGCCCCGCTAGCGTATAACGTTAGGGCAGGTGAGGTTCCATTATCATCCATTAAAAAAATACATTTACCTCTTTTTTAAAAGCACAAGCCTTGGAAAGTAATTTTAAATCAGCCAATAGCGATTTCCATTTGCAATTTACTCAGCGAGCTATCAAAAGAGTGTGTTTTTTATGCAACTTAGAATGGCAAACAAGCTGACGGCCCACCTGATGGAAAGTGGTAACATTCGCCTATAGACATGAGCAGTACCTGGGCATAACAGAGTATACTGTTTCCCCCATGATACCCCCCATGCGTTACTGAGGACTCAAGTGTTACTCCTCTGTACCCTATAAATTCACTGCCATATCGCACCCTTCAAATCGAAACACAGCCATGTAAACACAACTGTTTCACGGTGGAAACACGAATAGGACAGAAGTGTCTAAGCAAACGAATTTTGTACAAAGTATTCCGCTCTAAGATTTAAATAGTGTGCTTTTTTTTTATGAATGATAATGAAATGGTAACCCCGCTTGCGTTAACGGTATACGCTGGCGGGGCACCAGTAAGGGATGATAGGTGAGGATGAAAATACAGGCCAATTAGCCCATCGTGATAAATACACTTAGAATTCAGCACGATGGTTTCCAGGGGGGACCACGGGGAGGTCGACCTGTAAGGGTATATTGTTAGCAATGGGACTGATAATCCGCATTACTAACAATCCCTTTCCCCCCTAATAGTGTACGTTTAAGGACTGTTATAGTAATATTAAAACAAAATGAATTGTCCTCAAATAAACCGCTCCGCCCGTGAGCACGTGCTCGCCGCAGCCTAGGCTGCACGCGGCGGTGGACTATCACAGAGATGAGATATAGCTATTCTGAACACGCACACGCGATTTAGCTCACGCTCGCCTATTCAAGTATTCACAACCGACATTTTGCACTGACCTCTCTATTCCACGAACTTACGTAGGTATCTGCTGCAATTTTAGACACGGTTCCGTATATCATTGCGTTGCATTGCGTTTGCGGTGGCATACGAATATGTACTATGGTAGCTTACATTATATAGATAAAGTGTCTTCATACAAATGCTTCGAGAAAAGCGGGTCAACTTTATCATACAATTTTACGTGATAAATAGTTAGAGTACGGAGTGTTTTGTTTATAACTTCTATATTTAATTTGGTTTATAATTTTTGCAACTTTTTATTACGTCAGAAAACATATTTTATTTATTAAATAATTAAATATAGATATGTCAAGATACATTATATGCATAAGTGTATATTACAGAGCACTCATAAAAAAACAAATCAGCTAATTTGATAATTGATGGCAAACAAGCTGACGGCCCACCTGATGGAAAGTGGTAACCGTCGCCTATAGACATGAGCAGTACCATGGACATAACAGTGTATACTGTTTCGCCCATGATACCCCCCATGCGTTGCCATTCCTGAGGACTGAGATGTTATTCTTCTGTACCCTGTAAATTCACGCCATATCCCACCCTTCAAACCAAAACACAGCCACGCAAACACAACTGCTTCACGGTTGAAACACGAATGGAACAGAGGTTCCCAAGCAATCGACTTTTGTACAAAGTCTCCCTCTGGTAATTGTAGTAAATTGAAATAGTATAGACACTACTGGGTCACTACCCTCTCCAACTCTAAAAGCACATCGTACATCATTATTAACCCATACAGAACCCGACTAATAAATCGTCATCGCCGGCAATGCCGCCTTAATGACAATTGCGCGAATGTTTAACAGCTTCTGAGATGTGCGCCGAATAGATAACTAAAACATATATACCTACGTACTTAGAATTATGTACTATAACTCATACCTGTGCAAGTACTAAGAGTTACCAACATAGAAAGCATCCGATACACTGTTGCCATTGAATTTGAAATTTATTTTCGTGCTATTATGCGACATGTTTATTAAAGGTGATAGTCGTAAATATATTAAAATAAAAAAAAACTGTATTTTGCTACTAAAAAAAAAGAAGGAATTTAATCATAAACACAATGAACGACGTTTTATAGACACAACATTAAAAGTATTTGAATTTAGAATATGATTGAAAGCAGACAGGATTATATTTAAAAATGGAATACTTTTTCTCTTAAAAAAAGAACATGTGCGCAAAATGATTACGACAAGGCGGCGTTATTGTTAAGAGTAACTTTCTCAAAACAATGGAGTGTGATGGGTTTAAATAAAATCATTGTGCAGCAATAAAAACAATTTATTCATGGTAAATACATTTCAATAAAATGTGTAAATAATATAAACAATTATAGATACATCGATTACTGATCATTTTCAAAATATAATAATTGTAATCTTTTGTCATATAATAATTTTATAAATTAACATAAAATTTAAAACTAACTGTTCCCGTGTCTGACATTTGACTGTAACCAATCATTTTGGATTATCTTCTAGCCAACTACTGTGCGGTGTTCTCTCAGTTCATATTCCAAAACCTCTTTTTTTTTTTTAAAGAAATCATACTTGTCAAAATTTTAATTTAAAAACAGTAAGTGAATAAAAAGTTGTGAGATTTCTTTTATTTACATTTACCTGATGATTTTCCACAAAAAAAATCAACATCAGGGGATTAAAAAGCTCCTCTTACACGAATTATAATAGGAGATGCTGTATAATTGAATATAATAAGTTATCCATACTGTGTTAATAATATGCGTTTGGAAAAAAAGGAATCCATTCGTGACTTAGGTATTATATTTGACTCAAAATTGTCATTTATACAACACTATGATTATTTGGTTGCAAAAGCAAATAGAACTCTAGGGTTTATCTTTAGAACAACTAGACCTTTTAAAAACTCGCATACTATCTTGTCACTCTATACATCACTAGTTAGAAGTTCACTTGAGTACTGTTCTGTTATTTGGTCTCCTTTTTATCAGAACCACATTGACAGAATAGAAGCAATTCAAAAACGCTTTGTTAGATTCTTGAGCACTAAGTTTGGTCTGAGAAGGAAACTTCATTCGTATGAATTAAGACTTAATCACTTTAACATTAATTCTCTTATAAATAGAAGATCTATGTCTGATTTCATTACTCTTTATAAAATAATAAATTATAAATGGGACAGTAGCACATTGTTGAGCCTTGTTTCATTTCGTACAGGTAATAAAAGAATACAAAAATTATTTTATATACCGATTTGTAATAATAATGTATCGTATCACAATCCAATTATCCGCATGTGCAGAAAATATAACAATGTATGCAAGGACCTTGATATCTTCCAACAGTCCTTGCAATGTTACATTAAGGCTGCCAATTTGTTACTTTAAATTTATAGCCGTCATTCTTTTAATGTATATAATATCGAATGTTATGCAGAGCAGTTATTGGAGTGCAAATTTAATGATGTTTTATGTAATATTTATTTTATAAATGTATTAATTTGTAATCTGTTGCCTTGCTATAAATAAATAAATAAATAAATAAATAATATCCCGTCAATTTTTTTATGCAACTTAGAATGTCAAACAAGCTGACGGCCCACCTGATGGAAAGTAGTAACCGTCGCCTATAGACATGAGCAGTACCATGGTCATAACAGAGTATACTGTTTCGCCCATGATACCCCCCATGCGTTGCCATTCCTGAGGACTCGGGTGTTATTCCTCTGTACAAATTAATAGACCTTTTGCATTGAGGGCGTTATAGTGAGGGGTTATACATAAAGCAATTTCTATTGAGAATCGTGTAATCTGGACTTTATACCTCCAGATCTCGGTGTATTTTGTCACAGATAATGTAACACTATCCCAGTATGTCCTGTGATGTAATAACCCTGTGATGTTATGAAATACTATTAAAACCGGTTATCAAATCTTGTTATGTGGTAGCACCACAATAATCACATTCTGCCAAACTACATATTCTACATATATCTTCACTCCCAGTCCCTTACTGGGTAGGCAGTAACGAATGCCAAAGATCTTTATCCTAAATAAAAGTGTCCTTCTTTCATTCCATTTTATTTTCATTCTAACCTTGCATACAGCTCTTATTTCATCATTTCATGGTCTCATGTGGGGACGTCCAAGTATTACGTAAGGCATTTGGGGGGGTAAATCGTTACGATAAAGGAGGGAGGAGGGATTGTTAGTGATGGAGACTGGGAATCCCATTGCTAGCAATATACCCAATCAGGTCGACCTCCTCGCGGTTCCCCCTGGAAACTATTATGGTTAATTCCTGATGAATTCATCATGATGGGCTAACTGGCCTGTTTTCATCCTCATCTATCACCCATCACTGGTGCTCCGCCAGCGTATCCCGTTAGCGCAGGCGGGGTTACCATACCATTTTCACTCATCAAAAAAAAAATCGTTATAAAAGCTTTACAGTAGCGGAAGGGTGATTTTTTTTTTCTTTCCATTTAAATAACTAACTAAGGAATTAAAATCCCCCAAGTTGGCAACATTTCCACAACTGCATTATATGTAATTTTTTATTATGTTTTCGTTGTTAGTATTCGTTAATGTTGTAACTTTTTTAATTATAAATATAAAATTGTATGACATATATAAATGGTCACTCGATGTGTATAGAAAAATGTTACGACACAGGGAGGAGAAATCTTCAAAAATTCCATTACCTAATACTTGGAACGTATAAAATACCCCATGGTTTCTGTATATCCCATGGGTTGCATACATTAACTTATACAAACATTAAGTTACCGGTGAATTCTATACTATAATATAAAACATATTTATTTACATTAGTATTAAATACTTATTATTATATTTACAACTATTCGTACATTTTATTTTATTATTAAATTAATAATATTAATTTATATTTCTAGAAATTACGACTTACATTACAGAGTATCGTGCTTGAGAGTGGACTCTCGCACTGCATCAATTTCTTATTGTTTTGTGTAAAATTGTGGCCCATTATGGAGCCAACTAAAACACAGACTTCAATTGTGATAAAATTAGTTATTTTGGTCTAAAAATTAAACCACTGAATCGAATTTAATAAAATTTCTATAGAACTAATCTGTAAGTAAATCGTTTAAGGTAAAAGAAGGAAGATTGAACGGTTAAAACACTAAGCGAGACACCAAGCAGCGATCTCATAATTTGTCTGAATATGCCTCGTTTAGAGGTGAAACACTTGTAGCAAAACGTGCGTGGACGAAATGGCAGTCGGAGATTTGTGGCTGACATGGAAAGGTGTGGAACTTCTAGTAGTAAGTGGTGATCATTCTTCGAGTGTTTGCAGTCAAACAAAATATTTAAAATTAATTCTAATCAATAATAACCAGTGATATGGACTTCCGCAAGATAACACCTAGTTGAGTAAAATATACACAGCCATGCATTAAATACAATAATGTGTCATACACATATTTTATGAAAATAAAATTAATGTCAAGAGAGCTCATAACTTTTGCTCAACTAAGTGTGGCAACGTTGCAGTCGACTGTCAATTTTGAAAAACAAAGAATTTTCAACTTTTCTAATTGATTACTTAAAAACTGTTTTGCTAGAGAACTTAAGAATATTAATATAGAATATACTAGCGGCCCGTCCCGGCTTCGCACGGGTGGACATTTTTACATTTTAAAAAGTGGCCATTAAGGCTGCACACGCGACGGAAGCTTAAAAATGGAGTAACTTCTCCCGTTTTCCCAACATTTCCCTTCACCGTTCTGTTCCTATTGATCGTAGCGTAATGAAAAGTATACTATAACCTGCCCGGGAGTATGAAGAATAATTGTATCAAGTTTTGATAAAATCCGTCGAGTATTTTTTGTTTCTATAACGAACATACAGACAGACAGACAGACAGACAAAAATTTTACCTGTGTATTTCGCGGGTCACTTTTGGCCACAACAGAATATCAGTGTTTTGCTCTTTTAAGGGCAAAGCAATAAACTGAGCTGTGGCCATTTTGTGTTACTATGGCACACGCATGAAGGAAGGGAAAGAAAGAAGATTGTTAGTTTATATATTTTGTTTTTTTTTTTTTATTTGTGCTTTTTTATTTTCATTCTTTTATCTCTTTTGCTGTGTATTATGTGTATTATTATTTTTTATTGTAATTTGTGTGCTATAAGTAATGTAAATAAATTATCTATCTATCTATCTAGAAGCTATATCGACTTTTACGTGAAAAATATTCAAACGCGATTATTCTCAGAATCTGTTTTTGTAGCTAATGAATTTTCGCTGCACAACGACGATATAACACCTTAATCTATGCATATAACAACGAAAATTCAAAAATACGACATATCACCTTCATCCACTCGTGTCTTCCGTTATGTTGCTATGATTAATTTTTCACAGAATAATAAATTTCTTGGGGCACAATCCAGTACATGAACAGGGAACAACACTGAGATAACACAGTCCTATGAGGGTACAAGTCCTTGGGTCCGCTTCCACTGCGCCCCCTGCCGTCGATTGTGGTTGGCGCGCGACGACTTGTGCTTCTCTTTTTTGTCTCGGTTGTGTAACACCTCCTTCTCTTGACCTTGGCCCTTGGGTTTACCCACCACGTCCACGTTTCTAGAAAAAATAAAGCCATGAGGTCCCTGTTGAGCTTTCATGATATAATCATGAGACAGCATGGGGTTTTTTACAATGGTGTATTGAAGATTTTTCAGAGTTGACAACTCACTTGCCATCAATGGTAACATACCTTATTAGATAGAGAAAAACATTATTAATACCTTATAGGCTCATTTCTAGGAAAATACTTCATCAGATCAACATCCATGCCGTCTCCTGGGGAACCTTTGTTGTTACCGTCAACACCATATTAGCTACTAACTGTTCAATGCTGAACATAAGCCTCCCCCTTGGGGGGTTTCGCCAGTCTTTGCCACACTTGACAGGCGGGTTGGCAACTGCAGTTAATCTTTGGTGATATTTTAGGAGGGATGACCATCCCATGACCATTATATTATTTTTTTTTATATACAACTTAGAATGGCAAACAAGCTGACAGCCCACCTGATGGAAAGCGGTAACCGTCGCCTATAAACATGTAGCCACTTTATTACTATATATATTTACTATAGCCTCTTTCCATCAGGTGGGCCGTCGTTGTATAAAAAAAAAAAAGATAAAAAATAGATAACTATCTTTTACCTTGGAGGTGGTGGCCTGTATCCCTTCCCTCTCCTAGCTTGGAAGTTAGCTTCTCTCCTCGCGCGAACCTCCTCTGGGTTCGAGCAAAAGTCCAATCTGTTTCTTTCACTACTGCTTGGTTTTTCTTCTTCCACCTCTGACTCTTCCTCAGATTCCTCCTGTAAGAATATGAATTCTGATGTCAGTATATTTTGCATTATTTATTATTTTGAAAAAGGTGAATCATTTGGATCAATTGATAATCAAAACCGTATACAAAAAAAAAGCCTTGGATTTTAAAAGGTTCCTCATTCCTCAGGTGGACCTTCACGCGGTTCGCCTTGGATACCATTATAGTTAATTCTTGTTGAATTCATCACGAATCAGGATGGACTAACTGATCTAGTTTATCCTACCTATCATCCTTCACTGGTTCATTAAATCGTTCATTGGTTGTTTCATCAAAAAAAAAAAACAAACTCATCACTTATCACCGATATCCACATCATGCAAACGACTTGTTTCACTCTATTCCTTTTATGGGTGATAATTAAACTTTAACCCCGGCCACGCTATCGGTATATGCTGGCGGGGCACCAGTGAGAGATTACAGGTGAAGATGAAAGCAGGTCAGTTAGCCTACCGTGACGAATTCCATAAAAATAACCATGATGATTTCCAAAGGGAACCGCGTGGAGGTCAACCTGATTGGGTGTATTGCCAGTAATGGAGCTGGTAAATTCCTATTACTAACAATCCCCTTTTCCCCTCCTCAACAACATAAAGACATGTAAGTGTGCCATCATAAGATATTTTCTAATGCATGTGTTAGACATTTATTTTATGCTTCATTTCTATTTATTACTAAGAGGCTTACAACCTTTATATTGCTAAAGCATATATATCATATACCATGTAAAGTAGGATTACATAGTTAAATTACTATGAAAACATATTACGCTATATTATATATATTATAAATAAAGTATATATAATAATATATCTCAAATAAAAAGCATTTTTTTTTATTTGAGAATATATATATATGCTTCACCTGCGGCCGCCGGCGCGCGGCCTGCAGCACGCGCGGCGCCACGAACGGCCGCCGCTCGTCGTCGGGCTCGGCTC
This sequence comes from Galleria mellonella, assembly GCF_026898425.1. Classification (NCBI taxonomy): domain Eukaryota; kingdom Metazoa; phylum Arthropoda; class Insecta; order Lepidoptera; family Pyralidae; genus Galleria; species Galleria mellonella. The sequence goes on from NW_026442061.1 coordinate 2,592,626, forward strand.
CCGGCGGCGCCTCCACGCCGTCCGCGCCGTCCGCGTCGTACGTGTCGTCGTACTCGTCCGAGTACATCGCCGTCTCCTCGCACACCAGGCTGCCGACGACCAAGTATAATGAAATTAACTCTTTATGGCACACAATTTTGAATTTACTGGGTACAGAGGAATAACACCTGAGTCCTCAGGAATGGCAACGCATGGGGGTATCATGGGCGAAACAGTATACTCTGTTACGTCCATGGTACTGCTCACGTCTATAGGCGACGGTTACCACTTTCCATCAGGTGGGCCGTCAGCTTGTTTGCTGTTCTAAGTTGCATGAAAAAAACATTGTAATATGATTGAATTTTCGTGGAACCGAAAAAACCCCCGCATATGAAATGTGAACCCCGATTTTTTGGTCACGCCAACGTAGACTTCTGTCGAGTCTCTCGTGGATCTTTGTAGATCTACCTGAACCACTTTGAGAACTAAGGGTTACCATTCCTGAGGACTCAGGTGTTATTTTTGTACCTTGTAAATTCACTGTCACATCCCACACTTCAAACCAAAACACAGCCATGCAAACACAACTGCTTACAACAATTGCACAACGATTGAAACACGAATGGGACAGTGGTGCTCAAGCAAATGACTTGCACAATCTCCCTCTGGTAATTCCTAGTATTGTGAGTAGATGCCAAAAAGTAAAGTTGGATGGAATCACTTTTTTGATTGGCCAGTTTTTCTTTTTCGACATCCACTCACAGTACAATCAATTAAATAATTAACCAATCAATTCCAACTTTTTTTTTCGAAAACTAATAATTCGTGGTTGGAACTCAGCCGCAATGCAAATTTCCATAGTTAGATCTAATCTTCACATTTTTTGTCGAGTTTTGGGAATATGGTAGAAATATAGCTGCAGAGGGTCTACCGGAGCTAGCAAAATTTTGAAAATGATCTGTGAGAAAAAGGCTGGAAAGCTCTGATGTAAACAAACAGCACACAAGACAGTTCTCAAGTTCTCTTCTATTCTCTCTAGAACATGAATGTTTTCATAAAAACAACAAGGGAGTATATTTTAATGCAGAGCTGGACAAAATATTTTTGTGGATAGAGAACGTAATAGGCTTTCTGTATCCCGATCACGTGGAAGAAGTCATAGGCAAAAACTAGTATGAATATATATTTGCTACTCACTTGTGAACATTATAATAGAAGGTAAGATAGAAGGAAGGAGGGGAAGAGGGAGACCGAGGCATAGTTACATCAGGCAGATCAAGGAAGGAGTTAGTGTCGTGTCGTATCAAGAGGTGAAGAGACTCGCTGAAAATCGTAGTGAGTGGCAAGAGCCCCACTGACAAGAGCGTAGCTTTTAAATAGGATAGATAGAAAGATAGACTCACTTGTATTTGCTATATATATCAATCCTCTGCTTCACGTCCATTTTATCGTCCAACATCTCTTTAAGGTCCTTGTACTTGGACTTCTTCTTGCCTACGTGTATCCTGGACAGGTCGACGTCGTCGCGGGTCATAATGTCGAACTCGTCGCCGTCGAACACGTTCAGACGCTGTATGCCCGTCTCCAGGAAGTGGTTGTCGAGTGGATCCTCCGGCACTATTGGTAGAGATTGGTCTAATTCTAGGAAGAGAATATGGGATTAAAAATAAGTAGATTTTTTATAGAATTTAGAACAGCAATTAAGCTGACCTTAACCGTCGTCCTTAGACATAAATGGCATCAAAAACACCACAGATGGCACTGTGGTACCCATGGCGTACCCCTGATATAACTAATCTCTATACTAAATACATACATTTATGTACATTAATATCGTCATCATATCAGCCGTTAAGTGTCTACTGCTAGATATAAGCCTCCCCCATAGGGGGGGGGGGGGTAGAGTTAATGGATGGTAATGGAATGGTAACCCCATCCGCGTTATCGGTATACACCAGCGGGGCACCAGTGAAGGATGATAGGTGAAGATGAAGTAGGTCAGTTAGCCCATCGTGACGAATTCAACAAGAATTGCTCACGATGGTTTCCAGGGGTAACCACGTGGAGGTCGACCTGATAGGATATATTGTTAGTAATGGGGCTGTTAGAGCCCATTATTAACAATCCCTTCCCCCGGGTAGGGGCTTGCCAGTAGTTACCATTCTTGGCAGGTGGATTGTCAAACGCAATTAGGCTGGTGATATTTTAAGAGGAACGCTGCTGCCCATGCCTCGAGCAATAAGTTCCCTTTGTCGTCTCTTTCGACACTCACGGGAAAGAAAGGGATGGCCAAATCTATGCCAGGACCACACAGTAAATTTATTATATCATTTATGTACATGTATAGTGAAAAACTAATATACAAAAATAAATGAACGTCGCGAAAAATTCCCTTATACGCATACATTTATATACATAAATTTTTAATAGTATTTATATGAAAACTGTTCTATAAATGATGTTTTAATTCGCTATTAAAGCATTTTTTAATAATCGATCAGAAATATTGAAATTCTTTTTTCAAAATTTTTAATATTTTTTAAAACTGACAAACAATTTTAATGTTGCCACACTTCCCTATACAATAATAATATATAATTAATTACTTACTTTTCAAATGCTCTGCCAAATTATCTTCCAGTATACTATTTATAACTCTCTCAGAATTAAAACCGTAGTGTTCCAAACATTTCAATATGAAGCCATCGCCTAAATGTGGTAAAATATCTTTCACTTCACTTATCAAAGAGTCCTGTCTAATATTGTCCGGTATTTCGTTGTCTGTGGAAGGGCCGGCCTCTTGATTCTCTATGGTTTCAATACGGCCGTTTGATAGGGCCTCGTTGTGCTTAACAGTTTCAGGTATAGGCTCGTCGAGGTTAGAATAAATTGCTTGTAATATAAAATCAGTCTTCACGGAATCACTGTGATTTTGTTCAGGAAATCAAAGAAATATGGAATTTTAGACTCAATCTAAATATGTTATTTTTTTTTATACAACTTAGTGTGACAAACAGTTTATTGGGAACGACAGTTAAGTAGTGTTTTTTTTTTATACAACTTAGAATAGCAAACAAGCTGACGGCCCACTTGATGGAAAGTGGTAACCGTCGCCTATAGACATGAGCAGTACCAGACCTAACAGAGTATACTGTTTCACCCATGATACCCCCCATGTGTTGCCATTCCTGAGGAATCAGGTGTTATTCCTCTGTACCCAGTACGTTCACGCCATATCCCACCCTTAAAAACGAAACACAGCCATGCAAACACAACTGCTTCAGGGTTGAAACACGAATGGGACAGAGGTGTTATAGTGAGGTGGGAGTGATACATCACTAACAGTATCAAAAAGTATAACTACATGTAATAAATAAATTAATAAAAATAATTTTCATTCAAGTAAACTCGATAATAAGCATTTGTTTTTTTTTTTTTAATCTACCAGTTCGGAATGCAATTTTAGTTGAGAAGAACTGACAGATTCACAGCTGTTGTTTTTTTTTTTTCAAATAAGAGCTATAACAAAAAAAATTACTGGATAAAATGACTATCACAAACATTGTATTGTTAAAAGAAGAATATATAATTTGATATAGAATATGTATAATAAAAATAAATAAAAGAGGTGCCTCATGACATGAATGAAATAAGTACTTATTTAACAGCACATTTCAATAAGGTAACACTCAATTTAGTGTAAGAATTTTCTTAACAAAGTTGTGACCCTTATACAATTATTCCTCAATAAAATCTAAATGGATTTTAAAACTTCTTTCACTTATAGAAACCTGAATTATCAGAGAGTAACATAGGCAATATATTATTTTCAAAAACATTAAGAGATCCTCACGAAAATAAAAAAATAACCTAAGGTATCAAAAATTTGCCTATTAAAGCTAATTTTATTGTTAAAAGATTTGTAATCAGATCCAGAACTCGACTAGTTTCAGGATCAATTCGTGCTCCTTAGTCATGAGCGACTGTGACGCGATCACGAGCTTGACTGCGTGCTTCATCCAGCTGAAATTTAGCTATACACCGTGAGCACTGTATGTACACGACGGTTTACCAACACAACTAGTGGCAATAACACTGCAGACGAGGTGGATGACTATGGAGACCAGCCGTTCACATTCGAAGAGTTCCAAACGCCCTCATTCTTATCTGTGACGATGCCGCAAGCGACTACAGCTCGCGCTAAGCGAGTTGAGGCACAAAGGCTCGTGCTCGCGTCACAGTCACTCATGACTAAGGATCACGAATTGATTACGAAACTAGTCAAGCTTTTTCGATCTAATTACACTACACGTAAGTTAAACCGGTATTATTATATAAAAATATTAAAGCTAATATAAAATATAACACGAATTTATCTTTCTACTTTCTATTATCTAACCGGGCGAAGTCAGGGCGGACGGCAACTAACATACATTTATATTTTGGTATTGTAAGGATACATATCAGGGTACACCTGCCGCAGCATCTCCAAGTCCTCGTGCACCGGGTAGCAGGCGTGGTAGTCGCGGATGAGCAGCTTCTCCGACAGCCCGTCCATCATCACCGCCAGAAAATCCTCCACGTGTGTCGATACGTTGCTTCTGTCAACAAAGTTGATCTTGTGCATTAAATCCTGTTCAAGAACTGCTCTCTTATCAAATGAGCTCTTGCCGCTCGCTAAAATTTTCAACGAGTCTCTTTATCTCTTGATACGACACGACACCAAATTTTTCCTTGATCTGCCTGATGTAACTTCACCTAGTAAGGGGCCTCCCCTTCTCCTCTTTCTTTCTATCTTACCTTCTATTATGTTAGATAAATACTCTTCATTATTTCCTCCAAAAGATTACAATAGTAAACTTATTATAAAAATAAATAATTACAAGAAATAACCACAATGAGAAAACAATGGGCGACTTTATCTATAAAAGCAATCTCTTCCAGATAACCTTTGGATGGAGAGGAATAATTATAAACAGTTTGGTAAGTTCATAAGTTCGTCGTGTCGTATCAAGTGTCCCGACATTTTGTAATTTCTGATCTCAATGGTTTCTATAATTTGTCGCTTTTCCTGAACCCTAAGTGGGACTACTTCATACGCAACTTAAGAACAATACTTATTGTATTGTTCTTAAGTTGCGTTAAAGGTTGAAACTCACTCGTCACTAAATATAGCGCTCTTGTAGATGGCCAACATTTCCCGGAAACAGTCGACGAGCTCGGCACGGGCTGCGTCTACGTACGAGGACACCTCCTGCGTTTCCCCGCCGACCTCCTGCAACCGCTCGTACAACAGCGGCACTCCATACTCGTACAATTGGACTATACTACAAGCAAATAGTCATAGTTATATATATTAATTTGTGTGTGAATATACATAGATACGTCTCTATATACCCAAAACAATTTTCAATACTTCTCACAGCATAATTCAGGGCCGTAGTTAGACCCAATATTAAGGTAGGGCAAAAAAACTTTTTGGTGGGGCGGAAGCCACAATTTTCATGGGACCCCTCACTAGCTACGGCCATGACGTAATATTCCTGTTTTTCCAAAAATTTACTGGCAAAAATGGAATAGAATTAAGTCCTTTTATACATGTTTTTTTGTAATGTGTTCAATAAAGAATAAATCTATACGATGAAAGATTTAATTCAACTCAACTGATTTAAAAAAAAAATTCACTTATACGAGCTGCAAATAATATAGGCTATATATTAATTATTTTTTAAAATCCAATCTAACTATTCGAAGCCAGGCCATAAACAAAAATAATAAAAAAAAATCCTTAATACACCAGGACTAAGTACCAGGCGCTAATAAATTAAAAAGAGTAATCGTAATCGCATAATAACCTCACCTAATTACAAAATTCGTTTTCCTAAATATTTTAACACACTTTGGGTAGACCTCCAGGAATATCCTCAGCGTCATCGCAGTGTCCAACAAATGCATTACCAGATCCTTTATCATATCTAATGTGAGCTTATCCTGGCTCCTTGAGTTTGTTGGCCGCCTTATCTCGCTGAACCCTTTGAATGTTTCAGGCAAGTTGGGAGGGTCATCGCTGTCATAGTCTTTGTTGACTTGTAGGATTATGTATTTGAAGGTCTGTAAAAAAATAATTATGCATATTAATGATGCATGCTCTGTTTTGAGATTCGATGACACTGTACATTCAAAGAACTAGTCAGATATGTTTGAAGAAACTCTAAAAAAAATTAATTTATCCTTAAAATCTTTTTAAGCTACTTCCAAACGAAATGTACAATTTTTCACACAAACCATGCAAACACGTAACGGATTAAATATTAAAAATTTAATTTTTATTCGAGTATTGATGAACCAAATTAATTTAATAATCCAGATGTTAAGACAAATATTCGATCTTACATATACCGTAGGATTGATTAAAACTTTGTCAATAATTTAGAGACACGCGACTTGTAGTAAGCACTGAACATACATGCCACAACGGCGAGTACAAGATATGAATGATGTATGCTAAATGGATGGATTAATACTGCAATGTGAAAACCATGGTTACAAAAAAGAAATTTAGCAACAAAAATAGTGAAACAAAAATAATTCCAAGTTTCTGCCATTAATTATACTTCCATAGGTGTGTTTGTTTGGAAGAAATGATAAGGCAGTAAAATTACAAAGTATGGAGGTATACCATATTAGTTGTCAAAAATTACAATGCACCAGGAATACCATGGACATCACTGTGTATTCTGCAATGTCCGTAGCACTATTGATATTTATCGGTGACTGTTGCCACTTTTCTACAGGTGGATAATATATTTTTTTTATACAACTTAGAATGGCAAACAAGCTGACGACCCACCTGATGGAAAGTGGTAACCGTCGCCTATAGACATGAGTAGTACTATGGACATAACAGAGTATACTGTTTCGCCCATGATACCACCCATGCGTTGCCATTCCTGAGGACTCAGGTGTTATTCCTCTGTACCCAGTAAATTCACGTCATATCCTACCCATTAAACCAAATAGCAAAATCTATATACTTTAGTTACAATATATATATACTAGTCCAATAATGCATATGTCAAAAGTCTGTTATCCAAAAAATAATATTGGATAACAGGCTTTTAACATATTGGAAAATAGACATCGGACTGTAATAAGTGACAACTTTTATTCCACTATCAAAGTCCAGAGATACCCAATATATAGTTATCAGATCGGTATCCATATTTTTTTTTTAATGGATGATAATGGAATGGTAACCCCATCCGCGTTATCGGTATACACCAGCGGGGCACCAGTGAAGGATGATAGGTGAAGATAAAGTAGGTCAGTTAGCCCATCGTGACGAATTCAACAAGAATTGCTCACGATGGTTTCCAGGAGGAACAACGTGGAGGTCGACCTAATAAGACATATTGCTAGCAATGGGGCTGTCAAACTCCATTACTAACAATTCCTTTCCACCCAATACAGTATTCATATTACTTATGCCTACACTTTTTGTGAGGTAACCATTTGTTTGCTACTTTAAGTATTATTAAAAAAAAAAGTCGTGCAGTACCTGTAATGTCCACAGTTACCTACCTACTTACCTAGTAAAAAAAAAAGAGAAAAAAAAAGTTACCTCATTCACAAACGCGACCGCAGCAGTGGCATCACCTTCATACCTGGGCTGCACTGCGAACACACTCTCGAGCACACGCGACACGTGCCGACTGTTGTCCACGCCGTACGTCAGACAGATGTCCCATATAATTGGTATTGTAAATATAAAATTGTTGTACAATATGTCCGCCATGTATTCCTTGGTCATCCATTGTGTCTGAAACATTATTTAGTTATTACTAGCAAAATAAATATTTCTTGTTTGTAACTGATACATATCCGAATGTATGTATGCATTTAGTAGTAAAAATATTAAAATTTAACATTAAAGAAAATTTTATTATTATTATCTTATATATTTTTTTTATTATCTTATAATAATAATTAAAAAAATATTATTATCATAAAATAATATATTACTATTATTAAATATAATTTTAAATAAAAAACCTGCCAATGCTAATACAAACGGCCCACCTTATGGTAAGTGGTAATTATAGCATATAATACCAGGCGAATTGTCAACTTTAAAATGCAATTTGTAGCATAGTATTGACAGCATAAAAAATAAATGACAGCAGCCTACTGTGACATAGAAGTGGCTAACCATAAAGGAAGAGATTGTTCGTAATATGGACTACCAGTCTCATTGCTAGCAATATGGCTACATTATCCACCTCCATGTGGTCACCGCTGGAAACCATTGTGCTGAATTCCATGTATATGCATCACGATAGGCTAACTGATCTGAACATTATACACATATCATATTCAACGTCATACAGCTATTGCAATATAAAAAAAACATACTTTTTTTTTCATTACCTTGCTCTCTTTGTTTGTAACAAGTCTGCTAAATACAATAAGCACTAGTCTCCTTACATCTTCATATAACTTTTGCACTTCCCTATTATCATGCATTGGTATGTATGGAGGGTTAGCCTCCTGTAAAAATGACACTAAGCTATCCATACATTGGGGATGATACAGGACTGTACTCCAAAACCTGAAAAAAAAAATCAATGAAAACCTGATAGACCATTTACAGGGTTCATTATTTAAAATTTTACTGAACAATTATTTACTGGTATATTACAAATTATTATTGAATAAATACAAAATATTATCATAGAGAATAGCACACATATCAATAAATAAATTAATATTGATTTAATAATTGCTTATGTGCAATTTTATATGCCAAATAAAAAAAAATATTATATGAGGCTACAAGCTTTAGTACAACTTACCTATGATGTTCTAAACTAAGCAACCATTTCAAATTATCTAAAAACACTTTCATCTTTGTACTCCATGCTGAAATAGCTCCCAACACTATAGCATTGCCTGACGGTGGATTCTCATACAATATCAGCTCCCTTTTCTCCACCCAATATGGATCCTGTGACAGAGTTTCAATAGAAACATATTAACTAAATAATAAGTAATTTTTGTGCAAATATTTCATTTTTTATTAACAGAATAGGTAATTACTCTATCTGAATATATATAATAGAATAATTAACTAGCTACAATTGAAAAGAGCATTAGCAGCAAGTTTGCTGGGTGATCAAGAATGTTAGTAGACATTACCACAATTAATATCGTAAGTAAATATAATCTATTAATGTTACAAAATTAAAATTATATTTTAATAATTTTTTTATATGTTTAATTGATCGACGTTAAGTCCAAATTTCAAATAATCAATAAAAAATAAAAAAATAAATTTCGATGTTTGAATGTTTGTTATATAATAGCTGAATTAGTTGCACTGACAAGAGGAAACTCTTAAATGAAAAGAAGAAGAGCTAAATGGATTTGAACAAAAGCTGTGTTTCAAAATAAATCTATATTAGTGCAATTCATTTAAATCTTCAACTGCTTCAAATATGACTGAATTGAAAACATCCAAACACTTTTATAGATTTTTAGAATTATTATAACAAAAGTAGAATGTTAATAGGCATTTACAGTTCAGGCAAATAAAAGACATTTTTTGTCTGTCTGATATGATATATTGGAATAATTTAATATTAATAATTAGCCTACTAGCAGTAAAAGAAATTAATATAACAATTAAATAAATAAGATTATTTTATTTTCGCATAACTACAGTCAACATATTGCTCAACATTATGATATAAATAAAGAAATATTACCAGTGCTTTGATTTGTTGTATAATACCCGCATTTGTAACCGCAATACTTAATAGCTCCACTGGCAAGCACTCAGGATTCTGAACAATAGAAATTTATATACATTTTAAAGGTTTCTAATAGAAATAAATATGACATTTTAACAAATTATTCTCACCGTGAACACACAATTACTCGACATACTTTAACGACTTAAAATATATCTTGAGGTTCTATATTAAAATGTATAAACCCTACAACATTTAATAAATGATGTTAAATTTGACTATTAATAAAAAGTTTACTAAATAATTAATTAAATATTAAAATTTAAAGTTGGATAAAATTAAAAACAAAAGTCACAGACACAGAGTAATTAATCACTAAGTTATGAGAGTTGGCACCGGCCTTCTATTAATGGAACCTGGAAAAAAATATTTGCATGTTACCTTTTCGAAGTTACAACACAATGAAATTTATAAAAAAGAAAGTAAATGAATATCCACAATGTTGTACCACTATCTATATATGCTTCCGATATATCGATATTTCTCTCAATTTTTTTATACAACTTAGAATAGCAAACAAGCTGACAGCTCACCTGATGAAAAGTGGTAACCGTCGTGTATAGACATGAGCAGTACCATAGACATAACAGAGTATACTGTTTCGCCCGTGATACCCCCCATGCGTTACCATTCCTGAGGACTCAGGTGTTATTCCTCTGTACCCAGTAAATTCACGCCATGTCCTATCCTTCAAACCGAAACACAACTGCTTCACGGTTAAAACACGAATGGGACAGAGGTATCCAAGCAGTCGACTTTTGTACAAAATCTCCCTTTCTCAATTTATAGTAGGCTAGTGTATAGAAAATGTTATACGACTGTATCAAATTAGGATACAAGTTGCTTGCATACTTTCTGCATAAACTGTATTGAATATATAATTTAATAATGTATATGAACAAAAATTTTACATACATATTTTAATACACTAGCCTACTATGAATTGAGAAAAATAGCAACTGATAGTGTGTCTTTCGTCCTCTTTTTACTAATTGTATTTGTATAAATAGAAAGGAGCCAACCATATAATTCACAGTTTTTACTTTATCATTCCTTCCATGTAATTCCTTGTTCTTAGGTAACGATTGACAGATTTAATTTGACTTGGGAATTACCAAATAAAAATACGTGATCATAGACTAAAAATACTTACTTAGTTACCTTTTCTTTTTTATGACATTTTTCAAAATATTTGGATATAATGAATTGTTGTGTCTTGAAACGAAGAAGTCATATGCTTTATAGATGGTTTACAATTTAAAGAAGCAAGAATTAATTGTCATGCATTGCAACATGTAACTATAAGGAATAAGAACTTCTTTATCTCTTGTATGTAAAAGATACGTACTTACTTAACTCGACTTTTAACTATTACTATTATGCATAATTATTTTTATGTTTTTACTCCAATTTTCTTCATAGATTTATGAATACCTTGTATTATTTCTACAATTATTTATAATTCTTTTTTTTAAGTTTCAGAGGCTGAAGTCAGTGACCATGCTGCCTGTGTACTGTCTATCTGTTGACTCAATGTCAAAATGTCAAGTTGACATTGACATTTATTTATTTACTATTTAACCACCGATCTGTATCTACCTACCGGCTCAATTTTTATTTTGTATTATTATAAAATTTATTTATATTTTTATCTAGATTTCTGCCATCATTTCGTTCTACGTTGATTATGAATAAACTTGGGACAGATACTAAAGTAAAAAAAAGTCTGGTAAGAAATTATGAACAGAAAGTACGTCATTCATCACGAAATCAAGTTATTTACGATGTGGCTTGCTCTTCAAAAGAGTTGGAGAAAACTGAACAATCCTCACAAAAGGAAAATGAACTAAGCCAGCCCTCATTATGTTCTAGTGAAGCATTAGCAAATTACTTATCTGATGTGAAAAATTCATTGCCAGCACCGCTTACTATTGAAGATATCAATGTAGAAAAAGGCGAAATTGCCTCTAAAGTAAGTAATTTTTTCTTAATTGGTTAAAAATCGAATCCTTGTCTTACTGCATTATTTTTAGATATTTGTTTTAAGATCATATTGGTTCTTTTGATAAGTTGCATATGACTGTGCTCTTAGATATGTCTTTACTAAGTTTATCAACTTTGGGTCAAAGTTAAAAACTCCGAGTCTGATCCTGGGGTGGACATTCTGAATTGTGACAGTCCACCCTCCTCCCCTCTGAAGTATATCTCTACTAATAATGAAGTGATTGCTCCACCTGCGCTATTGGGGTGCTAAATACAACCTACAACCTGTTGTTCTCTCAGTTTTGATTGTATGAACTTCACATAATTTTCATCTAAATCAAGCATTATAGAAATAATATGAAATACATACTTCATTCACATCTATTTTCAGCTTACCAAGAAATTAAATTTCCATATCAATGACAGAATATATAAAAATTTAATAGAATTAAATGCAAATGTGAGTGATTTGAAAACAAAGAAGAATAAAAGATCTACAAGTGCTATGAACCAGGTCAAACGGGATTTAGAACCTAACATTGAAGACTTCTATCAGGACGAAGAAGAGATTGACTTACCTCCAAGTATACCAATAATAAAACCAAAATTCAAACCAGTCAAGAAAATTGATGATGGACATTTACATAGACTGATGGCCGCATTTGAAACTTTATGACAATTTATGTTAAACACAATCAATAAAATAATAGAATATATTTGTATTTTTTCTGAAAAATATAGTTAAAAATCAACAATACCCCCTTCCCCAAATCACATTAATTTAATGTTGAATTTAATTTGGTACCATAGAAATAGTTTTTTTTAATGGGTGAAAATGGAATGGTAACCCTGCCCGTGCTATTGGTATATACCGACGAGGCACCAATGGAAGATGATAGGTGAGAATGAATGCAGGTTATTTGGCCCACCATGATGAATTCAACAAGAATTAAACATGATGGTTTCCAGGGGGAACGGCATGGAGGTCAACTTGAGAGGGTATATTGCTAGTAATGGGGTTATTAGACCTCATTACTAACAATCCCTTCCCTCCCCCATAGAAATAGTTGAAAGCACTAATGTGAGGACCCTGAAAGAACTACTATTTTTTATTAGAGGAAGATTGTACAAAAGTCATTTGCTTGGGGACCTCTGTCCCATTCGTGTTTCTGTTGTGAAGAAGTTGTGTTTGCATGGATATTTTGGTTTGAAAGGTGTAATATAGTAATGAAATTACAGGGGACGATGACCTCAGTCTTCAAAAATGGCAACACGTGAGGGGTATCATGGGCGACAAAGTAAACTCCGTTATGTCCATGGTGCTGTTCATGTCTATAGGCGACAGTTATCACGTTCCATCAGGTGGAACGTCACTTTGTTTGCCATTCTAAATTGCATAAAAAAACTGCCAAAGAGTTACGTAACTTTTACACTACTTCATTGTGTTTTTGAACTATGGGATACTAATCGATAACACATAATGAGTACTTACTACCAGGTACTGTTTACAGAAGGGTCATTGCAGTAATCCCTTTAAATAAAAAGCGACTCTTACTAATATAGTGTAAGGTACAATTTAGCTTGCACGCTGCTATCGTCCTACTGGGTATCTCAAAACACTACGTGAGCATATCTTCCTCAATTGTTAGCAGACAGTCTTAAGAGAAGAGGTCGAGTGGCATCAAGAGCACCACCGAGGTTCAAGGGACGCCAGGAGCCACAAGTACACTATCAGGTCGACCTCTGCATGGTTTCTTCTAGAAACATGATAAAATCGCGATGTACCAACTGATGTGACGTCATTCTCATCTATCATCATTTACTAGTACCCCGCCAGTGTATACCGATATCCCAAGCGGGGTTATCATTACATTATTATCTATTAAAAAAAAAACCCACAGACAAGAAGTATCTAAGTATATTAAAATTAAACAACTTTATCGATTAATTATGTTTTAATACGTGTCATTTATTTATTGTTTTAGAACATTTACTATGATAAATAGGAGTTCGCGCTTTAGGCCTATATCAGTGATATGAACTTTGCACTTTGAGTAAATGTTACTCTTCTAAAAATAAGTTATTAGTTTTTTTTTTTTAATAGAAAGAACAGGCGGGAAAGGGATTATTAGTAATGAAGTCTAATAGCCTCATTGCTAATATAACTTGTAAAGTCGACCTGCTCACGGTTCCCCTTAGAAACCACCATGGTTAATTGTCGAATTCATCATGGTGGACTAACTGATCTGCATTTATTGTCATCTATCATCTTCCACGGGTGCCCCGCCGGAGTATAGCGTATATAGAGTAATAGCGTGGTTGTGGTAACCATTTCATTTTCACCCATTAAAAAAAAATAGGAAGAATATAATTTATTTATTTATTCATTAAAAATAATTATAACATTATAACAGCAAAAGCTAAATTAATGTTATATTAATAACATTAGCTGAAAATTATATAAATAATCAATATTAGGATTTATTCTTATATAGAAATTCAGGTATAATTTCTACCCTAGACTGGGATTACATACTTATTTTGCTGTTATATTTACTATTTTTTTATTTTACCTAAATATGAAAATAACATTGTCATGTCGCTCTACAGTTGGTTAACCCCGATGGGCCAACTGACCTGTTTTTATAGTTCATACTCACCTGTCTCACCCTGTCAGGTCGACCTCCTCGCGGTTCCCCATTGGAAACCATTGTGTTCTATTCTTAGTGAATTCAATACGATGGGCTAACTGACCTACCTTTTCATTCTTACCTTTCATGCTCCCTGCTAGCCTATATCGTTAGCGTAGGCGGGTTTACCATTCCATTATCATCCATTTAAAAAACTCACCTGTCTGACCTGCTATCCGTTATTGGTGATATGGTGTCCCGCCAGCATATATCGATAGCGCAGGCAAAAAGCAATAAGTGGCAAAGTACATTTGTCGATAAACATGATTTCCCTTCATACATATGAGTTAAAATAAGATGCCGGGCTTTTTTGCTATCTCTTTCGACCTAAGGCACACGGTGGCGATAAAGTATTTATTTATTCACTACTATAAGATAGGTAGATAGTATTTTTTTTTTATGGGTGAAAATGGTATGGTAACCCCGCCTGCGCTAACGGGATAAGCTGGCGGAGCACCAGTGAAGGGTGATAGATGAGAATGAAAACAGGCCAGTTAGCCCATCATGATGAATTCATCACAATCCTTTTCCCCTCGGTAGGTAGTATTTTGTTTAGGCTTTTTATCGGATCTGGCTCTTTATTAGGTATGGGTGACGAGATGCCTTTTATACACACACAATTATTAGGGGGAGGTCATAATTCAAGAATGAGCGACTAGGGACTGTTAGTAAGATGGCTTGTGGTCGTCTTCCAGCGAACAACCTCCGTTCTCTGCCGATTGTCTGCTTGAAGAACGATCGGTCGCCGATCGTCATGTGTTATCTGTCATGTTATGATCATTAAAATGCTATAAATAGCATAGTAAAAATGTCAGAGTAAACCATCGTGTCTATATGTTAATTGCCTTTTAAATGTTTATTATATACGTGCGAAAGTTGACAAACAGGTCGACTGCAAATTCCTTAGCGATAATCTCGTTCATTAGGAATGACGCGACTCCCAGCGGTACAGCGGTTTTCGTGATGTGACCACTGCGCCACAAATATGGGACAGTCGCGTAGATGCGATTCGAGCGATCTACTGTATGAAGAGTCGTGACTCATTAAGAGAGAAATTCAAAGAGGCAAATATTCTCACCGTTGCTTCTCAATTTATATATTCAAATATTCTATATGTTCATAAAAATCTTGACTTATTTCCAAAAAACAGCAATATTCATAATATTAATACTAGATTTAAAGACAAACTTGCTGTCCCCAAGTATCGTTTAGAAAAAGTTAATAGGTCTTTTATGGGAATAGGTATAAAAATTTACAATAAGATACCAAAGGATATGTTGGAATTACCCTTAAATAAATTCAAAACATCTGTTAAATCATATTTACTGAGCAAAGCCTATTACTCACTAAACGATTACTTGAATGACGAGTGTGCATGGCAATAGTGTTCATGCACTGAATTTTCATTTAATGTTAGACATAGACACCTATATAAATATACATTGTAAATAAACTGGCTTTAAAAAAAAGTAATTCAATTGAGTTTCTTGCCAGTTCTTCTCAATTGGATCTATATACCGAACTGGACGGTAGGGAAAATATAAAATTATAATGTAAAAATTTGACGTTCATAAGCGGCTAAAATGTCCTACATGAATAAATGATTTTTGAATTTTGAATTTTGATGTCCAAATGAATGGATCGAGATATCATCGCAGAGGCATATAATATTGTCCATGATTACTTGATGAAAAATTACCACGAACAACAATATAACATTTTACAGGCTTTTTCCCACGACTTCGCTTGCGTAATAGGGGCATCTTTACAGACTGGGATATAAAATATCACTTCTTAAAGTCCAATCTATTTTTATACCAAAATTCATCAAAACTGGTTCAATGATGTAGGTAACAGATCATAATAATATTAATAACAGAGAGGTTATACCTAACTTTAGTTCTATCTATGATTTTGTAATTTTGTCACAATTTTATTCAATTTTATTCCTATTATTTTTCCATCACGTTTTATAACTAAAAAAAAATGTCAATATAATTAAGTACTTATCAATATATACACTTTATTATTTTAACAAAGGCAACATTATAATTGTCATAAAGTAGATAAGTGAACGGTAGTAAATACAAACGCTCATTATAATAATGGTAATAAACATCTTTAACATTTATTTATTTCATTCCGACTCGGCTGGATTGCCATTTCGGAACGTACCGCGCGCCGACTCGCTCGCTCTGATAGAAAGAGATGTTATAGTTCCTTCTCTTCTTTCACCTGCATTTTGCCAATATTTTTGTTTCATTCAGTCAATTCTCGACGTTTGCCCGTAGTGGTTGTGTCAAGTTTTGTGGAAAATTATTGAAATAAATTCCTGAATAATAATAAAAGAAAAAATATAACGCCATGGCTGAAACGGAAATAATATCTAGTAGTGAAAGTAATGATCAATTTTTTGAAGGTGTTGAAAAGCTGATAGAAATATGGTTCACGCCGGCTAAAAATGCAGATTTAAGAAAAATCACTCGGTAAGTACCTCCTTTATTTTATAATTTTCGCTGAATAAAATCCTATTTATTATTTTTATATTTTTTTTTCAATCTAAACATGTATTAGTTATTCTGTCTCAATCTAGGGCGTAGTATTATTGCGAACTGTGTATGTATAACAAAGAATACAAAATATTTGGGTCGTACCATGATTGAATAAACTGTTTTTGTATCGGGAATCTTTATGTTATTGTTATGGAACATTCTGGATCAGCTGTTTAACTATTTCTATCACGATAGGTGCCGGTAAAAAGCGCTGTCCGGGTTGGTCTAGGACTCCCAGCCGGGCCGACCCACGTTTATCGCGCGTGATTTGAATTCTACGTTGTTATCGAAGTATAAGATGTATATATGTATCCTGAATTCCTGTACTAATTTTATATTTAGCATACTTTCTTACTTTAAAACATTTTGTCATATTTGATCCAAGCTGAAAAAGGAATCAGTTATTTGAATATCTATTTGTTTTTCCAGTGATTTCACAAAAGGTCCTTGCAGTATTTTTTAACACTGCATTAACTCAAAACCTAGGTACTTATTTATATTTTGTATTCAGTTCAAATTTATTATAGTTTATTTTATCCTGTTTTAGTAGAAATTTATTTATTTTTTCAGATAACTAAGCCCATTTATGTATACAATTGTGTATGTAAATATATACATATTTATATAGTAAATATGTACCTTATTATGTAACTAAATAACAATATTAAAAATGTACATAATTTCAACAATTAGGTATTTATTTTATATTGCCAACCTGTGTTTATTTGGTTAAACAGTCATAAATTGGTATAAATCACTTATTCATACATAAATTATAACATAATAAATAAACTAAAATCTGTAAAGTAGTTTAAGTATGTTGTAACTTGTAAAGATGTGTTATATTTATATGTTTATACAAGATTTTTTCTTATAATACACACACACACACATGTATGTGTATGTGTGTGTATTATAAGAAGTAAAGAGATGTACACAAACCTGATACAGGTAGTATTAGGTGTCTACAATAACTATTCTGTTTACAAGTTTGCTCTGAAATACTTTAACCACACATAATATTTCAACACTAGCTTTGATATCCAGCTTTGTATGTGAGGATTTTGGAAATAGAAATTATTTTTAAGTTAAACTTTCAGAAACACACTGTAAAGATTGTTTCAGATTTAGTGTTGGTAATGATACCAGAAGCAAGTATACAGACAGGCAAATATTCAAAAAAAAATATCTTGTTTGGCTTCAATTGCTCTTCTCTCAATTCTAATCATTGCATCAATTTCTTAAAATATATTTTTTTATTGTTAGGAAGGCAAAGGAGCTGTTGCAGTGTGGTTATTGTTATATGTTGGTTACAAATATATAAAAGTTTTTTTTTTATACCACTGAGATGGTATTGTATACCATCTCAGTGGTATAAAAAAAAAACTTTTTATATATTTGTATATACGGTTGTATATACTTGTAGTATACGGCCCTTCTGAGGGTATGCAGTTAACCATAGTCTATTATATACCATAGCTATTGTTGACTTTAAAGAAACCTCTTTACCCCTTTTTTGAAGAACCCAATTCTGTAGTCTCGAATATGGATTTTATAGTTTTATTTAATTTTCAGCCAACAGTGGGAGAATGTGCTGAAGATAGTGCGGTGTGAGATCATCTCTTTCACACAGAGCGAGCAAGTCGACGCCTATGTACTTAGGTGAGTCATAGATAATTTTTTTTTTTTAAATACAGAGTAATTTTTTTGCTTCATAGATTTCTCTGTTTGTTAATGATCTGTTACTGTATCTATTCAATGTGTTTTTGTTATAAGTTTGAAGTCTATGTGTGCATCTAACTGTAACATTATAATGAGAGTTGCAGATTAATTGATTTCAATGCGGTTTTCTTTATTTGAAAGCTGGTTGGAATATTTTTTTAAAGTTTTTTTTTTACACATTGGAAGTTTGACTTTCATATTCCGTATTATTTCTAGGATATACACATTAAATTATATATTTCTATGGTTTTGTACATTCACTTATAATATAGATATTAGGGTATACCAAAATTTAGGTTAATTTAAAGATTATTTATATTTATGTACTGTGGAATGTCAAATAATAATTTATTAATATTATAAGAAAAACAAAACTTCCACAAAATAAGGCGATTATTAACATAATAAATTATTACATTCTAAATTACTGTTTAAAAGTTTTTTTTTTAATTTTACACTAAGAAATGCCTAGGCCTTAGAAGCTTTGATAGTTGCATACAAGATCTTGAATAACAGTACTTTTTAAACTAGGTTAAAGAACGAAAAAAAATTCTAACTTCCCATTCATCTTTTACAGTTTTTTATGCAACTTAGAATGGCAAACAAGTTGACGGCCCACCTGATGGAAAGTGGTAACCGTCGTCTATAGACATGAGCAGTACCATGGACATAACAGTATACTGTTGCACCCATGATACACCCCATGCGTTGCCATTCCTGAGAATTCAGATGTTATTCCTTAGTACCCTGTAAATTCACGCCATATCCCACCCTTCAAACCGAAACACAGCCATGCAAACACAACTGCTTTACGGTTGAAACACGAATGGGACAGAGGTGCCTAAGCAAACGACTTTTGTACAAAGTCTCCCTCTGGTATTACGGTGCTACTATAATACTAGTTTTTAAACATTTCATTACAAATAGTATCTTAAGGTATTTTAAAAATAATTTATTCTAAAAATAAGTACTTTTAAAATAACTATTTATCTGTACAGATAAGGACCTTTTTTTATATTATAGATAAAAATAAATGAAAAATGTGACATAATAGATTAAAAGAACATTCTTATCATCCTAGATAACAATTACAACTTACGAAATATGAATTGCAAATAAGTGAGTAGTTTTGTGACGAAGCAGCATCCACACGCATTTTAGTTGAAGACTTGGGAGAAAGGGTTTTTTTTTAATGGATGATAATGGAATGGTAACCCCACCCGCGCTATTGGTATACACCGGCGGGGCACCAGTGAAGGATGATAGGTGAGAATGCAGCAGGTCAGTTAGCCCATCGTGGCGAATTCAATAAGAATTGTTCACGATGGTTTCCAGGGGGAACCACGTGGAGGTCGACCTAATAAGGCATATTGCTAGCAACGGGGCTGTCAAACTCCACTGCTAACAATCCCTTTCCCCCCTGGGAGGAAGGGTTGTAAGTAATGGGTTTAAAAACCACTACCAATATACTCTGTCAGGTCGATCTTCACGCAGTTCTCCCTGGAAATCATCATGGTTATTTATCATTAAAAATATTTGAAAATTTAATAAATTACAAATTATGTAGAAGATTTGACAGTTGATATCGAAACAATTTTGTCGCAATTGACAAACGTAGCGAGTTCATTGAATTTTCGTTTTCCAATTATTATATTATACTGCGTGCGACGTGGATTTACAGGGTACAGAGGAATAACACCTGAGTCCTCAGGAATAGCAACGCATGGGGGGTATCATGGGCGAAACAGTATATTTTGTTATGTCCATGGTACCATCAGGTGGGCCGTCAGCTTGTTTGCCGTTCTAAGTTGTATAAAAAACAATACTAGCGGCCCGTCCCGGCTTCGCACGGGTGGACATTTTTACAAAATTTTAATAAGTGATTATTGTGACATTACGATAATAGTTGGACATATAATATCGCGAAATTTTTTGTAGGTAATGATATTTTCTTCAATATTGTAGAACATACTTTTGTTCTATCACCAATAGTTTTCGCAGCGTACGCGACGAAAGATATTTTATAGCATTTTTTACACTTTGAATTACGTTACTAAAGCTTTAGTAAGGATCCTTAATCTTTTCTAGCAATTAATATAGCCTATGTTACTCAGGGTGAATGTAGCTTTCTAATGGTGAAATGATTTTTTAAATTGGCACAGTAGTTTATAAGTTTATTCATTACAAACATACACACAAAAATACAAATCTTTCCTCTTTATAATATTAGTGTAGATAATTGCAAATTATTATAAAGATCTTGTTAAAATATGGAATAATGCTCTAATAATTATACAGCATTTTATACCGTGTGGTCCCGCCATAGAATGGACCATCCCTTACTGTCCCATGGGTGTCGTAAGAGGCGACTAAGGGAATTTAATGGTCGATGAACAACAGTGTCTCTTAAAACAGCACCAAAGCCTAACTACGGGTGCCAACCCGCCTGCCAAGCGTGGGAACTATTTGCAAAACCCCACTTCTGGGGTGGCCTATGTCCAGCAGTGGGCAGTTACCGTTTGATAAAAAAATATCGATGCTGGCACAATTTAAAATTTTTACTCTAAAATGATTTATATATTTTAATCATATTTCTACTCTTGTTTTTAATCGACTAAAAATATTTCGTAGTCTAAAAACTACCCTGGAGACAGAAAGGATTTTTTGAGTTATCAATATTGATACGATCCTGTACCAGTTATCGTACCTATCTGTATATAGCGATAACGAGCTAAATTTTAACCGATTACGAACCGCTGATTGTCTAATGAATGACACAGACTGACGTGGCTCCGAAGTATTTTTTTTTGATGGGTAAAAATGGTATGGTAACCCCGCCTGCGCTAACGGGATACGCTGGCGGAGCACCAGTGAAGGGTGATAGATGAGAATGATAACAGGCCAGTTAGCCCATCATGATGAATTCATCAGGAATTAATCATGATAGTTTCCAGGGGGAACCGCGAGGAGTTCGACCTGGTTGGGTATATTGCTAGCAATGGGTTTCTCAATCTCCATTACTAACAATCCCTTTGCCCCTATCTCCGAAGTATTATAACGTTTTCTAGAAAGAAAGAGAGTTGTTTTTTTTTTCGAGTAAACTTAGATATTGTAGTAAAGAAGTCGTTTATTTGTTAGTATTCTACTAATATTATAAATGTGAAAGGCTTTTGAGATATAAAATAAAAAGATAAAATGTTTGGTACAAAAGGCGAACTTGATGCTATATAGAATTCGCTCCCAGTCAACTTTTGGGAACATATATATCTAATATATAAAATTCTCGTGTCGCGGTGTTTGTTACCAAACTCCTCCGAAACGGCTTTACCGATTTTTATGAAATTTTGTGTGCATATTGGGTAGTTGTGAGAATCGGCAAACATCTATTTTTCATACCCTCAATGATAAAGACCCCTAATTTATTTTTTTATTTTTATTTTATTATGACTAAGCATTGAAAATTACATACAGCTTAAAATTTTTACCCTTTTACGATCAACCCCTGTTTTTTAATAGCGATTTTAATAATCCGAAAAATGGTTGCAAGATGGCAATCGAAAATAATAATTGTAAAACGAGAAATTTTCATAATATACACATATATATATATATATATATATATATATATATATATATTCACATATTATGTAATTTCGTTATATATAATTATTATACTATTATATTACCGATTTCATTGATTCAGCAAGTGACGTCACCCATTAGTCGACTGTTGCAAATTTCAAGCGTAAATAGGTATATAATAAGGCACGATAAGTTCGCCATATTAAAATTTCCACACACACACACAAGTTATACAACGCGATACAAACAGACTGAAACAAGGAAAATTTACGGTATTGATCGATTCTGTGATATCGATTCCTTATTATTTCATCAGGCTAATAGTATGCATATGTTTACGCATACATTATTATTATTATTGTTTTATAATACAAGGAGCAAATGACATGCATTATATAATATGCACTTTAAATTATTATGGAACTAGCGGCCCGTCCCGGCGTCGAACGGGTGGACATTTTTACATTTAAAAAAGTGGCCATTAAGGCTACACACGCGACGGAAGCTTAAAAATGGAGTAACTTCTCCGGTTTTCCCAACATTTCCCTTCACTGCTCTGCTCCTATTGATCGTAGCGTGATGAAAAGTATACTATAAGCTGCCCAGGAGTGTGAAGAATAATTGTACCAAGTTTCGTTAAAATTCGTCGAGTAGTTTTTGTTTCTATAACGAACATACAGACAGACAGACAAAAATTTTACTGATTGCATTTTTGTAATCGATAAGTATCGATCGATCAGTATCGATCACTAATCACCCCCTGATAGTTATTTTGGAAATATATTTCATGTACAGAATTGACCTCTCTACAGCTTTATTATAAGTATACATATATATCGGAGTAGAATAATCATAGGCGCATTTATATCATCCCTCACTGGTGCCCCAGAGTATACTTTGTTTTTAATGGGTGAAAATGGAATGGTTACCTCGCCCGCTCTATCGGTATACACCGACGAGGCACCAGTGGAAGATGATAAGTGAGAATGAATGTAGGTCAGTTGGCCCACCATGATGAATTCGACAAGAATTAACCATGGTGGTTTCCAGGAGGAACCGCGTGGAGGTCGACCTGACAGGGTATATTGCTAGCAATGGGACTGGTAGTTTATATTACTACTCGCAACAACCCCCCCGATTCCACCCATTTGTCTAACTTCGCAGAGCGTGACCCACGTTCGCTCAGGTTATCCCGCGCTAATACAATCTACGAGAGGTCACTATGATAAGCAGTTGTTGCTACGCAATTTCTATAGATAGGGTGTTGAATAATGAACAGTCAAATGTCAATGGTGATAAGAGATATCTTGTCTCTAATTAAAACGTCTAAAATATCAACGTGTGCGTCATATTGAACGAATTCTTAGAATAAAGATAATATTATGAATATCCAGAGGTTTAATAGTATTGTTTATGGCCCCTTGAATTCCAAGGAAAGAGAATGTTTATACTCATTCTAGTGATACGACCCGGCTTGGATAGGATTTTCGAAAATAATGTACCCGCTGATAATATAGCGTTCTTCTTTTCATTTAACAGTTTCCTCTTGTCGGTGCAACTAATTCATGCATCTTCCTCCAGCCAGCTCTATCCCAGGCCATATCCTTGATCTCCCTATACGACATGACACCTAGTGTTTCTTTTATCTGTCCCGTGTAGTTATTCTTCAGTCTGCAACTTACAATGGCAAACAGGCGGACGGTCCACCTGATGGGAAGTGGTAGCCATCGCCTATAGATATGAGCAGTAACGTGGTCATAACGGAGTATACTGTTTCGCCCGTGATACCTCCATGCTATTCCTGAGGACTTAAGTATCATTACTCTGTACTCTGTAAATTCATTACTATATCCCACTCTTTAAACTTTTTTTTTTTCAATTAAGAGTTTCCTCTTGTCGGTGCAACTAATTCATGCATCTTCCTCCAGCCAGCTCTATCCCAGGCCATATCCTTGATCTCCCTATACGACATGACACCTAGTGTTTCTTTTATCTGTCCCGTGTAGTTATTCTTCAGTCTTCATCTTCCTCTTTTGCCCTCTATTTTTCCTTCTACTATGCTCTTAAAAATTGTCATGTCGTATAAGGTGGCCCAGCATTTTGCCTCTTCTATTGTCTATTATTTTAATTAATTAATGTTCTTTTCTCGTTCACTCTTTAGCGTTATATAAGTGAAAATTTAAAATAGCTGGAGTAGTTTCTGAGTTTATTCATCACAAATAAACCATCAAATCTATCCTCTTTTTGATATCAGTCAGTATAGATATGTTTATTATGGCCATGTCTATCTGTTCAAAACACAAATATAGTCGCTTCATCCCAGAGCTGATTTTTTTTTTTATATATTTGAGAGCGTTTAACTAAAATCTCACCTAATTTTAAATGCCCTATAGATTTTCTAAATTATAGGCCACTCATGTCCTGGTATCTTTCTAGGAATTAAGGGGAGAGACATTCATATATATTTATCCAGTTTATGCCGGTATTGGTAGGTAAAGCGATTCCAAAGTCGTTGAATGTATCATGAAGTGTAAAATGATACACGAATTTCAGTTTGCAGGGTATTTTATGTTTACAAAATCTGCCGCCATAGGCTGCGACCTGTGCAGTCTATTGGAAAATCAAATACTTCATACACATGCGTAACTTGTTTTCCAATATGTTCCATACCTACCGCCAATGTAGTTATTTACCGTCCTAGAGCGTAAATAAATCTTGGGCAGTTTAAATTTAACCAATAATGATAAGTATAAGCAAGGGAATATAGGAAATATTGCATGTAAATTAAAAAATGACAAATTATGGTTCAACTAATATGAAGGTAAACTATTTGATACAGGTATGTACTCGGTAGAAATGTAATAAAAACTCGAACTAAAGAAGTTCTTTTTTAAAGTCGATCAAAAATAGAATTTTGTTTGTGCAGTTGTGCACATTTCCATGCGGATACGGTCGGCCGGATTTAGACACGGCCAGTGTTGAATACGCGGAATAAATTTGCCTTACACAATAGGATATATTGTACCGAGCTTATAATTCGCTATCTTTATTATGGAACCCGACCACTGTTATCGCCAAGCCAACTGAGATGTCCTCGGCTTCCATGTAATTACTGGCATTTTTTATGACTGATAACGGAACGGGATGTTTGGTGGGTGAGGATGTAGTCAGCTCATTGGTCTATGTTGATGAATTCACGGGGAAATTACCACGATGGTTTTTAGTGATCTTGGAGATCGACCCGACAAGGGCGTATTGCTAGCGAAGGGATTTCTAGTTCCTCGTTCTCAAGCCTATTTTTCCTTAATCGCATCAAATATTTCAATATATGCGACATTGTCACGCCATGAGATTTTTAAAACACGACCATGTATCAACATCTCAACGCCTCCAGTTTCTTCGTTGTATTATTGAGAGTTCACATGTAATTAGACAGGGCGGAGCCTGTAAATGGGCTTACTTGTTTATTTCTTCCCTATAAAGGATATTTGAAAACATTTTATTGATATTGAAGAACAAATCAAAAATTGATAAATTGATTTGGATGCCATTAGTCATCATCAAAATTAGGACTAAAATCGGACATTTGTGTCCGTGATCTTGAATCGTGTCGTTTGCGACAAAGTGTATGGTTGCATCACTCCCTGGCAGGACCGTAAATTACGTACATTTGACGTATTGTTACGCGCATGCGCCCGTAGTGGCGGCCCAGCCCGGCAGTGTGACGCGACGTCGCGCAATTTACGCGCTGGGCTTACTGCCAACTGGCCTGCAGTGAAAGTCGTCTTATATCATACTGATAACAAATAAATGAAAATTACCTTTAAAGTGTAGTCTTAAGTCTTCTTAGCCGCTGTTCATAGATTCGATCCAGAGCCCATATTCGCCTATCTTGCGTTCCACAGGAATTTTGGGGAATCCCTTATTGGCGCTCTATATTGTTAGATGATTTCGTGCTCCTAACTTTGGCAGTAACCAGTTATGACTGGATGGATAAACAACGGATGTTTATCAGTTGGGATGGCGTATCAGAAACCATAGAACCGTAGTGGAATATATAATGATAAGTTAGTATGTAAAAGAATAATAACTCACAGTATCCCTATGATCCGAAGTATGTTTCAATACAGTTCAATTAAAAACTGAGGTCATGGGTAAAGATCCCCGTACCGGGGTCTTCCTGAATGAATTATTTAAGAAGGGTATTAAAAGATGAAGACATATTTCGTGTGTCATTCATAGACCTAATATAATCCGTAAACCCACTAGGTTAGATGAGAGGGACTAATTAGATGAAACTATTTTAACTATTAA
This sequence comes from Galleria mellonella, assembly GCF_026898425.1. Taxonomy (NCBI): domain Eukaryota; kingdom Metazoa; phylum Arthropoda; class Insecta; order Lepidoptera; family Pyralidae; genus Galleria; species Galleria mellonella. Next base: position 2,619,257 of record NW_026442061.1, read on the forward strand.
CATAAGAAACTGCACGGAGACAATGATATTGTAATAAAATTAAAGTCATTGAACTAACATCGTATGATTAATAAACGTTTCGACAGTTATATGGAACCGTCTCCGAAGTGCAATTATATTACAAAATGGGAAGTTCCAGGAAACTGAGAACGTCTCGTCAAACTTGTTTTCAGAATCAGGGTTTACACACTTGCCATGCCACTTGTCGGGCCCCCAAATTGTCTACGAACGTTTGGAAAATGCCAAACGAGTTAAAACTTTGAGTATTCAGGACTGAGAATAAGTATGGACGTGCTTTCAGGCAAAAGATTGCTTCCCTTATATTCTACTGATTGTATATTGGGTTCTTCGAAATGGTTTGACATGATATTTTTACGCCATTTTCTATCATTGCGCAGTTCATCAACGACAAGGAATTCGTCTTGTCATTCTAGAACCGAAAAGGTCATGTACAGTATGGTTCCAGAGGACACAGGTTGTGAAGATTTTTCCTAGAGATTATATATTTTTATAAAGTATTGGGTCTTTGCAAAAAGATTATAATAAGGTTTATTAACGATTGTTAACTGGTTTACGACGACACCCTTGGTGTTTGTTCGCTACAATATAAGAGTAATATACAAGTAAAATAAAAAAAAAGAGTTTATTCTAGTTTTTTAGATTTGTGCACAATAATTAATATTAAACCGATAGGGTTTAAAACTAATTTACATTGACCATACGGTACTTGCGGGTGTTCGTCGTGGTTCGAAATCGTGTGGTGCTTGTGGTCGCTTACCGTTATTTGGCGAGCGAGTAAATTCAACAACAAATTATAAACGTCGATACACCTTGCAACCTGTTGGCTTAATTTGGCCAATGGAAAGCTTGGAACAGTCAATTTTAAGAAATTTTCTTATGCAAAGCCAAATATGAGTTTTGTAAGCTTGTAAAAATTTGTTTCATTCTTAACGATGTAAAGTTACGTTACCATGGAACTGGTCTGATGGTGGAGTCGGATGATGGCGAAAGGTTTGGAATGAAAAAAAAACTGAAAAACGTTTTGGAATGGTATCCCTGCCAATTTGAAGGATAATATATGAGAATGTAGTTAGTTGTCCTGTCATAACGAATCCCCCAAGAATTGGTTAACCCTAGAAGAAGAAGACGAATACCACCTTAGTCCTCAGGAATGGCAACGCATAGGGAGGGGGAGGGGGTAACATGGGCGAAACAGTATACCTATTACGTATATCTGTTATGTCCATGGTACTGTTAATGTCTATAGGCGACGGTTACCATTTTCCATCAGGTGAGCCGTCAGCTTTTTTGCCATTCTAAGTTGCATAAAAAAATCGTCAAGTTGCAATTTTATTATTGTAGTTAGAACGTAAATCAGTCTCATACAAACTAGATATTTTTTTGATAGCTAGACGCAAAATTGGCTGTAACTCAAAGACGTACTGCCAAATTTATTATAATAACGAAAGCTTATTTTCGTCGAAACTTGGTCTATTTGAGTGTGTCGTTTGACGCACTATCATAACATACTATTATGCTAAATTATTAGTACATGATGTAGTCTAAATGGTCGCGTACAACGCGGTTTCAGAGATGTTTTCTTCCACGAACACTCAGGTTATGGAATGAGCTTCCTGCCGAGGTTTTCCCAAGTGACTACAGCATGTAGTTCTTCAAAAGGGAGGTAAAGAGGTTTCTTCAGGGTCGACAACGCGCGCCTAATACCTCTGGTATTGTAAGCGTTCATAGGCTACGGTAACCGCTTACTATTAGGTGGGCCGTATACTTGTTTAACACCTCAATGATATAAAACAAAGATGAAAACTCTTGTCTGTCGTTAGTTCCCGCATTTCTATTATTTTTTGGGCATTTACTAAACATAGACCTACTCCATAAAGAAGATTATCAGTAACGGGGCTAGAAACCAGCTAGTAGTAATCTCCTCCAATGTATTATATCAGGTAGATTTCCATACAGTCTTCTATGAAAACCATCATGATTGACTCCCGATGAATTTATCACAATAGGTCAGTTAACACCTCGGCTAATGACCCCATCTTCTTCTTATCCCTAATTTTTACGTCAACGTAAACCAAACTCAAAGCATACACCTACAATCATTAATAATAGTAAATAATGGTATATTTTCTTGTAATTGTTTGTATTTATAATAAGTTTACTATTGTAATCTTACGATGGAAACAATAAAGAATATCTATTTATCTAATAGTATCGTAAATCACCTCAAGGAATGGTGTGATTTATTTTCGTTCTTCGTATTATATCTATCTAGGTTTTGTCTAATCTTTTGAACGAGTCATATTTTCCTTAATGTCTTGAAGAAAATTACAAAAGAACTTAAAAAAAAACGGCATTATACGCTTTAGTAATCATTTGCTTACTGAGTTTTATAAATCCAAACTAGTTTCCCATATTCATTACAGAGTCTGTTTGAGTTACAGCATCAAAGGCTCAAAACAGCGTAGGTACTTACATGTATAAAGATCGAAGGAAACAGAAAATTAAATGCTGTTTAAATATTGAAAAAATGCAGAATGTTGGTAAACACACATTTGTGACTGATGATTTGTTTTCATTGACGAATTATTTACGGGTAAATATAAAAGATATATTTAATAATACATTTTTTTTTTTATATACAACTTAGAATGGCAAACAAACTGATGGAAAGTAGTAACCATCGCCTATAGACATGAGCCGTACCATGGACATAAAAGTATACTGTTTCGCCTATGATACCCCCCATGCGTTGCAATTCCTGAGGACTCAGATGTTATTCCTTTGTACCCAGTAAATTCACGCTACATCCCACCCTTCAAACCGAAACACAGCCATGCAAACACAACTGCTTCACGGTAGAAACACGAATGGGACAGAGGTACCCAAGCAGTCGACTTTTGTACAAAGTCTCTCTCTGGTAAAAAAATTAACTGTCTACTGCTGAATATATACCTCCCCCATAAGGGTGCCAGTGGTTAACTATTTATTAAAAAATAACAAAAAAGTAAACTATAAAAATATACGGTATTTCAACTTGTAATTAGTGTTTTGGAGCGTGAATGGTAATTATAATTGTTCACGCTTGTCAGAATCGAGCGTCAAAGCGAGACACCATGACAAAAGCACAGTCAGCGGATAGAAGAACCTGTTAATTTAAAAGAACTTACCAATATTGTAACTAGATAATGTCTTACATGAAATATATTTAGAAAAAAAAAACACTGACATGACGATTCTTAATATGAGCAATAGAAGCAAAAACAATAACTTTTAGAATATGCGTTCGTTCCGGTATCACGCAAAAACTATTGCATGAAATTGGATGTAATTTTCACTTTTGTATTCTTGGAAGTATAACTTAAAAATTGATGTGTTTTATCAAGGTACGCTACCGTCTAAAATATTCTAAATAAACTATTATATAATATTATAGAAATGAATGAAATCATTGATTTCCTGCTTCTAAAATCCACGCGTATAAAGTTGCAGGCAAAGAGCTAGTCCACAATCAAACTCGAATTGCGAATTTGCAAGTCGTGATGATTCGTCCTGACATTGTTTTTAACGTACTCCTAATTTTTTACAACATATAAGTATGTAAAACCGTCTGTAGAGCTAATCACGGACTAAATAATGTTTTCAAACAAACCTCACATTAAACGATCATCACTAAAATTGTCTCTGGATCGTGGAATCTTACCACAAGATTACTTATCTGCGTTCCACGTGTTTACAATCGATGATTACCATGTTTACATAATATTAGCTCAACGTAGTTACAAATTTGTTATCTATATTAATTAAATACTTCATCCGTGCATCAGTATTATAAAGGAATCAATGAATCATGATCGCACGAGTAGATAGAATGATTACCTAATAATAACAGCTGACAATGACATTGTAGGGTGCATTCACTCCCGCATCGATCACGTTCTGCACTGCAGTTAATCTGTGTAAACTCTTGTGAAGTACAGCGTAGGAAACTTTGATTTATTTATATGTGACGACACAATACCGTCTTCTAATTAAGTAATTAGCAATTAGTTTACAAATTACATAATCATGAAAATATTAAATAGTAAAAAATTACTGTCAAACTTTATTTTTGACATCCTTACTAATATCATAATTGTAGAAGAGTATCTATTTGTTTTTTAACTGTTACGGCTGTATCAATCACTATTAAATTTGACAGACATATTATTTAGAATGGATAAGGCCATAAGGTACTTTTACCTAGTATTCTATATTACCTACAAATAAAGGCGATTAACAAGCAAGCAGCCATAAATGTTGGAATTGCTTTTGAAGGCGTTTTAAAAACCTATTTATTTGTAATATATTTTATAAATTGATTTCTGTCGTACAAAATAGAGATTTCTATCGTTACTTGATTACTGGCTAGTAATAATAACTGGATCGTTATTTGTATGAGAAAAGTGTATATAGCCCATGTAGTGATTAGGAAACAATAGTTTTACGGATAACTATAATTTTTGACAATTACCCATCGATTTGAAAGTGTTAATTGCTAATTTGCTGGGAATCAGCCTGGCAGTCAGCATTGCTCGTATATTGTTGACTGGCCATCAAGCATACAAAAGTCGATTGCTTCGGTACCTCTGCCCCATTCATGTTTCAACCGTAAAGCAGTTGAGTTTGCATGGCTGTTTCGGTTTGAAGGGTGGGATATGGCGTGAATGTACAGGGTACAGAGGAATAACACCTGATTCCTCAGAAATGGTAACGCATAGGGGGGGGGGGGGTATCATGGAAATAGTGTACTCTGTTATGTCCATGGTACTGCTCATCTCTATAGGCGGCGGTTACCGCTTTCCATCAGGTGGGCCGTCAACTTGTTTGCCATTCTAAGTCGTATAAAAAAAGTACAGTGTTCTGTTGGCCTCAGTATGAATTAACAACAGGAAACGCTTGTGAGATAATTCGGTTTATAATATGTCTATCAACAACTCGAGATGAGTTGTTGATAGACATATTTTTATTGATACTACTACTTTCGTAATTTGGCTGTTGAACAGTTAATATTAGGCTCCGAGTAGCGATCTAATAATTTGTCTGAAGGTGTCTCGTTTAAAGGTGAAATACGTGTGCCAAAACGTGCGTGAACGAAATGGTAGTCGGAGATTGACGGCTACTATGGAAGGTTTTTTTTTAATGGATGATAATGGAATGGTAACCCCACCCGCGCTATCGGTATACACCGGCGGGGCACCAGTGAAGGATGATACGTGAGGTTGAAGTAGGTCAGTTAGCCCATCGTGACAAATTCAACAAGAATTGTTCACGATGGTTTCCAGGGGGAACCACGTGGAGGTCGACCTAATAAGGCATATTGCTAGCAATGGGGCTGTCAAACTCCATTGCTAACAATCCCTTTCCCCCCAATATGGAAGGTTGTGGAACTTCTGTTAGTAATAGTGTTGACTGTCAACACTCGAAGATTGCTTCGAGTGTTGACAGTCACATACATACTAATGGTAGCGGAATTAAACAAAATAATTCTAATCAGATAACCAGTGGTATAGACTTCCGCATGGAAACCTATTCTAGAAAAATATTTACGACTGATAATAATCATTTGACGTATATTACAAATAAGAATAAACTCTCTTATATTATTATGTTATTCCTTATATTATAATGAAAAACAGCTGAATCTACACAAGAGTGACGTGTGGCGAATTGCTAAATTTCTCCAGTACACATGTGCAATTCTGTAAATTAACAATTATACAACTTATTCAGTGGTACTATTTCCTTGCTGCAAATCACGTATTGATCTAAAATTGTCCATTGATTGCTTGATGCCAGTGTGTATTATGTTAAAATATTATATAAAATATCGTAGATATTTAAGAGTATCGTAGTCCATGTTGTTTAAATGGGGGAAAGGGATTATTAGTAAAGACGATCGGCTTGAAGTTTACTAGCAGGCTGCATAGGCAGGGCCAACGGTCCTGGCTTCGTCCTCACCCATCATTCGTAGCTGATAACCTATCAAAGTTTACAGATAGTATAAACATAGTTATGGGCGTATTTAAGATTATTTTGCAGGGCGAGCTTGGCCCTGGCGTGTATGTATACACGAAGCTACTTTGGATCCTGAGGGCCTAACATGAATTATTTTCCGAAATTTTGGACACGAACGAAACAGAAATTTAATGTTAAAATTACATAATACATGCCGTTTAAAATTATTAAAAATGTTAAAATATCATTCCTCTGGACTATTAGGATAGGGTTTATGATGAAGGAAATGTTCAGCTCCATTTACTGGGTCGATTTTGGTACGAACAAAAACACGGTATTGAGCCCGAAAATTCAGATTTTCGTTTCATGGTAGACCACCTGGTTGAGCATTATACAGTTCTGGGTAGGGCACGGGTCAATCACCGTTCCGTTTTCATCTCTTTAAAAAATATTACTATATTTATGCTCTGGTAAATGAAAATTTGTCACAGCAGGGTATTTGTCACATGGTATTCTGTGGTAATAAATACAAGTCACACATATTGTACATTCATGTATGTATACTCTACATACAAAACGCTCAAATTCATACAAACAGAAATGTCTTTTAAAAGTTGATTTAACTCTGCATATCTCTGGCATTATCTTCGAAACATTATCGTAATAAAAGAGTTTATTTTATGAGAAAACAAAAAGTATTTGGCAGAGAGATCGTTAAATAGGCCCATTTTAGTGTATGTATTGCGAACATTCATTCCCGAGCCGCGTGAATATGTCTCACAAATTCTTCAGCTCAATTGCTAGTGAAAAATTTGACCTCGTTCTATTTAAAGCACCTAAGTCTTTTTAAACAATCTTGTAACTATTTTGTTTGCATTTTTTTTTGTATTCCTTGGAACATATATGACTTCCTATAAGGTTAGATTTGGTATTTACTTTTTTTTTTATTATTACACGTGTCACTTAAAATGTAAATATTTTATTAAGATGAGGTAATCTTTATCATCATCATTATCTCACAAATATTACGTGTAACTGTGAAAGATTGTAAATCAATAAAGTTTAAATGGCTGTACGGATTTTAATGAAATTGTTTAACTAATTGATTTGTGATGATAAGATCTAGATGGAGCGCGCTCACTTAAAAGATACTTATTCACCGTCGACTTGAAGAGTCCCCGAATGCATGTCTCCAGCAACACATAACCAGGAAGTGTATTCCTTTTACACAAGCAAATTGTGGGTTTTAACTACTACTTTTAATGAATACAAATGTGCTTATGTTTGTTGTAAACTGCAAATGTATGTATATTTAAGATTACTTTCCAGAGAAGGTTGCCACCTTAAAAAGGCGATATCTATGTACTCTAAGATATGTTCGCATACTTAGGTGGGCACTAGACGTAACTGGGGTAAGCACGGCCCACCCAGCCCCCTCTAATTATGCCTATGATTGCGATATTAAGTCCACAATTTGTTCCTAACAGTTCTCGATTTCAATTTTTTTTTGTGATTATATTACGAGATTACGTCAACAATTTTACTAGAACACCGATTTTGATAATTCATTTTCCAATCCATGTCACCTATTCTGTCATAATTGATGTAGTTGTTCTTTTTTGCAGAATATAATTTGAAATTATTTACAGTTTATGACGTTATATGAAATTTTACTTTGTTGTCATGTACCCTTTGCAGACTCGTAAGTAAATAGACGATATTGTTATTCGACAAGCCATATGCCTACATATCGCGTTTAAGACCGAGACATAGGCATTTACATACGCCCGGAAAAATACCCTCCCTTCCTCGACAGTCGGTTAAAAAGCAACGCGTTATCAATACACTGTACACGGTATTTAGATAAAGTTACCAAGGGAGTTGTTTGTGAAGTGAACCTCGCGAACGACCGGCGCCCGATCGATGTTGTGTGTTTACAAATTTGTAAAAGCAGCATCTCGGAACGAGTAGGCGGATTATCCTATTTTTAGAGGAGACGAGACGAGACGAGTTTCCTACACGAGTAGACCGACTACGTAGATCGATGACTCTCAAACTTTTTGGCGACGAACCATTTTTGAAACATTAAATATTTTATAGTGTCCAAACACAACAAACCTGAGGGAGACTGTACAAAAGTTTGCTTGAGCACCTCTGTCCCATTCGTGTTTCTACCATGAAGCAGTTGTGTTTACATGGCTGTGTTTCGATTTAAAAGGTGGGATATGGCAGTGAATTTACACAAGGCAACGCATGGGGGGGAGGAGTATCATGGGCGAAACAGTATAGTCTATTATGCCTATGGTACTGTTCATGTCTATAGGTGACGGTTACCGCTTTCCATCAGGTAGGCCGTCAGCTTATTTGCCATTTTAAGTTGCATACAAAGAAAAAAAAGTTTATACAAATATACTTTGATAATAAATACATTTTTACTTAAAAAAAAATTTGCTCCACAAAAAAGCGACTCTCATTGTGAAAACGCAGGCATCTATGAATGATGAAATATTTCATAGAATGTGAATGTGAAAAAGACTCTGTTTTCCGCGCTTAGCCTCTCATTTGGGCCGTTGTGCGTAAATATTTCATAGACACATTAGATTGAAAATTGATAGACTTCAATATGGATGCTTAATTCATATAATAAAATTAAATGAATTGAGGATCTCTTCTTTTAGAAATCTCTTCAAAATTTACTTTAATTTAAGTTGCAAAAAAATTAGGCAAAAAGAAAGCAAGTAAGACATAAAACCTGATTTTATGATTATTCTTCAACGATGTAACTAATGTATCTATTACATAACATAAATAATTTTGTTACATATGCACTTGACATAACACTGCAATTGATTCTGCTGTGAAATTATGAAATGTATTTGTTGATCTTGTCACTGTAATATTGAAATCTCTCAAATTGATTCCAATATAATAAAAGGCCGGCAGCACACCTGCCATGCCTTTGTTGTTGTGGGTGATTATGGGCGGCAGTAGTCACTTACTATCGGGTAAGCCGCATGATCGTTTGCCCCCTGTGTTGTAAAAAATATCATTTTTTTTTTTACATCGGATTCTTTGTTTTTAACCTAATTTCAGTGTCTCGTACAGCGCACTTTGAATATCACAGACGTGGATGAAACATTTTTCTGTTGCACGATGTAAGATGTTCACAGCTGTTATGTATATTTTATCTACTGTCTTCTATTTGAATCTAGACTGTATACTGGTTATTTTCAACCGACTTAAAAAAGAAGGAGACTCTTAATTCGGTTGTTTCTTTTAGTTTCTTGCCTCATAATTCCGTAAGTTAAAAACCGATTTGAAAAGTTATTTTTTTTTTTATCTGAAGACATGAGTGTACTTAGAGATTTGTCAATAGAAATTTTATCAAAATCTTGTTCATGTAGTTTAGTTTTTAAATTAAAATAACTGGTTGTATCACAATGGTGGTTAGTTTTAAAATTTCGCATTGCCAATGCATATTTTAAATACACCACCGGGACTAATGCGACGCGATTGCAGGTAAATACGAGTAGTGCCTACATACCTGGTTTTTATTGCCAACGTTTAAAATATTTGAAGTCAGTTTGTTTTTTGTGGGAATCTTTCATTATTTTGTTATAAACCGTTATGTCTAGTATACGCTGAACTTAAGAGCATTGACAAAACTATTTTTGATACTTTTTTTTTATACAGTTACATTGCACTTTATAATTTAATATCTTACAAGCATTACAAAATACTGTGTGGTGCCGGCATAGATTTGACCACTCCTTTTTCTGTCAGACTGTTTGTGACTAAGGAAACATAATGATCGATAGATGGATCGATAGATAGATAAAGATGTAATAATAAAATCCTAAGAAACATCCTATTAATGTAATAAAGGAAAAATTTTGCAAAAGGATTTATAACTGTTTGTTACTCTTTCACACAAAAACTACTGAACGGATTTGAATGAAATTTAGTACATGGATAGATTGTTTTCTTATTTAGCACATATGATACTTTATTTACTGATTCACACGAATGACGCCGCGGGATACAGGTAGTATGTGAATGTCATTTATATAGACCGTTTATTTAGAGTGTCTTATCGTGTCTAAAGTCTTCTACAGTCGTTGTTTATTTTTTTTATGCGACATGAAAGGCAAATATACTGACATGCCTATCTAATGAAAAGGGTTAATAGACATTTATAGACATGTGTAGCACCATGGACTAAATATCACTGAATACACTGTAATATCCATGGTATCATACATTTATTGCCTGTCATAGGGACTGAGATTTTATGCCTCCTTATTAGAAGTGAGTAATATATAGCAATATCTATATACAGTATCTATATACTCAGTCTTTTAAGAGATTTGATGTAACAGTGACCGCTCTATATAAGCAGCTCTCATTTGAACATATTTCAATAAGAAAATCTTTCTGAAAAAAGTTGCTTATAGGAAAAAAAGGAGTATAAAAATACTTCTGGAATCGAGGAGAATAAAAATACAATCAAAATCCGTCTGGAAAATAATTTTACTTATTTATTTTACTAACTAAGCTGAGTAGAATAAATAAAATATAAAGAATGTTGCTTATACAGAGCGTTAACTGTATATATCCGACCGATATGGGCAATATTGAAATAGGCGAGGACCTTTTTTCCGCCATCAATGTCAGAGGAACCCAATATATAGATGTCGGATCGGTATCCATATTACCCATGTCTACTCCTTATCTTATTTATTCCATAAGTTCTGTTTTATTTCAAGATTACAATAAGGATATGATATACATGCCCGATAAATATAATTTTCTTACAATCGGCTAAAAGTCCACGACGCAAAAGCGAAAGAATGTTTTCGTGCGGTGCTGTTCTACATAATAAATTCCTTCCCGCTCTCAGGAGGTGGGGGTGTGTCGAAAGTTGGGGGTAAGGTCAAGGTAATCTTTGGGGCGCATGCTCAGTGCACTCATCAGATCGAGCAGCTCGGATACTTGGCCGCTATGCAGTATCTTGTTGTAAATGCATGTGTTGGCACTTTTCTAGAAGCTCTTGGAACATTTAACTGGGTGGTTTCTTGTTTATCGATTTCTTCATGAGCGTCGGTTTAGTGGTTATTTAATGGGGGTTTTTCAATGGAGGAGAATTGAATGGTAGCCCCGCGTGCTCTAACAGTATATGCTCGCCGAGTACCAATAAGGGCTGATAGGTGAGGATTAACAGGCAGGTTAGTTAGCCCATCGTGATAAATGCGCCTGTTGTTTAGTGGGGAGGGGTCAACTTGATAGAGTCGGCTTAATGGTACGGCTGATTTATGATCAGAAGCCCCGAGTTCGAATTTGTTTGATACAAAAAGTGTGTCAATTTTCGACTAAATCTCAGGTGGAAAATAAATAAGAATAATCGGAGGGATGGTCGTAGGCTCGCCCCTTACCACGTTTGATTCATAAGCTCGATGTAATGTGGGCGTGTCAATAGAAGTTAAACCTTAATCGCAACAGGCGACATATGCTTTTGACCATCCCATTAGGAATTATAGTAGGTTAGCCAAAGTCGATTAACACATTTAGATTTCCAAAATCATCATACACCGTCGATTTGTGTTGTTAATTTATATACTAGTATTTAACTAGTTTTGGCATCTTGCAATGTTTGAATTGCAATACTGAAGAGTTGGAGATTTATATCGGCACACATTTTTTTTTGGTTTCAGACAGATTCGAACTATTAGATGCAACTATCAAATAATATCCAATTTATTCCAAGTAATTGTTTTATTTCGTATGACCATTACATTTGGCCTTCATTGTTGTGGCCTAAAAAAGTGGAAGTGTCCTCTAGATTGGCTTAGATGATATCACCATTATGGTTCATTGGCCAAATGGTCAACATCTTTCGGTTTATAAAAAATTTGCTTGATTGTACACTGCGAAATTACGTCTTGGAGGCACCGGTTGCAGGCAGTTGAAACCTGATTTCGAAGGTCGCTTGTATTTTTAGACTGTGATGTTTGTACAGTATTGAAATTATTGTTTTGGCTTTGTAGCTTCACTATAGAAAATTATATAGAGTGAAATTGAAATCATTAGCATTCATCTAAAGGAGGCGCTGAAAGAGAATGTAGGAATTCATTGGTAGAATGAATCCTTTCAAATGAGCGAACGAAAACGAAGTATGACTGAGGAGAACCTCTGTTATATTTCGTTTTTCTTCGTGATACGTAGTTTTTCTTCGTTATTCACTGTTTTTCTTCGTCATACACTGTTTTTCTTCGTCATACACTGTTTTTCTTCGTCATACTTCGTTTTTCTTCGTCAGACTCCGTATTTCTCCGTCAGACTCCGTTTTACTTCGTCATACTCTGTTTTTCTTTGTCATATTTTGTAGAATGATGAAAATACATTTCTCTTCATTTTTATTAGTTTTTTTTTTCATTGATGCCTATTGATTTTGACGAAAAATCTAATAGTCTTTGAAAAGTAGTGGCGAAAAATATGTCACTACTTGGAGCTCAATTATATGAGTAGTTACTTCATATGTCTATAGGACATGTTGGTATTATTAGGTCGTGTGTGCTGTGATTTTTTATTCGTACATCGAAATTATGTGCGAGAACAATCACTGCCAATTCACTCGAGATCCCCGGTATACGATTATCTATAAACTTTTTGATTGACTTTAATAAATAAATTGCTGGAGATTGTATGTTGTTCTATCCAGATATGTTTTTATCGGGATAAATGTACAGGACGGGGACACTTGCAGCCATTGAAGTTAATGATATTTTTGCGTCATTTATATTCCGTAATGTATAAAAATCTAATTCTTAGGTTCAAATTGCTTCTTATATTTGATGTTGTAAAATATCCGGTTTCATCCGTCATGTTTTACTAATAAAACTAACACTGGGATCGATTGTGTAATTATGGAATTGATAGAATAACTGCCTAATGTACGGCTGAAATAAATGCGTTTTGAAGTATAGAATGTTGAATAAAAATTCCTTATAAAAACATAGGTTTTTTGATGATCAGCTAATGTGGCTAAATAGCAAGCAAAATTTTGAAGCTGCTATTAATAAAGCTCATTATTTCGACTGGTTTTCTAAACTATTTAATAATATTTTTTGTTTCTCTGCAATAATACGAGTCCAGTTGAATGCACACATATGTCGATAGCCCGATTGCCTTGATAATGTGACGTTAAGGTTATGTACGTGAATTCTCTAAGGTCAATTTAGTTGTTACTATGTAATTTAAATACGAGAATAAATTAGCCAATTATGCTAACAAAAATAGATCTCTTTCGTGTAAAATACCTTTTAATAAATACGATCGTTTTATTAATCTTCCTAAGAAAAGAGAACTAAATGCTAAACGCTTATTATTAAATCTCTCGCTTCATTTACCATCATATTTCTTCTAATGTTCGCATACGGGTTTCGGAGACTTGACTCCTCTCTCAGATAGAACATGATCTATTTGATTATTGTAGGTACTTCTAAATTTACCCCCAAATTTGAGATCATCAACGTTCGCTTTATGTATTTGTTTCATCAAATTTCTATCTGACAATCTTTCTACATGTTCAATTAAGGTAGTATACCTTTTATTCTTTTAAGTTTATAATTTTGTAAGTTTTGGTTGTGTCCAATATAACATATCAATAAAAGCTGACACAAAAGGCACAGTGCCATATTTATTCTCAGGAGAACTGGTTATTTGATTAGAATTATTTTGTTTAATTCCTCTAATATTAGTGTATGTGTGAAAACAAACAAAAATAATTTTAATAAAATAACCAGTGATATAGACTTCCGCAACATAACACCTAGTTCAGTAAAATATTCTCAGGAGAAGTAATCAGTGAGAATTCAGATCTGCTTTTTACTGTCCATGGTAAGGTTTATGTTTACAGAGGACGGATAACACTTTCCATTATGTATACTGTCAGATAGTTTACCATTTCTAAGCCAAACAAACGCAGGGAATATTAATCAATTGAATTTTCTAAAATTCCAATTCAAATAATGTAGCTTCATTTACACTTATATTTGCAAAGTAGAAGCACGAAAGATTGAATTATTTGTTTATTATGTAGTGAAAATATATAATTTTATATCACAGACCAAACATTAAATAATAGGTTTTATGCTACGATTGTGTTTAATTGCGTACTTATCTTAAATGTTTATTTAGTGGAATATGTAACTAACCTAGATAAATGTGGGTAGGTCATTACCTATCCGCGTTTTCTTAATAGAGATCTCAGTTTGTCTTTATTTTTTTTTATAAAGTAATATATTTGTCAGTTCTGAATCGATTTTTATATTTCATTCTTCTTTTACAATCTATAGTATATATTCTTGTCCCGATCTTGATTTACGTGCGTAATGGGTGTAACCACAGCTTCGCAAAGACATATAAAAACTGATGCTACTATCTGTTCAGTTTATATTGTTATTTATCTCTTTTATCTTTATTTATCAACGCACACATGTGTGGCTTTGGTTATAAAGTACCAACTATGGAGCTCTAAAAACTCATTGCTTGTAACTTGTACAGTCTGTTGATTCAAGTTGCAAACAGTCGAAATTATCATATTCGTTGATTTCAAAAGTACTGAATTCTTACAGTGGAAAGTAAAGCCATAAATCCCAGGTTAGCGGGTATCGATCGGCACCTGCGCGCTCCTTGCCATCAACAGGCTGTGACGCAGTTCCACGCTTCGGCCACGATCACAACATACCGTGATATACTATGGAGATTGTGCTAGCGTGCCGCTAAAGGATCGTTTCCCTAGTTTCTGTAGGTCGCATTCAGGAAATCCATAAGCACGCAAACTTTACTACGTTGCGGTAGGATTGGATGTGTTCAGCTACTTAATATTAAGTAGCTCAACTTTATTTGTGGCCAGTGTACTTTATTTTTGATATTTTCAGATTATTATTAGGAACTAATGACCCGCTCTGGCTTTGTACGGATGCAAGAGTTTACATTTGATTACAGCCCAATATATATAATTGATGCCACAGTGGTTTCAGTTCGCAACGCAGTAATATGCCTTTTAATAGTAGTCATACAAAATTATGCAAATTTTTCGTAAAAATTAATATAACGATAGTTTTCTATTTTTATAATTGTTAATTTACATTCACATGATCAGCTTCAAATACATTTCGTATAAAAGTTCTATGTCGTCATCGAATTCTTAGAAAAAAGAACCTTATGTTTTTTTTATTATAGTTTTTTTATTTTATTATAATTAAGGTAATATAATAATATCTTTAATCTGTCTTTAAATAGTTCCATTTCAATTAATTACTTAACGAATTCGTTGAAGGACCATCTTGGATCTGTTGGAGCCTCTTATTTTGTATATTTATTGTCACAATGTCAATCTACAACATTAATATTATGTTTGGGTTATTAAGACATTGTTGTTTTAAAAGTAATTAATTGGATTGATCACAGTTATTGCTGAATTATGTCTGGTAATCAAATTTGGTACATAACTTATTTGCATGACAGTTCGTCCTGCGGAATTACATTCGACGCAATCGAATTAGGATCAATAGTAGACATTGAATAGACGTGAAATGGGTATATTTTACCTTATATTTAATCTTATATAAGTTTACCTTATAATTTAGTACCATTTCTTTAAAAAATATCATTAAACCATACTATGATGGTATAAAAGTAATACAATTATTTAGATACAGGTTTGAATTTAATATTGGTAAAGATAGGGGGCATCCATTAATTACGTGAGCTCAGAATAGGGGGGGAGGGGTCTAATGAATTCTCACCAAATCTCATTTAAACCGAGGGGGGGGGGGATAATCAAAAATCTCACGTCAACTTCAAAAAATATAAAATATTAAAGATATTACTAAAATATTAAAGATAAACGTAGACGTTTCCAGTGATTGTCTTCCTGCACTACTAGAAATCCCAGATGATATGTGTCCGATTATTTCGATTGAAAAAATACACGAGTCTCCATGGATTGAGTAAAAATTTAAAAGAAAGTGTTGTTTTTATGTTTTTACTTTGAATTTTATTTAATTTAAATAAATTAATTATAGTATACCTGAACGATTTATTATTTTCCCGAATAATAAATATAAATTAAGGTTAAAATATTTTTTGCGTCAATCTCACGAAAGGCCCCCCCCCCCTTCAAGGGGTCAAGGCAAATCTCACTAAATCTCACCTAAGGGGGGGGGGGGGGGAGTCTAAACTGATCGAAAAAGAGCTCACGTAATTAATGGATGCCCCCATACGACGTACGACTCCAAATAACTAAATAATGAGTTATCTCATTATTTGGCTATTTTAAGTCGTATATCGTCCTTATAGGCAATGATGATAGTAATATTGTGGTTTATATAAGTACGCATGCGTATAGAATGAGTCCAAATTGACTGCACGTTATCAAAATACTGTTCGATTAACCTCAAATATTATTACTTTAAAATTAAACTCGTGTCTTATTTTCATAACACGTGCGTAATAAATCGTTAATGCAATCGGACTAAATTGGTTTTTAATATTGTCTTCATTTATAGGCGCCATCTCCTAATTTACTTTCCTCTAATCGTCTACATTTTTTGTATGTGTGTTACTAGTTCTAAATGTTATTAGATTTTGGTTTTTTTTTAATCTGCATGTTGTGAAGCAAGATTTTCTTTTTAAGATCACGTTTTGTTATTTTTCTTTTGTTTCTATAGTTCTTAATGAAAATGTAAACGAACTAAATAACTCGAATCTAAAACTATTAGTGTCCAATAATAGTATAAATAAAAACTTGATTTAATGTTTTAACGTTTTGATTTTTTGCTAATTTAATTTAGAGAGTGTTTTTATAATAATTCCATCAAAACTTGGTTACTTTACATTAAGTACTCGTACTATTGAAACAGGCTATAATCTAATGTGTCCACAACGTCTCATCAGTCATTGGTACATTTTATTTGTTTAAAAATAAATATCGACCTACCAAGTCTATTTTATCTTAATGTCAAAACCCTATACGACTTGTGATACGGATTCTTCGGAAACCCAGTTCAAGCACCAGTTCTTTAAAACTTTGTAGTACCTATAGTATTTTTAGTGTTTACACTTAAAAATAGTGAGGAAAAATAAATAAACTTTAAACTTTTAATTATATATCAATAACAAAACAGGCATAGAATTTGGAGTCTGGAAGCAAGTCTGTGGTGTTTGTTCGTTGTTTTTACATTGTGAAGTGCTACAAACTTAATTGACCCGTTGGCCTAAATGGTAATTGATATCGCGACTATAAAACGTACGCGTGGTTAGTAACTATTATTAATATCTTCTTTGGCATGGCAGTATTGTTTATTGTCTCGGATATGGCATCGTCGTTTGTTTGCGACATGCCAAAGATCTATAAATCAAACAAATAATTGGATTGTCAGATGCTTGAGTTGGAAAACTGTTGACTGAGGTTAACATTTTTTAAGCTTTCGTCTGCAGATCACGTATTCGAAAGCTCCATACGATAAAAATAGGAAAGACCGTACGTTATGCCACCTCATACGACAACTTTATAAAGAACATATTGGAAGAAAGATAAAAGAGAGAAGACCAAGATAATAAGTCAGGAATGGCTTATATTTATTTGCCTCGACAAGAGGAAGCTCTTTAATTTGCAAACAAGAAGATACTTTTGTAAATTTCTTTGATGATGATAATAGAAAGCCTTTAGCTTTAGCAAGTGATTTTAAAATAAAAATATGTTAACATAGTATGTTGCAAACAGAAGAAGATGCTTTAATGTTGTTTGTATGCCTTACAATTTACAATAAAATCTCGATTATCTGAATCAAATACAACCAGGGGTATTCCGTATAATCGGAAATCCGGATATTCTATTTCAAAATAAAATCAAACAATACCTAATCAAATTTTAATATTTTTTTATTATGCAAAGGGTTTTATATGTCATTTGGACAATAAAATAAAAATATTTACACAATTAATACAATAATACCATTGTTAAATCGGCAATTAGAACCGCCAAGAATAAGTCCTGATAATCGAAATTTCGGATAATCGATGTCAAGATAATCAAGATTCTACTGTATCATCCAAATATTCTTAGATCTTAGACACATTACATAGATGATATAATAGTTACTACGTACACGCTAATAATATTTTATTCGAAAAAAAAATACGAACAGTGTTTCTTGAGAAAGTTCCAAGTTGTTGAACAAGCTGTAGAGAAAGCATACATGATAGGAGTAACGCCGGTTGATAATGGGAAATGATACGAGAATGGCCATAAAACACGAGTAAGTCAATATAACGTGAAATAGTAATCAGTACGTCACTCGGGCTAGCTATAAAACTAGGAAAATCGATAACCGATAAGGAAAAAAGGATCTTACACGATCAAGCCCAGTATAATACCTAGGGTGACCTCTCACTAACTTAGGCTAGAGAATACCTAATTGGACTACGCTATAACTAAGGCTGTAGGAGACTGATTAATGCAGATTATGACTTTTTATATATTACAAGTCCAATTGCAATAAAACTGTTTTGTTTGTCACAGATTTTATATCATTTTCGGAAATTATCGAGTTTGTTTTCGGTGATCAAAGTAGGAATAACACCCCAACTTACACTACATCGAAGTACGATATAATTAAAGATCGTACCCCAGAATAGAACCGATTTCAATTAGAACATACCAAATATTTCGATCTAAAAATTTAAATACTGAGGACCAATCTCTAAGTATATCCTTTCAGATAAACAAGCATTTTTTCAAATCGTTTGAGAACTGACGGAGTTATGAGGTAACAAACATAAAAAAATACAACCAAAATGAAAACCTCATTTTGGAGTCCGAAGAAAATATATCCTTGTTATACATGATATTTAGATCTTATGCCAATTTTACTACTAGCGTACAATAGTAATGGACTTTATATAGATAAAGTGTCTCCACAAATGCTTCGACAAAAGCGGGTCAACTTTTTCACACAATTTTGCGTGATAATTTTCAAATTCCATTATGCGCGTAATGTTAGTTCATAGATTTTGGTAGACATTTTCCATCAAAACCTATGCCTATGCCTATGAGTATTTTATTTATATTTTACTTTATTAATTTGTATATACATAATATTTCAGTGTTAGGAAACGTACAAAACTAACACAGAATTTCTAGAGCGTGTCGCATTATCTGCCAAATATGTGCAACATAGTCGCATCGTGTGGAATATGACACGTTCAGCTCGTGTACTGGATGTGACACACTACATAAAAATAAATATCGCTAACGACACATAGTGTCGCAATATATGACACAATTTGTGGTTTTTTAATAGAGAAAAAAAGTGCTTTTAGTTGAAAATATTTTAAATTGACAGTATTTTTAATGCCTCATTTGGCATAGGTTCCACGTTGTTTTTCAAGTGTTGAGATCTGTTGAGACATTTTTTGTAACTTTTCTAATACGTATTCGTGCATGCTTTCTTATTTTTCTCCCTCCCTCTTTCTCTCGTTTTCTCTGTTTCCCTTTCTCCCTGTATTTTTTCTATTTCCCATGCTATTTTATTCTTTCACTGACTCCTCTAATCTTTTTTCTCTCCCTGTAGGTTGTAGTTTCATACCATTCTCCTATCTTGTCTATCGCTTCAACATTTCAATTGCAATTATGTTAGAGTATATATGGGGTAAATCAAATGCATTTACATTTATCATTTTACAATGCTTGTAAACTTGACGTTTTTGATTTTTTTATTGATTAATTGAATGTATACTTGTCTTTGATTGGTTGAAAAATAATATGTTTACCTATGCTGTATTCTGCTGTTTGAATTTTACAATATTATGTCTCTTGTATCAATATTATGTCCACCATCTATAGATACAAATAAGAAGAGATGTAATAATACTTTTCCTATGCCTACAACATCAAGTTTTATGCTAATGTTCGTCGAGTTGTATCGATTCGCGTTTCTACGTAGGTATGTACCAACCAGAAATAAACATTTATTTCATTCTGATCACGTTCCTTGCGGCTGGCTGTGGGTGCTGTAGAGTTTGTATAAGAATCGTTCACGCGCAAACTGGGCCAAGTTTCGGCAAGGTCACTAGAAATGTTGCCGTCCACTTGCAATAACTCACCTTTTATGGCTAGATTTACTGCTATGAAGAATTATTCAATTACTTACAGGAGAGTAGTGAAATAGAAAGATATGGGTCAGTATTATTTAAAAAAATTGTTATTTATTTTATCTATGGTATCAGTTAAAAGTAAGGACAAAAGATTGCAACTTTAGCAACCTTGTATTTTATAAGGTATAGAATATTTTATGGATCAAAATTCAATTTCATTTTTCTTTTAGAATTATTTCATACATTTAGTTTTAGAGTTACAGAAGTAATATCAAGTAAAGTCAAGTAATGTTTGAATGCTTCTCGACTTAACCAAGTCTTCTAACCAAGAAAATCTAGAAAATCTGAGTTTATACAAACATTAGTACATATATTTTTTAAGTACTGTATCCTTCTGTAAACTATTTTTTACACGATTAAAATACGTCGAGTAAACCTCAAATGGACGTTTTGTGAAATTAAGTCCACTTTGAAATATATTTTGATTTGATCTAGATTCCATTGCATTATAATCATTCTTCTATAATTAGAAAGAGTGCACTACTACCTACAGTAGTATGAATGGCCTACTCCCGGCCTCTCAAGTCGACCGTCCTTCATCCCTATGTGACTCATATTTACACGTCTACAGACTTTATTTGTTTATGTTATGCAGTCTAGTAAATATTAATATTAGTATAAGAAGAATAAACTTAGAAGAACATTGTTGCACAATTTTAACACATATTATATTTATTTATTTATTTATTCATTTATTTACATATTTATTCACAATAGTGTTTGATGTATTTACATTATTTTCACTGGTACCTTTCCTGCACTGGATTACCCAAATTAAATCATTTTCTCTCTAACTACACTGGGTTGGCTGGAAGAGATCTCTTTCAGAGATAAGTCCTCCCTTGTATATATATATATATATATATATATATATATATATATATATATATATATATATATATATATATATATATATATATATATATATATATATATATATATTGTAGTCTTTCCTCTTCTCTCTTTTGATTGTTTATTTGTATATATTATATAAACTCAAAAACTCATCTAAATTGAAAGTGAGTAACAGGCTATATATTATTGTTCATGTCTATAGGTGACGATTATTCAGTTTCTATTAAGTGGTTCGTCAGTTTATTTGCCATTCAAAGATGCAGAAAAATTTTTTTCGAATATCTAACCCAGCTAGATAGACTACGAAGCTGGGCCGGTTGGTTCGTAATAAATTAATATGCAGTAGCATTAACACAGTATACAATGTATGAATTGTTTACATTCGTGTCATATTACATAATTATGCTAACCACAAACGTAGATGGAGATACAGTGCCCCAAGTGCGTAGTTCGATACATATGAAGACTATGTAAGTGTAACTGTTATATGTATTTTTTACTTATTGTAATGTTGGCAGAAACTAACTACAGTCACAGGTGTACTAGTATTACAGTGAATGTGTGAATCATTTCAAAAGAATACTAGAAATTAGTACATTGGTAGGCGACGTAATCACGTAACATAGTCGCAAAATAATCAAACGAATTTAGAACTTAGTTCTATTGGAATTCGCTTAAAAATTGGAATGTATATATACTCATATATAAATACTTTACGTGCCAATTTGCTATATGATGCTACTGCCATCAATTTGTCGTGCCGTTCCGCATCATAAATTATTATAAGTGATGACAGATCAGTCGGAGAACATTGGAATGCGATTCGGGGATCTCAAGTTCGAATTGACCCGAACTTCTGAAATTTCAAATTCATGTTTGTACCTTTTGTCGCAAATGTTTGTCATTGCTCTGTGGTTTGACGCCGATGTTCTGTAAGTCATTTTAGAGATTTTTGTGTACACCTATCTATGTTTTCTTAGCCCTTTTAGGAGGTTCTTTGTGGACCTCGGGGCAAGCCCCCTTTACCCCTGATTCATCACTATGGGTGATTATCCCCGGGCCACTGGCTTCATTGCCTCAATGACTGGCTTCTTTCTTGGTTTGGTTTTTTGTTGGGAAGCAGGTTCTTCTTTCTTGATTACTTGAATATATAAATAAATTCGTGTCCAACGGAGATGCCATAGAAATTCTTAATCATACGAATAGTTTTTTCCATGCTATTTAAAAGACGAACAAGCTGGTATTCCTGGCTGTATGCGGTAACTGTCAACTGTAAGGGGGAGAGATTGTTAGTTATGGATTTAATAACTCCAATAGCATAAACAGCAAATAAATAAATAAATAAATACCCTATCAGGTCAATTTCTACGTGAACCTGGAAACCATTGTGGTTAATTCTTGTGGAACACGTCATGATGGGGTTAACTGACCTACTTTATCCTCACCCATCCTTTCTCACTGGTGCCCCGTAATACCTACCGTTTAACATGACATTTTAGAATAGTATAAGTGATGTTATGTATATACATATGTTTGTGAGTAATTACTATTATTAACATATATACCTATTATTATTAAAAAATGTTGAAACAGTAATTAACTAATTAATTTATAATTTATAAATAACATTTATAACTAATGTATTGTGGAATATTTTAAGTATTAATAATGATTTTGACAATGTTATGAAATAAATAAATGATTAGATGAATGAATTATTTTCTATTTTTAGTGATTAATATTTCTAGCAAATTGTGACGAAATTTTATTTATTCGTGGTCGGGAGAGATGGGGGTTTAAATAAATTTAATTATTTCAAATTTCACGGTTAACGTCCCATCAAATTTTATTTAGAAGTTAATTGGGGGGTAAGGGGCGCTTCAGATAAACATATTTAATTCATTAATGTACGTTCCCTTAATGAAACTATAGTCTATGATATATAGATAACAGTATTACAATTGTCCCATAGATTCTCTAATACAAATAGTAATTTAAAGATTACAGTAAAATCCCCTTATTCACAGTTCCTTTATTCGTGAATCGAAAATATGCGACCCAATTCCTATATTCACGGCTACAGATTTCTTTATTCACGGATCGAATCGGTGCATATTAATAAAAAGGATTCGGTGTCCTTTGTAAATGCGTCGGCAAAAGGACTAATAAAAAAGTAAAACAGACCTTATTACAACTATGACTAAAGTATGTTGTCGAATGCTATTGCCGCTGTATAAATAGTTCGGCCTCCTATATTCACGGTTTCTGTATTCACGGCATATTCACGGAACGTATACACCGCGAATAAAGGACTTTTATTGTATTTGTTTCAGAGCAGTGTTATTTGTGAACATTTATTGAACTCATAATACTAATTATGAGAAGATTAGAATTATTATCATTTCAGTTATAGTGTTTTATGGATTATATATTGCAATTAAACATAGTAATTGATAATTTTGTTGTTTTAACCTCAATATTAGTTTGAATACTTTAAAAAGTTCAAAGTACGTGTTCTTGACCGCGATTTTTATTTACCTATGTAATAAAATTTCTATGGGAACAAACTGTAATACTTACAATTTAGGTCCCATACAAATTTTCTTTTTTTATTGGATCAAACTTTTGATTCATTCAAATAAAAAAAAAAAATTTCTGAAACGGTATAGAACTGATGGAGTTTTTTTTTATTGGGTGATAATGAAATGGTAATCCTGCCTGCGCTATCGGTATACCTTGGCGGGGCACTATTGAGGGATGATTGGTGACGACGAGAACAGGTCCGTTAGCCCATCGTGACGAATTACACTAGAATTAACCATGATAGTTTCCAGGGGGAACCGCCTGGAGGTCGACTTGATAGAATGTATTGCTAGTAATGGGGAAACTAGACCCCATTACTAATAATCCCTTTCCCCCCGAATTGATGGAATTATGAATATAAACAAATATATATATATATATATATATATATATATATATATAACCGAATTAACGACCTCTTTCATTTTGAAGTCTGTTTAAAAGTCTGTCGGGTCAACCACTATCTTAAAAGTTAAATAGACGGATGAAAATAAAAATAATGAGAATTATAAATTTGCAAATAATTTCATTGTAACTTTACATAAGCCGCTGATAGCTTATCACCAAGGCGTTAACTTTATTCCCGACACGAATACGCCAGACATATGTAATCTAAATGTAAATAATATTTGAACTGTTGCTCGTGTGGTTGTTGTTATCTGTGGTAGTTAGTTAGTATTTAAATAGCAAATGTTTGTATCTACCATAAATAATTATTACCGCTTATGACCAGGGCGTTGGATAACGAGGCGGATTCTTCTGTACTCATTGTTATCTCTAATTTACTAAAATTTTAACACTTCTTTTATATATAATTAAACTTTTTGATAAAAAACACAAGAGCTGAGTTTATTGACTGTTTTTCTTGCCTGAAATTGTGTCCCGAATGTCGGTAATGAAAAAAAGACTTAAAATTGCTTAAATTTAAGTTTATTTGAATAAAAATATTTCGTTCTTTCTTTCTCAGTTTTACAACTCTTTGTCCTTTAACCCTCTTATTTATTAAAACTAAAACCTACGAATTTATCTATTACACTGTTTTGTTACTTTTAAATGGGGAATTCAGTGTAAAAGAAAGAGACAAAACAATTAAATGCCTAAAATAGGTTTATGAACAAGGGGGTAAGAATTATGTTCAAAGTTTATTTGCCTAAATAGTTTTTTTTATGCACCACGGACGTCATAAAATACACAAAGTACCACTCATGAGTTGTTATTTTGTACCCTCTAATTATTTCATTGCTATATCCCTTTAAATGAAAACAGCCATGCAAGCATAGCTGCTTCACGGCGACGAATAAAACGGGTAGCACAGAGGTATTGAAAAAGACTTTTGTACAAGTACTGTACATGGTGCCATTCCAGTTTACAAGCGACGGTTACTATTTACCTTCAGATGGGCCGTCAGTTTGTTTAACGTTCCGAGTTGCACAAAAAGCCCTATACGTTGCAACAAATAGTTTGCTATTATCAATAATAATTTGAGGATAATGCTATGCATGAATGCTATGATGATGCATATATGCTCAGCATGAATGTACATTTTGAAGATAGGTAAAGGAGGATGTGTTCATTTCGACTGTATTTAATTGATAGGGTTTTCTTAAAGGTGTATGTTGATCCCATAATATTTTTTCTTTGTTTATTATAATTAAGCGCCTGAGAGGTCGAATATTTATCATTATTGTAGTAATTATCACTGCCCGGTGGAGTCAGTAGGGGATTATCTCTGTACCGAATAATATCGTTCTGTGAAAAGTGCATCACAATATCACTGGTCAGTAGCATGCCATCCATTTTGGGTTACTGCAGTGAGCAAATAATATAAAAAAAAAAATAGTAATAAAGTATGTTTAAATAGAGTACCAGACTTACCAGAGGGAGACTTTGTACAAAAGTCGATTGCTTGGGTACCTCTGTCCCATTCGTGTTTCTACCGTGAAGCAGTTGTGTTTGCATGGCTGTGTTTCGGTTTGAAGGGTGGGATATGGCGTGAATTTACTGGGTACAGAGGAATAACATCTGAGTCCTCAGGAATGGCAACGCATAGGGGGTATCATGGGCGAATCAGTATACTCTGTTATGTCCATGGTATTGCTCATGTCTATAGGCGACGGTTACCACTTTCCATCAGGTGGGCCGTCAGCTTGTTTGCCATTCTAAGTTGTATAAAAAAAAAATAGAAGTTCTTAATAATGTAAACAAAGACAATCGTCCGGACCATAAGACAGTTTGCTGACGTCCAAAGTAGTACAAATTAAAAAAAAAGATTATGTTTCGATTTGTTATTAATTCATTTAAAAATGTTTCTGTAATAATTTCAACATATCTTGATTACCGTTTTCATTGAGATTCATTAAAATAGATTGTAGTGAGCATATTTTTTTAATTGTTTACAATGAGTAATCACGTTAACGTTAAGCGTGATAACTTAAAAAGGTGCGACCATCTGGTTGGCTCGGCCTCGCATTATTTTTTCCTTCTTCTTTACCAATGACTTATTTTTTGTATTGCAAGTATTTTTTAAAAAAAAAAAAAAACGAAGTGCAATGTCTCTTCTCCGTACTACTTGTTTACAATTATTTTTTGTAATAAGTAGTTCGAGTAATAAAAACGCGATAGTAATTGGGAAACGTAGTAATTTTGACCAAGGTTAAAACTTAAATTTGATAAAGTTTGATGGAAGGAAGAATATACTCGTAGATTGTTAGGTAGCTAATAATCGTCGTATTTTTTGATAGGTGAAAATAGAACGGTAATCTCGCTTGCTCTAACGGTATACGCTGGCGGGGCACCAGTAAAGGTGGTCGATAAAAATGAAAATAGGCCAGTTAGTCCATCATGATGAATTCACCATGAATTAACCATGATAGTTCCAGGGGGAACCGCGTGGAAGTCGACCTGGTTAGGTATATTGCTAGCAATGGGATTCTCAATCTCCATTAATAACAATTTTTTTCCCCCTAAATCGTCGTAATTATCATATCAGCCTTTAACTGTCCACTGCTGAACATAAGAGTCCTGAAAAGTACTATGAGTATCAAAGTGTATTTTGTTAGGTTAGGTATGCCCATTGTGCTGTTCATGTCTATAGTCGACGGTTACCACTTTTCATCAGGTGCGCCTTCTGCTTGCTATTTTAAGTTGCATAAAAAAAGCCATTGGACTGGCGAAGTTTGTTTGCCATTTGAAATCAATTTGTAGCGAAAAATATTTCTAACCAAGTTTTTTGCTTGTTTACAGCGAGAGCAGCATGTTTGTGTCGCGCCGCCGTTGGATCCTGAAGACGTGCGGCACGACGACGCCGCTGCGGTGCGTGCGCGCGGTGCTGTCGCTGGCTCGCGACGTCGCCGGACACGCGTGCGTGCACAACGTGTTCTACTCGCGGCGGGAGTTCGCCAGGCCCGCCTCGCAGCTGTCGCCGCACGACAACTTCGACACCGAGGTGAGCGATCATGGTACAAGGGTACTACTATACAAGCCACGCTGACGTACGTGTGTTATACTCGCAGCGAGAATTCGTGAGACTCGTCCCGCAACTGTTGAGGTGAGACTTGTGCCAGCCACATGGCAACTTCGATACTTAGGCAAACAGTATCTCAAAATGAGCACCAGCCACGTTTGCGTACACAACACGTTCCAATTTCAGCTCGTCTCTTAATTGTCTCCACACGAGAATTTTACCATTAGAGTAAGCAGTTGCACAATACGTAAACAGTTTTAAAGACTCGACTCCTTCTAATAATCTTACAAAATGTCTTTGTTGAATGGATGCTTATTTGCGGTGGGGGGTTTGTTGCGATCAGCAGGTGAGCAGGATTTATAGAAGACGTGGCCCACGATGCCGCTATGGTGGTTTCACATGGTGACGTGGCTAGCGCAAGATAGCTCGGGCCACGAATGCGTTTACTACTTGCATTATATGGAATATCCTCTTATAATGATTATGTGGTGAGACTCCGTATGATGACGGAATAAGGATAATGTGTCATCACTTCTTTTCATTCTTAGAATGTGGTTAGAGGTGTCTAAGAGAGACAAAGCACAATACACCAGAACGAGCGAAGGAAAATTATAAAGCCTTATACCTAACTGACTATCTAGCATGTTATTTATTATACTTATGACTGTAATTCTTATTGGGGTAGTCAGAGACATCTATCGATTGTAGCCGTTGTGGAAAAAGAACGTTGGTTAGTGAGGCTTCGAATCAATGACCCGGGGGTAGTAGCCTTCGTTGTGAAGCTAGAGCAAAGGGGTCCGCCACGGAGTCCCCATCTTTTTTTTTATTTACATGTGGCAAATGCATCATGCAGACCCACGCTCCCTGGGGGAGGCGTGTGGGTACTCCTACCGGCTAAAATCCACATGGCATCCCTGGCCGCGCCATAAAGTTGGGGTTCCAGGTTCCTTTTCGAAATCTTCCCGAAACCCAACGGCATAAAGGCAATATAACCCTTCCCATTTGAGTTAAGAAGACCGGATTGATTGAACGTAGCTATCTTATGTACACTAGTGAGGCGTCAATGGATTGTGATGAAGTCAGTACTGTATCGTAATGGTAATATTGACTCGGCTCGTGTAATCTATTCGCATATGACCTGCGACTGAACCTTTGCATTCGAATACATGTTATCAGAATTGTAGTACACACGCGGCCGTATAGTGGGACCAGGCTGCGGCTAAAGTTCACGCTGTAGCGATAGGCCAATGTATCCGTTAAAGTAATATGCTTAATTAATTTATTATATTCCCGCCATAGACTAAAATTTCATCCCAACCATTTGGACGAGTGGCGGTCCTCCACCGTGCGTTTTTCAAGGCATTTTCTGCCACGAACAACCACTCTTTGGAATCAACTTCCAGCAGCAGTATTTCCGAACCGATACGACAACATAACCTTTAAGAAAAGAGCATATTCCTTTTTAAAAGGCCGGCAGCACACCTGCAATGCCGTAGGTGTTGTGGATGACCATGGGCGGCGGTAGTCACTTACCATCAGGTGAGCCGCACGCTCGTTTGCCCCCTGTGTTGTAAAAAAAAATATCAGCTGTACTGTCCACTGCTCAACATAAGCCTTCTCCATAAGAGGATCTTTGCTCGTAGATCACTGCCACGCTTGGCGGACGAATTGCCAACTGCAATTAGGTTTTGGTGATATTTTTTAAGAGGGACGCTGCTGCCCATCCCTTGACCATTAAATTGAGCCCATTGAAAGCCAGGACCTTGTGCTTAATGCTTATATGCTTAATAATGGACTATTTAACTATAGGACTTGCGTTTTTTTAATGCGTGATAATGGAATGGTAACCCTGCCTGCCCTATCGGTATACGCTGGTGGGGCACCAGTGAGGGATGATAGGTGACGATGAAAGTAAGTCAGTTAGCTCACCGTGACGAATTCCACTAGAATTAACCACGATGGTTTCCAGGGGGAACCACGTGGAGGTCGACCTGGCAAGGTATATTGCTAGCAAAGGGATTGGTATTCCGCGTTATTAACAATCCCTTCCCTCCCATAGGACTTGCGTTGCATTACTTAAGGCTTAAGCAGACATGAAACGTTTTGCTTATTTTCCTTTTTCTGCATATTTTTCAACGACTTCGTGTTGGGTCAATTTTTTATTTTGTTGAGCTAGAAACTGCTCGGTGCAAAGCAAAATATCTAAAATCCCTACTAATATTATGTGAAAGTGAGTTTGTTTGTTATCTTTTAGCTCCTAAATAACTTAACCAATTACTATGAAATTTAGTATACACTTATTATAAGGGATGGTATAAGACATAGGGTACTTTTGATCTTGGTCAGTCAACAAATCCCGGTTACGCGAGCGAAGATGCGGGTAAAAGCTAGTATTGAATATCTGTGAAATATTTCGTTATCAGTTTATTGACACTTAAAATTTATTTATTATTATTTATGCATATTGGGCTGAGGAGAAAAGAAAAAAGACGGTAGATTTTTTTTTTCTTTGCCGATAACTCTATATTTGTGGACCATATAAATATAATATACATATGTTATGCAAACAAAATCGAATAGTAGTATGGTTTATCCAATTTAGACCAATGAGGCCAAGTATGGTTCAATTTAACCAAGTTAGGACCAGCTTAGCTACGATAACAGTGTAACAAAGAATAATTTGTTTAACAGGTGGAGTTACTTGATTCATTTTTCGGTGACGGTCGCGCATACATTATGGGCCCAGAGAAGGATTGCTGGTACTTGTACACACTGCTGCCACTTGAAGGTACGATTATATTTTTATCCTGCAACTAGTTTGAGATATATGATGAGATGTATCTATGTATGATGTTTTATCCAAATGGGTTCAGCTATTTATCCGTAATTGATAACAATTATCCTAATGGAAAAGGGTCTCAATTCGACTGTTTTTTTTATATAACTTAGAATGGCAAACAAGCTGACGGCCCACCTGATGGAAAGTGGAAACCGTCGCTTATAGACATGAGCAGTACCATGGACATAACAGGCGACGGTTACCACTTTCCATCAGGTAGGCCGTCAGCTTGTTTGCTATTCTAAGTTGTATAAAAAAAAAAAACTAATACAACATAGACAATATTTTTTTATTTAATTTTGCGGGGTCAGCAGATACACTGTAGTCTAATAAAGCATAGATAATATTTTTTAATTTAGCGGAGACAATAGATGCGCTGTACTCTAATAAAGCATAGACAATATTTTTTTATTTAATTTTGCAGGGTCAGCAGATACACTGTAGTCTAATAAAGCATAGATAATATTTTATTTTATTTAGCGGAGACAATAGATGCGCTGTACTCTAATAAAGCGCATAGACAATATTTTTTTATTTAATTTTGCAGGAACAGCAGATACACTGTAGTCTAATAAAGCGTAGATAATATTTTATTTAATTTAGCAGAGACAATAGATGCGCTGTACTCTAATAAAGCATAGACAATATTTTTTTATATAATTTTGCAGGAACAGTAGATACACTGTAGTCTAATAAAGCATAGATAATATTTTATTTTATTTAGCGGAGACAATAGATGCGCTGTACTCTAATAAAGCATAGACAATATTTTTTTATTTAATTTTGCAGGAACAGTAGATACACTGTAGTCTAATAAAGCGTAGATAATATTTTATTTTATTTAGCGGAGACAATAGATGCGCTGTACTCTAATAAAGCATAGACAATATTTTTTTATTTAATTTTGCAGGAACAGTAGATACTTTGTTCTCTAAAAAAATATACATAGTATATATTTTTTACATTCTACAGGCACAGTAGACGCACTGGAGAAGGAGCAGCGCGAGGTGGGCAACGGGTGTGACGTGTCCGAACCCGACCAGACCATTGAGATCTTGATGTCGGACCTTGACCCTGAAGTCATGGACATCTTCACGCGCGCCGCCTCACAGGACGCCGCGCACGCCACCAGGGTGAGTGACAATTAAATTCTTTTTTAATGTAAAAGTACATTTATTATACCACGTAAAAGGCTAACAAGTGTGTAAAATATGGATTACTACTAAAGATTCCATTTTCGAAATTTAAAAGAATATTTTTTTTTTTAATAATCCATTTTATAATATTTATGATTACATGACAAAGTCAAAATTGTTTAATGTTAAGTTGACAGTATTTACTGTATATCTTTTTTTGTCTTAATAGGCTAAATTCTGAAACAAAGCCATGCAAACACAATTGCTTCATGGCAGAAACACGATTGGGGTAGAGGTACGCAAACAAAAGACTTTTGTATAGTCTAGTCTCTCTCTGTTATAACTGTATTAAATAAGTGCAATTTAAATATGTTTATTCTGACTGTAGTCTGTCTTTTTTTTTTCAGAAATCGGGCATAGATCAAATCATTCCAGGCATGGTCATAGACGACTTCCTCTTTGATCCTTGCGGCTACTCCATGAACGGGGTCGCCAAAGATGTAAGTAACATTTACTGATTTATTTATAAATAAATAAATATCATGGAAGAGAAAAAAATATTACGTCGACCCCAAATAATAAATGGGATAAGGGTGGGAAGATGATGATGAAATATATCTAGTTCTAAAGTAAGCAGATTTGAGAGAGAGTTGAGGGTACTAGACAATTCATAGACACACTTAATGTAATTAATGGGTATACTTAATGATACTGTAGTATGTTAGTAGTACACAGTAATAAAAAAAGATCTTACAATTTACAAATTGGATAGGAACTATAGTTAAAGTACAAAAAAAGTTAAGAAAATGAGGTAAAAAAGTTTACCTACAAACAGTAATAAGGGTACAATTTATTGAATAAAAAAAAATATGTAGGTGGAAAATTGGAATTTATTTAAAAAAGACTGGGTAGTTTTTTTTTAATGTTCATTGCCGTCGGTACTAGAACTGACATCTCTAACACGGTTTCTTGCTTATCCCAGTTCCATGTAACGAGCAATAAAAAGGAAGATTTCAAGACGTTTATTTTGTTAAAACGCAATGACAGAAAAGTAATGTAAAAAACAAATGTTATTCTATTTTCAAATTGATAAATAGAAAAACCTGTTAGATTCTCATTTTAAAATTTATTATAAAGATTTTTGGTAAAATTATTTTAGTAGTATTATTTTTTATTAATATTTGTTATTTTTCTCGCTGCCAAAGGGAGATAAGGACCTACCATCAGTAAGTCGATTTATTAGTATAAGACTCACAGAGAGCTCGCCTTTTGCAAGCAGGTCGGACTTTGGGATGTTTTTAGTCTAATGTTTAAATTATAATAAAAAAGTTTTTTTTTTTTTTTTTATAATATTCTCTTATTTAGGAATAGTGTTAATTCTTATTTTCCTTTAATTAGGTAATGTCTGGTAGTTTAGGATTTTTAGTTTCTAATTACTTAGATAGATAGATAGAGATATAGATTCTTTATTTGCATCAAGAAATACACAAAAATTGTGAAAATAGTAATAAAAAAAAAAACTAGTCTTTGACATAAGGGCGATATACACAATTTTTTTTTACATACATATCTGTCACACCTGTCTCCCATTAGGGTAGGCAGAAACAATGGCACGCCAAATGCAAGATTCAAACCTCTTTCGCTTCTTCCACATTCATTAATCTTTTCATACACGCTCGCCGGTTACGGGTGCTTTTGCATCATTCCCTTTTCGAATTTTGTACACTACATTAACTTTTTTATGTAACTGAATATGTGAAAATGTGTACCACAATGGAAAAAGGCAATATCTCAACGAGCTGTTTGCTTAATAAACAAACCTCAGATTTTTAATTATTGCCTAAAAAAAGGCCTTGTTTGCCATTCTAAGTTGAAAAAAAATTGCTTTCTTTAATTTTCTTCCTTGTAATATGATGCTCCACTGTTAGGCACAAGTATTGTCCTTAAAAATGAAGGATCCTACTCTAATTACACGGTTCGTTGGTGTATTAACGTATAGTGTTGAAACTCAGTCACCATATGAAGTACAATTGTCTCAAACAACACGGAGCTCTTCGAAAACGCGCAAATAAATTGGCGGATTGTTTTTTTCATTAAAAAAACAATCCGCCAACAAGTGTCATTACACTTTCAATAGACAGAGAGTTAAAAACTCAAACAGACATATAATTGAGCGTGGTTTCCATTGCAGGGCTGCTACATGACGATCCACATAACGCCGGAGCGGTCGTGCTCATATGTGTCGTTCGAGTCGAACGTGCCGCTGTCCAGCTATGACGAGGTGATCTCGCGCGTGCTGCACGCCTTCCGCCCCGCCAAGTTCGTGCTTACCGTGTTCGCTACGCCGGTGAGTAGTAACTAGTTAACACACTCGTAGTGGCTATTTTAAGACGACATTGTATTCGGGATAGAGGGAGGTGTTAGTAATATGGTCTAAAAGCTCTATCGCTAGCAGCATACATTATCAGGTCGCCCTCCACGCATTTCCCCCTGGAAACCATCGTGGTTAATTCTCATGGAATTCGTCACGATGCTTTCATCCACATCTTTTATCTTTCGCTGGTGACTATTCCATTTTTACCCACTAAAAAAATACCGAATTCGGCTAAGTTCAGCCGCATTGATATCTTCCAAAGTATGGGTTGCCTAATTTTGGAGGAGTGTGGGAGGTGAATGTAAAGTCAGCAAAATTTCAATTAGAATGCGTAGCTGGCAATAATAATGCCTTACATTTGAGAAATTGTTTAATCTCTGCTCCTCAAATTGAAGCAATTTTGAAATCGCGTCCATTAACGCCTATATCCGTGGATTTGACTGATTTTACTTCTTTGATTCCTAGCTGCTTTTGGATTGGTTAGCCATTATAGTGCCATGTACAATATTGATCTTCCGTGAATAAAAGACACATCAAATGTGGCGCTAGCTTCAATCAACATAAATTAAGAGAATGTTCTACTACGAATAGATTAGCATGGGACGCTGTGATCGTGTTGATTGTGTAAAACGACAAGTCAAATGTATGAACAAATTTTCCATTAAAAGACTGTAGACGTTCTAATTTTCTTGTTTCTAATGGTTCCATAAGTATTCTCGTAATTAATTAACCGCACCGTCGCACAGGACTCCCCGGCGGCGGACACGCCCCGCCAGTTGACCAAGTTCTCGTCGCTGGGCTCGTTCGAGCAGAAGGAGGCGCAGTACTGCCGCTTCTCGGGCTACGAGCTGCACTACGCCCTGTACTGCAAGTTCCCGAGCTGAGTGGCGGCGCCGCCGCACGCGCGGCCGGGCCGGCCCCGCGCGCGCCGGCCGCGCCGCCCGCGCCGGCCGCGCCGCGCGCTGGCCGACGTGCTGGCGCCGCCGCCGCCGCCGCCGCTGTCGCCGCCGCCGCCGCCGCCGCTGATGCCGCTGCTGCGGCGCGCGGCGCGGGCGCTGCGGGCCGCGTGCCCGTGCGAGGCGCGGCTGGCCGCAGCGTGACGCGCCTGCGCACCCGCCGCCGGGCCTCTACCCGCTACGTCCTCCCGAGCCTAGTTCGGTAGACGAGCATAGACAATATTTTTTCTACATCCGTAGCCGTCTCCTTAGCGCGGACGATGTATGTACAAACTACTCCTAATGAATTGTAAATAATACGAATTAGAGCAGGGTGCCGTAACGTGTGATGTAACCGTTCCATTCCATTGAGCGTGATCCTTAAGTGATATTATAGTTAACCTTAGTAGATAGCCGCGCCCGCGGACAGGTCCGCGGGCCGATATCATATTTGAAATTATATAAGCGATGATTATATTTGTAACGTAAATCGTTGCGGGTAGATGTTAGACACGTAGCTGTTGTACGGTACTCTCAGATGTCTCGTAGTACGTAACACCCAGGGAGTGAGGTGAGGCGAGGCAGCCGCGAGCAGGCAGCGGCGACGGCGCCGCGCCTGGCCCGCCACGGGGCCGCGCCCCTGTTGGCAGAGATTTCAAATCAAATAAAGATTTCATCTCAGTAAATTTTGTTTTATTTCAAACCTACGTTTCATCCCCAGAGCCAGACAGAGACAGAAATCGAAGCGACTAGGATCAATTCGATTCAAAGGATCAATCAATTGAGGGCTAAGGCATTCTCGGACTTAACTTCTTCAATAATTTTCAAACAATCTTGATATATTTATTATTATCAATATCAAATTTGTAAAATTAAAAGTTTTTTTTTTTTAACTATATAAATGAAAGAAAAAAACACGTCCACCACACTTGTTCTCTATAACAGCAGATGCTGCGTGAATAACGAAATTGTTAAGTGTAAGCAAACTATAGTACGAATGCTTTTTAATCGCTAGATGTTTAAAAGTATTTTTTGCGATAAACGGCGCCATACATAATCTTGTAACAAAAGTGCAATTTTACAATTAGTTTCTAAATTGCTCTGTAGAGGCAGCACTAACAAAACTTATAAAAAGTGAAAAAATAAATAATAAGTTCGACAACAAATCAAAGATTTCGTTGTTCTTAGTTTGGAATAGCGTCTTTATGGTTACAATTATTATTTCATTCTGCAGTTTATTGCAATCAAAATGAAAACAAGTCCATACAGTACGGAAGGACTAGTGTTGACAACAATAAGATATTACAAGCAAATTTCTTACAAGGTAAACCACGTACCTATTTGTATACGCGTATGTGTAGCCTATCTTTGCTTTGAAATTAAAATTAAAATATACATAGAGGTTTATCCTGGTGGCGGATTTACACATTTGCTGTCAGTAGGTTATTTAAATTTGGCTTCCTAAACCGACATCCATAATTTGATACTCTTTTGGGGTTGGTATGCCGGCGAAAACTGCGCGGCAAGGATGAGGTGCAATGAAACGGCGAAGTGTTAGTATACAAGCACTATTGATATTATACTAATGATAAATAACGCCACACTATACACGCATGAGATATAATGGTACAAACATCAATCCAACCAATTACAATAATATTCCCTCACTGTACATATTGTATAATAGCAACAACCATGTATTTTTTCTCTCTGTCAATATCATTTTTATTGGTCTTTGAGTGAAAAAAGACGGGAAAACTTGTAACGCGAGGGCGGAAATTTTAAATTCATTTTATTTGTTTAATATTTATTTGTTGCTTCTCCTAGTTTCTTTTACTTATTTCTCCAATTTAAGCCCTCGTGTGTTGTTAGAGGATATGTGCGAGTCAAGCGGAGGCAAGTTAAAAAGAAGAAAAAAAAATACTTCCATATCTGATGAAGAGCCAGATGCTAAGATGAGTATTAAATTTACTCACTCAAAAAGAGGACTGTTTAAAGATCACAATT
Source organism: Galleria mellonella (assembly GCF_026898425.1). Classification (NCBI taxonomy): domain Eukaryota; kingdom Metazoa; phylum Arthropoda; class Insecta; order Lepidoptera; family Pyralidae; genus Galleria; species Galleria mellonella. The sequence continues at coordinate 2,655,684 of NW_026442061.1, forward strand.
ACCTATATTCTGACACTACTAAAAATGAATATTTTATCCTGTTGTCTCCTATTGAGGGCAACAATGTAAACTTATTGCAAGTCAATTCAATTCTGAGGACTGTACCTGGTGTATTCTATATTCGTACTATGGGTTCTACTGCATTCAAAATATGTTTTCGATCAATGAAACAGGCTAACGAATTTTTATTAAATAAAGATTTATTAGAGAAACATAAACTTCAACCCAATAATCAGCTGAAATCTCAGGGAGTTATAAGAGCTCCTACTGAAATATCTGAGGAAGATCTCTTAATTAACTTAAAATCTACTGTAGATATCATCGGTGTTAAACGTTTCAAAAAAAAGAAAGAAGATGGAAGTTTTCATCCTCTTCCTACAGTTTTAGTAACTTTCCTCTCTACGCAGCGACCTGATCACGTAACGTATGATCATATTTGGCTGGATGTGCGTGAATTCATTAGACCTCTACTCCAATGCTTCACTTGTTACAAATTTGGTCATGGAAGCAGTTCCTGCAGAAGTAAGCAAGTTTGTTCCATATGTGCCGGTGCCCATGATTATAGATCCTGTATCAACAAAGAGAATCCTAAATGTGTTAATTGTAATGGACAACATGTAGCAGTATCTAATAGCTGTCCCACTAAATCGATGAAATTGTCTCAAATCAAAGATAAAATTCTAGGCAAAACATCTTATGCATCAGTGACTTCAAAATCTGTTAACTCTGTAATTAATTCAAATACCCCTGTGTCTATTAACAGCTCAACGCAAAATAAATCTCCTCAAAAAAGGGCATTAGTTACTGACATCATTAACTCAGACACTGTACTCAACACAATTACTAAGACTGTTATTGAGCTAGTTAAGAAAGCTCAAACTAATTCTGATACAATTTCATCCAAATTAATTAAGGAAATACTCATATCTAATTTTTCAACATGACCATTACATCTTTAAAGGAAATTAATATTGTTCATTGGAACTCAAGAAGCTTTCTGTCTAAAATATTTCAATTTAAAAACTTTATTTACAACTTTACATCACATTTTGATATCATTTTACTAAATGAAACTTTGTTTGATTCTAACAAAATCTGTAAATTGTCTGGTTACAATATTGCTTTGAAAAATCTAATGTTTTTCTTGGTAGACAATATTATACTACATTAAGTAGATTGCGGATAGGTCATTGTAAATTTCCTGCACATTTGCAACGTATTAATTTATTGGATAATTCTATCTGTAAATACTGCCAAAACATTTTTTCTGATTTGGATCATATTTTTTTTGTTTGTTCTAAATTCTCACTTCAACGGTTACTTTTTATTTGTCAATGTCAAGATTTATTAAAATGTCAAAATATTCCTACTTCAGTGCAGGATCTACTAAAACATACCATTTAGTACCAAGAAATTTTTAATTATATTACTTCAACAATTGGTGAAATTTAAATATGTAATTGTAACTTATACTTTTCTATTTAACTTACTTTCTTAGTATATTATAATTAATTTATAACTATAATAATTTTTGCAATTTGTCTTGTAATTTTATATTGTTACCTTGTAATTGTTACTTTTTGGCTGATGGCTTTCGCCAAAGTCACAATAAATGAAAAAAAAAAATCTCTCTGTCAAAAAGCATGGTTGCCACACTCTAAAATAAAATTGATTACATTTTTTTTTGTCAATGAAATTGTATCTTTATGATAAAAAAAAAGTGCCTTAAATTTGCTTTCTTGGCCACCAGCCTGCTAGTAAATTTCCTACTAGGCATGGGCCATATCGATATCATCTCGACATCTATATATCGAGCTCCTTTCGGCATCGATGGCGAAAAAATGATCATAATCCATTTCGAAATTTTACATACAGGTCGGATATCTATATTTATTTCAATCGGGTTCTTCATTTCGATATTGTACATTGGATAACTGTAATATTCATATTAGGTAATTAATAAGAATGAAAATATAATTCGTCAGAATTTTAGGCTTTAATAAACTGGAAATCTTACGTAGTTGTTTGACATATAAAATCTATGACAATTAATAACTAAAATTCTAATATTTAATGGCATCACGACAATAACAGATATTTAGCATACGTTTTTGGGTCAATATATAGATATTGCAATCAAACTATATATATATTCTCAATATTACCATTCCTATTGAACGCTAGCGTAGGGCCTTATTTATTTATTTGAAAATTACTCACCACACTTACAGTCTCCCAAAACGTGTAGTGAGCCATAGGTTTATTTTACAAACTTACAAATTTTGTACAACATTTTAAAAATATATCTATTTCGTCATTAAATATATCAATATCTGGCTGCTTAGCAATCAGAGAATTGGGCAGAGAAATAGCCTGATAAGTGGGAGCAAACTGAGCAGTACAGGTGCGAACCGGCGGTGCCGATAGTAGACGACAAGCACGCAATCGCATGCAGCGTTGGAATGCGTACAAAGAACAACAGCTAAGAGTTGCTGTTATATTAGCATAAAAGCAGAAAAATGAAATAAAAGTGTTATTTCTATAAAAATAACTTTATTTGAGTTACTAAACAAATTATCTGATATATTTATCCTCCACCGTAACAAATAACATAATAATAACATTAGGGTCGATTCTGAGGCGCCATTTCTGTAAATCTATCTTTAAATTTGATATCACAGCAATATCTTTATTATAAGTACTAACTAGGTGTAAGTTAAAATTATTAACTTTAGTTTATAAAGGTTCATAAAACAGTAATTTTGCGAAATTTGCAAATTAAAATATTATGTTAAGACACAAATTTAGAAAAATGGCAACTCTGAATCGACGCCATTAACATATAAACAACACAAGATAAAACAGTCTTATTTAGTTAACCCGCAAATTTTACAACATATTGGAATGGAAATAACATGTTCGATATGAGAATTAGAAGTCTATAATTAAGTAGCAAAATGTCCAAATTTTGCATCATAACAATTTATTTTTCATATAATAATATACTTTAAAAAAATATTTTTCACAATATAACAATTTAAAAAATATATTGACTATGTCAATAGTTGGTTTTATACAAATACTTCCTCACAAAAAAAAAACAGTCACTGAAGCTGATTTTTTGTATATATATATATACATACACGATTTGTATTGTGCCATACGAATGAAACTAAAAAATGTTTCTAAAACACGTCGGTAGAAAACATAAAATATATTAGTGTTTTCTCTTCATGGTATAAAACAGTCGCTTTCCGCCTGGTTGAAAGTAGTAACCGTCGCCTATAGACATGAGCAGTACCATGGACAACAGACTATACTGTTTCGCCCATGATACCCCCCATGCAAAATAATGGCATGATAGAATTGTTCCTCTTTGTTAGGACTACAAAAAAAAAAAAACAGCGATGGCATTCTATATTATACAGTACCTTATGTTTAAAAAAAATATACAAATTATATGAAGTTTGGAATGTTATTTAAATGGATACAATAGTACTATTGTTAATCAGTCCACACTGACATCATATTATTTCTACATCTGTGCGAAGCCGGGGCGGGTCACTAGTCCATAATAACTTGAAAGCTAGCCCCACTATATCATTGTCGGAGGTTCTCATCATCATATATATCATTCACCAGAGGGAGACTATGTACAAGTCGTTTGCTTGGGTACCTCTGTCCCATTCGTATTTCAACCGTAAAGCAGTTATGTTTACATGGCTGTGTTTCGGTTTGAAGGGTGGGATATGGCGTGAATTTACAGGGTACAGAGGAATAACACCTGAGTCCTCAGGAATGGCAACGCATGGGGGGTATCATGGGCGAAACAGTATACTCTGTTATGTTCATGGTACTGCTGATGTCTATAGGCGATGGTTACCACTTTCCATCAGGTGGGCAGGTCAAAAATTCTCTCTGGTCCATTTAGGAAAAATATTGTTTCACTGGTAGAATAGATTCTTAAAAAGATTCTAAGGGCTTTAATTGCATCATACAGATTTATAAACGAGTATTAAAACCATTTTTCTATTATAGCTCCTTATCTTACTCAATATTTTACTTTAAACCTCCCATAACACTAGTTTTAACTGTATAGCCAGAATACGTTTACTAATATAATTGTTACCAACCTGTTTATGTTTTTTTTTCCAGTCACGAGCAAAAACTAGTGCCCTATATTAGATGCGACCCGAAACATAGATTTAATTCTTTTACATTTTACAAAAATTCTTATCTCCCCTCTTGAGGAGATGGCAACTAACCCCCGGCAGAAGCACAGTCGGCCGGGGTTCAGGGTCCCAGGGAGAGAAACCGGCGTACAATGCGGGCAGAATCTAAGAGCACCGCTTTCTGCATCTTTCCCGGGAGTGAGCCGCCTCGGAATGCCAACCGTCTGAGATGTTGTTCCAGACTGGTTGGATAATTCCTTTACATTATTATTGTAAACAAAAAACTATTAGAATATTACAATAAAAAAAATAATTTAAAAATGGCTCCGTAAGGAAGGAACAGGTATTAATATACGTGGCTTTATTTTAAAAAATTTCCCTAAGTAATATTATCCACCTAATAACAAATTAACTTTCTTCTCGGACTATTCAAACTTGAAAACAAACATATTGAAAAGGCACACGTGTTCGTAGTAATATTGTAATAGGAAATTATGAAGTTCGTGTGCGTAGGCCCTAATATAATATAACAATGCTGATATATTCGACTATTCCAAGATCTTGCACGGCGGCACGTATCCGCCGAACTCCCGCTCTAACAACTTGGCGACAGCGAGACATAACGCGTCCTGCCTGGGTCCAGCCACCACTTGTATGCCGATTGGTAAACCTTTGCTGTTTAAGCCGAGGGGTACCTGTAAATTGTTGGTTTAGTTTAAAAAAAAATATATATTTATGTCTGTTATAGGCGACACAGCTGCTTTAGATGCGCCGTCAGTTTGATTGGCCATTTTAAGTATTATTAAAAAAAATAAAAAATAACATGTTTAAATTTCGAATTGGCCGAAACAGTTGAGCTATCGCTTTACCAAAGGCTCGTAACGATAGTAATTGTTCGTCGGTGCTTCTATGGGGAGGGAGACTCTCTAGAGGGAGACTTTGTACAAAAGTCGATTGCTTGGGTACCTCTGTCCCATTCGTGTTTCTACCATGAAGCAGTTGTGTTTGCATGGCTGTGTTTCGGTTTGAAGAGTGGGATATGGCGTGAATTTACAAGGTACAAAGGAGACGATGGTTACCACTTTCCATCAGGTGGGCAGTTAGCTTGTTTGCCATTCTAAGTTGTATAAAAAAAAAGTACATGAGTAAATACGTGTGTGACGTTATGTATGTAATATGTACTAATGACTTTTTTCTAGTATGTTTTATGCAAAAATTCTAAATACAATTTATCAACGAGTCAATTAGTCTCTTGCAAAATATTGAGGACGTAATATTGACGTTTTTCTATGAGTGCAAGTGCGCGTGTGTGTGCGTGCGTGTACGTGCGTGCGTGCGTGTGGCTGCGTGCGTCTTTGTGCGTGCGTGTGTGTGCGAGCGTCTGTATGCGTGCGTGTGTGCGTGTGGTACGTGCGTGATTGTGCGTGCTTGCGTGTGTGTGCGTGCGTGTACGTGCATGCGTGTGATGCGTGCGTGCGTGTGCGTGATCGCATGTGTGTGCGCGTGTGTGTGTGTGCGTGCGTGTATGTTGTGCGCGTGCATACCTGTGCGGCGGGCAGGCGCAGCACATTGAAGACGCCCCAGTAGGAGAAGTTGAAAGGCCGCAGCAGCAGCGTCGCGTGGTGTGGCGCCGCCGCCGGCGCCGACGGGAACAGCAGCACGCCGCGCTCGCCCAGCCGCGACTGCGGACACAGAGCACTGACACCTACTGCGCACGGAGACGTAGCTTCATAGATGCATATTCGTCATATAGAATCGTCTATAAAGCTATTCTCCGTGGATACTTGACTTAATATTGCTTCATATACAAAATTATAATCCATTATAAATATGAGGGATGGATAGTAGCGTCCCTCTTAAAACACCTCTAAAGCCTAACTGCGGTTGACAATCCGCCTGCCAAACGTGGCAATTATTGGGGAAACCCCCCTTATGGGGGAGGCCTATGTTCAGCAGTGGACAGTTAATGGCAGTAACAGTTAGTATAGTATCTAACAAGTCAAATAGCTTCATTACTAGCAATATACCCCGTCAGGATGACCACCACGCGATTCTCTTCTGGAAACCATCTTGGTTAATTCTAGTTGAATTTGTAAGGATGGGCTAACTGACCTGCTTCCATCCTCATCTATCATCTCCCACTGGTGGTCCGCCAGTGTATACCGATAGCGCAGCCGGGGTTACCATACCATTATTACCCATTAAAAAAAAAACTAACAAGCAAAAATAGAGTTTGGATGCTGCCTCGTGTTTGAGACAGGGTGATGTATGGGACAGATAGTAGGGAGTGTCTATAGTTTACTATAGTACTATTACTTATGTCGTGGTACTACTCACTATTATGTCATCACTGAACTCCTTGGTGAGCTGCTCGGCCCACTCGGCGTTCACTTGGGGCATCACTTGCTCGTCCAACAACTTCAAAATGGCCGCCATCGTGAACTGAGACATGCCCAGCAACTAGCGGAAAGCGGGTACATAACATTTAGATATCGTAAATTTAAATACTTGTATATATGTTGTTTGTGTTAAGAGACGTCTACGTACGACGTTTGTTTAAATTGTGTATTGTTATAATTTTTGTTTATAATATTATACAACTTAGAATGACAAACAAGCTGACGGCCCACCTGATGGAAAGTGGTAACCGTCGCCTATAGACATGAGCAGTACCATGGACATAACAGAGTATACTTTTTCGCCAATGATACCCCCCATGCGTTGTCATTCCTGAGGATTCGGTTGTTATTCCTCTGTACCCAGTAAATTCACGCCATATTCCACCCTTCAAACCGAAACACAGCCATGCAAACACAACTGCTTCACGGTTGAAACACGAATGTGACAGAGGTATCCAAGCAAACGACTTTTGTACAAAGTCTCCCTCCATTTTTGTTTTTGTACTTAATTTCATTTATTTTTCTTGTACTGCATTCATTTTATATAGTATTTGTCATAGTAGGTACATTTACTATGACATTCAAATACAACTTTTTGTTTATGAACAAATAAAATAAAATAAATGAACATAGAGAAAGTGAGAATGTACAAATTTCCACATTTTCATTTGACTTCAAAAAGCAGGAAGTTCTCAATTTGATTGTATCTTTTTTCTTTTTAATTTATTACCTCATAACTCCGTCAGTTGTAAATCGATTTGGATTTTTATTTTATGTGAAAGGATATATTTACAGGTTGATTCCATAGAAATGTTATCAAAATCGTTTCAGTATTTTAAGTTTTTAAATTAAAATAAATTGTTTTGCCACAACTGAAGTCTGTTTATTCTTGTTGTTGTGTCCATCCAATTCTTTCCTGCCATTTCCATGATTTCGTCAACCCACCTTTTTCTTTGTCTTCCAATACACCTTTTACCATTCTATTATCATGTATTAAAAAAAAACTTTGTTTAGGATCATATGGTATTGCGTAACATACTGCACCGGTCATAGATCGGGGGAAAACGGATTGTTAGCAATGGAGTTCGACATTGCTAGCAATATGCCCTATCAGGTCGACCTCCACGTGGTTCCCCATGGAAACCATTGTGAACAATTCTTGTCGAATTCGTTACGATGGGATAATCCATCATACATCCTCACTTATCATCCTTCACTGGTGCCCCGCCGGTGTATACCGATAGCGCAGGTGGGGTTACCATTCCATTATCACCCATTAAAAATAACCGGTCATAGTCCAGTAGTATCATTTTCTTTAAGCTGAAGCAAAAACAATTACCTTTTTGGGCAACTCGACCAATCCCTTGACCTCCCCGCGGTTGTTTGCCAGCATTTTGGGGAACTTGTCCGTTTCCTTTGTCATCCAATAGCGCCATAGCGCGAACATGTAGTTAAACCCCTTGTGGTAGTATGGCTTCGGCGCTTTGTCGGTAGATGGCGCTAGCTCCGTCAGCTTAGCCACCACTCTGTAGTGATATTGTATATATTTTTTAAGCAACAAGAATCGGCAAAGAAAAAAAGCTACCCTAATGTAGCAATCAGGTCTATCTCCACGAGGTTCTCTCTGGAAATCACTCTGGTTAATTTATTATGAATTTGTCCTAATTTTTTTTTATAGAGTGATAATGCAATGGTAACCCTGTCTGTGCTATCGGTATACACTAGCGGAGCACCAGTGAGAGATATGTGAGGATGAAGTAGGTCAGTTAGCCTATCGTGAAGAAGACACCAGGAATTCAGCACGATGGTTTCCAGGGGGAACCACGTGGAGGTCGACCTGACCATGAGGTGTTAGCTTACGCAATGATGTGCAGAATATAACTTATAGTAAGTCATAGCTATGGGGTTCAGACATAGAATAGGCTACCCCTTCCTTTTCTGTGTGTGTCGATGAAGCGACTAAAGAATGGCGAGGGATGGGCAGCAGCGTCCCTCTTAATACATCTCTAAAGCCTGACTGCGGTTGCCAACCCGCCTACCAAGTATGGTAACTACTGGCAAAACCCCCCAAGGGGGAGGCTTATGTTCAGAAGTGGACAGCTAAAGGCTGATATGAAGTTATACTAACTTGTTCATGGCCTGTCGCAGTTCAGAGCTTATGGGACTCACTCGTAGATCTCCAGCCGTTTCCACATAATAGTAATTTATTGTCTGAAAGGTAAAAAAAAAAAATTAGAAAAATGTGGCTCGAGCCCCTATCTATAACTTTATGTTACTACTATCACGCAATCCTGGTGGCCAGAGGGCCTACCATGAAATGTTTCCAAAACTTCAGGGTAAAAAGAAACAAAAATTTAATACTTAAATTACATACTTTTATAGTAGGATTTATGACGAACAAAATATTAAGCTAATTCGATTACGGTATGAACAAAAACACGAAATTTATTTCGAAAATTAAGAATTTAATTTTTTTTTTATACTACTTAGAACGGCAAACAAGCTGACGGCCCACCCGATGGAAAGCGGCAACCGCCGCCCATAGACATGAGCAGTTTATTTCTCTTGAAATGTTGAATTAGGTTCTTAGTTCATTTTTACGATATCTTAGAAATAAGGAGTAGGTACGTATGTCCGTAATGTCCAATCAACGCAACATAATTTCTTATTTTCTTAATTTTTTATTTATACTTTATTGTACACAATATTATATAAATAATTTATAATATAAATTATTTGGAATATATATATATATATATATATATATAACATATAATAGGTGAAGTTTACTGTGTAAAAATTTTCTTTCAACAAACTCAGAGCGGAAAGAGCATTAATTACTAGTACATATTATTAATTAATTATAATTTAATTTTATTCTCCTTTATTTTCTTAAAAATTCTCAGTTTCCCAATTTTTTGGTATATTTTTTAAAATTTTTTTTTTTTTTAAATCCTCTCCAAATGTTAACAATCAAAATCAGAAAGGAAAAAACAAAATCACAAGAAATCCTGCTTCTGTAAGCAGGTAAAGGTGAACAGCAGAGACTTCACACATGGTTCAAATAAATCTATATACAGGCTGTAATGCTCACGTTAAGGTCGACGTGCGCGTGAAGATTCAAAAGTGGCGCTTGATCACCAGCCACGACGGCGGTCAGCGGCGCCAGGTCGCTGCAGTGGCGGCTCACGAACCCCACCGCCGCCATCGACGGCTCCAGCCCGGACCGCAGCGCCAGGCCTGGTCACACAGACATGTATTAATGCCGAAAGGAAGGGATTGTAGTGGGGACTAGTGGCCCCATTGCTAGCAATATACTATATATGTTGGGTCGATCTCGATACGGTCTTTTCTGGAAACCAGAGTGATTAATTCCTGGTGAATTAGTCATGATGAGCTTATCTGATTAATTAATTACCTGTTTCCATTCTCACCTACGGCGCATATATATAAATAGCGTAGATGTGGCAATTAGATGCAATTTTTTTATTTAGTAGCAAGTAGTCAAAAAATAGCAATTCATAAAAGCAAATAATAAAGTACAGTTTAAATAAGCAACTTTTGAGCAATATCGCGTCAGTGACGTCACAAGGAAGTAAACAATCACGAAGTAAACAACACTTTTTTATTTTTTGTTAATTTTTAGTCTTTCTCAATTAAAAAAAAAAAAGTACTAATGATGTATTGTGACAGTGATATCGAAGTTCTAAAATAATGTGTATAAAAGCAGATATACATTATGCCAATCGATTTACCTTTCAGACTGGTATGCCCAGCAGTGGGATTGAGTGCGAACAGTCCACAAAAGAAAGCGGGCATGCGTGTTGAACCGCCGATGTCGGAACCTTTAAAAAAGAAGTTTTATAAATTAAAGATTTCGGAAACAAAATCAAATTTGATAAAATTGATTCTTAATTAACTGTGATTGAAGTAAAGAGTAAACCCTGAAGAAAATCTTGGCTAAAGATAGGCCACTTTTACAAATTGTGTTTTTTTTTAAACAACTTAGAATGGCAAACAAGCTGACGGCCCACCTGATGTAAAGTGGCAACCGTCGCCTATAGACATGAGCAGTACCATGGACATAACAGAGTATACTGTTTCGCTCATGATACCCCCCATGCGTTGCCATTCCTGAGGACTCAGGTGTTATTCCTCTGTATCCAGTAAATTCACGCCATATTCCACCCTTCAAACCGAAACACAGCCATGCAAACACAGCTGCTTCACGGTTGAAACACGAATGAGATAGAGGTACCAGAGCAATCGATTTTTGTACAAAGTCTCCCTCTGGTGAAGCCAAACGGCTAGAATAAAAAAGTTCGTGACTAACATTGCTAGCATCCATAGGCTACAGTGACCGTTTACCATTAGACGAACTGTATGCTTATTTGTCACCTTCTTAGTGTAAATCAACAAAGATGACAGGCGACTTGAGCAGCGACTTACAGAGCGAGATAGGCGTGGCGAAGGCTGCACAGAGGGCGCCCTCGCCGCCGCTGGAGCCGCCCGTGGTGCGGCCGGAGTGGTACGGGTTGCATGTCGTGCCGAACAGCATGTTCCGGCACTCCTGCCTGCAACCCACCAGGCACCACTCACGTACGCACACAGATATGGGTAACACTGACGTATTTGTTTAAACTTTAATATATCTAGTCTCAATAGTTATTATATCTCATAATGCTTATCGTTGTTTTAATTTATGTATGTATATATATATATATATATATATATATATATATATATATATATATATATATATATTTCATATGTATTAGTTTATCCATATATGTTAAAAGTAATGTTTATGTATTATATGTGCATTTTTATGTGTATATTATATTTATATTGTGTATTGTCTTAATGTGTTACTATGTATAATTAATTATCACATATTTTTCACCACATCTTACCCAATGGTTAGCTGGTAGAGAATGCCATATGGCAATAAGCTCGCCATTTGTACAAAATTATATATATATATATATATATATATATATATATATATATATATAGATACTGTAAATGGCGGTCTTAACACCATATGGCGTTATCTACCAGTCGACCGTGGACAGGAATAACAGGAAATATAACGGACGGTTCAACGTGATGAACAATATATATATATACATATAATACTCACATTATACACATACATATCTGTCACGCCTGTCTCCCATTAGGGTAGGCAGAAACAATGGAAAGCCAAATGCTTCGATCGAAACAAACCTTTTTCACTTCTCTATATTATATAATAATAGTAACAGACGAAAAACTACTCAGATGCAAGGAAATATCAGCGTCAGACGACATATTACAGTTCTATGGATTCTAAATAAAAAGATCGTTGTCTATGATTGAATGCTACTTTGGTTGGAACAGATCCAATATCAAAGTCAGTGTAGTGGACAGGCACATAAAACAGATTTCTAGAAGATAAGACAATGGGTACTGAGGCTCTGTAAAATTTAAATTTAGACTTTTTTGAGAAATCAGTTCAGGGTACAATAGGACTGATATACCTGAAGAAGGTAAAAGCCCTTAAAATATTATTAAAAAAAAAAAATGACTTAAGGTATTCAGAAATGTTTGGATCATATTCAATTTTCCAAATCGGTGTAGGATCGATGGTGGGGGATTTAATGGATGATAATGGAATGGTAACCTCGCCTACGCTAACGGTATACGTTGGCGGGGCACCAGTGAGAGACGATAGGTGGATAATGAAAAAGAAGCAGGTCAGTCAGCCCATCGTGATAAATACACTTGGAATTCAGCACGATGGTACCAGGGAGAACCGCGTGGAGGTCGACCTGACAGGGTATATTACTACCAATAGGACTGGTAGCCTGCATTACTAGCAATCCCTTCCTCCCAATCGATGGGGTTATGAGGTATACCGTTAGCATTGACGGGGTCACCATTCCATTTTCACTAATAAAAAAAAATCCAGAACACTGAGGTAATTCGAAAAAAACATTCCTATATTAACCCGAATGGGAATCGAACCTTTTATATTACGCAAACCTGACGTACCCATCACTGCGCTAAGGAGGTCATCAAATTAAAGGCGTACTCACCACTTGTTGATCTCGGGCACGTTGGTGACGGCGACCGGTATGGCCCCGGCGGCACGCATCAGCCGCACGGACTCTGCGTCGTTTTCAGCCCGCGTGTGCCGCCGCGACAGGATCCCCAGCGTGTTCAGCATTCCGGATATCGCGTTGCTCTCCTTTGTTGTGAACGGCACACCTGCAGATAGGGGAGAAAGGGATTGTTAGTAATGGAGTCTAATTGACTCATTCTTAGCAATACACCCTATCTGGTCGACCTCCACGCGTTTTCCCCTGGAAACCGTCGTGATTAATTCTAGTGGAATTGTAACTGTAAACTCACTGCCATATCCCACCCTCCAAATCGAAACACAGCCATGCAAACACAACTTCTACACGGCAGAAACATGAATGGGACAGAGTTACTCAAGCAGACGACTCTTTTACAGTCTCTCACTGGTAACATGCACGCTGGCGGAACTACATACCAAGGAAGGGCCTCTTGTCGAAGTACTCTTTGGGCAACCCCTCAGCGATCTTCTTGTCTATATCCCGGGCTTCTTTCAACGCGTCTTCAAACCGTTCGTCCGTGACTGCATTTAAAATGGGATTCACCTGAAATAAATATATATGTTAAAGTTAAAAACTCGTTTTTAATTATAACGCTATTTCTCTAGTTTGAATTAGTTTTCAACCAACTTCCAAATAGAGGTGTTCAATTAGATTGTATTTTTCTACGTTTGTTACCTCATAACTCCGTCAGTTATAAACCGAGGGAGATTTTGTACAAAAGTCGATTGCTTGGGTACCTCTGTACCATTCGTGTTTCAACCGTGAAACAGTTGTGTTTGCATAGCTGTGTTTCGGTTTGAAGGGTGGGATATGGCGTGAATTTACTGGGTACGGAGGAATAACACCTGAGTTCTCGGGAATTGCAACGCATGGAGGGTATCATGGGCGAAACAGTATACTCTGTTATGTCCATGCTACTGCTCATGTCTATACGCGACGGTTACCACTTTCCATCAGGTGGGCCGTCAGCTTGTTTGCCATTCTAAGTTGTATAAAAAAAAATAGATAAAAAATAAAAATAGGGCTCAATTTACACTATTTTTTTTTACTAATAATAGTTTTAATTAATCTTCCAAATTTAGCATCATCATATCAGCTGTTAAATGACCACTGTTGAACACAAGCCTCTCTCATAAAAGAGGGTTTACCAAAAGTTGTCACTTTTGGCAGGGGTGTTGGTAAATGCAGTTAGGCTTTGGTGATATGTTAAGAGGGACGCTGCTGCCTATCCCTCGACCTTTAAGTTCCATTAGTCGCTTTTTTGACACCCATGGGGAAGGATGGGGTGGCCTATTCTATGCCGGAACCTACACGACAAATCATCAAAATTCTATAGTTTTAACTAAGAAATTCTAGTTACGCCATAGTGATTTAGTAAAAACTAAAGGTGTTATTACTAAAAACTGGTTTTAACTGCAACATATATATACATTTATTTACGAGTAAATATTTGGCAATTTATGAATTGCAAATTTCGTTAAATATTATTAAAATATGATAATCATATTTGAATTCAATTATTCAGTGGTTGAAAAAAAATTTTTGTTTTTGCAGTGTGTACACACTTAAATGGTTGCGCGGGGGTGGAGTAGATGCTTTGCGTAAACGTGGTTCCAGGTTCGAACCCGGTTGGGTCAATTTCCTAAGAAACGAACTTACCTGAATCCCTGAATTGTCTTGGATCTGGGTGTTGTGATTGGTGCCCATAAATGTTCGTGGTCCGGTTCCTCATAATACAGGATATCTTAGCTTGAGGAGCAGGCGATTGGTATGATAGGCATGGGTAATATGGATATCGATTTGATATCTATATATCGGGTTCTTCTGAACATAATATATAGATATCGGATCGGTATGGGGGAAAAAGGTCATCAGGTACCTCTGTCCTATTCGTGTTTCAACCGTAAAGCAGTTGTGTTTGCATGGCTGTGTTTCGGTTTGAAGGGTGGGATATGGCGTGAATTTACTGGGTACAGTGGAATAACACCAGAGTCCTCAGGAATGGCAACGCATGGGAGGTATCATGGGCGAAACTGTATACTCTGTTATGTCCATGGTACTGCTCATGTCTATAGGCGACGGTTACCACTTTCCATCAGGTGGGCCGTCAGCTTGTTTGCCATTCTAAGTTGTATAAAAAAAAAAAGCCCATTTCGATATCGCCCATATCGGCCGTATGTCTATTGTCAAATTCAGAATTGAGTTGTGATGGGAATCTTCGTTTCCGCCAACGGGAACCATGTCAATTATGTGCGTGTAGGTATGCGCGTGTATGTGTGAGTTGTGAACTCTTCGCACGCACACACATTGCGTGTGTGAACCTCCGTAGGTTCTACGGCAGGGGGAGGAGCGTTAGCCAAATTTATTGGATCATCCGGGTCTAACAAACATACATCCATGTTTGTTACTCAATCATGCTTAAATGGATGAAGAGATTTGAATGAAGTTCGCTACACGGATAGGTTCTATGCTAACTTAATACATAGGATACTTGATAGCATATTAATTTAGCCGACGAATCCACAAGAAACAGGGGGAAAGGGATTGTTTGCAAAGGAGTTTGACAGCCCCATTGTTAGCAATTTGCCCTGTTAGGTCGACCTCCACAAGGTTCCCCCTGGAAACCATCGTGAACAATTCTTGTTGAATTCGTCACGATGGGCTAACTGACCTGCTTCATCTTCACCTATCATCTTTCACTGGTGCCCCGCCGGTGTATACCGTTAGCGCGGGTGGGGTTACCATTGCATTATCCCCCATTAAAAAAAAAGCCACGGGAAGCAGCTATTAATACAGTAACTGAAACATACCAATTTAATTCTTTCGATGCAAGCTTGAACCAGTTCTTCCGAAGTTAGCTCCTTATTACGTATCCTCGTTGCCAAGGTCACAGCGCTCTCGGTGAGCATCCTGTGCCGCGGCAGGAGATCAGGGATGGGCTGCCGTTTGCTCTCCCAATACAGTCCGAATATGAAGTCAACGAACATGTCGAGGCATCTTCGGAAGGCGAAGAACGCCTGGATAAGTACTGCGGACGCCATGCCTTGGAATATTTTGTTGGCCTTACGGTTGCGGTGTACCTGTGATAAGTTTAAAAGAAGGTAAAGCAGTGGTATGTAACTAGTAGCATAAATAACTGGCATTGGACAGGGGAATTATTTGTTAAGGGGACAAGAGGCCCCATTGCTAGTAATATACCTTGTTTAATTGTAAGCTTAATATTATACGTTTTGAATGCCAATTACAATGTGAGCACTTGAATGTATAATTTTTTTATTTACTTATTTTTAAGATTGATTTGCTACGATGTTTTATTGCTAAACATGAATTAAAAAACGAAGTGGAGTGTTTACAAGTTTTTTTTTTTTCTGTAAAGAAAAACCGCAGATTCATTTGTTATAAAATTAATATGACACTAATACAAAGTGGCAAATACGAGCGCGTGCAAAAAGAACCATTAAAATCGCTTCAGAATTGGCGACTCTTTTAAAAAATATATTTTTAAATGTTACTAAAAATTTAACACTATTTATTCAAATTCAAGTTATAATAAAAAATGTAAATAAAACCCACTGCCATTTACAAGCACTAAAGTTGTCTAAAAACCGAAATAAGAATGACGCCAGTATTGTTAATTTAAATATACCACAGATGTATGTAATTAAAAACAGTTCAATTGTAGCTAAACCAGTTATTTTAACTTTAGAACTAAACTGCTAAACCGGTTTTGATAAAATTAGTACGAGACCAATTTGTAAATATATCTATTCAAATAAAAAAAAAAAAAACTCAAAACGGGAGTTATGAGATGAAAAACATAAAAAAAAAATGGAATCGACTTTAGAACCTCCTTTTTGAAGTCTGTTATAAATATAAGGTAATAAATGTAAAAAAAAAAATATGCAACCGAATTTATAACCAACTCTTTGAAGTTGCTTGAAAATACTCACCAGAAATGTACATAATAAATGTAATTAATGTAGTAAAAATGGTCAATTATATAATTGTAATGAAAAATATTACGAAATTCACTTATCGATACCGCGGGCGCTTCGTTATGTGATTTAGACAGACTGGCTATTGTAAAACATATAATACCTACGTCACTTCATACTATATATATAAACATCTGAATACATATAATAAAAACGTATCCAGACGATGTCTGTACGTATTGATGGAGATATTTAAAAAATACATATATATATATATATATATATATATATATATATCTTATATATAAAATTCTCGTGTCACGGTGTTTGTTACCAAACTCCTTCGAAACCGATTTACCGATTTTTATGAAATTTTGTGTGCATATCGGGTAGGTCTGAGAATTTGCTAACATCTATTTTTCATACCCCTCAATGATAAGGGTGATCCACCCCTAATTTTTTTATTTTTTAACGTTTTTTTTATTTTTATTTATTAGGATTTATCATTGAAAAATACATACAAATTCAAATTTTCACGCTTTTACGGTCAACCCCTGTTTTTTAATTGCGATTTTTATATGCCGCAATAGGCTTGCAATTTTCATGTATAGTTCTCGAAATAATGTATATGTTAAAACAACGTTTGCCGAGTCAGCTAGTATATAAAGTATATAGTATTATATTTATAGTAAAACATATCGAAATAAATATATATTTATTTTGATATGTTTTACTTGATATGCACCAAAGGGTATAGACAATTTTTATTTTAACGTCATCTAGTGTCTAATAGGGAAACAATCAACTCGGCAAAAGATGGCTCTGACATACTTAACTCTTTTGGAGGATAAATATTTTTTAAACTCTGCAGCCTACTAGCTTTTTACCTGCTTTCCTAGATTTCCAAAGTAGGAAAACAAATCAATGAATTCGAGCAGTTCTAAATAGCATAAATAAATCAAGATAAAACACACTAGTTTTTAAGTTAGACTCTCAGGATCACAACTGTGAAAACCGCATCCAATTTGGAGCAGCAGTTTTTGTGTGATTACGACTATATATATAGTCAGAAAGACATCTTTTTTTTTTAAATATTGGTTTGCTCTCTAGTGGACTACTAAGGCCCCACATATTTTTTTTTTTAAATATATCTTATGTTTGTCAAGTAACAGATCTAGTAATAATTTGTATTTATGTAATATGGACTCTCAAGATAAATTTGTAAAAATATTCTTTTATTGAAAGTTTTCACTTATAACCACCTTTCACAGAAGAAATATCATTTGTATGTGTTCATTACCTACCATTTGTCATTTACCTAAAAGATAGGAAATCAGAATATGATATGGGCAATAATGTTATCAATATAAATAATTACGGAATTTTTATATCAATCATTTGTTGGCATTTAGGCATTTGCATAAATAGCGTTAAATAAATATGCAAGTCATGAAAGAAGATAGAATCTTTAAAGGCAATGTGGCTTGAGCTAATTGCCCAGTAGGGAAAAAGAGAAACAGAATTTGAAATATTATGTTGTGAATATTAATTCAGAGAAAATATATGTATAATTATATTTGTACAGAGTATAAGACAAAGTCGTTTTCCGCCGTCTGTACGATCAAACCTTTCAAATTACACAACAGATTTCAATGCAGTTTTCATCAATATATAGAGTGATTCAAGAGGAGGAATTATATATATAGTTTAATATTGTTTTGTGTGCATTTGTTGAAATATAACGACAATTGTTCAAGATGGCGGAAGAAATAAAGTTGACTGAGAGCTATCATTGAAAATGCTAAAATATAACAAAATAACTTACGATAGAATTTTTCTTCTTTATTAGAATTACAAAAAAGTCAGTGATGGCATTACAATGCCCTCATTAATTTAATAATTTTAATGTTTAAAAATCAATATACAAATTATGTTTAGTTTTGTAAAGCTACTATTTTCAATGAATGATAATAGAATGGTAACTCCACCTGCTATATCAGTATACACTGGCGGGGCATCAGTGAGGGATGATAGGTGACAATGCAAATTAGTTACCTGCAAATTAGTTAGTGACCTATAGTGACAAATTCATAAAGAATTAATTAATATGGTTTCTAGGACCCAGTGGAGGTCGACTTGATAGGGTATATTCATAGCAATGAGAACTAACCTTTCCATTACTACAATCCATTCCATCCTTGAAAAGCTATTTAGATAGATACAATAGTACTAATTAATCACTTCAGAGTGACACCAGCGGGTCTACCATGAAATGAAATTCCGAAATTTTAGACTCAATTTCATGTTTTTGTTTATACCAAAATCGGATCAATAAATGGAATTTAACATTTCATTTATCATAAATCCTATCATAAAATTCTAAAGGAACAATATTTTAACATTTTTAATATTTCCAAACGGCATGTATTATGTAATTTTAACATCAAATTTGTGTTTCATTTGGCTTAAAATTTTGGAAAACACTTCATGGTAGGCCCTCAGATTATCTCTACATTGCATCCATACAAAGCTGGGGATAGTCACTGGAAATTATAATACTAATTATGTATTGTATTAAATAATGTATTAAGTAATATAAGTATCTACTATTTATGCTATCTGTAATCTAGAATAGAAATTTTTGCAGGACCGAATTAAAATCTCATCAAACACCCAACAATTTCCAGGTACTGTATTGTGCACCAACTCATTTTGATGAAGTAAGTTGTACATAATCAGCACAGTGAAGTAAGTTGGTGCAATTGTGCAATATACTACTGTTACCCATATCTACTATACAATACTATTATTCCATTTTCATGCTTTAAAAAAGAGACCTGGCTTTTTCAGCAGAGAATGATGATGGTTAAGGTTGCATTTAAGATTTTGTTGTTCTTCCCTTCTTTTCCTGTGGGTGTCGTAAGGAAGGGCAATGGACGGGTAGCAGCGTCCCACTTAAAACATCTCCAAAGCCTAACTGCAGTTGCTAATTTGCCTGCAAAGTATGGCAACTACTGGCAAAACCCCCCAAGGGGAAGGCTTAAGTTCAGCAAAGGACAGTTAAAGGCTGATATGATACAGATTGTAATTAAGTGGTTACTTGTTAAAAGAATGAAAGTTATGTTTTAAAGAAAGTGTTAAGTATGAAAGCAGATGGATGTAAAGGAAGGGACCGATCGAAGGAAAGGTGGATGAACTGTGTGAAAGATGACATGCATAAAGGAGGAGTGAGCCCAGAAATTTCAGTTGATATGTGGAAGAAAACATTCTGCGCCGAACCCAAATAAATGGGAAAAGACAAGGTGTTGTTTAAAAACATAATAGACTTGCCTGAGATGTTTCCCGTTTGACAGTATTTGTACACATGTGTATTTCCTTTACGTAAACTGGAAATAAAAATGGTCGATATGAAAGCAGATATACCGGCAAGTAGGAATGCTGATGATGATTTGCAATCCAAAACGAGAATTTGTATGAAGTTATGACAATATAAAGCACAGGCAACAGTTTATTTATGTTTCTCCATAATAAATTGATTTGAATGCACAGAAATTTACTTACGCAAGTACTGTAGTTTAACTTAGTACTGTAGTTTAACTTAAGTTACTTCACACTTTAAGTTTGCTACACTCACTGATATTTAAACATATAGATAAATTCTAGCAACCAAAACCGCTAAACAAATAATAAAAAACGATGTAAAACTCATAAAATTATATAAAAATTACAAAGTTCGATGAACTTTGAGACAAAGTTTAGAAGCTGCAGTTTTTTTAGATATGTAGTGTAGAAGGCAACGATCAATATTCATACAGCCATGTTTGACGTTCTCTGGACAGTACCATCACAGATTAAAGAGACTATGTGTACCATTAGGTGTTCTGTGAATATACGATTTCTACTACTTTTATTAGGCTTTTACCTAATATAAATAGATACTATACATTTCAAAGTCGATAAGATCTTCATATTATTATTAATAATAATGAGTCCAAAATCTGAAGATTTTTTAGGTACTTTGGTTTAACTCTAACGTATCCAGCTATTAGAAAGCCATCATACTACATATCATTTTATCCATTTAAAATAATATCCTCTTAAATGTTTATTATTTTTCTTAGTCTTTAATAATATTATAATTAAAAAATGAGTTTTTTTGTCGACATGGGCTTATTCCGGTTAATGAACATGCGTCGATCATGCAAAAGTTGCGGGCAGTGAGTTCCTCTTAAAAGTCTAACTGCAGTTGCCAATACCCTTAAAGGGGAGGCTTATATTCAGTAGTGGACGGTTAAAAGCTGATATGTTAATGAATAATTTATAATAATAAAAATAATGTCACATTCATAGAGCCAATTAATAAACGATATTGTATGTCTTATATTTATCATTATAATAGTCATGTAATGTATCATAACATTTGACTTTCAAATATTCTTTCGCTTTTTTTCATAAAGACATTTAAATTTTCTATTTCCTTAAATGTTAGGTTAAGAGGCAAGTGTAGAGAAATGGTAGCTCAGAATTGGACCCTCATTGATTGAAGATGAAATGTAGCGTATATTCTTTTACATCTCATATAGCATTATGTATACTAAATTTCACAGTGATTGGTGCAGTGGTTAAGACGCTAAGAGGTAACAAACAAACAAACTCACTTCCACATTTATAATATTAGTAAGGATTAAACATTAAGCTCTTTATTTATATAAACGTTAAATTCTCATAAACTTATTTTAACTGTTGAACTGTTTTGTCCCTTTCTTTTGTGCTAAATTCTCAATTTGAAAGAAAGAGAGAAAACAGTGTAATATTTAAAATTGGTTGTCGATGTTTTAGTTTTTAGGAATAAAGGGTAAATTATGAAAATTATTTTATAATTCTGAATTTTTATTTGGTAGCGTAACTGTTAACACACTTGTTTCAATTTCTGATGGACGTGTGTTTGATTTCCGCAAAATATATATACATTTGTAATTCATGAGTACGTCCGTTTGTTTCTTTGTTTTATTATTAGTAAGTATTTAAAGAAACCCTGCTGAAAGAAGTCTCGGCACAGAATAGGCCACCCTTTCCTTACCTATGGGCGCCGTAAGAGGCAACTTAAGGAGGGCGAGGAATGGGCAACAGCGTTCCTTTTAAAACAACATAAGCTTTCCCGGCTTATGTCCAGCAGTGGACAGTTAAAGGCTGATATGATATGATGATAATGATTTAAAAAAATAGTTTTGTAGTATGTCTATTAGTCGTCAAGTATCCATAATAAAGGCTTTACTTAGTTTGAGATTAGAAGTCATATTATGTACATTATGTCTAGTAATATTTATTTATTTACTAGCTGATCCGGTACATTTCGTATACACACACATACAACGCCATTTATTAAAAATATATATACAAAATTACCTATTTAAATTTTTCAAATGTTTAGCTGAACTTTAAGGTTTTTATGACCGTTCTTTCTTTTAAACTACGCACGTATTACAAAAAAAAAAAAAATCAGTAAAGTTGTTTTTGAATTTTAGCGGGATTAACGATTTAATTTTATATTTAAATCTAAGCTTTATATATATATATATATATATAGATATAGATAACTCGTGAAGGTAAAATAAAATAGATTGCTTCACTCTGTGACTAGCACGGTTGATGAACCTAAAACCGCAATTTATACACAACATATGCACATACCTACTTAGCTTATGCAATTACAAGAAGGCAATGCAGGAAATATGTAACTATGAATAGTTAAAACTTGAATCGCTTGCAGAGTATTATAGTACGAACTTTCGCTCGCGCACGCGTTTCTCGCGTCTGTAGATTTATTTACTCCAGCTTGTAACATTATTCGTTCGTCATATTTATTCGAATTCTGCGTGATATTGTTTGAATTAATTTATAATTAACTTTACAAGTGATGTGGATGATATTAATAAATAACTAATTGAATACTGTTCGGTAAGTGAGTTAATAAAGAATAAATTATTAAAAAATAAATTATTTTAATTGTAATTATCAATAATAGAAATTAAATAATATTGCAATGCATAACCACTTATTTAGGGTATAATGGACAGAAGTATAGAAAAAAGTATTATTCTGAAATATATGCCTATTGTTGAAGTTTCCTCACCGTTTTGTTAGCCATTTTAAATCCCGTATTTTTTTTTTAGAAAAAGCTGACAGTTACTAAAAAAAAATTGTAGACATAGATGTTTTGATTTAAAAACAAAACTTTTGTTTGTGCTAAATTCTTAATTTGACTGAGAGTGACAAAACCGTGAAATAGTTAAAATAGGTTTGTAGTTAGGTTTGTAGAAGGTTTTTGTTTCTATAAATAAGAAGGTATATATCCCATTCTAATATTATCTGTGGTTTAGTCTAGTTATCAATTTAATATAGGAGGTTCAATTTTATTTTGTTTTTCTTTGACCTGTGATTTTATCCAAAGATTTCACAATTCTATTTTTGAAATTATTACAAAAATAAATCTTAAGAAATTAAATCTTTATTATCATAAATATTCATTCCATAATATGTTAAGTTGTTAAATTAAAATTGTAATTTTACAGACAAATTTCGGCAATGGTATCACAGAATCGTTTGTATTGATTCTTTAAAGTTACAATTGTTTATATAAAAACAATGATATGAACTAAATTGAGACACAAACAAGTGTACACATAACACGGTTGAAGCAGTTGGCAAACTGTGTTAAATTATTAGTTTCTATTTCACTATGTAGACGATAGATAATCGCTTTCCATCAAATTATTTATCGAAAAAAAAAACTTGTACTTATATTAAACAAGTGAGTGTAGGTATTATCAAGCATACGACTTTATTACTGGAGTATTTAAAATGCAAAATTGAATATACCCACTACGTAATAACCACAAGTCATATGCAAGGACAACATGTTGTGATGGTGTGGCTTGACCTTTGACGATGTCTCGAATAGCAAATAGGTGTCTATGTACACATACTTAAATAATTAACAAATTAAATGATTTATTTTATTTCAAAACATATTTGACTAGTAAATATTATTTTACTAGTAAATATTATAGTATTTTCGATTCAATGTTAATTAGTATGTATGTATTATCAAAATCATAACCCTTCTTTTTGGTTTACCGTGTCGGGTAAAAACAGTCGATGTTTCGCAGCATACTCGTATGAGTTACTAATTGTTGTACTATGATTTCGCCATAAAGTGATATGCAACGTTTAATTGCATACAGTAAATATTTTTTTATATCTAGTAATAGTTCATGCCTCCGACTTCGTATGTGTGGATTTCAAAAGTAGGAAATTTAATTAGTAGTAAAAGTAGAAAAGTACGTGTGGAGATCAATTGATAGAAGAAAATTCTAATAACTTAATAAAGACAAGTTGATTTATTTGATGAAAAATTGTTTTTCTTACCAATAGAAACATTTGTGGATTATTTACTTTAGCCCGATGTTAAAGAAGCATACATTTTAGGCATCAAAAAAAGAGAGCGACAAAGCGACCCAGGTCTAAGTTTGGGGGGAAAGGGATTGTTAGTAATGGAGTTTGATAGCCTCATTGCTGGCAATATGCCCTGTTAGGTCGACCTCCACGCGGTTCCCCCTGGAAACCATCGTGAACAATTCTTGTTGAATTCGTCACGATGGGCTAACTAACCCGCTTCATCCTCACCTACCATCCTTCACTGGTGCCCCGCCGGTGTATACCAATAGCGCGGGTGGTGTTACCATTTCATTATTACCCATTAAAAAAAAATCCAGGTCTAAGTGAGACTTTAGCCCAAAGTTTGTCAAAAAAATAAATAAATAATAATAACATATTTAAATAATTAAGCTTTTTTTGTATGTACAGCTTCCTTATATCCCTAGTGAATTCAATTAAATAAACATATTAGTAAAAATGTTTTAAAATTTGAAACTAATTTTTTTTTATACCACTGAGGTGGCAAACAAGCATACGGCCCACCTGATGGTAAGCGGTTACCGTAGCCTATGAACGCCTGCAATACCAAACGCGCGCGTTGCCGACCCTGAAGAAACCTCTTTACCCCCCTTTTGAAGAACTTAAGAAAAATGTAACTGAAATTGGGCCAAAGTCATACGACTTTACGGTATATAAATTATTATAATAACAATTTATAATTATGTGAAATGAATTTGTATATATAATTTTGAACTGTCTGTATATTTGCATATTTTTGTATGCCGTATAGGCTAAACATGCCAATCAAAATGGTATTCTTAACATCTGCGTATATTTATACGCACTTTTCATAAATAAAAAGTCTTGTATTTTGCTTCATATAACAAGATATACCTATAGTTTAAGATTCCGCTGCTGATTTCTGCAGGTATAAGAATTTTCGATGAAATGAGTGATAAGGAAAGATCGAATCAGATGAGTTAGCCCATCGCCAAAAACTCCCCAGGAATTAATCACGATGGTTTTCAGTGAGACCGCGTGGAGGTCGATCTGACATGGTATATTTTTAGCAATAGGGTCATTAGACACCATAATAGACAGTCTTTTCATCCTATTTGTTGTTAGTTTGTTTGTTATTCCAAAAAATATTAAAAAAGTAACTTTTTTTATACAACTTAGAATGGTAAACAAGCTGACGGCCCACCTGATGGAAAGTGGTAACCGTCGCCTATAGACATGAGCAGAGTATTCTGTTTCGCCCACGATACCATCCATGCGTTGCCATTCCTGAGGACTCAGGTGTTATTCCTCTGTAAAGATATGTAAGCTGCTATGTTTCTAAATTAGGTACCAAAAATAATACAAAAAAATATTTTCTATTTCAGGCTAACATCAAAAGTAGCAGTTAAAAATGTGTAAAGTTTTAAGAGCAATTTTTTCGTACGTCCGTTTGTTTATAGACTATGTCATTGACTTTTTCTTCTCCCTCTATTGGGAGGGAAAGAAGAAACCTATACCGGATTTGCAGAAGAAATATGCGTATTTGGCGGATAGTGCTTGTACGTTGGCAAGAAAGATAAAAAATAAAGAGTTGAAATCGGAGGAATTGGTTCGAGCAGTTATTGAAAGGATTAAAGAGGTAAGAGATATTGGCCAGATGTACCAAAGTATTCGTTAAGAAGAAAAGGAACGATATCACAGTAATTTTTTTTAATGGGTAAAAATGGGATGGTAACCCCGTCTGCGTTATCGGTATACGCTGTCGGGGCACCAGTGAGGGATGATAGGTGACGATGAAAGCAGGCCAATTAGCCCACCATGATGAAATTTGACAAGAATTAACCATGATGGTTTCCAGGGGGAACCACGTGGAGGTCGACCCGAGAGGGTATTGCTAGCAATGGTGCTTTTGGACCTCATTACTAACAATCCCTTTCCCCCCTACCACAGTCGTTATCATCATTATATCAGTTTTTAATCGTTCACTGCTGAACACTGGCGGTTTTTTTTTTTTTTGATGGGTGAAAATGGTATGGTGACTCCGCCTGCGCTAACAGGATACGCTGTCGGGGCACCAGTAAAGGGTGATAGATGAGAATGAAAACAGGCCAGTTAGCCCATCATGATGAATTCATCAGGAATTAACCATGATAGTTTCCAGGGGGAACCGCGAGAAGGTCGACCTGGTTGGGTATATTGCTAGCAATGGGATTCTCAGTCTCCATTAGTAACAATCCCTTTCCCCCCTGGCAGGCGGGTTAGCAACCGTAGTTAGCATTTGGTGATGTTTTAACAGGGATGCCGATGTCTATCCTTTGACCATTCAATTCCATTAGTAGCCTTTTACGAAACCCAGAGGAAAGGAAGGGGTGGCCTATTCTATACTGGGATCACGCAGTCGATTATCAATAATCATTAATCATACTGAATACATTCCATTTTCAAACAATTATTGATTTTTAAAGTGTATTAACGCAGGTGAATCCAGTCCTAAATGCAGTAGTCTGCAATAGATATGAGGAGGCATTAGCTGAAGCACGGGAAGTGGACAGACTCATTGCTGGTGGACTATCTCCAAAAGTTGAGGAGGAGAAACCTTTCTTAGGTATGTTATATAATACATGCTTTATTTTATTTGAACTCATTGATGGCAAATACTAAAGAGGCCCTCACTGGCTTATTTAAGATTATTTTCCAGCGAGACCTTAGTCACTTATAAAGAACATTGTTAAATATGTTTTGTTTTAAATAACACTGTTTTAATAGATATATTGGGTATATTTAACAGGCGTTCCGTTCACCACAAAAGAGAGTCAAGCCGTCAAAGGCATGAATTTAACTATGGGTCTGTGGGCGCGGCGTAACGAGAGAGCTGATGAAGACAGCGAGGCTGTGGTGTTATTGAAGAAGGCCGGGGCCATACCACTAGCTTGCACCAACTTACCTGAATTGCTAATATGGTATCTTCAAAAATTTTTTTTATGTAACGAGTATTATTATAAGGTGAACACCTAATGATAAATGACTACCACCGCCCATGAGCACCTGCGACATTAAAGGAATTGCAGATATGTTTATTTTTTAATTATGAAAATGGACCGTATTTTCGCCTGCGCTTTTGCTATACGCTGACTGGTCACCAGTTAGGTGAGGATGAAAGCAGTCTTCAACACAAAATCAGCCTTTAACTGTCCATTGCTGAACATAGGCCTCCCCCTTGGCGGGGTTTTGCCAGTAGTTGCCATGTTTGGCAGGCGGATTAGCAACCGCAGTCAGGTTTTAGAGATATTTAAGGAAATGCTTTCCATCCTTCGTCCTCCCTTAGTCGACTCTTACGACAACCGAGGATAGGAAACGGTGACCTATTCTATGCTGGGAACACACGGTCATTATGATTATATAAAAAAAAATTAAACTCCTATATGTTACAGGCCGGAGACTAGGAACCCAGTATATGGTACCACCAATAATCCTCACCACACAGGCCGCTCGCCAGGAGGCTCCAGCGGCGCTGAGGCAGCATTGATGGCTACTTATGCAACTCCCATCAGTTTATGTGAGTTGACGGAATATTCGACATACTACACAGTGCTATTTAGTTCAAAATAGGTAGAAGGTTTATTATTAATAGGGACGAATCGCTCCGTTGTAAACAATATCATAATATCTTTTTAATGGGTGGTAATGGAATGGTAACCCCGCCTGCGTTATCGGTATACACAGGCGGGGCATCAGTGAAAGATGAGGTGAAGATGAAAGCTGGTATATCAAATTTAACAAGAAAAAATGGAGAGGGCTATGTTCGAAGTCTCCTTGCGTGATAGAATCCGAAACGAGGATATCCACAAAATAATCCAAATAACCGACAAAGCCCGAAGGATAACCAAGTTGAAGTTGCAATGTCCTGGTCACTCGAAGAACCGACAATCGATGGGGAAGAAAGGTTCTTGAGTGACGACCTGAACTGCATTGCAGGGAGTCAGCGGATGCAAGTGGCTCAGCACCGTTCTTTATGGCGGTTTATGGGAGAAGCTTATGTCCAGCAGTGGACGGATAATGGCTGACATGATAACGATGATGAAATGATTTCACAAGAAAGATATTGTATATAGCTAGTAACCTCATTACTAGCTATACTATTACTAGTTAAACCCCATTACTTCCAATCCCTTTCCCTCCTACGTATACTGATAGCGCAAGCGGGGCTACCATTCCATTCACAGCCATTAAAAAAAGAACCACCTAGAAACTAAAATGGGCAATTCTTATATTTGAAAAAAAAAAGGTAACAGCTGAGTTTCTTGCCCGTTCTTCTCAGTTCATATTGTGTTCCGAACTGGTTGGTAGATTCATAAAAAAATACTATTCCAAAATGCTTATAATTAAGTTTACTTGGATATTCCTAGTGAATTCATCAAGATGGCCTATCCTGATGAAATCACTGTAGACTCTGATCTGACTTCGATCTCACCCATTATCGCTCACTTCATTAGCACCCTGCCAGCGTATACTGATACGGCGAAGTCACCATTCCATTTTTATCCCATTAAAAAGGATACTATCGTGAATTGATAAATTTTAGATAATCCGGAAGAATAGGGTAGTCACTGATGATCGTGTATCGGTTTGCAGGTTCGGACATTGGTGGTTCAATTCGGATCCCGGCATTTTTCTGTGGTATGTTTGGTCACCATCCAACAGCTGATACCACTAATCTGAGAGGTAAATATTTATGATTATTATCTCTTAATTCGTATTATAGCAGGAACGAACGACACTAGGAGACCAATCCCGAGGACTCGCGGACAACTTTACCAGAGGGAGACTTTGTATAAAAGTCGTTTGCTTAGGCCAATTCTATAGAAAATTAGATCCGCCGAACCACCGTTCCTCGACGAGGGCCGAAGTGTGGCGGCCCGAGCCGAGGTTCGAGCCACTTAAACACCCTCGGGCGCACACCGCAGTCCATTAGAAAGAGCTGACGCCTCTGTCGCTCCCCTCTCGCGGGCTTGGGGTGCCTTCTGCACTGGCCCCTGCTTTCACGCGTTCGGTGAAGTTGTAAAGGCCATCGACGGCCAACAGCATTAAACAGTTAGAAAAAAAAAGCACTTCTGTCCCATTCGTGTTTCTACCGTGAAGCAGTTGTGTTTGCATAGCTGTGTTTCGGTTTGAAGGGTGGGATATGGCGTGAATTTACAGGGTACAGAGAATAACACCTGAGTCCTCAGGAATGGCAACGCATGGGGGGTATCATGAGTGAAACAGTATACCCTGTTATGTCCATGGTACTGCCCATGTATATATATTTTGGAATTTTAGTAAGTATTCTGTATATATTGTATTTCAGGTGTATTTTATCGTAAGGGTGATGAAGGGCCGTCTATGTTTGCGCTCGGCTTTATAACGAAGCACGTAGAGGACCTTGCCCCCCTTACTAAAGTGGTAGCTGGAGATAAAGCTGGCCTTCTTAATTTGGACAGGAAAGTTGATATTAAGGTAGGGATCCGGTAGGTGGCGGTGGAGAGCATAACGACGTTTACCGAGTATTGTTAGTAATGCGGACTACAAATCCCATTACTGGCAATATATTTTGTTAGGTAGGTCGACCACCACATTGTCCCCTTTAGAAACCATTGTGCTGAATTCCAGGTGTATTCATCACGATGGGCTAACTGACCTGCCTTTTCATCCTCATCTATCACCGTTTACTGGTACTCCGCCAGTGTATACCGAAAGCGCAGGCTGAGTTACCATGCTATTTTCACCCATACAAAAAAAGATATATGTATCTTTTCAAACTGTAACACAGCCTTACAAGTACTTACATTTAATTTGGTAGATAATGAAATGTCTAAATTTAATATTTTACAGTATTATTGTTTTATGGATCACCATGAATAAATTAAATTTATAGTAATTACGACATAAATCTATTAGAAATTTAGTTCATATTTGCCTTTAGAATAAAGATTTTGTTGTGATATCGAATTGAAATTTAAATTTTAGAGATGGGCTTGGAAAAATAATGCCTCAGAGTCGACCACATTACCTGTTTTGGGTTTAAGTTGTAATTAGTTTTAACTGCAAAAAGTAATGTTTATTGGGTGTTTCTTTCAGAACCTCAAATACTACTATATGGAGACGAGTTATGATTGTCAGGTCAGCCCAATCAGGTCAGAGCTGAAAGCTGTTATGCAAAGGTATGTAGCTTAGACACTGACTTACTGTGTAAGACATTTCAATTAAAAATGTTTTTTTTTTATTAAAAAATTTAACCGGTTTAAAATTAATAAGTAGGTTTAAAATTGGTATAAAATATAATATATTGGTATAAAATGTAATGTATAAAAATATGACAATAATTAGTTGTTTAAACTTGACAAACTTAAGTTAGTTCTTTTTGTTTGCAAATTGTCACAATATTGTACACCACTCTACCCGATGACATTGATGCTCCTTTCCATTTTGGGTATGCTGGACGAGAACTCTTTTAGAGTTAAACTTGTCTTTGTACATTTGCTTACCTTTGTCATATATTTTATGTTTTTTTTTATACAACTTAGAATGGCAAACAAGCTGACGGCCCACCTGGTGGAAAGTGGTAACCGTCGCCTATAGACATGAGCAGTACCATGGACATAACAGAGTATACTGTTTCGCCCACGATACCCCCCATGCGTTGCCATTCTTGAGGACTCAGGTGTTATTCCTCTGTACCCTGTAAATTCATGCCGTATCCCACCCTTCAAACCGAGACACAGCCATGCAAACACAGCTGCTTCACGGTTGAAACACGAATGGGACAGAGGTACCCAAGCAATCGACTTTTGTACAAAGTCTCCCTCTGGTAAATTGTATGTATATTATTACTATGTATGTACAATAAAGTATAAAAATTAAATTACTTTATACTTTTTAACAATAAAAAAAAATATCGATCGTGCAGTATGGGCCAGTTTTGCCATTTGGCCAGCTTACGAGGATCGTAGTATATATACCATACTTTTATTAGATATTGTGAAGTTTTATTGACTTTCAGGGTCGTATCAAAAATTAGGCGGGATGTTACCACGGCCGCCAACCCTCCCCAACCTTATCATCACGAAGGATTCAACTATATGTACCGGCTCTGGTTATACTGGATGAATAAGGAACCCCATAATTATTCCAGTATGTACAACAATGGTAAATCGGAACCTAACGCCATAGTGGAACTCATTAAAAAGGTAATTTTTTTATACAACAAATTAGCCAAAAAGCTACGTCCCACCTAATGGAAAGTGGCAACTGTCGACTATAGTCATGAACAGTACCAGGGATATAACAGAGTATACTGGCGCTCATGCGTTGCAGGACTCAGGTTTTATACCTCTGAATCCTATAATTTCACTGTCATATCTCACCCTTCAAATCGAAACACAGCCATGAAAATACAACTGCTTTACGGTAGAAACACGAATGGGACAGAGGTACGCAAGCAAATGACTTATGTACAAAGCCTCTCTGGTATAATATAGCTCTAATACGGAAGTAAACCCTATTCATTGCAAATAGAGTCCTAATTACTTTAATTCAATTTATGAATATTCTAAACTTTGTTAGTGCTATTAAGCTATAATGCTATACATTTTGGTCCTATAATTAAATTCCTGTAGACAGTCCATATTGCAATATGAGTAGTGGTATTTTTTTCTTTGAGCCACAATCTGTTATGATTTTTGTTTTTTAAGAATGATAATGGAATGGTAACCCCGCCTGCGCTATCGGTATACACTGGCGGGGCACCAGTGAGGGATGAGAAGTGAAGATGAAGTAGGTCAGTTAGCCCATCGTGACGAATTCACCAATGAATTAGCCACGATGATATCCAGGGAGAACCATGAGGAGGTCGACCTGATAGGGTATATTGCTAGTAATAGGGTTGCTAATTCCCATGACTAACAATCCCTTTCCCCCCAATCTGTTATGGTTATGACATATCGAATTTTATTATCATTGTCTTCCGAAGATTATGGAAGCGACGATTAGAGAAGCAAAAAGTAATACATAAGCGTAAGAAAAGAAAAATTCGAAATAGAACTTAAGCTAATGTGTTAACGAGCAAATAATATGTTAATCTTCTTCTAAAGGGGAAAGATTCTTCTTCTATCTTTCCAATTTAATTTAAATATACAAATGATTAGAAGACTGTCATCATTGTGTTCTCTTGTATCTGATATTTATATGATGTATTTAACGTGTGTATGTATGTATGTGTGTGTATATATATATATGTATATGTGTATGTATGTATGTATGTGTGTATATATATATATATATATATATATATATATATATATATATATATATATATATATAATTATTTATAATTTATGTAAATATTTATTTAAATTTCCGTCTTGCACTACTACTGCCCACTCACTACTTCCTATGCCACTGTGTCAGGTTGACTGGAAGAAATCTCTTTTAGAGATAAGTTCGCCTTTGCTAACATTGTTATTAACTTATTGTTGTTACTGTATGTTTTAGTGCAATAAAGAATATATAATAATAATAATAATAAAGATTCGCCTCGGGATAATCTTCAGGCCAAGAGACCTTATCTGAAGCTTCTGGAAGGAACTCCAGTGACCTTCAGATCCGCGCCCGTTGGTCGATTACTCTTTAGTATCCCATTAGCTGGCTGTGTGGTCCCGGCGTAGAATAGACCACGTCTTTTTTTTCCCATGGGTGACGTAAGAGCCGACTAAGGGGGGCGAAAGATATGCAGTAGCATCCCTCTCAAAACAGGTGTTTTAAGAGGGACACGCGGGACAAATTCAGTTAGGCTTTGAAGATTCAAAGGCGTTCGCCAATCTACTAGCTAAGCGTGGCAACTACAGGCAAAACCTCCCAAGGGGGAGGCTTATGTTCAGCAGTGGACAGTTAAAGGCTGGTATGATGATGATGACGATTCCATTAGCACATGAATAGGTGGGTGTTCAGTCACCATATTTTTAATATGGGCTATCAGTTATATTCAGAATTTAAGAGATATTTATTAGTGAAATTTTACCCATCAGAATATCTAGCAGTTTTTGTTCGGTTTTACTTTTCATAAATATATAGTAAGTACTTTATATTATTCTCAATTTCGTATATAATATAGTATATGTTATATATGTGTAAGTATATTTGTTATTTATATATATTTTTATAATTTTAGTATGTATGTATACCAATAATTACTAGTACCGCATTCGAATATTCTGACGCTTCCCTATGGTTGACTGGGAGAGAATGCTTTTAGCATTAAGTCCGCCATGTACACATATTTGTACTAATGAATAAATAAATAAAAATAAATATATTTTCAGATGCTCTTTATGAGTAGGCATTGTTTTTTTACTATAATGCAATTATTGGAGAGTCAAGTGTTGCCAAGTATCAAAGCTGACTGGGCAGAAAAACTAACAAAGGATCTAAAAGACGATTTATTTGTAAGTATACACGTACGCTTGAGTGATTTTTATAGATACGTTAATTACCAACGTTAATTACTTAGTGATGCATGCGAATTGGCGTTCATGCATGAAACGTGTTATAAAAGTGGATGATACAAGATAGATGTAGAGGGATAGAGGGGAGATATTAGTATTGTGATTGAATTGGGCTAGCCATACTTTCAAGAGAAAAGTCTATAAAACAAATGAGAATAAATATTAAATTAATCAATTTAAAGCTGCCACTGTCCTTGGTAGATCATTTTGCCCGCTAATGTTAGCAAAATATGTTTTTTTTTTTCAATGGATGATAATGGAATGGTAACCCCATCCGCGCTATCGGTATACACCGGCGGGGCACCAGTGAAGGATGATAGGTGAGGATGAAGTAGGTCAGTTAGCCCATCGTGACGAATTCAACAAGAATTGTTCACGATGGTTTCAGGGGGAACCACGTGGAGTTCGACCTAATAAGGCATATTGCTAGTAATGGGGCTGTCAAACTCCATTGCTAACAATCTCTTTCCCCCCAGCAAAATATGTTAGATCTATACAAATCCTACAAAGAATAACCAGTATGTCTTTGTACCTACTATATACACATGTTTGCAAATAAATTTTTCATTATTTTTATAGAAGTTTTTTTTTTATGCAACTTAGAATGGCAAACAAGCTGACGGTCTACCTGATGGAATGTGGCAACCGTCGTCTATAGACATGAGCAGTGCCATGGACATAACAGAGTATACTGTTTCGCTCATGATACCCCCCATGCGTTGCCATTCCTGAGGACTCAGGTATTATTCCTCTGTACCCAGTAAATTCACGCTATATCCCACCCTTCAAACCGAAACACAGCCATGCAAACACAACTGCTTCACGGTTGAAACACGAATGGGACAGAGGTACTCAAGCAATCGACTTTTGTACAAAGTCTCCCTCTAGTAAAATTGATATTCATATTAGATTCAAGAGTATATCTGCTGTTCATGGACCGGACAATTGGTGGTATATCTTTATTTGTTGCAGTCCAAGCTTGGCAATGACAGCGTGCTACTGTTACCGTGTTCTCCGTACGCGACGCCCTACCACTACACGTTCTACTTGCGGCCATACAATAGCGCGTATTTCTCTATCGTCAATGTACTCAAGAGTCCTGCTACACAGGTACTTATTTATCTACTGTATATACTTTTTTTTAAGTGTACGTCCCGGCATGGAAACCTTTTACAAACCCGCCTACCAAACGTGGAAATTACTGATGATATATATATATATATATATATATATAGGTCAGTTGGCCCATAGTGACCAATTGAACAAGAATTAATCACTATGGTTTCCCGCACCGCACAGGGAGCACCGCGTGGAGGTCGACCTGATAGGGTGTATTGCTAGCAATTGGGCTTGTTTTCATTACTAACAATCACTTTCCCCCCAACTTATATAATATCCTGGTCTTATTTAATTTAGTTACTCTCTACAAATTATCTTTTTATTCATCAGGTACCAATTGGCGTAAACAAGAAGGGTCTGCCACTCGGTATCCAGGTAGTGGCAGCTCCGCACAACGACGCGCTGTGTTTGGCCGTCGCGAAGTATTTAGAAAGAGAGTTCGGCGGTGCAGTCATGGCCTGCAGAATACGGCAATAGGAATAAAACTGCCATTGTGGCGTTTTATACAATAATTAGGGAACTTGTCAGTTTTGATTATATAATTTAATATATATAGTTATAAAGCGACTATATGTTTACTATAAAAGTACTTGTAGGAATATAAAAATACCCTTTATATATAAATAAACAAATTTTATCTCTTCTATATTTTTATTGCTGTGTAGTGTAGACGTAGAATGGACCACCCCTTCCTTTCCCAGGGTGTGGTAATGGGCGACTAAGGTAACTTAATGGCTGAGGGATGAGCAGAATATACATTCCTCTTAAAACATCACCAAAGTCTAACTGTGGTTGTCAACCCACTTGCCTAGTGTGACAACTACTGGCATACCCCCTCTTATGGGAGAGTTCACGGCTGATGGAGAATATTTTTATTAATTGTAGTTTTCTATATTGGGTAGATGACATTAGGGCTGAAGCAGGTGGAATTTGGACAAGAATTGCTAGCAATAGAGACGATTGGGGGCAGTTGGAGGAGGCCTTTGCTAATAAGCAAAGAGGTTATACACGGTCATAGACCTACAGCTCAATTAATTAGAAAAAGAAATATTTTTGTCTGGTCACTAAAATAATCTCTGTAACATTGTACGTAATAAAATATTTACTTATAAAATAAAATTATTGGTCTCCAGTAACATTCCACATCCATCGGGTTATGGGCCCAGCACGCTTCCACTGCTACATATTGTAACTAAATTATGTAGATATTGCTATATATTACCATCCCTAGTAAATATACCTAAAATTCCTATTTTACGTTTACGGATATTATTAATTGAATTATGATTTGTGATAAGTATTTGATAAAAATTGTAATTTTGATTGTTTATTGTCTTTTAGATGGATTTTATTTTGAAAACTATACATATTTATAATAAATAGATCTTATTTCTAGGAACATGCCTAATGGTGTAATGTAAGAAAGTGCTATAGTAAAAATAAAGTGTTTTTTTTTATTTTAAATAAATAACGACTTCAGTTATGGACTATTCAGTGTACATCATGCATATCCTATTAATTTTAGATAGTATTATTAAAATTGGTTCATAGTGAATTTATTTATTGGTACACAGAATTAAGGAAGATCGAAGAATTCGTCTAACATGCACACAAAACGAAAATCCTGTAAGTTTGTTGTATTAATCTGTGGTGTTAGTTCATTGATTTCTTAATCTAAAAAAAAAATTGTCACTAAATATTGGACTGATTTTTTTTCAGATTTTTTAAAATCCATAATAAACTAAAATAACAAAGTACTAAAAATATGATATGATACGATAAGATAAAGTCTATTGACAAATTATGTAGTAAGAAAACCGGCTTATTAACTAGAAGGCGACTACAATTTTTGCTAAGTTTGTAATACATAGATTTTTGTTTTTGTTCAGTTTTTAAAAGAACATTATAATAGATAGTTTATTACTGTAGCAATAATATATTAACATTTGAATGAACGCATCAACATACGACCTTGAATGTCATTGCGATTTGACGTCTGGCTGACACTTATACTTTATTTTAGGGATGTCGATCATTTCAAGAACTATTTAATGACAGATAATCAATTAATATTTTTGTTGAATCGATTAAAATAAATCTTTACTTACTATATATCTCTCGAAGAAGAGCAAACAATATATATTAATAAAATTTCATTAAAATTAGCCGAGTGATTACGGATATTAGTCTAAAGTTCAGGTATTTTACGTTATTTACGTTTGCGCCGTAAACGAACATTGTTATTTTTATATACTAAAACAAATTAGATTATCTAGACAAATAGAACAAGCAGTATTATTCGAATTGGTATTTGATTTATTGTTTTCAAAAGTTGCAAGAAAGATAATGATAATCTTTCAGAAGATTAAAATCCCGCAGCTCAATTTAATGAATATCAAAAAAAGGCTAAATTAAAATATTGTTATTTACAAATTTAAATAAAATATTACTAAATTGATATTGTTTTAATTAATTAAAAAAGTTTTAAATCTTCTAATCGAATATATAATAAATCGAATACAGGTCACTAATCGCATCCCTAGTTCATTTTTCATTTGTCAAAATCATATCCGACCGAGTGGAGTATACGATTTGTTCGTCTCTATTGACCTTAAGAACTGTGATAATTTCTAATTATATTATTTAATATAAGGATTTAATAAGATAAGACTTGTTAGTGCTATTAGAATTGTTACATTAATTAAAGATGCCTGCTGTAGTTACAGTGAATACTAACGTTTATGAAGGACAAAAGCCGGGTACTAGTGGCTTACGAAAGAAAGTTAAAGTTTTTCTACAGGAAAATTATACAGAAAACTTTATACAGAGTATTCTAGATGCAAATAAAGAGGCTATAGTGGGGTCAACGTTAGTCGTCGGCGGAGATGGCCGATACCTTGTAAAAGAAGTGGTTGACAAGATTATTAAGATTTCTGCTGCTAATGGGGTAAGTTGTTTTAAAAAAAAAGTTTAGAATATTGTTTTGGCGGTGAATACGCTATAATAGTTATATTGTATTATATCTAGTTTGATTACTCTAATGACGAACTTTTAATATTATACAAGTTAGATATTTTATTTAAATTTTTTCTGTCTTTTTTTTTTATAATGTTTTGTTCTGTTAATTTTTTATTTATTATTACACTAAGAAATACTACTAAATACATAAAAAATAAAACCTACAAAGTTATTTGAAGTATTAGTTTCATTTATCACTTTCTTCTATATTTATTAATTTAGTAGATGCAAAAGAAAAATCGGTCAGTGTGTACCAATAGTTGCAGTTTTTGTTAAGTCGAGTTAAGTTTGAGTTGGGGTGTATGAATAGAGACATAATTAAAGAGCCTTACAAAAAATAGAAATAGTATTTTTTTTTACAAAGGTCAAACGTTTTGATGATTTTTTTTAAATCACAATATACCCAATTTTATGGGTTCATTTATTGTATATCACCCTATTTCTGAGATATAGAAGCTTGAATAAAATTTATCCCAGTTCTAAAAATGTTTATGGTGCTCCCGTCGAGGAACACTATGAGTTAAACCCATAAAATTGGTATTGAAAAAATATAATCTTCAAAATTTTTTTAAGTTCCTTGCCCATAGTGCACATGGGGTATATTAGACATATACAGGGCATATTTAGTAGATATTTATAATTGTAGTCAGAAGCAATAAAGAATTATAATGTATTTATTATAATTATTGAGATATGACACCATATTCCTTAGGATTGGCAACACAGGCCTTTCCTGTCCATGTTTATAGATTGACAGTTACTACTTTTCATCAGATGGGCAATTAGCTTATTTGTAATTCCAAGACGCAAAAACATTACCTGTACACTTAGGGCTCAGTAGAAATAATCCTCATCCTATTGAAAATATTATTGCCAGGTGTCAAAATTGCTGGTGGGGCAAAATGGCATACTGTCAACACCTGCAGTTTCTTGCATTATTAGAAAATATAAGACCCTTGGTAAGTAAATTACCTTTAAATATTTCAATGTACAGAAAAAAAATATGTTAAACATAGGTATATCCAACAGTACCGAACTTATATGATATATCAATTACTTGTTAAACAAGAGTGATTCAATCTATAGAAAAATATAAGATGCCTAAAATAAAAAAAAGAAAGATATTGCATCATGAAAAAAAAAAAAAAACCAATAAATTTGACATTGACTTAATAATGCTTAAACATTACTTATATTTATTGTATTTTATAAATGATTTTTATCATGTATATAACTAGAAATTTTAAGTACCCCTCCCCCCACAGAAAAAATCCTCTATATCTATTATATAGAGAATCAATAAGGAACAACACAAATTAATCTTAGTACCCTATACATAATATTAGATTTTCCCATAAAAACTTATAAAAGTGAGGGTAGTTCTAGAAAAATACTGGCACATAGAATTTCAAAAAGTAAAATAAAATTTTTAAATACATTTACAATTATGAGTACATGTGTGAGTGGGATCCTTGTGATATTATCATATCTATTCACTAGTCATGGGCTAGTATTGTATTATTATTATCTGTGGCATGAGCAATACTGATATGATATCATCACAACAAAAAAGAGCATATTTCTTTTTAAAAGGCTGGCAGCACACTTGCAATGTTTTGGTGTTGTGGGTGATCATAGGTGGCTGTGGTCATATACCATCGGGCGAGTTGCATGATTGTTTGCCCCCTGTGTTATAAAAAAAAAAAGATAAGTATATATTAAGTTCCTCTGGAAGTTGGTAGTGAAAAAAATTTTGGAAAAAACCTGGAATCCATCATGGTTAATTCATAAGGAATTTGTTATGATGGATTTCCTTTCATCCTCATTTATCGCCAATGCCAGTGTATACCGATAGCGCAGGTGAGGATATCATTCCATTTTTACCCATTAAAAATATTCCTAGTATAAATAAATAATTTGTATTAAAAGGTGGCATCGTCCTGACCGCATCTCACAATCCTGGCGGTATTAACAATGATTTCGGTATCAAGTTCAACTGCAGCAATGGCGGTCCGGCGCCCGATCACACCACCAACGAGATTTATGCACTCACCACAGCCATAAAACAGTACAAGATCGTTCCAGATCTCGTTGTCCCAATCGATAAGATTGGTACACAAACTTTTAATGTAAGTATGAATTTATTTTCTGAGGGACATTCAAGTATTATGTAACGTAATTTTTGAAAATTTTCGACCCTTTCTCCCCCTCATGTAACGTGCCGTAATATTTTTCTGCAACCCCAAATGCAAATGTTATACAAGATCCCCTTTCCCCCTGCCCTTAAGTTCGCCAAATGTACATAGAATATTACTTGGCGTTTATGTTTAAATAATAAATAAATATAAGTTACTTTTACAAGGAAGCGGATACTAATTCGATTGTATTTTTTTGTGAAATGTTACGTGATTACTTTATCAATTATGTGCCGATTTTGATAATTATTTTTTGTTGTCGATGGGGTTTACTCTCTTGTCAGAGCAATTGCTTTTTATGATGTAAAACCTACTTGTAGACGCACGATTCCCCATTCTAAATTCAAATTAGATAATTCTTATTTTAAATGAGAATTATGTAATTTGAATTTAGAATACTGAAGTAAAATTTTTACACTATTCTTTTAGTGAATTATAATGTAAAAGATTATAGGGATCCATTGAAAATTAGAGCTGTTTATGATTCTCTATCTACTTACAACATAAATCCGAGAGAATCCCATCGCTGCACTGGGGTGGATTTTAAGTCACAATTTCTCTTTTATCTCTTAATCTAATATTTTATTTTGATAATTTCTCGAAATTACTGTTTTATTTATCATCATAAATTAAATTTATAATAATTTTGTCATAAATCTACGAGTATTAGAAAATTAGTTTATATTGGTCCTTAAAACAAAGATTTCGCTGTAATATCAAATTTTAATTTTAGAGATATAACTTTAGAGATGCATCAGAACCGAGCCCACTGTCTGTCTGTCTTTTTGTTATAATTATAAATTTTTCTTAGATTATATAGATAGTGTCTCCATACAAATGCTTCGACAAAAGCGGGTCAACTTTTTCATACAATTTTGCGTGATAAATAGTTATGAGTGATTCCTTTAGAATTTCTGTATTTATTTTGTCTTATAATTTCTGCATCTTTTTAATGCGTAAATACTAATTTTATTTATTAAGTAATGAAATATAGATACGTCAAAGAAAATTGTGTGCCTAAGTTTATAGAGCACTAAAAAAAAAACAAGACAGCTGATTTGATAATTAGCTAACTAAAAGTTGACCCGTTTTTCAGACTCTATGCTGTACCTATATAATCTATGATTGGCTTATTTATGATTATATCTAATATATAAAATTCTCGTGTCACGGTGTTTGTTGCCAAACTCCTCCGAAACGGCTTTACAGATTTTTATGAAATTTTGTATGCATATTGGGTAGGTCTGAGAATCGGCCAACATCTATTTTTCATACCCCTCAATGATAATGACCCACCCCTAAATTTTTTTTTAATGTTTTAACAAAATTTTCTACTTTCATTTTATTATGGTTTAGTATAGAAAAATACATACAACTCCAAATTTTCACCCTTTTACGATCAACCCCTATTTTTTAATCGCGATTTTTATAGTATGCAATAGGTTTGCAAAATGGCACTCGAATATAATAATTGTTGTACGATAAATGTTCATGTATAGTTCTCGAAATAATGTATATGGTAAAACAACGTTTACCGAGTCAACTAGTATAGATATATAATCTAGGATATTTTCTTGTTTCCTCTGTTTTTTTTTTATACAACTATGGTGGCCAACAAACATATGGCCCGTCTGAGAATTACCGTAACCTATGGACGCCTGACCAGGGATGTCACAGGCGCTTTGTTGACCCTAATATATGTAGTTGGAGGGAAAGGGATTGTTAGTAATGGACACTGAGAATCCCATTGCTAGCAATATACCCAAACAGGTCGACCTCCACGCGGTTCCCCCTGGAAACTATTATGGTTAATTTCTGATGAATTCATCATGATGGGCTGACTGACCTGTTTTCATTCTCATCTATCACCGTTCACTGGTGCCCCGCCAGCGTATCCCGTTAGCGCAGGCGGGGTTACCATACCATTTTCACCCATTAACATAAAAAAATATATGTAGTCTTTATTAACCTGTTTATATAATCTTGGTAGCACTAACCATTATTTATTTATTGTTTAATGGTGTTCTCTGTCACGGTTCAAGGTGCTTTTTTTTTAAGTGTTATGTACATTTTTTGCGTTATTAACAACCAATGACCATGACTTTTTCATTACATTACAGTGCACAAATGATTCGAATCTTATCATTGAAAGTCAAATTTGGTACATATGTACATATCTAAATTACATATCTTGATTATATACGTAAATAACATATGAGTGATGTTTTTTAAACTTACTGTAACCTACGGTTTTGCTCGTCTATATTAGGAGAAATATTTTCTTTATTTTTTGTTTTGTATGTTTGTTACCTATGGGGTACTCGATTATAAATCGATTAAAAAAAATTTTTTTTTTTGAGAGTATATACTTACAGATTGGTCCAAAAGAAATTATATCAAAATCGGTTCAGTAATTTAGTTTTTAGATCAAAATAATTGGTGTTGTCACAATTGAACTAAATATTTCTACGACTATTTCTTGAAGTCGGTTAAGAGGTATTGGTGGAGAAACGTCGACGTAGAGTAAGAATAGTATTGTTAAGTGTTTCTGACATACTGGCAGCTTTTACAGCCATATAGTTTTTATATACATATTTTTTTAAATTCTATTTTGAAATCTTCTAATAAAAGTTTAAGAGATAGCAATAATAAATCTAAATCTTTGTAATAAGTTATCAAATCTGTTGACAGATCGATGGCCGTCAGTTCACAGTGGAGGTCATTGACTCGGTGCAGGACTATGTGGCGTACATGAAGGAGATATTCGACTTTTCCAAGATCAAGGCCCTGATTCAAGGCTCAGAAAAACGAAGGCCTTTCAATGTGCTCATTGATTCTATGAACGGGGGTAAGATATTTTTTAGCAGAGAAAGAAGAGTGTTTGTTTGTTTGCAACAGTATATTTATCTTTTCATTTGGGGGAGTTTTGCCAATAGTTGCCACATTTGGCAGGCGGGTTGGCAATTGCAGTTGGATTTTATAGATGTTTTAAGAGGGATGCTGCGGCCCATCCTTCGACCAGTTCCCTTAGTCGCCTCTTACGCCTTCAAACTGAAATACAGCTGTGCAAACAACTGCTTCACGGTTGAAACACGAATTGTACAGAGGTTCCCAAGTAAACGACTTTTGTACAAAGTCTCCCTCTGGTACACATACAATTTGCTAATCTCGGCCACACTGCGCTGAAGACCGGCCATTTTGGTAATGTAACGTCGCAGAACATGCTCGCCTGTCATCCATTCGTATTAATTTTAAATTTATTGACATGGCTATGTGGTGTTAAATTTGGTACTTGTTTAATTGTCTTTACATTGCTTAAATGTTGGCAAACTGATGTTTTTGGAATTGCAGCAGTAATTATATTTTTATTTTGCTCCAGTCACGGGTCCATACGTAAAAAGGATCTTCGTGGACGAGCTCGGTGCCCTGGAGAGGAACATACGCCGCGCGACCCCGCTGGAGGACTTCGGCGGGGCCCACCCGGACCCCAACCTGACGTACGCCGCTGATCTGGTTGCTGCGGTCAAGAACGGTGACTACGACTTCGGCGCCGCCTTCGATGGTGACGGTAATGCCACAATCTAGAAAATTATCTATTACTGAATACTCAAAAACAAAGGTTTACAATTACTAATAAAAGCAAGTAAATTATTTTCATGATTAATCTTTCAAAACAACGTTTGTACTAATTGCAGGCGTTCTTAGCCTACGGTAACCGCTTCCCATTAGGTGGGCCGTATGCTTGTTTGCCACCTCAGTGGTATAAAAAAAACAAGAAGTTATTTATTGTATTATTATTCTTCTATTTTACCATAATGCAGGTAATTTTATC
The DNA here is from genome assembly GCF_026898425.1 of Galleria mellonella. Classification (NCBI taxonomy): domain Eukaryota; kingdom Metazoa; phylum Arthropoda; class Insecta; order Lepidoptera; family Pyralidae; genus Galleria; species Galleria mellonella. The sequence continues at coordinate 2,699,455 of NW_026442061.1, forward strand.
TATTTTTTAATGCACTGGACAATTATTTGGCCCAAAGTAAAGTATTCGCTTTACAAGCAAATTTAATATACAGTGGCGACATCTATCGAACTCCTTATTCCCAGGTGATCGAAACATGATAATCGGTCGCGGTGCGTTCTTCGTGACGCCGTCAGATTCACTGGCCGTGCTGGCGAACAATCTGCAGCACATTCCATACTTCCAAAAAAGTGGAGTGCAGGGCTTCGCGCGGAGTATGCCCACCGCCGCTGCAGTCGACCGCGTGGCTGCCGCTACTGGAAGGGAAATCTTTGAAGTGCCCACTGGTGAGTGATAGTACAAAGAGTATGGGCGGAAAGGATTGTTAGTAATGGGTAAGTTTGTCCCTGTCGCTGTCAATACAATTTATCAGGTCGACCTCCACGCGGTTCCCCCTGGAAACCATCGTGAATAAGTTATTGTTGATTTCCTAACGATGGGTTAACTGACCTGCCTTTTTATCCTTACCTATCATTTTTCACTGGTGCCCCACAAGTGTTTAGCGGTAACGCAGGTGAGGTTACCATACCATTATCACCCTTTAAAAAAGTACAAAGAGTGTTTGATTAAAAGGAATAGAGTCTAAATTCGTATGTCTTTATTGGCGACGAAAAAATAACGTTCATTTGCCGCAATTCTATTATGCAATTACGTTTCCAATACAAAATCGATTTACATAATTATTTTTACAGTCTTAGTTCTGTTCCCGTCACAATTTAGTAACGATTGAATCTGCGGTTTTTCTTTGTGGAGCAAAAAATTGTCTGTTGCAATGTTCTATGTTATACAGTGCCGTGTGGTCCCGGCATAGAATGGACCACCATTTTTTTTCACGTAGATATCGTAAGAGGCGATTAAGGGAATTTAGTGTCTCTTTTTAAACATCACCAAACCCTAACTCAATTTTTTTTGATGGATGAAAATGGTATGGTAACCCCGCCTGCGCTAACGGGATACGCTGGCGGGGCACCAGTGAAGGGTGATAGATGAGAATGAAAACAGGCCAGTTAGTCCATCATGATGAATTCATCAGGAATTAACCATGATAGTTTCCAGGGGGAACCGCGAGGAGGTCGACCTGGTTGGGTATATTGCTAGCAATGGGATTCTCAGTCTCCATTACTAACAATCCCTTTCCCCTCAGCCTAACTCCAGTTGTCAATCCGCCTACCAAGCGTGGCAATTACTGGCTCGGGACCATTCCTTATTCTTATATCTTTATATCCAGTCTATGGGGAAAGTCTATATTCAGCCGTGGTAAATAGCATCAATATCTTTTCCAGGTTGGAAATACTTCGGCAACCTGATGGACGCTGGTCGCCTCTCCTTATGCGGGGAAGAAAGCTTCGGTACTGGATCAGACCATATCCGCGAGAAGGACGGGCTGTGGGCGGCGCTCGCTTGGCTGCAGGTCATCGCAGCCCTCGGCCAGTCCGTAGAGGAGATCCTCACGGCTCATTGGCGACAGTTTGGACGCAACTATTTCACCAGGTGAGCATTTTTGTACAAAGAAGGTGATAGTTGTAATGACCCTTACTGCTGGGGGAAAGGGATTGTTAGTATTTGGGATCTAACAGCCTGTTGCTATATCAATAGCATTATCACCTATAAAAAAAATAGGGTATATCAATACCCTATTTCTTTTATAGGTGATAATGAAATTATATCCTCGCCAGCGCTGACGGTATATGCTGGCGGGGCACCAGTGAAGGTTGATAAGTGAGCATGAAAGCAAATCAGTTAGCCCACCGTGACGAATTTCACTAGAATTAACCATGATAGTTTCCAGGGGGAACCGCGTGGAGGTCGACCTGATATTGGGAACTAACCTCTCTCTTACTAACAATCCCTTCCCCCCCTCTACATACCCTATTAGATCGAACTCCACGCGGTTCTCCCTGGAAACCATTTTGATTAATTCTATATGAATTCGTCACTATGGGCCAATTGACCTGCTTTTATCTGTCATCTCTCACTGGTGCCCCTCCAAACTGGTAACCCTGATGATAAGTAAGAATGAAAGGGCAGATCAGTTAGCCCATCGTGATGGCTACATCTGGAATTCCAATCCTTCTTGTATAGTATAGTGTATACCAAATTTTATAGTGATTCATGCCCTCAGGTGTAATTAAGGGTTAACTCTAGGGTCAACAACTCTAGAGTATTGCAGGTGTTCATAGGCTACGGTAACCACTTACCATCAGGTGGGCCGTATGGTTGTTTGACATTTCAGTGGTATAAAAAAACTAACAAACAATCTTACTTTCACATTGATAACATTAGTAAGGTTATCAGGTATGATTATGTTGTTTATCAGGTATGAAACATTTTCTACCAGGTATAATTATGTTTTCTACCAGGTACGATTATGAAGAGTGCGCCAGTGACCCGTGCAACGAAATGATGCAAATCCTAGAGAAGAAGATCACGGAGCCAGGATTCATAGGGTCGTCGCACTCGAGCGGTGGGAAGACGTATGTAGTGAAGTTAGCTGACAACTTCTCCTATATGGATCCCATCGACCGGAGTGTTGCCATGAAGCAGGTGTGCCATCTTATTGTATTGTATTGTAAAATCTTTATTGTACATAATTCATACGGAATACATCTAAAGATTTAATTAACAATGGCGGACTTATCCCATAAAGGGATCTCTTACAGTCAACCTTTGAGAAGGTGAAAGAAAACTTGTACAATGTACAAGGGTAACAAGGGTACAGCTAAAGATAAACTAAATAATACCCAGTAAAAAATTTAATATATAATACAATAAAAACAGCTGTATACACTTTCATATGTAAATAATAAAAGTACATAAATAATAATATAACATTAGTACATAAGTAAATAACAAACTTACACACATAAATACAAATAAAAAAAGAAATATATATATATATATACATAAGATATACATAGATTCACAATTGGCTCAATGAAAAGGGATTCTCAGAATAAAGTTTACCGAATATATAAAAATTATAATCTTACTATATAATGCAATAACATCGAAACGTAAATATTACTGTCCCAAATTGGATGCGATTTTGATTTTCAGCTTCTATAGTGATTCACAGTTGCGTTGCACAAGCATACAGCCAGTCTGATGGTAAATGGTCATTGTAGTACTATGGACGCTGTCACGTGCGCGTTGTCGAACATGATGAAACTTTATAAAACTCCTTGCTGTAGTCTCTAGGGAAAACCTTGGCTGGGAGTACATTGCATAGCTTGAGTGTTCGCAGGAGGAAATAGCTCTGAAACCTCACTGTATGCAACTCTACTGTTAATAATTTTTATTCATTCTTTCTATCATTCAAAAAAATAATACACAAATATTAATGAGAAGTGATACAAATGGTTTCCTTATCGCTATTCGCCCCATTGCTAGCAATATGCTCTATCAGGTCGACCTCCACGTAGTTCCCCCTGGAAAGGGTTATAGGCTAACTGGCCTGCTTCATCCTCACCTATCATCATTCACTGATGCCCCGTCAGTGTATACTGATAGCGTGGGTGGGGTTACCATTACATTATCACTCATAAAAAAAATTGTGCTTTGATTAATTTGGCACTAGAGGGCGCTGTGCAAAATGTTGCTGTGGTGTTAATATTTTTTATTAATTCTATCCGCAGGGACTACGCATTATATTCGAGGACGGTTCTCGGATTGTGTTGCGTTTAAGTGGTACCGGCAGCTCAGGAGCGACAGTACGGTATGTTGTCTTACATAAGTTAATATTGTAACATAATGGGCAACGCTGGGTGCAGTGTTGTGTATGTTTTCCCTAGTCAGACTTTTTTAAATGGATGATATTGGAATGGTACCCTGCCTGCGCTATCAGTATACGCTGGCGGGGTATCAGTGATAGATGATAGGTGAGGATGAAAGCAGGTCAGTTAGCCCATCGTGGCGAATTCCATAAGAATTAACCAAGATGGTTTCCAAGGGAAGGGATTAGAATATTACATATATATATATATATATATATATATATATATATATATATATATATATATATATATATATATATATATATATATATATACATATATACATATACATACATATACTATAAATAAATATAATACTTACCTACTTACATAACAAATGTTAAAATAAATGAATATACTATTTTTTTATACAACTTAGAATGGCAAACAAGCTGACGGCCCACCTGATGAAAAGTGGTAACCGTCGCCTATAGACATGAGCAGTACCATGGACATAACAGAGTATACTGTTTCGCCCATGATATCCCCCATGCGTTGCCATTCCTGAGGACTCATGTTATCCCTCTGTACCCTGTAAATTTACTCCATAACCCACCGAAACACAGCCATGGAAACACAACAGCTTTAAGGTAGAAACACGAATGGGACAGGGGTACCCAAGCAATCGACTATATATAGATTTATTTCTTATTTAATAATAACTAATAACTTAATTATATATATATATATATATATATATATATATATATATATATATATATATATATTCCGTATAGATAAGATGCTAATTATACAAATGTTATTAATAAATAAGAAACTAACATGTTCATTATCATATAAATGGAGGTAATTAGAGTCGCTAGATTCCATAACTATACATGTTGTTTCTACCTCTGGTTATCGATTATTCAGTTTTTATATACATATCTGTGACACTTGTCTATCATTGGTGTAGGCAGAAACAAAGTAACACCAACACAAGAGGGAGACTTTGTTCAAAAGTCGTTTGCTTGGGTACCATTGTCCTATTCGTGTTTCAATCATAAAGCAGTTGTGTTTGCATGGCTGTGTTTCGGTTTGAAGGGTGGGATATGGCGTGAATTTACAGGGTACAGAGGAATAACATCTGAGTCCTCGGGAATAGCAACGCATGGGGGGTATCATGGGCGAAACAGTATACTCTGTTATGTCCATGGTACTGCTCATGTCTATAGGCGACGGTTACCACTTTCCATCAGGTGGGCCGTCAGCTTGTTTGCCATTCTAAGTTGTATAAAAAAAAAAGCTTTGATTATAATTATAGTTTAATCTATCGAACCGATAGAAAACAACAAGTTTCGCTATCAGTGCTCTTTTTAAATAACCGACTGGTTATTTAAAACTTTCTGACTAGAAAATTTTTTTTTGGTTCCGTTTTCCCTATACTTAGGGAAGGCAAAAGGACTAAGCCTATACAGCTGTTGTCTTCAGTTAATATCTGATAATAATAATCGGAAGCATTGAAAAATATTGAATTGTTTTTGAAAATTGACAGATATAAATGCGATGTTGCCACACTTCGGTAAGAAAAAGTTATGAATGCTCTTAAGTATTTCTACAAGTGGCAACACTGTGTAATGTGCTCTATGGTATTGAAAAGTGAGTTTTTCTTCCCCACAGATTATACATAGATTCCTACGAGGCGAAGGAGGTGCTGGGCGATGCGCAGGTGATGCTGCGGCCGCTGGTGGCCGTGGCCCTGCAGGTGTCGCGGCTGCAGGAGTACACGGGCCGGGACGCGCCCACCGTCATCACGTAAACGCATCTGTTGTTACTTTTTTAAACTTGGCATATTTGGTAAACAGTCTAAGAGTCGTAGTATGTTATTTTTAAAACTTTTTTTTTTAACGAAATTATAAACATAGTATATAAAATTCCCGTTACGTAGATGTCCCGACCGTAGATGGACCGTTAGCTTGATTGCCATTCTAAGTTATATAAAAAAGAATTTGTAGCACTGATATTCTGCTGATACCATTCCGTACCGTCGATAATGATGCGTCCTCAGCCTGAAAGGTCCATTGAACTCTGCGAGATATACAAAGCAAATCCAGACCTCTTAAACAAGGCATAGACAAATTTTTGGATGGAATCGCTTCAGCTAACGTTCACATGAGAAGGATCAACACAGTTGTCTCATATGCTCACTAGAGATAACAATCCTATCAATAGATTCGTTTGTACTTTGTCTAAAGGGCCTGTTATGATTTGTCTATGGCTTAATCCCTTAGGAGTAAAAATAAAACATGTCATGCTGAGTTTTATTAGGCTGTTTACACGATTATATATAAAACTGATTAAATAATTAAACAATTTATCAATAATTTATCTGCGATTAAGCGTACATTGCAATAATTAATTGCTTTGATAAGATCATAATTAACCATTAAAAGATTTTAATGTAATCATTAATGGGCTTCGTAGACGATCAATCGGTTACAATCACTCACGTATTTATTATTATTTATCAGATAACGAAGGCGGAATAGCTCCGTCTCTGTTTCACAAGCGATAATGGATGTGTGATTAAATCAAGCTACTTGACCGTCTACAGGGTTATTTTTAACTTTTTTTTTTTTATATAAAATGTTCAATCTAGATGTAAAGTTTTTATACTATAGTGTAAATAAGAGATGAGATATTTTTCTTAAATATTGTTAATACATTTTGGTTTTTTAAATTACGTTTTAAGTTGGGAACCAAACAAGAATAGTGACTAGTTAATTTTTTTTTGTTAATAATTATTTGGGAAAATTTACATATAGATATTATTTGAGGAAACAATTTCCTAACTGTTGTTTATTTGTGATGGAAATTTGTTTGGTTGCCTTCACATATAGTATAGGTATAGGTTTTAAGGGCAGAATTTTTAATAAATGGATATTACGGCAGCTTTGTTTATTTAGGATTTTTATGTTTTGTCAAGATATAGTTTGAAAAACGGGGTGTCCTGTAAAATATGAGACATCTAGTAGGCTTGATGTTAATACTACTGAAGTTGGGGTTGATTCTTTGGGGTCATTTCTTTAAACCTGTCTCTAAAATTTAAATCTTAGCTTAATCTTTATTCACGAACCAACATGAACTAAATTTCTAAAGGATTCCAGTCAATATTATTATAAATTTATTTATTAATTTAAATAATTTTGTACATTCACCTATAATATATATATATATATATATATATATATATATATATATATATATATATATATATATATATATATATATATATAGGTTATAACAGAAATGTACACAGGCGGATTTATCCCTTAAAGGGAGTTCTTCCAGTTAACCAATAAAAAAATAGAATGAATTTAGTTTATGACGATTCATAAAATAATAATTTCATGAAACTTTCAAATTAAAATATGAGATTAATAGATAAGTTTAGAGACATTGCAACACAGAATCGACTTCCATTAATAATAATAATAATAAAAAAAAAACTATATCAGCACTTACATGTTTAATTTTCTTAAAGATTTAAAAATGAAATTGGCCAAAGATGTTTAAAATTGTTGTTTATTATATAATTATATTATTACATTACATTAATTGTTACATAATATCTGAATACATTTTAACTTGTTTATCATTTGTTTATTTTTAAAAATACAGTCTAATATAAAAAATAAATTTGGTTTTAATTTTCCAAATAATTACAATAATTGACTAGAGATTAGGAATTTGTTAATTGAAAAGCGATTTTGATTTAGATATATAGTCGAAAAGGTATAATTGAAATCGGTTTTTTTTCTAATGAAAGGAATGGAATTTAAAATTCCCACTATAATTATTGTTATTAAATATTTGTTTCTTAAATATATAATTTAACAGCCAGGCTAAAAATCAATATTATTCGAGATTCCTTGGTAGGTATATACACAATTCTTAAATGATTGGAAAAAAGACTGTCGAGTTTTTTTTTACCAGTTCTCACAGAGAACAACAATTTGAAAATTTCTCACAGACGGACAAGACTACGGTCTATCATAAGGAGTGTTCCTGAGCTACCTGCATCCACTGACTCTCTGCAATGCATTTGAGGTCGTCTCCACCTCTAACAGGTGAGGAGGAAGGGGGGGGGGGTTTGTCCTACACTGCGTTTGCCCGTACGAGGTCGCCACTCAAGAACCTTTCCTCCCAATCGGTTGTCAGTTCTTCGAGCTATGTGACCAGCCCATTGCCACTTCAGCTTGCTTATCCTTCGGGCTATGTTTGAATCAATATTATTCAAAATTATTATAATAAAATATTGACGTTTTATGACTCTCAAAAATTCTATAATACTCGTACCTTTTGAGGGGAAAGGGATTGTTAGTAATGGAGACTGAGAATCCCATTGCTAGCAATATACCCAACCAGGTCGACCTCCTCACGGTTCTCCCTGGAAACTATCATGGTTAATTCCTGACGAATTCATCATGATGGGCTAACTGACCTGTTTTCATTCTCATCTATCACCCTTCACTGGTGCTCCGCCAGCGTATCCCGTTAGCGCAGGCGGGGTTACCATACCATTTTCACCCTCAAAAAAAAATACTCGTACCTTCTTTTATCTGTATACTTTTGTGCTTATAACAATTTCACGGCTTTGGGTTCTGGCTTTTCAAAGTCTGCCTTAAAATCCACAACTGGTGTTGCTATTATGCATAAAAAAAACCCACACAGTAGTTCAGTTTTGAGACAGAATCCAATATTTTACATGTAACTGTCTATTCGTCAATAAAGAATTGCATCAATAAGTTTACAGCGCCAAATACGACGATGAGGCAGTAGAAGAGAGTTTTCCACCAGGTAAGTTTCCCGCGGATGTAGAGGGAGCGCATTTGCAGTAATGATGGCAGAGTAAAGATGTGGATTAGACCGCTTACGGCTCCTGTGTACCTGCGTAAGACATATTTAATTAAAAAAAAATTATGACAATAATAAAACTACCCCATATTTTTTTTTTATAATCTTGCTAATACGAGGTCTGTCCGGAAAGTTCGTATAAAAGTGTTCTGGAATGCGAGAAAGAGGAGTGGGGAGGCCAGGTAAGCGCAGGACCCCTTCCTTATGTCCCTAACAATGCTTCAGTTCTGGTCTGACCGCCGTGCGGTGCGAACTGGCTTGTCACGCCATCTGTGAAGTTACCTCTTAACGAAACCCCGTCGGCATGGAGCCCGCTTCCGTTGAAGAGCAGCGCGTCGTAATCAAGTTTCTCTCGAAACTCGGCAAGAATGGCCGTGAAATTTTTGCCGATCTCAGAACAGTTTATGGGGATGATGCTGTGAAGGAACCAACCGTCCACAAGTGGCTAAAAAGATTCAGAGAGGGCCGAGAAAGCGTTCAAGATGACCCACGTTCAGGACGTCCTTCCACTTCACATTCCGACGAAAACGTGGAAAGAATTCGAACTTGTGTTAATGGGGACCGTCGTTTAACGGTCAGACAGGTGGCTGAAGAGCTTAATTTGGGCAAAACCGTGGTCCACGAAATTCTAAGAAACGAACTTCAAATGAAAAAAATTTGCGCCAAGATCGTTCCGTGAGTTTTTGAGTAAAAATTCCATTACGGTGACCGAACACCCCCTATTCGCCGGATTTGGCCCCGTGTGACTTCTTCTTGTTCCCAAAAACCAAATTGGTACTTCGGGGGCGGCATTTGGGGGACATAAATGAGATAAAAAAAGCTACGACGGGGCAGCTGAGAAACCTACAACCAGAGGACTTTCAAGGAGCCTTCTCACAGTGGAAACGGCGTTGGCACAAGTGCATTATGTCACAGGGGGAGTACTTTGAAGGGGATAAAATTGATTTACCTGAATAATTGTAAAATAAAATTTTTAAAAAACTTTTATACGTACTTTCCGGACAAACCTCGTATAATAAAATTATAACTAGATGTCTGTACATGGGAAATTTTTAAGGACAATGAATATGGGGTCTCTTAATAAGACCGATACAAGGCTAAATAATAATTTGTACAATATATATTGTTAGTATGTAACTGTCAGATCGACCTCCACATGGTCCCCCCTGGAAACCACCGTGCTGAATCCCAGGTGTAATTATCACGATGGGCTAACTGATCTGCCTTTTCATTCTTATCTGTCATCCCTCACTGGTGCCCCGCCAGTGCGGGGATGCCATTCCATTGTTATTCATAAAGCAGTAGTACCATGGACATAACAGAGTATACTGTTTCGCCCATGATACTCCCATGCGTTGCCATTCCTGAGGACTCAGGCGTTATTCCTTTGTCCCCAGTAAATTCATACCATATCCCACCCTTCAAACCGAAACACAGCTATGCAAACACAACTGTTTCATGGTTGAAACACGAATGGGACAGAGGTACCCAAGCAATCGACTTTTATACAAAGTCTCCTTCTGGTAAATTTAATAACTTATTATTTTAATACTTTGGAATTTAATCATTTATTTATACAAATTTCTTTTATCGTAGATTTCCTGTCGCCTTACCTTATAATAGTTCCGATACTTGGACAAAAACAAGCGACCAGTATGCACATCGTGACTATAATAGTATTAATGGTGACGGTGAGACATCGCGTTGGCTCGAACAGCAACAGTAGGATCGCCTCAGATCGCAGCATGAACGCCACTAGCGGGTAGACGGTCACCACCTGCGTGGGTCATTATTTAATCGACAGTCAGTATTGTTTACAATTCTTTGAGCATCAGACGTAGATGTGATGTTATTTATTATAAACCACTGGGATAGTCGGCCTTTATATGTCAACCAATTTTCTATTTGGTGGTCAAATGTATTTAGATAGATAGATAGATAATTTATTTGCATTACTCACAGCACACAAATTATAACAGATACAGATATACATAAAAAGCGAGATAAGAGAAATGATTAAAAAAAAATACATAAAGCCAACTAAAATTTTTCTTTTTCTGCGTGTGCCATAACAGTTTAGTTAGTTAGTTTAATTTAGTTTTCGCCCTCAAAAGTGCAAAGCACTGATATTCTGTTGTGGCCAAAGGGAAAAATTCCAAATTGCGTTGTCGACATTTTTTTTGTGTAGTTGTTTTTTTTTTAATATTATCTTCGTCGCAACTGTTATATATGCGAGACACGAATTAAGTCAACGACAGTTGTAAGCACACTGGTTTATTCCAAAGATAGATGCAGCGGCATAGCCGCTATGCACAACGTATCTATGAGGGGGGAAAGGGATTGTTAGTAACGGAGACTGAGAATCCCATTGCTAGCAATATACCCAACCAGGTCGACTTCCCCGCGGTTCTCCCTGGAAACTATCATGGTTAATTCCTGATGAATTCATCATGATGGGCTAACTGGCCTGTTTTCATTCTCATCTATCACCCTTCACTGGTGCTCCGCCAGCGTATCCCGTTAGCGCAGGCGGGGTTACCATACCATTTTCACCCATAAAAAAACGTATGTATGACGCATACATAACGTCAGCTGACTTCAAAAAAGGCGGTTGTTAATTGGTTTGTAATTTTTTTTCATAATTGATACCTCAGAACGATCATGTATAAACCGATTTAGATTATTTTTTCTATCTGAAAGGATATAATTTCAGATAGATAGAAATTTCATTAAAATCGGCTTAACACTGTAGGTTTTAAATCAAATCAAAAGAACCAATTAATTCTAACTTTGAAGCAGAATTCAGAGAAGAGAGAGAATTGATTTTACCTATTAATATTTTACCCGCATTATCAGCGGTTAACATAGGTTGTATTTTATCAAAAAATACCATACGAAGACGAAGGGGGGGGGGGGTCGTTCATTAAATAAACTATAGGTTAGTGGGGGGAAAGGGGTTGTTAGTAATGGAGACCGAGAATCCCATTGCTAGCAATATACCCAACCAGGTCTACCTCCTCGCGGTTCCCCCTGGAAACTATTATGGTTAATGAATAATGATGAATACATCATGACGGGCTAACTGGCCTGTTTTCATTCTCATCTATCACCCTTCACTGGTGCTCCGCCAGCGTATCCCGTTAGCGCAGGCGGGGTTACCATACCATTTACACCCATAAAAAAAATCTATAGGTTAGTAGAGAGGAGGTGTAGACTTACTTGGAATAGTAACAATATCCTCGCAACAGCAGTCATCACGTCGTGCATCTCGAAATTGTTCAAGATGTTCTGTGAAACCGTAAATTATTAAGAATTATAAAAAAAAAAAACTCTATTCCTTGTAACAATTATGGAAAAGCTTTCCTTAAAGTTATACTGTAGATACATTTGTAAATTATGTAATTGTATTTCTTTTTTTATGCAACTTAGAATGGCCAACAAGCTGACGGCCCACCTGATGGAAAGTAGTAACCGTCACCTATAGACATGAGCGGTACCATGGACATAACAGAGTATTCTGTTTCGCCTCTTGTGTTGCTATTCCTGAGGACTTAGGTGTTATTCCTCTATACCTGTAAATTCACTGCCAGATCCCACCCTTCAAACCGAAACACAGCCATGAAAACAACAACTTTACGGTAGATACACGAATGGGACAGAGGTGCCTAAGCAAACGACTTTTATACAAAGTCTCCCTCTGGTACTACTCTATTTAAACTTTAATGCACAATTATATAAGTGTACATATGGCGAATTTAATAACACCTAACGGTGTGCTGTACCAGTTAATTAATTAGGCGGTGCATTTATTACTAAAATAAGTACAAATATATTATATGTATTACTACTAAAAAGAGTAATATATATTTATCTATACAAATACATAAATATAATATACAACTATATTTTTAAATATGGTTAGAAAGATACGTTATAGAAGTATATACAAAGATACGTTAAGTAGATATAAAAGACTGGTAGGTGAAGAAAGAGATTAAACAAAAAAAAATGTATATATATATATATATATATATATATATATATATATATATATATATATTTGACAAAAATATACTTACATCTTCAATACAAGACTTGGCTAGTGGAAAGCAGATATAGAACACAGCTCCAACCAGCGTATAAGTCAATGTTACCAGCACAAATGCTATAGTCAGGTCCCTTCCCTATAAAAAACAAGAATATTAGGATACATATTAGCTAATATTTTAATTTCTTCCATAGATCTGTAGTTCAAATGTTTCTAGAAATTTACTATATGAGTATTTAGTAGTTAATTCTTCTCAACATGTAACAACTTTCCGACTCTTGCAGTAGATTTAAAAAAAAAATACAATTTAAAAATGCTTGTAAACAAGTCTATTCGAATAACAATGATTTGAATATACCACAAAGGTAGCTTGCATACAGCCTATTTGAGGATAAACGGTTACTATAGCCTATGAACGCCTGCAACACTAGAGGTGTCATCTACGCGTTGTCAACTCTGAAGAAACATTAATACCCTATTCTTGGAAAACCCCACTCTGTAATCTATAGGGATAACTCGAGGAATAATTAAAGATTGTCCTAAAAAAAAAATGTTTTCAGCTGCGAGAAAATTAGTTATTTTGATTGAAAAACTTATCTCCTGAATCGATTCTGATAAAGTTTTTATGGGATCAATCTGTAAGCAGATAAGAAAATATTTTTCTGTATCTGTAACTCACAGAGTTATGAGGTAAAAAATATTAAAAGAAAATAGAATTGAAAACTTTTTTTTTTAATTCGGTTGAAACTGATGAATTTTCTCATTTTATATTTATTTATTTATAGCAAGGCAACTGATTACAAATTAATACATTAATAAAATAAATATTACATAAAACAGCATTAAATTTGCACTCCAAGCTAAATATTGGTCAACATTTTTTTTTATACAACTTAGAATGGCAAACAAGTTGACGGCCCACCTGATGGAAAGTGGTAACCGTCGCCTATAGACATGAGCAGTACCATGGACATAACAGAGTATACTGTTTCGCCCATGATACCCCCATGCGTTGCCATTCCTGAGGACTCAGGTGTTATTCCTCTGTATCCAGTAAATTCACGCCATATCCCACTCTTCAAACCGAAACACAGCCATGCAAACACAACTGCTTCACGGTTGCAACACGAATGAGACAAAGGTACCTAAGCAATCGACTTTTGTACAAAGTCTCACTCTGGTAACTGGTTTAATAAAAACTATATGTAAAATTTCCATAATTATTATAAAATTTCCATTATTCTACTGAATGTTCAGTTTTATAAATATTATTATGACAGTACAGTTTCATACATATAGTATTACGTCAAATCCTGTAAAAAACAAACTTACATTTTTGTCCTGTCTCGCGTTATTGCTCATAATAGTGATTATAATATTGTGTATGTAGAAGGACAATGCCAGCATTCCGCTGAGCACAGCCGCGTTCTTGTCCACTTGGGTTGAAATCACCATGTTGTTCAAATGGATGCCCCACGTGTAGCCTTTCGTTAGTACAAACACGACCAAGTACGCCACAGACAATGTACCTGGAGAAATGTGTTTTTTTACATACATACATACATATCTGTCACGCCTGTCTCCCATTAGGGTAGGCAGAAACAATGGAACGCCAAATGCTTCGATTCAAACAAACCTCTTTCGCTTCTTCCACATTCATCAATCTTGTCATACACGCTCGTCGGTTACGGGTACTTTTAATTTGGCCCTTCTTCAGCACGTCGCCTATTTGGTCGACATACGTCCGTCTAGGGCGGCCCCTACCGACATCTCCATTCATTCTTGCTCGATAAATCTCTTTCGTAATTCTTCTTTCATCCATCCTCTCCAAATGACCAAACCAACGCAACATTCCTTTTTCGATTTTGGTCACTACATCGACTTTCAGTCCACGTGTGTTTTTTTTTAGTGGTTAAATATGAAATAGTGACCTCGCTTGCCCTATCGATGTAAACTGGCTGAGCACCAGTGAAGTATAATAAAAGAGGAAGAAGCAGTTTAGTTCGAGGAATTCAACAAGAGTTCGTCGTGATGAATTAAACAAGAATTAATTACGATGGTTTGTCGTTTTGCATATTGCAGACGCAAACAAGCAGACGGCTCACCTGATAGTAAGCAGTATCGTAGCCTATGAATGCTTGCATTACCAGGAGAATTACGCGCGCATTGCCGTCCTTGAAGAAACCTCTATCAAATTTTTGGTATAGTCTCTTGGAAAAATCGCGACAGGGGGCAATAACTTAAGCTTTGCTGCTGCAGTTTGCCATGTAGTCCTGGCATAGAATGGGCCGCCCCTTCCTTTCCCGTGAGTATCGTAACAGGCGATTAATAGAACTTAGTGGCCTAGGGATGGGCAGCAGCGTCCCTCTTAAAACACTACCAAAGCGTAACTGCAATAGCTAACCCGCGTGTAAAGCGTGACAATTATTAGCAAATCCCCCGAATTGGATGAGGCCCATGTTCATCAGTGGACTGATGTGATGATGGGTTGAAAATTGAATGGTAATCCCGGTATACTGCTGGCGGGATATACCGTTCTCGTGGATGCAGTCGCAGGTATATTTAATTAATAAATAAATTAAATACTCACCTAATGAATTGAATTTTGTGAAGAATGTGACATTTTTAAAGTTGAGCAGTGGGAACACTATAACAGCCACGTATACGGGGACCGTACTGTGCAAATTCCAGTACGGTGAGGTAGCCACCGGTTCGGGTATTATGAGAGAGCCGTTCAACCCGTCTTCTGATGGACACAGGAGTGTCGTGTTATGAACAGTTGTGTTCGAATTGGGCAGATCTGTGAATAAAATTACATTTATTTATTAGTTTAGTCAATTAACATTTGTATAATTAAAGTTCATATACAATTTCTTATATACTATTACTAATTATCAATAAATTATAAATTCCCAACGCACTACACCGAGGCAGCGTGCCCAAGATACTGCCAGAATTACCTCTTTGGATTTATTATAAATACACAATCCGGACTTAATGCAATGTAAAGCAGGTATGTAGGTACTATTTACCTGTAAAAGCTTTTATATCGTGTTAAATCTTTGTGTATTTTAAATATGTGTAAACAACGCGAAAGTTTAAAGTTAACTAAAATTATGTTGTTTAACCTGTGACATTGGAACGTCACGCAGTGTAGGACGATCCTCACTTGATAGAGTGACGACCTCAAATGCATTGTAGGGAGTCAGTGAATGCAGGCGGCTCAGGACCGATAGCAGTGTATGGGGGAAGTCTATAGGAGAGGTCTATGGGGGAGGATAATGATAATGATAGGTAAGTTATAAGTTTGAAGTCTGTTTGTCATTATATTTATTTGTAACATCGTAGATTCCAAATGTATGGGTGATTTAAATATCTTTATTCTAAGATTGAAACCATGTAATAAATTAAGCCACAGGTATTATAAAAGTTACCCATATTATAAAAATGAATTGGATTTTTTTATGTGAAAAGGGGACAAATGAGCATGCAGGTAACCTGATGGTAAGTGATTACCGCAGCTCATGGACACTAACGGCGTCGGGAGAGTTGTCAATGCTCTATCGGCCTTGAGGGTGATTTACGAGCATGATAGATTGGGGGGAAGGGATTGTTAGTAAAGAGAACTACCAGTCCCATTGCTAGCAATATACCCTGTCCTTTTGATCTCCACGTGGTCCTTCCTGGAGACCATCGTGCTGAATTCCAGGTGAATTTATCACGTTTGGCTACCTGACCTGTCTTTTCATTCTCACCTACCATCCCTCACTGGCGCGTCGCCAGCGTATATCGTTAGCGCAGGCGGGGTTTCATTATCATCCATGGAAAAAACATGCTACATTATTTGAGAACATTCGGGCCTTAATTATAAGGGACACGAATCTAAAGCGTGTTTACTTGTATATTAAAGCAAAGGAGTGTATGAAGAAGACATAAAGAATTCGCGGTAAGATAGTTGTGGTATTAGGTAAAAAAAGAAAGAAACATGTAAATTACCAGCAAAATAGTTGACTGTGAAGTACAAGAAGTTGGTGATGAGTATCCAATACACTATATTGGCCCCCAGCAGTACTATAAGGCTGAATGCATGCGCCACGACCTCTGCTGAGCGGCCGAGCAGCACCCGGCAGAGTGCTGGCACCTCGCATGTCGCCGTACCTGTGTTATATAAGGAGTCATCATTATTGTCTTCTATCAACCGTTCACTGTCCACTGCTGAACTTGGGTCTCATCTATAGAAAGGGAGTTTTGCCAGTAGTTGCCACGCTTGGTTGTTTTTTTTTTTCAATAGATGATAATGGAATGGTAACCCAGCCTGCGCTAACGGTATACGCTGGCGGGGCACCAGTAAAGGATAATAAGTGAGAATGAAAAGGTAGGTCAGTTAGCCCATTGTGATGAATACACCTGGAATACAACAGGATGGTTTCCAGGGGGGACCACGTGGAGGTCGAGCTAACAGGGTATATTGCTAGCAATGGGACTGGTACTCCACATTACTAACAATCCCTTCCCCCCACGCTTGGTAGTCTGGTTGGCAATTGCAATTAAGTTTTGTATAATGTTTTAAGAGAAACGCCGCTGTCCATTTCTCGATACACGACAGCCATGGGAAAGGAAGGGGAACGATGGGATAAGTATATTTGTTATTTATATATATTTATTGGTATACATAGATAGAATCGACTTTTCCTACCTTTTCTGGGGGTGTCGTAAGTAGCGACTAAGGAAATTTAATGGTCCTTCTTAAAACCAAAGCCTAACTGCGGTTGCCAACCCGCTTGCCAAGCGTGGCAACTACTGATCCTTATTAAAACCAAAGCTTGACCACGGTTGCCAACCCGCTTCCCAAGCGTGGCAACTACTGACAAAACTCCCCAAGGAGGAGGCCTATGTCCAGCAGTGGATAGTCAACGAATGAATCATGATAATGATAGAAATACCTTTCGTGTCATTATTTACCATGGTGACAGTTGACACGTAGCAACACGTAAGCCGTGTATAAACACAGGGCTGCCATGAAAGCCACCAGCACCAGTGCCACGGGCAGACCAGCCCGCTCCACTCCCCACGCCATCGTCAACAACGAGGAACCCATTATTGTGTTCCATACGGAGAATCTGCAATGCATGGTTTAATCATTGCTTGCGTGCATTCATATATGACAAATCTTAATAAGTTAGTATATAATCTACCCGTGTATTAAATGACATGCAAATCTGTTTAGTAGTTTTTGTGTAAAAGATACATATATCTATGATTTTTGATTTATTTGAGATTATGACGTTTAAAGGATGGTAACTTTTTTTTTATACAACTTAGAATGGCAAATAAGCTGAAGGCCCACCTGATGGAAAATGGTAACCGTCGCCTATAGACATGAGTAGTACCATGGACACAACAGAGTATACTGTTTCGCCCATGATACCCCCCATGCGTTGCCATTTCTGAGGACTCAGGTGTTATTCCTCTGTACCCAGTAAATTCACGCCATATCCCACCCTTCAAACCGAAACTCAGCCATGCAAACACAACTGCTTCACGGTTGAAACATGAATGGGACAGACGTACCCAAGTAATCGACTTTTGTACAAAGTCTCCCTCTGGTAAACGTATCATTGGTGTCGATTATAAGGGTGTCGTTGTAAACCAATGTTATTTCCAGAGTAAAACTTTGTATAAAAGTCGTTTGCTTGAGTGAAGCACTTCTGTTTTCATGGCGGTTTCGGTGGGATATAGCAGTGAATTTACAGAGTACAGAGCAAAAATACCTTAGTCCTACTGCTGCTCATGTCTATAGGCGACGGTTACAACTTTGTATCAGGATGGCTGTCAGCTTGTTTACCATTCTAAGTTGCATAAAAAAACTCGTATCGTTCTCGTAGTGGGACAAAGGTATTATTATCTAATACAAAAAAGTCCCTGTTATAATTATCGGTGCTGGAGGGAGAAGGGATTTTTAGTATTAGGGATTAGCAACCCCATTGCTAGCGATACATCCTATTAGGTCGACCTCCTCGTGGTTACCCCTGGAAACGATTGTGATTGTTTTATTGCTGAATTCGTCACGATGGGCTAGCTGACCTACTTCACCCTCACTGGTACTCCACCAGTGTATACCGATAGCCTAGTGGAATTACCATTCCATTATCGTTAATTAAAAAAAAACATTGGTACTTCTAGTTATAGCTTGTGATTTCAGTGAGAAATGGATTGTTAGTAATTCGGGCTATCAGCCCATTTGCTAGCAATATACCCTATAAGGTCGACCTCCACGTGGTCCCCCCTGGAAACCATCGTGCTGAATTACATGTGTATTCATCACGATGGACTAACTGATCTGTCCTTTCATCTCACCTATCATCCGTCACTGGTGCTCCGCCAGCGTATACCGTTAGCGCAGGCGGAGTTACCATTCCATTACCATCCATCAAAAAAATATGTGTTTTCTACTTAAAGTCGTGCTAATAAATGAAAAAATAGAGACTATTTAATTTATACTTACATTGTTACTAAGGAACTTTGCTGTTTCCTTTCTGGTTTTGCTGCCTTCTCAAATCTTTTGTATGACGACATGATTACACTCGATGTTGGTCCTGTGCGTTCCTGAAATTAATTTTTTTTATCGTTAACATTCTGTTATTCGACAAATATCTCCGACTATCACCATAGCGTAGTCGTCACTTGTTTTTTCTTTAGTCGTATATGATTAATAAATGTTAAACGTACATCAGATTTTAAGTTGCACCTTTTGGAATAATAAAAATGACTGTGAAAATCGCATCCAATTTGATTCGGTAGTTTTTGCGTGGTGCTAGAACTGACACATAGACAGATTAAAAATTATTTATTTATTTATTCATTAGTACAAATATGTGTACATGGCGGACTTAATGCTAAAAGCATTCTCTCCCACTCAACCATAGGGAATTCTAAATATTATTGTTTTTACTACTATTCCTCAGATATATTTATGTATATAAATTAAAAATAAGTATCTCCATAGTGATTTTATACATATTTTTTTATCAGTTATCAATATTTATAAATGTTTACTTTTACGAAGAACTTGGCGTAAGAAAGTTGATCTCTCGTTGGATACAACATTTGCTTAGCGACGACCAAAAAACAGCCTGTGTTAGTTGGTGTCGCAAAACTCTGCAGCGATTTAATCGAGGAGAGTCAAAGCATGTTTATGATATGCTTAGTGGTGACGAGTCTTGGATGTATGCTTACGATCCAGATTTTAAGCAGCAGCCAACTGTTTGGGTCTTCCAGGACGAGCCAAAACCGACCAAAGTTGCAACAACACGACAAAAAGTTCACGGAGCGCTTAAAAAAAAATGATTGCCTCGTTTGTGGCAAAGGGCGGTCACGTCGCCACTATTGTTCTAGAAGATCGCAAGAAGGTTACCGCTAACTGGTATACCTGCTTGTTAGCCACAAGTCATCACCGAATGTCGAAAAAATAATCCAAGACATCGTATGATACTGCACCATGCAAGATGTTTTTGAGCACCCAAAATGTCGAAATTTTAGATCATCTGCCTTACAGCCCTTACTTATGCCCTAACGATTTTTT
Source organism: Galleria mellonella (assembly GCF_026898425.1). NCBI lineage: Eukaryota > Metazoa > Arthropoda > Insecta > Lepidoptera > Pyralidae > Galleria > Galleria mellonella. Next base: position 2,719,733 of record NW_026442061.1, read on the forward strand.
TACGTTTCCCAAAACTATAATTAGCAAAGTCTTGGTGGTCAACGTTTCAGTTCACCCGGAGAAGCTGTTGACGCTTACAAATCGGCCATTTTGACTAGGTACCCCTACTTTGGAGTGGAATAAATGTTTTAAAAACTGGTTTGAACGCATGCAAAAGTGTATTAAATATCACGGAGAATTCTTTGAAAAACAATAAATGGTAATAATCTATTAGATTGTCTGTACTTAATTCAAACGACACAACTTAAAAGGCCGCGCTCGTAAATACGAATGTCGTGCGGATAATTTTAACTGGTCAGTGACAGATTCAAATTTAATTGTATCAACTTATTAAATTGGTTAGTGACAGTTCCAAATTTAATCATATCAGTTTATTACTATAATATTTTCGTGGGAGTAGTGCCACTATATAAATAACGATAAAGTTGTATCATTACAGCTTTTATCGTTAAATAGAACTTAGCTACGTTATCTGTGACTTTGCTACGTCATTTTAAATCTAATTGTCGTATTTTAGCTATTATTTTTTTTATAATCATGCATAATCATAAGAAGGAGATTCTCAAATTGTTTGTATTTTTAAATTACGTGATTACATCAACAGTTCGAAACTGATTTTGATAATTCTTTATGTTTTTTTTTTAATTAATGAAAATGAAATGATCACTCCGCCTGCGCTATTAGGATACGGGGCACCAGTGTGGGATGGTATGTAAGAATGAAGCAGGTCAATTGGTCCATCGTGATGAATTGAGAAAATGACGACGATGGTTTCCAGGGGGAATTGCGTGGAGGTGGATCTGTTAGGGTATATTGCTAGTAATGGGTCTGTTGGATCTCACTACAAACAACCCCTGTTCCCCATAAGACTAGTTTTTAAAGTGAATGAAGCATGCGATATATATAATGGTATACCAACTCGTATGTGAGGATAGAAGCATTTGGCATTCAGATTTCTCTGTCTACCTTGTAAGAGATTTGACATGAAGTTAGATAGACTGTTGTAGGACATAAATCACAATACATTAGTCCAAAAGTAAGGAAAATTTCATATAAAACATTTAACCTACCTCGTTTTTAGTACCAGTATTTATTAGGGGGTTACATAGTTAGTACAATTTTATGTGAAATCATCTATTAAACTCAAAGTTTAAAGTAAAGCACGATTAGTTTTCTTATCAGTTGACGTGAGGCGGCGCTAAATACTTAGATAAAAGTGTACTTCTATAAATAAATGCCCAGATTTTGTCAGGTCATTGTCTTCTAGTATCAGCTAAACTTAATATTTTGGATTGATAAGTGGGATATATAAATGAAAGGGTGAAACAGAATCGCTCAACACAAATGGCATTGCATTTTTTTTAATGGGTGATAATGGTATGGTAACCCCGTCTGCTCTATTGGTATACACTGGCGGGGCACCAGCGAGGGATGATAGGTGACAATGAAAAGGCAGGTCAGTTAGCCTATCGTGATGGATTCATTTGGAATAGAACACGACAGTTTCCAGGGGGAACCGCGAGGAGGTCGACCTGATAGGGTGTATTGCTAACAATAGGGGTACTAATTCCCATTTTTAACAATCTATTACCCCCCCCCCCCATTGTATTAGTAGTACGTAGTATGTTATACTGGCGGGGAAAGGGATTGTTAGTAATGTAGTCTAACCCATTGCTAGCAATATACTTAGCCTTTTTTTTATACAACTTAGAATGGCAAACAAGCTGACGGCCCACCTGATGAAAAGTGGTAACTGTCGCCTATAGACATGAGCAGTACCATGGGCATAACAGAGTATACTGTTTCGCCCATGATACCCTATCAGGTTGACCTCCACGCGATTCCTCCTGGAAACCATCGTGGTTAATTACTGATGAATTCGTCACGATGGGCCAACTTACCTACTTTACCTCTCATTGGTATACCGGCAGTATAATGTTTGTCTTACGTTTGTTGGCAGATTGCCGTATGCCGTGCTGTGTAGTGTGGAGAGAAGCGGCGTCGTCTCCAATCTATCCATGTCGCTCCGGACACCGTGGTCTGCGTTTGGCGATGACAGATATGTAGCGCTAAAAAAATTCGCCACTAAGGTGTACAAATATAAATTTTGTACGAAAATTTTGTATAATTAGACATTAAAGTTCTTTTTCGATAAAAATTTGACATTTTTGAACATGAGTTTCTTAAAACTTAAAGTTTATTTCAACTAGAAATTTCTAATCTAGTTGAGCCGGTTGCAATCGCATAAGGTAACATACCATCATAGAATCATAAATAATCAGTTAGGATTATTAAAAAAAATCGAATTCAATTATGACAAAACAATTTATTTTGATTTCAAAATTTAACAACACTAAATTAAACACACAAAACAAATTGGGCGGTAGATTAAAAAAAAATAATGACTATTCAAAAATGCTTATTATTCAGTTTACTAGAATAATAATTATTTATTTATGGAGATGATTGATGGATTTATTTTTTTATGGAGAAAGTAATTGATTAGTTGTGGAATAGATGCTTGTTATAACAATTATTATATTTAAGGTTTAATTATTTTAATTTTATAACAATAATTTGCAATTAATAAAAATGTTTATATAATAATATATATGTGTAATATAATATTACATATATGTAATATATATGTAATATTAAATGGGGCACTCACTTTATATGTTTATTACTTTTACGTCGCTTGTCGTCGCAGTCGACGTCGTAGAAGTCAGAGCAGTCACTTTCAAATATTCTGGAAAATTAAAAAAAAAATATATACAATATACCTATTTATTTATTTGACTTTATAAATTATGCTGACGTGTGTGTGGTCCCGGCATAGAATAGGCCATCCCTTCCTTTTCTGTGGGTGTCGTAAGAGGCGACTAAAGAAATTTTATAGCAGAGGGTGGTGATAGAAGAGAATAAAAACAGGCCAGTTAGCCCATCATGATGAATTCATCAGGAATTAACCATGATAGTTTGCAGGGGGAACCACGAGGAGGTCGACCTGGTTGGGTATATTGCTAGTAATGGGATTTTTAGTCTCCATTACTAACAATCCCTTTCCCCCCTGTTTATAAGGTTAGGTGCTCATTGGTAGCGGTAATCATTAAACAGATAAGCAACTTGCTTATTTCTTTAAATAAAAAAAAAATTAAGAGATAGAAGTAAGACATATATAATATATCGGAACAGTTAAATACAACAGGGTTAAAAAATTAAATAATTCAGAACTGTGACAATTGTTTCCGTTTCATAACTGACCGCTTCGACCTTTAGTGCCCATTCCAGGATGCGAGCGAAGCTTCACAAAGACGTGTCTAAGATGACATATCGTCACTGAAGTAAGATCGTAAGTCAGAGGGCCTAACTTTATTTATTTTCCGGATTTCTAGGCCGAATGAAATACAAATTTGATGTTAAAATTACATAATACTGTTTAAAAATATTAAGAATGTTAAAATATTGTTCCTTTTTACTGTTGTGGTAGGATTTATTCATTTACTAGGCCGATTTCCGTATGAACAAAATCACGAAATTGAGTTCGAAAATTCGGAATTTCATTAACATGGTATACCCCTAGTTGCTTGCAGCGGAATCATTCTTTAAATACATCCTTTCAGATAAAAAAACTAACGGAGTTAAGAGATAACAATACATAGAAAAAAAAAAAATACAAGCGAATTGAGAACTTTATTTTTTTTGAAGTCGGCAGAAAATTGGGAATCCGCTCTGGATAGCTGTGTATTTATGTTTATGCTTGTATTTGATTTCTTTTGACTTACATTAATACTGATGGACACTGCTCAGTTTCTTTTATGCGTCTACTATCAACCAATTGATTCACTGAACTGCCTCGCAAACTCGCTTCATATCCGGGAGGGCATCACTTTCAATTTCTTCGGTTCGTTGCTTTCCTTAAGATAGTTCAGTTTCTTTAGGTAATTCTATTTGCTTTACTTTCTAATTCGAAATATGAGTAAAATCCTATACCAAGCAGCTAAGTGTTTTTTATGACACTTAGAATGCCAAACAAGCTGACGGTCCACCTAAAGATAGGAGCTTTCAGAAGAGTTTCCTCCCGCGAACACTTAGGTTGTAGAATAATCCTCCTGCCGAGGCTTTGCTTACAGATTACAGCATGGAATTCTTCAAAAAAGGCGTATCAGGTTTTCTTTTTTTTTTTTATACAACTTAGAATGGCAAACTAGCTGACGGCCCACTTGATGGAAAGTGGTAACCGTCGCCTATAGACATGACTATAAACATAACAAAGTATACTGTTTCGCTCATGATACCCCCCATGCGTTGCCATTCCTGAGGACTCAGGTGTTATTCCTCTGTACCCAGTAAATTTACGCTATATCCCACCCTTCAAACCGAAACGCAGTCATGCAAGCACAACTGCTTCACGGTTGAAACACGAATGGGACAGAGGTACTCAAGCATACGACTTTTGTACAAAGTCTCCCTCTGGTAAACTCTCCCGCTGGGTGTGTTGCTAGAAATGTGACTGGTAGTCTACATTGTCATCAATCATTTCTGTCCCATGTTACAGTTTAGGCTTTAGGAGTGGCAACGCATGAGAGATGCAATGTGCGTTGCAATGACGACTGTGGCACTATTCATGCCTATAAGAGACGGTTACCACTTTTGATCAGGTAAGCTGCCCTACAAGTTCAAGTTGTTAAAAAATATCATTATTCAATGATATAGTTCAATTATGAAATATAGGGGGGAAAGGGATTGTTAGTTTCATATCATAAAAATATTCAAACAGCTAAATTTAAAAAATACGGAAGACCTTTGGGGCATGTCTGTAAAAGTAGTTAGTTCTTTCATAGATATTGTTGCTCCATATCTAGCCACTATTTTTAATAAATGTATTGATAATGGCGTTTTTCCACATTTAATGAAATTTAGCAAATTAATCCCACTATTTAAATCAGGAGATAAATTTGAGCCAGGGAACTATAGACCTATATCTATTTTGCCAGTTCTAAGTAAGGTGTTTGAAAAGATAATGTTAAATCAAATGTTACATCACTTCAGGGTTAACGGACTGCTTCACAGTCAGCAATATGGTTTCACCGCCGGCAAGTCTACCACTGACGCAGGTGTTGCGCTAATGACACATATTTTCGAATCTTGGGAGAGGTCACAGGATGCACTCGGAGTTTTTTGTGACCTATCAAAGGCATTTGATTGTGTGGATCATAAAACGCTTTTGTACAAGCTCGAACATTATGGTATAAGAGATAATGATCTAAAATTAATGAGAACTTATTTAGAGGATAGGGTTCAAACTGTAGATATTGACGGTGTAAAATCTAAGGGAGCTAATATTAAGATGGGCGTTCCACAAGGGTCAATCTTAGGCCCCTTTCTCTTTTTAATCTACATAAATGACCTTTCCTTTATGGTAGAGAAAATTGCAGATATAGTGCTGTTTGCGGATGATACTTCGTTAGTGTTTAAAATTGGACGTCAAAGTAATCAATTAGACGATGTAAATTGTGCTATGTCTGCAATATTAAATTGGTTTACATGTAATAACCTATTATTAAATTCCAGCAAAACAAAGTGTATAAAATTTACACTTCCTAATGTAAGACTAATAAATACACAGTTATTGCTTAATGACGAAATAGTAAATTTTGTTAATGATACAGTTTTTTTAGGTATAACAGTGGACTCGAAATTACAATGGGGGCCCCATATTTCAAAATTGGCCAGTAGACTCAGTTCTGCTGCATATGCAATTAGAAGAATTAGGCAATTAACAGACGTGGCGACGGCTAAACTTGTATATTTTAGTTATTTCCATAGCATAATGTCTTATGGCATACTGCTGTGGGGTAAAGCAGCCGATATAAATACTATATTTGTTTTACAAAAGAGAGCCATACGTTCTATTTATGGTATGGGTTCAAGAGAGTCATTACGTCAGTGCTTTAAAGACTCAAATATCCTCACAGTTACTTCACAATACATTTATGAAAATATTATGTATACACGGAAGAACTTAGCGAGTTTTAAAAAACTCAAAGACTGTACAAGTAGAAACTTACGCAATATAAATAAGCTTATTTTACCTAAATGCCGTCTGCACAAAATCAGTAATTCATTCTATGGTAATTGCATAAGATTTTATAATAAACTGCCGGAATCTGCATTAAATCTGACAGAGAGGCAATTCAAATCTTATATTAAACAATTTTTATGTAAGAAAGCCTATTACAGGATAGACGAATTCATAGATGACAACATATCAAGTAAATAATTAGTTTATTAGCATACAACGTTATAATTTTATTTTCTCATTGCTTTCTTGATTTAATTGATTAATTTTAGAAATATGAAAGCGTAGCGGTTTTTTGTATTAATTGCCGCATGCATTCTTATGTAAAATGTGAATACTATAACTATCAGATGGCAATTGTGAGTAGCTTTGACGTGGTCTAGTGTTTTGAGTAGTCATGCTCACTAAAATGTCCAGACTTGTGGCGGCGTGGTGGGCCGGGTCATTGGGCTCCCTAAAATATGGTCGAGCGCAGTGATGGCTGGCTCATTTGTCATACTCGTGAACGGGTGCTGCTTGTAGGGACTGGTCTGCTCTAATCACTATGACTGATTTCCTCTTATTAATTGTTTAACCAGTTGGTTATGTATTCAATTTTTTTTTTTCTTTTTGAGTATTTAATTGAATTAGTGCTAATTGGTGGTTTGTATTCACACAATTAAACTTAAAAATGTAAAATAATAATAAAATTATTTAAAAGAGCATCACGCAAGTTTCTTGCTCGTTCTTCTTGTGATGAGACAGCTTTCCGAACGAGCGGTAAATTAAAAAAAATGTAATGACTTTTCAAAAGTGCTTCAATGTAAGTTTATTTGAATAAATTATTTCTATTCTATTCTATTCTAGTAATGGAGATTAAAAATCCCATTGCTAGCAATATACCTAACCAGGTCGACCTCCTCGCGGTTCTCCCTGGAAACTATCATGGTTAATTCTTGATGGATTCATCATGATGGGCTAACTGGCCTGTTGTCATTCTCATCAATCACCCTTCACTGGTGCCCCGCCAGCGTACCCCATTAGCGCAGGCGGGGTTACCATTCCATTATCACCCATAAAAAAAATTATGAAATATATTTTAACAAAGGACACTTTAACATTAATCATCAATTTAATCTATCTATAAACAACTGTGAGAACCTTGTCAGTTTAACTTTAAGATAAGTAATGATCTTGGAAATGTAATAAATATCAAAGCCAATAAACTTAAAACCTTGATCAGTTTTTAACCCTTATGAATGAGTTAACCCTGTGCTGTCTGAAATAATAAGAAATAATAAATAGAAAGGATTCTATAGTTTAAATTAGTTATGTTACTAATGTAGTATTATATTATCTGTGGTCATGTAGTCTATATTGAGGCGTGGGGGAAAGGGATTGTTACTAATAGACTCATTGCTAGCATCAGGTCGACCTCCACGCGGTTCCCCCTGGAAACCATCGTGGTTAATTCTAGTGGAGTTCGTCACGATGGGCTAACTGACTTGGTTTTATCGTTGCCTATCATCACTCACTGGCACCCCGCCAGGGTATACCGATAGCGCAAGCGGGGGATTTTTTTTAATGGGTGATAATGGAATGGTAACCCCGCCCGCACTATCGGTATATACTGGCGGGGCACCAGTGAAGGATAATAGATGAGGATGAAGCAGGTCAGTTAGCCCATTGTGACGAATTCAACAAGAATTGTTCACGATGGTTTCCAGGGGGAACCGCGTGGAGGTCGACCTGATAGTGTATTGCTAGCAATGGGTTCATTAGACCCCATTACTAACAATTCCTTCCCCCCAGCGCCAGCGGGTTTACAATTCCATTATCACCCATTAAAAAAAATATAAAGGCGTAATTGACTTATTTCTAAAATTAAAACAATTTGATATCACAATGAAATCGCAAGGACCCATATGAGTTAACACCATCATTCACTGTGGTTTTTTTTAATAGGTGACAATGAAATGGTAACGCCGCCCGCGCTATCGGTATACACCGACGGGGCACCAGTGTAAGATGATAGGTGAGAATGTATGCAAGTCAGTTGGCCCACCATGATGAATTCGACAAGAATTAACCATAATGGTTTCCAAGGGGAACCGCGTGGTGGTCGACCTAAGAGGGTATATTGCTAGCAATGGGGCTATTTGATCTCATTACTAACAATCCCTTTCCCCCCATTCACTGCGGTTAGGCTTTGGTGACTTTTTTTATGGGTGAAAATGGTATGGTAACCCCGCCTGCGCTAATAGGATACGCTGGCGGAGCACCAGTGAAGGGTGATAGATGAGGATGAAAACAGGCCAGTTACCCCATCATGATGAATTCATCAGGAATTAATCATGATACTTTCCAGGGAGAACCGCGAGGAGGTCGATCTGGTTGGGTATATTGCTAGCAATGGGATTCTCAGTCTCCATTACTAACAAACCCTTTCCCCCCTTGGTGACGTTTTAAGAGGGATGCTGCCCATTTCTGAACTGTTAAATTCCTTTAGTTGCCTCTTACGACACACACGGGTAAGGAAAGTCTGGCTTAATTTTATGCTGGGACCATGGGTGAATAGTGCATAATAAATCTTAGTAATAAATATAAAAGCAAGTTTCTCACCACTTACCGTCTTAACGACTCAAAGAATCGTCATTAATAGATAGATAGATACTCTTTATTGTTTCCTCCAAAAGATTACAATAGTAAACTTATTATAGATATAAACAATTACAAGAAATATTCACAGTAAGAAAACAATGGGCGACCTTATCGCTAAAAGCGATCTCTTCCAGGCAACCTTTGGATGGAGAGGAGTAATTATAAACATTTATGTTGGTATAAAGAAGGATATAATGCTACTGTTTATCCTGCCAACATATGAAATAACTGGTAAAAGCTAATTTTAAACTTTCGCGTTGTTGACACATATTTTGCTTACACTATCGGGACTTAAGGTAATGAAAAAATTTTGTAGGTAAATAGTAGCTACATATGTACCTGCTTTTAAAAATAAAGAGTATTTAAAATATGGTGGTCTATATCTATCTATCACAATATATATATATATGCGATTTCTATTGTGCTATACGAATGAAACTAAAAAATGTTTTTTAAAACGCGTTGATAGATAACATAAAAAATGTTACTGTCTAAAAAAATAGTATAAAACAAAGTCGCTTCCCGCTTGGACCTTTTAAACTACGCAACGGATTTTAATGCGGTTTCCATCAATAGATGGTTTATAAGAAAAAAACGTATACATATATATGTTTATTTTTTTGTATTTAATAAACTCAAAAATTACTAAATCCATTTTAAAAATTCTTTCTTTTCGAAAGATATTATTTATCTTTACGAAAATTATAACAATATAATGTATGTTTGTATATATTAGTATCTATATAACAATGTACCACCTAACCTTTGTCTTTTTCTCAATGTCCTCTACCCAAAGGTTGTCTGGAAGAGATTGCTTAGCGATAAGGACGCCTTTTGTATCACTTCTCATTAAGATTTACTGTATTTATATTGTTTTTTTATTTGGTGCAATAAAGTGTAAAATAAATAAATAACCCAGGTTATAAAAAGTTTGCCTAATAAATCTAATATAGAATACTGATTTATCTCTATCTACTCGTACAAAACCGGGGCGGATCGCTAGTATACAATATAGGGGGCTGAATGTAGCAGGACTGGTTATTTACGGCAAGTTTTTTTAAATATTCAATTATTTTATAATTATATAATATAATTATATTAAATTTTATTAAATATTAACCTTCTTGATTTTCAAACGACTTTTAAAAGACGAACGCACTAAGTTCGGTTGTTTTTTTTATATATTTATTACCCCATAACTCCTTCAGTTATAAAGCGATTTGGAAAAAATCTTTTTATTTGAATGGATATACTTACAAAATGTTTCCATGGAAATTTTATGAAAATCTGATGTTAAAAGTTGACTGATTTTGCTACGATTAGATCGTTTTTTTTTTGTAAAAAACAAATTTTATTTAAGCAAAATATACTCACGAATAGTAGAGATATCGCTTGCTGTGACACAGAACTTTGCTTCTTGTAAGTACGAATATGTTACAATTTATGTTTGTCAAAATTTATTTAAACATTTAAATAGAGAATTACAGTTAGAATAAACTTAGTTATACACACAAATTGTCCGTGTTCCAAGTCTGCAGTAGTCCGAACTTAGGTGTATTCTCATTTCCTGTTGGAATATAGATCAGTTGAGAAGTCAGCCACTGATGAAACCCTTATCAATATTTCATCATCCGAATATAATAACCCTTTTAAGTCAACTTGTTTGTATTTGAACATATTATTGTCAATTATTTACGCATTGATTCATTGACTTCACTAAATAAATTATTCAGTACAGAAAAACTAAAATGTCGACGCCTAAAATCCCAAAAGAGGCAGTCAGAGGTATTGGTAGTGTATTTTTTTTTAACAAAATAATTATTTAAGATTCCAATGTTGTCTATAATTTTGCACAAACTGGATCTCCGGCGATGGGTAACATAGTTAATGAACGGAAGTAATATAATGGATCGGTCCCCTACAACTTGAGTTCAATTGTACTGTAATACGTAAGACGTATTTTAGGAGGGAAGAGATTGTTAGTAATGCAGATTATCAGTCCTAATGCTAGCAATACACCGTGTTACATCATTCTCCACGTGGCCTCCCCTGGAAACATTCGTGCTGAATTCCTGGTGTATTCATCACGATGGGCTAATTGATCTGATGAAGATGAAATGCATCTTACCTTTTATCCATGACTGGTGCCCCGCCAGCGTATACTGTTTGCACAGGCGGGGTTACCATTGCATTGTCATCCATTAAAAAAAATTAAAAGACGGCTATAGGAATACATCTATAGTAGAGTCCTATAGCAGAATATTCAAGCTAGTCATCCAAGGCAAGACTGCTGGCATAAGAAATACCGGGAGGAGGAAGCACTCCTGGCTGAAAAACTCGAGGGAATAGTTTGACTGTAGTATCCCCTCGCTCTTCAGAGTGGCATCTTCAAAAATTAAGATTGTCCTTATGCTCTCCAATCTCTGGTAGGGGGGAAAGGGATTGTTGGTAGTGGGGTCTAACTGACCTATTGCTAGCAATACAGATGTTAGATCGACCTACACGCGGTTGCCCCTGAAAACTATCGTGGTTAATTCTAGTGGAATTCATCACGATGGGCTAACGGAACAGCTTTATAATACTAGTAATAGTTAGATAAATGCTATTGGACGTGTAACACAGAGCCATCTAGTGTTAAACTAAGCAGAGCTTATACTATGGGTACCAGAAAATTGATACATATACCCTATTGCTAGCAATGGGACTGGTGGTAGTCCGCATTATTAATAATCCCTTCTAACCTTTGAATCATAATTAGGCCAATTTAGAAGTCATCTTTTTTTTAATTAGTTCGGATCTTGGCGTTTTGCCCTAGACATTTGTTGCTTAATTCCTCATATCCTTATATCACAGAATATATCTGTTTAAAGCCCAAGCGATTGACTTGATCGTATGACACTTATCAATGGTTTGTGGTGGTTATGTACCAAGTGGGCTGTACGTTGATTGGCAACATTTTATGTGAAAGAGACACACATCATTTTGTTTATTAATTTGTTGGTACACTGGATTACTGTTCTGTTTTTTTTCTTTTATTCATGATTTTTTTTTAAAAATTTTAATTTAATTGCATAACCATGATTGTAACAAACTCAGCACTGGAAATTACAGTAAAAGTAGGTACGAATTCATTTGTACATTTGGATCAGTTTAAACATCTGTGTCTGAACTAGGTTATAAAACCTGTATCTCAGACAACAGCGCTCAACTCTCATTACATAGTATAATGTTAGTTCAGCAAAATTTTTTAGTGCTACATATAGAATGTTGATTTTATATAAAGTTAATTCATCTAATTATAACAATTGGCAATAATGAAAATTGTGAAATAATGTTATATAAACTATTTATTTGAGTTTTTGTTTGTCTTCAATTTTTGAGTAACATCTATATCAATATATATATAAATATTTTATCATGAAACGGTGTCCCGTGTAGGTGCAAACTGAAAATCAGCACTGAACGCACATCAGTCCAGCAAAAGCTGAGTTTGTACCTATTGCATGGCATACGAATACTGCACAATGTATTTATTAATAAACATATGTACATGTATAATTTCTGTATGTTTGTAAAAAATGGCAATAAATTTATTATTTATTTATCACTATAAGACTACACCACCATCAGAGGAGAGGCCTGTGCGTTTTTTTAATGACTGTAAATGAAATAGTGACCTCGCCTGCGCTATCAGTATACACTGGTCGGGCATCGGTGAGGATAAAGCAGCTGTTGGCCCATCGTGATGAAACCAACAAGAATAAATCACGGTGGTCTTTAGGGCGAACCGCGTGGAAACCAATCTGATAGGGTAGCTAGCAATAGGGCTGTTAGAGCCCATTTATCATTATCATTACAGTCGTTATCTGTCCACTGCTGAACATCAAACTTCCCCATAGACTTTTTTTTTATACAACTTAGAATGGCAAACAAGCTGACGGCCCACCTGATAGAAAGTGGTAACCGTCGCCTATAGACATGAGCAGTACCATGGACATAACAGAGTATACTGTTTCGCTCATGATACCCCCCATGCGTTGCCATTCCTAAGGACTCAGGTGTTATTCTTCTGTACCCAGTAAATTCACGCCATATCCCACCCTTCAAACCGAAACACAGCCATGCAAACACAACTGCTTCACGGTTGAAACACGAATGGGACAGAGGTACCCAAGCAATCGATTTTTGTACAGTCTCCCTCTTGTATAAGACTGCCATAAGGAACGCTCCTGAGTCACTTGCATTTATTGACTCCCTGTAATATATTTAAGGTCGTTGTAAGTGGTCATCACAACCATTCTTTGGTATCAACTTCCAGCAGCAGTATTTCCGAACCGATACGACAACATAACCTTCAAGAAAAAGAGTATATTCCTTTTTAAAAGGCCGGCAGCACACCTGCAATGCCGCTGGTGTTGTGGGTGATCATGGGCGGCGGTAGTCACTTACCATCAGGTGAGCCGCATGTTCGTATGCCCCCTGCGTTATATAAAAAAAAAATCGGGGTGCGTTATATGAAATGCGTTATATAAAAACACTGTATTCGGGGTCGCCATTATTAATACCCCATTTATCAGCCTTTAGCTGCCCACTGAACATAAGCCTCTCTCTAAAGAGGTTTTGCCAGTACTTGCTTTGCTTGGCAGGCGGATTGGCAATCACAGTTAGGCTTTAGAGATGTGTTAAGAGAGACGCTGTTGGTCCATTTTTAATTACCATTTGCTCTACTTTTTAGTATTCAAAGAACTTTGGAACTCACTCGTAACTATCATCCAACGACCGCACAGAGCTGGCGGCGGAGAGGTCTTCACAGCTGACTGGTTTCTTCACAGAACACATTATACGTAATAAACAGTATTTATTGTTGAATTATAGTACGACAACAAAACACGGCCGCGCCGCCCGGCTTTCACGAAACAACTGATATTGTATTTCGTTAATTTCGAGATAAATTTGAAGTTTATAGATAACAGCGGCAGTAGCTTCGTAAGAACTTGTTTACTCCGGCAGATTATATTTTGATTGGTATTATCTAGCGAGGTCTTCAGGGTGACTGCGTGATCTTTTTTTTTAATGGATGATAATGGAATGGTAAGCCCGCCTGTGTTAACAGTATACGCTGACGGGGCACCAGTGAAGGAGGATAGGTGATAATGAAAAAGCAGGTCAGTTAGCCCATCGTGTTGAATACATTTGGAATTCAGCACGATGGTTTCCAGGGGGAACCACGTAGAGGTTGATCCGATAGGGTATATTGCTAGCAATGGGACTGGTAGCCCGCATTATTAATATTACCTTCCCCCACCGCATGGTCTGTTTACACAGAAATCTTCGAAGTTCCAATTAAATTAATACCTCGATGCTCTCTGTATGTATATAGGAGATATTTGAGAAAAATCTATTCTATTATGTATAGTAGGTTAATTTGGTACATAGGATACTTTATATCCTGATTTATACGGACGAAGCCGCAGAATATAACTAACATTCAATATTATTCACAAATTATATTTTGACAGTAAGTGTACCGCTTTAAAGTGGAGAGTTAATTTTTACTACCATATGAATGGTAGTAAAAATTAGATGTCGCATGTCTTAACGTCGTCTAAACTGTGAGACCATCTAATACATATCTCTATTTGAACATTGAGGAAATAGATTTGGTAATCTAAAATATATAAAACATCTTAATTATATATGGGCAACATTTATTTACACTTTAAAAATAAATACAAATACAGTATTATAACATTCTATGTGTTACATAGTATTTTTAAAATTAAAATGTACTTCAGTACAAGAAATGCATAAATCAAAATTAAGATTTTAGTAAGTTTTATGTTTATTTATCATCAATTTAAATCATTCAAAATTCATAATTTTGAATTAATAGTTATTAATATTTTCAATTTTAAAATGAACTGTATTACAATATAAGTAAATATTCATTGAAAAAGTAACATTTAATATCCAATTATATTAAGTCATTTGAGTAAGCTTGATTTATTAGTTGTTTAATATACTTCTCCACAGTTTAGGGTAAATTAACATGTAATAATTACAATAAAAATTTATAGTAAACACTGGTTACAACAACATGTTGTGATCTTCGGATTTACATTAGAAATATTGACAATATTCTAATCAATGTAATGATCTTACAATAAATTAGTTTGACTAGGTCTATTTTGTATGCCATTACATTCTTAAATATTAAATCCCATCTTCCTCATGCAGGCTTTGTGTTCTTCTATTAATGGTCCACAGTTCTCTTCACCTCTTTCAATGATGCTGAAACAGAAGAGTACTTTTAATTAATAATTTATGATTATAAAAAAAAAACACAGTGTGGTCTCGTCATAGAATAGATCATCACTTCCTTTCCTGTGGGCGTCGTAAGAGGCAAATAAAAATTTCTCTAAAGCCTAACTGCAGTTGCCAATCTGCCTGCCAAGCATGGTAACTACTGGCAAAACCCCCCAAGGAAGAGATTTATGTACAGTAAAGGACAGTTAAAGGCCGATATGATGATAATGAGTGTATGATAATATAACAAAGCTAATTTGTTTGAATATGCTAATCTCTTGAATTACAAGTTAGATTTGAAAATAGAAGAAAATAGATATGTAGATAGATAATTTATTTACATTACTTACAGCACACAAATTACAATACAAATAAATAGGGGGGAAATGGATTGTTAGTAATGGAGATTGAGAATCCCATTGCTAGCAATATACCCAACCAGGTCGACCTCCTCGCGGTTCTCCCTGGAAACTATCATGGTTAATTCCTGATGAATTCATCATGATGGGCTAACTGGCCTGTTTTCATTCTCATCTATCACCCTTCACTGGTGCTCCGCCAGCGTATCCCGTTAGCGCAGGCGGGGTTACCATACCATTTTCACCCATCAAAAAAAAAAATACAAACATATACATAATACACAGTAAAAGAGACAAAAGAATGAAAATAAAAAAAAGCAACAAAACAAACAACAAAAATAAATATATATACCAACAATTTTCTTTCTTTCCATTCCTTCACGCCATAGTAACACAAAATGGTCACAACTCAGTTTATTGCTTTGCCCTCAAAAAAGCAAAACACTGATATTCTGTATTATATATTAAATACTTTTTGCATTTGGTAGCTCATTTCTTAAGTTATATGCTATTCCATATCATCATACAATACAACCATAGATAAAGGTGCATGATACAAATAGTAATAAATAAGTACTACCGGATTAATAGGTACTACTGAAAAATTGTTGTTTAAAATTACAGGTTACTAACATTTGTAATAAATATGAGGTGCAAATGTGTGAAAACGAGATGTAAATTTAGTACATTCTCAGTCAATTTACTGGTATATTTATTTAATAAATTACTTAAAGAATATTCATTAACAATGTGGATATATTTCAAGGTCATTCAAGTAAAATACTAGAATACCTATGATCACCGGCGTTTTAAAAATTATCTGGATTAAATGAAGAATTTAGATTTTTTCTTAGCACTGTTATGACTGATTTGTATTTAGGGATGCATTTCAAAGTAAAACTCGATGGAAATGCAATGATTACGTAATCTAATGTAGTAAAATATCCTGCTTACCAGGCATCGCGCGCTTTTTTCGTTTCAGGACAAGCACAGCATGGTTTCAATTTGGGTTTTTCCTCTGTTGGTGGTGCCACAACTTTAACATCGGCGGCTTTTGCGCTTGCATTACCCATTTCAAATGTTATCGATATATATACTTAATCAAAGATTAATATGCAACAAAAATAATGACGCAATGTTAGAAAAACATATGAAATCGACAGGGAAAAATGGTAAGATACATATGACAGTGACTGACGTCTGACTGACAGTTGAGTGAGAATAATATTCAGTTCGTATTTGACATTAACAGTGTAAGAATAACTATAGATAACTCACCTAGGGTCGCCAACTTCTGAAATAACTTTTCCACAAAGTAATAATAACATGGATTAGAATAGATTAGAATAGTATGCGAGGTCTTAATTTTTTATGGGTTTATATTACTATAAATACCTTTTATTTTAAATTTGTAATTGCGGTATTACCTAAATGCCTTAAAAATATTTCCTTTAAAATATTTGTAAATTGTAGAAATAAATGTTTTTAATAATATCTTTTTCTGTCCATTACATAGTCTTAGTATATAGTATCTACTTATAATTTAAGCTTAGAATCTAGGTTCATTACATGTTAATTATTTATTGAAAATTATAGAAAGTGGTCTATACGTTTTTTAACGCTGAAAAAATAATTCTTACGATTTCTTTAACTGATTCCATGATAATGTTTGTACTATTCTTGTTATCTATATAATTTTGGACAGTGTAAAAATTCCCGAAATTTTTACAAAAACGGGAGATGAGATTTAAATTGCTCTATATGGTTAAAAATATGGAAATTATTAAATATCTGTACGATATTTTTTACAAGTTCTGACTGAAATATTTTAAGAATAATACCTGCGGAATTTAACACTAAAATTACAGTTTATTGAAGCATAGCACCAAAGTCCTTAGGAATAGCAATGCATGAAGAATAACATGTTCACGTTGAACTTTGTCACATTGATTTATTTTACTTTGTATTTAAATAACTTTATTGACTAAATAAAAATATGGTATAAAACGAAAGAACGGTAAAGAATGTTACTAGCATTAAGCTATTAGCTTTCTCTACCAATCAACTTCATTATTAGGATAGGATTAAGGATAAAATATTCATAGTGTTATTTGTTAGCTGTTCCATCATTTTCCATTAGGTAGGCTGTCATTTGTTTTCTATTTAATTTGCATAATATAACATACTATTCAAACCATAGATTATAAAGGACGTGGTACGTTATATTGAGTCTATGATTCGAAACACAAAGGCTGTTAAGGTAAGTGTGTAATCACAAGGCTTTTAATTTGTAAACTTTTCAAAATAATCTCCACTGTCAACTTGTTTGAAAGTTAATCAAAACTACTGTATTGTTTGCTGTTTTGTTGAGATAAACAATAAACAGGCCTGAATAGGATTAAGGGGAAGTATGTTAGGTTTAAAGTTTTAACCCTCTCGCTACCTATATTTGCGTAGGACCAAATATTTTTGACCCGGTATATAGTATCTAATATTATTAAAAAGTTGTTTCTTATTTGTGTTTCAAATCATATTGGCGAAGTTTTAACTATTTTAAGATACTTGTTGTCATTTAAAGTTGTTAATATTTGAAACGAAGAGGTATTATTGTTTTTTTTTAATAGATGATAATGGAATGTTAACACCACCTGCGCTATCGGTATACACTGACGGAGCATCAGCATGGGATGAAAGGTAAAGATGAAGTTAGGTCAGTTGGCCCATCGCAACGAATTTGATAATAATGAATCACGATGGATTTTAGAGGAAACCGCGTGAAGGTCGACCTGTTTTGTTAATCCCCATTGCTAACATTATACTCTATATTATTAACAATGTTCAGTAACATTCCCATTACTAACATTTTTTTTGTTGTCGGTATTGCTGTTTAGGGGATAAAATAAATCTGTCTTCCAAATTTTAGCTTTCTAGAATTAATAGTTTTTTGGCTGTACGTTGGATAGTCAGTTAGAATAAACCATTTTTAATCGATTTCAAAAAGAAGCCCCTCATTTCGTTTGTATTTTTTGGAAATTTTTTTTTTCGTCTGAAAAGATATACTTAGTAGTTTAATTTCTTTATCAAAATAACTGGTTTTGTAATAGTCTGGTTTTTTAATTGAGGTCGGTTTTTCTTGTGAGAAACAATCTTTATTTATAAAGTTGTTTGTAGTTTTACTTATTTCCCTTATATCTGCCATATTTTTTTTGTCTATTCAGTGTTAGATATGTTCTATTTACTTGCGGAAACTTTGCTGATTTGTATATTATTTATATGTATATATATACTAAGTGTAATGAGAAATTGTTTGATTTCCAAATAAAATAAAAGTATAAATATACATGATTCCAGTCAGGTGAGTTCATTTACTCTAGTATAGGTTTTGCAATTTCTTTCCCTAAGGGGGGTATCGTGGGGCTAGTAGAGTTGTGAATGAAGCAATAGTTGGCCAATTTATTTCTATTGTTGTCCCCAGACGGGAGTTTGAGTTTGTACAGAGATGACAAGTGTTGCGGAAAAGTCGAATTTTGGATTTAGTAGGTGTTTTTTTATACAACTTAGAATGGCAAACAAATTGACGATCCACCTGATGGATAGTGGTAACCGCCGGATTCTGATTAATTGAATTATAATAAAATTAATTGTTTTAAGGTGGAAATAAACTATAAGAAGAATATATACAAATAAAATTAATAATATAGTTATTAAATTTTCTCAAACGTGCTTGGAAATGTGAGCATTATTTTGACAGTCTTCTTCGAGATAAATCAAAATTGCCGTACTGGCCAGATACATGCGGGCAGCGGCCGGCAAAAGTTGTATGAAAATCCATATCTGTCATGTTTTGCGGCCAGATAAATTACTATGTAAACTCATATCTGTCCTGTGATTTAAAAATAGAATGACCTTTTACTTCGAAACATGGCTACCAAGGAGGTAACTAATAAAAGGTTTTATTTATATTTCGAACTGGCTTACAAATAGAAAGTTGTTTATTTAAAAAAAAAAGGAACATTATGGCGCGTGAAAAATTATTATTGTTCGTTATTCGTCATTGAACTTAAAAAGTAAAATTGTGCTTTTGATTTCCGCGCATTGTTTGAGAAAAGAATATATACAAGCTTTGGCCACAACTAGGTAATGGACTCACGTATGTGTGCCTCGGCTACGCCTCAGCCCACATTTGCACGTTCGTCCATCAATGTCTCAGTTGCTGGCCGCTGCAGTAATGTACTATTAAGGTCTTGTTTCATAAATAAAAGAATCTTATAATTAGAAATGGATCAACATTTGAGTAAATGTTGTCGATTGCCAAAATAACTATCGAAATTGGTTCAAAATTTAGCAAAAATATCAATATGTCCTACTCACTATTATAAATGTGAAAGTTTGTTAAATGTTAGATGGATATATGATACTTTTTCGTGCAAAAACTACTAAACTGATTTGAATGAAATTTGTTAGAGGGATATATTTTTTTTTAATATCACAATACTGGCAAACAAGCATACAGCCCGTCTGATAGTAAACGGTCACTGTAACCTATGGACGCCTGAAGGACTTTTTTTTTAATGGGTGATATTGGTATGGTAACATTGGCGAGGCACCAGTGACTGATGAGACATGAGGATGAAAGCAGGTCAGTTGGCTCATCCTGACTAATTCAACTAGAATTAACCATGATGGTTTCCAGGAGGAACCACGTGGAGGTCGACCTGACAGGGTATATTGCTAACAATTCCTCCCCCCCCCCTGCCTGCAGGACTGAAGAAACCTTAATATACTCTTTTTCAAGAACTCCATACCATAGTCTCTAAGGAAAACCTCGGTCGGGAGCTCATTCCACAGTTTGAGCCTTCGTTTGTTCGTAACTGAACACATAGGATATTTTATGTAATGATAGATGCAGACAAAGCTGTGGAATACAGCTAGTAATATATTAAAGAAAGAATTGAAAACAATAGTTACAGTCCAATAAAGATTTTATAAAAAAGTCTAAAAGTTTTATTAAGAAAAACCCACTGAAATCGGTTATTATTGCCCAATCACATACAGACGAAAATACAATCGAATTGAGAAATTACCTTTTTGAAGCTCCAATAAATAATTAATTAATGATTAATTGATGAAAAATTGAAAATAATTGAAGTCCTAAAAAAAAAAAACTATTGAAAAGTATTTATAACAAAGTCGGAGTGAGAGGCAGGGTTATGTCGTCTCTTTCGTCATCTCATCGGAAACTGTAATAAAACGTGCCGAGCCGTATTTACAGCGTCGGTGTCGTTTCCACTTGATTTATCCCTTTGATTTTGCCACTACGTGATTTATTGCAATGTGTATGGATTTTATGTGATCCTGGTACAGTTTTATAGAAAAATCTATATAATATATATATCTAAATAATGTTTGTATAATATATATATATATATATATATATATATATATATATATATATATATATATATATATATATATATATATATATATATATATTATCATGACAATGAGGTTCAGCTAAAGTAGTTTCATAGGGGAGAAAATAATAATAAATAAAAGCTGTCAACCCTAATTGCTAACAATCCTATCAGGTCAATCTCCAGGTCCTCCCTGGAAGTCACCGTAGTTAATTATTATTCGAATTAATGATAAGGGTGACCCACCACTAAAAATTTTTTTTTATTTTTTTTGATAAAATTTTTTATTTTTATTTTATTAGGATTTAGCATTGAAAAATACATACAACTTAAAATTTTCACCGTTTTACGATTAACCTCTGTTTTTAATCGCTGTTTTTATATTCCGTAATAGGGTTGCAAGATGGCAATCGAATAAAAATTGTAGCATAAGAAATTTTCATGTATATATATATATATATATATATATATATACGTACGTTTTTATCATCATCATCATATCAGCCATAAATTATTCAGTGCTGAACATAAGCATGGACTGCCATAAATGCCCTGGTATTGGGTGGTTTTGCCTGTAGCTGTTACCGCAGTTAGGCTTTTTTTTTGATGGGTGAAAATGGTATGGAAACCCCGCCTGCGCTAACGGGATACGCTGGCGGAGCACCAGTGAAGGGTGATAGATGAGAATGAAAACAAGCCAGTTAGCTCATCATGATGAATTCATTAGGAATTAACCATGATAGTTTCTAGGGGGAACCGCGAGGAGGTCGACCTGGTTGGGTATATTGCTAGCAGTGGGATTCTCAGTCTCCATTACTAACAATCCCTTTCCCCCCACCGCAGTTAGGCTTTGGTGATGTCTTAGAGCTGCCCATCCTTCGACCATTAAATTTCCTTAACCGCCTTTTACGATAGCCACGGAAAAGGAAGGGATTGCTAAAATAGTATTATTATATTATTGGTTACTTGATTTGAATTATTTCCACTATCATTAGTATACGTGTGTCTGCCAATATGTGTGCTGCCGGCCTTTTAAAAAGGAATATGCTCTTTTTTTGAAGGTTACGAGAAAAACATGTAGCGGTTTTTAAGTTAAACCTTCGGGAATGCAACTGCGAAAACGACATAAAATTTTGGTAATTGTTGTCTATTTTTATAGAACATAAATTATATTTGTTATTTATATATATTTAGTCGTTTATATATGTAATTTTAGTATGTATGTATATCAATAATTAGTAGTACCGCATTCGAGTATTCTGACACTTCCCTATGGTTGACTGGGAGAGAATGCTTTTAGCATTAAGTCCGCCATGTACACATATTTGTACTAATGAATAAATAAATAAATAAATAAATAAATAAAAAGATTGGACATCAATTTCACTACCAAAATTCCATAACCTTCCATATCAGTCAACAATCTCTGACTGCCGTTCTAATCAAATAACCAGTGTATGGACTTCCGCAAGATAACATCTAATTTAGTTATATACAACAGTATTATATCTAAAAAATGATATAAAATTGAGAACTTATTTAGGCAAAATTTATATCTTTTTTTTAGTTATTTTATCTATTTATTTATTATACCACAAAGGTGGCAAACAAGCACACAGCCCGCCTGATGGTAAACGATCACTGTATGTCTATCTAAGTCTATGAGCGTCTGCAACACCAGGGGTGTCACGTGCGCGTTGCCGACCTTGAAGAAACCTAAATATGTCATTTTTCAAGAACTCCATACTGTAGTCTCTATGGAAAACCTCAGCAGGGAGCTCATTCCACAGCCTGAGCGTTCGCGGGAGAAAATTTCTCTGATATGGCAGTGAATTTACAGGGTACAAAAGAATAACACCCGAGTCCTCAGGAATGGCAGTATCATGGGCGAAACAGTATACTCTGTTATATTCATGGTACTGCTCATGTCTATAGGCGATGGTTACCACTTTCCATCAGGTGGGCCGTCAGCTTGTTTGCCATTCTAAGTTGCATAAAAAATCGCACTGTATATATCAAGTTGAGAACTTTATTTTTTTAAATAACATTAAACTAGCCTTAAATTGTAGCAAAATTGGTATTTAAAATTTCAATACCAACATAGGAGAGTAATTAAAAAGAAAAAAGCGGTTTATAATTCAAGAAGATATAGCTGTGTAACGCTTAACACGCTCACAAAAATACAGTTAAATTGAGAGGCTCCATAAAGATGAATTGAAAATTACCCCCTTTTAGAAGACGGCTGATAAAAGATACTCCAGCGATAAGCTTTTCATGAATATTTCTCATTGAAACAGGCTGTATGTACGGCATAGAATTTCTTCAAATGAAAATTAATTTTATTTAACTTTTTCCAAATTATAGAAATGTTTTGGTTTATCTATGTATATTAGGTACCTAATTAGGTATAAAAAATTTCTGGTATAGAAACTTACAGCAAAAACATTTTAGGTACAAATAACAGACTGCCATAAGGAACGGTCCTGATCCACCTGCATCCACTGACTCAATGTAATGCATTTGAGGCCGTCACTCCATCTAGTGAGGGATCGTC
Organism: Galleria mellonella; assembly: GCF_026898425.1. NCBI lineage: Eukaryota > Metazoa > Arthropoda > Insecta > Lepidoptera > Pyralidae > Galleria > Galleria mellonella. Next base: position 2,743,088 of record NW_026442061.1, read on the forward strand.
TTACATTGTGTTTACCCGTATGTGATCGCCACTCAAGACCCTTTTTTCACCATCGATTGTCGGTTCTTTGATCAATGTAACCAGCCCATTGCTAGTTCAGCTTTCTTATCCTTCGGATTGTGTCGGTCACTTTGGTTCTTTTGCGGATATCCGTATTTACTATTTCACTTTTAATTTAGAATAAAAAAAAAACATATAAAAAACAAAATGAATGTAGCAGTGCTTGTGCAAAGGACCCAATTCAGCATATGTCGCAGTTTCAAATCTGAAGCTACGACACTGATTTTCAGTAGGCCCTAAATACGTAACTCAAGGATACATGTGTGCAAGAGATGTAATGTATAAATATATAAGAATAATATATAAAACAGTGATAAATATATAAGATAAACACGGGAATAAAGATAAGAGATATACATTAGAAATAGATCCAACGGTGAGTTACATGAGAAAGATACAAGTAGTTGCTTATAGTGCACAGCACCTATCCCTGCAAGCTGTAAGTCATATGGCTTTAAGAAGAAAAGGAAAGTGTAGCCCGCAAGAGGTATTGGTTATGATGACATTTGTTTCTTCAATAATATAATTTTATTTTTAATTCGCATTTTATTTCGGATTCTATCACGCAAAGAAACTCTGTGCCTAGCCTTTTCCATAGCTTGCTGAGTAATTAAAAAATTTTGCATATGGACAATCGCGTTAAACCATGTTTCGGTTTCATAGGTCATCACTGGTGGCACACACAGGTTAAAGATCTTCGTCTTATAGGTATTAATAATAATAATATTTTTATTGAACGATATACAATAAAATTTAATATAGTCTTGACTTACAAACTTGCGTTAACTGTATGTCAGAAGCCAGTGCCTTACCAAGTTACAATTTAGTTATAATTTTAGTTATAGTATAGGATATATGTAGTTATTTAAAAAAAAATATTTTTCATATTTTTCTATTATCTTCTAGTATCGTAACTTAGAATGACAAACAAGCTGACGGCTCGCCTGGTAGAAAGAGGTAATCGTCGCTTACCGACATAATCATTATCATGGACATAACAAAGTATAATGTGTCACCCATGATATCTTACATACGTTGACATGCCGGAGGACTAAGGTGTTAATGCCGCTGCACCTTGTAGTTTGCAATATCTTTTTATTCTTTTCATTGCCATATCCCACTCTTTATACCGAAATATAATCAGCTATGCTTAGACATAACTTATTTAGGAAAAGTTCTTGAGTTTTTATACAAATAATTATGTATTTATTATGAAAGTATTAGAAACAGAGTTTTGAACAAATTGTTCAGTTTTCAACCGACTTCAAAAAAATGGATGTTTTTTTTAAACTCGATGGCATTTTTTATGTTTGTTACTTCATAACTCCGTCAGTTATAAACAAATAAAAAAAAAATAGTTATCTAAAATACTTTCAAAATATATACATATATAAATTTTATTAAAAACAATCCAGCTAGTATAGTTTTTAATGCAAAATAACTCGATTTTTTATATCAAAATTATTGATATTTCCACGTTTCAAGTTGATTTTTTTTATCGTGCAACCCATTCTTAAACTATATAGACTGTCTATGGTTTTTGGGTTGGTACTTACATTAGTTACGACTACCCTCATATAAAATTTACGTATGTTAATAGGTTATTTACAGGAACATAATACTTGGAATGTTTGTTAGCTCATTAAAGGTACCAGCAGGCATGTAATAACTGTTAAAATTTGAAACGACCCCATAACAAAGCCTTAGAGCCGTGATATGACGGTTGTGAATTTTAACAGCCCCTTACCGGACTGCTGATTTACATAAACAGTTAAAATGTAATGTACGCATGCTATTTATGGTGTTATCTGTTACACATGGTTAGAGTTAAGGGCGTAGATTGACCTATTTTTTTTATATGACTTGGAATGGCAAATTAGCTGACGGTTTATGGAAAGAAAACATAGGAAGCAAGAAAAAACAAAGGTTTACAATTTGAATTTTTTTTTATGAATACGTGAAGTTTTTTATGCAACTTACAATGGCAAACAGGCGGACGGTCCACCTGATGGGAAGTGGTAGCCATCGCCTATAGACATGAGCAGTAACATGGTCATAACGGAGTATACTGTTTCGCCCGTGATACCTCCATGCTATTCCTGAGGACTTAAGTATCATTACTCTGTACTCTGTAAATTCATTACTATATCCCACTCTTTAAACTTTTTTTTTTTCAATTAAGAGTTTCCTCTTGTCGGTGCAACTAATTCATGCATCTTCTTCCAGCCAGTTCTATCCCAGACCATATCCTTGACCTCCCTATACGACATGACACCTTGTGTTTCTTTTATCTGTCCCATGTAGTTATTCCTTACTTCATACAAAATTCTCTTATGGGCTATGTTTATTGTCAGATAATTTCCGCATACAAGTACGTAACTAATGAAAGGATTAACATGTTCTGAGCAGTGATAATGGGCGATTAAAGCGAGCCTTAGAGAAGCAAGTTACCGCCTCAGTATAACATTATTAGAAAACTTTACCAGTACGAGACGAGGTGAGGCTATAAAGTAGTGGTGGAATAGACATTAGACATCTCATTACCTATCTCTCTAATTTGCTTTGACGTTTACTACGTGTGATTTACCTTGATTTATTTAGTATATTTATGTATTATTATTATTATATTTGTATGTTTATGTATTGTAATCTTATTTTTATATAAATGATATTTAGAATATTTTGCATTTTGTTTGATTCCTTTTTTTGTATTTACTGTGTCTGTTTTGCGCCATCTACCTTTTCCTCTGTACTTATCCATTATTTATGCCAGGTTGTCTGTAAGAGATTTCTCTTAGCGCTATATTATTCAGAATCTTATTTAATAAATAAAACTGTATGTAGACGATTTCTGTGCTTGTAGGAGATATTTAAGAAAATAATATATGATGGCTCTTAATAAGACCAATAGATTTTTTTATGCAACTTAGAATGGTAAACAAGCTGACGGCCCACCTGGTAGAAAATAGTAACCGTCGCCTATAGACATGAGCAGTACCATGGACACAGAGTATACTGTGTCGCTCATGATATTGCGTAACATTCATTCAAAATACAGTCGAATTAAAAAACTCCTATTTTATTATTTAAAGTAATAATTGGATATACATCCTACCTGATTTCTACCAGAAACTTTGAGTACTTTGTACAAAAGAAGTTGGCTTGAGCACCTCTGTCCCATTCCGTGAAGCAGTTGTATTTGCATGGCTGTGTTTCGGATTTATTTTATGGGTGAAAATGGTATGGTAACCCCGCCTGCGCTAACGGGATACGCTAGCGGAGTACCAGTGAAGGGTGATAGATGAGAATGAAAACAGGCTAGTTAGCCCATCATGATGAATTCATCAGGAATTAACCATGCTAGTTTTCAGGGAGAACCGCGAGAAGGTCGACCTGGTTGGGTATATTATACACGTTATGACTATATATCATAACTATACACTATATATATATATATATATATATATATATATATATATATATATATATATATATACTAAAATATATTATAACGTGTATAGTCAATTGTTACTAACAAAAATGGATCTTAGTAATCCGTAAATAAAGAAAATATTATTATATTATTATTATTATATTGCTAGCAGATTCTCAGTCTCCATTACTAACAATGCCTTTCCCCCCGCTGTGTTTCACTTTGAAGAGTGGGATATAGCACTAAATTTACAGGGTACAGGGGAATAATACCTGAGTCCTCAGGACTAGCAACACATGAGGCGTATCATAGACGAAACAGTATATTCTGTGCTCATGGTACTGCTCATGTCTATAGGCGACGGCTACCACTTTCCATCAAGTGGGCCATTTTGTGGTTTGCCATTTTAAGTTGCATAAAAAAAAAAAAAACATTATTAAGTGGCTAATTCGAATCAATGTCATTTCCATTATACATAATTCCGTGTTAACAAGTTCCACTTAGACCTGTAGAGAGCGCCTTTGATCTTCGACTTTATATTTTAATATCAAGTCTTTTGAGCTTGTTCGTGTTGTACCTTTATCAATATATGAGAGACCTAATCTTGGCTTGTTGAATAATAATTAAATATTATATATTTATTTATTATTATCACCATACCAGATGTTAAATGTCCACTGCTGAACGTAAGCCTTCCCCGTAAGGGGAGTTTTGCCAGTAGTTGTCACGCTTGGCAGGCGATGAATAATAATTAAGAGATGTTTAAGAGGGACGCTGCTGCCCATCCCTCGCTCTTCCTTAGTCGGATTTTACGACACCTACGGGAAAGGAGGGGATGGCCTGTTCTATGCCGGGACCACACGGCCATATATATTTATTTATTTATTTACTTATTTATGTATGTATATATAATTATAATTTTATTTATACTCTGTTACTAACTACATACATAGCTACTAATAATATAATTTATTATTTATAGTATTCTTTTTGTACCATAAGCATAACATGCTTTATATAGAAACCCTACAGATACTTTATCTTTTCGGGTTTTCAAGGTTGACTGTTTTAAGGGATAAATCCGTGTGTACTTTATGTTATAACCTAAAATCTATATAAGTGAATGTACAATAGTATATGAATACATAAATAAAATAAGGTGAGTAAAGAGAGGGTAAAAAATGACTAAACTTTTAACGAGTCTCCCCCCGATTGTTCGTGCGACAATTAGTTATTCTTTTCATTGGTACAATTAATGTTTAATATAAAGCGACAAGCTGGGAGGTTGCTGGTGTTTCACTTTGTGAAACTGTTTGCAAAAGGGAACCCGCCCACTCGCTGTATTACTCTGTGCAGTGATCTTTACGACTTAGAACTTGACAGTGGGAGAATTTGGCGGGAAACAATAATGTTATTTGCGTTCAGTTTTACATAATTGTAAAAAAAAACATTTTCGACGGATTTTAACGAAACTTGGTACAATTATTCTTCGTACTCCTGGGCAGGTTATAGTATACTTTTCATTATGCTACGATCAATAGGAGCAGAGCAGTGAAGGGAAATGTTGGGAAAACGGGAGAATTTTTTTTTTTTCAATACAGGGGGCAAACGAGCATGCGGCTCACCTGATGGTAAGTGACTACCGCCGCCCATGGTCACCCACAACACCTACGGCATTGCAGGTGTTGCCATTCCTGAGGACTCTGGTGTTATTCTTCTGTACCCAGTAAATTCACGCCATATCCCACCCTTCAACCGAAACACAGCCATGCAAACACAACTGCTTTACGGTTGAAACACGAATGGGATAGAGTTACCCAAGCAATCGACTTTTGTACAAAGTCTCCCTCTGGCAAAAGCAAACAGCAACAGTACAAAAAGTAGGTATAGCGAGTCTAATATTCTGATATGGTGAAGAATAAAAGGAACTCGTTTTGCACTTGCGAGAATTTTATGAGAATTCCTATGTCGAGATGCATGTTATTTGTTCTAATAAATATCACATGTCATGATGTCGCCCTCATGAAAAGGGTGTCTATTTGTTTTTATCCGACCAGTATAGAAAGGAGTAATATTTTATATACCTACGCATATCCAAGCTCACATTGAATGTTACATATTTTTCTCAAACATGCTTGGAAATGTGAGCATTATTTTAACAACCTTCTTCGAGATAAATCAAAATTGCCGTACTGGTCAGATACATGCGGGCAGCGGCCGGCAAAAGTTGTATGAAAATCCATATCTGTCGTGTTTTGCGGCCAGATAAATTACTATGTAAACTCATATCTGTCCTGTAATTTAAAAATGGAATGATCTTTTTACTTCAAAACATGGCTACCAAGGAGATAACTAATAAAAGATTTTATTTAAATTTCGAACTGTAAATAGAATGCTTGTAATTGTTGTATTGTATTGTAAAAAAAAAGAGAACTCTTACAAAGTTAAGTTCGTCTGTTGTATATCTATGAAAATAATTTGTACCTATCAATGTCTTTTTTTACAACACAGGGGGCAAACGAGCATGCGGCTCACCTAATGGTAAGTGACTACCGCCGCCCATGATCACCCACAACACCAACGGCATTGCAGGTGTGCTGCCGGCCTTTTAAATAGGAATATGCTCTTTTCTTGAAGGTTATGTTGTCGTATTGGTTCGGAAATTCTGCTGCTGGAAGTTAATTCCAAAGAGTGGTTGTGCGTGGAAGAAAGTGCCTTGAAAAACGCACGGTGGAAAACCGCCACTCGTCCAGATTGTTGGGATGAAATTTTAATGTATATAATTTTTGTGTGCAATATATAAATACATTAATAAACAAACAATGAAATAAATAAATAGATACATAAATAGATAAATAAATGAATAAAAAAAATTTTAAGAGATTTCAAAAATGGAGCAATATAATTTGTCTGTAATTTATTTAATTATTGATTCATAGGAAAACCAGGGCTACACTAGAGCAAAAAAATACAGTTTAGGATCACAAAATAAGCCACTAATAGGTTTTCACAAGTAGCAACAATATAGATAGATACAAGGCGCTGTACACAAAGAAACAAAAATAGGAGTTAACAAAAAAAAAATACGAACTAACAAGAACTAAAACAAAAAAAAAAGATGAATAAAATACAAAGTAAAAATTAATTACAAGTATTTGGTCAAAATATGGCCTTTTTGTCCATACAATAGCTATTCAAACTGACTATGAGTAAAAAATTGCCTACTCAGTTGGTCTCTCACTGATATTACGTTTTTCGAAAATAGATCTATATTAAGACTTAGAAATAGTATTAAAGTAATGGGAAAAAGATGGCGCAACACACGATAAATAACAAATACGTAATGAATTTTCAAGTTAGGCATCGCTTCGAGAGAGTCGAGAGTTTGTTATGGACGGACAACGACTTTGATTGTAGATTAATTTTCAGAATAAAAATGAAAAAGAAACAAAACAAAACCTTTTTTATTGTTGACATCAGAAACAAGAAAAAAAAAATTGTAACAGCCAAATATTTTTATTGTACGCGAACAGTTTAGTTCCGTCGCCTATTGTCCTTCCAAGGGTGCTAAATGAAAAGGTGGCCGACGATTTTCTTTTTTAATTACTTTCTTAATGAATCATTCTGGAGTTTAGATAAGGGACGTTGCGTTGGGATAATTTCTCCTCACAATGGAACACCTTTCTCGAGTTTTTAATAGATGTTAAATATTAACGGGACCGCTATAAAATGTGACGAAAACATTATTGTTTTTCCCCCGTGACAGCGGGGTGACATTTTGCTGAAATATGACCTAAACTTTCCGCGTGTTTTCTTATAAATTGTGTGAAATTATCCTATTCTTAGGGTGGCTAATTTGCGAGGCATGGCGGGCGTGACTTAAGGAATACTAATTAATTATTAATAAGGCTTTACAATTTCAAACTTATAAGAGGACATTAATTAATTACGTGACGTAATTTTTTTGTTTGACTCACATTCCCCCGTCGATGAGATTTGGCGGGATTACGTGAGATGTCCTGCCCTTTTATGAGATGTGCCATAAGTTTTGAAACATTTCGATACATGTAAGGTAATGCTAAACAAATCATTTTCGTTTAAAAATTTTATTCGTGTTTTACGCAATATTTTTTTAAACTTAAGCACCAATGTTTTTATTTTAAATTTCTTTATAATTTACGTTAGCGACTTATTTATTTTCACAGATGCGAGATAATTCCGCCTTTTGTATCATATTTTTATTTGGTCAATTAAGTTTTTTAAATAAATATAATAAGATATAAGATAGAAGAAGTAAACAGAGAAATAGATTGTCGCGAAAAGTATCTTTATTTTATACTATTTAAATAAGTATAAATTTATAAAATAACAAATTAGTTTTTCTGTTGAGTTTTATCCTAATGCCATTGTAGGAGAACTTATTGACTTTATTAACGCAAAGATAACCGAAAATAGTTTTGTTTCAGTAAACTTTAACCTGTTAAATTAATTTACTTCTATTTTTCCATATTGTTATTTTTATTTTTTAGAATACTGTATAATGACTGGGCCCAAACCAAAACCTTTCCTTTTGAGTCACAATCTTTCATTCAGTTTATCAACCAGATACCCTTAACTTACGAATATACATAGACAGCATAGTGAAATGTGTTTTCTCCGTCTTGTATTTTATGTACAGATCTCTAAAACAGTGGGCTTACTCTTGAAATAAATGCCAATAAATCGATATTAAAATTGAGACGTTTCGCACTCTCGAATTGTAACACTAGCGACATAATTGTTCCATATTGTTCTGATAGATGCATATTCGTGTAACTTGCCAATACAAACTATTGTAAACTGATCTCAATTCTAACCTAATTCCTAACTGTTGTTTCATGACTGCAGTACAAAATTGACATTATCAGTAGATTGGATTGGGGGGAAGGCATTGTTAGTAATGCGGACTACCAGTTCCATTGCTAGCGATATACCCTGTCAGGTCGACCGCCACGTGGTCTCCCCTGGAAACCATCGTGCTGAATGAGCTAACTGACCTGCCTTTTCATTCTCACTTATCATCCTTCACTGGAGCTCCGCCAGCGTATACTGTAAGCGCAGGCGGGGCTACTATTCCATCATCAACATTTTTTCCATCATTACCGTTTCATCATGTATTAAAAAAAATTGGATAAATATTGATATTAGATTCAAGAGTAGAGTTGCAGATCTACAAAACGTTTTCAAATCAAACTAAACTGACAGATATATGCTCTAGGTCAGGGGTTCCTAAACTTTTAACAACGGAACCCAACAAAAACATTTTATGGAACCCATATCAAACGATTACAAACTAAAAACACTGTAATTAAAAGAAGCTTTTATTAGAAATATTTTAAAAGTATTTATTTATTTATTTATACTTTTGCACGCATTAAAATATGTCTACAGGGCGGATTTAATGCCTGATGGCATTCTCTACCAATCCAACCGTTACGCTTAACAGAGAGAGTAACAGTATGGTGGTGCATAGATTTAAAAAAAAATTGTAAATTAAATAAATATTTTGAGAAATAGCATTAATTTATGATAAATAAACATATAAATAATATAGAATTACATACATATAGAACAATATACTCGTACTTACAAAAAATATACATACATAAATCACATACAATACATATATAAATAACTATACATAGTACATAATAAACTAATAAATATATGAATCATAACTAATTGTATAATAGTCCAGATTGAGGCTTTTTATTGTTGTGATGATTTCGAAGTAGATAGATAGATATTCTTTATTGTTTCCTCCAAAAGGTTACAATAGCAAACTCATTATAGATACAAACAAATTACAAGAAATATACACAGTGAGAAAACAAATGGGTGACCTTATCACTAAAAGCGATCTCTTCCAGGCAACCTTTGGATGGAGAGAACTAATTATAAACGGTTTGAAATTAAATTAATTAATTAAATTAAATAATCGATTCTATAATTTATTTGGTCAAGTTTTAGATTATATAGACAGAATGTCTCTACACAAAAACTAATGTTCACGAAGGGACTTTTTGATGGAAAATTTGGTTAGTATAGCATTTTTATAGTTTCCATTAATTGTTTCATTGTATAAATAATTTCGCGGAACCCTAGTGACTTTTTTAAGAAATCCAAGGTTCCGCAGAATCCACTTTAGGAATCGCTGCTCTAGGTCATAGGGAATACTCCACAAAGCGATTAACATTGTAGCTATCCCGTTCATTTGCATTTGAATATCGGCGCTAACAGTTAGCCAAGGGAAAGTTCATCTGGACGGCAATAGGGATGGGTCGCACCATTTTTTAATCTTTAGTTAAGAATGAATATAATATTTGTTAAAAAAGCTACTGATATATATCCACGGAATCGACGTAATCCAAATAGACTCGTGCTGGATGACATTACCTGTCTAGCTAAATATGCAAAAAGTTGTATAGCTATGTGTTTAAAAGTATATAATAAAATATCGAATGAATTAAAATTGTTAAATATGAATTTATTTAAAAAGAGAATATATACTTGGTTGAATGTAAATTGTTTTTGTGATGTAAAAGACTTCATAAACAAAATGTTAATTGTTAATCTTAAATGAGGAAGGATCTATAATAATAATTTACCAGAGGGAGACTTTGTACAAAAGTAGATTGCTTGGGCATCTCTGTCCCATTCGTGTTTCTACCGTGAAGCAGTTGTGTTTGCATGGCTGTGTTTCGGTTTGAAGGGTGGGATATAATATCGACCACATTTTAAACAAATAAATTAGGTAAATATTACATATTCTAAGGAACATATTAGAATTTATTTTAATTATGTACTTAACGGTTGAGGGATGAGCAGTGTCCTTTTTAAACATGTCCAAAACCTAACTGTGATCGCCAACCCATTTGCCAAACTTGGCAACTACTGGTAAAAAAAAATATTTTGCAGCCAGTTTGTTGTGATTTCCTTATTTATAAATCTCTATTATTATCTTATCTTTTATAAATATTCTAATAAAAAAGTGAGCATTTTTAACAGTAAACAAAATGTTGAGATGGTGATGCGTATTATGTTGTGTCACGTATATTTTTTTACAGCATAATCAAATTTAGTTAAACTTTTGATTAGTTAAACAATAACTATTAACTGTGGTTTAAACGAGATTGTTTTGCCGGGCCGTGGTGAGTTTATAAAGCGGTGCAGGCCAAGTAAACTTGCCTCGTACCGAGCGGCGGCGGCGGCTCAAACGACGATACCGCACACACCCGGGGCGATCCGCAACTTGGAACTAGCCCCTCCTTCCTGTACCTTAATTAAAAGAGAATTTGTGTTTAAAGTTAAACAATAAATTAATCAATGGATCAATACTTAAGTGTTGTGCGTGTGTTGGCGTGAATTTACTGGGTACACAGAAATAACACCTGAGTCCTCAGGAATGCCAACGCATGGGGGGTATCATGGGCGAAACAGTATACTCTGTTATGTCCATGGTACTGCTCATGTTTATAGGCGACGGTTACCACTTTCCATCAGGTGGGCTGTCAGCTTGTATGCCTTCTATTCTAAGTTGTATAAAAAAATATTAACCCTTCGCCAACCGTGTGTTTTTATTTGCACACCGTCAACCGTCACGGACGATATAGTCCCAGACAATAATTTGACCTACTTAAAGGTAGGGGTAAATTCCAAAAATATTCGTCGAATATCTTTTAGATTTGTTTTTTCTGTTTTCATAATTTTTGACTTGAACACTTTACCCGCTGGTGAAATAAAATTTTGTAATCTCTACAAAAACCCGTAATTTCTAAGATTTCACTAAAAATCGATATAAATTAGTTTTAAGAAGAAATGTTTTAGAGCTTTATTCTTCATATAAGCGCCTTTCAAAACCTTGCCTGTGAGGTTACAGAGGAGTTCGAGGCATCGTCCTTTTTTTCTTACATTAATTACCAGAAGCATTAATTACCAGCGGGCAGTGTGCGTAATAAGAAGTGGATACAGTTTAGTACTAGTACTTATTGTTATAATTTATGTATTGCTTCTTAGTACTAGTTAGTAGCACAAATAACAAAAGTCCCTACCTTAGTACAATTTATTTATTTATTTAGATACTAGCGGCCCGTCTCAGCGTCGCACGGGTGGACATTTTTACATTTTAAAAAGTGGCCATTAAGTCTGCACACGCGACGGAAGCTTAAAAATGGAGTAACTTCTTCCGTTTTTCCAACATTTCCCTTCACTGCTCTGCTTCTATTGATCGTTGCGCGATGAAAAGTATACTATAACCTGCCCAGGAGTATGAAGAATAATTGTATCATGTTTCGTTAAAATCCGTCGAGTAGTTTTTGTTTCTATAACGAACATACAGACAAACAGAATTTAATGATTGCATTTGTGGCATCAGTATCGATCACTAATCACCCCCTGATAGTTATTTTGGAAACATATTTCATGTACAGATTTGACCTCCCTACAGATTTATTATAAGTATAGATATCCAAGCGAGATGTAAAATAGGCATTGTAATAAGGAGTAAATGAGATAACATAATAAAAGAATATCTACGGGAATGCTGTCTTCAATACAGTCTAGATGTGAAAATCTTATAATTTCTACAAATATCAATTTAGAGAGAAACAAATATCTAGTAATTTAACATGGACTACGGAGTCTGTAGTTACCTAATTTATAACCGAAAAGTTTTCACTACGTTTAAAAGTTTTTCATCAAATTATAGAGTTTACGAATTGTATATGATTTTTCATCATTAACTTTCCTTTAATAAACGATCCGTTCTTTCTTTTGTTTTATTTCTTTTGTTTCAAGTTTGTAATATTTTTTTTTGAGGTCACTTCTTTATACAGCTTGGACTAGCAACACATGTTGGCGTGACGGTGTTGTGTGGCTCATGGTACCATGGTACTCTTTATATACACCCATTACCAAGAACTAAGGTGCCTAAAATGTTCTATGGCCTCTGTATTCATTATTATTAACTAAACAAAAACTTGGGTTGGTCGCCTGGTAGCGAGTGCTTTCAACATAATAATTATTGTGGTGAATTATTTATATTGTATGTTTAATTAATTAATCAAATATATTATTTATGCATCATTTATGTAAGTATGTATCTATATAATACAATTTTATCTTTGGCTGTTAAATTGGTTACACAGGTTACACTTTGGGTTTGTTGTACGCGTCCGTGTAGTCTAACTTTAGGCTGCAGCTGAAAATTAGTGCTTTGCTCTTAAGCGAAACCATCACTGAGCTGTAGCCTATTTGGGTCACTGCGACATACATGGCGAAACCATATTTTCATACTCATCTTTTACTGTATATTTTGAAAAGTGTAAATTATTTTATTGTATAAACTCATTTGTAAATTTACGTGTATCATAAATGGCTCAAATAAAAAGGTTATCTATCTATCTATCTATCTATTCAGTAATTATACTTTCTATTCCATATCTCACCCCTAAATTGAAACCACCGAGAGTTTTTGTTAAGTCTAAGGCGAGACTTTGTCTCCCTTTGTGTGTTCTACCGCTTGTATAACGAATAGTATTCTGAGGAACTGTTTGAAATGATGCCCACAGCTACCATTTATCTACGCATTGCTCGCCAACGACAGGAAATTAATCCTTACACGCTTGAACCTAAATGGGCACGTACAGTGCGGTTCCAAAGAATTTTTCCCCTGCGAACGCTCAGGCTGTACAATGACCTCCGTGATGAGGTTTTCACTAGTGTCTACAGTATAGGGTTCTTAAAAAAGGGTATGTTAAGGTTTCTTCAGGGTCGGCAACGCGCCCGTAACACCCCTAGTGTTGTAAACGTCCATAGACTACATTGGCGGTTTACCAGCAGACAGGCTGTAAGCATGTTTACCACCTTCGTGGTATAAAAAAAATAATTGTATATTTTTTTAATGGATGAGAACGGAATGGCATCAGTATATAGTGGCGGGGCACCAGTGAGGGATGATAGGTGAGGATGAAGCAAATCAGTTAGCCTATGATAGTGATGTAAAAAGTTACATTATAGTAATATATTAACTTTTAGACTTTCGCGCCATGCTTAATGCTTGTTATATAAAAGATGGAAATTAATATGATCATGTAAGTAAACTATGATAATATATTTAAATTATTATCTTTCACTGGCCGTGGTCACGAGTAGACTGACGTAGTGCTGTCGTGTCTCCGCTTCTGAGGCAAAAGTATTTTCATCTACCCATACTTTGTCACATCACATTTATATATATATATATATATATATATATATATATATATATATATATATATATAAAACGTAACGTAATATACGTTACGTTTTATAACACTAAAAAATCAAATCTTTTTGTAATATGGATAAAATGATATTACGCCGACTCCAAATGATTGGGATAAGGGTAAGAAGATGATATATATATATATATATATATATATATATATATATATATATATATATATATATATATATATATATATATATATACACATATACAGGTTTCGTTCAAATTTATGCGAGTTGAAATTTTTTAGAAAAAGGTTACTTTTTAAAAGTAACAGTAGAAAAATTCTAAACATTTTCACCGGAATGCCATATTGTGTTTTTGCCTTTATTTGAAAAGATTTCTGTGAGGTGCAACATTTTATTAAATATTTATAAAATATGTCATCCCAGTAGAAATATTTTTGGAAAAATAAAAATCTATTTTTAATTATTGGTTTACTTAATTTTTGTTTATTATATTTTTAAGGCGTGATTCCCCTCCTTCCCACCCTCGCCACAATCCGTATGATCGTTTGACTTACGGGACACCTGTATATATATATACATATATACTACTAATATGTGTGTGTTTGTTTGTTTTGGTGTTTATTATACCAACATGCAGCCTACAGCCTTCCAAGATATGTCAAGGACAATGATGATTAACGTATTCGAGAAGAATCGTCACTCAAATCATCACTCTTCACCCAGCGCATTCCATCGACGTTCGTATTTGTATGCAAATAAGGTTTAACCTCAAAGTCAGATTTGAAACAAGCGTTCGAATAAAAAGGAGATTAAATCTACGCTCAGACGACGGACCGGATTTAAATAAATATTCCAAGTTTATACTTGTAATGGTCTTATTGTACTTTAAATTTCCTTTTATAATATCTATTGAAAGCAGCCGGCCTATTTAGGTGGTATTTTAAAGAAATAACTGGCTGTGATCTACGACTTTGCTTGATTTAATTGAGATATTATTCTAATATTGCAGATTAGCAGATTAGACTAATTAAATTAGTTGCTTAATTCACTTTTAATTATGTAAATTATTTGAATTAATTATATGATTTTTTTATACAACTTAGTATGGCAAACAAGCTGATGGCCCATCTGATGGAAAGTGGTAACTGGCGCCTATAGACATGAGCAGTACCATGGACATAACAGAGTATACTGTTTCGCCCATGATACCCCCCATTCGTTGCCATTCCTGAGGACTCCGGTGTTATTCCTCCGTACCCTGTAAATTCACGCCATATCCCTTCAAACCGAAACACAGCTATGCAAACACAACTGCTTTACGGTTGAAACACGAATGGGACAGAGGTACTCAAGCAATCGACTTTTGTACAAAGTTTCCCTTTAGTGTTTTAATAATTAAATTATTAGCCATGGAATACTTTATTATTAGATCTGCTTCTCAAACAAGTTAGTTTTTTTAAGCATTTACTACGTTTTTTTTTTATTTAAAAGTCAAAAAATATATTTAATATTAATTTATAGATATAGTAACACATTTTAAATCTTTTGCTTTGTCTGATGTTGGTATCTACTTTGTATTTATGTGGTTTTTTGTCTGATATATTTATTATTATATAATATATACGTATGTATAATTAAGATAATATGAGTATTATATGTGTTATTTGTATATTAATATTGTTTTATTTCTATTTATATGCCCATCACGTTCTACCATTAAAATTATATTCTCTGTTATTCCAGTCTACGGTCTGGTAGATAACGCCATATGGTGTCAAGTCCGCCATTTATTACCTAGATGTATTAAAGTTTAATAAATATTTTTTTTTTTTTTATTTAATTATCATACATAAATGCATTAATAAAAATTGGATTTTTAATACCACTTAAACCTCTTGGGCTTGTGTGTGATACTTTACATTTGGTTCTCAAATATCACTATTTACATTACTTACATTACAATTTACATTACAATGCCTTTGTACATTCACTTATAATAAAAATATTAGGTTATAACAAAAATGTACACAGGCGGACTTTTTTTCCAGTTAACCTTGAGAATCCGAAAGGAGAAACAATCTATAGTATCTATATATCTATAAATTAATAAGTAAATCAGTTTTAATTAAATAAATTAGATTTAATTATTAAATTAGAACATATTTCACATCATATCGGTCAGATTCGAATACGGTGTACGTATTAGGCTGGATTGTAACCATTCTACGATATTCTCAGTTCAGATGGTCGAAAAAAAAACCTAGCAATTTTATAAGATAAATAGCTTATGTAAGGATGGAAATTGAATGTGTCCGTCGAAATATTTATTGTCTTGCGATCTATTAACCCACAGATTCTCAAACTGGGTTACACAACGCCCATTTTCGTCTCTTTGTTTAATCTATTTTTTTTATACAACTTCGAATGGCAAACAAGCCGACGGCCTACTTGATGGAAAGTGGTAACCGTCGCCTATAGACATGAGCAGTACTATGGACATAACAGAGTATACTGTTTCGCCCATACCCCCCTCCCCCTCCCATGCGTTGCCATTCCTGAGGACTCAGATGTTATTCCTCTGTACCCAGTAAAAAAAAGCATTTCAAAAAGCATTTTTTAATAGTCAGTATTTATTTTTATGTGTGTTTTTTGCTTTTGCGATACCTTGCCTAATTGTGAAAGTAATATTTGGTATAGATATGGTTTCTCTTATGTCAATATGTCAACTGGTGTGAACAAAATCAATACGATTCTGGCTATTAATAATGATATAAATAATGACATAAAATCAATATGGCGTAAAAAGCGCGGGTTTAAATCCCGTCCGTTTAGAAATTTTTCAATCACTCAATAATTATTGGAATATAATTTTCATATAATAATAACATTTCTAAAATAAATATAGGTTTTTACGACACCATTTTATTTCATCACGATAAAAAAAAATAGCAGAGATTTTATTATTTGGAAAATTATAAAAAAAGAATACCATGTATGTAATAGCTGGAAAAAACATCTAATTATTATTTTTTTATGCAGAGAATGTTTTTTTTTTCAACCGCAGGATTACGGATGCAGTTGAAATGGCGTAATACATTGCTAGTATAAGTAACTTTACGCTATTCTCCAATACCTCCTAGCGACCGAAGACTGCTCTAATGTCTTCTAATTTTTTATAAGCCCTCCACTGTCCTAAAAGCCCTCAATACTTACAACGGCACGTAATCGCCCACTTTGAGAAAGATTGTGTTAAACGAATTGGGAAAGGCGAAACGCGTGGACAGGACAATAGATAGATGGTCGATAGATAGATGTAACTAGTCAACCGGAATAGGAGCACTTCGTATAATTGAATTTCTAGGATCTGCTCTTAAATTATATAGATAAAACCATGAGTCTCAAAAACGGGTTAATTTTTTGTCAGCTGATTGTCAAATTAGCTGACTCGCGTTTTTTTATTTTTTTTATTAATGTTTTATATACTTACGCCTTAGATTATATATGTTAGTTAGAGCTTCGATTATCAATAAGGATAAATTTTTTGTTAGCCTATTGTGAAATTAGCTGACTCGAATTTTTATTCATTGTTCTTTGTACTTACGCGTACAATGTGTCTCGACGTATTATTTAATAAATAAAATGAGTAATTAAGCATTAAAAAGATGCAGAAATTATAAGACAAAATAAATATAGAAGTTATAAATGAAATAATCATAATTATTTATCACGTAAGATTGTATGAAGAAGTTGACCCACTTTTCTCGAAGCATTTGTATAGAGATACTTGTCTATCTATAATATATAATCTAAGAATTTGGTATAATACGATTATATAGCCGAACAAGGCTTTGTAGATAATAAATAGAGAAAATAGGTATTGGCGACCTATCCGAGAAATAGGTATTGGCGACCCGCACGCATGCTAAAGGTAAAGGAGTTAAGGGGCCGCCTGAAAATCAGCGCTATATAGGTACATCTCGCTGGAGCTGTACATATGTATATAGCAACAGCTGAGGCGGCTCCTATTACCAGCAACAATAATTGTTTCTTTTTTTTTCACATTTTATTGATTTAATTTTTTATTTTTTTAATACTTAATAATGTAAATAACCACTATGGTTTCTATGTCGAAACCGCGTGGAAGGAGGGAGACTGTACAAAAATCGATTGCTTGGGTACCTCTGTTCCATTCGTGTTTCAACCGTGAAGCAGTTGTGTTTGCATGGCTGTGTTTCGCTTTGAAGGGTGGGATATGGCGTGAATTTACTGGGTACAGAGGAATAACATCTGAGTCCTTAGGAATGGCAACGCATGGGGGGTATCATGGGCGAAACAGTATACTCTGTTATGTCCATGGTACTGCTTATGACTATAGGCGACAGTTACCACTTTCCATCAGGTGGGCCGTCGGCTTGTTTGCCATTCTAAGTTGTATAAAAAAAATTATGGTGATAATGATCTTATTAAGGTTGTGTTCTATAAGTGAAATTAATTTTTTTTAAAGCACTGAATGCTTCGTGTTAATATTTCAAAATGAAGGTTCCAAATTTTTTTTAACTATCATGTCTTTGGGAAAAATATTCGGTATTATTAATAAAACTCATGGAGCGCTCTAAACTATAAAAGGGTGATAATGATTTTGAAATTTATTTCTTTTTGTTTTTTTTTATTTTTTTTTATATTCATTTGTTTAATGGGGAAAATGGGATTATAATCGAAGTAAGTACTTAGTCAATAAATTTAATAAAAATAATTGCTGTGTGGTCTCCGCATAGAAATGGGCCTTCCTTCTTTTCCCGTGGGTGTCGTAAGAGGCGACTAAGGGAACTGAATGTTCGAGAGATGGGCAGCAGCGTTCCTCTTAAAACATCCCCAAAACCGGTAACAGCGTTTGCCAACCAGCCTGCCAATAATGGCAACTACTGGCAAAACTCCCTTTACAAGGGGCAGGGCCATGTTCAGCGGTGGACAGTTTAATATAATAATAAATTAAAACCCATTTGGTGGTTTACGCAGAAATAATCCAACGGTTAGTCAGTTTAGACGTGCCGGGCTCTGTCTTAATCTGCATTTAAATTATGAATTTAAATAAAAGTGCTAGTAAAATTAAAAGGAGAATGGAAAAACTGGGCACGAGAATAAAAAAAAAAGTTGACGGAGCGCAGTGCAAATCTTCTTTATGGGATGCGGAGTTGGAGTGGGACAACACCAAAGTCGAGAGGCGATTCCATTTTTAAATTAAAAGCTTCAGACAGAGCATTCATTTCATATCGATTTTTTTTACTGTCAGAGAGGCATACGAGCAGACGGTTTACTTGATGGAAAGTGCCTACCGTCGCTCATAAACACCTGCAACACGAGAGGAGTTGCTTGTACGTTGCTGGCCTTTGACAAGTTACGCATAATCTGTGTCATCTTTCAAGCGACTTTAAAAAGAAAAAGTTTCTGAATTTGGTTGTATTATTTTTATGTTTCTTAACATAACTCGGTCAGTTCCAAACCACGCATAATGTACGCATAATGAAATAGCAAAAGGTAGAATGACGTTATTGAGCAAACGAACAAATAAAAAAGGTACCTCCTTATTCGCGAGGTGTAATAGTGACATAGCTACTTAATTTGGATGGGTAATGTAAACGTGATGCTTTTGATATGTCAAACAAGTTGAGTCATCCAAAAATTAAAGCACACGCAGAGTAAGAAATAATACTTCCAATCTTGCTTACTCTTTCGTGTTTTGCTTATAATGGGGGTCTCGTTTCAACTATAAAATTATTGTAATTGCGTGTTATATCAATTAGAATCACAGGTACTATCCTAAATCTATGCTTTGAATGGAATGGGATGGGACGGATGGGCCGGAATGGGACGAAATAGGACGGAATAGGACATAATGGGATGGAATGGGGTGTAATGGAATGAAATAGGATACAATGGGAAGGGATGGAATAGAAAATATTTATTACTGTCATGTTATAATGAATGAAAACTTAGTTCAATAAACCATAACACTTACATATACTTAGATTAGAAGTAATAACAACATAAAAATAAATAAAGAAATAAAATACAGAAAAAAAGTTTACATTTATATATAAAGAGTAGTAGAAATCAGAAAGTGTTATGGTAATGAAAAAGGATGTCAATTCAGCTAAAGTTTCTGCAAAAGCAGAAACGCTGATTTTCAATTAGCACCTCGTCACCTAGCCCGGTCCGTCAAGATCATGAACGAGTAACATAATACACAAACATGTGCATATTTTTTGACGTATCAAAGGCATTTGATTCTGTTTCACATGACCTTTTATTAAAAAAATTAGAAAATAATGGAGTTAGGGGGCCAGCTCTTCAGTGGATAAAATCTTACTTATCGCACAGGCAACAACGTGTTGTATGTAATAAAATAGACAAAAATAATAATATGACATCGTACTCATCTGAATATAGATTTAATAAATATGGAGTACCGCAAGGAAGTGTGTTAGGCCCAATATTATTTTTATTTTATATAAATGACATTACAAATATATTTGACCATAAATGTATCTTATTTGCAGACGATATTTCTATCATTGTGATTACTGATAGGAAAAATAATACTATTATGAATCATGAGAATCAAATTAACAATACAATTGACAAAATAATAAAATGGACAAGTCTTAATAATTTACGAATTAATTTTAATAAATCTAAATATATGCAATTCAATAAATCTATTAATAATACGAGTTTGAAATTAAAAGTTGCGAACATCGAAGAAGTGCTGCAAACAAAATTTTTAGGAATCAACATAGACCAAAATTTAGATTGGAAGTCTCATATCGCATACATTTCTAAAAGGATTAATACTTTCGTATACGCTCTTAAACGACTTAAAAACGTAACAAATATTAAAACAGCAATCACAACGTATAATGCATATATACAATCAATACTACGATATGGACTCATAATGTGGGGCAATAGTACGGAAAAAGATAGAGCATTTCTTGCCCAAAAAAAATGTATTAGAGCATTGTATGGTCTTTCACCTCGCGAATCGTGTAAGCCGGTATTTAGGAAGCTTGGTTTGTTACCACTACCGTCTCTATATATTTATGAAATTAGTATGTTTGTACACAGCAATAAATATTTGTTTAAGAAAGCTACTGATATATATCCACGGAATCGACGTAATCCAAATAGACTCGTGCTGGATGACATTCCTCGTCTAGCTAAATATGAAAAAAGTTGTTTAGCTATGTGTGTAAAAGTATATAATAAAATACCGACTGAATTAAAATTGTTAAATGTGAATTTATTTAAAAAGAGATTGTATACTTGGCTGAATATAAATAGTTTTTATGATGTAAAAGACTTTTTAAACAAAAAACAAAATGTTAATCGTTAACCTTAAATGTATTTTTGCATGCTATCACCTTGTTAGCTAAGCACGAATGTTCTTTGACAAATGTAACATCTTTAACTTTACCGTGTTTAAGCAAATAAAGATTATTATTATTATATTATTATTATTATATTATTAACAATAGGTAAAAAACAAAAATATCAGTAAACAAAGAAAAACAAGATCAAATAAGTTTTCGAAAACAAGAACAAAAAAGTTTTTGACCCTATGTGTAGAATAAAACAAGTATCCAAGCCTTGACAATAGTTGTACGAGAATTCACAAATTACATTATTTCTAAATAATCCATTCTTATAAGACATAAAGAATAAAAATTTATAAGGGATAAAAATTTAAAACTCAAATAATGCATATATATATATATATATATATATATATATATATATATATATATATATATATATATATATATATATATATATATATATATATGATAAAAGGAAAGAAAAGTCATCAGTTGGGCTCATAACTTTGAATAGTGTAAAGCTGTGAGAAGCCGGGTCGGGTCATCTATTAATAACACGGATTAACGACAGTGTCTGCGGATTAATAACGTACTTATTACACGACAGACATGATTATGATTATGATATGATATGATTATATATAATTATTTATTTCACAATTGCAATAAATAATTATGTATTATAACCGGGTATCTTTTATATTATTACGTGCTGGTATAATAACAGGAAGTAATAAAGATGTGGACCGTTTGACTACAGGCTCGACGGCGGATATATGTTGTATATCTCACGAAAAATATAAATGTGAAACGAGAGCCAAGTCCAATATTACGAATACGTGTCGTTTTGACTTTTGCTGAAAAAAGAATTGAGATACGGGTGCCAAGTTCTGTGTAGAAAATCTTAAAATTTATAAGTTACAATCACATGTAATATGATAAAATTAAATTTTATAACAATTATTTATGGTATTGACACTACTATCACGTTTGTTACTTAATATTATAAATTCATATTTAACAGACTATTATTTACACAATGCATATATTTCATTTGGGATGTAACTCAAACTCAAATTTTGACTTGGCTAGTTTTTACCAATAAACCAAATGTTAGAGAAGCAACGTAGATATCATAACAAAAGTATGAGTACAGTACATCTTGTACACTGTTTTGCGTATGATTTAATGCAGATGAGTTGATTAGACGAATCTAATAAAGCCTGTACATAAAAACTAGGCAAGCCAAGTCTCGAGCTAGCTATATATATTGCCAATAGTTGTCACACTTGGCAGGCGGATTGGCAACTGCAGTCAGGCTTTAGAAATGTTTTAAGAGGGACGCTGCTGCCCATCCTTCCCCCTCTCTTACGTCCACGGGAATAGAAGTGGTGGCCTATTCTATGCCGGGACCACACGGCCAATATATATATATATATATGTCAGAACATCGCAGAATATGCTGTAACGCACATGCTTAGTAATCTTTTACCATTTATGAAAACTGTGGCGTGGGTTACTTTCGTAAAACGCATTTGAAATATGGTTGTTTCTCTTAATTCGCCATTGTAAACTATATATTTACTGATATAATAATTTTAGACTGAATTCCATTAAAAAAAACCGACTTCATTTGTTTACATAATAAAACTTTTGTTACTTTTAAATTAATTTTTTTATGCAACTTAGTATGGCAAACAAGCTGACGGCCCACCTAATGGAAAATGGTAACCATCGCCTATAGACATGAGCAGTACCATGGACGTGACAGAGTATACTGTTTCGCCCATGATACCCCCCATACGTTGCAATTCCTGAAGACTCAGATGTTATTCTTCTGTAACGTGTAAATCCACTGCCATCTCATCCCATCAAACCCATCCCGAAACGATATCCCATCCTTAAAACCTTAATTTTTAAATAAAAATAATAAAATTAATTAAGTACCTTCTTGTTTTCGAAGTTGGTTGATTAGCATTTGATACATTTTTAGTATATATTAGTATTTACTATACAAATGTACTTCCGTCCATTTATTATGCATATATGATCTTTATCTATATAAAAATACAGGATATATCTAGTTAAATGGGAAAGTTTAATGCGAATAGTGTAATTATAAAATAAAACTAAATGTTTTTATTTAACGTACCTACAATCAGTGTACTCGCATCATTCCAATATGATCCGTGGTGTCCATTGGTTTGTTATAATTCTTGGAATATTTCTTATTTCCATACAAGATACAGAAGAATCAAAAAGAAAGGTATATCAGATATATGTTATAGATTATTATTTATGTACGGTTATTTAAAATTTAATTAACAAATTTAACCCTTAAATACCTGAAGTTTAGAATTTGATACCGGAGTTATAAATCGCATTGGACGCCTACAATCGATTTTATTTTAATATTTGGCTGTTTACATGTTACCAAATATTTTTTCTGAATAAATATATGAAAATATCGTTTTGATTTTTTTTACTAATTTTCCCCATTAGTAAATACAGTAAAGGGTACACTTATATATTTTTTAATTTGACTTTAAAAAATCAGGCCTTTAAGGGTTAATGCACTCACCCCCATGAACTTGTCGTGTGGTCACCTCTTTTTTTTCCAGTGGGCGTCGTAAGTGGCGATTAAGGGATTAACTTAATAATCGAAAGACGGTCAGTAGCATTCCTCTTAAAATCTTAAAATATCACCGAAGTCCAACTGCGGTTGCTATTATTGGTAAAGCCCTCCCCTTCTCCCTTATGGGGGAGACTATTATCCAGCAGTGAACAGTTAACGGCTGATAAGATGATGATGAACTCCTATAAACGCTCCTATTAGATCCAATGTAATACCCCGGGATTACAGCGGATCTGACCACAAGATATGAGGGGTGAAAGGAATTTTTAGTAATATGATCTACCAGCCCCATACTATAAAAATGCCCTGTCAGGTCGAATATACAGAAGTTTCTGATACTGGAATTCTCTGGAGAATGCTTTGAATTCTGTCATTCTTCTATCTATCTATTATACCATCATTTCGGCTTGTATGCCTATCTACGTCTGTATCTATATAGGTATGTGCGATTCTTCGTTTTTTGCATTGGGGCCAAACATTTTGGTCCTTTTCATTGTAAAGTTTATGCCATAAGTCACTACGCAGACTAAGCGAGTTGGCGAATGGATGTTTTGGAAGAAATTTTGTGTGGATTTTAAAGGACTTTTGGGCAACAGTTAGATTGTCACTATGTGGGAGGATGTGAGATACGGTAGAACCAGCTGTGGTCTCTGGGAGCACGTATTCATCGGGAAGACAAACCCACTGAAGAAGGATTTGGAACCTATTGCTCTTATTGAAATGACTCATATGATTTTTTCTCAACATCTCAATTTACAGATATCGTCCAATTACATTTTTGCATAGCTGTGTTTCGATTTGAAGGGTGGACATATGGCAGTGAATTTACAAGGTACAGAGGAATAACACCTGAGTCCTCAGAAATAGCAACGCATGGGGGGTATCATGGGCGAAACAGTATACTCTGTTATGGCCATGGTACTGCTCATGTCTATAGGTGATGGTTACCATTTTCCACCATGTGTATGAAGTATGAAGGAGGCCTGCAATTCATAAAGATTAAACGGAGTGTAATTTCTTTTTCAGAGTATACAATATTTCAGTACAGAGCACCCCTGTATTGTGTACCGCGACCCAATGGTTTCTGGGTTTGTAAATATCACCTCACGACGTCACAGCCGCAAGGACCCCTTCTACTATGTTGATTTTCATATAAATTTGCTCGTGTCAATTGGCAACAATGTCACAGTAAGGTTTCTTTATAAAAAGATAAATAAATAGACACGCTCGCCTGTGTCCGTTGGTGTTATGATGAGAATAACTCTTGAGATGCCCCCATTTAGCCAAGTATTTTTTTTTACCATTGTGATGGCAAACAAGCGAACGGTCCATTTGGCGGTCAGCGGTTACCATAGCCTATGAACGCCTGCAATACCAGGGACATTACGCGCGCGTTGCCGTCCTTAAAGAAAACTCTTTATCCCTTTTTTAAGGAACCCCATGCTTTATTCTCTTGGAAAAAATTCGATAGGGAGCTCATTACATAACCTGAGCGTTCGTGGGAGAAAACATCTCTGAAACCGCGTTGTACGCGACCATTTAGGTTCTAAGGTATAATAAAGGTGAACTCCTTGTCGTTGGCGAGCCGTACGATGAGCATATTAGAATCTTATTTGACAGCTGGCAACGTAGCAAGTGTGTGTGGACAATTAATTAATTTTACGTATAAATTTCCTTATCTGTGTTATATTATAAAAATGTTAAATATTGAAAAAAAAAAACAATTTTTTTTGTATATTTTATTTCATAATCATCATCGTTATATTAGCCCTTAACCGTCTACTGCTGAACATAAGCCTCCCTTTTGGGTGCGTTTGCCAGTAGTTGCCACGCTTGGCAGGCGGATTGGCAACCGCAGTCAGGCTTTAGAGATGTTTTAAGAGGGACGCTGCTGTCCATCCCTCGCTGTCCTTTAGTTGACCATTACGACACGTATGGGAAAGGAAGGGGTGGTCTGTTCTATGCCGGGATGACGATGATGTACCATGTAGTATAAAACTAAATATTTGTTGTCTAAACTCACATTTTTTTGAAATGGATAAACTCAAAAATTACTCAGCTGATTTTAAAATTCTTACACCTATTAAAATGAAAATTATTAGCGTGTAACGAGGACTGTATTAAATTTTCAAAAAATTCATGCAAAGACGGGGCGAGTCGCTAGTTGCTTCTAATTTGTTTGCAGATAAGCTTTTATTTCTTCGAGTTCCTCACCAATCAGTATAAACGCGGTTTCATTGAGATGCACATGGGCCTCTGTGATCTAATATTCAAGGATAAATTTTTCGGCACTGCTTTAAAAAGGCATTTAAATTCGACAATACTAGAACATTGTCCTTTGCCTAAGGTTAGTTAATTCAATCAAGCAATCATCTTTATTCATATACATCTGTTACAGATTCTTATGATACGACAATTTATAATTATAATAATTACTATATGAAATTATGGGCAAATGTGAAATTTTTATAGGATCCCCTTCTTTCTGAGACCTAACGTGCTATGCCTCTGTACCCTGTAACTTCATTATTATATTCCATGCTTCAAACCGAAATACAATTGCCTTTTTATAGAAATGGAAGGAAAAACAAGATGGTGGGAAGTAGTCGTTGTCGTTTTTAGACATGAATAATATATATATATATATATCATAGAGGTGAGGTACGTGGTACCCTTCATGCGTTGCCATTCTTGAGGAATTGACTAAAGTAGGGGGAGAGCTGTAGTATAGAAGCTATAGTAGTTTTTTTTATTGGATGAAAATGGAATGGTAACCCCGCCCGCGCTAACGGGATACGCTGGCGGGGCACCAGTGAAGGGTGATCGATGAGGATAAAAACAGGCCAGTTAGCCCATCATGATGAATTCATCTGAAATTAATCATGATAGATTCCATGGGGAACCGCGAGGAGGTGGACCTGGTTGAGTATATTGCTAGCAATGGGATTCTCAGTCTCCATTACTAACAATCCCTTTCCCCCCTGGCTGTAGTAGTTAGCTATAGTAATGTATATAGTAGTAGTGAGTTAGTAATGAGGGCTGTTAGAAACCCCATTCCTAGTAGCCCTATAAGATACCCTATAAGGTTCCTCCACGCGGTTTCCCCTGGTTTACAAACCTGGTTAATTTTCGTTGTATTTTATCCCAGCATTGTTAGATCGGATATTTTTTCGCAATTTTGGGTGAAAACTTTTCTGTTTGCGAAAATTACTTGAAAAAAATTGGATGAATTTTTGGCAGTTTTGGTACTTATAGTCGTAAATCGCATAGCGGTATATCAAACATTTAAATGAATGTAGCAAAAGAGGTCAAGACGAGGAATATAACCTGCCCCACTGACAGCACTATAGGGTATATTGCCAGGTCGACCTCAATGTGTTCCCCTGGAACTCACTGTGGTGAATGTTTACTAAATTCTACACAATAGGCCAACTGACCTGACTCCATCCTCCTCATTTAATTTTTTTTATACAACTTAGAATGACAAACAAGCTGACGGCCCACCTGATGGACAGTGGTAACCGTCGCCTATAGACATGAGCAGTACCATGGACATAACAGAGTATACTGTTTCGCCCATGATATCCCCCATGCATTGCCATTCCTGAGGACTCAGGTGTTATTCCTCTGTACCCAGTAAATTCACGCCATATCCCGCCCTTCAAACCGAAACACAGCCATGCAAACACAGCTGCTTCACGGTTGAAACACGAATAGGACAGAGGTACCCAAGCAATCGACTTTTGTACAAAGTCTCCCTCTGGTAAAATAATAATGATAATAATAATCTGGCAATTAAACTAATTTTATTACTTTTGAGTTGGTTGACATTTTTCCGTCGTCTCTTTCAGGGTGATTACCACTTTCACAATATGACTATTCCATTAGAACAGGTTCCGAGAGGATTCCCGTTCACAAAAGGACGCATTTATGCCAACGCTACCATTACTGGAACAGACAAAGTTGTTGGAAGTGCATATATAGATTTGGAGTTGAAAACGGCGTGGGTGGAAGATGCTGGTTAGAAGAATTTATGTATTTAGTAAGATTATTATCAAGAATGTCCTGGTAATATGAATAAAGAGAAATCAAATCAAACCGTGTAATCAATAAGTCTAATGATGTCCGAGATTTTTTTTTTATACAATTTAGAATGGCAAACAAGCTGACGACCCACCTGATGGAAAGTGGTAACCATCGCCTATAGACATGAGCAGTACAATGGACATAACAGAGTACATTGTTTCATCCATGATATCCCCCATGTGTTGCCATTCCTGAGGACTCAGGTGTTATTCCTCTGTACCCAGTAAATTCACGCCATATCCCACCCTTGAAACCGAAACACAGCCATGCAAACACAACTGCTTCACGGTTGAAACACGAATAGGACAGAGGTACCCAAGCAATCGACTTTTGTACAAAGTCTCCCTCTGGTAGATACCCAAGCAATCGAAAAGATTGTTCGAACCTGGTTGAATTTATTGCTAGAAATGTGTTCCCCCCTCCAATGCCGTGTGGTCCGAACAGGCCACATTTTCTTTACCTTCCTGCAAGAGGCGACTAAGGGAACTTAATGGTTTTTTTTTGATGGGTGAAAATGGTATGGCAACCCCTCCTGCGCTAACGGGATACGCTGGCGGAGCACCAGTGAAGGGTGATAGATGAGAATGAAAACAGGTCAATTAGCCCATCATGATTAATTCATCAGGAATTAACCATGATAGTTTCCAGGGAGAACCGCGAGGAGGTCGACCTGGTTGGGTATATTGCTAGCAATAGGATTCTCAGTCTCCATTACTAACAATCCCTTTCCCCCCAAAGGAACTTAAAGGTTGAGTAATGGCCAGCAACGTCTCTCTTAAAACATTGTCATCAAAAGCCTAACAATGGGGGGGGGGGGGAAGAAATTGTTAGTAATACGGACTAACAATATACCCTGTCAGGTCGACCTACACGTAGTCCCCCTATGGAAACCATCGTGCTGAATTCCAAGTGTATTCATCGCTGTGAGCTAGCTGACTTGCTTTTTCATTCTCGCCTATCAACCTATCACTGGTGCTCTGCCAGCGTATACATTCCATTATCATCGATTAAAAATAAACCTAACTGTAATTGTTGATCCACCTGCCAAGGGTGGCAACTATGGGAAAAACCCCCTCCTTATGGGGAGGTCTTTATTCAGCAGTGGATAGTTAATGGCCGACATGATGATGATGAATGGGATTGCTAGTCAATTTTATTAATAGTACATTCTTTCTTATTAGTTTTGCGAATATTTAAAGCAGTTTTTAGAGTTTCGAAACCAAAATGGTGCAAAAGAATCCGAAATAAAAGAATAGCGTGAATTTATTTATTTATTTATTACATCCACTGGGTGAGCCTTACAGTCTTCCAATACGCTCATCTAGGAAAGCATGAGTACAATAACATATAAAAAGGAATATTACACAAAAACATTAAATAAAAAATAATACAAAAATACTCAACTGAAACAAAAAACGTCTGAACACAAATACTCTGTGGTCACTCGACGAAACTCCAGCAAGTTGGAGGCAAATACATCCAATTGCGGATACTGGCTCAAAATATCATCGAGTAGTTTCAATGCAAGAGATAGGGGAGGGATAGCCCGTACGTCTGTCACAGCGCTTTTTTTTTTATCAAATTATAACAGAATGGTAACCCCGCCTGCGCTATCGGTATACGCTGGCGGGGCACCAGTGAGAGACGATAGGTGAGAACGAAAGCAGACTAACTGGCCTGAAGTATTCCAACAATTATAATAATCCAGTGATTACTACGAATCATATTGAACGATGCGAGCACTGACAGTATCGACTGTGGTAAGTAAAAACTATTTTTTTTTATACAACTTAGAATGGCAAACAAGCTGACGGCCCACCTGATGGAAAGTGCTAACCGTCGCCTATAGACATGAGCAGTACCATGGACATAACAGAGTATACTGTTTCGCCAATGTTATTGGCGTTTCCACTCCCGGACTGGACTCTACTGCCAGGATTCAGGTGTTATTCCTCTGTGCCCTGTAAGTTCACTCTCATATCCCACCCTACAAACTGAAACACAGTCATGCAAACCCAACTGCTTGACGGTTGAAACATGAATGGGTGCCCAAGCAAACGACTTTTGTATAAAGTCTCTCACGGGTAAAGATTCAATTCAAATTAATTCACAAGTATAATAGAAGCATTGATATATTTTTCTAAAACAAATTATTATAACTTTGTAAAAAACTGGTGAATAAAATGTTAGGAAAAATATAATTACGAATATGTAGCATTTCACGGTACATTGATACAGTCTGCGCATATAATGAGGTAAAATATGTACAAGTACAATAATAGTATTAAGTAAATTAAAGCTATTGTATTATGACTTTGTGATAAAAATCATAAAAAAGTTAATAACAGAATTTGTATATTTATAAATAATGTGGCAGTATGTAATAAAAATAAATAACTTGAAAATATTTTCTTTTATACAACTTAGAATGGCAAACAAGCTGACGGCCCACCTGATGGTAAGTGGTAACCGTCGCCTATAGACATGAGCAGTACCATGGACATAACAGAGTATACTGTTTCGCCCATGATACCCCCCATGCGTTGCCATTCCTAAGGACTCAGATGTTATTTCTCTGTATCCAGTAAATTCACGCCATATCCCACCCTTTAAACCGAAACACAGCCATGCAAACACAACTGCTTCACGGTTGAAACACGAATGGGACAGACGGACCCAAGCAATCGACTTTTGTACAAAGTCTCCCTCTGGTGATATAAATGTTAATATTGACCTTTTCCACTACCGCACAGAATAAGTAGCTATAAGGTATTTCATTGCTAAAGTAAGCATTAATTGTATTACTATTAGATATTAATTGAACTAACTTTGTCCTGTCCAAAAACCCACAAGATCAAGTACCGAGCTGATACGATAACGTACTATTTTTATTAATGTGACGCACAAAAATTTTACCGATTTTAGTCCAAGCAAACCTCCAACCACATCGCTTAGCGATATTGTGGACCTGATGAAACACATAACGGTTAATTCTAGTAAGTCTCTCATTTACATGAAATTTACGAGATGGGCCAGGAAGGCCAGCGTCTCTGGCGTATACGGGTTTCGTGAAGGAACTGATCACGCAGAGTACGCCTTGCCAACCGAACCATTTCTATCAATAAAATCAACCCAGATCGAACAATCTCCAGCATCAACAGGCTTATTTGATTTCTGTTTATTCCTATTACCAGGATATTTTTGATAATACTTCAAGAAAAGAGCATATTCCTTTTTAAAAGGCCGGCAGCACACCTGCAATGCCGTTAGTGTTGTGGGTGATCATGGGCGGCGGTAGTCACTTATTACCAGGTGAGCCGCATGTTCGTTTGCCCCCTGTGTTGTAAAAAAAAAGTAGCCTTAGTTGTCTACGCTGATGAATGGGGAGCCAGTTAAGCTGCGACCGATAATGGAAGATGTGATCATATTTACGGAGACAGAAGATGAATCGAATAACATTGTAGATTAGTCGGTCTAGCTTGTTTAGATCTTCATTGAGATCTGGATAACGCACATCAGCATAATCAATAATGGAGAGAACGAGAGATTGGATTAACATAACCTTAGTTTTAATAGGAAGAACATTTCTGAACGGATTAAGAAATCGTAATGAGGACAGAACGACGCGACTTACTTCAGTTATTTGTGGTGTCCAACTGAGTTTTGCGTCAAGAAGAAAACTGAATAATAATAATAGTATTAATTATTATTATTTTAATTTTTACAAAATTCACATCTTCTCTCTTAAGGAGAGGAGATGGCAAACTAACCCTCGGCAGAAGCACAGTCGGCCGGGGTTTAGGGCCCCAGGGAGAGAAACCGGCGTACAATGCGGGTAGAATCTAAGAGCACCGCTTTCTGCACCATTCCCGGGAGTGAGCCGCCTTGGAATCCCAACCGTCTGAGATGTTGTTTCAGGCTGGTTGAGATAAGGCCGTTCACCGATAATGTTTAGAAATTTGGCCTGTCTATCTATCTGTATTTCCGGCATCACGTAAAATTAGATGCACTAAATTAGATGCGGTTTTCACTGACATGCTCCTTAAGCGCAAACTTAGAACCTGGTATATGTTTTATCTAGAAGAAGTCTATTTCATTGTTTTCGTAATTCTGAAACACATATAACACTAATACATAATAATGCTCCTTCTTTTCCCGTGGGTGTCGTAAGAGGCGACTAAGCAGCGTCCCTCTTAAAATATCACCAAAAGCCAAACTATGGCTGCCAACTCGACTGTCGAGCGTGGCAACTACAAAACTCCCCTTATGGGGAAGGCTAAGTCCAGCAGTGGACAGTTAATGACTGATGCAACAATGACACTGATAGAAATATGGAGTGTTATTATGCACAAAACAAATACAGGAAACATTAATATAATATTGTTTCCGGTAAGTTTGCACTCGCCTAATGTATGTTATACCTATTAAATTATCCTTCTCACATATATAAAATAAATCACTATATAGTATAAAACAAAGTAGTCCCGCTGTCTGTCTGTCTCTATTGTTATGCTTCTTTCTCCCCTCTCTGCTCTTTGCTATATGTTTTCTTGGCCTAGATGCATTAAAGGACTTAAAGTTGTGATTTAAAGTAACCAAAATCAGAAACAATAAATTCACATAAGTAAAAGCAACTTTAAAACAAAATTGAAATAAATTATACAAAATAAGTGGTATTATATGTTATCAACACTTCAGCTTTATTAACTTTAAAACTTTTACAACTAATTATATCTGAACATGAGAGTTATATTAGGTATAAAAAGATTGATGAATGTGGAAGAAGCGAAAGAGGTTTGTTTGAATCGAAGCATTTGGCGTTCCATTGTTTCTGCCTACCATAATGGAAGACAGGCGTAACAGATATGTATGTATGTATGTATACAACATTCGACTGTAGTATATTTAGTATTAGCATTGTACCCATGTGTAGCCGGGGCTCTCGTCATGTATAAATTAAGTAGGCACTATAGAAATATAATTTTTCAAAGGAAATATATATAGATATCGAAGCTATTAATTTAATACCTATTTCCTGTACAAAGTTGAAATATATACCACGTTATATATAACATCGCTAATATAATTAAATACTTATGTTTAGTTTTTCATAGAATATGGCCGGTATTAGAGAACTGATTATTCTGATCTGCATACTACCTTTTTTTATCACACAAAAGACAAAGGAACTAGCGGGAAAGGTATTAATAAAAATTATATAATTCAATATAATATATTTTTTTTCCATAAATAGGTTTTTTAATGGATGATAATGGGATGGTAACCCCGCGTTCGCTATCGGTATACGCTGGCTGGATACCAGCGAGGGATAATAGGTGAGTATGACAAGGCAGGGCAGTTAGCCCATTATATGAATACATCTGGAATTCAGCACGATGGTCTCCAGGAGGGACAACGTAGAGGTAGACCTGACAGGACATATTGTTAGTAGTGGCACTGGTACTTCGCATTACTAACAATCCGTCCCCTCTATCCCATCAAATTTGGTACACACGTACTATACGTGTATACTAAATTTCATAGCAATTGGTTTAGCCGCTAAGACGCTAAGATGTAATAAACAAATTGTTTTATGACTGCAATAGAACCAAAAACAATTGTTTATAAAATTTTTGTCTGTACGTTTGTGCACGCTAATCTCAGAAATGGCTTAATCTATTTGAATGCGATTTTCACTAATGCATTGCAGTTTGGTCCACTTAAAATTTAGAGTTTATTTTATTCTTATTTTAGTTTATTTTATTATTGGTTCATAAATAAAAGTGTTATATCAATTTAAAGAATCAC
Source organism: Galleria mellonella (assembly GCF_026898425.1). Lineage (NCBI taxonomy): Eukaryota > Metazoa > Arthropoda > Insecta > Lepidoptera > Pyralidae > Galleria > Galleria mellonella. The sequence goes on from NW_026442061.1 coordinate 2,776,761, forward strand.
CTCGCACATTTAGTATATGGATGGGGAAAAACAAGATCAAATGCTGCTGTAAATTATTTCACTGTTGAGTTTTGTTATGGCAACAATTTTAGTCAAATATGATGTATCTTACGTACGATTGAGGTCAGGAGGGAAAACATGTTAGGACACTTGATACGACACGACGATCTTATAAACATTATAATAGAAGGTAAGACAGAAGGAAGGAGGGGAAGAGGGAGACCAAGACATAGTTACATCAGACAGATCAAGGAAAAAGTTGGTGGCATGTCGTATCAAGAGGTGAAGAGACTCGCTGAAAATCGTAGTGAGTGGCAAGAGCTCCACCGACAAGAGCGCAGCTTTTAAATAGGATAGATAGACGATGTATCCACTCATATTTCATTTGTAGAGAATCCAGTATTTTAGTACGGAACACCCTCGTGTATTGGAGTACGATAGGGAAGTTTTTAGTTTTGTAAACGTGACCTCCCGTCGGCTCAGCCGCAAGGATCCCTTCTATTACGTCGATGTTCACTTGAGCACGCTCTTGCCCTTCGGTAACAATGTTACGGTAAGTCAACATTGGTATTTATGTATTTGTAAATTTTAAGTTGTTTTTTATACTACTTTGGCAAACGAGTATACGGCCTGTTTGATGGTAAACGGGGCTACCGTGGTCCATAGACGCTAGTGGCGCCAGGCACCTTAATATGCCCTTTTTGAAGAACCCCATGCTGTAGTGTCTAGGGGAAATCTAAGCGGGAACATCATTCCACAACCTGAGTGTTCACGGGAGGAAGCTCTTCTTAAACCTCACTGTGCGTAACGATTCCGGTTTTAGAGTGTAGGAATGGATTTCTTACCGATGGTGAACGGTGCGATGGTGAAAGTTGGCTGTAGGCATAATCAAGTATGTGATTTATGTACCTCATTTTTTTATGCAACTTAGAATGGCAAATAAGCTGATGGCCCACCTGATAGAAAGTGGTAATCGTCGCTTATAAACATGAGAAGTACCATGGACATAACGGAGTATGCTGTTTCGCCCATGATACCCCCTATGCGTTGTCATTCTAGAGGACTCAGGTGTTATTCCTCTGTATCCTATAAATTCAATGTCATATCTCTCTTTTCATTCCCTTTGGTGGTAAATGTACCTCCTTATTTAGATTATAAAGGAAAATTATGCATAGTCAGAGATATAATCTTCTTAGATGTATAAATTAGGTATCATTCAGATGTGTTATATTGTCCAGTACGAATGTTGTATTCGTGTTATAATTGTAACACCTATTTTATTTATTTTTATTTTTAATTAGCTATTATTTTTTGTCTCCACTATTCGTGGACTCGCAAGCTCCATCTTGGACCACATCATTGCTTTACATCTGGTGAGATCGTGATAACTCGCGGGGCCCTTCAATAGTAAGAAAAAAAGCTAAACTCATTTAAATTTTTTTGTGTTTTTTTATACCACTGAGGTGGCAACCAAGCATACGGTCACTTGATGGTAAGTGGTTATCGTACCCTATAAACGCCTGCAATACCAAGGATATTACGCGCGCGTTGCCGACCCTGAAGAAACCTCTTTATCCCCCTTTTAAAGAACCCAATGCTGTAGTCTCTTGGGGAAATCTCAGCAGGGAGCTCACTCTATAACCTGAGTGTTCGTGGGAGAAAACATCAGTTTCAAAAACTGCGTTGTACGCGACCATTTAAGCTATAGAATATGAGGGTAAATTCCCTGTTAATGGCGAGCCGTACGACGGTAGAAAGTGATCGTGGGCATCATATTCAACAATTCCACTGAGCACAATTCGTTGTACAAGCGGCAGAACACGCAGAGTGGAGCATAATCTCTCTTAAGACTTGAGAGTTGGATATTGCTTGTAAGGCTGGGATCATCGACAATTCTCATAGCTCGTCGTTGCACCGAGTCGAAGGGTTTAATCTGGTATTATTGAATACTCCTTTGTAATTTGCAGACAAATATTTATTTCTACGAGTTTCTAACCAACGTTTACAAACGTGGCTTCATTGAGATGCATATGGGTGTATGCGATCTGATTTTCAAGGATAAACTCTTCGGTGCTGCTTTTAAAAAATATATGCCTGTATCAAGTTGCCCTTTTCCAAAGGTTAGTATCTACATTTCAAGCAACTAACTGGATACAGTCTCATGGAGCACGAGTCCGTGAGTCACGTATTTAGGGTTTACTGAAAATCAGCGTCATAGCTTCAGATATGAAACTGCGACATATGCTGAGTTAGATCCTTTGCACAAACACTGCTACATTCTTTTTTTTATACAACTTAAAATGGTAAACAAGCTGACGGCCCATCTGATAGAAAGTGATAATCGTCGCCTATAGACATGAGCAGTACCATGGACATAACAGAGTATACGAGTACTGTTTTGCCCATGATACCCCCATGCGTTGACATTCCTGAGGACTCAGGTGTTATTTCTCTGTATCCTGTAAATTCACTGCCATATCCCACCCTTCAAACCGTTTTTTTTTTCATCTTATTTTTATTATTTTATTGTAATTTAAAATAAAATAACGATGTTATTATGTAATTGTGTAATCTTAATTTTTATGTTGCTTTGAGACTAGTCTTTTCATATTAACATGTATAATCTTTTTTATGAGATAACTAACAAACAAAAAAATACAATCGAATTAAAAATCTCCTTTTTTGAAGTCGGTTGAAAAAACGAGTACATCTGTTTTATGTTGTATTTGCAATGACGTTATTTCCAGGGCGACTATCACTTCTACAACTTGTCCATTCCCATAGAAGAAATTCCAAGGGGATTTCCGTTCACAAAAGGCCGCATTTATACCAACCTCACCCTTACAGATACTGAAAAACTAATTGGAAGTGGATATATAGATATAGAACTGAAAACGACCAGGATTCCGATATGAAGTTGTTATTATATTTGAACGAAGACATCAAGAGTTGTGGTCGTATTCATATATTTATATTATATATTATACAGGTTTATATACAACAATTAAGAAATATTTTTATTCAAGTAAATTTTTTTTTGTACAACTTAGAATGGCAAACAAGCTGACGGCCCACCTGATGGAAAGCGGTTACCGTCGCCTATATGAGCAGCAGCAGACATGAGCAGTACCATGGACATAACAGAGTATACTGTTTCGCCCATGATACCCCCCATGCGTTGCCATTCCTGAGGACTCGGGTGTTATTCCTCTGTACCCAGTAAATGCACGCCATATCCCACCCTTCAAACCGAAACACAGCCATGCAAACACAACTGCTTCACGGTTGAAACACGAATTTAGATTTAAGTATTTTTAAATAGTAATTTTTTCATTACCGCCCATTTGAAACGCAGTTTCAGCCAAGAAGAACGGGCAAGACCCTCAGTCCAATATGTAATATTGAGATGAAGAACAGTCGAAAATAATATAAATATATTTTTCTGGCGTGAATTTACTGGGTACAGAGGAAGGAATAACACCTGAGTCCTCAGGAATGGCAACGCATGGGGGTATCATGGGCGAAACAGTATACTCTGTTATGTCCATGGTACTGCTCATGTCTATAGGCGACGGTTACCACTTCCCATCAGGTGGGCCGTCAGTTTGTTTGCCATTCTATGTTGTATAAAAAAAAAGATATCCGACTGGTATGGCCAATATTAAATTGGGTGATAACCTTTCTCGTCGCCATTAATGTCCAGCATACACACACACACATATATATACATATATACACACATACACACACATATACATATATATAGACATATATTGAGTTCTGCAGGACATTGACGACGGGAAAAAAGATCATTATGATCTTTTTTCCCTTTTTTCTATATTTTTATTTCGATATCGCTTATATCAGTCGGATATCTAAATTCGTTTCGTTCGGGTGTTTTATTTCAGTATTATATATATTGTATAAGCGATATTGAATATACTCGTATTCGTTAGTTGGCCAATATATAGATATTGCAACTACAATATATATATATTTGCTATATATTATTATCTTATTTTTTTCATATTATATATTTTTTTACATTTTTCCTTTAACAATTGTCAACTACATAATCTACAGAATTTAGTTTAGAAAAACCCTTTATAGGTCATATTATTTTGTTATAAAATGTATGTTAAATTTATTTGTAAAACGCTGGTGGTTTTTTATAAAATAAATAAATAAATTACCCACTTTTAAAGATCTACCAGTAAAACTAAACATTTTTACCAAAAAAATTGTGCTTCCTATTGCTACCATGGCGCTCCCAGTTGTTTGATGGAAGGATATATTTTTTTGCGTTTATTTTAATTGTTTGATTCATGTAATTTCAGTATTATTAATGTTTAATTGTATGGGTACTATTTTAGTTTGACGTATAGTTATCAACTTCGGTTGTACCCTGTATATAGTATTAAAGAAGTTTAATCTAATCTTATATATAAAATTCTCGTGTCACGGTGTTTGTTACCAAATTCCTCCGAAACGGCTTTACCGAGTTTTATGAAATTTTGTGTGCATATCGGGTAGGTCTGAGAATCAGCCAAAATCTACCCCAAAACCCACGCCAAAATTTTATTTTTTATTTTTTGACCTTTTTTTTTTCTTTTTATTTTATTTTGATGTAGCATTAAAAAATACATACAACTTCAAATTTTCATCCTTTTACGATCAACCCCTGTTTATTTATCGCGATTTTTAATTAAATAATTTTACAAGGTGCACACAAAATTAGATGCAGTTTTCACTGACATGCTCCTTAAGCGCAAACTTAGAACCTGGTATATGTTTTATCTTGACTCGCCATCTAGAAGAAGTCTATTTCATAGTTTTCCCATAACACTAATACATAATAATGCTCCTTCCTTTCCCGTGGGTGTAGTAAGAGGCGACTAAGGGAAGGCAAGGAATGGGCAGCAGCATCCCTCTTAAAATATCACCAAAAGCCAAACTATGGCTGCCGAGCCGACTGTCGAGCGTGGCAACTGCTGGCAAAACTCCCCTTATGGGGAAGGCTAAGTCCAGCAGTAGACAGTCAATGACTGATGCAACAATGACACTGATAGAAATATGGACTGTTATTATGTACAGAACAAATACAGGAAACATTAAATATTGTTTCCGGTAAGTTTGCATTCACCGAACCATACCTAATAAATTATCCTTTCCACATACATTTATAAAAAAGAAACATTACGTAGTATAAAACAGTCGTCCCGCTGTCTATCTGTCCCTATGTATGCTTAGATTTTAATGAGTTGTGGCAATGTTTCTTGATAGTTTTTTGAAGTATTCTTTTTGTATTAGGTAATTTGTTTTCTGGGATTGTTTCGTATTTCCGGTTTCTGTTGTTGTTGTTTTTCTAAGTTCTCTAAATATCTTCTTTATTTTTTAAGCCTACTCTAATTGAATTTGATCTATCTCTTTCCAAATACTGTAATATGTTTGGTTTCAATACTTCTTTTTGGCTAATAGTGTTTTAGAAATTCTCAAGATTATTGGATGTGTTTGCCTTTTTCTGTGTGGACGAGTTGGTAGATATAGTCTTCTCTCTTTTTCTTTTTTCACGCTGGTAATTTTTCGTCATTTTAACTATTAGTTTATCTCCTCTCAGAAACGCCGTATTTACTTTTTACCGCCCTTCATCAAGTTTCGGTTGCAGCTGTTTTCGAACCTCTAGCACATCAGTGGAAATCCTTTTTAACTTATTCGTCACGATAAATTAAAAAATATATATTCGAAATTGTATTCTGTAATATATTTAGTATTAGCATTGCATCCATGTGAAGCCGGGGCGGGTCGCTAGTCATATATAAATTAGTTAGGTACTATATAAATATGATTTTTCAAAGGAAATATATATACATATCGAATCTATTAATTTAATACCTATTTCCTGTACAAAGTTAAAATATATACCACGTTATATATAACATCGCTAATATAATTAAATACTTATGTTTAGTTTTTCATAGAATATGGCCGGTATTAGAGAACTGATTATTCTGATCTGCGTACTACCTTTTTTTATCACACAAAAGACAAAGGAACTAGCGGGAAAGGTATTAATAAAAATTATATAATTCAATATAATATATTTTTTTTCCATAAATAGGTTTTTTAATGGATGATAATGGGATGGTAACCCCGTGTTCGCTATCGGTATACGCTGGCTGGATACCAGCGAGGGATAATAGGTGAGTATGACAAGGCAGGGCAGTTAGCCCATTATATGAATACATCTGGAATTCAGCACGATGGTCTCCAGGAGGGACAACGTAGAGGTAGACCTGACAGGACATATTGTTAGTAGTGGCACTGGTACTTCGCATTACTAACAATCCGTCCCCTCTATCCCATCAAATTTGGTACACACGTACTATACGTGTATACTAAATTTCATAGCAATTGGTTTAGCCGCTAAGACGCTAAGATGTAATAAACAAATTGTTTTATGACTGCAATAGAACCAAAAACAATTGTTTATAAAATTTTTGTCTGTACGTTTGTGCACGCTAATCTCAGAAATGGCTTAATCTATTTGAATGCGATTTTCACTAATGCATTGCAGTTTGGTCCACTTAAAATTTAGAGTTTATTTTATTCTTATTTTAGTTTATTTTATTATTGGTTCATAAATAAAAGTGTTATATCAATTTAAAGAATCACCTCGCACATTTAGTATATGGATGGGGAAAAACAAGATCAAATGCTGCTGTAAATTATTTCACTGTTGAGTTTTGTTATGGCAACAATTTTAGTCAAATATGATGTATCTTACGTACGATTGAGGTCAGGAGGGAAAACATGTTAGGACACTTGATACGACACGACGATCTTATAAACATTATAATAGAAGGTAAGACAGAAGGAAGGAGGGGAAGAGGGAGACCAAGACATAGTTACATCAGACAGATCAAGGAAAAAGTTGGTGGCATGTCGTATCAAGAGGTGAAGAGACTCGCTGAAAATCGTAGTGAGTGGCAAGAGCTCCACCGACAAGAGCGCAGCTTTTAAATAGGATAGATAGACGATGTATCCACTCATATTTCATTTGTAGAGAATCCAGTATTTTAGTACGGAACACCCTCGTGTATTGGAGTACGATAGGGAAGTTTTTAGTTTTGTAAACGTGACCTCCCGTCGGCTCAGCCGCAAGGATCCCTTCTATTACGTCGATGTTCACTTGAGCACGCTCTTGCCCTTCGGTAACAATGTTACGGTAAGTCAACATTGGTATTTATGTATTTGTAAATTTTAAGTTGTTTTTTATACTACTTTGGCAAACGAGTATACGGCCTGTTTGATGGTAAACGGGGCTACCGTGGTCCATAGACGCTAGTGGCGCCAGGCACCTTAATATGCCCTTTTTGAAGAACCCCATGCTGTAGTGTCTAGGGGAAATCTAAGCGGGAACATCATTCCACAACCTGAGTGTTCACGGGAGGAAGCTCTTCTTAAACCTCACTGTGCGTAACGATTCCGGTTTTAGAGTGTAGGAATGGATTTCTTACCGATGGTGAACGGTGCGATGGTGAAAGTTGGCTGTAGGCATAATCAAGTATGTGATTTATGTACCTCATTTTTTTATGCAACTTAGAATGGCAAATAAGCTGATGGCCCACCTGATAGAAAGTGGTAATCGTCGCTTATAAACATGAGAAGTACCATGGACATAACGGAGTATGCTGTTTCGCCCATGATACCCCCTATGCGTTGTCATTCTAGAGGACTCAGGTGTTATTCCTCTGTATCCTATAAATTCAATGTCATATCTCTCTTTTCATTCCCTTTGGTGGTAAATGTACCTCCTTATTTAGATTATAAAGGAAAATTATGCATAGTCAGAGATATAATCTTCTTAGATGTATAAATTAGGTATCATTCAGATGTGTTATATTGTCCAGTACGAATGTTGTATTCGTGTTATAATTGTAACACCTATTTTATTTATTTTTATTTTTAATTAGCTATTATTTTTTGTCTCCACTATTCGTGGACTCGCAAGCTCCATCTTGGACCACATCATTGCTTTACATCTGGTGAGATCGTGATAACTCGCGGGGCCCTTCAATAGTAAGAAAAAAAGCTAAACTCATTTAAATTTTTTTGTGTTTTTTTATACCACTGAGGTGGCAACCAAGCATACGGTCACTTGATGGTAAGTGGTTATCGTACCCTATAAACGCCTGCAATACCAAGGATATTACGCGCGCGTTGCCGACCCTGAAGAAACCTCTTTATCCCCCTTTTAAAGAACCCAATGCTGTAGTCTCTTGGGGAAATCTCAGCAGGGAGCTCACTCTATAACCTGAGTGTTCGTGGGAGAAAACATCAGTTTCAAAAACTGCGTTGTACGCGACCATTTAAGCTATAGAATATGAGGGTAAATTCCCTGTTAATGGCGAGCCGTACGACGGTAGAAAGTGATCGTGGGCATCATATTCAACAATTCCACTGAGCACAATTCGTTGTACAAGCGGCAGAACACGCAGAGTGGAGCATAATCTCTCTTAAGACTTGAGAGTTGGATATTGCTTGTAAGGCTGGGATCATCGACAATTCTCATAGCTCGTCGTTGCACCGAGTCGAAGGGTTTAATCTGGTATTATTGAATACTCCTTTGTAATTTGCAGACAAATATTTATTTCTACGAGTTTCTAACCAACGTTTACAAACGTGGCTTCATTGAGATGCATATGGGTGTATGCGATCTGATTTTCAAGGATAAACTCTTCGGTGCTGCTTTTAAAAAATATATGCCTGTATCAAGTTGCCCTTTTCCAAAGGTTAGTATCTACATTTCAAGCAACTAACTGGATACAGTCTCATGGAGCACGAGTCCGTGAGTCACGTATTTAGGGTTTACTGAAAATCAGCGTCATAGCTTCAGATATGAAACTGCGACATATGCTGAGTTAGATCCTTTGCACAAACACTGCTACATTCTTTTTTTTATACAACTTAAAATGGTAAACAAGCTGACGGCCCATCTGATAGAAAGTGATAATCGTCGCCTATAGACATGAGCAGTACCATGGACATAACAGAGTATACGAGTACTGTTTTGCCCATGATACCCCCCATGCGTTGACATTCCTGAGGACTCAGGTGTTATTTCTCTGTATCCTGTAAATTCACTGCCATATCCCACCCTTCAAACCGTTTTTTTTTTCATCTTATTTTTATTATTTTATTGTAATTTAAAATAAAATAACGATGTTATTATGTAATTGTGTAATCTTAATTTTTATGTTGCTTTGAGACTAGTCTTTTCATATTAACATGTATAATCTTTTTTATGAGATAACTAACAAACAAAAAAATACAATCGAATTAAAAATCTCCTTTTTTGAAGTCGGTTGAAAAAACGAGTACATCTGTTTTATGTTGTATTTGCAATGACGTTATTTCCAGGGCGACTATCACTTCTACAACTTGTCCATTCCCATAGAAGAAATTCCAAGGGGATTTCCGTTCACAAAAGGCCGCATTTATACCAACCTCACCCTTACAGATACTGAAAAACTAATTGGAAGTGGATATATAGATATAGAACTGAAAACGACCAGGATTCCGATATGAAGTTGTTATTATATTTGAACGAAGACATCAAGAGTTGTGGTCGTATTCATATATTTATATTATATATTATACAGGTTTATATACAACAATTAAGAAATATTTTTATTCAAGTAAATTTTTTTTTGTACAACTTAGAATGGCAAACAAGCTGACGGCCCACCTGATGGAAAGCGGTTACCGTCGCCTATATGAGCAGCAGCAGACATGAGCAGTACCATGGACATAACAGAGTATACTGTTTCGCCCATGATACCCCCCATGCGTTGCCATTCCTGAGGACTCGGGTGTTATTCCTCTGTACCCAGTAAATGCACGCCATATCCCACCCTTCAAACCGAAACACAGCCATGCAAACACAACTGCTTCACGGTTGAAACACGAATTTAGATTTAAGTATTTTTAAATAGTAATTTTTTCATTACCGCCCATTTGAAACGCAGTTTCAGCCAAGAAGAACGGGCAAGACCCTCAGTCCAATATGTAATATTGAGATGAAGAACAGTCGAAAATAATATAAATATATTTTTCTGGCGTGAATTTACTGGGTACAGAGGAAGGAATAACACCTGAGTCCTCAGGAATGGCAACGCATGGGGGTATCATGGGCGAAACAGTATACTCTGTTATGTCCATGGTACTGCTCATGTCTATAGGCGACGGTTACCACTTCCCATCAGGTGGGCCGTCAGTTTGTTTGCCATTCTATGTTGTATAAAAAAAAAGATATCCGACTGGTATGGCCAATATTAAATTGGGTGATAACCTTTCTCGTCGCCATTAATGTCCAGCATACACACACACACATATATATACATATATACACACATACACACACATATACATATATATAGACATATATTGAGTTCTGCAGGACATTGACGACGGGAAAAAAGATCATTATGATCTTTTTTCCCTTTTTTCTATATTTTTATTTCGATATCGCTTATATCAGTCGGATATCTAAACTCGTTTCGTTCGGGTGTTTTATTTCAGTATTATATATATTGTATAAGCGATATTGAATATACTCGTATTCGTTAGTTGGCCAATATATAGATATTGCAACTACAATATATATATATTTGCTATATATTATTATCTTATTTTTTTCATATTATATATTTTTTTACATTTTTCCTTTAACAATTGTCAACTACATAATCTACAGAATTTAGTTTAGAAAAACCCTTTATAGGTCATATTATTTTGTTATAAAATGTATGTTAAATTTATTTGTAAAACGCTGGTGGTTTTTTATAAAATAAATAAATAAATTACCCACTTTTAAAGATCTACCAGTAAAACTAAACATTTTTACCAAAAAAATTGTGCTTCCTATTGCTACCATGGCGCTCCCAGTTGTTTGATGGAAGGATATATTTTTTTGCGTTTATTTTAATTGTTTGATTCATGTAATTTCAGTATTATTAATGTTTAATTGTATGGGTACTATTTTAGTTTGACGTATAGTTATCAACTTCGGTTGTACCCTGTATATAGTATTAAAGAAGTTTAATCTAATCTTATATATAAAATTCTCGTGTCACGGTGTTTGTTACCAAATTCCTCCGAAACGGCTTTACCGAGTTTTATGAAATTTTGTGTGCATATCGGGTAGGTCTGAGAATCAGCCAAAATCTACCCCAAAACCCACGCCAAAATTTTATTTTTTATTTTTTGACCTTTTTTTTTCTTTTTATTTTATTTTGATGTAGCATTAAAAAATACATACAACTTCAAATTTTCATCCTTTTACGATCAACCCCTGTTTATTTATCGCGATTTTTAATTAAATAATTTTACAAGGTGCACACAAAATTAGATGCAGTTTTCACTGACATGCTCCTTAAGCGCAAACTTAGAACCTGGTATATGTTTTATCTTGACTCGCCATCTAGAAGAAGTCTATTTCATAGTTTTCCCATAACACTAATACATAATAATGCTCCTTCCTTTCCCGTGGGTGTAGTAAGAGGCGACTAAGGGAAGGCAAGGAATGGGCAGCAGCATCCCTCTTAAAATATCACCAAAAGCCAAACTATGGCTGCCGAGCCGACTGTCGAGCGTGGCAACTGCTGGCAAAACTCCCCTTATGGGGAAGGCTAAGTCCAGCAGTAGACAGTCAATGACTGATGCAACAATGACACTGATAGAAATATGGACTGTTATTATGTACAGAACAAATACAGGAAACATTAAATATTGTTTCCGGTAAGTTTGCATTCACCGAACCATACCTAATAAATTATCCTTTCCACATACATTTATAAAAAAGAAACATTACGTAGTATAAAACAGTCGTCCCGCTGTCTATCTGTCCCTATGTATGCTTAGATTTTAATGAGTTGTGGCAATGTTTCTTGATAGTTTTTTGAAGTATTCTTTTTGTATTAGGTAATTTGTTTTCTGGGATTGTTTCGTATTTCCGGTTTCTGTTGTTGTTGTTTTTCTAAGTTCTCTAAATATCTTCTTTATTTTTTAAGCCTACTCTAATTGAATTTGATCTATCTCTTTCCAAATACTGTAATATGTTTGGTTTCAATACTTCTTTTTGGCTAATAGTGTTTTAGAAATTCTCAAGATTATTGGATGTGTTTGCCTTTTTCTGTGTGGACGAGTTGGTAGATATAGTCTTCTCTCTTTTTCTTTTTTCACGCTGGTAATTTTTCGTCATTTTAACTATTAGTTTATCTCCTCTCAGAAACGCCGTATTTACTTTTTACCGCCCTTCATCAAGTTTCGGTTGCAGCTGTTTTCGAACCTCTAGCACATCAGTGGAAATCCTTTTTAACTTATTCGTCACGATAAATTAAAAAATATATATTCGAAATTGTATTCTGTAATATATTTAGTATTAGCATTGCATCCATGTGAAGCCGGGGCGGGTCGCTAGTCATATATAAATTAGTTAGGTACTATATAAATATGATTTTTCAAAGGAAATATATATACATATCGAATCTATTAATTTAATACCTATTTCCTGTACAAAGTTAAAATATATACCACGTTATATATAACATCGCTAATATAATTAAATACTTATGTTTAGTTTTTCATAGAATATGGCCGGTATTAGAGAACTGATTATTCTGATCTGCGTACTACCTTTTTTTATCACACAAAAGACAAAGGAACTAGCGGGAAAGGTATTAATAAAAATTATATAATTCATTTATACAATCCCCACATGTTTTTCCGATTATCGTCCTATATCAATTCTTCCCTTCCTTTCCAAAGCTCTGGAAAAGTTAATACATAAGCAACTCTTCTTTTTTCTGTCCAAAAATAACCTTCTTAATCCTCTGCAATCTGGTTTCCGCGCAGGTCACAGCACGACTACTGCTCTTGTGAAGATCTCTGATGATATCCGTTTCGGAATGGATAACTCAGAGCTGACAGTTCTAACATTATTAGATTTCAGTAATGCTTTTAATACCGTCAATTTCGACATTACGTTGCAACTGATCGCATCTCTCAACATATCTCCAACGGCAATTGAGTGGTTTCGTAGTTACCTGGTTGGACGTCGGCAGCGTATTCGTATCAACGACTCTTTGTCATCTTGGTGCAGTACAACTGCGGGCGTGCCCCAGGGTGGCGTCTTATCTCCCCTTTTATTTGCTTTATTTATCAAAAATATCACGTCTCAGCTTCGGTCTTCCTGCCATCTTTATGCAGACGATCTCCAAATTTACTGCCGGGCTCCTCTTATTAATATTTCTGTTACAGTGAATACAATAAACGAAGACCTTGAACGTATATCTGTCTGGAGCAAATCTTATGGTCTTGCTGTAAATCCGACCAAGACCCAGGTTATAATCATAGGTAGCTCTAGTTACATTTCCAGAATGGCTTTGAATGACTTTCCTTCTGTAGTCTTTAATGAAATGAAGTTAAACTACAGCGACTGCATCAAAAATCTCGGCATTTGTTTTGATAGTACTTTATCCTGGTCACCTCAGATTGCTGAGATTAGCAGAAAGATGTTTGCGTCAACTGGATCCCTTTACAGGTTGCGTAAGGTTCTTCATACGGACACCAAAATTGCTCTTGCTCATTGCATTGCTCCTCTCCATCCTTGACTACGCCGATTCCTGTTATTCAAATGTCACTGAAGAGCAGTTAAATAAACTTGAACATTTATGTATACGGTTCATATTTGGGCTTCGCAAATATGACCATGTATCCCAATATTGTACACGGCTCAAGTGACTCTCTATCCGTCTTCGTCGTAACTGGCACATCCTTTACCTTCTTCACTCAATTCTTCTTAATCTAGTTACACCCCATTATTTAAAAGAACGTTTTATATATCTCGAAGAGAGCAATTCTTATTCTTTACGTAGTACTGACAACCTCCAACTCTTCTTCTTCCTCTTTCTACTCCAAATCCTTTTCCGTGCAAGCAGTTCGTTTTGTGAAACTCACTCCCTACCTCTATACGGTGCGCTCAATCTTTGCCCATTTAAAAAAAAATAGTAAAATCCTACTACCTATCCTTATAATCGCTTAGTCCTCCGTATTTCCAGTTTTATGTGTGTTATATATATGTGTGTTAGTGTTGTATATTTGTATGTATTTATGCGTATATATGTATGTAAATGTATTTATATATGTATGTGTATATATATATATTGTAATGTATATGTTTGTTTATTATATTTATTCTTTAATTCTTTCTGCCCAAAGGTTGTCTGGAAGAGATTTCTTAACAATAAGACCGCCTTTTGTACTACACTATACTTATTGAAAATTGTTCAACAAATCCTGTTATGTTGGTACAATAAAGTGTTAAATAAATTAATAATATATTTCTTTCCATTAATAGTTTTTTTTAATGGATGATAATCGAATGGTAATTCCGCCTAGGCTATCGGTATACGCTGGCGGGGCACCAGTGAGGGATGATAGATGAGTATGAAAAGGCAGGGCAGTTAGCCCATTGTATGAATTATGAAATATGAACATCTAGAATTCAGCACGATGGTTTCCAGGAGGGACAACGTAGAAGTAGACCTGCTAGTAGTGGGACTGAGAGTTCGCATTACTAACAATCCGTCCCCTCCATCCCATCAAATTTGGTATACACGTACTATACGTGTATACAAAATTTCATAGCAATTGGTTTAGCCGCTAAGATGTGATAAACATCTATCTAAGGAATCACATATTAAATGCCTTAAAATAGCCGATCAGTTGAATTGGCTGAAACTATATGCAGGTATTAGGTATATAATTATCATTTAAGTGTATAATACAATATAACACCGGATTCATGAAGGGTCCCAATGGGAATGATATACGGGAACTACATAGTTAGAAGCGGGCAACAGGTCGAGAAACGGCTGGTGATTTATTTTATTAATTTAAAATAAATCACCAGCCGTTTGCAGCGTGTGCAGCCTTAATGGCCACTTTTTGAAATGTAAAAGTGTCCACCCGTGCGAAATGTCCAGCCCGGGACGGGCCTCTAGTTATTAATAATGATCTAGTTCTCTCGGCAAGCATTCTCACGAGAGAACTGTCTAATTCATTTACAAATATGTTCAGGATACTATTGCCACTCCCGCGTATTCTTTATAAGAACGAAGCTGTCTTTCTACGTCAGACTGCGTCAAAACCATCTGCGCGAGCTTCGACAAACATTGCTGAGGCGCTACAGAAGCGCGGGAGTCGCAATAGCAACCTGAAATTGTTATTAAATTGGATACGTAAGGCATTGCAGGCCCCCGAGTATACCGGAACCACTGACTCGCCGAATACAACGATGCACAATACGCTTTAAATAGTGTTATTTTCACTGTATTTGTACATCGCACGAATCGGCGTTCTAACATATTGGCGCGGGCCGACAAAGCCCTGCGTTTCTTCTCCATATCTACATCATTCCTTAGGCTGGCGGTCACCAGGTGAAAGTATTTAATACAAAGAGCTACTGTGTTAGGGCTCTAGTGAACTAAAGTAAGAGCAGATGGGTATGGGTCCCGAGCCGCTGTAGTTTCTGACCAGTATCTCCTTCGCAACACCTTTGCAGTTTGTTACCTCATAACTTTGTCAGTTCTGAACCGATTTGGAAAATTCTTTTTAATTTGAAAGGATATCCTTGCAGATTCCCGTAGAAATTTAATCAAAATCGGTTTAGTATTTTAGTTTTTAGACGAAAATAACTAAAATCTATTTTTTTGCGGGACACAATCTTTAATTATAGCTCACTGAGTGACTCGGTGTAAACCCTGGAATGCAAATACGAAATTGTGGAAATAGCGTCGCGTTGCTAAGGTGTATCCTCCTGGTGCATTTTATCCACTCCGCTATGTTCTGTAGACTCAGTTACATTGCTTAGTCTTGATCTTGTTTTTTACCATCTCGCATATCCCCAACTCAAATGCTGTCGTAAATTTTTTCACTGTTGAGTTTTGTTAGGGCAAAATTTTTGTCAAATATTATAGTATTTTACGTACGATTGAGGTCAGGAGGGAAAACATGTTAGGACACTTGATACGACACGACGATCTTATAAACATTATAATAGAAGGTAAGATAGAAGGAAGGAGGGGAAGGGGTAGACCAAGACATAGTTACATCAGACAGATCAAGGAAAAAGTTGGTGTCGTGTCGTATCAAGAGGTAAAGAGATTTGCTGAAAATCGTAGTGAGTGGCAAGAGCTCCACTGACAAGAGTGCAGCTTTTAAATAGGATAGATAGACGATGTATCCACTCATATTTCATTTGTAGAGAATCCAGTATTTTAGTACGGAACACCCTCGTGTATTGGAGTACGATATGGGAAGTTTTCAGTTTTGTAAACTTGACCTCCCGTCGGCTCAGCCGCAAGGATCCCTTCTATTACGTCGATTTTCACTTGAGAACGCTCTTGCCCATTGGTAACAATGTTACGGTAAGTCATCATTCGTATTTATATATTTGTAAATTTTTATTTTGTTTTTATACTACTTTGGCAAACAAGTATACGGCCCGTTTGATGGTAAACGGGGCTACCGTAGTTTATGGACACCAGGGATGTTACGTGCGTGTTGGTGGTTGCAGGGTGTGAGAATGGATTTCTTACCGATGGTAAAAGTTGGCTGTAGGCATAACTAAATATGAGATTTATGTACCTCCTTATTTAGAATATTAGAAAAATTATGCACAGGGTTATGGGTGATAATGAAATATTATAGTAATCCCAACTACGCTATCAGTATACACCGGCGGGACACCAGTGAAGGATGATAGGTGAGGATGAAGCAGGTCAGTTAGGCCAACCTTGACGAATTCAACAAGAATTGTTCACGTGGAGGTCAACTATATTATTGCTAGCAATGTGACTCTAAAACTCCATTGCTAACAATCCCTTTCTCCCCAGATGTATTAGGTATCATTTAGATATTGTCTCCACTGTCTATTCGTGGGCTGGCAAGCTCTATCTTAGACCACATTATCGCTTTACATCATGTGAGATCGTGATCAATCGCGGGATTTTTTTTTATACCACTGAGGTGGCAAACAAGCATACGGCCCACCTAATGGTAAGTGGTTACTGTAGCCTATGAACACCTGCAATACCAGAGGTATTACGCGTGCGTTGCCGACCCGGAAGAAACATTTTTACCCCTCTTTTAAAAACTTTGCTTTTGGGATCCTTCAATAGTAAGAAAAAAAGCGAAACTAATTTTTATTTATTTATTGAATACTCCTTTATAATTTGCAGACAAATATTTATTTCTACGAGTTTCTAACCAACGTTTACAAACGTGGCTTCATTGAGATGCATATGGGTGCATGCGATCTGATTTTCAAGGATAAACTCTTCGGTGCTGTTATGAAAAAATATATGCCTGTATCAAGTTGCCCTTTTCCAAAGGTTAGTATCTACATTTCAAGCAACTAACTGGATACAGTCTCATGAAGCATGTGTCCGTGAGTCACTTTTTTTTATACAACTTAGAATGGCAAACAAGTTGACGGCCCACCTGATGGAAAGTGGTAACCGTCGCCTATAGACATGAGCAGTACCATGGATATAACAGTATACACACATACTGTTTCGCCCATGATACCTCCCATGCTTTGCCATTCCTGAGGACTCAGGTGTTATTCCTCTGTACCCTGTAAATTCACGCCATATCCCACCCTTCCAATCGAAACACAGCAATGTATTATGACGCATATGCTTAGTACACTTTATATGTTGCCATCGCTGAAAACTATGGCGTTATGGTGTATTAGCAAATTTTATGCTATGTTAATTTATAAATTAAACTATTGAACCGATTCGCATATAATTTTTAAAAGATCAATCTGCAAGTATATCTTTTGAAATAAAAAAAAATTCCAAATTGCTTTACAACTGACAGACTTATGAGGTAACTAACAAACAAAACAGAAAACAAAACAATCGAATTGAGAACCTCCTTTTTTTAAGTCTGTTGAAAAAACAAGTACTGAATCTGTTTTATTTTATATTTGCAATGACGTTATTTCCAGGGCGACTATCACTTCTACAACTTGTCCATCCCCATAGAAGAAATTCCAAGGGGATTTCCGTTCACAAAAGGCCGCATTTATACCAACCTCACCCTTACAAATACTGAAAAACTAATTGGAAGTGGATATATAGATATAGAACTGAAAACGGCCAGGATTCCGATATGAAGTTGTTATTATAATTGAACGAAGACATCAAGAGTTGTGGTCGTATTCATATATTTATATTATTACTAGCTGACTCGGCAAACGTTGTTTTACCATATACATTATTTTTAGAACTATACATGTATTCTAAGTTGTATAAAAAAAAAAGGATTCCAATATGTAGATATCGGAGCTGTAATGTCGATATTGCCCATGCATTATATTATCTGTACCTATGCCTAATAAGTAACGTATTTTTAGGCATGGGTAATACCGGTATCACGCCAATATCAATATATTGGGTTTCTTTGAAAATTGAAGACAGCAAAAAACGTTTATCACCTATTTTGATATCGTGAATACTAGTCGGATATCTAAATTCATTTCGATTGGGTGTTTTATTTCGGTATTATATATGCTGTATAACCGTTAGTGTGTTGTTTTTGTTTGTGTCTCCTATTGCTACCACAGCGCTCTCAGCTGTTGGATGGAAGGACCAGATTTTTTTTAATGTTTGATTCGCGTAATTTGAGTATTATTAACGTTCATATATATATATATATATATATATATATATATATATATATATATATATATATATATATATATATATATATATTGAACGTTAGATGGAGCTGTTAAATTATATACTCGTATATGATTTATTTATAAAACATAATAAATTTTTTATATATCTTTTATATTGTTTTGTGTTTTTCAATATATTAAATAACTGAAATAAAGATTGTAGTGACTTTATTAATCATCTTACACCCTATATCTCATTAGAATTATAAAAGGGTGTCGCCGTGTGTGCCCCGGCATAGAATGGGCCACCCCTTCCTTTCCTTTCTTTACGTGGAAGCCGTAAGAGGCGACTAAGGGAGGGCGAGGGATGGGCAGCAGCGTCCCTCTTAAATATCTCTAAAAGCCTAACTGCGGTTGCCAACCCGCCTGCCAACGACTAATCTCCCCATTACTAACAATCCCTTCCCCCCGTTATTTACAGTTTGTGTAAAGAGAGTTCTCGGCTACATTTTAAGATCCGGATGGTTAAAAAGGACTCTTTAAAATTATGATGTCTTCTTTATTGTGCTAGCGGCACATGAATTACTGAGCCAAATTGAATACGGTTTGTTCCTGTTGTGCACCTGAAGATTTAATTTCAAAATTTCAAATCTGGTATATGTTTTAACTTGATACGCTATCTGTAAATGATCTATTTCTATGGTTTTTCTACCACAATTTGGTTATATATTAAATGTATATTAATATATATATCTATTTTTGATTTTAAGGGTGGGATATGACAGTAAAATTTCATGATAAGCAGACAGAACATCACACCTTTTATTTATAATTACTCCTCACCATCCAAAGGTTGCCTGGAAGAGATCGCCCATTGTTTTCACATTGTGATTATTTCTTGTAATTGTTTATATCTATAATAAGTTTACTATTGTAATCTTTTGGAGGAAACAATAAAGAGTATCTATCTATCTATCTTTTAGGAATGGTAACGTTCGAGATGTGCTATGGACATCATAGTGATTTCAATATAATATTTTGTAATGACCATGGTGTTGTTCATGTTTATAGTCGATGGTCTTTCATTACCATTGCATATTTTCCATTCAACTTGTCATAAAAATACGCCTTAGCTGAAGGTACATAAGACACTCGAGTCTTTTTGATAGGTTATCAAAGAAAATCGCACACTTTCATAATTTCGCAGGTGACGAAGACGCGACGTCATTATATAGTCATTTTAGGGTCGCGACCTTAAAATGACCAAATAACGACGTCTTATTAGAGTCGCAGACGTCATCGTGTCGCCTGAGGGCCTACCATGAAATGTTTTCGGAAATTTCGGAGCCAAACGAAACATACATTTGATTTTAAAATTCCATTAGATACCAGAGGGAGACTTTGTACAAAAGTCGATTGCTTGAGTACCTCTGTGCCATTCGTGTTTCAACCGTGAAACAGTTGTGTTTGCATGGCTGTGTTTCGGTTTGAAGGGTGGGATATGGCGTGAATTTACTGGGTACAGAGGAATAACAACTGAGTCCTCAGGAATGGTAACGCATGGGGGGTATCATGGGCGAAACAGTGTACTCTATTATGCTCATGTCTATAGGCGACGGTTACCACTTTCCATCAGGTGGGCCGTCAGCTTGTTTGCTATTTTAAGTGGTATAAAAAAAAACAATACATGCCGTTTGGAAATATTAAAAATGTTAAAATATCGTTCCTTTGGACTTTTATAATAGGATGCATGACGAACGAAATGTTAAACTCCATTTATTGGTCCGATTTTGGTATAAACAAAAACACGAAATTGAGTCCGAAAATTCGGAATTTCATTTCATTATAGACCCGCTGAGTTGTTTCATATATAGAAAGTAAGTTTCGAAGGCTCTTGAATGTTCTCTCAGACAATGTAGTCCAACGTTCCAAATTCCTTCATACATACATCGAAGTTAATCATTGATGATCAATGTTTAACCTTGGTTTATGATATAATATAGATATTAATCAGTTTTCCAGTTTGATTACTACCTATTTCATCATAATCATCATATCAGCCTTCAACTGTCCACTGCTAAACATAAGCTTCCCCTTGGAAGATCTAGCTAGTAGTTGCCACGCTTGGTAGGCAGATTGGCAACTGTAGTCAGGCTTTAGAGATATTAAGGAAGGACGCTGCTGTCCATCTATTAGTCGGCTCTTACGACACCCACGGGAAAGGAAGAGGTGGCCTATTCTATACCGGGACCGCATGGCCAACTACTTATTTAATATTACCTAATTCAAATTTCAAATTACTTAGATGTGACAGACCGACGGACAAACAGACAAAGTCACATCAAAGGGTTTCGTTGTATCAATTTAGCAAGGAACTCTAAAAATAGATATACAGTTATCATATTTATTGGAGTAAATTTAAGCATTTTTGAATAGTCATTGAATAATATTACTGCCTATTCGGAATGCAGATATATATGTACGTTCTTGCTAGCAATATATGTATATATTTATATCATCAATATAAAATCGGATTCATGAAGGGTTTCAATGGGAATGATATATGGGGATTACATAGAAGCGGGCAACGCCGCGGAAAACGGCTAGTCATAAATACATGTTAACTTTATTGATAGCCAATGTAGTTATGATGTAGCGTTGGCTGGAAGAGATCGCTTTTAGCGATAAGCTCGCCCATTGTTCTTTCACTGTGATCATTTCTTGTAATTGCTTGTACCAAGTTTACTATTGTAATCTTTTGAATGAAACAATAAATATCATAAACTTCAAGAAAAGAGCATATTCCTATTTAAAAGGCCGGCAGCACACCTGCAATGCCTTTGGTATTGTGGGTGATCATGTGCGGCGGTAGTCACTTACCATCAGGTGAGCCGAATGCTTGTTCACCCCCTGTGTTGTAAAAAAAACAAAATAAAGAGTATCTATCTAGATTATTAATTTATTATTTCTAGTGTGCAATTAATTGTACTCGAATATTAGCCAATTTAATTTGAAATTCTTGTAGTTTTCAGTTCTATATCGATATATCCACTTGCAATTTGTTTTCCAGTATTTGTAAGTGTGATGTTGGAATAAATGCGGCCTTTAGTAAACGGGAACCCTCTTGGAATTTGTTCTAATGGGATAGTCATATTGTACAAGTGGTATTCGCCCTGAAAATAACATTATTGTATATATATATATATATATATATATATATATATACACTCCTCGCAAAAATTAAGGGAACATAAAATTTTTTGAAATTTTTGGGTGATTTTCAACAGGCTGTATTTCAGTGAAAAATAATCATACAGGAAATTTAAAAAAGGGTTTTGAAGCTTGAAAACTCTAGTTTTTAGATTTTTTGGTGAAAAAAATTTTTTGAGCTCCGGTTTCCATGCAATTCTTAAACAAAGCTGAAAATAATTTTTTTCAAAATTTTCTAGGTTTTGTTTTTCACTCTATGGGCATGGAAAAATTTTTTCGAGCTACTCCATTGTATAGGTCTCTTAGTGTGTTTATTCAGCTTCAAAAATCGCTTTGGATGGCTCAATTACGACCATTTGTCTCCGAGATATCGAACTTTGAATGCAAAAGCATCCTTTTCCATTCAACTGCTAATATCTCTGGAACTACTGGTCGCACAGCAAGCGGGTGCCGAGTTTCTTCTAATTCTAATTTTTGCGAGGAGTGTATATATATATATATATATATATATATATATATATATATATATATATATATTGATGAAACTTAAAATGACAAACAAGCTGATGGCCCACCTGATGAAAAATGGTAAACGTCGCCTATAGTCATGAACAGTACCGTGGACACAACAGAGTATACTGTTTCGCCCATAATACCCCCATGCGTTGCTATTCCTGAGAACTCAGGTGTTATTTCTTTGTACCCTGTAAATTCACTGCTTTATCCCATCGTTCAAACCGAAACACAGCAATGCAAACACAACTGTTTCAAGGAATGGGACAGAGGTGCTCAAGAATTTTTGTACAAAGTCTCCCTCTGATTAATCAGTTAAAATGCTAAAATGTAACAAACAAACTCGCTTTTACATTTAAAATATTAAGTAAAAATATTGGCTTTATTAACGTTCGGGATTGCCTGATGTGCGTGATATATATCAAACAGCTTGCTGGTCGAATAGTGCTGCTCGTAATACAGCTGCGAACTGTGTTTATACATAAGGGCTCTTATCGAGTTAAAAACTAGTCGGGCAACCCCGAAATTACCTAATACGTAAGTTGATTATAATACAGTATGCTTCACGACACTTATGGCTCAACAATAAACTAGAGAAAGTAGTTTTAGGTTGACCTTATTATGTGCAAGTGATATACTAACCTTTGGGAAAGGACAACTTAACACTTTTAATTGTTTTTTCATACCAGCACCGAAAAATTTATCTTTGAATATAAGGTCACATACACCCATATGCATTTCAATAAATCCACGTTTGTACACGTTGGTGAGGAACTCGTAGAAGTAAAAATGTACCTGTAAATCATAATAGAGTCTTTTATCATCATCGTCATCATGTTAGGCTTTAACTGTCCACTGCTGAACATAAACCTTCCCTTGGGAGGTTTTGCCAGAAGTTGCCACGCTTGGCAAGCAGATTGCTGCCCATCCTTTGCCCTCCCTTAGTCGTCTCCTACGACACTCACGGATAAGAAAGGGGCGGTATATTCTATGCCGGAAGTACACGGTAATGTTTCATAAAAAATGATGATCACGTAATGGTTAAAAAATTTAAGATTTTTTAACCATTTTAATACGCCAGTATTTCTTTTTGTGCAAAAGTGATTACTGTGGATTATTTGTTGTTAGTCCTGACGTGAGAGTGAGGATGGGCTAATATACCGGCGCGTTCCCCCCGAGTGGTAGGGTGAGCACGCCAGCCACCCTATCTTGAGAGAGGAGACCTGCCCTTACCATCGGGGGCGGATCGCTGCCGTCGGAGATGTGGTGAGTGCGAAAGCGAACCCATGTCTCCGATATATGGAACCTCCAGGGTACATCGTCTGGTTTTGGTGGGTACACCTCCACTTTACGGGGGGATTCCCACAGTACCCATTTACCTCCCACAAGGTGTATGGGTCTACATAAAGCATTTTCCAGACGTTAAAAAAAGTTCTGCCAGTAGTTGCCACGCTTGGTAGGCGGATTGTCAACAGTTAGGCTTTAGTGATGTTTTAAAAAGGGCTCTGTTGTCTCTCCTTCGAACATTAAATTCCGAGTACCAAGTGTACTAAGGGTAGTCGCCTTTTACGACATCCACAAAAAAGAAAGAGTTGGCTCATTCTATGCCGGGACCACACGGTATATCGAATGTAAAATAAATAACAAATAATTGATATATTAAACATTATGTCAAGGAAAATGTGCGTGGAGTTAACAAAATAGAGGTAAGGCGACTTGTTTCTCTGCTAGAATTTACAACAGTATTTTTAGAGGAATAAAGTACAATGCGTTTGTGATGAATCTCATAAGCATGTCTGTTCCAGACATCAGCAAGCGTGGTCACGGAATATTTGCCCTACCACGCAATAGGACATTTCATGCTGATCAGGCGCCACTCACGAGGGCGCTACGTCTGCTCAATGAGTTCCAATCTGGACTTTTTACTGCACTGCCACAGAGTTTTGCAGAGCGGTAACAAATTATGCAGAAATGTATTTTTAATATTTATTTTATATAATAGCATAATTAGATTACATATTGATTTTTTAGTTTTTGGTGAGTGCATTGGTAAACTTGTAAAACTCACCAAAAAAAAAAATATATATATATATATATATATATATATATATATATATATATATATATATATATATAAATAAATAAATAAAATAAAATAAACCATGAAAACTTACTGTAACATTGTTACCGATGGGCACTCGTGTGCTCACGTGAAAGTCAACATAGTAGAAAGGGTCCATGCGGCTATGGCGTCGGGAGGTTAAATTACCAGATACAAAAATTTTACTGTCAAATTCGCATATACGGGGGTGTTCCGTACTGAAATACTGAATTCTCTGAAAAATAAATATACATAGATATATTATTAAATTAGCTTTTGCCCGCGACTTCGTATGCGTAAATTTTGGAAGTCTTACTCTCTTAAGGACTAAATTTCAAAATTCCTTTCTTATTGTTCCTTTCTTATTTCTCTCTTGTTGTTTATCAGAGGATGACTTTGTACAAAAGTCGTTTACTTTGCTCTGTCCCATTCGTGTTTTCACCGTGAAGCAGTTGTGTTTGCATGGCTGTCTTTTGGTTTGAAGGGTGAGATATGATAGTGAATTTACAGAGTACAGAGGAATAACACCTTAGTTCTCAGGAATGGCAACGCATTAGGGAATATCATGTGTGAAATAGTATACTCTGTTATGTCCATGGTACTGCTCATGTCTATAGACGACGGTAACCACTTTTCATCAGGTGGGCCATTAGCTCGTTTGCCATTATAATAATAACAAATTCTTTATTGCGCACAGCAGAGATGTATACAAGGAGTATTTATACAGAGTGTGCATATACAAAAGGTAGCCTTATCGCTAAAAGCAATCTCTTACAGACAACCTGGTTGCCATTCTAAGTTACATAAAAAAAAAATTAAAAAAATACAGAAATAATCTGTAAAATTACAATATTCTAGATTCAGGGGTTTTGGCTATGGGTCAGTTAATCAAATAGCGGCCTCTTTTACTCAAGTTTTTTGTATCCAATTTGATGTAAAATGTTCCTACAGAAAAATTCAACAGTTATAAGTTTAACGACAGCTTTTCACCCAGGGATGTAGGAGGTGGTGAAGAGTAAGATCAGAACTAGGTTACGAAACCGTGTTTATATTTATGCAGATACATTTTATTGCTACTTTAGTAGTAGAACGAATAATATATCTTTTTTATGATATTTAGAATGGCTGTCAAGCTGATAGCCCTCAAGTGTTGCTATTCAGTGTTGCTATTCAGCACAAATGCTTGCTTTCCTTAAACGTTCTTTAAAAGGCTTTAAATTGAGGCAAACTAGATTAATTCTTTATAACAGTTTAGTACGTAGTCGTTTGGAGTTTGCCTCTGTTTCCTGGAATCCAGTCTACAGCTCTTTATCTCAAAGAATAGAAAATATCCAACGAGCATTCACTAGACACCTAGCTTACATAACCCGTAACATATTGTATAGGCGACCTTATAGTCAGATAATGTTTTTCTTTAACATTACCTCTCTTAAGACGCGTCGTATGATTGCAGATTTAATGTTTATTCATAAAATTCTCAATAATAAAATTCATTGTGCAGATTTACTGAGTTCAATCCAATTAACGGTACCTCTAAATTATCCTCGACACCCTATAACTAGAACATTTAGCTTACCGCGCTGCAGAACAAACCTAGGACTGCATCAACCTCTGGCCAGGATTAGTGCGTCATACAATGAAATTAATGCCAAATTACCTGAAATTGATATAGTGTACGATAATTCGAATTCCTACAGGAATAAATTGCTGAAGCACTTTGTACAACAATCTTATGAAAATTAATTGTCATAATATATATTTTTTTAATATTTTTTTTTAATTTAATTCACTCATAATCTTATTTTCTGATATTGCTCACAACTTGGATTACATGTTTATTTTTGTTGTTTACTTAATTTTCTTACACTGTATAAAAAATGTTATAGTATTGTATTTGATGGTTGTTATACCTATATGTTATAATGCAATATGCTGTTGGTGTTCCTTAAATAAATAAATAAATAAATATTCTTTAAGAACTAAGTTTTTATGCATCTGGATTCTTTAATTTAATTGTTATATCTTATCCTTCAAACCGAAATGTAGCCATATAAGCACAGTTTCTTCATAGCAAAAACTGGAGTAGGGCAAAGGTATCCAAGCAGACGACTTTCGAACACAGTCTTGTTCTAGTGTGAATGTGCGGCGAAGGTATAAGGTGTGTGATTTTGTATCCACGATTTCTAATTTATACTTTATAGCTTCTTCCAAGTCAATCAGTGATCTTTAAAGAAGACTATTCTCGGAGTTTCACTGCATAATAGATAAATGATCAACTTGTTTCACTTATCTTACTTATGATCTTAAGGACTTCTAAGCTGAAGTAGCAATTGACCGGCCACATAGCTCTATCAATCGATACCCGACGGGGAAAGATTCTCAAGTGTCGCCTCGTGTAGGGAAGTATAGTATGAAGCGATATCCTCCGAGATGGAATGACCTCAATACTGTTATAGATAGTCGACTATTTTAAGGGACAGACAGGGGCAATTTAAGAGAAAATGTGGGACAGCGATGATTTGATTGACAGTGGACGATAGATGGATAATGATGATGATGATGTCATTATTGGCACGCACGCATGTATTAAAAATGGCAGCTTCAAGCTTCGCAAGCTTCTTCTTTTTTATGTAACTTAGAATGGCAAACAAACTGACGGCCCACCTGATGGAAAGTGGTAACTGTCGCCTATAGACATGAACAGTACCATGGATGTAACAGAGTATACTGTTTCGCCCAATGATACCCCCCATGCGTTGCCATTACTGAGGACTCGGGTGTTTTTTTTTAAAGAGTGATAATGGAATTGTAACCTCACTTGCGTTATTGATATACGCTGGCGGGGAACCAGTGAGGGATGATAAGTGACGATAAAAGCAGGTCAGTAAGCCCATCGTGACGAATTCCATTAGAATTAACCACAATTGTTTCCAGGGGAAATCGCGTAGAGGTCGACCTGATATGGTGTATTGTCATATCCCAACCTTCAAACCGAAACACATCCATGCAAACGCAACTGCTTGGGGGGGAGAAGGGATTATTAGTAATGAAGATTATTAGCCCCATTGCTAGTCATATATTATATCAGGTCGACCTCGTCGTGGTTTTCTCTGGAAACTTACGTAGTACTGACAACCTCCAACTCATAATTCCTACCCATTCTTCCTCTTTCTACTCCAAATCCTTTTCCGTGCAAGCATGTATGTGTATGTAGGTATATGTATATGTTTGGTTGTATGTGTTTATTTATGTATGTATATGTATGTATATGACTACGCTGTCACAGATATTATTTTTTACAAATCTATCTTTTTTAACGCGCCACCTACCTACTTATGCTTTAATCCTTTCTACCCAAAGGTTGTCTGGAAGAGATTGCTTAGCAATAAGACCGCCTTTTGTACTTCACTATACGTATTGAAAATTGTTTTAACAAAACATGTTATGTTGGTGCAATAAAGTGTTAAATAAATAAATAAATAAAATAAACCATCGTGATTGATTTATTGTTAGATTCGTCACGGTGAGCTAACTGACCTGCTTCATCCTCACCTATCATCCTTCACTGGTGCCCCGCCAGTGTATACTGATAGCATAGATTAGCATGGGTTACCATTTCATTATCATCCGTTAAAAAAAAACACGACTGCTTCACGGTAGAAACTCGAATCGGACAGAGGTGTCCAAGCAAACGACTTTTGTTCAAAGTCTCCCTCTGATATAATATAGCTCTAATACGGAAATCAACCCTATTCATTGCAAATAGAGTCCTAATTACTTTAATTCAATTTATGAATATTCTAAACTTTGTTAGCGCTATTAAGCTATAATGCTATACATTTTGGTCCTATAATTAAATTTCTGTAGACAGTCCACATTGATCATATTACAATTTGCAATAATACGAGTACCTTTCCAGCTGATTCCTTTATCTTTTCTGTAGAAGCAATAAAAACACCGCAGAGCAGTACAATCCAGTGGATCCAGCCGGCCATATTGAAAGATAAATATTAACTTATGGCCAGCCTTGTATTAAATCAAGACCATAGGTAATGCGTACATTAGAAAATATAAATGCAAATATAATTTGTTTTTCCATGAAATTTAGATAAAAATGATTATGTACAAATAACTATAATTTATAATATTTCATTAGAGTTATAAAACATAGGTAGAATTTGGTTAGTATGTGTTATTATTGGTATAGGATTAGTGTAAACAACAATAATAACCTGTCATTATATATACATTATTATCATGTATAAATTACTTATTCATTGATTTTTTTTATGCCCATCCTTTCCCTCTACCAAAAACTTGGTTGGTTGCATTGGACGACACTTGATTACTTCGCCGAAACTGAACTAGAATTGGTGGGGTAAATGTATACGTTTTTTTATGCAACTTGCAATGGCAAATAAACTGACGGCCCACCTGATGGAAAGTGGTAACCGTCGCCTAAAGACATTAGCAGTATCATGAACATAACAGAGTATACTGTTTCATCCATGATACTTCTCATGCGTTGCTATTCTTAAGGACTCAGGCGTTATTCCTGTGTACCCTTTAAATTCACTGCCATATTCCACCCTTTACACCGAAACACAGCCATGCAAACACAACTGCTTAACAGTAGAAACATAAATAGGACAGAGGTGTTCAAGCAAACGACTTTTGTACAAAGTACCAGAGGTAGGTAAATAGCGTATAATAAATCATAATTTAAAAAAAATGAGATAATTAAAATACCTCTTTTTTTAATTGCTTAAAAATTACAAGATGTATGTAAGGCAGGAGGAATAAAAAAAACTATCGTGTCAAAGTGACACAGAATATAAGTTCTCGAATATAATTTCGGTTTTAGCCAATCTTTCGGCTAGTTTGGTATCAAAATCGGAACTAAATCAAAACTCCAAAAATATATAATATATAATTAGTAAAAAGAGTATGAAAGATACAGCATCAGTTGATATTTTTCTTAATTCATAGCAGGCTAGTGTATAGAAAATGTTATACGGCTGTACAACCCTACCAAATTCAGATACAACCTACTTGCATACTTTTTACATTAACTGTGTCGAATATATAATTTAAGAATGTAAATGAACAAAAATTTTACATACACTTTTTCTATACACTACCCTGCTATGAATTGAGAAAAATAACAACTGATGGTGTAGCATAAGAAGAAAGAAGACAACACTATGATTTACAATTTTTATTTTATTATTCTTTCTATGTTATTCCTTGTTCTTAAGTTATCCCCGTCTCTGTCTTTTTCTCAACGTCTTCTACCCAAAGGTTGACTGAAAGAGATCACTTAGGGATAAAGCCACTTTTGTATCACTTTGCATTAATAATGTTTTGTATTTATTTATTTTATTGCACCTATGTAACTGCAATAAAGTGTAAACACATTTAAGAGTAGCCACTGCTCTTATATTGACGAAACTGGAAATAAAATATGCAACAACCTAGACGTATCAAACATTAATAAATATTTATTGCGTGGAACTATTTATAATCTATTTATGTACAAAATATGTACAATAATGTACATATATCGATAGGTATTATAAAAAAGAACGAGCTACATCATACTCATAGTATAAAATTGTCCAATTCTATGAACTGGTCGTATTGATTTCATACAGATGGTTTTTGTCGGAAATGACGGCAGCTTGTGTCGTCATAATAGAAATTTCGCGCTAAAACGAATTCTTATTGCATAGAAATAAATAAAAAAAATAAAAAATAAAAAAATAGTAGTTTAAATGTAGAATAATGAAAATAATATAGATAAGTTTTTTTTTATACAACTTAGAATGGCAAACAAGCTGACGGTCCACCTGATGGAAAGTGGTAACCGTCGCTTATAGACATGAGCAGTACCATGGACATAACAGAGTGTACTGTTTCGCCCATGATACCCCACATGCATTGCCATTAAGTAGATAGTGAATAGTTGAAATTAGATGAGGTTGTCTGCATGGTATTTTAAAAACTATTCCTGATTTTGATTCTAGATTTAAAAGGACAATTTTGCGACTTTCACGTTAATTCTTTTTAGAAGGAAGAAGTAGATCTTATGCGCCGAGACTTCTCAGATTACAAATATAGCCAACATTTGCATTTTTAAAAGGACTTCACTT
Organism: Galleria mellonella; assembly: GCF_026898425.1. NCBI lineage: Eukaryota > Metazoa > Arthropoda > Insecta > Lepidoptera > Pyralidae > Galleria > Galleria mellonella. The sequence continues at coordinate 2,807,491 of NW_026442061.1, forward strand.
TTTAGCAATTTTCAGGAGGCGACCTTAAAATGACTGAAGTATGACGTCCTTTTAGAGTACAAGATGGTACCGCGCTTTTTTGGAATTTGCAAACGAAGGTTAGTCTGCCAGACTGTTCTACGTGTTAAATCAGGTTTGTTTTAAGTACGTTGGTACAAAATCCCCGCTATTAAGTTTGCTTGGAATAAATTATTTCATTGGTTACACAGTTGAGTACAGTCACAGCAATAATTGCCATCATCACGGACGTCACTGGAGCGTCTCGCGTGGTACCAATTGGGAACATTAAAATGTATGTAGGATTTAATTATAATTTCCCTTATAATATTTTTATTATTATTCTGATCGCAATTGTGATTAGCTTATAGGTATTTACAATAATAGTGACATTATTTTATATATAATTTTGCATTTGGAAGCTCAAAATTATTGTTCAATTTTGACTCGTATTGTTCCGAGAATAATTAGGTTGTCCTACAAAAAAAAAAAAAAAACTGGCTTCACTTGTGACAAAGTATTTATTACTGTCGTTTTGATTTCTGTTTTTTACCACTGCTGTTTATTCACCACTTCTTATGCCACTGTGTTAGGTTGACTGGAAGAGATCTCTTTTTTTATGCAACTTAGAATGGCAAATAAGGTGATGGTCCACCTGATGGAAAAGTGGTAACCGTCGCCTATAGACATGAGCAGTATCATGAACATAACAGAGTATACTGTTTCACCCATGATACCTCCCATGGGGTTGCCATTCCTGAGGACTCTCTACTTGAGCATTCTTTACTAGTCAACATATGCTTTTTTTCAATGTCGTATCTCTTAAGAAATAGTGCATTTGTTATTGTTTTTTTGCATGCATTTATTAAATTGTATTATCTGATACTGCTTAGCAGTTTATATTCACACAAATTCATTATATAATGGAACTTTTTGAACAAAAAACAGCTGAGTTTCATGCCTGTTCTTCTTGGCCAAAATTGCATTTCTAATGGGCGGTAATGAAAAAAATTACTTTTTTTAAAACACAGGGGACAAACGAGCATGCGGCTCGTTGCTCGCATCCACAAAATAAGAGGTGTGCTGCCGGCCTTTTAAAAAAGAATCTGCTCTTTTCTTGAAGGTTATTTATTTATTTATTTATTACATCCACTAGGTGAGCCTTACAGTCTTCCAATACGCCCACCCAGGAAAGCATGAATACAAGAACATATAAAAAAAGGAATATTACACATATATAACAAGAATAATATAAAAAGACTTAAACAAAAACGTCTGAACACAAATACTCTGTGGTCACCCGATGAAGCTCGAGCAAATTGGAGGCAAATACATCCAATTGCGGATACTGGCTCAAAATATCATTGAGTAGTTTCAATGCAAGAGATAGGGGAGCCTGCTTAGCTTAGCTTATGTAGCTTATCGTATCGTCAGAGATGCAACATCTCTACGCAGTTTCAGTAGGTTGAGTCGGATAGTAAAGTGTTGATTCTCCAATTCATCCAGATGGTTGGGCTGGAAAAAAATGACTATTAAAAAATGCTTAAATCTAAGTTTACTTAAATAAAAATATTTCTTTCTTTCATTTGATATCTTATTTCTTGAGGGATACTATGTTACGTCCGCCGGTGAAGCAGCTACAGAATACAGCTTGACTAGCTGTATTCAATTCAATTCAATTTATTCCTAACAATATTACATCGTGTTGAATATTTTTTATAGGTTTTCTTTTTATGCAACTTAGAATGGCAAACAAGCTGACGGGCCACCTGTTGGAAAAGTGGTAACCGTCACCTATAGACATGAGCAGTACCATGGACATGCATGCCGGGACCGACACGGCGATTAAGGAATAAGAAACATAATTTGTATCAAATACTTAAAAAATTGCTATTTGAATGTAATAGGCGTTTTATGTTATTTTTTAGAGATACCCTACCATTTTTTTATTACGTCCAATATGAAGTAGTCACACGTGTTTGCAAGCGTTGAAGGGATCATATTAAATTTTTAATTAACGCAGTAAGTAATTGTAGTGTTTAATTTGTAATTTTAAAAGTTCTGTGTGTTATTTAAGAGATACTTATTATAGTGATTTATAAAAAATTAACAAATACGTGTGGTCCCGGCATAGAAAAGGTCATTCCTTCCTTACTCGTGAAAAAAAACTGCTTGTTATGTATTGGCACATTAATGGCTTAACTAACCTTATCGAAGTTAGGTATACACGTTCTATATGGGGTGGAGAAGGACATAGTTTGAAATTTAAGATCTAATACCTTTGAGCTGGATTTGATAATGAAAAAATATATAGAAAATGAATAAAAAAGTACATAGATAGAAAGAAAACAAAATAAGTAATCAAATATTTTTAATATTAGATATAATGCTAATTTTGTTTTTAATTTTCTGTTTTTTTTTTTTTTTTTTAAATTAACCATATATATAGTATAAAAAAAAACTTAAAATAAATATTTTTTTTTTATTGGATGAAAATGGAATGGTAACCACCATGGCACCAGTGAAGGGTCGATGAGGATGAAAACAGGCCAGTTAGCCCATTATAATGAGTTCATCACGAATTAATCATGATAGTTTCCAGGGGGAACCGCGAGGAGGTCGACCTGGTTGGGTATATTGTTAGCTATGGGATTCACAGTCTCCATTACTAACAATCTCTTTCCCCCCATAAAATAAATTTTTATTTTGCATGTCTGTTTCAGCACTAGGCTAATAAACTAATTCAATTTTTTTCTGATTCCCATTTCTATTCTATTTCAGATGGTCACGTTATTGCTACTGCTGTTGCTGGTGGTCATTGCTTACGGCCTGACGTATGTTTATCGCCGGCCTGCGCGCGCTTTGTTAGCCGGCCTGCCCACGTATTCGCAGTTACCGTTCATTGGCAATATGCACTGGTTTATGGGAGGTGGTCGATGTAAGTACATAATGCGATCCATCACTCTTATTAGATATCGCCCTTACATTATAAGCAACTTGTTGTATTGAGTCACATTGTGTTGTATAGATTTTATAAAATGAAGGTAGTTTCACATTATGTTTTATTTTTAGTTGATGTTTGATAAATTACGCTCGCTAACATTAAGCTAATATTAGGTGCATGATCATAGTTTTAAATTTCTCATGTAAGTGATTTATGTATAAATCTTTAGAGGAATAAATGTCTTAAACCGTATTATCACCATTTTTTCATCGTCTTTTCAACTAGAGATGGGTAATATCCAATATATTGATTTGTTCTGGATATTTATGACAACCATTGCGATATCGCGCATACCAGCAGGATATCTATATTCATTACGAGAGGATTCTTGTTTTTAATATTATATATATTTGATAGTTAATATATCTGTTATTGGACCAATATATGTATAGATATTGTAGTTTACCAGAGGGAGACTTTGTACAAAAATCGATTACTTGGGTATCTCCGTCCCATTCGTGTTTCTACCGTGAAGCAGTTGTGTTTTCATGGCTGTGTTTCGGTTTGAAGGGTGGGATATGGCGTGAATTTACAGGGTACAGAGGAATAACAGGAGTCCTCAGGAATGGCAACGCATGGGGGGTATCATGGGCGAAACAGTATACTCTGTTATGTCCATGGCACTGCTCATATCTATAGGCGAAGGTTATCACTTTCCATCAGGTGGGCCGTCAGCTTGTTTGCCATTCTAAGTTGTATAAAAATAAAAATTACGATATATAGATATTGCTATATACTACTTACCTTTTCTTTTCAGCATATGTGCTTTAGTTCCACAGGTGTTTTAGTAGCAAAACAAATCTCTTAGACAAGTGGCAAACGAACCCACTCATGGACTCGTTATCAGAAGCGAGTCCATGAGTTGGAATATTGTATTATTCTTAAATATCTTCCATGTACAGAAACCGTTTAATTACAATTTTATTATACATGTATTAGTAAGATAAAATTTTATGTATATATATATATATATATATATATATATATATATATATATATATATATATATATATATATATATATATATATATATATATATATATATATATATATATATATATATATATATATATATATATATATATATATATATATATATATGCTGGTAATTAATGCTCCTTTCCACTCAGGGTTTGCTGGAAGAGAACTCTTACAGAGTTAAGCTCGCCTGTTCATCTTTATTTAATATATATTATATGTTTGTAATTTTTTGTGTACAATAAAGAATACATAAAAAAAATAATAATAATGAAAATTCGTTATATTACAATAACTATTATACATGGATAATCCCTATACCACTCCAATAACTATATATTAGATATTCCACTGGGCATTGATAATGGAAATAGGGTCATTATCCATTTCGACATCGCTCTTGTCTGTCGGATATCAATGTTCATTTCGTCCGGGTACCACAGATATTATATATTGGGTAACTTGGATTTAATAGATCTTGAATTTAATTAGATTTAATATATCCATTATTAGATCAATATTATAACTACAATAAATAGATATTGCTGTATGTTATCCATCCCTAATAACCACATTATTTTCAGTACTGTACGAACGATTCTCCGAAATATCTGAAGTAATCGAGAAGACAAAATTACCATTCGTAATATGGATTGGACCCTATCCGGTTTTGGGTAAGACCTTTTTTTTTACAGTAGGCATAAAAGGAATGTCGTGAGGAAAGTATTATGTGTGAACATAGATGTTTGTATGTTTAGAGAGAGATTCAATGTAGTTCGCCATTTTGTTTCACGAATATTTTCATTTATTTGAACAGTCACTTAGAAAAGAAATCCAAAGATTTCTTCTTCTTCTTTCTCCTGGTTATTCCTCCTCCTCCACCATCCTCCTCCTCCCACTTTATTTGGGGTTCACCCTTCCAGTAGTTCTGTACCACACCGTACGGTTATGGGTTGTCAGATCATTGATCGACGACGACACCTCCTTCCTTCTTCTATTGCTATCACCTTTTTCGCACACATTGTCATTATCCCGTCTCATCATAGAAATATAAAGACTATTAGGCATTTTCTACGATTTTTAAGAATCTTTGTTGATTTAGTGAAGTACAGTAGCAAGGCTGACTCGAGTAACAACTCGAACACTCACTATGTATTATCATTCAGTTATAATTTTGTATCAGCCACTTGTGACATAAAATGAGTATCTTTTAAAATGATTAATCATTGATGAGGTGTTTGTATTAAGAATAATCGGAATCGGAATCGGTAACGTTGAATATATATTTGAAAGTTACCTTTTTTTAATTTCAATTGGCTTTAAAATAAGGTGGTTCTCAAATTGAGAACCGAATTGAGAATCTCAATTCGGTACGTCAATTCTAAACCGATTTTGATTTTTTTATCTGAAGGCATATATTTATAGATTATTTCCATATAAATATTATCAAAATCGGTTCAGCAGTTTAGTTTTTAGATCAAAATAACTGGTTTTGTCCCAACTGCGATAGTTTTTTTTTCAGAAAAAATGATGTACCCAAAAAGTATTTTATAAAATGTGCCCTCCTATAGAATAGAATAGAAATCATTTATTCAAATAAACTTACATTGAAGCACTTTTGAAAAGTCATTACATTTTTTTTAATTTACCGCTCGTTCGGAAAGCTGTCTCATCACAAGAAGAACGAGCAAGAAACTTGCGTGATGCTCTTTTAAATAATTTTATTATTATTTTACATTTTTAAGTTTAATTGTGTGAATACAAACCACCAATTAGCACTAATTCAATTAAATACTCAAAAAGAAAAAAAAAAAATTGAATACATAACCAACTGGTTAAACAATTAATAAGAGGAAATCAGTCATAGTGATTAGAGCAGACCAGTCCCTACAAGCAGCACCCGTTCACGAGTATGACGGATGAGCCAGCCATCACTGCGCTCGACCATATTTTAGGGAGCCCAATGACCCGGCCCACCACGCCGCCACAAGTCTGGACATTTTAGTGAGCATGACTACTCAAAACACTAGACCACGTCAAAGCTACTCACAATTGCCATCTGATAGTTATAGTATTCACATTTTACATAAGAATGCATGCGGCAATTAATACAAAAAACCGCTACGCTTTCATATTTCTAAAATTAATCAATTAAATCAAGAAAGCAATGAGAAAATAAAATTATAACGTTGTATGCTAATAAACTAATTATTTACTTGATATGTTGTCATCTATGAATTCGTCTATCCTGTAATAGGCTTTCTTACATAAAAATTGTTTAATATAAGATTTGAATTGCCTCTCTGTCAGATTTAATGCAGATTCCGGCAGTTTATTATAAAATCTTATGCAATTACCATAGAATGAATTACTGATTTTGTGCAGACGGCATTTAGGTAAAATAAGCTTATTTATATTGCGTAAGTTTCTACTTGTACAGTCTTTGAGTTTTTTAAAACTCGCTAAGTTCTTCCGTGTATACATAATATTTTCATAAATGTATTGTGAAGTAACTGTGAGGATATTTGAGTCTTTAAAGCACTGACGTAATGACTCTCTTGAACCCATACCATAAATAGAACGTATGGCTCTCTTTTGTAAAACAAATATAGTATTTATATCGGCTGCTTTACCCCACAGCAGTATGCCATAAGACATTATGCTATGGAAATAACTAAAATATACAAGTTTAGCCGTCGCCACGTCTGTTAATTGCCTAATTCTTCTAATTGCATATGCAGCAGAACTGAGTCTACTGGCCAATTTTGAAATATGGGGCCCCCATTGTAATTTCGAGTCCACTGTTATACCTAAAAAAACTGTATCATTAACAAAATTTACTATTTCGTCATTAAGCAATAACTGTGTATTTATTAGTCTTACATTAGGAAGTGTAAATTTTATACACTTTGTTTTGCTGGAATTTAATAATAGGTTATTACATGTAAACCAATTTAATATTGCAGACATAGCACAATTTACATCGTCTAATTGATTACTTTGACGTCCAATTTTAAACACTAACGAAGTATCATCCGCAAACAGCACTATATCTGCAATTTTCTCTACCATAAAGGGAAGGTCATTTATGTAGATTAAAAAGAGAAAGGGGCCTAAGATTGACCCTTGTGGAACGCCCATCTTAATATTAGCTCCCTTAGATTTTACACCGTCAATATCTACAGTTTGAACCCTATCCTCTAAATAAGTTCTCATTAATTTTAGATCATTATATCTTATACCATAATGTTCGAGCTTGTACAAAAGCGTTTTATGATCCACACAATCAAATGCCTTTGATAGGTCACAAAAAACTCAGAGTGCATCCTGTGACCTCTCCCAAGATTCGAAAATATGTGTCATTAGCGCAACACCTGCGTCAGTGGTAGACTTGCCGGCGGTGAAACCATATTGCTGACTGTGAAGCAGTCCGTTAACCCTGAAGTGATGTAACATTTGATTTAACATTATCTTTTCAAACACCTTACTTAGAACTGGCAAAATAGATATAGGTCTATAGTTCCCTGGCTCAAATTTATCTCCTGATTTAAATAGTGGGATTAATTTGCTAAATTTCATTAAATGTGGAAAAACGCCATTATCAATACATTTATTAAAAATAGTGGCTAGATATGGAGCAACAATATCTATGAAAGAACTAACTACTTTTACAGACATGCCCCAAAGGTCTTCCGTATATTTCGGGGCTTTCTTGGGGACTAGGAATTTGAAAGCACTATTAGGTCAAGGTTAGGTTAGGTCACAAAGGTCTACCAAAATTGGACAGACTAATATTTTAATGAGCTTATAGACTATATTATTATTACAAATGCCCGTGTAAATAATCCCAGCATAGAATGTTCCATCCCTTTCTTTTCCATGGGTGTCGTAAAAGACGACCAAGGAAATTTAATGGTCGAGGGATCGGTAGCAGTGTCTCTCTTAAAACATCACATATATTCAAACTGCGTTTGCCAAGAGAGACTGAGACTGAGAATCCCATTGCTAGCAATATACCCAACCAGGTCTACCTCCTCGCGGTTCCCCCTGGAAACTATTATGGTTAATTCCTGATGAATTCATCATGATGGGCTAACTGGCCTGTTTGCATTCTCATATATCACTTTTCACTGGTGCTCCGCCAGCGTATCCCGTTAGCGCAGGCGGGGTTACAATTCCACTTCCACCCATCAAAAAAAAAAAATTAATAATTTATGTTTACAGTTATAAGTGATCCCGAAGACGTCATAATAGTCACAAACTCATTCGTGGAGAAACCTTACTTCTATAACTTCGCTCAAAACTGGGTGGGAAACGGTCTTATAACAGCTCCCGGTGAGTAACTGATTTTTTTTTTATTATATCACGACATTTGGCTACATCATCTTGAGCAATTTACAGGGTACAGAGGAATAACACCTGAGTCCTCAGGAATGGCAACGCATGGGGGGTATCATGGGCGAAACAGTATACTCTGTTATGTCCATGGTACTGCTCATGTCTATAGGCGACGGTTACCACTTTCCATCAGGTGGGCCGTCAGCTTGTTTGCCATTCTAAGTTGTATAAAAAAAAAAAGACGACATGGTCCATGAATACGATCAAGCGAAAGAGAACGTTCCACTCTCAACGGTTTTTTTTATTGGATGATAATGAAACGGTTACCCTGCCTGCGTTATCGATATACACTTGTGGGTACCAGTGATTGATGACGGGTTGATAGATGAGGATGGAGCAGCGCAGTTGGTCCATCATCACGAATTCAACAATCAATAAATCACAATGGTCTTGCTGCGGGTTAACAACTGCAGTTAGGTTTTGGTGAAGTTTTAAGAGGGACGATGCTGTTCGTTTCTTGACCATTATTTATTAATTCTCTTGGTCTCCTTTTACAACATCTACGGAAAGGGGTGGTCCGTTCTAAGCCTGTCATGGCTTAGAACACGGTATAATTAAATTTAATGTAACTAAATGATTATTTTAGTGAAAGTATGGAAACAAAACATAAAGATCTTGGGAAGTACATTTAACACGAGTGTGGTGGGTAGCTACCAGAATATATTCAATGTGCAAGCGCGCAGATGCGTGGAGAAATTGAAGAAGGAAGTTGGCGGCGAGCCCTTCGACGTGCTGAATAAATACTTGACTTTATTTACACTGGAGACTATATGCCGTAAGTAAAATATGTTATAAATGGTACAAAGTAAATATGAGATGGTGAACATCCTGATAACCTCAGTGGCGCAGTGGCAGGTGCGTTGCTTTGCGAAAATGAGGACTCGTGTTTGAGGGCTAATTTAGGAAATGAACTTCTATAAAATAGCTCGTATTTGCGTATTCTAAAATATGCTTTCAAATGATAGTTGCCTGGTTCCTAATAACATAAGGAATCCTACCTTGAGGACCACGCAATTGATGCAATTGTGTGAAAAATAAGAATTAGCTAACTACTTATTTAATAGAAAGAAATAACCATCATCTATAGATATAAAGAGAACCGGGATCAAAAAATGTACTGCTATTATTGTATATCTTAAACATTACCATTACTGAATACTAAGATAGCTACTTCCTAATGTCATTGCCTTTCGAACTAAGCCAGCTCTGCAATCATAACTATTTAAAGGCAGAAATACAAGTGGAACATTTATTGGTGATAATGGAATGGTAACCTTAACTGCGCTCGACCCTATACGGTATATTGATAGTAATGGGGCTGTTAGATCTCACAAAGACTGACAATTCCTTTACCTCCTAGCATATACTCTGGTAGAGTAACAGTGAGAGACGATAAGTGAGGATAAAATGCAGGTCAGTTAGAGCATCGAGATGGATTCATCAGGAAATAAAACACATTAGTTTCCAGAGGAGACTGCGGGGAGATGATGAGTGATGGAAAGACTACCGATAAAAATATTGGGTATATTCCTAGTAATAAGATTAGTAAAACTACTAATAATATAGTAATGCCTGCTCCGGAAGGACAGAGGTATCCATGCAGATGACTTCGGCACAAAGAATAAACCTATATTTTTTGATACAACTTAGAATGGCAAACAAGCTGACGGCCCACCTGATGGAAAGTGGTAACCGTCGTCTATTAACATAAGCAGTACCATGGGCATAACAGAGTCCATGATACCCTCTTTGCATTCCCATTCCTGAGGCTTTAGGTGTTATTCCTCCGTACCCTGCAAATTCACTGCTATATCCCACTCTTCAAACCGAAACGCAGCCTTGCAAACACAGCTGCTTCACGGTTGAAACACGAATGAGATAGAGGTGCCCAAGCAAACGACTTTTGTAAGTCTCCCTCTGGTATATGATGTGATAATTAACATTTATGATTGTTACTTTACAGAGACAGCACTAGGGGTACTGGATATATCTGAGAGTATTGTAACAAACGAATACTGTGATGCATTCAATCGCATTGTGGAACTCTTGAACGGTCGTGGATTTAATATATTTAAGCATCCAACTTTTTTGTACCAACTAACGACGGATTACAGGGAACTTCAAAAATGCATCGCTGTTGTGCACAACGTTTCAGAATTGGTATTATTTTTAATTTGGAATAGTAAATAAAGTGACATCTGCTGGAAAATATTAACTATTACCTATAGACATGAACAGCATTATAGAAGCAAAAGTTTCTAATTCATGACAACTAAGATTTTATGTCTTCGTAGATACCGCGTTTTTATTACTAGATCCCATGGCCGTAACTGGATGGGGGGGGCATTGAGGTGCAAAATAGACCACTTCAAGATGGCGTATTAAGATAAAAAAATAAATTATATAATAAGTTACACCTTCAGGAATACAACTGTAATAATCGCATCCAATATGGTGCAGTAGTTTTTTCGTGATGCTTTTTTTTATGCAATTTAGAATGGCAAACAAGCTGATGGTCCACCTGATGGAAAGTGGTAACCGCCACCTATAGACATGGGCAGTACCATGGACATAACAGAGTATACTGTTTCGGCTATGATACCGTTGCCATTCCTAATATTCCTCAATACGGTGTAAACTCACTGCCATATCCCACCCCTAAAACCGAAACACAGCCACGCAAACACAACTGCTTCACGGTAGAAACACGAATGAGACAGAGATGCTCAAGCTAACGACTTTTGTACAAAGTCTCCCTCTGGTAAAACAAACAATTTCATGTTCATGTCAGACAGACACAGACAGAAAAAAAGTCTAATTTATATTGTTTTGGCATACTATTTGTATAAGGTATCTCATATTAATTGTTCTGAAATATGTTTCTTGTACAAATGCCGTCTTCTAACAATTTTATTATATAAGTAACTTCTAAACTAGTAAACTTCTTTCAGGTGATCACAAAAAGAATGAGAGAACGTGAAATGGAAAAAGAGAATGCAAAGAATGAAACCAGTAACTATTCACAAAGTCTATAAAGATTCATATTATATTTCATAATAAGAACAACTCTTAAATTATCAATTGAATATTTTCCTAGGTGATGGAAGACCTATCAAGTCTTTTCTTGATATCCTTCTGGATCATAATGAAGCAAATTTAAGCTTTACAGAGAAGGAAATTAAATTTGAAGTGAACACCATTATTGTTGGTGGGCAAGAAGCAGTTTCAATCACATTGTTTTACATTCTTTTAATGATAGGATATAAACCTCATATACAGAAGAAGTTGTATGATGAGTAAGTACTTAAATGGATGTAAATTTAGATATATATATAAATAATTAATATCTCATTAAATTATGATATATATAAATTTGCTACTAGTTATTACAATAATTAGGGAAAATCTGCATTTGACAACTTCAAGTAACTAGCTTCATATCATCATTGCTACAGCTTACCGATATCTCGCTACTGGGCATAAGTCTATCCTTATGAGAGGAACACATTATTCTATTATAGCTGCTACACTTCATGACTACCATCTTAAGGGAAGGTGGAAAGGATAGTTGGTAACAGGAAGTAGTGGTCTTATAATATAATTATATGCAGCTTCCAAGATCTGGAATGACCTCCCGCCTCCCATACGAAATTTAAAAACAACTTATACTTTTAAAAAATATGCTAAGAACTATTATTTAAATCTACAAAAAGCATGTAACTCCTTGTAATTGCATAACATTGCTGCTTCATTGTATAATATAGTGTTGTTGTATTGTTATTGTATTATTATTGTACATATCTATATGGGTATATCTTGTCTGTTAAGTGTATGTATGTATGTATATGTATATGTGTGTGTGTGTATGTATATGTGTGTTTATGTGTATATGTATGTATGTATATGTAGGTATATATATATATATATATATATATATATATATATATATATATATATATATATACCACCACACACCACAGAATATCAGCGCTGTAGAAATTAAATTGCTGCAGCACATGCTGAGTGGTGACCACGTTGGCAATAATAAATGTAAAGTTTTTTTTTTTTAATTCATAATGTATGTAACTTTTTGTTGTTGTCAATAAATGTTTTCTTTCTTTCTTTCTTCTTTCTTTCTATAACAGGCAATATTCCCTGGCAGGTTGTCCTCCACGCAGTTCTCTTTGGAAACCATCTTTGGTAGTTCTTGAAGAATTCGTCACGATTGGCTAATTGGCCTGACTTTATCTTTCTCAATTATTCCTTACGTTGTCCTATTTTATCATTCATAAAAAAACACCGTCTAAAAATTAGTATATAAATATAAAAAAAATATAAGTTGATAAAAATTTTAAGGATGCAAGAAATTTTTGGAGGAACCAAAAGGTCGGTTACTAAGGGGGATTTAAGCCAGATGAAGTACTGTGAAGCGGTTATCTTGGAGACTTTAAGGATGTATCCCCCTGTACCTGTTAGCTTCCGTTACGCTGATAAGGCCATACAACTTAGTGAGTACGAATATATTCATTATTATCAATTCAGTCATTGAACTGGCTTTTTGTCCGCTACGTAATATCCGTGGATTTCAGAAGTAGGAAAATCAATGCAATACCACTTTTAGATGGAGCAACAAAACGAAACATACACCGCGTTTTTAAGTTTAATCTTCAGAAATATAACAGTGCAAACTGCGTTCAATTTAGTGCCGAAGTTTTTGCACGATGCTAGAACAAATATACAGATGTACAAATAACAAATATGCAAAATTTTCAAAGAATATTGTTTTAGCATTTTTTTATTTTTTCTAATGTCTCTCCCATCTGCAGATATACCTAAATTAGTTACAATTTTAGTAAAATTGTCGACTGTAGAACATAGGCCTCTCCCACAGACAGTTATGAAAAACGACCCTAAGTTACTTGCAATACTACTGATTGTCTACAAAATATTAGAGATTTGAGGTCGTCGCTACCTCGACTGGGAGGCGTTTTGCCAAAAACTTTTAAAGCCATACAGCCTTTGAAAGTTTTTGCCTTTCTTGTCCATTACTTGGCTATTTTTAACACTGGATCTTTTATGAGATAGTTGTAGAGAGGATCTAATATCAAAGACATTTACTTTCACACTCATGTCTTGATTCATCCAGTATTAATAAACCGTATATATATTTACGTATCATGCATACATGCTGGTTCAGAAAACACTCATTTCCACTTCAGATAATACAAAGTAAAGTCTGCTCATGTAACTTTTTGTTTTTGTCAAATAATAAATTTCTATTTCAATTCTATTTCATGATAAGGTACTTTAAGCCTTTACCGGTACCTGAAATATTTCACTTTCGTAAGAGAAATCTGGTTCATCTTTTTAAATAGAAGTAAATGATAAAGCCTCTTGAAATAAGTTTACTTCAAAATAAATTGGATATGGTTTTAGAGAGCTGCAGAGTCCCTGAAGGAGCATCATTTGGCATTAACGCATTAGGCGCAGGACGCTCGCGGCGAATATGGGGACCAGACGCCTTGGAGTATCGACCAGAGAGGTGGCTGGGAGCCGAGAGACCTGGACACCCGGCTGCTTTTCTAGCTTTTAACTACGGAAGAAGGGCTTGCATTGGTATTAAATAAATTGCATAAAATTCCTTAGCACAAAATGAATGGAGTTAGAAATCAGGTCACCATATCAGCTTTTAACTGTCCACTGCTGAACATAAGCCTCCCCCTTGGGGGGTTTTGCCAGTAGTTGCCACGCTTGGCAGACGGATTGGCAACCGCAATTAGGCTTTAAAGATATTTTAAGAGGGATACTCCTGCCGATCCCTAGCGCTCAAAAAATAAAAATCAGATGATAGTCTATTGTACAAGCATATATTAACATTTATTGAGAGAAACATTTTACTCATGAAAGTGGTCCTATTGGTACTGTTTTACTTTATGAAACTTAGAATGGCAAGCAAGCTGACAGTCCACTTGAAAAGTGGCACCCGTCACCTATAGCCATGGATAGTACTATAACAATCACAGAGTATGCTGTCATGTCTATATATTTTATTCCTTATTGTAGAGAGGTTACCATTCCTGAGAGTTAAGGGTTTTTTTTTATGGGTGAAAATGGTAAACCCGCCTGCGCTAACGGGATACACTAGCGGAGCACCAGTGAAGGGTGATAGATGAGAATGAAAACAGGCCAGTTAGCCCATCATGATGAATTCACCAGGAATTAACCATGATAGTTTCCAGGGGGAACCGCGAGGAGGTTGACCTGGTTGGGTATATTGCTAGGATTCTCAGTCTCCATTACTAACAATCCCTTTCCCCCCGAGTTAAGGTATTATGCCCGTATAACTTGTTATGCCACAGTCATATCCCTGCAAACGGAAACACAGTCATGCAAGGACAGCTAGTTCACGGCAGAAATACGGATGGAACAAAAGTATCAATCATCACCATATCCCCTGCTGAATATAGGGCTCTCCCATTAGGGGGTTTTGTTAGTTGCCACGCTTGGAAGGCGGGTTGTTACCGCAGTTACATTTTGGTGATGTTTTAAAAGGGATGCTGATGCCTATACCTCGATCATTGAATTCTCTTAGTCACTTTTTACGACAGCCTCAGGAAAGGAAGGGCCTTCTGTTGAAAATCTGGTATTAGTACGGTACTGTAATCATCATCATCATACCAGATTTTAACTGTCCACTGCTGAACATAGGCCATCCTGTTAGGAGGTTTCGCCAGAAGTATAAGAGGGGCACTGTTACCCATATCTCGACTATTAAATTCCCTTAATCGCTTGATACGACACCCATGGATAAGAATTGAGTGGCCCATACTTTGCCGTGATCACACGCAATGATACTGTAATGTTAAATTAAAAATGTTTGTCGAAGAACATAGTTTCAAGTATATTTGTCATTGTCCAAGTAATGATTTAACCAATTGTATTAAATTCAAGGTAAGAAGTATGCAATGGCCTTAATGAAGACGTTCCTGGCGCACTGCGTACTCGAACTGGAGGTCCACTCGCGCGCAGACCAGCTACGACTGAAAATGGACCTCGGCCTTAAGGCCGCCTCTGGACATCTCATTCAGGTCGGGCTCAGGACGTAACTGCAGTCGAACTTTCCTCATTTTGTTAACATAATTCTCTATGTATTATATATATACATTACTTGTGTTTATATATATATATTACTTGTGTTTTTTTTATTAAAAAAAAAACATTTTAAGTAGGATTAAATCTACATTGGAATGTAGCTACAATTAGGCTTCTAGATAAATCAAATATGTTCAAAGTCACCGTCAGCGTGTCTGCATTTCTGTTTACTATTTCTGAACGAAATTCCAACGAATTTCGATACAGTTTTAATTGTAATTATTTTTTTTACGGAAAATTATACATTATGCATGTGGTGTGTAATATTTATTTAAAATAATATTATTTATAATTTTGAATTGTAAAAGTGTTTAATGTAAAAAACACTAATTTATAATTAATTTTTATTTATTTTTATAACAATTTTAATAAATTGTTAATTTTTTTTATTTAAGAATAAATATTAATTTTATAATATTGATGATGATTTAGTGTTCTAATCATCACCAATTAATTATTAATAAATAAAAGGTATTCTTTTTGTTCATATATTAATTTTGTGTTTAAAATGTCATTATAAAATATAAATGCATGAAATTGTGTGTATTTTGTATCACCATACCTCTTACCACCAGAGGGAGATACCTTCTTTTTTTATACTACTTAGTATGGCAAACAAGCTAACGTGGCCGTTAGCCTGATGGAAAGTGGTAACTGTCGCCTATAGACATGAGCAGTATCATGGACATAACAGAGTATACTGTTTCGCCCATCATACCCCCATGCGTTGCCATTCCTGAGGACTCAAGTGTTATTCCTCTGTACCCTATAAATTCACGCTATATCCCACCCTTCAAACTGAAACACAGCCATGCAAACACTACTGCTTTACCGTTGAAACACGAATGGGACAGAGGCACCCAAGCAAACGACTTGTACAAAGTCTCCCTCTGTTAAATATATACATATATACACGTATATGTACGTTCTGTATAAATACTCTTTTGTGAGCAATAAAGAGTTTATTATTATTATTTAGGTAGAAGCATAGAAAAGCGTCGTACAATCCCATCATCGACATAATGGATGTCGCAGTGAATGTCTAAGTCGTACGTATTGTTTTTGCTCCTGAGATGGAAGTCTCTGCTCTGGGCGCACACCCACTCGTTATTTGTCGTCATCGTAGCGTGAATCAAGCAGTGAATCAGGGGTTGTAAACATTTTTGCATTTAGAAACATTATAATATATTTTTCTCAAACATGTTTGGAAAAGTGAGCATTATTTTGACAACCTTCTTCGAGATAAATCAAAATTGCCGTACTGGCCAGATACATGCGGGCAGCGGCCGGCAAAAGTTGTATGAAAATCCATATCTGTCGTGTTTTGCGGCCAGATAAATTACTATGTAAATTCATATCTATCCTGTAATTTAAAAATGGTATGACCTTTTACTTCGAAACATGGCTACCAAGGAAGTAACTAATAAAAGGTTTTATTTAAATTTCGAACTGGCTTGCAAATAGAAAGCCGTTTATTGAAAAAAAGAACGAACATTATGGCGCGTGAAAAATTATTATTGTTCGTTATTCGTCATTGAAATTAAAAAGTAAAATTGTGTTTTTGATTTTCGCTCATTGTTTGAGAAAAGTACTATACAAGCCTTAGCCACAATTAGGCATTGATGGACTCACATATGTGTGCCTCGGCTACGCCTCGGCCCACATTTGCACGTTTGTCCATCAATGCCTCAGTTGCTGGCCGCTGCAGCAATGTACTATATATCTATATCTACACTAATATTATAAAGAGGAAAGATTTGTATTTTTGTGTGTATGTTTGTAATGAATAAACTCAAAAACTACTATGCCGATTTCAAAAATTCTTTTATCATTAGAAAGTTACATTCACCCTGAAAAACATAGGCTATATTTATTGCTAGAAAAGATTAGGAATTCCAATTTATAGGGTACAGAGGAATAACACCTAAGTCCTCAGGAATGGCAACGCATGTGGGGTATCATGG
This sequence comes from Galleria mellonella, assembly GCF_026898425.1. Taxonomy (NCBI): domain Eukaryota; kingdom Metazoa; phylum Arthropoda; class Insecta; order Lepidoptera; family Pyralidae; genus Galleria; species Galleria mellonella. The sequence continues at coordinate 2,824,984 of NW_026442061.1, forward strand.
GCGAAACAGTATACTCTGTTATGTCCATGATACTGCTTATGTCTATAGGCGACGGTTACCACTTTCCATCAGGTGGGCCGTCAGCTTGTTTGCCATTCTAAGTTGTATAAAATATATATATATATATATATATATATATATATATATATATATATATATATATAATATAATATTAGTACAAATAGTTTGTTGAAGAAACTATCTTTGCCTGTACATAAGAAATATTCAAGTCTGCAAGCACCACCGGTGTCACAGTGAAACTTCTCGAAAATGTTTCCATCAAAGTACGACAATCTAGTATTAGAAGAAGATATCTTAACAAGCCAGTATTAGAGTTTAAAATTGTTTATTTCCAATTTTACAAATGGTTTGACTACTTTTGCAGTTTCTAGCCAAAGAAATGGCACCAACTTATCATTTCACGGTTTCGGCTATAAATCGGACGGCATAATATAATGCCATCTGTCGTACCTACTCGAGTCTTTGTTTTGTGATATTTATTTATAGGATGCCGATAAATAATGTCGCTTTGCGGCTAGCTGGTTGACAGTCCAAGTGAAGGAGTAAAGTGAATTCTAAACGTTTGGAAATTAGATTGTTTATTGTGACAAATATCAAATTGAATGTAACGTTAAAACTATAGAAATGTCGGTAATATGCTATTAAGTTTATTTAGATTGTTGAATCTTCGTATCTTTTTATTTGTCAAGCGACTTCAAAAAGAAGGAATTCCTAAATTCGGTTGTATTTTTTTAACTGCGTTATTTATTAACCGATTTAGAAAATGATTGTTTTTTTATCTGAAAGGATATATTTACAGATTGGCGCCATGGAAATGTTTTGGAAACTGGTTCCGTAGTTTAATTTTTAAATCATAATAACTAGTTTAAACACAATATTTTATTTTAAACGGTTGAATGAATGAAATTTTGGTGCATGGATACGCTATATTGTATTGTGAATCTGTACGTACTTTATGTACAGATGGACAATGGCAAAGCGTATAAAAACAGTTAATATAAAATACTTTAATGTAAAAACAATCGAATCAACTAGCAGTCGAGACAGGGGGGAATAGGATTGTTCGCAATGGAGTTTGCCAGCGCCATTGCTAGCAATATACCCTATTAGGTCGACCTCCATGTGGTTCTCCCTGGAAATCATCGTGAACAATTATTGTTTAATTCGTCACGATTGGTTAACTGACCTGCTTTATCCTCACCTATCATCCCTCACTAGTGCCCCGCCAGCGTATACCGATAGCGCGGGCGGGGTTACCACTCCATTATCACTCATTAAGAAAACAGTTGAGACAGATTAACGATTGTATCATGGCCAGTTAGGAGTAAGAGTCCCGGATTGTCCTGAAACTAGTCGAGTTTTCTCAATTAAAATACACGACAAGTTATACGAACAAAATATATTGTGTACTTACAAAAATGGCAGACCAAACCCCCTATGGGAGGCCTATGTTCAGCAGTGGACAGTTAACGACTGATATGTTGTTGTTGATGATGATGATGATGATGATGATGTGTAATTATAAAACTTGTAAGAATAAAAAAATACACAATTGTTTTCCAAATTTAGTCATCGAGTCTATCATATTGTTAATAGTTAAGCGTGGACAAGTGCTGTTAGTCCCTCAAGCAATTTATCCGTGTCCACCCCAAAAGTTGCTACACCAAACACAATAAAACTTTGGATGGGAGCCCACCGATTCCCAGATTACAATTCACTGATGATAAAAGTAGGTATCATACTTTTATATTGAATTCCACGAGTGACTTTGTCATATAAGATAGTTTATTTATAGAAAGGAATTAAGTAAAAATCAATATTAAGGGGAGCCGAATTACTGAATGGAGCTTTCGAGGAACTAGATATTTTAATGAAACTTCCAAGCTTTTGTGAGTTTTTAGGAACGAAATGTATTTGAAGGTATTTTTTTGTATTTTTTTTTTAGCCTATATGAGTCTTCGCAATTTTAGCAACGAGATATTTTCAAATGAAAGGAAAAAGTTCCATTTTTTTGTTTGTTGCCCCATAACTTCAATATTTAGTCAGTTCTAAACCGATTTGGAAAATACTTTTTTTATTTGAAAGATTAGTCTCAAAGAAGCATGTTTTTTTTATAACACAGGGGGCAAACGAGCATGCGGCTCACCTGATGGTAAGTGACTACTGCCGCCCATGATTACCCACAACACCAATGGCATTGCAGCTGTGCTGCCGGCCTTTTAAAAAGGAAAGTGCTCTTTTTTTGAAGGTTATGTTGTTGTATCAGTTCGGAAATACTGCTATTGGAAGTTGATAACAAAGAGTGGTTGTGCGTAGAAGAAAGTGTTTTGAAAAAGGCACGGTGGAAGACCGTTACTCGTCCAGATGGATAAGATGAAACTTTAGTTAATGGCGGGTTGTACGGTGGTGAAAATCAGCAGCAGGTATCAATCCGAATAATTCCTCAAAGCACTCCCCATGATAAATTCTGTAGAAGATGCACAGAGATGCAATATCTCTACGCAGTTTCAGTGGATCGAGTTGAACAGTAAGACGCTGATCATCAATAATTCGAGCAGCTCAATTCTGAATGCTTTCTGAAAGTTCCGGCGTGAAATACTGTCTTACTCTTTTGAGCACTCCTAACTTTTTGGAAGCCATCTTAGCTTTTTCTTCCAGATGACCACAAAATTGGACGTCGCAAGACATATCAACGCCAAGGACCCCTAGACTCGACTTATTATCAAGGGAAGTGCCCTGAAAGTGAGAAGATACGATAAACGTCGTCTTTTTTTGGGGTAGCGTTCACCAGACAAGCAGGCGTTAAGCAGATTTGTGTTTTCTTAGGATTAAATTGGACAAGATTGTGTTCACTCCAGATCGAAACTTAATCGAGTGAAGTTTCGATTTCAGACACAAGTCTATTCCGGCATCGGTATGTGCCCGCGAGATCTTTGTATGACCGGTATAATGCATCTCCTGTTGCTATAATTATGTCACATATTTTTTCACCACATCTGCCCTTCATACGCTTTTTGTTTTTACCCAATGGTTAGCTGGTAGAGAATGCCCTATGGCATTAAGTTCGCTATTTGTACAAAGTTTTATTATGCAATAAATAAATAAATAAGTATGCAAGTAAATAGGCAAAGAGGCAAATAGGTAAATAAATATGTAATTGACGGACTATATGCTTAGCTATATAAAGGTAGGTGGTACCTTTGTGATATAAAAAAGTCTATAAATAAGTAAATATAATTCTTAACGTGAAGTAATTTAGTCTTGATTTTGAATAATCAATCAATTTGTTTGGAACAAGCTAACATCAAATGCGACTATGTCAGAAGGTTACGACGGCTGCCCTAGGAAGACCATAAATTGTGTTGTCAAAATGTGGACAGTCAGTCGTAGGCTACGGTGACTACGAGATGGGAATTTTAACTGTAGCCAACGTACAAGTTATAAGCTGACAGAGCGACGCGTACATCCATACATCACTACATAGTATAAAACAAAGTCGCTGTCGCTGTCTGTCCGTCCCTACGTATGCTGAATTTACTAGGTACAGAGGAATAACACCTGAGTCCTCAGGAGTGGCAACGCATGGGGAAGAAACAGTATACTCTGTTATGTCCATAGTACTGCTCATGTCTATAGACGACGGTTACCACTTTCCATTAGGTGGGCCGTCTGCTTGTTTGTCATTCTAAGTTGTATAAAAAAAATAAAATGCTTAAATCTACAAAACTACGCAACGGATTTAGAAGCGTTTTTTTTAATAGGTAGAGTGATTCAAGATGAAGGTTTAATTGTATTGTGTAACATTGTAGAGAAACACTGATAAATTTAGAGGTTTCTAATGTGATGTTATACATAAATATATTTTTTTGCGCTTACATTGCAAATGCTGGCTGAATCCTATGAGATAGGTTAAAATAATATCAGGGGGCAAATAATGTAACGCTATTTAGTATCAGTATTGCACCCGGGCGAAGCCGGGGCAGGTCACTAGTATATTATATGTTAGTGATCCGATCCGGATTCGCACAAATAGACAGAATTTTCTAAAATTAATACACATATAATAAATAAAAGTTTCAGCCAATTCAACTGATCGGTTATTTTATAGCATTTTATATGTGATTATTTAGATCGATATAACTTTTTATTTATGAACCGATTGAAATGAAACAAACACTAAATATTAGGCGGAGCAAACTGCATCGCATTATATATATTGTTGTACATCTTTAAATAACATGAAAACAATAGAAAAAGCAGATAAACTATTTTTCTTTTTATATTCTTGCAGAAGTACTAAAAAAATGTTATTATAAAAACATTAAAAAGCTATTTATTCATTTCCATGTTTCCATGGAAGACTAGTTAGAGGAAACCATTCCATCCCATTCATCCACTTTTAAATTCGATGATAAATGATATAGTAAGTAATTCGAATTCAATGTACATTCATCAGGATGGTTTAAAATGTTATTTGTAAGAAAGAAAGAAGTAAGAAATAATTTAATCAAAGAAGCATGCGATCCATACAGTAATACACAAAACAAGAACAAAAGAAACAAAAACAACAATAAAAAACAATAGTATAGAAATAGAAAGCAATTAAATTCAGTCCAATTGGATTCTAAATTGGAAAAAAAAAACAATAATAATAATAAATAACTGAACAGTGCTATCTTGCTATCCAACATCGATATCGATCCAATCTATTGCCAATGACAATTTTATACTGCACTGTACAGAGCAATATTTGTACTGCATGTACAGAAGCGTACATGTAAACAAAAAGCGTTCGGTAGGATTAAGTGGAAATAAATTTCCATTTATCTCTGCTAGTGGAGATAGGTAGAATAAAATTCTACCTTACCCCCCAGTAGGGAAACATTGGTAAGAAACGCTATGAGCATACGCACTCACTCCGCCATGTCCAGCGTATGCCAATGAGCGTCGTATCTTGTCCGCGGTAGTGGGGACCGATCTCTCGCTGCCCAGTGAGAGATCGTGGGAAGCGATGCTCGCCTTCTGCGATGCCGTCATGTCGCAGAAGGAGGCGGCATAAAGGGAGCGGGAGAGTGCCATTCTCGCACCGTCAATCCGCCGCAGACGAGTTAGACGCAGAAGAAGGGGTGCGCCCAGTTCCGTCCCTACTTCTTCCCCACTGGGTTGGGGTGATACCTGTGGGAAGGTATTGTCCCAATGGTCCTGGGGGATGTGCTAATATACCGGCGCATCCCCTGAGTGGTAGGGTGAGTACGCCATTTACCCTATCTTGAGAGCCATAGCTGATTTTTATTGGAAATTTATTCAAAAAATCAAAATCCTCCTTAATTTTCTTGTGCGATCAGCGGTTGCTGAGATATTTATGGTTAAATACAAAAAGATCCTTTTTCATTCTAAGTTCGATATCTCAGCGAGAAGTAGTCATATCGAACTTTGCAAAGCAAATTAAAGCTGAATGAACAAGCTATCCGATCCATATAGTGGTTAAGTTGGAATTTTTTTTCCAAGTTCGTAGAACAGAAAAAAAGAACCGAAAAAATTTTGAAAAAAATTTTGTGTCAGTATTCATTAGGATTGAGTGGAATTTTTTGCTTAAAATTTTTTTTTATCATAAGATCTCAAAACTAGAAACTCTGTGCTTTAAAACACTTTTTTTTAAATTCCAGTACGACCATTTTTAAGGGAAATACAGCTACTTGAAACACCTCAAAAAATTTGGCATTGTTTTTTGATCCCTTAATTTTTTCCTCTAATGTATTTTAACAAAAGCATAGATGCATGTTGGTAATAGCGGAAGGCAAAAAAACAAACATGATTAACTTCCGCTATTATCTTTTAAATTTAATGCATTACGAGTATATTGTTAATAGTTTTTAAATAATAACGTGCCTACACTTAAACCAGAAAGTTTTGTGTATCGCCCGAAGATGGTTGATAATGTTCGGTTTTTACTTATTTTATTATTTAATTTACTATTATTTACCATCCAGTCAGAGACGCAGGTAATCTATTAACTTATGTATATTCAATTTAATAAACTCATTTTTTTAAAACAGGTTTTTTTATGGGTGAAAATGGAATGGTAATCTCGCCTTTGCTGTCACGTCAATATATCCTATATTGGCGTGGCACCAGTGCGAAATGATAGGTGAGGATGAAACAGATTAGTTAGCCTATCACGACGAATTTAGAAATTATTGAATGAATGAATGAATATACTTTATATGTATTATACAATATAGGAAATAAACAAGACAATTAATAAATATAACGATATAATTGTATAAGTACAGTAAGGCGGTCTTATTGCTGAGAGCAATCTTTTCAAGGCAACCTTAGGGTAATGGACTAATTGTTGTACAAGTAGATATTGTATAATTAAGAAAATTAACAGAATAAAACATTAAGGAAAAATTTATAAGTATATATATATATATATATATAATAGTAAAATTAAAAATAATAATAATAAAGTGATTAACTACATATAATATATAATCCTAGACATGTTACGAGTAAATATGTACCTAATACTAGAACATACGAGTACATAATGTGATGGTTTCTAGGAGCAACCGTGTGGAGGTCGACCTGATAAGGTGTATTTGTGTTGTAGATTATAAGACAGAGAATAAGATATAGACTATAATTTCCTTTTAATTGAAAAATGTACATTTTACAAGTGTTACACTTGTAAAATTTACTTTTTTCAAGCAATTAAATTAATTCAAATTCTATAGCTAGCATTGGGGCTGCTAAACCCCATTATTAGGTCGTCATATATATACATAGATATATGTAATAATGATATTATCAAAACAAAGTACATGGGTGATTTGTAGTAAGAGTAGTTTGTGTCGAATTTCGGTGAATATTTTTGATTTTTAACTTTCAGAAAAGACTTGGTGTTAGACTTACAGGACTTTTATTTAACTGTGAAAATAGCATTCATTTTAGAGTAGTAGTAAGACAGAGGGAGACTTTGTATAAAAGTCAATTGCTTGGGTACCTCTGTCCCATTCGTGTTTCAACCGTGAAGCAGTTGTGTTTGCATGGCTGTGTTTCGGTTTGAAGGGTGGGATGTGGCGTGAATTTACTGGGTACAGAGGAATAACACCTGAGTTCTCAGGAATGGCAACGCATCATGGGGGTATCATGGGCGAAACAGTATACTCTGTTATGTCCATGGTACTGCTCCTGTCTATAGGCGACGGTTACCACTTTCCATCAGGTGGACCGTCAGCTTGTTTGCCATTCTAAGTTGTATATAAAAAAAATGTTTTTGAGTGATACCGGAACGAATATACAGATAAATAAAAATAAAAATAAAAATGTTTTGGCATCTATTTATCTTATTAAGATTTATAAAATGGACCAAAAAAATAGACAAGATTGCCGCTAGTCTCGCATCGCTTGCACTGTTCATCTCGCCAAGTTGACACCCATTCGTCATTGTGACACGAGTTCCAAATAAACGAGAATTGCTATCAGGATCTTAGGTTCACGACGATAATATTATTTGCAAAATTTGCTCGACGTTTTGTTTTTGCTGACGTGCCAGTGACGGATGGAATCTTGGAACGGGCGGCGTGGGTGATGCAAACTTTTTTGGAATGCTCTTACAATATCGATCACGTTGTTGAAGTAGCATGATAACGTAGATAAAAAAAAAATGTTAAATGTTTTTTTTTTTAATTGGTGAAAATGGAATTATATCTTCACCTGCGCTATACGCTGACAGGGCACCGGTGATGGATTCTATCAGTATCATAATATAATAAATACAAAATAATAATATAATATATCTAATATATAAAATTCTCGTGTCGCGGTGTTTGTTAACAAACTCCTCCGAAACGGGTTTACCGATTTTCATAAAATTTTGTGTGCATATTGGGTAGGTTTGAGAATCGGCCAACATCTATTTTTTATATCTCTCAATGATAAGGGTGACCCACTTCAAATTTTTTTTTTTATTTTTTGCAAAATCTTTTATTTTTATTTTGTTAGGATTTAGCATTGAAAAATACATACAACTTAAAATTTTCACCGTTTTACGATCAACCTCTGTTTTTAATCGCGGTTTTTATATTCCGCAATAGAGTTGCAAGATGGCAATCGAATAAAAATTGTAGCATAAGAAATTTTCATGTATATATATATATATATATATATATATATTGTATTTTCATTGCACAAACTCTCCTTAATTTGGTGATCGCGGTAAATGGCGCTCTGTTATCAGTCCAAAGGTATTTATTTCTTTTGTTTTCTTTTTCAGAGAGTCCAGTATATTACTACCGAACGGCCTAGTGTATATTTTATAGACACGAATCATATGGACTATTTTAATTTGACGTCCCGGCGGCACAGTCGGAACGATCCGTTCTATTATGTTGATATCCATCTACGTCTGCATGTAGCCTGGGGAAACAATTATACCGTAAGTATTAAAAGGCAACCGAGTTTTTTATTATATATATATTTTATTATATATATATATATATATATATATATATATATATATATATATATATATATATATATATATACAATTAAAATAAAAATATGTCTACAGGGCGGACTTATTGCCTGATGGCATTCTCTACCAGTCAACCGTTGCGCTAAACAGAGAGAGTAAATGGCGGTGCATTGATTAAATTAAACACTGTCTGTACAGAGGGAAAGGGATTGACAGCCCCATTGCTAGCAATATGCCCTTTCAGGTCGACTTCCACGTGGTTCCCCCTGGAAACCACCGTGAACAATTCTTGTTGAATTCGTCACGATGAGCTAGCCGAGAGAGCCGGTGTATACCGATAGCGCGGGTGGGGTTGCTATTCCATTATCACCCATTAATACACTGTACATACGGTACAATCTTACAGGGTCAATTTCCATGTGGCCCCCGCATAAAATGGGCCACCCCTTCTTTTCCCGTGTGTATCGTAAGAAGCGATTTAGGGGTGGGCAGCAGCGTCTGTCTTAAAACATCTTTAAGGCCTAACTGCGATTGCCAATTCGCCTGCCAAGCGTGGCAACTGCTAGCAAACACCCCAAGGGGGAGGCTTATGTACGCAGTGGACAGTTAAAGGCTGCATGATGATGAATCACTTGTCTTATAGTCTTTTACTATATCTTTAATGAAAAAGTTTTGATTTTAGAGTGCGTAAAGTGAATACCTTTTTATTCAGGTTATGGAATGAGCTCTCTGCCGAGGTTTTCCCAAGAGACTACAGCATGGGGTTCTTCAAAAGGGGGGTAAAGAGGTTTCTTCAGGGTCGGCAACGCGCGCGTCGGCAACCTCTGGTATTGCAGGTGTTCATAGGCTACGGTAACCACTCACCATCAGGTGGGCCGTATGCTTGTTTGCCACCTCAGTGGTATAAAAAAAGATTCTCCATGATCAACACATTTTTACAACAATAACTGTTATTTGAAGGTTAGCTTCTATTTCTACGAGTTCCTGACCAACCAGTACAAGCGCGGCTTCATCGAAATGCACATCAAGGTCTGCGATTTGGTTTACAAAAATAAATTTTTTGGAACTCCAATGAAGAAAAATCTGCCATCATCTTTTTCATTATGCCCCTTTCCAAAGGTAATAAGAGTTCTCTATTAATCAACTAGCAATCCGCCTCGGCTATGCACGGGTATATAGTTGTCGAAAATAATATTTTTTTTTGCTGCTTGATATAGGCCTTCCCCATAAGGGGGGTTTTATCAATAGTTCTGGGTACCTCTGTCCCATTCGTGTTTCAACCGTGAAGCAGTTGTGTTTGCATGGCTGTGTTTCGGTTTGAAGGGTGGGATATGGCGTGAATTTACTGGGTACAGAGGAATAACACCTGAGTCCTCAGGAATGGCAACGCATGGGGGGTATCATGGGCGAAACAGTATACTTTGTTATGTCCATGGTACTGCTCACGTCTATAGGCGACGGTTACTACTTTACATCAGGTGGACCGTCCGCTTGTTTGCCATTCTGAGTAGCATGAAAAAATATCAGCAACGCACGCGTGACACAGGGATGTCAGTGTTATAGGCGTCCATAGGCTACGGTAACTTCGTTTACCATCAAATAGGCCGTATGCTTCTTTGCCACCATAGTAGTATAAAACAAATCTTTTTACCACCGATATTTTTTTAATAATAATAAGTACAGTCTGTTATATTATTTTTTTTTATTTTAGGGCGACTACCACATGTATAACATGACCATTCCTATAGAACAAGTTCCGAGGGGTTTCCCTTTCACCAAAGGGCGTATATATCTAAATGCAACTGTTACCGACACGGAAAAAGTGGTTCTTGCTCTATATATTGATATGGAATTAAGGGAGTTTAAATTAAAAACAAAACCCAAATAATTTAAAAAAAAAAATCTGTAATTCTATTACTTACAATAAAAAAACTAAAATAAAGAATATAGTTTTGATTGAGGATCTTAAAGTAAAAGAAAATTTTTTGGGGAATAAAATTAAATTAAATAAAAAAAAAAAAGATTTGGAGACTTCATTAAGAAGCATCTTTAAAATAATATTTATCTTTTTATTTTTAACCGACTTCAAAAACGGAGCAGGTTCTCGATTCGGTTGTATTTTTTTTTGTGTCCGTTGTCCCATAACTCAGTCATTTATAAACCAGTTTGGAAAGTTCTTTTTTTTATAATAATAATAATAATAATTTATTTGTTCGAAATGTGATTTGTACAAGTGGTCTCAAATGATAACATTTCTCCTTATCAAAAGGCATGCAAATTTTGTCTTAGCACGTGTTAGTACTTTTTAGTGGCTTAAATTTTTAAGTAAAAATTCATCAATTACATAAGTTCAAATAGTTATTTTAAATACTAAATACGTAATAATTGTTACATTTAATTAGTTAATTGTATGTGTCAACATTTAAAAATAGTAGATATTATAGTTTTTTTTTTTATCTGAAAATTTAATAAAATAGTTTTGCCACGATTCAAGTAAAGGTTTTTGTTTAACGGAATTTTAAATTATATGGTATCTTATATTTAAAAAAAAAGTATATTTTATTATCTTGGTAATTGGCTATTTGACAATATAAACATTAATGCTTTATTTAACGGTTAAGGGTTTTAAAAGTGGGATTCATTAATCTGACAAAAAATATATTATTAAGTATACATAAAACATTCCAAGCAACTTATTGTATTTTTATCTAGTATCACGTGATCGAAGACGATCTGGAAAGTATGACGTAACATGGAAGTAAACAATACGTCTACCATTGAAGCGATGAAAAAATGAGAACCTCCTTTTTTGAAGTCGGTTTAAAAGTAATAAAGAGGAAGACGAATGAGGCTTTTTTTAATGAATGATAATGGAATAGTAACCCCGCCTGCGCTGTCGTTATACGCTGGCACCAGTGAGAGATGACAGGTGAGGACGAAAGCAAGTCAGTTGGCTCACAGTTATGAATTCATAAAAAAAAGACAATCAAGATTGTTTCCAGGGGGGACCGCGCGGAGGTCGACCTGATAAGGTATGTTATTAGCAATGGGGCATCTAGTTCCATTACTAACAATCTCTTTCCCCCGACGAATGAGCTTTAGCTACCTGTTCATTTGTTAAACCCAACATCATATAAGTCAACTAGCGGTCCAGTACGTGCTTCGCTACATATAAAGTGAAATAATAAAAAAAGTTAATTTTAACATTAAATTGTACACGGACCCATATACATTTGAACAATTCAAGACTCACCGTTTGTATGAATGTACTCAACAATATGTTTAAAAATATAAACACAAAGCAATAATTATCGCTGACAATTTGCTTTAATCGAAGCACGTCCAAAATGAAATGACCGCATGAATGGCATAACAACATGCTTGTACTGTCAACACTGAAAAAGTTTCAATTTGACAGCATTTGACAGCTCCATCTTAAACAAAAATTGAATTTGACACAAAAATCCCCATTAACGAAATGATCTGCCATTTATTGAATTCATTTGTTACAAAAAATATGATAAATGAAGAACCGCTCGACCGATTTTGTGCAAACTTCACATAAACCATCTACTAAATAGTCCCTACAAAGCCTAAACATTTGGTTTGGATAGGTGAGCCCGTTCTTGAGTTATAACATTACAACGAAAAGTGGCATTAATTTTTATATATATAGAAGAGAAGATTAGCTTTTATCCTTGACTTCGTCCACGTGACCGGGATTGTTTTTTTATGGGTGTAAATGGAATAGTAACCTGCGCTAACGGGATACGCTGGCGGAGCACCAGTGAAGGGTGATAGATGAGAATGAAAACAGACCAGTTAGTCCATCATGATGAATTCATCTGGAATTAAGCATAATAGTTTCCAAGGGGAACCGCAAGGAGGTCGACCTGGTTGGGTATATTGTTAGCAATGGGATTTTTAATCTCCATTACTAACAATCCCTTTCCCCCTTGTAGTTAATAGGAATATTATTATTGCCGGTTTTTTGTATTTCATAGTATTTCACTATATTTTTTTTTATATATTATAATATAATAGTATAGGTTATATGATTTTAAATAAAAAAAAAAAACAGGAAATAAATTTAAAATTCCTCTGCTTCTCAGTTCTGAATTCACTGTTACAGTTTTTTCCTACTTGTCTAAGAGAGACCCTGTATATATTGACAAATACGTAGTCTGATAGCGGAAGTTAATTAAATTTATAAAAATAATCTTTGACATCCGTTATTAACCATACATTGTATGCGAACATACAGTTTTCGGTTTAATTATTTTAATAACAAATTTGACTCCTCATACAATAGTTCGCCACGGCACAAACGTTTTGTTATCGAGTGGAGATGGCTGGAGTATCGTCTGTTTATATTATTTTATTTAATATAATATTATTTGTTATTCAACACGAGACAAAGGTGGGTATCTGTTCAAAGAATATTTACATATTATTTAAAATAGTAAATACTTTTTGTCCCAGACTCCGAGTTGCAAAACAATGTGCCTTGTACCAGTCAGTCAAATAATTTAATAGATTACCCGCTGATATGAAAATCACTGAAAATTTCAATTACTTCAAAACTAAACTAAGAGTTGTTTTGTTGAAAGAATGTTTTTATTCTTTAGACGAATTTATTAATTGTGTGTTTGACAAGTGATTTAACTTTGTTATGTCAAGTAATTTATTTACTATTTATTATAAGCTATCGTTTAATTTTTTTTTTATTTTTTGTATTATTTTTTAATTGACCTCATTGTTTATTTCTTTAATTTTTAGTTTATAAAATGTTGTAACTTATATCAAACACAATTGTATGATTGTTATTGAATAAATAAATGAAAAAATAAATGAAATCAAAATATTTAACTATATTTTAACAAATTGAAAAGAGAGAGAGAGATTTTCGGATACTTATACTTAATTTTATTGTGTACTAGCTGTTGCCCGCGGCGTCACTCGCCTGTTAGTGTAAGTAAAAAGATAGTTGTATGGAAGTATGCTAGTTTCAAAGTTAGAAACATAAAAGTTCATTAAATATTTTTTTATGGATGATAATGGAATAGTAACCCCGCTTGTGCTATCGGTATACGCTGGCGGGGCACTAGTGAGGGATGATAGGTGAGGATGAAGCAGGTCAGTTAGCCCACCGTGACGAATCTAACAATAAATCAATCACGATGGTTTCCAGGGGGAACCACGAGGAGGTCGACCTGATAGGGTATATTGCTACTAACGCCCATTATTAACAATCCCTTCCTTTTATTCAACAAAAAATTCATTTTAGTTATCAAAAAGTTTATTATTTATTTATTTTTTGTAACACACTTTACTATTCTGTGGCCCCGCAATAAGCCACTCCTTCCTTTCCCATGAGTAAGGAACGGGCAGCAGGGATTCTCTTCATCACCAAAATCACCAAAAACTTCAGTTCCCAAACCGCTTTGCCAAGTTTCAGCTTCGCAAATCTATAAAAGAAATGCGTTTTATATAAATAAATAATTGAAATAAAACTACGGTAATTATGTTTGTATAATATAAATAAAGCATAAACCTTCCCGGGGGATGTTATTCAGGTATTTTGTAATTTATATTTCATTATTTGCACCTAGAAGTATAAAAAGAACCCTAAAACTATGTGTATTAAGTTGTTTAGCTAATAAGCCCGTACAAACATGCTAACCCTTTGAAACAAGAATAAAAAAGTAACCACTCTTTTTTTACTCTGAGGGGTGAAATTTCAAAAATCCTAAAATATACATTAATCAATTTAATCTATCATTATCAGGTCATTTTAATTTTTCTATTTGGGGTTGAATTTTCAAAAACGACAAATGACGTATTCATTTTTGCTGAAATTATTAATTTTAAATTTCATTCTTCTAACTTCAAAATAAACGAACCCTTCATAATAAGCTTAAAACCCCTATTTCACCCTCTTAAGGGATATATTTAATAAAAAAAAATTGTAATACATATTTATTTATTTCAACCAGAAACTTGTATATGAAATTCCATCCATCCATTTCATTTCATTCCATCCTGGGAGCATTTTGAAAATGATGGGTTTTCATACAACTATTCATCATTTATTTTACCCATTTTGAGGGTGGAGTTACTAAAAATTCCTCCTTAATGGATGTTTATATCCTAAAATGCATCGACTGCTAAAATTTCAAGTTTTTAGCAACTGTTGATTGGATTGCGGGTTGATATGACTAAATTAATTTGCCAATTATGTGCCGTTAATGATGATTCTATTTGTTATTTAAAAAAAATTGATAAAAGTAACATCTATGTTCTTTGACCGTTCTTCTAATCATTCATATCAAGTATAAGCGTTCCCCATAGGGGTTTTTTATGCAACTTAGAATGGCAAACAAGCTGACGGTTCACCTAATGGAAAGTGGTAACCGTCGCCTATAGACATGAGCGGTACCATGGACATAACAGAGTATACTGTTTTGCCCATGATACCCCTCATGCGCTGCCATTCTTGAGGACTCAGGTGTTATTCCTCTGTACCCTGTGAATTCAGGGTGTTTCGCCAGTAGTTGCTATGCTTGGCAGACAGGTTAGCAATCGCAGTATTTTTTTTATGCGTTTAAATGGTATGGTTACCCCGCCTGCGCTATCGGTATACACTAGCGGGGTACCAGTAAGCGGTGATAGGTGAGGATAATAAGGCAAGTCAGTTAGCCCATTGTGACGAATTCTATGATAAATTGGTCACGATAGTTTCCAGAGGGAACCCCATGGAGGTCGACCTGATAGGGTATATTGATAGTAATGGGGACTAAACTCCCCATTGCTAACAATCCTTTCACCCCTGGCAACCGCAGTTTGGCTTATAGAGATATTTTATGAGGAACACTGCTGTCCATCACACTATCATTAAGTTCCCTTAGTCTTAAGACACCAACAGGAAAGAAAACGGGCCTATTCTATGCTGGGACCATACGGATAATTAAAATATAATACGAGATTATATTTATTTACTAGCGACCCACCCCGGCTTCGCGCGGGTACACATTAAATCACGTCACATTAGAAACCTCTAAATTTATCAGTGTCTCTCTACAATATTATGTATGCATTATACATATAAACCTTCCTCTTGAATCACTCTATCTATTAAAAAAAAACCGCTTCAAAATCCGTTGCGTAGTTTTAAAGATTCAAGCATACATAGGGACGGACAGACAGCGACAGCGACTTCGATTTATACTATGCAGTGATTATTTTAGTTAATTAGAATAAGCCATATGTTTTTTAACTATTATTACATACATACATATCTGTCACGCCTGTCTCCCATTAGGGTAGGCAGAAACAATGGAACGCCAAATGCTTCGATTCAAACAAAGCTCTTTCGCTTCTTCCACATTCATCAATCTTGTCATACACGCTCGCCGGTTACGGGTACTTTTAATTTGGCCCTTCTTCAGCACGTCGCCTATTTGGCGACGTTATATTAACTATTATTATTTCATATAAAGGTATAATATACTCAATATTATTTTTCAGACTATCCAATACTTTAGTACCGAGCGGCCCAGTGTATATTTTTTAGATACCCAGCATATTGAGTATTTCAATATCTCGTCCCGGCGGCACGGTCGAAATGATCCGTTCTATTACGTCGACATTCATTTATGTTTGCACGTCGCCTGGGGAAACAATTATACTGTAAGTATATTTGTTTATTTATTTATATAAACTGTAATGCATAGTAAAATTCTATGTACATTTGGCGGACTTAACACCGAACGGTGGTCTCTACCAGTCAACTATTGGGCAAACTGAGAAATACGTATGCGGGGCATTTTTGAATACGGGAAAATATTATATAGGTTTATCATACTGAACATAAGCCTCCCCCTTCGGGAGTTTTGCCAGTAGTTGCCACGTTTGGCAGGCGGATTGGCAACTGCAGTTAGGCTTTGGAGATGTTTTAAGAGGGACGCTGCTCGTCCCTCGCCCTCACTTAGTTGCCTCTGATGACGCCTACAGGAAAGGAAGGCTTATTCTATGCCGGGACCACACGGGCAACTGTAAGTATAGTTTGATTCAATAGAACATAATAAAAATATAATAAAATTATATTTATTTTATTTATTTTACACTTTATTGCACCAAGTAAAAAGAGAAATACCAAATACAGTAAATATTAATGAGAAGTGATACAAAAGGCGGCCTTATCGCTAAGCAATCTCTTCCAGACATCCTTTGAGTAGAGGACATTGAGAAAAAGACAAAGGGTAGGTGGCGCACTATTATGGAAATATTATCATATACAAACATATATTCATACATACATACACATACATATATAATATATACACAATTAAATATATACATAACATACACATACTTAACAACACACATACAACAAAAAAAAATGACGAAGGAAAACGAAGAGAGAACACAGGAAAATTGTAAAACGACGCATATTATTTACAGGTTAGCTTCTATTTCTACGAGTTTCTGACCAACCAGTACAAGCGTGGTTTTATCGAAATGCACACCAAAGTATGTGATTTGATCCATAAAAATAATTTCTTTGGCGCTCCAATGAGGAAGTATTTCCCATCAGAATGTCCCATTCCTGGGGTAACGAAAATTCTATTAATTTTTATTTTTTGGTTATGTAGTTACTATTATATAGTTAATGATAAAATGTCAAAATCTTATTTTTTGATGTCAGTTTAAAATCAATTCAAAAGATAGGCGGAATCAGTGTTTGTTTAATTGGTGTAACTCCAGTTAAGATATACAAATAAAATGTTTGAAAACAAAATATTTTATGACGTACATACCCAGTAATAATTTAATTTTTAAATCCAGGGCGCCTACCATCTGTACAACATGACCATTCCCATAGAACAAGTGCCGAGGGGTTTCCCATTCACCAAAGGGCGTATATATGCGAATGTAACTGTTGCCGACACGGAAAAAGTGGTTCTCGCTGCATACATTGATATGGAATTAAGAGAATTTAAATTAAAAACAAGGCCCAAATAAAATTTTATGTATTTTATAATAGTTATAATAAAAAAACTAATGTAAAGAATGCGACTTTTAATTGAAGATGCCAATAAATCCTAGATTTCAAAATCAATATTGGTAAGCGGTCAGATGCATCACTAGTCGATCGTGATTGATTCCTAGCGGCGTTCCCTCAGTAATTCTGTAATCTATCGTATTCCAAGGGTGAGTATTAGAGTCGGATATAAAGTCATTCTAAATCATACATCCCAAGCTGGAACAGTAAGTAACGTGTACAGTACAGAGATCTCGAATGTTCTTATTTATTTATTTACACTTTATTGCACCATTTATAAAATAGTGAATACATTTAACTGTAATAAAAAATGATACAAAAGGCGGCCTTATCGCTAAGCAATCTCTTCCAGACAACCTTTGGGTAGAGAATATTGAGAAAAGAAAGAAAAACAAAGGGTAGGTGGCGCACATTATATATATATATATATATATATATATATATATATATATATATATATATATATAATGGCGGAAATTAGTCAAATCTATTTAAATTAACTTCCGCTGTTAGCTCAATATGTGACTATTAACTGTGATTATTTTTTAAATAAATATAATTATCCATAAGAATAACAAATTTATTTATTTATTTAACTCTTTATTGTACCAAAAATACGTACAACCCGCCACAAACTAAAGTTTCATCCCAATCATCTGGACGAGTGGCGGTCTTCCACCGTGCGTTTTTCAAGGCACTTTCTTCCACGCACAACCATTCTTTGGAATCAACTTCCAGCAGCACTATTTCCTAACCGATACGACAACATAACCTTCAAGAAAAGAGCATATTCCTTTTTAAAAGGCCGGCAGCACACCTGCAATGCCGCTGATGTTGTGGGTGATCATGGGCGGCGGTAGTCACTTACTACCGGATGCTCGTTTGCGTCCTGTGTTGTAAAAAAATATAATTATTTACCTGTCTTGACTAATATATGTACGATATATCTTCATTATAATTTGCGTTAAATGTAAATAGATCTGTATATCTTTAACCATTTACCTTTACTTGTTTTCAGTATTTTTCATCGCATATTTACATTTCTTGATTAACTGGGGCAAATGCAGTATAGAACGAGCTTTCACTAGATGAAGAGACGAATTCAAATGCATTGCTGGGAGTCCATGGATGCAGGTGGTTCAGGAACGTTCCTTGTGGCAGTCTACGGGGGAGGCTTATGTCCAGCAGTGGACGGATGATGATGATGATGATTAACTGTTTAATTTTCTAAAGGTTGACTGAAAGAGAATGCTATAAAGCCTTAGGTACGCCTTTTGTACCAATTTTTTTTGGACATGTAATATTTATTAATTAAACAATAGAATTTATTATTGGAACTTAATACCTGAAAATGTAAAAAAATATAAATTTAAATATATATTTGTTGTTACAGTATTAGTCGTTAACTGTCCACTGCTAAACATAGTCTCCCGCATAAGAAGGATTTTGCCAGTAGTTGCCACGCTTGGCAGCCGGCTTGGCAACCACAGTTTAGCTTTGATGATGTTTTAAAAGGTTCGCTGCTGCTCATTTCTCGGCCATCGACATCCACGAGATTTTTTTAAATTTATGGATGGCCTATTCTATGCCGGGAGATATGTATATATATATATATATATATATATATATATATATATATATATATATATATATATATATATATATATATATACACATATACTATTCTCTGTCATATATTATTCATAAGGGTTAATGTTACTAAATAGCTCTTGATTGTTCGTTCTTATTGGCCTTGAATTCTTCACATAGTAATGGTCACGCATTGCTGCTTTTGATCGAATTAAACACGTATTACACGAAATTATTTGTTATTTATATATAATAATTAACAATTATATTATATTAGCTACGCTTGTGACTCCGCCTGTGTAGAATACGTTTAAGTAATTAATGTATAAACAAACGTACAGACAATGTAAAAAAAATTGGATTTTTTACATATTTTTAAATAGTCTGACTGTACCTTAATAATAGTAAATAGACCATGATGTTATGTAAGTTATGTAGGTATGTTAATATTATGTAAACAAGAATATTTTTATATTAATTTAAATTAAATTAAGTTACTCGAAGGGCTCCCGCTGAAAAACAGCGCTGTAGCTTCTCTGCTGCAGCGAAACGCTGAGCGGGAATCATTTCGAGAAACATTACTTACCATCCACCCCATACATGTTATTTTACTTTTTTTTTTATAGAACTTAGAATGGCAAACAAGCTGACGGCCCACCTGATGGAAAGTGGTAACCGTCGCCTATAGATATCAGCAGTACCACGGACATAACAGAGTATACTGTTTCGTCCATGATACCCCCCATGCGTTGCCATTCCTGAGGACTCAGGTGTTATTCCTCTGTAATAACACCTGTTATTCACTAAATATTTATTTAGTGAAATAAACAAAGGATACTACTTTAATATCGATGAGTCATAACAATTAGATGTCTTGTTAAAATCATTTGATTATTCTATTTATCTATTATAATAATGATTATAACTAGAGGGAGACTTTGTATAAACGTCGTTTGCTTAGATACAGCTGTCCCATTCGTGTTTCTACCGGGTGGGCAGTAAAACAGGGTACAGAGGCGTAACACCTTTGTCCTCAGGAATGACAACGCATGGGGGGTATCATGGGCGAACCAGTATACTCTGTTATGTCCACGGTACTGTTCATGTCTACAGGCGAGGGTTACCACTTTCCATCAGGTGAGTTGTCAGTTTATTAGTCATTCTAAGTTGCATAAAAAAAAAAAAAAAACTACAAACACTTTTAAAAAAGTCAGCCAGCATTGCCAGCAATAACAATAATATAAAAGAGACGATATACTCGTAAATGCGATATTTTTACAAGGAATAAACATTTACACAAAAGGATATATCCATTTATGTGAGCACAAAGGGTTCTTACGACCCGAGAGTTACGAGGTTTCCTTGTGTTTAAAGCCACGAGACAAATCCAGGATCACACCGTTGAAGACGACGGCGCGGCGGATAAAAATGACTAATAGCTTGTTGCAGGTTACAACCAAAAATATGACGTTGCGAGTGTGTGAAGTGAAATGAAACCATAATAACATTGTTTACACGTCATTTTGAAGCATTTATAACGATTTCTGTTACTGAACTTACATAGTGAACTGGCATAGTGGGGGGGGGGGGGGAGGAATTGTTAGTAATGGAGTCTAACTGACCCATTGCCAACAATGCACCCTTTCAGGTCGATCTCCACGCGGTTCCCCTTAGAAACCATCGTGGTTAATTCTAGAGGAATACGTCACGATGGGCTACCTGACCTGTCTTTTTGGGGGAAAAGGATTGTTAGTAATGGAGTCTAACTGACACATTGCTAGCAATATACCCATTCAGGTCAACCTCCACGCGGTTCCCCCTGGAAACCATTGTGGGTAATTTTAGTGGAATTCGTCGCGATGGGCTAACTGACATGCTTTTATCGTCACCTATCATCCCTAACTGGTGCCCCGCCAGCGTATACCGATAGGGCGGGCGGGGATACCAATCCATTATCACCCATTTAAAAAAACTTGCCTTTTTATTTTCACCTGTCATTCGTCACTGGTGCCTCGCCAGTGTATACAGATATCAGATGTCTGGATTATCATTCCATTATTGTCTATTAAATAAATCTCCTGTTAGACCTGTGTTTCGGTTTGAAGGGTGGGATATAGCGTGAATTTACTGGGTACAGAGGAATAACACCTGAGTCCTCAGGAATGGCAACGCATGGGGGGTATCATGAGCGAAACAGTATACTCTGTTATGTCCATGGTACTGCTCATGTCTATAGGCGACGGTTACCACTTTCCATCAGGTGGGCCGTCAGCTTGTTTGCCATTCTAAGTTGTATAAAAAAAAAAGACAGAAAAATAAAAGAGAGCCAGGATAAGGTAGGCGTGTAGAATTAATTAAAATTTATCCCACACGTAAATTCGCTTACCTATCCTACTAAGTCTACTCCGAAATCAATTTTACTTTTAAACAATGATGAATATGAAACGGCAGAGGGATCTGTTGCATTAAAAAAATCGTGTTCGCATCACAGCGACTTATGATTAAGGATTCCGAATTGATCCCGAAACTAGTTGAGTTTTCTCAATCTACTTACGCGTAAGTTAAACCGGTAGGTATTATATTTAAAAAATTATAACAAATTAAAATTTTACCCCAATTATTAAAATATGATTCACACAAGAATTATTGTTATATGATTTTCATATTTTAACAAATAATAATAATAACAATTTCAGCCGCTAACTGTCCACTGCTGAACATAATGAGTATGATGGGCGAAACAGTATACTCTGTTATGTCCGTGGTACTGCTCATGTCTATAGGCAATGGTTACCACTTTCCATCAGGTGGACCGTCAGCTTGTTTGCCATTCTAAGTTGTATAAAAAAAAATTATCACACCTACTTGTACAACAATTAATTCATTACTCTAAGGTTGTCTTGAAAAGACTGCTCTCAGCAATAAGACCGCCTTACTGTACTTATATAATACAACTGTATTGTTTCGTTTATTGTCTTGCTTATTCCTTATATTGTACAATGCAAATAAAGTGTACTCATTCATTCATAAACAAATGGAACGAACCACCTATACTGTATTTATATTCTTTGATGCGATTTACGGCGCAGCATAGGTTCAGATTACGTGGGAATCCTTCCAATGTGCTGACAGACACGTCTGATCCGTGTTGATTCTAAAATTAAAATGATATTAAATTTATTGTTTGTGTGTACTTATATCCATAACTAGTTCTATCCCGCGGCTTTGTCCGCACGAATCAGTGCATATTATGTTATTGTTATAATATAACCTACTCGTGTACCAAATTTTATTCAAATCCATTCAGTAGATTTTGCATGAAAGAGTAACAAACATTCATGCAGTCTTTATAATACTTTTACATTTATAATATTGTTTACTACATTTATGGTATAAAATAGATAATAATATTAATCTTTAGAAACTTTAATATTTATAATATTTGCTTTTTATTATGAATGGAAATTGTACATTCAAAGGCGAAGATAGGGCTTTGATATAACGCCTACTCAGTTGGTACAAGCAAAAGATCAAGTCGAGGTATTAATCTACATAATTCTGTCAGTTAAAATGTTTTAGTACAATTGTAATAATAACCAAAATATATATTATTTATTAATATATATAATATTATATTCCATTATAATCCTGATAAATTCATATAATGGGCCAACCTCCTCACTGATATATTTTTTTAATGGCTAAGGTAACCCTGTTACCAGTCCATTGATTGGTAACTCTGCCTACGTGGGGGAAAGGGCTTGTTAGTAATGGGTTCTAATTGACCCATTGCTAGCAACACACCCTATCAGATCGAGCTTCACGCGGTTCCCCCTGGAAATCCTAGTGGAATTCGTTACGATGGGCTAACTGACCTACTTTCATCGTCACCTATCATCCTTCACTGGTGCTCCACCAGCGTATACGGATAGCACAGACGGGGTTACTATTTCATTATCATCTATTAAAAAAAATAGGATCAAATATCCCCATTACTAACAACCTGTCAGGTCGACCACCACGTGGTTCCCCCTGGAAACTATCGTGACTACTTCTTGTTGGATTCTTCACGATGGGCTAACTGACCTGCTTCATCCCCATCTGTTTTTTTCACTCTCACTCACTAGTACCCCGCCAGTGTATACCGTTAGCGCAGGCAGGGCGCTATCATTCCATTATCACCCATTAAAAAAAACCGCCTACGCTAACGGTATACTGTGGCGAGGCACCAGTGAGGGATGACAGATGAGAATAAAAAGGCAGGTCAGTTACCTCATCGTGATGAATACATCTGGAATTCAGCACAATGGTTTCCAAGGGGGGGCATGTGGAGGTCGACCTGATATTGCTAGCAATGAGACTGGTAGTCCTTATTACTAATAATCCCTCCCCCTCACTGATATTTTGCCTGACCAGGTTACTATTCCATATTCATCCATAAAAGTAGCACTAGAATCTTAGTGATAGAGACACGACTGGGACAAAGGTAACCCAAGCAGATTACGTATAAATGTTTAAAATTCTGATCGAAGTCGTAGGCTCGGCTGGTAATTATAATTCTGCATGGTGCAGTTCAAGAGGTCACGGCGCTGCCGAGAAAATCAATGATAGTAGAAGAAAATATACGGTCGCCATAGTAACAGAGCTGCAAACAACCGCAGCTGTCCAGAAATAATCGGCTTACGTAATAAAATTCTTGCAATAGGAACCTTATGATGTTATTATTTGAAAAAAGAAACGCGGGAAATATTTAAAAAAGTATCCAGTACAATGGAAGGTACTCTATGGCTTTACAGTGCAATCTGTAACAACAGAGATTTATAGTTATAGACAAGGTAAAAAAAAAAGATTTTACAATACAATTGACAGTTAAGTTTTCGTTATCATCATATCAAATTGTAACCAAACTGTACTGGAATCGATATCAATAGGAGCGCCCAGTAACTACGTGCGAGCACGTAGACGACACTTATTCGATGTTCCATTAAGAAGAACAGAGTTGGCTAAGCAAGCTCCCCTATCTCTTGCATTGAAACTACCCAATGATATTTTGAGCCAGTATCCGCAATTGGATGTATTTGCCTCCAACTTGCTGGAGTTTCGTCGAGTGACCACAGAGTATTTGTGTACAGACGTTTTTTGTTTGAGTTAAATCTTTTTATATTATTTTTGTGTAATATTCCTTTTTATATGTTATTGTATTCATGTTTTTCTGGGTGAGCGTATTGGAAGACTGTAAGGCTCACCCAGTGGATGTAAAAAAAAAATAAACTAATAAATTATCGCCCATTAAAAAAAAAACTTAGCACTTTTTTTTATACAACTTAGAATGGCAAACAAGCTGACGGCCCACTTGATGGAAAGTGGTAACCGTCGCCTATAGACATGAGCAGTACCATGGACGTAACAGAGTATAGTGTTTCGCCCATGATATCCCCCATGCGTTGCCATTCCTGAGGACTCAGGTGATATTCCTCTGTACAGTAAATTCACGCCATATCCCACCCTTCAAACCGAAACATAGCCATGCAAACACAACTGCTTCACGGTTGAAACACGAATGGGACAGAGATACCCAAGCACTCGACTTTTGTACAAAGTCTCCTTCTTTCCATAATGATTTATGTGAGCGAAGCCGCGGGATATACCTTAGTTTTATCATAGCTTAAAAGAAGTACCTTATTTTTTCAACCAACTTTAAAGTGAAAGAGTTTGTCAATTCGGTTGATTGCTTTTTATGTTTGTCGCCTTATAAAAAATACCAGAGGGAGCATGTACAAAAGTCGTTTGCTTAGGCACCTCTGTGCCATTCGTGTTTCTACCGTGAAGCAGTTGTGTTTGCATGGCTGTGTTGAATTTACTGAGTACAGAGTAATATCACCTGAATCCTAAGGAATGGCAACTCGTGGGGGGTATCATGGACGAAACCGTATACTCTGTTATGTCTATAGTACTGCTCATGTCTAACTATATTATCATTTCCATCAGCTATTTTGCCATTCTAAGATGCATAAAAAAAATGCAAATTTTTTTTACTGAAATTTTTTATACTCGTACACACAGATTGATGTCATGGAAATTTTAGAAAAATAAGTAAATTAAGTAGATTTGAAATAAAAATAACTGATTTTAGTCAGTTTCATTGTGAAATAAAATCTTAAGTTATGTTATTTTTTTTTTAAATTAATCAATTAAATTAATTACAAAAATAAATTGTATACTTATAATAAAATTGTAATAATAAGATACATACATAGGAGATGTGATGGTCAAGACACGAATGACCTAAGTGTATTAAAAAAAATATTGTAGATATGATGTAACTTCCAACTCTGCTTCAAAGTAATATAAGGGCATAATAAATTAATACACGCTAGACACAAATAGGCACGTTGTTATCATCTTATTTGTATGATAATTACTAAGTACTCAACAAATTATAGGTAATTGCTTAAATTCGCGTGACTCCTCCAGGTCACTTATCGTACGATTAAATTTGAACTTTATATTGAATGCAGCAAGGACTTGTTTATAAATAATTTATACTCATGTAGATTAATTACAAAAGGTCATGTTTCCAATAATCGTAGATTTCATTTTTATTCCACTTATTATTCATCTTAAATACTTGATTTTGACGTCATCGTCATCGTCATATCAGCCTTTAACAGTCCACTGCTGGACATAAGTCTTTGGGTGTTTTGCTGATAGTTGCCACGCTTAGCAGGTGGATTGGCAACCACAGTAAGGTTTTGAAGATGTCTTAAGAGGGACGCTGCTGCCCATCCCTCGCCGTCCCTAAGTCACCTCTTTCGATACCTACGGAAAAAGAACGGGTAGTCTATTCTATGCCGGGAACACACGGCGTTTTGATATAGGTTAAAATAATTTCTGTGTGGTCCCGGCATAGCATGGGTCACCTTTTTTTTCCCGTGGGTGTTGTAAGAGGCAACTAAAGAAATTTAATGATCGAGGGATGGTAGAAGCGTTCTACTTAAATATCACCAAAGCCTAACTGCGGTTGTCAACCGAAAAAATGAACAGTACTCAGAAATGGCAACGCATGAGGGGTACTATAAACATACCACTTACCACAGATTACCCCTTACCATCTGCTGTACCACCAGCTTGTTTGCTATTCTAAGTTTCGTAAAAATAAAAAGCACACTAATAAATAAATTGTTGATTCACCTCATTTGACTTCAAAGCAACTGGTTGTGGAAAACAGCCGCCATTAATGTCAACAGTTTGCCCTGACTTTTGACATTCTGGAACATCTTGATTTGATATAAAAACGAATTAAATGGGGCGCTTCTATTTTTTGTATTATATATGTATTCTTTTATCTTTTTTCACTATGCATCTATATATGTTTTTGTTTGTTTGCTGTAAGTAATGCAAACCAATAATCTATCGATCTATTTATCTATCTTATTATGAAGGCCTATACATTAAATTAAACTGCCCTGCGAATTTTCACCAAAATGAATGTATGAATGAATGAAAACTCTGTATTTTTCCTTTCAAAGAATAATACAGGTTATAAAGATTAACAATATGTACACAAACAAAATGTATTAGTTTATTACATAAAAGCAAGATAAAGAGGCAACAATGGGCGGCCTTGTCGCCAAATAGCGATTTCTTCCAGACAACCTTAGAATGGAGAGGAATAATAAAAACTGCGTCTGGTCTAGACGTAACAGAAAAATATTAAGACTAAAAAAGGGAGGAAAAAAGATAAAATTAAACGCAGTATAAATAATATAAATAAAAATACTTACACAATAATAGATTTTGCGAACAAACCTGATATCGTGCACTCTCGAGGGTGTTTTTGGTGGATGTCACCATACCGCATGACGAGAACCTCGTGACAGCCGAAACTGAGAAAAAGAGAAAATATCTCGACTTGGCTCACAAGGTGACCGAAATGTGGGGGGTGACGTCCACCGAAATAGTTCCAATCGTTTAATCGGTGAACGGTCTAATCCCAACTAATCTGGAACAACATCTCAGACGGTTGGGATTCCGAGGCGGCTCACTAACGGGAAGAATGTAAAAAGCGGTGCTCTTAGACTCTGCCTGCATTGTACGCCGGTTTCTCTCCCTGGGGCCCTATACCCCGGCCGACTGTGCTTCTGCCGGGGGTTAGTTGCCATCTCCTCTCCTTAAGAGGGGAGATGTGATGTTTTGGAATAATAATAAAATACTGGAGTGAGACTTTGTACAAAATTCGTTTGCTTGGGCATTTCTGTCCTATTCTTGTTTCTACCGTGAAGCAGTTGTGTTTGCACGGCTGTATTTCGGTTTGAAGTGTGGGATATGGCAGTGAATTTACAGGGTACAGAGGAATAGTTTATTTATTTTGCTGAATTTCCTTACTTTCGTTCTTGGCGCGGTTTTGGTGATGTTTTAAGATACGCGCTACTACTTAATCCATCTCTCGATCATTAAGTTTCCTTAGTCGCCCACGGGAAAGGCTGGCCTATTCTAATATCGGGAGTAGATGGTAGTATCCCACCATACTAACCAAAACACAGCCATGCACAATTGCTTGACAGCGGAAAAGATTGATCAGTTACTGTACTAAAGCCTGAGCCTTACGCAATGTGCGTGGGTGTTGAAGTATCTGTGAGATTATTGTCACGGTGATTATTTATATTATTAATATGTACATAATTAATTATTAATGCCATTTTGTTGTATTACTTTAATATTTTTACCGACAGATTTCCTGCCGTGATTGTTTCTCGCCTCGCTCGCTGTTAAAGCCTTGAAACTAAAAAAAATGTACGACAAGTAAATCTGTTATAAGCAAAAATAATTTTCTATATTTCTATTGATATCTTTAAGACAGACCTCTAACAGTACAGGCAGAGATAGCTATTTACTCAATTAGACATCACTTAGATAATGTAGCTTCCTATAGGTGAAAGAATTTTTAAAATCCGCTGAGGAGTTTTTGGGTTTATCCATAACAAATAAACGAACAATCAAATGATTTGATTTTGATTTTGGGAGACTTTGTACAAAAGTTATTTGCTTGGGTACCTCTGTCCCATTCGTGATTCTACCGTGAAGCAGTTGTGTTTGCATGGCTGTGTTTCGGTTTGAAGGATGGGATATGGCGTGAATTTACAGGGTACAGAGGAATAACACCTGAGTCCTCAGGAATGGTAACGCATGGGGGGGTATCATGGGCGAAACAGTATACTCTGTTATGTCCATGGTACTGTTCATGTCTATAGGCGACGGTTACCACTTTCCATCAGGTGGGCCGTTAGCTTGTTTGCCATTCTGAGTTGTATAAAAAAAAATCTTTCCTCTTTATAACATTTTTATGTATAAAGTCCGTGTTACGATGTTTGTGGTCGAACTCCTACGAAACGAGCTCATTTAAGTCAGGGTTCGCAACTCTAGCATGTAATACACATCGCATTGTAAACGTGTGTCTCGCTCACTCGTACATGTTTTCTATGTATCGTGTCATATCATAAGAGATTTCTGACAATCCTCGCGACGTATGCGAGGTGTGAAAGGAATTGAAACAATTTAGTCAACATCGCGCGCGGAAATTCCCTGGTATTGCAGGCGTTTATAGGTTACTCAAATGGGCCGTATGCTTATTTGCCACCTCAGTGGTATAAACAAAAATTGTCAAGCATTGCCATATTCACAAAGGAAAATTATTTGAATATTATTTCTAAGAGTATGTCATTTCTACCTAGTATATTTCACCTTATGGTTTGTAACTAGATGGCGTTGTGTGTTAAGTAAGGACTCAGGGTTGTTTATTTTTATTTTATTGTTTACGTGGAACATAAATAAATAATTATTACGAATCAATTGCATAATTACTGATATAACCGCTCTCAGCACGTAGCACTTATCATTTTAATGCTCCCTTGAGATCATTCATAAACAAAGTACTTGTATCACTATTTGATACTGTATTAAGATGAGAAAAGGTTCAAAATGAATTCGAATTATTGGCGGTTACGACGTTGCGTCGCTGAAGCTGGCAAATCGTGATTGTGCTGCATACTTTGAACTGACCTTGAAACACTCACGCTTAGATCGCACAGACAATGAGAAAAGTGTTTATTATTTATTTAAAAATATAAAAATTTTGAATGGAGATGTCGGTAGGGGCCGCCCTAGACGGACGTATGTTGACCAAATAGGCGACGTGCTGAAGAAGGGCCAAATTAAAAGTACCCGTAACCGGCGAGCGTGTATGAAAAGATTGATGAATGTGGAAGAAGCGAAAGAGGTTTGTTTGAATCGAAGCATTTGGCGTTCCATTGTTTCTGCCTACCCTAATGGGAGACAGACGTGACAGATATGTATGTATGTATGTATGTTAAAAATATAAAAGTAAGTATTTTACTTATTAATAAAAAAAAAAAAAAACTCAAAATTGTTACACAACAGTTATTGTTCATGTTAAAAAAAATACAGTCGAAATTAATACCTTTTCGCTTTTTGAAACATCTGGAGATGCAGTCGAGAATAATCTAAACCGAATCAATTTAAAAGAGTGATAATTAATTTTTTTTTTGTGATACTGTGAAATGTACTCAATTGATTTTGATTTGTTTAACGATATGAAAAATAAATTTAAAAGATTTAGTTTTTTTAAACTAGTATAAATGAGAATCGACCCTGAGACCTCATTTATAAACAACGTAAATATTATTATTATTATTTCAGC
Source organism: Galleria mellonella (assembly GCF_026898425.1). NCBI lineage: Eukaryota > Metazoa > Arthropoda > Insecta > Lepidoptera > Pyralidae > Galleria > Galleria mellonella. The sequence continues at coordinate 2,854,858 of NW_026442061.1, forward strand.
CGTTAACTCCCCACTGCTGGACATAACCCTTTCTCATAAAGGAGAGCTTTGCCAGTAATTGCCACGCTTGGCAGGCGGATTGGCAACCGCAGCAGCAGCCCACCCCTCGTCCTCCCTTAGTTGGCTCTTACGACACCCACGGAAAAGGAAGTGGTGGTCCATTCTATGGCGGGACCACAAGACGACGTGACTATACAAAGTATCATTTTGTTATATTTAATAGCGGACATTTATTATGTATTTTTTTTTTAAGGATGAAAATGTTATTGTTACTCCGCCTGCGCTAACGGGATACGCTGACAGAGCACCAGTGAAGCGTGATAGATGAGAATGAAAACAGGCCAGTTAGCCCATCATGATGAATACATCAGGAATTATCCATGATAGATTCAGGGGGAACCGCGAGGATGTCGACCTGGTTGGGTATATTGCTAGCAATGGGATTCTCAGTCTCCATTACTAACAATCCCTTTCCCCCCATTTATTATGTATTTGGAATTGAATACTGACAATGTCAGAGGCGGGATCTAGAGACGGTGACCTCGTTTACACTGCTAGTCGGACATTTTATTCGAATTATAAAAAAAACGCTCGAAGATTATTAAAAATTTAAAGATCATACACTATTTCCACCATCAACATACTTAAATTGTAATTACTTCGTTTGACGAAACTACAAAATTTGAAATTTAATAATATCCAGCTTTTGAAGCGGGGCGTTCAAAGCGAGCCAAGTTTATAATCAGTTAGCAACTTGTGTAGGCGCCTGTACTCGTTCATCAAGTAAGTTAACAGTCAAGTACAGTCGCTGACTTATGTAATGACGAGCAGCAAAAGGGTAATTTAACAAGCTTATTATATTTACCTGAGTTCACCCACTTGTGCTATGTTAAAATTACACCACACCCCGGACATTTCAAACAAAAACGCCACGATACGTGATTGTCACAACTGCAGAAACAAGTAACGTCTGTAAGTATATGTGACAATGTGTGCGTGTGGGGGAAAGGGATTCTAAGTAATGGAGACTAAGAATCCCATTGTTAGCAATATACCCAACCAGGTCGACCTCCTCGTGGTTCCCCTGGAAACTATCATGGTTAATTCCTAATAAATTCATCATGATAGACTAACTGGCCTGTGGGCGAACCCCTGTACCCCGGTTATGTGCCGAACAATGTCCGCCTGGCATCTTCTTCTTGTTAATAATTTCAGTGGTGTTGATGAAGGACCTCTTCTCTCTTGAATTTATATATAGTTCTTTTTTTAATAATAAAATAGTCGTTATATTGAATATATATTCTTTTATTTTCTTTTAAGTAGATCTGACGTTCCTGTGAATTAAGAAATAATATGTATATTGGCGCCTAAACGGCTAGAAGCGCTACAGTCAAAGAGTACGTTTCTATTACTAACACATACCAAGTGACCATATGTAATGACATAAATAACCAGTGATTTTAACTTATTTATTTATAAGATTACCAACATAAGATACAGCTAAACATTTTCTAATTAGTTTAATAAACAACTTCCGTAAAATAACACCTACTTCAATAAAATATTTAATTCTTATCATATTTACAACGAATCAAATGCATTGCAAATACAACCGATGGAAAAAAAAGATTCTTGAGTGGTGACCCCGTACAGGCAAATGCAGTGTAGGACGACCCCCCACCAAATGGAGTGACGAACTCAAATGCATTACAGGGAGTCAGTGGATGCAGGTGGCTCAGGACTGTTCCTTATGGGAGTCTATGGGGCCTATGTTCAGCAGTGGATGTATAATTGGCTGAAATGATAATGATAAAATGATTACAATAGTGGGCCAACTGACTTCTGCTTTCTGACTTCTCCATCCACTGGTTTCTAATATAAGCTAGTGCACCATTTCATTTTCATCCATTAAAAAAAAAATTAATACACTGTTATTAGTAACACAGTTTAATTTATCATGTTCCCACAGTAACAATAGCAAGATGGCAGTACCTGGTACGTCAGTAGGTACTCGACCAATGACGTCATCCACTTTGTTTTTTAATCGTTCGTAATTAACAGAGGCGCGGGCAAACGAGTTATCTGCCTTTGTTTTGATTGGTGCAACTTTTTTACCTAACTGTCCATGAATGAGAGTAACGTTTTTCAATTATATATATACTCAATGATTTGATTTTAAAATATCAATATTATTTTATTTTTTTTATAAATTTCAATAGTTAAAGATAAAAAATTTCCTTAAGATCATTGCCAGCTAGTAGGGTACCTAGGAGACTTGCTGCATTTCCACGCTGAATAGCAATGGAAATGCGTTGACCAAAGTATAGGCCAGCCTTCTGGTCGCCAGAGGTTTCTACCAGCCGGCGTGAAATCTCTTTGAAAAGATTCATGGCCTCGGGGCCCCATGGACCTAGAGTTTCAGCTCCAAACGCCTCAAATATATATCCATTTCCAAGGGATGAATATTTACGGCGCTTGATAGTCTCCTGGTGCGTTGCGGCGGCACCAGCTATCTTGGATGTACTTGGAAGGTGAGACGGCGCCACCGTGTCGACGCAGGTGAAGTCCCATACAAGCGGACGGTCCACATGATGGAAAGTGGGAACCGTCGCCTATAGACATGAGCAGTACCATGGACATAGCAGAGTATACTGTTTCGCCCATGATAACCCCCATGCGTTGCCATTCCTGAGGACTCAGGTGTTATTCCTCTGTACCCAGTAAATTCACGCCATATCCCACCCTTCAAACCGAAACACAGCCATGCAAACACAATTGCTTTACGGTTGAATCACGAATGAGCAGTGGTTCCCAAGCAATCGACTTTTGTACAAAGTCTCCCTCTGGTAAAACTCTACAAGGCACTCGTAAAACCAATAGGTAATATTAATAAATAAAAAAATCTATTAGGCACTCGCCAGCGATCGAGGACGCCCGCTTGTTTTTGTCCGCAATGTTACGGGTAAATAAGCTTTTAGGGCATTATATTTTCACTTTCAAGGTTTCAAATTTACGTCTCACCTAAAATAACAGTGATACCATATACCATAGCTGCCGTTTTCCCCTATGGGAGGTTTTGCCAGTAGTTGTCACGCTTGGCAGGCGGGATGGCAATCGTAGATTTTATTTTAATGGGTGATAAAGAAATGACAACCACGCCTGTGCTATCGATATACACTGGCGGGGCACCAGTGAAAGGTGACAGGTGACGATGAAAGCAGGTCCACATCGTCACCTGTCACCTTCGTGACACACATCGTGACGAATTCCATAAGAATTAACCACGATAGTTTCCAGAGGGACCCGCGTGAAGGTCGACCTGATAGGGTGTATTGCTAGTAATGGGGAAATTAGATCTCATTATTAATAATCCCTTTCCCCCCGGCAAACGTAGTTAGGTTTTGGTGATATTTTAAGAGAAACGCTGCTGGCCGTTCCTCGATTCCTTTCTTTCCTATGATACAATAAAGCTTCATACCTATATTGTATGGGGTCCTTACACTAGGCAAAGCCTGTTTCTTGGAAGTCAAAGCAAAAAATTTAACAGGTATGAAGCGGCGAACAGGGTTAATTTAAATAGTCACGTACAGCGAGGTTTCAGAGAAGTTTTCTCCCGCGAACGCTCAGGCAAGTAGAATAAGTACCATGTCGAAATTTTCCCTGGAGGTTACAGTATGGTGTTGCATATGTCCATAGATTATGGTGATCGTTTTTATATTACTGAATTTACTGAACTTGGTGTTATCTTCCGGAAGTTCATAGCACTAGTTTTTTTTAGAATTATCTTGTTTAGTTCCGCTACCATTATTATGTGTACGACTACCAACATCGAACGGTTAACTCTAAGTTTCGAGTAGCAATCTATTAATTTGTCTGAAGATGTAGAGGTAAAAAACGTATCGTAAAACGTGCGTGGACGAAATAACTGTTGGAAATTGATAGCTAATATTGAAGATTGTAGAACTTCTGGTAATAAAAATAGTTATTAAACTTCGAGTGTCGATTAAACTCGAAGCTCAGAACAGCTCGAATTATTTTGTTTAATTCCGCTACCATTAGTATGTACTAATGGTAGCGGAATTAAACAAAATAATTCTAATGAAATAACTAATGCTATGGTAATTGTTTACCATCGGACGAGCTATTCCTTGTTTTCACCTTTATGGTTTAATTAAAATATATAACATAAAGATTTTTAATTTACCTACAACAGGAGACAAAATGTCTCTCCAAATCGTAATGCTGAGTAGATTTTTTCTAACATATAGAGTCAATCGGTGACTAATATCTGTAAATACTTGTATTGAACCTTACGTCTTTTGTAATAAGACTGTATATTATGTTCTGATAATGGCGAGGTTGAATAGTTTTTTACGAATCACAATTATAGGTTATTGGTTCGTGGTACCAAGGTATTACGTGAGGTAACTTTATGTTAGTATAATGTATGCTTGCTGACTCCGCGACTTCGATTTGAGGCCCTCGATAAGGCGAAATAGTATTTTTTTATAGTACTAGAATGACAAACTGACGACCTATAGATATTAATACATGATAAGGTACTTTTTTATGGGTGAAAATGGAATGACAGGCAGGAATGATAGGGATGACAGGTGACAATGAAAAAGCAGGTCAGTTAGCCTATCGTGATGAATTTACTTGGAATAGAACACGATAGTTTCCAGGGGGAACCGCGAGGAGAACGACCTGACAAGGTGTATTGCTAACAATGGGGCTACTAATCCTCATTTTTAACAATCCATTATACCCCCAAGGAGGGGTTTTGCCAGTAATTGCCTCATTTGGCAGGGCGGTTTGGCAATCGCAGTTTGATTTTTGGTGATGTTTTAAGAGGGACGCTGCTACCCATTCCTCCACTACAATGTCTGTCTGTCTTCTCGGGATGGGATTTCAAAATCTAGCAGCTTCCGCTGTAAAGGGTTTGGGCATTTTGTTTCTAAAGTATCTATTATTAACTTTCCGAGGCTAATCTCGATGTATGTATGTGGAACATTCATATATCGAGATTAGTTGGAACTGCGGATTAAAATTTAGTTAGAGTTTACGTAGACACGCAAAGTTGCGATACGTATTCAAACGTGTCTCTGTGGATTTCTATGGATTTAGCCCTAACAAGCTAAGAGTTAGCGCATAATCCTTCATAGGCTTTGTGTCTTTGCTTGCATTCGTTATAACTTTCCTCGGACCGGATTGTTTGATATTCAATTCTAATTTTAGGTTACGTCACTAGTTGCCTACTATTTAAAAAGATTATTTTTTTTACAACACAGGGGACAAAGCATGCGACTTATTTGATGGTAAGTGACTATCGCCGCCCATGATCACCTGCAACATCAAATGCATTGCAGGTGTGCTGCTGGCCTTCTAAAAAGGAATATGCTGCTGGAAGTTGATTCCAAAGCGTGGTTGTGCGTGGAAGAAAGTGCATTGAAAAACGCAAGGTGGAAGACCGCCACTCGTCCAGATGGTTGGGATGAAACTTTAGTTTGTGGCCTCATCAGGCGGCCACATCGCTGAGCAATCTCTTCCAGACAACCTTTGGGTAGAGGACATTGAGAAAAAGACAAAGGGTAGGTGGCGCACTATTATATAAATATTATCATATACAAACATATATACATACATATATATATATATATATATATATATATATATATATATATATATATATATATTATTATTATACAATTATGAATACAAAGAGATATTGAAGAGTCGATTTTGATTCGATATTCCGCATGGACTGCTAAAACCGGCGTTTTCGCCATTCTGAACGTGTCTAAACTTCACTTCACGAATATTCCGTTAACATTACGCTACAATGGTCGAATAAAAAAAATCGAAAGTGATCTTAACACGCGTCTAGAAATCGTGACTTGGTTATCTGAGGGGGTAAAAAGAGTTGCTTTATACGAATCTTAATAACTTGCTGGTGCGAATTTATAAGAGATTTTATTTATTTATTTATATAAACTTCAATGCATAATTATATAAGTAAGTGTACATACAGCTAACGGTGTTTTCACATACATATATACATGTACATACACACACACGCACACACGTATGTATGTATGTATGTATGTATGTATGTATGTATGTATGTATGTATGTATGTATGTATGTATGCATGCATATATGTATGTATGTATGTTTGCAGGCGGCCATTAAAAGTCGTTGACTGTACCGTTGATTACAACAGTCGTGTCACGTTATCACTTTTTTTTAATGATTTTAAACATTATTAGTAAATAGCATGATAAAGTAAGAGACAGATATACCGCTCTTGAAATAAACAAGTCTTTATTTCTTACTACGAGTATCTTTTTGCTCGTGACTTCGTATCCGTGGAATTCAGAAGTACTTTCCTTTGGAATCAACTTCCAGCTGTCCAGCAATATTTCCGAACCGATACGACAACATAACCTTCAAAAAAAGAGCATATTCCTATTTAAAAGGCCGGCAGCATACCTGCAATGCCGCTGGTGTAGTGGGTGATCATGGGCGGCGGTAGTCACTTACCATCAGGTGAGCCGCATGCTCGTTTGCCCCCTGTGTTGTAAAAAAAAAATAGAAACATTTAATAAATAGACCATTTCTCGATAACGTATCAGAGTAAAACATATACCAGTTCTTAAGTTTCTCCTTCAGGGGTACAGCTATGAAAACTGCATCCTATTCGGTGCAGTAGTTTTTACTTGATGTCAGAACAAATATACAGATAGACAGATAGTAAAATTTCTAAAGGTTATTGTTTTTGCATCTATTAGTCTTATGAAGTCCCCTTATATAAATTTCTCTTAAATATCTCCCTTGGACAGATTTAATTATTATTATTACCATACATGAGCTGTTAAATGTCCACTGCTGAACATAAGCCTTTCCCATACTATATTTTAAATTTCTCCTTCAGGAATACAACTGTGATAACTGTGATGCCTGAACAAACATTGTCTAAGTTATTGTCTTAGTTACTATGTTATTATATTTGTAAGATACATTCTATTAGTTTTTACCCGCGACTTTGTTTTCACCTCCTTCAGGACTTCGCAGTAAAATGCGGTGTTTAATATAAGCTAGAACGAGCTATTGTCACTTTAAACAAAAAACCATTGGCCAATAGCCGATTACAAAACCATTACCACAAATTTGGTATATTATATATACAAATTGGGAATCTAATTGGCTAATATATGGTATATATATATATATATATATATATATATATATATATATATATATATATATATATATATATATATATATATATATATATAATATAAATAATGCAATAAAACCATAAAAAGTTATAGAAAGATATTCAAAGTACTACTTATACTAAGTTAAACTTATACTATTAAGTAAAATAAATAAAAATAAACTGACCAATGAGTAGAGTACCTATTTGTCTAAGCCTTTTTTTAGTTACTGTTGCAATAAAAAAAGTAAATATTTGAAAATATCGTTCGAAAAATTAAAAAAAAATATATTAGTACAATGGCGCGAAATTTTGGCCGGCAGATAGTTCACAATATTATTCAGGAAACATGAATGTAACTTGTCACGACTTTGATGAATAGGAACGCTAGTTTCCCATACAATATCAAGTCGCCTTACAGAGTAATGTAATACATGTCGTGTAATCACGAAATATGATTGGCAGCCGTTCTATGTCGAGATGTCACATCAGAAATGGCAACAAAAAGTAATTGTCATTCGGAATTCAATGAATCTCATCTGTCTACATACGTATGTCTACAGATCGTTGTAAAGAGTCGAAACGTTAAAGAAACTTTTCGTGAATACTTCTAAAGTAATTTTCTTGTTAAATATGTCGAAGAATGTTTCCATTTCTTGCGCGAAATTCTTTTGTTTTTTTTTTTTATCTTGTAATTGGGTTATTTAATAAAGTTTTATTTTAAGTAAAAAAAAATCCTTTGAAGAATATAAAATCTATTTACAAAAGATAATCTATAAAGATAAAAGATATCTATATTTTTTTTAATATATGATAAAGGAATGGTAGCCCAGTCTGAGCTAATAGTATACGATGGCGGGACAGTGAGAGATGATAGGTGAGAATGAAAAGGTAGGTCAGTTAGCACTGATGAATAAACCTGGAATTCAGGGGGGAAAAGGATTGTTAGCGATGGGGCTTAACAGCCCCAATGCTAGCAATGTTACTAATCAGGTAGACCTCCACGTGGTTTCCCCTGGAAACCATCGTGGTTACTCTCGTGAAATTCTTCACGTTGGGCTAACTGACCTGCTTTCATCGTCATCTATCATCTATCACTGGTGCCCCGGCAGCGTATACCGTTAGCGAAGGCTGGGTTACTATTGCATTATCACCCATTAAAAAAATCTGGAATTCAGCATTATAGTGGGCCATCATCTTGTTTGCCAATCTTTGTTGCATAAAAAAAAATCTTTTTAGTTAAAATATAAAGCGCTTTTTTTTTCGGTGTTGCTAGTAACTGGAATAAAAACGTCCCAGATCAGATCAAATTTTTAAATTTCAATTTGGAACAATTATTTTCTGATAATATTATACACATGTATAAGTGGTTTATAAATTAATATACTTTCTGTTAGCTTGGAGGATTGAAATTACTGGGTACTGTAACTCAAGGGTATAATCGATCATCTTTTTTTATGGGTGACAATGGAATGGTAACCCCGCCTGCGCTAACGGGATACGCTGGCGAAGCACCAGTGAATGGTGATCGATGAGAATGAAAACAGGTGAGTTAGCCCATCATGATGAATTCATCACGAATTAACCATGATAATTTCCAGGGGGAACCGCGAGGAGGTCGACCTGGTTGGGTATATTGCTTGCTAAAACTGAGAATCTTATTAGATTCTCAGTTTCCATTACTTACACTAACTTTCCCCCTTAATCACAAGGGTTGGCAACACGCGAGCAATCGTATACATCAGGCGGACCAGACCGCGTGCTTAGCTATCTTCTACTTTCTTAATAATGCATTAGTTTTTAGATGAAATAAAAATACTTCGTGATTTGATATGATTGCTGACACATGATGCACTTAGGGTTGCACAAATTGTTTTTATGTTGCTTAAAGGCTGTAAAGTTGTTTACACGACTGGACGCTTGTTACTCAATCACGATTAAATGGCTGAACTGATTTTAATGAAATTTGTTACATAGTTGGACAAACATAGTATATTGGGGCCGCCTGAATATCAGCGCTATATAGGTACATCTCGCTGGAGCTGTACATATGTATATATATAGCAACAGCTGAGGCGGCTTCTATTACCAGCAACACTAATTGTTTTTTTTTTTTTTCTTTTTGTTTTAATTTTTTATTTTCTTAATACTGGTAATAAAGGTCATCTATCTATCTATCCATATTGTACTTAATATAAGTATTAAATAAACTACATACAGCTTTAAATTATTAGAAACATATAAGCCATATTTTTGTGACTTTAACACCTCTTTTTGTGTCCAATAAGTTTCTAAACAATGTACTTCTCAGAATAAAATATAAGCGGATTGTATGATAACAAAAACGCTCATCACCTACACATCCGACCTTGTCAAAGCTTGCGATGACTTGGCGACGATTAAATAAACCTAATTCAACACATTCGAATCGATACCTTAAGCCCTCCCAATAGAGCTGCCGAAAGTGCCGAACCGTTCGGCTACCTACCCTTGTATTAATTACCGAGGTATAAACAAACTCATTGTTTTCAGATGGAAAACCGGCCGTGAGTCGAGCCTCGTCATTCAGTCGTGTCGCGTCGGTTCGACGGCGCGGACTACTGTTTTGACGTTACAACGTTGTCGTGCACCGCGGCGCGTGTGTTCGAAAATCAAATTGTGCTTTTTACTTTTTTTAATTTTATCTGTGCAGTGCAAGGATTTGATACCAACGGATTAAAAAGAGGTTTGTTAATTATTTTATTTTGAAATCAATATTATTTATATATATATATTTTTTACGTAACTATTATTTCCTATTTTAATATCCGCTTTACGTTCTCTAATTAATGGACAACAGCGAGTTATTTACTGTTCGAGTAAAAGGGAAAAATTCTTATTGGACCCAATTAGCTAAAAGGCAAGTGGGGTTACTATATATATATATATAAAAAAAAAAATGTTTGTTACGCTTTCTTCCTATCATTTAATTCCTTAGTTTTTACTACCGTTGAATAATTGATTTCCTACTTTTCGTGACGGATGTGAATTGTTGGTTTATTGTTTTTATTGGCTGTTGTTAAAAAACAGTTAGCAGTTGGTGATGTTGGGTAAGCGTACATTACACGTATAAAGCTTTCTACGTGAAAAACTTACAAGAAATCTAGTTATCATATATTTTATTATCTTATAAAAGGTCCGGGTCACTTTTATTTACCTATACAATGTCAACAAGAACCTTCGAAAGAACATGGACGTGTTTTTTATGGGTATTTTAATATAATAAATTGTAGTGTCTGTAATAAAATAAATAAGTAATAAAATAAAGAAAAATTTTTGCGTAGTATTAAAAACGAAACCGTATCGGGTTGTCAGTTAAAAGATAAGCAAAAAATTATAATTATGACATAATCCATAAACACAAAGACGATCTTTAGTCATTGGCCAGGCGTAAATAATTACCGGTTGTTAGGTATAACTGTATTAAAAATATTTAATCTTGAATAGTACCGGTTATTCTGGTTCTATTTTCACAACCTTCATGAGATCATATGTGAACATTTTAAATTTAGAATCGGTTATATTTGTTATTTTAATTTTTCATTAAAAAAATTGTATTTATTTCAATTTTTGATATATACTATAGTAGGCCCACGTCACTTGCAATAAATAAAAATAGTTTGCTAAATGTATGTTACAAATTTAATTTGAAAATTTATATTATTGTCAGGTCTTTGATGATAAATATCGATATCGATATTTTGGATAGAATTTATTCTAAATACTTGTACAACGCTACGAATATTTGTTTATTTCATTGTATAAATACTTTTAGATAGTTACATAGATTTATTTTCCTGCTTCGTCAATAATAAGAGCAGTAACGACTCACAAACAACATAGTGATTAGTTTTAGAGTATATCTCAACATGGCGTCACAAGTTGTTTATATACAAGTTTACATATACATAGTATATATAAGAAGTCCATCTTCATTTTATATTAAAATTAAACTACCTAATGGGGAAATTGCAGGGGGAAAGGGATTGTCAGTAATGGAGACTAAGAATCCCATTGCTAGCAAATATACCCAACCAGGTCGACCTCCACGCGGTTCCCCCTGGAAACTATCATGGTTAATTCCTGATGAATTCATCATGATGGGCTAACTGGCCTGTTTTCATTCTCATCTATCATCCTTCACTGGTGCTCCGCCAGCGTATCCCGTTAGCGCAGGCGGGGCTACCATACCATTATCACCCATCAAAAAACAAAAACCATTAAAAGCTTTCCTCTTTATAAACATTAGTGTAAATAGATAGAATCTTCTCTTTAACAGCCATAATCATTTCTATTCTTTTCTATTCATACGTAACGTACGCATTCTTTACGATGTACGTAAAGAATATTATTTTTTTTTACTTTTTTTAAATATTTTACCCGTAAATAATCTTCATCGCAAACGTTTATTTTTATTTATAGTAATTTAATTTAAAAAAAAACACCTGTATGTATCTACATTTTAAGTTGCAAATAACCAGAGGGAGACTTTGTACAAAAGTCGTTTGCTTGGCTACCTCTGTCCCATTCGTGTTTCAACTGCGAAGTAGCTGTGCTTGCATGGCTGTGTTTCGGTTTGAAGGATGGGATATGGCGTGAATTTACTGGGTACAGAGGAATAACACCTGAGTCCTCAGGAATGGTAACGCATGGGGGGTATCATGGGCGAAATAGTATACTCTGTTATGTCCACGGTACTGCTCATGTCTATAGGCGACAGTTACCACTTTCCATCGGGTGGGCCGTCAGCTTGCCATTCTAAGTTGTATAAAAAAAAAAAAAAAACTAATATATTTTTATACGTTGTTAGTACAAGAAAATTAAATATTGATCCTGGTGCGTATTACTTTGAAGATACTCGTAGATACGTAATTAACATTTTGTTTGAAGGATAATGCCATGTTTATGTTATTCTTGTTTTAAGTTTAACAAAGTAATACAAAGTTACTACCTACGTCAATACAATGAATAATAAACTTAAATGCAACGACATACATATTCTTTTACATTTAGAAATATTTATTTAATCTTTTCATATTTTTTTTTTGGCTACCATTTTAAAAATGGAACAGTATAGTTTTTTTTTTATGGGTGATGAAATAGTAACCCCACCCGCGCTATCGGTATACACCGGCGGGGCACCAGTGAAGGATGGATAGGTAAGGATGAAGCAGGTCAGTTAGCCTATCGTGATGAATTCAACAAGAATTGTTCACGATGGTTTCCAGGGGGAACTACGTGGAGGTCGACCTGATAGGGCCTATAGCTAGCAATGGGGCTATCAAACTCCATTGCTAACAATCCCTTCCCCCCGGAACAGTATAGTTAATTTAACGTTCTACTGAAGAGATTAAGACTCTCTCTTTGGTTGCATCCGAATGTATCTCAATTAATTGGTTACATAGATTTCATACAAATGTTCTTTTGTTTGAAGTGACGAAGGCCTGGTAGATACATCATCACTATTAGCATATCTCATATTTATCCACTGCTAAGTATAGACCTCCTTTCTACTGCGCTATGAATAATAATGCAACCATCCTGTGCCAACATCATCTTATGCCAGCTAGTAAGGCAATAGTTTTCAATCAGGCAGAAGAGATTGTTAGTATCGGGGTCTAATAACCTCATTACTGGGGGGAAAGGGATTGTTAGTAATGGAGACTGAGAATCCCATTGCTAGCAATATACCCAACCAGGTCATACTGATAGCGTATACCGATAGCGCAGTCGGGGTTACCATTCCATTATCATTATTGAGAAAAAAAAAAACGTATAGGTATGTGTTATTATCAAATAAACAAAAAAAAAACGTTTAAAATTTTAGTTCCTTTGTATATTCCGGAGACGAAAAGTGGTAAATAATTGTGTTGTACCGTTACCACACGGAAATAAAATATATCAGAACAAATACAATCAATTATTTCCGTCTTCCTTCCCTTTGATATTACACGGAATTCTGCCTTTGCACAAAAATAACATTATAATTTTCCAATTCAATTTTTAAAGCCTCACAAACGGTTCGGCGGGAAAAGTTCATTACATTTAGATAAAGAAAAAGGTCATAGATACATTTTTTTTTAAATAAAAAAAAAAGTAAAGCAAAAGCGAAAGTGACACAGTTGTGTCGTTATTCTTCGGAATGGTGAGTTCAAGGTTGTATATATCGACTAAGTAACTAAAATAGATTTGGTTTCACGTCATTTAAACATCAATAAATGAGATAATATACAAGTATGCGTGATTTATCATCAGAACTTAGGATTTGCGCCCTCTGGAGATGATCCTTGTACTTTTTAATCCGTCAAAATGAGACGGGCATTGAACTTATTCGAGTTTATGGGAAGTTCCCAGTGGATATAATACATGTAGTATTTTTTTTTTATATTAGCCCTAAGAAACACAATATTTTTTTTCAATGATGTAAAATTTATTCCAATTTTTCCATTGCTTGTGTCTTGATTGTTTGTAATGGATAAACTGAAAAACTGCCCAATCGATTTCATTTTTTTTATAAAAGGCTACATTATTAGCGAGTAACATTTTTTTAATGGGTAAAAATGTCATGGTAACCCTGCTTGCACTATCGGTATACACTGGCGAGGTACCAGTGTGATACCAGGGGTGACAAATTTAACAATAAATCTGTCACGATAGTTTCCTGGAGTAACCGCGTGGAGGTCGACCTGATGGGGTATATTGATAGCAATGGGGACTAACCTCCTCAATACTAACAATCCCTTCTCCCCAGTAACATAGTTTATATATTATTATTTTTAAAAATTAGAGCCCCCCCCCCCTCCTATTATTACAATAATGTATGAAAATTTTGCCGTAATTACAAAATTATTTGTACTTACATAATTATGCATAATCTAATTTTTTTTAATTGAACTGTCAAATCTTAAAATCATGAAACTAAATTTCTAATGTAGGTAGTATATAATTTTAATTTATTATGTACAAATTCAGATGTTTAATTTTCTATAAATTATTAAATTACATTGTATATAATAATATATTAAATAAATTTTAAATTAAATTATTTGAGTAATCTTAATTATAATTTACTACATTTGCATATTATACCACATTTCTTTATAATGGATTAATTTACATGTTTGAATCACAAAAAAATATGCATTGAAGTTTAAAAAAAATAACATTAGAAAGCACAATATCCATGCTAAAAGGATGACCTCAGATTAATTTTCTTAAAATTAAACATACCTATCCACATTATGGTTTATAAAAAATAATTACATTACGTACGTGGATATATTTAAATGTAATAGCAAAAAACAACCATAACGTCGAATTGATAAAGTTGAAAATTGAACGACTACAAACAACCAATGTCAAAGTCATCCGGGCTCTTAAACGATGTATTATTTTGGACTGATGCAACACAACCTTGAACTTTGCTGGTACGTTTTCTTTATACACAGATTATAAAAAGAGACGTAATGCTTCTTACTGCCTCATGGTTTATTGTTAGTGGTAATTAGGTATTTTTTTACCGTGGGCCCGAAATAGTCTAACCTGATTCCCATAGACAATGGCGTGTGGACAGAAGACATGCGATAAAATTAAATAAGTTCATGTATGAAAAGCATAATTTATTATTGCTTAGATTTTTGAACATGGTAAGGTATTAGATGAATCAAAGTTGGCACAGTATATATACATATGTATATGTATATATGTATTTTTTTATACAACTTAGAATGGCTAGCAAGCTGACGGCCCACTCAATGGAAAGTGGTAACCGTCGCCTATATATATGAGCAGTACCATGGACGTAACAGAGTATACTGTTTCGCTCATGCTACTCCCCATGTGTTGCCATTCCTTAGGACACAGGTGTTATTCCTCTGTACCGTGTAAATTCACTGCCATATCTCACCCTTCAAACCGAAACACAGCCATGCAAAAAACAGCAATCAACAAGGGCTTCTCATGCCCGTCAGATGATGTGTGGGCGGGCGAGGTAGGGGCCTCGGGGTATACCCCTCTACCCCGGCTTCAATTCCGGAGACGACGACCTCCGGGTCACTGGGTTCTTCAGCCGACATACACTAATGGTTTGTGTATGCCGGCGTGGACAAAAAACATTGCTGAGAGTAACTAAACAAAAATCTCTAGAGGGCAGCACGAATCAGCCGAATCGTTGTTTAGAAAAAATCAAACGCAATATTTACAAACGCCAAACAAACATTGGCGCTAAATTGATTAACCTTACAAACAGTTGGACCAATTTCATATTGTTTGTACAGTAACATATATCAATACTCTATTGTTGTGTGCTCTTGTTTTCCCAAAGTGAAATTCCCTACCACTTTGACATTTGAATGAACGAATGAATGAATAAAGCGTGCGATATTTGTATTGTTCCATTTGTTTTTACATTTTCCATGTATGATAATTGTGAAGTAATGAAATAGGGTTACGTTTCAATTGAAAGCCCATTGATTTGAATGAAAGCCGTTTTTTTTTATGGGTGATAATGAAGTAGTAACCCCACCTGCGCTATCGGTATACACCGGCGGGGCACCAGTGAAGGATGATAGGTGAGGATGAAGTAGGTCAGTTAGCCCATCCTGACAAATTCAACTAGAATTAGCCACAATGGTTTCCAGGGGGAACCACGTGGAGGTCGACTTGACAGGGTATATTGCTAGTAATGGGGCTATTTGACCCTGTTACTTACAATCCCTTTCCCGCCAATGAAGGCCGTTATACAGGTGATATTTTTATTTAATGGATGATAATGGAATGGTATCCGCACTTGCGTTATCAGTATACGCTGGCGGGGCACCAGTAAAGTCTCCCAGAGGGAGACTTTGTACAAAAGTCGATTGCTTGGGTACCTCTGTCCCATTCGTGTTTCAACCGTGAAGCAGTTATGTTTGCATGGCTGTGTTTCGGTTTGAAGGGTGGGATATGGCGTGAATTTACTGGGTACAGAGGAATAACACCTGAGTCCTCAGGAATGGCAACGCATGGGGGGTATCATGGGCGAAACAGTATACTCTGTTATGTCCATGGTACTGCTCATGTTTATAGGCGACGGTTACCACTTTACATCAGGTGGGCCGTCAGCTTGTTTGCCATTCTAAGTTGTATAAAAAAAAATCGGTGAAGATAGAGAAAGTCAATTGGTATATCGTGACGAATTTAAAAGTAAATCAATCACGATGGTTTTTAGGGGAAACTGCGAGGAGGTCGACTTGGTAAATATCCCTTTACCTACCTCCCTACGTCCCTATCGATACAGTTATTAGTTTTACTTTTAGATAGGGTATTTTAAATGTTCTAATAGTAAAACTCATCCGTACCGACATAGGTGTGCAAGGGGATATACTTGCGCCCCGTTGTTGGAAAAGAAAATTATAGAAAAATAAAAAAATAAATTAGTTATTATTTCAAAAATTTCTCGTGTGCTCCCGATATAGAATGAGCCACCCCTTCCTTTCCTGTGGGTGTCGTAAGACGCGACTAAGGTAGCTTAATTGTCAAGGGATGGGCAGCAGCGTCCCTTTTAAAACATCACCAAATCCTAACTGCTGTTGTAGTTCGCCGATTGTGGCAACTACTAGCACAACCACCTTATTCAGCAGTGAATAGTAAATATGATAATGATGATAGTCTGATAGTTAAAAAAAAAACACATGGATTAAAAAAAACATATAAATTTTCATCTTTCTACATTGACAGAGGAGTATAAAATTGAAAATGTTTAGGTAAAATTCAAATACTTAAAATAGGCTTGAAATCCTTTCGCAAATAGCACGGACCCTCGGTAATCCTCAGATTGACTGCGAGTTATCACAGTAAGCTCAAGCTTATAGATTTTTAAATAAAAAAAAAATTAAAAAAGAAAAAAATATTATCTCCCGATGAGTTAGTTTGTTTGTAACACTTTATTATACGGTAAAGTCTTAAATTATAGGATACAGAGTTCTAAGAAAGGAACGAGTACAATAGCGGACTTATCTCTTAAAAGGGATCTCTTCCAGTCAACCTTTGAGTGTCTGATAAAAATTGTGAATTGATGGAGACAAAAAAAGTCACGTTCTGCTGGAACAAGTATTAATTATCATATACTCGTATTTGTAATATTTTTACAAAGAAAAAAAAACATGGACCCTTACTAATTTTATAAATTTGAAAGTCAGTTTGTTACCTCTTAACAGCTTAACGAATTATTGTGAAATTTTGTGTACAAATACTATTTGAGCTGGAGAAGCATATAGACTACTTTTTATCTCGATCAATGATTTTTTTATACCACTGAGATGCCAACGAAACTTAGGGCCCACCTGATGGTAAGCTAATCGCTTACCATACCGTAGCCTATGAAGACCTGCAATACCAGAGGTATTACGCGCGCGTTGCCGACCCTGAAGAAACCTCTTTACTCCTATTTTGAAGGATCCAATGTTGTAGTCTCTTGGAAAAACCTCGACTGAAAGCTAATTCCATAACCTGAGCGTTCGTGGGTGAAAACGTTTTAGAAATCGCGTTATACGCGACTATGTAAGCTCTAAGGTATGAGAGTGAACTCCCTGTTGATGGCGAGCTGTACGATGGTAGAAAGTGTCCGTGGGCATCATATTGAACAATTCTTCTGAGTACAAGCGGTAGAACACGCAGAATGAGGCAAAATCTCTCCTAAGACTTAAGGGTTCGAACATGAACATATAAATAGTTGTACAGACGAAGCAGCTAAAATTTAGTGTCACATAAAAATATGTATTGGGATATGCCAATGACATTATAGGGTACAGACGCATAACACCTTAGTCCTCAAGAATGGCAACGCATGAATGGTATCCCGTGTGACGCAGCATACTCTGTTATGTCCATGGTACTGCTCATGTCTATACGCGACGGTTACCACTTTCCATCAGGTGGGCCGTCAACTTGATTGCCATTCTAAGTTGCATAAAAAAGTGTATCTACATCCGTACAGCTCCAGAAAGTACATACAAAAAATGTTTGCATCTAAAAACTACTCATGACTTTATTTTCATAAAAAAAACACACCGCAAATACAAACAAAAAAGTGGTCACAAACTAATGACCTTACGATTATGTTTGAAATCATCAACATAAAATAACTATTACCAGGGCTGTCTACAGAATAGATTTCCGTAGACGTCTGTATAGATATATCCGGATTTTTCCGAACGATCAAAACCCGGATCCTCGAGGCAACATTAGGCCGCCGTATCGAATGAAAAAATGTAAGCGTGCAGTAAATATGTGCTTCCTAAATTTACAAAGGGAAACGGCATCCGGCTTGTCACACTGATGTGAGCTACATCTGATTTTAATCCATTCTTTACATTTTTTTTTATTACTATTTCAGCCGTTAACTACTCTGGTCACTGGTGAACTGCCTTTCCCATAAAGGGAGTTTTGCCAGTAATTGCCACACTTGGCGGGCGTATTGGCAACCATAGTTAGGCTTTTAAAGATGTTTTAAGAGGGACGCTCCGGCCCATCCCTTACCCTCCGTTAGTCATCTCTTACGACACCCACGGGAAAGGAAGGGGCGGCCCATTCTATGCCGGGGCACACTTAGTGTTCTTTATAATGTAAAGATTCTGTTAATACTATAATTCTTATAATAAGAAGGCAAATCTGATAATTTGTAAAGATGTTTGTATATTTATTACTAAATCACACATAAACAGCTGAACGTATTTGAATGAAATTTGGTACACGGATAATCTTACTATACTGATTTATTCGGGCGAAGCCGTGAGAAAATAGCTAGTTTACAATAAGCCCCACAAAAACCCATGTCTATGCAAACAACATTAATATGGAACGGGTCTGGGAAATTAGAATATTATTTAAAACATGAAAAAAAAAACCAATCCAGAATTGATAAAAATCGTTTAACATAGAAAAATACAGTGGAATTTAAAACCTTTCCCATGTCAGATCGATTGATAGAATAGAAAATATTTATTTTGTTTAAATAACTAACGACTCGACCCGGCTTCGCACGGTGTATAAAATTTTCAAAAATAATATACGAGTATAGCTTATGTTACTCGCTGGTAATGTAGTTTTTTTTTTTTTTAATTTTTAAAATCATTTGTGCAGTTTTTGATTTTATCCATTATTCAAACAATCAAATCTTTCCATTTCAATTTATTTATTGCATTAAACAATATTATTTTAAAATATCTTAATCTATATCTATACTTATAATAAATCTGTAGAGAGATAAATTCTGTACACGAAATATATTTCCAAAATAACTATCAGGGGGTGACTAGTGATCGATACTGATGCCAAAAATGCAACCAGTAAAATTTTTGTCTGTCTGTCTGTATGTTCGTTATAGAAACAAAAACTACTCGATGGATTTTAACGAAACTTGGTACAATTATTCTTTATACTCCTGGGCAGCTTATAGTATACTTTTCATCACGCTACGATCAAAAGGAGCAGAGCAGTGAAGGGAAATGTGTCTGTTACATCAAAACCACTGAACCGTAAGGAAGGACATAGGCTACTTATTTTACGAAAAACGACGGAAACACGGACGAAGTCGCAGGGAACAGCTAGTAATTAATAAAGTATATTGTAAACCTTGTCGGGCACAGAAATCAGAAGCGAGGAGGGTGTCGTTTTTAAAATTTTCATAAAGATTTCAATAAAGTCTATTTAAAAGATAAAATCTAACGATATTAAGTTTATTTTTATTAATTTGATTGATAAGTTTTATTGAGATTAACTTTCCTCTTTATAATGCTAGTACAGATTAAATAGTTAGCAATTATAGAAAGAGAATAGATTCTAAACAACTTTATCTATTTTTCTACACGTAAATAGCATTACAGAGCATAGTAGATAGAAAAATAGAGGGCAAAAGAGAAAGGAGAAGATCGTAGATTAATTAGATGGGACAGATAAAGGAAACACTAGGTGTCATGTAGTATAGGGAGATCAAAGATATAGCATGGGATAGAGCTGGCTGGAAGAGGAAGACCGACAAGAGGAAACTCTTAAATGAAAAAAAAAACATAGCATTAAAAGTAAAACTCGATTATGAGACTAGTAAGAACAAAAAAAAAAGGAAATAAACAAAAAAATTCTATTTGTCTTGGCTTTACAAACGACAGTCCTAATTGTAACCATTGACAAATGTACGTGAAACAAGCTAACAAATGAAGATTGATATGAACGTAAAGAAACAATGAACGAAGAAATAAAACGCGGCGGAATCAACTCAGAAACCGGTCACACCGAAACTTACCGAAAGTGGCGACAGAGGAATGATTTATCAATTTTCTATAATTCTGACTGATCATTTATTAATTTATTATTATGTTCCATCAAAAAAAAAAGAGAGAAGAAAGAAAAAAAAGGATTGACGTCAGGCAGGCGGCCGGTCATAAAACTATAAGCCAAATCCTTTAGTAATATGGATAAAACCATATTACGCCGACTCCAAATAATAATTGGAATAAGGGTAGGAAGATGATGATGATGATGTTTCATCAAAAAAAACTTTTAGATGGGAGACTTTGTACAAAAGTCGTATGCTTGAGCACGCCGCTGATATGACAATGATGATACATTGGAAAGAAAAAGGATTTAGTGTTTAGTATTCTAAATATCATAAGCACTGAAAGTCTGCCTCAATACTTTAGTCTATTATTATATATATTCTTTATTGCACTTGTAAGTTACATATAAAATAATGTATTTATAAATGTTGTGAGCAAGGGTGGACTTATCTCTGACAGAGATCTCTTCCAGTCAACCCAGTACAGTGAGAAAGCATTTCGTTAGCGGGCAGCTGAAGTGCTACAACTATTAATACATAAGCAAATATACAGTTAAATAAAATATTAAAATATATAATAAAATATTACATAAATACATACGCTATAAATACATATAATACCTACCTACTTATATAATAAATGTTAAAATAAATGAATATACTACTTACATTAGAAATTTTACATTTTTTTTTTTTGCTCACATGCAGTGCGGTATCAGAGGATTTTTCTCCCACGAACGCTCAGGCTGTGGATTGAGCTCTCTGCTGAGGTTTTCTCTATATCCTTTCACAGTATGGGGTTTTTCAAAAAGGGTGTATTAAGGTTTCGTTCAGTATCGACAACACACTTCTAGTGTTGCAGGCGTCCATAGCCTACAGTGACTGTTTACCATAAGACGAGCTGTCTGCTTGTTTGCCGCCTTAATGATATAAAAAGAGTCTAGAACCTCTTTCAGAAACTACAGCGTGTGAATATTTCGAGACCGTATCATAAACATGTCTACCACAATAGAAGGAATTATGAAAAAAATACTGAAGGGTAAATATTTCGTAAATAATGGAATGATAAGGGTTGATGTTTGGTTGGCAGCTGATCATATATAACGTCAAATCTACATCAAAATGTGACATAATTCTGAAAAAGAAGGTTAACGTGGCGATATGTAAAGAATATACGTCCGATATAAGTCCGGTCGTGGTTTTGTTAAAGTGTTTCACTAGTGTTAAAATATTACTAAAATATGCTAATATTTTAGTAATTAAGTAATTGGTAATTAGTAACTAAGTAATTTTTTGTTTTAATTTGTACTTTGCTTTTGGCCATAACGGAATATCAATGTTTTTCTCTTTTGAAGGGGAAACAATAAACTAAGTTGTGGCCATTTTGTATGGCACACGTATGAAAGTAGAAAATTGTTACTTCGTTTATGTGTGTTGTTTTTTTTGTACATCTATAATGTGTTGTTATTTGTGAACTACAGTACACCGTGGGTTATTCATGGTACTTTCTTCCACGCACAATTACTCTTTGGAATCAACTTCCAGCATTTCTGAACCGATATGACATCGTAACCTTTAAGAAAAGAGCATATTCCTTTTTAAAAGGCCGGGAGCACACCTGCAATGCCGTTGGTGTTGTGGGTGATCATGGGCGGCGGTAGTCATTTACCATCAGGTAAGCCGCATGCTCGTTTGCCCCCTGTTCATTATGTGATCCAGCATAAAATGAGCTACCCCTTACTTTCCCTTGAGTATTTTAGGAGGCGACTTAGCATTACTCCTCTTTATTGGAGAGGTCTATGTTTAGCAATGGACAGTTGACAGCTGATGGAAGGAATGGGATTGTTAGTTATGAGGTTCAACAGGCCCATTGCTAGCAATACATCCAGTCAGGTCGACCTCCACACGGTTCCCCCTGGAAAACATAGTGGTTAATTCTTGTTCAGTTAATTACTATGGGCCGACTGAACTAACCTGTCACCCTTCACTGGTGCTCTGCGAGTGTATACCGATAGCGCATGCGGGGTTACCATTCCGTTTTCAGCCATTAAAAAAAACTCTTTTATCGGGGTTATCATTCCATCTTTATTCATTAAAAAAAAGTTGACGACTGATATGATGATAATAATGATGAATATCAAATAAAAAAAAAACAAATTAATATGCAGACGTTATTTTTATTTTTTATATATCTCAGTTCCATCTCGGATCCTTCACGCTTATCGAGATCATTAAAACAAACGTAAAAACTTAATATATTTTTTGTTTATATTTTTTCTTGTTTCCTAAAGCCTTGACCACTGCAATGAGCATACAGCAAAAAATAAACTTTTTCTACCTATTTCCAAACGTCATAGAAACATTAAATTGTTGTCAATTCAAAGGCGAATAACATTTTATTATGTACGTATTTTTTTTTTTTTATTATTTTAAAATGAACATCTGACGTGTTTGGTTCGAGTTCGTTAAAATTACAAGCTTTTATTTAACTTGTGTTTTATTTTCGTTAAAAATTTGCAATCTGTTGTTTTGTTTTGTTTTTTATTTAATAATAATAGTAGTTTATTAAGCAAACATTGTTGGCATACTAACAAAAATGGTTCATGCAAAGTAAAATATATTTTATTTATTTATTCCTATTTTATTTATTCCTATTTAATTTATTCCTGTAAAAATTCTTATGTCAAGATTTTTTTTTTTATTTATATTTTGATACAGCCAGTAAAGAATGTAAACACATGTATATCAATAATTAGTAATACCACATTCGAGTATTCACGTTACATATGACACTTCCCTACGGTTGACTGCGAGAGAATGCTTTTAGCATTAAGTCCGCCATGTACACATATTTGTACTAATGAATAAATAAATAAATAAAAAATGTTATTTGTCATTTGTACCTACAATAAACTTGTTGCACGCGTCCGTGTAGCTTAACTTCAGGCTGCAGCTGAAAATCAAAATCTGTGATAGTTTTGCTCAAAAGCTTTGCTTTTAAGCAAAACTATCACTGAGCTGTAGCCTATTTGGGTCACTGCGGCACACATGGCGAAAATATATTTTTGTATTTTATCTTTTGTTTTATAATTATCAGAGGGAGACTTTGTACAAAAGTCGTTTATTTGGGCATCTCTGTCCCATTAGTGTTTCTACCGTGAAGCAGTTGTGTTTGCATAGCTGTGTTTCGGTTTGAAGGGTAGGATATGGCAGTGAATTTACAGGGTACAGAGGAATAACACATGAGCCCTCAGAAATGGCAACGCATAGGGGTATCATGGACGATACAGTATACTCTGTTATGTCCTTGATACTGCTCATGTCTGTAGGCATCGGTTACCACTTTCCATCAGGTGGACCGTCAGCTCATTCGCCATTCTAAGTTGCATAAAAATATATAATTAATTTGATTGTATAAATTCATTTGTTGATTTACGTGTGTCATTCATAGATGACTCTAAAATGTCTATCGATCTATCTAAAAATATAATGATAAATTGACATAAAAACCAATTGTTTTGCCTATTAGTTATGTTTATCTCCTGTTATAATAACGAATCAATTAAAAATTACTTAAACACGGATACTGTAGTTGCGTACACAGCTGACCGAGTGTTATTGTTCCTGGAACACTGTGTTTTATGTTAAAATCGTAATTACTTCATAAAATTTTAAATCTTAATCTGTTATAACCCACTTTTAATGGACTCCTCTTATCTAACAGTTAACAAATAATCTCACACATTTATTATATTTATTTATTTAAATAACTTTATTGACTGGGGGGAAAGGGATTGCTAGTAATGGAGACTGAGAATGCCATTGCTAGCAATATACCCAACCATGTCGTCCTCCTCGCGGTTCCCCCTGTAAACTATCATGGTTAATTCCTGATGAATTCATCATGATGGGCTAACTGGCCTGTTTTCATTCTCATCTATCACCCTTCACTGGTGCTCCGCCAGTGTATCCCGTTAGCGCAGGCGGGGTTACCATACCATTTTTACCCATCAAAAAAAAGCTTTGTTGATTAAAAGAAAATATGGTACAAGGCGGATTTCATGCTAATAGCCACGTCAACCTTTGCAATGAACATCACTATTGCGGTACTTCATTATGTCGAATATGTGGCGACGTGCTAAGGAAGGGCCAATTCAAAAGTACCCGTAACCGGCGAGCGTGTAATAAAAGATTGATGAATGTGTAGGAAACGAAAGAGGTTTGTTGGAATCGAAGCATTGTTTCTGCCTACCCTAATGGGAGACATGCGTTACCGATACATATATAACTAAATAGTTATATTAAATAATATATAAACAATTAATATATAAAAGTACTATTATTATTGATATATATTTATTAATATATAAAACAGTTTCTTTTTAGAAGAAATATATAGGTACCGGTTATTAACTGTCAAAATATCAGCTGTCACCCATACATTCGCTAACTATACCAAAAGATAGTGGGAACAATTTAATTTTATAAGACAATCCAAGTGAAATTACACATAACGTATGAGATGGGAATAGGAGCGCAGGCTCCGTAGGAATTTTCATTTAACTTCACTCCTAAAATTTAGGTCACCGGAGACAGCTCTGCTAAAGGATTTTAAGATGCTGAACACTGCTTTATGAGAATGCTTTTCACTCAATTGCTCGAAAAAGGGGTATGTTTTTAAAAGGAAAGAGTGAAGTTCTCAATTGGTCTATTTTTTTTATAATTTTGGCTATATTACGTGATAATATCTGCCAATTCTAAACTGTTTTTTGTAAGAGATTTATGGATAAATAATTACAATTTTGTTTTTAAACGATTTTCCAAAAGAAGAAATTCCGAAAGAGTCCGTATTTTTTTAATTTGTTTTTTTGTAGCTATGTTACGCAATTTGAGCTTAGTTCTATAATTATATTCGTAATGTAATAAGGTTTATTGCTGTTTTATTTATTTAACGGTCGAGGGAATGGCAGCAACGTCCCCCTTAAAACACGACTAAAGTCTAACTGCGCTTTTTTAACGCAACTTAGAATGCCAAACAAGCTAACGGCCCACCTGATGGAAAGTGATAACTGACGCCTTTAGACATGAGCAGTACCGTGGACATAACAGAGTATACTGTTTCGCCCATGACACCCCCCATGTGTTGCCATTCCTGAGGACTTAGGTGTTATTCTTCTGTACCCTGTTAATTCACTGCCACATTCCACCCTTCAAACCGAAACACAGCCATGCAAACACAACTGCTTCACGGTAGAAACACAAATGGAACAGAGGTGTCCAAGCAAACGACTTTTGTACAAAGTATCCCTCTGGTAGCCTCTGCCTCTGGTTGCGGTTGCCAACCTGCCTGCTAAGCGTGGCGACTACTGGTTCATCAGTGAGCTGTTAACAGCTGGTATAATAGGTGATACATAAATATGCTGATATAATAAGGATAAAGGGGGGAAGGGATTGTTAGTAATGAGATTTAACATACCAACCATAATGGTTAATTCTTATTTAATTGGTCACTATGGGCCAACTGACCTGCTTTCATCCTCACCTGTCACCCTTTACTGGTACCCCACCAGCGTAAACCGATAGCGCATTCCATCTTCAGTCATTAAAAAAACTAAGGATACGGTTTTATCTCTGGCTCTCTGCTATGACTGTGCCTTTTTACTTCTTTGGCCTTTTAATTTATTTTAGGTTGCAATAAATACAATGCAAGTAAATTTTGTGTAAATTATAACAATACCAATAAAAAGGTTGGAGATTAATAAATATGCTAATATCTCGTCTCAACATTGACTTAACTTTTAAACTTTGTGACTTACAAACTTGACCTTTTTTTGTTGTGTATTGTTAAGGACACTTTTTGGGTTCCGTAATTAAATACCTGAATCATCATCAACATATCCTTTAACTGTTAAACATAAGCCTTCCATTTAGGGGGTTTTGGCAGTAGTTGCCACGCTTGGCAAACGGATTGGCAACCGCAATTAGGCTTTGGAGATATTTTAGGAGGGATGCTGTTGCCCCTCCCTCGCCCTCCCTTAGTCGCCTCTTACGACATCCACGGAAAAGACTATATAGACAATGGAGGCAATAAACAATAGATATTAATTCCTTAACCCTTATTTGCATGATTTTTTTATTGGTGAAATTTAAATCAAGGTGGTATAATTCATATTCAAAATTAAAGGGAAAATGGTTAAAAAAGAAAATTGACAGCTATGTTTTTTTTTTCTGCAATGGAAATTAAAAAGGTATCCGGACACGATTTACTTAAAGTGAACTTGTTCTTTTTTTATATTATTTTTGGGCATTCAATGTTATGATGGAAATTTCCACCATTATGCAAAGATAGGTTAAATATTACACGAAACGCCTTTACACACTTCATGATTTGTTAACCAAAATGGCGTCCCTTTTTTGTAGTACATTTGTTTCGTTATAGAACAGGCTAAGGTCGGAGACCATGCTGCCTAGTCTTCAGTATGATAATATGTCTAGAATAATGGTGCCCCGTCATAAACGTCAGCACCTATGTATACGTCCATATTTTATTAATTGCACCGTATTACATAAGGTTGTTCAGTGTTGCTAGCCTTGCTAATTCATCGCGTCCTACTTACACATGTTTTGTATAATCACGCCATTATTTGATATTCAGATAGCGTCATTAGTTTCAAGACGACCGTGTTTGAAGCTATTCTTCCACGTCCTTAATTGGATATTGTTTTTAAATGGCTTTTTGTAATTGGTAAATTATTTAACATTATTTTTTTATGTAACTTGGATTTGGGAAGTTAGTTGACCGGATGGAAAGCGGGTGGAAAGCCGGCGGCTGTGGATAGGAATAAGACCAAAACCATCATAGATTTATAATGTTTACTGGTACTCCTCGTGTTATTTTTGACAACTAATATATCTGTGTCAATTTCGTTGCCACATCTTACCCTATAAATTGAAATATAGTCATATAAGAAATCATATACAGCTGCTTAAAGAAAGAAAGAAATATTTATTTAGTGCTTAATTTTGCTTAGCAGCGGAATGTGAATAAAATATGAATGGTACACATATAAACAACATTTGAGTAGTTACCCTATGCTAAAACATAAAATACAAATATATATATATATATATATATATATATATATATATATATATATATATATATATATATATATATATATATATATATATATATATATATATATATGTATGTATGTATGTATATATATATATAATACCTAGAAATGCTTCTGTGTTCTGTTCTGTTTTTGATATATCTGTTTGTACTGGTACGGGTGTTTTTTAATGAGTGAAAATGGAGTGGTAATCCAGTCTGCGCTATTGATATAGGGATAATAGGTGAGAATTAATTAAAGAATTACTCACGATAGTTTCCAGTAGGAACTACGTGGAGGTCGACCTAACAGGACATATTGCTACCAATGTCTGTTAGAACCAAATGTGGGTATTTTCTATGTACTCTCACAATGGGAATTTATTTATTATTAGTAAAAAAACTAATGATAGCAAGTAAAGTTAAAAGTATTGTAATATGTCGATGAGTTACCTAGTTCCTAGTACAAGCTCTGTTTAACTCAGTCGGTTAATAGATGGCGTTAAATAATGTTATTCATTTATTTAACACTATCAGTTTACACAAAGATTCAGGAAGGCAAATTTGACAGATATCTAGTTAACTTATTGTTCCCAACTTCTGGTTTCGGTATCGGCGTCCGAAACTTTAAGTTTAAACGGAAAATTAAAGTTTCGGCTTAGTTTCTGTAAGCATCAAACCTGCCGAAACAACGATCGAAACCATAACTGCTTCGAAAGTTTCTAAGTTACACCCTGTTGATTGATTGGTTGATTCTGATTGAAATACATACCACAAAGCACCTCTTTTAATTACCAATATATATATATATATATATATATATATATATATATATATATATATATATATATATATATATATATATATTATGTAAATTAGAATAGCAAACAAGCTGACCTGACCCACCTGATGGAAAGTGGTGCCTATAGACATGAGCAGTACCATGGCCATAACAGAGTAGACTGTTTCGCCTATGATACCCCCATGCGTTGCCATTCTTGAGGACTCAGGTGTTATTCCTCTGTACCCAGTAAATTCACGCCATATCCCACCCTTCAAACCGAAACACAGCCATGCAAACACAACTGCTTCACGCTTAGTACCAAAACAAATGTAAACAAAATTCAAAATTTAACCTTAGTGTCGATTGTCAGACACTAAATTGAGTCTTAATAGTTTATTACTCAAATGTGTACATTATAAAGGAACTATTACAAATTTACATTCACAAAACCTTCGTCAGACTTCAGTTCAGGGTCTATCACGAAATGAAACAAAAACACCGTCCGTATTTAATGGAGGAAGTTCCTTCATTAACACTCTGGATAATTGAAATCATTTTATGTGATGAGTTCAGCCGTGAGTTCAGATGTAATATTGTTTTGTAATTTATATTTAGACTTTAAAGATGTTCGCGCTAGTGTTGCTCGTAATATTTGTGTATCGATTTATTATTCGATTGTCCGATTCGAGTTATTCATAATTGAAAATCGACAATACGATAAAATTGATTACCCCATCCCATCAGCTATTAACTGTCCACTGCTGAACATAGGTCTTCTCATAAAGGAGGGTTTTACCAATAGTTGTTGCACTTGGTGAACAGATTGGCAATTACTGTTAGGCTTTGGTGATGTTTAAACAGGAATGCTGCTGCCTTTGTAGTTACTTACGACACCAACGGGAAAGAAAGGGCTATTCTATGCCGGAACCAGAAGGAGACTTTGTGCAAAAGTCGTTTGCTTGGGCACCTCTGCCCCATTAGTTTTTTTACCATGAAGTAGTTGAGTTTGCATGGCGAAACAGTCTACTCTGTTATGTCCATGGTACTGCTCCTGTCTATAAGCGAAGGTTAGCACCTTTCATTAGATGGGCCGTCAGCTTGTTTGCTATTCTAAGTTGCATAAAAAAAAAACACACGGCTACTAATCAGATATAAATGAGAATTAAAACAAGACGTCTAACAACCATATATCCAAAGTCTTTAAATGAATTCACGTAATAATTTATTTTTTAATGTAGATTTTTTTCTATTTAAAACATTTTTAAACTGTTCGTTATCTTTCTACATTAATCGTTGCATGGTATCGGAAAGCTAATCGTTATTTAGATTGTTCGAGTTGAACACTATCGACTAATCATTTTCGATTTTACCCAACACTAGAGTATGCATGAATCGGTTGATATTCATCTATTAAATATTCAATTTAACAATATTTATTGATTGGTAACGCCAGTCAGATTTCAATCGTAATTAAACAATTTGATATACTTTTGATTGATCAATTAAATTACTCAGTATTCAACAGATGTACAATAAAATATTGTTCACGCAATCATAAATAAATAAGTCTAAATTTACCGTAGAGAACCTGTGTAGATTTGAACTAAGTTTTTCTTTTTGAAGTTATTTAAAAACAATATATAATTTAGTGTCCGATAAACCCTACAAACTATTATCAAGATCATACCAGCTGTTAACTGTTCACTGCTGGACATAGGCCTCCCACATAATAAGGGACTTTTGCCAGTAGCTGCCACACTCGGCAGACGAGTTGACAATCGCAAGTTCGACTTTAGTGACGTTTTAACCATTAAGTTTCCTTAGTCGCCTCTTACGACACTCACAGGGAACAAAGGGGTAGCCTATTTAAAGCTGGACCACACGGCAAACTACTATAATATCGGGGGGAAAGGGATTATTAGTAATGGAGACTGAGAATCCCATTGCTAGCAATACACCCAACCAGGTCGACTTCCACGCGGTTCCCTCTGGAAACTATCATGGTTAATTCCTGATGTATTCATCATGATGGGCTAACTGGCCTGTTTTCATTCTCATCTATCACCCTATAGCTATATTATTCTCTCCATTTTTGAAACGAGTTCCTAGTAATTTCCTTTAAATATTAACACCATCGTTAATACTAAAATTAAAGTCGATTTATAAATTCATAAGCACTTACACGAATGTTCGTTAAGTGTTCATTTATAATAAATAGAAATAATGAAATTAGGGTATACCCAATTTTATTAATATATAACTAATCTAAACTAGATTGGGGGGGGGGGAGTTATTGTTAGTAATGGGGATTAGTAGCCTCATTGCTAGCAATATACCAGGACAGGGTATATATATCAGGTCGACTTCCTCGTGGTTCCCCTTGGAAACCATCGTGATTGATTTATTGTTAGATTCGTCATGGTGGGCTAACTGACCTGCTTCATCCTCACCTGCCATCCTTAACTGGTGTCCCGCCAGTGTATAACGATAGCAGAGGCGGGGTTACCATTCCATTATCATACATTACAAAAATAATTAAGTGAGTGAGCATAAAGTCCACGTTTTGGGGCTAAAAATTGAAAGGCAAATTATATGGTGCGATGCTAATATATGGACAGAGGAGTAGACAGCCAGAGAGATGAGACACAATTTATTCATGTATTTAATTTTTTCTTCATTTCTTCATAATGACAGGTGAGAATGAAAAAGCAGGCCAGTTAGCCCATCGTGATGAATACATCTGGACTTCATGATGGTTTCCAGGGGGAATCATTTGAAGGTCAAGCTGACAGGGTATATTGCTAGCAATGGGACTGGTAGTCCGCATTACTAGCAATCCCTTCCCCCCTTAACTATTAGGAAGTCGTTTGGTGCGAAGGGCATTTAATATAAATATTTTATTGATTACTTTTATAATATTGCAATAAGTTAAAAACAGAATGTGACACTAATGGCACGCTTATATCGTCATAGTCGTAGAATACTGACGGATCTAACAAATATTACATATATAGATCCGTCAGTATTCTACGACTGTGACGATATTTCATAGAAATATATGTCTTCCATTTTGATCTATTACAGCTATCTATATCTTTTACCTATATGAAACTTTACAGGAAAATGTAGAAAGATTTGTTCCCCGTGTTAGGGTGGCGCCCTCTGGTATACGGATTCGATCTTAGCGCCCCCTAACCACAGTCAAACGTTTGATTGAGAAGTCACAGTGACAAGAACCGTAGAAAGATTATTGTTAGGGTGCATAAAAAATAGCAGTAATTTCCTATAAACTACGCCCCGCCATGTATCAAATATTTTAGATGGGGGGGGGGAAAGGGATTGTTAGTAATGGAGACTAAAATCCCATTGCTAGCAATATACCTAACCAGGTCGACCTCCACGCGGTTCCCCCTGGAAACTATCATGATTAATTCTTCATGATGAATTCATCACGATAGGCTAACTGGCCTGTTTTCATTCTCATCTATCACCCTTCACTGGTGCTTCGCCAGCGTATCCCGTTAGCGCGGGCGGGGTTACCAATCCATTTTCATCCAACAAAAAAAAAATTGATGATTTTTTAGTGACGTTGCTTCTTATCACTGGAGAGTTTTAATTTTTAATAGAGACATTTATTACTATTATTATTTGATACCAGAGGTAGACTTTATGCAAAAGTCGTTTGCTTGGGCCCTCTGTCCCATTCGTGTTTCTACTGTGAAGCAGTTGTGTTTCTATGGCTGTATTTCGATTTGAAGGATGGGATATGGCAGTGAATTTACAGAGTACAGAGGAATAACACCTGAGTCCTCAGGAATGGCAATGCATGGGGGGTATCATGGGCGAAATAGTATACTCTGTTATGTCCATGATACTGCTCATGTCTATAGGCGACGGTTACCACTTTCCATCAGGTGGGTCAGGTCAGCTTGTTCGCCATTTTAAGTTGCATAAAACAAAAATTTAATATTTCATATAATTCAGACCAGTAAAAATGTGAACAGATAACTGCTGATATAATAATGATGGTGGTGATGATGATAGTACCAGTATATTTTGCATTATTTTATGTAAAATTCGATGTTATTATCTGAAATATTGGCTTAAACTTAATATTAAAAGACATTGATTAAAAATTCAGTAATTATAGAAAATATTAATTATATAAATACTAGATCAGGGCGTCATCTACAATGTGTAAATATATTAGACTCCATGTTCGATTGTAGATTAGGCTTATCTTAACTAGAAATAGGTACGATTTACTTTAAATTATAATCCGAACCAGTGAGCTCTAACGTGGTTGGAATATACGAGGCAGAAAATTAGACCACTATTAGGGCAACTACACGCGTGCAGTTGCTGTACTATCTTCACAACAAATCATTTATTGGGTAAACACAAACCGTGGCCTAATCGTGTTTTAGCAATAAAACAGCCATGCATGTTTTGGTGTTAATGGTTGTTTAATGGATAATATATGGAAAATGGTAACCATGCCTGCGTGTTGTAGGGAAAGGGATTGTTAGTAATGGAGACTGAGAATCCCATTTCTAGCAATATACCAAATCACGTCGACTTGGAAACTATCATGGTTAATTCCTGATGAATTCATCATGATGGACTAACTGGCCTGTTTTAATTCTCATCTATCACCCTTCACTGGTGCTCTGCCAGCGTATCCCGTTAGCGCAGGCGGGGCTACCATACCATTTTCATTCATCAAAAAAAAAACTACGCCTGCGCGGGTTGGAGGGGGGAAGGGATTGTTAGTAATGAAGACTAAAGGCCCCATTGCTAGTAATATACCCGACTAGGTCGATGTCCCCGTGAGCTGAGCCGTATGCCTGTTTTCCCGCTATCTTATAAAAAAAACCTACCTACCTAAAAAGCGTGAGGCTTTATCATTGTGTCTCCGTACCCCATAATTTCACTTCCATATTTCTGGACGTAATCATCTTTTTTAAAGCAGTTGGCTATAATTAGTCGGCCGAGTTAATAATTAGGTCTGAACGTGTACGGGCACCCTTAAATGTAATTTGGAAGCAATCGATACAACACGCCTGCTTGTAAATTAGATTTGAGCTGTGCGGTTCCGTACATGCCGGGACCCTTGTACGATTATTACAAAGGAATCGCTCGGGTACTGATATAACTCACACCATTTGGACTGTAGTCCTAAAACTAAAAGCCAAAAACTTGGTCCATTCATATCCTATCACATAATATGGATTTTACGCATGATATCACATATATCATGCGTAAAATCCATAAATATAGATTTATGTATTTTACGCATGTAACAATTTACTAGCTTACTCTTGCGCCCAGTTCTTTCTGTTCTTTGTTTGTTACCAGAGGGAGGCTTTGTACAAAAGTCTTTTGCTTGGGCACCTCTGTCCGATTCGTGTTTCTACCGTGAAGCAGTTGTGTTTGCATGGCTGTGTTTCGGTTTGAAGGGAGGGATATGGCGTGAATTTACAAGGTACAGAGGAAAAACACTTGAGTCCTTCGGAATGGCAACGCATGGGGGTATCATGGGCGAAACAGTATATTCTGTTATGTCCATGG
Organism: Galleria mellonella; assembly: GCF_026898425.1. Classification (NCBI taxonomy): domain Eukaryota; kingdom Metazoa; phylum Arthropoda; class Insecta; order Lepidoptera; family Pyralidae; genus Galleria; species Galleria mellonella. The sequence continues at coordinate 2,888,897 of NW_026442061.1, forward strand.
AACTGCTCATGTCTATAGGCGACGGTTACCACTTTCCATCAGGTGGGCCGTCAGCTTGTTTGCCATTCTAAGTTGTATAATAAAAAAAAATCGAAAAAGCTCGTCTACTTTCGGGATCAATTCGTGATTCTTAATCATTTTCACGACAGGAAGACATTTCCCAAACCGTGACAGATTGATTAAGAAACCAAAAGAACCTAAATACGAGATTTTCATTAAAAATATTAAAGCGCGGCTTAACGAAGCCCGCACAATGCAAAGAATATTGCTTCCCATTCAATTTTTAGTAATAGGATTCACTTCAATTTTAAAGGGTGCTTTAAAACGATTTGTGGCTCCCTTTTTGACAAATTAATCCAAAAGGACAAAGTTGATGCGACAAAATTACAAAAAGTCGACTGTTTAGGGAATCGGGTATTTTTAATTATAAGCGGCTCATCTTTTATCTATTCGAAATACAATATTTGTATCTATGTATCTATCCTATTTAAGAGCTGCGCTCTTGTCGGTGGAGCTCTTGCCACTCACTACGATTTTCAGCGAGCCTCTTCACCTCTTGATACGACGCGACACCGACTCCTTCCTTGATCTGCCTCATGTAACTATGTCTCGGTCTCCCTCTTCCCCTCCTTTTGTTCTATCTTACCTTCTATTAATAATGTTCATATTTTTCATATTTGCATATAAAATTATGTTACAATAGAATCTCTATTATCCGAACATCGATTATCCGAATATCCGATTATCCGGACTTAATATTCACAGCTCTAATTACCGATTTAGAAATGTTATTATGTACTATTTGTATAAATAGGTATTATGTAATCCATTACTTTTAAAGCTCGTAATTTTTTTTATATCCTATTGTCTAAAGAGGTTTCTTCAGGGTCGACAACGCACGCGTAATACCTCTGGTATTGCAGGTGTTCATAGGCTACGGTAACCACTTACCATCAGTGGGCCGTATGCTTGTTTGCCACCTCAGTGGTATAAAAAAAATTACTTTACATAAGTAATTTTTTTTAACATAACAGAGTATACTGTTTCGCCCATGATACCCCCCCATGCGTTGCCATTCCTGAGGACTTTATTTATTTATATATATATATATATATATATATATATATATATATATATATATATATATATATATATATATATATATATATATATATATATATATATATATATATATATATATTTGTGTTCGTTGTATTTACATTATTTTCACCGGTACCTTTCTTGCACTGGATTACCCAAATTGAATCATTTTCTCTCTAACTACACTGGGTTGGCTTAAAGAGATCTCTTTCAGAGATAAGTCCTCCCTTGCTAATAAGTTGTTAAACTAATCGTCTCATATATTGTTTAAGTGTAATAAAGAATACGCTGGCGGGGCACCAGTAAGGCACGATAAATAAGGATGAAGAAATAGGTCAGTTAGCCCATTGTGATGAATTCACTTGGAATTAAACATAATGGTTTCCAGGGGGAACCGGAACGTCGTCAACATGACAAAGTGCATTGCTAGATTTTTTTTTTATTATAATGGAATGGTAACCCCGCCTACGCTAACGGTATACGCTGGCGGGGCACCAGTGAGGGATGACAGGTGACAATGAAAAGGCAGTTCGGTTAGCCTATCATGATGGATTCACTTGGAATAGAACACGACAGTTTCCAGCGGTAACCGCGAGGAGGTCGACCTGATAGAGTGTATTGCTAACAATGGGGCTACTAATCGCCATCTTTAACAATCCATTATCCCCCCGCATTGCCAGTAATGGGGTAACAAATCCCTATTATTAACAATCCCTTCTCCCCCCACAAAATTTGGTTACCTTTCATTAAGTCCCTTTAAAATAGATTAGGGCAATATACGAATAGGTCCATGGGTTAAGGTATATATATAATTATGTACATAGTAGGTAGCATTTTAATTGGGATACAAAGAAACTATCAGTATCGCCCTAACATGATATTCGACAATTAACTTTATTACCCGACCGCAAAATATATACCCAAGGTTAAACCAATACACTAACATTACAAATATACACTACATTTAGGCGGTTGCTCGCAATATTTCGCAAAGTATTGCAAAGAATAATGATCGATATCCTATAAAGACGCATCTACACTAAAAGCTAGGCTAACACTGTAAAAATTAAAATAAATAATTTGTCAGCAACGCGCACGTGACATCCCTAGTGTTGCAGGCATCTATACTAAAGGTTTACTATCAGACGGACTGTATGCTTAATGCCAGCTTCGTAACATAAAAAATTAAAATGGACATATAACACAGCGCCATCTAATCCCAACCTTAGCAAAACTTGTACCATAGATACACTATCGCCAATAGACGCACTTCAAGATATTTTTTTTATAATTGTATAAACTGGAATGGACGTTTAAGTTTAAATTCCATTACATAATTTCTCTATTAAATCGTATATTTAATTAAATGTTACCCTTTTTTAGGTAAAAACCAATAAATTAATTTATTTATTCATTATTACAGGTACGTGTAAAAGGCGAACTTAGCATTTTCTCCCAGTCAACCTCAGGGAAGTATTAGAATACTCGAATCCAGTACCAGTGTCCCAGTGCAGGGTATGTCCAAAATTTTACATCGAAGAAATCAAAGTTTAACACATTTAAATATTGTTAAGGTTAAGTTGTATAAAATATATATATATATCAATATAAAATTATACAAATAAGTAAGTAGGTTACGACATAGACTAAGAACTTAAGTAACTGATTCTCCTTCTATGTATTTTGAAGTAGTGTAAAAGAGGTTGCATATCATCGCTTTCAATGGTATAGAGCCCTAAGATTGCTAGGTTACGACATAGATTAAGAACTTAAGTAACTGATTCCCCTTTTATGTTTTTTGATGTAGTGTATAAAAAGGTTGTATATCATCGCTTGCAATGGTATAGAGTCCTAAGATTGCATGTTTTACTAAAGAATATTTCACCACCATACCAAATATTATATACCATGTTTGTATTACACTTAATTGATAAATCTTGTAAAGCTTATTTTTTTATTGGAATTTATTTATTAATGGAATATAGTTAATTAATTATTGATATATATACCGATAACGCAGGCGGGGTAACCATTCCATTATCATCCATTAAGAAGAAATATAGCTAATCCTTAATAATATTACAAATAGGAAAGCTTGTATTAAATAAAAGGCTGAATTTACCTTCCGATAACTAGACTTAACAGGGTACTTATCTTACTCTTTTTATACAACTTAGAATGGCAAACAAGCTGACGGTCCTCCTGTTGGAAAGTGGTAACCGTTGCCTATACACATGAGCAGTACCGTGGACATAACAGAGTATACTGTTTCGCCCATGGTACCCCCCCATGCGTTGCCATTCCCGAGGACTCAGATGTTATTCCTCTGTACCCAGTAAATTCACTCTATATCCCACCCTTCAAACCGAAACACAGCCATGCAAACACAACTGCTTCACGGTTGAAACACGAATGGGAACATGAACTTAAACTTTCTTGTGTAAGTAAGTTTGTGTTACAAACCCTACGTTTACTTACACAATTTCGTATTTCTAAACTTCAATAGGAAAACCGAAATACAATAATTATTACTTGCAACATTGTAAAACGCTGCACTTTGTTTTACGTAAATAAAACGTCAATAAACAGTTTTTCGTTTTTTTTGGGCGTTTTTTATACTGAAGGTTCCATCTAGATGTATAATGATCTAGACAAATATAAAATATTATTTTTAATACGATGATATTACAGAGTACGATTAAAAATTTCCAATGCAAATGAGATTTTTAAATATCGAACCGGACGTTCGAAATTTAAAAATCTCATTTGTAATATGTAATAATAAATAATGTAATATTTTTCGTCATATCGTCATAGTCGTAGAATACCGACGGATCTTTATATGTAATCTTTGTCAGATCCGTCAGTATTCTACGACTATGACGATATCTCGTCAAATGAGGTTTTGTGTAAGATCTCACTATGGCGCCCTTTAGTTTAGTCTCCAATTAAAAAAAAATATTGGAAAATTCTAACAGAATTGTTATTATAAATATAATAAAAGAATACAATTTTACACCGAATACGTAACAGTTTTTATCTAGTAATTAATGTACAAAAATAGAATATTAATTTACTATTTATTTCATATATTGCCTTTAAATGACCTACGCTATATAGATGACGCTGCCCAGGCGGTTTCATATAGAAAGTTGGCCAAACGGTTTGGTATATGATCTTATTCCATGTTTTCAAGTTAATGAAAGGATATTTATTAACTATGTGAGTTTTGCTTTTAATTTTGATCATTCCCTATTGTTATTTAGTTTATTTTAAAAACCGACTTCAAAAATATGGAAGTTATTATTTCAGTTGTATTTTTTTATATTTGTTACCTCATAACTCCGTTAGTTGTGAACCGATTTGATAAATTCTTTTTTTAATTGAAAGGATATACTTACAGATAAGTCCCATAGAAGTTTTATTAAAATCGGTTTAGTCGTTTATTTTTAAATTAAAATAACTGGTTTTGCCATAATTGATGTTTATTTTTTTTTTGAGGAACGGATTATAATAACAAAAAAAAAATAGAACCGAATCCTTCTTTTTTACAGTCGGTTAAAAGAATACGGTGACACCCAAGAGACTACCGCATGAGGTTCTTCAAAAGGAAGGTTTCTTCAGGATCGGCAACGCGCACGTAATACCCCTGGTATTGCAGGCGTTCATAGGCTATAGTAACTGCTTACCATCAAGTGGGCCGTATGCTTGTTTCACACCGCAGTGGTATAAAAAAAAAACTTAATATTCTAACTCCGTCGACACACACAAACAATTGTATACGACCAATTTTGCAAGGAATTGATTAATTTCATCGGATTTTCTCTGCACGCCCCATTGAAACGGAATCCTCTTTTAATTCGACGGATTAATTTGGCTTATCATATACCAGCACACGCCCGCGGTGTCGCCCGTAATACCTCTTTTGTTGTTTCCACTGCCAATATGCGAAGAATGAAGGTAGGACTCCAGGGATTGTTAGTAATGGGAACTTCGAGTGTGAGTGAGTGACACCTCCCTATGGTTGATTGGGAGAGAATGCTTTTGGCATTAAGTCCGCCATGTACACATATATGTACTAATGAATAAATAAATAAATAAATGTTGGTCGCTATTGCTAACAATATAGATAGATAGATAGATACTCTTTATTGTTTCCTCCAAAAGATTACAATAGTAAACTTATTATAAATATAAATAATTACAAGAAATAATCACAATGAGAAAACAATGGGCGACCTTATCGATAAGAGCGATCTCTTCCAGGCAACCTTTGGATGGAGAGGGGTAATTATAAACAATTTGGTGGGAGGCACCTATATATATATATATATATATATATATATATATATATATATATATATATATATATATATATATATATATATATATATGGATCTCCAAACATTCACTCTTGGAAACTATCGTAATTAGATTTTTTTTTGATGGCTGAAAATGGTAAGGTAACCCCGCCTGCGCTAACGGGATATGCTGGCGGAGCACCAGTGAAGGGTGATAGATGAGAATGAAAACACGCCAGTTAGCCCATCATGATGAATTCATCAGGAGTTAACCATGATAGTTTCCAGGGGGAACCGCGAGGAGGCCGACTTGGTTGGGTATATTGCTAGCAATGGGGCTGTCAAACCCCATTACTAATAATGCCTCCCCCCTGTCATATCTTACTGGTGCCCCAGCAGAGTATGTTGATGAAGTAAACGTAGTTATCCTTCCGTTATATGATACCCCGTTGTAATAAAAGATGGGGAACAACATTCCTTTACAAGATTGATTGATTGATTGGCTGAAAATATATAGTTACAGAATGGTCCCAATTTTTTTTATCAAAATCGGTTCAGTAATTTAATTTTTAAACTAAAATAACTAAATTTGTCACACAATTAAAGTCGGTTTTTTTAATGGACAACAATATTTAATTATACACACTACAGATTGTATGAGGAATTACATTAAAATAAAATTGAAATAAAAGAAAAAATTCATCAAAATATGTTTTATGTATGTGTAAATATCACTATATAATATGTGTGTGTTAAAAAATACAATTAGATGCAATAATTTATTTGTAAAAATAAATATAACGAACGATGATCAATGCACATATATCTGTATCTGACTGTATCTGAGTACAGTCAGATACATTTTCTCACATTAAACGTTTCTAACGAAGAAGGAGTGTACGCCAGAGTTTTAATTTTCTAGTAAAAAAAGGCAAGTCTCGTCGGTGCGATGTTATCTCCAAACCTATAAACGAAAGTGACGAGAAGGTTATGAATTTCCCAAAACAAATTTCCTGTCGTCGGCGGCGCCATTTTTCATTACTTTAGAATTAGATACGATTGTTACGAGACGTGGCGTTGGGACGTCTAGTGATTACTTATTATGTGACGTAGTTATAAGGATGTAAGAGCAATTATGGCGTGACACGGGTATATTGCGAATAGATGTGGCCGCGACTACGATTATTTATTTCATAATTAATAATACCCTTTGTATAATTTATAAAACTAAGTTACTTTAATTATAATAACTGAAAACGTAACACACACGCACACGCACTTATACACACACACACACACACATACACGCGCACATACACGCACTTATACACAGACATACACGCACACACACGTATACACACATATTCATGTCAAACTCTATTGTAAGCTTTCCTAAACAGTATTTTATATATAACAATTAGATAGATAGATATATAATTTATTTGCATTACTTACAGCACACAAATAATAACAGACATACACAGTAAAAACAGATAAAAGAATGCATATACAATAAAAAGGTAAAATTTTTTTTCTTTCATACCTGTGCTATATTATGAGCAAGGATGAGCGAGATTGAGAAGGACATAGGCTATTTTTATCGCAGTCAGATAATATATACAGCAGACAAAGTCACAGTTAAAAGCTAGTATATTATTTAAAACATTTTATTTATTATAAAATAAATAAGTAACACACAATAAATAAGGTAAACAAATCAACAGACAATTAAAAAAATAAATAAAAACACATTGAATTCAAACTAAATACGCCAACTGAGACAACAATAAGATGCCTCTTTTAACTTGCACTAAGTCGTAATCCCTTGGGAAAAAACGTATTCATTTTAATTTGTCGTCGGGGGATTTTTATTTAGACTTGATTTATTGCGGACATCCATTCGACGCCCCGTTTAGGCACGTTCACGTAAGTCTAGCTAATTTATTTTTATTTCACTTAAAGTTAGCCGAGCGAAATACAAATTGTACCGAAATGTTGTCTGAATTCGGAATTTGTTTTATGATATTTAGTATGGCGAACAAGCTCACGGCCCACCTTATGGGTTGTAACAGTGGCTTATATACATGAACATCATGGAAAACACTGTATTACCCATTATAATCCTCATACAACCATACTCTTGATAGACTAAGATGTTATCTACCGTACATTAGGGTTGCCTACATATTTTTTGTTAATTTTAGTACTTTAAAAACATGCTTTAAAAAAAGTATATAAAATTAAAAAAAATAGTATTTACTGAAAATATGAAGTCATAATTTTAGATTTTTTTTTTATGCAACTTAGAATGGCAAACAAGCTGACGGCCCACCTGATGGAAAGTGGTAACCGTCGCCTATAGACATGAGCAGTACCATGGACATAACAGCGTATACTGTTTCGCCCATGATACCCCCCATGCGTTGCCATTCCTGAGGACTCAGGTGTTATTCCTCTGTACCGTGTAAATTCACGCCATATCCTCCCACCCTTCAAACCGAAACACAGCCATGCAAACACAACTGCTTCACGGTAGAAACACGAATGGGACAGAGGTATCCAAGCAATTGACTTTTGTACAAAGTCACACTCTGGAACTGTATCACTCTATGTGGGGAACAATAAGGAATTTTTCATTCATTCATTCATTCATTCGAACCAGACGACTTTTTACTTTTTCTCTTTCGACGTATCTGCTATTTTATTATACGTAACATATAAGAGGTGAAAAATCAAACGCGACATTCTCCCCGCCAGAGCAAAGGGATCAAGAGTATTTCAATTAATCATTTATGAAGTATGTGGCTGCCAAAGGGATTCCTGCTGAGATAAAACATGAGCGATGATGAACTCGTATTTGGTCGCTTTTTCTACTCGGATTTCGTCCCGAGGGAATCGGCAGACACAGTGCGAATAACAGGATAGAAAAATGGACCGATTTTGTTATCTGCTAAATTATTAAAGCAATAAGTTCCACGACGGAGGGAGGGGAGGAAAGGGATTGTTAGTAATGCGAACTACCAGTCCCGTTACTAGCAATATACTCTGTCAGGTCGACGGCCACGTGATCCCCCTTGGAAACATTTGTGCTGAATTCCAGGTTTCGTCACGATGGGCTAATTGACCTACCTTTCCATTCTCACCTATCATCTCCCACTGGTGCCCCGCCAGCATATAGCGTTAGCGCCAGCGGGGTTACCATTCCATTATCATCCATTTTTGATGACATTGGAATGATAACCCCACCTGCGCCACGTTATATAACGGCGGGGCATCAGTAAATGATGACAGGTGTGGAAGAAGCCAGATCAGTGACCTATCGTAAAGAATTAATAAACTAACTACTATGTTTTTGAAGAAGACCGTGTGGAGGTTGACTTGACTTCACTTGTGCCCTGCCATTGTACACCACTAGCATAGATAAGGCATCATTGCACCATTCACCAATGAAAAAATCCTCTCGTTAACAAAATAAAACATCGAAGACATTGTGACGAATTCATCAAGAATTAACCATGACGGTCTCCAGTAGGAACCACGTGGAGGTCGACCTGATAAGGTATACTGCTAGCAATAGAGCTGTTATACTCCATTACTAATAATCCCTTTCCCCCAATACCTATCCATGATGATAAGATGAAATTGAAATCATTACCATCATTAGGGTCATACTACCTCTAGTACCTAATAGAGGGTAAGTAATTCTTTCAGATAAAAAAAGAATTATTCAAATCGGTTTAAAACTGACATAGATATGAGGTAACAAATATAAAAAAAAATACAACCGATTTGAGACCCTTCTTCTATTCGAAGTCGGTTGAAAAACTACCTGTTTAAAAAAATATAGCCAATGTCATTCCTGAATGATGTCAAAATTACATACAACCAAATCAGAAGTTATAGCGGAATCAACAACCTCACATACATACACGAACCCCGAATATATTACACAGGGGGGAAAAGGATTGTTAGCAAAGGAGTTCGACATTGATAACAATATGCCCTATCAGGTCGACCTCCACGTGGTTCCCCCTGGAAACCATCGTGAACAATTCTTGTTGAATTCGTCACGATGGGCTAACTGACCTGCTTCATCCTCACCTATCATCCCTCATTGGTGCCCCGCCGGTGTATACCAATAGCGCGGGTGGGGTTACCATTCCATTATCACCCATTAAAAAAAATACATTACACGCCTTTTGTGAGCAGTCGTGTAATGAAACGATGCTAAGGATTTTGACCTCGACGCGTAAATATAATAAAATTTTAATAGCCGAAAAGTAAATTTAATGAACAATTTTAGTACATCTCATTATAAAAAAAAAAAAAACAATGAATAAAAATATCTATCGAGATAAAAAACAAATTTTCATTTTGACATTCCTGTGTTGCCAGTTCGCTTGATTTTTTTTTTCGTAGATCACGTTTTGTAGGTCAATGTACAAGCAAATTTTAATAATAAATACTAATAACAAAATTTAATCTGTACTTAACAATATTGTTAACGAAATTGGTTTGTTAGCGCCGACCGTAATTTATAAGGATAAAATTTTGAGGCAAAGGAAATTATTAATGGGCAGTCTTAAGTGTTGGCCGTAATCTGTTGCATTCTATTTAAATTTTTGCACCTGGTGATTATTATATAATTTATATGTTGAAATAAATTTAACAAATAAATTGATAAGTTGATTTGTTAGAATAATTTCATTGTTAAATAAATTCATACAAAATCTGTAATATTATTTTTAAAAGTTATGTTAATTTTTTATATGATGTCTTTATACATACATATGTGACGGGAAATGAATGAACCCACTGTAGATATTTTGTCGTTATGACATACAGTAAATTCATTAAATTCTCGTCACATGTATATTAATGTAAAGTAAAAAGTAAAATTGCCGTGTGTTCCGGCATGGAATGGACCATATATATACATATATATATATATATATATATATATATATATATATATATATATATGTATATATATATATATATATATATATATATATATATATATATATATATATATATATATATATATATATATATATAGAAATACACGTGAATAACAAAATAGAAAACATACTTGACATAACATTCATGAAAGCGTCATACTCGATAACGGCAGTCATATCCTACACACACACACACACACACACACACACACACACACACACACACACACACACACACACACACACACACACACACACACACACACACTCACACACTCACACTCACACTCACACACACACACACACACACACACACACACACACACACACACACACACACACACACACACACACACACACACACACACACATCCACACACACCTCTCTTTTCAAAAATAAATATATGTAATAGTATGAGAAATAAGTACCTTATAGAACCTTAAATGTTTTACATTAATATTCTTTTCTTTATTCTTGTTTAGTATTTTATATTTTTTTTCTTATTATTTCATTTTAAATGTATTTTAATTTTCGAGTATCTAAATGATAAAATTGTACAGGAACCGTATTGTAAATGGCAATAAATATGAACAAAATTAGCCACTCACTGACTACTACGATACAGGCCTGCGAGCCTAGTGTAGTAATCACTGTATAAGAAATTGTATACCCGACTTTTAGCTACAATAAAGTTATTATTATTATTATTATTATTATAATAGGGTTATTGTATTTTACTGTAATGTGTCATGCACAATGTATAATAAAAAAAATTGTTGTTTTAGAATAAAGAATTAGAATATCCTAGCTAACACACTATCGTAACCGCGTCGCCTTCCAACCGTCGGTATCTGAAGGCATCTACGGCACGCGCGTATTAACAAAACCGTCACGTGTTGTAATCCCTTAAGTGCGCAGGCGAAATCAAAATATAAGCGAGTGAGTGTTTGGAAATACGCGTCTCAGCCATTAGCCGTCTATTTGTTATAATTCAAATTTTATTGAACGACGCGAGACGTAACGGCGCCGACAACTGTTTCCAATTTCAAAACGAATACTAAAATCAGTTACCGCTCGTGCAAACATGTCGTATCTGCATCAGTGTGATTTTTAAAAAAGTTATTTTATTGCGAAAGTGATAAAGTTTAATTTTGTATAATCGTCTTGAAGTACTTACTCTTGTATTGTTATAGTCTTATACTAACTTCGTTCCATTTTATTTTTTTAAATAAAATTTTTAAATTTCACTAATAGATGCGTGCTCAAAGTCCGCCTACTTCGATTTTCCTTTCAATCACACACTAATTACTGGAATGTAATTAACATATTTTAATTATGATTTCTTGAATAATTATTAGTTAATAAATTGCCAAGTATCTATATATAAATACTTAAATCTGATGATGTTATAAAACTGAATATTTTGTAAAGATTTTTGTGTATTTATTACACAATTAAGCTTAAATGGCTTAACAAATTATAATAAAATTTTGCATACAGATAGACAATACCCTAAATTAATATATAGAGAACAATTTATTGTAATTGAAAGAAAGAAATAAAAAGAATTTTTTTTTCAAGCTAACTTAAATTTAAAATTTTTTTAATAGCCATTTCTTTACAATTATGCTGCCCATTCGAAATACAATTTTAGCTAAGAAGAACAGACAAGAAACTCAGATGTTGCTTTTTTTTTTAATTACTGAAATAAATTTTCACGAATTAAAACTGATAAAGGATAAGCAAGCTAAAGTGGCAACGGGCTGGTTACATAGCTCGAAGAACCGACAACCGATGGGGAAGAAAGTTTCTTGAGTGGCGACCGTGTACGGGTATACGCAGTGTAGGACGACCCCCCACTACTCTTTGCTTTGCTCGTCTATATTATTATTAAAATAATTTAGACGAGCAAAGCAGGGTACTAGCATACGAGTTGCTTAATATTTCCTTTCATTATAATACAATATGGCGAATTCCCCTCTACCGCGTGTCAATGCCCAATCAGCGGAATATCGAATACCTTATATGAAATCAAACCAATCAAATGCAAATGCGCTCCCAGATGTATGACTCCATTATGCAGCCCAGATGTATGGCGCCATAAATTAATTGTAATGCGTAATGATGTACAAAATCTAATTAAGCTCACTGTAACATATTTATTTATTTATTAATACATTTATGTGTACAAGGTAGATTTACCAGAGGGAGGCTTTGTACAAAAGTCGTCTCAGTAATAATAATAAATTAGTAACAAAATATATATATATATATATATGAGAACACGATGCCAGTCTTATAATGAATGAATTAGATAATTAGGCGAAATTGGAATTGATAGACGGACTATTTTATTTTATATGGTAGTTTCCAAAATGAATCCCAAAAGTGGGACTGTGTCCCACTGATGTTACAATAGTCATGATGTGAATTTGATTTTCTTTACGAATTGAATGACAGTAATTTCAGAACTGTTATGGGCAAGTAGGTTAACGACATGCTCCTTATAAGTACTTGGTCAACGTACAAATTTTTTTATGTCTAAACACAGTGTCACTTTCTATGACTTTATTATAGACGTAGTATAATGGCTGGTCCAAAGCTGATAAATGTAGCTTCCATGTATCATTTTAGTTACAATTAGATTACTTTTATAGGTTAGAACTAATATAGTAATAGAATACAATACTTCGTAAAGAGAAGCGACAGCTTTAAAAGTCGAAAAAAATAGATGCATTGGAAACCTCTTTTGGAAGTAGCTTAAATCTGTATTAATACTAGCTGACTCGGCAAACGTTGTTTTACCATATACGTTGTTTCGAGAACTATACATGAAAATTTATCCTACTACAATTATTATATTCGATCGCCATCTTGCAAGCCTGTTGCGGCATATAATAATCGCGATTAAAAAACAGGGACTGATCGCAAAAGCGTGAAAATTTGAATTTGTATTTTTCAATGCTTAATCATAATAAAGAAAAAATAAAAAATATTTCAAAAAAGTTAAAAAAAAATATTTAGGGGTGGGTCACCTTTATCAATAAAGTCATAGAAAGTGACACTGTGTTTAGACATAAAAAAATTTGTACGTTGACTTCGATAATTCTATGTACCCGTGCGATGACAAGCCAAATCTATATGTATAAACTATTGATTGATGTCTACCAACCTAGCATTTTTATATGACTTTTTATAGCAAACAGGCTGGCAACCCACATGATGGATAGTAGACACCATTGTCTGCAGGCATGAAAAGTAATATGAACATCTTGACACATATCTGAAGAGTTAGAAATATGTCTTTTGTACTCCGTACCCTGTAATTTCATTGGCAGTATATATATATATATATATATATATATATATATATATATATATATATATATATATATATATATATATATATATATATATATATATATATATATATATATATATCTTTATTGCACTAAAACATACAGTAACAACAATAAGTTAATAACGATGTTAGCAAAGGCGAACTTATCTCTAAAAGAGATTTCTTCCAGTCAACCTGACACAGTGGCATAGGAAGTAGTGAGCGGGCAGTAGTAGTGCTAAACAGAAATTAAAATAAATATAAATACCATAATAACATTAATATTAGTATCATTCTTCAAACCGAAATTGAATATATTATAGTAATTATAAAATATCTAAAAATTTCAGGTATTAATAAAATATTTTAAATACAAAATCGGAACTTAACGTGATGTAAAAGCCTTTACAGGTAAATAGCACCTTCATATTTGGACCTCTAGACAAGTGGCAAGAGAATTCGTCGATGGAATCGACATTACTAAGGAAACAGTGCGATAGAATGAGATAGCAACGCCGGATGACTCATTCCAACTCACGGACTCGCTAGCGATATCGGTTCCATCGACGAATTCGCTTGCCACTTGTCTAGAGGCCCTGCTTCTTTATTGCCGACGTTTCGACGTGGATTGCACCACGTCGAAACGTCGACCTGTCCTACCGTGATCACGACGAGGTATGTAGGTACTATTTACCTATAAAAGCTTTTACATCGCGTTAAGTCCCGATTGTGTATTTAAAATATGTGTAAACAACGCGAAAGTATAAAATTTAACTATTTAAAATTAATTAATATTATATTAAGATCAGTTAATACATATTGAAAAAAGGAAACTATCCAAAATCCTGGCAGTAATTCAATATTGCAAAATATCTACCAGTTGTATGTATTTTTTTTTATACAACTTAGAATGGCAAACAAGCTGACGGCCCACCTGATGGAAAGTGGTAACCGTCACCTATAGACATGATCAGTACCATGGATATAACAGAGTATACTGTTTCGCCCATGATACCCCCCATGCGTTGCATGTTCTTAAAATGTTTTATTACTTTAACATTTTTTATTGTCGCTAAAAAGTATTGCCATTAAAAATTTTACATTTTACATACTGATATATTTTGAAAATATTCATAATGACTGCGCACATACATACATACATTTCACAAAAACATTAGTCTCTTTTTTATTATTGTTTTATTTTAAAAACTATAAAATGGTTTATACGAGATAATATCTGTAATATAATAAACTACTATTTTATTATAACTACTAAAAAATGGCAACATTATAAATCACGCACAATGACATGCAATATAGGGCGACATCCCATGTCATCAGGCGTCTTGATGTAGCCATCTGTTGTTCCCGTTTGATTTACGAGCGAACACTCACGGCTAATAACATGAAGGGGTAGGCAGGAGTAATTTCGTCTAATGACATGCGGGGTTACACGATATATGAATTCCAAAGACATATATACGCTTGTTTTAGTATTTTAAATGGCAACACGGTTATAAGATATTTAAGCTATATTCTTGATTCTAAGTTTAAATGTGTAATTTTTTCCTTATCTATCTGCATGATAAGGAATAAATTGTGAATCTTTAAAAATATCTTATGTACTACTTATTATAAATTAATTATAAATATTTTCAATAAATTCAAAATAAATTGACATAAAAATAAAAATGAGAAATAGTAATTGGCCATAAAAAAGTACTAAGAATGTCTTATGAATGTCAAAGTGCTTTGAATGTCATTCCAAAGATATTATATATAGTAAATCGTTTAAGATTTATCCTATTACGCATAACAGATGGATTGACACTACCTGACCCTACCTACTGGGGGGAAAGGGATTGTTAGCAATGCAGTTTGACAGTCCCATTGCTAGCAATATGCCCTATTAGGTCGACCTCCACGTGGTTCCCCCTGGAAACCATCGTGAATAATTCTTGTTGAATTCGTCACGATGGGCTAACTGACCTGTTTCATCATCATCTATCATTCTTCACTGGTGCCCCGCCGGTATATACCGAGAGCGCGGGTGGGGTTACCATTCCATTATCATCCATTAAAAAAGACCCTACCTACTAAAAGAAACGTACCTATCCTATTTATATACATAGGTAATAAATAAAATTATGTTTTAAAAAAACTGACTTCAATTGTGGTAAAACCATTTATTTTGATTACAGAACTAAACGACTAAACCAATATAAAAAAAATAAAGGTCTGTTGGACCATTCTATAAGTGTATCCTTTCAGATAAAAAAAAAGAATGTTCCAGATCAGTTTACAACTGACGAAGATATGAAAAAACAAACAAAAAAAAAATTACAACCGAATTGAGAACTTTTTTTTGAAGTCGAATTTTTTTTTTGATGGGTGAATATGATATGGTAACCCCGCTTGCGCTAACGGGATACGCTGGAGGAGCACCAATGAAGGGTGATAGATGAGAATGAAAACAGGCCAGTTAGCCCATCATGATGAATTCATCAGGAATTAACCATGATAGTTTCCAGGGGGAACCGCGAGGAGGTCGACCTGGTTGGGTATATTGCTAGCAATGGGATTCTCAGTCTCCATTACTAACAATCCCTTCCCCCTTTTGAAGTCGATTAAAAAACCAGAGGGAGACTTTGTACAAAAGTCGATTGCTTGGGTACCTCTGTCCCATTCGTGTTTCAACCGTGAAGCAGTTGTGTTTGCATGGCTGTGTTTCGGTTTGAAGGGTGGGATATGGCGTGAATTTACTGGGTACAGAGGAATAACACCTGAGTCCTCAGGAATGGCAACGCATGGGGGGTATCATGGGCGAAACAGTATACTCTGTTATGTCCATGGTACTGCTCATGTCTATAGGCGACGGTTACCACTTTCCATCAGGTGGGCCGTCAGCTTGTTTGCCATTCTAAGTTATATAAAAAAAAAAAAAAAAAAAAAAAAAAAAAAAAAAAAAAAAAAAAAAAATAGTATTCCCATTGTTTTCTTAGTGTAATATTTTCCTGTAATTATAGTAGTATTTATAATAAGTTTACTATTGTAATCTTATGGAGGGAACAATAAAGAGTATCTATCTATATTCTCAGGTTCAGTTTTAATATTAATTAACAAATGAATGAGTATACTTTATTTGCATTATACAATATAGGAAATAAACAAGACAATTTACAAACACAACGATACAATTGTACAAGTACAGTAAGGCGGTCTTATTGCTGAGAGCAATCTTTTCAAGACAACCTTAAGGTGATGGACAAACCTAGGAATGTTTCTCCAGTTTAAAGAGAAAATTCTAGTGACATAAATATCTGTAATAAATATGTCCCGGGTCTAGGTTTTGTGGGTTGTGTTCCAGATATTTGTTATCTGTTTTCGTATATCACAGGTTATCCTAGGTCCAGGACCTGATAGTTGCTGTGATTATGTGGCGCTTATTATTAAGAGCGATCATAAATTTTGCTCACCGAAGTGTGGCAACGTCGCTATTATCTGTCAATTTTTAAAAACAATTTTACATTTTTCAATGTTTTTAACTGATAATTTAAAAAGTGTTCATCCAGAGACCTAAAACGTAAATATTAGAATACGGTACATATATAAAATTAAAAACTACCATTCAAAACTTCGTACCTACTTCATATTTTGCTTAGAAATTTTCGAAATACATTTTTGCCTTCCTGGGAATATGCAATAAAAACACCAAATATTTTGATCCATGACACGAGCATCAATCTAAATAATACCAAAGATTATCATTATCAGAAATGTTTACAATAGGATGTGAGATCCCATCAAAATGAATTAAAAACCGAATATCTATATGCCAAATCTCCCATCGTAACCTCCATGTAATAAAAAGCAACAAAAAAATGTCTATAATTTTTTTTAAACGCCCAATTAACGTAACAACAATATTTTGACAATTACCGTAATCACGAAGTAATATTATCACTTTGCAGTTATTTTTTCTCGGTTTGTTAATAAACTGATATGAAATAACTCTGTGTGTACGGTCGTAGTAAAATTTATTGTACTCTTGTATGATTATCGAGACACAAAATGTTTTAATTGGATATTAAAAAAAATTACGACTAGTTATTAAAAAGTTACATTTATTTATACTTTATTGTATTAAAAAATTGTTTCTTTTCATTTAAGAGTTTCCTCTTGTCGGTGCAACTATTTCATACATTCTCTTCCAGCCAGCCCTATCCCATGTCATATCTTTGACCTCCCTATACGACATGACACCTAGTGTTTCTTTTATCTGTCCTATGTAGTTATTCCTCGGTCTTCCTCTTCCTCTTTTGCCCTCTCTATTTCCTTCTACTGTGCTCTTTAAAAAATCGTCATGTCATATAAAATGGCCCAGCAATTTGCTTCTTCTATTCTCTATTGTTTTTATTATTATTCTTTTCTCATATACCCTTTTCAAGCCTTCGTTATTTGTTACTTTTACAAGAAAATTACATTGTTATGATTTATTTTAAATAAAGATGTACAACAAGTAACTTTAACTCTGTAAGAGTTTTCTTCAAACTCTGAGTTGTGAGATTCCACTTTCATCCATAAGTGGAATCTCACAACCTTTTTACCGTGCAAAGGTTGTGAGATAAGTGTTCAATATTTTTTATATTATGAAACGTAAAAACATTACGTATCTTTTTAAATCGATTGAAATATACTTATTTTATTTTATACTAGGTTTCAACCTACTGTTACGTACGCATGATTTTTAAAAGTAGAAAAACCAAAAAATAGGGCATTTCTTGATGCCGTATCAAGATGAAACATATATCAGATTATAGGTAGACTTTCAGAAATACAACTGTGAAATTTGCATCCAATTTGAAGCAGTAGTTTTTGCGTAATACCGAAACAAATATTTAGACAGACAAAACTTCAAAAAAATATTGTTTTAGCGTATATAGATCATAATAAGAGCCCTCCTATTGTTTGTTCTTAAATATCTCCTATCCACAAACATCTAATTACAAATTTATTATATTTATTTAATTTTTTTTTTCTATGTTTTATACATTTACTTATATATATATATATATATTCGATTATAACAATAATGTTCTTTAAAGTTATTTCTTCCAGCCAACCTTGACAACCTAAAACGAGAAAGCATCTATAGAGGTTTATATATAAAATATAACATATGTAGTGCAAAAATAATACCACAAATAATAAATAATATTCTTAGTAAAATATGTTACATTTTAACGTAGTAAATTTATTAGCCGTCATAACAGAGCCAGTTACGCGTCTACATCAATACAATAGTTACATTCCTTAACTCGTCGTCTGGAAGACATCTCGTCCGTTGTTCACTCATCAAGGACTCCCGCAGGATGTGCCCATTGCCCCGATATTTGTTCCTTTATGATCCTCAATACTGCTTCCATTGTTAACGTGTGTCGCCGTCCCTCTCTGAGTTACGACCACGACAATTGGAGCAAAAGGGACGGGAATGCGAGGGAAATGGAGTGTTATAATGAGGTATTATTTTCAGAAGGGATGCGTAAGGTTAGGACTCTGTTAATTATGGCTGAAAATGGCTTGGATGTTATCTAAATTGTTACGAGACAAGACAAAGTTTGTTGTTATTAAATTACAAAAATACCGTTCTTGGAAGGTATCTTTATTAATTTAGGGCTTCAGTACTTGTAAAACAACGGTATTCGATATTAAAAAGGATCCACGTATCGATAGCTAAAAAGTAACGTCCACATATAAAATGATAGGTAGTAAATCTCTAATAAAAATAAATTGTTTATTTTTATGTATAGGTATATATTGTTTTAATGTATAAACTTGTCATTAGTTATGTTTTATAGCTAAATAAATGATTTTTTTATTATTATTATTAACTGTTATTTATTTATTGTTACCTGCAGTTTATAGATGATTAAAAACCAACCTATCCTATTTATCTCTATCCAATTTAAGAGCTGCACTCTTGTTGGTGAAGTTCTTGCCACACTACGATTTTCAGCGAGTCTCTTCACCTCTTGATACGACACGACACCAACTCCTTCCTTGATCTGCCTGATATAACTATGTCTCGGTCTCCCTCTTCGCCTCCTTCCATTTATCTTACCTTCTATTATAATGTTCATAAGTTCGTCGTGTCGTATCAAGTGTCCCAACATTTTCCCTCTTCTGTCCTCAATAGTTCTAATGATTTGTCTTTTTTCCTTAACCCTAAGCAGGACCTCCTCATTGCTAATTCGATCCTTCTAGCTAATTTTCTCCATCCTTCTCCAGCACCAACCACAATGTGCAAAACATTTTTGTACTTGTCAAATTATTTACAATATTAATAACTAATTATTAAAGATTAAGAATTTATATAAAAAGTAATTTTTTTTTATGCAACTTAGAATGGCAAACAAGCTGACGGCCCACCTGATAAAAAGTGGTAACCGTCGCCTATACACATGAGCAATACTGTGGACATAACAGAGTATACTGTTTCACTCATGATACCCCCCCATGCATTGTTATTCCTGAGAACTAAGGTGTTATTCCTCTGTACCCTGTAAATTCACTGCTATATTAACCTTTAAACCGAAACACAGCCATGCAAACACAACTGCTTCACGGTACAAACACGAATGGGACAGAGGTGCTCAAACAAACAACTTTTGTAAATGATAACCATATATGAATACAATGTCCAAATCAATTTCAAATTAAATATATACATTACAGATATGCCATAGAGAATCCAGGAATCTATAAGCTGCGTCAACCAATTTTTCCAGTATATTAGAGAAAATGTCTATATTACGTTTGTGTTTCTTTGTTCATCTCAAAGGTTGTCTGGTAAAGAATGCTATTAGTATTAAAGCATTTTTAATAGCATTTTTTTCTTAATTCTACCACCCATTCGGAATGTAATTTCAGCCAAGAAGAACGGGCAAAAAACTCAGCTTATGCTTTTTTTTTTCAAAAAGTTTACTTTGTGAATACAAACTACGAATTAGTATCAGATTGTAAAATATGTATAAATGTATAATTATATATGTATAGTATATAGTATAAAATTCAATCAAATTGATACAGAGTACGTTATATTCAATCGAGAATATTCATTGAATTATCAATTGTTCGTGAAAATTGACAATAATTCAGAGAAGAGAATGCCACACTTCGATACCAGCATAGTTGACTAAGGCTTTTAAATTTACAGATTGATTAAATTTTACAAGTAAGTAGGAACGCATTAATTTGAGTCGAGTAGACTGTTACACAAATACCTCACGGGTCGCGCCACTGCAATACCCTAAATGAAAGTTTTGAGTAAATTCTCAAGATTCATTAACTTAAAAGCAACGTGCTCTTTTCGTCGCTACGTCGGGAACTTTTATCAATGTTGCTATCTGTGGGTGGTGACATTGGATGTAAGCTTAGTGATTGTAAAGTAAAATAATATTAGGCAGGTAATGAAGACCGTTAGATTAACCGCACAGGAAAAATATCTTACATCAGTAAGTTACCTGGTTTCTGCCCGCCGGTCTGGCCTGTAAAATTATGAACATTATAATGGAAGGTAAGATAGTAGGGTGGAGGGGAAAAGGGAGACCAAGACATAGTTTCATTAGGCAAATCAGGGAAGGAGTTGGTATTGTGTCGTATCAAGAAGTGAAGAGACTCGCAGAAAATTGTAGTGAGTGGATCTACTTAAAATCCGCGTACGAAGTTGCGAACAAAAAGTGGTTATGTATAATGTTCTTGCTTACTATAGTGGATATTTTTATTTGACGTTTTTCATTGTACAAATATATGAGAAGTAGAAGCTGCATATTCTTACCAAAGAAAACATGTAACTAACACCAAACACAATACTCTTAAACATCGACTTGTCGCGTGCCTCCAAACATTTGAATCCGACCAATCACGTCGCTCGCCTACCGCCATCTCGCGGATTAATTCGATTCATTAACGTATATTTGGAAACAAAGGAACGTACAGATTCGACCTATTTACGATTAATGGAAAGATTTTCAAATCAAAATTTGTACTCGTCTATAAGTCTTGTGAATTTTAACTTTCCTTTTAAAAGTATTCGATCAAAGTTTTATAAACGCGACAGCTGTATTAATAGCTTTTGATGTTCGAATGAAAAACACAGTGGAGCAGCCATTCTGTTTATGTTTCCAACTGTTTGATATAATTGAATTTAATTTTACAGCAAAGAGAATTTTGACTTTCCATTGTCAATAATTTAATAATGTTAAGTCAAATAACTAAAATTAATTACTGACAATAATTAAGTTTCCCAAAACTGTTTGTCACCATTGATTTAAAGAACAGTCATCAAAAATATGATATTGAGGGAAATTATTATATAATTGCATTTATCATATATCAGTCTTAGGTTCAATTACATAATTATTAATAATTATTAAATATTATAATAGTGCATGTGGTGTTCGCGTGTAAAAGAGTTTTACATTAGGGAAAATTATTTTTTGTTTTATTGATTAAGTAGCATGTAAAATGTAAAAGATGTAGGTGAACCTAAATAAATAAATAAGCCTCTCTCTTAAAAGATTTTGCCAGTAGATTCCATGCTTGGCAGGCGGATTGGCATCGCAGTTAGGCTTTGGCGATATTTTAAGAGGGATATGCTGCCCATTTCTCGCCCTTCCTTAGTCGCCTCTTACGACACTCACGGGAAAGGAAGGGGAGGCCCATTGTTGCATTAATGTCTTTTAATACAGGGTGGCCCATAAGTCCTTAGTAATGAAAAAAATTAATTAAAATAAAACTAATTACACTATGAATAATATTTTTATTTGTAAATATAGCTAGAAAAACGGGAATTATTTTTTGTAAATAACGTCGTCCAAATGTAATCCGTTATAGTCACGGCACTCTTGCAAACGCCTTCTGAAATTGTCGATGACTGCGCGGCACGTCACTGCTGAAATGCTTTTTTTTTTTTTTTTTTTTTTTTTTACAACACAGGGGGCAAACGAGCATGCGGCTCACCTGATGGTAAGTGACTACCGCCGCCCATGATCACCCACAACACCAGCGGCATTGCAGGTGTGCTGCCGGCCTTTTAAAAAGGAATATACTCTTTTCTTGAAGGTTATGTTGTCGTATCGGTTCGGAAATACTGCTGCTGGAAGTTGATTCCAAAGAATGGTTGTGCGTGGAAGAAAGTGCCTTGAAAAACGCACGGTGGAAGACCGCCACTCGTCCAGATGATTGGGATGAAACTTTAGTTTGTGGCGGGTTGTACGGTGGTGAAAATCAGCAGCAGGTATCATTATAGCAATAGCTTGCCATTTCTCTGCGGATGTTTTCTTTTAGGTCATTAATTGACCGCGGGTTAGAGTCGTACACTTTAGCCTTAAGGTAGCCCCACAAAAAAAAATCCATTGGAGTCAGATCCGGGCTACGTGGTGGCCAGGAAATGTCTCCTCTCTTAGAGATAACTTTGTTTGGAAAAAGTTGACGGATAACGGGCATAGCAGTATTGGAGGTGTGGGAAGTTGCTCCATCCTGTTGAAACTATGTTCGGGCATTAAAGCCTGGAAAGTTTTGCAATTTTTGTGTGAAAAACTCCTCGATCATGGCCACATATCGCTCCGAAGTAACAGTAACAGCACGCCCTCTGCCGTCCTCAAAAAAGTAAGGCCCTATGATGCCATGGGCTGACATAGCGGCCCAAACTGTAACTTTAGGGCTATGTAAGGGCTTCTGGTGCTTAAGTTTTGGATTAATCGGGCTCCAATAGTGGCAATTTTGTTTACTAACATGTCCGTTAATGTGGAAGTGTGCCTCATCAGAGAACATTATGTTATTGAACGAAGTAAACCGATTAAACATTTCATTAGCATAATTCACTCTCTGAATAGCATCAGTTTCTTTTAATTCTTGCAACAACTGAATTTTGTAAGGGTGCATAAGTAAATCTTTCTTCAAAATCCGTTGTAACGATGTCCTGGATACGTTTAATGCACTGGAACGCTTACGAGTTGACTGTGTAGGATTTTCACGAATAGATTGTGCCACTGTGTCGATGTTTTGTTCCGTACGTGATGTCCTTGGGCGACCCAACCGCGGTTTATCTAACGTCGAACCGGTCTTCTCGAACTTAGCAACCCAATTCTTAATCGTTTGGAGAGCTGGGGTGTCATCAAAGTTGTGTAAACCTTTGTGTTCTCGAAATTTACGCCTCGCAACGGTTGCCGAATTGTTGTTTTGATAAAACTCGCGCACACAAAACGCACGGACTGCTCCGGTGAAACGTTCCATCGCGACTAAATTCCCAGAAACCGAAGTTATGCCCCCGCTTCCCCTGCACCGCTCACGCGCGCCGTTTTCGTTTAATTCAAATTTTACTTTTCTAAGGACTTTTGGGCCACCCTGTATATGCTCCCTTATAGACAAAATCTCTCAAGAGGGAGGTAGTTTTTAAGATCAGAGGGAGACTTTGTACAAAAGTCAATTGCTTGAGTACCTCTGTCCCAGTCGTGTTTCAACCGTGAAGCAGGTGTATTTGCATGGCTGTGTTTCGGTTTGAAGGGTGGGATATGGCGTGAATTTACTGGGTACAGAGGAATAACACCTGAGTCCTTAGGAATGTATGGGCGAAACAGTATACTCTGTTATGTCCATGATACTGCTTATGTCTATAGGCGACGATTACCACTTTCCATCTGCTTGTTTGCCATTCTAAGTTGTATGAAAAAAAAAACTTGAGGATTTCAAAAATAGAAACACCAATGAAAAGAGTACTTCTAGATGATGTGTCAAGAAACATCATACATCAATTTTTAAATTACACCTTTAGGAATACAACTGCGAGAACTGCATCCAAATTCAGGCAGCAATTTTTACGTAGTGCCGAAACAAACTGTCTGCGTATCTGTACTGAGAGATAGACTAACAAAATTTCTAAAAAATATTATTTTAACTTCTATTGCTCGTATTAAGATCCCTTACATGTTTTTTCTCAAATATCTCCCATGTATAAATAGATATCTAGTTACAAATTTATTGTATTATTTATTGAAACATGACATTTTTTCCCACAAAAAAACATGTATCGAAGATAATATAAAAGCTAAGTCTCCTTTAAACTATTTTTAAATTATTGTCGAATTCGACAACCCTACAGTAGGGTTGTCAACTTGAACACAAGACACCTCCCCTTTCATTTTGCGTCTCGCACTTTTTAATTCCTCAACGTCAACACGTCAGAAATCTACTTACTATGGAATTTGTTATCAAAAATTCTCATAACCTACGTTGATTTATTACCAGCAAGGGCGGGATGGGACGCCGTGTGGTAAGTAGCCGGCATTATGACGCGTCCGAATACTTTTATGTAATTAAAATTGCTCACAGGAAAGGAAATAATATATTCACATGACTTTGCCGTTTTCATTTTGTTAACGAGAGGGTATTTTTTTTTTGATATGCGCCTGTGATAATGAGGTACGATGGTGAAGCATTAGTGGAGTCAAGTCGACCTCCACGGGGTATCCCCTGAAAAACATTATGAGAATATAATTAATTCGAGACAATCGGAATGAGGAAAGATCTGTCATCTCTCACTAGTACCCCGCCATCTTCATTTCTTAATCCCTCCACGCCCCTCCAAAATTTAAAGAGTTAAAAATGTAAGTAAAATATTTAAATGGTTTCAATAAAGAAATATAATACTCCTGTGATCGGACATTTAAACATTAAAGTAAAAAGTTGATGTGTCGTGTATGGCCGTAGCTAGGGGGAGGCGGGCATCGAGGGACAATGACAGGGACAAACCTTAAAATAAAAGGCCTTAAGAAATTTAGACAGTTTAGTTTTTTCGAAGTCACTTAATTATGGATTCTGCCCTACCTAAAAGTTCTTTTGCCCTACCCTAAACTTGGGTCTAGCTACGGCCCTGGCGACGTGCCATGTTAGTGTAGATCAGGGGTCCCTCAACTTATTTTGTCTACTGCCCACTTTGAGAATAAATTATTTTTTAACGCCCCCATTTTTTTCACCTACTTAAAAACCTTTATTACTTCAAATTAAATTAATCAAATATTGTGTAAATTATGTAAATTAATTAATTTTTCTAAGTCTCTTACCCTTTAGGCTTGCAGCGCCCGCAAGGGGGCTTTATCGCCCACTTTGAAAAAGGCTAGTGTAGACAATCCATACACAATATTCCATGCGATCTATTTATGACTGGTTGTAACACGAGATTAACTGTACAGTTAAAAGTTATGTTACATCCGATATGTAACATTGTTACTGAACAATCAACATAGATATTTGTGGAAAACTTTAAACAAAGCAATGTTACATTGTTGTATCTGGAAATATATTATCAGAACTAATAAATAGTTATTGTTTCATTCAGTCAACATACCTACATAGTATTGTTTATAAAATGATAGATATTTTTTATAACATAACTAGCTGTTTCCTGCGACTTTGCCTGCTTCGTCATCATCATCATATCAGCTTTTAACTCTCCACTACTAAATATAAGGCTTTCCCTAAGAAATGCCGGTAGTTGTAACGCTTGGCAGGCGGATTGGCAACCGCAGTTAGTATGTTTTAAGAGGGACGCTGCTGCCCATCCCTCGCCCCCCTTAGTCGCCTCGTGCGATACCCACGGGTATATATATATATATATATATATATATATATATATATATATATTATACAACTTAGAATGGCAAACAAGCTGACGGCCCACCTGATGGAAAGTGGTTACCGTCGCCTATAGACATGAGCAGTACCATGGACATAACAGAGTATACTGTTTCGCCCATGATACCCCCTATGCGTTGCTATTCCTGAGGACTCAGGTGTTATTCCTCTGTACTTAGTAAATTCACGCCAATTTAAGTATATATACATATATATACAAAAATACAAATATATCAAGTAAACTGTATGTTAAATTCGAATATAACCTATTCGTGTGATAAATTTTATTCAAATCCCCGCATCCATTTCAACATGTTCCAGTAATAAACATCCAAACATCTATAAAATATTTGAAAACAGCGAATAACTAGTATTTTGCGCGCTCACGTTCGTGCTATATTATATAAACAATAAAACAAACTTGAAATAATTCGAAAAGTACATCCGTATTTACAATTCAAATTGTTTTAGTGGGAATCGCGCTGTAGTGCTTCAAAAACACTGGTTGCATGCTCGCTTTACATATTGCGATGCTGACAGAAGCAAGGGAAGCCAGTTCTCTTATACTTAGCGAATTTTCACTGTAAACGTCATGCATATTTATTTACTATATACTCCATAGTGATTCCAGATGTACTCTGGATGTAGTCACGAGAATAGCCATGGCCAAACAAGCCCTCAATAACAAAAAACACCTTTTACAGGCTAAGATAACAAAAGATATTAGAAAGCGGCTTATCAAAACCTATATCTGGAGTATAGCTCTGTATGGATGTGAGACGTGGACATTAACTCAGAAGGAAATGGATAAACTTAGAGCCTTTGAAATGTGGTGCTGGAGAAGGATGGAGAAAATTAGCTGGAGGGATCGAATTAGCAATGAGGAGGTCCTGCTTAGGGTTAGGGAAAAAAGACAAATTATTAGAACTATTGAGGACAGAAGGGGAAAAATGTTGGGACACTTGGTACGACACGACGAACCTATGAACATTATAATAGAAGGTAAGATAGAAGGAAGGAGGGGGAAAGGGAGACCGAGACATAGTTACATCAGGCAGATCAAGGAAGGAGTTGGTGTCGCGTCATATCAAGAGGTGAAGAGACTCGCTGAAAATCGTAGTGAGTGGCAAGAGCTCCACCGACAAGAGCGCAGCTCTTAAATAGACAGACAGACAGTTATTCCATAAGAATAATTTAGATTATATAGTATAGATACCAGAGGGAGACTTTGTACGAAAGACGATTGCGTGGGTACCTCTGTCCCATTCGTATTTCAACCGTGAAGCAGTTGTGTTTGCATGGCTGTGTTTCGGTTTGAAGGGTGGGATATGGCGTGAATTTACTGGGTACAGAGGAATAACACCTGAGTCCTCAGGAATGGCAACGCATGGGGGTATCATGGGCGAAACAGTATACTCTGTTATGTCCATGGTACTGCTCATGTCTATAGGCGACGGTTACCACTTTCCATCAGGTGGGCCGTCAGCTTGTTTGCCATTTTAAGTTGTATAAAAAAAAAAAAAAAAAAAAAGATAGGGCATCGAGACGAGGAAATTATAAGACGAAATAAATATAGAAGTTATAAAGGAATTCATAACAATTTATCAAGCAAAATTGTATGAGAAAGTTAACCTGCTTTTATCGAAGCATTTGTATGAAGACATTCTATCTATATAATTTGCTTTTGCAGTTCTCCATGAATTCCTGTTTAATTCTAAGGCTTTATTTAAAATATCCATTTTTAATTCTTGAATACCACTTTTTGCCCAAAAGTGGTACTCTAGTGAAAAAAATAAAAATATTTATCAATTATAACCTTTGCCGTGTGGTCGCGGCGTAGAATAGGCCATCCCTTTCTTTCCCATGGGTGTCGTAAGTGGCGACTAAGGAAAGTCGAAGGATGGGCAGCGGCGTCCCCTCTTGCATCATCTCCAAAGACTAACTGCGGTTACTAATTCACATGCCAAGCGTGGCAACTATTAGCAAAACATCTCAAGAGGAAGGCTTTAAGTTTATCCTATGGGTACTAGACAATTAATAGAAATACTTAAATACTTTTTGCTTGGGTACCTCAGGCCTATTCGTGTTTCAACCGTGAAGCAGTTGTGTTTGCATGGCTGTGTTTTGGGTTTGAAGGGATATGGCGTGAATTTACAGGTTACAGAGGAATAACACCTGAGTCCTCAGGAATGGCAACGCATGGGCGAAACAGTATGTGTGTGTACTGTTATGTCCATGGTACTGCTCATGTTTATAGGCGACGGTTACCACTTTCCATCAAGTGGACCGTCAGCTTGTTTGCCATTCTAAGTCGTATAAAAAAAAACATATTTTACACAGAAAATTTCCAAATAAAAACAAACAGGTATATTCACAAATACAAATATAACGTGCGGGGATCGAACCTGCGACCGCGAAGGTATAGTGGTCTATCAAACCGCTAGACTGCCAAGGTCGTCATCAATGATTTAAAGATAATTTTCTTAACCACAAATCTATGTTAAATACCTAACTAATGTATTTAACAGATGAAACAACATTATTCTACCGCATACTGTAATAATACAATTATATTTATATTAAAAATATATTATCAACCCATTAGTTGGGAAAAAACGACGCCTCATTACTAAGTATCATACCGGAATGTTGCCAGTTTCAATCACTGTAGTAACTACCTACACTTGGGGGGAAAGGGATTGTTAGTAATGGAGACTGAGAATCCCATTGCTAGCAATAAACCCAACCAGGTCGACCTCCACGCGGTTCTCCCTGGAAACTGTCATGATTAATTCCTGATGAATTGATCATGATAGGCTAACTGGCCTGTTCTCATCCTCATCGATCACCCTTCACTGGTGCCCCGCCAGCGTATCCCGTTAGCGCAGGCGCATTATATATCATTCCATATTCATCCAATAAAAAAAAACTACCTACACTTAACAATTATAAAAATATCAGATTAGCTTGTACACGTGATTTCGTCCGCGTAACCAGAGGGCCTACCATGAAATGTTTTTCGAAATTTCGGATCCGAACGAAACAAAAATTTGATGTTAAAATTACTTGATACATACCGTTTAAAAATATTAAAAATGCTAAAGTATCGTTCCTTTTTACTTTTATGGTAGGATTTATGACAAATGAAATTTTAAGCTCAACAAATGAAATGTTAAGCTTAATTTATAGGGGCGATTTTGGTACGAACGAAAACACGAAATTGAGCCCGAAAATTCGGAATTTCATTTCATGGTAGACCCCCAGAATATGTTTACTGACTGGATTAAAAATTAGCCTATATAAATTTTTGTCCCATATAGTACGTAAATACCAAATTTCATAGTGATTGGTTAAATCGTTAAGACGCTATAGGGAAACAAACAACTCATTCGTAATGTTAGTAAGGTTTTTGCTCTGCAAACAAAATTTTGCCGTGTGGTAGACTGGGCCACCCATTCCTTTCCCGTGGATGTCGTAACTTCCTTTTAGTCCCCTTAGTTACCACTAAGGGAACTAAAAGGAAGAGAAATGGACAGCAGCGTCTCTTTTAACATTACAAAAACTTTTTATTTATACAACTTAGAATGGCAAATAAGCTGACGGCCCACCTGATGGAAAGTGGTAACCGTCGCCTATAGACATGAGCAATACCGTGGACATAACAGAGTATACTGTTTCGCCCATGATACCCCCCATGCGTTGCCATTCCTGAGGACTCAGATGTTATTCCTCTGTACCCAGTAAATTCACGCCATATCCCACCCTTCTAACTGAAATACAGCCATGCAAACACAACTGCTTCACGGTTGAAACACGAATGGGACAGAGATACCCAAGCAATCGACTTTTGTACAAAGTCTCCCTCTGGTGAATTTGTTGTATAAAAAAAAATACAATAACTTAACCGCGGTTTCCAGCCTGCTGCCAAGCGTGGTAACTTATAGGGATAAGGGAAAATTTCCCAACATTTACCACGCTTGGCTTATGTCCAGCAGTGGGCAGTTAACGGCTGATATGATGATGATAAAACAAAAAATACTGCTACATTTGTTACAAATAAATCCAAAATCGAAGCAATCCTTGCCGATTGCAAAAAGAATTATAAAAATAGGTTCGAAACTGCCAACGTAATCGCGTGAAGTAGTCACAAAGAAATTCAGACCAATTTAAAACCTTTATTCCTCCATTTGGAAGCCACTTAAAAAACGCCCTGACCTCGAGCTGTTAACGCTAGGTACTCTGATTTACTTAGTTAAAATCTAGGTTAAGTTATAACCGTTACACAATCGCACCACTGAGGTTTGGCAGCGTACTATTTATGTGCAGTTCTATTTACCTCGGTTTGTACGTATTTTTTTTATTTAAATGGATGAATATTTACTTATAAGAAACATGACAAGAATATATATGTTAACAATAAGTATAAGTCCTCATATTTCGTCATAATTTGGCATGCAAAATTAAAAAACCTAAAATGTATTACCAGAGGGAGACTGTACAAAAGTCGTTAGCTTAGGCACCTCTGTCCCATTCGTGTTTGTACCGTGAAGCAGTTGTGTTTGCATGGCTGTGTTTCGGTTTCATGGGTGGGATATGGTGTGAATTTACTGGGTACAGAGGTATAACACCTAAGTCCTCAGGAATGACAACGCATGGGGAGTATCGTGGGCGAAACAGCGTACTCTGTTATGTCTCTGGTACTGCTCATGTCTATAGGCAACGATTATCACTTTCCATCAAGTAGGCCGTCAGCTTGTTTGCTATTCTAAGTTGCATAAAAAAATTAATATTTATTGAATTAAGCATTAGAACAATTAGTAACATTGACGATTCATCATCTATCTATCACCTATCCTTATCCCATTTATTATTTGGAGTCGTTTTACTAAAGAAAAATCAAAAGCTATGAAATTTCATAATAAAAAAAGGCCAGATTTTAAATTAGACCTTCAGAAATATAATTATAAAAACAGTATTCAGTTTGGTACAGTGGTTTTTGCTTGATATTAGAACAAACATACAGATAGATAGACAAACAAAATTTCAAAAAATTATTGATTTCGGTTCTATTGTTATTTTTTTTAATGGGTGATAATGGAATGGTAATTGGTATCGCGCTATCGGTATACACCGGCAGGGCACCAGTGAAGGATGATAGGTAAGGATGAAGTAGGTCAGTTAGCCCATCGTGACGAATTCAACAAGAATTGTTCACGATGGTTTCCAGGTGGAACCACATGAAGGTCGACCTAATAGGGTATATTGCTATCAATAGGGGTGTCAATCTCCATTCCTAACAATCCCTTTTCCCCCTCTATTGGTACTACTGGAGTCTTAAAATAGTTTTTTTTAAACATCTCCCATGCACAGACATCATCTACATTTCTTGAAATTTTGTTATATTAATAAAACCAAAACCTGAACTCTTCATACACAAACGGTTTCATCTATGATATCTATACAAATGTATGCGAAGCATCTGTTCACGAGTATGACGAATGAGCCGGCCGCCGTTGCGTTTTGTGTAAGCCATATTTTAAAGAGCTCAATGACCCGGCCCAGTATGCTGCCACCAGTCTGAACGTTATGAGCACAATTCAGTGAATAGTGACCATAAATCTATATTTATCTTATATAAGTCGAATGTTTTTATATAGCGCACAGTTTTAATATAGTGCGGGTTTGCCATTACCACTATAAATCTCTATATTAATTCTGTAATGATTTAAGACGCTGTTTTTAGAAAAATCTTATCTTTGATATATGATTCTTTAATTTTTAGTTGTGCTTAAATATGGCAAAAAGAAAGTTAGGATCATTATTTCTCTCTTAAATGGTGTAGTATAATAAAGGCTGGCTCAGCCGTCATTCTCGTGAACGGGCACTACTTGTAAGAAGTTTGACAAAAATTCTTAAAAAATATTGTTATGCTCTTCTTAAAACCTTCCAAATAAAATTTTCTACCTTTTAAAATATATCAAATGAAATTTTATCAAACTCAATATTAATAATTAATATTTTCAATTTTAGATAGTTACAGTTTTATTAAATTATTTGTCTAATTACAATTTTATTAAATTATTTTGTTTAGTTGCAATTTTATTAAATAATTTTGTTTAGTTATAATTTTATTCAATGATTTTGTTTAATTATAATTTTGTTCAATTATTTTGTTTAGTTACAATTTCATTATATTATTTTATTTAGTTACAATTGTAATAAATTATTTTATCTTGTTACAAATTTATTAAATTACTTTGTCTACTTACAATTTTAGTAAATTAGTTCTATCTAGTTACAATTTTATTATATTTACAATTTTGTCTTGTTGCAATTTTATTAAATTAGTAATATTTTTATACACAACACTATTATTGTAATACCATATAATAACGGTACTGTATACATATCGAATCCTTTGCATACGACCTCACTAAATAATGCAAATCCCATTACAGCTATGGTAATTGTGAAATGTGTGTTAATAGAACATTTACGGTTTTCTACAAAAACTTACTAATTACTACTGGTTTCCCCTTCAACCAAATTGGCACAGTAATGACCTACGCTCTCGCCAAGATACCTAATACCATTTGACGTGCTCTCATTATGTGGTTATATAAAATTGTCCTGTGGTTGAATGCTCATGGTGTTTCATGTCAGAATATAGTTCAATGAAAACCACCGGATTTATGGCCCACATACTGTTTACTGCGGCTTCGTCTGTATCAGACTGGTTAGCTCTTATATTATATTTAGGGATTATAAAATTCTCTTTGAGTATAATATGACAAAAATATGTTTTTTATCTATCTATCTATTCAGCCCATAACATATTATCCCACTACTGGGCATAGACCTTTGTTGTGTTGACCACTTGTAACTGTATTTTTTTTTTGTCGGGGGGTAATGAATCATACAGATCCACTTAACTCGGGAGAGATATGTGGATACTGTCAGAATCCTACAGGCAAAAACCCCTCGGTGTTTCTTCGGCTTCGGTTCATTTACAGCGTAGTTGAAGGTCCTAATATTGACTTATAATGGTCCTATGCTAACCTCATTCACGGCTTCCCCGCTATCCGGACTATATCATACTAAAGTCGGGTTATATATATATATATATATATATATATATATATATATATATATATATATATATATATATATATATATATATATATATATATATATATATATATATATATATATATATATATTAAACCAAAATATTTAATCGTATTATAAATATTTTATTTTTATATAATCCTTTCATAAATGTGCTAATTTTAGAAAATTTGTACTCATATATGAAAGTTTAAATGTTTGTTACTCATTCACGTATTCTCGGCTCATCGAATTAAAAATAAATACCTATAGTACAAAGATAGACCAAATTATACTTACATACATAATATACTTTTTGATCCTAATCAATGCGGGCAAAACTGCGGAGTACAACTAGTCTATAAATAAACGACTTAAAGAGTATTCGACCGGTTAAACTGAAAATTTTTACCAAAGACACGTAGGTCGAAAAACAACAACAAAATTTCATTTACAACACTCAACGTGCCAACCACTGTTCTACGCAGTACACAATCTTATTTGCTTACACAGCTTCACATCTTCATTTCAGTGCTGTTGACCTGTGGAAATCTGGCATAATAATCCCATTTGATCAACACTAGGCATGGGTGTTTTCGATATCGGACCGATATCTATATATTAGGTACTTCTATATATTAATGATTTTTTTTATACAACTTAGAATGACAAACAAGCTGACGGCCCACCTGATGGAAAGTGGTAACCGTCGCCTATAGACATGAGCAGTACCATGGACATAACAGAGTATACTGTTTCGCCTATGATACTCCCCCATGCGTTGCCATTCCTGAGGACTCAGCTGTTATTCCTCTATACCCTGTAAATTCACGCGAAATGAGTTACGACCTTTTTTCCATCAATAATGATGGAAAAAAGGTCGTGCATTTGCTTGGAGTGGACGTGTTGTTTGTTGTTTATAATACGTGAATACTACTACATATTAGTGTTATAATTTTTAACATTATGTCTTTACAACGCACACCACCCCAGTTCTCCTCAAGTCCTGATATTGCTACATCATCGTTATCAGTGACGGACAATACTTATATAAATCTGCGAAAGCGAAAACAACCAGAAAACGAAACTACCGACATGTTCCGTGAGCTCGAAAAAAATTTAGCGACCAGTTATGTATTTGGAATAAGAAAATTGATGAAAGTATTGTGAACGTAATATCGACTGCAGTGAAATCGTGTTTGTCGGATGAACTTGTGAAAATATCTACCGCTTTGTCGGAAATTAATACGTCAATACTTCGACTCCAAGCCGACAATGTCGGTATTAGAGAATCAATAAATAATTTTAATAACCGTCTTTCGGCTGTGGAGACCTCATTGAGTGTAATAGATCAGCAACAGAATATATGTGAGCAACGCATATGTACCCTCGAGCATAATAGTAAGCCCCTGAATGAGTTACCGGAATTAATAAAAACATTAGAATTTAAAATTGGTCACATGGAACAACAGGCGAGAGAATGCAACATAGAAATATCCAACGTACCAGAACGGCGTAACGAAAATCTTTTGGCAATCACAACTAATCTTGGTGCCGCAATAAATCAAAAAATATTATCAAGTGACATCGTATCTATACATCGAGTGCCCCACGCCTCACGGGAGGATACCCGTCCCAAAAATATTATAGTGAAATTCACCACAAAAATTTTGCGTGATAATGTACTTGCTGCATGCCGTCTCAAAAAAGGACTTAACTCTGAACAGCTATCGGTGTCTGGTTCAATACACAAAATCTATGTAAATGAACATTTAACAGTGAAAAATAAATTATTGTTTCGTGAATGTCGTCAAAAGGCAAAAATTCAAAACTATAAATACGTGTGGGTTAAAAATAGTGTTATTTTATTACGTAAGAGTGACAACTCACCTGTCTTGGCAATCCGTACGTTACATGATGTGGTCAAAATTAAATAATACCTTTGAATGTATCATTAATACAGTCAATGGTGTTCGTTATATAAATTTAATATATAAACATAGTATAAATTATATTATCATTATGAAATCTTTTACCAGCTGCATTGTCATTTTTGCCAATTTTTATACTTACGCCTATTATAATTTAGTGTGTGTATCAGGTACTCTAAAGTATATATATTATTCGAAAATAAATAATAGTAATATATATATAGATAGATATATACCTTTTTTTATCGTTTAAAGGAAAAATATGAATAATTGTTTGTCTATTTATTATCAAAATTGTCGAGGCTTAAGGACAAAATTGCACACGTTACACATGAATATTTTATTGCATAATTACGATATTATAATATTGACTGAAACCTGGCTACATGCTGACATTCTCGATAGTGAATTTATTGATAGCCGCTATTGTTTATACCGTTGTGATAGGGATCGAATATCAACGGGGCGAAAAGACGGCGGTGGGGTGCTCGTAGCAGTGCTGCGTGGGCTCGCCGTGCTACCCTGCTTACCGCTCCCGGTTGCCGTATGCCCATCGCCAGCACCTATTATTGACTTCGTGTTGCTGGAGATACGCTTATGCGGCGGTTTTACTAGCCTACTGAGCGCTGTTTACATTCCACCAAATCAGCATGTAGATATATACTCCTCATACACAGAATACATTGAACATATAGTATATGAACGTAACATCCAAACATACTGCATAGTTGGTGATTACAATTCATCTACACTTGACTGGCATTCTAATGGACTACATCTACAACCAGTTCTTACAAGTAGATCTACTTTAATAGACAAAAAACTGGCATCCTTTAGTACTGAAATGAACTGTATTCAGTTGAACACTGTAAGAAATAAAAATAACAAGTTATTAGACCTTGTTTTAACTAATATAGTAGACTGTAAATTGTTGCCTGCGCCAGTCTCTCTTATTCCGGTAGACGAATACCATCCACCTTTTTACTTTCTTGTCCCTGTCAACTTTAATTTAAAGTGTATACCTTCTAAAATTAAAACTTATTATTTCTTTAAAGGCGCTAATTATTCATTAATAAATGAAGAATTGTCTAAAGTAGATTGGGATGATTTATTTAAAGATAAATCGGCTGAATCTGCCGTTAATAGTTTTTATGAAGTTATTTATGGGTTAATAAAAAAACATGTTCCAGTTAAATTCACAAAATCGTCTCGCTTTCCGCCTTGGTTTACATCTTCTTTAATACATATTTTCAAAAATAAAAATCAGGCGTGGATTAGATGGAAGAAGTATGGAAATAGGTCAGACTATGAAATTTTTTCTTTATATAGAGAACGTTTTAAAAAGGAATCACAAAAATGTCATAGAGAGTATATTTGTAGGGTAGAAAGTAGTATTAAGGATAATATAAAATTTTTTTGGACATTTGTTTCTAATCATAAAAATATTGATGACATTCCTAACTCGGTTTACTATAAAAATAAAGTAACTGATGAGCCACATGAAGTATGTAGCTTATTTTCAGATTTTTTTCATTCCGTCTTTGAACCTTCATCTGTTACAGAAGATTTTAATATGGACAATGTTAATTTCGAATCTAATTATAGTAATGATACATTAATACACAATATAACATTTACATATGGACAGATTTCCAAAGAACTTAAATTGCTTGATGCATCGAAGGGTACTGGCACTGATAATATTCCAGCAATTTTTTTAAAATTTACTGCTAGTACTATATGCAAGCCCTTACATTATCTATTTAATAAATGTCTACACGAAGGTGTATGCCCAACTATTTGGAAGTCAGCACGTGTAGTGCCAATTCATAAGGGTGGTTGTAAAAGAAATATTGAAAATTATCGCCCAATTTCAATCTTGCCGGCTCTATCAAAACTTCTTGAGAGACTAGTTCATAATATTATCTATCCGATCATACATAATAATATTATTCCCCAGCAACATGGTTTTGTAGAACGTCGTTCTACAAGTACAAACTTACTATTATATACGAGTTATCTATTTGACACACTAGACAAAAACAAACAGACAGACAGTGTATATACAGATTTCCGGAAAGCTTTTGATACAATAGATCATAAACGTCTTTTAGAAAAAATTGCGTATAACGGTATACGAGGCAATCTTTGGCGATGGTTTAAATCATATATCACAAACAGAACCCAGAAAGTTATTATTAATGGATATGAATCTAATAATGTACCTATAAGTTCAGGAGTGCCGCAAGGATCAATTCTAGGGCCCCTACTATTTATTATATTTATAAATGATATTTACACATGTTTTAATTTTTGTAAAATTTTATTATATGCAGACGATCTTAAAATTTATCATATAATCGACACTCCTAACGATCATATACTTTTTCAAGAAGATTTAAACCGTTTCACTGCATACTGTAAAATTAATAAATTAACTCTCAGTTTGCATAAATGCAAAACTATAACCTTCACAAGGAAACGAAATATTAGTAATTTTTCATATACATTATGCAATTGTGTCCTTGATAATGTACAAACAATTAAAGATTTAGGTCTTACATTGGATACTAGACTTGTGCTTGATACACATATTGATAATATTGTTGCTAAGGCATACAGAATGTATGGTTTTGTAATGAGATGTACGAATAACTTTAAGAAACCCACTACTTATTTATATTTATATAAAAACCTTATTCGATCTCAATTGGAATATGCTGTAACTATATGGAATCCTATTTATAAGTTTTACTGTGATAAAATTGAAATGGTACAGAAAAAATTTTTGCGACGTTTACAATATAAATTTTCTCATAACCGTCGTTCATATGACCAATTATTGTATAAATATAATTTGCAAGACTTAAAATCAAGGCGCATACAACTAGAGATTATGATTCTGTATGATATTATTCAGGGTAAATATGACTGTATTTCATTAACAAATCAGATAAATTATAAAGTTCCAGTGCGTACACAAATGAGAAATTCACGAAGACAAGAATTGTTTGCAATTAACAGATACCGTACCAATTCCGGTATTCGTTCACCCATAAATAGAATTTTGAAAATATATAATGACAAATTTTATAATATTGATATATTTGCTACTAAACCATTAACTTTCAAAAAAATGGTAGCTAAACAATTAGTAACCTCCTCCCTCTCTCAGGAATTTAGTAATGCGTGCACATAATTAATAAATTATAAAATACATGTGTATAGTTAAATAACTTTTTTTTTTTTTTTTTTTTTTTTTTGTTGGTTGTTTTGCATAATTTGTACCGGTGACGTGGTTGTGTCAATGTTATTTATAATTTAACTTAATTAATAGATATAATGGTCAGCTCCACTTCTCGGCAATATTTGCATGTATACTTTCTTTCTTTATATAGCAATCTGTAGTTAACGTTGTTGGTAATACTATTAATCACATTTAAATGTAATCTTATTATAATTATATATTGTATTACTGTTTGTTAACTTTAATAAAATAAAAAAAAAAAAAAAAAAAAAAAAAAAAAAGGTCGTAACTCATTTAGATATTCCCCTTACTGATATGATATTTATATTTATTTCTATCAGATTATTAATATTATATTATATTCGATATTATATAATAGACTACCTAGCTATTGCCCACGGTTTTGAACGCGTGGTGCCATCTTTCCACTTTAATTTGAAATTTTCGAAAATCCTTTCTTAACATATGCTTACGTTGAAAATCAATCTATGTTTATTTATTTATTTTACTTTATTAGGAAATTTTACAATTTCTAGAATATATAAGTAATTAATATCATAACAACACAAATAAATATTGTAATTGTTGTTCTAAATTTTAGCTTTCTAGACTTAGTAGTTTTAGTTATGTAAATAGTCAGTTAGGACAAACGATTTTCTAAAAATACATAGTAAAATTTTATATATCATTCATAGTTTAATTATATATAGTAAAATTTTTATATAGTAAAATTTTATATCCCATCATAAAATGACCCATTCCTTCCTCTACCGTAAGTCTCGTAAGAGGCAACTAAGAGAACTTCAAAGTCGATGGATGGAGAGCAACGTCTCTCTTTAAAACACCACCGAAACCTAATCTGCTTGACAAGTATTCCCTTCCTTTACCGTAAGTCTCGTAAGAGGCAACTAAGAGAACTTTCAAAGGGGTATGGACAGTAGCGTCTCTTTTTAAACATCACCAAAGCCTAACTGCGGTTACCAATCCGCCTGCCAAGTATTGCTACTAGCAATATCCCCAACAAGAGAAATCCTATGTTTAGCAGTAGACAGTACAGATATGCTGATGATGAATACATCCTTTATTGGGCATAGATATTATAACTACAATAAACAAATTACATTTCTGTTATGCCAAATGTTGTGGGAGAGAATGCTATAAGTCCGCCAGACATTCTTTTGTCATGTGATTATGAAAGAATAAATAAATAAACAGATATTGCTATATATTACCTGCCCATCCCTAAACAACTATGATTAACCAATGCAATGGTGTGGCTTTTTTGTTTACAGAATTTGCCGAAACTGTTTATCTCCCCGCATAAATATACTCTGTTAGGAAAACTTTGGAGTAAACCGTTTTACCAATTGTGTAAACGGAAACGTGTTAATAGATATTAACTATCAGTGTTATAAAAACTTGCTGGAAATATGTATGTTTACTATAAACACTTTTACGTTGTTACAAACGTAAATACTTGTAAGTAAACAAATACATATTACTTTTACAATTTTTTACAAAAGCAGTAATTATATCGCTGGTTATTTGATTAGAACTAAAGCATAGAAAATAATGTTCGACTAGGTGAGTCCAACGTCTAAATCTAGTACAAACTTTACATGACACTATATTATGTATAGAACCAAAAATCTATAAGGAAATATCAAAATCTATAAAAGACTAGTATAAATAAATAAAAATCTTAATCGTTAAATGTACAATTTAATTATTCAATTCAAAACAATTCTCATCCAAAATACCTTAAAATTAGATTATTCAAAATTCCTTTTTTGGTTAAATTTAAAAATTCCAAATTTAGTAGGTTTGGCTGTAAGTCGATTAGTCAGTCAATGCAATTGATTTATTTTATTAATCTGTTTCAATTATATACTTTATATATGAAATTTTATGATCAGATACTGCTTAGTAGTATTTTTTTTATGGGTGAAAATGTTATGGTAACGGGATACGCTGGCAGAGCACCAAAGAAGGATGATAGATGAGAATGAAAACAGGCCAGTTAGCCCATCATGATGAATTCATCAGGAATTAACCATGATAGTTTCCAGGGAGAACAGCGAGGTGGTCGACCTGGTTGGGTATATTGCTAGCAATGGGATTCTCAGTCTCCATTACTAACAATCCCTTTCCGGGGGGGGAAACTGCTTAGTAGTTTGTATTCATACAAATTCATTGTTTATATAATTAAACTTTTTAAAAACATCAACAGCTGAGTTTTTTGCACATTCTTCTTGGCTTAAATTGCATTTCGAATGGTTGATAAATTAATGAAAAAAATACTATTAAAAAATGCTTAAATATAAGTTTCATCATCAGTCTTTAACTGTCCACTGCTTAATGTAAACCTCGCCCTTAAAGGGGTTTGCCAGTATTTGCCACGCTTGGCAAGTAGATTGGTAATTGTAGTTAGGTTTTAGAAACGATTTTAGAGGGACACTGTTGCCCATTCCTTTACCTCCCATTAGTCTTTTATTATATTCACGGGAAAGGAAGGGGTGGCCTATTCTATGCCGGGACCATACGGCTATAAATACATCTAAGTTATTACAATTAGTTCTTTTTTTTTCTTTTTTCTTTCACTCAACATGAATCATTAAAGCTTAACTATTTTATACATATAGAGATATTGTAATATAAACGTAAAAATACAGACGGAAATTTGACTCTCCTACATTTAAAAAGAGAACGAAGTCGGGGCTAAAACTAGCAAGTTTATAAACTCTGTAACTAGTTAGTAACAGCTACAAATATAAGGTGTGTGTACAATGAAGTATCCACACTTAAACGAGTTAATAACATGTGTGGTCTCATCGGTAGATTAACCGCATCCTGTATATGATGCTAGCTGCAGATTGCACTGATAAAACATCACTGACGGTCAAAGCTGCATTGCAATTACTAGATTGTTCTAGTTTAAACCATTTAAAACTACAGTCTACTGTTTAAGGTATTTATTTTGTTTTAAACAACTTAGAATAGCAAAAAAGCTGGCGGCCCACCTGATGGAAAGTGGTAACCGTCGGCTATAGACATGAGCAGTGCCATGGACATAACAGAGTATACTGTTTCGCCCATGATACCCCCATGCGTTGCCATTCCTGAGGACTCAGGTGTTATTCCTTTGTACCCTGTAAATTCTCATACAAATACAATTCATTTACACACACATTTCAGAAAATACATTTACAATTTACAAATCCAATGAATGGAAAGCTCTTTATTGTTCCTATCAAAGAATAATACAGATTATAAAGATTAATAATATGAACACAAACAAAATGAAATAATTAATTACATAAAAGCAAGATAAAGAGGCAACAATGGGCGGCCTTGTCGTTTAACAGCGATCTCTTTCAGACAACCCTAGGAAGGAGAGGAATAATTAAAATTATGCTTAAATACATTTAAAAAAGTACAAAATGTTTAAGTCTACTTCACAATGTTTAAGTCCCATAGAAAAAAAGCTACGATAGCCTATTAGAAATAGTATATATTAATACGCGAAGCAAAAACTTTGTACCCTTTTTTTGCGCAGAAAATTGCGCAGACGGAGGAGTATGAAATTTGGCACATTAATAGTTTATATAGAGAAGGAGCGCAGAATGTGAATATTTTTTTCAAATTATGTATAAAAATACATTAAATCGATAAAAAAAAACATTACACACACTACCATGTACTTGACATACACACGCATATATAGTCCTTTATTTATTATTAAAGTCTGTGGTCAAATAGAGTATAGATTACCAGAGAGAGACTTTGTACAAAAGTCACTTGAGGACCTCTGTCCCATTTGTGTTTTAACCGTAAAGCAGTTGTGTGTGCATGGCTGTGTTTCGGTTTAAAGGGTGGGATATGGCGTGAATTTACTGGGTACAGAGGAATAACACCTGAGTCCTCAGGAATGGTAACGCATGGGGGGTATCATGGGCGAAATAGTATACTCTGTTATGTCCATGGTACTGCTCATGTCTATAGGCGACGGTTACCACTTTCCATCAGGTGGGCCGTCAGCTTGTTTGCCGTTCTAAGTTGTATAAAAAAATAAAAAAAAAAACATAAACTATAAAATTTTGTATTTTCTTCATCCGTAACTCTCCTATAAAAAAAATAACACTAAAATTTTCAATGCCATCCGCTTTGGCAACCTATGGCTGACCTCCATTTTGATAATATATTAGACAACGTGACACAAATTCTATGTATTTAAATCAGATTGAGTTTTATTAATTAAAATAAAATATCGTTCTAATGTTAATTAATACATAGAAATACGTAACACTGCATGTTAATTAAATGACTCTATCATATTCACTCTTTCCATTTAAGAGTTTCCTCTTGTCGGTGCAACTAATTCATGCATTCTCTTCCAGCCAGCTCTATCCCACGCCATATCTTTGACCTCCCTATACGACATGACATCTAGTGTTTCCTTTATCTGTCCCATGTAGTTATTCTTCGGTCTTCTCCTTCTTTTGTCCTTTTTTTCTTCTGCTATGCTCTTTAAAAAATTGACATTTTGAATAAGTTGGCCTTTTGCCTCTTCTATCCTTTTCAAGGCTTCCTCTCGTTACTTTTTCTACCCATATTTATTTATTTAACTCTTTATTGCACTATAAATAAAAATATACAATAACAAGTGAATAATTCAAGTGAAATACAGTAACATAAATACATATATTTATATGTATCATGTTATAATTATAAGATTGTTTATCCTGACTGACTATTGTCATCAACATTATGCATGCATTATATACGTAGGTTTATATTTAGCAGTGGATGATGATGATAAAAATATGAAATAATAATGATTGTAACGGACACGCGCAATTAATTTTGTTTATATTTTTTCTTGTGTTTTGCTCTTTTTAGGGCAAACCAATAAACTGACCATTTTGTGTTACTGTGGCAAAAATTCTGTTACTTCTTTTATGTAGATACACTTTCTTTTTGTTTCTCTTTTAGCATATGTATTTTTTCTTTTTTTTTTGCGTATATATTTATGTTTCTTTATTTACTTTTTATATTTATTTTATTTTAAAAGGTACATGAAATCTATTTTCATTAAGTTTATTTGATATACAAAGGTTTGGATTTATACTAATTATAGATTTTCTTAAGACATCGATTTGTCTTTTATTTGTGTGCTGTGAGTAATGTAAATAAATTATATATCTATCTAATAAATAAACGTTCACGCTCACTTTTTTACTTTATCCGAGCAGTAAGTACTGTATAGTATTCCCAATTTCGTGTATAATATAGTATATGTCATATATGTGTAAGTATATTTGTTATTTATATATATTTGTTCGTTAATATATGTAATTTTAGTATGTATGTATATCAATAATTACTAGTACCGCATCCGAGTATTCTGACACATCCCTATGGTTGACTGGGAGAGAATGCTTTTAGCATTAAGTCCGTCATGTACACATATCTATATATATATATATATATATATATCCGTCAGTATTCTACGACTATGACGATATATGTAGTAATGAATAAATAAATAAATGAAGATAATGTGAACACATTTTACGTCATTTATTGTTCACGACTGCAACCAAGCTTACGCAACCAATCAACTCAAGTCGGCTAACTGGTCTTCATCTCGACAGTGCCCCGGTTACATTGGCCGGCGGGCGTTGCCCTGTTCTAATACATACACGTGACATTGAAGATTATAAAATTTTATAGCTTTTTTTTATACTTTATTATAATATATCGGTTTCTTACATCGTAGACACTTACTATTCAGTATCTGTATGTATATATATATATATATATATATATATATATATATATAAGTGGTAATAAAATCGGTTATTAACAATTGCTTCGATGTTTTTGTAAGATCTTTGTGAACTTCTTCATATTGAGCACGTGTTCAAACACAGTAGCACTTAGTACACAGTAAACTTAGTAGAGTGCGATAAAAACAAAAAAAAACTTATTTGGAAAACCGTGTAAAAGCGAAAACGTGTAAAACAAGTACCGTGTAAATCGGGGGATAGGTGTATATATATATATATATATATATATATATATATATATATATATATATATATATAAAAATTAACAAATATATGTAACTACATCACTTCAGAACGGCTTTTTTATGGGTGATAATTGAATGGTAACCCCGACTGCGCTATCGGTATACGCTGGCGGGGCACCAGTGACGGATGATAGGTGAGGATGAAAAGACAGATCAG
The DNA here is from genome assembly GCF_026898425.1 of Galleria mellonella. NCBI lineage: Eukaryota > Metazoa > Arthropoda > Insecta > Lepidoptera > Pyralidae > Galleria > Galleria mellonella. Next base: position 2,933,830 of record NW_026442061.1, read on the forward strand.
TTAGTCCGTCGTGACGAATTCAACGATAAATTAGTCAGGATGGTTTCCAGGTGGAACCGCGAGGAGGTCGACTTGATAAGGTTTATTGCTAGCAATGGAGTTGCTAATCCACATTACTAACAATCCCTTCTCCCCCCATAAAATTTGGTTACCTTTTTGGTTAGTTGTTCTCATCGTTAAACTAGTATACCCGTGCGAAACCGGAGCGACCAACTAGTGATTTTTCGAATATGAAATTTATTACAGTTTTGACAGGAAATCGTTTTGAGTGAGTGTGTGTATGTGTGTATGTGTTTATGTATATGTATTATGTAATTTAGAATAGCAAACGACTGACTGCCCACTAGCTGACGGCCCACCTGATGCAAAGTGGTAACCGTCGCCTATAAAAATAAACAACAATTATTGAAGTAAACTTAATAACAAGCATTTTTGAAAACTTTTTGATGATTCTACTTTCTAACAAAAGTCCGCGCCTACGGGACTCTCTATGGCTTTACAACATTAAATCTTGTCTATTTATTACTTCTAGTGGTCGCTCCGTGGTCGAAATTCGACCATAACATATATTGTAATTAATGAATTTTGTTATGGTTATGTTTAACATTCATTAAGACTATAGACAAATAATATTAAATACAAACAATATTTTTTTTATACAACTTAGAATGGGAAACAAGCTGACGGCCCACCTGATGGAAAGTGGTAACCGTCGCCTATAGACATGAGCAGTACCATGGACATAACAGAGTATACTGTTTCACCCATGATACCCCCCCATGCGTTGCCATTCCTGAAGACTCAGATGTTATTCCTCTGTACCCAATAAATAACAATAAATAAAAGAGTATATATGCGTGTGTGTGTCAAATACATGGTAGTGTGTGTAATGTTTTTTTTTTTATCGATTTAATGTATTTTTATACATAATTTGAAAAAAATATTCACATTCTGCGCTCCTTCTCTATATAAACTATAAGTGTGCCAATTTCATACCTCTCCGTTCGCGCAATTTTCGAAAAAAGGGGTACAAAGTTTTTGCTTCACGTTGTGTTTATCGTAACTTTTGTTTCTATGACGCTTAAACATTGTCTATAAGCGACGGTTACTAATTTTAATCGAATGGGGGAAAGGGATTGTTAGTAATGAGAATTAATGGCCCCATTGCTAGCAAGCCCTGTCAGGTCGATCTCCACGCGGTTTTCCCCTGGAAACCATTGTGATTAATACTTGTTGTTTTTGTCACGATGGGCTAACTGACCTGCTTTATTCTCACCTATCATTCTTCACTGGTGCCCTGCCGGTGTATACCGATAAAGCAGGTGGGGTTACCATTCCATTATCATCAATTAAAAAAGAATTAATCGAATGGGTCATTAACTTCTTTGGCATTCCGGATCGTATTAATAAACAAAATTTAAAATTCTTAAAAGGAAAAAATTTTTAATTAGTACTAATACTAGTATTATTGTATATAAGTTATAAAATACCGACAAATTTAAAATACCTCAAGCTGGGAATGGCAAAAGAAACCATTCAGAGGTCATTAAACCAAAACTTGACCAAAGCAAGATCGCATAAAATCGCATAATGAAAGAAATATTAGAATAATTAACGTCATTTCAAAAGTCAAAAAGTGCAAGTCGGACTCGCGCAACGAGGGTTCCGTATAAAACCATCAAATTCAAAAATTTTTCTATGAAATATCTACAAATTTACGGTTTTTGGATTTTTTACTTTACTTGTGCTACATGATATAGCTTCTTGTCAAATTTCATGATTCTAGGTCAACCCTATAGGTTTTAATTCCCTTTGAGAATGTCAAGCCAAAATATGCGATATAAATGGAACATAAAAGGCCATATCTTTTGATTGCGTCGATTTAGAAGCTTGATTTTTTCACTGCTTTAAGAGATTGCAGACCTGATTATATGATATTAATTTCAACTTGATACCTCCACGCGTTCCTAACAAAAAGGGTCTTGACAGACGAACGGACGGACAACGAAGTGATCCTATAAGGATTCCGTTTTTTCCTTTGGAGGTACGGAACCCTAAAAACGAGAAGGTTTTCAACTCGGCTATATTTGGAAATAAAAATAGAGTGAATAAATAAACACACAACCCGTCATTCATCGTAAACGGTGAACAAGCACTTAGCGGTGCTGAATCTCCCAGAGGACTTTGATGTTGAGACAAGGATTTGCTTCGCATTCCTGTCTCCGTAGAAAAGTTGGCATCACAGTCTGTTTCAACATAATTTAATGGAAGGGGGGAAGGATTGTTCCCAAAGTTGAAAAAAATTTTAGGTGGTAATCATTTTTTTACAAATGAAGAGGTCATAGCCGCCATGGACGCTTATTTTGAGGAGTTAGACGAAGATTTTTTAAAACGGGTATCGAAGCCTTACCGGGTCGATGGAAAAAGTGTTTTGAGCTCGGAGGAGAGTATGTTGAAAAATAAAAATAAACTCAAAATCGTGTGGTTTCATTAAAATTTTTTTTTTATACAACTTAGAATGGCAAACAAGCTGACGGCCCACCTGATGGAAAGTGGTGACCGTCGCCTATAGACATGAGCAGTACCATGGATATAATACAAACATAATACAAAGTCTCCCCCTGGTATTTTCCTTTATTTAAAAACCCTATACTATAGTTTCTAATTTTTGCATGTTTCAATCGAAAACCTCTCGAATCGTAAGAATCTGTATTATAAATTCTGTAATATATTTTTTTTGTCAACAGGTATGTATCTACAGTATCTACAACGTGACAAATTTGAACAATAACTAGATAAAAAGAAGATCCCTTGCCACTGAAGTTCACGAGTATTATAATACATAAGGTATCCAACATAGTAATTATTATATTCTAGTTTTAAAATCCTTACTAATATTATAAATAAGAAAGTGAGTTTGTTTTTTACCTTACACCACCTTAATGGCTTAACCAATTACTATGAAATTTAGTATGCACGTATACTACGTGGAATTAAGAAGATAGATACCCAAATAAGCCAAAAATATTAGATACACTGCAAGATTTCATGTAAAATAATAATTGATTTGTTTTTTATTTTTATATTATCCAATCATTAAACGTATATATTAACATAAATAAAACAGCATTAATTTAGAAAATTATGTGTTAATTAATTGTGTAAGTTAACTACACAGTGTTGAGGGCGAAAGGGATTATTAGTAATGGAGTTACTGGTATATTACTAGCAATGGCTAGTAATATACCCAACCAGGTCGACCTCCTCGCGGTTCCCCCTGGAAACTATCATGGTTAATTCCTGATGAATTCATCATGATGGGCTAACTGGCCTGTTTTCATTCTCATCGATCACCCTTCACTGGTGCTCCGCCAGCGTATCCCGTTAGCGCAAGCGGGGTTACCATACCATTTTCACCCAGCAAAAAAAAAACACAGTGTTGCTCTATGTTAAAAATATATACATAAAAATAAATAATCAACAACAAATCTTTGTAAAAAAAAATCAATAATATTCTAGTTTTAATATACAATCACTGCATAAAAACTCTTAAGAAATAATGAAATTATTAAAAAAATACAATGCGTCTAATAATTTGGCCATGGACTGTAGATAGGTATTTTTGTGCATTACAGGTTTTTGTATTTTATGCAAGAAAAATTATTAATTCACTCTTGCGCCACCTACTCACTTCTATCTGTTCTCCTTTAACCAAAGGTTGTCTGTAAGAGATTGCCCTAGCGATAAGACCGCTTTTTGTACCTTTATGTGTATATATTTTACTTGAATTATTCACTGGTCATGGTGCTATAAAGAGTTAAATAAATAAATTAATAGGTAGATAAATAATTACCCAATATATGTATCAGGTACCTAACATACACACAAGCAATACAATTGAATTAAGAATCTCGCCAGTTTTGAAGAAATAAAAAAAAGTGACGTACAAACAGTTTCCTTGATATAGCGGAACATCGAGTTAGTAACATGCTGGTCGAAAGAAAAAATTAATAAAGAAAAAAAAAACAATCTTCGGAAACCAACACGGTCAGTGGCGTGTGAATAACTCTTTCTTTCGTTTACGCAACGCTAGCGTGTGCCCACCGTGCGATATTCGTTCGGATCGTCCACTGGCACAAGTTACAAGCGATAGATTTCATATTAAATTATTATTTTTTTCCTTAATTAGTGCATAAATTAATTTGATAAAACTTGCGATTTTAAATTGACTATCTAATGTTATTAAAATTCTTGTACTTTGCTTCCCTTATTAAAATTAAAATTAAAAAAAACTAACATGTATAATCACGCGACAGTTTTTTTTTTACTAATGAATATTGTAAACATTTTAATAAAGACTTTAGAACAAAGTATCAGTGTCCTATTAATATAATAAATCCGAAAGATTAAACAATGGATGGACAGATGTTTGTTACTGTTTCAAGCAAAAACTACTAAACGGATTTGAATAAAATTTGCTACATTAATAGGTTATATATTGATTTACGTAAGTGATGCCGCGAGATACAGTTAATTTTATATAGCTTGAGTCTGAACGGTCACGTACAGTGCAGTTTCGAAGGAATTTTCTCTGCACTGCTATTTAGATAAACTAGTTTATTTAGGTAAAATAAACTATCTACTCGTAACTACATAGATGTAATCTGATATAAATGTCGAAATAACTCAGGTAATTATATTTCACCTAAATGGAATATGGTATGGTTATGAAATGAGCTCCCTGCAGAAATTTTCCCAAGAGACTACAGCATGGGGTTTTTCAAAAGGGGAGCACAGAGGTTTCTTCTGGATCTGCAATGCGCGCGTAATACCTCTGGTATTGCAGGCGTTCATAGGCTACGGTAACCGCTTACCATCAGGTGGGGCGTATACTTGTTTGCCACCTCAGTGGTATAAAAAAACGGTTGGGTTAATTTCCGTCTCTTGTGAACTATGAACCTTCCTTCAAAGAAAATACTGCCTACAGAGCAGCCCACAATTTTGTCTCTTTGAATTTCTTACAAGACACAACAGGCAATTTACACGTAACTTATGATAAGTCGCTACCTCTTATAACTTGGACCACAAGAACAAAACCAAGAAAGTGTTTCATTCGGCCACTGCTCGCACGTGCTGCGTAATTGTATTCCATCGAGTACGCAACGTTACATACACATATACACATACACTACCACATACGAAAATATACATTGTTTCAATAGAACGTAATGAAAATATAAACAAATTAATAGTATAATTGATCTGGCTAAGAGACTGTCTATTAGTTTTTAATATTATACAAAATAGTACTAATAAAAAGTAAAAAATTTGATTGAAAATTTCGGGTTTGTTACAATTTTTTTTTTAGAGTATTTCTAAAAGAATTGTGATAAAAAATATAAAAAAAAAAATGCATAATTTGCCTGATCACAAGTGAGTAGGATGATATACATATATATGTATATATACACATATATAGCGAATCAAATAAAAAAATCAATGATATTTTTAATTTTAAGAACTTTACCTTTCACTTTATTTACGCATATCAGCCCTATTGAGTGAATGTTTCAAAAATAAGTTAATATATGATTTTTAATCAAGTAAACTTAATTATAAACGTTTGTGAATAGTCACCAGAGGGAGACTTTGTAATTAATTAAAGACAGTGATTTTAAAAGTACTATAATTTTGAAATTTTTATCTATTACAAAAATAATATATGATTACCACAATATGATTCAAACTTCACACGAGTAGTTTTATAAAAAGGAAAGGAAAAAATTTGAATATGGCAAAAGTAAATAGTCACCCAAAATTGGAAACTACGCAAGCAAATTACAAGAACTCCAAAACTAGTAAAATATCGATGTGTTTTCAGAAAATTAATATGTCGATTTCCCAGGAGAGTTATTTATATATACAATATATATTGTAGAAGACAGCTTTGTACTGCCTATTTATATGAGAGCGAATTGTACAGAATTTACTTTCTCTTTTGAAGACCGGGTATGTTTTGGTAATAAAAAAAATGAAATATATATTTCTTTTAAAAGCACTATATGGGAACTACGTTACATATATATAATCTATATTCTTACATTAGTGAGATTGTAAATTATATATAGTCACAAATATATAATTTAATTTATAGTAAAATGTAATAATAATAATTACATAATTATTATTATATTATTTGGGATATGGCGTGAATTTACTGGGTACAGAGGAATAACACCTGAGTCCTCAGGAATGGCAACGCATGGGGGGTATCATGGGCGCAACAGTATACTTTGTTATGTTCATAGTATTGCTCATGTCTATAGGCGACGGTTACCACTTTCCATCAGGTGGGCCGTCAGCTTGTTTGTCATTCTAAGTTGCATAAAAAAAAAAACTAATTTATTTATTATTATATATATTTTTAAATGTATAATAAATATTATATTTTACTATAATATAATATTAATTATACAAGTGAAAGTGAGTTTGTTTCTTTGTTACCTCTTAGTGCCTTAACGGCTTGACCAATCACTATAATAATTTAGTACACACGTATTATACAAGATGGAGAAAGACATATGCTGCTTTTTTATCCCAGTCAGTGGACATATCCCAGTTACGCAGACGAAGTCGCGGATAAAAGCCAGTTTTCTTTTTAACGGATGATAATGGAATGGTAATCCCGCCTGCGCTAACGGTGTACGCTGGCGTAGCACCAGTGAGGGAGGATAGGTGAGAATGAAAAGGCAGGTCAGATAGCCCATCGTTGTGAATACGTCTAAAACTCAGCACGATGGTTTCCAGTGGGAGCAAGTGGAGGTCGACCTGACAAGGTATATTGCTAGCAATGGGACACATAGTCCGCATTACTAACAATCCCTTCCTCCCATAAGCTAATATTATATATTTAATTATAAATGAGATTGTAAGTTATAAATAACATCGTGAAAATTAAATAGCAAGGGATTCTAATAAAGAAAAACGAGATTGTTTGCATTTAACAAACCTACCTAAAAAGGGATTAACGATTATAGAATCTATAGAAATTTATTGAAAAATACGATAGCAAAACAAAAGGCCGTTTGCCTGCGAATTGCGGATAGAGCAAAATCCCTTTTAAAAATAAATTACTGGCGCACGTCCAAATACGCGACGTCAGCGTACCTAACAGAGGGGTTAAAGCCCTAATGTAAGAAAGTACAGTCTTATAATGAATTGTGTAGTGAATTTTGAATTTAATGAATTTATTTTTTTATTTATTTATTCATTAGTACAAATATGTGTACATGGCGGACTTAATGCTAAAAGCGTTCTCTCCCAGTCAACCATAGGGAAGTGTCAGAATACTCGAATGCGGTACTAGTAATTATTGATATACATACATACTAAAATTACATATATAAACGAATAAACATATATAAATAACAAATATACCTACACATATATGACATATATTATATTATACACGAAATTGAGAATAATATAAAACACTTACTGCTCGGATAAAGTAAAAAAGTGAGCATGAACGTTGTTTCGTTTTCTTTTAAAGACGGTTTAGTCGGAGTCTCTTCATGGTATCAGGAAGCGCGTTCCGGAGTCGTGAAGAATATTGGAGAAAAATTTGAAGCAAAACCAGTACGGTAAGAGGGAATAGATAGTTGGAGAGTATTACTAGAACGAAGGTTACGATCGTGAGTTTCAAAAAGATATTTTGCTAAAATGTAGGTAGTTTTAGATGAAAGAGGTTTCCATTTCCCGTATACATTCTGCCTCTATGTCGGCGTGCAAATTATTAACAATATATTATTTGAATAACTTTTGCCCCCTACTTCGTACGCGTGAATTTCAAAAGTAGCAAAATAAATTTAATATGCCATTTCTATACGGCGTATTAAGATAAAACCTACACGAGATTTTAAGTTAAATCTTTAAAAACACAATTGTGTAAAACTCATCTAGTTTGAAGCAGTGGTTTTTACATGATGGTAAAACAAACATATACTATATCTTTTTTTTTGCTACTTAGAATGGCAAACAAACTGATGGCCCACCTAATGGAAAGTGGTAACCGTTGCCTATAGACATGAGCAGTATAATGGATATAACAGAGTATACTGTTTTGCCCATGATACCCTCCATGCGTTGCCATTCCTGAAGACTCAGGTGTTATTCCTCTGCACCCTGTAAATTGCCAATATTGCTAGCAATTGGACTGGAAGTCTCCATTACCAACTATCCCTTCCCCCTCCTTATATTTTTCTATTAGGTTTAGTGCGAATGGAATGCAGCTAATCAATAAACTTTGTGACATCAAGGCAAGAAGATTAGTGACACGTTGTTCTCATACAAGTTGGAACACTTGCAGCTATCTCTGTCTCCCGTGAAGACAGAGAGAGATAGAATATTAACTTTCAGTATGCAAATGTGTATTCTAACTAGATTCCAGTGACTACAACGCAACGTAACGTGTTGAGTCACGTTAATTAGTGTTACTCTTCATTTATTAATAACAAGATTTGCTCTTGATTAAGAGAGTAGATAATTTCTATACCCTTCTTTGAATATTCTTTTTTTATTGGTGAAATAAATCAAAGTGGTTATAATTCATGTTCAATAAAGGAAAAATGGTTAAAAACACAAATTTGACAGCTATGTTTTTTTTCCTGCAATGGACATTAGAAAGGTATCCAAATACGATCAAATTAAAGTGAACTTGTTCTTTTATTTAATTTTTGGGCATTATGATGAAAATTTCCACCATTATACAAGGAAGTGTTAAAGATCATCTTCTATCTCTATGAACATATATTTATTTATCTATATATGTACTTATATTATATGTATATGTGTGTGTATGTTTGTGTAATATGTGCATAGATGTAGGTATATATTTATGTATCTATATGTATATGTGTATTTTTATGATTAAAAATAATGTATTTAATTTCATTTTGTCTAGTTTGTTTAAAAATTGTCACAATACTGTACACCGCACTACCCGCTGGCATTGATGCTCCTATCCACTTTGGGTTTGGGTCTGCTAGAAGAAAAAAGAGTTTGGCTCGCCTTTGTCCATTTGTTATAAATAACTCTGTCATATTCTTATAAATAACTGGTGTGTACAATAAAGAATTAAATAAATTTAATTAAATAAGTTCGTATTCCAAAAAAAAACCGACATCGACTATGGCATAACCAAATATTTTGATTTTAAAACTAAACTGAACCGATTTTGATAAAATTTCTACGGGACTAATCTTTTTTTTAAACAACTTAGAATGGCAAACAAGCTGACGGCTCACCTGAACATGACATGAACAGTATCATGGACATAACAGAGTATACTGTTTCGCCCATGATACCCCCATGCATTACCATTCCTGAGGACTCAGATGTTATTCCTCTGTACTCAGTAAATTCACGCCATATCCCACCCTTCAAACCGAAACGCAGTCATGCAAACACAACTGCTTCACGGTTGAAACACGAATGGGACAGAGGTGCACAAACAAACGACTTTTGTACAAAGTCTCCCTCTGGTCTATAAATATATCCTTTTAGATGGTTGCCAATCTGCCTGCCAAGTGTGGCGACTACTGGCAAAAGCCTCTATAGGAGCTTATGTTCAGCAGTGAACAGTTTAAGGCTGATATGATGATGATGATGATGAATATTAAAGCAGGATTTAACTTAACACAATACAGAGAAATTAATTCATTCGAAAAAAGGGTACAACCAAATCGTGCCCACATAATTAATTTATTAACACTCGAATTAATTAATACACAGAAATGACGAATGATCCTTTAAAATCCCAGTTTTGATTCGCTTTTTCAGGGTTCAGTTGAAATGGAAATCAAAATCCAATTATTTCTATACATTTGTATATGTACATGTAACGCTTTAGTGAACTAATAATGTGAACGATAATTCCGACTGCATCGTTTGTATAAAGGAAAACAAATCTGAGTAATATATTATAATAAATATATATATATATATATATATATATATATATATATATATATATATATATATATATATATATATATAAATCGTAGTGAGTGGCAAGAGCTCCACCGACAAGAGCGTAGCTCTTAAATAGATATATAGATATTATAATAAAATTATAACGACTCAGTGCAATGACGAGCTATGAGAATTGTCGATGATCCCAGGCTTGTAAGCGGTATCGAACCCTTAAGTCTTAGGAGAGATTTTGCCTCACTCTGCGTGTTCTACCACTTGTACAACTGATTGTGCTTGGAGGAATTGTTCAATATGATACCTACGGCCACTTTCTATCATCGTACGGCTCGCCATTGACAGGGAGTTCACCCTCATACCATACAGCCTAAATGATCACGTACAACGCGGTTTCAGAGATGTTTTCTCCCACGAACACTCTGGTTATGGAATGTGCTCCCTGCCGAGGTTTTCCCAAGAGACTACAGCATGGGGTTCTTCAAAAGGGGGGTCAAGAGGTTTCTTCAGAGTCGGCAACGCGCGTGTAATACCTCTGGTATTGCAGGCGTTCATAGGCTTCGGTAACCGCTTACCTACAGGTGGGCCATATACTTATTTGCCACCTCAGTGGTATAAAAAAAAAGATAATATTTTAAATACACTATAGGGACTTAAGGCGAGGGATGGGCAGCAGCGTCCCTCTTAAAACATCTCTAAAGCTTGCCTGCGGTTACACACGCATTGTGCCCGCAGGCCGCGACGATCAACCGACGAAGCGACTCGGTAAATTGTTGATTTAGCGAGTCGAAAAAAAACCTGTTGATACGTCCGGGTTTTCGGCTCTAAAATCCGGAATTTTCTTGCGTCTTGTCCTGGTTGCCAAATTTTAGTGATGGCAACCCTAAGTACAGTTATTATGCGTGGTGATAAACAATTTACCTATCTATCTATTTATCTATAATATATATCATACATAAATACGATTTCGTGTAAATAATTATTCAAATCACAGGAAACCAGTCACGTCTCATTACTCTGTTATATCATGCAGAAACATAGAAAAACAAAAATAAACAAACAATGGTAATTGCTTAAAAACACGATCGCCGTGTGGTCCCTGTTTAGAAGGAGCCACCCCTTTCCTTTCCAGTGGGTGTCTTAAGAGGCGATTAAGGGATGCTGCTGTCTATCCGTCGATCATTGGGGGAAAGGGATTATTAGTATTGGAGAGGTTAGTTCCCATTGCTATCAATATACTCTATCAGGTCGGCCTCCTCGCAGTTCCCCCCGGAAACCATCATGACCAATTTCTCACTGAATTCGTCACGATGGGCTAACTGACCTCCTTTTTCATCATCACCAATCATCACTCACTGGTGCCCCGCCAGTGTATACCGATAGCGCAGGCGGGGTAACCATTCCGAGGTAATTATCCATTAAAAAAAATCCCTCGATCATTTGGAGGGGAAGGAGAAGATTGTTAGTAATGGAGACTGAGAATCCCATTGCTAGCAATATACCCAAACAGGTCGACCTCCTCGCGGTTCTCCCTGCTAACTATCATTAGTTAATTTCTGATGAATTCATCATGATGGGCTAACTGGCCTGTTTTCATTCTCATCTATCACCCATCACTGGTGCTCCGCCAGCGTATTTTTTTTTTATTTTATTTATTCCGTTTATTTTATGTATCTCGTTAACGCAGGCGGGGTTACCATACCATTTTCACCCATCAAACAAAAAATCCCTCGATCATTAAGTTCCCTTAATCGCCTCTTACGACACCCATTGGAATAGAAGGGGTGGCCTGTTATATGTCGGAACCACACGGCGTTTGCAGTACACAAATGCATTTATTGGGTTTCTTCAAAAGAGGGGTAAAGAGGTTTCTTCAGGGTCGGCAACGCACGCGTAATACCTCTAGTATTGCAGGTGTTCATAGGCTACGGTAACCACTTACCATCAGGTGGGCCGTATGCTTGTTTGCCACCTTAGTGGTATAAAAAAAAATCCACCTTAAGGAACTCATACAAATTAAAACATTTCTAGATCAATTAACCGCATCCACGGCAAATAGGAGACAGTCGTTAATTGGACTTTCATTACGGCAGTGATCTCCAGCCCAATTCACGATAATTACAGTCGAATCGCTATAATTTAGCCAATTTGTCACCTCCAGTATGAATAATAAGGTTGATAATGCAATATCCTGCATAGATGTGTTAGTACCACTGATTCTTGTTTATATAGATGTCACAAATCTAATTAATAATAATCTAATTCTTTCAATCTATCTGCATGCAACAGATAGCTTTGTATAGAGGCTCTGGTGAAATTGTTACGCGATATTTCCTCAACTTCAAAACCGATTGTAATGACTGATTTTAGTGACACGATTTACTCTAATATACTCTCTCAATTTCAATGTAGACAAAACCATTACGATGTTAATTTTGTGAAGACTGGAAATGTTATTTAAAAACTCCTTCTGAGGTCTCAATTCGGTTATATTTTTTACGTTTCTTACCTCATAACGCGGTCAGTTCTGAACCGACTTGGAAATATCTTTTTTATTTGAAAGTATAGACTTACAGATTGGTCCCAGTGGAATTTTATCAAAATCGGTTTAGTAATTTAGTTTTTACATCTAAATAACTGGTTTTACCAAATTTAAGTCAATTTTAATAATGGAACACATTCTTAAACTATGTTTTTTTTATACTACTTAGAATGGCAAACAAGCTGACGGTCCACCTGATAGAAAGTGGTAACCATCGCCTATAGACATGAGCAGTACCATGGACATAACATACTGTTTCGTCCTTGACACCCCCCATGTGTTGCCATTCCTGAGGACGCAGATGTTATTCCTCTGTACCCTGTAAATTATCGCCATATTCCACCCTTCAAACTGAAACACAGCCGTGCAAACACAACTGCTTCACGGTAGAAACACGAATGGGACAGACGTAACCAATCAATCGACTTTTATACAAAATCATAAATCAAGTCATGTAATTTAGTAGACACGCTTAGTTTTCATATAAATTGAGACATTTGCTTCGTCTATTTCCTCTAGATCTATGGTTGGCGCGCTTTACAAATTTGCCCTAATAGGTATCCATTCATCATGTATGTCGGTTAATATGTCATGCATGTATTTGAGGCGTGTAGGCAAGTATATCATTGTTTTCATTAAATTACCATCACATAATGGTCTTATTATAACTGAAGTTATAGTTTGGTTTGAAATATTGACAATTATTTGCCAAGTATATAGTAGTTATATAATGTTATAGCCTTATATTGTTTTTTTTTATATACCACTAATGTGGCAAACGAGCATACGCATAAATAGATAGGTAGGTAAATTGTTTATTTTGATCACCACGCATAATAACTGTACTTAGGGTTGCCATCACTAAAATTTGGCAACCAGGACAAGACGCAAGAAAATTCCGGATTTTAGAGCCGAAAACCCGGACGTATCAACAGGTTTTTTTTCGACTCGCTAAATCAACAATTTACCGAGTCGCTTCGTCGGTTGATCGTCGCGGCTTGCGGTCACAATGCGTGTGCAACCGCAGTCAAGCTTTAGAGATGTTTTAAGAGGGACGCTGCTGCCCATCCCTCGCCTTAAGTCCCTATAGTGTATTTAAAATATTATCTTTTTTTTACGCCACTGAGGTGACAAACAAGCATACGCTTCACCTGATGGTAAGCGGTTATCGTAGCCTATGAACGCCTGCAATACCAGAGGTATTACGCGCGCGTTGTCGACCCTGAAGAAATCTCTTTACCCCCCTTTTGAAGAACCCCATGCTGTAGTCTCTTGGGAAAACCTCGGCAGGGAGCTCATTCCATAACCTGAGTATTCCTGGGAGAAAACATCTCTGAAACCGCGTTGTACGCGACCATTTAGGCTGTATAGGTAGAGTCTCCATGCTAATGTTTCACCAAAAACAAGTCTACTTTTTTATTCGTGTATCTGTGAATATCTCCGTGTGGTCCCGGCATAGAATAGGCATCTCCTTCCTTTTCCGTGGGTGCCGTGATATTTTAAAAGGCTGCTGTCCATCTCTCGTCCTCCCTTAGTCACCTCTTACGACACCCATGGGAAACGGAGCGGTGGCCCGTTCTCTGCCGGGACCACACGGCGGATTGTTTGTTGTAGAGTGTCTTGTGATCGAATCAATTATTATTTTATATATATTTTTAATTAATTCTATTAAATCATAAATACTAAACATCCATTTTCGAAATATAATTCCGAGACGTCCGTGGTGCCGTTCAAGTCTATAGATATTTGTTGCCACGTTCCATAAGGCGGGACGTTAGCTTACTCACCATTAAATTATTATTATTGACAAGTGACTATCAAAAGTAGGTAACTATCATTTCGCCAATGTGTTTTTTGTTCGTTTGTCACGCGATATCTCGACCAACCTTGGATCGGTTTTCATAGTTTTTTTTTATGCAATTTAGAATGACAAACAAGCTGACGGTCCACCTGATGGAAAGTGGTAACGGTCGCCTACATTTTTTTTTCGCAATATAAATTTTTCCTGCGACTTCGTCTCCATGAACGGTCACAAGATGAATATACAATAAATCTTTTATTTTTTTTAGTACCGTGACATAACAGAGTATACTGTTTCGCCCATGATACCCCCCATGCGTTGCCATTCCTGAGGACTCAGGTGTTATTCCTCTGTACCTAGTAAATTCTCGCCATATCCCACCCTTCAAACCGAAATACAGCCATGCAAACACAGCTGCTTCACGGTAGAAACAGAAGGGTATCATAAGCGAAACAGTATATTCTGGTACTGCTCATGTCTATAGGCGACGGTTACCACTTTCCATCAGGTGGGCCGTCAGCTTGTTTGCCTAAGTTTGTTTCTAAGTTGTATAAAAAAAAAAATCTAGCTCTATCTATAATAATAATTTTTAATAATTTATTTGTTTATTTCTTTATACAAAGGTATATTACAGGGTTTGGTATCACCTGTTAAATAAACATTGCTTCTGTTAGGAGTAATCACTCTTTTATAAGAATTAATTATATTTCATAATCATTACAATTGTTTTTTATCAGCATAAATTATTTATTTTGCCTTTGATTTATTTTTACATAATAATACAAAAAAATATATATATAATAAATAAGAAAGTGTCTATGTTTGACAATAAATGTGCGTGTTTATGTGCGCGCGCGCGCGCGTTTGTGTGTGTGTGTGTGTGTGTGTGTGTGTGTGTGTATGTGTGTGTGTGTGTTTGTATATGTAGATAGATAAATAATTTATTTGCATTACTTACAGCACACAAACAGCAACAGACTCAAATACAAAGTGAAAAAAGATGAAAAAAAAGATACATGTACAAAAAATTAAAAAAAAAACAAAAACAAAATCAGAATGCATATAATTAGTAAACATTTTTTTCTTAATGGGTGTGCCATAATAATACAAAATGGCCACAACTCAGCTTTTTGCTTTGCCCTAAAAAGAGCAAAACACTGATATTCTGTTGTGGCCAAAAGTGATCCGCGAAATAACACTGAAAAAAAAAAAAAAACAAAAAAAAAGAAAGAAATATAAATCAAATACATAGTGTGCGTTCTTTATATTCGCTATTTAGAAGTAGGGTAGTCAGAAGTCAATTTCTATCAGTTTCAAGCACTCAAAACATAATGAATACCTAAATTATATATCATGCATGTCACACTAGACAGTGCGTCCAGTGATTTTGTTTGCGTGCCGCTTAATCATTACGTCATCAAATAATCATTTAACGCTATCAATATGTATAATGCTCTATGCACTATATCGCGCAACGGTTATAGCACACACAATGGTTATTATGCAAGCTGTCTCGTTGTGCAATATGAAGTTTAACTGTTATTTCCGAGTGTGCGTATAAATTGCTTCGGATCTTTTCTAATCTGTTTCTAGAGTGCGTAGTAGTTTATTTTTATATAAATAATCAATTTGGTATTAATTAATACAAATGGATGTTTCCTTTCATTGTTTATTTATTTATTAAAATACCAACAGTTTACAATTTATAGCTTAAAATAACAACAATTTATCTTATAAAAAAAAAAAACAATAACAGGTTTTCACTGAGTTAGCAATATAAATTTGTATTGGCAGGAGTAATTATAAAATTTTGAAAAAAATCAATAAATTGTTGATAAGATTTTTTTTATTATTATTTGTTTTTTTTTTTATTATAATTATTTGCTTCTTAACAAAGAAAAATCTTATACGCTCGAAGTTTCTTTGCGTGACAGAATCCGAGACGAGGATATCCGCAAAAGAATCAAAATAACGATATAGCTCGAAGGATAAGCAAGCTGAAGTGGCAATGGGCTGGTCACATAGCTCGAAGAACCGACAACCGATGGGGAGGAAAGGTTCCTGAGAGGCGACTCCGTACGGGCAAAGACAGTATAGGACGAGTATTCTAACACTTCCCTATGGTTGATTGGGAGAGAATGCTTTTAGGATTAAGTCCGCCATGTACACATATATGTACTAATAAATAAATAAATTCGTCATTAATAAAAGAGAAGGAAAACAATACTAGTCTTATAAACTGAACATGTCTGACTCATAAGGACTTTTTTTTATGGACGATAATAGAATGGTAACCCCACCCGCGCTATCGGTATACACCGGCGGGGCACCAGTGAAAGATGATAGGTGAGGATGAAGCAGATCAGTTAGCCCATCGTGACTAATTTAACAAGAATTGTTCACGATGGTTTCTAGGGGGAACTGCGTGGAGTTCGACCTAATAAGGCATATTGCAAGCAATGGGACTGTCAAACTCCATTGCTAACAATCCCTTTGCCACCCAACTCATGAGGACTGTAACCCACTAAGTGCACGACACAACCGTACTTTATAAAACGAAAATTGCAACCAGTTTAATCCAGTTTCAGAGTTATATGCGTTCAAGATTTATCGCTACACGAACAGTCGTTGCTTTTATTCGAAACAAATTCCGAAATACGTGTTAAAGTTAAAAGTTGCGGCAAGTGGCTCGTATAAAGTTATGTAAAATATAACTGTTCGATCGTTAACTACCCATAACTATATATATGTAGTATATATCTATATACCTAATGTGTGTATGTGTGTATGTGTGTGTGTGTATGTGTGTACACACACATATATATACATATAACACACATATATATAATTGACATAGTTACACTATTGTATTTTCTTTAATGGATGATAATGGAATAGTGACCCTACCTGCGCTAGTGGTATACACTGGCAAGTCACCAGTGAAGGATGATAGGTGAGGATGACGCAGGTCAATTAGCTCATCGTGACAAATTCACTAATGAATCAATCACGATGGTTTTTAGAGGGAATCGCGAGGAGGTCGACCTGATGGGGTATATTGTGACCTGACTGGGTTACTAATCCCCATTTCTAACAATCCCTTTCCCCCCATACTATTGTATTTTTTTTGATGGGTGAAAATGCTATGATGATCCCACCCGTGCTAACGGGATATGCTGGCGGAGCACCATTGGTGACAGATGAAAATGAAAACAGGCCAGTTAGCCCATCATGATGAATTCATCAGTAATTAACCATGATAGTTTCCAGGGGGAACCGCGAGGAGGTCGACCTGGTTGAGTATATTGCTAGCAATGGGATTCTCAGTCTCCATTACTAATAATCCCTTTTCCCCCTTACACTATTGTATTAGGTTATAATACCTGTAAAATAATGATAAGTATAGATATAAATAAATAAAAACCTTTTAACTGACACAGACTTTAGTCAAAAAGGTGATTCTTATTTTTTTTTACCATATTACATTTCAATTGGCTTTATAATATGGCAAATAACTTTAAATGGCAACAAATAAGACAAGATAATTGTGGAGACTGGCGTCTAAACTGGACAGCAAGCTGCCTGTATCCTAAATCACTAGGTCCCCTTCACAAATAAACATCAATAATATATACCGTATGTATGTATATATTTTATATGTATTAGTTTATCCATGTATATTAAAAGTAATGTTTATGTACTATATGTGCATTTCTTATGTGTACATTATATTTATATTGTGTATTGCCTTAATTTAATTACTAATTTAGTTACTATAATTGTCACATATTTTTTCACCACATCTGTCCTTCATACGCTTTCTGTTTTTACCCAATGGTTAGCTGGTAGAGAATGCCATATGGCATTAAGCTCGCCATTTGTTTTATTATGTAATAATAAATAAATAAATATACCTTATTGCCGTGTGATACCAGCATAGAATAGGCCATCCCTTTATTTCCCGTGGGTGTCGTAAGAGGCGACTAAGGGAGGGCAAGCGATGGACAGCAGCGTCTCTCTTAAAACATCTCTAAAGCCTAACTGCGGTTGACAATTCAACTGCCAAGCATGATAACTACTGGCAGAACCCGCAAGAACCCCTATGTTCAGCAGTGGACAGTTAAAGGCAGGCAGTTAATACATCACAAACTGCCAACATGGTAAGGAATAATATAAAATACATTTATTTTTTAAATATACAATATTATTTTGTAAATGTGCGTATTATTCACGATTATGTGCGTGAAGAGCACGTGTACAATTTTATTTTGAATTTGTTTATTTATTTATTAAACTTTAATACACCTAGATAGTGTAAATGGCGGACTTAACACCATATGGCATTATCTACCAGTCGACCGTGGACAGGAATAACGGAAAATATAATTGACAGTGCAACCTTTGTATTTTTTTTATATGTGTCACCGAAAACTTCGTACAAAAGTCAATTGCTTGGGTACCTCTGTCCCATTCGTGTTTCTACCGTGAAGCAGTTGTGTTTGCATAGCTGTGTTTTGGTTTGACGGGTGGGATATGGCAGTGAATTTATAGGGTACAGAGGAATAACATCTGAGTCCTCAGGAATGGCAACGCATAGGGGGTATCATGGGCGAAACAGTATACTCTGTTATGTCCATGGTACTGCTTATGTCTATAGGCAACGGTTACCACTTTACATCAGGTGGGCCGTCAGCTTGTTTGCAATTCTAAGTTGCATAAAAAAATTCTTTTATGTAACTTAAAAGGGGAGATGAGTAAGCTAGAAAAAATGCAACAGTTAAATTTCTTGACCGTTCTTGCTCAGCTGAGATTGCATTCTGAACTAGTTACGTTCACTGAGACATGAATAGGTTAAAATTTATTCGATACATAACTACCTCTAAACTGGGGTGAATGGGATTGTTAGCAATGGAGTTTGGCAGCCCCATTGCTAACAATATGCCCTATCAGGTCGACCTCCACGTGGTTCCCCCTGGAAACCATCATGAACAATTCTTGTTGAATTCGTCACGATGGGCTAACTGATCGGTTTCATCCTTACCTATCATCCTTCACTGGTGCCCCGCCGGTGTATACCGATAGCGCGGGTGGGGTTACTATTTCATTATCACCCATAAAAAAAAACTACCTCTAAACTACTACAGGCCACTAGGGTCTGCGTGAATGATCCTCTATATCTATCTCACTCTAACATACACATTCCTATATTTTTCTCTTTTACATTTAGTTGTCTACATGAGCAAAACCCTCTAAAACCCAACAGTAGATGTAAGACGATAACAAAACTCAATAACAATTTAACAGCTGTTAAACTGAGCTAAATGACTCATGTAACTGCTGCTATTGCGTAGATACAGTTAGGGTTGCCAACATTTTTTCGGTTAACTATAATATTTTTCCAAAAATGGTATAAAAAAGTATAGAATATTTTTTTTTATGCAACTTAGAAAGGCAAACAAACTAACGGCTCACCTGATGGAAACGTAGTAACCTTCGCCTCCGTATTCTTCATCCCAAATACTACCTTTGCATTAAAATTCATAAAGACTGCTCATGTCGTTAAAACGCCAAGAAATGTAACAAAAAAACACACTTACATTTTATAACACTTTTTAATCATTTTTACCTGCGGTTTAGTACAGAAAAAAATACTTGAGACTGTTAAACGGTACGAAGTTATAGTTTTGCCGAATCAGCCAGCTATTACTTGTATGCTATGTAGTGTAGTACGTTTGGCAACCCTAATGGAGTTACGCGTATACGATGGTAACTCGATTGTAACACCGTTATGGCTCAATAGTTCTATATAAATTATTTGGTTTAAACAAATGCACGCAATACCCACAAAAAATGATTGCTAAATTTCTAAATTGTAATTTGTTATTGGGATATTTTCCTACTGTTTTTACTTCCTTATTAATATTACAAATGTGAAACTCCACCGCGAATTATTTGTGGCTGCAGCCCACTCATGCACAAACGATGTGTCTAGGGGGTGAAGGGATTGTCAGTAATTGGGCTTAACAACCCTATTGCCAGCAACATAGCGTATGTTGCTCATGTATCAGGTCGACCACCACACAGTTCACTCTGGAAACTATCATGACTAATTTATTGTTGAATTCGTCATGATGGTGTAACTGACCTGCCTATTCAACCTCATCAATCATCTGTGACTGGTGTCCTACCAGCGTATACCGATAGCGCAGGCGGGGTTAAACCATTCTTTTTCTTCTTTGGAAAATATACTTTATAACCAAAAGAGATAAATCGCTGCTAAGGACATCTTAAAATTTCTGTTACTGATAGCAATTAGCAGAGAACTTTAAAAGGGCAAGCACAATATACAGAGGTCGCAGTGTTAAAGGGTTTATTTATTTATTAATTAGTACATATATGTATGCATGGCAGACTTAATGCTAAAAGCGTTCTCTCCCAGTCAACCGTAGGGAAGTGTCAGCATGCTCCAATGCGGTACTAGTAATTATTGATATACATACATACTAAAATTACATATATAAACGAATAAACCTCTGTTAAATCTTACTACCTCTCACTTTAGTACTATTTTCCTGTGTTCTCTCTTCGTTTTCCTTCGTCATTTTTTTCTGTTGTATATGTGATGTTAAGTATGTGTATGTTATGTATATATTTAATTGTGTATATATTATATATGTATATATATGTTTGTATATGATAATATTTCTATAATAGTGCGCCACCTACCCTTTGTCTTTTTCTCAATGTCCTCTACCCAAAGGTTGTTTGGAAGAGATTGCTTAGCGATAAGGCCGCCTTTTGTATCACTTCTCATTAATATTTACTGTATTTGTCATTTCTC